>NW_027131400.1:2804166-5608333 GCF_026122565.2 Emydura macquarii macquarii | reverse complement strand
TCATTAGACTGTTAATATTGATTTTCAATAATTTTTGGAACACTGGTGAAGTTCCAGAAGATGGGGTGGGGGGGGGGGAGCTAATGTGTCAATATTTTAAAAGGGTGAACATGATAACCCAATAATTAGAGTCCTGTCAGCCTGACATAGACCCCAGGCAAGGTAATGAAGTAGCTAATGTGGGACTCTATTAATAAAGAATTAAAGGATGGTAATATAATTAATGCCAATTAACATGGATTTAATGAAAACAGCTCCTCTCAAACTAATGTGCTTTGTTTTATTTTTATGAAATTGATTTATAAAGGAAATACTGTTAATGTAATATACATAGATTTCTGTAAAGCAGTTGACTTGGTATCGCATGATGCTTTGAAAACATCAGAACAATATAAAATTAACAGGGCACACATTAAATGGATTAAAAGCAGGCTAACTGAAAGACTACACAATTTGATTGTAAATGGGTAACGTATCAAGCAGGTGTGGGTCCTTTAGGGTTTGATTTTTGGCCCTACACTGTTGAATATTTTTATCAAAGACCTGGATGAACATAAAAACATCACGGATAAAGTTTACAGATGACAATAAAGATGGGTAAGTGATAAGTAGTGAAAAGGACAGGTCATTTATTCAGAGTGATCTGGATTACTTTGTAAAATGGGAGCAAGCAAAAAATGTGTTTTAATACAGGTAAATGTAAATGTATTAATCTAGGAACAAAGAATGTAGCCATACTTACAGGATGGGGAATCTATTCTAGGAAGCAGTGACTCTGAAAAGGATTTGGGAACCACAGCAGATAATCAGATGAACATGTGCCCCCAGTGTGATGCTCTGGCCAAAAAAGCTAATGAAATCCTTGGATACATAAGCAGGGGAATCTCAACTAGGAGTTAGAACTGTATTTGGCACTGGTGCAACAGCTGCTGTAATACTGTGTCTTGTGTCCACACCTCAAGAAGGATGCTCATAAATTGGAGAGGGTTCAGAGAAAAGCCACAAGAATGATTTAAAAGATCAGAAATCATGTCTTAGACCCAAGGAGTTCAATCTATTTTTCTTAACAAAAAGAAGGTTAAGGGGTCATGTAATTAGTCTACAAGTACCCACACAGGAAACAAATATTTTATATCAATCTAACAGACAAAGGTATAGCACAGTCCAATGTCCGGAACTTGAAACTAGACAAATTCAGAATGGAAATAAGGTGTAAATTTTTGAGAGGGTAATTAACCATTAGAACAATGTACAAAGGGTTGTGGTGGATTTCCCATCTTTGGCAACTTTTAAATCAATATTGTGTGTTTTTCTAAAAGATCTGTCCTAGGAATTATTTGGGTAAATAACCTGGCCTGTGTTATACAGGAGGTCACACTACATGATTGCAATGGTCCTTTCTGACCCTGGAATATAGGGCAAGAACAAGATTCCCCCCCACCTCCCCAAATGACCACTCCATCAGTGGATTTTTTTTAAAGTAGACTATCTAATTAGTTTTTGTCCTCTGATATTAATTGAAAGACTCCTTGGATATATGCGTGTTATACCAATAAAATAAACAGCAGGATCTTATTCAGGGGGACAAGGCAATACGCCATGTTTATTGTGAATATAAAAATTTCAAAAAGCAATTGCCTACACACACAGGTCTACAAAGATGGTGTATAATTACCAGCCTCAGTTGCTCGTGTTAGTCCACTGGACAGGTGGCTAAGCACGAGAGAAGGAGCAGGGGTCTGCTGGTGAGCACTGATGCTCCTGGACGATCTTCATCTCCTTCGTCTCCTTTTTATAGGAATAAGCTCTTATGCCGCTCAATGGGTTCTGCTTCATCATGCTGCATCTGCATCCTGGTGTGATTATCAATCACCTGTGTTTTGCAAGCATGACCATTGTTGTTTTTCATAGTTCATCTTGTTTTTGTCCTTCAAGGCAGATCCCAGGGTCATCAGGGTGAGCAGTCTTTGGCTGTTGGGTCATAAAAGTTATCTTCACTCCCTTGAACATGGAGGCTGGCTCCTTTTCTCGTCACTCTCTGGTTCTTACCTACACACATCACTCATTCATCTATTCACACCCTAATCTCTTAACATTTACTTAAAAGTTGTAACTGGAAGATACAAGTGTCCTTCAGAAACAATAACATTTCTCTTTATCTAAAACATTCACTATTATTACAAAACATCCTCATTTAACATTAGATCTTTCTGTTTCAGAACGTTTGCTGATGTTACTTTAAGCAGTGATTTTAAAACATATGTTCTTCAACAATAGCAACAGTTTCAGAGAATGATCTTTGGTAACTTTACAAACAGATGTTAGTTTTGGACAAACAGATGGTGGTTTCAAACAAACTTATCAATAATGAACAGATCACCCTACATACTCAAAATGCAAAGCCTCACAGAGACTGCTGTGGTGGTTTGTCACGTACTGAAAGAATAAGGGTATTTCACATAGAATCAATATAACAGAATCAAGCTTTGGGCTTACATGTGCTGTGGTTTTGTTCTCAGATGTCACCCTGGTATACTGATGTGCTTTGAAAGGGAAGCTGGTTAGAGGGCTGATGGCAGAATTCTGCCACCAAAACTGAATTTTGATGTTGTGGCGATGTTGGAAGAAAAAAAAATTTTTTTGTACATAATCTCTACTGTTGTGGAGGTAAAGATTTAACTTGCAGATTGCTTGCTTAATCCAGGCTTTGATTTTCCTCAAGTCTAATATCAGGCAGTTGCTCTTTTGCCTCAGTGGATTTCTCATATCGGGTGCTGTGCAAAGGGGATGATGGAGAAGAATCCAGCAAAGTGGAACTAAGGCTGTTAAAAGGCTTAGTGAGGAGATACTGGCTGAATTGCTTCCAGTATGCTGATGCCACCCAGCTCTGTATCTCTATCTCCTTCAGAGAGCACAGCTGAAATTAGGCTAGAGACTATTTTTGCAAGCAGTGGCCTTGATGTGCTTTCCATGTTAATAATATGCAACACTGATCGTACTACACAGTGTGAGAAGAATTAACCTTGGTATTTTTAATGCCAAAAGGAGTAAACACCAATCGAAAGCCAGCAGGTTCAATCTCCTTTTCATGAAAATGGCATATTAAAACAGCTGTTTAGCTCCCCCAACCCCCTGTGGTCTGAACAGTTAATTTGATAAAATTTGAGGGAGTTTTTCACACAGACATTTAATTAAAATGAAATTGCCATCATTGTTACTGGCTACACAGAAGCTACTTTATGTTGATGTTATTCTAATACTTTAATATGCCAGGATTGAATTTGCATTAGTATGTTAGTATGACTTGAATTATTTTTGATTGAATTCTTTAACTAGAGGCAAATGCAGGCTGCAGCATTAAGTACTTATGGGAAAAGATGTTTAGCCAGAGTCACCCCTTCTTTTGCTTTTTTCTCTACTGTATTGGGCTGTTTATAGTCACTCATATTTGAAGTGATGGGATGTTGAAAGGACTACCCCTTCAATAGAACTCCCGAAATAGTGTGGCAATCTAAAGGTGTGTTTTCCCACCAGTACCTGGGATTTACAGAGTTAGCTTCCATTATTGCTCATTGGAGTTACTAGTGCAAATTTCGCATCTATCAGGGGAAAAGTCGATCCTTTAATCTATCATGTTAATCTTTAAGACATTCTGTATTTTAATAATTTCTTCTGTTGAGTATAAAAGTACAACACTGTGCAAGAGCCCTCAAGCAGCAACATTCATCAAAGGAACAGTTCCTAGTAAGTGCTGTTGTCTCTGTGGCAGCAGGAATGGCTGAAGAAGAGAAAGGTAGAGCAGGGGAGCCTATGATTATGATTGTCCTTGGATTTTCTAAGGAAGCAAAATCAACTGACTGAGTTTCGGATTCCACACTGTGCAAAGTACTTACAAAGGATTGAGAGCGTGGTACTGAGAGAGTGAAGTCTCCTGTTCATTGACCGAACAGGGAGAGCATGAGCAGCAGCAGTGCTAGCTTCCACAATGTCCTGCCACTTCCAGAGAGTGTCTATTGGCTGTAGGACAGAATTCAGTCTCTGTGGCCCATTCAATTCTTTTATCTCACTTCTGAGGCTGCCAAGAAGGGCAACAGTTGACTGCAAAAATAAGTTTCTATCAAAATGATCTACTTGAGATGGAATGTCTTTTATATAAATGCCCACCAAATGGCATACCTGGGTCTGAGTGCAGAGGGAAGATATAGGAGTGAAATGGCATTTTTGGAATAGAATTCACTGCTGTTGAAACAGCACTCATATCACTGTCAATATGGCCCTCTGGATAGCCATCCAGCACCCAAAATAAATTTTAACGTTAGTCTGAGAGGTGTACTGGTGACTGCTTGGATCACAAGCCTCTTTGGGATTGGGTGTGAACGCACCCTTTGCTTAAGATGGTTGTAAAAACCACTTAAGGGGCCACACCTATAACAAGGCCTTTTAGGGCACGTCTGCACACTGCAATTAGATACCCACAGCTGGCCCTGTGCCAGCTGATTCGGGCTTGGGCTGAGGAGCTGTTTAACTGTGGTGTAGATGTTTGGGCTTGGGCTTGATCACAGGCTTTCGAACCTTGCGAGCTGGGATGGTCCCAGATCATGGGCTGCAGCCCAAACCTTCATGTCTATGCTGCCTCTTAGCCTGAGCCCCACGAGCCTGAGTCGGCTGGCACAGGCCAGCCATGGATTTTCAGTTGCAGTGTAGTTGCAGTGTAGACCTGTAGTCTGTCTGAGCATTAACACCATCTGGGTGGAGTGTTTCACTGGGTATTGTTCCAACCAGTGGCACAACACACGAACTGAGAACAGACAAAAGAGAGAAAGAGAGGTTGAGGCAAGACAGCCAAGCGGCAGCCTGTAGCCACTTGCTAGAGAGAGAGCTTTTGGGTCTGGTGTTAGCTTACAGCCCAAAGCCTCTTTAGCAAAGAAAATGCTCCTTTCGTTCTATTTCCCTCCTGCTCCAGAGATGCACAATTTTATACGTTCCTTGTAAATAAAGAAGATCGCATCAAAGAAAATATCAGAGTCCATTAATTTCAATTTTCATCTGGAACGTTCCCAGGAATCCAAACTTTGACTTGCCACTCAGGTCACAAAGGAACAACAATATGATAAGACATAATCTTGCGTACATAAGAATTACCATATTGGGTCAGAACAAAGGTTCATCTAGCCCAGCATCCTGTCTTCTGACAGTGGATGTTAGATGCTTCAAGGGAAATGAACAGAACAGGGCAAGCAAGTGATGCATCCTGTCATCCAGTCCCAGCATCTGGCAGTCAGAGGCCTAGTTACATCCAGAGCAAGGTGGCCATCTTGGTTAATAGCCATTGACGGACCTATCCTCCATGAACTTCTCATTCTCTTTTGAACCAGTTATAGCTTTGGCATTCAAAGCATCCCTAGCAACAAGTTCTACACATAGGTTGACTGTGTGTTGTGATTCAAAGTGAATAGTGCTAGGAGAAAAAAAAGTTGTATTATTATTTAAACAGGCAGGTATCTTGTACCCTGGCATTATTTGTGGCTATTCATTTTATTGGTAGGCTAAATAATGACCCTTGGTTACAGGGGAGAAAGTAATTTCTTATTTGTCTGCAATAAACTTCACATTGTCCTAACTAATACTGAGGAGAGTTGGGCTATGATTAGAAGGCACAGAATAACTGCACATTTGCTTTATAGTCAGGGCAGGGAGATATAACATGCTTGCCCATTTTTGGCATTTCTCTTCCCATGTAGGAGCCAGAAACATTTCTGTAGCTCTGAGAGTGCCCCCGCAAGCCCGTTGACTGTTCGGATAGAAGTGTAAAGATGGTTCCCCAACACGTGTGTGGCTGTATAGATGTAAATCTATCAGTATTTTGGCAGGTTGTGGATTTAGGTGTTGGCAAAGGGAGGTTGTCTCCTTTCCTGAACCTCCCATTTGCATGGAGATAGGATCTTTGCCAGGCTATCAGTTAGGAGTGTCCTCTTCAGCTCCACAGAAGGTCCCTTTAGTTTTCCTTACTCAGTGCTGCACTGGACTGATTTAGAGGTGCTGACTATTTCCTCCCGCATGTCAGTCTGCCCAAATTCTGAATAAATCATAAATCTTTGGTGAATCAGTTGGCTTTTGAGGTTTGCATGAAATCTAACAAAAAAGCTACCAACTGCATCTGAGGAAGTGAGCTGAAGCTCACGAAAGCTTATGCCTGCTGAAATTAAATGTTAGTCTTTAAAGTGCTACAGAAATCTCGTTGTTTTTGCTGTATACAGACTAACATGGCTACCCCTCTGGAACTCTTCCAAGATGAATCTATGTAATTTGAACTGAGTTTCAGTAGTTTTCAGTTCTTTTGTGTCTGAAAGTGAAATGAAATTCATAGAAGCACAGGGGAAGGACAACCAGAGATGAGTTTGTATGAACACCTGTGAATTCAAACTGCCAAATTCTACACAGCTTTGTGTTTTATTCATTTACATTGTAATGCTGTAATTGTAAAATTGGCTATTAATTTCAGTTAACATCTCCATGTGGTTTATATCTTTAAAATATCAGATTAATCCTTAAACATCAAAAACCAATTTAAAAGAAAAAGTGGTTTTTATTGCCTTTTCCATAACAATAGGAAATGATATTTTAATCCTGTAATAATCCCTGAGATGGGATTAAATTGGGCTGGATGCTTCAGTGACATCCAATCCAGACAATAAGAGTATTTAAGTGAGTTTTAGCATACAATAAATTGATTAATTTTGTCAGGATGCAAAATTCCAGACATGCTTACTCCAGTGAACCTGGGTTTTAGCTCAGCCTGAGTAGTGAGCTCTTTGTGATGTATAGCAGCTCAACAAGGGAGAGAGAATCAATGGCAAACTCAATCTGGACTAAACCATGCTCAGTGCAGAGAGAAAAGGATGACCATCTATTGGGGGAGCCATGGCTTTGGATTATTGGAACAGTTATTAGGCCAGAATATGTGAAACTGGACACATGTTCCTTATCTCTATTACAAACATTAGCCGTTACCAATATTGGGTGTCAATAGGTTCAGCTGCACTGGTACTTGACTTGGTCTAACTGCAAGTGTAGAAAAGAACAAACCTACGTTTGGCACCATTTTGGTAAGCATTGTTAAATCTGCATACCCCCAATTACAGTGTATAAAAGTAAATCATTGGAAACTGAAGCTTAATCTGGCATACCGCCAAAATGCTTATTCAAAACCAGAAGACAATTTAGTGTACGGTACAGGCAAAAGCCAATGCTATTGGAGTCAAAATGTGATTTAAAAGCTTCTTTATGTAAGTAAAATGCTTTCTCCAGTTATTATTTTTTTTTCCTGTAGCCTTTTATACAAGCATTTTGGTGGTGGTCTTACATTTAGCTTCACTTTTCTTAAATTAGACTTAATGCCGTTTGAGAAAGTAGGTACCACTTCCTAGATCCAGTAATGTAGTGTTTGAAATTCTATAACCATTCATGTAAATATAATTTTCAATGCAGCATAATGAATATTTAACATACTTTAGAAGCAGTATTAGGGGATTTTCTCTTGGGAAAGAGACGTTTACTTTTACAGTCCATTTTTTGTCTGTATTATTTTTTGTCTGTAGTATTTTGATTCACTAGTACTTCCCCACATCTGGCTCTAGTTAGATCCTACAGTAATATTCAGTGAGACCGTAAGACAATGGAAGTTTTGAAACTTTGTTTTTAATGTCTATATCACTTAATTGCAATACACTCTAAATAAAGAATCCTTGAAGACCACTTGAAAGCTTCAGCTGGCATAGAATACAAATGCTAACTAGCTTAATATTTGATTAGACACAGATACCAACTGCAATTGACTCACAGCTGCACTGGCTTTCTGTCTGTATGATGGGATCACCAAAAAAGTTGATTCCAGTTTTAGAGAGAGTGCTAGTTCTAGTGGTATTCCCCATTTTAAATGTCTGGAACATTTTTGAAACCTGTGATATCTCCAAAAAACTGAATAAACTTTGAAATCTACATTGGGTGTTCCTTAAAATGTCAACACTGACCAGTAATGAAAGCGGTGCTGGGACTCGAGCAGTGCTTTTTTTTTTTTTTTTTTTTGACATTCATAACTGATGCAGCAAGCTCAAAGGTGCTGGGGCTATGAACTGTCAAGCCTAGACTGCTTGCACAAATTAAGCACTGACACTGACCACGATATTACATGGGGCTTTATAGACTATGGTTATTTGAGAGACAATCTCCTCTGCACTGCTGCAGAAGTTGGGATCAATCCAAGCACTGAGTTAACTATCTCTAGATTTGAATACCTGTAGGTGGAAAGGTAGGGTGTTGGCTTCTGTTGCACCAATAGAAAAACTGAATTCCAGTCACCACATTTGACCTTCAGGTTTCAGGTTATGGTGCTGAACCCATCTCTTCTTCTATAGACTTTGCTTTAAGAGAGGGGTGTATGTGTGTGCGTGTATGCATGCGCACTTATTTAGTTTTTTCAGAGTTTTTTTTGTTTCATTAGTTAATATGGTTTGTGTTGTGTTTTGAGGTGTATAGGAACCATGCTCGTATGCTACTGGGAATGTCTCATCCACTAAAAGTAAATAGCCCTCTTGTGGTGCACCTTACAAGTTTAGAGATTGTCTTGAGGGGTCGAATAATACTTACATCTGGGAATTGGTTCTTCAGCTCAGTTGGCTAACACTAGCATCCTTCTCTTAATGCACATACTCAGAATGGGGAATGGAACACCGATCACGAAAGTGTTACCACGAGTTAGGCAAAAGTTAGGATGATTACTGATCAATACTCTATTCCAGCAACAAATTGCAGCCCTCTTTCACGTGAAACGTGCATGGGTTGACTGCAGTCAACAAGGTGGTAGCTGAAGACAGTAATTTAAAGAAAAATACCTTACTGAAGTGAGATTTCTGAAGGAATTTATTTTTTAATTAGCAGAATACATTTACTAGTGAACTGTATTCTTCATACAGCCGCCACAAAACTATTTTTAGAGCCAGAGAGAGGGACTGGTTATGGATGAGGGGAGATCACTTGGTGATCTCCTCTGAGAGACACTCAGCTCTCTGCTCTACTTATGTGCTTCAGGCAAAGTAAAGCTTGCAGATAAGACCAGCAATTTAGGAGTTTCAAGAGCAGCTCTTTCACACTGTGGTGATTGGGGGTAATAGGAGGAGTAAGGGGAAACCAGAGGAGGAAAAAATGGGGGGTAATGGAGAGAGAACTGGAGTTTGGGGAGATATGATATGGGGATAGTGTGGAACAATATGAGGAGGGACACAAAAGGAGGTGGTCATTTTTCTGAAAAATCACGGGGGGAGTGGAAGAATAGTCTAGGGGTTTTTTTTGAGCTTTTTTGCAAACTGAAAAGGCAGAAAATAATTTTTCAGGTCGAATGAAATGGTTTTTAAAGCTTTTTTTTTAAATTTATTTTAATAGTTTTTTCAAAAGTAGATTTTAAAATGAAAAACGGTTTCAAATTGAAATGTTTCATTTAAAAATGTCTTAATGTATGTCTAACCTTTTATTTGATCAAAATAAGTTTCCTTAAGCGTGGATGTTGGAGGAAACAAGGGGGAGACTTGCTTAAGTTTTAGCCAACATGTTGATAGCAGCCTTGAGTACCGGCTGTATTGTATTGTAAGTCCTTTGGAGACATTCTTTCACAGATTTTTGTTTATCTTTGACCTTGGCGATCAGCATGCTTTTCTGACTTCATTTCTGGTTCCCCTAGAAGTAACAGAGCAGCAGCATCTAATATTGGAAAAACAATTGTGACAGAGCTATAGGAAGAAGAAAGCCAATACCTAAATACATTTTAAATTAAAAACATGTGCCATCTAAAATAATTTCATTTTATCAATTTTATTTTTTACTGAATATAATGAAGCAGTTAGAAAAGCTGGGAATATAGAAGAAACCTTCTTTAGGAGCCTGGGAGAAAATAAAATTTCCATTTTATAGCTTCAGCATTCTTTTTTTTGTTTTTTCTCTCATTCAAAAATTAAACCAGAGAGAGGAAGATGCAACTGTACCCTCTATTTCAATAATACATAAATATACTTCAAAGGGACATTAGCATATGGTTTAGAGTTAAACACAGGCCTACATGTTTTTTGTGAATCGGTGCTGGGAATAAAAAAACGTTAAAAGTTAATATAGAAAAGGAAAAACAAGGGCAGCAATTAGTTGGGCAAAATAAATCTGTCCTGGAAAAACCTACAGGATACTGGCAGCTTGGCTGACATGATGGGTAAGGAAGACTATTTGAAAACACTGAAAGGCCCAAGACAATATGTTTGAGGCATTCCTTCCAAAGTCCATTCCAAACACTATGAAATCCTTTTGGATCAACAAGGAAGTGTGCTATTAATCCTCCTCTGTTCATAAAAAACTAAACAAATATATGTTCTCTTCTTTCCTAATCCTCCTGGATTTACAGCAAAGAGTGTACAAACTTCTGGAATGTGCCTGGAGAGAGGAATGATCATACAAAGGCTATTGAGAAACTACATTTTAACTGTGGAAGTCTCATTTTGATGTACTGAGAGTGTAATAAAACCACATTAATGTACCATGAAAACCTGAAGATGTCAGTAGACTGAGATTAAAGCATGTTATTCTACACTTTTTCTGGATTTGAACTGAAATTAATCACATGTATTTTAAATAAAGCTGTTTGGGAATCTTTCAGCTAATAATTGACCTTATAATAGCCATTGCCCAGAGATTAGAGCACTCCTTTCAGGTGTAAGAGACCCAGATTCAAATCTATGCTCCAAATCAGACTGGATTTGAACCTGGGTGTCATAACCACTGGGCTATTGGCTGCTCTGAGGAGGGAAAAGGGAGGGTGTTTGTTTTTAAGAAAAAACTTTGAAAGATCTTGGTTTAATTCCAATGTTGAAAACAAGTTTTGAAACCTCAATCTTTTACAAAACAGAATTTTTATATCATGTCCAGCCCTAATTTTAAAAGAGAGATTGTCCATAGCTATAGTGTACTAATATAATAAATGTTACCTCTGTGCTGATTTTCAACTAGAAAGGTCCCATGATAACTTTTTTATACCTATTTATACTTCCTTCCCTGGAGCACTGAAATTCAGTCACCTCGGGGATGAAATAGAGCATCTGGTTAACATGCAGTCATTTAGGATAGGAAGCGAGAAGGAATTAGCATGATGATGAACTATAAGGGGAATTTAGGCAGGCTGTATGTAATTACCCAAGCTAGACATTAGCTAGGACATTGGTGATGACATTGCTATTTGTGCAAATCCTACAATGGGATCTTTTAGTGACTCCGAAGGATAAAGACCTTGGTTTTGCTTCTTACAGCCTTTTCAAGGTTTCAGCTCTGAGGTTTCTGTAGGAGTTTTGACCAGGTCTAACTTTTCTTTGTTTTTGTGATTGGAGGAAATCATAGCCCTAAGTATTATGGATAAAATATGCTTTGTAACCTTGTCACAAAATGTTTCATAGCTTGTGAAAACATATATTTGAAGGAGGTGTATTACATGTTATGAAGAAAACTCTTCAATAAAAACATTTTTTCCGCCCAAAGCAGAGTAAATTATTCTGATCCATGTAATCCTATTCGGGTGAATCACATTTATACTCAACAAATAATACCTTTTGAGAGACATAAAAATCTATTTTCTAGTTCTTTGGAAAGTTAGTCCAATTGAGCATGCAGCTTAGATAATGTTACAGTCAAAGAAAACTTGACTATATTACAGCTTTCAGAAATGCAATAATTATTTGGGAAAACCACTGTCTTGCATTAATATATGTACCAAACTTTTAAGGAAACATTAAAATAAGTAAAAGAGCTTTGTCAGATATGAAAACCTTTTCAGACTGTCCAGGCAGGAGTCTTCTCCATTGAGATTATTACACTTATCACAAGCATGGCTTGCTCTGAAAAAGAATCCACCCCTTTCACCCATGTATGTGTGTCTCAAGCATACAGAAAAGGCAGTCAAGGCAACGTGCTCTTGCCCTGGTAGTGCATGGCAGTGTGGAGGGTATTTAGCAGAAGAAATGGCCAAAGAATATTAATGGATCAAGGAAGCAGTCCTATGCTGTATCTACACTAAATGCACTACAACATCACAATTGCAGCACTGTAGCTACTCTGCTGTAGTGTAGAGGCTTGCTATTGCAATGGAAGGGGGTTTTCCATTGCTGTAGTAAATCCAGCCCCTCAAGAGCTGGCAGCTGGGTCAATGGAATAATAATTTATTGACCTCCTGGTGTCTGTAAGGGGATTTAGGTCAATTTAACTACATCTCTCAGAGGTGTGAATTTCTCAGGCCTTAGTCTGAATGTGGGCACTAGGCCGTCAGTACTTCTATTGTTTGAGATAATTAAGATTACTGAGGATTAGCACTTCATATTTTTATATTTGAAAAGTATTTTGCAAACATTACTTAATCTTCACAAGTCCCTGCCCAATATTTAAATAGCAGCATTTTCATTTTACAGATGTGAACACCTCAGTGGTTATCCCTTCATGTAGTGGTTAAATGACATGGCAAAGGCAGCACAGCCAGTTATTAGCAGACCCTGGAGTGGAATTGTGGAGTCTCTGGCTCAAGGGCGCCAGAACCTTTGTAGAAGGGGGTAGGGGCAAGCAACATGTAACTGTGGCTAGTGGGGGTAGGGGGGGCACAAATGAAAGGGTCTGAGGGGGCATGTGACTGCCCCATGCGTTGCCTCTTCCTCTCCCCCGACTCACTTCAGCGGGCGGTCTGCAAAGCAGGCAGCAGCCCAGGGACCCCAGCAGCAGGGAAGGCAAAGCAGCCCTGTTGGGCTGGGAGGGGGGAGAGGAAAGGGAGAGATCTGTCGGCAGCCAGCCGCACTGCTGCTTCCTCTATCCTAGCTCTGCACGGACCCACAGAAAGTGCAGTTGCCTGGGGAACCGCTGCCTCCTGTCCACTGAGGATCCTGGCCAGAGGTGTCCTGAGAGATCTGTGGGGGCATGTGACCCCACTTGCGCTCCTCCCCCCACTCGGCATCGACTTTGCAGCCAAGGCCGAAGTGGATCCTGCACCCCCTTCTCCTCTAACCGTGCACTGCCTTGTGGCCCTAGCCCCTCTCCCCACACAGGTGTCCCTGGGCACTTGGCTCAGCAGCCCTTCTACCTCCAGCGGCTACATATGACTTGCTGGGAAGCAGCTGCGCAGCCCGTCCTCCTTTCTGTCTTTCCCAGTGCCACCAGCCACTGTCCAGTAGTGCAGCACCATGATCGGATCCCCCACTGCAAAGCACAACCCCTGCTGGTGCTGCTCCACACCTGCCCGAGCTTGTAGTTCGGGAGGCCAACGCCTCCTGCCCCCTCTCCCCCTCGCTATGCCCATGTTAAAAAGTTTGGGGGGCCATGGCACTCTGCCCCTCAACCCCCCCATGCCCTGGCTTCTATCTTTTATACTCCATCTCTTGGACCATGTTCTCTTGTGTGCACATATGCTGCTTTAGACATAAACCAGCCTCCGAGGCAATAGATGTGTATTTCTGAAATTATAATACTACCATAATAATGCTTTGATTCGTCTTTTTTTTTTCTTGCAACATCACATGCATTTTATTAATCTAAAAGCAGGGGCTACAGAAAATTGAGCTGTCTGAACCATAAGATACTGAATGGCACAAGCATAGAGTTAACTCTATAGCTGTATTAAAGTCAATTCATTAGGAAGCCACTGGATGCCAGAGAGTTTGTGTGTGCTCTGCTAATCTTACTGAGGCACAGAGAAGAATAAATGACTTGTTCTTGGTTATACAAGAAGTTTGTGATTGAGCTAGAACCTTAACCCCATCTTTTGAGACCCACTCCAGTGCCCTATCCACTAGACCATCCTCCCTACCATAGGATGCTAGCACAAATATGAGCCACAGATTCAACAGGCCACTTTTAGAGCTGATTGTTTTACTAATGTCCTCAAGTACAATTGATATTTCATGCATTAAAATTCCTGGCATTGGGCCTGTTTTATCTTTTCTCTGCATTATCTCTCCATTCTACCCTCCACTATGTCAGGTTGGTGATGAATCTGCTGCTGGCTGGTGGTAACGTGTGGTGATAGCAAATTAATTCAAACAGCCCTCAATCCATGTAGGAATAGCTGTGTGGAACAGAACTGCTATGTGCCTCTCAGTGCTTTTCTTCTTATTATTAATGGGGGAGGATCAACATTTATTAAACCATTTACAATATTTTTTGTGTGTCCCTGACACAAAATAGCCATAAGGAACTGTTAAAGTGTTAAAATACATGTGCAAATCAAACCTTTGCCACTAAGGGCTAAAACTATACAGATTAGAAGAATGATGGATAGTGGTATTTAATTTATGGCAGCTCTGGACAGCCCTGTTGGCAGCAAATGCATGGTGTGATTTGGCTACTCACCTTTTGATGAAACTGCCTGAAACCAGACAATATTCAAAGAGAGGACTTCTAAACTTGCCAGCTGCAATATTTCATATTGGATGCCTAGATTAATGCTGGAGGCATATGGTTTATTTTTTGCAAAGGATATAATATCTTGAGTGAAGTTAAATAGTAGTCTCCATATACAATATGGAGCACGCAGTTCAATATGTTAATTCACACTATATATTTTTAAATCAAGTGCAGATGGAAAGAGTGATTTAGCCACTTGGAGATTGAAGTTCCGCATCCATGAGGGGTGTGTGTGTGTGTGTGTGTGTGTGTGTGTGTGTCATGGTCAGTGTTAGTCCACTCTCTTCTCCACATATCCTGTACATATCCTGTTTTTGACATACCACCAATGGAAACAAGATAATCCATGACAATCCAATCCTTGGCCTGTCTGCTGAGACTCCCGAAAGGGTGGCAGCCAGTGCTAGCAGTGGTGTTGATCTTTTGTGATGGGAACACCTGCCCAATGAACTGGACTGAGACCATCAAACTAACTTTAAGTAGGCTTGCAGTTGTCAAATGGTAATAGTTTATTATCTGGATTTCAGGATGCATTTAAACTGGTAACCGACTACAGGTGAAAAGCTCTATGCCCTGTAGCCAATGCCCTTGACCCATCCATTTCTAGTATTGTATAATATGTTTTTATTAATGATAATATGAATATAATAGTGTGAATGATGACTAGCTCAGAAATATTTTTGCACTGTATTTACCTTGCGGGCAATGATACTGTACAGAGGGAGCTGGAGCATAAATAAGCCTCTAAATTTTCAGAGTTGCACTAATGGGAGTTATTAGCTAAAGCCCATGTAACTCTGAAAATTTAAGAGAATTATCTGTGCTCCATTCAAAGGCTTCAGCTTCCTCTATATACTACCTTTGTAATTATGTTTCCTGCAAGGAAAAGCAAAACTTAAAAATCCTCTGAGTTAGTTCATATAACATACATTCTCTTCACATTTTCATTGCTTATCAACAAATGTAGACGCTGTAAATAGGTTTTGCTTTTAGAAGGTCAGTTTTAATGCTTGCATAATCCTTGACAAGTTACATTTCTCACATCTGTTGTAATATGAATGGATGAGCTATTTATTAGTCTCTTTGATGGTGGTGAGTGCCCAGTGCCCACAATCTGCATAAGATTGTTGTGCTAAATATTCTATTGCTGTTTTTTTTTTTTCCTTTTTGGTCTGTTCCTCCCATCTCTTTCTATTGGGATTTTCCTACAAACTTTGACTATCTTTTTTGTAGCTGCTTACCTGACTGCATTTCTACCGGCTGCAATGATAACTGAAAAGCCTTGCCTTTTGCAAAGTAAAATGTAATTGTGGTACTTTTAGACATGTACCTGGTGGTGAAAGTTTCATTCTCTCATCTCAAAAGAGGATGTTTATGTCTGATAGAGCTCTTTGCCTATGGACATATTATGGAAAAAAGTTTAGTCTTTCTTGCATGAATGCATTGAAGTTGGGTGTAAAGAGAAAGGAACAGGGAGTCTCTTCCTCCTATGAGCAAGGCAGATTACAAATGTATTAGGAGTCTGTGAATGTGGCTAATGTGACTTTTTGTCCCCAGCTTATTTAAAATGTGATAATGTCTGAAGTACAGACAGCAAGACTCCTATTTGGAGAACAGTAGTGGTTGATATAGCAGAGTGAGGATGTTGATATTACCTTCTGAGAGTAGACAAGGACCTACAAAGATGTCCTCAGATATCAAAATTCAAAGTTGGAAAGAATAGATCAGATTTGGGTTTATGTCAGTTTAAATGATTTAAATGAGTTTAAATGATAAGAGTGGAGTGTGTGTGTGTGTGTGTGTGTGTGTGTGTGTGTGTGTGTGTGTGTGTGTGTGCGTCCATGTATTGTGATATTCCTACTGTAAAGAGATCAAAATGTCCCATAGTCTTTTAAAGCTCAAACTGGAGACTGAGACATAACACTTCAAGACTGAAATCTTTTAGACTGTGAAATAGCTTCTGAAGGGAAGTGACGGAAGATGTTCCATATGGGACACTTTAAAACTAGAGTGAGTAAAGCTTTAAAAAACGTACTATCTGTGTGTCTGGCTACACAAGAAAACTAACCTTTATTTCTGGAACAAAAAGGGATCAGGGTTTGATCTGGAAAAGACAGGAAGTTAGGACAGGGACTCTCACTGGTCATATTTAATATTTAATTTGAAGTTTTATGGAAGTAAGGTTTTACAAAATCCAAAATGAAAAGAAATATTTGATTTACAGTAATCCAATGAGAATTTTGTTTGAATTTAAATATTCCCTTCCATCTTTTGCAACTCAAACATTGCAGCTATATGCTAGTGCATTAGAGCCACAGCCTGAGAAGTGAAACTGATTAGAAATAAGTGAAACAAATGGATAGGAATGTCCAAGCAGGCTCAAAAGCAGACAGTAAATAAACCATATCAATGGTGGAAAAATTTAACTGGTTTAAAATAATACTTTGGAGTTTAGTGTTCAATTAAATTCAGATGGATTTTAAGTAAGCTGGTTCTAACTGACAGACAAACTGAAAAAGACAGGCATGGTGGGCGGAGGTGGCTTTTTCTTGCTTGTAAAATTTCTCTTCCTCTCGCTCATCAGAATGGCATTGACCCAACTATTTTATCACATTCCTGGCTTTACAGAAAAAATACTGATCACAGAGTACAAATCTGGGGCACTGTCAATTGGGTCATCCACACTGGAACGTAAACTAAACAAAAGAATGAGGTAGTAATGAAGTGTTACATTACAGTGGCCTTAAAATCTAATGCATTGCATTAACCTGAATAACACTGATTTTGCCTGGAACTAGTTGCTCTGACAATGTGAATCCAGACTGAAAACCAAAGGAAAATATAGGGAGTAAATGCTTGTTGATGATTGACATCACCACCAACGGCCACTCCTTCCATTGTTAATTAGAACAGAGCCTAAACATTGAAACGTTAAGTGGTAATGAATCTTGAAAGATGTGCTTTTCTTCCCATAGCCAGTGACTTGGTGAGTCTATTGCTGAGTTCATTCCGTGGTCTGTACTATATAGATTGCTCTACTGCATCAGGAGTCAAACAATTACCGCTGTAAGAAATCTAATATTTAATTTGTCACCCCTTGCTAGGTCTTACCAAGTCAACAGAAAGGAATCTGAATATTTAACTTTTTCTCCCTAAGAGGGACAGTGAACTATGATCTCTGTTTAATAACGATTTTTATCAATAAGACATGTGAGAAGGCTATTGGACTTTTAAAAAAAATGAGCTGTTCTTTCTGCACATAATAAACCAAGAGGATAGGTCAAGAAAGATACTGATGATCCCATATCTATCTTCTCCCAGTGTATTAACTGTTGGATTGCTGCAGATAAATTTGCATGTATTCTACACACAAGTATACGGACTAAAACTAACTATGCACCACTATGACAACTGAACTCCTCTGGGACAATACACATGACAAAGTGTGTGAGAGCTGGAGAAACAGCATTCTGCATAAGGGAATCCACCTATGAAACAAACGTACAGAGGAGATCACATTAATCCAGAGTCTGACTGTTTTAAGAAATGGTGCAAAACTTACCTTTCTGAAAAGGTTTTTCCACCGTAAGAATGAAGCCCACAATGCTGCCACCATTTTCAAAACACAGACATAAGCACACACAAAATTAAAAATCTAAAATATCTGAAACTAATACACTACACCATACAGCATTTTTAACCTGAAAAGGGAGATTTCATGAAGTTGTATCATCAGTTATTCTGTTAGCTCAATTGCCAGAGGTCTGTGAGGAAGATCTAAAGATTCCAAACTACTGATGAGCCATGTAGGTGTCAAAATGATGCCACATGATGAAACTCTGTCGGATTACATTAACTGTTTCTGAGCCACTGCCAACTCAGAAGAAAATGGTCTTGAATGCTTGTGGATTACTGTCCTAACTGGTAAAACACGAGATGGGGAACGAGTTGGTGTCTGTTGCATATTACCATGTTACACTAAGAAACAGGATGTCCAGCTCCTTATGCACCTATGTATAATGGGTAGGAAAAAAAGCTGTGTGATCATAGTGGTTTTGAATTTGAATGACACATGCTGGAAGTCTTGTGCTGCTAGTACCAAAACACCCTCAGAATTTCTAAACATATAGATGATGGTTTCCTAGCTCAAAAAGAGATGCATTCAACAAAGAAACATAGAAGAATGGGGTTGGAAGGGACCTCAGGAGGTTGTCAAGTCCAAAGCATGATCAATCCTGACTTAATCATCCCAGCCAGAGTTTTGTCAAGCCAGGCCTTAAAAACCGCTAAGGATGGATATTCCACCACCTCCCTAGGTAACCCATTCCAGTGCTTCACCACCCTCCTAGTGAAAAGGTTTTTCCTAATATCCAACTCAGAACTGCCACTTGAAAGCATTGCTCCTTGTTCGGTCATCTGCCACCATGGAGAACAGTCTAGTTCCAGCCTCCCTGGAAGCCCCCTTCAGGTAGTTGAAGGCTGCTATCAAATCCCCCCTCACTTTTCTCTTCTGCAGACTAAACAAGCACCATTCCATCAATCTCTTCTTATAAATATGTGCTCCAGTTTCTTAATCATTTTCCTTGCCTTCCGCTGGACTCTCTCCAATTTGTCCATATCCTTCCTGGAGTGGGGGACGCAAAACTGGACACAGCTCTCCAAATGAGGCCTCACCAGTGCCAAATAGAGGGGAATAATCACTTCCCTGGATCTGCTGGAAATGCTCCTACTAATGTAGTCCAGTATGCCTTTTGCCTTCTTGTCAATAAGGACATACTGTTGACTCATATCCAGCTTCTTGTCTACTGTAACCCCCAGGTCCTTTTCTGCTGAACTGCTGCTTAGCCAGTCAGGCCCCAGTCCATAACAGTGCATAGGATTCTTCCGTCCTAAGTGCAGGACTCTGCATTCGTCCTTGTTGAACCTCATCAGATTTCTTTTGGCCCAATCCTCTAATTTGTCTAGGTCACTCTGTATCCTATCCTTGCCCTCCAGCGTATCTACCACTCTCCCAGATTAATGTCAACTTCAAACTTGCTGAGAGTTCAATTCACCCCATCCTCCAGATCATTAATGAAGATGTTGAACAAAACAGCCCCAGCACTGACCGGGGCACTCTATTTGTTACTGGCTGCCAACTAGACGTTGAGCTGTTGATCACTACCTGTTGAGCCCAATGAACTAGCCAGCTTTCTATCCATCTTATAGTCCATTCATCAACTCATACTTCTTTAACTTGCTGTTAAGAATACTGTGGGAGATGCCACTTGAGATACACCGGACTGATTTTTTTTTTCCAGAGTAGGTGGCATTATATAGCATTATATAGCCATTAGGTTTCTTGGCAACAAGGCCACACTGTTGACTCATATCATGGGAGAATTCTACATTAGACTTTGTCTTGACAAATAAAGTGGAACTAATCACAGTTATAGGTCAGGTACAAGTGATGGTGATTTGATCACATTTATAATGTGCAAACTGAACAAAATCCAAATTAGCAGTATATACATTTGGTGCTTTAAAAGAGCCAATTTCACAACACTGAATTGAGCTAGATAAGTTGAGAAAGATTAAAAATGTGAATCATAACTGGGAATTGTTTAAAAACACTGTACTAGATTCTAAAAAAAAGCTACACTCAAGAAAGGTCACACTGGTTAAATAAACTAACTTGGTTTAGAGGGGAAGAGAAGGCGGTTATAACAAATAAGAGGTGTAGGAGTAGGGATGTGTATGTGTGTATCTCTGTATGAAAATACAAATGGAAGAAAGGGAAAGTTGATGATGAATATAAACCAGAAGCTAGGAATTGTAAAAAATGTATATAGAAAGCGAAAGGACACAAGGAGAAATCTATGGCCAGCAGAGTTAAGGACAATGAGGAGTTTTTAAACTACATAATAAAAAAAAAAAAATGCTAACAATGATATGGTCCAGAAGGGACCGAACAATGATATGGATGCATTACTAGATGGAAATGATAGAATTGCTAATAATAATACAGAAAAGGAAGAAGTGTTCAATAATATTTCTGTTCTGTAGCTCGGGAAAAGTTAGATGATGTAGTCATAAAATATAATGAAATACTTTCCATTCTAATTGTAACTCAAGAGGATGTTAAATGGAGCTACTAACATTAAGGTATTTTCAAATTAGCAGTTCCAGATAACTTGAATCCAAGAATTTGAAAAGATCTGGCCAAGAACCTCACTGATCATTAAATCTTGGAACACTGGGGAAGTTCTGTAAGAATGTAAGAAAGCTCATGTTGTACCCATATTTTAAAGAGGTAAATGAGACAACTCAGGCAATTATAAGGCTGTCATCCTACCCAGATCCCAGGCAAAATAACGGAAGAGCTGATACCAGACTCTATTAATAAAGAATTAAAGGAGAGTAATGTAATTAGTGCCAGTCAACATGAGTTTATGGAAAATAGATCTATCAAACTAACTTGATATATTTCTTGAGGACATTATAAATTTGGTTGATAAAGGAAATCATGTTGATGTAATATACCCAGACTTCTGTAAGGCATTTGACTTGGTACTACACAACATCTTTTATTAAAAATACTAGCAGATAGTTGGGCACATGGCACACATTTAATGGGTTAAGAACTGGCTGACAGGTCCTAGAATGCAAGTGTAAACCGAGAATCATCATTAAGCAGTGTGGCTCTAGTGGAGTCCCTCAAGATTGGTTCTTGGCCCTGTGCTGTTTAACACTTTTGTAAGAAAACAAAATCATCATTGAGAAATTTTGCAAGGATAGGAGGAATGGTAATTTAATAATGAAAAGGACAGGTCACTGATACTGAGCAATCTAGATCGCTTGTTAAACTGGGTGCAAGGAAACAATGTGTGTTTTTAATACAGCTAAATGTAAAATTTAGAAGTTCAGTTTTTTATGGTTATACATTAGGCTCTGCAACCTTGCCTCCCTTATCATGCTGGGTATAGGGCAAGAGAATGTGTGTAGTGACTGACAACTTGTGCCCAAATCCACATATACCTTGACTCTCATGCTCCCTGTATTCTGCTGCATTACAGAGTTCCATGCTGCACAAGGATTTGCATGCCTTGAACATTCCCTCTGGCATTCTGCCTTCCTTATGTAGTGGCACCATACCAATGGAAGCATGACAACATTGGTAACAGGGTCAGGATTTGCCCCAATTTGCACAGATCCAAGGTGTCTGAGTTGGTTAATGAAAAGAATCCAGACATTTGAAAGGTTAAAAAAGGTAAAGTTCAGATGGCTTTTGAAGGAGAAGTCATTGTTGGCCAGCAAAACATGAAATTTTCTATTAATTAAATGCTGTTTTTCAACAGTCAGCCTTCATATATTTCATTAGAAAATGGTATTCAACTCAAGCCTCAGATCCTGTCTGAGCTTAGTAATGACTTGATTATCAGTGAACCTTATTTAGTGAAGCTTGGAGACTGGTGTATGTGTGTCTTTTGGGAAACTTTATATGTTGCTTGCCTCCTGACAGATGTTCTGCACTACCTTTGAAATTGACAGAGGCAACGTCCATCAGACAGTAAAATGCTTGCTTTTTTTTTTTTTTGTTAGTTTGTTGGCATCTCTTATTAAAGTAGAGAAACAAAAAATAAACTGTGATGGAAGAGAATTCTTATTCTAATATATGAGAGCAGTACCTTGGCCTTCATTGTTGAGGAGGCATTTGGAAAGCTAGTGGAAACAAAATTCAACAAATAAATGCAACAAATGCCAATATTACATTGTAATCTAAATATACTGGAATGGACATTTAGTTAATATACATTAAGCTATATACTTGATTTCCGTGTGTGTATTAAAAAAAAAAAAAAAAAAAAATTGGTGATGTACCTTAAAACAGCCATAATGTAAATAACTCTTAGTTATATTATTATAAGCACTTTATTACTATAAACAATATTTGTAGTAATAGTTAAGATGCAATAACTATCAAAATACTTACTTGCACAGTTTGCAGTATGTTAATACGTCTTACATTTTTATCTACTATCTAATTGATATTAAATTAATCTTTTTACATTGTTTTATGTGGTTTCTATTATATAGAGATTTAAAATATTTAACACTTTTTAAACATGACAACTTTGAATTTACATTTAGGAAAAATTTTCAAACTGTTTCTAAGTGCAACTCAAGTAACATAGCATATTACTCTTATTTAAACTTCTTTATTGTAGAGTATTCCAAAAGCAATTTAAAAAAACAGGCCATATTCTGTGCTGATTTACCCAATCATCTCCTTTCCATATAGGAATTTCTCATATGTAGCTTTTTTCAGAGTATCATTTATTTGGACACTTTTTTTAGGTTAATCAGATGAGCCATTTTTATTTGAGATTTTGGGGGAGGCAGGGAAGAAAGGTTTTCATGTCTTGAGAAATGTTCTGAAGTTAAGTATTTACTTGAAACAGAAAACTGATAAATGCATTTCTCACTGAGAATGAGCATGTGCCAAAGGGCTGCTTTTGTTTTATTTTTGTTTTTAATAATTTGGTGTAGAAAAGTTTTTAGTTATTAGCAGTGATTCCCATATGTGTTTCAACTTCACGTAGAGCTTGTGTATGATTGTTACAAGCCCCTTTCCATCTTATCGAAGCAAAAGAATATAGGTCAACGTGCAGATCGTTCTTGTAGTATAGGGTATGTGACAGGGCCAGACCTGATGGCTACAGGAGAGTAGTAGAGGGGGGTCTATATTAGCCCCAGAATGAACAAATCCCTGTTCCCTGGGTGATCCAGCTGGGGCTACTCAGGGGCAATTAGGCCAGCTGAGGCCAATCAAGGAGCTTGCCCCAGCAGTTAAAAGCCTCCCTGTCAGGCAGACAGGGGCAGCTGGAAGGGAGTTAGGAGAAGGAGCGGAGCGGAGCGGAGCAGAGCAGCGCAGCTCAGCTCAGCTCAGCTACAGGACTTGGAGCAACCACTGCCACATATTACAACCCCAAAGGTACCAGAGACGAGGGGGGTACCTGTCTGGCTTTGGCCAGGAACCCAAGGCACAGGCCTGAGGGAGAACCCCTCCCCATCCAGTTCCAGGAAGCAGACTGCGAGCAGTGGGGCCAAAGAAAGGCAACCCAGGGAAGGGAGTAAGTCACGGACTGGGCAGTTTGAAGACTACTCCACACATGTAAGCGGGGGAAATGGGCCCGCTATTGTGGGGAACTTTCCTTGCTTGTACAATACCCCGGTAGACTTGGTTAGCAAAAGGATCCGAGTCCCTGCTCCCGCTCCCTTTACCCAGAGGCCCCACTTGACCTCGAGGGCTCCCCTCCCACTCTCCTGTGTGGTGGGGTGCCCGTAACCCCAACAAGGCTGGGCCCAGGATTTCTGGGGCTCGACCCCCAATCTTGCCGTGGTCCCTTAGGGCAGGGGCTAGGGTGTCCCCACTCCGGGGTACTAACTCTGTGCTGGGCACTTCCCTGACCCACTGATCAGTGCATACAATACAAAGCAATACAATTTATTACACGAACAGCAATCAAATCAATTAAAAAATTAAGAAAAGAGTAAAAAGGTTAAAGGAAAACATCCCAACACTGCCCCTGGCCTGGGGCACCACACACAGTGTCTCTGGGGTTCACAGTCTGTCACACGTTGCAGGCCCACTGTCCAGGCCCTGGCTATGCTGCAGGAATGCAGAGTCAGCCCCCTGCTCTGGCAGTAGCCACACACTCCCAGAGTCCCTTTTGTTCTCCCCAGCTGCTCACCACACCCAGCTCCAGAGGGCTCCTGCCCCAGCTCCCTCTGCTCCATGCAGCTGTGCTTCGCTTTCTGGGATGCCCCTCTGCTCTGCTGCTGTAGGTTGGATCAGCTTGGCTCCATTCAGCTTTCTGTGCACCTCTTCCAGCTGCTGGCTTCTGCCCCTGCATGCCCCAGCAGGCAGCCCCAGCTCACAGGGAGGGCTGGGCTCCCCCCACCCTCCTGGCTCTCTCATTAGCCTGCCCGCCCTGTCAATCAGGCTGACCTGAGTTGGCCTCTCTCCACTGGCCCTGGGGGCTGTCCGTTCCAGGGTCCTGCTTCCTCCAGAGTTGGCCAATCAAAAAGACCCACTAAGTTTCAGTAAGGGGCTAATAGACCTCTTACACACAGGGTCCCTGGGTCTGGGCTCGGGGCAGAGGGCGGGACCGGGCCCTTCCCCCCTCCACCCCCCCACCCCGCTCCCACCCAGGCACTCCATAGTCGTAGCCGAAGAGGGCACAGTACCCACGAGAGGGCTAAACTAGCCGCCCGCGCCACAGGTCAAATTGCAGGATCTGGTCATAAAACTTTCCTCAGTGATTTTACCTAAACATTACAGGTTATTTATAGTGATATTATATTTTTCCTCCTCCTGCTCCTCATGGCTGTGTACCTGTAAATCTCTCTTGATAGGCATACTGACTTTCTGCTCCTCCAACCCCATTGGTACAAGGGGCACAGATTACACTGGAAACTTCACTTCTGCATACATTCCTCAAATCGTGGTTCTTTTTAACAACTCATTCAGCAGAGCTACCAGCAGAAAATGTGAGTGAAGGGAAGATGTCTGCTGCAGGCTACCCTGGACACTGCGGAGAAGGTGTTTGTTAAGATGTGCAAGTGTGCCACCTGAAGCAGGGAAGTCTCCTCCTAGTAGCTGTTATTCCTCTTCCTCTGACTTGGCCCTCCAGCCATGTCACGTTAAAGTCCCTCCCCTTTTGGGGTAGCCTATCAATGAAAAGCAAGGATAATTAATGCAAATAAACTGAGTTTGTGGGGAATGATTCCCTCCAGGGGTGCATCAGAATCTGTCCTTCCTTTCCCTCAGGGAGGGACCATCAGAGAGTGGCTATCTGGGAAGCTCCTGCTTTCAGTCAGCCCTTTCTTCAGGAGCTGAGGGCTGAAGGTCTGTTCTCTTCCCTGGTCTGTCTTTGAAGCTCCTCCTCCAGCCTATGCATGTCTCGCAGGTGTGACAGGACAGAGCTGCCTGAGCCCAGAGAAACTCCTTGACCCCTTTGTATATCCCACCACAGTACCAAAACAAACAGTAGTGCTGCAGGCTCACTTTGAGATACTGTGCTGCAAGGAGAGCCACTATGATCATGTGAAAATGCAGTAGCCCTCTTAAAATAGTTGCAATCACTGCCTTCAAACAGTGTTTTCTGAAGTCCTTGTTCTAGCAAGACACCCAACAACGACAGAAGAGAAGCCTTATAAATGACTTTGACTATGGTGGCTGGAGGGGCCACACTGAGAATGCTTAATCAGGACAAACTGCAAAGAATAGGGCAGACAACCTGCAAAACTGGTGGTTTATTCTATACTTAAATTCACCAAGCCAGTAACAAAATAGCTTTTGTAATGCCTTACTGGTTACCAAGAAGCCAAAATACAGTTCTCTTTAAACAATCCAGCCTTTGGCTCCCACCCAGATAACCAAGTCTGATATAGTGAGAGTTACTAAAAACTTTATTCACCATATATAAAGTTCTTCAAATCTCAAGAGATTGGGCACATTACCCACCAGGTCAATGAATATTTCAGATCTTACCCAAATACATGCTTACAGCCAACCCTTATTAATTAAATCTAAGATTTATTAATAAAAAGAAAAAAGGAAGAGTTGCTATGGTTAAAAGTCATTATACAGACAGATATGAATAAAGGTCTTAGGTCCATTTCATAGCAGATATGGTGAAGTTCCTGACTTGTAAAATCCTTTTGGATCAGTTTGAAAGGTTATAGTCCAACAGGCAAAGTTTGTTCAAATTCTTCTGTGAGACTTTCCAAGGTGGATCCGGAGTAATCTGAAGAACTCAGTCTCGCAATTTAGACTTTCTCTGACAAAGTTTAAACAGCTCTGAGATAAAACAGGATAAGGTCTGACTTCCTTTATAGCTGAAGCAACTCATGGTCACAGCAGGGCCTTTCTTGGATAAGGAACAGGTAATGTACATTGTTGATTTGAAGCTAATCTGTTTCCTAGACATACACTGGTAACTAGTTGCATTCATTAGCATAAGGCAATTAATCATCAAACAGTTTACAGGTAGTAGTTTACTACAAACTGGAGAAATGGTCTGAAGTAAATAGGGTGAAATTTGATAAGGACAAACACAAAGTACTCCACTTAGGAAGGAATAATCAGTTGCACACATACAAAATGGGAAATTACTCCCTAAGAAAGAGTACTGCGGAAAAGGATCTGGAGGTCATAGTGGATCACAAGCCAAATATGAGTCAACAGTGCAACACTGTTGCAAAAAAAGCAAATATCATTCTGGTGTGTATTAGCTGCAGTGTTGTAAGTAAAACACAAGAAGTCTTCTGTTCTACTACATGCTGATTAGACCTCAATTGGAGTACTGTGTCCAGTTCTGGGTGCCACATTTCAGGAAAGATATGGATAAATTGGAGAAAGTCCAGAGAAGAATAACAAAAATGAGTAAAGGTTTAGAAAACATGATCTATGAGGGAAAATTGAAAAAATTGGGTTTGTTGATTCTGAAGAAGAGAAAACTGAGAGGGAACATAATAGTTTTCAAGTTCATAAAAGGTTGTTACAAGGAGAAGGGAGAAAAATTGTTCTCAACTTCTGAGGATAGGACAAGAAGCTTAAATTGCAGCAAGGGTGGTTTAGGTTGGACATTAGGAAGAACTTCAGGGTAGTTAAGCACTGGAATAAATTGCCTAGGGAGGTTGTGGAATCTCCATCACTGGAGATTTTTAATGGCAGATTAAACAAACATCTGTCAGGGATGGTCTAGATAATATTTAGTTCTGCCATGAGTGCAGGGGACTGTACTAGATGACCTCTTGAGGTCCCTTCCTATTATTCTATAATACTTCAAAATGAAATGAAGACAGTAATATTGTTAAACCACACATCCCATCTAAATGATATGTCCCCTTTTGATCTCTGAATCAACAGACACAGTAATGAAACATTATAGACAGGAACAGAAGTTTAGCATCTACAAGCTAACTAGATCACATTGTTAAACTTCTAACAAGCTATAGGTAAACAAAGAAATACAATTAGTGTCTATTGTTAATCATCTAACAATACAAATTTCAAGGACTCTAGTCTAGTTAACATGGCTTTGCTAACTATCTACAAAGAATGGCCCTGTTTACCATTTCAATACTCTTTGACTATGTCTTTAAGGTTGGCTTTTAGACTGCTGGTTTCTGAACCCTGGCTAGCTCAGCATCACAACGACAAAAAAAGTTAAAATATAGGAAGAAGAGGAGAGTAGAAAGTTGAGGTGCTTCCCTCTGGCCCAGAATGTAGGTGCCTTTTGAGGGGTAGGGGTTAGGCTACACCCCTCTCCTAGGCATTTCCTGCTGGCTAGCTTTGGTGGCTTCCTGCTCAGCATAATGGCTTTTGTGGATCCTATTCTTAGGCACCTATCTGTTTCAATGCATTGTATAAGGAGCCTGGGTACCTGACTTGGGAATATGGGTTCTATTGTGTGGCTAGGTGCTGCAATAGTGAGTGCTGCACACTAAGTTCCTTGATGGTTCTAGCCCACAGATCTGGTTCCTACTCTATGCTTCCAGTTGCCAAATTTCATTAACAGATGCTAAACATACATTAAATACTTTTCTACTATAACTTCCCATTTAACGAATTAAGATATTTGTCAGAAGGATTACATGGGAGTGGCTAGGGTCTGTCTCAAGGACATCACCTCTCCTGTTTAACTATGTGATCTTTTGTAAATAGGTGGCCTGCCCTAATAGAGTTTGAGTAATCCTGGCATAGAGCTGTAACATCTTGTGATTAATAGTTGCCCTCCTTTGCATATAAAAACATAATATAATAGGTGGCATACTGGGTCAGCTATGGTCCATCTTGCCCAACATCTAGCCTCCAACAGTGACTAGAGCCAGAGCTTCCAGGGGAGTGTACAGAACAGGCCAATTATGGAGCGATCTGCCTTGGTCTTCCCCTCCTGGCTTCTAGCAGTCAGTGGTTTAGAGTTGCCCTGAAAATGGAGTTGGAGCTGACCCTCTTGGCTAACAACCATTGATGGATGTATCATCTATGAACATAACTAGTTCTTTTCTGAACCCAGTTATACTTTTGGCCACCTCAACATCCCATGGCAATGAGTTTCACAAGTTAATTATGTACTGAGTGAAAGAGTTCTTCCTCTTGTTTATGTTAAACCTATTAATTTCATCAGGTGACCCCTGTTTTTTGTAGTATGCGAAAGGTTAAATAACACTTTTTTCCCATGCCGCTCATGATTTTATAGATCTCTGTCATATCGCCAGCCCCTCCATTTAATCATCCTGTCTAAGTTGAACAGCCCTAATCTTTTTAGTCTCTCCTCATAAGGAATCCATTCCATATGCGTCCTCTTTATTGCCCTTCTCTGAACCTTTTCCCTGTTCCACTATATCCTTTTTGAGATGGGGTGAACAGAATTGGACATGGTATTCAGGGTGTTAGCACACCATTGATTTATATAGTGGCATTATGATATTTTCTGGCTTATTTTCTATCCCTTTACTAATAGTTCCTAACATTCAGTTAGGTTTTTTAGTACATTTAGTACTAAATGCTGTACATTTAGTAATTTAGAACCCATTAATGTATATGTATAGTTGGGATTATTTTTTTCAGTGTAAATTACTTTGCACTTATCAACACTGAATTCCATTTACCATTTTGCTTCCCAGTCATCCAGTTTTGTGAGATGCCCTGTAACTCTTCGTTGTCAGCTTTGGACTTATCTGTCTTGAATGATTTTTTTTTCATCTGCAAGCTTTCTCATTTCACTATTCACTCCCTTTCCCCATTGATTATCTTTATTCCACCAAGTTTCCATGATGCCTATTATATCAATATCCTCATTTAATGTCAAGCACTCTAGTTCACCCTCTTAATATTTAGATTTTTTGCAGTTGTACATAAGCACTAATCTTTGTCAATATTTAGTTACTTGCCTTCATGTGTTATGTTTAAATTGGACTTTTTTGTGTTTGCCTGTTCCTTACTAGCTCCTACCTGTACTTTGCCAACTTCTTTCCTGTCCTCTATACTAGGACATAGTTTCCCCCTTTAATAAATTCTTCCATAAGTGATATCTCTGCCCAAATCATGTGATCCTTTGCATCTGTCTGCTTTCTGTGAGCCCTTAGTGTAAAAAATCCTCTATTACCTTTTTTAATTTTATGTGCCAGCACTCTGGTTCCATTTCAGTTCTGGTGGAGCCCATCCTTTCTGTGTAGTCGTCTTTCCCCAAAAGTTCTCCAGTTCCTAATAAATCAAAATACCTCCTCTCTGCACCATTGTCTCATCTATACATTTAGATATTAAGTTAAGCCGGTCTTCCTGGTCCTGCACTTGGAACTGAAAGCATTTCAGAGAATACTACCATGGAGGTCTCAGACTTGAATTTTTTACCTCACAGCATAAATTTGTCTTCCAAAATCTCTCTCCTAACTTGCGCTATGTCATCGGTACCTATACGTACCACAACCACGGGCTCCCTCCGAGCATTACCTATAAGGCTATCTGTATACCTCATTAGATCTGCTACCTTCTCAACCAGCAGACAGTTCTTGCAGTTCTCCTAGTCACCACAAACCCAGCTATCTGTTGTAAAGCAGTTTGAAATGCATGGTTGACAAGGACCATAAACATAAGTTTCAATAATAAAGCTCTAAATATGCAAGAAATGTCTGTATATGACAGTTATTTTCCCTTCGTTAAGCACCAACAGCATGCTTGACGCTGTCCATGTTGGCACAAATACATGGAGATTAATGATCTCACATCAATGTAAATCTGGAATAACTCCATGTAATTAACTGGAATCTTTCTAGCGTTGAACTGACCAGAGTCATGCCTAACATCTTTGCCCTGAGAAACTTACACCTTAAACCCCTGATTTTGCAACAATAACTTTACACAGTTGAGCAGTTCTGTTGATTTTCAGTGGGACTACTCATGTACATGCATTTTTACATATGCATAAGGGCTTGCATGATTGGTGCCAAAAAAGGAGAATGATGGTCCCCAGGAAGAAAAGGTTATCTTAAATCCTTGACATATGGCAAGTTTGATCAGGGTTTGGGATTTTTTTTTAAGTTGGTGTCTTCTAAAGGGAAGCTGGTGTAAGGATGGGAAGGGGCAGTGGGTTGAACAGCCTTCCTTAAAGCAAATTATTTCATTTTCTTGGCCTCCTAAAATGATTTTTTTTAAATTTCATGAACCAGCAGTCCAAATGGCAACGCTTCAACTGAGCTCCAGTAAATTATCAGTAATTAAAATGGTTGTGGTGGAGCCTGGGATCTAGGAGTTGAAGAGCCTGGTGCTCAGAACCTGGCAGAACAGAGATCATCTGATCTTTTATTAAACACCTGCTTCTGGGAGTTGTACAGCTTTACCTGCTTTAGCTGGCAACACGTTCTGGACAGCAGAAGTGCTGCAGATTTGATTCACTGTAAATTATGGTCAGTTAACCAGTAGCTCTACTCATACCTCACAAGCACTGCCTAATGATAGATGTGAAGTAGAATTGTTTGGGGTTTTTTTTGGGAGGGGGGGAATTGCCTTTGCTTTTACTTGTTTTGGTGATCCCCCCCCCCATCAAACAAATATGTATTTATTTTTGAAAGGCTCCTTCACCCTATTTAAACATTTTACTTCCTCTGTACCAGATGAAACATCATAGAATATTCTTGATGATGGCGCAAGCCTGAGACAGGTTATTTCATTCTTGTATGACCTTGAGCAAATCATTTAGTCTAACTCCTTTATCTCGCTATGCTTTCAGTTTCTCATACCTAAAGAGTAGTTAATAATTACCTGCTTTCTCAGGGATTAATTCATTAATATTTGTAAAGCACTGTGAGGTCCTGCACTATGTGAAATGAGGAATATTGTTAATAATATGTCACTGAAATCTACTGGATCAAATATATGATGACAATCCACTTAATCTCCAAGTGGCTCTTTGTGACTCATTGGTTGCCCCGGTCTGCCAATAACCTGTATAGCCTTGGGTGGGGACTGCTGCTTCAGGTAAGACATGGAGAATGGGCTCTTTGTGGTGCACTTTCAAAGTGGCCTGGAGGGATGCCTTTCCTCCAGGTCTGAACTATTCCAAGCTATGGACGCTGGAAGGAAACCAAGAGGAAGAAACCAATTCAACAACAAAACTGATGTGCAAAACACTTGTAATATTGACTTTATCACCACCAAAAGCCAGTGACGTTAAATAAAGAATGCTGCATACCTCTAGTCCTTGAATCTTGAGGTCTTGCAACGAGGTCTGTAGCAACCCATGACTGGTCGTAGTAGCTGCATGGTCATTAAAAAGACCCTCTTTCTCACCCAGATCTGTGCTGTCTATGAAGCTGGCCTCAGGTTTGGAGAGAGTGTGCTGAGTGGGATTCTAAAGCCAGCAGAGAATAGCAGAATCATCTGTCTTGAGAGCTCAGATGCAAAGGAGCACACCATTCCTTTTCTACCCCCACATCCTGTCCCTCTCCCCATTCTTACTATGTGGATACAAGAAGACCTAGGTTGCTGAAGTCTAGTGTATATGCTTAGTACTAAATACTTCATTCAGAACTAATATTTGGTTTTAATTCTGATCTCCCTATTACTTTGAAAACTGATTTTAATTTCTGAGGGGATGTTTCTCCTTTTGATACATGGCTGTAAATCCTTTAGTATCCAACTCTACAGTGAAGAACAGACACCCTCCACTGCCCACGAATGCAACTTTCATTGTTTAAAAAAAAAAAAAAAAAAAAAAAGCTTGGTAATCCTAAACAAGATGGTAATTTTAAATATGATCAAGCATGTTTTAAGCATTAGTGAGTACAGTAAATGCATTTTGATTTAATAATTTATGTCTAATTAGCAGACCAGAAGGGGGTAATGTTAATAGGGCTAGATAACAGAAGTAAATGTTGCTTAACAGCATGATGTTAAGATACCAGAGAAGCAAACTCATAGATATTTTATCCAAGTCCATGAAGTCTCCTGGACTGGCAGTATCTTACATCATATTAAATAGTTTAATCATCTTGCTCTTGGGAACTGGACACCTTTCAAAAGTGTCACTGAATATGGGCTATATGTCTCTGATGATGATGATAGTCTCCATAAGCTGTAAAACTAATGCAGAACATGCATTACAAATTAGAAATGAACTGAGTAGGCACCTCCTCTCCTTTCAGTATCTGTTTGTATAGAATGAGATTTATGTAGCTTTTATGCATAATTTAAAGAACTATATTCCCATTAATATAAAACAGGTTTGCATAATGCCAATCCAATACAGTTTTACATTGTGTGCAGTCAATCATGCAAACAGCACTGCATGCAACGTATACCAAGAAATCTTATTTATTATAACAAGTTTGAGTGCATCTCAGTAATAACGGCAAACAACCCTGTAAGGACCAGGGGTGAAATCCTGGCCGCACTGAAGTCAAAGGTAGAACTCCTATTCTCTTAATAGAATTTCACTCAAAGAGTTTTCTTGCCTAGGTTATGGTTACTACTAGAGCTAGTTGATAATTTGTTCAGTTGGTAAATACTGATTTGAAAGAATCAAAATGTTTCACAAGAACACATGGATTCCATCAAAATTTCAGACAGAAATAAGGCTGACCTGCCTGGTTTGCAGCCATCTGGCTCACTAGCCAACTGGGTTGTTTCCTCCTCCCCCCTCCTGCAAGACTGGTGGGCAACTCCACGTCCCTAGGTCACCTTCCTATGCCTCTGCCTGATAATGAGTCTACTGATCTGCTCCACTGCCTGGGTGTCCACCTCTCCATCTTTCCAACTGTTAGGATCCCAGCATGCCAGAATCTCTGCCTCCTCACTCAGCCTGTGAATCCCTCCACTCTCAGTGGAGAGCAGGGCAACATGTCAGGCAATTGTGAGAAGCATATTTCATTTTGGAAATATGAAAAGGTCCTCGGCAGCATTTCAGTTCTGTGAAAAATATCATTTTTTTTAATTTTCCCTCACGCTCCCCAAATCATGATTCAGGATGGAAATATTTTCAAAAAAACTTATTTTTCATGAAACTGAAATTCCATTTCCCTGCCAGCTCCACCTATTACTGAGTTAATATAGTGAAGTGTTCACATATTTTTAATTCATATTAGGAGTAATGTTTTTAACAGATTCTTTAAAAGTAAAGAATTTTAAAAAATATTTATTTGGTTCTCTCACCCCAACACGCTTTTCCTTGTTCCTCTTTCCTTCTCTCAACGTATTTCCCTGCTTACTTCATTTCCTCACTGCCACTCTTCTTCTCCCTGCAGGTCAGCAAGACACTTGTCATAAGCAAACGCAGACATGATAAATAACCTTTGTATTGTGTCTCAAAACTGACTTGAGAGAGAGTCAGTCAGTCAGTCTGTGGTTATATAATAGCACCTAGAGGCCTCCCTGGAAAACTGGGGACCATCTGTGTTGAGTCTTGTACAAATATGTACAGACAAACAGGTCCTGATAAGTTCAGTCAAAGCCCATAATCCTGCAGAAGACCTGTAATTATTAAACTGTAATTATTTATGTAATTATTAAACTGGGGAGACTTGCAGCAGGTAAAGTGAAGCATATGCATAAGGTCTTTGCAGGATCGAGGCTTAAATAGACAAGACAGACAAAGGTTAAGAGAAGGGGTTAACATTTCCTATTTTAGAGGTGAAGAATTGAGGTACTGGAAATGTGCAACATAAACATAGCTACCTGACAGTTGTCATAGTGTGAAGAACCCTGACCTGTAGGAAAGGAAATGAAAAGGAGCAGATGACTCAAAGGGACTAAACAAAATTCCTTTCCGGACGTTTTGTCTGTTTGCCATATGGCAAAACGCTATCGAATGTAAAAAGGGATGAAACCAATAGGATTCTATAGAAATTACTCCACATAGGTGGTTTGAAAGATCCTATTGAGAATTACATTCCTGCAATACACATCTATTAAATTCTATCAGCTGGTTCAAATACAGGAAAGTTGCAATTTCCTATTAAGTTTGGGGTGGCTTCTGAGTTAGAATTTCTTTCCCTCTGTTTATTCTATTTCATGAAGATATTGGAACTTTTCTGCTTCCTGGTAGTGTTATGCATTTTTGTTGCGTGCACATAGCTTTAAAATGTACTGCTGAGTAACAGTGGTTAAATGTTCTGGTGAAGATTGCACTAAAAATGGCTAGACAGCTAGCTAGCTAGGAGTCAGTCAGAGAGGAGTTATAACACTAGAAAATTTTGTATACTCACAGGACACTCAGAGAAAAAGAACTGCAAAGTGATTCTGGAAATACCAGCTCTCTGGCTGACAGCATTGTAAGTAAATCAGTGTACAAATATTTCCATATATTGCATAGTTCCTGGGGAATTAAACAGACAAACACAACCAATCTGATTGTAAGAAATTGCATCCATGAAATAGAAAACCTGTAATCTATGCATCAGTAACTGTATAACATCCCTTCCTCCCTGAGTAGCTGAGACAATTTTGGTTCACAAAATATAATCCAAGATATTAATAACCATCAAAGCAAGACCTGTGCTATATTTGCAGGGCTTCTCTGGAAGCATCCAACCAGAAAAAGTTTCATGCACATATAGCTGAATAGCATGACCACTAATACTTTGTATTCTTCAATTTGTCAGATAAGGCTGAGAGTGAAGACTTTCAGCAGTAGGGCAAGTCATAGTGCAGGGAAAAATGGTTTTTGATCATTTTATACATTAAAACCAGTGTTATTAAATACTTTAAAAAGTCTTGATTGATAGGGATATCGATGGAGAAAATGAATGACTCATATAGAGAAAGAGAGAGAGAATGGCTGTACACTTGACTTGTACAGAAATTTATTTAAAAAAAAATCTAGTTAGGATGCAAGTGGATATAGGGAACTATTCAAGAGTTACAGGATTTAGGCCCCACCCCTTTTCTCAGCATTTGTTATTGGCTAATTTCGGCAGCTCTTCACTTAGTATGGTAGCTTCTGTGGATCCCTTTCTCAGGCTCCTCTCTCTGCCCATCTATCATATTGGGAACCTGGGGCCTAACTCAGGTGTCATGGATTCACCTGAGTGGCTAAGCACCTAAAAGGCAGGCACTGCAAGTCTTATGGTGGTGTTTAATGTGGCCTATGTTAAATCCCATATTAGACTCAGTAGTTTCCCTCTTTTCAGAATCAAGAATGACAATACCTGTACTGGTTTACAATGACAGGTGCCTGCTTATGTAGACCAGATGCTAGATCTCATTGTTTCTCAGTGAAATGCATCCATCTGGCAAATAATGAATAAAAGACTCACCGGCAGCTTTTGCAAATGATCCATATCAGGTCAAAGAGAGTTTAACCTCAGGAATTTTCAGATTTGCTGTTTCTGATCAACTGATGCATAGCAGTAAAACATTGGGCATCCTGCTCTACAGAATGTTATGTAAAAAGGAAGCAGGTAAGCTGCAAGCATTCTCTAACTTCATATACTATAAGCCTGATTCATAGTTCATTCATTATGTTCCTTCAGTTTTAGGCCAGTCTAACTCCACTGCTGTCAAACTACTTGATTGACCTCAAATGAGTTACACCAGCCTAAAATGGTGAATTGAGCAATTATGGAAACTATATAATAGGACATAAATCCTCCTACTGGAGAGCATAAGTCAGCCACTAATGGGTAAAGGTTCGGAAGAAATTTCTCCTATGGGCAAGATACTCCATAATTGTCCAGTAAGAGTTCCTTGGACCTTATTTCAAAATCTTTTGATACCAGTCACTCTTTGAGACAGGACACAGAACTTGATGGGCTTCTGGTCTAATTGTTATTATAGTCTGTAAATTCCTATGTTTCTAAGTTTTTAACCAACAAACACACCCACGTTGTACAACCTATAAAAATCCCTTTAAGAGTTTCCTGGCAGATAGCATTTTCTATCCAAAATATCGACATCTATAAGAAGACTGAGCACTGTTCATATAACTTTTATATAAATTAACAATCTTATTGATTGTCATCATTGGATGTTTTGCATAAGAGAATGAGACAATTGAGATATCAGGCTGCCTGAAGGTGCTACAGCAGATTATTTCTAAATGATCAAATGACTATTGATCAAACAGACTGAATTGGCTAGAAAGAAAATATGAATATTACTGAATGATCTTTGGATATGCATATCCTTTGGCTTTCCAGATAAAATTAATCACTTCATAAATTGTCCAGTGCACTTGGTGTTAAAATGGTGCACGCATTCTTTTGTACCTGCTGGAACGGTTTACTGTGCCATCAAATTACCTTACTCCTTGTCTGACTGAGCAGCATATTTGTATTCTTCCTTGTATTAATCCCATCAGATGGGGTTCTGCTCTAGAAGTCCTCTTCCTCCCTCCATCTTCAATGTCATATCCTCTATCACATCACAAGCTAATATGTCTTCCTGTATGACTTCCCACCACCATTTCCTCAGCCAGCTTCTGTCTTTTACCTTCAGTCTTAGCCACAGAGTTCTCAGGACTGCACTTTACATGAGCCTGCACTCCCTCATATTTTTTGTTTTGTTTTGTTTTGTTTTGTTTATGGGTGCTACTTTGAGCATGTCTCTAACGTGCACATTCCTCATGTGGTCTTTCTTGCTTACACCCTTCATCCATCTGAACAGTCACATTTCTGTGGAATGGATCATTTGCTCATGTTTCTTCTTTGTTGCCCAACATTCATCACCATACATGAAGATAGTGGTCTGTCCAGTTTTATATACTTTCTGTTTTAATCTTACTTATATCTTCCTGTCACATATTATGCCACTTATCTCTCTCCATTGAACCATGCATTTATTATCATAGCTCTAATTGTGTCCTCTATTTTCCTGGTTCTGGAATACAGGTACTTGAAACCGAAATGTGAATACTTGAAATTTTCAGTATAGTCTGATTCTTATATATGTGTGATTAATAATTCATGTATACTGATGAGATAGCAAGCAGTTGTTCTAAGTTACAAGCTCCATGATTAAGATGTTAATAGCCACTTTCGTGCTTTTGGTTTGTGTTTTTCCTTATAGCCATATTACCAAAGATCATCTTAGGCCCCTGCCAGGTTCATTCAACCCACATTCTGACAATATTTAGGTTGGCTAAATATGCAGTGTTAGGAGGCTTAGAACAATAGATTCGATTATCAACATACAAGGAATTTACAGTATGTAGATGATTATGATTAACAGAGTGTGGTCCCCATAGGTGTCCCCTCGTGCACCTGTTGAGTACAGGCCTGGATATATCTTGTGACTTTTCAGAGTTGTCAATGCCATATTGGTTCTTGAGAGAAGAAAAAAAAATAATGGAAAAAATGCAGATTTGAATCGACTGAAACATTTTGAAAATTTGTATAAAATTTGCTGAATTGTTTTGGTTTTAAAAAAATCCCATAAAAATGTGAAAAACTTTTGTAACTTCTCAACTGAAAATAAAAAATACAAATTGTAAACAAAATGATTCATATCAGGTCAAATAAAATCTTTTTTATTTGGTTTGAAACAGGTTTTTTCAGTTCAGTCATCAAACTGAAAAAAATGGTTATTTGCACAGATCTAGTTTTAATCCCAGTGTGTATAATTCATCAATTATATCTCTCTCTAGCACATTAATTACACTCCCACTATTGTTCGCTTGTTTTAACAGTTTGTGTTTCAAAGGGGTATATGTGGGTAGCTATCAAATAAATATGCCATTAGATATACTGGTGTACATGCAAGGAATTATATATGCAGCTGTATACGTAAAAGTTTTAAACAGGCAGGTTATGCAAATTTTAGCACAGAAGGTTTGGCTTTACTCTTACATTGGTTTTACACGAGATATCTCCACTGAACCAATGCAGTTACGTCTCATTTATGTAGCATATATAAGTTGAGGTGTATGTACATGTGCACATAGAATTTCTTTATGCGTTTAATTCCTGTGTGGTGGGAGTAAATGTATGTGCTATTATCTATGTTTTTTTCTTTTATATGTTCCAAAGGGTAGGACTTCTCAAGCCTATCTTTCCTTGGGATTGTGTGGACTAAACAGTGATTTGTTCCATCTCTCCTACTTTATTTTCTCATAGTCATCAGATTTGTTGTTGCATTTTATGATGAAAGATTTCCTAAATGCCTGTTGTTCATATGTTAACTTTGTTGCATTTAACTGATTTGAACTTTTGAGAAAGTAGGAGAGAGGACGTAGGTGCTATGATTAAAATACTAGACTGGGTTTCTAGGAGCTCTGCCACAGACAGCCTGTGTGACCGTGGGCAAGTCACTGAAACTCTGCACTTCCTTCACTTATCTGTAATGAGGGTAATCAGATAACAGGTTTTATGAGGTTTAATTCATTAATATCTATGAGTTGATCAGATACTATGACAATGGGAACCATTCAAGTACCTATATAGATAGGGTATTTGCCAGCATTCACTAAACTGGTTTCAGTTAGCTCTCACGGGGTTTTGTGTGGGCTATTGGTCATGTATGACCAAAATATTTGAATCTGAGGGAAGTCTCAGAAAATGTGTATGTGAGGTGACCTATATTCCCCCAGCTTCTCCAGCAAAGTTCACAGGAGGTCATTTTGTTAATGATAACTGCTGTGTAGGAGCAGTTTCTTATTAGTACTTTTCCAGTGGCTTTCTCTGCATGTTGCTGAGGAGGAGATGGCCATAGTGTAAGCTGTTAAGAGGTGATCTGTATAGATGTCTTAGCATATGTCTATTTTATTTCCTGTCATGTCCATTTTTGTATCATTTTAGGTCTCCAGAGAGTTAGTCAATTAAACCTTTTAGGTCTGTCTGGTTTTTTTAATTATTAAACACCTTGGTCATTTTAAAGGTTGACAAGCAATGACTGCTTTAGCAGTGCCTGCCCTGTAGCATTTCTCTACAGCAGTGGTTCTCAGACAGTAGGTTGGGAGCCCAAAGTGAGTCGTGACCCCGTTTTAATGAGGTCACAGGGCTGGCATTAGACTTGCTGGGACCTGGGGCAGAAGCCGAAGCCCAAGCCCCACTGCTCAGGCCTGAAACCGAAGCCTGAGGGCTTCAGCCCTGGGCAGCAGGGTTCAAGTTATAGCCCCCCTGCCTGGGGCTGAAGCCCTCAGGCTTTGACTCCCCCTGCCTGGAATGGTGGGCCTGGACTTTGGCTTTGATTGACCCCCCTGCCCATGGTGGCAGATCTCAGGCTCAGGCTTCGATCCCCCCTTTCCAGGGTCACGTAGTAATTTTTGTTGTCAGAAGGGGATCGTAGTGCAATGAAGTTTGAGAACTGCTGCTCTGTATGGTTTTCAGCTCATCTATGAGCTTGCATATTTGCATTTGAAAAAATTTTGGTTGCTGCTTGTTTTCTGTCTTTAATGCTTCCTTTTAGAAGCTCACTGTGGGTGATTCTTCTGCAGATTGCTGATTATGGTTATTATCTCCCATAGAGAAAATAGATCCTCCAGATTTTCTCTCATCTCATCAGCCACAGCTTATTACCTGTAAAGACAACAGCATCAAATGACAATGACATAGGTCACCTGTAACAACAACTTCTGTGTAAAATAAATTTAGCTCCCCAGAATACTGCGACTACAGATCAGAGACTTTAATTCAGTTTTGGAAATGAACAGGCAAATGTTGTAGAGTTGTAGGATCTAATGGGGGGGAATCAAAAACTAACATTGAAGTTGAATTGGTAAAAGCGTGAAAGGTAGTATTAATATATATGGATTTTAGACAGCAGGTTAAGGCATGTTAATTGCAATTCATTATTGTACTTCCACAGAACATCTACTACAGCTAAAATTGGAAAGACTTCGGAGAGAGAGAGAAAGTGAATACCATATCTGTTTATCTGATCCTCCCATAAGTCAGGGGACTTGTTTTTCCCTGCCTTGAATGTTGTGTAATCATTTATATCTGTGCAAAATCCATTCATACTGGGTAGCGTTTTAAAAACACTTTTGATTCCTTTTGCACATATATAAATGACTACATATCATGCAAGGCAGTGGAGATTCAGTCCTAGAACAATCAAAAGAAATCCAATCAATTATGCAGTAATAGATGTAATTAACTTAAAACAAAGATATGTAGGCCATGGAAGATACTCCAAAAGTGCATAAGACATGTGGATCATTGAAGAGAAATTAAAATTGTTGCGGCAGAGTAGTAGATATTCAATCCTATTTCAACATCTTTTGTTTTCATAAAAATGAATTATCATGCATTGTACTAGATTGCACAGGTCAAACCATGATCATTTTGCTTGATGCTACCATAACAAATCAGCTACTTACATTAAAAACAAACAGGTTGAGTATATATTGTATATAGACACATGAATAGGCATTTTTTTAAATGAATACGTTTTAAAAATCATAGGAATACAACCGAAATTCCTGGGTGTCAGAAGGTGTGTCAGCCCTAAGAGTTCAGACTAAATGTACTGGTGCGAAGCATCAGGATTTCCAAATGGCTGGAGCCAAGGAGTAAAGAAATTGGACTGCTGAAGTACCAAGTTATGGATTTGTCATAGAGTCTGAAATATTTCAGAAAAAATTAATTGTATTTTTTCACTATTAAAAATCAGTTCATGTGCCTTCAGTGATGTATAGAATGGGGATATTAAAACCTATTCCTCCTGTAGAAACTGGAAATGGTCTATTAAAAGAAGATTCCATTGGATTGTTGAACTACAGCTTCCCATGCACACAGTGGAATATTCGAGCTCAGTAGAATGCAACGTGTTAAATTCTCACTAGTTGGGCACAGGCACTATGGGCCAGATTCCCAGTCCCAATTAATGAGGGGCACAAAGGGGATATAATCTGCTTTCAGAGGGCCTGTTTGGAGGACATTTGTCAAGTGGAGCTCAATGGCAATGTAACAGGCCCCATCTCTGTGGTGCTCATCAGGGAACTGCTTACCCAGTTGCAGGGGGTTGTACACGCTTATGTTTTCTCATTAAAAATTTGGAAACTCTCACGGCATTCTGATATTTAATGAAAACAAACTTTGAAGCCTTGACATTTTCTCAAAACAAAATTCTTATTTTCCAGTCAGCTCTTACTCTAACACTTATTTGGAATCAGGACACCACAATACATAAGACTCTGCTTACCATATAAACACATAAGGATGACAATAATGTCCTTGTCTGTTCATCATTAATGAATTCTAGAACTCCTTTCTTACAGTATAATATTCTTTAGTGAGTGCGTGAAAGTAGAGGGAGTTGTATCTTGTCTCCTGATTTATCATCTTCCAAAGTTTATTTCTGAACAGTAACAGATTAAAATATGGTGGGATAGTCTAAAGCAAGCCCATATATAAATCATATAACAGCTATTGTCCAAAAAAAAATGTAAAATAACTTAAAAACTTAGTTTTCAATTCCAACATAAAGTTTAACATTTTTCATCTCTGGGCATTAGTGCATATAGTTCTGAAAGTTCTGAATGCATAGTGCATATAGTTCTGAAAGTTCTGAATGTGGCAGCATATAAACATTGTGAGATTCCAAGTGAACCGAAAATAAAATTATGGAATTAAAATGCTGCATACGGAATGAAAAGGCAGAACGTAAATGTTTGTCAAATTTCCCCTAGCCTAGGAGAAATACTCACCCCAAAAGTTTAGCCACAGAATATATAATAAGTAAGAAACAACAATTTTATTTGTTTCATAATCCAATAAGCTTTATCAAGGCTTGTGTTAGCATATGATAACACTCAGTCAAAGTTGTTGAAAGCTCTGGGCTTCACCTTCCTTACAGTGCTCGCAAAGCATATGTTATCTCGCAGTAACACTTGCCTTGTTGTCTCTTATTGTTAAACTAAATCACACGATCAGCTGCACATCATATGTGAAAAGCTCCCGGGGCTCCAGCCAGATCTTGTTCAACAATTGGAACTAGCTGTGAGGAAGTAAAACTATTAACTTAATAAGCCAACATTACGTTAAATGGAGTCTTCATAAACAAAACAAAATCAAGAGCAAGCTCCATTAAAGCCAAACACTTTATGTTGAAAGTTGTGACAAAAGCAAACATACAAAAGCCAGAAAATTGAAAGTTAAGGCTGTGAATGAATCTGTAGCATGCCTCATTGTGTGTGAACATAGTAGTGCTGATAGAAATGTCACAGCCTAGTGTTTGAACCTTGGCACAGCAGTGAGAGCTTTCAAGCCTGAGGATGCAGTCTTCCTCTCAGGAAGGATTGCACACGTTTTAAGATTTCCAATGGATATCTGCCTGCCAGCCAGTTAACAGGTCACATTTGGAATTCTGTGTCACCCTTTTCAGGATGGGTGTTGTGGGACTGGCTATTGACTGGGACGACCCAATTTTCAAGGCAAAAAGTTGGAACAACTATGTTATCTGCACAGGAAATGAGTTTGGTAGATTGTCAGGGGGATGCATCCTGTAGGATTTCAGCAGGTGGGAGGGAAGGAAGATTTGAGAGAGCTAGAATCTTTGTGAGGAAGGCCGGTTAGCAGACCTGGTCAGGAATGGTAGTCCCCAAAATACGCTAATTTTCCCAGTTCAAAAGCACACTAACACCTTCAGGTGTCCAGTCCATTTGGGCATGGCTAGTTCAAACACTGGGACAAAATATTTTTCATTTTTGTAAAATGGTGAGAAACTGGTACAAATGGTGCAGACAAGGAGATATTTGGTTTTCAAGGACACATAGTCACTCTAGTTTATGGACAGATTTTTTTGCATTAGCATGTAGAGGCTCCAACTGAAATCTGGGCCCCATTGGGCCACACACTGTACAACTGCATACTATAGATACACCTACATTGCACACAAAAAAAAAAAGAAAGAGGCAACGAGTCTCCAAGCCCATGTCAACTGATGTGGGCTCATGCTATGGAGGTAAAAATATCAATGTAGATGTTCCCACTTGGGTTGGTGTTTGAGCTCTGAGATCCTCTCCCCTTGCTGGTTCTCAAAGCCTGGCAGAAATGTCTACACTGCTATTTTTATCCCCATAGCATGACTGATTTATTTGGGCTGGGCTCTGAGAATCGCTACTGTGGGTCTTCTTTAGCAGGGTAGACATACCCTTACAGGTAGTGCTTCCCCAAATAACTTTCTCTCACCCTTTGTCGATTTTTAAAGTGTAATATGATCATCCTCAAGATGTAGAGTCGAGGCCCAGAAAGATTAAGGGTTATGTCCAGGAAGTCCTTGGGCAGACACAGGAATTGAACCCAGTCTGTCTGAATCCCAAGCATCCTTAGCCTTTCTTCTCTCAACTCTATTACAGAGATATAGTCAGTTTTCAATCAATAGTTCAAAATCTGGGGCACTCTTAGACATGCATTCACACCTTACTACCCCTTGCTCTGTGTGGCTAACAGTAGCAAATGAACAAATAATGCCCAAGAGTGTACAAATAATGTCATCATATGGGGGCTAATTAATTACATATCTGCCCTTTCCATCTGGATGCAAATAGAAGAATTCCCATCCACATCTTGTAACATAATGCAGCTTTCAGATTTGCAGTGTTGCTGTTTCAGTACACGTGCTCATGATTCCTGCTTCACCAACCTTTTGGAAATAGCATCTTTCCCTATCATAGTGGTCTGAATGCAGATTATTATTGCTGTTTGGTAGCCCCCTTCAAAATTGTTCTGACTGCCACTGACTTCAGATTGTGAAAGACACATGAGAGGTTTGGAATAAATAACAGTCATTATGGATGGTTTCCTCATATGATGTTCATTAGGGTCTAACTGACCTTTCTCTCCCATTTTAGAAAGTTGTGCATTTCTATAGGAAGATGGCCAACATTTTCTTTTGAGTCTTCATGCTGAGAGATGAATAATAGTAACTTTTTCCTTGTGGTTTAGCATAATATATGATAGTGGTTCTCAACCAGTGGTACACGTATCCCTGAGAGTAAGCAGAGGTCGTCTAGGGGGAACATCAACTCATCTAGGGGCAGTTGCCTTGTTTTACAACAGGCTGCTTAAAAAGCACTAGCAACATTGGTACAAACTAAAATTTCATAAAGAGAAAAATGATAAAATAAGCATTTTTTCAGTAATAGAGTGCTGTGGTGTTTTGGTATTTTGAAGTCTGCTTTTTGTAAGCAAGTATTTTTTAAGTGAGATGAAACCTGGGGTACACAAGACAAATCAGACTCCTGAAAGGATTACAGTAGTCTGGAAAGGTTGAGAACCACTGATATATGGGATCCAGTCACAAGCTGCCGTCCCTTATTCATAAGCTAGAGGGAGATGCACATCCCAACAGATATGTATTTTTATTGGTAGTGTTTGGCTATTTGACCATTTCACTAGCACATAGGTATGCGTGCATGCTCCAATGGTTATGCTTCTGTAGCTGTGGTATCTTCTGAAGTTCAATACTTTCTGTGCCTGCTAAGACCATAATTTTATCTTCCTTTCAGAGAGTGGTTCCTGAGGCAAAAATGCACCATCCTGGCCAGAATATGCTATCATTGACAACTGTATTGTTCCTGATACAGATTCAAGTCAATGGCAAAACTCCTATTGACTTCAATAGGGTCAGGATTTCACCCTTGTTATGCAACCTGTACAAAAACTTCCATTGGGAATATGAGAATAATTGGAGAGCATGGTTCTGTTAAAAGGACTCTGTTCATACTGTGTATACATCCAAATGTGTGCTGCTTTTATAACTTTATTTTTTTAGAAAATAAGTTGTCCAAGGAGAAAACAGAACAGGAAATGGAAAGACTTATTTTCTGCTCCTGGAATGAAATGTCACAACTGGCATAAGCAGGCAAATAGCCGTTAGATTCTGAATCAGGTTTAACAACAGGACATATCGATGGAAATAAAAAATATACAACATCGAGAAGCACTAAGTGGATGATGGTTATCTACTGTTCTATGAGACCTTCTTAATATTAAAACAAACAAACAAAGTAGAGAAAAGCCAAAAAGTTGGGTTCCATTTTGTAAAATCAAAAGGAGGATTCTTTTGGATCCATATTTCATTTTACCCTAACCACCAAAGTTCAAACAAAAGGTTGTGTGTTGTCCCATCTCTGTTAATGATCTTATAGTTTCAGAACAGTTTCCATCTTCAGGATCAAACTCTGATAGCTGTACTCATGCTGAAGAGTTCTTTTCTCTACAAATAACCCTGCTGAAGTCTGAGACAACTCATCAAGTAAGGCAGTGTTTCCCAACCGGTGTGCCGTCAGGCCTGAGCAGGTGTGCCATGGAATTTTTTGAAAAACTACTTGAAGAGTTCTGGATTGGCTCATGAATATTCATGAGTTCATTTGGTGTGCCTCAAAATAATTAAAGGTATCACGGTCTGCCATGGCGGAGAAAAGGTTAGGAACCACTGAAGTAAGGTATTACTCAACTGGGATAAGATATTGGAATCTGATCCACCAGGACAGTTCTCTCTTGCACATAAACCTAGGAAAAGATACCAAAGCCATGCAGTAGTAATAAACCAATGTCTGTCTTCAACACCAATTACAGGTTATTCTTTAAAATATTGACTATTTCCCTGGGTGGGTGAATATCGGTTTGAGATCTTTATTATTTAAGATATGCAAAAGTACAACTAAATCAACATTAATAATTTAACACATCTGCACTATTGAGTAAGTGATACCTTGAGTGCAACTGTATCCCATTACAGCTGAAAGAAACTAAAAAAGAACAGAAAACATATAACATGAATCTGATCCTGGACACGATTCTAGCACACCATTTGTTTTAAGGGTCCCATAGGTCTACTGATTTCTCCAGAAAAGTTTCCCCAAAGTTGTCATTCTATAGTTAGAAGATAAAACCTTGATCCTGAAAGCAGATCTGCATGGGCACAGGGGTCCACAGCAGTGAATCTGATTGAAAGTGCAGAGCCTAACAGTTCATTTGTATTGACTTCTACCCTGCCTGCATATATCAGTCACTAAACGTTAGTAGAATTTCATTCTCCATTTTCTTTATCTTTTCATATTTATACAATTCAGGTAAACTTAATATTCATTTTTTATTTAGTCTACATTGCAGTCATCTTTTTAAATTATTTTTTAAACTCTCATGCGCAGACATTTAGAGTTTTGGCAGACATTTTGAAATAGATTTTCTACTGGCTGCAAAAAGCTTTAATTGTATGGCTCCTATTGAAACCATGGGTGGTGATAAATCTAAAAAAAATCCATGTGTCATGTTAAAAAGGTATCTTTTCCTCCATTCTGAATTGTACACAAGTTATTAAACATAGTAAGAGGCACTGTTCTGAGCCCTTATAACATACAGTCACAAAAGGATGAATTTAGGAATAATGTCTATCTTATAGCTGTGCCGTCAGCTTAGAGAATTTCAGTGAAAAACAAATATTAGATTTTACAACATTGCAGGATGTAATGTAATAGTTAACAATATTATGATAGTGAGAACCAGAAAATGAGGCTGACTAAAAACAAACCTGAAACTGATGAGTCTAGTTTCATTGTCCAATGTGAAATGTGGAAAATATACAGACATGAATGATCCTCCCTTAAATCCTGATCCTGAATACACTTAAACACACAAGAAACTTCATGCCTGTGGGTATCCCTGTTAATCTCAGGGTCTACTTACTTATGTGAAGTTACCCATGTATAAGTATGTGAAGAATCAGGGCCTTTAACATTCACATTTTTAAGGGTTTTTTTTCTTTGTTTTATCTTTAGGTTTTAAAATTAACTATTCTTCCATTAGTTATTTGAAATGTGATGCTTGACCTCTGAAGGTTGGTGGTGGTTGGAGGACTGACTGTGAGTCTGTGGAGCTGTGTAGTTTTGTTCTAATTTTTACAAAAATGAGTGATATTCATTTTCTTGAATTTTGGAGAAGGGGTTAGAAAGTTGAGATACAATGTAAAGGTGTGGAGACACTGCTAAATATTGGTGGATGGATTAAAATACTGTAAATAAACTACTAGGTGGTATTTACAAGCACGAAGCACAGTGGTCTGTGTTTATGGAAAAGGAGGGGATTCAGCACACCACCCAGTCACAGACACACACAAACAAATAAAAACCAGGTCAATGGCATGTCTAACTACTATGTGCGAAAACAGGTGCTTTTCATCTGCAGAGCTCTTTAGCATCTTTTCACCTGTCACACACCTTTGCCCACAGCAAAACATTTGGTCTAAAAGGCATTCAACTTGAATGTTTTTAGCTTATATTTTTGTTGTCAAAAATAGGACAAAAACAAATCCTCAAAATTAAAGAAAGTCAAAGAATATACATGAGCAGAAATGGACAAGGGTCCTGATCGATGTCATGCCTTTGTAGTATATGGCAGTCAATCTTGTTGTTCCAACATTAAATTGTTATTCCTCAGGGATTTGAATATGAAAGTCAAAGGTAATCTGCTCTCTAATCATATCACATCAGTACTGTAAATCATATTGCTGTTTTCCTTTCTAGGAGACTAGACAAGTATAGCATAACTGATGAGTATAAAGACTATGGGTCGAAATTTTGAGGCTTAAACATATTCCCTGAAGACTGTCATTTTCACACTTGAAGAGCAGTGTAGTTAGGCCAATCTAACCACCTTACTGGACAATTAACTTTCTTGTACAGACTACCAGGAGAACAACATTTATGAAAGGAAAAAAGAAGTCATAAGCCTTAACAACTTTTGCAAGCATTAACTTGCCATCAGATTAAATGACCAGAATATAATATAGGACATGAGTGACCCCCTTTTGTAATAATAGGCTCCTTTCTATAATACTATGACAGGGAAAACAAATGAGCTATTCAGACTGATGTAATGGCCCTTGTAAAAAAAAGTGTGCGCCGTGGAACATGGCACCTCTTAGCTCTGTTTTCAGAGATATGTCTGAACATTCTGCAGGCAGCCAGCCTCAAGCAGGAAAAATGTGGAGGATTCATTAGTACTTATTTCATTATCCGACCTGCCTTAAGAAGGCAGGCAGTTGATTATAAGCTGCTAAGAGCTCTGAAAACTTATTAGTTTTTCCACTTGCTTCTTAAAAAAGAGTCACATTCTGGAGCATGCACGTGTGCATTAAAAAAAGAGTGCTGCTCAAACACAGCCACAATAGGCAGCCATACGATTAAAAATTCACTATAGCTGCAAGCAAGGATTTAAGAGAAGAGAACACGGTTTTGTACAAATCTTTGATACTGCCATGTAAGGCTATAATTAAAGCAAATTGAACCTTTCTATTTGATGCTATTATTAAAGGAAGCTGTGATGAGCTTCTGTTAAGAGGGGGTTCAACCCAAAAACAGCACACACGCTCACACAAAAAAAGTGTGGCACTTGTTAAAAATAGATGCAAATAAGACACTTTCCTGTGTTTCTCATCAAAGCATATCCATTTTTGACAGGTTAAGAGTCTGATTAAGGCTATAATGCTACAAACAGTCCATGACCTAGTTGAAGGGTATAAAGTTATGGTTTTAAAATCATTTTACTGCTGTAAGATTGTGCATAGTTGAGATTGATCCCTCCCCCCCAGTTCATCTGCCTTTTCTTATGCCTGGTAATGCTTTATTATCAGATGTATATGTTAATACGCCAAATGAGCAGTGCCTGGGTCTGTGGAAAACCTGTCAAATTGTTTAATAGAGCAGAAACCATCCTGCTATTTCAGAAATGTCATGACTACGCCATGCTCACTCTTCCAGCTACAGAGACTCACAATTAAAGGCAAAATCCATTTAATTGTGTCATTATTTGAAAGCTTACGCATGCACTGGGGTGGGCTTCAATAACCACATGTTTCAGGGACACTGCATTGTGCAAGCCTTAGATTAGGACTCTGTGTGCCGTTGCCTGGTTATATTTTGGTCCTCATATCTTCTATGTACAGTATTTCTTTTCCATTCCACTTATCTATTAATGGTTTTCCTGACAGCTGATTATTCTCACTGCCTATTGGCCAAATCCTAAAGACCTCATACAGACAAAATTCCTGTTGATTTAGGTTTACCCTGTACTTTTATAACAATGGTCCTTTTGGATTTCCCTTTTTCCTGGAGCACGCCTTCACTTTTATTCAATCAGTTTTTCTTGCTCACGTAATAAATGACTGTCAGGCTAAATGTTCTCCAGTAGTGCCTTGGGGAAAACATTAGGCAGTGCTGTAATGGAGGAGCTACTTAATAGAGCTCTCAAGCCATTCAGTAACCAACATACCAGCAACATTTCCAATTGGCTAGGCTGTTTCCCTGAATGTGATGGTGTTTGCTTGTCCCCAGGGATTGAGTTAGAATCATAGAAGATTAAGGTTGGACAGGACCTCAGGAGGTCATCTAATCGAACCCCCTACTCAAAGCAGGACCAACCCCAACTAAATCATCCCAGTCAAGGCTTTGTCAAGCTGTACCTTAAAAACCTCTAAGGATTTCACCACCTCCCTAGGTAACCCATTCCAGTGTTTCACCACCCTCCTAGTGAAAAAGTGTTTCCTAATAGCCAACCTAGAGTTCCCCCACTGCAATTTGAGACCATTGCTCCTAGTTCTGTCATCTACTACCACTGAGAACAGCCTAACTCCATGATGAAGCACATGATAGTGACACCAGCTGTTGACAGGGAGAAGGAAGCAGTGAAATCTTTAATTTGACAATCAGGTACTTCTCCAAATTTTAAATTGCAATTTAGAGGACAGTCAGTTCAGACTGGCATAAGTATGTTTTCAATAAAGGGATTTTATGGCCAGTCGTGCTCTCTCATCCAAGAACTATTATAGCTACAGAATATAGATGAATGACATGGATTCGTGTTACTGAAGTGTTGAGATGTTAAGGAAGCTTCCTTACATTTTCTCTCACTGCCTCACACTGAAACAAACTGCTTTAAATAGTACGTATCTTTGATGTTGCACAAAATTCCAACAGGAAAACACAAATGGTTATAAAGCCAAAGGCTTACCAGGCATAACCCCGTTAACTTAGATGGAGTCATGATTTGTTTATGAAAAGGACTGAATTTGGAGATAAACACTCTTTACTGGTTGGGGTTGTGGATTCAGGGAAGAGAAACTCATTGCAGGGGTTTGCTAGGGAACCGAGTCCACCAGACTTGAGGACTGATTCTTCCTAGCTTTGCACTATGTGTAATCATTTATTCCAGTACAAAGTGGATGTAAAACGTTTTACACCTATGCAACTAGTGTAAATGACTATCCAAGGTGCAAGGGAATGGAGAATTGGGCCCAGGGAGAGTACTTGTCTCTAAGTCTACTTCAGAAACTTCCACATATAGATGGAGATTGGAGAAAAACTCTATCCATAAGGATAGGTCTGCATATTTGTCATTCACACACATAGTTCAAAGCTCCATCAGAACTCATTGCAACAGCAGATATATATTTTATTGTCTTCAGTAAGCAATAGGGCTCAGTGGTAATCTTAGATTTGTGAGTGGAGGTTCTACCACCAAGTAATGCTATAGCTCCTGTGATGGCATTCCCTTCAAAAAGTGATCTACCTTGTAGAGCATTTTGCTCTATACCAGGTATACTTAGCAAACTAAGTCAAGAATGCACCCCTCCACAGAAATGTTTTTCTTTTTCCTGCCTCTTTCTACAAAGACGTGATACTGGTTATTTTCCATTGTTTGTTTAGCTCACCATACCTGTAATATTGATGTGTTGGGAGTGCTCAAGGTTAAGCATACCATTTTTCAGTTAAATTCTTTGAGTAGCATTCAGCATACTATAACAGGCCATGAAACTATCCTTTCACTTTCAAATTTGTTCCTGGATCTTTACTGGGAATTCTAAGACTCAACATTTTAAAGTTTCTCCCTTAACTAATTGTCTTGTGTCTTCTTGTCTGCTTCACAGTAGGAGACAGTTTTTAACCTTGAAAGATAATTGCATAATTTTGCTTCTATTAAGATTCCCCCATCCAATAATTTAATAAGTGTAAGAGCTAGTTAAATAAAGCATGTAATGTCAGTATTATGAAAGCTTAATCGTTGGCTATTACAGTAGAATAAAATAATTTAATAATTGCCTTGTGAAATACAGTACTGTTGTTGCATGTTAACCAAGCACTACTGGACACAAGGTAGCTGTGGCATGCCACATTGAACCTAAAAGTTTTGAGGGTAGTAACCATAAGGACTGAAAATCCTGTGCCATCCTGGTCTCCAAAAAAGAAAACGCAGTACCCAAGAGCATCCAGAGCAGGAAAAAGGTAAGAGTTCCTGTTTGTTCGGCAGTTGGACCTTTGTTCTTTTGCCAATTAATCCAGCAGCAAGTACATACTGGAAGGATTTTGGGGCAGGACTTTCTTTATGTTTTGTGTTTGTACATCATCTAGCACAATGGACTCCTGCTCTGCAACTTAGGCTCCAAGGTGCTACCGTAATTAAAATTATGATAATATAGATATCTTCCTTTGTCTGGGAAGTCACAGAGAATCTGGAGAACCTACAGGAAAATTTAAATTGCTCAAATAGGTGGGATGTATATGTAATTATGTCAAATGCTTTTTTTTTAAATCACAGACCATCTAGAAGTGCTGTTGGAACATGCAATCTTGTAATGTTGCAGTGCACATGTGTAGTATTTTGCTGATTTAAATCTGCCTGTTTTTGAGCACACAACATTTCTAGTGACTTGTCACTGGGTGTGGAGGAAGTGAGGATAGGGGCACTGCAATTAGGTGGATAATGAACCAGAGGACTTTGGGTTCTAATTCTGATACCAATCATGACACCATCCTGCTCTGTGACTTTTTGGACAAATCATTTGAACTACATGCTCAAGAAGACTCTGGGTCTGTATGTGCAGAGCCCTGTATTCATGTGCCGCCCAACTGCACCAATCCACTTGCAGAATCTGGGCCTAAAAGTATGTCATCACTTCAAATATATAGTCCAACAGTTTGTGTATATACAGGACAGAGAAAGATGGTGATTAAAATGTACGAATAAGCTATACGCTTTTAATTCTTCTCCCTCCATCAGGAAAACAGAGTGAGCAAGGATATGCAACAGAGAATAGGCAGCCAGAATGATGTATAACCTAATAAAACTCTGAGCAGCAAAAACAAAATGCATGGCAGACAAAACCAGAAACTCCCTACACAATGGTATATCAAAAACGCTCATTCCACTTCCCCTCCAAAGTTTTTCAGCTGCTGGTACTAGATTATCTGTCAAACTCACTCATGAAACAGTCCCATATAATATACTGCTGCTAGTTCCCTACTGTACTGTAGATCCCTCATTAGAATTTCAAAGCAAGTAAATATATTTGTGGAAAACACTGCGGTTTCTGAAACTGATTTTCATCTCACAGAGAATCCATTAAGCATCCCAAACCTTGGAGTGACCTTTCATTTTTTTTCTATAAAGTCTACAAAATCTGAACTGAATTTTCTTTTCCAGAAATAACGTGATATGGGTGCTGTATGTATAACACAGGAAACTAAATGAATGAGAAATTCCAGATAGTAAATTCCCCCCACCCGCATTTGCCTCTAATAGAAATATGCTGAATCTGAGAATACTGATATATCAGAAATTATATGGCCATGTGTTTGGCTTGGAGCAGATATAAAATTGTCTTCACTTTCCAGAGTTCTTTAAATTTATAATTACTTTTATACTGAATAAACATTTGAAAAGCTACAGCTATCACATATCTGATGCTAAACAGTCTTACTGTAGTCTCACCACTCTGTTATTCACAACCACAACAAAAAACTCTGACCAAGGGCATTAAAAATAAAATATTGGCTATGTATTATGGCTGTTTTCTGTCTGTGAAGCCAATATTTAGAGGCCAGATTGTGCCAGCCTTGTGCTGAGTAGTCCTTTAATGCAGGGGTAGTCCTAATGAAGATGTGGCAAAATATGGCCAAGAAGATGCTGCACAGCTTTTAATTAAGTAGCAACAATTAGATCCCAGGGGTTTAGGTAATATTCAGGAAAAGTGGATTTGTATTACTGGTAAAATCTCTATTATTCTTAAGGTTAGGAATACTACTCACACAAGCAAAATACCAGCTAGCCAATAACCAAAGCAATGATGACAATGAATTCCTGCTGGCTGGTTCTTGTAAAATGAGCTTTGCCAAATCCACCCAGAAGAGAAATAAGGTGCCCATGGCAATGCAATTTGTAGGAGACTCAGTTCAGCTGTTAGGTTTCAAATCATTGCATGATTTTTGTGGCTGAGAGCTACAAGTCTTCTTTGGTTTTGGAAGAAGTTTCGGGCAGAGGCTAAAATGAAAAATCAGAAAACAGCAACGAAAAACCTTCTTCATCAAAAAATCAGATTTTATTAATTTGAAGAAGCAGAAGAAAGTTTTTCACCACAGGACATATTGGGCACACAGGACCTTAAAATTTTCCAAGAAGGAATTAAAACAGAAACTCAGTGTTGTGCTAAGAAGTTAATTTCAGAAAAATGTGATCCTGCTTAAAATAAATACGTGAAAACATAAAAATATACTCTGGACCTTCACCCAAATGGAGGGAGTGGATTCTCTATATCTTTGCACCTTGTGCAGCCATTTAAGACCTGATCAAAAGCCCAATAATTTCATTAGACTTTTGGATCAGATTCATATGCCTGTGCAAAATGAGGGTAAATGGGTCTCAAGCACTACCAGATAGGAATTGAAATGTCTGACATTCACCTTGCACAGGTGCAAATAGATGGAGGGTATATTGATCTGACCCTGACAGATGAAGGATAGTAATGAGTCACTGGATGGATATAAAAGAGATTTCTACCGTATGTGGGTATCTGTATCTTTACACATTCATAAAATGAAAAGCAGATTGGAAACTCTAGCAGCCAATTCTGTAACTGACTGTGAGAAGAATCAGGCCTGAAGAAGAGCTTTGTGGAGGTCAAAAGTTCCAACGAAGTTGGTCCAGTAAAAGATATCACCTCACCCTCTTGCCTCTGTGAGATCTAGACAGACTTTTATGTTAAGTGGATGGCATAATATTCATTGTTTCTGAGATGGATAAATAAATACTTCAAGCTCTTGTGGACAGGCTCCTTCCCAAACAAATATTCTGATTGCTTATTGTTCCATTTTTTCTGCCTTCCGTCTTTCCTTTTGTGTAAATAATCACTTGCACTATGTCCCCATGATGATCCAAGCTTCTACTTTTAGCTTTCTCCTGTTTTATAATACTGGAAAACAACATGTGGACCAGTCTCAATTTTGGCCACTTGCACTCTCAGACCCACTCATTAGAAAGATATCAGGTTGACTCTCCTATCGCCTACACCAGGTTTACAGTGTATACTGCTATAATTCCATCGAGTGTAATTCTCTCGTGCCTTGCACCTTGTGTTGTCCTTTACACCTGTGTGTAGTGGATCTAAAATCCTCCTAAATATGGATGCTGCAATTTATATCCACTTCACACAGGTATAAATTTCTACACTAAGTGCAAGGTGGTAGAAAATCTTATTTACTTAGTGAATGAGTGGTGTGGGGTAGAAATCAGGCGAATCAGAAATTTCCTGGGGTAAGGGATTATTTTGATTTTAAAATGAAATTACTTTGATAATTTTACTTTGAAATGACTTTGTCTAGACAAAATGTAACCATTTAATAACCCCTGGTAATTTGTGCACAGGATAAAATTAGTATTGATCTTTGTTAGATTTCTGTGGCCTTAAGGTATAAAGTTGACTGTGGCTTTATGCTATATGAGTTCTTTAGAAAAGACAGAAGCTCATTCAACAGCAGTAGCTACTGGGTGCTGGGATTGCTAGGGTTTGTACTGTCTATCTCATTTTTCCCATTTAGTCACAGTTGGAATATTTATTGGCTAGCACTGACACATCTCTATTGAAAGCTTTCAGTTCCTGGAACAGGGAATGCTAGCAATAATGGTCTAAGTGGTTAAGACAAAGCACAGTCAGTAGATATAATTTAGAATGATGTTTGGTAGTGAGGGCCTCATCCTTAAATGGAAGTCCTTTAGGGTACTCTTCTCCACCTCTACTCCTTACTCCAAAATCTCTTCCCTTCTCTGTGGCAATTACTGTGCTTGGTTGCATGAAGAAAAAGTAATGTTAAGGCAGGGAAGATGTAATAATGTCAATTTCATGGAATGAATACAGCTGCTTTATTAACCTTCGATTCCTTTTGTACCTGTTCTGTCCATCCCCTGTCTCTGGGAGTAGGATATTACTTGTATTAGTGCTGAATCTCCTCTCTTCTAATCTCTACAGTTCACTTTTTCAGTTTGATTCTGTCATCCTGTGTGTTGGTATTTGGCAAATTTAATCATGGTTGAAGAAACACTAGATCTATGAAATAGTAACGCAAGGTTCACAAAAGTGTGTGTGTGTGTGATTTTTTTTTTTTTTTAAGGTTAGTTGGTCAAAGACGTTCTTGGGAGCTCTAGAAGAGTGTAGGACTAGGATAAAACTAACAGAAGGTGTTACTGGCTGACTGCTGATAGATGTTGTTGTTGTTTGTATCACCTGGAACTCAAGGGGACAACCTCCAATCCAGAGGCATTGTTAAAATGTTGGACTTGGCCTCTTCAAAAGTACTTTGGGGTTCACACTGCTTACTGATTGGTCCTAGCAGAGCTTCTTTAAAAACAAACTCTCTCTCTGACCACTTTTTAAAATCTTATTTTAATTCATTTTAAAAGAAGTTTCCCAATGGGAATATTCTTTCTGTACACAAGGCAAGTCCCTTCTATCTCTGAAACGGCAGATGGCCCACAAATATGCCTTCTTATCCTCCTCCTCTGTGGGGAGATCAGGCAACAAATTGTCACCCATAATCCTGTCGTCTTGTGAAATGAGCCAGGCAAGCTTTAGCATGCCACCCAATGAATCTTTAATTTCTTGTACAGGAAGGAATTTTGCCACTATTGGTTTGACTGCAAACTTACCTCTGTCACCTAGAAGGGCTCTTAAATTCAGCTTTAGCAATAAGTTACACATACTGACTGTAGGACTTTCAATGTTACTGTTAGTGCTTCATACTGCAATAAGGAGCATATAGTATTATGGTACCATAGTATTTTCTACTATATTTCTCTGATTCTTTATATAATAGGTGCTCAATCTATCCAAGATTAATGGCAAAAAATTATTTATTGTGACTTCCTCTTTAAATTATCTTGCCTAGAGTGTCTGTTACATCTCCTATAGCTCATTTAATATTAAATTTTACATCCTGCTTTCATCTAGCCTCAAAATAGTATGCAATGTTTACAGCGACCATATTATCCTGCTTTTGTATTTCATTCCCACATTTAATTCCATATACCCATCTCTTTATGCATGTTTTTGAGAGACAGTGTTAGGACTATACTGCAGGATTTGCTAATAAATCTAAATTGAAACTGAAACCACTTTTCTAGCACACAGATTTTTGAGATTCCTGCACACAGTTTCAAATGTGGCTTACTGGACACTAACTGTGCTTTTAGTAATGACTAGAGCCAGTTGAAGATTTGCCATCTAAACTTCTTTTGATGGAAAATGCCTTATTGATCACGGCGACATGAACATTTTCATTTTGGTTAAAATGCTTGTATGTTTTTGTGATGAAAAGCTTCAAAACTTTATTTTCAATTTCATTCAGGTGGTGGAAAATCCACATCCCTTCACTCTTTATTTCTCCCTCTCTCTCTCTCTCTCTTGTGTGTGCGCCTGTCCTTCCCTCCCCAACAAAATATATTTAAAAAAATTTTTTTTTCACTTAGAAGGCTTTTATTCAGGGAGGGGAGGGGCAGGAGGGATGAAAAATGTTACAGAATATTTAAAACAAAAAAACCCCTTTCACATCTTTAAAAATTTTCCATGAAATATACTTACCTTTTTTCTGGCCAGGTTTAGTAATGATCTAATATTACAACTCTTGTTGTTATAAAGCTATATGGACTAGAAATGTGACATTTTCAATGTGTACTAAATATTTTTCATTAATATGAATACTTATCTTTAGGGGGTTTAAGACCAATGATACAAAACTATACATACAACTGAGCCCACGCAGAGTCCCATTTCTTTTTAAAGGGGATGAACTCAAGTGCAGGGGCCCACACATACACATAGTCAATTTCAGGAGCAAGATCTTATATTGGATGGTCTATCAGGCAGGGGCTGTGGTCTATTTCTTGTGAAACATATAGAAATTTTCTGGATCCTCAAAAATACATATTAACACACATGCATGACAACAATAAGAGGAAGACGCCTGAACTGCTATACCAATACAACACTTCCCTAGCAATATGATGTATAGCATTCTTCATGCATAGCATAGCTGATACATGAGCATAGCTCAGATATATTGCTTTATTTTTATCTGATGTACTAAAGAAAAATCATACAGCAAATATAGTTTTTTATGAGCTAGTAATATATGACTCCATGTGGGTGGATGTGTGGGGAGATTAATTTGGCTAAGAAATGCATGTAACCTTTTAAAATAACGTTCTTTGACTTCACTTTCCGTAATCTGCACATGAAGTCTGGTGAGTTGATTGACTGCTTGTCTACAGCCATATTGCAGAACTTTAGGGCCTAAAAGCAATGTGCTTGGTTAATTTACAGACGTGCATTGCTTCTTAAATTAGGACATTAATGATGTCACGGAAAACAAAACCTCTGTGAAATGAAGTGTGAGGCAAATGTACTGATTAGTATTGAGTTATCAGTGGAAACACAGTTTCTACAGTAGTTTCTATTAAAACTCAATAAAACTCTGCGTACATTCAAAGGATCTTTCTGTTTATCAGCCTGCTATTTTGGTAGGTTCTTTGCCTCGGATGCTTGAGTTTCTAGCTCATGGTGAATGTTAGAGATCAAGAAGGGAGAGTTATATGGAGAAACAAAAGAGATTGATGATCTCACGCCAAGATTTGCAATGGAAATCAGTGTTTTTCAAATTGGCTTAGGGACAAAAGTAATGCTTTATCACAGCCTGCCAGGCAACTCTTCTCCATCAAAATTCCACCATGTGACATGCTTACATTTAAAAGAAAGGATATATATGATATTCTAGTGAAAAATAAACACTGCATATATTGGTTCTGATATCAAGTCCCTTAAAGTTAATGGAAAACAAGCATAGTGTATCAGATTCCCCAGTGGTGTAAATCCAAGACAAGCAGTACAGAGGAGTATATCTGTCTCCTTGTATTGTTTCCAGTTCTTGTCTGTCCACATCCACTTGTCTGTTGTTTCTTGTCTTGTACTTTAGATAATAAGCTCTTGGGATGCATAGGGCAAAACAACCTTTTTGTTATGTGTTTGTATATAGCACCTAGTACAATGGGATCCTGATCTGTGACCAGGACTCCGAGCTGCTACCCAGTGGTTAATTTGTAATGGAAGAGGTGCCAGAGCTCAAGCAAGTTTTTTTACTTTTGTAACTGATGCAGCAGGCCCAAAGATGCCAGGGCTATGAACTGCCAAGCCTAGAGGTGCCGAGGCTCAGCCCTGGAAAGTCCTAGTACGAATTAAGCACTGGGGCTACCATCATGCAAAGAACGATATTCAAAGTTTGAAATTAGGCAAAATGAGTTTGCTTATCCTTATAAATCAGCAATTCACAATTAGTTGATATTTGACAAAATAGATTTTCTGTAGAAATTGTGTAGGAAATCTTGTAGGAAGAGACTTCTTAAAGTATTATTAGCACTATTTCGTTCTAGATGGTCTAGAAATACCTTGAGAATAGTCACTAGTTAGTGTTACAGCTGAACTGAGACAGTGTAATTACACTGGAAAATAAAGGGATAAAGAGAGACAGTAACAGAATTATAAAGATTATATGACGCTATGTCACAGAGCAGTCAGAGTTGAAGGAAATAATGGTGTTTTAGAGATGAGCCTTTATGAATGCCCATGGATCAGGGGGAGAGGGGAGCGAGGGTTTCCAGATCTGAATTCCAACTTTGCAAACAATGCTTTTCTCTATAATGGGAAAATATGAATGTTCTTCAGATCATTGGAAATATCTGGAAATGGCTCTGAACTTAGCACCTTGGATGCATTTATGCAGGATTTTAGTGAGCACTATACTTCATGTGGTTTCTGTCTGATGATTTTCAGGTCCAACAACACAGAATAATGCGGTAGGCTTTCTTCTCTCCCACCTCCAACACATTTCTGTTAAATTCATATTGGAGACCAGGAAGTACTAATATCAGCTAATTATTTTTGCCTCTTTCAAGTCTTCACTCACTTAAACCAGTTTTATGTTGCTGTGATTCTATTGACATAGAAGAATTTACAATTGGACCCATAATAGAAACACATTTTACAAGATTAAAAAATATCTTAGAGAGGAAGATGTATTATTTTTATCAGCATTTCTTCTGAGAGTTTTCTGCCTTTCTTCAGTTACTAAGATATTTTACTTTGCCAATTAGGTCAATGATTTATTTTTCATTGATTATTATATCTATTTAAATGTCAAGAGAAATTTCTAGGCATAATAGATACCAAACTTCTCCTCCAACTAACTTTCTTATTCTTGTAGTTTGTTATTATGAAAGCAAATAAACAGAAAATCAGAAGTGATTAAAGACTGTTGTACAGCAGGAGACACAATCCAACCCATGTCAATGGGTGGGGGAACTTGATGAGGCCAGCAGTGAAAGGGGGATAGTCCCAGCAGCAAGAAAGGGAGACACTTGCCAAGAAACAAGAAGTTGGTTTTCCCCTGGGAGTCTCTGGCATCCATTAGAAAGCTGGGGAAAAAGAGTACTGATTGGCCAGTATTCTGCAGCTCCCAGGATTTAGCCCAGCACGTGGGCCACCTAGAGCCTATTTGGGCTCACTTCCAGTAGCCCACCTCCCCCATCCGAACTAGGAACGGGAACCCAAACTGACAGATGCTGCAGGTCTAGCTGATCACCTGTTCAGGGAGTCAAGAAGGAATTTTTTCTCCTGTGGGTTAATTGGCAGAGAACCAGGAAGCTTTTTGTCTTCTGCGCAGTACCTTCAGCCCACGATGAGTTGAGTAGGAACACACTTAATACCTAATGAGGTATTGAGGTAGAGTTGTGGCCGGTTTCCAGTGTGGTTAAGAGAATAATATGAATGGTTCCCAGAGGTAAAAGACCTGGGATTTTGGTATTGGGTCTTGGACTCATGTTATAGGATGAGACCTTGTGGTCTTCATAGGCTGAGATCAGATATTGTGGGCCTGCTGGGCCAAGTTCTGAACCCTCTGTCCCCCTCACTGGGGAAAGGTGCTAGGACTCAGATAGCTGAGTCCTGGTGAGTAGGTTGAAAGCCTACCCTGTGTTGTGGGTTTTATGTTAAGGAGCCCTGTAACCACTGAACTGGAACCAATTAATGTCTGGTATAGGAGAGTATGGGTGATTGGGGGGGGGATAGCACCTCTCCTCTTTGTTAACATTTAATAAAAGTTGCAACCTGCTGCTTAATTCCATGCATCTGTCCTCATTTTGACACTGCATCCATGTCAACAAATAGCCTAATATGCAAATCAAAAACAGCTTTCTTTTTTCTTTACAAAGTTTAATTATTTTTTATTCCTTTACTATTAATTAGGGTTCCAAATTATTAATGTTTATGCAGATTTTAAAGCTTCATCAAAGGTCCTTAATGCAATTATGTTTCAGTTCATTAGACAATTATAAACAAATGAGAATTTTTTCCATGTGAACAATGTACTAGGATAAACTGGTTTGTGGAACTAATGTGATAAAAGGAGTGCTCTGAGACAGTTGCCTCATGTATTATGCATACTTAGTAAATCCTCCAGAACTTGAAACTTTTTAACATTCTTTTCTCAGTCTGACTTCTATTGATTTTATCATATGGAAAAAACAGATAAATTGTGAGTTATTAGCCATTTTTTTCTCTTTAAGTCAATTATTCACCATAACTCCATGGTTGAAAGACATTTGCATGTTTAATTAAAGCTTAGTTGTGGAAAAAATCTGTGCTTTGTACTTTTCAAACATTTCAATTAAACTAATGGCATTTATGAATATGAAAGAAGTAATGCACTTTATTTGTTGGAGAGATTACTGATTGGATGATAATATCCTAATTTGGAACAGTTTTACAGATTCCTTGGAGTCTTTCAAAGCATTTCATGCCTGAAGTGGAACAATGTCTTTCTAACTTTAAAGAACGTGCTGTGGTAATACTAAACTTCTGGTTTAAGGTGTTTTGATCCAGTGTAAATATGCAGATCAATGTGTGGGTTCCTTTTCCTCTGAAATTCAAAATTTCAGGAGATATCCTTTTATTTGGTTATATTTTATTTCATTTTATAACAAAGCTACTGTTATGTCCTAGGATGTTGGAGAGACCAGGTGAGTGAGGTAATATCTTTTATTGGACTAACTGCCTCGCCCATCTTGTCTCTCTAATATCCTAGGACCAACTCAAGTCTTAGAATGGGCATAATCAATTCTCTTTCCAAAATGCACAATCTTGTGGGACAAGCGAGAGTGCAGAACTATGTTTGCTGAGCAAATTTTAAAGTGTTTTAAATCCACTATTGCTAATGCAATTTAAACTGTGCTTGCCCACCAGTCATAGTGATTTTAAAAACCGGGCTTGACTCTCTGTAATGGTATGCAGAACTCCTGTGGTACTGCCAGGAGATAGGACAGCACTGAGCCCTCCGTCTGACCAGCTTGGGCTCCCCTTCACCCTGTGATCCTGTGACAAGCCACAAATCCCTGGCAGGTATTGCATTTAGAAAGCCCTCTAAAGGCAGGGACCACACCCAGTTCAGTTCATGAATGCAAATGAATACTTTCCAGACACTCATGAACTAACAACAGAGAAACTCCAGCTGGCTCCTCAGACCAGGGTCACAGGACTATACCATCTACCCTGGTCAAAAAGCTGACCAGTGGAAATTATTATCCAGTCCACCCTTCCGTCAGAGTGGAAGGAACCAGCTTTTGCTACTGAGCAGTTTGTCTAAACACTTCACTCAAAAACACACTGGTTGAAATAAAACATTAAACAAGTTTATTAATGACAGAAAAAATAGATTTTAAGTGATTATAACTGGCAAATGTAAAGAGATTAAAAGTAGTTACCAAATGAAATAAACGTGTAGTCTAAATTCTACACACTAACAAGATTTTGAATTAGCAATGTCTCATCCTTGTTAGCTGGTAGAAGTAGTTTCTTAAATTAAGCCTGGGCAGCCTTCCCTGTCTTGGACTCCCTCCCTTCTTTCAAAGTCCTTTCGTCTTCCAGAGGACCTTTCAGGTGTTCATTTGAATGGGAGTGGAGCCAAGTAATGATGTCACGGTCCCCCTTTTATAGTCTGTTTCAGCTTGCTAGAACAATTGGGGCTTGCGACCTGTGGGGTCATTCTCATTGGTCAGTCAAGCCCCATTGTGAACGTGCCTCCGACAGAGAAGCCTTCACTGTAAACAATTCCTGTCAGTGAAATGTGTCCTGGAATGGGTGAGAGAGAGCCATTAACGCTATCTGGCCACTCCTCTGTTGTGCCTGAAAGGCTGTTTGTGGGAGTTTCCTGCCTTGCAACATGTTCTAATAGCATTTACAACAATATTTTATAATTTCACATACTATGGTAGCACATACATATCCAATGGGATATTAATGTTTGGCAGATTAAGACTTTTAAAATAATATCAAACAAGGCAGACTTTGTACAGAACATATCATAATTATATGACATTGGTGAATATGGGTTTTTGGGGTGTTGCTTTGACACAGGATGTCACACTCTCTTATGCCAGTTCTGCATTAATACAACTTTTTTTACTTCAGTGAAAGTATTCATGATCTATACCATTGTAAAACAGACAAAGTCTATGGGATTATTTATTTTCTTGAAGTTAAACACGTATTTAAGTAGTTTGCTGGATTGGGACCAGAAACCTCAGAACCTTTCAGAATCTAGCTCTAACTGAGAATAGAATCAGTCAGACTAAATTTAAATGCAGTTTTCTAGATTAAGGGTCAAAGCTTCATCCTATTTGAAGTTAATGGCCAAATTCTCATTGTTTTCATAAGATCAGACTTCAGTACTAGATCTGGGCCTTCATTTATGAATCAGGGACCCTAAACTAACAACGAAAGCTTGTTTTATACATTTTCCCTTTTCTTATGAATATAACTGTCTAGAATGATGGAACATGGAGCCAGGTTCTTCCCTATGATACATGTTCACATTTCCATAGACTTAAAATAAGAACTGTATGTATTAGAACTGGATAGATAACTGTCTTGTTTTGATTTTTCACTTCACTGAAAATTCCATAATTTTTACTTTTTTCATAAACAAGGAACAGAAAATTATATTGTAATTTCCTACTAAACTAAAATTCTGGAAAAAAAAAATCATTTTGGATGGGTTGATCAAAACATTCTGTTTTGATGATATCTAAATGTTTCCTTCTGTTTTACATTTTAAAAATATATATATAAAAGTCTGTAAACAAAAAGTTGTTTTGAAACAAAAATTAAAAAATCTCCTGCTCTGAGAATGTCAAAATTACTTTATCGAAACGCTTTCTCATTTTTTCCCAAATGAAATTTAATTGAATTTGACACATTTTCATGAAACTTTTTGCTTTCAACAAATTGGCATTTTCTAATGGAAAAAGGTTCCACTGAAAATTTTCCAACCAGATCTAGTCTGTATATTTCAAAGTTCAATTCAGCCCACAGTGGTATACAAATAGTAGATGCATATTTCTTTGGGATGGATATATAGGGAAAAGTTCAAGGTAAGGAAGGAGAATACTGGGATTTTGTCAAAACAAGTTGATCAGTATGTGCTTCTTACAGAAGTAGTGAAAATGAGGTACATTGAATTCCTCTTCCCTCACCCCAGACTGAAGGATTTACAGTAAAACACCAGCAGAGGAATATAAACAATATCTCTAGTGTTTTTCCCAGTTCAATTTTGGATGTGTTTTTTGTCAGTTTCCTTGCAAGTTGGAACAGTGATCTTGCAATTTGGAATGTTTCTAAATACTTAAATGCAATTTGTTGTTTTGGGGATTTTTAAATGCAGTTGATATACCTTATTATTCCTTTATTGTGAAATTTTGTGTAGTGTATTAAAATGCTAGTAATATGTAGTAAATGGTGGTATGTTTTGATCAGTATGGGCTTTGATGACCTGTTAACTTTAGTTTGTGGGTATTTGTGGTTTTGTTTTTGTTTTTGTTTTTGTGTGCGCGCGGGGGGCTCTGGTATATGACCTTTGGTATGGTTTCTGTGTACATGTGTACACACACACACACACACATTTGGTTTTTGGCTATCTTGATATTTGGGGCGGGGAGGTGTGTGATAATTTGAATAGAAGACACCTATGTGGAAATATTTTCCCACTGAAGTATTATGAAATTCTCCCTTGCCTGTAGACTATTATATTTTAATTCCCAGCAAAAAGTCATTCTGGCAAAGTAATATAATTTGTTTGGGGTTTCATTTTGTGCTCTAAAGTAAACAAATCTTCTGCATTATCAGTGCCAGTAAATTTCTTGTTCCTATAACAGTTTATGGATTTTTGTAAATTAACAGCTGCTTATAATATAATTGGTTTGGCAAAGGATAAAAATTGGTACTTTAAAAAATATATTTCTAGTTTTTACAGCTAGTATAGAAAAAAACCTTATGAGATTAAAATGCTATATTATAAATTTGAGATTAAATATTCCATTATTATGAGAAACAGTCTATCTAGTGGTGTTATTGTCTTCACAAATGCAGAGACCAGATTAAAAAAAAAGTCTTTATAGTGTGACCTTACATTACTGTTCACATTTAAACAACTGTAATAGTCACTTATGTTCTTAGTAATGGTCTGGATGTTTATTCTGTTTTTTAAAATATTTGCAATCATCTCCTCATATTAATCTCTAGACCAGGGGTTCTCTAGACCAGTAGTTCTCAAGGGGTCACGAGGTTATTACCGGGGGTTCACGAGCTGTCAGCCCCCGCACATGCCATGGCTGTGGCTGTCAGCCCCATGCAGGCTGACAGCCAGAACCCTTGACTAGAGCAGGTGGTTAGAGAGTAGTGGCTGCTGGCCAAGTGCTCTGAAGGCAGTGCCTCCCCCAGCAGCAGCACAAAAGTAAGGCTGGGATGGCATGGGGGGGTTGTCTCCCTTTTTTGGGGGGGTCACTACAGCCTGAAATATTTTCAGAGGGTCCCAGAAGAAAAAATTTGAGAACCCCTGCTCTAGACCCCATCTTGACTTTTTGTGTCACAGTGGAGAAAAGGATAAACACAGAGCTGCTTGAAAGACCAGAGTTGACTTGCATGAGCCTTTTTACCCATCCTGACCCATATTGGGATAGAATCTTCCAGCCAATGAGTCCCATTCCTCTCCCTGGCTAAGAGTTTCATTTTAGAGCCAAGAATTCTATTTTTGAGAAATGATCCCATTAAAGTGTTAGGGGCATGGTGGTACAGTTATTTTTCGCCCTGGCGAATAGGCTGAATCTTTAGCTAAGTAGGTGTCAGAGAAATGTTTCAAGACTGATTCTCAATCTTCCCCTCTTTATCTAAAGTATTTTTGTGCCCCTCCCTACTGCAGAATAAGAGCACTAGAACTGGTCGGAAAATTGAATTTCCCTGCAACAGGAAACGTGGACATCTCAAAATGTTTTCATTCTGATTGAGAATGTCAAGTCGGAGTTATGAAATTTATCATGAAACAGAAATTCTGAAAAAACTTTGATTCTGAAACATTGAAATGTTTTGCTTCAATAATGCTGAATCTTTTAGTTTCAATAATGTTAAAATGTTTTAATATAAGACTATTTTATATTTCTTTTTATTCACATATATAAAGTATATTCTATTAGTTGGAAGGAAACATAGTGAAAGTTAAATGGAACATTTTTACCTTCTTGAGACTAAATGTTTTTATCTTGTCAAGCTGAAACAAGAAAGTCAAAACAAATCATTTTGCCTTTTCCCTTTGAAAATTTATTTGAAATTGACACTTCCCATGTAACATTTCAATTTCAAAGAAACTGAATTTGCCAGCAGAAAACTGTTAAATTTGTCAACCATCTCTACTGTGCTCTTCTCAATCTCAAATGAAGTTATTCTCAAAATACCTCAGATGGTTTTATCTCCATTTTACAGATGAGAAACTGAAGCACAGAGAGATTAAATTACTTCACCAAGGTCTCACAGGAAGTCTGTAGAAGAGTTTGGAGTCTCCTGAGTCTATTACCTGGACTAGGAATGTAAAAATTAGTTTAATTAAAAATCCATTTAAATGTTCTAAAAATAGAACATTTAAACAATTAAATGATGAGGGGGAGGAAGCCGTGCTGGGCTCGGCTCCTCACTGCCAAGTGAGAGCTGCCTAGCTGCGATTCCCCTCCCCTGTGGCTGGGCAGCTCTCATTCATAGGGAGCTGAGCAAAACCCAACTGCAGCTTCCCGCACCCCATGCTGGGCTCCGTGCCTCCCTGCCACTCATGGGGAAGTTCGTGGAGAGCTGAGCCCAACTGCTGCTAGTGCCCCCCACCGCGCTGGGCTCAGTGCCTCCCCACCATTCGTGGGGCACCTAGCTGTGGCTACCCCACGCTGGGATCTGTGCTTCCCTGCCAGCAAGAACTGCCCAGCTGCTCTCGCTGGTGGGGAGCCAGCCCAGCTGCTGCTCCTCTCCCCCCCAGTTTCAAGAGTAATCAGCCATTTAAAATGTTTACCATTTAATGTTTACCATTTAAATGGATAACCTTTTACATCCCCATGGACCACATGAGGAGCCAATGAACTATAACTAATGAAAAATGGAGACACCAAACCACTGATTTCTTCTCCAAAGGCCTAGCCTGAACATTTTGGTGGTGCTCGGCTGACCTATATTCCTTACATAGATTAGAGGGTATATGTGATGTTAAGGTCTCCTGCTTCAGGGACCCAGATGCTGTGGCTTATAGACTGCTGTGGTGGCAGCTGCTGCCCTCGAATGAGGGTGTTTCAGTGCCCCTTCTCCACTGCCAAGGATAATGCTGCCACAAAGGAACTCTTAACAGTAAGTGTAAAACTCATCTGTGCAGGAGACAGAACTTGCTCTGGGGGCAAGTCCCAGACTGTGGAATGAATTCACCTAGGAACTACAAACTATAACAGACCTTTCTGCTTTCCACTCAAAGTCAAGATGCATTTGATGTTGCCTTCTCTAACAAACACATAGCAACAGGTGTGTGAATATATATATATATATATATTTTTATATATAGTTTTAAAAAGACACAACCAAAACAAGACACTCCACGGCACACATTTCTCCCTCTGGGGAGAGGAAGAGAGAACAAACAATGCATGACAGATGTGTAGTCATGTTGCTTAATGCACTACTAGAAGATGCTCAAACTATCAGTGATGAGAGATTCTATATCAAATAGAATAGAACACTTCCAATCTTGTTCCCAGTCCTGTCTGTGCTTGCTTCTGCATCTCCAAACTTCAGTTAAAAGATTGAGTTGGGGTAAATTGAGTAATTACAGGAGAGAGGGCGCTCCCAGTTGATTGGGTCTGTAGATGTGCCTAGGATGTGCTTGAACTGCCCTCGTACAGTGCATCACAGAACTAACAATGAGGTGTACGTTGCATGCTTTTGTGTCTGCTACTGTACATAGTTCAACAGATTTCAACATAGCACGTTGTATTGATGTCACTGGCATATTTCTGAAATGTTTATTCAATAGTGATCATTTCTGTTGCCATACCAAGGCTGAAAGCTGTTAGTGAAATAATTATCAATGCAAGATTTGATGAGTGTAAAAATAGGAATGGTCTCCTTCATAATTAATCTACTAGGTTATATTATCCAGGTTCCATTCTATTATATATTGACATCATGATGTACGACAATGTAAAAAATCCCTGTAACTATTTAAAAATACCCATTTTAATGGTTACTATTAATTTCAGATTGGGCATCCTTTCCAAATGTTCCTATTTTAGCAGCAAATCAGAAGGCCTTGCACCATTATTAATCAGCTTTTGAATTGTATAGTGTTTGTGGAATGAATGAATGAATGAATGACCAGGACTAATAGCTCTGAAAAACCTCTGTACTGCAGTTCCTTAGCATAGGGCCATTGAAATCAATTGAAGCTATGCTGATTTACACCAGCTCAGCATCTTGCCTTCAGTATTATACCAATGGTCTCCAGACTTGAATAATAACTCCCCTGCTTGGTCAGTCTTTGATCTTTCCTGAGCAACTTCTAACACTTTGGTAGCTATGGTCAAACAAATTCAACAGTGATCTAAAATTGATGTAAAACTGGGTCTTAGGAAGGACAATTAATTGACTTTCTCTGCATTTGACCTAAGTAAGAATTATGGGTAAAATCCTTCTTCCTCCACATGGCTGTTGAAGGAACAAATCGTAGCATAACTGTTGCAATTCTGTTGTTCAGGGTGGAAAAGAGGAAGCAAAGAGTTTGTGTGATGCCTCCTCCATAGTCTGTGGAGTGCCAAGTATCACCATTATCCACTCCATAGAAGGACTTGCAGGAATTGCTGGCTTCCAATCCTTCACACCCTTCCAGCAGGCTTTTGTCCTCTTGGTAACAGTTTCATGTCAGTTTTTTGGATCAAAATGGATCACTCAGTTCAGGCTGAACCTTTATACCAAAATCCCGTTCTTTGTCTACTGTGTATCTTAAACCTGATCCGAATCAATATGTGCCATTCTCTTGGGGGTGGTACTTCTCCAGAGCTGTTCATTTGTCCTGGGATGAGCAGTCAATCTCTGCCCCCACTGATTTTAATTCCTGGGGAAGATCACTAAATCTTCCCTATGGAGCCTGAATAAAATCCCTAGCTCACACAGATGTTTACACTATTTATAGATACAAAAGTTTATGACTAATCCTTGGGCCCATTGCATCTGACACATATCAATATAGTAGTCTCTTGAAATTTCCACCCTTTCACAGTCTTGCATGTGTCACAATCCTAAAGGAAAAAATTGGCTCAAAATATTGAACATTGATTTAAACAGTTGTTTGTTCACTAGTGTTCTCAAAAAGAAAGGACACCTTCAGTCAAAGAAGAAGACAGCTTTTTCTTCATAGCAAGCATGGAGGATGGTTAGTAGAAATTAAGATTTTGCTTTGGATCCAGTGATCAACTAATTGCTTAATAAATATTTGGTAGTTTCACATAGCTCTTAAATTAATTAAGTGAGGTGGCTATTTGGATGGATACTGGGACTCTCTCTTAATAGCTGTGACTTTAAAACTTTAAAGTGTTTCTACAAGGTGTATCCAATAGAATCAGATTTATTTGTATGGTTAATAGCAAATAAGCATGTCAAAACTTGAGTCATTTCACCACGTTTCTCTGTTTATAAGTCTACTTTTTTCCATGTAGACCATCTATTAAATAGTGCTGACAGGAAATTCCTAAAAGGACAATAACAATGCCATTGAAATTGTTTAAATGAGTTTGAATTTGAGGTCAGTATTATTATTACATTCATTATATCACCCTGTTTAACAACAGCTTACGTTTCCTGCTTGTCTTGAAATAGTTTATAGTCATCAGAAAAAAATGTTTTGTGGAGGATAGTCTAGAAATATAGCATTAACTTCAGCTTACAGTGGTAATTGTTACAATGAGAAAAAGGTGAGGATGCAGAACTGCATCAAGCAGTGATTACTTTGCTGGTACTCAAAGGCTTAAATATTTGCATTGAATGAGTGCATATACTAGCTGGATGATAGATAACTGACAGCCCCTATTACTTATATAGACCAGACCTAGGTCAATGGAAAAATATCCATTCACTCGAGTGGTGCCGCATCAGGCTCTGTGCAACTGTTATTGTTTTTTCAATTGAGCCACTGAAATTAAATTCATGTTTCTAATTAAATTCTAATAACAGTGAAACACCTCAGTCACTACTTGATGATTTTTTAATCTTTAGAAGTAATGAGTTACAGGACAAAATAATTACAGATAATATACAGCACTGATTTTTTAACATCTGGTATTTCATTTTATTATATAAACTATGTAGACTTCCAAAATATTTCTTTGACCAATAACCTCTAAAAGGAAATGAATGAAATTTCCTCTTGAAATTGAAATGGATTGCACAATAAACCATATTACAAAGTAATTCTCTCTTTGCTGGGTGGAATGGGAGAGACAAAATTGTACAGAAAGGGGAAATTGCTCAAATGTCCACGGTTAATTGTTTAAAAGTCCCCAAAAAATTATGAATGCCTGTTGTTGCAATTGTAGCCAGTTCTTCTACTTTGCCTGAAAACTGGTTTATTAAGACAAAGTTTGGTCAGCATGGTCTGTTCATTAATGAGTAAGTGAAAAGAATAAAAGGGAAAACTCTCCAACTCAGGCTTCATCCCAGTCCTATTATAATTGGTGTAGAGCCCCATCTTCTCGAAGGCACTCTTCTGCTCTGTTTCCTAAGGAAATGTTCTTCAAGTCCCTTCCCTGATAACTTGAGCTACAAGTACAGGATATTGACCTGTAATTAACCCACTGATTTCAGTGAGCACCATGTTGTGCCCAGTGACGTGTCACACTCCTACTTTTTGTTGCAAATCTGGATTTCTTTCAGAACAATGACATAAGTAGTAATTAGTCCAGTGTTTACAAATAAGTGATGAACTGTAACATACTGAAAAGTACGTCAGGGTTTTACCCAAACTTCAAGCGGTATTCTAGAAGAACTGACAGTTTTTAAAAGCTGCCATATGTCTATGTGCTTTGCAGCTGAAGAATAAACTGGAAAAACATTGATGCAGACTCAGTATGCCGATGAAGTGAGCAGATGGGTAAATTCAGATTCAGAAAGATTTGCCTGGCAAAACTACAATTTTCACTCTACTTAGCAAGCACCAGGTTCCTTGAGATAACCAACTAATATCACCAAACTACTACAAGAGATTTTCCTTTTTGAACAAAGTGAAAGAAAATTCTATAAAGTTTCAAGTGGTCACTTAGAGAGGTGAGGGTTGTCTATAAGGATAGTTTGTAAATAGTAAGCTGGGGTGTAAATATATAGTGCTCTAGCTTGTCGGATACCAACTGGCTATGTGCACCCTGCTGCCCCATGCTAAAAGTGCATTTGAAATAGGAGTAGATCGAAGCAAGCTACAGAATTTTCAGTATATGGCTGCAGGGTCCAAAAGGCTAGTTAATACGCTGCAAGATACTGCACTGTAGATTTATATCCCAGCTTACCGCACACTCACTGTCCTCTTTCACATGACCCAGCTCTGTAAAACGGCCATTTGAAACATTATAGAATTCTGTCACTGTTCTTTCACCGTTTTCAGCTCCCTACCATTCATTGACTTTTTAATTTTATTTATAAATATCATGGGGTGTGGCTGCCTGAATTGCTGCAAGGCAGATTCTTTTAACCAGCAATAGAAATGCAAATTCACCATTCTAAATTGCAGCAATGTCACTTCCAGTGAGCTGTCATTACAAAGCTCATTTATTATTCAATCACTAGTCTACGTTTAGACATGCCAGAGACACTGTATGCTGTTCTAGTTCACATTGAATGGAAGGGTCACTTTGAATCATATTTGTGTTGTTGTAATTATAAAGACAGCATAGCATGGAAAAAATGAAAGAGAAGTCAGATTCTTCCTGCCCTTCTCTGATGATTAAAAACATTTGCATGAAATGGCTAAGTGAGTTTTCTGCACATGGAGGATAGTGTCGGCCTCTGGTTAATGCCAGAGAAAGGCCTCCTATAGACTTTACTAATCTACCCATTTTTCAGCCTATTTTTAGTCTCACTGTTGTCATGGGTCAAATGTCCCATCCTCCAGTCTTCTAGCAGAGAAGAACTGAACACATCTTCCTTTGAAGCTGTCACTGTTACACCATAATCAGCTGTAAGAGCAATGCTGAGAAACATACCCCTCCACCAAAAAAACCCAAAAAAAACTCCACCCCAACAACTTTTGGGGATGGAACCCAATACTTCCAATTTCTGCAAAAGAAATGAGGAATAGGAATCAAATCTGGATGGTAGTAATTATTGGTATAACTAGAACACTCCGATAGACCAATTTTTTTTTTTTTTTAATTAAAAAGAGCAAGCACACATTTTAGATAAAATATGTTCTTTGTTCAATTTAAGGTGGTTTTCCTTTCAGACATTTAGATGCTTCATAACAAATCTGTTAATTTACAAAATGGAAAGCTACAATTAGAGTTTCTAACCAATGTTTAAAAAAGACAGTACTGTCTATTAAAAGGCAAAAATATATGCTTTCTCAAAGAAAATGTTGCGTGCTAATATTGCAGTGTGGAAGGTGCCAGCTTCCTTCAGTTCTGGGAAGGTGCACCCACTCCAGTATGAGCCATAACTAAGGCTATGTTTGAGGAATGTGGGATGTGCCCCAAAGAAGAGGCATGAAGAACTAGTTTGGAGAGATGGAGGGTCTCAATTTTTTCCAGAGCTTCAGCTTTCACTTTTAAAGAAACTGATACAGTTGTGAAAAAAAACCTACAAAATATAACTTTAGTGCAACTGGATGAAGAAAGTCTGTCTGAGTCAATAAAGAGCCTCAATCAATAGCTTTGAGGTACTAACTGCCCTTTTCTCTCTCAATGGGTGTTGCTAATGCGAATGCGCAGAGATGTTAACATTTTTTACTGTTCCACTGTTCAAAGTACATATGAAAGGAGAATAAGCATCATCTTTGGAAGATACTTACCAGTGTTGAATATTCAGCTTTTGATAAAATAAAAATTTGAAAGGATGAGATTCAGTTTTACTAGATTAAAAATCCAGAATATGGCTTCTAACAGCACATAGTGGAGTTGCAAGGGTGATACCACTGGTCTCATTTTCCTGAAAGGGGTCTGACCTATCAAACGTTGAGGAAGTGAGGCATAAAACCACACTATGGCCATTTTAATGTTGGTGATAATAAGGGGATCTACCAGGTGTCACCAGTGGCAATATATTATAGCTATATACTTTGGCCTGTTTGTCATTCCCCTTCTGTTAATGGTCTGACCCATCATTCAAGGCTGAGCTGGGCAGCACAACAAGATGGGAAGGGAGCAAAGGAAGAAAGGAATAAAAATGAAGATGATGGCAATGTAAAAGCAATTGTAGCTCCACAACTCAAGCTTCCACTGAAGATATGACACTATCCCTTATTATTGGGCTCTAGGTCTCAGTTTCACCAACTCACATGTGCCCAGGACGCTGTCACTGGGCCTTTTTAGAGGGTCATACATCCAACCTGCCTCTGACAGGTTCTGCCAGGGAGAACGAGTCAACCCAGATTGGTCTGTGTAAATTGTCTAGGTGGCTGGGCAGCAGTTAATTACTTACGTAATATCTGGGCCTAATAAAGGGTTATGAGGACTCCATCAGGAGGTTCCAGAAAACATGAAGCTCCAGCGTAGAGTGACTTCTTAGGGGGAGCTAGTTAGGGAGCTCACTAGGAACAGGAACCGAGGAAGGGTGCTCCTAGAAGGAAGAGGTTCTGAAAGGGGAGATCAACGAGTGCCAAGCCCTAAGGAGGCCTGGTCCCATTGGAAGATCTTACCAGACAGCATTAGGAGCTGCGCATTCCAGAGCCCCTATACACTACTCTGGAGAAGAGATGCAATGGTTTGACCTCTGCAGGGATTCTCCCAGAGAAGGAACACTTCCCCAGGTGATGGCAAGAGACCTGATTCCACAGGAGGGTCATGGGTCACTGATAAGGAGCTTGTACAGAGGAGATGGATGGTCTTAAATCGGGCAAACAGATTAAGGTTAACTGCCTCCCCCCCCCCCCCCCGTTTCTCCCTCCCCCACACAGCCAAGATGCTGAGATGAAAGCTTGCTTAGGTATCATGTTCAACCTTTCATTTGAATAAATTAGATCCCTGCCCACCATGACAGTCAACATCCTCTGTTGAAAGGGAAGAGGATTGTTTTCCTGACACAAGCTAAGAAGATCTGAATCTCTCTATGAAACCATAGTCAAACTATCAAAGCCCAGATAAGTGAGGCATTCTGTACAGACTGCTTTCTGCAAATGTGCTATTGCTAAAAGTAAATATTTTTTCAACTGAAAGGCAGGCTGGCAGATGGAAGAAGTAGAGGTTGGAGGCTCTGGCAAATAAGTAGGGATCCTATAAACAGAAATTATAGTACATTCCTCGCTTTCATCTGTTTCATGCTGCAGTAGCTTTTCTTTTGCTAGACTCCTTGTTCCTTCCTCTTCCATTTGACACACACTGATGTGGTTTTTGACTCCATCTGGAATATTGTATACTTTTGTGAGGCTGGCCCCGTCATAATTTTTGTTTTCTGAGAGATTTCAGATGTAGTTTCTCTAACCTATGACAAGATCCAGGAGCTTCTGTGACATTCTGATTGTCATTTGCTGTACAGTTTCCATACCTTACACTAACCTTTTACTTTAATCGTAAGGTAACCAAACTCCCCTTCAGCATCCCAAGGGTGAGTTTTATCTACCACACCCAGAATGCCTTCTCTTGTTCAGTAGGACTATAGCATACATATAGGGAGACTAAATATCTGGGGGAGAAAGAGAGCAATCCTTTTGAAGAGTTTCCAAAGAGAACCTCAGCTCAAAGCTTCAGTAAGAGGGGATTGTCTGACTCTCTGAATTTCTGCATGTTTTTCTGTTTTAGTTTCTATTACTGCTGTCCCTACTTTAATATTTTAATACCAAATACCAGTATAAATGCTTTCCATGCAAACATTTCAAGATGCTTTACAAACATTAAAGAATTAAACTTCAAAATGCCTTTGTGGGGTGAGAGTAAGGCATAATATAATTCATCAATCTTTTCTTTGTAATGGTTGGAGTAGAGTTCTGATATTATGGGGCTGGAGGAGATGCAGCAGGGAATTCACTGCACCTGCCCTATAGTCTCCTGCCCAGAACTGCCACTGTATATCAGGGGGATAACAGTGACCAAACTATTTTTTTTTTAAAAAACCCTGAATTTCTCCAAAATCTCTTTGCTACAAGAACTGGCTTTTAGATCAGTGTTTGCACAGTGTTTAACTCAGCCCTCATTCCTAACTCAGCCCTCATTCCTCATCTTGCCACATCCAATCATTCATAAATCATAAGATTGATTTAATCAATTTTTTAAAAATATGATTTATTTTAAGTTTATTTGCCTTCTGGTTTTTGAATTCTTGTTTTCAAGCTTTTCTCTTCCACCAGTGGGACGAGAAATTACTTCAAAAAAGAAGAAAGAAAGGTCAATTTCTGAAATAATCACAGGATTCCAGGAGATGGGGCTTTAAAGAAATCACCAGAGACTGAGAGATGAGTGATTGATCAAGGAGATTTGGCAACTTTGGGTTCTACCATAATAATAGACATTAGCATAACAGCAAAATTTGGCCCGTTTTATATATACTTTGTGATTAAACACACAATACATTTGTCTTTGTTTAAATAACCAAGCAACACCAAAATACATTTTGAAATTAAGCAAAACCCTAATCATTTTATGAATGATTTGTTTTCATAAGTGGCTGTTTTCTTCACAAAAATCTGTTGCCTTGTGATTACAAGAGGGAACTCGTGTATTCTAAACAGTCTATATTATAATCAGTAAGATAAGACTGATATGTGCCATGTTGTTAGTCTCCCTTCAGGGATGACCTGGGTGTAATTTTAGGGAAAACAATCACTACATTAGAAATTATGACCTTCAAAAGCATATGTAATCTAGATTACCAACCACAGGGTAGGCAACACAAGTGGCAAATGGTTGATTATACTGGCACCAGGCTGGTGCTAATAGCTGCCTTTCCTCACAGAAGAGGGTGGCACAAGTCAACAATTAAAGTAAGCAATCCATTCTTTATTTAAAACAAAGAGATCTAAAATCATCTGTGTTTTTTCACTTGGCTCTGCTTTAGCATTTGAATTTAAACAAATGGAGGCATAAACATGCTGTCTTTGAGAGCTACTCTTACCAGTGAAGCACTTAACATGCAAATCTACTACATAAATTGAGCTTACAAGTGGCATTGCACAAAGATTACTGTTACATCTCATTCTGTAGCCAGAAATGATGTGAAAAAAATAACGTGTTAGGGAAATAACTATAAATCAAGGAAAAAATTGGCACAAGCTATTACGGGCTTAGCACAGAATCTTCCACTTTAAACTGGTATACAGCATTGTTAACCAAGGCATGCATAATTTGTGTTACATTGACCATGGACATGAATCAAGCTGTGTGATTATAAATAAGAAAGCCTTAGGATTTCAGTGTCCCCTGAGTTCTAGTGCAAGTGTGGTTGTGGTGGAAGTGACTGAGGGAATTTGTAAATTTTGAGGGGCCTAATTCTCCTGCCTTCTATCTTAGGCAGTGATTTACATCCCTGCTGTACTGGTTTAAATCCCTGCCAAATCAGAATTCTCCACTCACTTACACTGATGGTAGCATTGTACACAGAGCTGGTGTAAGTAAGTAATTACACAAGCTACAAGGAAATCAGGCACTAAATTTAAGTTAGCTTTAATTATGATATGGGGTCCAAGTTTGTTAATGATTGCATATGTGCAACTCTCCCCAGCGTGAGCAGAAATTCTGCATGAAGTACAGCACAAGATGGGGAGAGTGCATGCACGACCCAGACGAGCACTGCTGCTGAAATTCTCCGATCAAAGGCACAGGCACCAACACCTGCAGTGGAGCACCCACAAGGACACTCCTTGAAGAAGAATTTCTGTTTATCTGGTTATAGCCATCTAGGTGTTCTGTGACTTATGAGTCATGGAGAATTTCTCGACTGTAACAACTGTGCACATGTACTGCTAGGACTGTCCACCAGATTCATATCTGTATGGGAAGCTATTGTCTTTACTGTTTAACCATCCTTCCCTCTCACTCTTTCCCCTCCTTTGAACTGTGCATTTTCTATATTCCCTGACTGGTAGATTTTTTTTTCATAAGAAACCTGTGCATGTCTAATATTGGTAATTGAACTTAGACAGAGTGACTGCCCCCACCACATCTTGTCCCTGCCCTCTGGAAGCTTCTTCTCAAAGGAACCCCACTATTTGATATCTTAACTTGTCACCAGCAAACAGACAATGCTCCATCCACTGTTCACGACTAACTACTTAAATCTAATTTGCTATTATTACTCTAGGGCCTTATTTTCCTTTCATGTACAGAAGTAACTCCTAGAGATATACTGGTGTAAAAGAAAGAAGAAGCAGGCCCTTACTATGAAAAGGTGCTGCCTATAAACACCCTATCAATTGTTCCCCATCTGCACCATTTTATTTTTCAAATTGGAAAGTTGGAGTAACTCCATTGGCTTTAGTGCTGTTACTTTTCATAGACACAGTTCTAACTGAGCACAGAACCTGGCAATAGACATTTTCACCAGATGTCACCTTTTTATTTCTTATCAATTTGGAAAGTAATTAAACAAGTAGATTCACTAATAAAGTATTAAAAAAAAAAACCCCATAAATGGACCAAATTATGCTCTCATTTATGCCTGCTTTACAGCAGCATGATTCTGATTTAAATGGTGTTGCACTAGTAAATGTAGGATATCAGAGCAAAATCTGGCTCCATATTTTTCATGAAAACACAATCCCCATAGCACAAAGGGTACCCACAATTTTTAGCACAGAAGTCAACTCATTGATCTATTAGATTCTGAACGCAGTCTTTCTATAGCTTGTTTGAAAGCTCCAAATAGTTACATGCTATGAAAATACACACTAGGGAGCATGCCTAAAGGGCTAAAACCAAATATTAATATTGGCCAAAAAAGTTGAATGCATTTTAAAATAAGTGCTTCAGCCTTCGCAGTGCATTCCTTAGCTGATGTCAACTCCCACTATACTGTGTTCAGTACATGGAAGAGTTTATGAAAATATGTCTAGCAATATGTTTTGTGTAGTTTTTTTCTTTACAACCAACACATAAGAAAACAGCTTCTCTTGTTTTGCTGTCACATGAGACGTTAGAATAAAACTGCACTCAAAGAAAAAGGAATTATTTCTAAAGTTTAAAAAAAAAGAAATTGTGTATGTTAAGTCCAGTTCCCAAGGCACATGAAGAGCAGTAAGCATGACAGCAGTCAGCAATCTAGTAAATGATAATTAAAAACCACCACCGTAACTGATAACCTTGCTGGCCTTCTCATCAGAGAGGCTAAAAAGGCAGATTCAGGAATAAAATCCTGACCCTATTGAAAATAATGGGAGCTTTGCTACTGAGCTCAAGAATTTCAATCCAGATCTTCAGCAGTGTAAATTGGCAGAGCTTCATATATGTCAGAGGACATACATCAGTTGACACCAGATGAGGATCTGGCTCTCAATATGTACGGAGACCGAATTATCTTCTTACCCTTTCTCTGGAGAGACTACAGCTAAGGATGAGACATACTAGTGAGGTTGTGCGAGGAAACTTATGACTTCTGCGGAAAACTTCTTGGTTCTGTAGACCTTCCCCTCATGTGAGAGGGGTGACTTAGGACTTTCGAAAGCTGCTTAGCACTTAAAGACTGCATGTTTAAGCATCCATTTCTGTTTAAATTTGAATGCTAAAGCAGAGTCAAGTGAAAAGCACAGATTATTTTAGATCTTTGTTTTAAGTCAAATATGGATTGCTTATTGTAATTGTTGACTTGTGCCAGTCTCTTCTGCAAGAAAAGGCAGCCATGATGCCAGTATAGTTGGTGATTGTGTCCTTTTTAGAGAATGATGTATATTCAATACTGATGTTAAAAATCTTCGTAATATGATATTCCTATGCATCATGTGCTGTGATGAGAAGTGAAATAGTTATCATGGATGAATTATCATTGGCAACTGAGTTAACACTCATTTAAATGAATGGGGTAGTGCACACTTCCGAGCTATTTCAGGTCTGACCAGAGCTGTACCAAACCTGCTCCCCCCTCCCCAGTCATTTTTAATGCCCCCTCCATGGAGGCACATTCCAGACTTCGAAAATGCTATTTTTATGCGATGGCCCACCCTGGAGAGAGTGCAGAAGGGTCTGTGAGACAGTGGGAGCCCTGAAGGAATTCTGGTTAACTCTTGCATAGTTCTTCCTGGGGAAGCAAACACTGCAGCAGCAGCAAAGGCAGCCTATGTTTATGTTGTTGGGGCCAATTAGAAACAGTGTCTCCACTCCACATCCTGACTGTGAATTGTACCTATGCAGCAGCACAAGTGCAGAAGGAAGGATAGGCACTTGGTCCTTTGTGAACCCCTGCACTGCTAGCCACAGTATAGCCCCAAACCTACAGCATGGCACCATCAATATAAAAATGAGTGGGAAAAATGAGAAGATCCAAAATGCCCTGCCAAGCCTTTTAGTAAAGGATAACATCACTTTCCCTGTCTGTCTGGGAATGAAATTCAGAACTGACCTCCTGGTTTTAACGATTTGTTATAAAGTTTAATGCATCCTGTCTCTCTGACCTCTTATTCACCTACATCTCAACCTTTCGTCGCCGTGGCCCCAGTCCTGTCCTCACCTCATTTCCCCTTGTTTGTGAGGTGCCCACTTTCACTTGTGTTGTCACCGTTTACCTAAATCTCATTCCTTTACCCTTTAAGACACCAAGTCACTTTCCATCCTTATGCTTATTCCCTGCCTTCTTGGATTTTAGCTTATTGTTGACTCTATGCTGAAATTTTTTTGTGTAGCAAAGGAAGGACACTAGATAAAAATAAATTGTATTAAATTGTATAATAAAAAGCCCATTAGTGTGAATGCCCTCTTTCAAGGTTGTCATAATGTGTCCATTTGAAAAGGAAGCTAGTTTATTCCCATCTTTAGTGTGATAGTCTAGAATGCAGTGTGCCTGAATTAGTTCTTTTCTGAGCACATACTGGGGTGTTTTGAACTTTATATCAAGGTCATTTGTGCAAAGCATGGGTAGCTAACTGCTTCAAATTTCTTCCCTAGCCAGGCACAAGACACTTTCAGATCACTGTGAATCAAATGCTGTGTTTATTTTCCCTAATGGATGCTAACACATTTGCTAACCATTATTAGTTATTGAAAATATTGTAAGTCACAGCACTATTTTCCTTCCATGTCTTGTTTTTTTCTCCTTAATGGAGGAGACTTTAGTCACACCATTGTTCCCTCCCTGTCTAATATTCAATACAAGCAGACCCTTCTATTTATAGCACTGAATGCTGCCTTGCTCCCAGGGTTGCTTTAGTGTAATTTGATGAAGATAAGGTGCCTAGACTCCTAGCTCTTTACTGGCTAAACTATAACTGACCAATGCGTCATGATGGTCGTTCATCTACTATGCCTAAAATGTATTTGATTAAAACAGAGTTTGGTCCTGCTGAAAGGCCAACCACAATAATTGCCCACATAAGCAAGTAGCTAGTATTAGGCTAAGCCCTGCACCACATTGTAATTGTTCCTTTTGAGTTGCAGTTGATCACCTTATAGTGAATTGCGGCACATCTGCTGTGTTAACAAATCACCCAATACACTTAATGGTGAAATGTTATGGTTATTATACTTAAAATTAATAAACTGTTAAATAGATACACATAGTGAATGTTATATCTATACATTTATCTGCAATCAAGACTTGATTACATCAACACAGTAAATACAAGCATTCAGCCTATCTCATGAGCTAGTCCTACACTTTATCTAACCACAGATGTAGTCAATCAAGTGCATCACATGTAGATGTAATATAATAGAGCAATTATGTAATGGATGTGCACAAGCATATGGTTTATTAGTGATAATATTTTGCACCTATTTGCCCTTCATCTGACGGTCTCAGAGTGTTTTATGAACTTGTGTTATCACTTTTACAGATGAGGCAACTGAGGCATAAAGCCAATATCATACATAGATACTCCATGACAAAGTGAAAATAGAACCCAACTTGCCCTCTTCCCAGCCCATTGCGTTAACCTTTACTGTCTTCCAGTAATAAGCAGAGTCAGTGGTTTGTCACTAGAACCCCCAATTGGAATTTCTATGTTATGCAGATTCACACTTTATAATTTCTAGAATTAGGATGTTTCTTTTAGTAATATTTTGTATATATCTTCTAGATATAATGAGTCATGATGTTGGGGTGATATTCTGAGATTTGGTACTGCAGAGCCCACATTTGTTTAATTTCAGGGCATACTGCAATGTTCCTCTGTTGCAAAGGGTGAGATGATAGATAGGGCACTGCATGATGAGGAACATTATTATTTGCATGTGCATATTTTGTGGGTTGGTTTGGATGAGCTGATCTTTGTTGATTGGATTACTTTTGTGAATTATCAATATTTTCACAAATGCTTAGAGCTTTAGGATAGATACTTCAGAAAGAATTTAAGAGAATTGTAGTATAGAAAATAGACAATTTTGTAGAAATATAATTGTATGATGTAACATATATAATCAAAAACTACAATATGTCCTTTATTTAAACATGGTGGAGTGAATGTGACGTTGGAGAGAAAGTGATTTTAATTTCACCTCAATTCAATTTAGCCATCCCTAAAATTGATATAATACATATAGTATTGTGAGTGCCTTAACATTCCCTACATGCTTAGAGAGCCCCAGATGAAAAGCTTAATAAATATGCAAGGTGATACTTTATTATAAAAGGATTAGAATAGAGTGGAATTTTCACCACTCTCCGTTTCTGGAAATTGTTACTTACTTACACTAACCTCCAGGATCCATGATAGACTTATAAAACTGGATCTGTACCAGTGATGTAGTTTACTGGGTGGTTGAAGTCCAAAACTCACATCTATGTTCGTAGATTTTTTTTTTTTTTTTTTTTTAAGAAATTTAACTTTAATTGGCTTCTAGCTAACATGAGAGAGAGAAGAAATCGGAACCAAGAGCAGTAATGTGAAGTATTATTTTTCAGACTTGTATTTTCCAAATCAATAATTGATACCTGGATAAATGAATAAAATATATAAGCTTGATCTGAAACACAAGTAATGTTTTCTTTGGATTTACTTTAATTCTTAGAGCATCTTCAGTCTCTCCTCTCTTTCCCAAACTGGACCTTTGAGTGCATAAATAAACCCACACACTCCCAACAGGCTAATAATTTCAAACTGCCCACCCTTTACTCTGTCACCTACCCCACCTTTCAGCTCTTTCTCACTGCCAGTTTCCATATGGGTTCTCTCAGCCACAGCCAGCATTCCCTTTCTAGTTAGCTTTTTTTATACAGGTTGTTTTTTTTTTTTTAAAGAGGAAGAAGTTGTAAACTTGCAGCAAGAAGAGAGAAGGCAGTTCAGGTGGAGGAGAAGAAAGGGGGAGTGAGTGAACACAATATCATTTCCTTCCCGAAAATCATAATAGCAGAAACCTTTGCAAACACTGAAATATTGACAGGAGTGGTGGTTTAGGAATAGCCACTCTGTATGGTAAAATTCCCCAGCAAACCCATGTTATATATCCTTTGGAAGTTTCTGGCCCTTAGTGTGCTTGCCCTAAATTCCATGAGATTTCCTTGCAAATCTTGGTGTAATAGAGTCTTTGAAAGGTCAGGCAGTCTAGTGGTTGGCACACCTACTGCACCCCCTCACTAACTCCATCGGTGGGTAGGTCTTCCAGTCCTGATCCTTCTTTACCCAGAGGTGCAGTGAGGAGCACAAGTGGTTCAAACCTTTCCTGTAGTGGGCGCAGTGGTAGAGGAGCCCAGTCCCACCCCACTCCACCAGGCTCCTAGGAAGATCAAAGGTATCTGTCCCCTAAAGGTTACTTCTGGGCTCAAAATATAGTTTCACTCCCTCTGGGAAGCTTCTACAACACCCTAGTCAGGAGCCTTCAGGATATGTCTGTCCTCCTGCTTCTGAGCTGGAGGGGTGGGGCTACCTGGGCCCAGCACTGTCCTTTAGCACCTTCCAGTCCACTGTGGAGTTTTTATACCCCATCACATGGGACATTTGGGGTCATGTGATGGGGTGAAACCTCATCACCAGGTAGGAAGGGTTAAGAATTAATTATATCTGTTGCACGTGTGCTATAATTAATTAGTTTCTTTTCATCCATAGGCATGGCAGTAGCAGGCATCAAATGATAACTTAATGGACATCCGGACCTCCTAAATGGGAGAAAGACGAGTTTGAGGGGAGGAACAGCAGGGAGCAGAGGGATTCCTGTGAAGGAATCTCAGCTGCAGTCTTCAGAAAAACAGACTTGATCTGAGGGGCAGTCAATACTAGAGCTAGAGAGAAGGCTCCTGGAGGAGCTAAGAAAGGAGATTGAAGATAGAGCACAGGGGATGGGCTGATTTGTTGAGATATTTTAGAAATTAGTTTGAGCTTTTGTTACCCCAGAAAGGCTCTGCACTAGATGCTTCTCAACCCGACGGCTGAATTGTGCACAGAGGCTCACACAGGAGATGCTGGAGATGATGATCTGAGCAATATTGTGCTCTGATGTGTGTTTTTGTGTGTGGGGGGAGGGGGTATGCTCTGCTGGTGAGTGTGCATCGTAACAGGCCATCTATCCCTTGTATTACTTCTGCAAGCCAGCAATCCTCTTTTTTCCAACACGATGATGTCTTGGGAACCATGAGGAATTTCCAGTAACACTTTCCTCAAGGATTGCATTGGGTTAGTATTGCCAATGGTTCTAGACTCCTCCAAATGAAGTAAGCTGGAGTGGAAATGGGAGGAGCATATCACATTCGCTTTTTAGGAAAAAAACAAAGCTCCCACTGCAAAGTTTGTTCACACAGAAGACTTCTAAACAGGTGAAAAATCTCTCTGGAGTCCCACTGCTGGAGTAAAAACCACAATGCAGCCGATTGGCTGTAATAGTATGGGTCATTTTTGTTAAGTTACTTTGTATGTGAGCGGAAAGAAACATGGAGACCACTCAAACTTTTTTTAGTAGCATCTTAAGAAATCTACATTCTGTTTTGTAAGCAGTGCCAGCAGAGTTGTAATTGCTTTCATTTTCACTCGTAGCTTTTGGGCAGCAATTTAACTGAGTGTGATAAATCAGCCCACTAGCCAAGACCTTTCTGAGAAAACTGGTGTTGAATACTTACTGCTGGGCAATCACACTGCTATCTATCTCGAAAAGAAGGAAGTGAAACTAATAATTCAGGAGGGCAGCATTTGGAAACTCTCACATGGCACCTTCTCATAGCACAATGAATTCTTATAACACACTGCTGTTCAAGAATGGACCAAGAGCCTGAACTTCTAAGGTGCTGAGGGCCTGTGGAAGCTTAGCACACTTAACTGCCATTGACTTAGAGCAGGAGCTGATGTGATACCTATAGGGATTGTTTCTTTTTTAAAAATATTTTGGTTTTGTTTAAAAAGTTATGACATCCTTGCTAGTTTTCTGGTTAAATTATATTCATTGGAAAGAGTGGATATTTCTTCAGGTTTCAACTGATTCCTTCATGCCTTTAAGAATCTAACAATGGGTTTAGGTTTCAGAATTTTTCCTTGGGGAAAAATATAATTGTTTCTCATCCACATATCCTAGCATGCTCAAAATTATAAATTAATGAATCTATATAAATTTATTTGTATACAACTATATATCCTTAGCTACTGTCAATGAGCAGAGAGCTCATTTTGGGGCAAATAGGGCAGCTGTGAGGTGTAAATAAACTCAGGTCACTCCCCCTTTTCTTAGCTACCCTCCCTGTTCCAGCAGCAAAAAAGGGGAAAGGCTGGAGTTACTATATGTTCTATTTGATTGTTTCCTCCATATTGGGTTGATTCTGCTATGGCTAGTTGCAATGGGTTTAGGTCAAGAATCTGCCTGTGGTGTAGTGCAAAGTGGCTTGAATAAAAAAATAAACAATTCTAATCCATATCTAACCACAAATCTAATGTATGTTTTTTGCCTTTTGTCATGTTATAAAAGTAATCAGATACACTGGGGAGAGGAGATTGAGTTATATACAGAGTGAGACTGGTTGGACTTGTGCACTTAGATTTCTGTCTAGCCATGTATCCTAAACATAGGGATTTCTGATACCTCCACATTCATTTACATCTTCTACTTGTTTAATGATGTTTCGTGGGAGAATACTTGGTTCATAACACATTTAATTGAGAGATCAGATTTGCTTTCTTTCTGCAGTGGAAGAGCACTCCAAGGGAACAATCACAAATAGTCATTCAAATAGATTAATAAATTCTGAGGATAAAAGAGACCACTATATTCATCTAATCTGACGTCCTCCATGGCATGGGACATAAAATTTCACTCAGTAATTACTACATTAAGCCTACAACTTCTGGCTGAGCTAGAGGTTTTTAGAAAGACATCAGTCCTGATGTAAATATTTCATGGGATGAAAAATCTAACATATCCCTTGGTAAATCATTTCAGTGGTTAAATTACCCTCACTTTTAAAACAACAACAACAAAAACAGCAACTTTATTTTGAGTCTGAATTTGTCTAGCTTCAACTTCCAGCAATTGGATTTTCTACGAGATTTAAAAGCACTCTACTATCAGAAATGTTCTCCCCAGGTACATACTTATAGGCCATGAGGAAGTCACCTCTTAACCTTGTCTCAGATAAACTTCATAGATGGAACCTCTTAAGCCTATTGCTGTAAGCCAGGTTTCCAGTCCTCTAATCATTCTTGTAGCTCTCTTCTGGACTCATTCCAATTTTTTAATCCTTTTTGAAATGAAAAGACCATAACTGGACTCACTAATCCATATACAGAGGTAGTACCACCTACTTACTCCTATTCAACACTTCCCTTTTTAAATCCAAGAATTGTTAGTCCTCTTAGCTGCAGCATCATAGGACCTCACATTCAGTTGGTTATCCACCATGACCCTTATATCCTCTTCAGAGTCATTGCTTTCAAGGATACAGTCCCTTGTCCCTACAGTCTTTGGTCCTAGATGCATTCCCTTACATTTGGCTGTTTTAAAGTAACATTTCTCCTTAAATTTCACATGAATAGTCAGATAAATAGCATCTCATCCTTCATGCTAAGGGCAACACTATTTTGTGCAACCACTTCCTTGGGCTAAACATGGAAGCGAAAGAGTGACCACTAAAGGTCAGTAAGCATGAAAGTGAGAGATGGAGAGAGATTGAAAGTTCTTCTCTCTTATGATCTTATCTTGCAAGTGTTAATTCAATTCAATTCCATTGAACTCAGTGGCACTGTTTGTGCATGGCTTTTCACATGAGCAAAGACTGATAGAATAGCACCTTTTTGCTTTTCAGCATGTGCACATAATGATCTGCAGTTCTTCTGTTACTTGTGAAGGATCACAGGCCTGCAAACTGGGCCCCTGGGTGCCTAGATAGTGCTCAAGCCAGGACTGTCACCTGGCAGCTCACCTGCATAACTAAGGAAGGGTCAGGGAAGTGCTAGCTTGCAGAGGGTCCTGCCTGCAAAGTTTCCAATTGGGGGAAACATCCCACCCCACCCCACTGGCTGATTAGTGTTATATAAACCAGGAAATAAAAAGAAATTGTCTGAACAACTAGAGGAATCCCTGGCTGGCTGTGACTGTGGACCTCTCCTGCCTCCTGAACAGTGCATTCATGCATGCTCCTGGCACCTGTCTTCCTATCCCAGATCCCTCTCTGCTCCCATTTCCGTCTGCACTGCCCTACTCCAGGGCCTTGCTGCTCTGCCTTCCCTGACATTGGTTCTTGCTCTGAGCCCTGGCCTAGCACCTGGCTCTGTCTCCAGCTCTGGCCTTTAGCCGGTTACCTGATACTGTCTTTGATTTTGACCCTCTGCTCTGACCATTAAGCCTGACTCCTGTTCCAGCCACTAGGCCTGACTGTCCATGCCCCATTGCATTTCTATGTTTTTCATATGATGTGTTTACAGGACTATGTTAACAATGATTGTCTATTGAAAAAAAAAAAAGATTCAAGCACACTGGTATAGACAGTGCTTTCCAAAGAGTTTGTTCAGTAGAAAAAAAATAGGTTTCATGAGTAAAATAATTTTTTTTCTATGAATATAGATTTATTGGGACATGTAAGGCTATCAAGCAATGAAACAAACAAAAAAAGCTTCTAAATAATATGGGACTGTTTAACTTAGCTGATTACAACACATCTACTTTATAGTATGACAGACTGATGAAACAATATTCCTAAAGTTAAAATAATCCTTTACTGCTATGTGAATCTTACCTTTTTTATTCTTCTCTTCTGATGCAATCCTTTCATGCATTTGGTTTCAAAAAAGGTCAGTGAAATGCAATGACAAGGGAATTGTTGTATGTCCTGAAGCTTAGACTACATGTTAATTCTGTGTTCTACCTGATTGCGAAGGACCTCTGTTATAATTTCCTCTTTTCCGTTAGACCTTGTCTGAAGATAGTTTACACTGTCACTTGTGTAGCTGTGGCCCAGAACATACCAGGCATAACTTTTTCCCTCTCTGTATAGAACAGGTTTAACCCCCCAATTGCACTTTGCCGGTTTCTGGAGCTCTGAACTGAGCCTCTAGAGGGTCCTATGCAATGGACTACAACAGTAATGACTACAGAAAAAGCCCTCTGATACCATTTCCCTTAGAGTCATCTGGGTGGGGACAGAATGGACTGGAAACCTCTGTTGTGGCTTCTGCATAGGATGATGCGGAAAAGCAGTTTGCTGGCCAGTGATGAGGCAGGGCTGTTCAGCCCCTCAGTGGGTGGGGAGAGCCTGACAAAGAAACTAGGTTGAATTTCAGTTTGAAGCTTTGAGTTTGGAGCTGAGAGGGAAGCAGAGAAGCTCTGATTAACTCCCACTCCACACCAAGGGAGTCTTTTTGAACTGTTGTAGTATCTAGTGAATGGGTCAGGCAGTTCCATCCCTGCAAAGATCAGTGTCCAGAGTAGCAGTGATCCAACCTGGTGCTGGCTACTGAAGCCAAGACCTCCACTGGACCCCAGGTCAGGGAGACAGGAGAGGGGACCCCGTTTCACCGAAGGGCACAGATGCTGTCAGAAGACCCTTTTTGTTGAAGCCGGCCAATGTTCACCACACTTTAGCACTCATCTCAGGACTCATCCTCAGGGTGCCCTCTGCCTGGGAGGGAGATGAAGATTGAGAAGATTTGTGAGTAGGCTGGAGGACAGGGAATTTGTTGGCGTGTTAGTCTTATTAGTTATCCTTAACTCTTTCCTTTCCCAAATCCTATTTTCCTACTCCCAGTTAAGTCCCTCTTTGTTTTATTGTTGTTTTTGGTGGTGTCATTTCTTGGCTGGCATTTGTGTTGATGTACTTTGCTTCTTGTGCACTGGGTTTTATACTCTTTGCCAGTAGTGGTAGCATTATTCATTTTCCCAAGGGACAGCCCTTTCCCTCCTCACCCCAGTGTCCTGGGCCCAAGGAGGCATCACTAAAAAAGAACTCAAGATCCAACCCATGTGAAGAGGAGAGAAGCCACTCCCAGTAACTTGCACCAGGGAGGAGGCTTGAGCCACACCTTAAGCAAAGGACTCTATGGGGATAATACTTACTATGTCTCAAGGTTGCCTTGAGGATTATTATTTATAAAGTGCTTTGAGTTCCTTAAATGACAGGTGCTATAGAAGTACAAAGTATTATTTATTAATATTAGCACTACTACTCTAGCTGCTGTTGTTGCTACTAATTCTTATTACTAGCCAGGACTGTAATAACCAAATTACTTGATGACTGTATGAAATCCAAATGGTATATAGCTGTCTTGAAAGTGTGGACCAGTTGGGGGTGCTGGAGTGAAGGCCTGGCTGAAGTGAATGCAAGCACGCTATCAGTCTTCACACTTGTGACTACACAAGGTGCCAGGCAGTAGAGAATCAGATTCTACATATTGCACAGGTGTACCCAATCAGAAAAGAATTTAGCTTGCAGAATATTGTACTGTTGGTGATGTTTGTGTTTTCAGATCCCAGGATGAGCCTACAAGAAAAGGCAGTAAGAAAAGAAAAAAAAAACCAACCCTTTTTTTGTTTTTTTGTTTTTGTTGACCTCTTGTAATTAATTTTTGTAATCCTAGTAAACAGCGTGGAAATCACTGAGACAGTAACTATGAAATCCTCCACACCTCTTATGAGTAGAACCACCCACTGAATCATAGTTCTTGCAAAAGTACTCGAAGAAAAAGTGAAATATCCTAAACATATATGTAGCCTTCTCCATGGAGATTTTATTCAGATAACATTCATCCTGATGCACAGTACATGAAATAAATTAAGAGATGGGGTATTAGCTGGCATCTGCTAAGACCATCAAGTCACACTAGGGAACAGGATTGTATGTGCCTTATGTACCTGTCTGTAATGGGTAAGAAAAAAACCCTGCATGGTCATTAGGGACTTTCATGTGAGTGACACATGCTGGAAGTCTAATGCTGCCAGTACTGAAACATCCTTGGAATTTCCTAACTCTAAAAGTGTTGCGGTCAACATGGGGGAATTCTTTATTAGACCTTGTCCTAACAGAAAAAGAGGAACTGATCACAGAACTAAAAAGTAACAGTAGCTAAGGTACGAGAGTGATCATGACCTGATGACATTTATAATATGCAAGCACAATAAAGTCCAGACCAGTAATATATATAATTGGTGCTTTATAAGGCCAATTTCACTAAGCTGAAAACTATTATGAGCCAAATCAGCTGAGAAGAATTTAATTAGAATGATAATTAGGAATAATTTTAAAATCTAGAATTTAATTCTAGATGTTCAAAAAGCCATAATCAGGAAAAACACTATACTGGCTTAAAAAATGACCTCATGTAGAGGGGAAGTGAAGGCAGCTATAAATATATATAGTAATAAATGGAAGAAAGGGACATTGATAGTAATGAATATAAATCAGATGCCAAGAATAGTAGAAAATGTATAAGGTAAGCAAAGAGACATCAGGAGAAATCTAGGACCAGCAGTGTTAAAGACAATAAGGAGCTTTTTAATGTATATTAGGAACAAAAAATATTCTGATAATAGTATTTATCCATTACTAGATGGAAACTGTAGAGTTATCAATAATAATGCAGAAAAGGTAGACGTTCAATAAATATTTCTGTTCTATTTTGGGAGAAAATGTAGTTTCATCGTATGGTAATAACACTCTTTTCACTCCTTTGGTGTCTCTAGAGGATATTAAATAGAAGCTACTAAAGTTAGACATTTTAAAATCAGTAGGTCCAGATAACTTGCATTGAAGAGTTTTAAAAGAATGGTTGAGGAGCTTGCTGGATCACTAATGGCAATTGTCAATAAGTCTTGGAGCAGTAGGAAAGTTACAGAAGACTGGAAGAAAGCTAATGTTGTGTTAATTTTTAAAAAGGGTAAATGGGTGGCCCATGTAATGATAGGCCTGTCAGCCTGACGTGGACCACAGACAAGATAATAAAGCAGCTGATCCGGTACTCAATTAATAAAGTATTAAAGGAAGATAATATAATTAATGCAAATCAACATGGGTTTATGGAAAATAGATCCTGTGATATCTTTTTTCTGATGAGATTAGAAGTTTAGTTGATGAAGGAAACAGTGTTAATGTGATACACCTAGCCTTCTGTAAGACATTTGACTTTGTACCACATGCTATTTTGATTTTTTAAAAAAAAGCTATAACAATACAAAATGAACTTGGCACACATAAAACAAAATAAAAATTGGCTAGCTGATAGGACTCAATGTAACTTCAGATGGGGAATCGTCATGGAGCAGATGTTTTGTTTTGTTTTTTCCATTAGGGCCCCACAGTGCTTGTTTCTTGCCCTTACACTATTTAACATTTTTATCAATGACCTTGAAAAAGACATAAAATTGCCCTGGATAAAGCTTGCAGATGCCACAAGAACTGTAAGAGTGGTAAATAATGAAAAGGACAGGTCAGAACGATCTGGATCACTTGGTAAACTGGGTGCAAGAAACAATATACATTTTAATGTGGTTAAATGTAAATGCATGCATCTAATAACAAAGAATGTAGGCCATACTTCTGGGACAGGAGACTCTAGTCTACTCCAGTTTTCAAGGTTGTCCAGCTCTTCTTGCATGATCTTCTGCTACTCCTCTATATTGGCAATGTCTCCCAACTTTGTGTCATCCATAAATTTTATTAGCACACTTCCACTTTTTGTGCCAATGTCATTAATAAAAATTCTAAATAAGATTGGTCCCCAAACTGATCCCTGAGGAACTCCCCTAGTGATCTCTGTCCAGCCTGACAGTTCACCTTTCAACATGTATCTACCCTTAACCAGTTCCTTATCCACCTTTCAATTCTCAAATTAATCTCCATCTTCTCCAGTTTAACTAATAATTTCCCATGTGATACTATATCAAATGCCTTACTGAAATTCAGGTAAACTAGATCTACTGCATTTCCTTTCTCTAAAAAAAAAAGAACAAAAAAAACAGTTATCTTCTCAAAGAAAGAGATCAGGTTGGTCCAGTTTGTAAAACTATGTTGTATTTTAACCCAATTACCATTTACCTCTCTGACCTTAACGACTTTCTCTTTCAAAATTTGTTCCAAGACCTTAATGTCTATTCTCCTACCCACTGCTGTATTCTCTCTTCCTTCATTTGCCTCCTGGTTAATATTAAAATCAGGTGTGGCGGTTACATGAGTATCTCCCAACCGTCTCCCCTAAATTCCCAGTTTAAAACTCTTTTAATCAGTTGTGTCAGCCTCCATCCCAGAAGTCTATTTCCCTCTCTACTCAAGTGGCGTCCATCCCATAAGAATAGTCATCTGTCCATGAATGCCTCCCAGTGTTCAAACATCCCAATGTCCTTCTTAGAGCACCATTGCTCGAGCCATCCGTTGATCAGCATAATCTTGTCTTGCTTTCGTTCTCCTCCTCTAAGGACAGGGAGAATCCCACTGAAGATCACTTGAGCCTCCATTTCTTTAAGCATCTTCTCCAGCCTGGCATAGCCTCCCTTGCTGTGTTCCAGCAAGAATCTAGGAGTCTCATTTGTTCCCATATGAAGAACAATCAGTGGATTATTTTCTGATCGCATTAGAATCATCTTCAGCATGAGGTCCACTTCCTGTATTTTAGCTCCCAGCAGACAGCACACTTTTCTGTTCTCTAGATCACCTTTTGTGATAGGCCTGTCTTTTCATAGTAGAGTGTCACCAATCACATAGATCTGCCTCTTCCTGGTGTTGGTGTGATTCTATGACTTTCCTCTTGTTCTTTCTGGCTGCAAGTCCTCTTCTGCGAGTCATCCTCTATCCTCCTGGTGGTCTGAACTTTGGCTATCTCCTTTAATTCTTCCCCTCTTCTTGTAGAACTAGCCACTCTTCTTTACTTCCTTGCCCTCCTACCTTCTGTTACTGCCTGCTAAGCCCATCCTTCATTTTCAAACTCAGCAAACCTGTTCGTGAGCTCTATTTTTCCTTCATTAGCCAGTCTGTTCATTTGCCTGGTTCTTATCATCACATGCTTCTGCTGGCCATTTTCCTCATCCAGCAGCCTACCCCTCAAAGTCCTCCAGTCCAGCTTGCATCTGCAAGTCTTGACTTTTTCCTTCAGGCTCCTCTTGCCCTTCCCTTCATCATCCGCTTGAATTCCCTTTGAAACTCAACTATAGTTTGCACCTGCATCTACAAACCTTGGATATTCTCTTCAATCAACTCTATTAGGTAGCACTTCATACAAATGAAGCTCTTTTTGGGTACCTATTCCAGGATAATGTACATCCACAGCTTCCGCATCTGGTCATCTTCATTGTCTCTGCCATTCCTTTGATCACTACCACTGCTGCCTCTGATTACTTAAGTAGAACCCAGAAATCCAGACTTAGTTTTGTCCCCTAACCACTGTAGTTCTTGGGGTCTCCAAATTGGTTAAAAAAAAATCAGTGTTTATGTTGGAAAAACAAATATTTATAGCTTTTGAAAGTACATGCAATGTAACAAATAAAGACTAATCAAGTTTAACATTTGGCAAATGTTAATGTGTAATGCAAAAATAGAGCTATTAAGTTCTTTTCCTAGGTGCTGTTGCTGTTTTATTTCTCTCTTCTCCAAATTATATTTGACATTCAATTTAAAATCCAAAAGAGGTAATGAAAGACCTTAGCATGATGTCTGTGGAGCAGCAATATAGTATGACATTTAATGGAATGGACAGTTTCATAAAAATGGTTTTCAGCTGTTCACTGTTGTCTTTGTACATTTCTTTTGTCCGTTTATATTAGCATACGAAATTTTTAGCTAAGTCTCCTCTTTCCCTGATTTTTTTTGTTTTGTTTTGTTACCTCAATCAAAGACATAATTATTCAGGGTTTCTCAAGTCCTTGAAAAATGTTGATGTATTGTACATAAGTGTCCTAGTCATTTTATGAATAAATCTCCAGTTAACTTCAGACATTGCTTTGCTTCTTTCTGAACACATGAGAAGCTTTCTTTTGTTGCCGCTGCTGTTTGTTTTTTTTAATTCCTATCCACACTGAGGAAGCCTGTTTTCTATATTCTAAGGGAAATATTATGCCATCATTATTGGCACCAAATAGTACCTTCGTTCAATAATCCCATGGAAGTTAAAGGGACTATTAGACAAATGTGCTGCTGAATGTAAGTGTAACAGTATCAGAATCTGTCCCTAAACTAATACCTGTCCCTTGTGTACCTACAGCCCATTACCCTACATATTTATGGAACATGCCATCTTGCAAAGAGCTCAGATTTATAAGAGGGAAACTGAGAATCTTGAAAACTCACTTTCACTGTTTCCGTGATAATGTGTATTTACATTAACCTGTATGAAACATTTAGAATAGTACAATTACCAGTAAAAATACCATGTGACCAATTCCCAAATGCTGGAAGCTAAATTAGAGCAACCCATTTTATATTTTGATGCTCAGTTTGATGCTTCCCAGCAGCAAGTAGGTGAGGTGAACATGAAAATAATAATCTTCTTTCCCATGAAGGCAAGAGAGACAGAGCCAAAACAGCTAAAAGCTTGGGCTGGTGGGAGGAAAGAGGGAGAGGAGATAATGTCAAATGGAGTTATAAAGAGCTACACAGTAATCACAGAACAATTTAGAGGAGGTGTCACATCAGCACAGTGTTTACTTGGAACAAAGTAGTGTCCTCACCCATATTGACATAAAGCAAATATAGAAAAGCAACCTAAAAACACTGAGCCACAATTACTTGGAACTCTTTCAAGCTATCTTTAAAGTAGCTTTCCAGCTCTTCAAAGCTGAGACCCATTGATACACACAATATACATTACTGTTTATGTAAGTAAAAGAGAGAGAGCTTGAGGAGGGAGAGAGTTGGAGGAATAATCTAATAATTATATCACACTACAATTCCAAATATATTTAGCCTAGTGACTCCAGTAACATCTGTTTCTGTCTTTAACAGAATGAACATTATTCTGTTGCATTCCATTTCTTTTCTTACTTTCTGCAGTATTTTGACCACTGGTAGAGCTGCAGAGTGCAGGACCTGGGCCTAGACAAAGATGGCTACTGTACTCACCTCAGTAAACAACTATTCCTTTTTTGTGCTCTTCCAATTCCTGGGATTCTCAGGTTTGCTCTAACCTGTAAAAGCCCCTAACTAGTGCTCCAGCCACACTCAGGTCCCCGTCCCCCGACATACCCAGCACGCAACCTATCCTGAAGCAACCTAGGAGCAGGTGTGAAGTAGAGCCAGCTGTGCTGGCTTTGTGTCAAGTGAGGATTTGCCTACAATGAGGGAATCCTCAGATACCTATTTAGGGCAGTTTTATACCCTCGTTGATATAAATGAAAAGGAGCAAAGGGACTGCAGCAGGGACCAGGATCTGGCTCTCCGTTTGCCGATGTCCAAAAATACTGTCGTTTAGAGTGAGTAGGCTAACATAATGGTAAAATAAACATAGACAGAGTACTACAAGAAAGTTTCTTTGTTTTCCATAGAGTACTAAATTCCTAAATTTATCTAAAGGGGTCAATGAGAGAAATAGGGTGAAGAAGAAAGGAAAAGCTTCAGAAAGAACTTGAACTTAGTAGTGTGGGCACACTACAAAATGTATTTGTCTGACAGGGTTTTGAGGGAAGCTTTGGGCAAATATTTTCTGAGGTAAATTGTTAGCTGCTTTTGGTTTTTCATTGGCTGTTTGTGGTAATTTATTTTACTTTACGCTGCTGAGTGTTTGTTGTAAGTTGAATTGTTGTTAGGGCATTGATGGCTTCCAATAGGCATTCTTTTTAAGTGCAACTGTCAGAGATTGTCATTTACTCAAGGATTAGAAACCTGTGGTTCTAAGGCAGGAAGATCTGAGATTTATGCTCCTTGTTGTTTCGAACATCTGAGTGCGCATGCAGTCCAAAATAGTGACAACGATTCAACCGTAAGTAGCCATTAATTTGTCACAATGTCACGTACTAACATACAAACCTGTGTGAATGCTGTGAAAAATTTTGCAGCTGCTGAAACACTCACTAGAGCATGACTTCTCACCCTTTTTGATAGCGGGTGGGAAATCTGACAACTTCCTTGCAAGTGTTTTGACAATTTCACTATAGAGCAGAAAAGCCGTTTTTAACAGCCCATGGGGGTGTTTATTGGAAAAAAGAGGAATGATCCAGAACAGTCACTTATTCAGTCAGACATCCGGGCTGTTGAGGATGAGTTAACAAAGCAGTGAATCAAGATTTCCTCCCTTGTCAAATCTGTCTCTGAAATTACAGTATCGAGGCTTTAAAAAGAATCAGCACATTCTATGTGAGCACTGCTCCTTTTTCAAATTCCTTTATAAATATTTAATTTTTTTTATCTTGCTTGTTATGGGACTGACAAAGAAACAGTGGACAAAATTCTGTCAAACTAGTTTCATCACTAAACTTAGGCCAAACTTTCCTTGGCATTAGTATGATTATTAGGTAGAATTTCAGAAACACCCAAGTGATTTAGGAGCAAAATTCTAAATTTCACCTTATTACTATTGTTATAATGTTTGTATTCATAATTGCTATATTGAATGTATTATTACCTGTGTTACTCTGCAATATCATTTACAATTTCTGTCAAAATAACCACAAATTAGCAAGGCTCCCCATGCTTAGTGTCATATTCCTGGTTTCTGTGACCTTCTGATGCAGTAGACTGGGAATTCTGTGTCAGCTTCATTTATTTCTAAAAATAGGAATTTAAGATGGGAAAATCATTTTTGTACTGACTATAAACGACTGCTTTGTTGGAACTGCTTAGAAGGAAACTAGAGCCCGTTCGCAGCTTGGTAGGACAGGTCGTTTCACCATTGGGGAGACACGACAGACAGTCTGGCATTGCAGGATAAACATGCTAACTCAGTAGTTCTGTGAAGCTGATCAGCAATAATATGGTTAACAGGGCTGACATTTAAATTGTTACATTGAGTTAAAAAATCTAGTGAGAAAAATGGGGCAATTTTACTTCTTTTAGAGCTTTTGTTTCAGGCTGTCTGCTGACTTGGATCTCCTGACTTTGTTTTCTCTGAGTTCATGTTATTTGGACTTTCTTCAGAAGCATGAAAGTTTAGAACATAATTCTGCTACATGGGGTGGATCCTACAGCAAGTTCTGTGGCCATAGATTTTGTAGAAGAAATGGGAACAATTAATTAATGATTGTAAATAAAGTCTGTCCAAGTCTTTTGAACCTTTGATGAAAATGTTTCAAACACCTCTGGGAGACTGACTTGGAGATTTTTGAGTGGAAGTCACTATTATTATAATAATTTGTATTTATAAGGAACTGCAAAGAGGTATAATGAACATGACTATGTGCAGCTATATAGGACAAACCATTGTCCCTTAGCACATCCCCACATCTGTGCATATACAAAAGATACAAAATCCTTTGTATAAAAGAACCCACTTGAAACATATTTCCCTTGCTGATCTAATAACAATCTACTTGCCATTTCTTCCTGACAACAATGTACATACTGCCAGATGAGATTTTAGGGGAAAAACTAGGTTAGGCTACCAAAAGATGTGTGAAATTATTGTTCTATATAGTAAATCATGCAAATATGACTGGCCCTTAATCTCTGTCTGCTTGAATTTGTAAGAACTGTGATTTCTTATGCCAATTTGGCTATGGGCCATGAAAAGTAAGAGGTAATAAGAAACATTATTCAGGATAGATAAAAAAGTTAATGATAATGCCCACATAACTTCTGAAATTATGTAATAGCTTGTGTTTTACAAGGGCTAATTATAGAATTAGGTGATATGCTCTGCTGATAATATATAATGATTACAATAGTTAACATTTAGAAGGAATAGTTTTACATATATGATAAAATTTCTCAGCCTTAGACACCGGAAGTAGTTTCAGAATATGGAATACAATTTTTGTAATGTATTAAAGAAGGAAAATAGGAATTCAAGATTTTTTTTAACAAGGATCTATCCTATTAATAAATATTTTCTCACCAATAAATGTAATCCTTTTAAACCCATCCCAAATATACTATTCACCTGTTTTAGTATACTGTACAGTAAATTACACACATCATTGTAATTAGAACAAAGTGTATTTCAAATGCTGAAACAGTTTGAGGTCCGAGGCACAGAAAATATACTTAATTCAGGATTCAAAAACAAAAACAGTTGGTTAAAGCATTTGAAAGTAAAGGTTGCTGTAACTACATTTAAAAATTTAATGCTTCAAAAGAGGAAATAAACAGTTAGGGTTGTAAATACATAATGGAAATAGCACTACACGTAATACTTAGCTTGCAAACACAACACTTGAGAGTTTCAAAACAGTCTAGAGGTTATAGTCACATCTTCAATAAAATTAAGGGAGGGTAGACTATTTTGAAAATCTCTGCCAATGGCCTGATTCTTTTCCTCATGTCAGTGTAAAGTCAGTTTGTAACTCAGGTGACATCCATGGTGTTAGCTCTGTAAAACTTGCATAAGGAGAATCAGAATTGACAGCTACTAATATATGCAGTGTTGTTGTAGCCGAGTCAGTTCCAGGATATTAAAAACAGAAGGTGGGTGAGGTAATATCTTTTATTGGACCAAATTATGTTGGTGAGAGAAACAAGATTTCAAGATTACACAGAGCTCTTCTTTTGTGTAAAACGTGAAAGCTTGTCTCTCTCACAAACAGAAGTTGGGTCAATAAAAGATATTACCTCAGCTTCCAATGTATATATCCACACCTAACAGACATCATCTAGTCTGAAAGACACATAGAATGTCGGAAAGAAGATACTTTTTGAGGATGCATTTCATCCCAAAGAGAAATTCACTGCTGTGCAATAGGCCTGCACAAAACCTGTGCATCGCTTAGGTTTTATATGAATCCTCTGAATAGAAGTGAATTTTATTCCTCCTTACCTCAATGCTTTAGTGTCCCCTGAAAGACTCATGTATCACTAAGTCCTACTTACACCTTTAGCACAGGATGGGAGTGGAATCGATGGCCTTGGGCAGACCCTCTGCTGATGTAACCTTCACCTTTAAAATCCCCATAGGAGCCACAGCTGTGGGGTAAATCATATTCTCAGAAGATATATCCATGACATTAAAGTTGTTCTCCAACTCAATCAAACAAACTGTCATGGAGAGTGGCTCCTCCTTAGATGTTTCTCTCCCAAGCCCTGGACATGAAACCCTTGTTGTGGAGCCTGCAAACTCCTGTGGATGAGAAATATGGTGTGGCGCTGCTGCTCGCTTCTTTTCCTTTCTCTCATCTTCTGCCCCAGTACTCTAGCTTCCAATCCAATTTCCCCACGAAGGGAGAGAAGAGCAGAGCATCAGGCCTTTTGAAACCAAGAGTTTTCTTGTTTATTTAAAACCATTATTGTATGATCATTGCTTTTAGGCAGAAGACATTTGAATTCATTATGATCTATTAATGTTTTTAAATGCTCTAATGTAACCCTCTGTATGGTTTGTAGCTAAATAAAGCACTTCTACAAATGCTTCAAAATTACCTAGGGAAAACTAGAAGCTCTCTTGGTAATGAGGCCAGTATCTTAGAACTATCGGCACCTGAAGGTAATGAATAACAAGTCTAATAAAAATAATATGTACTCCATTGAAGAAGGTGGGTGTAACAGCTCTTACTACATGAATTAATTGATCTTCAATGTAGACGTAATATTTTTTCTAAAGGCAGATTTGCCACTAGCAAAGCGATGAGGCTGATTCCATTTGATGGTGTTTCTACCTCAAATTCCAAAGTTTGAAAGATGAGGGAGAAACTTCTGATTTTTTTCTAGTCATGTTTAAATAATTTATTTGCCTTGTCACTCTTCAAAGCATATCAGGAAAGAAATATCCAGCCCATTGGATTTGCTTTCACAGCTGATGATGTTAACTGTGGCTGTGAAACATCAATTATTGAGCTCATTTTTTGGATCATTCCCATTTAGTTGTTACTGTTTGGTGTTGAGGATGCTACAATTGTGTATAATTTTCCTTCATGTACAATGCATTAATTTGTTATGCATAGAGATGCAAGGAATCAGACCTTTTAATGTGAATTGAAGAAGAGATATAGACAAAGTATGGTAGACCAGTATGAATCAATTTTAAAAATAGTTTTCAGCACTGCAGATGTAACCGGGCTTTCTTGCAGATCTGTGTTAATTTGTTTTAAAAACAAATAATGGTAGAACCCGGTTTATCCAAATGGAGTGGAGACCCCTGTGGAGAGGGGGAATTGTTTCATTTGCATTGATACCCGATTTCAACCAAGTAATCTATTCACCTAAATCAGGTTTCAAGTAAGAGGAGAAATTGTCATGGGCAGTGATGCCCATCAAGATATGTAACTTAAATTGATTTGAGAGGTTTTATGCTTCATACTGCTTTGACAAATATAATGTTCTCAATCAAGGGAAAAACTGTTTTAGTAGATTAAAACTCACACATTTGGACACATCAACTCAAACCTTATGTTAGGTCACAAATAAAATCAAGTTTGGTGGTTGTGCCTTAGTCGATATTTGTTCAAATCACATAACTACCATGTGGTGTGGATACTATTTTCAGGCTCTAATAGGCTTAGCAGAGGCATTGTTATTCAGGAATAATGTGATACAGCAGAGCTTTGTGCAGAAGCCAAGTAGCCACTGCTGCTATTTCTTGGCTTTCATCATCAGTTAATTTACCCCCACACTCAAATTTTAAAAAGGAAAAAAAAAATCTTTACTCTTGATCTGGCACAAAATGGGCATCTTTGGAAGTATTTTTCACTCCTTATCCCATACCCTGCTCTCAGCTGCACCTGTGCAGTATAGTGGAGTTATTCCTCATGTATAAGAGTGTACTCAACAGAATCTGGACCATTTAACATTTTGTTTTATTAAAATATTTGTCTTTGTCACTGCTTTTTCGCGTGGGTTTCCCAAAGCAGAATGTGATCCCAACATTCACTTTGAATTCTTGAACCCATGATGTCTGAACGGGTTCGAAATTATGCAAAACAAGATGTAATTGCTGCAATGTATGTCAATGGAGAGGCATGGGAGAGGAGGGCTACTGAGCATGCAAAAAAGTACAGTGAATCAGTAGGGGAGAAAATCAGTGTGAAGCTGTGGAATCTGGGAGAAGGATTTTATCGTTCCAGTATCTAACAGGCCCATATGCAGATATATCTCCAGCTAAGAATACAGTGTTCAGAATTACAAGTGTCTGTCGGTAATTCACACTTTTTGTTTTGGTGAAATTCTGAAATTCAAAATGTTTGACTCTTCATGCAGTTTTACATATCCTCTCCCAATTTTGGTGTTATTCAGAGTTATGACACAATGGCTATATTCCCATTTAAAGGAAATGTTTTCCATGCTCAAAGTCACTTTTGCTCAAAACGAAGACCACCTTAGTGGGAATTTTCCATGAAAAAGTGAGAAATCTAGGATTTTGAATAGTTTAGCATTTTGACATGAATATTTAGAACACCTCTGTTGAGAAACAAATTCCTTTTCCTTTTTCTTTCCCTTCAATGCAGGGGAATTGTTTACTGGAATGTTGAAACACACTGTGGCTGCTTAGGAATTTCATCTTTGTCACAGAGTTGCACTGCATGGCTGATTAAAATGTTATGGAGATAGCTGAGGATAGAACTCTATACCCCTTAGTCCAAATGCACTGTCACTTAGGAGCTTTTGAAAAATTTACCATAGGTTCCTGCCACTTAAGCTACAAGAGGCGTTTAACCACAAACAGTTGAGTGGTTTTGATTTCATCCCATAGAGGGGCAATGATATTCATATGCGCTAGGCAGTTCACTTTCAAGAAGGATGTAGATAAATTGGAGAGGCTTCAGAGAAGAAACATGAGAATGATTAAAGGATTGGAAAACATACCTTAGACTGATAGACTCAAAGAGCTTAATCTATTCTGTTTAACAAAAAGAAGGGTAAGGGGTGACTCGATTGCAGTCTATATGTATCTACCTGGGAAACAAATTTTAATAATGGGTTCTTCAGTATAACAGAGAAAGGTATAACACAATCCGATAGCTGGAAGATGAAGCTAGACAAATACAGACTGGAAATAAGGTGTACATTTTTGACACTGAGGATAATTAACCATTGGAACAGTTTATAAAGGTTCATGGTGGTGGATTCTTCATCACTGAAAACTTTTAAATCAAGATTGGATGCTCTTCAAAAGATATGCTGTAGGAATTATTTTGGGGAAGTTCTATGACCTTTGTTTTACAGAAAGCCAGACTACATGATCTATGAATCTGGCACTTTGCCCAAGCTATTGAGTCACAAGCAAATGGTACTTCAATATCTTCAGCTGGGAGACTATTTCTCTGTCTTACATATTGCGCTCTCAGAAAGCTTAACTTATCTTGATATTCACCCTAAATTTTCATTTGCTTAATTTCATCCCATTAGTCATAATTATATAATTACACCACATGTTGTACAAATGATGATGTTCTCTATCGGTGTTTAAGATATCCAGAAATCTGTATAACTTTTACAGTCAATGGAACCACTGTTTGGGACTTTGAAAACTAGGATGAACAAACAGATGAAATACTGCAAACAGTATTTGTATACTAATGCCCTCTTCTAACTCATTACAAACCACAACTGCTATTATTTGACTTGACTTGTATCCCCTGGGTTGTGTATTCTACAGCCTTGGGTTTAAATATACATTTAAAAAAAAGTAAAACTATGATAGAAAACACTTCAAATCTTTAACAAGTAACATCATAATAAATCATACACTTCAGTATGATTTTCTTGAATTTTTGGGACAAATGGCTGCATTAATGTTTTTAACGTCTTGCTGAGTGCTGCTTTCTGTCATTAACTGTTATTGCTTAATTGGAGAAGTGTGGCTCTGCACTGTTCCATTAAGAACTGAACCTCCAGTGCATAAACAAATATATTTTAATAACCACATAAATACCAGGTTCATATTACAACATGAAGCAAGTCGTTTGCATCCTGGAAGTGTAGAAGTGATAACAGCACGTGGCTTTGCACAAGGAAGTCTCACAAGGGCATGGATTGTTGTTGTTCTTGCCTCTACATCATGAATCCCATTTATTTTTAGAGGTAATTTTCCCTTCTCAGTCAGTTACTCACATGCTTATGAATCTGGTGATCCATTAAGGGCATGAAACAAACTCGGATGCTCTCTTCCACAGAATTTTTTTTTCTATTGTGTTATCATAAAACATGGGAATCGTACATTGCAAATTAGACGAGAAAGGTATTCATGCCTCATTAAAGTCAGTGCTTTAAATTCATCTTTGAATGGCTAAACCAAACAATATTTGAAATTACAAGAATCTCAGGAATGGTTATTTAAAGAGTTACAAACACCAAGATCATTAATAAGTTATGTATTATTATGGAAATAATATATCACATACTTGGATCTTTATCACATAGGTTAGCCTTGCAGTATTTTTGTCCTCTCCATTGATTCCCATTATGTATTCTTGACAATTATTCTTTCACATATGTCCGTTACTGTCTCAATTAGGACCTGATTCTGAAGAGACTTAAGCGTACATGTAAGTTATCACCGGGAAGTCAAAGAGTCTATTCACTTGTCTAAAATCATAGACATACTTCATTCTTTGAAGGATTGGACCCTCGATTTGTATACTAGAGTGGTGAATAAACAGATCTTGTCCATCAGTGTTCAAACCCCTTTAGTTGATGGCTAAAGAACAATGCATAAAGAGCAAAATCCTGCAGTCCTTACTCAGACAAGACTCCCAACAACTACAGTGGGATTTTTTTTGTCAAAGTAAGGACTTCAGGATGTGATTGGGTGACTGGGATGAGCCACACGGAGAATGCCACACTGAGGGCAGACTGCCAGACTGCTCAGTAACACATGAGCCTTTGCAGTACATACTGTTTAACCAGAAGCCAAACAGAGTCCCCTTTAAGCATTCCAACCCTGCTCTCCCATCCGGCAACCCAATCCAATATAGTGAGAGGTTACTGAAGATCTATTTCACCATATGAGAGACCCTTTCTACTCACAAAGGACTGGACACATATCCCCAGGTCGATATGAATCTCAGATCTTACCCAGATATCATGCTGTCAGCCAATCCTTAGTAAACTAACTAAAGATTTATTAATAAAAGGAAAGACTTATAAATGGTTAATAGATCATATTCATACAAACGATTTCAAAATCCTTATATTAGATTTGAAGACTGTTGGCTCGTAAAGTCTCTCTAGTAACTTCCAAAAGATTGGAAGGTTCTCAGTCCATAATTCAAGATGCTCCTTTTAGTTGTAAATCCACAGTCTAGAGAATTAGAGCAGGAAAAGAGGCAAAATGGAGATGTCTCAGTTGTTTTTTTATATCCTCTACCATATGTGTGGAAATTTTACTGTGCCAAACAAAGCCCACGGCTCCTGTATGTGGAAAGCTACTGGTCCAGGATAGAATTCTGGATCACATGAGCATATCACATGTCCTTACATGGTTTGTTGAATCACAGAGGGTGGCCATTGAGTCCCTGCTGTCTGAGACATCCGCAGGAAGACATACTAGGTGGGATGATTTTCTTCAATGGCCCATTGTGAGAGCTGAGTGTCCTTAATGGGCCATCAATACATAGATTTACATCAGGAATACAACACAGATTTAAGATACAGGAACATAGCCATTATTCATTATTTCAGGTACAAAGAGGATGCATACATATAAACAAGATAATCATGCTTAGCAATTCATAACTTTTTCATTGACACCTCACATGATACATGAAGATTTATGAAAATTGTATAACAGTGGTAGTATCAATGACATAAATGGTCATCTTTAATCATAAAGCATCACAGTCCTAAATAATAGCAATAGAAGAAATCAGCCAATTTCTTAGAACTTTTCATAACACATCTTTTATGTAAAAGGCTTTGGATAGGAATAATCGCTTATTAATAAAATGTGTTGGTACATAAACATACTAGATGAGGGTTTGGTCTCTTTCAGGTATTGTGACTGTCTTTTTGTTAGTCTACCTAAACAAAAACAAACAATTTGATTCAGTTTTGGCTGTGGTAAAACAGAAGCATGTGCTGATTTATGAAAGCCTTCTAACTTCTGATTTAATCTGCCCTACTCTTATGTGTGTGTGATACTTCATTTGCTATGCATACCAAAGGGCATAATGCCAACTTCTGCAGTCCTTGAAATCTATGGAAAATTTGATAGGAAAAGTCTTGATACAAACTGCAATGCTCAAAAGGAGCTTGGAGATAACTGAAGTGACCTGTTGTACACACAACATACGAGCAATAGATTCTGCTGGCCAACAGTTTACTGTAGGGGAAGTTAAATGGTGATCTTTCAGTTTCAGTCTAGTTTGCAGTGATGTAAAAACTACTTGATTGCAGAGTACAATCAGCACTGTTATAACCTACAATACTTATTCAGTCAGTGGTCATGTGCAGTGTACCTGACTGAATAAGGATGGCACAGATATAGAGTCTACCCAATGACATTTGGGCAGTGATGTACAGCCTACCTATTCACAGATTACAGTCAACAATGATGTAGCCTACTGTATTATAGTCAATACCCTTGGTTGAACAATGAAGTAGAATTTAGCTGGAAACAGGTTAGTCATTGGTGACGTACAGTACATGTAGTCACAGATTACAGTCCTCAACAACATACAATATAGTCTCAATCTACCTACCAGCATTATTTTAAATAGTATTCAGTGATTTGCAAAACTCTTTATTACATTTTACAATCAGTTGTAACATACAGCCTATATGATTGTGAATTAGTCTTTTGACATGTACATCTGAATCAACTTATACTTTATAGTTTCCCGTGATGTGAACACTATCTGATTTTCTTGCAGGAATAATCTTCCTTCTTATTAAAGACCAGCGCTATTCTTGTTCATCTTGAGCAATACCTTACTCCTTGAGTTGTCCCATTGATTTCAACAGTGCTATTTGCAGAGTAAGGCATACCTCAACATGGAATAAGGGTGTTAGAATCGGGTCCTAAGAAATTAGTTTACCTGCTTTCAGTTACTCTTACCAATTCAGGTTAACTCTGAGAAGTCATTAATTGAGATCTGAGAAGAAAAAAATATGAAAGATAGAATCAGAGATACTGTGTAAATTTTTAATGCAGTGACTTTGGAGAATTTATCTGGGCATACATACCTGAAATAATTTGATACGATAGGACTGCTCAATATTTAAAGACCATATTTTTAAACTCAGTACTAAGGGAAAGATGAATTACAAAAAACGCAGTGAGGGAATGCACCTGTAGGAAAGGGGAAATATTTAGTAAAGAAAAACAGTTAACTTCCTATTTTTCAAGCTAAAGTCTGATTCAGTACAGATGTATCTTATTCCATTGATCCTTATGTGAATGGGGGAAGAAGGGGGAAATAGGAAGAACACCCAGCAATCTGCCCTTTCTTTTACATGATCGAATACCAATATTCTTATTAGGTCCTCAAATGGAATGAGCTCCAGATATGCAACATGTGTGATAAATATTCAAGCTGGGGTTGTCAAAGAAGCCTAAGGAAGTTAGATGCCCAACTTCCATTACATTTCAATGATAGCTGAGTGCCTAACTGCCTTGAGCTCCTTTGAAAATCCCAGCCTTGGGAATTTAATCATGTTACACCATCTCAACCCCCAGGAGATGGGGAAGTATTGTTATCACCACTTTGCAGTGGTGGAAACTGAGGCCTGGAGAAGTTAAGTTACTTGACCAATGTCACACAGAAAGTCTGCTGCTGAGCTAAGAGTAGAACTCTGATCTCCTGTCCATCATTCCTAGGCTTTAATCATGAGACCACAGACCTAAAAATATGTCATTTTGATGTATTTCCCTGTGTAGGCTACAAGCTGGTTTTCCTACATTTTTTTTTTAGGGTGTAAAATTGAAAACTGGCAGAATATATTGAATGTACAGATGGGGGTCAGTCCTGTAAATTGCAAAGCATTCTGGTCCTAATCTATCAAAGCACTCAAGCACACACTTATCTTAAAGCATATGCACAGTCCTGTCAATTTAAGTGTAGCATTATGTAATCTGTATGAGTAATCAATGGCACTAGTCATGTTGAAAGTTATGCATGTGCTTAAGCGCTTTGCTGGATGGAAGCAGCATGATGAGCAAGATCAAGCCTTTAATGAGAAAAAAATGAATTAACTGAGATTCTATCTAAATGTAGTACTGCTGTAACTGGAAAAATACTTCTTAGCATAGAAAATTATTATAGCCACAGAAGGGGGGGGAAATGACCATTTAGGTACTTGGCTGCTTTTGTCATGTGTGCTAATTTATAGAGAAGAATAAAGAAAATGTTTAGTGAAAATTGAGTCTTGGGTCTTTAAATGTATTTTCCCGGCATTTCAGAACTGTTCGTCATTTGGTTTTTAAAGTTTAAAGTATGTTTTAAAAATCAGGCATTAGTCCAAAAACATGTTGTTCAACTTCATAGTATCTACAGTAGCCATTTATCACTTAATAAATGCAACGTTTAGACACTATTGTAAATAAGCACACTAACAACAACTGTTAGCGTGAACATATATAAATAATGTTCAAGACAAATTTTATATGTTCAACCATTACTGTGATCTGAAATGGAAGTAATGAGTGTATTAATGGAATCAGAAAGCCAATATCATTCCTTTAGAAGCTGGTGCATAGTATAATTAGACCAGGGGAATTTAAGGATGAATAAAACTAATGGCTTGAAAATTCATCAGTCAAGATTTATTTGTACATCTAAAGCTTTACATTAATACTTAGTTTTTCAATGTTCAAAATACATGAAAATAGCATCAACTATTCATTATATTTATTTTAAAGCAAAAGTCTTTTGAATGAATTTCTTCAAAGACACATGATATATATGTAACTGTTCTTGGTTTTCTTTCACTCACCGTTGGAAAAATAGTAAAACATGTTTATATAAATGATGCATGAAAATGTGGTCAGTATTATTTCTTTTTCGAATGCTATCTGTCTTCCACAAGGAGGGCAATTCATCCTATCCACTATGAAGGATTGGTTGGCTCAGAGGATTAATATGGAGTCTTTCAGCCTACTTAAATATAGGCCAGATGGATAGAGACTGAAAGTCGGTGCTATCTGTGACAGCCATTTGATGGATTATCAGAAATAAGTGGCTGGTCTTGATGAAGCTCCTGTCAGACTAAGTATCCACATAACCACCTCACCCTCTGCCCTCCTCCCCACCCCCCCAAAACCAAACCAAACCACTATTTCAGTTTGAACTAACTAACTCTATTTATTTTTGGGCAGTCTCATCAGAGAGATCAAAGATTAAATGGGCATGAAAGCTCCATTATCTTTTCCCCCCATTAGAAGTGGTTCCTGCAGGTCAGGACTGAGTGACACTTTGGCAGGGAATTTTTCAGTGTTACTGCCCATAATGCACATATTGTGAGGATGAAGAGAGAATTTCTGTCTCCAGGGATGTCTCTCACTAATACTAAATGTGCTTTAAAAATACATTGAAAGTGTAGAACAAATTCAGCATAAGCAGCTGCCAGTCCACTGAAATGTTAATGAGGAGGAGGGTACAGGAGACAATCTCTCTATTAAGAAGCAGGGGAGAAAGGGGAACCATATAACCTTTTATATCATTGCATAACATATATTGGAACTTTCATCCCATTGACTTTTTTTTGTCCACTATCTCTCCCTCTTTCTCCCAATGCTATGGCACCCTCCCAGTCGGGGATGGGTTGTTGCTATTGCTCAGGACCAGGGAGCTTACAAGTGTGAGGTAGTCAGTGTTGGCAACTACCTCCTCTCCAGAGTGTGCTTGTCCTCCCCACTGAGAGGCACAGTGAAGAAGTGGGCAGCAGATAGGGCGCTGGGAACAGGGTGATGGAAGAAGCCATATATATACCTGCTCGGCCGTAATTGTGGCTGGTTTCTAGTAGCTGGGAAAATGAACTGCTGGGGAAACCTGGCTCACTCTGTCTGAGGGTACATCTATACTGCAGACAGGGTATGAATGGCAGCTCGTGTAGACATACTCACACTATCTGTACTCCAGCTAGCTTGCTAAAAATAGTATCCATCTACACCTAGGGCAGCATGTAGAGTACAGATATTGCATGCCCCCCCTCCCCCCCCCCAGCATGAATATAAGTAACAGTGTAGATGGTGAGATACGTCTTAGGTGAGTAAAGTAGAGTGCCCTACATTCCTGAACCTCCCCTCTTCCTCCTCCGAGTATGTACCCTACACAGCTCTCTGTATGACCAAGCAGTGCCTCCCACATCTATTTTTAGAAGTGTAGTATCAACTGCTGTGGCCTTTCCCCACCACAATGAAAGGCTCTGGCAGTGAGGAAAGACTCTGGCAGCTCCCCACTGCCGGAGCCTTTCCCTGCTGCTTTCTGTCTGTTGGAGCCTTTCGCTGTAGCATATAGCTATATGCTGCAGTGACAAGTATGGAGACAGCCTACCTTTGACTGTGGTGGATAGCTACCCATGTAGTGCCTGTACTCTACATGCCAACATAAGTGTAGACATAGCGTAGAAGGGAGGACTCCATGGTGTGGGCTTGAGTGCTGACTGCGCAAATGACTATATATACCTGGGGGGAAAAGGGGTTTAGACAGGCTTGTGCAGCCCATGTAGAAGTCTGCGCCACAACATCCTCACTGTCATTTTTAGTGAGCTAACCAGAGTTCAGCTAGTGCGGGTATGTCTACATGTAGATAATCCTGAGTGATATTTCAGAAGGTATAAGTGACAGATTTTCAGTGCACAGCGCACCTGGATTGGGGGAATTGTGGAAAGGCATTGGGGAACTATCAGCACCCAAATTCTGGAACCTAGGTTACAGCTGCATCCTCACTGCAGCATAGTTGGGTCACAGCCTGTGTTAAAGTGGACTCAATCTGTAACCTATACCCCCAGTCAGATAAGCAAGCCTGGCGTCAAATCACTTATAAATCTAGATAGAAGGTACTTGTATGTTGATGGTAGGGGAAATTAAGGTTAAAACCCTGGGCAAAAGCCTCAGTTAACTCTGTAATGAAGACATACCCAGAATGACAGCAAGGACAAATATGTGACTATCACTTGAGTTATGTCGCATCTGACAGGTATATTGTTTTTTCAGAATAGTTGAATATGGGCAGCTATCATTGAATTTAGCCCAGCTTTAGTCAACCCAATTTGAAAATGTTGTTCTTAGCCAATATAGGATATAGTGTTTCTTTCCTTTCCTTTCCTTTACATTGGCTAACTTATGCTCACGTGCATAATGATAGATGATGTATAGTTCTATTTCCTATTGTGATAAAGAAACGTTTTTTTATATTTTCTCTTAACTTTCTAAATTATTGCATGTGTACATAGCTTTCATATGAGTCACTATCTACTGATTCTTCAATCAACTCCTCTACTACTGATGTTTCATCATCTTCATATTACTGATAACACTGCTGATATACAGCATTTATATTGTTGATGCAACCTTTTTCAGTATCAAAATGTCATTTTAATAACATGTAAAGTCTATTGCTATTGTGTGTGGTTACCATTATGAATCATTTCATATAAGTGACAATATTCTGAAGTATATGGACAGTCTTAGATCAGATCTATAATAACCTCATTTCCCCACATTTCCAATAATTTTCACTATCCTACTGTTGCTAGTTAGTGGCTTGAAGGACACCTTCTTTTGCATTTCCAGTGCTTTGTACTGAGCTTTTATTAAGTTGTAACTTTTGGTGTCATCTCACTGGCTCTTTATATCTTTCCTATACACCTTGCCATGGTGAAGTATTCAGATTCCCAACTATTGGAGACATCAATTCAAAAACTCATTATAACCTTCATCGGTGCAGGGAATACATATTCAAAGATTTATGTACTTTTAAACTTGTATGAGAACAGTGCAAGCAATTTTGCATTTTTCAGCATGTATCTCCAATATTTTTCACTCATGAAATGTAACACAGCTACACTTGTGACATTATTTTCTTCCAACTTTTATCTGTCTTGGATATTTAAGCTCTTATTATGTAGTGAGCTTCTTGCAGGTGACTGCAGTGGGGTCCACCTACACACAGCTCTCTGTAGATTGATCTTAAACTCTTTAGGACTGTCTCTTAATGAGTGTTTGGGTTCCATTGTGGCAGGCACTGTCCAGTCTCAATCTCTGTGAACTGTTTCGTTTTAATTTAATTTCATTGTATGTATTTTGTAGTCAAGTGTTCTACCTGATTGTTTATATTATTTATTTTACACTGTTCCACTTGCCAGTCTGTTTTTATCGTTCTTAATTATTAATAATTATAGTTAAAGGTATTTCTTTGCCATTAAGTCTGGTACCTTTTCAGTTAACCAGTAGACACAAATCTAACATTTATTTGACCATCACTGCACCAGACCAGACATTTATGGATACCTACATACATTCTTACTTCTCCAGCTATTCCTCTCCAGAAACAAAATAATCCATTTACCCCCAAACATCAGAAAGCAATTTTATTTGAGGATGCAGATTCATCAGTTAACTTGCCCTCTTCTTTTACATCCTGACTCAATTTATCTTCTCCTGATAGAAGAAAAGCATTTCTTAGTAGCACTGCTTCATGTTGAGAGTTCTGATAAGAAAAGCGAATTAAACTCTTGCCTCTTTGCCCCCCTGCCAAGATGTAGGGAGTGATGTCTATAATCATGCTGGCCAGATTTCCACATTCTCTTCACCTTAAGCAACAGGTCAACATGGTATTGTTCCACTCCACATGGGTGGGACTAATGTTTTCTGTGCACTTATGTTTCTCTTTATCTCCAGGTCTTACAGCTAGAGCTGTGTGAATAATGGACTTTTTGGTTCACTGTCAATTCCAAAAAATGGGAAAAAATAGTTTTGGGTCAACCGTAAAACTAAATATTGTGACATTTTTGGCAAATCAAAAAGTTTAAAAATTTATTTTTTGAGTCAAATAAAATGTTTTGTTTAGATTTTGAGCTATATTCCCTTTGCAATTTTTAAAAAGTAAAATGAAGGTAATTTGAAATAAAAAGTCATTTTGAATAGGGAAAAAAGATGAAGATGTTTCAGTTAAAATTTTTTGCCCCCATTCTACTTTACTTTACTTTAGGAACAGGGAGCCTGACTTTGAAAATATTCATATTGCTTATTTTAAACACTATTGCTATATTTACAACTAATGAAAACATGAATATATCTCTATATCTCAGTAAAAATGAGTGATAAGAGTAATTAATCCTAAAGAATGTAGTCTAGACGGTGAGCATACTGTAAGATGCCAACACTGCAAACAGCTGAGCACCTCTTGCATGGCATTGAGCTCCTTCATCTCCCACTGAAGTCTATGGAATCTGAGGGCACTCAGCATATATTGCAGGATAGGACTCAAAAGGAGGATATTTTGAGTTTATTTTGCAGGGATACAGGACTTCAAGGAAGCTGACAAATCTTTTTCCTCCCCATGTCTTTGATGCTATTCTGATCAGTACACTAGAGATAGAGAAAGAAATACCCTTGTCACTACGTTAATTTAAGCTATGAATTGTGGTCTGTTGCTTTTGTAATGTTGGCTTTAAATTTCAATAGAGGGTTGATTATATATTTGTTCCTTTTTTCCAGCTAGTATTTTGTTATTGCTATTTCAGATTTTCTTTGCATCTAAAACTACTTCTGAAATAAAAATTTGGAATCAAAGCAATTCAAACTGATTTGAGCAAATATTGTAAGCCAGCTTGATTAGCATAGAAACCATACTTTCTTTTCTTTGTAAAACTGATAGTAGTTTTGCTTGTATTTGGGCAGTCTGGAAGAAAAATCACCCACTTTTATGAAATATTCTCTCAAACCTTCTCATCCCAAGACATAAATTAAACATTTATTTTATACCTCCCTGCCTTTCTAGTATATTGTGTTTAAAAAAAACCCCAAAAGCTACCTCTGACCTTCTTGTCCTTACGTATAATGTTGACTGCTGCTTCTAACTACATTAGTATTCAGATGCAGTCTCATATCTAAAGTATTTTTGAATTATCAAACTCTCAGGTGCTTTATTTTCCCTTTAAAAAAAAATACAAAAAACCCACCAACATACACCACCAAAATCACTGAAGGAGTAGAATGAAATTTGTAACTGCTCTCATCAGGGTCAACTTCAGCATTCCAAAGGAAAACTGCTTTGATGTCAGGCCACATCTGCTTACAACTCTGGAAGTTTAAGGCCTGTGACATGACCTACTTAAAAACTGAAAGAGCCTCAAGACTTGACAAAATGTATTTGCCATATTGAATTTTGTTTTCCACTCTCACATGACTCAAAACTAAAGAAAAGATTTTGCTTAAACGTTCCACAAAGTACTCTCTGATCCTACAAAGACTTCAGCAAATGCTTATCTTCTGGCACTGTAAGTAGTTCCAGTTAACAAAACTACTCCTAGCAGAGTTACACACATAGACTCATCTATGTGGGATTGAGGCCTAAAATCTGCACTTTAGAAATACCCTTGATGAGTGCTCCCCACCCCAAAGAGTGAGTGGGGAGCGGGACATGTGGTCATTTTCTTTGCCCTCTCCCCCTTTCTGGGCTAACCCACAGAGCATGCCAGGCATGCTGGGTGAGCAGGTTGCATAGTCTAAAGGAGTGGTACAGTGTTTGTGATTGCCCTGTGCACTGGGGAACTAGTAGATGGGTACCCTGAGACATTCTCATAGCTCCCCGCTTAGATGGTGCAGCTCTGTAGTTTCTCCACTGTGGGACACTGCCTGACCCTATGAGAGGACTATGGATTCCTGAGCTAGGAAGGTATAAGAAAGAAATGCAAACTAGTATACTGAGAAAATTACACAGGGTTGGTAGTTATGGTATGTACTGATTCAATCCCTCTTGATTTACTTAGGCATGGATCCAATGTCAGTTTATGTAAGCATAACTCATTATGTGAAGAATAACTCAGCTGAAGTCCATGGATGCACATCAGTTTGAATTCAATCAGAATCAGGACTTTTGTGCTCAGAAAGGAAGTGAAACAATGCTTTTCACTGCTCTCTTTGGTGGACCCTTTATATCCTTTTTGCACTTTCTTTTGCCCTGGTGTAAATGACAGTGAAAAGTGAATCTGGCCCTTGCTGTCTTGGGTAGGGTTGCCAACTTTAATGTATAAAAAACCAGTGACATCCAGGATGATCCTAAATCCATATAACTGGATAGTGGGTAGTATGTACTAAGTACCCTTGCAGATTTCCCAGAACAGCTACTTCCAAAAAGGTGACAATCCTGGGCAACTGGCAACACTAGGCTTGGAGGTGAATGTGGTGCTTTCCATTTCCTGCCGATAGTTGTTCTCATTGTAACTCCTCTATTCATATTTAGCTGTATTTTCGTGGGGGAGGGAGGGTGAGCAAATTAGATTTTTCAGAAGCACATGATGCATTCTGGGGTGCAATATCCAAGGAGTAGGTTAAGAAAATTTGGCCAGAAATGTATTTGTAATATGGACCAACAAGGAGGTTTCTGGTTCTTAGCACTGGTGGAGAGGAAGGAGCCAAACAGCATTCTCCCAAAGATACGAAGGCCTTGATGAAGTATGGAGAGAGATTCCATTCTTCAGCCTGAAGATGCACAATTCTCCACTCCTGGATGCTTCTGTACTAATTACCTAAATGGTCATATAGCAAAAATAGTATCCATTTTACAATTAGAACCGTTGACTAACCCTTCATAACTCAACTAACCAAAACAGTGCTCACTGGAATTTCCAATTTGTGATACGCTAGAAAGTTGCTCTCCCAAATGAGATGGATTTTTAATTAGAATTGCTTTCATATTTGAGCAGTATAATTTGTCATAAGATGACCTCATCTTTCATAACATCGAAAGCTGCCTGATTTTAATTTTTTCCTCTTTAAAGGAAATAAAACTGAAGGTCCCAGAAAACGTGCACGAAGGAGTCGCTGACATGACGGATTTCAATATCTCTAAGTAATTAGTTAAGTTATGCTTGTCTCTTTCATTAAAAGCACCATTAGACAGCCAGATGCAAAAGATGACTGTGGTAAATGGTTTTTCAGGTAATTCTTGATAATGTTAAATGTGGTTGTCATTTCAATTGATCACTATGTGTCTTTTCTTGAATATCCATCCATCTATTTTAGCTGCTTGTTCAATAAGTTGTATGGAAAACAATTAGGGTAATTTAAAAGTACTCCCCCAATTTAAATAGCCTGAGAAGTATTTTTTTTATTCTTTCCTGAAATTGCTGAAAAGTACAAACTGCAAGCCATTTTCTCTCATTCATTTCTCAGCACATTGCTTTCTAAGTTTCTTTGGGAAATAACGTAGACAATGAGAGTGCTGAGTTTCAAATTGTAAATCCAAGCTAAGGGCCATGTGCCATCTGCAGTCTAGACTCAGAACTCCCTTTCATGCGAATGGAAGATGTGCACATGGAGATTGATGGTAGGATGGTAAGCTGAGGGCTATACACTGCACTGTCAAAGGGCTGAACTAAAACGCATGTTGTGTTCTGAAAAATGTACATTTTGGCTGGAGAAAAACGTAGGATTCCAGCTATTCCCCAGAGCCCTTGGTTGCTCTATAGATTTTTCATGTAGGCTGAGGTAATTATTGTTTGGAGTGTTTGTGGATGTTATATATTTTTTTGTCCAGCGTGGCTCCCCCCACCTCCCCCTGATTTTGTTCAACCCCACTTTGATATCAGAGGTATTAAAGAACCCAGAATGCTGAATAATGGCTGCCTCCTATGTGCTAGTGGACACATTGCAGTGGCATGGTGACATCTCCAGCCTCAAACCAACACGCATGGATGGGCAGATATAGATGCAATACATACATTGCCTGCAGGACAAGTGTAGCAAGTGCCAGCAGCAGTCATTCTCCCCTAGCATCCTTGAAGGCATTATGCCTTCCAGAGGCATAAAGCCCTCTGGGGGTCTGCATGAGGGATGCTCCTGATTTCTCCTCCAAGCATGACTAACTTGTAGAGCTATAATACAGACTGTAATACATTATGTGCTACAATTATGTTCTGCTGTGGTAAGGCTTTAATTCAGAACCTTTACATGTGAAGTTATTCCAGTTGGGAAGAACTGTTGCAAATCAGGGAATAGAAAAGCTTTCTGAGGAAGTATTTTCTTATTGGGATTTTCAAAGCAGCCAGTGCTTTGAACACTTGCTGTATATTTATTTTTAAAGTGGCGGCTAGAATCTGCTTTGCAAGGAAGCTGTGTATGATTGTGCCTTCAATTTAGTTACAATCTAATGGAAGTGTAAGAAGAAAATGCTTTTAATGTCAGAAGTAAGTAAGTGCCAACAATATTGTCACCAGCATATATTCACATTTAACCTTCATAGGCTCCCTTAGCTTTTCATTTTGCAAAGTATTCGTTCAAATATTTATCATTAATCTTCCCAACAATCCTATGCGAGAGAGATTAATAACTAATGATATTTTACAGAAGAGGAAGCTCAGAGAGACAAATAAAGTGACAAGTCCACACAGGGAATCATCAGATCTGGGACTGGAATCTAGGCTTGGCCCCACGGACAGATTCATAACAGACACTCAACTCTTTTTCATATCCTATACAGAAATGGGCTGAAATTTGTGGCTTGGTCCCCTGCAAAATACTATACACTATACTATACACAGTGTATATACTATACTATATACTATATATACATATATATATATATATATATATATATATATATATATATACTATACTATATACTTATACTATACTATATACTATACACAGTGTAGTATACTAATAGTCTGTTTGAAATTTAAAAAGGAAACACTTGTTGGTCCCTTGAAATATATGAGAATACAGGAACTAAAAGAAATGTAGTATTTGAGATCTACTTATTCCTCTATTGCTATAGAACCATAAAAGAGGGAAATAGAACACATTATTACAGACGCGGCTGGTAGCACCACCTATTATTATGCTTGTCTGACACTTTCCATATATATTTTGAAAGTCGTGAATATATATTTTGAAACTTGTGAAACTCTCAAGAATAATGTTGGTTTCACTGAGCAGCTGACAAGGGTCTCAGAGAGCAGATTTTGTTTAAAAACAACTTGTTTTAGTGTTTCCTGAAATTTTTTTTCATCTCTGCTTCATGAGAAAAATTTAAAAAGAGAATTTTGGTGTAAATTGGACAAAACCTAATTTCAAAATGTTGACATTTCCGTAACAGGGAATTGAAATTTTTGGGCAGCTTTAGTAATGCTTTTTTAAAAAAATGAAAAATGGACAGCCTCTGAAAAAACATTTTTCATGGATTTTGTAATTGAATTTTCTGATTTCTTGACCAAAAAAACCACATTTTTTTCCCTTTGGTTTTCCTTTCTCTTTTGGTTTTTCCATTTTGTCACAGCAAAAGATAAAGGTGATGGGAGAGATGTGGAGATTCTCTGGTTTAATTTTTTTATTAAAAAATCAGAAAAAATTGAAATTTTAAACAATTTTAAACATACTCATCATTTTTCAACCAGTTCCAGTTACTTAATTAGAGTGAAAGACTGGGTTATTTTTCCATTTCCTTTATGTTACAAAGCATGTACTCTAGATCATGGTGTGTGGAACTACTTGTAGGTAAATGAGGTGAAATAGCACAGCCACGCCTATATGCTCCATGAATAGACAGTCAGACCTGTGTACACTTTGCTCACTTCTTTCCCATATAGGGCATGGATTACTTTTGTCATTAGTTCTGAAGGTATTCATATAATTGTTCTCAAAATGACACTTTTCAGGTCAGCAAATAAATTGTCAGAATATAAGAATATCTTGTCAGCACTGACTTGGAATAGAATTGAATTAGTGACAGCTCAATAATATAATTAGCTATCCAGAACTATTTCTAGTTTTTCTAAAGCCGGAAGACAAATTAAGGTACTGGTTTTAAAATCTGTTAAACCAGCTTGTTGCAATTAGAAAGAATGACACAGTGTAAGCTTTTATTATGCACAAACAGTAGGGGTGCTTCCCCATTAACATGGACAGGTAAGAAAAGGTGACAAAGTTAGAAAACTGCAAAGATTGATGTTGTGACCAACTGAAAGCTGCCTGCAAAGAGGCATTAATCTTTTGATAATAATAACATAAATTATTGCATTGTAAATTATGATTTGTTATGCTGACAACAATGCATCACAGAAGAGAACTACAAGGTATGTTTGCCTAAACTACCAGAAATTGTGGACTGATCAATGGCTCCACTTAGAATAAAATCAAAATGTGCAAACTGGGGGAGGGGATTATAGCACCTCATTGTATTGGTTTACACTCTCTGATGAGGAATTAATGCTTTTGTCCATCAGTGTTTTAGCTAAGAGAAATACCATCCGAGAAGATGATAGATTGTAAGAGCTGTCAACAAGAATTGTTTTAAAGTTTGGAAATTCATAGTTTTGTGCGTTGCAAGTTATATAAAAACTTTGGTGGATTGGAATGTGATGGACCTAAGTGGCTGTAATATCTAAATTTGTAGGTTAAAAGTCTGTCAATGCTTTTCAAAAAAATGAAATTAGATAATTAAAAATGAGTTTGGTGATTATCCATGTGCAAAATAAATATAAATATATTGCTTTAAATTCTGGAGAGCATATTATGTTTGGTTCAGAAATCAGTTATCAATTTGGAAACTCATTTTCCCTTGGGGAAAAGATGTGAATTTTCATTAAACCAAAGAGAATAAGTGTAATTATTCTGAATTCAGGAGATACAAAGAAATACTGTAAATGATGTGTGAATGTGATCTCGTCTTTTATTGATTCAACATGATATGAGCAGTTTATCCCTCACATTCTTTGCATCATTTATATGTCATTTGGAACAATATAGATTTATGCCATCACAAAGTGGAGTACTGACCACGATTTAATAAGAAGTCTGCCACCTCCCTGGCCAAAGAACAATACTTCTTCCCATTGAATTACAGCCCACACTTATCTGCAGCCTTTGATTCCCTCCTTAAACCCTCTCCCCTTCTCTCTTTTGCACAAGATCTTGAAAACTTCTTCCATGAGAAAATCAGCTAAGGCCATCAAGATCTCCCTTTGTCTGCTTACTTTCACCCTTCATTGGGTGAATTGGGCTGCGTTACTAGGAACATTGCCAGCAGATCGAAGGAAGTGATTATTTCCCTCTATTCAACACTGAGGCTACATTTGGAGTATTGTGTCTAGTTTTGTGCCCCCCACTACAGAAAGGATGTGGGCAAATGGAAAGAGTCCAGCAGAGGGCAACAAAAATGATTAGGGGGCTGGAGCACGACTTATGAGGAGAAGTTGAGGGAACTAGGCTTGTTTAGTATGCGGAAGAGCAGAATGAGGGGGCATTTGATAGCAACCTTCAAGTACCTGAAAGGGGGTTCCAGGGAGGATGGAGCTAGGCTGTTCTCAGTGGCAGTAGATGACGGAACTAGAAGCAATGGTCTCACGTGGCAGTGGGGGAGGTCTAGGTTGGATATTAGGAAAAACTTTTTCACTAGGAGGGTGGTGAAGCACTGGAATGGGTTACCTAGGGAGATAGTGGAATCTCCATCCTTAGAGGTTTTTAAGGTGCGGCTTGACAAAGCCCTGGCTGGGATGATTTAGTTGGGATTAGTCCTGCTTTGAGCAGGGGGTTGAACTAAATAACCTCCTGAGGTCCTTTCCAACCCTAATCTTCTCTGATTCTATGATTTCTTCCCTCCTATGCTATGAGCACCATCAACTCCTCCCCTTCTCCTCCCCCCCCTCCCTCCCCAGATCACCAATTGTGAGGTCACTTATCTTCTTTCCACTTCTAAAGTCCCACCTGCTCAAGTGATCCAATCCCTTCCTACATCACAGGGATTTGAGCTAGATAGGCCTCTGAAATCTGGGAATACCTTCCAGGGCCAAGGCAGTGTGTAACTCACACCAGCCCAGTGTTGGCACCCTGTCCCTATGTAGTGGTGGCTGGGCCACACAGAGAGATTGATGAGTTTGACTATGGTATACTCATCAACCTCTCTGTCACCCACCCCCACGAGAGAGGGACGGAGTGTCACACTGAACAGGAGTGGGTGACACCCACATGCTCCCCTCTTTCCTTGCCTCACTTTCCTCTGGCTTCTTCTCCTTGAAATATAAAAATGCCCTGAACTCACTTATCCTCAATAAAAGTTTCTTCAGTCCTCACTGCCCCTCTAACTGTTGCCCCGTTTTTCTCCCCCCCTTTATTTCTAAACTCAGTGGGTGTAACGTCTACAATAGATGCACAGACTTCTCTACTCTCTGTGCTTGTGAGTTCCTTCCAGTCTGGCATCTGTCTGAATCCACCCAAGGACTCTTCCTGGCCAAATCTATTAATCATTACAATCTTCATCAACCTGTCTTCTGCTTTTGATACTATTGATCATCTTTTTGATGTGTCATCCTTTCACTGAGCTTTCATGATACTGTACTCTCCTGGCTGTCCTACTTCTTTCATTGTCTTTTTCAGTGTGTGGTCCTCCTTATCTACCATATGCTGTGGGGATTCCCAAAGGGTCTGTCCTGGCCCTCTGCTCTTCCCACTTTATACCCCGTCTCTGGTAATTTCATCAGCTCAAATAGCTTCAGATGTCATAGCTACAGATGGTGATGACTCACAAACCTACTTTTACAACGCTTAACTGTGTCCTTCCTTCCAGTCCCACATCTCAGCTTCTCTTGGGTGTCTTGCTGTCAGCTTAAATGGAGTGTGGCCACATCAGAACTCCTTATTTTCCCTTCCAAACCTTCTGTGCTTTTCTCACTTCTGTGTCACTGAGTCATCTTGCCCATCACCAAGACCCTCAATCTCAGGGTTATTTTTGACTGTCTTCCCAGCATGTGGGGAAAACTATATTTCAAAGTTAAAAAATTACATTATTGACTATTTATTTCAGTGTGCGTTTAGAGAAGTTCAAAATATTAAACTTAGTACATAACTATTTTATTGCCAGTACCTAAATTGTGATTCTATAATTTTGTACTAAAAGATTAGACAAATGTGTGATATACAGATTTTTATATAGAAACTGATAACATTAGCTAATTAGATATAGAAAAACAATCCTATATATTAGAATTGTTGGTTGTTTCGGATGTGACCTGCTTAGAATTCATCTGCAAAAATATATTTTTCTCATTCTTCATGTGTTTTACCTACCAATCATGCTACATTGTCACTATATATATATATATATATATATATATATATAGCAAGTTTATATTGCTAAGACCAACAATGTGATTGGTGAAATTGGAATATGTAATAAAAATATGTTTTCTATACTTCCTTGGTTACTAGATTGCTTAATATTGCTTTGAATTTGAAGGCAGAAATGAGATGGCCTAGTTTACCTGCTGTACTTTTATCCAGGGCATGCAGCAATTTCAGCCTGTGTTTCTCTTCTAGTGTTCAAAGATCAACAATACTACCTGATTGCCAAGAGATTTATTATTAGCTTTATATAAAGGCCAGCAGTACAATTGCATTTGCTGCAAGCAGTAAATCACAGACAGATCTGGAAATAACATAGCTGTAATTTTGAGAGTGAAGCAGAACGCCACAATCAGATAGTTTTAAAAATCCTTCTTAAAAGTGAACACGTTAATTGCAATTCAGTTAGTAATTATGTTGAAATACTAACAGCATATATTCCAGAGGCAATAAGGTACTGATAAAGACAACTGTAAAAATTGGACAAAATTCAGATTTTATTCTGGTTTAGAGCCAAAATAATTCTACTGAAGTCAATGGAGTTGTTATAGTTATACACTGAAATAATTGAGATCAGAACTGGGTATTTTTTTCAACAGAGTAAAGAGTAATAAATTAGTAAATTTGTTAATTGTGATGAGTTATAATGCAATTATATGTTTACTGTTTGGGGCTGTTTCTCCCTGCTTCTTGAAATTCATTACTTAATTCACAATAATAACTATGTAAGTGGTGTGCCCCTATATAAAATACATTGATATTGTCAGACACGGGATGCCCACCTGTGGGTTAAGACCCTCAAGGAAATCACCAGCAATTTTCTGAGGTACTCTGGCTAGTTCTCTTTCACTGAGTCTAATTTTCCACTGAAGGCCTAAACAGATTTGCCCAACCACTTGCCACCCCACAATGATGTAGTCAGGAACAATAGGAACACTGCAACAAAGAGATCCCCATCACTCTGCTTCTGGGCTGTGGCCCCACCCGTCTTAGAGTGACCTCACAGCTTGCCTTTAGTTGGGCAAGAATAAGAAGAAGGAGAACTCAAATATTTACTTCAGCTGCTGGGTTTGTCTTACTTCTTGAGTGGGCAGGTGGGCAAGCCTGTTGCATTCTCTCCTCCCACCATGCACTCAGTGCTGTGTTGGAATGGTATTGATGGGACCTACAAAACAGTGAGCTTGAGTTAGCATCTCCTTGAGATGCATGAGACAGTTCACAGCTCTGAGCTATAGTGTCAAGCTAGCTGCAGACTCAGGTAGATGTGACTACATTGGTTATACTGGGATCACATTTGCAATTATCTTTCAACCATAAGCACTAAAAATTGTTTATCATTAATTTTTAAAGAAAGATTTGATTCTGATGTAAGCACATGACTCCAGGAGTGAAGCCCTATGTGGCACAGACCTAGAGATTCTATGCCTTAATCTGGCCCTGTTTGCAGCCAGTGATAGCCCTATACCTGAAGAGCCTGTAGACAATGGGATAATTCCTGTGTTAAACTCCTGGTAGACTCAATGGGAATTGGAACAAAAGGTTCTGAGGCATATCTGAAGAGAACCAGCTATGGAGTCACAGTATGTAAAAGGCTGTAAACCCTGGCCCTAGGTCATACTGTCCAAGGGCCACATATAGACTGCAGTATGGACCATAAGATGATTTACCTGCTCACATTATACTTAAAGCCTTAAAATGCTGCAGCAGTATCATAAATCCGTATGGAATTCTGAAGCATTGTAGCATTTTGCTTTTCATTTTTCAGGATTATGACAATCTTCCTGCTGATAGCTTGGTAGATTTGATGTTGTTTTCTGTAACTGCCTTGACAGTTTTTCCACCCTCTCCAGGCCCCAGTTTTCTTTCACTTGATTCTTGTCAGATTTGCATTTGTCCTTTAGCAGGATGTTCTATAGATTTCTTTAAATCTATTAACAGTGCAGATGTGATACTCAGAACTGGCTTCAGAACACCAAGCAGAATGACTGAATCCTTTTGAATAGAATAAACAACATTTTCTGTATTTTTATCTCAGATATATTCGGGGTTTTTTTGTTGCTGTTTCCTCTATGGAATGTTTCTCAGCCTTTTCTTTGCCTAGAGATGTGTTTGCATAGTAAGTGCTCTGTTTTGACTAGACTGATGGCCCAGTGTAGATATGCTTTCTTCACCACCACTGACACCCTTTTCATAATTTAGGGAAAAAAGTAGTGAAAAAGCTGTGCTTACTGAAATAAATTTAGTATTTGGATAACTACCTAGTGGGCACTACAGGACTACACCATTCAAAGAAAGATCAGAGAATGTGAAAGAAAATGGAGCTGCGGGCAAATGGGACTCAGAAAAGAACACTTCACTTATACTAGTAAAAGAGGGCTAACTAAACTTGTGTACCAGGCACATGAACTGCACATGGACCTGTGAAAAGTGGTAAAAATTACTGCATATTATTCGCACATCTACTCTCTTTGCGTTAGACTCAGTCCTTTTGGATTCAAAGAGAGAGGTTTTTTGGTCAGCTCTGTAATCCTCAGGAATGCACCAGCTGATGAGAACAGTGTATCCAATGAATAAAGCATCTAATGATCCTATGACAAGGTTTTCTATAATTGAATCTCAGACTCCTTGTACCCTTACAAAGTGTTTTTTCACTGTTAAATGATACTTTAAGTAAGTTACATTTATACTATGGACGACATTTGTATCCAGTATGGTTTCTTCTGAAGGGACAATATTTTGCTACTATTCTGCTTTGAATTGCTTGACCCTCTAAAGAAACAATACCAGCTTTGGGCATATCAGGAGGACAAAATAGACCAAGAAGTTAATATTGGCCCTCTGTTTTCTTTGAATTATATTAAGTTTTATATGGGATGATTTTGTGAATTACAGGAGAGATAAATTCTCAAAAGCTTGACTATTGACTCTTGACTTTTAAGTAGAAATCTGAATAGTATGTGAAGAACAGCAGATCCAAATTCTGCTTGGGGATGGTCTTAAAAATATGTCTGAACATCAATATTTTTTCCTAAAGGCTAATCAGTAATTTCTCCTTCTGTTCCAGCTACCTTACTTTCATTATTTCAAGCAGAAATCTAAGTAATTTTTCATAATTTGAAGGATTTCATATTTATGAAGATATTAATTAATTTGAGGAAAAGGAAGGTGATAAATCCATCAGACTCCACCATCTCAATGCAAAAGTTCAAAGTTTGTTCAGAATGTACTGATTTACAATTCATTTAATTATTTCCAAAAATAAATTCCAAAATAATAAAATTGGAGTTTTCCAAAATGTTGGAGAAATAGCTAAACTGACTCCCCCATATAAATGTTTTAAAAATCTGATAATCCTGCCTAGTTTGTTGTCCTATATTCAACTAAAACAATGGAATGTGCCATTCAAATTCGAATGCGTGAATGTTTCAGCATAATGAACTAAGAAATCATAGAAAGGCTTTAAGCTACTGTATTTTACTATATTCTACTGATGTCTACAGTCAAGTAATAACATAAAGCCTTCTCTGCTTTTTGATCAAGTGAATCCATTCATAGTGATTCCTCTTGATCTTGAGAGAGCTTTTGGAGCAGTTAACTCTACAGTATTAACAAATTTCCTCACTTTAGTGCCCGCTTCTAGAGCTTTTAAATATTGTTCAAAGATGATTTGCATCAAAAACAGAGAATTTTTAAATAGTGTAATGAGCCTGACCTATTGTTTCATTAAAGTGGGAGTACCACACAATTCTGTTTTAGGCCATTGTCATTTGGATCTGTACCAAATAATCTCTCTTGTGCATGGCACAGAATTAAATATTTTTGCATAGTCTGATATTCTTCTTCCAAGGGCAAGTAAATCCATACGCAAGCTATTTAAAAATATACATAGATCTACGAGACATATTTGAACAGCTCTGCATCTTTCTGACTCAACACAAAATACTTTCCTCAAAAGTCAAGGTCTTGTTCTTTATGCTATCGAATTTACTCTGTCTCAATAATTCTTTTACTCCAAGAAATCTAATTTATGAAAGCAGCTTGAGGTGCATAAAGATAATGCCTTTAATGCTACAGGCTATGCAACAAGCAATGAACTAAGTTAAGAGATGTTTATTATAGCTCATAGCTCAATTGCTTGGCTCAGTAAAGGATCCTTCTTGACTCAGCTGGGGGACTTTGAGTTTTTAGACTGCAAGGGTCTCAGTTTGAGTTTGAGTTTCATCTATGGTAATGTATAGGATGGACAAAACAAATAAAACTGCCATCATCTGCTGCAAGTTTGCCCTAATGTCTTATCACTAGTTGGCAGAGAACTCAGTACATTTAAAGTTGTCACCATTAGAAATTAATGCTTACCAAGTGTTACAACAGCACAGAAATCTGGATGCTGCATTTACTTGCTTCAAAATAATGGGAAATATTGTGACAATATATCTCAAAATGCTACAGTTCTGGAGTAGTTAGAAAATGTCTTTTAATAATAAAAATTGTGAATACATTTCATGGTAAAATTTAAGAGCTGCTTAACTAATAGTCTTTATTTTAATAGTGTACTCTTTTTTTAAAAATTACAGATATTTTAAATTGCTCAAATACCAGAGCAATAGGAGTGATGTAAGAAAAGGATTAAACTATTACTCATTTCTTATATTCTTTTACACTTTTTTTCTATTCTTAGATTTTAATCTTTTACTAGATTTGTTTATTCCCACACTATATATAAAACATTTATTCAACTACAAGAAGTTCATCCAATTAGCATGTTTTGAAGGATAGCCTGGAGATAAAATACAAACTCTCAAAATCCAACCAGCAAACATAATCTGCAGTATGAGCCAGCATTACTCAGTACAGAGCTGAGAACTTGAGGAGGATTTTTAAAAACACTCAGCATAGAACTAGCTCTTCTCCCAGTGAAGTTAATGGTGATATTCCTATTGACTTCGCTGGGAGCCAAGTTGGGCCAATGCTGGGTGTTTTTGAAAAGCCCAAATCTGATTTTTCAGAGTTGCTGCTGAAAATTGGGCCCTAAATGTGTGGGAAGTTGAGTTAAGTCTTTCCTTCCTTAATCAGAAAAATTCAAATTGCTCAGCAAAACCAACTAACATGAAGTTACAAAAGATGCAACTTTCAACTCCCCAACATCTTTAGTAATGCAGGCTTTTAAAAAATTGTGTCCTGTATATGTGGCTACATAAAACTAGAATTATACATCATATTATATAGAATTATCTCTATATATTTAACTGGTGCGTGCACAAAAGAAATTGGAATTTCAAGCTTGTGTGTTATTAACTTGCTTCACTGAATTAAAGTCGACAGCCCAAAAAGGATGCCACAATGGTCTCTGTTACATCTGCTATTATTATCAAAACCTTTTTGAAAGTACATTTGACAATGCAGTACAGAAATCCTACATCACAGCAGCTTCTGATTTTCACTTTGATTACTTAAACAGATTTGCACAATGCTTTGCATATGTAAAAACACAGGCCTCTGTCATGAGGCACTTGCAAACTAAGGGCCAGATCCTGCAAGTTTTTCACTCCTGTGAATAGTGTTTTCTTATGCCTATATCTTCAGTAGATCAATGGGACTTTTAAAAAAATGAATGAAGTTGCATAATGCACAGGACGAGGCAAAGGTGTTGTGCTCAGTAGATATCTCTTTGGTAATCAATGCTTACAATTTTATGTTGTCCTGTAGCTATATTGTTGTGCTCTCTCAGTGCATGCTGGGTGTGTAGCTTTATGTGAGGCATCTTTCAGGTACTGAATGTGCTAAGTCTCCTGGACATAGTGTTCCATTACAAAAAGACTTCTTGAGAGGTGTTTACTGCTACAAAATGTACCCACTTTGATGGAGTTTTAAGTCCAGCCCCAAGTCCCACTAGAAGTCATGTCACTAGTTTCATGGAAGATATGACTAGCTAAAAAAGGGGAGAGGAGGACATATACATCCATTAGCAGGCTAGTTGTCTGTCATGCAAGGTCATTTTGTGAGGGATGGCTATGTGTTAGCTCCTGTGAAGTGCTACCACCATTATACGGGTATCATGAGATTTCTGATGTCCTCAATATCAATCTCAAATTCCTCTTGGAATGAAAGGTGACTCTGATGTTAAGAGAACCACAAGGATCTCAATGCAAAATAGGATTTATGAGACCTCTAGTCTTTTTGTCACATAAATAAGATAGAAACTGACAGTGGTGAGGGAAGGAATCATGGAGTCTGAGGACCAGTGTATGAAGTTAATTTAGTGAATTTAAGAGAATGATTAATCAGTTAAAGTTGCACACAATGACAAATGCAACTGCACAGACTGGTGGTTCCCTTTACATATGTGTCAAGTGTATGCACATGTGTGCACACACAACCCTAACTTGTGAACCCTGCATTTATGTCCCAGGATGAATCATGACATTTTTTCCTTTGTCTTCTTTCTACTTACGATATTTTAAAATTACAGTTACCTTACAGATTGACACACTCCGCCTTTCCTTAAACCATCTGGCCTTTTATGGTACTCTATACATTTTAAATAATAACTAGATCTGGGATGGGCCAGTCATGAACCAACAGCAAGGATGATTTGGGGGGAATGGCCAGGTAGCTCTGGAAACAGTGAGCAGAAGACTAAAGGAAATCTGAAGGTAAAATAATATCTCGTTATACCTTCATTTATTTTTTGAATGCGGTTTATTTACAGTGGGGAGCTCTATGGCATAACTGAGAGCCAGACATTTAGTATCCAAGGGATCAATTGCAAAATTTCAGTTTACTTGTTTTGGACAAGAGGTATGAGGGTGGCTTTATTTCTTTCCATTTGTTTCTTTTTTTTCTCATGGCTATTTATTGTTTGGAGTTTTGCCAGAATTGTGTGTGCTGGGAAACTGAGCTGTGTGCTTGTCAAAGAAAAGTACTCACTATACCTGTATAGCCCATATTGAGAAGGGTTCAAAACTACTGGCTCAAGGAGGATGTAATCAGATACCAGAGTTTCTACCCTACAACAGACTCTGGGCCATATTTTCAAAAGTGGTTAGCTACCTAAAGAAGCAGACACATACCTAATAGGATTTACAAAAGCACTTGAGCAGGTTAGGTACCTAATTCCTATTAACTTTCAGGGGAGTTAGGGACCTAACCTGCTCAAGAGTGTTTGTTTATCCCATTAGGCACCTGTCTGTGTCCTTTGGCACCTAAATACATTTGAAAATTTGGATCTTTAATAATAGCTGTTGTGGTGCTGCAAGGGGGAGTAGCCTAGTAACCTAGGAATAAGGTTGAAATACCTGGAGGCCCTGGCGCTATTGCCTCAAATCCCTGGAGGGTCACTATTCCTTCAGTCTGCTAATGTAGATGATTTGTATACCATGCAATTTACTGTATGTGGATCTCTTTATGAATGAAAATTTCTGCATAGACACTGAATATTGTGTAGCTTTTTGCAGATATATGTTTGTGTGTATTATGTGTTTAACTTGAGAATCACTTTGGGGAAAGTAATGTACTACCACATCATAATCGAATTATAATTATTTCGTTCCATTTGGGTTTTTTGCCTCCTTCCTCCATGAAGTTCTAACAACACAAATCTATGGCTAGTTTCTGCCTCTGCTTGTCATTAATTGAAGTGAAACCAACTAAATGAATAACCTGCATGCAGGAATGTGAGGATTAAATAATTATAAATTCTTTCATACTGTAACCTTATCTCACCTTACATAATATCCCTAAACATAGTTCTGTTAAGTATTGGTAATGGTATGATCAATAAATTGTGTTCTAAATGACCATAATTAAATTACAAAATAGTATCTCAATTTTTTTTTAATTAATCACAGAATCAGTGATGTCAGTGCAGCTGAAGTTTACCTGTGTCTTCCTTGCCACTAGGAAGAACTGTAAGTCCAAATTTCTATTTCTGAAACAAACTGGAAACTATTAGCTCTGTTATATCAGTTTTCAGCACTGTGCAGAAACAGTTAATGCACAATACTGGAGATCAATGGTAACACTTCATACAAATGACCATCTATTCAAACAAACGGACTAGAGAAACTAGCAGTTAAAAAAAGAGTAGTAAAAAACTGGTAGTTTGTAAAATTGGGACATTTATCAGGCAGCTCAGGAAAGTTTTATTATTGTACAATTTTTACAAGTGATGTCGTCAAAAAAATATGGATTACTGCTTGAGGTTACAACAGCAAGTAGATCATAACAACACCAGGAGAATATTCAAAGTGATTTTTGCTGTTCCTTAGAATAACAGAATTTATTGAGCCAATTATTCTTAACTTCTATATGTGGGGAATATATTACACTGTTACTTATATTTCCTGGGAATGGAAAAGAACATAAATATCTTTCAATTAAATAACCTCTGAAGCCACAGGCGATGGCTTTTTATTGATTTTTTTTCTCAAGGAGCATGCCTCTAAATTTACTCCTTAGCAATAAACAATTTGTTATTCAGTTATGTCAAAAAGTGATCAATCTTCCTTTTAGTTTTTTCAAAACAGCTGTAATAAGCTTTTATGACAAAATACAGATAAAAACTTGAATCGGCTCCTCTTCCTAAAAGAGAAACAATTTGTGATGTGTTACATCTCCTTATATATATATTAAGTTGGAAATGGTCATATTTTATAGCATAGCCATTATTTAGTGGGAGCCATGATCTCCTGCATAGGGCTGGATGGAAAAAGAGAATTCCATTTCACAAAAAAATTGAAGGTTTAGAAATTTGATTTTGTTGTGATGTGGAATGAAAGCAAGACCTTTTAAGAAAATGTTAATGAAAAAGCATCTACTCCAGTTCCAGAAAAACCACCTGCTATTGCTAAGGTATTCACCTGCAATATGGTGGGAGACCCACATTAAAATCTGTCCTCTACCTAATTTACCCATGTCCCAAATGAGCGTCCTCACCACCAAGCTATAAAGTCATTCTCTCTCTATGGTTCAATGAATATTTAATTATTGATACAAAGTGGAACAGAAAACATTGAGAGAGAGTTGAGAGAGAGTTTTGAATCAGGCAGAGCTGGCACTTGAACCTTGTGTCCTATTTCCCAGGTGAGTGCCCTGACGATTGGCTATTCTGATATGTTTCCGCTCTCTCTCACACATGCGTGCGCATGCACACTTTCCTTACGTCCAGGAGCTAGGTACATATACATATTAAAAGTGATCTGTCTCCTGTATCTTAAGAAGTTTTGGTTTCAGTGAACTGACATTTTTAGATGAAGAAATGTTTAACTGAAAAATTCCAGACCAGCTATACTTCTGGGTGCAAATCCCAGTTCTATCACCTGGCACCATGAAGTCTTGACTATGTAAATCACAGGTCTTACTGACCTGCAAACCATCACTAATCAACTGCTCAAAATGAATAAGGCTGTCAGAGTCAAGTTCATAAGGTAGAGGCTTTAGGAGTTAGCTATACCTCTTTACTGAAGATAGCATGGAGCTGCACCAGTCTAGTGGGAGAATCAGTAGGTTCCGTCCAAAGAAGACATTAAATTCAAAGGTGCTAAACACCAAAGTGCCTATTCTCTTCAACTTGAGCTATTAATTCTCAGATATCCTGAAAAGCAGAGCCATAATGTCTCTTGTAGCTTCCTGGTCTGCAGAGGGACCATGTCTGCTGCTACACATTAAAGTACTAATTTAAAATACATTTAAGTCAATGAAAGGACTCTCATTAACTTCCTTGGTCTTTGAATGAGTCTCTAAATGTATAGCATACATCTGTTCAGTCCCTCTGTGCAGAAGATCATAGTGGTTTAATTTGTGCCCATAGGGATATTTTATTAATTTAAATAGAATATATGGGCCCAAAAAGTCTAAAGTGTTAACATGAACATGTCACTGTACAATATTAACCATGTTAAACAAGGTTTGGGGTTTGACGTACAGAGACCTCAGTCTGCTTAGTACCATAGCAAACACACTAGAAAATTCATGCCAGTGGTTAAACATTTATTGATTAAGATGCAAAACAGGAAAAGAATCAGAAGAAGGCAAGAGCACTGAAAAAGAAATTGAGTGATTATGTAAAACAAACTTAATCAAACCTATCAAAGTCTCTTCACAGAAAGAGGGAGTATTGCTTAGACTCTCTTACTTTAAGTAGTTCTTCTTAGGGGGAAGAAAGAGTTGATTCTGTTCAATTTTGAATTGGAAATGAAAGCCATTTCTAGCTTTAGACAAAACAGAAAGACACAAGAGTGGGACAAGGGATAAGATAGTAAAAGATGGGCGAGATATTACTTTTGTAGAGATGTTTAGAATACAGGGCAGCTAGTTAGTAATGGCTGGATGTTTTAGGCTGGCAGGTCAGACATAGCAACTTTTGCTCTGGACCCCACCTCATCTTCCTAGTCAGGAACCTCTTCTTCACTGTTTTTTCTGAGGCTGAGCAGAACTGGACGGGGCATCTCATTCGCCAGGCTGGTGCTGTTCAGTTGATTTCACATATGAGAAAGGGGGGGCAGGAGGAAGGTAGTGGGGGACAGAAAGAGGCACATGAGGGAGGGGATGAAAGAGGAGGGCTCACATTTATCAGGCAGGGGTCCTCCTGGTGCTACGGTGATGGTCAGGTGTCCCCACTTCAGTGCCAAGATCTGAGTCATGATGAAAATCCTTCCACTGTGGCTGCTCCAGTGGTAAAGTCCCTTCTCTTTTCTCCTGTCAAAATCTCTTCTAAAGGCTCCATAAAGAGATGAGAGGCAGAATAGCCAATCCTCTCATTATTTTGTCCACCAGTTAGGCCTAGTTTTTGGTCCCACTCTCCTCTTGTTTACCAAATGTGATCTTAACACAGTCCTTGGGTGGACCTCTTTGTTAAAATTAATTTAGTCTTTGTCTCTTTTCCACATCTTTTTAAAAATAACATTATATAACAAGCCATTGTGACAATTCATGTACTTTTATGCACTTTCCACCAGTTAAGCTCAAAATTGGAATGGGCCTCATAGACCTGAACTATTACAACAAGGGGCACAAGGGGAAATGGGGTCTCCCCTCCATGCATACACATGGGTCACAAGGCAAAACCTGAACTTCAGTTTAAATTATTGGGTTTTGTGAATGAAATATATATCTAAAATGCGGTAGATTTTCAAAGGCACACAGGGCAATTATTCATTTAACTCTCATAGACTTTCAGTGGGATTTAGGTGCCTCCCTGCCTTTTGTACCTTTGAAAATCAACCCCATTTTAGACATATGTATCATTCACAAAACTCCATTTATATTGAGAGTAACTAAGAGTTTGCTATGCAGAATTATGTTTTTCTTTACTGTCTGCTTTTAAAAATATATATTCAGGTGCCACATGTCCAAGATGTAGATAAATTGGTACATACGTTTTAACTTACAAAATAATGCAAATTAATTGATAATGACAAGCAAATAATTTGATGCTATTGAAGGGACTCCCTCACTAGCTCCTTTCTTGCTGCTCGTCTCTTCACTATCCTTTTTGTGAGGATTAGAGTCATGGGAATGATTCTTTTATTGAATCTCTTTTATTTAGTATTTCATTCAAGAGTTTAATAAACATAAAAAAAATGAAATGTAATTTTCATGTTGCAACTAACATATATGTTTAAATTGTTGCCTAGTCTCAGCATGTTCGTTGTGGATAAAATTGTTGCAATTTGTCTTGTTATACAATTATTGACAACCAGTGTTTTGGACCCAATTATAATTTCCTGGGGTGTAAAGTACATGTGACTCTGAGGATATATTCTGTATATCATGATGATGTATGAAGGGCACTAGAAATGGTTTTTAAAAGGCAAGGCTGGATGACCCTCATTTGTAATCTTAGATATAGTGGAAGGGTTGATGAAGTTTGACAGAAATATACATATGCAAGCAGATACTTTTTGCAGTGGGTGTTCTTTAAAAGATTCTTAATGATTAAAAGTACAATTTTTATGAGATTTGTTTATATTGTATTAATCATTCCATACATAAATAGTCCCACATAAAAGTGGTATTTAAGTGGTATAGTGGATTTAAAACTAGTCAGTAAGATAATTAGTAATTAGGTGCAATAAAAATAACCATAAACAACTTTCTTGAACAAAGCCCAAAATGAAGACCTCTTGCTATGCAAGAATTTGCTAGCCTCTGTTATACAATCAGCTTTCCCAGTGCTAGCTATATTGTATTGCGTATCATCACTGCCTGGAGTGCACTTACCTGGAAATCTAGGAGTTACATTCCATGGTTCAAAAGGAAAAGATAGCTATTGAGAAATGTGGTAAACTCTGCCAGAACGACATGATGGCCTGTGCAACCCATGGAACGAATTATAGCTAGACCCGGAGCTAATCCAGTAATTTTCTCCTCTTAATACCCCTGAAGAATTACTGCAGAGCAGAATTTACTCAATTGTTGAGAAAATAGAAAAAGATGATGGGGAAAGGTGACTGTTCAATTTTTCCTCCAAATTGGATGGAAGTGGAACTATTCATTTTTCCAGCATTTATTACATTCTTAACCAGGGGCTCCAAACCCATTTACATTACAGTCATCAGATGGTAAAGGAAAAAAGTGTCAAAGATGGGGAAAACAAACCAAATAATGAATACAAAATTAAGAGCCAAGGTGGTTGTTACAGTGAAACCCAAACACACTTAATATATGTGTTTAATGTTATATTGACACTCATTACCACAGTGATTAGCCCATTAAATATCTAGATAGAGTAGTCTTGAAATAAAACTAAGGCTGACTTGTCCCTTATCTATGGAATATAGAGATAGGGACTATGGGTAGATTTAATAGGATATCAGACTCCCTACAACTTAATTTATTTCTTGTGAAATTTGGTTTCTGCAGATTTACACAAAAATGAATTTGGCCTAAAAGAAACATGAAATCAATGGCCAATGAAGTCAGTGTCCTTACTCCAGGAATGGATTTGGTCCAAAAAGTTCAGCCCATATTAAATAATGAAATTAATTTTTCTAAGGCATTAATTCTGAGATTTTATTTGTACAAAATACACCTCATGCCTGACTTCTCTCTAACAATATTCTCAGTGATGGGCATGCTGTGGAAAGCAATGTTTGGGTAGGTTTTATCAAACATACAGTAGTTGCCATATAAAAAAAATCAGTATTTGTGAGAAAATATTACACAGTTACTGCATTTTTTCCTCTATATTTACAATGGTACCTCCCACATCACTGTGTTGTTACAAGTGGCAAATTCTAGCTGTTAATGATGCCCACTGTATCATCCACAAAACAAATAAGAGCAATATTAGTATCCCTATTGTCATCTGATGCACTGGGAGATAAATTTTTCATAGACGTAGTACCTGTACACTCTGTAATGTGAACCTAAATGCCTAACAACTTACATCTTAATAAATAATTTCCACCCAGGAGGAACCACCAATAAGTAGAGAACAGGAGTAGAAGTCAAGAGTGCCACTGACTCAGTTCATGACCCAGTCACTCTAAGCTGCAGTTTCTCATCTGTAAAATTAATAGTTTGTGCTTTCTGTACAAGGGTGAAAAATAATTTTTGTTAAAGGACTCTGAGGTTCTTGAAAGACAAGGGGAGAACTTCAAATTATGATAATTATCATTTGGTTTATTTAACATTAGACACCTATTGGCAAGATAAAGTCATTAAGACACACATCTACAGAAATAAAATCTTATTTTATTTAGTCATTACTCCATCCCATAAGTATACATTGTCTCCCAAAAAGCAAAGATCTATAGTGGTGAATACTGTTTTGATATGGTATATATAATTGCCAGTACAGGCTTCATTCTTGTGCAAGGAGGAAAGGGGAACTGTTTAAATATGTCTTGGCTATTTATATTTGCTCACTTCTTATTCACATTTTCTGTACTACTTGTGGAAGACAGCTTGCTGTGGAATGTATTTAACTGTGACCATGCTATGCTTTTGAAAGACAAAGTTCTCTTTTTCTATGGAGTGAGTAAGGTATAGGTATCACATTGCATCCATCCTGGCTCAGAACTGTAGAATAGGGGAGATCTTCTCTTGTCCTTCACTCTAGCTTTGAGAAAGTTGTATATAAGTATCACCTAACCTTTCGGATAAGCGCTGGATATCTGTCTGAAGAATAAGGCTGAGCATATTGGTCTTAATCAGTGAGAGCTGCAGAAGCTGTGACAAACCATCAAACAGGTCTCTCTTCTAATAAGAACTCAGGTAGGCAGAAACAATAACATAAGATAAGTTCTTTATGTGCCTCTCATGGGGAGCCATTTGGAGTGGGCAAGCTTGAGACAACAAATTCTTTAATCTGTGGAAGCTAAACACTTCCACTTCCACCACTAAGTAGATAAAATATTAAAACTGTCAAATCCAACTGCCAGCCAGGGCTTGGATTAAGGGCCTGCAAAATTTTATGCAGTGTTTTTGTAGCTGTGTTGGTCCAAGAATATTAGAGACACGAGGTTGGTAAGGTAGTATCTCTGACTGGACCAACTTCTGTTGGCAAAAGAGACAAGCTTTTGAGCCACATGGAGCTTTTCTTCAGGTCAAACTTGTACAAAGTTTTATATCATCAAGCAAGTTGTATTACGTGGATGTCCATAATTTTCTTAATCATTTACAAACATATTCCTGGTTTTAAAGTGCCTGACACCAGAAGGAAAAAGATTAAAATGAATTTTAAAAAATATTCCAAAAGTTGGTTTAATCTAATCTGAAACCACAAACACCAAGGTCAATCATTGTGATGCCATATTATGTACTATCGGATAGAGTTATGGTTGTTTGGGTGCCTGAAACTGTGCATTTCCAGACAATGCTTGGATTTCTCTTATATCTAAACGGAACTCTGTTATATTAATGATGTAAAAATCCAAACCAAAGATCAATTGAACTAAAAAATTAGGTGTGTGTAGAAGTCTCTATACAGGATTTCCCAGAGAACTCCGAGCCTCAGACATTATACACAGAATAGAGACCACTCTGTAGAAAAGGAAGAGAGCAATAGTTGTACACATACCCCTGGATCAGTCATTACTGCCTTTCAGGATCTCCCTCCTCTCTCTCTTACTGTAACACAGGAGCAGGTAACTGGGGACATCTAGCAGAGGAATGCAAAGGAAACATGGCAGAGAATTTGGCTCTCTGTATCTAGATTATAATATGTCGTATTTTAAGTGGCTTTCTACATATTTCCTTTAACTTGGTTCCAGACTGAAATCTCTGCACAGTTAGCTTTCTGTTCCTCTTTTTACATATAAAGTTAGCCATACAGTTGCAAGGTGCCCATTAAAATTCTTTGTGGGGAAAAAGGCACCCCAGAGTAGGAAGGAAGGAGAGTGGTGGGTTTATTCTTATTTAATACCTTTTGTTTTTTCCCTCATGGGGACATTCTCTGGCTTCGTTAGTATATTTTAAAATTCAAATCAGTGTTAAAGTACTAACAACTTAACACCCTCAGCAATAAGTAAAAGTCATTAGAATGAAGTATGTAAAAGGCTAATTCAGCTCTGCAATGTGAGGAGGGCAGTAGTGAGTTGACTTCAGCCCCTCCAGAATAATCCCCTCTCTTTGGGTATTTTCCCTGCTTTGGAGTTTAATGTTGCTAAATGAAATCCACTCTCAATTTAAAGATTTGAATGGAACCTGGGGTATATGGAAAAGAACATTACTGTATTTTTTAGTAATGAGAATGAATTTAAAATAGTTTTTTAAATGTATTATATCGGTATTCTTGATTTTTTTTTTAAAAAGTGCAACTAGGAGTTAATAGTGGTCAGATTAGTAGATTTGTTTCACCTCTGTGATGGGTCATTTTGCCAGATTCACTCGGTCTTGTATTTTACATGATTAGTGTTACACAAGAAGACATATAAACCTTGGAAAACAAACTACAGTAATTATGAATTACTGGAAAAAGTGTAGGAGTGTAAACTAGAAAGTAGTCATGGTATACTACTTTCTATATTGTGGGGTAAAACTCATTATGTGGAAAGAGCTGGATTCGGTTTGTAAATCCAAATGAATGTTACTGTATTCCATCACGGATTAAGAATTTATTATTAAATAGCTTCTAACAGAATTGAATGAGGCATGGATCCAGTAGAAGAAAGTGCCATGTAATTAATGACAGTATTATAATACCTATGCACAAGGGTGAGGGAAATTAAGGTTGCATGGGCAACTTTAAATCTTGCATTTGCTAACTTTTGACTTTGCTACCTTAACATTTTCCAATGTAGTCAGTTAATTATAGCTTTTAATGCAATTTTCCAGGTGTATTAGAAGAGAAATAAACAAAATAAAAAATTGATATGTGTGACCCCTCCTATGTGAGTCATTAGCAGAGTCAGTACTCAGACTTCTACCATTGAGCTAAAGGATTAACTACAGTAGCAGGCAGTAGAAATAGACTGTTATGCTGTGTGGTCCAGTCATGCGAGGGGGGACACGTACAACAGTCACACTGCAGCAATATGTTATGTATGCAGGGGTAGCCTGATTTTACAGATGGTTTATCTAAGCATATAGATTTAGGAGCTCTTTCATCAGAGACCAAATATTAAATTCCTGTTACAAGCTTCTCCAGACTAACACTCCATTAAAAAAAAATGTGTTAGTTCTGGCAAAATGACCTATTTTTCATTAACTTCATTCTTTAAAATGACTGCATTCTGTTTGCTGAAACTTTTCAGAAAAATTCAACCTGAGCTAGGCACACAGCATGGAAAATTTTAGTCCAATCAGTGAGTTTGGTAAAATTATGGGCAATGAAAAGCAGAGGGTTATAATGAAATGTGCTGTGGAATCTTAAAATAGGATCAATATGAATCCTCATATTGGCCACTGGAGACAATGGGAGGCTTTCCATTAACTTTAATGGATTTTGGATCAGGCCTATAATGCATAGATCGATTTATTGTAGTAGATACATATGGCTCTTGCCTATGCATAGGAAGCAAGGGAGGTTACACTGACAGCTTTGCATGATGTAGGAGGCTGGAATACATCCTCCTATGCTATAAAAAGGTATGCTTTATAGCAAGGGTACTCAGATACGCTTGCTATAAAAAAAAAGAGGGGTCTAGGAAAGCCATCATATATACTGCTATCAATGTTCATGCTAGCCACCAGTAGATCTGGTGTATATGTTGTTCCTGGTCAAAGAAGCAGCAATATGAACTTTCCATCATGTTTGATGCTTACACTCTCACAGCAGGTTGGTTCTCATGCTACATGGGAGACTTGTGTCTTTCAGCTGCCTTCCCAGCTTCAGATTTTCCTCAATCATGGTAGGATTGGAGGTTTTAGTGTATGTTATTATATTCTCTCGCATTTACACACAAACCCTTTGTCAGCTTTATCCCATACTAACGACTGATCCAGACCTAAAAGTAGAAATGAGCCACTGGCTCCAACAACAAAGATCCTCAGATTTAGCAGCATTTCAAAATGTAAAACTGGATTCAGACTTGAATTTTCAAAATGGTCACTTTCTTTATAATGGAATGAACCAAAACCCCTGATCCAAACACCCCCAGGTTGTGGTTGGGAAGGGAAGAAGGATTTGAAATTCAAAATTGGATTGGAATTTTTCAGCTAGGGACCAGCATATAAAACATATTTGTAATTCCTTGCTGATCCATGCCCAAAAATCAGAATATTTGGATTTTTCCAAAGAAAGATTCAATAAAACAGTAACAAAAGATAAATCCTATTGACTGAGGCAATGAGGGCAGGGGACAGATCTGCAAGTAGTTTATGAACTTTGAATCAAACCTTTTGTGGTTCACCCATCACCAAGGACTTGTCTACAGAGAGAAATGAATTAGGATTAAGGTAGGTGTGTATTTAAAGCAGAGTAACTATTCTTGATTAATTTCATGTGTGGACACTCTTATTCCAGAATAAAATGTCTTGTTACAAATTAGCTTAATCAAGTGGATTAAGTTTATTCAGAATAGGATTTTCCAGTTAGTAATAGACAAGCCCTGATTTTGTATAATACACACACTAATTTTTTTCTTCCGGTTTCAATGACTGAAAACTATTTCCAACAGTTGATTCTAAAATGAAATGCATGTGACACACACAGCTCAGTTCCTGAGTGAGTACAATCCAATTTACAGACCAGCACATATTTGACCATATTGACTCTGTTTGCCCACACTGTTGGTTGGTTCTCATTTCTCACCAAGACACATTGGACATTTATTTCTTTTCACCTGACTTGCAGTGAAAACAAGATTTTTTTCCTGTATACTCATAGTATTTATTCTGCATGAGCCACAAATTCATTTGTTTTCCAACTACACCTTACATTTCTTCTCTCTGAAGCCATAGCTAACTGTTTCTAACAGAAAAGGCTAAATAAGATTAGTGCTTCCTAGCTACCAGAGGACAAAATCAATTTATAGTCAGTCATAGCAGAAGCCATGGAGTTTTACAAGTGAATAAATAGAAGGAGATGCTTTGGGCAACAGAAGAGTGTCCTTTGATAAAATTACAGTCCTGTTTGGTGAGTCTGTTGTAAAGCTGTTGGGAGCTGTGGAATGCCAGTTACTCCCTGTGACACTTTCTGACATAGAGCTCGCTGATGACACCAATAGACAGCTCCCAAAGAAAGATAATTAAATGGTATTTTATATTAGGCTAAGAGTCAGCAATGACTGGTGGGTATTGCTTCAGTTTATAATTGAGCTATAAAAGGGATCTGAAATCTCTAGCAAACAGCAGGCATAGAGATGACAATAAATGTGACATAGTCTTAAATGCTACATGATTTTTTTAAAGACGCATGTTGTAAGCGTACACTTGCCTGTCACTGTGGGAGGCATAGGATGAGGATGGGAGCTATAGAAGTAATTTTAAATGAGCTTAGATTCTTGAGTGTTCTCAGAAAAAAATTTTCAACAGTTCTCATTGGAAAATGCAGTTGTGACTAAACTCAATTTTTTTGTGAAATGTTATCGATTTCAACAAAACTTCCTGCGGGGTGGGAGAATTCAAAACTCCAAAAACTTTTAAGAGAAAAAATGTGGAGGGAAAATGAAACTTCATTTCAAAACCAAAGCTTTCATTTGGAATTTTTAATATTTTTGGTAATTTTTTTACATTATTTCATGATCTGTTAGTAGTAGTGTTTCAGAATAACGATATGTTACATCCATGAACTGCTACTACTTTTTATTTTTAAAAACATTGAGGGCAGCTGCTACTCATTTTTATTGTTCAAAGTGTCTCCTGTTCAGATTGTATTGAAATAGTTTTGACACTTTGAAGAAAGAAGATAACTACTCAGTGAACTAATTAGAGAAACAGCTGTTCTCAATATCCTAGAACAATGATTCCAGGCTAATACAATTGTGACAGATATTGCAAATGCATGCAATGTCTTTGGGAGACCATACTGTAATATAGTCATGAATGACATATGTATTATTGGGGACCAGCAACAATATGCAATTCAAGGGGAGGTGGTGGAAAGGTAACCAGAGCTCCTCCAAAAACTAAAAACAATGGTGGTTGATTAAGGCCCGTCTGAATCTGTAAACGATTTCAAAAAGGTTTCACCCTGTGGGGTGGCTTGCATATATTGGTTCATACTTAGTTTTCAGAAACCAATGGACAAAGAAAAGGCTTTTGGTATAAAAAGGCTGAGTTTAAGCTGACACAGGGCTTTCCTTTGATTCAATGAAGAAGCAGGACCTTCTGTGCAGGTGGGGATCAACTCTTGCAGAAGGGTTGGAAAGACTTTGGCTTATCAGGCCCCCAGAAGACTGATGAGTAACTTCTGGTAAGCTTTTAGCATACATATAGGTACATTTACTGGGTTTTATATGTTTTCCCAGTAATGCTTGTACCCTAAGAATTAATGTATTTTGGTTTGTGAAGGCTCATTGGCAACTGGTATGCATTCTTGTAGCCCCTGGAGAAAGGTTAACTTCAGGGGTTAGGTCCTCCTCAGACTTGCAGGGGAAATCACAGTCAAATGTTAAGTGTCTGCAAGCCTAAACTCCTATTATGGAGGAAGAAATAGTCAGGTCTTCTCCAGAGAGAGGTGATGGTTGAAAGCCTGGAACCTTTAGGTGGGTGGCCTCAAGGAAGACCAGGAGGGGAGTCAAAGATTCAGTGAATCCTGAAACTGTGACAATAGTAACGAAGTAGCTAGAAACTCAGTACTCTCAGTACCAGTCACAAGCATTTTCTGGGGGGTGGGTGGGTCTTTTTAGGGGTGCAGGGGTTGAGAATCAACCCCCCCTAATTGTTTTCATTTTGTATGTCTGCATTTATGGTGGTTTGTTTCATGGTATTTCCAGTTATTCTAAAAGCCAAGAGCACCAGAAATATCTCAAAGTTGATTATTGTGCAGCTTCCATCTTAATTTGGCAGACTTCAGGGTTGTTGTTTTTTGTTTTGTGTTTTTGGTGGTGCAGAGTAGCATCTGAACATTTCAGGACCTAAACAACTGGAGACTTATGAGTTGTTCCGTCATTGCTCCGGGCCCTCCCTCCAACTCCCCCAACAGCCTGAAAGAATCCTCAAAGCTTTCACAGCTATAAGAAACTCACATACAAGGATGGTACGCTTCTTATTGGATAGCACAGCAGTGCTTGAATTTAGGCATGTGCTTAGTTTTAAGCACACAGGAGATCCTATTGCAATGAGTGGGATTAGTCACATGCCTAAAGTTAAACATGTGGTTAAGTGTTTTGCTGGCCTGAGGTATTAGACAATAAAGCAGCAAATGCTCCCGCTATTGTTCTGCTGTGCTTCAAGCCACATCTGTTTCAGTCTTTTTTCCTCCTCCTGCCAATATCAGCAGGCTCTCAAACTGGGGTTTGCGATGTGGTTGGGGAGGGGGGGGTTGGAAGTAGTGAGCCCTGAACCCAACCAGGCACAGAGCTGTGAGCCTCTCTGCTTCCTCCCAGCAAAGGAATAGGGGGGGAGGGAGGTGAGCAGTGACACACACATACTGCTTCCCTACCCCCAATGTTTGTCTGTGCCCCCTAGAGGGCTGTGAGAGGGAGAGCAAGGCCAGGGTTCCCTGCATCCAGGTCACTTTCCCCACCTGGACCTTGCTGTGAGATGAGCATCAGGAGTTGCTGCTCTCTGCCCCTCCTCAATCATTGCTTTTCTCCCTCTCATAGCCTCCTGGGGGTGTGCTGAGGAGCAGTGTTGGAGAGAAGAGTGAGCAACAATACCAGCCACTCTGTGCATGCAGGTCAGTTTCCCTAGGTGGGCTCAGGAAGGGGGTGCAGGGGCTAGGGGCAAAGGGGGAGTGGGGCGCCCACAGGGGCTAGGGGCAATAGGGGAGCGCCTGTGGGGACAAGTTGGTTGCACTCAGAGGCTTGCTGTGCGAAAGGGGTCACCAATACAAAAAAATTGAGAACCCCTGGGTTAGAGGCAGGAAACAATCTCCCAATCAACCTCAATACTATTTTCATCCCTTTAAGGAGGGAGTCCACACTAATTTCATTTAAAATCTGTCATAAAAGTGTGTCTCTTGTGTGGACAATCCACAGTTCACATTAAATTTCCGTCTAAAATACCATAGAATTAGAGGGCCAGATTCTCAGTCGGTGTAAATGAGCATAGCTGCATCCACTTGACTAGAACTACATTGATTTACCACAGCTGAGGATCTTGCATCTTAGACACAAAGCTCTTGGAGGGGGAACAAGATAAAAAAAACCAAATAGAACAGTGATATACCCTTTACTATAGTGCAGGGACAAATATTGTTTTAAGAATACATGATGGTATAATCTTACAATTATTGCAAACATCTGAGCTCATTCATCTCAAAACTGGGTTGGGGGAGGTAATGAAATGGGCTAAAAAACTGGCAACATATATTGCAATGATGAATACATTGTTCCACTAATGTAGCTTCTATCTGAGGATTTCAAAGCACTTTACAAGTCTTAATTGTGTTTCAGCACCCCTGAGAGGTGGTCTTTACTAATTCCATTTAGGAGACATAAGCAGGACTGAGACCTGCCTATGATTACACCAGTCGGTGGCAAAGTTAAGGAAAGCATGCAGGAGTCTAAGTCCCTATACTCTATTTTACCTACTAGATCACACTTCCAAGTTCCAGCCTGAAGAGCATTTTTAACATAAGCTATAAAGCCTGCCAAAGAGGATTTCTGATGGAAGTAATGAGAGATTCTTTTACACTGATATTAGTGGTGACTTTAATAGCTCGCTGAGGACAATAGTTGGGATTTTCAAAGTAGGCTAGTGAATGAGAATTTGGGTGCCTGACTCCCTTAGGAAGCTTTGGAAGTTTTTAAAATTGGATGTCACAGACTGGCTAGCCCTTCTGAGGGGACTCAGGCTCAGTCTTTCCAGTAGCTATCCCCCCAGCTGATTCTGATGTGGTGGTTTAATTACCATTAATGACTCCAGCTGTGAAAGCATTAGGGCCACAGAGGAGAATTCAGTGTAGGAAGGGAACCTAAGAGAAAGGTGCTTTCTTGCTTTGTAAGAGCCTAGTGAAGGCGAGGACCTATAGGAGGCAGGTTAGGCTCCTGTGCAAAGTACTGAAGCAGGGAAGTCTGTGAAAGAAGCTGCTGTAGTCCTCGGGGAGGGGATGCTGTAGGGAACTTGTTGGGAAGAAGGGCTTCAAGTGGAAAAATTCTGCAACACACTACTCATTTAAGCAGCAGAAAAAAAACTCTGCAGAGCCCCGGAGTAGAGGCAAAAAACTGAGAACTTCACTAGTCCAAGAAGGGCAGAAGAACCGTGTGTTTCAATGTTAGTTTGGATTTTCAGCTAGACTTTTGTTTCCCTAGAACAGGACTGTTCTATAAAGATGACCTGGCTGGAGAGCTGGGCCATAATAGAGAAACAGGCCATTGCAGGGCCAAAGAGGGTGCTAGAAATGAAGACCTCTGCAATGCTGTCGCTCTGATGCCAGGGAATACTGTGGTGGTGAGTGGAAGTCTACACCAGACCAAAGTTAGGGTCCTAAATCTCTATTTAGGCACATCAGTTGAAGTGCTTGTCTGTCTTTTCTTTTTTTTTTTTTTTCCTAAAGTGCTCAGATCCTACCATTCTCATGGACTTAATTGGGAGTTGTGGGTGCTCAGCAACACTAAAACTTAGACTGTGACTGTTAAGCAGAGATCAAATCAGTAAGGGACTGTTTATAAGTGAAAAGGAAACAAATTGGTCTAGCTAGTGAATGATACCATAGTTACGCTGTTCTAGGTGCGTACAGCCTTCCTGCTTAGATTGTGTCCAGCTTTTTAAAACTGTGTTCTGAAATGGGCACTACTGGTTCTCCCCCTTTCCCTGTTGCATTTAGAAAAGAACAAAAGTAACCAGAGCTCAACTGCCTTCTTTCTCCTTGTTTGCATATATAAGGTTCATCCCTCTGATCAAAATTATTCTGATTGGCTGAGATTGCTGATACAGAGCATCAGGCTGGAAAGTAGCGATAACACTGCATGTCACTATTGCAGTTTAATGGATTCCCTGATTCACACCCCCCCCCCCCCACACACACACACACACTTCTTTCCTCCATTGCACAGGTGGTAAAATCCTATTACAGCTGATCTAGCGGGTGGCAGAACAGGCAGGGAACTCTCAGCTTCTCTGCCTCTTGCAGCCTAAACAGGATTTTGAAGCATAAAATAAATATTAATCTTTCCAAGTAAAGATGCTAATCTGAAACCAGCTCTTGGTTCAGTACTGGGTCCCTGCCAGCTCTGATAACAGCTCATGATTTATGAAGATTTAGTGTGGATTGAGATGTCAGCTTGGGACTCAGCTTCCAGGCTTCCTTAGCTAAAGGAAAATAAATGGGGGGGTTTATACTTGGCTGAGACTGAGCATCATGAAACTTAACTGTGCAGTTCATGGAGTTGTCACCTTTCAAAGTTGATCCTTCTTTGTTGTCCACTGGAGGAGGAGTTGTAAAAGAGGTGGGCGTTCACTGAGGTCCTTGACCGCTCCCCACAGTTTTCTGTTATACCTTTATTTCCACCAAAAGAGTCCTAACAAATGCTCTGGTTTCATGCTTTTAAGCACAGTGCTGAGTTCCTTTTAGATGTGAGATGTATAAACCAGAGGGGTACAAATGTCCTGATGCATTACAGATATAAAACTGATCAGTTTCCGAGAAATGTATAATCGATGTGGAAAGCTCATTTTAGCTCTCATGCAAGAATTTAGCATGTGCTAAATAAATGTGAGCTACATTATCTAGTGTTAAAGGAGAAAATCTCTGGGGAAGGAAACACAAGACTATTCACTTTTGTAATGGTTTGGGGAGAAACATAATTTTCTTTTAAGTTACAGCAATTTAGAAAAGAGTACATAATTTTCACACTCCAGTTTTAACATCCAGCCTTTTCAATGGTTATACAATACACACTGGGGCAAATTCTGCTCTGTCACACCAGTGTAACCATATGGTAATTCTGCTGAAAGCATGGAGTTATTTCAGTTTCGCACTTAGTATAAATGAGATCAGAAAAGCCGGCCCTATTATGTTGGTATAGAAAGCACGTGTGACTAAAGTGTATTGTTTTCTGAATAAGACGAAGAAGAAACTCATCAAGACAGACAATTCTCTGAATGTTGATAAGAGGCATGGTTGGCAACCTTTTAATTTTTTTTTTTTTTTTTAAGCTGCTGTTTCTTGTTCTTGGGAAAAATGGCCATTTAAACTGAAACAGTGAGTGCTGTTTGGATTCAAGTTTCACAACTAACTGCCAATTATCAGACTGTGAGGCAATGAAACCCAGTATCTCCATTACCAATGACTATGTACTTTATTGTTGTTTAGATCTAAAAGTTGATTTTTTTTCACTTATTAATATATAGTCTTTGGGGGAGAGAGAGAGAGAGAGAGAGAGAGAGAGAGGTTTTGATTTGCAAAAATTCTTTTTTTCGGAACTAGGAAAGTCCTCTATACCTAAGCCGTCTTTCAACAAATAGACCCGCGTTTTCATTCATTTACTTTACAGCACAAACCATATGGACTAGAACAAAATATGTGCTCCAAGAATTCTTCAAACAACACTGCTAGTTCAGTGTTCATTTAGACTGATACTAGCTCTGTGAATCATTCTGTCTGTTCAATGGAGTGGGAGAACTGACTCTGTCAGATGTTGGTTCATAAATCCGTTTAAGGGGGGGGGAGGGGGTTGCCACAGAATCACACTTGGATCAGCAGCAGTGCTTAAAAAAATGGCATTAATTTCTTGTCAAGGCTGGTGATGGGTTATATGAGCCAAATAAGATATTCTGAGCTGAACTGCAGTATCTGCAAATGTAATGTGACATGTCACATTAATTGTTTTTTTTTAAAAAGCAATGGATATTTGCTGTAAACTAAGATAATGAATCTGCAGATATTGACCTGAAATTCCCAGACTCTGCATTTCTGAAGTACTATGTTCACAACCATACTTGTTGATCTAATCTGCCTAGAGAGTAGAAGTTTTAACTTTTAAATTTCTTTGCTTTAAAGATGTGATCTGAAGCCCATTGAAATCAATGGACAGCTAAAGCCAGATTAATAACACATTAAAGTTAAACATGTACTTAAGTACTTTGGTGAATCAGGGTCTAAGTGATGTTATGACTGTTTTTAACATAGTATTCTTATTTTTACACTGGGGAAGCTGAGATAAGGGAATTAATTGACACTCTCTGTCCATGAGAAAGTCAGCATTAGGACTAGATTTCAGGAGTCCTGTCTTTCAATCCCATTATTAGGCCACTAGACCTCACCTCTCTCACAGTGAGGGACTTTAGATGCAACCTGAAGATCAGTAGGTCATTGATGCAGTGTACTACTGTGTGAAGGAAGAGATTGGTCTTTTTCAATTTCACTATAGCTTGGACTTGGAATGTGAGAAAAGCATTACAATCAATCCTTAAGCCTGTACTGCCGGCGAAATTCAGTGGCAGTCGACGGGAGTTACGCAAGCTACGCAGGGAAATGCGTACCTGTCAACGCAGTGCTACGCTTTTTGGGGAGGTGGTTTTATTGACTTCTGGATCGACTGAGCGTGTCTTCACTGACAATCAATCTAACAGGATAAATTGATCTGACAACAGCGAATTTGCTGCCATCGGTGCAGACATAGCCTTCAAGGAAGTTTTACATCACTCTGCAATGTATTTTCCATGCAATTAAAGAAGTGTTATTTTAAAAGCTCTTAAGGGACTACCAAAACTAGTCTTCTCTGGTTGGGGAAAAAAATGCTTGGTCTTGTTCGTTTCAGATCGGAGGGGAGATTTATGTAGAAAATCTCCATGGGTTTCTAAAATCCATTCTTGTTATGTGTTCTCCACAGGACCATCCTCATACTTCCCTTAACCTGCCTCACAGATTAGGGGAAGTACGTGGTGTTTAGATGACCACTGAGTTTGTGTTAGGATAGGTGCCAAAAGTGTCGCTGGCATTGGTCCTTTGAAGTTAACAACATTTTTGCCAAAGAATGCCAAAGAAATGGAAGCACTACTGTTAAAAGTGAACTTATATAGCATCACTACAAATTTGTGTAGGCTAATCTCAAATGATGAGTCTGTGGTGAATACCATTTTCAGTTCCTTTATATCCGCAGTCAGGACTTTGATAAGTATTTAAATCAACTTTCTCCCCCATGTCCTTTTATTTCATCTTCATGTTGCAGAGTCCAAGCCACAAAGCCTAGTTGTGACATTACTTCCTTTAAAGACAAGTTTTTACATTGAGGTAAATCCTAAATCAGCCTTTTAATTTATCCTTTTTCCATTCATATTTATTATTTCTGTTGTTGTAGTATCTAGTAGACCCTAGTTATGGACCAGGACCCCATTGTGCTAGGCACTGTACAAACAGAGAACAAAAAGTAGGTATTTAATACTTTCTCAACACTCAGGTATATATACTTGAATCCAAGCTGTTTCTCTTCCTAACTGAGGCTAATGATATTCTGTGACTTGCCAAGAGGGACTGCTGTTCTGTTGGCTACTGCCATGCCTACCACAGAGATGGTGTCATCATCTTTTTTGTTTGTTTTTTGGTTTTTTTTTAGAAAGCTGGAGTGTGACTACATCTCTGAATCCCAATAGCTCTGAGTTGGCAGATTCTGAGAAATCTGATTCCATATCAGTTCCCCAAATCTCCAAGTTATCAGCAAGATTCTGACACGTGTGATGAAGTGTCATAGTGAATATACATCACATTATATGGCTATGTACATAAAGCAGTTAAATATTCAGTCCACTTGAAAGTCCCTGAAAACCAGAGCAGGTAAAATTATTTGTTGTAAGTAAGTTATCTGATAAACTTAACCCTCTTTTGTGCTTAAGAGAACTGGGAGTACAAGATGTATGGCTATTGCAGGATGAGAGAAAAAACTAGAATGTTTTTGACAGTATCCAAATCATCACCACAGATGTGCTCTTAAAATCCAGACATAAACCTTAAATATAGCTTACTGCTAGTAATCTTCTGTTTGGTATCTACTCTTATTACTAATTTAAATTTGCCAGTCACAAAATACTGTTTGGAATGGAAAACCAAATGTGTTACAGTATACTTGTACAACAGAACAGGTAAGGGCCTGACTGTTATTACTGGGCTATGGAGGAGTAGTACAGACATTTCCTTTGCCTTTTTGGTTGCTTTTATTCCCCAAGATGAGGGCAGGGACAAGGATTTGCCCCTTGGGCAGCAATGTGTAACTAATGGTTTCTATGTGCTTACCTTTTATTTTCAATTGGATCTTCTGTGTGCTCCTTGGAAAATTAGTCTCTATAGCATTTGAATATGCTCTGAATAGGTAAATGATTGGAACTGGAACAGGAACTAACTTGATTATGTGGAATAGTAGAAAGAGAATTAGGGCTGTGCTACTGTAGCACATTTGGTGAAGATGCTCTATACCAGTGGGGGAGAGCTCTCCTCGTGGCATAATAAATCCACTTCTGCAAGAGACGGTACTGTCCACACCAGCGCTTAGATTGGTATAATTTACATCAGTCTGGGGGTGACTTAAGTTAGACTGAAGTAACTGGTAATGCAGACCTAGCCTTAGACTTGGGCTCTGTTCCCGGCTCTGCCACTGACTTGCTGGGTAATCTTGGGCAAATTGCTTCACCTCTGCATCAGTTTCCCTTTCTGCAAAATGGGTCTGGCTGAAGAGTGCTGTGCAAGACATAGATGATGGTGGTGGTGGTGATCTTGGATACTAGTGTGGGAATGGAACCACCTCCCTTCACTCAGCTGTAGAGGCATAAACATTACAGACAACTAGAGCGAGCATACTCAGGAGAATAAGCAGGAACTGCTGGTCATTATTAGTCTTTGTATTAATGGTATGGTGGCAGTGCCTACCGACCACAATCTGGGATTAGTACCCAAGGTATTAGGTGGTATACACAGACATAACAGAAAGATGTGGCCTACCCCCAAAGATCTTACAAGCTGACCTGCTCATGGAGGTCACAGTGGGATAAAAGGTCTTAGTCTTTCACCATACAGAGTGTTAAAAGCTCAATTCTGGCATCTTTAAACACATTGCTTAGTAATTTAATCCCACAGATTTCAGTAATACTACCGATGGATTAAATTAGCACTCAACGTGAGTAAGGAGAAGGGGAGGCAGAATCTATCCTTAGTGGAGTTTATATGAAGTAGAATAGGTTGTTTTCATTTACTTCTCTAAAGTGGAAATAGACTTCAATAAATGTTAAGCAAAATAACACGAAGCAATCCTGGGATCTGCCTTGTTAACCTGGTTTGGAACTTAAATTGTTAGTCCTGTTTTAGTGCAGCCCAAATGGAAACAGAAAAAGATCATAATTTTTGGCTCCATCCTGATTATATTTTGTGCTGTTGGAACCATAGCTTAAGCGAAGTGGTTCACAAACAGTCTGCTACTTTCAAGGATGACAGCCAGTACTCCAACTACAAGTTAATTTTTACCCCCTCTCACACATGCCTCACACTGTGCTAGAGCAGAGTTCTCAACCTTCTTCTTTCTGAGGCTCCCCCAACATGCTATTAAAAACTCCAGGGCCCAGCAGGGGGGACTCAAGCCGCCTGGCAGGGACCCTCGGGCATAGTCAGAGTTTGACATCTATTTTGTGGGGCAGGGCCTGGCAGGGATCAGGCCAGTTTTGCACAACACGGCCTGGGGATGGGAGTGCCAACCCCATCCCATGACTCACCTCAGCAGCCTACCCAGCTTGTCTGTGGTGAGGGGCACAACCAAAAATTATGACTCAAGGGGGAGGGCTCAGCTCAAAAAATTTGCAAACCACTCAGGGTATGTGTGGGGGCATGGAGGGGCAGTTAGGGGCTATGTGCCAGGAGGGCCCCACCCACCTGGTCGTTGCTTCCCAAGGTCTCTGCCCGCCCTGGAGATTGGTCCCCAGTCTAGGCAGTTCTTACCAGCTGTGCAAACTGTCAAAGGGGGTTGGGGCTGAGAAGCAGCTGCAACTCGAGGCACCAACAGCAGGAGGTGGGTGAGTGCCATAGCCGACTGCTCCATTAGCAGCAGCTGCCCTACACTGCCAGGATCCAGCTTCTGGCCTCCAACCAGGCTAGGGAGCAGGGCCTCAAGGGATCTGGGGCAGAGAAGGAGGTGTAGGGGGTGGAGCTGCCCCAGCACTGCCCCGCTTTGGGTAAGGCACTGCAGTTTGGGGGGGCAACACCCCTGTCTCCCCCCCAACTCCACCCATGGGCTCAGGGCTTTTGCCTCATGGCCCCTCTGAAATGGCTCTCAACCTCCCATGGCTACAGACCCTCAGTTGAGAACTGCTGTGCTAGACCGAAGTAGAAATTACCCCTCTGAGCTGTTCTTTCAGAATCTGAAGGGGGCTTGGGGATCTGGAGTATTTCAATAACTTTCTGCCACTGAGTCAGTGGTCTGGGGCAGTGGGTCTCAATCTTTCCAGACTACTGTACCCCCTTCAGGAGTCTGATTTGTCTTGCATACTTCACTTAAAAACAACGTGTTTACAAAATCAGACAAAAATACAAAAGTGTCACAGCGCTGTATTACTGAAAAATTGCTTACTTTCTCATTTTTACCATATAATTATAAAATAAATTGATTGGGATATAAATATTGCACTTACATTTCAGTGTATAGTTTATAGAACAATATAAACAAGTCATTGTCTGTATGAAATTTTAGTTTGTTCTGACTTTGCTAGTGCTTTTTTATGTAGCCTGTGGTAAAATTAGGCAAATATCTAGATGAGTTGATATACTCTGTGGAAGACCTCTGCCTGCCCCCAGGTGTATGTGTACCTCTGGTTGAGAACCACTGGTCTGGTGAATAGTAATGCAAGGCTGGAATCTGTTTAGGGGCACTAAGGATGAAATCTATTTAGGCAAATGGAAAGGGAGAAGGTATCATATGCAGAAAGTGCTAGTAGTTTTGGCTGTTTTAAAGAAGCAGTTCATTTGCAGGATTTTGACTTGGTTAGAAAGTAAAAGGTGGGAAAGAATTGTTCATCAGGAAAAAACAAGACACCAAAAAGATAAGGTGTGGGATAGGACTGTATCCTTTAATATCATCTATTGGATAACTAAATGTTTACACAAGCTTTTTGTGGGTTTAAAATATCTCCAACATTAAATGTTCAGAGTTCGGTTCTAACCCACTCTGTCCTTTTAACTAGAATCTTTCTTTCAGCACCATAGTATGGCCCATAAAAGGGCTACCCTGAATTTCAAACCCTGTACTTCAGGAGGCTGGGGGTGTACAGGGATTGCTCCATCCCTACTTCCTCTGGAGTTAAATGATTCACCCAGTGAATCTATGAATTGTAGAATGATTGAAGAGAGGTGGGCAGGAGTACGGTCATGTGTTTCTCTCCCTTTTCCTTCCTCACACTACATGTGAGATTTATTTTGGGGGAGGGAGGAGGTTAATTGAAACAGTGTGAAACCAATTGTGTTTTTAGACATTTTCAGGAAAAAAATTTGAAATTTTTCTCAAAACATATTTATCATTCTTCAACATACACATTTCACCATCTGTCTTAACTATTAACACCATTAACGTACACCAAGGATGAATTTGGCACACCCACTTTAAAACAGCTGTTTAATACCATGTTTTTAAGTTTCTCCAAATGTGTCTTAGATCATAATAAAGGTAAACTTATTTTTGATAGTTAAACCATATTTAGAATGGTATGGTATCGAATTACTAATTAACAACCAAAAATCAGGGCAAACCAGTTGTTCATTCATTTGTTTTAAAGTACTGTGCTCTTGTTAACTTAGAAAAAAAATGTCAGATAAATGATAGATCTTACACGTTAACTACATGATCTTGTTTTGATTCAGTTTTGTTTTTTAAGACATATAATTGGTAGTAATGAGCAATCAATGGGAACATGTTCGTGGCTAATTACTGTATTTAGTGACATGGACCTAGAATTGAGTTAGTTGTAAATCAGCGTAGCTCTACTGAAGTAGGTGATTTATACCAGCTGAAACATGACCGATGATACTTGTTTGTGTATAGTCTTTGTTACCTTAATATTCTTCATTAATAATAACCCATTGGGTCTGGCCAATGTAGTTAATGAAAGTTTTGCCTGATAAGGACATCAGGGTTAGGCATGACAACTAGAGCTTGCCAGGAATTTTTAATGGAAAATTCTGTTTTCTCAAATCCAAACTTTTTCCTGTGAAGGGAGTGGTTTTGACAAAACATTCAGGACTGTGTAGGTCCAGGATGAAATTTCTGCTGAGTGAGAAAGCACAACTGACCAACTGACCCTCCCCAGAATAGCTAATAGTGTGATGGTTAGGACATTAATTTGGAATTACAGGAGATATTACAGAACCAGGTTCCAGTCCCTGCTCTGCCTGATTCAGATAAGGTCTCCCACATCCCAGGTGGGTGCTCTAACCACTGCTGTATCAACTATTCTGGTTTTGGGTGTCTCTGACTCTTTGTGAAAAACATTGAAGGGTCTTCGGTTCTTCCCAGTGCAGAACGGGAACTCTTTTTGAAATCTCAAAACTTTTTCCAGGATAGATAAAATGTTTCCCACCCAGGTCTAATAATAGCTATTGTTCCTAGAGAAATATGTGTGCCAGTCAAACAAAAACAAAATAGAATTTTGTAGGCAAACTACAGAACTGCCGCCTTCTTCCTGAGATGAGACACGGTCCATGATAGAGCTGTGGGAAAACAGGGACTGTTCCTTGGAAAATTTCAACTCTTTGTCAAAAACCAAAATAATTTTCAACTCAAAAACCTGTTTTTATGTGAAAAATTGAGTTTTCAAAGTTTTCCTTCAAAAGTAATAAAAAGGCCACAAAAACAGGCATTTTATTCAAAAGCCAATTTTTCCTTTTAAAAAATGTTAATGGAAAGTGTTTGACCAGAGCTGGTCCAGGATATTTGGGATCATGCATCTTTATGTATGCAGAGTAGTAAAGCATTAGTTTTTGGTTTTATATATACACTGTTATAATGGTGATTTTAAGCAATATTGTTAAAGTTTATTTTTGGAAAATCAGGCTCACACTTAGCTTGCAAATCACTCTTTGAAGTCAGGGCTCTACATTTTATTACCAAACCAGGTGGTATTATACAGCATGCAGTAATTGAATGGTAATAACTATATTATGTGGCACTGCGAAAAATAAGCTTTTCATTATTACTAAAAACAGAATTTGTTTGATAGTTGTTTGAGTATCCCAGTCATAGGGCTGCCCATTAAATAATAGACCTTGAGAGATGTGAGTCAAAGGTAATTTAGACTTCGATTTATATCTGAAGTGGTGCATTATCCTAAAGAATGGGTGGAGCTATAGCATGCCATCAATTTTTATGTAGGACTTGACATGAATTTTAGTTGCATTTTAAAAATAAATGGGAGGACATGGCCAGATGTATAGGGTGGGTAAAATGGAGCAAACAGCATGAAGTAAATGATACCTTCTTCCCTCCATGTTTTCAGAACAGATAAATTGTGGTATACGTAGATGGAACTATGGTTTTTTTCCTTCCAACTTGCAGGCAAGTCACTGGTATGGTAACAGAATTAATGCAAAGGCTCTGGAAGTTGGCTTCATGTCAACAGGGCTCTGCAAGCCATCAGCAGTCCACCTGTGTGCTATCAATTGGAAGATTGGGGCCTAAATTTGTGCAGAGATGAAAAATTGTATTTTTAGGGGAAAAATTAATAGGAAAAAATGAAAATTTGCATTTACATTCTTATCCCTCTGTGGATTTTAATTAATTTGCTGTCTTTTGCAACAAAAAACATGAGAAAAGCTGTTATCTTTGTTTACATTTTAATACCCACCTTTGTCCTTAAATGAATTCAGTCTTTCTTGGAAATGCATCCATTTTAATTTAAATATAGGCCTGGCTTTGCTAAAAATATTGCATCAGTCAGTGCAATTTTTTCACAGAAATGCTCCCATTTTTAAGTTTGCAATGATATGCAAAGAAAGGTAATTCTTTAAATAGTTCTTCATCTTGTTAGGAATGGTTTTTTTAAACCTCTCGTGCAGTTCTCAGTGACATTAACTGGCTCAAAAGCTCTGTTTTGCTTTGATTTAGTGGAAACGTAACAATTCAATATTATTACAGATACCTTTCTTATATAGAACAATGTGAGGAGGCAGTAATGTTTGGGATTTAAGAGCCTCTTATATTCAGAGATTATAAAATATCCAGTGTTTGGTGCTGAGAGAGATTCTGGAAGTAGAAAAATTATAGGCACTTACTGAAACTGAGATCTCTAAAGAAATCTGAAACAGTTTGTAAGAAACTAGGAATTAGAACAAGTGAGGTTAGGTTGTGTCTCATTTGGATTTAGGGAATTGAGATCTGACTTTTTACTGAGACTCGGACTGGAACTACTGTGACTTTGTGTGTGCAGAGGAGCTGACTTTTACTTTTATTCACAGTTGACACTGGCTACTCTGTGCATGAGCAATTAGCATGGTTGCATGTCCCACCCATGCTGTCTGGTATTTATTTCCTACAGGAGCCGGCCCTTAAGATCGTGGAACAAAATCTTAGCACCTGACTCTAACAGATGGCCTCTATTATCTTCAGAAGCTCAGGACCAATGTATTGACTGCCCCTGTGTATGATCACTGAGCCATCTGTTTCCAAAATTATCCTGGCAACTTTACAGTTCATTCTTCCAGGCCCCATCAAAGTGGGCTGGCTCCCTTCCAAACTCACTTCTCCAGCATCTCCGGCCAAACAAACCTTGTGTTTGGCTGAAACCGCCTAATCAATTCTACATCCCTCTGAATCCTAATTCTCAAATTTACGCTGGTCCAAGCCTCAAGATCACTTTCACCAAGGTGAATAACCCGGGCATCAGGTGGCTATAGTTCAGCAATCAACATGTGCAGAAGAGGGATAAGATGATCACACAACATACCCATTCTGCCATACCATCAAAGGGAGACTGCATAAGCCTTGATGTTCAGTTGTGATCTGTCTGCTGACCTGTGTAGCCTATAAAATATGTTACATAGCAATTAGATTCTGGCCTAAATTAACCTAAATTTAGAGGAGAGTGGAAAATTGAAGTTGTTAGTGTGAGAAAGTTGGATACTGTAAGATGGGAAAATTGAAGTTAGCAAGGACGTGACCCATGGTTATGCTGTGGCTGTGTCTTTTTTTTATTATTATTATAATTTGATTTTATTGAATTTTTGAAGGAGTGTTCTTTGAGAATTGTGACTGTTCTGTTAAATGTATAGGAAAGGTATTGGTGCAGATGTTAATTTAAATAGTGTGCTATAAAGATCCAATAAGGAGGTGGCAGAAATGTGAATATGGTAATAGGTTTAATGTTAATTAGTATTATAAGTGATTATAAAAAGAGTAGTTTTGTTAAATTGGACAGAGCTCCAATTAACATCAGATGGGTATTGTTAGGTTCCAGGACTACAAGGCTGTACTTGACATTGTTTCAGTGAACTGATCACCCATTGATACACACTATGGCAATTATACTTACATTCAAAAATGAAATAGTGCAAGTGGTAATTGCAAGCCAGTTTGCTTAACTAATCACTTTTCTGTTGAATAAAGTTTGGTTTTATCATTCAAAGTATTACATGGTGGTCCTCTACTAAATAAATTTTCAGTAACTGAAAGTTACAGTTTCAGGTTCAACCCTTTTAGGTGAGTTTTATTGCACCTTTGTTTTTAATTTATATTAATGGGAACATTTCAACATAAAGGTTACATATGGTTGCCCATTTGTAGGGTGCTTGCAGATCCAGACACTGATGTCTCCTGCAGTGACAAATAAGGTTAGTTCACACATGTGATGTACCACAATTTCCCATCTATCAGGACTAACCTACCTGTATAGGTGTATATACCTATACCTGTAGGTGGAATAACAATCCAATTTCCAGAGCCCAATTGCCTGGATCTTTTGAGAGCCAAAACCATTCAATGTTGCCAGTGTCTCTGACCTGATCGTAAAGGAATGTGTGCCAAAATGTGCAGGGTTGAGACATAAGTAGGCTAATGCCTCCTTCATGACAGCTGCACACTGATACCTGGTCAGATAGATGCCATCTCCATGTATGAATATTGGGTCCAGCTTCTGGTCCCCTATGGCTAAAAGGCTTTGGCATTCACAGAACATACTCATTCACCTGCACATTCCTCCAGTTCTACTGTGGCCCCCTTTTCCCTATTCAATGTTCATATATCTCATTTTCAGTGACCTTGCAAGTGCACATCTGCTAACTCTAATGCACACCTGGAGCAGTCCCCTGCTGCCTCCCACACATACTCACTAATTCTGAAAGCACCAGAGAAGGCCAAAACTTTGAACTGAATTGCTTTCATCAACTGCCAACTCTGGGTGAACCTTCACTAGCCCCAATAAGATCTGTATAGTTACATGGTACCTGTCATTCTCCCTGCATCCATCACCTCTGGACCATCCTTCCAAAAGCTTCCTTACTAGACCTGCTGATCCTTGCAGGGGATTCCTGTCTAGCCTACTGCAAAATGTCAGGCCATCAAGGCAACCCAATATCCTGGATGGTGCCCCAGAGTCTCCATATATCTTGCCACCTGAAGCTCAGGTATAGCCAGACTGAAGTCCTCCCCTAACTCTAAATTGTACAATTTCCAGTGTACTAGCTTTGTAGAATCTGAATGTCTTGAGCACATGGGAGTTTTTCAGCAATCCTAAACTGTCATGAGCTATGGTGAAACATCATCTTGCTGGTTAATGGCACAAGGTTGGTAGATTTGTTCTCTTGAACTCAAGACATAGCTGTGGCAATGCTATTATATATGCCAAGAATGTGTATTGCCCAGAAAAGAATGTTAAACAAAAAGCAGTGAAAAACAAATGCTTTCAGCAACCTTATTACCTGAGTTGACTTCATTTATTGCCAATTATTAATATGAACCTTTGCCTGGATATCACACTAAAAACAAACCTGTTTAATTTCTAAATTCCTTACCCCCAAATAATGACTGCCATCATTAAAGAGGGGGAAAGCCTTCAGAAGTGTTATTCCCTGTTGTTCTCACCACTGTCCATCCTCAGAGTCAGAGTCTCTTCTACTGACTTTCAAAAATAAAAAGAGCTTTACATCTGTTTCCCAAAGATGACACGCAGCCAACCCCCTATCAAAACTAACATCAAATCAACATATAGTTTCACCCAAAGTCTTTCTCTGCTTTTATTATTCCGGACAATGGAGCCAGTGTTGTGAAAAAAATGTGAGATAGCAGGGACACAGCAGTGCCAATGTTTCACACATTGTCTGAGCCTGCTGATGCATGAGTTCCTGAAGAAGAATTGATCTGCTTCTGGCAGAAAGCTACACATTTAAGTTTCACAGAAAAGAACCATAACATTATGTGCAAACCACAAGACAAAAATAATTGCCCATACAAAAAAATTAAAACAGGATGTGCCAGTTCAATGGAACTCAGTTTAACCTTTTTGCTGGCTGGAAAAGCAGCAAATAATAGTAATAATAATAATAATACACACACACAAACACAAGTATAGAGATGCCCAGATGCTGTAATAGAAAAGTACTCTAGAATTCTCTAGTACTCTAGCTTCTGGGTGACAGAGGCTTTCAATATGGAATAGACTGCCATAATTTACAACTTGTAGGCTGAGTCAAACGGGTTAAATGTATAATAGTTATAAGACTAACAGCAATTAAAATAATCTACCCCACCAGACTTCTAATAAAAGGCATCAAACACAGCAACAGGGGATAAATTCATCTACTGTTTTGAAGTGGGTTTATGTAGCATTGTTGTAGCCTTGTTAGCACCAGGATATTAAAGAGACAGGATAACTTCTTTTATTGGACCAACTTGTTTTGATGACAGAGGCAAGCTTTCAAGCTACACAGAGCTCTTCCTCAAGTCTGGGAAATGTAATCAGTGCCACAGCTAAATACAAGGTTGAACAGATAGTTTAGCATAAATAGTTAGCACATATTATAAGGGACCATTCAAGGTGAAGTGGCCTGTTAACATCCTTGTAGTCATACGATGAAAAAGTGGGGTTAGTGGGTTACCAATTGTTGTAATAAGCCATAAATCTAATGTCTTTCGTAAGACCATGATTTTTAGTGTCTAGCAAAGTTATGAATTTAAGCTCCCAGGCTTGTCTTTTGGAAGTTGTGCAGATTTCCTTTGAGGATGAGGGCTGATAGGTCAGTGATAGTGGGATCACTTTGTGAAAAGTGTTCATCCACAGGTGAACACACCAGGAAATCTGTTCTCTACAGCCAGGCATTCAGAGACCACTAAATATGCCCCAAGGAGAAATTCCAGGATTTTAACATGCTCAAAACTGCCTTTACCAAACAAGAATGCTCCACTAGAAAAGTCAATTTGCAACATGGAGCAAGTCACCCAATATCTTGGGAGAACCTACTTCAGTACAAAAATACAATCCCCCCCTCCACCCACCACACACACACACACACACAACCCTAGCTGTCACCTACTACTCCACACTGGAACCCATACAGGGTATCATCCAACATCAACAACCCATGCTTGATGGGGGACCCCATCTTGAAAAATCTTTCCTGAACTCCCTCTTCTGGACTTCCAAAAAAAAAAAACAAAAAAAAAACCTCTTCAAGCTTATCAGAAGCAAGCTCCTCACAGACCAGGCCACACTAACTCAAAGCAGCACCAGACCCTGCCAAAACAACAAATGCAAGACCTTCAGACATCTCTCCAGTACTACAATAATTGATACACCTTCCAATATCCATGGGTCCTACCCTTGCCTATCACGACATGTGGTGTACCTCATCCAGTGCACTAAATGGCCCAAGAACAACTATATGGATGAAACCAAACAATCATTGATCACTCAATATCTGACCTCTTTGTGAAAAGTGTTCACTCATAAGTGATATGGTGATTTTATCCTGTGAGCATTTGAGAGAACAATCAGTCCTCATCCTCAAAGGAAACCTGCACAACACTAAGTACTGTGTTCTATCTTTCATACCTTATATATATTGTGTGTCTGGGGACAGGGTATGTGTGTATGAAATGAGTGGTAGTTGGCATTTAAGTCACTCTGACTATAAAAACCTTAGTAACAAAAATCTAATTGTAATTATTAATTGTTCCTTGCCACCGTAACATGTCTCACTTTTTGCTATTTTGTCAAAAACTCTTGAAGTACAGATCATTTTCTTTTCTTGTGATGTAAACCTCACAGGTGCTAGAAGAACACAATCAAACTAATATCACTTCTACCACTCAGGTCCCTAAAGGTGTAAGGCCAGTCTTCCTTTTCTGATTTGTTTTATAGGTTGCATTTTTGTGAGAACTCTGCAAATGCATTTTCTTCCTAATCTTAGGGATATATTTTCATCTTGTTTCAAGGGAAATCTGTACACTGTAACTGTTCTCAACATCAGTGTGTTTATCAGTGGTATATAAACCTCCTGCACAGCAAAAAGGGAACATTTCTCTTTGTAACTAAATCTCTTTATGTACCAATATATTGTACGCTATATTAGCTAGTGGGTCACATTCAGTCTGAACACAAACAGCTAGTGACATCGAGGTGAAGTTAGTTAGAAGACAAATATCTCAGAAAAGGTTTTCAGAAGAAAAATATTTTATCGTATTCTATTAGTCACTTATATCATTGTTTTGTGGAAGATAATGTAGGCATCCTTTTGTAGCTATCAACCTTGAACTTGCAATCAATAGGCCTTTCTTTGCACAGGGTTAGAGGGTCCATCTTCAGGTTCAGGGGCCTAGTCTGACTTCACCTATGGTAAGGGGACTTCTGAATCAAAAAAGACTGAAGTTCTTGCATGTCTATAACACCAAATCTCCTTTTGTGTTCACAGTCCACAATGCTGCCTCCTATTTCATCCGCAGGGTTTTCTATTAATCTTATTGCATTTCCAATTAAGCCCTGGTTACGAATTTGTTTCAGTGTGGTTCTTAGGGGAATCAGTAAATGTGTTTTATAATTAAGTGCTCAAATATTAGGATTTAATAGTTCATAATTAGGTTTTTAAATTAGAAATCAGTCTTCCTATGCAGTTTGAGGAGCTAAAATCTAATTTGCATGTTCACCTTAAGGAAAGCTCATAAAAGGATCCAAACCTAAAGCAATGGAATACGCTTTTAATGAAAAAGAGGTTAGGGGGGAAATAGTTAATCAAATGTAACTTTGGCACATAACCAAATAGTGCAAGCATTTTATAACGTGATATAGTTTCTTTGTTTTTGAAAATTTTGATGAAACATGACTTAAATCAGTGAATTTCAATTTGATGTATGAAGATGTCCCTGTGGTCAGGCCCAGAAGTGTGGGGTCCTGATGCATAATGTTCACTCGGATCCCACCCCCTCCCATTTCTCTTAGATGATACAGAGGTGTCTCAGATAACTGGGGCTATGATGTAGTTGTCCCCCCTTTCCTCTAACTGCTCATCAGCCCTGCCTGAGGCAGACATGTTACCAGCCGCTTCAGAGTTACTCTAGACATGAACGTATGCATAATGCATATGAATAAATAGATTTTTTTTTTTTATTGTTCAGTGTCATTCATTTGTACAGATACCAGATAGCAGAGAGCAGGAAGAAGCACGTGGCTGAACTACTGTTATAACAATTTTTGTCAGATGCCGGTGATCATCATTACCAGGATTCCTTCTCAGTGGTTAGAGCAGAAGTCTAGAGTCAGGAATCCTGGGTTCTATTCCTTACTCTGAATTCATTGTGGGTGAAATTCATTTGTGTACAGAGGGCAGTGTATCGGCTGTCTGGAGTGGTTGCTATTTTGGTCAACACCAGAGGTTAAACTGGGAACCTCCAGAGCTGAAAGCATGAGTCTCTACACCTTGAGCTCAGGAGCCAGAGTCTCTAGCTGAGAGCTAAAACAAGACTCACATCAATAGTGTATCAGGCAAAGAGGGGGTACAGAAAACACACTGGTCCTGGGTTACATATGCACCACCTAACCCCTATTTAAACCCTAATTAAGAGAGGATAAGTGAGGTTTAAGTGGACCATCAGCACTGTGCTGGTCTGCTGCTAAGGGTGGATTTCACCTTGTGACACAGCAAGTCACATTATTTTGTTTACTACTTCAGTGCCCAAACTGTGTGCAAGGAGTGCTTTACAGAACAGAGTCCTTGCCCCAGTGATCTTGACATCTCTCTGTGCCTTACGTTGACCATCAGGTAATACAATCCTGGTAACTATCCACATTACAGGTTTGTTGGGAGCCTTATGTCTTTTAAAGTGCCGGCTGATGACTGGAGGTGGTAAAAAATGATTGTTTTCCCCCTGAAAAATTCAGATTCATGTTGTCCAAAACACTTGGCAAATTTTTGTTGATTTTGCTAGACTGTTCCAGTGAAGGGGGGAAAAAAAAACTGGAAGAAAAATCAAAAGATTGTTCTGTTTTTCATAATTAAACACTTTTGATTTTTCAGTTCACTGAACACTTTGTGGGGAGGGGGGGAAACTTGTCAACCTAAAGGAAATGTCTTTGAAGTATTTCAATACTGTGAATGAACTGAGAAATAAGTTATTCACATAGCTTTACTGATGACCCATGCAGGAAACCTTCACAAATAGTAGTGTGTTCCAGGAGCTGAACTGCTGTAGACCGTTGGTACTCAGGGTACGCTTCCTCAATCAGGGAGGAAGTGTAACTGATGTTAACACAGTGTGGGTCTTTGCCCCACTCTATTGGCTGGTCCACATAAAGAAGTTAATAGGTATGAGTGTTGTTTAACACTCTGATGGAGCAAAAAAACTTTAAGGTGGGTACAAATGTAATTTTGGTCCACCTTTAGGCCATCTTATAGTGTAGAGAAGTGGCTGTTGTGTAAATAAGAATCTGGCCCAAAAGTCTGCTGAATCAGGGCCTTATGAAGTGAGGGTTATTTAATTAAATGATAGTCTTTGTTGAATAAAAATATTATCTCAGACTAATGCTCTCTTGCTGCTACTTCAAAGCTGAAGGAATATCTTTGTCAGTGACTATTACAGATACATTTTATTGAATAAAGCAGGGATATATAAAGTACAGTAGAACCTCAAAGTTATGAACACCAGAGTTACCAACAGACTGGTCAACCACACATCTCATTTGGAACCAGAAGAATGCAATCAGGCAGCAGAGACAAAAACAAGAGTACTGTGTTAAACATAAACTACTAAAAAAATAAAGGGAAAGTTTTAAAAAAAAATTTACAAGGTGAGGAAACTGTTTGTGCTTGTTTCATTTAAATGAAGATAGCTAAAAACAGCATTTTTCTTCAGTATAGTAAAATTTCAAAGCTGTATTAAAACAATGCTCAGTTGTAAATTTTTGAAAGAACAACCAGAATGTTGTGTTCAGAGTTATGAACATTTCAGAGTTATGAACAAACTTGATTCCCGATATGTTCGTAACTCTGGTTCCACTGTGTATATATTGTGACGGGGCCAGCCCTGACGGCTATAGGAGGGTGCTGGAAGGCATATATATCAGCCCCAGGCTTAACAAATCTTTGTTCCCTGGGTGATCCAGCTGCGGCCACTCCAGGACAATTAGGCCAATCAGGCCAGCTGGGGCCAATCAGGGAACTTGCCCCAGCAGTTAAAAGCCTCCCAGTCAGGCAGATGGGGACAGCTGAGAGGGAGTTGAGTAGAGCTGCTACAAGGTGTGGAATCAGTAGAGTAGAGGAGCGGAGCAGAGCAGAGCAGCTGCAAGGTGTGGAGACCGGAGGAGAGCCTGAAGGAGAGCCACGAGCCGGGGGGGCTACAGAAGAGCGACCCAGGGAAGGTAGTAGCCTACAGAAGAGCGACCCAGGGAAGGTAGTAGCCCCTTGGACTAAGCTGTTTGAGGCTACTCCTCGCAGGGTCCCTGGGTCGGGGCCCGGGGTAGAGGGCGGGACCGGGCTCCCCCCCCCCCCCTTGCTCCCACCCAGCCGCACCACCGGCATAGCCGTAAGGGGCGCAGACCCACGGGGCAAAACAGGCCCACCTTGCCACAATATTTAAACGACAGTGGTTCACTGTACCATTTTTGACTATGTGCATTCTGGCTGCTTTAGAAAACAAATCTATAATGTGCATTAGTTCATCAGGAACAAATTTAACCGGATCCACTTGTTTATATTGTACTCTACTTTTATGAATAAGGTGATTTCTAACTTAGTTTTTTGTTTATCAGTGGATAATGGCTATTTAACTGGTGATTGCCTTGTATAAATGCTGCTGTGGTTCATATTCTTATATTAAACATAAAAAAACACATAAAGTTATGCCATTCATTAATATTTAGTATTGTATATATTACCACTAAGAAAGCACTGTGTTCAATATATGTAAGGATCCTATTTATGGGAATCGAGATAAGTGTGGCATGTGTAATTATCTTTATCTTTTTCTTCCCCCTTCTCCCCAGTATTGTGAGTGGAAATGACTAACTTTTAACAATGCCTCTTTAATGTCAGTGAGACAGTGTTTCAGCGACAGCCATTCACTCTATATCTGTTACCTATAAAATAAATATTACACTTTATGTACAACAATGAGGTTAAACACAACAAAGCACTGAATATAAACACGATCAAACCTATAATAGAGTAACACATGACTATTTGATCAGGCTAAATATTTATTAAAAAATGAATATTGTTACATCTTAGAAAACAAACAATGCAGAACAGAAAGTTATTCAAGCACAATTAGTGATTCCCATTCCAGGAAGAGGCCACAGCCTTTCATCACTCTCTCTTAAGAGCTCTTTCTAATTAGTTGTGCTTCAAGATTCACCCTTTAATTTGAAAATTGCTTGACCCCATACTCCCATTGTTTTCCAAAAACACTACATTTCACTTCACCACTTTTATTACAAGACATGAATAAATTCAATTCAAAGGGTCTCTCTGAAGGTATATCAAGTCATGTTTGATATTAACGCAAAACAACAATTTTGCTGTGCTTGGGCAAATGCTTCCCCGTCATACTATTGTGTGCTTGATTAAGATGGCATTTTGATATGAATATAGCATATTTGATTCCTTTAGGATTTCCCATACAGCGAAGGGCTTTTCTAGGTTAGGGAAATATGCATCAACTACTACATCAATGTAGACATACTACCCCCAAAGGTAAAATGGGTCCTGGAACAGTGCCACCTACCATGGAAAGTAGTTCCATGCCAATGCAGCATGGTCTAGATTAGGTGGTGTCAGGATCATGAGCAAACGGAGGCAGGATTAGGGAAGGAGTTTGGGACTGTGGAATTGAAGCCAGAGGTCAGAACAAGTATCAGGGTCAAGAGTCAAGCTGAGGTCAAACTGGAGTCAGAATCAGGTTGAGGGTCAATAGCAGATATCAAGGTCCATGCTGAGGTTCCAGGGGTCAATCAGAAGTCAGAATCCAAGTCAGAGCTAGAAGTTTAGGAACAGAGAAGCAGGGCAATTGTGGCAGCTTAGCTAGGGATCCACATTGTTATGTGGACTCTTCCTGGTATGCCCCATAGGCTTATATAAGGAGAAAGACAATCAAATTTGCTAAGACCACTGTCAGTCAGATACCCTTGAGGAGGAACTTCCCATGGCGTTGAACCCCAGGCCTGAAGGGCTACCAGGCAACCAACATCCCCACACTGCCACTAAGGAACATCTGTGACCTGACCACTCCCTCTGACCACAATCCAGAGGTTTAAGTCCCAGTGATCCTTATAGGTGGTTGCACAAAAGCTACATCTGTAGGAGGGAGAGGAAAAGACAGGGGCCCAAGTCTTGGGACAACAGGAACCTCCACATCTAACTATTCACTTCCTGTTTTGAGTGATCATTTCTTATTTGAAATTGAGCATTGACATGCAACATTAATTTTAGTCTGCACTGGGACTTGGTGCCTGCTGGAAAAGGTTAGAAATAGCCATGCTCAGGCAGGTGTAGACTCAGAGATCTTGCCTATATTGAGCTTTTTCTTAGATTTTTCTCACAGTTGCACTACCACAGTGAGAGCTCTTATGAGAATTATGTACTCATCATAAGTAATTATGAAACCAGAAAGGCAGTGGAATGTCAGGCCCACAAGTCTCAGATGAAGACAGGTTGCTAACCCTCTTCTTTGGTTAAAAACTGAGGATTTGGCTCTAGTTACCCAAACGTGGGATTTTTATATGTGCCTAATCAGATAGTAAATACTAGACTGACCCCATGCTTGGCTGTTGCAAACTTAATGAAAATGTTATACATACTTTATGCCCCTACACCATAAAGCCCTTCTTTAAATTAGTTTGGAATCACTAATGAATTTCACAAGATGTCTGCAAGGCATATATAACAGCTTTTTGCCATTACTTCCAAAGAGAAGAATAATGCAACATCACATTAACATTTACATTTTTTATGGGGGGATTACTTCCATTCAGTTCCAAAATTTATTTTTTGGAACTTCTACATATATTGAACAACTTCAGTGATTTATTAAATATGTAAGGTTAAGATTTTTGGCATGGGGATTTTTATTGGAATGCACAGACAGGACGTGGGCAATAAACAATAAATCATGGAAGCCCAAACCTAGCACTGTGGGGCTGAAGCTTGAGCCCTGCACCGTGATGTTGGGCTCTGTCAGCCCTACAGCTGGCTAGGGGCTGAAGCAGAAGCTGAAAGTCATGGCAGTTTGTTGAAGTCATGGAATCCATGACCTCTGTGACAAAATCATATGCTTGCTTATGAATAATCCACTGCCAAATATTCTTTTCTGGTGACAGCCCAGAGGAGACGAAATGGTGGTACTGTTTTGGGATATCTAGAGATGATGGACTGTTTATGGGCAGATCCAATCAGGAGGTCCACCAAATTTTTACTCAGTCTTCTGGCATCCTTGGGAGTCTGTGTAAACAAAGAAAATCCATTTTGATGTAGAGTTTACAGGGACAAACCTAGATTCAATTTCAGCAAGGGCTTACCTCTCTATGCAGAGATTCCATGCCATGAACAACTTGATAAGAAAAATCACTCTGTCCTCAAACCCCAGCCAGAGTCTAGCTTTCTCTACTAATCCATGGGGCCTTGTGTTCTTAAGTATCACCGTTTGCCAGACGTTACCTCTGTAGTTTGCAGGAGGCCTGGCTTGTGTGTGTTTTACTCTTCCCAACAGAGGCATCGTGTATACCTGGGTAACAATCTCACCTAGTTTGTGGCCTGTTTGGTTTGGTGGATAAAACTGGAGCAAGCTTATGTGGGAGTAGTTTTCGTCCCACTCACAACCAGGACAGGCATTATCACAGATGCATCCCTCATACGATGAGGAGCCCACATGGGCACTCATAACTGTGCAAGGCATCTGGATTCACAATATGACAATTGTCGTCTACCTAAATCAACAGAGTAGAGCAAGATCCCTTCACCTGTGTGAAGAAGCAGTTAGTTTATGGAACTTGTGCATCAGGAACCACATAACACCCTCAGCAACATACCTACTGGGGGCACAGAATTCTCTGGCAGACAATCTCAGCAGATGTTTCACCACAGACCACAAACCAAAGTTACGCAATTCCATCCTAAATGAGATGTTCACCAAGTAGAGAGAGCTATTCTGGGACCTGTTTCTATCCCAGGCAAACCAGAAATTTAACCTTTATTGCTCCAGAGCAGGTCTAGGCGGGGGCTCCAAGGTTGGTGATCTTCTCCTTTCCTGAACAGACCACGTGAGATATGCTTTACCTCTTATTCCACTACTACAAGTACTGAGAGATTCATGACAACAAAGCCTCAGTCATTCTTATCACACCCAACTGGCTCAGACAATTCTGGTTTCCAGACCAGACTGGTTTCTTTAACTGTCAATCCATCCTCCTATCAGCATCCAATCTTTCATGGATCTCTTGACTCAGAATATCAGCATGACCAGACACACTAGTCCAGACCCCTTCTACCTCTTGGCCTACTATTTGGAAAGATATATATCTAGAATGCTAATGTTCAGAGAATGACCAATCTGTTTTAAAAGTAGAAAAGACTCCACTGGAAAATGCTCTCAAGCTGAATGGAAATGCTTCTCCACCTGTGCGCAACAGAATTATTTTCCCTGAGGGTCTGTGGGTATTTCTGTTCTTGATGGACATCCTTTGTCTCAAGGCATCAAACATTTTTATTAGGTCTCTGCAGCAATCAGTATCTTTAATCCTCCAGTTGAGGGATATATTATTTTTTCCCCACACCCAATAACAGTCAGATTCCTGAGAGGACTCATTAGAGCCTTCCCACCAGTTACAAAGCCAACACCACAACGGGACCTCAATCTTCTACTCACAGCACTCCCTTTGAATTGCTGATCACTCGTTCCTTGTCCTACCTCTTCATGGTCACCTCCTAGTCACCATCATATCAGCTACTAGGGTTAGCAAGCTAGGAGCTCTGATGGTAGATCAGTCATACATTCTATTTCATAAGGTGTGTAGTCAGGCACAGTGCCCTTCCTCCGAGCCTGGGCCCAATGAAGGGCCTCAAGGGCACGATCATGCCCTAAACAGGCCTGCAGCCCAGTCTGCTCGGCAACCGGGCAGCTGGCCACCGATAGGTTCTGCCCGCCGGCCAACCCGGCAGCAGGGGGGCGGAGCCTCAATAAGGATTGCAGCTACAAAAAGCAGACCCTGTGGCTCAGATGGGAGAGGGCTGCCGCCAGAGGCAGATGTGCTGTCCCGCCGGCTGCAGCGAAGGTCTGAACCAGGCCAGGCCTCTGCCCCAGGCAACCGCCTCCCAACATCGAGGCCCCAGAAGTGACCCCAGCGGCCCGCCTCTAAGGCCTGAATCGGGCCTCCAGGCCCCCTTGACTGGCCGAGGCCTATAGACCCAAAGGACTGGGCCCGGCCTCGGGGCCGGAGCGACTGGAATGAGCCCCCGGAAACTGAAGGCTGGGAGTTCCCCCCAGAAGCTGGCCCAGACTTGGAGGAGCTGCCGGATGCCAAACCCCCAGAGGCAGGACCAGACCTGGAGGAGTTGCCGGAGGCTGAGCCCTACCCCGAGCCCTGGGACCTGAAGGAGCTGCCACTCGCCGAGGAGCTCCCCGCCTTTCCGCTCGTGGACGAAGAGGGACTGGCTGGTCTACCCCAGGCGGTGTATCCCGGCAACCTGGAGGAACCGGTGGACGCAGGTACCGGGGAATACGGGGAGGAAGGAGCCCAGGGATAACCATAGGCGTGGCTGTACAAGGGGTAAGCCCAGTAGGCATGTTGCAGCAGGAGTCCCGCCGACTGAGTGGCAACGCCTTTGCCACTGCTAGAGCCCTGGGCTGGGACGCAGTGGAGTTGGGTGGGCTTGCGTCCCCCTCCCCTTCCCCGTATCCTTGCCACCCTCAAAGAGTAAATATCATCCCCTGTCCACTTGACTTGAGGTCACTGCTCCTTACTCGCCCGCCCTGCCTGAGGGCTGGGGCGATAGCCTGCGGATGCTAATATCCCCTCTTTGGTGGAGGGCGCAGTGGCCTTCCGCCAAACCTGGGCCCGAGGAAGGGCCACCAGGACCAGACCGGGCAGGAACCCGTTCTACAAGGTGAAACTTTCACCTCATCTGTAGCTGAAATTAATTCCTAAAGTGATACTTGAGTTCCACATGAATCAACCTATCCACTTACTGGTTTTCCTCATGGTTAAGAGGAAGAAAGGAGACTTCACTCTCAGCATCAGATAAACTTTGACTTTTTGCCTGCAGAGAACAAACCTAATTCGAAAAATGCTGTGGCATTTTGTTGCTAAAGCAGAATGAACATAGGGACAAGCATTACCTGCTCAGAGACTCTCTACATGTCCTTTGCTATCAGTTGGCTCATCTCCATTTCCCAGAAGAGATAAGAGCCTGTTCCCCTACAGGAAAGGCAAATGCAGCAGCATCACCTGAAGATGTTTCTATTCTAGATATTTGTAATGTGGCTACCTGGACACCACACCTTCTGCAGACTTACAGTATTTTGAGAAGCTGAATTTGAATTCCTTTAAAAGGAGATTAAAGCTCTTGAAAAATTCTAATCCTGGCTCTCAAATGGATGTTTGCTTGAAACAAATACCAGCAATCAACATGGCCTGCAAGATTTATTCAGAGAATAAAGCATAACATTTACAGAGTAGGGGAGGAAGGAAGAGGGTAGCATTAGAATAGAGAGAGTTGATCAGATATGACCTTTGGCAAGCAGTCCAATTTCTTAGTGTGAATACCTCAGTCAAAGAGATTAGTTCTCAGAACAGTTAATTCCACATGAAAGAGAAGGTCAGGCACAAAGCATAGGAGAGACCTTATTCAGCCTAATTCATTTTGGTGTATTGCACACAAATAGTGCATTTTAAGTGATGGGTGGCCTTTAAAGGTTTTATAGTTATAGACCTGGAGCCTTAAAATTCCAGCTGTTTGCTAGCAAAAAGGCCTGTGGAGGAGGAAGGATGGTTTTGTGATGAAGGCCCAGAACTGTAGCTCAGGAGATCTGGGTTCAAAACCTGTATGACCATGAACGGGTCTCTTAATTTCTCTGCCTCAGTACTGTCCTAAGTGGGGATACATTTGTGGTGCCCATGTATCATGCAGCATGGGGGTTATATAGATACCTTTTTTTTAAGGTGATTAGTGTTACTCAATGGCAAATATCATGCAGGGAAAGTGCGTTTTAATAGTAAAGGACTGTACCAAGGCTCCTAATGCATGTCTTACACAAAAAAGTAGCTATATTTGTGAACATGATCCATACAGGTATCTGTTCCAGCCAGTCAGATTGCTAACTGTTAGTTGCTGATAAACACTTTTAAAATGAAACATCATTAAAATAAATTAGCTGTGCAGTGTATTTATAAACCCTATACTTTTGTGGATAAATTGCTCCCTGATTGGGTGAAGCATACAGTATCTCTGCCTCTTTGGCATCTTTTCATTCTGCTTCCACTGTTACTACCACTGTGCAGTATTGACATCCATCAGATAAAATGAATAAACCTAAAGTCACTTGGTGTAATACAAATAAAGTAATTGTGATACAGATCTGACACAGACATTCCCTTGGCATTTATATAGCAGCAGGAGACCATTATCTTGTGACAATTTTCTATCCCAGTAACATTATCTCTTAATTAAAATAACAAACTTTATATGACAATGTTATCCAACCAGAAAAGGTTTTGCGTTTTTTCCTCCTCATCATCAGCTTTTGGAGATAATTTCTGTTTTGTGATTATATAGCCAGACAGTAGCATGTGTAGAAAGAGTGATGTTACAATAAAATGATTACAGACCACAAGAATTTTTAATATAAACCCTTTTTGCTTGTTTTATATACTTATTTTTAGTGGAAAGATGGCACAGAGACTCTTTTGATGATATTTTCTGGGTGAGTCTTAACTTCACCTGTGCCAAAACCGTCACTTGCACTGGTGTGTTGCCAGAAAAGTAACTCCTAATTAATCAAAATAAATGACAAGGCTAGCACTTTGAGTAAACCATGGTATTTTTATCAGAGCATTGTTAATTTTAAGAAGTGCCCACTTAACTGATCTGTCTATCAGTCATGGAAATTCTTGCCTAAAAATAGTTCAGGGCAGATGAGAGACGTTCTCTGAAGAGAGCAGATGTTCTGGTATAACAAAGTATAGCTTTTGTTTATAATAGGAGCTGTGTGCCTTCATCTTCAATAGATCTTAAAGTATCTACTCTAGTATTTGTAGATCTAATAGCAGAAAGGGTCATCTCAAAAACAAGATTAACAGTCCTGAAGTGTGAGAAACAAACTGTGCCCTGAAGGTACATGGTGCACAGAGAAACTGAATAGAGAGAGAAAATATTCCGATGGCAAGGCATTACTGCTCTGGCTGTAGCTAATTTAATAGGCCATAAAATCGGAAATTTTATTTATCATTTGAAGTGTCCAATGGAAAACTCATGCTCATAGCCCTATCAAGTCGAGAGAGATGCCAGGGCTATGAAATATATCAAGTAGATAGAAGAACCCCAAAAGTCTGCTGCAAGCTGGCCCAAGTTATAGATAATATTCTGACCAGGCAGTTGTGTAGGTCAAATGAGGGTGACGTGAGATTTCCAGAGCAAGTACGTAGCACACAGGCATCAGCAATCCCTATGTATTGTTGGTTGGAGCAAACTGATGTATGTATTTTTGATGTAATTGCAATCAAACATCAGTACTGTTTCCTGATGATACATAGTAAAACTAATGATTTGTAGGTATTAAATGACTCATGTAGAAAATAGCTTCTCCAGCCCTTTCTGAAAATCAGATGTGCTGACTATATTAACAGCATTCCTCAAGGTGCCAAGTAATCATAATTGTACAGAACAGGCCCAATACTGTTGGATAACCATGCCCATAGAGGTAGATAGTGTTGTGCAAATAGTTCTCAGATTACCTTTGTTAATTAGATAACTATTTATTTATTATGATGATTTTGGGAGGCTATATTTAATGAGTAGAGCACTGTATTTACTGGCAAAATGGAGGCACCAAAAGGTGAAGTACCTTTTCTACGGTCACGTAGCAGGTCATTGACAGAGCTAGGAATAAAACCTAGGTTTCCTGACTTCCAGTCTAGTGCCCTATCTACTAGACTATGCCAGTTGTTCTATGCTATTGGATTGTAAATGACCAGGTTAAATTAATCCTGACCTACATGTTCTGTTACACTAGATACCTTACAGGCGGGAATGGAATCATAGCCAGTCATTCAGAGGCCTTTTATATAAAATATTTATCTAAGGATTTTTGGTCATAATACCACAGACATTATATTTCTGTAAATTGCATGACAGATTGACAACTCAAATGCAGTCATTATCAAAGAAAGAAATGGGGACAGAGTAAGATCTGAGTTTAGAAAGCTGCCATTTACTATGTTCAAAGAGACCATCTGCTTTTTTGTAATCTCATAAATATCCACTTTAGTGTATATAGAATTGTTATGGCTTTCTAATAAAACATCAGGACACAACACGGCGGTCTTTTTCAGCAGGGATTTGGCTGTTGTTTTCATCTCCTTATTATCAATCAGCAACTCTTCTTTGAAGGATAATTAGATTGTCCTTGGGTCTCTCTCCAGCCTCCACCAAATCCAAAAAAATAGAGGGAGTAAAACTTGCAAAACTGCTATGCTTGGTGACTCTGCTTTATATAACATAAAATATTTCAAATATGTTTAGTAGCAGAAACGGCAAGTAACATTTCTGCTGGATTTAGCAAAATGCGTTTAGGCTCTGAAACCTTTTTTTCAAACTTAAAGTGAGATTTTTTTTAACTCTAAAAAGTGACTATAAAAATGGTATAATGGGGTTCCATTTGTAATGCTTTCCATTGATGTTTTGTATCAACTGTGCACATTTTTCAATGAAAAACATGACTGTAAAAACTAACAGTCTACAAAACTCGACCTGGACCTGGAATTCAAGCTGTCTTTTCTTTGTGGTTCAGGCATCATCACTAATAATAAAAGATTCTGCAAGCTGATTTGAACACCTTATGAACACCTGTACAACCCTGTTTTCTTTAATGGACTTGAAACCCACTTGAATAAGTCTATTGATGCATGAGGGCAAGTAGAAGCCAATTACTACATCCATATCTGTGTTGGCTCTACAGTGCTAGAAGGCATAAAAAGTAGCAAAACTTTTATTTTTGTCACTAATAGTCAGCAGATAAAAATCTGAATCTGTACAGCGAATTAACCCATTGAGTAAGAAATTGCCATTTCTAGGGTCACGTTTCTGACCATTAAGTGCACTTAAATGAATCATTGCCAGCACAGCATTATTATCATGGAACCATATAAAAGTAGGCCATGTCTATATGAGAAATGTTGCACTTCTCTGGATTTTAAATGTCGAGCTAAAACTAGCATAAACTCCCAATATAAAGGGAGTTTATACTAAACAGGTTTGACCTATGCTTAAATCAGTTTAGCTTGCATTGATAAATCAGAGGGTAAACAGATGTAAATGAATCTACATTAGGGGATGCATTGATTTAATTAAATCTTGTAAAACTAGTGCAACTTTTATTGTATAGAAAAGCCCACAGAGTTGGAAAATAATTAATTATTCTTAAAGGTCCTCTAATTCATCACCCCATTCCCTGGCAGGACTACATTGTTTCTTCAAAGCTGGTTCTTGAGTGCTTTGTCCAATCTAATGCCAACATTTCAAGCGATGATTCCATCATTTCCCTTGGATGGGCGATTGGTCCACAGTGCACCTTAGCAGTGGTATCCGCAATTTAAATGTTCCCTTTCCTATTTTCATTCCATTATTATTTCTTCTTGTAGTTTGTCCCACCTTTTATTAAATACTCTTCCTCTACTACCTTTTTAATACTTTGAGTTCAGTTTTCACTCCTGCCCACTGGTTATAATTTAACCAGGTTATGGATATTTAGCTCTTTTGTCTTTTCCTTTCAATGAACTGCTGCCACTTCTCAATGATTTTTGCAATTCTCCTCTGAATTCCTAATGGTTGACTTGGAGAATCTACATATCTAAGCATGAAAATGGAAGAAAGAGAAAAGGAAGCAAAAATTACCACCCTCAGAGTTGCCTTTTTAGACCGAAAGAGTAATTTTGAGAACACATTGGTGTTTCAACTAAGCTTTTGGATTTGGTGTTCAACCCATTTAGTTTTTGTTTGGTTGTTCTTTGTAAATGATTTTGATGATTTTCTTTTTAAAAACTCATGTTGTTTGTTCACATTTGCTTCAGTAATTAATAAGTATATAACCAATACACCATAATAGTCTTCTTTTTCTTTAGTTTAAAATGCTGTAGGTCAAGTTCAATGAAATTAAAAAAGAGAGATATTTGGTCCATCTTTTGAAATTCACATGTAATGAGGCTATTAATAACTTATCTGTGGATTTTCTTTTGTTGTGTATGTATTGTTTGCTTACTTCCTTATGATCCATTCCTGAAAGGCATTTTAATAAGATGAGGTTTTATGTCTAGATTTTGTATTGCAAAGGCTTCTTTCTATGTTTAAAAATGCATTCAGTAGCAAGCCTTCACTTCCGTGCATATTTTATTGCATGTGGAGCAGTGTATAACAATTGGGAACTGAAATATAATTCAAAGGATATGCACATTTAGACAGGTTTATGTCTTATGCAAACAGGACCGCCAACAGAGTAATGCTCAGAAGAGCTGCTACTCAGAGCGCTAATATGTGTTGGGTTTTGGGCTGTGTGTGTGTGTTTCCTCATATTGTTGTTCCTACCTACTGCTGACCAGGGGCATTCCTATCTGAGTTGAATTTCTGTAGTGTTTTGCTTCAGGCTAATATAGCTACTAGTTGGAAAAGGACACTCCACTAAACAACTGGGAGCATCTAGCCTTTGGTAGCTATTTTCTTAAATAAATATCACCTTCACAGTGTGGTGTCCTTACACTTTTTTTTCCAAACAGATCTTGCCTAGGAAAAAGGGGATTCATGCCTTTTGAGCTAAGAGCCCTTACCCCCAAACTTTGGGCCTTTCTGGGACTTATGTACAAGGCAATGTATAACAAATGTTAGTGGAGCAACTTGCTTGGAGCAGTCCACCACTCTCAAATGCAGTGAGACCTGGATTTCTGCCATAGTCGAGAAGAAAAGGCACAATTTGCACTGTATGATGTTTATAGTGGATATGAATCACGCTGCTATCATATTTAGCATTTTGGGGATTCTCTATAGTTTCTGAAGAAGTCAGTGGAATTAGTCCAGATTTACACCAGCATAATTGAGATTGGAGTCTGGCCATAGTTTCTTTGGGCCTGATTCAAATCTGATTGAAATCAAATACTTCCACTGATTTTCGTGGGATTTGGAACACGTCGTCCTAAGCCACTCGCATAGCAAAGTTGCATAATGGTCCAGCAATGCTTGTAATGGTGGCCCCCAATTAAAATAGAAGAACAATTAGGATTTTTTTCAGACATAAATGGGGTTATTCTGAATTTTGTTTGTCACCTTTATGCTAGAGTATTAGGAGGGTGAGAGAGGGAGAGAATACAATGCTCGACAATTCACTTATTTTGTCACATACAATGCATGCAAATGGATCACATCTCTTTTATTGCCCTAAATAAGTGAAAATGGCACAAGTAGACATCTCTTCTATTTTATATGCTTTTCATTGCTGTAGCTAGACAGGAACTTCTCACCTATCATATGCATGAGGCCAGGGATGGAGCAAGTCAATGAAGTTCCTGCCAGTAACTTTGAATCAGAGCAAAGGGTAATAGTTATGGATGTATGATAAATGGAGATGTTGTACTAAAAATATATTAGTTTAGCACACTGCAATCTGTGTATGGAATAGCTGCTGACACACTCTGGTGGTGACAGTGATTGATGCTCAACTCACAGCCAACCTGTTTTTAAGGGGACTTTTGAAATCTCACCTCCTTGACGTAGACTGTACATTCTAATCTCAACAAAGTTATGTGTTGATTTTCTTTTTGTTTTTAAAATGATGCCTTAGCGTAAAACCAGGATTTTAGGTCTATGGTGGCTTTTATGGAGATGGCAGGAATGGCTTTAAATGGATGATATTGGTAAATCATAACTTACAGTAGGCTTTTAATGTGATTTTTTAATTGAAAAAAAACATTCTATCCACTAAAATTCCTTTAGTGGATGGCAAATTTTACCCACTAAAGGTATTTTGTGTGTTTTGTTTAAAAGAATATTTAAACTTTTCATAAAACGGTATAGATTTTTTAATAGAAATCAGTGTTGCAGTAAATTTATTTTATTCTTCTTGACTTGTTAACTGATGTTTTAAATTTCTGAGAGAGAGAGAGAGAGAGAGAGAGAGAGAGGGAGGGGGAAGTACAGGTTGTTTGATTTATTTTTTTAAAAAATTTTTTCTTGGTCTAACTTCATATTTGGGTACTTGAGATCCAAAACACTTGATGAAACCTTTATATCATGCTATTGTGGATTATCTGTGGGCCAAATTTTGAAGTCTTGATTGAGTATATAGGTTTCATGCAGATGAATAACCCCAGTTTATTTAATGGGACAACTAGTCTATAAAATTATTGGTGTAAATGTTAAATTCTTTCTTATTAATGGCAGTTTTGCTTATCAATGGGAAATTTACCCAGTTTTGAAGTCAATATGAGTTTTTCATGAGTAAGGATTTCCAGATGTTATGTGCTTGTAGACAGTGATAGATAAGACTAGATGTAATTATCCCCAGTGGTTTATTTTATAGTAGAATTTTCCACAATGAAGAAAAAAATAACTCACCACAACCCCCACTAATCTGCCAGTCAGAAATAGAATTTATTTATAAATGTCATTAGACTAGTTAAGAGCTAACAGAAGGACATTGGTTGCATGATTTAAAATGAAACATTACCCCTGCTTTGGTCTTGGTCTCAATATACGTGTTAGAAATACCTGCTTCCTGACTTTTACTTGCATGGCAAGCAGAAAGGAAGGATGGTCGTAACTAAGGCACTAGCCTGTGCCATGGGAGACATGGGTTCAATAAACTGCTTTGCCACTGGTTCCTGTGTGACCTTGGACAAGTCATTTAACCTCTGGGTGAGCCATCTGTAAAACAATACGTCCCAATCACACAGGGGTATTGTGAAGCTAAATACATTAAGACTGCTAGTCTCTCAGATACGATGGTGATGAAGGCAATATGATTACCTAATATAGATAGACTGTCTTGCACAAGTTGCTCATGAGATGAAATTCTTATACTCCAAATCTAAGTTGTTCAAAAACAACGCAATGTCGATGATTAGTAGTTTTGCGTTTGATTCTAATATGTGTGTGGTGCAAGAATTCTGAATGTTGATACCAATTGCTGTTTATTAAATAAAACAGCAATGGGAAAATAATGTACAAGCTGTTGAGAGTTTGATAATCATGTAGCCTGCCTGTAAATTTTTTTTTTTTTTTTTTTTTTTTTTTTTTTTTTTTGAAGGAGGAATTTTATTTCTGGCAAGTCTGTTGGCATTAAAGCTGCCAGTATCCTTAGAATTCTAAATTTATGAAGCAGAGGAGACTTAGAGAACTTTCACAAAATAGATATAGTTTGGTCGTATTGTTGTGCCTCTATCAGGTTTATATGACTGTTGTGGTGCTCAACAATATTTGTATATCTGACCTCACAAAAAAAAACAATGCTCTCATCTTCCTTCCACCCCCTGTGTAGTGCTACATGCTTGTTTAAAATAAATTCCTATTTAACTGCTATTAGAACTGAATAAGTCATCTATACATAAAAAAAATGACCCCTTCCATGCCACCTCCTTCACCCAAAGACAGCTCCCTATTGCAAAGCATACACCGTGTGATGAAGTGTACAAACGCCACACTAGGCCTAAAGGGGTTAAAAGACAATACTGGGCCCAGGTAGACCCGTCCCTCTAGATCTAAGGAGCATGCACCAGCTAGAAAGAAAGCTTAAAAGAGAACAACTCAGCTCAGAACAGAGGCTGAGGAAGAAGACAGACTTATCCTGAGGGCTCCTGAACAGGGGTGCCAAAGAAGCTTCTCTGGGAGGAAGAAGAAATGCCTACAGAGCCCAGCTGAGGCTGAAGGTTTAGTTGTCCTTTTTCTTTTTCCTCCTCCCCCCATTTTCATTTTATACTGGACTTGGAGACATAGGGAGACACATGGTAGGAAGCGACCCAGGGAGGCAACTCTGAGGGCACTCCAGGGTGCTGGATGCTGTTGGCAGTCATAGGGCATGGGTCTGAGCCTCGTGAAATGGGAGGGCCTGGACTCCCCTATTAACTGCCCTTGTAGGAGAGGCATAAGTCTCGTTTCTATCCCATTCTTGTTCTAGTAAGGGGAGGACAAAGAGCTTGAAAACCCTAAGGTAAAACTAAACCACATACAAGGGTTAGGAATGGGACCCAAAGCCCTTTTCATTGGCAGGCTAGACAGGAAACTGGGTGTGCCACCCATTAGACCACCTGGACCTTGGAATCCTCTATGACACGCCCCGAGCAGAGAGTCCTAGAAATAGGGAGCTGGGGGCTCTGTGAATTCCCCTTTGGATTGTGCGATCATGAAGTAGTTTATTTGAGAAGTGCGTAAGTTCTATAGTGATGGAGGTGATTAAAATCCCCCCAAAAAAGATACTTGTGGAAATTAAATGGGCCCTGTCCAATGGAAAATTTCAGTCTGCACAAATGCACCTTCCATTTCGTTTTGGCGGGTTACCTTTACGTAGCAGAAGACACTTGACAACATATGCATCAAACCTACCAAGGCAGTAAATATTTACGGTCAGAAATTAGGTATTTTGAAGGCTCATAAACAGGGTACTTCTGACTTGCACGGATAAAAATTAGAGATTTCCTTGTGTTTTAATAAAACCACATAAATATCCATAAGCTAAGTTCTGAATGAAAATGGATTGTATTATATTCAGTATGAGTAGATAATGCTGGAATCTCACTAATAAAAGATATTTAGAAAACAAATAGGAATTATTTTCTTTGTCTGTCCTCTAATGCATCTTTTTCTTTATTTTTTCCTTCCCTCACACCCCACCCCCCTGCATAACTAATGTAAAGCTACTGAATTAATCCGATCAGTTGTATAAAAGTAGTTGGATTCTTTGGGTAAGATTGCATCTGGCCAGGACACACATGTAAGGTGCCTCTTTCCCTTGTACTGCACATCTGGGCACAGTGTGTTCCTTACAGAATCGCTAATTTTCACCATTAAGGTAACTTAGTTTGATTAGGGGAGAAAAGCTCTATTTCAAAACATAAAGGTTTTCTTTTCTTCAGTTGCCATGCTTAGTTAACTTATTCATTAGTTAAGGCATCTGACTGTGTTTCTTCATAGAAAATAGGTATCAGCAATTTACCACGAAAGAACCTAAGTGCAAAAAGAAAACAGCAGCCATGGCTTAAATTGTACAGTGAGGATATTGCATTACAGAATTCCTTTTATTCCTCACTCCGTGCAATTAACTTTTCTTCAATATGCTTTATAGTTGATGCTCATCAACATTACAGTTCAACTCAAACTACAAAAGTACTGGAAGTCTGTTTCAAATTCAACTTCCCTCTGTGAACTACAGTGATTTGATCTGCAAACACACATGGAAGACTTGGGAACTTTTTTTTATTCTATGTAGCCATCCACAATTTTATTAGCGTCTTCTGTTTGTGATTTTTTTCTAAATTTATTCACTCTTTGTAATTATCTGCCAAGTTCATCTTGCCCAGATACCTAAAGTGAGAGAATTTGAAGAGACTATTTTGAACTATTCACCCAGCACTGATTACCATCTCCATTTATTGGGGAATGCATTACAATACAAAACAATAGTACTGCATTTATTTAGTTTTAATCGCACATCCACAGAAAAAATGTGTACCTGTCAATTACTTTAGGTGACTAAATGGGCCATGCAATGTGTTCTGAAACTCCTGTAAACTTGGGCTATTATGCACCAAAACAGGGAGAGTAAATTCCAAAGTTGATAGACCTTCATGCAGAATGAGTTGCTAGATGTTCTTCCCACTGCTTTCATGAAAGGCGTCTGTATTCCCTATGTACCCCCCAGTACTGTACTTATGTATTCCCTATGTGCCCCCCAGTATCTGAGCACCTCAGAATATTTTACCCAAATTTTGCAGATGGGGAAACTGAGTCACACAAAGCCGAAGAGGAAATTTTTCAAAAATGCCCAAGTCACAATTTCAAAGGAGGTTTAGGAGCCTAAGGCCTAGTCTACACTACCATACTGGGTCGACATGAGATAAGCTGTTACATTATGTAATTAGCACATCTCACATCGACATACTAATGTCTGGGCAGCGCAGCGTCTTCACAACGCTATGTCGATGGGAGAGTGTATCCAGTCGATGCTACCTTCCACCTTTTGGACAGAGAGGAACTAATTCAGTCAATGGGAGAGTGCTCCAGTGAAGTGAATCTCTCCAAAATTTCCTTATTCTCTACACTCTCCCTGAAGCTCTGGTATTGGCTAGTGTAGGAGACAGGATACTGGGCTAGATGGCCCAGTTCTTGTAGCTTTACTCAAACAGAATCTTGTACATGTCTCTTTCAAAGTGATATTGAAGTGTTTGCACAGCTGTAATTGACTCATCCTTAGGTAGCAAAAGAAGACTGCTCAGTCAAACATTCAACACTTGTGTGTAGAGGAGAATAGCAAGAAAAAGGTACATATTACAATATTCACCGAGCCATTTAGTGTCCTACTACTGTAATAGGCAATACCTGGTTTACTAACTTGGTTGTGAAGGAGCAGATAGAATAAATACTACTGTTTATCACCATAGTCAAGTTGACAGCATTAATGGTTTAATTCACACACAAAATAAGGTTTGTTCAGTGCAAATCCAGTAAACATTTGTTCAGAAAACTTCTGGCATCACTTGGACGCTGTTCCTGAAGCTGGTTAAAGGACTTAATGAGAATGGAAAGTGCATTTTTTCGTATGGGAGTGAGACAATGCACAATAAAGATCACTATCATCTTTCTATGCATTGCAAGCAAAAGAAAATAGGATCTTTTTAACATGAGTTTGCCAGCAGGAATCTAGTTAAAAGAAAACACTGGTACTTTTAAAGTACAAATATAGGTCACTTAATTTTCTTCTAAGAGGTAACAGAGAGCCATGTTATGTGGCTCTTTAAATATAACCCAGAATCATTGTAATTTCACTCAAGACATTGCTTAATGTAAATCTGTGCTGCTAATACACAGATTTGCAGGCCTCCATTTGAATATTCTAGCAGACTGAGTCCTCGCAGTTTCACATGGATCTGACAGTAACTAGAAACCTGAGTTCCCTTCCCTTAGATGGCACAAGTGGCTTTTTCATCTGAAGGGTTAAATAGACAATACGTGTCAAACTGTGCAGGTCACCTTTTCCAACCTTTGCAAAAAGCAGGAAAATTTAGGTTTTTCTCAAATATATTGTCCCATTCTTTTTCACTTTTTAACATAGTGACATCCTACTGGAGCTTTGGCTTTTACATTATACAGAACAAATCCCATAGCAGACTCCTTCCAGTGTGTCTCTTGGTTTTCAAAGTGTGAATTTTGAACAGATCTCTCTCTAGAGTGGCAGTTCTCCCTTCCCTCTTCAGGTCTTCTCCCCAAGAAATGATGAGTGTAATAGTGGGTAATTGGATTCAGTCTCTTAAAGGCTGTGCTGGAGTAAGTGGGGAATTTTGGTTTGATTCACAGATTGTCATTATATGTCCCAGAAAGTAATGAGCTTCTCTAGCAAAGAGCATTGGTTTTCTTCTCCACAAGTGAGAAATTCATATCGAGCCTTTTGGTACAACTTCACTAACTTGCTCTTAGTATACTTTATATTTAATAATGGTTCTAGTTAAAGAAATAAATAAAAAGTCTTCTAGACTAGAATCGACCCATAAATGATACCTGGATGTTTCTGAAGCAATTAAACCCAAGCCAACCAAACATAAAATTCTGGTGAAGGCTTTTTGTTTTTGTTTCGTTTATTTTCAAAATTAAAGTAATTAAAAATAATATCTGCAAATAATTAAAAGGCCATTTAGTGATTTATTTGGCTATTCAAATTATAAGTGTTTTTAGGAACACTACGTATAAAATATTATACCGGATATAGGTAATTTTAAGGGCAAGTTTGAAAACTGCTCCTTTTTTTTTTTTAATTATACACAAAAGTCTCAAACATTCTGCTTAGAATGAAATTTACCATGCTCTGTAGTTACTCTAAAGCTTTTAATTTTTTAAAAATATGAGCATTTCTGAGGGCAGCAAGGTCTGGATCCATAAGAAAAAAAAATTGGGGGGAAGGGGGTAGGTTTGAGATTCTTTGGCCTGTGTTACTCAGATCAGACTAGATGGTCATCTTGGTCATGTCTGGGCTTGAAATATATGGATCTTACTTTTCTCACTGGGTCAGATGTACTGTCCTTATTGCTACTGCCACCTGGATGTCCAGAAGTCTTGCTAACAAGACCCTCCCACCTCAAAATTCTCAACCTGAGTCAAGGCCACTTAAGCTTCAGCTGCACAATAGGAAACTGTAACTGCTGTTTACAACGCTTTCCTTAGATTTGGCTTGATCCTGCTGCTGTTCAAATCAGTGGCAATCGAGTGATGCAGGATCAAGTCCATGTAGCTCCTTGGAGTAGGGACTGAACTTCTTAGTAGTTTGCTCTAGTGCCTACCATAGTCTAAGCACTTTCCAAATGTATAAGAAAATAATAATGTTTTCTTGTCTGTGGTCAGCCAGTTCCTCTGGCTGGCTATGGGAGGAGATGGAGTTTAGTCACATGCTCCCTCTGCATACCTTGAGGGTGGGCTAGTACCTCTTAGAGCACTAGTCCATAGAACTATTACTTAGAGTGCAAGAACTGCACAGTGGCCGGCCCCTGAGCAGGAAGCACAAGGTGGGAGGGAAGGCTCTCTGAGCGCTCTGCCCAGTCCTATTTGCACACTTGCACAGGGACTGGATGGAGTCCGGCCCAGAATTAGCAACCAGTTCTGAAAATTGCATTCTCTCCAGCCCCCAAATTAATTCCCTTTGTTAACTGCTGTTACCCTTATTGTTTTAGATGTCTCTGTCCAAGACATACAAACTGTTGAACAAATAAAGCTGGATTATTCAGTTCTCCAAAGCGCACAAACCCGGAATTCATGCCTATACACTGAGCTGCTTACATGAGGAATCATCAGCAGAGAGCTTTATTTCCAATTAAATCCTTTTGTCCCCTTATTTTCAGTCAAAGAGCTGTAGGCAATAGTCACTTTTCCAGTAACAATAAGATGTGATGTCAAGGGGATCTATGGCAGAAAACATTACTTCTAGCAAAGAAAATCTGGTATAAGGAAAGAATGGGCATTTTGTTCACAAATTATTGAAATATTTTCTTGCTATGGTTATTGTCATTTTATCAAATAACTTGGGAGACAAGAAAATTGGCTTTTAGATGGCATGTCAACAGATTAAACACTTTGCAACCCACCATACTGAGGTGATAGGGTGGAAAATTGTTTTGTTTAGTGACATCATCTCTAGCAAAAGTCTTAAGTGCAAAAGAAAGTGCAAAATACAAGGAAATAAATGGCCTCCATTTTGAGTAAATTCTTGAATCCTCTCCAGCCTAAGGACATTTCCATTGTCTTTGCAGGATGGATAGAATGCCTGGTGCAGTATATGATCCTAAAAACTACACCAACTTTGGTGAACAAGTCCTTTTGGCTTACTGGGGAAAGCAGACAAAACATTAAGTTTCTAACAAAAATCAAGTCAACTCTGTGTATGTGTTTAAACCATTGTAGTTATTGTTGACAGTGGACCTTTAGGATGTAAAATATCATATGTTTACTCTCATGTCTAACACCAGTTGGTTTGGAAAGGTGGTGTGAGGGTTTTTTTTTTGTTTTTGTTTTTTTTGGTTTGGTTTCTGCTTTTGAGTTATTCTAGCATGAATAAAGGCAACTTTGACACTTTTTTTAAAAAAAATCCATAGTTGCTTTTATTTTATTTTATTTTGCTCTGATAACTCAAACTCTATTTAATAACTTTAAACCTTTTGTTGGCTTCACTTCTCATTGAGATTAGCTGGCTTTATGCATTTGAAGAAAATTTGTGAGGAATAACAAAGCTCTTTGTTAAAATAGTTACTATTTACTATCAGTTGCATGATTTTTCCAGTACATTTTCTGAATGCACTATCCTGTATATCCCCTTACAATTGCATCATTCTTCAGCAATGCACTATGGAGCTTATTTATGGAGTGCATTTTTGGGATACGATGCTAATTCAACATTGGGACTGACCCAGAGATAGATAGTTACTTAGACAAATATCCCATTGGCTTCAACAAAAGTTTTTCAGGGCAAGGCTGTTAAAAACTTCATTGGGAGCTGGAGTAAACCCTAGAACTACAAGATTGGGCCATAATGTCTGTTTTTTCAATGTGCAGTCAATCAGTTACTTATTTTTAAAACTTTTTTTAAAGGGAGTTCAGTGCAAAAATAGAGAGAGACAGTATTATGGGCCCAAAAGTTAGGAAAGATCCACTTAAATTTTCCACTGTAACAATAACTCTTCCCTGTTGCATATGTATATTAAGATATAAAACTTAATATGTAGTCACATATCTGATATTCTCTACGGAATGTGAAAGGGATATAATGTATGTTGCTGTGGGAACTATAACTTTGATGTCTCTAACTTCATTGCATTTATATTCTCATCTTTAGTGTTGCATTAATGCTATTGTTCTTTTTCGATGAATTATGTTTGTGTGGGTATTCTGTTGTTGTAGCTGAGACAGCGATGAGCCTGGCGAGTGAGGCTCTCCACTCAAAACATAAGTAGCACACGTTACTCTATAAAATTCTTGATCTATATTATTGTATTCTTCAAAACTGAAATATAATATTTCTTAAAGGTGTCAGATTGATACTCCTAGAAATCAAACTAATTTCCATGCACAGAAAAGGAACAGCGCTTGTGTGTGTGTGTGTGTGTGTGTGTGTGTGTGTGTGTGTGTGTGTACACATCTTATGCATTAAGTAGAATCTGAGAGAGAACTAATTTATCAAGCAATATTTTCATGTTTTCACTGCCTTGTTCCAATGGACTAGAGAAGTGATTTTTGAGTGACAGGTTAATTTTGTGTCTTTCACTTCCAAGATCTTGCTTGATTTCCCTTGGGATTTGGTGAAGGTGTTGTAGCCCTTGTTACTCCTGAAAGTGTAACACACTGTAAAAATGAACATGTCAGTAAGGCACATTCTGGCCCAAATCCTGTTAAATTTTTGTTCAAGAAAAACTCTTATTGGACTCCATGCTAACTTTTCCTCTGTGTGTGCGTGCGTGTACACTGTGTATTGTAAACCTGGGTCTGTGGAACCTGGGCTTGTGGACTCCAGTGTTTCCTAATTCACTCTTGAGTATCTACGCTGCATTGTAAACCTGGATTTACAGTTGCTGGAGCCAGGTCTCATAGCCACGCTAATGTGTCCTCCTGACTCAGGTCTGCAGGTTGAACTGGGCCCACACTGCAGAAAGACAGGGCTTGGACCCAAATCCAGAGTACTTGCTGACCTGAGTCAGAGTGATCTGTATGTGGACAAAATCAGGGCTTTAGTGCAAACCTGAGTTATTGCCGTGTAGGTATACCCTATAAGGCTGATAGAATTAGTTTCCACCATTACTACCGGGGATTTTTTAAAAACTTTATTCCCTTTGTTTTAAATCCTAAATTCCTGACAAGTTCACATTTAGACAAGGTACTGTAAATACAGCTCTGAAGCTGTGAGTAAGTGTAAAGAAACATGTAGGGACAAATTCAAGGGGCAGGGAGAAGAAACATCCATAGCACCTGAATCATTATTTCTTCCAGAGAATCCCCTGTAGTGCTTTCATTTCCTCCCCTTCTCCCTCCTCCCGCCCCAGACTTTTTAGGGGAATAAGTGGCATAATCTAGCCCTTTAGTTTCTCCATGTCAGTTTACTCATCTGTAAAAGAAAGAACATAAAGTTGATTTTAGGATTAATTTAATGTCCATAAAGCTATCTAAAACGTATAATTGTGTAAATGCTTTTATTATTATTATTTTTGTCTGTGCCCAAAGTGAGGGGGAAAGTCGAGTGCTGGTGGTTGGCTATGCACAGAGCACTCAGTTCAGCACCTGCTTAAGTATTTTACTGAACTGTGTCTATGGATGCTCAGTCATGTCAAGTGGTGTCCTACTCTCCCATTGACTTCACCATCTAGCATAGGCAAAGAGGCATGGCATGACATGGGGGAGTCATCTCGTGTTGGTGCGGAGGGGGTGAATGAATCACAGTCTGAAATATTTTCAAAGTGGAGCTCAGCAAAAAAAGTTTGAGAACCTCTGGAAGCTGAAGGATGAGTTAGCTAGGTGGTCCTTTTTGAGAACTACTGTCCCCTACTCCACCCCGAGACCACACTGGGTCTGATTTTTGTATGGTGCTGATCACAGAGTGCTCCAAATTTGGGGTGGAGAGGGGAATGAGGGAATGCCCATGGCAGAGAAGCATTTAGTAATCCTGCCATGGCACAAAAGTCTCGCTCACTCACTCTCCCTAAAGTTCTAGCTTTTTCCAGAGCTGCTGCCTGCTGGAGGCACAAAGTAGACTGCAGTGTTCAGCTGTATCAGTCCCCTTAAGGAAGTACCAGCAACACAAAGTCTGTCTGTATCTCCTTTTAGGAAGTCAAATTACCTACTCTGTGAACTGGTGCATTTGGAAAATGATTATATTTGTGGGGGGGTGGGGGGAGGTACAATAATTTTATGTAATGCATGACACATTTTCAAGATTTCCATGCCGAGTGGTTCCACTGTTAGTAAGGGTCTACTTCATTCACAAAATGACAGATTCCACAATATTAGGCCTCCGCTGCAATTTTCTTTTAAATTCGCTTACTTTGCATAGTCCACAATTTTGCATGTATTTTGGGGTTTGCAGCACACACTTTTTTCCCCATTAGTACATTAAATGGTCTTGAAGAGATTTGGGCAAAGCCGTAACCAGGGTGGGGCGAGTGGGGCAGCTGCCCAGGGCTGAGAGGGGTGAATGAGGGGGAAAAAACGGTAGGGCGCAGAGCTGTGCCGTGGGCATGGTATTGCCACTTAATTCTGAGCTGCTGCTGGCAGTAGCACTGCCTTCAGAGGTGGGCACCCTGCCAGCAAGCACTACTTTCTGGCAGCTCAGCTCTGAAGGCAGTGCCCCCTCAAGCAGCAGCACAGAAGTAAGGATGGCAATACACTGCCCGCTGCAGGGCTTTACCCCCTACCTTTTTTTGTCATCATTTTCCCCCACCCCCAGCTTTGCATCCTGAGTGGCTGGCCCACTCGCCCCACCCTGGTTACAGTCCAGTAGTCGCACTAAATTGTCTGTCAAATTTTTTTGCAGGCATAACGTAATAATAGAGTATTTATATCATTCCAGGAAATTTTTTTTAAACAAATAGGTGTGCTGTGGCTCTTTCAAATTACTGCTATTAATAAAGGTCCAATATTACTTTCCTGCAATTTTCCATGTTTTGTCCGCAACTTAGCTTCAATTATTTGAGATCATCCCACAATTCAGGTAGGATCTTAACTATTAGTTACTTTGTGCAAATTAGCCCTTAAATATCAGAGTGATGACAGTGATATAAATTGATAGGCATGAGAATGATCGATAGAAACCTAGAAATATATTTTGGTTTTAGCTTATTGATAGCCTAATATGATGATGAACTTTGTCTGGAAATGTGTTTAAAAGGATTGATATTGTTTGATGCCATGCTTTCATGAGTTTTTCATTTAATCTTGTAAGAAAACATGCATCTCTAAGACTGCAATGTAAAGAGAAATGGTTATCTTTAGCTCTTTGGCCAAATATTTGTTAAAATAAATTGTCATTTTGCTCTAATACTATCCTACTCGGTCCATAAAATGTGATCTGTTAGAAAAGAGACTGTAGAAAACTATGGATGGGTCCTACTTCCATCATCTGTTTTGACAAGGGGCTCACTGCCCATTAGTGCACCAGTGATTGACTGGCTCCTGGCCCGAGGGAGGTGGAGCTAAGTAAGGATCATTAGGCACCTGAGCCTTATAAAGAAGTGGAGGGAGCTCATTTGGTGAGAGAATGCAGAGGAGACCGGACTGTCCTGTGGTGAGAAACTCAGACAGCAGGTCAACCTAAGAGGCTGAGGGAACTGGGCTTGTTTAGTCTGCAAAAGAGAAGAGTGAGGGGGGATTTGATAGCGGCCTTTAACTACCTGAAAGGGGGTTCCAGGGAGGATGGGGCTAGGCTGTTCTCGGTGGTGGCAAATGACAGAACAAGGAGCAACGGTCTCAAGTTGCAGGGCGGGAGGTCTAGGTTGGACATTAGGAAAAAGTTTTTTTACTAGGAGGGTGGTGAAGCACTGGAATAGGTTACCTAAGGAGGTGGTGGAATCTCCATCCTTAGAGGTTTTTAAGCTGAGGCTTGACAAATCCCTGGTTGGGATGATATAGCTGAGGTTAGTCCTGCTTTGAGCAGGGGGTTGGACTAGATGACCTCCTGAGGTCCCTTCCAACTCTAAGATTCTATGATTCTAGGATAGGAGAATGGGTTAGTTCAGCAGACAAAGGAGAAGCTGGGATGATCTAGGGAAAAGCCAGAGATCTGAGATCCAAATGGAGGCTGTATTAAGCACAAGTTGCAGGAAAGCAGTACAAGGGGGCTTGGAAGTAGGAAGCAGCCTGGGGAAACAGACACACATCTGAAGAAGCAGGCCTACCTGCTTAATACAGGGATTCTGGGCTGAAACTCAGAATAGAAGATGGGCCTGGGTTCCTCTCTCTCCCTGATGACATGCAACCCCGACAGAAGGAGTACTGAACCCAGGGTGAGGCTGAAGACTGACCACAAAGGTTGGGCCAAGGCATAACCCAAGCGGGAGTCCCAAGGCTCTTTTGTGTTGACGTTTTGTGAACTTTCAGGTTGAACTTTTTTTGTTACTCCAGAAGGGGTCTGAACTTTGTGACTTGGCCAGAGGGCTGAGGCATGGGAGACTTGTAGGAGTCAGATGGCCTGCAGGGGATGCTGGTTTCAAGGGATGCTATGTGTGGTGAGTGCACTACCTTACAAAGATGGCTGAAATCAGAAGCCCCAGTAACGGTGGTAATATAACAGAAACATTTACCATCACCCCCCATTACCACCCAAACCTTATTGCCTCCCAGGAAAATAATTCATCCAGATTCTTTGAAGCAATACATTCTGTATACAAATAAATAAGTTGCAACATCTGGCTTGAACACAACAAATATCTGCTTGTAATTTTCTGTAGGGTGCTGGGATTTTGCAGGATTGTATCCTGTCATTGAATATACAACCTTGTTAAGCTTTAAAAAAAGAATTGAATAGATGATATGCTAAGTCCCATATGTTATTTAATTGGTTGCACTTTTTCCTGTAGGCCACATTATTACAAACTGAAGCCATAATTTAACCTTCCTTCAGACTGTGTGAAGTGTCTTCTTAATATCCTGATACTATTTTAAAAATACTGTTGAGCTTCCATGCTGTAGAAGAAGTGCTTGGAGGGAAGAGAGGAATCCAGTAAGATTCCTGACATATTACTAATTCAAATGACTACATGACATCAACCATATAAAGGCCTGATTTTTTTATCACGTTTATATTGATTTTACAACAGTGAAATTTCACTCACTTTCAAATGATTCATCCTGATTTATCCTTGTGTAAGTGAGCAGAATCAGATGCAGGCTGTGTCCCATCATGGTACCAGCTTCTGGACTTGGGCAAGGCATTATGCATAATGACGATGAACCTCTGGGTCAGGATCTATTAGTGTTTTAACAAATCCTTGTTGGTGGTATTAGCACTCTATCAAAAGACTATAGTATTCTACAGTCATTGACCAAAACTCTGCAATGTTAGTATCATAAGATACAAGGCCAGGTTTTGCCACCCTTACTCATGTTCCATGATACCTTAATTCGTAAACAGTACCACTGACATTGTTGGAGCTACTTGAGCTACCACTAAAAATAAGAGTGGGTAGAATTTGGCCCATAGTCACTGATTCTGATTTTAATTAGACTGGTATAAATTAGCAGTCACTTGATTGCTGTGAAATGAGGACTAGATGACCACCTGAGGCCCCTTCCAACCCTAATCTTTGATTCTAAATTGTAAAATCTAGGATAAAAATGAGATCACAATCAGGCACATGTGTTGGACCTTGATTGTAGAATACCGTAGTCATTTAATTAAAGATAGAGGCAAATCATGTGCCCCTCACTCACATGAATAGTCCCACTGAAGTCAATAGGACTATTCTTGGAAGTGAAATGAGATGGACTTTGCACATACTCTATCTTCCAAGAACCTGTGAATTTTGACCAAAAACCAGGAAAAGTTACTCTGGTACTAACTATAAGTGCTGTCCTAATATACAGAAAGTGTTCTTTCTAGAAGTTAAAGCTAGCTTGATCATCAGGTTAAAGAAAGTCTTTAATTTTGTACAGTTGTATGAAAAGCAGTATTTTCTAAAGTAAAGCCCAAATTAAACAGGCTCTTGTACGCTCTAAACTCTGTTGGTATCATAAACTAGGCTTCTCTCTTTATTCTGGTCCATTGCACAGCAAGAAATAATAATAAAAAATAAAGTGCAATGTGTAAAAACACTTTCCATAGATCAGATTCCAAAAAAAAAAAGATTCCATGTTCCTTTCAAATAACACTACTATTCAGTTGTGGGTTTATGGTGATTTGGCCTAAATATTTAAATATAAAAAGATACTTAAATAGGTTAAATGTGTATATAAGTCAAATAGCTTTTTAAAGTTTGTTACATTTTACATCAGCTATTAAAGTAGCCACTCTAAGGGAATACATTAATATATACAGTAGTATTCTTTCTCTTCCATTCTCTCCTATATAAAATCCCCAACCCTCAACAGTTATACTGACATAAGTATGTAGTGTAGACCAGGGCTCCGTGTCTGTCACTTTTGAAAATGGGATTTAGGCTCATGAGTCAGATTTTTTTTATTTTTTATTTTATTTTTACCCTATATCATAGACTCATAGACCTCAAGGCCATAAAGGACCATCATGATCATCTAGTTGGACCTCCTGCACATTGCAGGTCACACAGCTTTACCCACTCACTGCTGTAATATACCCATATCCTTTGGCTGAGTAACTGAAGTGTTTTAGATCATGATTTAAAGACTAAGTTACAGAGAATATGCCATTCACACCAGTTTAAACATGAAAGAGATCTGTGCCCCATGCTGCAGAGGAAAGTTTAAAAAAAAAAAAACCTTGTCAGTATGACGTGGGGGAAAATTCCTTCCCAACTCCAAATATGGTAGTCAGCTGGACCCTCAGCATGTCTGCAAGACCCACCAGCTAGACACCTGGGAAAGAATTCTCTGTAGTAACTCAGAGCCCTCCGCATTTGTGTCCCATCACAAGCCATTGGAGATATTCGCTACTAACCATCACAGATGGGCTACATGCCATTATAGGTACTCATACCATTTCCTTCATAAACTTATCAAGCTTAGTCTTGAAGCCAGTTAGATTTTTTTACCCCCACTGCTCCCCTTGGAAGGCTGTTCCAGAATTTCTCTTCTCTGATGGTTAGAAACCTTGGTCTAATTTCAAGCTTTAACTTGTTGATAGCCTGTTTATATCCACTTATTCTTGTGCTAACTTAACTCCTCTCCTTCACTGGTATTTATCCCTCTGATGTATTTATAGAGAGTGATCTTATCTCTCCTCAGTTTTATTTGGTTAGGCTAAACAAGCCAATCTCTTTGAATTTCCTTTCATTAGGTAGGTTTTCCATTCCTGAAAATCATCCTTATAGCCCTTCTCTGAACCTATTCTAGTTTGAATTCACCTATCTTAAGCATGAGAAACCAAAATTGCACAATGTATTCCAGAAGAGGTCTACCAGTGCCTTGTCCAGATCTTCTTGTATGATATTCTGGTCCTCCTCCATATTGGCAGTATCTCCCAACTTTGTGTCATCCACAAGTTTTTTTTAGCACTCTCCCTCCTTTTTTTGGCTAAGGTCATTCTAAAATTGCTAAATAATATTGGTCCCAAGACCAATCTCTGAGGGACTGTACTAGTAACTTCCCTCCAGTCTGACAGTTCACCTTTCTGTATGATTCATTGTAGTCTACCCTTTAACCAGTTCCTTATCCACCTCTCAGTTCCTCATATTAATCCCCGTCTTCTCCTGTTTATCTGATAATTTCCCACGTGGAACTATATCAAATGCCTTATTGAAATCCAGATAGATTACATCTACTGCATTTCCTTTGTCTACAAAATCAGTTATCTTTTCAAAGAAAGAGATCAAGTTGGTCTGGCACCATCTACCTTTTGTAAAATCATGTTGTAGTTTATCCCAATTACTGTTTACCTCTTTGTCCTTAACTACTTTCTCATTCAAAATTTGTTCCAAGACCTTGCATACAATTAAGGTCAAACTGACAGGCTTGTAGTTCCACAGATCACTTTTTTCCTCTTTCTTAAAAATAAGTACTATATTAGCAATTCTCTCATCATACAGTACGGGAGTTTACAGATCCATTAAAAATCCTTGGTATTGGAACTTGCAATTTCATATGCTAGTTCCTTTTAATATTCTTGGATGCAGATTATCCAGGCCTCCAATTTAGTCCCATTAAACTGTTTGAATTTGACTTCCAATTCTGATGTGGTAATTTCCACTTCTATGTCCTCATTTCCGATAGCCACCTTGCCACTACACCTAAACTCCTCGCGATCCTTAATCAAAACTGAGGCAAAGTATTTGTTTAGGTGTTGGGCCGTGCATAGATTATCTTTGATCTCTACCCCATCCTCAGAGTTTAGCGGTCCCACTTCTTCTTTCTGTTACCTTTTTTTTTTAATTTATATGGCTATAGAAACTTTTTTTTAATTGGTTGGTTTTAATTGCCTTTGCAAGGTCCAACTCTGACTTTTGACAGTTGTCAGTTTTTTCCTATACTTTCTGACCACCAAGAGGTAGCTTTCTTTGCTTATCCATCCCATCTCTCATTCCTTGTAGGTTTTCTGCTTTCTGTTACTCATTTGTTTAAGATGCTTTCTTATCCTGCTTGGTTCGCAACACTTTCCTATTAATTTTTTCCCTTTGCTTGAGATGCAGGCTTCAGTTAGTTTCTGCAATTTTGACCTATAGTAATTCCAAGCCTCCTCCAGATTCAGATCCTTGGATCCTCAGTCCAGTCCATTTCCGTAACTAATTCCCTTAATTTTTGAAGTTTGCCCTTTGGAAGTCAAGGAACCTAGTTGAAGATCCATGTTTGCTTATTCTTCCATTTAGTTTAAACTGAATTAGCTCATGATAACTCAAACCAAGGTTGTCCTCTACAGCCAGCTCTTCTATGAGGTCCTCCCTACTAACCAATACCAAATATAAAATGGCATCACCTCTTGTTAGTTTGGTGAAGAAATCTGTCAACTATCTCATCCAGGAAAATCTGGGCCTTTTTATTTTTATTAATAGTAGCCCTTGTCTATCACTTCCTGTAATCTTTGCATCCATATCTAGTCAACATCACACCTTTAATTAAACTTGACATAAGTTGTGCTTGGGGACAAAAGTTGACATTTAAACTGATGTATTGTATTACTTTAGATACATGTAGATCATTTAATTTTAAAAACTAAGGGCTAAATTCATCCCTATTTTATCTTTCTGGGCTTCAATGGAGTTATACCAGGAATGTAATGAGGCACTTTTAAAAATAAATAAATATTAAATATGTTCGGATCTCTCACATCTCAGCTAAACTTCTGGATGGAACTAGAATTCTCTTAAAATGAGAAATCAGAGATTGGCTGGAGTTTATTTATAAAACATATTCCACTTTACTTATATGATTAATCAGTTTTCTGAGTCACTGGAGCATATAACTTGTTTCTCAGACCTAATAAAGGTGCAGCTATTCAGCAGTGGTACAGTGACCAAGTCACTTAAATAAATCTGTGCCTGTTACATGAAATTGTTACATTTTCTAGTGTTTGCTATAAGCAGCAGTAATTGTGGTCAAGTATTGTCAAAGGCAAATATCTCCCTCTTTGCCTAAATTTTAACATATTTTTGTGTGTTTCAAACATGTTTTATTGGATACAGTTGTGCGCATTTTGAATAAATAAAGCTATTTTTGCTAAACATTGTATCTAGTTAAGATGACTAAAACCTTGAGTTTTAATAGACAAGCCAAGTACAAAGTTGAGCACAGCTTGAGAAGTAAGGGTCACTTCAATCTACTGTAAGTTATTAACAATTTTTTTTCATAACAAATAAATTGAGGAAGCTGAGGCTTGGTTTTTGACAATGAAGATAAAACCATGAATGGTTGCATCTGTTTTCCCTTTTACTCAGATCACCAGAGCCTGGGTGTGGATGGTAGTCAGACAAAGGTTTTCCATTTTGTCCTCTCCCAAACCACTCACTGATTTGTTTAGAGAAAAGTACTGTCATATAGAATTTAAAAAATAAAAATTAAAAAATAGTGCCAACTATTGATTTCACTTGAGATATTTTTTAAGTAGTTAACTTTTGCTTCTGGCATAATTAGAGCTGTCACTTGCTGCTGTTGTGAAGACAGAGAGTCTAGACTTCAAGTGAGACTAATGAGGTAAATGCTTTATTTCCTGCCCATGCAGGTTTATAAAAGGTCCCATACTTGCCTGGAGTGGTTCCAAGCAGCCACATAACACAACATGAATCCATTTCCTGTATATGAAAAAGGTTTTGCTAGGAAATGTATCTTTATACTTGTTCCTTCCATTCAGCACACTTGCAAAAAGGTATAGACACCATTTTTATGACTTTAGAAATTGCCTTTTTAACAGATTATTAAAATCTCTCCCAGAAATCTTGGGACACAAGGGATTTCCAATTTCTTATGCTGTTATACCAGAATAAGGTGTTAACACATGTCCTGACAGTAATTTAGGAAATAATTCAAATAAAAAAAGATTGAGTAGTGTTGTATGGTAAAAATGAACCAGTGATTTTGACTTATGTAGTAATATACTAAATCCTAGGACTCCTAAACCTTAGGGCATAACCACGATCTGCACAAATATTGTAAATTCCTTACTGCCCATGTTTCTTCCACAATTTTGCAGAAATGTCTTCGTGTATATGTCATGTTAGCTTCAATAGGTGTCCTGCATAGTACATTGGTATTTTAATTGGAAATTGACACTGACCATTTTTTAAATATGGCCACATTTTTTCACTTGTTTACATTTTTCTCCAATTCTATTTTTTGATCAACATGTTGAGTGAAATCCTGGCCCCACTGAAGTCAATTGGGGTTTTGCCATTGATTTCAGTTGGCCAGGATTTTAACCACTGTATTTAACTGACAGATGGAAACCCTTATCTTGTGACGGCATTTTATTCCTTTAACGTCTGTTAATTTGTTTGTCCTTTGTCCCTCTAGCACATGTTTTGCAATGTAAATTTTTCATTGCATACTATAGGTAATTTCATGCTGACCAAAATTTCTAGTTTCTTATACTTCATCCATCAGGATGGTATCTGAGTACCTTTAGTAAATTTAAGTAATTTATAAAGAAATTGTTTAAGCTGTTCAGCTGAAGTTCTCTTAGGTCTTGTGCTTTATTCATCACAAGTTATTGTGCTCAATCCAAGGGTGAAATTCTGTGGCCTGTGTTGTACAGAGGGTCAGACTAGATGATCTAATGGTCCCTTCTGGTCTTAAAAGCTATGAATCTATTCACATTCATTAATTTTAAGTTAAACACACTGAATAAAGCATTCAGATTTATTTTGAATTATTTTTTTCTTCATTTCATAATGTACTTTCTAGTAAGCAACTCAGAAGGCTGCCAAGTGAAATTTAAAGCTATGAATCTATTCACATTCATTAATTTTAAGTTAAACACACTGAATAAAGCATTCAGATTTATTTTGAATTATTTTTTTTCTTCATTTCATAATGTACTTTCTAGTAAGCAACTCAGAAGGCTGCCAAGTGAAATGTAAACTGTGTGATCTTAGCTGAGTACGAATATATTGCCCAGGGCTACTCATTAAATATTAGCTTTCCTAAATGTTAATTAGTTTTTTTCCTTATTACATTTCCTTGCAGATTTCTTTTTCAATCACGTAGTAAATCGTATTTAGTGTCTGATCTTTTTGATGTATTTGGGCACTCATTTGTGATTTTTATAAGATATTTGTGCATGTCGTGTTATAGTTTTGAACAAAAAGGGAACTTAAATGAGAGAATTTTCCCACCTGAAAGGAGTGGGGTATGTGTTAATAATTAACTTTTAACTCCCGAGGTCTTTGATCTATAGAAAACAACTGGACAATCAAGGGGAACCTTTGTTGAGTCTAAAAAAGCACTATGGAGTACACTTACCTTAATGTTTAAGGGTACATGAACATTGTTTGTTAGCATTAATGGGAGTTAAAGAGGTCAATCCCCATATATCATTGTATCCTTGATGTTCTTCCATGCATTCCGTGGATGAAAACACACTTAAAAATTCGGCTGCTATTGGGCCATGCTTCTATGTATCACAATGTCCATTTCAGTGAATGTTGTCTTAATTCAGTAAAATGCCAGGACATCCCTAATCTTGTAGGCGCTGTTACAAAAGACATGGTTATTACCAAGATTTTCTTGAATATGTTTGTATTGTTAAAAACACAACCTTAAATTGCCGTAGCACCAGGGAGAAGGAAGGGCATAAAATGTAATTTGAGGTATAAAAAGTTGTGTGAGAAACCACATTGTTTTTCAACTATCTGTGTTTGGTTACAATTGGCTACTCCTTAGCTGTCATTACAAATTTATTTCAGAATGCCAAAACATTATGTAATGATGCAACACTTACAAAAGCATCATAGTCAATTAAAAATACATCATGGACAATATTCTGCCTTCTTTTCTAATACTGAATAGTAGTTGATCTTAATGCGACTATTTAGGGAGTATGTATAAAATGGGTGAGGAGGAGACTGTGTGTTAAAGTAAGGTACTACACAGTGTGAGGAAAAAATTGGTCCCTAAAATAGCAGTGTTTTAGTTTTTTTAAGAAAGCAGAAATTTGATTTGGGGTTCAATTTTTATGCTGTAAAAACTGTAGTCCTTTGACTTTGTGCTATGATGTTAATGTTGACATAAGTCGTGTCCCTATGGGAGGGGCATCTAATCCTCCAAATCCCCTTTTTATGCATTTAAGAAAATATTCTTTAACTATCCATTTTCTGAGTAAAATTTAATTTAGCAGCTATAGTTCTGAAAGCTTGTGCACTTCTAATGTGAACTTCTTAATGTCACTAGATGGTGATGGAAAGCAGTTGTGCTACATTTTTGGGGCATGTAAATTTTATAATGGCTTAAGTTCATTATATTTGTGACTTGTCAGTTTAATATGGTTATGCTGATCTAATGTGAAAAGGCAGTAGAATGTTCCTGCATATTTGTGTCATTAAAGGAGTAACAACAGCAGTATTTAGGCATTCTTGAACACCATCCTCCCTTTAATTTTTTACTACTGTCTTGTCAAATGTCAAGATGAAATGTCTGACAGTAAAGTTAAGCCTTACAGTGTTATGCTAGTGGCTTTAATTTAGCTTGAACACAAGAAGTGTTGATCAACAGTGAATGAAAATTAAGATCCAGATGAATTGTATGTCTGTTGACTAGCCGACAGAAGTATCTGAGGCATCCTCCCTTCTGCAATAGTGTATTCTCATTTCTATGCATTTTTTAGGGGGCTGGAAAGCTTATTGTAAACTGTATTTCTGTCCATGATACCAATCTTAATGTGAAAAATAACATCACATCTCAAAATGCTTGAACTTTTTTATTAAAAAGTTCAGATATTACACATACACAAAAGATTTTTTTAATGAGACATTTGTAAGGGAAAAAGATTCAGTGCCTCTGGAATTGTTTGTTTATATTCATAAAGTGCCCAGCTAGTACTGAGTGCTGTACATGAAATTGAAAAACGGTGGAATTCAATAGGTCAAAAGATCAGGAACAGATATTCCCACAACAGAATTACAGAAGTAAGATGTTCTACTTGACATCCAATTCCCAACATTTCCAATCCCATACATTAGCCTCTTGGTCATGCACAACTGTCCTTCTCAAGGGAAAGCCTAGGAAAAGAGATGGTTCTTGTAGGGGAAAAATAAGTTGACAAAAAAATCGGAAACTTTACTTTATTGATATTGTTCTAATCATGCATCACCATGCTGAAGGGATTGGTGGCTTGAAAAGTGCAGACTAATTGCTATCGTGCTGCTGAATATTGAGTATTTTGCTGATTCCATATGGTACCTGTTAACTTTTAGACATGATTTTCTGACGTGATCGACATAAACAAAACCAATTATTTTCCCCTTTTCTGAATACAAAGTTGAATTGATGGCAAACTGTAGGGGACTAGTGCCTCCCTGAAGTTCTGCAAAGTCACACGGCAAAGACAGCACAATGGGAAGTCAAGACATTCTTTAGCTTCCTTTATTGCACGTTTGTTCTGGCTGTAAAGCTGGAAAACTTAATGCACCCTTAGCTATTCTCTGGAAACCAGTATTAATTGGTTGATTAACTGGAGACTTGAGATGTAAAACAGGCTTCAGGTAAATTCTTCTATAGAGTAATTACTGATTCATGATATGTCTGCCTCAAGAATTAAATCTGACCCTTATTTTTTATACTGGGGTTGTGATATTCTACTCTCACTGTGTATGTGAATGAGTGAAAGGTGTGACCTGATAATTCATACTATAAACTTTTAAAAGTGAACTTGATGTATGCAATATGATGATAGTACACTATACTTTGCAATGGTACACTAATTAATAGCCTCACTGAGTGAATATTTAAAACAAAATAAACAAGTATTCACTTGAATAAAATATTCAGATTTAATTTAGCTGAATTCATTCCCTTTATATTCACTTTTTTTCTAGCAAACATGTTTAGTAATAGAAATGTTCCAGAAACAGCAATTTTATAGAGAATATTAGTAAACTTTCACCAAAAAAGTGAATTTTTAATTCAGAATTGGCATATTTGCATTGGTAACCTAATTTCAAGTATTATGTTCATCCAATGAAGGAATAGAAACAATTTCATGTGATTTAAATGTTCCCAACAAAACTAACCATAATTTCTGAATATCTAATAATTTCAATAAACTGTTTTTAGATGTAGACCAAGGGTGATTTTTTCCAAAATTACCTTGTAAATTTATTCAACATTCAAATTTACTCAAAACATGGCAAACACTGCAGACAACTCTTGAGTCTATAAAAGGGGAAGTTCTGAATAATTTTACTACAGATGATTCACAGAGCACTATTTACAGGGATGTACATTTACTATGGATCTCCTTAGAGTTATGGATTTTCAGGAATGTCAGATTTTGTTTTTAAAATGTCCATATTTTAGGTGTGAGATGCAGATTGAGGTGTAGTAGTCATATAAGCAGGAAATATTATAAAAGACATAAGGAAGACATTGGAAGAACAGCAGCAAAAGAGAGGCTCAACAACAACTCTAAAGGGATATAAGAACCTGCCTAGTAAATTTGCTAGAGGTTCCTTCAGAATTAGACTGTGAAAATGGTTTTGGAAATGGAAGTTAAGAAAAAGAGCTGAAAAAACAAAGGATTTTCCAAAAAACATTAAACAAAGACATGAAACAGCTAATTAAATCCATAATAATTCACATAATTTGCTATAGCACTGCATTCATATGAACCAATGTTCTTTAGAAGACTGTTTCAGTGCCACTTGAAAATCAACAGGTAAGAATATTTTATATATAATTTTTTCCATTATTTATGTATTTTAAAAATCTGAAAACAAGGTAACTCAAAGATATTAACTCATAGACAATACATAAGATAGAATGAGTTGGATTTTGAGAAGTTTCCAGCATTGTTCCATTTCGTCTCGCATTGAAGTTGTTAGTAAAACTCTCATTGAATTAAAAGGAGTCAGGTAAACATTGGGCACTTGTGAAAATTGAACTGTGAGGGTATATCTGATCCAAAGCCACATATCATAATAATATCTCAATGACTAGAATAAAAGGAACTCCCTTCTTCTCAAGCTTAGATGGCCTAATACATTTATTATCATTTTTTATGGTTAAAGTAATGAGCACCTCCCTGTCTCATAAGGAAGAGAGGGAAAGCCTAGAATCAAAACAAAATACCGCCTTTGCTACCCCCAAACTGCTTTTCTTAAGGCAGCACAAGCCCCCATGGTGTATCTCCAGTTATCTGGTGCTCTTTGGGTCTGGTTTTGTCATAGCTTAAAAGTGAATATGACTAGGAAACAACCACTTTATTTCCCTCCAAAGCCATGGAAATTGTCAGTAAAACCAGTGCGAGACAGTGCTTCTTGGTGCCATTTTTTCAGTCTGTGTGGTCCCCCTTCTTGCAGTATGGAAACATAGCATAATGTCGTCTGGGGCAGGATTCTCTTAGAGCTGCACTGCTAGAAGTCTCATGGTTTTACCATGGGTTTCATAATATTTGGTGTGTTTTTTAAAGCCACAGCTCTTACAGGCAGGTGATTAGGTGAGAATCTCAACTTTCTTAAAAAATAATAATCATCGTCATGTCTAGCCCTTATGGTTGCAGAGAAATATTGGGAAACATTATCTATGTATACCCTACAGATTTAGAAAACAAAAGGTAAATAAAAATAACCCAACCCTTTGGCTTAAAAATCATGATTTTTTTTAATCTCACAATTTCTTGGGGCCTGACCCATGTGGTGAAATCCTGGTTCCATTCAAGTCCATGGGAGTTTTTCATTTTCAGTGGGGTCAAGATTTCACATGCAATTTTAAAATGACTAAGATTTATGATATTGGACCTGTGGGATTGGGATAACATAAGCTAACAGGGGCAGTTTGTGAGCAAGTTCTCCAGGTGAAAGAGTGACTACCTGACCCTCTGGTGAGTTTGTTGTCTGCAGTGTGTGTGTGTGTGTGTGTGTGTGTGTGTGTGTGTGTGGTGTGCTTGATGGTAACTGATATACTAAATTATATTGTGTGATCCTTTTTTTGAGGGACTGTATGCTGATCCTAGCGGCCTGCTGGATAAGGCTGAGGGCTTCTTAATGAGGTTTGATCCATAAGCCCTTTAGCACCCATCAACCCTTAAATGGGGGGCGGGGCTACTCAGGATTTTAAAAGCCCATTCCTAAGTGACCAGGGGCAGCTAATGGGAGTTCTGCAAAGGAGTTCAGAGAGGGAGTTGGGGAAGGGGAGTAGATACACTTCATTAATGTTCAGTAAACTAAAAACAACCCACCCCCCCAATAAAAAAACAAACAATACAAGAGTGAGCTGCAGGAATAAGAAGAGAATGCATGCAGAAGTCCAGCAACAGAATGTGGGCGATCAAGTATATTGCACTGAATGCAACATATATGATTATCTACCTTTATAGGCCACCTATAGGTGTCATATGCATGCATTTGGTGCAAGGAGCTCCTGGCCTTTGGAGACCAGGGTGGCTGAACTGGTGGAACTAAGGGAGACAGACAGGTACATACATGAGACAGGGCATAGAAATGTTCCATCCCCAGCATGACAGCCTCGTACTGTTGAGGAGGATGAAAGTCTCAGGGAAGGAGAACATCAAACTGGAGTGGAGGGAAACAATTCCATAATTGGGACCCTCATTCCAGATGATGTCATGGTATCCTCTCACACTGCGGATACCTCTCAGGGGAGGGAACTACAGTTATTAGGAAAATACAGATAATAGCAATGGGGGACTCAATCATTAGAAACACAGATAGCTGAGTTTGTGATGACCGGGGGGGGGGGGGGGGAACCACATGGTGACTTGTCTGCTGGTTGTGAAGGTTGTGGATCTCTTGAGACATCTAGACAGACTTGTGTAGTGATGGGGAGAAGCCAGGGGCTGTGATACATGTAGGTACCAATGACATAGGGAAGTATAGGAGAGAAGTCCTGGAGGCCAAATTTAGGCTGTTAGGTAAGAGATTTAAATCCGGGATCTCCATGGTAGCGTTCTCTGAAGTGCTTCCAGTTCCATGTGCAGGGCCAGTAAGATATGCAGAACTTCAGGTGGAAGGTATAGGGAAGAGGAGTTCATATTTATTAGGAACTGAGGAACCTTTTGGGAAAGGGGGAGCCAACACAGGTAGGATGGGCTCCACCTAAACCAAAATGGAATTGGATTGCTGGCATATAAAATTAAAAAGGTTGTAGAGCAGTTGTTAAACTGAGGGCTGGGGGAAAGCCGACAGATGCAGAGGAGCACATGGTTCTGACAAAGACATCCCTTACAGGAAGATCTATTAAGAGAGGATGGAAGAGGATAAAATATAGGTAGGAACTGATGAGAAACAGTCAAATGAAAGAGTTCCATTCAATTACATCACATAATGGCCAACAGCTAAAAAGTGACAATTTGTAAAATGCTTTTATACAAATGCTAGAAGTCTAAATAGTAACATGGGTGAACTTGAGCGTCTCATATTAAACGAGGATATCAATATAATTGTCATCACAGAAACTTGGTGGAATGAGGATAATAATTGGGACACAGTAATACCAGGGTATAAAATATATCAGAAGGACAGAATATGTGGTACTGATGGGGAGTGGCACTATATATGAAAGAAAGTATAGAGTCAAATGAAATAAAAACCTGAAATGAACCAAACAGTGTCATAGAATCTCTATGGAGATGAAGTGATAAAGAGTTTTAAATGGTAAAATGGAATGAAAAAAATATGCCAAACAATATAAACTAGGTTTCTGCCTGACATAAGAACAACCATACTGGGGTCAGGCCAATGGTCCATCTGATCCAGTATCCTATCTTCTGACAATGGCCAATATCAGATGCTTCAGAAGGAATGAACAGATCAAGTGATCCATCCCCTGACAATTTAGAAGGATACTGCCAGGTTGATCTAAGCTAAAACGTTAACGTTTCTTAGAACAAGGATTGGCTTTAAGACCATAAAAATGTTTTCATATACCCCCTTTTTAAAAATTACACTGTAGGAACTGATTTTAAAAATTATTTGAATTTAAATAATCCCTGGCTTGTGCTAACGCTAGAAATCTAAATACTAAGATGGGTGAACCTGAGTGCCTCTTTTAAATGAGGATATTGATAGAATAGGCATTACAGAAACTTGGTGGAATGAGGATAATCAATGGGACACTAATAGAAGGGTACGAAATATATCAGGAGGATAGAATAGGTTGTTCTGTGGGGGAGTGACACAGTATGTGAAATAAATCAGTCAAATGAACCGAACTGTACCACAGAACTTCTATAAAGTGTAATTTCATGCTTAAATAATAGTAATATAGCAGTATGGATATATTACTGACCACTTGACCAGGATGGTGATAGTGACTGTGAAATGCTCAGGGAGATTAGAGAGGCTATAAAAATTTTAAAAAAAACCCCTCAATAATAGCGGATTTCAACTATTCCCATATTGACTAGGTACATATCACCTCTGGATGGGATGCAGAGATAAAGTTTATTGACCCCTTAAATGACTGCTTCTTGGAGCATCTAATCCTGGAACCCACAAGGAGGGGCAATTCTTGATTTAGTCCTATGTGGAACACAGGATCTGGTCCAAGAGGTGAATATAGCTGAGCTGCTTGGTAATAGTGACCATAAAATAATAAAATGTAACATCCCTGTGTGTGGCCATGTCTATATTGATGGCGGCAAATTTGCCACCGCTAGATCGATCTTTCTGGATTGATTGAGTGGTCAATGTAGACCCGCTCAATCGATCAGGAAGTTGATGCTGGTAAACCACCCCCTCAAGTAGCGTAGCTATTCCAAAGCAGACTGAAGAATTACAAAAGGGATCTCACAAAACTGAGTGACTGGGCAACAAAATGGCAGATGAAATTCAATGGTGATAAATGCAAAGTAATGTACATTGGAAAACATAATGCCAACTATACATATAAAATGATGGAGTCCAAAATAGCTGTTACCACTCAGTAAAGGGATCTTTGAGTCATTGTCATAAGATAATGTCATAAAACAGAATGTCATATTCCCCATTTATAAATCCATGGTACATCCACATCTTGAATACTGCCTGCAGATCTGGTTGCCCCATCTCAAAAAAGATATATTCAAATTGGAAAAACTAAAGAAAAGGGAAACAAAAATGATGAGGGGTATGTAAAAGCTTCCACATGAGGAGAGATTAAGACTGGAACTTTTCAGCTTTGAAAAAGATGGTCAAGGGGGGGATATGAAAGAGCTCTATAAAATCATGACTGATGTGGAGAAGTAAATAAGGAAGTTGTAGGAGAGTAAAGAATTAAAAACAGGACAAGTAGTCGGAATTACAGAGAATGGGGTCATGGCAAGGGCAAATCTTGTTTCTGTTAATGGGTGTGAATTTTAGTTAGTCTGTTATCTTTTTCTTCTTTTCCTCCCTTTCTGGCCATCTGCGCAGGGAATAAGGCTAATAAAATTATTATCACTACTTCTAAGTAAGGCATTGGTGGGGAAAAAAACATTATCTTCCTTCTCCCCCTAGCATGCCTTTACTTCAAAGAATGGTAGTGTAAAATTTATAGGTTTTAAGGTGATGTGCCTGCCCTCTGTATGGTAATCCTGTAAACAACAAACGGGTGGGTATAATTATATTCATTATGTAGTTGTTAATATTAATTTTATAGGTCAATGTAGCCAAATAAGGGTCTATGGGGAGTTGCTGAAAATGAATACATTTACATACTGTTATAGATAAAAATTGTGAAGTAACCCCCGCATTGCTCACTCGCGGCATCAAGGTGGAACAAGCAGGCAATAAAGGGTTCCGTCTCCCCAGTCCACCCTCGGGACAACCTGTTAGAAATAACCAAACAGAAGTGTTGTTTATTTCTTCTCCTAACACGAGAACTAGGGGTCACCAAATGAAATTAATAGGCCGCAGGTTTAAAATGAACAAAAGGAAGTATTTCTTCACACAACGCCCAGTCAACCTGTGTAAATCCTTGCCAGAGGATGTTGAGAGGGCCAAGACTATAATGGAGTTCAAAAAAGAAGCAGATAAATTCATGGAGATAAGTAGATCAGTTCATGGAGGATAGGCCCATTAATGGATAGGATAGACCAGGATTGTTGTTTGTCAGAGGCTGGGAATGGGCAACAGAATGGATTACTTGATGATTACCTGTTTTATTAATTCCCTCTGAAGCATCTGGCATTGGCCATTGTTGGAAGACAGGATACTAGGCTAGATGGACCATTGGACTGACCCAGTATGGCAATTTTATGTTCTTATGAATTTCCTGGAGCCCAAGATGCCTTGCAATGAGTTTTAGTAAAGATGAGGAAAAGTTGGCCCTAATTGTACAGTATTCTCAAATTTAAACTTAAGAAAACAATCTTTTTTTTTCTCTTTGCTTTCATGGGGTCTGATCAAAACCAACTGAAGTCAATTGAACAACTTCTAATTTTAATTAATCTCAAATTTAAAATTGAGTGTCCAATTTTTAACATGCTCATAAATTGATGCATCTCTACACAGAAAAGAGAATCTTTGTTACAATCCTATTTCTGTCGGTTCCAGTATTACTAATATTCAAGAACAGATACCAAGTAGCCACACTTAGTGTGACTTAACCATCCTTGTGAAACTCATTTTTTTCATCATATCAGAACTGGCTTTTTTTTTTTTTTTTTTTAACTATGTCATCTGATGATTTCCTTTTAGATCACTAAAAGGTCTAGAACTCCTGACACACTAAATCATTCTGAATTTTTCAGTGCTGTCATCTCTAACCATGTTTTAAGGCAGACAGTTGTGTATTGCATGGCTAACAAGGAAGTGAATAACTGTCCTTCCTTTCCCCCAGTTACATTTTCTCTATTGGGAGCTTTAGTAAAAGGGGAGGGTAACTACAGATTTCTTTTTTGCCCCCCCCCCCTTTTTTTTTGTTTTAAAGGAAATTGATGCTTTCAGTTTCACATTCCTCTAATTTAGTTTCCACAGTGAAAGCTTACACTCTACTACTTTATTCCTTATTTTGATTATTTTCAATTTTCAAATATAATCATACAGAGATGCAGCAAGATAGAGTAGTCAATATAATTACTCAAACGTGTGTTACAATGCTAACAGGCTATTTCTCTCTTCTTGAAGCACCTTTACTACCCACCACATTTAACTGCTGTGCAATTCATTTAATAGTTAAAATAAATACAGCATTGATAAGAGAAATCCAACTGTACTAGAATTGTTTGATTAAATTAGTCAGTGGAATACCTTGGCTCCAAATTGTCTCTCTTCACAAGGTCTTGTGAACTGAAGGAAAATATATTCTTCTTTTCCCTCACAGCTTGTCTCAGTTGGCTGTTATGCTGCATGGAAATTCATTGATTCTTCCAGAGGATGGATTTTCAATGGATTTTTTAAAATAAATCAGCTTCAGTCATTTGACTGGTGATGAAGCTGCTACACTGGAATCCTAGGGTTATTTACCAAATGTGGCCCCAGTTGAGAGAATGCTTATGCGCATATTTAAGCACATGCAATTTCTTCTTCTTTTTTTTTTTTTTTTTAAATCAAACCACATGCTTGAAATTAAGCATATGTATAAGTACTTCCAGGTGCAGGACCATTTTTTTTTTGTTTTTGTTCTCCCCTCCCCCCCCCCCCCCCCCCCCCCAAGTCATAGAATCATAGAAGATTAGAGTTGGGAGGGACCTCAGAAGGTCATCTATTCCAACTCCCTGCTCAAAGCAGGACTAACCTCAACTATATCATCCCAGCCAGGGCTTTGTCAAGCCAGGTCTTAAAAATCGCTAAAGATGGAGATTCCATCACCTCCCTAGGTAACCTATTCCAGTGCTTCACCACCCTCCTAGTGAAAAAATTTCTCCTAATATCTAACCTAGACCTGCCCCACTGCAACTTGAGACCATTCATTGTTCCTTGTTCTCTCATCTACTACCATTGAGAACAGCTGAGCTCCATCCTCCCTGGAACCCCCTTTCAGGTAGTTAAAGGCTGCTATCAAATCCCCCCTTATTCAGTGGTAATGTCTGTCTAGGGTCTTGCAAGCTGACTTCCCAGTGGAGAAAAAAATCAGTGACATAGAGTCAGGCTATATTTTAAGTGTAGTTTGTTTTATTTACACACACATACCAGTCCTGGAATTGAGGTGTCAAAGAGTACACAGGGCAATCTCTCCCTTCAGCAATCTAAATATGCAAGGCATAACTAATTAGGGAAGGAAAAAACCTGACTGTAAAATAAACTAATTTCAATAAAGGAATTAGTCATGTGATATGCAGTTCTCCACCATTGTTACTGTTGCTCTGCTGAGTAATAACCAACAAGTCTCAGTCTGTGACAGCTGATATATTGAATAAATTGAGTGGTCTCAGTTCATCCTGAGCTGGGTTGGAATCTATTTGAGAGGCAGTATGTGGAGAAAATCTTGCTGTCTGTCTGCTTTTTCTGTGGATAAAGAAAGGACTTCAATATGTATGCTATCACTCTAACAAATTTCTTGCATACATTTTCTCTTTTATAAAGTGTAAGGATGTGTCCTCTCTATAGTATAGGTAAAATAACTTTTGATATATTCCTTTCACACAATCCTGATTATTGCACCATAATTATTCTGCATCTTCCAATAAATTGAATTAAAAATTAAGTTGTGAGAAAACGTGTAGAAGGTATCAAATACCAGTAGATACTTTTATAAATTGCATATCATCTACTTAAGGAAATAGGCTTAGTAGATGCTATTATTGCCATTGCCTTTCAATAACTCTAACTATAGTGTTTTGACACAAACTAACAGAACATTATCTTCCGGCTCCCAAATGAGCACCTTCTAACTCGTGTGGAAATGAGTAAAATCATTCAGCAAAAGAAATATCATCTAACTGACTTCTTATTTAGAAATTGGACACGAGAGTGGGAGAAATTTCATTGGGCAGATAAGTGATATTATGGAACAATGTAGAGTAGCCACATTAGAGTAGCTCAGTGAGAACTCAGGCTAATTACTTACCTCTCCCCATCCACCACTCAAGTCAGTTATACAGTACTTTTTGTGGAACATCAGTCTCCAGGAAGAGTAGCTGTCTATTACTAAATTATCTCAGACAAGTGTAGTTATCTGAACTCTGGGCTTGTACTTACATACACCCAGGAAATGTCCTTATTTCATAAGAAGTACATGTTTTTTTTCAGAAAAATAAGAGTGGGGAAGGGAAGGCAGGTTGAATGAAAATACAATCAAAGATTAATGAGCCTGAGAATATTAGGTATGGACTTTAGTTTAAAATTTGTATGTTCCTGAATGAGATAATGTATTATCACAAAGTACAGGATATTACACTAAAATAGAGGGCAATGATGACTTGGATATCAGGTTATAACATATTGTTAATATCAAAATGGTTATATCCTGTTATGGTGGATGTAACCTTATCTAACTCATCTGTAATATTTCAAAGCACCCATCATTTGCACTAAATTTGTTGACAATATTGTTTAAACTAAAGCTATTTTTAATTTTACTTAAAGGATGTTTTGAATCCAATTTCTAAATTATACATTTAAATATTTTTTAAAATATTGAATAAATAAATTATCAGCTATCCTTTGATATAAGGTTGATGTCTGCCATGGGAAAGTCATTGGTGAGACTTAAGATGGCTGAGGAGTCCAATTCATGCCCTACAGATTTTTCCACATATGTGGTAGGTGCTTGCATTGAGAGAGCACAACTGCTGGCTGGGATGCTTTACACTTTCCTTCCTCCTGTGCTGTTTCTCAGCCTCTTGAGCAAGGCTATTATCTTCAAAATGGGCTCGAGGCTTGATTGCAGTCTGTTGCCAGTCAGCTCTTCCCAATTTGTGGGTTTATTGCTTCTCTTCTTAAGATATACTTTCAAGGTGTCCTAGCATTTCCTCTGTCCCTTGTGGGTCCTCTTACCATTACTAAGTTGAGAAAAGAGGCCTTGCTTCCAAAGACAAGTATCAGCCATTCACACATAATGACTAGCCTAGAGAAGCTGATCTTTTATAATCTTCATCTCAACGCTGGTGATGTTAGCTGCAGAGAGAATGCTGGCATTGGTGTGATGGTCTTTTTATCTGATATGGAGGATCTTCCTAAGGCAGCGCTGTTGAAACCACTTCAGATGCTTAAGATGGCTTTGATATGTCACCCGTATCTCTGACCCAAGAAGAATGGGGATGACTTCTACATTATAGATCAGGATCTTAGTTTCCATCCACAGATCTCTGTCAATAAAGACATGATGGAACAACTTTCCAAAGGATGCGCTTGCACAATGGATCCTATGTTCAATCTCCACATCAAGATTGGTTGTCTGGGAGAGGTGGCTACCAAGGTAAAGGAAATGCTCAACGTTTTCCAAGGGTTCAACACCGATGACAATTTGTGGGAGAAGGGGGGCAACTTGTGCTGGGACAGACCTGGTGACCTTAGTTTTAGAATGAAGATGTCACAGATTGAAAAGCTGGCCATCTACACAATACTCAATCTCAATTCCAGAGGAAAGGAGGTCATGAATGAGAATCAAAATTGCAGCAAGATAGATGGAGAAAAGAGTTTGGGCAATATTGTAGCCCTGCTTAACGCCAGTAGAGATGGTGAACAAGTCTTTCTCTAACCCACTAAAGAGGACGGTGGTGGTTATTACAACATGAAGTAGCCTGAGAACACGACTGAACTTAAATGGACAACCAAACCAAGATAGCACTTTCCATAATTCTTCACAATTGATGGAATCAATTACCTTAGTTAAATCAACAAATGCCATAAAAAATGGCTGGGGTTGCCCTCTACACTTTCCTTGGATTTGTTGTGGAACAAAAATCATGGTGGTGGTACCCCTAGGTGGTCTGAAACCACACTGGGATTCCGGAAGGATATCTTCAGCAAGAGGAAGAAGACAGTTCAAAAGGATGCAAGTAAGGATCTTCTCAGCAATGGAGAGGAGGGCAATACCTCGGTAATTCCCACACATTGGCTTGTCCCCATTCTTAAAAATAGTCACAGTATTAGCATTTTTTTAGGTCAGGTGGAATGTCCTTATTAACCCAAATTCAGAAGTTCAGGAAGTTTTTGCACAAGTGCTGTTCCACCAGCTTTGAAGGGCCTGGTGCATTGTTGTTTCCAGTCTGTGTGATGGCATGCCAAACTTGCTCAGAAGATGGGGGTTCGGCAAGAGTTCTATTATTAAAGGCTGAGGAATGGACTTGATGGTGGCAGCTTCAGATTTGTGGTTCAATAAAGTCTCAAAATGCTCCTTCCAACATAGCTTGAGCATTACATTGCCCTTAAGAAGGGTGGAGCTGTCCTGGGATAGCAAATGGTTATGTTGTTTGAACTGTTGTTCCACAGATGGCTTTTGTTGCTTGAAAAAAGCTTCTCATGTCATGATGATCAGTGAAATTCTGGATCTCCATGGTTTTTGCTTCCCACCACTGATTCTTGATGTCATTCATCCTTCTTTGAACTACAGCTATAAGCCAATTAGCCAGCAAAAATGATAGACTTAAGGGTCCATTCTGCCAAACACAAAATATGCTTCTCTTCTGATGGATAAGTGGTAGGATTTCCTTGTTCTCATCAAACCAATCTTGATGGCGGTGAGCGGAATATCTAATCGATTCATCACATGCCTTGTGAATAATGGTATTGAACTCCTCCAGATGTGTTTGGATGTCATTGATGTTGTCAGGTAGGTCAGAGAGCCTTTCAATGATGCGTTGTTGAAGAGTCTCCAGGCTAGTGTGATTCTGAAGTCCCTTGATCTTCCAAATTCCTTTTGGTTGATTAGATGTTGTGATGTAAGCCGTATGTTCATGATTGATCTGACTAAATGATGGTCTGTCCAGCAGTCATCTGTACCCTTCATGACTTGTGTAATATGGACATCCATACGATCACAGGCTCTGATGACGACGTTGTCAAGACGATGCCAGTGTTCAGAACGTGGATGTTTTGGTGGTCTTATGTTTGTCCCTCTGTCTAAAGATGGTATTTGTGATAAGGAAAGTATGCTCCACTCATTTACTGAGCAGAAGAATGCTGTTAGAGTTAACTTTCCTCATTCTTTGTTTCCGAATGGTGCCTCTCCAGAGTTCAGTGTGTCACCCAACTCTTGCATTGAAGTCACGCATGAGACTAAGCTTTTCTTCCTTGGCTGTGACAGTGAGAGCTGCATCAAGAACATAGTAGAACTGCTCCTTGTTGTCTTTATCATCATCAAGTGTGGGAACATATGCACGGATTAATGTGGCCTACTGATTTTTACTAAGCTTAAGACACAGTCATAAGACATTTGTTAATACTAATAGAGAGCTCTAAAAGGTGGCTAGCAATTTTGTTCTTGATGGCAAAATCAATTCCATGACTACATCTCTGAAGGAAAGCTATCTGAAGAGAGGCATGAATGAATAAATAACACCCAAATATCCTGCTGGGGAATATGGCTATCATTGAAAATCAAGATTGCTATATCTAGACTGAGTTTTTAATTACACGAGTGCCTTTCAAAATGGAAACATAGCATCTTCCTTGAGACTGTACCTCACTGCAAGTAATAATCTCAGAAATTACGTAGCCATCATGTTCAACTCATTTTGACAATATTAAGATTCTAGTAGAAACTCTTTTAGGAGTAAGGTGGTAATTCCAGTAGTTACTGATGATACCTTTGGGTGCCCAACATGTTAGTCATACAATATTAAGTATCCCACCTTGGTTGGTAATTTACTTTGTGATCCCATTACTTTAAAAAAAAAAAAAAAAAAAAAGGCATCTTATCCCCAGTATCCTAGCTACATTTCAGTAGGTACCTACCTAGTGTTTTCCTGAAGTTCCCTCTGGGAAAATAATTCTTTTATGTCCTGAAATGTTTTCTTGCTGAGTATTGTTTAGAGGCTGCTGCAATGTTTTCTAGAGGTGACAGCATTTCAGGCATGTTGGATATACAGGCCCTGATTTGAGCAAATATTTATGCATATGTTGAACTTTATCTCTGTGTAAATTAAACAGTATAAATAGATGTTTATAGGATTATAGAATTAGTTTGCAAAGTTTATCAATTACTTGGAAATTTTGATGAAAGCACTATGTAAATACGACTCTCTATTAATAATTATTATTTTACTTATTTATATGCAGGTCAGTAGACTAAAGACCCCATTACCTGTCCATTTCTTATTCAAGACAACTTTTATGTATCTGTCAAATGCCAAATTTAATATCCATAAATTAAGGATTTATAATGGAACCAATTCTGACATGATCTTAAAGAAAGTTGTGCCAAAAGGCCTATTAGAATAAATTTTACAAGAGGGTTTTGTGTCTAGAAATTCATTCCAAGATGTTTATAAGTTACTTGCCTCTTACATCACTGATAGCTTCACAGTTTGAATATTGTTATCCTAACTTCAGTTTACAGGACTACGTAAAATAACTATTGCTTATGAGCTGCATCATTGCATTATACCTCTTGAATATTAGCTGTAGCAATAAACATCTATCTATATAAAAATCACAAGTTTCAAAGCCTATTAAGTGTTTTGCTTCATAGTGAATCTTTGTGCATGTTTTATTTTAAAAATGAAGTTTGAAAAAAGCATGTATTAGCCCATATTGTTCCAGAAATAAAACCAGATGACTCATTTACCATGAGTTCAATTGGACAGGGCTCAGAGGGAGCCATAAAAACCTCCTAAAATGATCTCAATAGGCTTTTCTGTACATAAAGGTCATGTTTTCAAAGACTGCTGTTGCAGAGTCTTCCAAATCTGGTAGCAAGTGCTGTGTCCCCCTTAGGGAACTGAGGATTTCCTCTTTCCAGTGGTCTGTTTCTAGGTCTGTAAGGCCATGAGATAATGGACTTTAAATCTGACTTTTTTAGATATAAAGTGTGTTCCTAGTGCAGGCAGAATACACCTGCCCAGGTTTCAAGATGGTCAAGAATTTTGTGGAGAGGAGCAGGAGGAAATATTTCTTTATTGCTTTGACTTTTTTTCCATTTGCTCAAATAGAGGTTTGGAACGCTAGAAAAGAGTCCTGAGAAAGATGGTTTAGCATGCAGAGAGTAGATTTTGGTTCAATGAACATTTTCAGACTTAAGTGTCTAAACGTTAGGTAGCCAAATTCTTTGTCAATGGGCACTACACATCAGCTCTAAAAATCAGACTACTTGTTTAATTGTGTACATACAGATTTAGTTTGAAAAAATTGGCCAGAGTGATTTAGATACATATGTGATCAGTCATAGTTACTTGGGTATAATGCGGGAATATTTCTTATGACCTTCAATCCCCATTGGTTCATCTTCATTCAGGGCCCTAAACAATATAGTTTGAACCTAACTTGCTCTGGATCTGAAATTAGAAAAACACACGGTAGAAAACAATAGTACATTGTAGGTGGATAGACAATATAATCAATCTGTCATCTGTTAATTTCTGTGAATGAGTTTCCTTTGCTTTACACCATGCCCACCTCAATATATCAGCGGGTCTAACTAACAGGTAGCAAAGGGGGAATTTAAAAAACAAAATTGCATTCCACAGATTTTTCTTCTTATAGTCATTTGTGTTCTTAAACTACATTAGTTTTCCTGGCTTGACTCTCTCCATTAATCCTAGTGAACCTCATTATCTTTCTCACAGCTGTGATGAATTGGTGGACACAAGTAGTGTTAAAAACCTTTCAATTTACAGAAACCTATCCATTTAATTTCTTTCAGAAATTCCAAAAGAGCTGCGCAGAGCTGTATGATGGACTGCAAGGGAGTCTTTGAAATTATCATTATTTCATGACCAAAAGGGCCTAATGGATTTCAGACATCCTTCCCTCTATTATCTGGCAGCTGACATTGATCTATTCACCAGCAACTAACAACCAATCAGTGGTTGTCAGTGATGTCAAGGAGCTGTCATAATTTCTGCACAGTCACTTAAGCAATGCTATAATTAAATGTGCATATGCACATTCTTAATACTCTGTTATGCAACATATAAAATGAAAGGAATAGCAGTTTTTTACAAGGCTAAGCTCAGGTTGACTATTGTTAGGTTGTCTTGTCAGGAGTTGATAGTGCTGTACACAGTTCTCTTTCTTTGGGTCCAAAAGATCACTATATGACTGAAGATTACATCGTAAATATTGGTAATTTGACAGGGGAATTGGCACTAATTGCTACCCTAATACATTGACCTAACTTTAAAAATGCATTTTCTAGCCATTCTTTGTGTGTCACCACACCTATGTGTGGAGCAAAGGATTTTGGGGGTTATAGACCTGTTTAAAACCAGTAAGGGAAGAAAGTGCTGCTACATGTTACTTTGTGATGTCAGGATGGAAAGTGCCATATATTGAAAATGTAAAATGTTGCTATTGCAATTTAAGGAGGCAATACCGCACAGTCCAGTGAGGAAAATGCCATGGGATCTTCTTTAGTTTGTATTATTTTCTATTATTTGTTATAAACCAACACATTTTCACTTATAAAGCCTGCTGTACTCACCCTAGATTTAGGGACATTTCAACTCGCTTGCGTTGAGTATTCAAATATCCTGTGGTACATTTAAGTTTAAATACTCTCTGCAAATGTTGTATCCCTGGGGTAGCAGTGTACCTACCATGACTCTCAACACTTTTGTGGTGTTTATACATTATTTTTAGGCACTTCCGTGTATGCTTAGGAAGGAAGCTAGTCTGGTTCTGAATCTTACATTTTCATTAATAATGAGATTATTATGTGGAAGTTTGTATCAGTAAAGCGCAGTGAAAAATAGATGTAGAATTTCAAAAAAGTTTTAATGTTCTTGCAGAGCATTCAGTTCTTACCAGTGAAACTGTAAGCAAAGCTGCATGTTTATCTTGCTAAAGGTGAAATAAATTAGCAAAGTTTCAGTTACAAGAAAAAAATGCAGTATTTTTATCTACTGACAGTATTGTCTGTAAACTGTATCAACATACACGTAAGTAGAAACATAAAAGGCACCCCGGCAAGAAGGATTTCAATTTTTGAATGGAAACCAGTCAGTACTGTCTATAAAAATCATCATAACTTTAAAAAAATATTAGGACAGGTCTATAAATATTGAAAGGAAAAATAAGTATAAGAAAGATTCTAATTGTCATGTCCAAATATAATAAAATTAAATTGTTTTCAAAAGGTGTGTTTTTAATAGAGATAAGAAAGTAATTAATCAATAGACAACAATTTGACAGACCCAGAGTAGGTTAGGACACAGAAAGGCATTTGTTTATTCAAACGAATGGGCAAATTTAGAAAGACTTCCTAAGGCAGTGAAAGAAAAAAATCTCCTCTTTAGGATAAGTTAATTTAACATAATTAAAACACTAAAACTCATATTTATATAACAGTTCTTCCTTTGGAAATTTCTGATTAAGGGCTGGTGCTAATTTGAATTTGGGCCTCATTCAGTTATCTGACCCCCCACCCCCATCCCCAATATCTAACTGGTGATTGATTGTATATGGAGGGCCTTATGAAGCATATGGGGAGAACAGGCATACAATCATATCATCTTGGAGTTTCCATGCATTAAAATGCTGGTGAGATGCATTTCCTGGCCCTGATTCTGATCTCACTTAGCATGTTGTCACATCATTAGCTTCAGTGTTGCTTCAGATTAATGCTGGTGTAATGGAAAAAAAGTATTTCTAAGAACTATGGAGAGAAAAATTGCTGATTTAATATATGTTCTTATTTGGAATATATTTATTTTAGATGTTATAATTAATGACCAAAACAGTGCAGTGACTCTGGATTGCCTCAGTGTAAGTGAGAGCAGAATATGGTCTACTTGCTGTAATTATCTTTTAAATACCTTTTTTGAATAATAAGAATTGTTTTTACCTTTTAATTTTTTTTTTCTTTGCAACTTACTTTAACAATATTTAGTTGATTTGACAAACATTTTCCAAGGGGAAAAATGGAAACTAGTGAGAGAAAAAGGAGGAAAAACTAGAAAACCAGAAAATTTCAAACGAGAGAGAATTTTTCATGATTTTTATTTGGAAAAACAGGCCATTTATTTCATCAAACGTGTTTTTCAAACAAATATTTTCAACCAAGTCTACCTCTCAAAAAGTTATTGGAATGTTTCCCATGATAGCCCTCTGTTCTTTCGCAGAAATGTAAGCCAGTCCATGTCATCTATTGAATGTATGTTACATATGCCACTCTGCCCTTAGACATAGAATAAAAGTCTACTACAGTTTCCAGTTAGCTCAAACTGTAGAGACTCGTGCTTTGGGTTCAGTTGTCTGGGTTCATTTTCTGGTAATGACCAAGATGACAGTTATTACACTAGTGTTTTGCCAATCCCAGTTCCACTTTTACCTACCATTTCCATCCCCAAACAGGTTTACATTGGATTTGTAAGTTTTTTAAATAACTACAAAAGGTTTTACTTTTTAGTAGTGCTATGAATATTATTGTAGATGTGTTAGTTGATAGATGAAACTCATGGTTTATATACAATTGGTAATCACAGTTAGCTTAGTCCCACAGGAGATTTACAAAATTTTGGTATTTGTACTTTTGCTTTCGGTTATTTTGGTTTGTCAAGATGACAAAATTTAATCTCAACACTCCATGGGAATGAACCTCCACATACTGCACGAGTCATTTTTTTTTTCATAGGCACAACAACGATTTTAATAGCAATAGACCTATATTGTTGTGAAGGCACTTTTATGGAAAAGTTATGGAACATCATCACCAAGACATTGTTTACCCTTCCTTCTTCCTCTCCATCCCGATTGTCTATCTTTTCTCCCCTCTCACATTGCAGCCTCCTTCCTTCTCGCTGAACTGATCTGGATGAGTCTCTTTTGAGAATCTGTCAGCACTTAAATCACCCAGAGAGATTTGCAGTTGAATTGTACAAGCACTTGTTCATCCCCAAAGGCTCTGGGGCAGGTGGGATACCTGCCTATGTAGCATCTGCCATATAAAATGCCAAGTGCCTCTTACAATGTGTAAGTGAATTGATAGCACAGTGAATTGATAGCAAACTGGGGACTCCTGCAGGGCAATGCAAGACCTGTTTCACCAGTTTGCAAAGTCTCACTTATTTACAATATCCAAGTTAATTGAAAATGTTTGTGGAGAGCGAGTACTTGCAGATATGGCCACAGGAGCCCTGCCAAACTTGTCTTTGCTGAGTGATCCCCCACTGCCCTCCAGCAGAAGCCATGAGTTACAGAATGTTCTTCTGAAGGCAAATGTCATGCAAAAAGTTTCAATAACTGTCACTGGAAAACATGTAAAGTGTGAGGTCACATAAGGAGTAGCACAAAATGTACAGAATATTTTTATAATATAAATCTGTGTTGAAGAGTGCAATGACAAAGGCGCCAAGCATTGATTAGGCATGGAGACAGATACTGAGTGACCCACAGTGATGCTCCACGTAGGTGAGGATTGTGGCATGTTGGTCAGTGCAATTTGGGGAAATGCCACTGCATTTTGGCTGTGTAAATAAGTGAAAGGCTTTGTTCTCCAGGGCTATTAATATGGTATTGTCAAAACCACTTAAACAATAACTATATTACTCAAACTCAAACTAGCTGGGCTGCAGCCAGTAAAGGGAAGAGTTCTCACCTGGGAGTAGCTAAAGCAATGTTCTACATGCTTCTAGCTACATCCTAGCTTCCCTTGCTATCTGTGAGTGGAGTCTGCTTCTTCTCTTTTCCTCAATGTGTGTCTGTGTGTGGCGGGAGGACGAGGGCATTAGGAAGCGACATCTGCTAACCCGCTCACTCCTGCTGCCACTGGGCAGTGGGGTGGTGCTGAGGCCTGATGACTGGCTCACATTTGGGAGTAGAGTATGGAGGGTAATACAGTTTGCTGCCTGGGCAATGTAGCCATAGTGGGGTCCTTGTTTCATTCCCACTTCTTCATCTGGCCACAAGACCTCCCATGACACTGAGTGTCAGGTTGATCACCAGTTTTGGGATCTGAACAGAATTTTTCCCATGTAGTGAAATTAGCCTATTGCTGGGTGGATTTTGTCACCCTTTCCCCCAGCACCCAGGAGGTCTGGTTTTTGAGGGGTTAAATTAAACTCTCACAATTCTGGCAGATTTCAGTGTGGTTGGTGGGTGAGAAAAAGTGTCTAATCTGAGATCCCTGTTACCCAGTGGGCTGCTTGAGCATTGGCCCTGAGCACATCGTTTCATGGTCAGGAGGTGTCCTGTCCTCAGCATCTTCTCTCTCCTATTTCTGGCAAGGAAGAGGGGAAAGTGTGGGACTCTGGCTTCAAGGCATGGTCTCTTGGCAAGCCTCATGATATAGAGGGGACCTGACCTTCACTCTGAGGTTTATAGTGCACTCAGGCCATTGGTGCCGGTTGAGCCCTGCACTGGCATTATCCTGCCTGTCACCTGGGTGATGGTTACCCCAGTTAGGTCATAATTGGTAAATAAAGTCTTGGCCTCCGCATTTTGCCATATTATGGTGCCTGTGTCGTCTTGTGCCGGCATCAAAAAATGTTGAACTTAAACACTCCTGAGCCAGGTTCCCTGCTGGTGTAAATCGGTGTTACTCTACTGAAGTCAATAGAACTGTGACCCTTAAAATGTTGTCTGTATTGTAGCTAATAGAATTACATCAGCTTACACGAGTGCAGGGTCTAGCTTTGCTCTAGGTAATATGTGGCATTTTAATAGGTGCCAGTAGCTCTGAGCACAAGGCAATGGCAGGCCAATCTACAGCAACGTGATTGAGCAATCATCATATAAAATATTGGGAAAGTGCAAGGAAATACATTTTAATCAGTATTGAAAGAAATCCTTTTTAACCTTAAACATATTTATGACTGTGGAAATGTATACGTGTGATTTCTCCAGGCAATGGGAAAAGAAAGATCAAGGTGCAAGGGGGGAAAGAATTTTGATCAGCGCTAGATGTGGAGCTCAATTTATGTGAGCTGAGATGAGCATTACAATGACTCTCGTATACATTCTATATGCAATGTGGTGAACAACTAACAACATAATTTACCAATCATCCTGATGCTATTGTAAGAATTTTCAATTCTGTGCTAGTTTCCATGTTTACGTAATCACAAGGAAAAGTGGAAATACCTTTATAATAATTTTAGATACAGAGGGAACATTGGTATGTGATAATTCTTCAGTGTTAAGAATGGGCTTTATTCTACAATCCTTAGTCATGAGTAGGTATTACTTATGTGTAGTCACACTGGCTTTATGGGGTTAGTTCCATGAGTAAATACCAGACCTTGTAGCCCTACTGAAAAGAAAGAGAGAAAATAGTGAGGGAAGGGAAGGTGTGTGTAACCCTACTGATACCACATCAGTTGTTCAATAGAAGCTCCCGTTATGTGAAAATGAATATAAAGGGCCCAATTGATCCTGAATACCTTATTGAGGACAAGATCATGTCTACTAGTCAACCTAGAGTTTGAGACAATACAGAGCTACACCACTCCAAGGTATATAGGCCTTTAGATAAACTGGGACCTCTAGATGAAATGGGGATTTCTATAAATAGGGGGTCGCAAGTTGTGACCCCAGAGCCTGGCCAGGTGTGGGGCTGCGAGCCTCCCTGCTTCCTCGCAGTGAAGGAGCTTGAGGTGGGAGGGGAGAGGGCGGTGATACAGATACTGCTCCCCTCTACCCCTGAACATTCCTGAGTATGGAAGCAAGGATTAATGCCATATCCCAGGGCTCCCTGCATCCAGGTCATGTCCCCATCTGGGCTGTGCTGTCAGGTGAACAACAGGAGCTGTTTCTGCTCCTCCCTCTTCTTATGCAGACCAGGTGGAGAAAGTGACCTGGATGCACGTAGCCCTGATGTTGCTCCTCACAGCCCCCTAGGTAGCGCAGAGGAACAGCATTGGAGGGGAGAAATGGGGGAGCAAGCAGCAATACCACCTGCTTCATGCATGTAGATCAGTTTCCCCAGCTGGGCACAGAAGAGGGGATGCAAGAGTTAGGGGGAGAGGGAAGCCCACAGAGACCAGGGGTGAAGGGGAGTTAGGGGGTTAGTTCAGAGGCCTGCTGTGTGAAAGGGATCATCAATACAAAAAGTTTGAAAATCACTGGTATAAATATATGTATCTATACACCGCGCACATGCTGTGTAGATTAGACATGCTTATTTGTTCAGGTAAAATAATAAAATAATAAACTACAAATCTGAACCCTAAAGAACTTTATTATTTATTTTCAGGTTTTAAAAAAGTGCTAGCTTTACTTGAGGTGCACCTTTGAAAATTCCAGCCTAAAATTATAACCAGAGATTTTCTTAAAATAAACTTCTATAGCTGCTCAACAAGAGACATTCACTTATCCAATAACCAAAAAGGACAATTACATGAACATAAATATCATCTAATCACCGGATATAACCTTTCTCTCCCAGAAAGGCCTGAAAAATAGATTACCCTTGCAGCAACCCTTGGAGGTTAACCAATTTGACCCTATGGGTCAAAGAGCGGAAAGACCTGCAGGGGAGATGATCCTTCATAGAGGATTCTCCAATTTGCTAGAACATAGTTTCTCAATCTGTGGTACACATACCCCTGAGGGTACACGAGACACAGGCAGGGGGTACGTGGCAAAAAACCCAGTGAAGGGAGGCAGGCGGCAGCTGCCCACTTCCTGCCTGGTCCCAGCTCCCAGAGTGGAAAATTGAGTGTTGTGGTACTTACTAAATTTTTCAGAAGTTAGGGGGTACTTGCTACTTAAAAAGTTGAGAAACACTGTGCTAGAACATACAATACCTGCTGAATATATTACAGAAGGACATAAAAATGGCCATAGTGGGTAAGGCCAATGGTACGGTATCTTGTCTTCTGACAGTAGACCGTGTCAAATGCTTCAGAGGGATAGAACAGAACACAGCAATCATTGAGTGATCCATCTCCTGTCATCCATTTCCAAATTCTGGAAGTCAGAGGTTTAGGAACACCCAGAGTGTGTGGTTGCATCTCTTACTATCTTGACTAATAGCTACTGATGGACCTAACTTCTGTGAACTTATCTATTATTTTACACTTTATACAGAAATGGTGAACAAAGGAGTCTGAAGTGTTAGCATTTGAACTCCATTTCCCAGAATGTTAAAAATTCACATGTTAGGTCTAGGTCAATGTTCTGGCACCAGTCTACTTACCTGAGTATATTTTTCATTGCACAGTCAGTGACTACATCAAACTGTGTTTTATTTGCTGCAGGTTCATATAATTATATTGTAATTATTAACAGAGCGGTGTTTTTCCTCTTAGGAAGAGCAGGTCATCTTTCCAAATTCTGGCAGCTTAAGTCAACCAAATCAAAGATCAGATGCAAAATCAACAAAGCCTTTCAGTGTGTGTGACAAAGGACAAACTCATTTAAAATACATTTGGAATAATGTTTATATAATTTTGCAGAATAAATATTTGAGTTAAGTTCCTGTGCATTAGCTGAAAGTGAATTTGTGATCCCTTTAATGTAAAGTAATATAATCAGCAGGTGTTGTATAGCAGCAAATATACAAAGAGCGATAAAAATATTTCATGAGCCAAGATGACTTGTCATGACTATTTATTGATAGAACATAATTTAACTTCAGATACTATAACTTGAAAGCAGTGTTCCCTAATAGATAGGGATGCAGGAGATCTGGGTTCTATTTCCAGCTCTACCACTAGATTCCTAGGTGACCTTCAACAATTGCTTTAGTTTCCTCACCTGTAAAATGGGGATAACAATGCTTACCTACATTCATCCATCGATTTCAAAGAAGTTTATAGAAAAGTGCTAAATAAGAGCCAGAAGGTAGTGGCGTGAAATCCTAAAATTGCTGGTCCCCTCTAACTCTGCTGATGGAAGGGAGTAGAAGCTGGCTTGACTGGGCAAGTGGGCATGGAAGATGAGGAGCAGTGGTGAGTGTTAAGGCATTCTATTAAGACGTGACTTTGAAACTTCCCTCTCCTACTCCAATATACCTTGAACCTATTGGTCTTTAGGAACTGTTCTAGGGCTTTGGGAAAAGGTTGAGAGAGATGGAAATTTGGAGGTTTTAGGTAGGGTGAGACTTCTTTGTCCAGCTGGTTGACTGATTTAATGTGGCTGGCTCATTCCAGGATGAGCTAGCTATTTTTTATTTTAATTAGTTTTTTGCATGTCTGTGTACTTTAATTTCTGTATGAATGATTAGGGCTTTCAGATTTTCTTATAAACTAAAATAAATTATAAGAAAAGCTGTGCTAGATATTTTCCTTAATGAAAGTCTATGTTAGAACTGGTTGGGAATTTTCAGTTGGAATGATTGTCTATCAGAAAAATGCAATCTTTGCCAAGTTTTGAAATTTTCCATGTGGGATTTTTTTTTTTTTAATTTTTCTATTTGGGAAAGTCTAAATGAAATAATTAAGTTGGTCATTTTGACCTGATTCAGAATATTTTATTTTTTTAACTGGCCCCAATATTTTTGTTTTGAATCAGTTCAACAAACATAAACTTGTATGCATTGGCTTCTGGTAGTTCTTTGGACTCCATTTTCTCTTATGGGCTAGGCTTCCCATATAATGCCACCTGGATTTCTGACTGTATGGTGCAACATCAGATCCTGGCCTATAGTGGGGAATGGTGGGGGATCAGGCTCTCAAATTACAACTCCCATGAAGCATTGTACTGTTATGGAAAAATGTAGTTTAATATTGAAATGACTCAATACAAAGCATTTAAGGTTAGTTCAATAAACTTGAAAGGAAGTTTTTAGATTTTGGGAACATCAGCATGTTTTGTTTCGGTTTAAAATGTCAAAACACATTTGACATTTCTGAATTGAGTTTTGTTTGGAATTTTCTTTCTATGAACTATTTCAAATTTTCATTTTGATTGGGGATAAGAACGAATGTTCCCACTGAACAGAAATTCCAAATTTCACTTAGCTCTGTTCTGTGCTTTCACAGTAAGGAGTGGGACACTATCAACATAATCTCTGCTCCACCAATTTCATGGAAAACCAAGTGAATTACATGAACTGGGGTATGTGACTTTCATTAAACTAATAAAGCCCTTTTACAGCGTAAATGGAGAAGTCAGCTGGCAGCTGTACAGGAAATAACAGCTGCCCAGAGAGACTATACACATCATCCAATCATTGCGTCAGCACATGACTATAAGAATCTTAAAAAATGGTTCCTTTTCTGCTCCCTTTCCGATAAGGACAGGCATCAAATAGCAATGTGTTCTTGGAACTCACTTGTTCAATCTTCTCTTTGCTGCTGTTATGGCTGGAAGATAATATTTAGAACCAACCAGGAAACGTTAATAGAAAGAGAAAAGACATATGAAGTCATTTACAGTGAGTGCCATTAAAACCCTATCTGTTCTGTGACCTGTGGGATGTTGGTACCGCTGCAACCAACATCATTATTTTTCCTTGATGCAGTTGAGTCTTTGGCTGAAACAAAGGATGTGCTAATATTTAGCAGAGTAATAGTGCCACAATCACTAAGAATGACAAACTTTCAGTTTTATGTTTGTTGAGCTTGGAAATTTGCAAAACAAACAGTCGTTGCTCTGATCGTTTTACTGACTCTGACCCTGATCTGAAAAAACTTACACATATGTGCACATAGGTCATTCCACTGAATTCAGAGTGGCTAATCCCATGTGGAAAGTTATTTGAGTGCATAAAAGCAGGATTGGAGCATAACAGACATAGACTGGACAAGATACACTGGGGGCAGAGGACAGATGGTATAATCTTTGCATTTTATACAACAATTTCTCTTCTGCAATCCATCCCGATTTATGCAAAGGAGATGGACATGATTGACCAGTTGATAATTCTCTCAGGATGGAATGTGTCAAGGGAAAAGAGAAACTCCTCCTTCATTATGCTGATTCTCAGACGGCATATCGATCTTTAAGGATCACACCCTGCTAGTGTAGGTTATAGTGTAGAAATAAATATAGCATAAGTTATAGAAACCCTGCTAGGTTGTTATAAGTCCTGCCAAGGCATGCTCAGACCAGCTCACAGAATCAGGGTACTGTAACCTACTTCTTGATGGTCCCCACTCTGAGTGGAACTTGGAAACAGGAAAGAATTAAGCCTTCTGGAGTTTATCTATGTGGGTTTTTTTTTTTAAGTCATTTAACTTTCCCAGTGTTATAATTTGGGGTTAGAAGGTATTTGATTGACGTGGGTCAGTAGTTTTGGACTTCATGGAACAAATTAATCTTTAGTCTGATATTGAATGAGATGTCCCCAGAGGACCATTTCCTTGCCAATGCAGTATTGTTCTGTATGGAGTGCTTTATTGTATTTTTGTCAAGTCCAGTTTGCAATGCACCAAACAAAGCAGTTTCTACCGCTTCCCTTTGGAAACTATTTCACAGGCTAATAAAATATTAAACACGCTTTTTGTGTCAATAGTCTTTAAAGTCCCATTATTATTACACTAGTCAGAAATATATAATACCATATTTTAGTTAACAAATAATTATTTCACACACACAATGAGTGAGGTTATTCTTCATTTCCAACTTGCAGCTATATGGAAAAGTCAGCCAGAATAACTAATGAGGGTGGAGGGGTGAGGTTTCAGGCACAGTTGTTTAGTTGTAAACAAGTTAACAACTTTGTGTTGGAAACAAACAAATTTAAAACAAAAGATGTTTTGAGATGAATCCCAGAAGGCAATTCAGCCATGTGCTATCAGCTCCTGGTAATGAATTCTGCTAGCAGATGAATAATTTATTTTCAACATATTACACACAAACTGAGACACGACCAGGGGCTGAAAACTGCAGTGCTACACTCATCTCTCATGAACTACATATACAATGAGTGGCTCTTTATCTATCATACAGTGGATAGAAAATGGCTGTATCATTTCTCATTTGCTTTGAAAGATCTATTTTTTCACACACGCAATTTTCCAGAGCTTCCATCTCATAGCCTTATGCTTTTATTCAACTGCAGCATCAGCAACAAACAAACAAACAATGCTTTATCTATGTCTTGTTAAGACTAAATAAATATACTTTCAGAGGTGTGCATGTACAAATGAAAGCCAGATGTGGTTCCTTTGGAGCAGTAGGATTTCTCCATGTTTGCTCTGTATGCTACCCTTTCTCTCTGCTTGCTTGCGGATATGGGACACAATGGTACAGAAGGGAAATGCCAGTTCTTTGGCATGTTCCTTTCTTTGACTCCTTCAAAGCCCTTCCGCAGGTGCTTCTGGAGTATTGTGGGGACTGAAAGTCAAGAAGCTATTTTCTGTAGCATTCTTCCCTCGTAAGGCAATGGATAGCCAGGCCTAAACTAATATTACTTCAAGCAGTATTTATAGTGGGCTCAGAGCTACACCTCCTGAGGGAGGTTTAGCAAAGTCATGGATTGCCTGCCTAATGACAGCAAAGGTCAGGATATACATCTTACAAATATGATGGTGATATCCAAGTGATAAATTGCATCAACTGAGCACCTTTTACTGCTTCACCTGCACTGTCCCTATTAATCTGTCTCTATCAGGGTGACACCTAATATTGCAGACCTATGAGCAGCTTCAAACAGTTGCCGTTGATTAATTTTACCATCAAAATGTAACTGAATTATACGCTAGTTAGTAATAATCTCATGTTATCAACTTTTTTCTGCAGAATAGTGTGAAAATGCTGAAGGCAGACATTTGTAGCAAATGTGGACAGCCTGAAAAGTGTAATTATATTGTGATTACAGAGGAACATAATCACACACTGGCTACATATATTCTATGACATATTTATGTGATTAACTCCCTCTCTCTCTGATTTCTTCTCTTTCATGCCTGTTACTGATGTGTATTTTGATCTTCAATATTAAGTTGTGGTTTTAAAACACAGTGATTTCCAATCTCCATAAACTGTACCTGATCTTTGACCTGTAATGTGTTAGCATTGTTACAGACCCAAGGTAGACTTATACATTCATTCCAGTTTTTGTACACTTCCCCCTCCTATCCAACTCAGTGTTCGGATTAAAAGGCACTGAGTATTATTGAAGTATGAATGTACTTTGAAACTAAGGAGCTTCACTTCCACCCTCAGAGTGAACTCTTTGAGCAGAATGATGAAATCCTAATGATGTTGGTCCTGCTTCCTAATGATGTTGGCCCTGTCTTAATATCCATTTTATATGTGGGTGCAAAAAGTATGCCTGAAAGTCAGGCTGTGAGCGATTGCATCTCTCATTGACTTCAGGTGGATTTGTGGCATTCATTTCTTCTGAAAATAAGCCCAAGGAGATCAAGTGGCTTGCTTAAGATCATTCATCAAGCTAGTAGCAGAAATGGATGTGGTTCCCAAAGTATCCTGGAACCTGGACTTCTGCTCTAACCACTAGTCCACAATGCCTTCTGCTCTACAATCCTTTACGTAACATTTTTTCCCCCAGAAACAGACAGTGAATTGGTGAAAACGAGACTATTTCTTAAAAAGTGTGTTTGTATATATAGTGCATAAAATGACCACCTCAGAATAACATATAAAAGTTTGGGGAAGTTAACTTTTCATGTATTTTATTTTCTAATTACACTTATAAGGCTTCCCCCGCCTCTCTGTTTGAGGTATTATAATTATATTAAGCACTGAAACCCAGGCAAAATGTCATTTCAAACAAAAATTATTTCTAAAAATTGACAAAAAGAAACAGAATTATTTTAACCTTCCCTGTTGCCTCCTATGAAAAGGAGTGTCTGAAATGCTCTTGCCTCTTGTGCTGTTTTGAATGTGAACACTGCAACATGTGAAGGCATTTCTTGAGAAAAATAATTGTTTAGGAAGTTATGTCCTTATCTTTGATAGGTGGAATGAGTTTCAGTGCATTTTAACTGTGTTTCATTACTGATGCTCAAAAACTAACATACTGCAAGAGAATGGTCAATACTTGACCAGCTTGAAACTATAATAATTACTTACATCTAAATAGGGCAGAAAACTAGCTGTTGGATCCTTCTATGATGATTGTGACATAAGTTTAAATGCTTATTAAACTCCCAAACGTGCTGTAGCAGAGTTCACAGCATAAACTTTCTTTACACTCCTTGCATCACTGGATTTTGTATCATGCTTCATTTTAGGCCTGTATATGGAAAATCCCCTATTGCTGTCAGTAGGATTTAATGGGCTAAATTCTCCACTGGCACAAATAGGAGCACCTGCATTGACTTCAATGGATTTTTTTCCCCACTTATACCTACAGGTGATTTAGCTTAATATTTGCAGCGTGCTCCATATAAATACAGTGATAAGAGTACAGTGCATCTAACGGTACTGGCCATGATGTCATTCACTTATGGTGAAGCCTTGGTTTCAGAAGGCGGCACTAGGTTTCTATTTCACTTAATATACTTGATTAATACATCACATTTTGTTTAGTAAAGAGTGTTGTGTTGATAGTAACTGGGAGGTCTGTTCAAGATTTACTGACAAACACTGATGATTAGTTATTTTAGCTAAAGACAATATTTTTAGGATTAATAAAGAATATGGGAATTTTATTCCATCTGAGAAATGCTGATATCTAATTAGAGACCAAGTTAAGGGATGAAGTTGTGGGTCCTTTCGCTAACTAGTTTCTTTTAAATGTGCTGTTGTAGTTGCAGTATGTTTCTCTAAAGGACTTGAATATCAAGTTTGTCAAGTTGTTTTAACTTGACCAGGGGTCCATTTAATCTATCATTTTGATTAACTACCTATTAATCTAATCTATTCTTGACTCTCTGTGTAGGTATTTATAGCACACTGATCATCATTGTATCTAGCAGACAGTCAAACTGTATTATTTTGTGCTCAGGCATCATTATCAATATTTTAACCCAAAGTATTCTTATAAGTACAGTTGATGCATACATCTCTGAATTCTTCAGGACAAAGTTTTAACAGCTGGACCTTATTTAATCTTTCTGTTGATAATGCAGAAACCAGAATAGAATACAGCTCACTCACTAATAGCTGCATTTGCTTTACTATACCAACAAAGGTAAAATGTAGTAAAAGTTAGTAAAATAAGCACATATGATGCCGAATACCCAAAGGGAGAAGATCTGTCAGTTAAGACAAAACTATTTTTACATAGACACTTTTTTCTCACTGCAAGTACACATTTAAAAAGAAGAAAAGGGGGGGGGGGGGAGTTTCCTAGAAAATGGGAGCTCTGCAGCACTGCTTCAAGTCTGAATCCAGGTTAAGAAGAGTCTCATCTACATTTAGTTTCCACTCTGTCAGCTTTTGGAATCAAGAATCCACGGAACTAACACCAAATAATTCCTACTGCCTTGTTGGGTTTCTTGCTGAGTAAATCAGCTTTGTTCATAATCTCCTGGAACTTCTCCTGCCTTGGAAGATTGCATTGCCTTTACTTGCGACTAGAGAACAGAAGCTTTGCACCAGGAGCCACTACTTCTGTGTATCTATATATTGTGACATCTTAAAATAGTCGGCTGCATTCACAATCAAATGAGATCAGCAAGCAGATGCTGGAAACTGAGGGCAGCCTCTGCAAAGAACTATCTTACTGGCACCAGCAAAACTAATAGAGCTCATTTGAATTCAATTCTTTTGGTGGGAGTTTCATCTGTTTTCTTAATATACTATGCTGGTTGCTAAAGGCAGGAAGAAAATAAGACAAGATAATAAAAGGAAAAAATAGTATTGCAAAGTGTTTTTAAATTATTCCCCTTGTGCATCCCTAAAAACCCTTAGTAAAATAGAAAAAAAATTGCATTTTTAAAATATATATATTCCACCCACCCTCATTCCATTTTTTCTTCCCATAGTTATCTTATTTCTCTAACAACAGAACATGAAGGGACAACAACGTACTGCACACTTGTAAATCTAATCTTGTAACTTTTAGAGGGTGCTAAGTTTGGAACATTCTGCAATTTGTGATTTGTTTTCTTTTTAAAAATTTTCTTCTTGTTTTTTTTTTCTGCGAGAAAATTGAGATGAAACTCAGTCATGTGGCAAGGACTGAAAGCCAAACTGCCATATTAAAAATATAGGGCTGAGTTGTGTCCTATTTCAGATGCCTTTCTTTTTATGATTTAATAAAACAGCAGTGGTGGGTGCCTAATACATGTTTCTTACAAAAATATTGTTACTTATATGTACTTTCATATAATGGAGTACTGGCCTAGCAACTACCAACAGACATCTGCCCCTTTCCTCCCACACCACCCCCATTTTTTAAAGGAATGGAGAATTTTAAATATGTTTTTGTGTATGTGACTTAGATATCTATTTTATACACATACACTATATGTAAAACTGGGTTTCACTGTAGCATTTTGTAAGCACTGCATGTAAAGACACTATGAAGAAGTGCATACTATTTTTTAATTTTTCAATAAATATGCATGTGTAATAAAACTCAGCTGATGTGGATCACTATAGTTTCCTTGGCATAAGTTGGCAAAGCTCCATTAAAGTCCTCTTTAGATCTGGTCCATTGTGTTGGTGAACTTGTTTCAAGATTTGCATGAGATGACTGTGAAATGTGATGCCAGTTCAGAGGCTTGTATGGTGACAATTTTGTTTTGAGGTTTTTTTTATTTGAAACCTTTTAAAAACATGAAGTGAAACTACCTTTTTTTTTTTTTTCTGCTTTTCAATCTAAATCTCATGAAATGCCACTCAGTCTCCCATTATTTCCACCCAAGACAGACTTGGAGACTGAGGATGGGATTTATCATTGACTTGAATGAGAACAAAATTAATACAACGTTAAATGTTTTTGAAAATTCCATCTGGGATGCTGTGATTTTTCTTTGGAAAACATTGGAAAATTCAAAGTTATTTTCATGGTCAGTGATGGCAACACTGACTTAGCAGTTTATTCAGATAAAAATGGAAAATAAGTGGAAATCTATTGTCAAGGCAGTTGAAGTCTCATAGTTATAAAATACATTACAAGTTACCAGCCAGACATGTGCTCTAGTACATAATAAATCTCAAGTGGTGAGATATCATCTGACTTAAGATGGCTGAGTTCTCGGAGAGTGTTACCAGGAAAACATCAGTTACTGTAACTCTTTTTTTAGAATGCAGTGGATCATAGCAGGATTAAAGAAAATGGTTAGCCTAGCCCCAAAGATGAAACCTTGCAAGTTTGGAACCCATTGCCTCATTGTTTGTTTTGTTTTGGGGTAGGGTGCGTGTGTTCCAATGAATCATTGTTTTCAACAATGAACTTCATCAAGTCTGACAACTGGAATCCACCTGCTGATAGGACTGTAGCACATTTGGCTCTGACAGCTACAAAATATGAGCCTGAAGATATCCTGTTGTGTTCAACAGCAGAAGTCCTGCAACTGTTGGACAGCTATCTCTGCACCTCCAGCATAAACATGGTGTGGATTGCTTCTTGTGTAATTTTGTGGTATGCAGTACAAAAGAAGATTCACTGTCAGGTCTAGTAACCTGGATAAGTAGATCTGGGGCAAGCTGTGACAATTTTATGAATAGGGCAGTGTGTTACATTTTAACCTCCCCATCACCTGCAAAGGAAGGGAAAGGACCCAATTAATCATGCTCTGCACATGTATGTGTCAGGGGGCAGGAGAGTAACTGGTGGGTCCTAGATAGAGGAGGCAGAACTAAACTGTAACAATAGACTGAGGGAGTTTAGCTGGAGATTGAGATTGCAGAAGAGACAGATCTCTCTCATGGACAGAAGCACTGAATTAGAGCTTAACAGGCAGGTACAGCACAGGAACTATAGTGACTCCTGAGAGGGATGGAAGGGCTCTTAATTTGGAGATATGTTTGAATCTCTATTTGGACTTGTTCATGCTATCCCAGAAGGAGGTTAGACTTTTATGTGATTTGACCAGAGGGTCAAGCTATGGAACATTAGGGGTGGGGTGTCAGGAGATGTAAACTGAGAGAAGCCATTGCAGGCCAAGGAACTGGCCACAGAGTGGAGGATGGGGGTGCAAGAGGAGAAGTCCTCTGTAATGCTGTGTCTGGGCATGAGGGTGTGTCCTATATATGAGACTGCCTCTTACAGGAGGTCACAATCACAATTGTATTGACTACTATACCAGATATACTCATAATAAAACAAACAAAATAAACTTAGGCCTCTTAGAAAAGGTGTGTTGAAGTTAAACACCAATGAATTTTTAAAATTGCTTTATTGCCATCTTACATTTATTAACAACTCTAAAATCCATGTGAGGTTTGCTCTTTTGATATATACAGTATTACCCAGAAAATCTTCTGTCATGCTGCAGTATTGTAATTACCCATTTTTTGACAATTGTGGCAAATTTTTCAAAATTGCAGGCTGAAGTGCAAGAAAACATGACGTTGGATGTAAAATAGCCAATTGTGGGTACAATTTTATATTTTCCTAATGTTTCCTATACAACTACATGTGCTATTACCATGGCCATTCTTCAGGCAATATTATGTAAAGGATTCCTGCATCTTACGTGCACATTTTTTAAAATTTACCCTAAGGTAGGATAAAAAAACCTCTACTTTCCGAATTATTATTTGCCCATCTCTGCCTATTTCATTGACATATTTCTCCCCATCATTTGCAGAATATATTTGTTATTCTAAAATGAATTAAAGATTAACTCTGCCTAATAACTTCTGACAATAACTGGAAAGCCTACAAAAGAAAGGTGAAATGGGAAAAACACAGGGACTTCAGAAATGTAAAACCAAAATCTTTCCCATTTACAAAAATTATGCAGAGTCTTTACTAAAAACATAAAAAGAATTTAGAACTTCTGAACAGTGCCAAACTGATTACTCTGGACAATGAAATCCTCTGTTTTCGGAAAGAACAGGTAGAGTGATCATATTTACTGCCCTTGCAGGGGTGCAATAAGGATTAATTTAATATTTATACAGCAGTTTGAAAATGTGAAGTGCTATATAAGTGCTTCGTATTAACACAGCAGCTGTGCATACTTCCCCCCATTCCTTATGAATGTGTCTCTAGGAGTGAGAAAATAGGTTGATTTCCATGGCCCATTCATCCTTGGCCACTTTGAAAGTGCCAGCAAAAGTACCAGTTGCATTTATATGGACAATTGCCTACTAGGAGCTGGATCTAGACTACTAATTCACTTCACATAGCCCACTGAACAGCTGTTAGATATTTTAGTCCCAATTAACTTGGGCCGGATTTGAGTGGGTGACCATGTAGTTAAAGTGCACATGCCTTATTACAACGCTCCTGAGTCTTTCAGATTTGTGGTTTTGTTTGTGGGTTCCTCTCCTCTTCCCTTCCAAATTTCAGATTGTGGTAGGGGGAGGGCAAATTTCACTGTGATTCCAGGGGCTACTTAGGCACCTGAAAACTCTTGCTTTTTGTAGATAATAATTTAGAAATGAGCTGACAGAGTGCTGTAACTAATTCCTATATAAAGAAAAAAAAAATATTAGACTCACTCACCTCTAATACTAACATATTCTGACATCTTGTGTCAAGTCACTTAAGGGACACTGGTTAGGTTTAAAATTTTACTGTATATTCTTACTTTCTTACAAACTCTTGAATACAACAATTGTAGAAAAATCTAAATTACTTTCTATCATTTAGGCTACTAACTTTTTGCAGTTCATCAAGCTTGGAATAGATCATTTAACTTTTCGATACATCCTACTCGGGCAAAGCCCTGTGAGTTTATACTGCACCTACCTTGTGGCTCTAGGGGTGTTACCATACTACAAATAATAGATTAGAAACTGCCTTTAAATAAGAATGTCACGTTCACAGTATTGCCAACCCCAAATGTTCAAAAACCATGAGTTGGGCTCACCAAAAAACAAAATATTGGCTTAAAAATCATGATTATGTAAAAATAATAGATTTGATCTTTTTATTTCCCTTCTGCTATTTGAGCCTTTAGGGTACACTGGGGTCACTTTTTGAAGCCTTCTGGCGGGTTAGAAACTTACTTTTCCTTTTAAGAATGAAGGCTGAAATCATCACATATGCACATGACTCCAGGGGCTGGGGCTTTAAGGAAAATAATAATCATCAGACTCATAATAAAATCAAGAGTTGGCAATACTACTTTCTCTTTAAAGGCCAGTTTACTTTCCAGAAGGCTCTTAAACACAACATTACAGTGACTGAGTTGCAGTTCTCACAGGAGAATATTTACAACCAAACACCAAGAAAAGTCCACATTTTAAAGCTGAGGGGGGGAAAAAATGAGTCTTCTGAGATACATCATGGCCACTGCAGGCAGGAAAAGAAAATACAGGAGCTCTGGGCAGCTATTCCTCTTAAAAACAATAAAAAAAATTAGAGGGTCTAACCTTCCAGTCCTTAATCAGGTAATACTTCTATTGCCATCAGCATCTCCATTTATAGATAAACATGTGCTCAATAACTATACCCTTCAGACATACATATCTTAGCCAGGGCTACACATTTTATATGCATTGGCACAGGGACTATGTTTTTCTGAGATATTCTGAACAGTGCTGAGCCCTCAGATGGTGCGCAGTGAATAATACAAATCATGACAGTAATCATCGACTGTATGGACTCTGTGGATGCAGTTTCTGTTCTTTGTTCTGGAATTGGCCTGAATACAGCTGAAACCCTAAGAATTTGAGGCATAAACACATCTGATGCTCATATGACACTTTCTCTTTCCTTCCTTTTCTCAAACTCAGAACAACAAATGGTTTTGGGTTCAAATGTAAAATGTCATAGCAGCCATGGCTCTACAACCCAGCCTGGGGCAAAACCTGCCGTCCACTGGGGGTTAAGTGATTTCCTCTCACCTGACTCTTGTTCTCTCTCTTTCTTCAACCATCCCGACTTCTGTGTTGCTTTTCATGCTGTCTTCCATGACACCCTTCCTAATTGCCTGGGACCATTCTCTGGAGTCTCTGAGAACTGGCCTTCTCGGTTTTGCTCCCATCTATTAGAGTCCTATCTTTTTTTTAAAGCATGCAACAGAGCGAGAGGCTGGCCTAGTGGATAGGCAGCTAGCACACAGAGACTTGGGTTCTACTTTCCCGGTGGACTTCCTGCATGACCTCAGGCCTGTGCCTTAGGGACAGAGTTTCAAAGGTTTTTAGGCACCCAAAGATGCAGCTAGGCATCTAGTGATGTTTACAAAGCTCCCCACCTTCTAGGCACTGTTGAAAACCCCACTAGGTGCCTAAATACCTTTGAAAATCTGGCCCTTAGTCTCTCTGTGCCTGTGCCCCATCAGTACAATGGGAATAATCAACACTACTCTACCTCCCAGAGGGGCTGAGAGGAGAAATAGGTTAGACATTGAGAGTCACTCAGATATTATGGTGATGAGGCCTTATAAATAGCACAGAGTGGGAACTTATACTGCTGCTATCCCTTCCCTTGGTTTTGGCCCCTTCTTTTCACCTATCCCTCTCACATCTCCCTCTTTTCTGAATGTAACCTTGGCTTAGCTGAATTTCTTCTGAATCCCCTGAATGCGCTCTCCCTCCTCCCCTCACACCCCCCAGGGATTCCTGTTTTACAGGCTCATCTGATGACGTCCAGATCCTTAATTTAACCACCAACCCTTTCTTATCTTAATCACCCTGCCTCTGTTTGTAAACAAAATGTCTACTCCCTACTCCAGGGACACAAGCTAGGAGCAGCACCTCTTCTCTGCAGAACTCATTCATCCCACATTGGTGGGCTAAGACATGTGCCATGATCACACCTCCTTTACAAATTGCAGGGCGGGTGGCGGCGGGAGGAAAGAAGCAACCTTTGCCCCTCCCGTTGTCACCCCATTTCCTTCTATGCCCTTCCTTTCCCTTTCCTTCCCCCCTAGAATCTAAACTTTCAGAAGCCTTGTCTATTTTTGATATACAAGTATGTCTCAAGGAGCAAATAAGCCTTTTAATCATTTCTTGTCAGTTTAAATGTAGAGGATTTTTTGTATTTTCTTTATCCAGAAAAATATATACTGTACTGTACCACACAATCATGAATGTACCGGGGGGAAACCTACAGAACCATTGCAACAAATTTCCAGCAAATAGCCTAGTGAGATATTTTCATTTTCAAAAGACACAAAACCTGCCATTACATTTGTTCCTCCTCTCCCCGCCACCCCTCAGCCCTAGGTGCATCATCATCCAGAGTTTTCAAAGAAAATAGAGTGAACTGTGATGTGAACCCCAAAGGAAAGAGATGCCACCTCTGTAATATACTGAAATGTCAAGAAATCATTTAGTGAGCTAGTGGTGCCTTTAGTGGCTGGTTATAATTTGCTTTGCCATCTGATAACGTGTGTGTTTGTAGATCAATTATCTCAAGAGCCCTTTGGAGCCAGAAGGTCAGCTTTGGCATATTTGTCAGATTCTTCTTTGTAGACATGCCAAGTATATTTTTTTTTCTCCAGCACTTAAGAGATCATCTCTCAATGTAAGTGAAGAAGGGTGTTATACAGTGGGGAGAGGAAGGGGGAACTCCCACTGATTTAGCCTAACAATATATTATTATTTATTTCTAATTTATATTCAAAGATTTTAAATGAGGACTTTCACTGAAGCGTCTTTTTGTTCTGTAACTGTGACTCATTTGTGTGAATCCTAATACCAAGATTATATAGTTAAATCTCTAAGGCTTCCTCCCAGACCAGATACTGTTTCCAGACAGACCGGATAGCATTCCTAGTTGTAGCATCAAGCGCCTGTCTGTGGACTAAGAGTAAATAGTTCTATATAGAGGATTTTAGACTTGAATATTGGGAAAGAAGGTTAGTAATACTGGTACACCTTGGGTTGCTGAAGGGAAGATGGCACAAAAATGCTGTATTGTTTCTGACAAGTGACATGACAGAAAAGAACTCAAAGCAAAATGGGGTTGAATAAAAGGAACCATACTAGGAGTGCAATTATTCCATACAGCACCAGCTAGTGATATATTTAGCATGGTGACATAATAGCACCTTTTACCTGGGAGTTTTGAAGCACCTTACAGACACTAATTAATTGAGTTTCATGATGCCAACAGTACTGAATAGAAGACTAAGTATGATTATACCTATTTGAGAAATAGTTAAACTAGGGTATAGAGAAGTTAAAGGGAGTTGCTATGTGTTATGCTGAAAAGTCAGAGGAAGCGTTAAAAGATATGTATCTGAAACCTCAACCCTGTGCTCTAATTTCTAGACAGAATCTTTAAAAATCACAGATATTGGGCCTGATTCTCCTCTGATCTACACCAGTGTAATCCACATCAATTTATATCCAATTTAAAGTGGTGCAACTGAGCAGAGAATCATACCCATTATATTTAGTGTGAAATTTTAAAACAATGTTCTAGCAATTTTATAGGGTGTAATCACGCAGCATTCATCAATGTAATGGCATGAGCTCAAAGGCAAGATTCTGTCACCCTTATTCATGTTGAATAGCACTTTACTCCATTAGTGGTGATACTGATCTTTAGTGGCACGTTTCACGGACTAAAGTATGCTTTTCAATATTAGAAAAGATAAAATCTCAACAAAAACACCTTATTTATATGGCCCCCTGTTACCATAGTAACTGGAGCATCTCAGCATCTTTCCTGTACTGATGTAGAGAGGTGCTGTTATCTCCATTTACAGATGGGAAACTGAGACAGTGACACACAGTGACTTGCCCAGAGTTACACAGGAGGTTGAGTGGAGCAGGGAATTGAAGTCAATCCCAGTTCCAAGTTAATGCCCTAAGCAATGGATCATCCCTCTCATTGGAGCCTTGCTGTGGATGGACCTAGGCCCAGAAAGCTTAGTAGAGCCCAGCAACATATGCACCAAGGAAAGCCAAAACAGAAAAGCCCAGTAGAGCACTCATGACTCTGCTTAAATATCTGCAAAATCTTCTGTGAGTGGTGTCTCCCTTTGGCAGGTAGTGCTTCAGTTGTGGGCAGTTTGAAAGAATTAATATTCCCTATTCTTCCTCCTTTCCCTACTCCCCCTTGTAAACTGTAAGAGAATGTACCATGAACTGTTTATGTAAACCACAGCATATATAAAAACCAAGAGGTAAACTGGGGGGAAAAAATCGATGAAGTAAAAGTTTGTGTAATGGAATGTCCTATTATGCTTTGCTAGACATGAAGACCAGCAGTAATGAAATTTGCATAGAATATAATTGCTGTTCAAATTTGGAAGTACTTGTTCCCAAGTGATTTCAAAGCAAGTTTCTTAAGCTTTTTACCAAAAACAAAAACATTCATCATAAATGGTTCCTGGCTATGGAGAGCTCATTTCAGAGTTTACAACAATTTCATTCTTTTCCCTTTCATGTTTAATGCATATTTATAGAATCTACAGAGTGAAAACGAAATCAAGTTTTGACCTTTTAAGACCTGAGGCAGCGGAGAGCTAATTTGTTTTGAGGTCCCTTTATGCATTTAATTTAATTTATTGGAATCAAATGAATGTGAAATGATAAAATAATTATTAAAATGGTGCTCCCCCGAAAAATCAAAGCAATTTGGGCTGATTTTTTTAGAGGTCTATGATTCAAGTAGACCATGAAGATAGATATGTCTCTTCTCCTCCCCTCCCTTTATCCTTAATTTACTCTTTATTTACTTTGTGTATTATGATGAATCTTGTATTTTGGTATATTTGTTGTATTTGGAAAAATAATAAATTATAATGAAAATATATTAAAATGGAAATGGAAGTAAATGAATTGAAAGGAAAATAGAGAGATCTTCATTACTGTAGTTCATAGGACAATTTCCATTTTAATTTCATAGTCCTAATTATTATTAGACAGATGATGGGGAAGTATTTCTCATTTTGTAACAGGGGGCAGGTTATAGAGGAGAAAGAGATGGAAATTTGACCATGCAGTTCAAATACATTTCATATTAGTACAGAGAAATTGAATCTTTCATTGGGGACATTTCATAGCCAAAGAACTTCAAAATGCCCATATTGTGAATATACCTGGGCAAATAGTGTAAAATATTTTCTATTACTATTTGAATTTTTAATAGGTTTGGCTATGTTTGCATGCATTTTGTGTTTGCTTTCCAGGACCACTAAACCATCAAGCTTCACTGGTACAAATACTCATGGAAAGTGGATTTCAGTGGAATTTGAGAGTCACATCTGCAAATATTTGCTCTAGAGTGCTTGCACTTTCATCCTACCATTCACACCTTCATGTGACTTATTTGACCAGTCACAAATACCCAGTGCAGCTTGATTATTGAATCCCTGCAGATATGTTTGTGATCAACTGATATAGTTTTTTAAAGTTGCTTACTAAATTCAAACATTGAATACATTGGAGAAAATTGCAATCTGCTCATGAATGGCGAAGTTATCAAATTATTTAGTACAAATAACTTGCTCGGCAGTAATTGTGAGTTGTTGCTCAGCTATATACTGAGGCTCCCCCGTCACTGTGAAGGTTTGCACATGCTTACCTTTGTTCACAGTGAATGTAGCCCAAGCGAAGTCAATGGGACTACTCACAGTACGCAAAGCTCAGTATATATGTAAGGATATGTCTACAGTGCCGTGCAGTGCAGTATGTGTAGACGTGCTGGAGCTAGCATAGATGTAAGCTAGCTTGAATAACAATAGCAGTGAAGCTGCGGCTGCATGGGTGCCAATATGCGGTGGCTGCTTGAATACATTCACAAGATCCAAGTGAGCTTGCACAGCCTCTGTGGCTTCCCTGCTAGTGTGGTTTGAGCTAGCTAAATCCAAGCTAGCTTGAGTATGTCTATAAATGCTGTGGTTATAATTTTGATTGCGGTGAAGACATACTCTAAGTCATTACAGGATGAGAGTTTAAAATCTACGTACGTTTAAAATGAAGGATTTTCCTGCTCTTCTTACTTAGCCCAAACTACCACTACCGTCAAACAAAGCTGGACCTGTGGAAGAAGAACAGGGTCAGCAATATCTGAAATAGCATTCTGTTTAACATAGAAGTTGAATTTGCATGTTTAGTTTGTTTTGATGCAAATCCATAGATTTATACACAAAAAGGCGAGTCATCAGTGTCCAAGCAATATCCAATAGGATTCAGGTTCTGCTTGAGAAATGTGTGTGTGTGTGTGTGTGCATGGAAATGTCTTTCTTCTATATAGAGTGGAATTTTCAAAGGGGACTTGAAGTGGAACTTGTGCTCCTAAGTCACTTTGGCATTTTTGGAAATCCCAACCATAATGGTAAAAGACATTAGGAAGAGTGATATGTCGGCATATGAACGACAAACTCCTGAGGTTAAAGGAGCAGTAAATTACTGGTTTGTATTTCTTTTTGATGAATACTAGACTTTTCCAGTATGGATTCTCCAGACTGCCAATTTAGATGATGCATGATCTGTCACTAAGGTGGGCCTGCTCTTAACAGAGAATTAAAAATTCCTGCTAAGAGAAGCTACTTGGTGACAGGTGCTATAACTGATTGTGGGAACATTTTTATTTAAAGAGATTCCCCTCATTAAAATATTTTATTTTACTCGTTCTCAGTAAAATCAGTAAAATCCTGCAGTTTTCTGCTACTGAAAAATGACAACCATAAGCAATCACATTTACGTTAGGGAAACTCCTTAATGCCAACTTTCTCCAGATTTAATTCTAATGAAAAATGTTAATTTAGCATTAATTTTGAGATTTAAATACCAAAAAATTAGTGCAGAAAATTAAGTTAAATTTTCCTTATGTAGTATTTTCTCTCTGTGCATGCAATGATCTCACACTCTTGCACTATTTTGTTGCTATAAATCCTAAAAATAATATTAGTATAAGTGCATGTTTTTTATTTTAAAAAGAACCAGTAAGGTGTGTATTGAACAAAAGCATATCATGATCTTTTAATGTAAAGGTTCCTCCTTTTTTTGCCCTATTTATCATCCTTGGTTGTTCCTTGTGTAATATAGAATTGCAACTTGCAGATTTTACTCATGCCAGTTGGTTGACTTTAATAGGGCTATTCACAGATTCAGTAATGATTACTCATGTTGACTCATAGTAACGAGTTCAGGCCAGCAGGTTCTGAGTTTCTTAGAAAAGGAAGCTGATATTTTTGTATTGCACTATATAACTCATAAATAATGATAATTTAGGACCAGGTATTGCAATCTTGAGTCAGTCCTTAGGCAGAATATACATTGGATCTCTCTTGAGCACAGGCAGAGTCAGGGCCACAGGATCTGTTCCTTACTGTGTCTCTCAGTGTGGCTGGGTTGTAGTTATGGGGGAATTCACAATATACTTTAAAATCAGACATTTTAAATTTATCCCTGCAGCTAACACAGTATCTGTCTATCTAATACTGCCACTCATCACTGCGAGTATCCAAGTAGTAATCCTTAGTATTACTTGACAAATTATTAAATTCCATAGATTAAAAGATATAAGCATGATGGAGATTTTGAATGACAATTGTGAGTGTTATAGAAAAATAAATGAGTAAAGGCATTGATGTTATCCAGTTGGCTGTTACTAGCAGATGTCTGCCTTTTCAAATAGCTTTCCTGTGCTCTTGGGAAAGTCAAAAGCTAAATGCTGAAAAACGGGCTATATGTAACCCACGCTGGCAAGATCTTTATCCTGCTCTAGTGGCAAGACCATTCTTTAGAAGTTGGAGTCAACTATTGGCTCCAGGAACTAAGAGACCTTAGTTGGTTTAGCTCAAGAAATTGAAACTCTTCTTTAGATTCAAAACATCCCGGATTAAGTCTTCATAAACGGCCAGTCTAAGGGTGCCATTACAAATGGTGGTCTATGTATTGATTGAACTATGGTGGAACATAACTGAAATTCATTGAACTATGAGTGAAGAATAGGAAAAAACCTAAGCAGCACAGTGGTAGAGATACATCATAACTCAATAATAGTGCTGTGTCGCTACTCGTAATTTATAGGCTCCCTATTGTACAATAACACCAGATAAAATACCTGCCCCATCACTGTTAAGTTTGATTTCTCTCACTAGCCATGTTGCTTTCTACAGGACCATTTATTAGTCTCAAAACTACAAGCTTTTTTATTATGTTCCTACAATATCAGGATTAGCTGTGAATGTCTTACATACCTGTGAATCTCTGTGCCAATTAATCCTTGGTAATGGCTTTAGAGGATTAACTGCAGAAGAAACAATAGTGTTACTAAATACGTCACTTCAGAAATAAATGGAACAAAAGCAGCAGGATAGATTATCCTTCTGTTGTGCCAATACCCAAATATTTACATTTCCTGCAGCACAGAGTAGAGTATTGGAGTCATCTCCTCAGCATGAAAGTTCATTTTATTACTATTTGAAAACCCGGACTTAGTGATTAGAAGCCTGATCCTGTTCTATTGAAGTGAATTGAATGGTAGCTGACCATTGACTTCAAAGGGTGAAAAATCAGGGCCACCAGAAAACACCATCTAGTTTGCGGGAGGGAAGGGAACCTGCCACACTTTTTAAAAGCCTTTGTTCATTTCTATAATCAAGCCTGAACAGAATCTATCTGAAGATTTTTTGAAATGCTTAAATTTCCATTTAACACTCCCATTATGTTTCATTTTTGAATGCTTCAACATCTCTGTTTCAAGGCTGGAACCAGAAATGCCAAAATATAGGGAAATAGAAGCTATATTTCCATTTTTCTAACCCAATTAGAAGCAAGAATTTCCATAAATCTCTCAAGTAAGCTGCCTCTTATCAGACAGCCTAGAGATTTGGATAGTACTGATTAAATTTATCCAACGTCTGAATGCTTACCTCATGTTTATTATTCACATTGATTATAATAGTACCTAAAGGCCAGTCAGGAATTCGGTCCCATTGTGCTAGGCACTGTACAAACAGAGTAATGGACAATCCCTGCCCAAAGGCCTTAAAATTGAAACAAACAAGAGAGACTCAGGTTGAGGGAAAAGAAATGAAATGGAAGAAGAATGAAAAATGTGATGGTAGCAAATATTATGCCAGTTCCATTATCATCATTATTTTGGGGGGCTACTTGGGAGACCTAAGATTAAAAAAAAAGAAAAGGGTAGGGAAGTAGAGATGATGTGGATGGGACAGGAGAGGGGAGAAGAGACTTAAGAGGTCAGATGAGGAATGAAGCTGAGGTGAAGAGAGTTTGAGGGCAGAGGAGAAGGAGAAGGTTGGAGCAAACAGCCTTCAGTAATCAGTAAAGGGCAGGGAATCCAGTCAAAACTAGAAAATCCTCTGTCTACAGGTTCCTGCTTTGGTTGCTTCTCCACCTAAAATCTGAATCCTTTTAATTTTGCATACCAATAGTAAGATTTAATGTTGATCTTGAAGCTTTGTTAATATTTTTTGATAAATTACATCCTAGCATACTTTAAAGTTTAATACATACACAGAAATTCATCTCACTATAACACAGTACAGGAAACCAAAAATACAAGCTATATAAAAAAAAAGAAAAAAACATCAAATTGTGTCTGTCAGCCCAAAATAGCCCTTTCACTTCCATCAGAGCCTATTTCAAATTCTCCCCCAAATCATTTGACTTCTGTTATCTTCCAACTTTTCACTTTCCTACTTGAGAGTCTGTTTTCGCTCCCATTAGGAACTTAGAGCTTACCACAGCTTGCTTTTCTTCAGCTTTGGTACTTGTGTTCTCTATTGGTCTGATCCAAAGCCCATTAAATCAAAATGATTAAAGTTCCATGCAGGAAAAATTAAAATTTACTACCGTGGGCTTTGGATTGGGTCTTTTGTAACCTGTGCCCATGAGTACATGGTGGTTTCTCAGGTGACCCAGCGCTGTAGGGTCAGGCTGTATGCCAGGAACCAAGTGTGGGATTTGTGCAGTGAATTAGATGCTGGGGAGAGGACAGGTATGACCCATTTGGCTCAATTAGATAACACTTTATCAAGTTTTTTGGGTTGATTTTCCTTGTTTCATAATTATATCTTGTTGTAAAATACAAGAATAGAGCCAATACGAATAGAACTGAAAGCATAAATGAAAATCCCAGCAAAAATCCTAGAGATCCCACAAGGCATTGAGCACCAGCATCAACTAAGAGCATGTATGGCAGTTCAGGGTGTCAGCATCTTGCAAGAACTGGCTGATTCCTGAGGAAACCCCACAAATGGAAGGAAAATTCGTCACAGAGCTGGCTCAATATTCTGTTGCCTCCACGCCCCCAAATAGCTGAAAAAATGCCTGGAGTTATTGTCATTATGTCTTTGAAAGTAAATGTGCCCCTCTTCCTATCATAGGGGTCAATCTGGTTTGTCAAGAAGAGCTCTATCTTCACTTTCTTTCATTCTGCAATATCCTGCCTTACACATGCATGGGACTCTGAACTCTAATCATAGTAATGGACACAATGTCCTAACGTATAAACATTTAGATACTCTCAGCAGGAAATGTCTTCTCAATACTGAGAATCTATAACAAGAATAAAGATTTACTGTCAGGTAGCTGTGTTGACCACAGCCGGTGGCGGCTTGCAGTAGACAGTTGGCCTTCCATGCTTAGGTCACCTGTGTTTGCTTTGATGAATGTACGTGGGATCCCCCGTCTGTATAATTACAGAGCTGTGCGGTTTCCATAGGATCGGATAGATCTGACAAAATAAGTTACTGTTTTTATCAACAAACAAGGAGGCCAAAAGAGTTGTATATAGGAGGCATCAGGGGTTTTATTTTCAGTTATCCTCACAAGTGGCTTGCAGCATCTCTTTATGTAACTCTTTATGTTTGTTGTTGTGAGGTCTGTGGTAGGAGCATTTCATTGCAGAAAATGGTTCTCTCCTGAGTATTATTTGGTTGTACTGTCTTTTATTACTTGAAATTTGTCACTAACTTTAAAAAAAAAAAAAAAAGTTAAATAGCATTCCTTGTTTGATACTTTTAGATAATAAGTTTTAAAGATTTTGAGGGAAAATGCTTGTTTTTAACAGCTGCATTCACTGATTGTCTCCTTTATAATTATCTCTTTGCCTGGCATTTACAATTGGGATATTTTTAAAATGCAGCAAACAGAGGCAGAAATTTAACACATAAATCAACCCAGATTAAGGATGGGAGAAATGAGGGTGTTTAGTAAAACTTCTGGGACTTTACAAAAGAAAAAACAAATTGAAACATTTTTCTTCCATATAAACCATAACTTTTTCTGAAGGATAGTTATTCTTAAAAAAAGAAAACAAAAAACAAACAAAAAAACCCAACTACATAATTCTACCAAAATGGAAGCCTATGCTCTGTGTTCAGAATTTTTTTTCAAATACAAATTGTTACTTTCTCAGCACTTAGAAATACCAGGGAAATAAAATGTAGCCTCCCAGTATTTGTGTTTTGTCACAGGTTTTTGTCCTAAAATTAGAATTCTCAATCAAAGCTTGATGGTACTGATTGAAAATAAGCCATGCTTTTCCACAGCTGCAGTTCTGCAATTAGACTGACCAGGTTAGCACTCCATTCCAAAAAGTCAGTTGACTAAACTAAAATTACCGAGAACTTGGCTCTTTCCCCTGAGAAACAGACTTTTAAAGAGATGGGGCTATACTTTTACATTGGACACTTTTTTTCATTATTTCACAGCCCTCGCTCTACAGCTCCAGCCTAGATTTGTACTCAGCACTTATTTGAAGTAATGCTCAAAATGCCCTTTGAATCCTTCTCTAGACTTCTTATAGGGTATATCTTCAGCACATCTGATGAAGATACTCTATGCTGATGGGAGAAGCTCTCTCGTTGACTCAGCGCTGTGCACAAAAGTGCTTATGTCGGTGTAACTTACGTCGCTCGGGGAGGTGGAATATTCACATCCCTGAGCAACGTGAATGTTGCCAACATAGGCTGTAGCGTAGACATAGCCTTAGAGAAAGAATGTGAAACATATGGCCCTTGGGCCACATCATGATGTATTTATGGGGGGGGCACACAATGTGCTACGATTCTCGAGGATCTCCACTTTCTTTTAAAAGATCAACAGCAGCAAAAAAAAGAAAAAAAGGAAGTTTCTTATCCCGGGGTTGTGAAGACAAGCTTCCAAACATGAACCTCGTGTAAACCAATACAATAAACTACCTGTTGCAAAAAGTCTGAGGGATATGAACTGTGCCACTCTCCGTTCAGCTCAGAGGAGTGTCAACTTTAAATCCGGATGGTGACACTTCAATGTTGACATTAATTTTTCCATTGCTGATCATTCTAGGTGATGGAATGGGAAAGAGGGTGGGAGTGCAGCCTGTGGGGAGGTGGAAATGAGGAGTTGATGCAGATAAAGAAATGCACAAAGAAGAACAGGAGACTCAAAAAGATAAGGGAAGAGAAGGGAGAAACGGGATGATCTTGAAAGAAGATTGGTCAGATGTCTAAGCGGTTCTAAGCTGGAGCAGATTTTCTTCATTGTGATGTTGAATGTGCTAATAAGGGACTGAACAAATACACATTTAGTTACTAAGGGCAGTATTCTCCCTTTCCTCTTTATGCAAATCTCCCACTGATTATAAGGTGGTAGGGCAGGGAAGCCTCTTTGGTCTGAAATCCAGAATTTATACTCCAGTCCATGGATCATAATTATCCTAGATGATGATAGCCTCATAGCTCCATCTATTTAACTTAACAAGGAGGAGGTTAAGAGGTGATTTGTTTACAGTCTATAGCTAGCTAGCTACATGAGGAACAAATATTTGATGATGGGCTCTTCAATCTAGCAAAGAAAGATATAACCTGATAGCTGGAAGTTGGAGCTACACGAGTTCAGCCTGGAAATAAAGTGTTAATTTTTAACAGTGAGCGTGATTAATCTTTGGAACAGTTTACCAAGGATCATGATAGATTCTCCATCACTGGCAATTTTTAAATCAACATTGGATGTTTTTCTAAAATACTGTTCTAGGAATTATTTTGGGGAAGTTCTATGGCCTACTTTATAAGTAGGTCAGACCAGATGATCACAAATAGTGACTTCTGGCCATGGACTATATGAATTAAACACAGAAGTTGTCCCTAATGAGTCTGACGCTCCTCTTTTAGACTTTTAAAATCAGAAAAAACAATATGGTTAACTGTAACCTTGCCATACATATAAGAAAGGGCATAACTCAGCAGCAACATGAGCAAGAGACCCACTTGACATATTGTGGATGACAGAGGTGTGAGGGGAAGGCGAAAGTCTTAGTGAAGAAAAGGTTCTATGGCAACAACAGCTAAAAATGTTCTAAGGAGAGATGGAAGATATGCAAATTAGAAAGGAAGAAATACTATCAAGAACATGTGGGCTGTCAAAAAGCAAAGGAGACATCAACCGATTGAATAAATTAATACATTTATTCCTGTACCTCTCTAAATCACATTTGATACACTCTTGGAAATAGACAGAGCTCAAAGATTCACTGGTACATCACTGTGGAATTCAGAGTGAGAATGTAACAAGCATTTGAAAATTAGTTTTTATAGTTTCTTGCCTTAACTTTAACATGACAACAGCAAAATTAAAAAACAAACAAACAAAAACAAAAAACCCCAGCTACCAATCAATGGTAAATATATTTTCCCATGTATCTGGCTAGAGAGAATGTATCCAAAGGAAGTTGACAATATTTACCAAAAATATCTGGGGGCAAAATTTAGCATATGTTTCATTGCAGTCTGTATCACATTGAAGGGAGCCTTCTGAGGCCTGGTTTACACTGGCCACAGATTTCAGCGGCAGTCAAGGGGAGATACACAAGTTATACAGAGTAACTTGCGTATCTCCTGTCGACTTCCTAATGTCTACTTACCATGGTGCCCTCCCATCAGCGCAGTGCTATGCTACTTACTGGGGTGGATTTACAGAGTCGAAGTCCAGGTTCGATTGAGTGAGTCTTTACTGTTGCTCAAAGAACCCACAACATTGATCCTGCACTGCTGGCGGTGCTGCCAGCAGTGTAGACATAGCCTGAGTCTTCACTGCATGTGTATAAACCTGGTTACAAATTGAGATGCATAGTTCTGAATAATTTTACTAAATACACAATTAAGGTAAAAACCCAAAGTTTTCACTAGTGCTGTGTGAATGGATTTGCTTGGCAAATGCTTGATGCATATATTTCTATTTTTTTCAGCCCATCTATGGTGTTCCTCTCCCCACAACCTGACAGCAGCCTAAATTTCCTGTTGACTTTCAGGTTTGCCCAAATGCACAGAACAAAACAAAAAACATCCATTAGAAACCTCCAAGTTTTGCCAGATTTCCCATCACAGCCATAGCATTCTGCCTCGTTTCAATACAAAACAATAAATTGTATTTAATGAGTTCAGGATCATTCAAACTGGGCACGAGATAGAGTGAAAGATGGTTGAACCTTGGTCAACCTTTTGTTTAATCTGATTTCTGTTTTGTAATGAAATATTGAAAAAACAGAATGTTAACATGTTTTGGTTTCTTTTCCCGTCAAACATTTCATACAGCATTTGTTTTGCGCCCAAGGACACAAGTCCTTAGTGGTGAGAGAGTCTTTCTAATTATTTATATTTTAGGTTGATGTTACTCAGAAAGAGAAGCACTGTGATTTTTTCCCATAAGGTATGTGCAGCACTATATAAATAGGAATTTTATTTTATTTAGCATAATAGGGTACATGTGGGACAAAGCTACAAGTAATTGTAATACAAACATATCCTTTTTAAAAATTCATAGTTGCTTTACACATGGAGAATAACATTGGGGAGGCACTTTTTCCCTGTCTATGTCAGCCTAGAAGAGAATGAATGGCTTCTCAAAGCTTGAAGGTGTGATGGCTGTCACTGTGGCTCACACACCATTTGAACTGGGATGCTAGTAGCTAAAAGAATGAGTTACAACAGCTTGAACTAACAAGCTAATGCGCTCTAGCTGTAAAATACTTATATTCTCTGTGGACTGGGCACATCAAGGAAAATTGTAACACACTCACTGATGGTACAAAAGCACTCTCTCCTTACAATTTTGAAAGGAAACTCAGAGTAGGTGGAACACACTGATTCCCTACCACCTATGAGAGATGGGCTGGGAGGAGAGAAATCATCTCAGCTACACCCATCCCAGCAAGTGGATTTTTCTTTTACAATAAATTAAACCCATCTGACCCTCTTTCTTTCACCCACCAAAGCTGGGATTTTAGCATCTGGTGGGCTCAAGTAGTTTCCACTCCCTCTGCAGCTTCACAAGGAAGAAATCGTTTTGGGGGAGTGTGCGCCCACAGCTGGATTGATACAAGTTTCCTGTCTCCTCCAGCATTCAGTGCCTGAATTACATTTATCATTAGTTTAAATATCAGTAAAGTATATCATACAGTTAGAGCAGGGGACTGGAGCAAGTGTTGTGCCACTTACAAAAGAAAGAATCCTTTTACAAACAATGTAATAGCTATACAAAAAGAGCTGATATAATGGCACTGCTGGAGTGACTTTGCTAATGTCTGTATTTAGCCACTAAACATTCCCATTATGTATCAGATGTTTGTAGAAGCCTATATAGTCTCTGTGTGACCTACTCTGCCTTCTCTCCTGCCCAGTCTACCTACTGAGGCCCCAAGTCAGGGAAAGAATCCCTGTGACCTGTCCATGCCTAGGGTAGCCACCTGAAAATGCCAAGATCAGGGCAGGCTGCAAAAGAAGAGCAGATTCTCTGAACACTGGTGGGTAATATTGAAGTTTAGACTCTCCAACCAGCCACAAACAGTGCTTCTGATTCTCCATACCGATTATCAAGAAGCTAAAACGAAATGTACACAGCCCCCTTAACTGCCTTTCAGTCTCTGGGTCCCAGTCAGCAACTAGGTCCAGTAAAGAGATGTTATTTAAAACTCTATTCCCTTTACCAAACTGTTCTCCTGACCCCAAAGGGTCAGCCACATTACTAAATCAATATGAGTTTGGATCTTACCCAACATACCACACTGCCAGCCAATCCTTTATTGATTAAAACAAAAGGTTTATTATAAAAGGAAAGAAACAAACAAGGTGAGAGGTGTTATATGATTAAAGCAATCGGATACATACAAATTATTTGAAAGTCCATGTATATCAAGTTTTCAGTAGAATTGTGGAGTTTGCGGGCTTGTATAGTCCCGCTGATGTCCATCCAGTACCTGGATGGGTCTCAGTCTTTTGTTTCACAGCACTTGTAGATGAGTTGATCCACAGGTAGGAAGCAGGACTGAAGACAATATGGATGTGGTGCAGCTGCCTTTTATGTCCATTTGCTCTGCTGCTTGTGGAAATTTACAGAAAAATGATGGAGTCCAGTGTCACATGAGTAAGTCACCTGTCCTTGAATGCTTTGTTGAGTTACAGGTGCAGCCATTTCTTGTTACCTGGCTAAAGCATCCACAGGAAGGCTCACCAGGTGGGAAGGAACTACTTTTCTGGTCCATTGTGAAAGCTAAGTATCCTTTGATGGGCCATCAACTGCCATTGTTCATTCACAAACTAGCTAGATTGGATACGAACAATTACTCCAGGAGCAAATGCATTTGAAATCCAGATGGACAGTCATAACTTTAGATGTTTCATGCACATAATATTATATTTAGCCAATCATAACCTTTCCAGTGTTACTTGACATGGCATATCTTGTACTAATAATGGTAATTTTGCAATGTGGATATTAAATAGCATTATAAGTGGTCCCCCGGGGCCTCATTATCAGAGGTACATGTCCTCACCAGGAGCACTGCCACTGACTTAAGAGGGGCAGTGTGGGGAGCTCAGAACCCGGGTTCTCAGCTCTGCAAGCAGCTCCCCGATGGAAACCAAGCTGGCCCTGGGCTTGGGATCCTTGATTCCATCCTCCTTCCCATGTCCCCCCTACCACCCTCCAGGGAGCCTGGCTGCACTGAGGCTCTATGCTGGAGCTGTGAAAATGACAAGAAAGCTTGAGTGGATTGGGGGCTCCGGCTAGAGCCAGGCTGTCCCCCCGGGAGCATGTCTGCTCGCCCTCGGCTCCCCGTTTCCCACCAGGATTATAGCAACCGTCCAGGCTCTCGGCTCCCTGCTCTTCCCAGGGTTCCCAGCAGCAGGAAGCGGGGAGCCCGGGGGGACAACCAGGCTCTAGAGCCCCCACCTACCCTGGCTTTCTTGTTAATTTCATAGTTCCAGTAGGGAGTCATGATATTGACAAGAATGATAGCCAACAGCTGATGTAAGTAGCCAGCAGTGTCTATAGGGACACTGTCACCGTAACTACACTGACATAAGCCCTGCGCCTTTCGTGGAGTTGGAGTTATTATGTTAGTATAATAGTGCACTGTACTGGTGCACTTACATCAGCAGGACCAAGGCTGTAATGTGTGCAATAACATCATTAGGTCAACGTAAGCTGTCTTATATCAACCTAACTCTGTAGTGCAGACCAAGGCTAAGTCTACCTCTACACAACCACTTACATTAGTATAATTTACATCACTCAAGGGTGTGAATAAGCCACTGCCTGGAGAGACATAAGTTACACTGACCTAAGCACCAGTGTAGACAGTGCTGTGTTGGTGGGAAAGCTTCTCAGCTTACAACAGTGCAAGTGCATTGGTGCATCTGCTCTGCTGTAAGCTCTCTAGTGTAGCCGTAGCCTGAATTTGTTTCTGTTTAAGGAACAAGGAAAAGATAAAGCACATTAAAACTAAATGGAAATAAGGCAAGCAAAGTGCTAACTAAGGGCCATAATTTTACTGCCAATATTTGAGCACAATCCAACAAAAAATAAGCAAGGAATGTTTCTGTTTAAAAACTCACGCGAAAGCCCTAAAAATGCTGACTTGTGAAATTCCTAGATTAATTCTGGGGAAAAAACTTTAATGTCTATAGGTTAAAAAAAATTTTTTTTTTTTTTAATGACAAGGGTTTTGTGTCAAAGTTTTCTGGGGAAAAAAAAAGGAACTGGAAAATTTTTCTGTTATTTTCTATACAGCTACCTTCCTCCACATTTCCCCTCTTTCTCACTCCTCCTCACCTTTCTATTGCCACTAAGCAAAATAAGGAACTGGGAAAAATAAAAGGATTTGTTTGTTTGTTAGAAAAAAAAAATTTCAAAAATGATTTTTATTAAATTTCTCTTGTGAGAAAAGGCCATTTTTGAAGGAAAATAATCATTTGATATTTTTTACTGGCTCCTAGCTCTATTTCTAACAACGAACTATGTTATTCAGAGATACATTCTGCCAGGTCTAGAGGAACAATTCTTCCAAAATTGTCCTATTTCCTGCGTATATGGAGCTACAAAAAGGCAAAGAATGAAAAATTCCCAGTTCTGAAATGGAAATTGAGGATGTAAATAAATCCCTTATAATTGGTGTCATCCTAGGGCTACAGGTTTATATGCAGTTTTAAAAAAAACTACTAGTAGCTAAAAATAATATTTGGTACTTAGTTATTCTGGGCAGGCCCTTAGGAAGCTCATTTGTGTAAGCACTGATAGATTTATAAGAGGAAACAGGAAAGAACACTAGATCATTTCCACTGATTAATCTTCTCAGTGATTGCACAACATATTTCAGGTGGCATATGACCAGGATTCATCAAAGAATTTGGTCCACTAGTTCCAGCTGGCTATGCAAAACAAGAGCAACACAGCACCCCACTCAGAAACTATCTGGGAAGCTCGACTCCAGTGCCAGAATGGTGACCAGATAATGTGTAATTTTCTAGAGAGGGATGCGGGTTAACCATTAAGTAAAACTGCAGTCTCTTTAGATCCTCCATGTTTGAGGCTCCTTGGAGATTTGACCAAAGCTTGGTGTTTGTAAATTTTCTTCCATAAGAATTGTTGTAAATGGTCCACTTTGCTTTCCGGGACATTTATTTTGGTAGGAGCAACAGACAAAGCTGCCTCTGTCTCCATTACTATTCAATTTAAGCCCTTTGCTATATTCCTTAATCATGCAAAGTTTTAACTGACAATAGAAATGTTGCCTGACTAACAAAATGCAAGATCAGGCTTTATAGGGTTGTTTTGTTGTATCTAAAATATTCTCCACAGTTCTATATAAATATTGCTAGAGATAATGAGTTTCCTCAGTTTTCAGTCTACAATATAAAGCTATTGAAATCCAGTGCTCTCATGACAAACATTGCATACTGTGAACTTTGTTCCTCGTTATCCCCTTTCTTCTGGCAACATAATAGATGAAAATATATAGATATGATACGCAAGCTGAACTTCAAATCAGTGGTCAGTCTTTATTTATATGATGCATACAGTGTTATGGTGATGAAATGGAAAAGTAGTGATAAAAACTGAGGATTAAACCTGCTTAATCCTTCTAGTTAGTTGTTCTGGCACTTCAAAGTGTCTCACTTAAAACCCATATGAAATGTTATAGACCTTTGTACAGTTACTTCTGCATAGGATATTTTGGTGAGATTATTTTTTTCCATATTAAATTACATGTAGCTGCTCTGCTGAAGAAAAGACCAGCCCTTGATAGAATGAGATGAGTGTCTTGTAAATGTCAGTGGAAGATCTGACTGTGATACTTGCTGGAGCCTGACACGCCACATGGAATTGTCATTAGAGAAAGGTGATTGAGGCAGGGATATGTCCCTGTGATGAAAGCTGTTAAAAATATCTTGCTTTATTAGACTGTACTCTGGAATCTCAATGCAGGTTTGTATAAAGCTATTTTTCTGTCTTGTGCCAAATATGATGCCCTCAAAGTCAGAGTTCTGTATCTCTGGACTGCTAGAAAAAAGAAATTAAAGTAGCTCTCACTAGCTTTTTTCTTTCAAATCCTCTGAAGTGCAATCAAGTTTGAAGAGCCTTTAAAGCAGGCATATTTTAATGTTTTGTTCTAAGATATTGTGTCTAAAACAGACCCTTGAAGAAGCAAACTCAAAGACTTCCTTTGCTTTCCTTGCCTTAGCTGCTTTTTTCTTTGTTTTTCCTGACATGCCACTGTGGAATGAAATGGACTTAGATTGGGTCAAGTGGATTGCATGTGAATAGCTAAAATGCCTTTTGATCTTTCTTATCACACTGTGTTGTGCAAAATTAAGCACTTGGGACTTTTTCAAGGGGAAAAGGCAGTATGCCGCATTTATTGACAGAAACTAAAGTAATAACTAACTTAAACCTACACATATACACACACACACACACACATTCACGCGCCCAAACATACCAGAAAGCGTTCTATAGTTATATATAGCTACCAGTCCTGATTGTGGCTTGAGATTGTAGCTAGGGTTCGTTGCTGGAATTCGTGGCTCGTGGCAGCTACCTGGCCAGGGAAGCTGGGCACGAGGAGAGCAGGGTCCTTGTCGGGCGCGCACCGACGCTCTTCTTTAGATGATATGTAGAACGCTGTTTTTCCCCCAAAGCCTTGAAATCTCACCCAGTCTTTTATAGGTTTTTCAGTTCTGCTGTGTCATGTCGCTTCTCTGTGACCCTTGATTGCTGGTACAATAGCAGACGTGACTTTCAGCTTGTTCTTTGATGTCTTGATTAAGTTTGATTAAGTTTTTCTGGGGTGGATCCTTCTTTGCTTTTTGGGGCTATGTTCACACTCTTCAGCCTAGGATGGACTTCACACTTCATCAGGACAACTTCATCAAGACAAGCTGGCAGTTTGGGTCTGACTCACACACACATACACCCTCCATTCATACCTTGTTCAGATAACTATCTTATTCATCTAAAGGTTTAGAAAGGGTTTGACACAAGATGGAGTACATAGGGTCAAAATGGGGTTTTTACACAAGATGGAGTACATAGGTCAAAATGGGGTTTTACATTCACAATATGGAGTATGACTGAGAGAAGTTCAAATGTTACATGATTTCAATAATAACTATATAGAGGTTGATACAAATAAGGGTATGAATTAAAGCTATGAATTAAGCTACAGGGTTACAATTATAATTTTATTCCTACAACTGCGTCTGAAAGTAGTGTTTTTTTTTTTTTTTCTTCTGGTTTTTTCACTTGTTATCCTGGCAAGCTTCTGAGCTGGAATCCTTTCTCTCGAAGTAGGGAAAAAAGAATCCTCTTTTTGGCCCAATAACTTTCCAAGTTTTATGGTGCCTCAGTAAATGCTCACTGCTGTTAGCATATTCCCTGCAGTTCTGCTTTTACCTTTCACTTATCCTTTTTAGAGTGCAATTTGTATTCCTTTGGTTTAGTGTCTGTGAAGCGATTCCTTTGCATTTAGTTACTCACCATGTAATCAAGTTATCCATATGCTGTAGTCAAGGCTGGCTAAAATGATGATCCTGATTTTCATAGTCAGGGTTATGGGGTTAGAAAGAACTTCTACAGTTATTTATTTAAGCATCCTTACACTAAGCTTGTGTAATATTTTTTGTTTTATATTAATCTCTTAGATGTTTAACATAATATTTTCTTGCATAATATGCTTCCTTTGAATTATTAAACAGTACCTTATTTTTAATTTAAATTATATTAATATGATTTGTTAATTTAAATTAAATATTTAATGTATATTAAATTAGATATGAGGAAAACATACAATGAGGCTGTACATAGATGTCTGTTGTTCTAGTTGGAAAAGTAACTGGGTAAATATGGCACTTCATTACTCAACAGATCCGCTTTCTTTGTGTGATCTAGGTCATATCTGTTTGCTTTATTGTGTCAAATCAATTTTTGCTGATTTGTATTAATCTTAAAAGTATGAAGCCAGCACACATAAGGGAGAAGAAGCTGGAGTCTCTTCCAGTTCAGATATTGGAATTATTAAGTTCCAGCTTCAGAGCTTCTGTGGCCTCTGTATAGTCGTCTTGGAAAAAATGGAGCTGAGTTTAGCAAACAAATCTTTGTTAGTGATGTCACACAAGCAGGAGAGAACCTGGGTTGAGGTCCCAAGCTGTGTTTGCAGCAGTAGCAGTTTGAATGTTGTCTTTGTGTTTATAAACAGACAATGTTCAAATTGCTACTACCACAAACATAACTTCTGGAATTTATTGAAAGACAATATTAAAGTATTATCACTGTTAAAATTCCTTTGATCTTTCTTTATAGAGCATGCCCTCTTAAGAAAAGGGCAATTTTCTGAAGGTTCAGAAACTGCACTGAGGGGAGGCATCCAAATATATGGATGAGTTATTCAACTTTATTCAGACAGTAGACTAGAAAAATGGCATAGGAACAGGCATTTCCATCAGATTTTATAGTACTTCCTGAGTTTGTTTATGTTAGAAATATAGAGACAAGCCCCTCACAGAAAGTAACACTTCATTTTCAGGCCTGACTGAAAGGTGGAATGGGAAAATTAATAAGGAGGAAAAAGGGATGTTTAGTGAACCTTTTCAGATGTCAAAATATTGTTAGATTAGCCACTATGTTGGGATTTTCCCTATCATTCCCACACCCTGGAAGAAAAGGAAAGATATAAGTGGTTCCTTTTCCTTTCTTTCTCATACTATACAGATATGTCTAGGGGTTTTTATGTAAGGATGGGGAATGGTCCAAACTGGTTCTTTCTTTGACATCCCTGTACCTTATAACTTTTTAAAATGACCTTTGTTGCCTTTATTTGGACTCACTCCAATTTACCAATATTTTATTTGTAATGAGGAGACAAAAATTGCTTGTTGCTTGCAAGTATGCTTCAGCAAGACTCTATGATGAGTAATCACCATTATTCTGGTCTTATTTATGATATATCTACATCCACTCACATAAGTTTTTTACTTTTTTATTAAAACAGCATTACGCCATGAAATGGCATATCTGCTATTTCCTCATCTTTTCTGCATTACTACTTTCTAACTAAATGTCTCCCTGTAATTTCCACTTGATATCATTGTTCTTTAAGCAGATCGTGTTTTATTTATGCACGCTAGATCTCATCCAGATGATTTTTGCCCCATATTTAGAAGTACTAGACCTTTCTACAGCTCTCCTGTCTGTTGTGATCATTATATTTCATCTTTGCTTGATATTATCTATGAATTTCCTCACTGCAGAATATATTATTTTCTTTGGACCATCTCTGGAGATGGTAGATTAACCATCCTTATGTTTCCCTAACTAGATATAGCATCTTTTCACTCATCTGATGATATACCATTCCTAACATCCCTCTGATGGTGATTTGGTGCCAATCAGATTTTCATAAAGAACTATACTCCAATCTTTTCTGAAATGTTTATATTGCATTGGATTCCTTTTTTCCATCCTTTTAATTTTATCAAAAGAAGTAATCATAGATTTTGTCATGGTGCATTCTTCATACAAATTAATGCTACTTATTGTTTTGTTTTCCTTATTTTTCTTGTTTCCACTGATCATTTTTAACATTCAGCTCTAGTTACTTATTCTGCTTTCAGCTAATTAACAGTAAAAAAGAAAAAAATACTGTTAATATCCATTGCAACTAATTCAATCATGAATTTAGAAGTATGAAAATTATTACAGTTGATAGCAGTTTGACTTCATAGACAAGTTGCATGAAAAAGCCTGTCCTTAAGAGAAACTAACAAAAGTTGTCAACTGCCAGAGGAGAAATGAATGAAAGGGGCAATCTCTTTATTCAAGGTCAGGAATTTAAATGTGTAGTGTATTTGCCAATAGTTTTAAATGGTACTAGATCATTCCTTTAGAATGCTTTACTTAGAAAATGCTTTACCTAACAGTTTGTGTGCTTATGTATGTTCAATAAGTATGAAATCTATCTAATTGACAAACACGGTAGTATAATAAGGGAGATCACAAGAGATACTCCACTCCATAATAAAGATTCAATGCCATTTTCCATTCTAACTCATAATTATGACCTCCTTTTAATATCCTGAAATTTGTCATGCCTTATGTCCAAGCAGAAGTTTGGGTTTTGGTTTTTTTTTGAGTTTGAAGTTAATTGAAACAGCTATGGTTGAGTTAAGCTGTCTCCTTTTCCCCTCCAGTTCTCTAACATCCTTTGTCTGCTCATTCAGTGGCTTGCTGCAAAAAGTACAAACTGATCATATTCATTAGTCCTCAAAGTGATCTTGCACAGAGGACAAATTTCACAAAGTTTAGTTTCCATGTTTAAAGACTATCCAAAGTCCAATTTCCTTCATGTTGGCAATTCCTTCAAGTTAGATGCCTAAGCACATTTGTAAAATTCACCAACTTGTAACTGTTACTATGCTTACAAAATCTATCAGCCACCATGATCAATATATTGGGAATACTTGTAACGGTTTTGAGTCCTCCGGGCTAGTCTTCTATAGTTCATAACTTCTCTGAAGCTTGAATTAGGTGGCTAGTGTTGGCTGTAAACTCAAGTAACTATCCCTAATTTCTATGAGGCTTGATATGTGATGCTCATGGTAATTACAAGCTTTGAAGAGCTATAGACTGTGCAAATAGAGCACGTAACTTCTGTAAGGCCCTAAATGTCAGTCTCGTAGCAGTTTCAAGCTCTTGAGGATATACAGTTGAATCTTTTAATATTTGTAACACTGCCAATGTGGTTGGATGCATGGTGGATGCAAGTTTTCTAGCAAAACTGTTTACTTCCCTAAAGACTTACTATATATAATCTGCGAGAGTCCTGTGGCACCTTAAAGACTAACAAATTTATTTGGGCATAAGCTTTCGTAGGCAGAAACCCACTTTGTCAGATGCTTGAAGTGGAAACTTCAGTTTGGTAGGCATGTATACACATACATGGATGCTCCAATCTCTTAGACAGAGACTAATACTTACAGGATCTCTATCAAGCATTCTTCTAACTATAATACCCACCTAGGGAAGTGAAGAAACAGATTGACAGAGCCAGACGGGTACCCAGAAGTCACCTACTACAGGACAGACCCAACAAGGAAAACATCAGAACGCCACTGGCCATCACCTACAGCCCCCAGCTAAAACCTCTCCAATACATCATCAGGGATCTTCAACCTGTCCTGGAAGATGATCCCTCACTCTCACAAACCCTGGGAGGCAGGCCAGTCCTCGCTTACAGACAGCCCCCCAACCTGAAGCAAATACTCACCAGCAACTGAACACCATACAATAGAAACACTAACCCAGGAACGTATCCTTGCAACAAACCCTGTTGCCAACCCTGCCCGCATATCTACTCAAGTGACACCATCACAGGTCCTAACCACATCAGCCACACCATCAGGAGCTCGTTCACCTGCACATCTACTAATGTTACATATGCTATCGTGTGCCAACAATGCCCCTCTGCCATGTACATTGGCCAAACCGGACTGTCTGTACACAAAAGAATAAATGGACATAAATCAGACATCAGGAATGGTAACATTCAAATACCAGTAGAAGAGTACTTCAATCTCCCTGGACACTCAGTAATAGACTTGAAAGTTGCCATACTTCAACAAAAAAAAACTTTAAAAAATGCGAAACTGCAAAGCTGGAACTCATATGCAATCTTGACACTATCAGACTAGGAGTAGCTAGCCCACTACAAAAAATAATGTTCTTTCTTTTGACATTCACACCTTCTCATCAACTGTTATGAATGGCCTCATCCACCCTGATTGAATTTACCTCGTTAACACTTGCCCTCCTCACTGTAATGTAAATCACCCATCCTTGCATGTGTATATATGCCTACCAAACTGAAGTTTCCACTTCATGCATCCAATGAAGTGGGTTTCTGCCCATGAAAGTTTATGCCCAAATAAATTTGTGAGTCTTTAAGATGCCATAGGACTCTCGCTGTTTTGTTAAAAACAGACTAACACGGCTACCCCTCTGGAACATATATATAATCTGTTCCACTTATTTTCTCAGCTCTACTAGAATAGCTTGTTGCTCTCTGGAATATTTTTGAGTATATATAAACTTCAGGAGAATCCAAGCAAAATCTCTTCAATTCTTTTTTGTGTTCTGCAAATACAAAAAAAGGTCTTTTTACTTCAACAGAGGCCAGTAACAAATACTTCAGAGGGAATGAACAGATCAGGGTAATTTCAAATGGTCCATCTCCTGTTGTCCAGTACCAGATTCTGGCAGTCAGATTAGGGACATCTGGAGCATGGAGTGGCATCCCTGACCATTTTAAATAAATTCATGGTAAATAGGCCCATCAGTGGCTATTAGCCAATTATTTTTTGAACCCATTTATACTTTTGTCTCTCACTGCATCCCCTGGCAACCAGTTCCACAAGTTGCTGTGCATTGTGTGAAGAAGTAATTCTTTATATTTGTTTTAAACCTGCTGCCTATTAATTTCATTGGGAAATCCCTGGATTCCTGTGTTTATGCAAAGGGGGTAAATAACACTTCCTTATTGACTTTCTCCACACCATTCCTGATTTTTATAGACCGCTATCATGTCCTCCTTACTTGTCTCTCTTCTATGCTGAATGGTCCCAATCTTTTAAATCTCTCCTCATGTGGAAGTTGTTCCATACCGCTAATCATTTTTGTTGCCCTTCTCTGTCCCTTTTCCAATTCTAATATAGCTTTTTTAGGTTGGGGTGACCAGAACTGCAAGTGTTATTTGAGGTATGGGCATACCATGGATTTAGAGTGGCATTTTGTTTTCTGTTTTATTACTTACCCTTTTCCTATCCCTTCCTGCTTTTCACTTACAGTCCTGTGACCGTCATTAATTGCCACATGCAACTTGTGAGTCTCATATATGAAAAGCATTAGTCTTATTCTACTGTGGCATAGACAATGACGAACCTCCCTTGTTATAGCTTGTGCCTTTTCTGAGATTCAGTGTGTGATGTGGCCAGAGAACAAGTGAATCTCTGGCTTCTATCTGGAAGGTAAGGCCTGACCTAAAGGATGAATGCGATACAGTGAGGTTTCCAATGAGGCACAGAGCAGATGGATGGCGGAGGATGTTGTGCCTAACTAGTATGTGAAGATTCAGATGTAAAATATTGTAATTTCTGGCCTTTAACATGATTGTGCCTAAGCTGGTAGAAGCTAGGCCTCTGCCTAATAGATGGTGACATTTTCTGGGAAGCACTCAGACCAGCACTTTTGATTTTTTGTAAGGATAGCAATGGTCTCTGGCTTGTACTGGAAAATTAAAACATAAATTCACATAAGTGTAAAGAGGATCTTCAGCTTCAACATAGTGAATGGGTCGGGATATTGAGGTACAGTTAAAGTTGACATTAATGCCTTAAATTAAAATATCCTGACTTTCAAATATTTTAGGCCTTTTAACAGTTTTTAAATGATATCATTTTTTCAATACTAACTATTTAATATTTTCTGTTTTAGAATATATCTTTTTGGAGGTGGAATTGTATGTCCTATGTTCATGCTCCTCACACAGAAGGTTAATTACTGTAAATATTTTATGGGAATAATTTGTGGTTGAAATAGTATGTTACACCAAAACCAAGTTGTTTATTCCCCAGTGGATTTGCCCATATTATTCCAGTCAAATATCCTAAAATACAGGATACAAAGAAGCAGTGCTATGTCAGGTATCATCCATTTCACAGAATATACTGTCAGCAAAGATGAAAGCTTCTGCCAGTTTGCTTTACAGAGCAGATGCTATGGGAATATATGATGTACAGAATGGCACTCTGAAAATATATTCATCTGTGAAAACTTCATGTTTGCAAATGCTAACTTTGAATGGGATGTCTTAATCCCTCCTCTTTCCTGGAGTGAGGCAGTATGCCCAGTAATCAAGATTTTAACTAGACTGAGCAAACCCTTGGGGCAGTTTGCTTGCCTCAGGCAACACTAACTGTTAAGGGAGCCCAGCAAATGTTCAGTGTTTTCCTATGACTGAAGATGTGAGGTATCCTGGAGGGCTTGAGGTAAGAATATAGACTTGTGCGATCTTCCCATCCGCTTATAACAGACTTTTCAAAAAATAAAATCTACTTTCAAAGTGGTGTGTTTTTAAAAGGGAATATCTGACTTTGTAAATAAAGCTCGTTAGCTAGCAATTTTGGATGGCTGACACTTTTTTTTTTTTTTTTCCAAAGCTGCTAATGGCAATTTGTATATGAAAACATAGTTTATTTCTACTTTGTTTTCATATAGAAACCTATTCTTCACTGCTTTGATATCTATCTTTTCCCATATTTTACTGACATTTTACCATACAGTTAAGGCCGTGTTTCCCCCATGGTTTGCAATAATCTGTATTTGTTTGGGAGTGGGAAGATAGGAGGTAACAATACAACATACACATTTCACCCTTCATTGGCCAAACACAATTTGATTGGCTGAGATAAGGTAATCTGAGTATAATCATGTGTCCCTACTGACCTCCTAGATGGCCATCTGTTGTTGGTGCTGAAAGCTATTGACTGTTTAACAATGGCTGGAGAGAGTTACATGACTATTTCTCAGAGAGCCAAACTGTTTCATAATAATATAAAGTTCTGGGCTCTGCTCCTCTCTATCTCTTCCTTCATTCTGCAACCCCTTCCTTTCTCTTTTGTCCTCTTTTTATGGAGTTGACACATCACTCTCTTTAGTCTTCTCTATCATTAGAGATAGACCAAGTTTCCCATAGACCCGCAATAACTGGTGTCTTCAAAATTCTGAAACCCAAATGTCCTACTCAGTAGCGTCACTTTATGAAATGATGATAGAACAGGATTTCTTGCATATAAGTGTATTTCCTGCCTGCTTACAAGAACAAATCAGAGAAGCTGTAAGCGATATGTGCACATAGCTGCAACTCAAAACACAACTGACAGATCTTGTTTTAGGCTTCCCTGTTCCAATGGTGTCTCTTAAGCAGTCTTAGAGATAGATCATCAGCTACTGTAAAGTGGTATAGCTTTATTGAAGTTGATGGAACTATGCTGAATTACACCGTCCGAGGCCCATTGCCTTTTAAGGTTTTTAATAGAACTGGTATGAAAGGTGCAAGAACTTGTAAACTGGCGGAGTACTTTTGTGAATCCATGTGATGTGCTATACAAGTGATTTATACTAATGATCTAGCATAGTATAGGCAAAGCTTATGTTCTCACTTCTAGCTTCATTTTTATGGCTGGCTGAAATTTTTCTAATTTGATTCTGTTCCTTTCTGGTTATCAAGTATCAATGAAAGTAACATGACTAATTTCACTGTCCTCATTAGCTTCTGCATACTGTCACTATTAAAACACACACACACTCACCCCATGACTCATCCCCTATGCAGAAAACAGGCTGCATGTGGCACTTCAGCTTACCAAGGCTTGTGAAAGGTGGAGTACAGCATCTGAAAATACACATCTAATTAAAACTAGACATCTTCAGATCCTTTGCAATGTTAAATAGGAAAGGATTAGAGAAGAAAGAGGATTAGAGAGAAGGAAAATCCACCAACACCCTTCACTTTCTGGGGAAAAAAACAAAACAATAAATCTTTAGTTTTACTGGAATAAATGGTAACGAATTTATCTGTACAATATGCCCACCTGGTGTTAAGTTGTAATGCCTCTTGACATGAGTGCAAGATGTCTATAAAAGACCTGAATTCCTGAGAAAAGGAAAAGGCATAATGCCAAAATACAGGGCATCTGCATTTTGCTTATTTTTGGTGGCAAAAGCAGTTGAGAGACATGATAGAGGCTGTAATCCAGAAGAACAAACAAAACACTTACTCAGTATTAATTTAAAATGCTTCAGAACACAAGGCGTGTTAGACACTTATAAAGGAAACTTTAATTGAATTAACCATTGAGCAAATTTCATATTTAGTTGACTTTAAAAAAATGGAAATAAATGATGAGATTGCAAGTTCATCTGCTAGTAGAGAGATCAGCAAGGTGAAATAAAAGCAAGAATGAAACCTACTACATCTGGAATACGGGCAAACTATGAATAAAATGGCTGGTATGTTGGCTGGGCCACTAGTACATAATGTGCTAAAATGCAGGTGTCATTCTCTCTGGCTTTCAGGGAAACTTCAGGACTATGTCATGATGCTCCGGCAACATGGAGTTGTTGCTTTTGATCTCATTCAATGAGCACTTAGACTGGCTAAACCTGGAAACAACCAGCATTTGCTGTGAATGATGTTTGTCATATAATCACGGAGCTTCAGTCTTTGTAGTAGAAATGGGAACAAGCTGTAAAATGTGTAATGGATCCAGGCTCCAAGCAGCCAACAGCCTAGGCATGTTTTGATCTGTGGGTTTGACCTGAGCTCAACTAGCAAGATAGGAACACCCGCAAAACTCAGGCTTAAGATACTTTTCTAAAAGAAAGCACTGTGCTTATATGCTGTGGCTATTTCAGCAAACTCACTGATATTTTAGTTTCTAATCGAGCGTCAAGATCCACTAACGCAGACACCCACACCTGGATAAGAATGGGATATTGATATAGGACTGTGGTCATATGGAATACAGAAATTAATTAAGATTAGTTGAGGAAGAGAGTAAAAACAACCTCTGCATAGATCCAAAGTTAAAAAGAATGCTATATGCATGTTTATTCATGTTTTATTATTACCATTGACAATATTTGCACCAAAATGGGGCATATGTTCCATAAACAGTAACTATGCATGTACTACAGTAAAATATTTAGAAAACATCTGAGATACTGTGTCAAAGCACCATCAGATGCTCACAGATGTCTATTAATTTTAAATCAAATTATTTTACATGCAGATCTAGTTTTAAAAATCCTCTCTTATATACATAACATCCAAGTAGTTTAGTCAATTAGAGATACTCTCAGGACCAGATTATTTTCTCAATTATTCTATTTAAAATATAGAATGGAGTTACTCTGGGATTTGCAGTAGAGTAAATGTGATCAGAATCTCACAGGAAGGGACCTTCACATCAAAATTATCATCATTTGAAAGCTAGAAGAACTTGGAGATAGAAAAAACCCTGAGGGGGCAGAAGTGGCCTGTGACACTTCTCTGTAGGCCCCATCTGGATGAGCAATGGTAGACATGGAATTGATGTGCTAGTCCTTTCCACCTCAGGAAGCTGTAGTAGTTTGGCCTTGGGGGGGGGGTGAGGGTATGATGAGTTTTTCTTTTGGGCATTTGGACTGTAAATAATCATGTTCATCTTCATATTTTTAGAAGATCCCTTTAACATCCATCACCGTCGTCGTCATAATCGTGACCTCCTTTTTAGCCATTCAAATATTGAAGATCTGACCGGCTCATCAGTAACTTAAGTAGAAAAGAAAAGGACACAGACTTCGACAAAATGCATAGAGAACGCACAGGGAGACCAGAAATTAATCACTGAAATTAGAATGCAGTTTGATACTGTGAACAAGGCTGCTTTTTTGTCAGCTCAGCCTAAAATATGGTGCAGCATGTTTTAAATGCATTCCCATTACTTCTGCTGAATAAAATTGGCACATATATGGCCCGTGTCATTTCTAGGACATGACTGCCAAGCTTTGAGTGATAGATGACAGATTACCTCATCTTAAATGTGTTGATGCAATGTATAACTGAGAATACCCTGAGGGCTAAGGTGGTACGGGAGGTTAATAGTAGCCTGGTAGCCTTTACCTCTGGAGAACTGAGTTTGGGTCACAAAAAGTGTGAATGAGTTTGATGATGTCATTCTAGTCCCTTATCAGTATAATACAAATAACCACCGTGAAGAGGCAAATTGACAGACTTTGCTTAAGACAGTATCTGACAGAATAGTAAGCCATGCTGCAGGTCAGAAATGAGATTTATTAAGAGAAGTATGTGGGAAAGTTGGCAGTCTGGCTCTTATACTATGTAGCTCTAAATAGTCCTGTTAGCACATCTCTTTTTATGAGCACCAAAGTTTAACTTCCAGAAACCAGAAATATTTGCTATTACGCACTAAATGGGGGAGAACATAAAAAACAATTCTGCGATTTGAATATTAACTTTAACTTTAGATACAAAGCTCACCATTAAAAATAAGCATGGCTAGTGAGTAATAGATTTTAAGGCTAGAAGGAGCCATTGTGATCATCTGTTTTGATCTACATAACACAACATCAAGGAATTTCACCCAGTAGTTTCTGCATCAAGCTCATAATTTCTGATTGAGCTAGATCATATCTTTCAGAAAGACATCCAATCCTTGATTTAAAGACTGAATGTGATGAAGAATCCACCACATCCGTGGGTAAGATATTTAGTGGTAATTTCCCTTTCTGATAAAAACCGTGCACATTATTTCTAGTCTGAATTTGCCTATCTTCGGTTTCCAACCTCTAAATCTCCTTATGCCTTTTACTGCTAGATTAAAGAGCCTTCCGCTTTCAGAAATCTCTCCCCATGTAGCTACCTGAAGACTGTGATCAAGTTGTGTCTTAACCTTCTTTTACATAAACCAAATAGATTAAGCTTTTTTAGTTTCTCTCCGATGTGGTTTTTCAGACCATTCTTGTAGCTCTTTTCTGAACATTTTCCAATTTGTCAACATCCTCTTTAAAATGTGGACACCAGAACTGGACAGAGCGTTCCAGTAATGGTATCATTAATGCCAGCTAGAGAGGTAATACTACCTACCTTCTAATAGATGTTCCTCCCAGTTACACACTCCATGATTGCATTAGCTCTGTTAACCGCAGCATCACACTGGGAGCTTATAGTCAGCTGGTTATCTATCATGACTCTAAATCCTTTCCAGACTCATTACTTTCTAGGATACAGTCCCCCATTTGGTAATTACGACCTATATTCTTTGTTCCTAGATATAGACCTTATCTTTAGCTGTGTTTAAAATGCATATTTTTCAAATGAGCCCACCCTACAAAGCAATCCGGATAGATCTATAGAACTGGTTTATCCTTTTCATTTTTTATTAACCACTCCATCAATTTTTGTGTCATTTGCAAACTTTATCAGTGCAATGATTTTATATTTTCTTCCAGATCATTGATATTGAATAGCATTGGGCTGAGAACAGATTCCTGCAGGACCCCAGTATAAATGATGTAATGTGATGATCTTTGTGTAATTATTCTCTTTTTCCAATTGTTAGCCAGTTTTAATCCATTTAACATATGTTACATTGATTTTATATAGCCACCACTTAGTGATATTACAATAATTTTCCCCTATGTTTAGAATAAGAGCATCTGTGCCATATCTATTGGCAACTTCTGACTTTTTATTAGAAATCACTGTGTCTTGCATTACATTTAATAATTATTGCAAATGATTACATTTTTTCCTGAGGAAGGACTGAAAGATTAGGCTGTTTGTCCATTGGTTTAAATGTCTATTTATATTCCTCCCACCATGATGGGAGCTGGCATAATGGAGGGCTCTGGACTGAGAGTTGATAAATGAACTGTGTATGATAATCTTTTCTCTCTTCCTGTGAAAATTTTCAGACATTAAAAAAAAATTCTGATGCTGCATCTGGCCAAACAAAGAGATCCCCCGCATAGCCAATAGACTTGTGGTTAGAACACTGACCTGGGTTCAAGTCCATCCTCCTAATTAGACCGAACATGAATATGAACCAAGATTGCCCACAACCCAGATTAGTGCCCTAACCAGGAGCACTGAAACCTCAGTAAATATGGGGGGGGAGGGGGATGAAGCCCAGCCCCCTCTGTGGCCCCACCCCCATGCTCCTGCTCTCTTCCTTGAGGTCTCGCCCCCTGGCCAGGAAGCTGAAGCTGGGCCATGGTAAGAGATGTCCAGGAAGTCCAGGCCACTGTGCGGAGCTCCATATCCTCTACTGGCCCTGAGCACCCCCAGCCTACGTCCCCACCCATCCATGATGTGCTGCCCAGAGCAGGTGGAGGGTCTAGGGCTCCCCACAATGGCCCAAGCTCCCTTGGCAGTGGCCTGGCTTTGGCTTTTGACCTGGCAAGGGGGTAGGTCCATGGGAGAAGAGGAGGAGCAGTGGTTGGGGCCACTAAGAGGGGCCGGGACTGGAAAGAGGCTGGTGCCTTGGGCAGGGGCCGCACTTCATGGTGTGGGAGGTGATCAGCATCTGCACTGCTTCACATCTGCCTGAGGCCTGCAGTTTGGGGGGGGGCAACACAGCCTCCTGCCCCCCCAAACTACACCCATTTTAAAAAGTGGGCAGACCTGGCCCTCCCACTTCTAAAACCGAGGGGGCCATGGCCCATTGCGCGCCCCCCACTTCCAATGCCCCTGGCTCTAACCACCAGCCTATTGGCTGTGAAGATCTGGACCTTTTATTGGCCCACAGCTGGACAGAACTTACAGTACTAGTGCCAGTGAAAACTTGGATTTAATTTTCTTCAGTGCAAAACTATTTATTTGAGAGACTCACAGATAAGCAGCAAAAGGTTACACAATGCTTCTTCCTAATAAGCCTCAATTTCTCAAGCATAAACTCTCGGTAACTATGTTGGTCCTACACAGTATCCTGATTGGCAAACAACCTGTTCTAGGTGGAGGCTACTTTTCTTCTTGAGCATTTGGTCTCTTCAGTGTTCTCCCAGGGCAGGGTGTTGGCTACCCTGAAACCCTCTGGCTCAGAGGTACCTCCTAGCAGGGCGTTGCTTACTCTGGGGCTTTTTTGTCCTACAGAATCACTGGCCTCTTGAGATATACATGTGTGTGAGTGAATAACATGATATTTGCCAATTCTTATACCCTTTTTCCAAAGGAGTCACATGTCCCTGAAATATGCCTTGCTAGCATTTCATAACTGGTTTTTCTTATTAATTTTGGGAGGAACAACAGGAATAGACTGAAGGTCAGCTGACATTTACTCTCTCATCAATCATTCACCTGGGCTTTTGATGTTCTGCTATCCTATTGGGTCAGTTGACCCAGGTCAGTTAGTTGCAAGACCATTTATGTGTCTTTGGCGTGTACACTGTGTGAACTGGCCATTGACTGACAGTGACCATAGGTCTTCCAGATCAGCACAAATATACACAGGGCCCCTGATCAAACATTCATGGTACATAGTCAGTGTCCAAGTGCAAGTTCAGTACTCTCTCAGTAATTTTCCATACACCCTGTTTAATGCTGAGACCCTGCTCTCAGAATCCTCTAGCAAATTCAGATTTACCAAGCTTTACCAGACTCATGTCAATCACAATGATTTATAGTAATTTAGCATCACCTCAACAGGCTTTTCTAGGGTTTGTCAATTTCTATCTATATCTGTCTATATTCCATCCACCACCTGTGAGAGCTTTCCATCAAAGTTTTATTGATACTGGTACATTCCCACAAAAAGTTTTGATTTTGACAAACTGGCATATTCTGACAACAAATCTTTTTTTGTCAAATAATTCCCAACCTGCTCTCATTGTAAAATCAGGATTGTAATTCCCGATCTGTTAGTGACCTGTTGTGTGTCTGTCCCTCTGCTTCCTGTCTTGGCCTTTGTTTGTCTTGTCAATTTCAATTGTAAGCTCTTTAGGGCAGGAACTGTCTGTTACTATATATATGTACAGTGCATTGCACAAGGAGGCCTTAAATCTGTTGGTCTGTAGGTGTAAGTGTAATATAGATCAATCACAACAACCATAAAATAATAGTGTCTGGAAAGATGAAAAGAGCATAAATTAACAAAAAACATTTTGTTATTATCCTGAGTTTACGAGAGTCCAAAATAAGGATTGGAGAACAAACCAGCACGCTCTAACTCAGGAGCAGGGTAAACTAAGAGCATATTATTAATTATAATTGTTTGTATTACTGTAGTGCCTAGGATCCTACGTCATGGACTGTGGACTGTGCTAGCTGCTGTTGAAACCCAGAACAAAAAGATGGTGCTTGCCCCAGAAAGCTTATAATCAAAGGATAAGATAAGAGACAGATACGGACAGATGGACAAGGAAATAGTGTTGGACAGTATGATAGGCTGTGGTCTCAGCATACCAACATCCAAACCTTTGTTAAGTTTTTGTAGGCATCAAAGTAAAACAATTTTAAGGAGGGATTTGAAGAGGATATTAAGGTGCTTGCAGGCTGAATCACAAGCTGATCGGAGGCAGAAATTGGCACCTTGATAGTGAATGAAAGATGATGGGTAGGGTGTGGATGGATTGTGAAGGGCCTTGAAAGTAAACACAAGTAGCTTATGTTTGATATAATAAAGAAGAGGAAGCCAGAGGAGGAAAACGAAGAGATTGATGACATCAAGTGATGGGCCAGGAAAATGATCTTTGAAAGGATATGAGTGGGGCAAGATTGCATATGCTAAGGCCAGAAAGAAGGATGATGCAGAATTCCCGACGTGAGATGACGACAGCTTGGACAAGTGTTTTAGTTGTGTGGATGGATAGGAAAGGTGATGAGAGATGAGGCTTGCATGTCTCATCATTTGAAGTTACATATGTATGTGCTGTAAAGAAAGTTCTTACCTAATGTTTACAAAACTCAGTCTTCAAATGCCCTATTTTTTAAATTCCACTTGACGCCACAACCCATATCTCTTCTGGAGCTTCCTTCTCCTCTCTGGTCTGCATCCTACCCCCTCTAGGCCTTAGCAATGTTTCACATACTACTAGGAGTCTGCAAGTAAAAGGCCTGTCCTGATCTCTCCTGATACAGACCTTGCTTGTGCAGCCTCCCACTCCTTTCACACTTTACAAGTTTACTGTACCAACCTTTTATGCGATCAACCTGATTTCCTTAAAACCCTTGTGGCTCTCACAACAACGATGCAATTAGAATGGGGCTGGTAATATAGCAAGTTATGCTACTTGGAAATGAGTTTCTCACCTTTTTCTAGATGAGCTCCACATTTGGTCCATTTTGCACTAGCTCATCTACAGCTGGGGCATCTTGTGACATGACACGCACAGATCCATGTCTCACCCTGAATGCAGACATTTCCCTTTATCAGTTTTACAGAAGGGGAATAATAGGATGAAAATTGGTGCACTGACACTCAAGGTATTAGCAAAAAAGCAAAATCCAATTTGTGTCCTGGAAGGTCTATTTTCTCAGTCTCCTTCCAGTATGGATTTAGCTAAAGCTGGAAAAATCTCTACTGTCAAATGAGATGGATTACTTTTAGCTCACGCATTTGTTATTGCACTTAAGGAGCAAAATATACACTCTAACAGGATTAAAATAGTGTTTATTGACTTGAGGACCAGAATAATAATCTTAGTTTTTTGGAAGGCAAACAAATTAATCTGTGGTAAATTTTTGCTTTTTACATCTACTATATCGAAAAATTGTTTATTTAAAAGAAGCCCTTAGTTCCGACTTTGAAACTGTAAATGCTAAACAATGCTGTCATACCTATTTTTCTCAGACTAGAAGCAATAACATTTCTCACTGTCGTATTCTCAGACGGGGGCACATATCTATGTTGACAACAAAAAGTCTGTCATCCCTTCTGTTCGATACTGCATGACACCTCTTTCAAACTATTTGCCCATCTGCAGCTTTTATTCACTTCAACACTTCTGCACACACAAATTCTCAGCACTAACTCTGCATCAACATAACCTGTTACATTGAATGTCGTCATTTATTTTTCTAAACAAAAGGAAATCGCAGGAGACATTCTTAAAAAGGAAATAAAGGGGAAAAAATGATTCACATTTAAAAAAAAAATACTTGCAGCACAAAGGAGTTTTTCATAATTTGATTTCATCACACACCTTAAGCATAGGTTTATGTCTTTACATCTGCAGTGCTCATCCCTCTAATCCCTGACGGGGCTTTTGTGCGGCCATGAACCATGGAGGCTCTCTCTGGAATGAAAGGGGAGATCTTGGATGGGAGCAACTGAAGCATATTCATGTGCTCCCTCCTAAGTCCATTTTACCAGTGACAGGTGGGTGCTGCTGCTAAAATCCCTGCTTTCTTTACACCCTCCCTCTTCCTTGTGCTACATAGTATGCTGAGCGGAAGGAGTTACATGCTGTGTTTCTATCCAGGTTCTGGGCAGTGGGGGAGTTCTGAGGCTGGAAGCTTAACTCCCATATGGTGGTGGGGAGGAGAAGAGGGTAATACAGTTGACTTATAGGGTGGGATAGCTATAACAGGCTTCTTGTTTCAGTTCCCCCCTTCCCACTTTTAATCTAGTTGCTGGATGTCTTGTGACGCTGGAGACGAGGTTGATTGCCAGTTTTAGGGTCTGCATGTGGCAAAAGTGGCAAACTGCTGTGTGGGTTTTTCGGCTTCCACTGAGCATCCAGGAGGTCTGTTTCTTGGGGATTCACATTACAATTTCAATTCTGATGGGTTTGAAAGAGCCCAAATCAAAACCTCCTGAGCTTTTTGGGCATTGGCTGTAGGCACGTAAATGGCACGATGAGGCAGTTCATCTCTATCCGTGATAGCCTGTGGCTCTTTTGGGATTCTTGTACCACTCACAGTCTCTTGGCAGGCCTGAGGGAGTAGAGGGGCAAGGTTTTCATACTTGATCACTGTAGGAAGCCACTGTGGCCTCCCATGGAACCAGAGCCTGAGGAAGGACACGAGCGCTCTGATTGGCCCAACTCACACCCTGCCCCAGAGTCTGCCCGGCAACAAGGGACCCGGGCCGTGATAGGGCCACCTGGCCAGGCCAATTGGCAGCCGCGGGGAGGAGCCCCAACAGGAAGGGGAAATACAAAAGCCTGGCCCCTGAGCTCAGGAGGGCCCAGACTGCCGGCAGAGGCAGACGTGCTGCCCCGCCAGCAGAGGCCTAGGCCGGAGCCTAGCCGCCGCCGCCGAACCCCGGTCCCACCTGGGCCCGGGGATTGGATAGGGCCCTCAAGGAGCTGGACAAGGCAACCCGGCCAGGACGACTGGGCCGAGTTACCCCGACCCCGAGCCCGGGGCCGTGCTCTGGGACCGCCAGACTGGGCTGAGACCCCAGAGCAGCCCGAGTGGCGGGCGCCCCCGGAAGCCGGACCGGATTTGGAGGAGCTGCCGGCCGCCGAGCCCCCCCCTGCAGCGGGGCAGGACTTGGAGGAGCTGCCCGAGGCCGACCCGCTCCCCTCATGCAACGACCTGGAGGAGCTGCCCCCTGAAGAGGAGTTTCCTGCCTTGCCCCCGGTCGACGAGGAGGGACTAGCAACGCTACACCAGGTGGACTATCCTTGGGACACGGAGGCACCAGGTACTAGGGCCAGTGGGGAGGAAGTAGCCCAGGGACAGCCCCGGCCTGTGGCTGAAGCCGCCGTATTGCCGGTGTGTTGCGGCAGGAGCCCCGCCGGCCCAGTGGCAGCCGCTTCTGCCACTGCTAGGGCCCTGGGCTGGGACGCAGTGGAGACGGGTGGGCCTGCGTCCCCCTCCCCTTCCCCTTTTCCCTAGCCACCCCAGGAGAATTGCTCTCCTGACCCCACCTGAAGCTGTTGCCTCCTTTGCTGACCCTGCCTAAGGGTTAGAACCTAGACTCCTGTTCGCTTGCCCCGTCTGAGGGCGTGAGCGATCCGCCTCTGCTCACCCTGCCTAGGGGTTGGAGCGATAGACTCCTTGCTCGCTCGCCCTGCCTGAGGGCAAATTGCCTAGACTGACCTCTCGCCAAACGCAAGCTATTCCCCTGTAGGAAGCCACTGTGGCCTCCCACGGAACCAGAAACGCTTACAGTCACCATCAGTCTTACAGTCCACTGGGGACACTGGTGCAGCTGGAATAACCTTGTTAGGTAGTTTTATGTGGTTTACTTCATATCACCTAAGTATTGTTGTTGAACAATTGTGGCATCTGCGTTTTACCATATTGTGCTGTCTGTGTCTCATTGTTTGTATGTCCAAATCAATATATTGTTTGCTAATCTCCTGTTCTTGATTAGTGTTAATAAGAGAGGTAATAGTGCACTTAGTGACAATTCTGTAATCTAACATTTCAAGCCTTGTGAAGCTGATTGAAATATTGATTACTAAATTCCTCTGCCATGTCAAAATATGTGAGGGAAGCACATATGATGTGGGTTTAAACCCATAGTATTTAGGGTTAAATTCACTCCTTTGCAGAATATCCACAAAAGGCCTCTTAAATTAGGGTTTAAATGGGACTCTCATAGTATATCATCATCTTAAGGTTCTGTTAGCTCTCTTTGAATGGGGATGAATTTCACACGTCATATATCTATCTGTCACTGTTGTATGGGAATGCCAGTGATTACAATTAATTCTGATCCTGTTGATTGCACTCAGGAAAACATTCCTGGGTTCGGAGAATTATAATCCAAGAGAAATCCTGTACAGTTACGGAAGGCTGCTTAAGCAGACTCTCTGGAATGACACTATTGGTTTATAAAGAGGACAGTGCATTAAAAGAATGGTCCTTTCATTGTTCGTTTTCTGACTATTTATTGGAATGAACTCATTTGGCATTAAATGTGAATTTTATACTCATAAATACATTAACTTTATAAGATTTGCACTCTAAATCACATGCTGATTATTATTCCTTTTATTTGAAAGCATGCCACACAGAGCAACATGGGAAATATTAATACTAGCATGTGCCTAACCAATGACTAATTCATAGATTAATAAATGGACACTACTAATTATAGCCTGGAAGAATGCATACATCTCAAGCAGAAAATGATTAGGAACAGATGTGATGATATGGTGATTATCATGTCTACACCATCACTTAAATTTAAGTTATAAACACATTATGAATGATATATTAAAATGTGATAATAGTAAATTATCATTATAATATATACTTAATGCATGCTCACAGATTGGAAGGAAATAATACTATTACTTCTATAGTTTTAATGCCCTTTAGTAATAATAATTAATAACGTGGTTTTATATGGCATTTTTCTTATTCAGAACCATTAGGTAATCAATATCTCTGAGGTAGATGAATTCGCATGAAAACACATCCTGGGCTTGCATGTGGAGAGAGGACAGAGGGTGGGAGGATGGTGTGGTGGGTAGTGTGTGTACACATGTTGTAGAATATGTTTTGGAATAGGATGTGTGCATTAAAAACTAGGTAACCACATGACTTTATTTTGTAACTTATGTCCTCCAATCCTTGTCTGAATTGTTCTATGAAGCAACGAGCACACCTTTGAGCATGATACAAATAAAGAAATAAAATCATTTTTCTATTTTAAAGATGAGGAAACTGAAGCAAGGTGGTTTAATGACTTGATCCAGGCCTCAGAAGGATTCATTGCCAAAGCTCAGATTAGAACACAGAAACTTCTTCTCCTTATGCTCAAATGCCTACTCCTTGCATTATGCTCCTACTTCCATGTTACACTACATTTTTGGGGGAAAAAATTGATAGAGGAATCTTATAGGATTTTTTAGCCACCAGTTCCTTTTGGCTTATGGAACAGACAAAATCAAAGGGAGAAAATATGGTACTCCACTTGCAGCTGACTTTATTTTCTCATACAATCAAAATAGGATTGAAATCTCTCAAGAAAGCTATCTCCCATGGCAAGCGGTGCCTTTAATCTATGAGAGCAAATAACCTTGTCTTGCACAACATGTGATCTGGGTTTTGGTGTAAATGATAACTTTTCTTTTTTCTTCTTTTGTTTTTTTTTTTTTTTGGTAGAAGGGAAATCTCTAATGGGGAAGGGAGAGCCTCAAAAGATTGAACACTTCAGGTCAGATAGGCTTCAAAACGTACGGGTGTTTAGCTGAATTTTTTGTGAATTGCCTGAGCCTTTCCCCATGGCCAGAGCCATTCACTCTGGCTCTCCGTGCCAGAGAAAGGCTCTGATGGTGGGGGGGAGGAGGGGAGGTTGGAAGCAGCAAGATACTGCATTGCTAAAGAAACCCCTAGAAATAGCAGTGTAGAGGTGAGAGGCACTGATTGGGCAAGTAGAGAGTTGTGTAGGTTACATACCCACAATGTTCAGATGTGTCATTAAGTCTACTTGCCTAAGCATTACCTCACCATCTACACTGCTATTTGCAGCTATGCTAGGGGGCGTGTAGTATATGAACACTCTATCTGCTGCTGTAAGGAATGTACAGGGTAGACATATCCACATACGATAATACGTTGTGCACAACTGAAAGTAGAACCTCTCAGCTGGTACCTACATTACCACTACATCTATATGTGTCTGTTTTCTTGGTTGCCGTTTCATTATGCAGTGTTAAGTAATTTCTATAAAAGCTTCTAGCGCTATAATTTTGGCAAACTGTTTGGACCCAGTTTAAAATGGACTCATGCCCACGCTGACCCCTTTACAGGATTAGCACCTTCGTTACTACTGGCTAGAAAACTTCTTAATACAAAGGTGTACCCGATGCAGTCAGGTGGAGAGGTTTAACTACCGCGTGCTACATACTCATAGTTAACAGTCTGGGCAATCTGAACTACTTGTTCCCTAATTGTTCTTAAATTGTCCTTGGAAGGCTGCCTTAAAAACAACTTTTTCACTGATACAATTTCCAGGAGCGAATCTGGCTAGCGTAGTTTTGTTTCATGCTAAATTATGCTGGTGGACCAGCCCAGAGAACAATCCCAGGATCAAGGGATCACCAATGTAGCTAAACACTTTGTATCTTCATCCTTTCATGTCCATTGTACGTTCTTTGGCTACAACTGAGGGTTTGACCCCTGAACTTCATATAAATATCTGTCTAGTAATATAAATATGGGGGATGAGTAACTTTTTTGAAAATGAAACCTTTGAAATGGCTTTATTTTGTTTCTGATTAATTTAATTGGAGCGGAGTGGTCTTAATTATGATACCTTCAAGTGAAATAAGTATAGTACTTATATTTCTGCATAGTGCAATAAACAGCAAATTGGACTGTATTCATCACTTTATCCACATGTTTGTGTTTTATTTTTGCTTTTTAATCTGTACATATCTGGGCTTGATTTATGTCTCGTTTCTGTGGAGTTATCCTGATTCTCATCTCTGTAAAATTAGAATCAGTCCCATAGAATCTGTAACACAAAGTGAAAGGTGTATATGTGATAGATAATATATCAGTTGGTCATTGTTTTTATTTGTTCCCATCTGTATAACACAGAGAACAGTTATTTCCATCTGACTTACTGTCAGGGATACTCTATAAAGGGGTCTATAATATTTTAAGTAAAAATCATGTGTGTTAATACTCTACATTAATATACTGTACCACAATTTCTAGAAAATGTGTCATCGTTCTTATGCAACCCCATATTTGTTCTGTGGACCCATAATATACAGTGTGGTAGTATCGATTAACATAGCTTTCAGACTTTCTCTCTTTCTCACTCATGTACACACATATACATACACACACCATCTGAATGCATCAAAACTCTGCTAATTCTTAATACTGTTCCATAATATAATGTAAATTCAATTCAGTAAATTTACATGATTTTCCCAACCATTTCCCATACGTATGACAGCGGTTACAATTTATGAACCTACCAGCACTGCAGCACTGATTTAATGGGATAGATTATTGTAGTGTAACTTGATGTTCAGTGTCCCCTCCCAGTGGCTGGTCCTCAGAGGATATGAGCGTTACAATGATCAACTGGAGTTATTCCCTTAGCTCAAGCGGTAGAGGCTCAGACCTTTTTTTGGTCTTGTATTGTATGATGTCCCAGTGGGCCAGTCATACAACATTACTCAACCAATCTTCATTATTAATACCTTTTAAAGCATATCCGTTTGAGTGCCCATGAGTTAGGCTCCAACCCTGCAAATCACTGATGCACGTGCTTAACTTTAAGCATGTCAGTAGTCCCACTGCATTCAGTATGATTCCCCATGTGTTAAACATTAAGTTTGACCTGAAGTGCTTTGCTGGATCAGTGTCTTAATTTTGAACTGGACCCTGTCTGTCATTGTCAGGATCCCTGGATATTCAGTTTTCTGATTCTACTGTCAGCCTCTTTTTATCTGAGTCAGTATGATGCCATGCCAATAAAGTAGTCTTAGGCCACATCTAAGCTTGGAGCTTGGAGTGTGATTCCCAGCTTGCGCAGACATATCTGCACTAGCTCTCAATGAGCTAATGCACTAAAAATAGTAGTGTAGTCTCAGTAGCATAGAAAATGGACTAGCTACCCTGTGCATGTACGCACAGAGTTCAGATAGGTTTGTACTCGGGGAGAAGGGGGCATTTGCCCGTGCTACCACAGCTACATTGCTACTTTTAGTATGCTAGCTCAATGAGACCTATTTGAGCTGGTAATCGCACTTCCAGTTTCGAGTGTAGATGTAGCCTTAGTGTTTCTCCTTCTGGGGTAGTGTCATCTTATTTGTTAGTATGATGTGCAAAGTTATTTTGTATGTAATTTGCTTCTGTTAGCAAACTGGCTCTTTTCCAGAAATGTGAGATTACACAGATGTTTTGTTGTGTTAACATCCAGAAATGTTATATGTACAAATAGTTGCATTACATACATCTGAAATAACCCATTCACATCCTTTTCAACATAGATTTTATGACATGTTTTTAAAAATTAAATCAATAAAAAGATTTTAAGCCCTTTTGTGCTGTTATCCCACTAGATTTCATAAACAAGGCAGTGCTTGGATCAGGTCAGTATTTAGACTGGAGATTTCTGGGGGGGGGGAAACAGGTCGGTAGGTCATAATGTTGGTTATTCAGGAGAGGGAACTCATTCTCTTAAACAAGTACTCAGCAACTGGAGATGATGTCTTCTGCATGAAACACAAAACTGAGGTCTTGGCCATTTTCATTTGCTTCAGAGAGTTCCCATGGTACTTTTGTAAAATTAAGAATTTTAATCCTGATGTCCTGCTTAGATTTGGGATGGGTTAATTATTCTACCTTCCTAATCCTTTTTCATACCTGACCTAAACTATTATATAATAGTGCTCTGTGCTGTTGAACAACAGTTCCATTTCATGCTTGAGATGGCTGCATTTCGGTGGTGATAAGTGGTCCTATGATTTAGTTTGCATATAATTTTGTAGTTGAAGTTTGTAAACCTCTCTGAGATTCTTTGGAAACAAAGGTGCTATATAAATGTAAACTATTGCTTTTCCTCATGTCAGGAATGTTATATTGGTCACACCATGTGTGTCTGATCTGGGGACATTTGTCTTCTCTGAAGAAACACAAGCACCGCGTTCCTTTGGAGCATAAGTCTGAAAGACCTTATTCAAGCCTCTCTGCTTCACATTAGATTGTTTCACTGTTTGATGGAGTATAATTCTCTAATGGACCAGTTGTACATATCTGAGGGATCTCACGGTTATTACTAAATTCCCCATGAACAATATGCTTCCATTATATTTTATAAATCTCCTTTTGAGCCCGAAAAATGTGTCAGCCAAAACAAATGTGGAAAAATCATGAAGATCTTAGCTTTCCAGGTAGGCAGTCCACCAACTGTAAAGCTGGGCCACTGGATTTATTTTGTGATTGTAGACACAGTACACTTGCATGTTGTACCATCCATCTGCTGACTGCTTCAGTCTTTTACACTGAGAGAAATTTGAAATGTAAAAGAATCCTGGTGTCTGAGTTGCTCTTCAGTGAGCAGGTTCCTGGTACATTTCAGCACCTTTCCTGCTTACAATAACAGTAATAGCCAGCGGAGCATAGGGATAGGATGATATGCATGCATAGGACTGCAAACTATGACAAAGCTGGCTGATCTGCTTTAGGTTGATAATTTATTTTTCTTTTTACAGAAAAGGAAAAAAAGGAAAATAAAGTAAAAAAAAAAAAATTTTAATGAAGCAAAATGTTCTACCTTGTCCACAGTAAAACAATGAATATATTAACAATAAAGTGAGACAGACATACACTGGAAACGGAGGTGAGGGGAACTTTAACCAGGGGGATCTCGGTGGGGGGATCTCCCACATCCAAGGTGAGTACCTTAACCACTGGGCTAAAAGTTATGAAAGAGGTACTCCTCTCCCTTCCCCTCCCTCCCACATTTTGGAAAAAAATGCCCGAGGCATCTAATTCCAAGAGAAAGTTCACTGCTGAGACTCGCAAGTAGAGGAAGGTACCTTCCTGCAGCCCAGACTTAGCTGCTTATCTCCATGAGGGGGCAGGGCTTAGCATACGCCCCTCTCATTAGCACCTGTCACTGGCTATCTTAGATGACTCTTCATCTAAGGTGCTGGCTTTTGCAAATCACATTCTAGACACCTGTCTCTCCCAATTTATTGTATAGGGAGCCTAGTTGCCTGACTCAAGCTTTGTAGATGCTAGTGTGTTAGGTAGGCACTGTGATGCTCACTGTCACAATGCCTAAGTCCTTTGTGAATCTGGGCCTTAATCACTAGTTATGTGATCTCAACTGTAGGAATGCTCTTTGTCAAAATTTGTTTTACAATACAATAAAGAAATCTGTCACGCTAGTGAACATTTTAAATTCATTTTGAAAATACAACATTATCTTTTATTTTCATTTGTCATTTTTCTTTCATGGGAACCAAATGTGACAAGGTTTTATGTGTCTGTGTATTTCTTCTTGTAATCATAATCACTTTCACATAATCTGTAGGCTTCTGTTTTCATTCTCAGCTGTGCAGAAGTGTACCAACTAGTGGGAAACCTATGAGGGGGAGTTAATGATCACTTACTGATTTACAGCATACTTCCATTCTTCTCCAGCTACTGGTCTCTCTTTCTTCCCACCACCTGCCTGAGTGTGGGAGAATATTGAAGATCTGACTGGGGTGAAAAGAGATGTGAAGCTGATGTAACACATTCACAACAGGGGTGCTGTTCTGTTTTGTGAGTTGTTCTTTAGCAAACACATCAATATAATGTAATTCTGCTGCTCCCTGAAGAAAGCTGTTCTTCTGTCTCAGGACAGCTGATGGGGGAATCAGTCCCAGTCTCTTGCCTGCTGTCAGAGAACTACTGCCCAGGGTCATCTCACATTTCTTTTCAGTTTATCATTCCAGCCTTCCTTCCCACAGACCTTATGAAAGTCAATTTCCCTCCACTTCACATCCTTTCTGTTGGCTCCCCTACACCCAGTGGCATTCTCCCCCACCCTCATCCCGCAGGCCAGATTCCATCCAATTGCTGATCACTCCCTTCCTCATCTTTTTTTTCCTGTGCCACCTCCATCAGCTGTGATGGTTACATCTGCCCAGCTCTCTTAAACCTTTGGTTTAAGGTCTTCACCCTCATCTTCAGCAGACCCTACAAGTTCCAGTTTTGCCCCTCTGGGAGGCTCAGCAGCACATCCTGGTCCCTATGTCCTCTTTTCTTCCCTAGTAGATGCCTTGCCTTTTTTAGGGCAAGGTTCACAGGCTCTGCTTATATCTTCCATGTGGGGAGATGGTGCCTACAGAGAGAGGAGAATGTAGAGAGAACTCTAGATGCTCTTTTCTGGGAGAGTGTCTGCTCCTATAGCCCTACTCCACGTATGGACTGCAAAGAGAACAGCATAGATCTCTAAGCTATTAGTGGCTTATGTTTAGTGATAGAAACTAGTTCAAATTCTGAACTCCAGAACTAATTGATTGGGGTTTTTTTTATTAAAATGGGGAAGTATTTCATATTTGCCTCTCCCTTCCTGATCCAAAGCTTCTGCCTTTTTGGAAGTTACCTTGTCCATCCCCTGGAAGATAGAAGAGGGCAATAGCCTCCCACAATAGAAATTCCAGGACAGGCATATAAGGGGCCATCTGGCTACTCTCTGAAGACATCTGGTGTTAAGAACTGGTTGTATATCTCCAGACCATCCTCTAGAATATATCACCATGCAGAGGAGGTATCATATCCATTTGCTTTGGGAAACATGATAGTTTTGACAAAACTCAGTTGGTTACACCTGATCTCACTTGGAGCTTCCAGATTCAAATTAATCAAAATTCAAAGTGAAAATTAAGGGTTGCCAAACCATAATACTGTTCAACTGAGGTATTGAAACACATACAAGACAAATCAGCAGGTTCCCTCAACCCTAAACAGTCATGGAGCAGTTGTGCTGTCTTCAGTCATGGAGTAAGTAGGCATAAATCCCATTGAACAGCGGGATTGGGGATCAGGTCTGGGGAGAAGGTAGGAGATAAGACGGGGAAAAAATTGGACAAGGAAAGAGGAAAAAGGGCAAGATGCAGAGTAGAGAAGGAACAAAAGTGATTTAAAAAGTTATCATCCAAAATTTGGGGGATTAGTTAAATTGACTCTTCATCCCTTCTAACGCTCACCCATCATTGCTTATAGTCTAAATACTAATTCTTTGCTATTTTGATTGATTTAAGGGTTAACAGGCAGATATTAAATTCATTAGGAAAAGAACTATCCACCCATTATCCTTTTGGTGAATCCAATCAATTCTTCTTGTAGCATAAATGTAAAAGTATTTATTGTTCTTTAAGCAGTTTTAGAATCACAGCTTAAAGCACACAAATAACTATTCATTTCAAAATGAAAAGCAATGCACTAGGTTTTCTTTAAAAAAAAAAAAAAAATACAAAAAATACAAAATTGAATAAACTACAGTCAGGAAGATTTGTCCCATAACATATCTTTATTAGTTTGGCACCTTATCATTATTGAGTAAGTGAAAAGGACCTGTTATTCTTTTGCAAATTCCAAGTTCATAGTTACATTAGTGGGAAGTAAAGACAGAAGATGCATCTGTAGTCAAAAGCTACACTGGCTATGCAGTAACACTCCGTCAATGGGTGAAAGCTTATCTAGTGCTATCAGTTTAGGATATTGATCTGTCAGTGCATCATAAACTGAGATAAACCACATAAGCTCAGCCCATTGAAATGAAGCAAAATAGCAGTCTCTGCAAGTTGGGGCATAATGTCTGGTCGTTATCTGGTCACCAGTGGAAAAGCTGTTTTTTTCACTAAGGTGACTATGGCTAGAAGAACATTAGGAGATGATACAGAATCTTATTCTGTTACTTCAAACTAATTCTGTAATTGGTCATAATTGTATTACAGTAACAAACAGTGGCTTCAACTGGGCAGGACCCGTTGTGTTTGTATAGTTTCTAACACAGGAAATGGCAGTGTCTGATGTGAAGAGCTTAGTATTAAGATGAACAGCTGGCCAGTCAAATTAAAAGATCTATGACAACGAGAGTTCTGTGGCACTTTAAAGACTAACAAATTTAATATTTGTAGACATAAGCTTTCGAGAGACTTAGCTCTCTTTTTCAGATGCAGTAATACAGAAAATAGGTAACACAGAGGTATCTTATAGGTATCTTATTGTTCTGAATGCACCTGGATAGCTATAAGATACCTCTGTGTTACCTATTTTCTGTATTCTCAAAAGCTTATGTCTACAAATATTAAATCTGTTAGTCTTTAAAGTGCCACAGAACTCTCGTCTTTACTGTATACAGACTAACACGGCTACCCCTCTGGAACTAAAAGATCTATGCAAGGATCGTTTTAAAAAGTTTGTTTATTCTGCCCCTCCGCTCCCCCTTACTCAGCCACTGAGGGCCCCTACATGCAGGTGAACTGGTGTTATTCTTCTGTGATTTTTCCGTTGATTGAAAATAAGGAGGCATAATGATTTCATCCCTGCATTTCCACCTTGAAACGAAAGAATAACCTGAGCAAAAAAGCTACTGCAGACCTTATGATGTAGTAATAGCACTGGAGCGATTCCATTGCTGCTCTGCAGCCTGAAGGCAATTAATGTCAACAACACAGTTTGAAAGAAACAGAACGATTTCCATTCGTTCTAATCCTTTCATGAAATATTATGAGTTTTTTTAGTCAAAATTAAAACGTTGGCTTTTATTCAGCTTTAAATGGAACATTTTAATTTTTGAGGTGTTTGCGCTGCCCCTTTCCTTCATTTCTCCATCCTTTTTTTCCCCCAGGAAAGGAAGAGGGAAGCAAAGAAGAAAAAAACGTAAATTCTTTCTTTTTGATTGGAATCCTATTGAATCTGAAAAGTATTTCATTTTAATAAAAATAGACAATTTGGAACAACACAAGCATTTTGTGAAAATATTTGTATCATTCAAAAAAACAAACAAACAAACATTTTTCCCTGGAAAATACTTTAAGGGAAAATATTTCAACTGGCTCTACTAAAATCATTCTCTCTCTCTCTCTCTAAAAGGTTTTGCAACTCTATATCTGTCTATATCAGAGCTGAGAACAGACTGATGTTTCTAATCATACTCAACTAAATTGGGAAAAGTTGGTTCTCCCCCCCCCCCCCAAAAAAAAAAAAAAAAAAGGGGTACATTTAAAATTAACCCTTAGGAAAGATGACGTAACAAAGCAGGTTTAATGAAGCCTCATTAAATGAAGTAGACATATGAAGTGCAGGTACAGTAGTTACCCGCTGGTCCATGTCAAGGGCAGGTAATATGAAGCAGCGTGTTGGATTACACATGCATCGGTAGCTATGATTTATGGCACCTGTTTGCATCTGTTGGATGATTGATGGGTTTGTGAGTCAAAAATAAAGGTGCAGTTTTCACACCTGACATCTGTCTCTGTGACTTTATCCATAGGAGTGATGTATTTGTAGAAGAGCAGAGACATTGTACCCATTCAAAATCAGAATATCTAGACTACGTAATTAGGAAAGGGATAAAAGAAATTGCTTACAAACCAAATAATACTAAATAAAAATATTTTAGTGATTGGGACGTTGTACTCATTTAAATCATCAAGTTTTCTCAGTCTGTCATTCCATGTTTCTTTTTATATCCATGGACCCAATTTTATTTTCTAGAGGGAATAGAGGCTGGGGGGAAAAATTAGCAAGTGCATGTAACAAGTATCTGAGACACAGGATTTCTTTTTCTCTGTTCCATTGATTGAAAATTTCTTGCAGACCAGTTTCATTATAGGCTCTCAGAATTCTGTTCCAATAAAGGGCTGTGGTAATGGACTGACAATGCTATTCAAGTCTGAGTTATGAGCTATGTTATAACAACCCACAATTTTTCTTTAAAAAAAATCATTTTAATATTTCAGAAGCGTATGTCATTTAGCACTAAGGTTATTGTTAATAATGGTATTCCCAGTGTTAACAAATAGATAAGAGGTTTTGTGATGTACACCTTTGGGTAGTTCAAACGTATTGATGCTATTCAGAACTTCATCTTGGAAATTTCCAATAGGGTTCAAGGAAGGAGGCAGAAATTTCTGTAATCCATCTTGTTGTTGCTCTTATATTATTGCATATCATGGTACCAATGGCAAAGGATATTTTCACATTTAAAAAAAATGATAGATTGAAATCCTGGCCCGACTGAAGTTAATAGCAAAAATGCCATTGACTTCAGTGGGTCCAAGATTTCATCCCTGGTGCTACATCTGTATGGAAAAGCCCTAAAAAAACATTGGATATTTTATTGTCTGCATCGTGTAATCCTAAATTAAATTTTAAACCTGAGAAGAATACAGTTGCATCTGATATTCTGTGGGCAGGCATGTTCAGTAAATGTTGTTCCGGTTTCTGTGCAGTCTACTCTTCCTCTCACTCACTGATGTATACATACATGTATTCTTATGAATCTGACTCTGATCAATTAATTATTATCTTATAGTTAAAACTCAGGACTGGGAATCAGATGACCTTGGTCTTATTCCTAGCCCTCCCACAGAATTCTTATGTGACCTTGGAAAAATCACATAGCATGTCAATGTTGTGATTTTCTCATTTGTAAAAAGAGAGATCATTTTACTTCACATGATGGTTGTGAAACTTCCTTCCTCTCTTCATGAATAGATAAGATATTGATACTTCAGAAAGGGGTTACATTTAGCTGAGCTTTTTAATTTGGGAGCTTATAACTTGATGCTGATTTTCTTTGGTAGGGGAGGTGAGCAGAGGATAGATATATGGGATATTTTGTTTGGGTTTTGCCCAGAAACCCAAAATTCATTAACATTTCTAAAGCATTTCAAGATTCTAGAATGATGGGTGGGTGAGAGAGGGAGGGAGAGAAGGAGGGTGGGTGAGCACTGTAGCCAGACTAACACTTGGTGGATATTAATACATAGCACAGGCTTTTTTTCTCCAAAGAACACATGTTTTTTATTTAAATTATCTCACCCTTTGAAAAAAAAAATTAACTAATGGTAGGGGGGAGTGGCTTTCAAACTCATACTAAATTTGAGAACTCAAAAACTAGTTCAAAAGGCTTCCAAAACTTGAACCCCATGAGGTTTCTCCCTCACTGATTGAGATTTACCATACCCAAAAGTAATAAGACGGCCTCCAAGAGAACTGAATAAGGAGGGGAAGTGGGGAAGCATTAAACTCACATCAAACACAACATAAAAAACTAAAGCCAATGAAAGTGAAGAGAGAAAATCTATATGGAAGGCAAACAGTTGCCTCTTCAGAGACAGCTGCAGTTATTAATTAGGGTTCCATCATTTGTACTAAATGGTCAATCAATAGCCTTACTGCTTTGACATTTCATTTACTTTGTAGCTTGCTTATTAATTTGATGTGATTCAGCTCGGCTTGTGATGTCCTTCTACGTGTCAGTCTGCCTGTGAAGTCTGTGCTGCAGGCTGAGTGGTTACTGCACTGCTTAACGGGATATAGCAGGTAGAAAGAATTCTCTTTTAGTTTCCTAATTCACATGGCATTAACAATAGCAAAAAATATATCGAATATTAATGCTGAGCAGCAGACAACGCAGCAAAAGCAGCCTCTGCCAAAGGGCACCAGAGCAGAGTTAATTCCTTAATTAATATTGATGCATCATGGCATTAATATATTTCTGTATTACGGTGTTTAATTAAAGCTATCTAAAGCACTTCAAAGAAAGCACTAAGCATGGAATGTGAACTCAGCAGAACAATCTTACTCAGTAGGAACTTGAATAGTTATGTGGGAATGATGAAAACTATGCATAACTTGAGGAGCAGTATCACGTCATATACTGTACTATTTTGACATCATTACATTGTACGAAGCCATTTTAGGAAAACCACATTAGGAGTATACAGATAAAGCAGACTCAAGACTGGCCTTTTGGCCCATTTAAATGCACTACAGCAGTTAGAAATTGACTGAGTGATGGTTTGCCATTGCAGAATGGAGATGTGGTTACATCTTTTGGTTTCATTTTTGTGTTTTCTGAATTTTCATGTTTGAGAGATCAATAAGAACTCATGTCCAATCATATAGACAACCGAAGAAAACATTTGGAATATAAAATACTGGCATGGATGGCTTTTAGTGAAGAGTTGCTGTTCCCTCACCAAATATTTTATGGATTTTAAGGCCAAAAACTATTGTTATGATCTGGTCTAACGCCATTGACTTTCACCCAGTTATTCCCGCAAGCAGCCTATATCTTCTGGATGATTTAGAGCACATCTTTTAGAAAGACATCGAACTTGATTTAAATCATCTTAATTTGAGGTTGATTTCATTTGGATGAAAGCATTTTGCTTCAATAAACCATAGACTAAAGAGGAGAAATTAGCAATGGAAAAGAATTTAGATAATTTTATCAATCCCGCTATAAGTGCAAGTTTGTTCCTACAGTATATATTCTAGTTCTTCAAGTGCTGGTCCCTATGTATATTCCACACATGGGTATTCATGTGTATCATGTGCCTGAGATTAGAGCTTTCTACCAAGCACTAAGTGTTGGTCTCCATCTTCATAGTTTTGTCTCCTTGTACTCTGAACCAAGGGTTTGAGGGGCGATCTATTCATTTCCTTCTTTCCACCACATGGTCTGAATCGCAATCCTCGGTGTCCAAAGATACCTCTGTTTTTATTCTTCAAGACCTGTGAATATATTTTAAATAGTTTATTTTATTGTTCTGAGTAGTTAGGGTTAGTTTAGTTTAGTCCTCCTTGCCTCAGGGAGCTTTTCACAATGGACAAAGACTATGCCCAGAGAACTAGGGTTTAAGCACTGCATCTCCTGCCCCTGTTTCTTTTATATGAGCGATGAGCACCAGTATTGCCTATACTGCATTGGGGAGGCTCACAGCTCAGCTAAGTGCAGCATTTGTCACTCCTTCCCTCCCTGAACCCCAAAGGGATGAGTGCTCCAACTAAAGAGGCATCTCATGGAGAAGGAGATGAGACCTTCATTGGACCCAGACCAGGGAGACCCCCAGATAATGGCCTCCATCAGCAAGCAGCACCTTTTGAGCATGAGCTCAGGCTCTGAGGCCAGAGTTGCTAAACCCAAAGAACTGTAACAGAAGGCTTCCACAAAAGCAATGGACACTTTCACAAACAAAAGGACAAATCTGCTCCTAAACTAAAAGATTCCTCCCTGACTCCATCCAACTTGGGTGAGTCCTTGCACATGGGTCCTGAGGACTTAGGTCTGCTCAAACCTCCTGAATATGACAGTATGGCAGAAAGAAGTGAGGATCCATTAGTACTGACTTTGGTTTCAGTGCATAATCCCAGGAATTGGCATCTACCAACATCATCTAGGAGTTCCAGGCTAAACTCTGCTCTGGCACTGACCCACTCCTATAAGGAACTGATGTCCATCATAACTAGTGATGTGCCGGATTTGTCGATACCATCCATCAGAACTCTCCACACACTGGGATAGATTGAAACCTACACCTCCTTAGAGGATAACTTTACCCCTATCTTATCTACAATAACCTCTCCTTTTGGACCTGACCTTACATCAGAACACAGTGGGTCAGTCCAATGGTCCATGTAGCCCAGTATCCTGTCTTTCTGACAGTGGCCAATGCCAGGTGCTTCTGAGGGAATGAACAAAATAGGTAATTATCAAGTGATCCATCCCCTGTTGCCCATTCCCAGCTTCTGGCAAACAGAGGCTAGGGACACTTCAGAGCATGGACCTACTCAAGGGACCTACTCAAAGACATCACAATTCCAGAAGAAGAAACCACCTTGAGGAGATGGGAATACTACCCTATTCCATCCAGCATTTATTCATTGGTACCAATCACTCCACTGGTTGAACTGGAACCTTATCTGGTGAATCAGAGGCTCCAGAAGGAACATCACTTCCACATAGGGAAGCGTGTACAGAGGCCCCCAAAGGTCTGGGATCTGTCTTCCATCCAAATATGATTATCTAGGGAACCAATGATACCCAATGCCATGGTACTCCACCAATCAACCCTTCTTACTGGCATTAGTGGGATCCATGGGATCCCTATATTAGACACTTCAAAACTGTGCACAAATCTTACTTACCCTCTCCCAGCCAATACCAACAGGCTCCATTGGGAGAAGAAATTGAGTTGATCTACCAGTTTTGATGAATGTTGTCTTCTCTTTGCCAGATGAAGTAGTTGCCCACTCTTGGCCATCCTCACCTGAGGACCACAGACAGTATTAAGAGCTCCTGCAGAGGGTGGCAAATGAGCTCCAGATTCAGCTTGAGGAGGTACAGGCTACTCAGCATAGTCTATGGGACATTCTGCATCCTTCTGGTACTAGCTGGATGACCCTTCCCATGAACAGTGCTATTATAGAACCAGCCAGGGGAATTTGGCATATTCCTGCTTCCTGCAGCCCCCACCTTCAAAAAAGCTAAGAGGTATTATTTTTGGACCAGCCAAGGGAGCAGAGTTCCTGTTTGCACACCTAGCATCCAAAGTCTTGCTGGTCAAGCCTCCACTGACATGTCTAGGCTACAGCATCCAAAGGCAACACTCACTGAGAAGGCCTTGACCTCTTAGGGATGAAAACATTTTTCTTCCATCAGCCTTCAGTTTCAAATAGCTATTTACCAGGTCTTGTTAGCAAAATGTGATTTCATCAGCTATTCTGAACTATTAGACTTTATGTACCAGGAGGACAGGGACCAATTCCAAGGCTTAAATGATGAGGATAGATTGGTAACTAAAACATCTCCTTGGGCTCCAGAGGATGCTGCGGACACCACTTAGAGAGATAATTACAACAATTGTCATGAAGAAAGAGTCTTGGCATCAGTCCTCGGAGTTCCCTAGGGAGGTATGAAGTACCATTGAGGATCTACCCTCGGATGAAGCTAATGTATTCAGTCAAAAAACATGAGTCCCCTCAATCTCTCAAAAACTCCAAAACAACCTTCCACTCCCTGGGCATTTATACCCCAGCTCCAGTGAGGAAACACCACAAACAGGTGTACAGGCCAAGACTTCCCCTTCAATCGTTCAGTCATCAATGGCCTTAAGAACCACTGTGCAAATGCCAGAAAATACAAAGACCCAGTAACGTGACTTCTTCCACATCATCTGGCACTGTTCAACCTTATCCCGCGCATAGGAGTTCTTTTTGACAGGACTTTCAAAAACTGTGTTCCTCTATTGATGCCATACTATGTTGTTCCCCAAACTTTTGGTGACAATCTCACCCACTTTGCTTATGTGTGGAGGGCAATAACAATGGGCAAGTGGGTGCTAGAGATTGTTTGCTCTGACTGAACAACTGAGTCTGTGTTATCTCCCCATCACAAAGACCCCTTCCATCTCTTTTCTCATGAGGAGATCCTCTGTCAGAAGGCAGATTCTCTTCTTCAGCGAGGGTCTGTAGATCACATGCCACCTCAATATGAAGGGAAAGGAGTCCCCAAGAAAAAATGGAGGATGGAATATAATTCTTGACCTACACCAACTGAAGGTCTTTATTCAAAAATCCAAATGCTGCATGGTCCATGGGCACGGATTTCAAGCCATGAACAACTTGATAAGACAAGTCACCATCAGAACTCAGACCATAGTCAAGGTGTGTCTTTCTCCACTAGGCCATGTGGTCTCATGTTCTTATGTAACACCATTTGCCAGGCTCAACCTCTCCTGCCTGCTGTCCAGGCTCTTGTCTGTTTACTCACTAGACAAGGACAACATGAATAACAAGGTAACAATTCCTGCTGAGGTCATGACTACTCTAGTTTGATGGACAAACCTGGAACAAGTCAGTGTGGGAGTCCATTTCCTTACACACATGCTCAATGCAACCATTATCACGGACACACCCCTTGTGGGACAGAGAGCCCAAATGGTCAATCACACCGCACAGTGCACTTGGAAGACTTGTTGTGGGGGCAGTGGTGGGAGCAGTCCATGTAGTCAGCAATGCAATTACCTCCAGTCATTCAGTCCTGCCATATCCAGATAACATCAGACTACATGACTGCCGTTTTCTACATAAACAAACAGGGTGGAACAAAATCTCTTCTTTTCTATGTAGAAGCAGCCAATCTATGGAACTGATGAAATCAGGAGCCATATAATACTCTCAACAACATACCTATTAAGTTTACAAAACTCATTGATGGACAGTCTCAGTAGACACTTTTCCACATACTATGAATGGGAGATACATAAATCCATCCTGAACAAGATCTTCATTCAGTGGGGAATGACATCCTGGGTCTTGTTTGCCTCCCAGACAAACAAGAAATTTCCCCTGTCCTGCTCCATAACAGTTCTGGGCTGAGGGTACAGGGATAATGTCCTTCTGCTACCTTGGACTGACCACCATCTCAGGTCTGACCACCGCCATCCCACTGATATCACAAGTTCTATAAAATATTTGTGGTGACAAAACTTGGGTCGTTCTCATGGCCCAGAAAACTTTGCTTTTCAGACCTTCTGTGAACACAACCTCCCATCAGGATTCAATCTTTCCCAGATATTTGAATGGGTGTGTGACCTACAGCATTCATGTTTGGAGATCATTCAATCCTGTCTCAAACAAAGCAGAAAGGATTTCACCAGAAAATGCTATCTGCCAAATTGAAATATTTCTGTACCTGCACCAATATCCCTGGAATCCATGAGAATTTTAGGTTACCTATTACTTTTGAAGATAGTGGACCTTCCATTGGCTCGGTATGGAGTCCACCTTGCAGCAATCAGCACCTTCAATCCGCCATTTGAAGGCTATGCTGTTTTTACTTATCCAACTACAATCAGATTCCTGAATGGCCTCATTAGAACTTTCCCAAAGGTGGTGAAACCAACACTGTACTGGGATCTTAATCTTGTTCTTTCAATAATTACCAGACTGCTCTTTTAATCCATGTTCTACCTCTCCATGGAGGACACTTTCCTAGTTCATCATCAGATGAGTTAGAAAGGTTAGTAAACTGGGACCATTTATCCACACATTTATCCACCACATAACACATTTCATAGGGAAAAGATTTCCCTTTGCCTCCACCCTAAATCCAACTTTAAGGTAATTTCTGAGTTTCACATGAATCAATGTATTCACTTACCAATGCTCTTTCCAAAACCTGATGCCCCTGATGAAGAGAGAAGACTTCTCTTTCTCAGTGTTCATTGGGCTTTGGTGTTCTATCAGCAGAGAACAAAATCAATTAAGAAAATGCCTAGACTATTTGTGGGTTTAGCAGAGTGATAAAAGGGACAAGTGGTATCTTTTGCAAGACTGTTTCTACATGGATCTTCAGCTGCATCATTCTTTATTATCATTTGGTGCATGTTTTATCAGATGCATGTTCTTAAAAAGAAAAAAAAAATCAATGCATTTGTTAGGGTGGCAGACGGGATGCCAGCTAATGCAACGGCACCAGGCCTCACTGAACACTTACAAATGCAGAGGTGGAAACCAGTTTTGCTTACCTGTAAATTAGCATTATCCAAATAAATATTAGATGTTAATTTGATAAGAATGTGTTGTATAAAATGTTTGTAGGATGCTGCATGTATTGTTCTCAACTATGCCCCCTGTTGCAAAGTGATAGCAAACATTTGCACTGTAAACCTCTGTGACTATATAACTTACTAAATAGGGAAAAAGCTTTGTGTAATGCAAACTATGGTCTCTGAGACCTTGTCTACACTCAAAAAATAAGCTGACATAACATATGTTGAATTACAGCCACCATAGTGATTACTGCAGTGGCTGACATCCACACTCCCCTCCTTGGGTCAGTGGAGTGCATCTTCACTGAGAGTGCTTCCACTGACCTAAGAGGGGCTGTGTGGGGAGCTGAGAGACCGGGCTGAGACAGACTGGCTTCAGGCAGGCTGCCCTCCCCACTCATTCCCCACCAGGAGCCAGCCTGGGCTTCTCCCATCCTCATTCACCACCAGGGAAGCAGCCCGGGACTTCTGACCTCTGGGAAGTGGGGTCCAACTGCCCCAGCTTCTCACCCCACCATGCATCTGCTCCCCACTGGGAGCTGGGCGGCAGCCTTGTCAATTTCACACCTCAGCCATGAAATTGACAAAACTGCCAGGCTCCTGCCTGGGAGTAGGCAGAGAAGCTGCCCAGGGTTTCTCCCCTCTCCCCTGAGACCCAGAGTCCAGCCGCCTGTGGCTTCTCCCCTCCCAGCTCACAGCTGGGAGCCGAGTTCCAGCCTCCTTGGGGCTTTTCACCCCACTTCCAGCATGTTTTCTTATCAATTTCAGGGAATCTGCTGGAGAATGACAAGGACCGCCCTCCCCCCATCCCGATGTAAGGGAGACGCAGTGTCTACATTGACACTGCATTGCCCTATCTTTGCTGACATAAGCCCTACACCTCTTTCTGAGGTGGTTTTATTATGTCATCATAGCAGGCGGTTACATCTGTGGGAGGCGCCTTTAAGTGTGTACGCCTCCACTATTTTGTCGACAAAAGCTGATTTTGGTTGACAAAACACTCTAGTGTAGACCAGCCCGAACAAGAAGATACTAAATCCTGTTCATTTAAACACAAATGAGCCATTGTGTGAGATCAAGGATCAAAGACTTTAAATGCATCCCTACCCTCATACCAATCTTTTGAAGAAGAGACCTGCATTGGAACTCTTGATATCAGTTTGATTTTTGGGGAAGAAGATATAAAAATGCATCACAAGAAAAATGATAATCTGTTTGCTGTTTGAACTTACACAGTGCCAGAGACTCTAAACTGAAGCAAGAGATCACCTGGAGTTATCCCTAGGTTTGCCCTGAAAGACATTTTGAATTGACAGATCAGTACAATTCCATCACGCTTAGACTGCAACTCATTTGTGTTATATGCTTACTTGCTTTAACTTGTAGATAACTCTTATTTCTTTTCCCTAGATAATAAACCTTTAACTAATTATAGAATTAGCTACAGGCATTGTTTTTGGTGTAAGATCTAGGGTACCAATTGATCTAGGGATAAGTGATTGGTCTCTTGGGACTGGAAGCAACTGAATATTGTGATTTTTGGTGTCGGTGACCATTTATCAGTAAGCCCAGCTTGCCTAGCTGGCAAGATATACTGGAGACCCTACCAGCTTGGGGTGACTGTCCTGTTTTTGGCAGTCTACCTGAGGTAGGCACTCACTGTCGTGAGCCACTGCAGACAGCATGACAGCACTCATTTAGAATTGCCTGGTATATCCGTGTGTCACTGGGTTTCTTGTTTAGCCTTAATTTACTCTGCCAAATCAAATGGGACCAGCCACATCGGCATTTCTGCTTACATGAGTGATAAATGATGCACACTTGCTATTCTCTTTAGATGGGATTATTTTTATGCCCTTCAGTGAAAAAATATGATGCTTGAGTAGGGAAAATTGGAAAAGAAAACGGTCTGGTAGATGGTCTCATTTCTCAGCAGTGGCCTTTAGGTCTTGAAAGGCAGGTGTCCCATTCGCACCCACCGAAATGTGAAGATTTTGGGGCTGTAGAAATGTCATGGCTAATCTCAATTTTCATTTTTTAAAGAACAAGCTGCTAACACTTCTCATTGGGAAATTGGCCTTTAAAATCTAACTTAAAAGAGATGGTAGAATTTTTGCCCACAAAAACATTTATCTAAATTACATATCTCAATTTTATTTTTTTGTATGGTGTGATGGGGGTGGGGTGGATATGGGAACTACAAAAAACATTCTCAATCCCATCCTCCCCTTTTTTGACCAACTTTATAAATCAAGCCCATTGTCATGGATCTCAATTTTTTTAAGGAACCGAAAAAATTTGTAGCCAACTGTGGAGTGGCCCAGACTGCTGTTGCTCAAGCTACGTCTGTCGCACAAAGTTTAGAGGAAAGATGTGGAGATTGTTAGGTGCACAGGAGGAGGCAGACCATTCCAGGCCACTACATATGCCCGCCCAGCCACCCACACAAACAAAAAACACATAAGTGAAAAGTCATGAATATTTTTTTTTTTTAAGGGAAGTTGCAGAATCAATGACTCTCGTAACAGCTGAGCAAAAATGCAGCATTTGGTGCTCAGTTCCTCTTAGGCCCCAAACTGTCCTGCTGCCATTGAAGTTGGTATCTGAATTCCCATTGACTTCAATGGGAAGAATGTCAGGCTTTTATTTATCTGTCAAGCAGCTAACCGTCATTATTTTGTTAGGAATAAAGGTTTCTAAATGTCCCTTCTCCACATTTCATTTTTTGTTTGCTAGTTATTTACCTACTAATATGCCACTAATGAGACTATAAAAAGTGAATAAATAATAGGAGATGCCTGAACAGAAATCTATTTCCCTTTTGTTTCATTCCTTTGCCAGTTTGTCATTTAAGAGTTTGCTTTTCTGTGGCAATATGCATGATACTGAAAAAATAGTTGCATTTATTCCATTTCTCACAAATACAGTTTACTTTGTTTTGCCTCTTGATAAGAAGGGAGCCTATACCCTTCCTCCCCACCTTCCAGTATTAATCATATTCATCAAAGGAATTTGCCTGTGTGTGTGTATCTTTGTCAAGCGCAGGGAAAGTTTATTAATTAATTAATTATGTGTATGTCTTTGTATTACTTACAAATGGAGCTGTGGCTTGATTTGGAGCCTTTGAATTTGTTAGTTTTGAGCATGTCTCTGATGATTTCAGGCCCTGTGCTTTACAGAGAAGTCAAAGTATTTGACTTCCTGCTTCTGCAGCCCACACCCCCTGCTGGTTTTTAGCATCTGCTTCATTTGGATTCTTTAACCCAAAATGCATCAAAACTGCTGATGCAAGGAAGAAATGTAACACCATTATTGGCTTTTCCTGGCAATTTAACATAAAAGGGTAAAGCTGAGCTGGATCTTTCACTGCAGCTTGTGACTGCTGATCAGAGAAAATGCAATTTTAGCAAGTCATAATTTATGTCCTGCTCTGGATTTAGGCTTTGAAAGAAAAAAAATGGGGAGGGGAGGTGATGGAAAAGGTGTGCTGCATTGTGAGCTGCTTGTTTGCTTCCTTTTGTGTATATTAACTTTGTGTTCTGATTTTCATGCAAGGTTCAGTTAATACCAGTTCTTCTTCAATACCAAAATTCAGTTTAATAGCAGTTCAGCTCAACCCTTAGTAGATCTTTTTTTTTTTTGTATATTTACCAAGTGCCTGACACCAAACTTGCTGCTGTTCTAATAGAGACTCTGAGGACTGACTTAAACCTTTTGAAACATCTTTTCTCTTAAAATTTTGCAAGTTAATTTAATACTGGGGAAAGGTGGTGGATTGACAGTTTTATAGCAACAGTGTAAGTTTCCTCACATCACCATTCTACTGTACCTAAGTCTTCTAGGACCAAGAGAGAAGCTGAGACTCCATTCTCAATTAGAACTTTACATATCTGCTAAGACTTCCAAGATGGGGTGATCGTTAGTGCCAACTGTGGCAGGCTTTCTGGTGGACCCTTGTCCTCTCTAAACTGAATTGAATCCAACAGCTCATTTCAAATAATTGCCAGGTCCTCCAACTTTTCAGTCAATAATGACTTGGTCCTGCTTTCAGCTACTGAAATGTAGTAGAAAAGCTCAGATATGCGACATCCAGTTTGCTACATCAAGAAAGAAAAAAAATAGTACTGTGAGTTCTCTCTCCTTCAGCCATTTTATTCAAGATTAGATTTGAACTTCCAGTCAAACTAGAGGTTCTTGTTTTATAATACACTGAGAGGCATGATTTGTCATGCCAGTTTTGTGTATATAACTCTCATTGAATTCAGTGGTTGAATGTGTGCAACTAATTGGATAATCAGGTATGAAAGCTTTCCTCTGTCTGAGAGAGAGAGGACCAAATGGGGAGTGTCTGGTGCAACTCAGCAGAGAGTGACTTCAATCCATTTTTGCACCCTCTCAGTTCTGGAGCCATTCTACAGCAGGCTGAGCTGCCTGAGCAAATTAGAGCAGCTTCCAGTCTATTCTCATTTGTGCCAGCTGTCAATGTCTTCAAAAGACTGCTACAGCAGTCAGGGATCACAATTGCATAGGTATTTCCTGGCCACAGACCTTTTTCCCTAGATACTTCCCTTGGACAGGGAAGGTAGGTGACATTACTGAAGTTGCCACTAGAGCTGAGTGAAAAATTTTAGACCAGTAACTTATCCATAGTGACAATTAATAGTCAGTGATCCTGGGAAAATGCAGGAGAATGAATGTATACCATGGTGGTTAAGGTTACTCACATAGGATGTTGAATAGCCAAGTTCAAGTCTCTCTGGAATGGCTTCAAAAGGAGAGACTGGCCAAACCCCGACCCAGAATATCCCAAAGCCCAATGGCTAGGGCACAGTCCTAGGACGTGTGAGATCTAAGCTCAAATCGTTTCTTCACATCAGACAGAGAGTAGAATTGTCTGCCACAACCCAGGTGAGTATCCTTATACCTGGGTTAAAAGCTATAAGGTTGTTGTCACGATTAACTGCTTGCCAAATTTGCCACTTTTAGTATCTCCCTTCACTGAGGGATCTTCTGGGAGCTAGACCCACTGGCTTTAAGGCTGTTATCCACTATAGGTGCAGTACAAAGCAACCCTAGTGTACCAGAGTGCTCAGTTTACTCATAAATAATAGATTCCGGGTTCAATCATGTTTCTGTGTTTAAAAAAGCTTTGTCCCCATTGTCAATGCCAAACAGCAATCAGCATAATTTCTTCAGCACCATTTACGTTTTAGTGAAGGGGAGGGAATCAGTTTCGGTTTGAAATTAACCTTTTTTTGGTTTGGATCTTTCAGTTCACCGCCAAACCAAAAAATCAGTTATTTGCTCGGCTCTATTTTGAACATCAAGAAACAATGTACTGTCAATGTTTCTGCTGAAAAACTGCTTGAGAATGTAGTGTAAATGGTGCATGTTGCATTTCTGAGCCAGCATGGATGAAGGAACAAGCATCTTTTGAGGGAAGAAGTGGGTAGGGTATTTTTTAGAAAGAGAAGCACAAGGTCAGACTAGATGATGACAGTTGTCCCTGATGGCTTTATAATGTATGGAAAAGAACACTTGAACAAATAGAGATAGTCATTACTGTAACAGTTGAAAGAAAAAGCTGTCTATTGTGGACAGCGAACATTGCAAACTGCAGTGTCTGAGTGGCAGCCAGTTGTGGCTAGAGCTGTCCATCAGACAGTAGTATTTTTTCCCCCTTCAAATAAAAAATAAATAAATTCTTGCATAGAGAACATTTCAATGGGAAGATGTTCCACATCTTTGTTATCCACACAGTGAGTAAATTGCTAGATCCATTGTGCATACAACAGTTGCAGTGAGAGTACATTGTTGGACACCAATATGATAGGCCCCTTGGAAATATCAAAGATATAGGTAACATCTCTCTTCAAAAGCAAAATATTATTTAGTATGTAAATTGTAATATTTCCTAACAGCTCTGTGGCTGTGAAACTTTCCAGTGTTCCCACTGAGTAGATCACTAAAATGACCATCTTGTTCCAAAAAACATGCATGGTGGTTTCTTTCTAGAGACAAGGAGGCAGTTAGATCTTAGCAAGTACTCTCTCATGAGATCCACTGTACTGAAGAAGTGCTGAGAAAGATGGTTCTTTATGAAAAGATGTAACAACACCAGAAGAATTATCCTCTTTGTAAATACCCCTTCTAAAAGACAATGGGTATAAGAATCCACTTCTATTTGAATAGATAATTTCACAGATAGAAAAAATGCTTGCCAAATCTACCAATGAGTAAGCAAGTATCTGTTTCGAAATCAATTTAGAATAAAGATAGACAAGGTACTTAGGATAAGTGTCTTTTGTTTTCACGTCTGTTGGAATAAGGGTCAGTAGTTAGAAAGGTAGGGGAAATTAAAAATAGCAAGTGTTCTTGTCTCACTTTCTTATGTCAATAGCTTATGACAGATGTGCTGATACCAAATGGGATGTCCATAGGAATCGCCTGGCTGGTGCCATTGCAATCAGAAAAGCAATATCTTTCTATCCAATGACCTTTATAATTTAAAGGACGAAAAGAGATATTATGCACAAACATTTTGTTATCTCTGGGGTCAGAGCACCAGTAACTGAAGTGTAGGTGATGCTTCCTGAATACAAATGAACATGCTAATTGAGCTGATTTGATTTTCTTTAAACTGTACTCTGTCAATAATATAGTGCTTTTGAAAAGAACAGGCCTTTCATTAGAGGCAGCATACTACAGAAAAGAGTATCCCACAATGGCCTCTCCTCTGTCACTGATGATACGCCACTAGTCAGTGAACTGCAGCATTAAATTCTAAGAGGGCTGTTGTACCCTCAGTCTTTCCACCAAAGTGTGTGGGTGTGTGTGTGTTAAAAACAAGAACAAAATCCTACCAAGACCTCACCAACCCTGCACCCACTATTTTCCTCTGGGGAGAGGATGAGAGTAAGTCAATGCTGCAATCGGGAGATGTGATTGCCACACAGGTAGACACGCCTAAGCTAGCTTTGATCTACCTCAGGTATGTCGGCATGTGATGCAACCACACCTCCTGTCAACATGCCCTAAGAGAGAGAATGAATCACACATGACGGATGTGTCAGATACTTTGGAAATGAGGGCAGTATAAGAACCCATATATGTCATTTACATTGGGGCAGAAGAAGGGAAAATGAAACTTTTTCTAAGGCCTTGTCTACACTAGCACTTATGCTGGCAAATCTTTTCTCAGTCAGGGGTGTGAAACTCTCCCTCACCTCCAAGCAACATAAATTTTGCCAGCATAAGCGCTTGTGTAGCTGACATAATAAAGCCGAGCTCTCCCGCTGACATAATAAAATCTCCTAAATGAGTGGAAGTAGCTTTGTCGGCAGGAGATGCTTTCTCACCGACAGACCTGTCCATACAAGCGCTTATACTGGCAAAACTTATGTCATTCAGGGTGGGGGTTCCACACCCTTGAGTAACAAAAGTTACTCGTGCTAGTGTGGAGAAGGCCTAAGTATTTCCCCATTTTTAGTGGAATTTAAAATCTTCTCTTTTTTTTTGTTGTACCCTATGCAGGTTTTTACTCTATAGTTTCTAAAAATTCTCATGTTTTGCGTTATATAATAGATAATCTAAATGCTGTACTATATCTGACAGACAGTTTATGCAGAAGAGAAATGGATGTGATTTGTGAATTAGTAGCACATTTTTATCAGATTACTTGTTCATTTCTTCATTCACTGGCTTTTAATAATTGGTTTTAGATTTATACCACTGCAATCGTACCATGTCAGTCTGTGATCTCGTCAAGTCTCAAACTAAAAAGGGTTGGGCCAAGTCAGTTCATCAGTGGCAGATATGCAAGGGGAAAACACCTTTGCTGAAGGGATTTATGTTGGTGATTGTCTTTCTAAACTGCTAGGAAAGCAATGCCCTATTCATGTGCTTCTGGAGGTGTAAACAGAAGATCTTGACCATTGTGTCATTATTGAGTCTATAGCACTTTTTAGTTTATTTATATACTGCCTACCTAAAATTCACCCCACTTCAAATAGTTATAATTAGATCTATATTAATGCTACATTTTTTTTTTCAAAGGCAGTTCTGATTTTTTTTTTTTTTTTTAAAGGTTGGGCCAAAATCAAAGTTTTTTGATATTTCTGGTGAATTGAAAAGTAAATAAATATATTTTTGGATTAAACAAATTTAGGTTTTTGCAATTTTTTAAATAAAATAGAAGGAATTTTGAAAAAAAAAATTATTTTAACCTGAACAATCTAATTGGCAAAACACAAATTCACAAAATATTTTGGTGTCTCTGAATCGGTATTTTTCATCAAAAAGGTTTTTGGCCAAAAACATTTCACCGCGCTCTAGTTACAACAGTAACTATGAGATCATTTTCAGAGTATCTAAGGATGTGTCTACACTGCATCTGGGAGCAAGCCTTCCAGCCCAAGTCCACAGGCTTGCACTGGGAGGGCTCATAGTAGTGCTCTAAAAATAGTAGAGGCCAAATTCCAGCCTAAATCATGAAATTAAAACAATGTATACACACAGCTATTTTTAGCTCACTGGCGCATGTCTGAGGATCCAGGCTGGGAGGCTTGCTCCCAGCCTGGAGTGTAGACATATCCTATATGCCTTATCTCTTCTCCTTGATGTAGACCATGGTATAGGCTGGAAACTATTGTTTTATGCTGGTGGATAATGTGGTGATAGACAAAGTCCAGGCTGATGATCTTAGATATATTGGCTGCTTTCAATACTATTGATTACACAGTGTTGTTGACTCACCAGTGGACCCCAGCTGTTGTGAAAAGGGGTCCTATTGGGTGACTCCTTTCATTTCTGTCTGTAGGGTCCCAGAGAATAGTTTTGCTCTTCTTTTGTGCTCTTCATGTGTGGCATGTTGTCTACCCTCTTGTTGAAAGAGTTTATGAGCCTGTTAGGATGGTTAATGGGGAAGCACAGTCTCCTCTCTTGCTAAGCTGCCATGATGCATCATGGGGAGTCCCTGGCTGTGATGCATGATGGGAGATGTAGTTCATCTGGGAAACCTGGCCAATAGAGTAAAATGAGAGCATGAGGAAACCTAACTATGACTCCCATGAAGCACAACAGCAACATTTCCAAAACCCATTTTTCCACTGAAAAACAGATTTGACAAAAAAATTTCTGTCAGTCTGACTGAAATAATTTACCTGGGCATACCCTTAAATACTTTCGGAAACTGAGGCTGGTGTAGAATATGGTAGCCCTCTTGCTAAAAACTGATATCCTAGTCCATGTGCATAACACCAGTGTGTTGAACTGTTTTGATTGACTATATACAGTGGCATTTTGATATATAAAGGCCTAAATGGCCTATAATGCACTATAATGACCTGGGACCTGCTTATCTGAGGATAGCCTCTCTCTCTTTCTCTCTCCATTCAGTCAAGATGGAGTAGCTAAGTGACTGAGATGTTTCAAGAGAAGCCCCTTAATTATAAAAGGGTAGAAGCTGTGAGCAAGTGTGTTCTCAGGGATGGCCTTTGATTATGGAATTCACACCCACTAGTCTAAAATAGCCTGAATTTGTTGACCTTCAGGGCACACTGCAAGGCTTATCAGCTCAGGTTTTTTGGATAAGAAGGGAGATGGGTGATGATTGGTGTGTCTGGGGTGAATGAATAATAGGGTTTTTTAAAAGTAATTTTTTATTTGTTGATTATTTTGCTGTGTGGCTGCTGAATTAATTTATGTAATATGTAAATTTCTGTAAATGCCATCTAGAGTGTTTGATAGGCATTTTTTTTAGTGATCTTTAAATCAAAATAAACAAAGCAGCATTCCTGCTCCCTCCCCTAACCTGCATTGTTGGTGTGCTCTAGTGAAAAGTGTCAGCATCGCACCCCAGAATTGGCTACACTTCAGTGGTGGGTACAATGCTGGACATGTATAAACGAACTTGAATGATCATTAAGTAAAGTTTGTGTGTGTTTGAGTAAAAGACACTATATAAATGCAGACTTGTGATCAATAGAGAACACACTTAAAAAGTAATAGTGTGCCAAATCAGAATATAGTTTTAATTGAATACATTCTCCTAAAGAATTTTAGCAGACTTGAATTCAACATTTAAAATGTGACTCTATTTGTCTCTGGTAGCTCTTTTTAGAAATAGTAAATTAAGTGTTTCTCAAGGATGTTCACGTCTGGAAAACATCTGGAATTAGGCCATGCAACAATTATAGCACTTGCTCTTGATTTTTCTCCAGTAAAGTCAGGCTGTACTCTGAAAAGTGTCTGTGGAAATGGTACAGTTGATTTATATTGTTTGTCTTTGTGACTTCCATATCAAATTTAGCACAGTTTACTAGTAAAAAGATAGTTTTGATTGCCTGGGTTCAAGGCATGTGCTTGCTAACTCACACATTAAAACCAACAAAAAAGCTTCTGCAATCAAAAGAGCCTGATTCAGCAAGATACTTAACTGTGTACCTAGTTTGAAGCATGTCATCAGTGTGGGACTGTTCACGTGCTTAAATTTAGGCACTTGCATAAGTACCTTGTTGAATAAGGGGCCCTATGGTCCTGTTCAAGACAGTCTCGCTGCCATGGCTACACTTCTATTTTTAGTGCACTAGAATGATCAGAGCTAGCATGGATATGTCTCCTTGAGCTATAAATTACACCTCCAGCTCAAAGTGTAGCTCTATCATTAGTTAAAACTTCTGATGATGATGATGCATAAACCAGAAATGAATTCAGTTCACTTCCTTGTCATTGTGTTGGCTTTGCAATGCTAACAGGAGTCAATAATTTTTGTCACTAAACTAAGCACGTAGGAATCAGAATATACAAAAAGCAGCACTATTTAGTAAGATGGTGCCATTTATACATCTTTCTGACCATGGCTGTAGTTTCAATTCAGCTAGCCAATGGATTAGTTCTGGATGTAGGATAGTGCTCCTTTAATGTCTTTGCTCACCATTTTGTTTATAGTATATTTCAGTTCAGCCCTCAGTGTGTCTTTCCCTTACTTGAAAATGTGTTTAAAATACAAAGCCAGAAGTAGCTGATTCTTCTGTGACTTCAGTTATTGAAACAAAGCATATTAGCATTGGCTTGGTAGCATTTTAGATGAATGAATTAGAATGGGCTGTTTTGAACTGGGAGTTTCTGATTTTAATTAGGGAGTCTAGATTCCATTTAGTGCTAACGGCAGCCTGCACATTGTGGTTTGGAATAAATGAAGGTACTTGGATGGGACATCAACATGTTTAATAAGCAGAACCCTGAGGGGTTTTGCCCCAAAGGTCCCTTCACTCACTTGCATTTGCAGCTGTTTACATTTAAAAGCGCTTCGAGCTCCCTGATAACATCCTATTTATTTACCAAAAAAACCCTCTTATTAAGAGGAGCATCCTGATCAACTTTCACCTCTTTTCATTCTATTTAACAGTCCGTGTGGGTATGGCATTTACCTCCCCAATTAAAGCAGCGTTGTTCATTTGTCCCCTGCTGTCATCCATTAGTGCACCACAAAGAAATAGCCTATGTCAGCAGCATGAAAGCACATTTCCCTATATTCGGATGAAACTTCTGGCTCCAGTGAGAGGAATGCACAATGTAAATTCCAGATATTTTGCCTAGCTCATGATGCAGATGTTAAATTACAGCTGGAAACCAAGACTACTGGGAGTCCTTATGTTCAGAGTTGGCACAGAAAGAGCATTTGGGGCAAATTCTACACTCCTACAAGTGTAGGACAAGTTATATATTAACTGGAGAGACGTCCCTATTATAAACAGTGTTCTTTCTGGAGGGGAAAAAATACCAGTGAACAAGGATTTCCCCAGGGGCGAAAGAAGGCAACAAAATAAACTTTTTGCAAATATAAGTGCTTCAAAGCATTGGACAATTCCACATAATGACTGGAAAAGGTTTGTCCTTGATTAGACTTGTACCAGTTCCTAACACACTGTCAGCAATCATTAATTTTGCTAGTGCAACCCAAACTCAGTTTATCCTCCAAATTATAGCCAAAGACTCCATGTTCCCGATTTAGGTCAGATAGATAGATGGTAGATTTGATTGATTGATTTACAGGTGCATTGTAATAACATGCTTCTGGTGTACATCCGTGATGATGTAAGAGTATTGTCTAATTCAGTGTACAATTGTTGGGCCAGTTTCGCAGACCTCATTCATACCATTAAAGAGATAACACACACCCAGGAGTACTCACCAGTAGAATACATTCGTTTAAAAAGAACTAGGAAACAGGAAGTTGTACTCAGCCATATATAACCATTGGTAGCAGACACTTAATGAACTGTCGGTTGCAAGTAGGATTGGTCAGGGAAAATACAAGGAGAAAATTGAAAAATGTTATATTTTTTCCTTTTAAAAAATGTTTGATGAAATTTTTGTTGAAATTTGAAAGAAAAAAAAATACCCACAACAATCGTCAGCTATCTCTTTTGGTAACCAGCTAGCTAAGGATTTCCCACAAAATTAAAGATTTGATTTTTGAGAGTAGGAAGCTGTTGGATTTTTATTTACACTTAAAACTGAATGACATCAGCCAGAAAAGAAGCTGAAGAACAGCAAAACAAACAGTTTGGAACTTCCATTATAATGGAAAGGGCTGCAGAGAACAGAGGTTCTCCAGCTCTATGATAGCATTCCAGCCTTAAACAGAAGGAGAAGTACTGTGGCACAGGATTGGGCCAAGTTATCATGGATTATGGTGACCTTCATTACTCCTTACTTCCAATCAATCATCCAGCTTTTTTTGATTAAAAATTGGATTTTCAACTAAACAAAATGTTTCTCCCTTCTAAAGAAAATGTTGATATTTTGTCAGACTGAAAACCAAAATATTTTGGACAAAACATCAAATATTTCAATTTGGAGATGCTCCACAGTACTTCATGGAACCTGTACTTTGGTTACTTCAAGTCTCCATTTTCCTCAAGGGGATGGTCTTCTTTGCTGGCCTGCATCTACTGTGATGCATCACCTCCCCTCTCCAAGATGGTGTAGTATGTGTTAGATAAGGCCTAATTCAGGCAAATATGTTACACATGATACTCATTTATATGCAGGAAGGCATAAAGAAGAGTATTTATTTAAAAAAAAAAAAAAGGAGATCACTCTTTGAAGGCTTCCCTAAAGAAATGAGCCACAATGAATGGTCAAATCTTGGTGCCTGAAGGTAGGCTCCTAAACACATATTTAGGTTCTGTATAATCCCAGTTTGCATAGAAATAAATGATTCCATCCCCCTGTAAATAAGTTAAGAGTATACCTTTGCGGAAGTACTCTCCAACCAGTTCCCATAGCAAAATTTTTGAACCATCTGCCTTCATTTCGATGGCTTTCTGATGGCAAGATACCTAACACTAAGTAAGAGCCCAGATGTTTGAAGGATTGGGGCTTTAGTTACTTCAAATGGTACTTTTTGATTAATTGTTTGTTTTGCTCTTGGCCTATCACTTCTTCTCATTTTTGGAGAGCCCCTTTAACCTATAATTGATTCCACCAAATTAAAATAAACACACATTTTTCACAATCTCCACAGGACTGCAAACACAGATGATCTTACAAATAAAATCTCAATGTGGCGATATAGAAAACAATTGTCCATCTTGCTCATCTTCTTTCCCACTCACACCCCAACCATACCTTCCCTAAGCCTTTCCCTCTCTATAGAGGGAAATCCATTTTCATCACCATGAGTCATTTTAGTCTTAGAGACTTCTTCCAGTGGCTCTGGCAAAACATTAACAAAGCATATGTTTTCAGTTCCCTCACAAGTTTAAAGTTTCCATACAGCTGTAGTTGCCTTAGTTTTAATAATGTTATTCCATTGTGGGGAAAACAGAAAAAAAAAAGTTATATTCCTTCAACTTGTCTAGAGATTCTTAAGAGTAATGGATAGCCTCTTATCAAATATATATATTTAGGTTGTTTCAAAACTTCCAGAATAACATATTGTGATCATTTTCAACTTCCAGTGGCTTGGTTAACTAGGACCAGTAGAGGGAGCTTGCAACCATGTGTTTGCATTGCTATTGAGGGCAAGGAGCGAGAAAACCACTCTCCTTTTACAACTGATTGGATAAGGGAACAGTAATAAATGTTTACAGTTGCCCATAATTAATCATAAATGCACATCATACATATATTATGAAAGCATATTATCTTTTTAAAATTTGGTTTTTTTGATTTATGGAAACCAATGAGCTGTAAAAGCTTTGTCCTGGTTTTCACAGTATCATAAACGCTGTATTAATGAATTACTCTTTTGTAGAGAGCAGTAATAATAAAGAATTCTAGTTAATTTTCCTCTCTTCACCTCTCCCCCAACATCCTTTTTTATCAACTACCACTGGCAGCTCTCCAGTAAATCACTAAGTGGGATTTTTCATCCATCTGCCTCTATTTCTATGGCTTACTGATTGCAAAGTTTGCAGCATGCTTTCGTTTTGTTTTGTTGTAGTCGGTACTTTTAAAAATGTTTTACAGTTAAACTAAATAGCAATCTCTAAATCAGTCAGGGACAATGCATAAAGACCCCTAAAGAGCTTCTTAACAGCAGTCGGTACTGCAATCTCAAAACTCGATTCTGTAGTCTTTACTGGAGCAAAATTACTGAAGACACTGTTTTCCATCACTCAAAAGATAGGGCACTACAGATGGCTGTGGAAGTGTAACCCATTGGTGAGTGGGTATTACAGGTTTCCCTCTATGTCCAATCCACAGGAGATATGAGCCTGTTATAGCCCCAGCGAGATCATTTGGCTGTTTAGCTCCAGTTGTAGTTCAGGAGGTTCTGTGGTTCAATTTCTGCTGTTTTGGCCAAGACGGTGTCAATCACACAAGCTTTCCCATACTGCCCTGCCATTGTGATTCAACACTGACATAGAGGGATCTGCCTAGTGGTAAGGATAAATTATTTTTCAAATCCTATTCAGAGCTTGGCCTTTCTGAGACTGCTTGCAAGGTTCCCAGCTGTGATGTGGTCATCTCTTCATGGGACTGAAAGAACTAATGGCTTTCACATAATTACAAAGTGAAAACTGTCAATCATGACTGAACCACACTGGATTTGGATCAGGAGCCACCCACTTTTAACTCTGCTCAAGTTAAAAAGGCTATTCCAATTTAATTTGCTTAACATTTTTCTTTCTTTTTACACTAGTTAAATATCTTTGTTTCATTAATTGTAAGTCACTTTTGCTGCACATGCTGATAAACAGCAAATGATAACAGTTAGGACTGAACTGTAGAACAAAATAATGCAGTGTGTGTGTTAATAAAGTTTTACTGTGCAGATTAGCAGTTGGTATGAGCTAACTACTAAGTAATCACTATTTACACTATTTACACTATTTACAAAATACCTACTTCAAGCCAAATTCTGCTCCAGTTAAACCACTGTATCCGCTGAAGATGTTGAATTGGTATAACTAAAGCAGAATTTGGACCTCTATCCTGTCAGTAATTCTAATCATGTGACTGTATAAGCACTATTTTTATGAATGTGTAACATGTCCATCCATAAAGTAATCAAGAAGCTGATGACAACAATTAACGCAAGATTTTCTAAGAAATTGAAAGTAACTTTAAATGTTCCTTCCTTAAATAGTCACCATGCAGAAACAGTGTCCTGGTGTGAAGCATGTGTTGAAAGTGTGCTTTGGATCCTTATCAGCTCTCGTACTAGTTAGTCTCTCTTATATCATTTATAATGAAACCTGAATCTTGATGTGAAAACCAGCATTAAATCGGTCTCAGTCAATACACTATCCCATTCTAACATGCAGGGAAATTGATTAGTGAAGAATGATCCACCTGAATTGAAATTGAAATCCCTGCCTCTAGTTACTGCAGGTAAAATGGTGTGCAGCCAGGCTAATGTAATGACACAAATGAAGATAGGGAAGGGTAATTAGAGTCAATTTGCACTGCATGTTTTATATTTGTGGTTATGATGTCATGCATGAGGTGTGTTTTATGGGGTTGACTCATTCCCATATGTGGGGGAGTGCAATTTCCCCCCATATGCCCAGAAGCTATTCCTTGTTTTATGTTGAAACCAAAAAGATCAGAAAATTTTGGATTACAAAACTACAGTATGCTGAAAACCATGTTGCTTGAGAAAGTCACAGATCTTAGCAAATCGTTCCACAACTATAGTCTGAGTTTCAAGTGTGTAACAAAACCTGAAGAAATGAACGGGAGACAGTATGATCTTGACCTGCTACTGCAGTAAATTAGACTGAACGCACGGTTTATGTATACTTTGCCTACTCATTGTGAGACTTGTCAGCCTCTATTATTTCATACAGATATACTCTCAACAGCTATTGGATATATACCACATTTGAGCGCTATCATGTCCAGCTTTGTCTGGTTTGAACTAGAGACCTAGCAGTGAAATGCAATCATTCCTTTTTATAATTCACTAATGACTCTCTACACATTTTCCAAGACTATACCAGTGCTTTGGGGTTATTTTGTAGATCCTGCACACTTTTCTATGAAAGCCACTTTTCATAAGTGGTGTCTGATTTTTGAATGCCTCAATTTTTGGTATTTGTATTGAGACACTTTTGGGGTCTGTTGTTCAAATGTACTGAGCACCCGTATTTACTATTTTCTTCGATTGGTGTTGTAGCTTCTCAGCATTTCTGAAAGCCAGTCCCTGTGAAGGTGTCTCAAATTGAGCACCATAATCAGAGGCCACTTTTCAGAATTTTGACCCCCAAAAGGTGAAGCTTACTTATTCTTAGAGCAGCACAAAAAAACAAAGCTGAGATCAATTGTACCTGATTCATACTAACACAACTCCAGACTCTTGGAAGTGCCTTTGGGTTCCTATTAAAATTTTCAGTGTAAGGACATTATGGCCAATTTAAAAGATTAACCATGTAACTATGGGCCTATAGTCTTCAATGGAATTTTTGCCTAAATAAGGGCAATGGGATTAGGTCCAAAAATGGAGAAAAATATGCATCTACTGTTTTTGCTCACAGAGATGAAAATCAGAATCATACAGTACCATTTGCTGCCTTTTTCAGTAATGATTTATTGATGTAACTGCAGAAAGGGAAGCCAGTCACATACCATATGTATGTGCGTGTGTGCAATATATGTCAACAACTGAGTTGAAGGAATATGCATGAGTCCTGAAAGAGGCTCATTAATCAAACAGATGTAGTTTCAGTAATTATGAAATCTCCTCATTAAGCAGCAGCAGCAAGTCATTAAAATACTTTCTCCGGCCTTTTGGCTAAGATCAAGTGTGGAATATCTTCTCATTAGGATAATGGAGTTCAGTAAAATGATATTCCATCATTCTCCATAAGGGAGCAAAGTGGAACTTTTTGGTTAACTGCAATCACTTTATGATTCATTTTATCTTCCTCAGATCTTGTTCATTCATTTATAAGACAAGATTAATTCTTCACGCATCGAGGCTGCTGTCCTGAGAAAATGCATTGGTCATAAAAGTTAACTTTGTAAAAGAAATTAAGGGTGGTTTAATGAAATTAATGTTGGGAATGTAATGAATAGAAATGAAAGTAATGTTTTTTTCCTTTTTTAAATACATGAAGCCATTAATTTAATCTTAGTTTGTGCATTTTAAAATCAATTGCTTGAGAAAACCAAGAGACATCCTTGACAGACACCAATTGCATTTATCATTTTTATACCAAAGGAATTAGATTGAGTGAAATTTATTGGAAAATATTTTTACATGATTATCTCATATTCTTAAGTACAATGAGAAATTCAAAATTATACATAAATTACATCAATCAGTTTCTTTAAAAAATTAAACAACTTTTGTACACATTACATGAGTGAATGCTAACATTTCATTCTTCACAGTCTGTTTAATGGAACCTCATGTCCACTGATCATTTCATATCGATTTTCAATATCTTTTAACATAAGTTTTCTGGAGACAGATGTTCTTGCTACACTTGGAAATTCCCTGCTAGATAAGACTATTGTTCATTAAACAGAAATGATGATCATTCTCTGGCAATAAAAAAGGAAATTAGGATCATAAAGAGTCAAGTTAGTGGGAGTATGCTCTAGGATATGGGCTCTCAATGTGGAGGGATGTGACCAAGTTCCAAGGGGTCACAACAACCTTCCCTTCTTTATGGTTAGATCAAAGAGGTTTCCTGGAACTTTTTCAATGTTGAAATGTGGTCAGAGTATGAAAAAGGTGGCTTTGAAGGGGTTCTATTCCTAGCTCAGCAACATTGTGGACCTTGAGTACATCATTTACCCATTTGTGAAAGGGTAGTGAAATGGTGATCTAAAATGAAGGCCAATGTGTGATTTTAGGACAGTTGTCTTACCAATACACTTCTGGCACTATATAAATAATAATAACACTATTAGATGGTGATTAAAGACTTATTGTCCTCTGTGTAGCCTGCTATCCAGACACACTGTGAACCAGAGCTAGACTGACCCATTGGCTTCAGCCAAGGGTAAGGGGCAGTTCTTAGCTTTGCTACCGCAGCAAGAGCGTGGGAAAATAATTGTGACTTTGATACTCGTATTATGTGGAGGAGTAAGATACTCCATCCTTTTTTGAGGGGCAGCTTACTGCTCTACCCTACCACCTATGCACTCAGTCGGCTATTCTCTAACTCACAGTTATGGGACTGAAGCAGGTGTGCGCCTATTCTTCATCCATTTGCTTATGGAAAACCCTGCTGTCCCCACCTCCAACCCCTTTAATAAAAATACAAACTGAGCAGCCCTTAATCATCAAAACAAGAGAATACATGGGGTGGCTTGCATAGCTGAATAAAGGCAAGGGGCAAACTAGCCCATAAATAGTAATCATGATTTAAAACCATAATACTGACTCACATTTGAGTAATATGAACAGTGCTTTTTATATATCTGTGACAAATTGAAAGGTTGAAAGCCAAGTGATTTTCAATCACTGAGAAATGCTGTTATCTTGCAATGCACTGAATCTCTGTTTTGGTGTTGCTTTAACAAAATAGATATATGCAGGTGACTGAATGCACCCTGTATTCACTCCCTTTGTACTATTGTAATAATCTTTGCACAAAGTATGCCTTGTAAGGTATCATTAGAAAATCCATAATTCACTGGTCAATAATATCATGGTGAAATGTGTGTTGCATCATTATATGTAAAGTTATGAATTCCCCCCTGAATGACGTTGGCAGTACATGTTCAAACTCACATAGCAACAATTGGGCAAAATGAGGTCAAACTGGTCTTAAACAAAGGGATGTGTGTTCACCTCAAATTTATATATAAACTCTAAATAGTCCTCAGACAATGAAAGAGGGAAGACAATGGACAAAGGAGATCTGCATTTCAGCAAACAGGGGCAACAACAAACAGCATGGGACTTTTCATCCGGAGACTTCATGCACCCTGGCTCTCAGCTGGAAAGATTTTTTTTTTTTCTTACCCAGAAATCACTTTCAAGAGCTTGCATTGCGAAGGGGGAAATGAACTATGAAAGTGAAGGGCAACATCCCAAGACACCCCTTTCTCCCCCACCTACCTTTTTTTTTTCTTTGCACGTAAGAAGACAAAAGAAACAGCTGTTGGATTTCAAGGGAGGTGTCCTGACCAAAGAGGTTGGTCAGTAATGCCGATAGAACCATGTGACTAAGAACTTTGCCTTAAACCAAGCCTAGTTTAAGTTTTAGTATCAGAAAGTGTTTTATCTTGTACTCATTTCTAACTGTAATTCCTATACTTGAATTTACTTAAAATCCTATCTTCTTTTGTTAATGAACTTGTTTTATTGTCTAATCAAGTCCAGTGTCTTATGTTAAACTGTTGGGTAACTCCATTTAAGGTGATCAGCTGTTGTGTGTTGCATCCTTAGAAGGACTCCGGCCTGTCCAGGAGAAGGCTGTCCCAGGTAGAGTACATGTTTTTTGGGAAAATTTGGGAATGGGAATGTGTTGGGATCCCTCTGCAAATAGCAACCAAGGCTGATGGGAACCAGGTGTGGCTGGTGTTTGCTGACAGGCTGCTGGGATCAAAAGTTCTGGATCAGGGCTGTGGCTGCACATAGACACTGAGGGAATTAATTTACATGCTGGCAGGCTACTTGTGAGCAACTCCAGGGAGAGTTAAAACAGCAAGGCATTGTAAGGTTTCAGGGCAGGCGGTGACGCAGCATCTCCCTCATCTGGATTGCACCCCAGAAGGTCACGGTACATAATAATAAAAATTTGACCTATGCATTCAGTGAAAATAGTTCACATGGATATTTGATATTGTTGAGAATCAATGTGGATACCTGTGACTTCACAGTCATTTGGAAAGTATCAGTTGTGTCAAGTTCTAAAGATAAGCTGATACATTAACTACATGTAGCCTTCAGTTAAAGCACAATGCAAATTCTTGATCCACGTGAAAGAGTTAGAGTATGTTCGTTAGACCTTTCTGTTCAATTCCTTCTCATTTTCATCAAATAAGTCATTTTTGTTTGTCACATATGCTAATCTGTCCATGCTGTTTTCCTTGGTCAACATGTTTAGCATGTATAGATTATAAGGTTTTACCCAGCATAATTACATAGCACATTTGGCCTCAAAAATGCCTCTGTGATAAATGTGCATGCTAATGAGGGTACAATAATAGACAATATTGTTTTCAACACCATTTGTGTTTGATAAATTGTACTTTAGATCAGAAAAAACAATGTGTGCTCAACAGTGATACATTGGTAGCAGGATGATCTGCGTGGCTAAAGCAGTTGCAAGAAACATTTGATTGGATCCTAATAGTTCCTTGATAGTAAATAGGCAGAATATTTTCTCCAAAGGTCAACATTTGATGTTTACTCTATATGTAAATATTTGTGTTCGTGTTTCAACACAACGTTCATGGCATTCTTAAAGAAATCAAATGATGACCCCTTCCATTCATCCTTTACACCAAGGCACCACACTATTAAAATATTTACAACCATAAATTTCCATCTAGATGTGATAGAGATATGAAGAATGCAACAACCATATAACAACATTAGCTACAGCACTACTTAAATCCATCACTTGGGAAAATCTGAAGTTACATAGAGTTACCATAACTAATCTTCCAAACAAATGATCTTGTAACAGGAGAATGCCTATATACTACTCTTTGGTGTTACAAAGCTCTTTTAAAAATAATTCAGAGGACGTATTGCATCTTTTCAGCACGCATGAACTGTGCAACAACTGTCTGCATACCGATTACAAGGCTTTCGTTTGTTCCTGGATGTTCAGTTAACTCTACTGTTTCCACACCAAATATTTAAAACATGTGGTTAAATGATTTCATGTGGTATTTGGAAAGGACTGAGACTGGTACATTTTTCAAGGGAAACAATAGGATGTAGTAATCATTTCCTGACTGAGGTATGTCAGGGTATGTCTGGTCGGTCTGATTGCAGCATGTGTAGGCACACACAAGCTAGCTTTGATTGGGCTAGCTTGTTGAACATAGCAGTGGAGCTGCAGAAGCACAAGCAACATTACGGGATGGCCACCTGAGTACAATTCTGTCCATGACCCTGGGTAAGTGCTCACGTGGCTAGTCTGTGCCACTGCCTATGCTGCAGTTGCTTTATGGATAAGCTATCACAGGTATCTCTACATGTGCTGTGATTACACCTCTCTAATTGCAGTGTAGACGTTCCATGAAGGTAACAGATCCTGACTATAATGAGGAGACACGAGATTCAGATTAGTGATACTGAACTCCCATGGAGTCTGAATGTCTTATGATTAGGTCTGGTCAAAACTGTTTTCAGCAGAAAATTGGGTTTTCAATTAAATATTTTTGCAAAAAGTATTTGCTTTCTACAGGAAAATTCAACATTTTATCAGAAAACCGCACACCTGAAAATGAACAGGTTTTCGGCTTTCATCCAAAAACCAAACAATCAATTAAAAATGGTGGTGTGATGCCTGAGGGGAGTAAGTATGTTGGGTTCTTATGCTCTCACACTGCTCTGTGGGCTGATCACGCTGGCTGAACTACATCTCCAATGATGCACCACAGCCAGGGATTCCTACGATGCATGTGTTCTCACCACGAAGGGAGAAAGTGGTTCATTAAAGGACATGTAGTCCAGCCATAAAACCTGCCCATAGGGAGCATGTGGCACCATTTTAATTCAAAATATCTTAGGTTTTGATATTTTACTTTATTTTAAGTTACTTTAAGTTTACTTTATTTTAAGTTAAAAAAAATTTTTTTGTTGGCATTCAGCAGAGCTCCCCCTACACACAGCCCCCCCGATATTTTCCAGCCAGCTCGATTTATGCCCTAACACTGCCCATTCAGGTTACACACAAATCTGAATAAACCCAAATTTGTCGGTCTGTTGTGTTTTTGGTTTTTTTACAAGTTTGTTTATTAGCCATGTATTAGCCAAGCTAAAATAAGAAGAACTTTTCTCTCTCTTACTGTATATCCATCATCACTTGTAGAAAGGGAAATAAACATGAGAGCTTCAACTAATTCAGCTCAACTCCTGGCTCCCATAGGTGCTGATTCAGAAAAGAATTTCTATTCAGAAAAATACTCAAGTACATGCTTTAGTTACGCTGAAGTCAATAGAATTTAACCACATGCTTATTATTTAGCTCTTAAGTGCTCTGCTGAATTGCAACGGATTTGAGCATGTTAGTACGTGCTTTCCCGAATTGGGGGCCTAAACCTTAAAAAGTAAGTGGAAAAACAAAACATGAATACAAACATATAACTATTTGAAACACAAAAATACTTGGCCCTTATCAGAAAGCCAGCGACTTCCAAGAAGTTTTGTGTTGTGAAGAGGGGAAGAAAGCTTGTGATCTATAAGTAGATGAAATCATTAGTTATCTTGAGTGAAATTGTACTGTAGTAACAAGTGATGAAAAGTCACTAAAAGTTTCAACGTATGGTTCAGATAAGCATCCAGGTATCTGGCCCACAGTTCAACCAGGTACTTCAGGGTGTGCATAACTTTAAGGACATGAATAGTCTCATTGGAGTCTGTTGGATTTAAATATCCCCAGATGCTTAAGGGCATAGCTGAACCAGGCCTTTGATTGGGGGAAAACATCTAAGTCAGGCTTCCTTGTGAGACATCCAGTGCCTCTTTATATTCACTGAACAAAAGCATTTCAGGAATGTCCTGTCTTTGGATACTTCTCCTACCAATCCTAGTTTAAATCAGGATCTGCCAAGGAGTCAGCACTGGGAAACTGGATTGTTCAGGGGACAGTTACTAGGATGTAGTTCCCTTTGCATCCAGGCTGTTAGTTAAAATGCAGACCAGGGGCTAGATTCTGAGACTTCTATCTCATGTTGCATGGTACTGGAATCTACAAATAGTCACATGGACTTTAGTGGAAGTGTTTGTGGAGCAAGATACTATCTCAGTCCACTTCCCAGCGAACATGCATCCACATCACAGAAAATAATAATAACGATAAGTAATGTTAGTTTAGTTCAATGCCCAACTTTCCCTGACCCGTTGAGTATACTAACCAAAAACTATCTTCTTACTCCCTAGAAAAGTGCTCTTGATTCTCCCCCTCTCTTCTCACCCAGCTCCCCAGTTTAAAATCATAGACATTTGCATACATACATACATATGTTAGAGTACTTTTTTTTTCCTTAATCCTTAATAAAAGGACAAAGTCAAAGTCTCTATGAGAACAAGAACACATGGTAACTCACTTTGTAACATTCCGTCTCCAGCGGATTCTCAAATGCCAGCTGTCATTGTGGCAGATAGGAAGATACTCTTACAGATAAAGGTGCAGTACACAGAAGACAGAATGAACCCTCCCTCCCTTTCAATCATATATTTGTGTATAAACTAAGAATCTGTTTCTGGATTGTGCAGTATGGGGAAACTTTTACTGATGCCGTTCCTCATCAGTCAATAGTACACAGAGGGCTTTGGTTTCTAGGGCTGTTTAATCAGACCTTTTAGTAGCACTAAATGAACTCAGTATTTAAAAATGTGGTTTTTTAAGAGAAATAATTAAAAATAAATGAACCCAAACTTTTATCTTCAAAATTAAAGCTAATTCTAGCAAAAAAAAAATGTAACAAAATTTGCTTAAGTATTATTTTAATCTGACAGAGTTCACCCATCCCTGGTAATTAACCATACCATTAATACTCAAAGTCACTGCAATTTCATTTGTTACATGTCATTTTTTAATAACTGTTGTTGGCCTAAAATATTTCTGCAGTGTGTAGTAAGAAAATTAACAAAAGGAATTCACATTTTGGCATGCATTGTAGTTTTGTAGTTAGGCAGTGATTAATTGCATAGTCAAACCCATCATCATAGCATCATGTGAATGCAGCTGGAAAACTCAAACAAGGCATTGGATGAAATTCACTGTTTTAACATTTCATTTATTTTATTTATTTATAAAAGGGGTTTTTTGTAAGAGGGGAGAAATGAAATTGCAAGTTTTCTTTTAGAAGAAAACTGAACAAGCTTATGCAAGGGTTCACACCTTCATGGCCATATATCTTCAACAGAATTAATTGGATGTTGTATCAGAATCTCAAGATAAAATATGCATTAGGCACACATGCTAATACCCCCTATTTCTTGAGTAACAATATGCCATGGTTCAGGAAAGCTCTTTTGAATGGGGCTCATTCTGATAGCATAGAAAAGAATGCTTTTGCCCTGATTCAAATCATTTGAGTAATAGTGTATTGTAAATGGATAAAGTTGAAAAAGTCATGTATGAGGATAAACTATCATTATTTATTTATATTACAATAGCGCCTAACAGTTTCAATAGCAATTGGAACCCCATTGTATTCTACATACATAGGCAGAGTCCCACAGAAGCAAAGTAGGGGAAAGGCATACAATATATAATTAAATATTTTGTGCCTTATTTATTTACTTTTTTAATTTAATAGGAGTATGCTTGTCAAATCTCTTGGCAGTGGTCTTAAATTGTTCACACTATAGTCAAGTTTTACTATTGACTTCAAGGAGGGCAGAATTAGGCCAATGCTTGAATGCTTTTGAAAGACCCACCCAATATTTTTAAAATACCATTTTAAAATACCATATATATAATTTTAGTCATCCAGGTTGGAATTCAGATTGATCTGTTTTTTTCCATGTGGCTATTTAAATCTCTGTCAGATACTTCCTTCTCATTCTAACAAGATACAGGGTTTACACTAAGAATCCTTCTTTCCTTCAGGAAGCTGAAAAAATGAAATCCAAGCAGACAGAGCAGCTGCTAGCTTGTGGTGCTAGGTGCCCTATCAACAGGGGAACAGCAGGTGCCCTCCAAATGCCTTTTCTAGTTGCTAGTCAGACATTCTTATCTGCCCTGTATGCAAGACTGTCATGAAGAAAAATGTTCTATTGTACTTACAATATGTAAATTTATACACGGCAAGGTCTGTTCTCACCACAGACGCATGTAGCTTCCCTTAATACTATACTTGTGTCTAGAGAAATGAATAGATCTCAACAATGTGAAATTACAGAAATTAATTAGTTTAAAATAACTAGGGTTCCATTTTCAGCTGCTGGTGAATATAATAGCTGTTTCCACACACACACAAAAAAGTGTTGTGCAAGGTGGATGAACATCTCTTTGAGATGCTGAGAGCCTCAAATGCCAGTGACTTTAACAAGTTGTGAGGGCAGACAGCACCTTCCAGGTTCAAGCTCCTTGTTCCACATGCAAACTCTTGCATATGAAAATGCTCTTTTGTGTGTTCTTATTTTCCATGCATAAGCGGAGTACATGCGCTTTTCTACATTTTGGCATAAGAAACTTAAGGCCCTTAGTGTCTCAAGATTTCTGTGCTTTTTAGGTTACTAGTTTGAGCTTTGTGGCACATAAAAAGCAACAATAATCTTTTGGCACCCCAAATATTTAATAAATGCATATCTATGTCCAGCCTATCTATGGGTCAGAGCTGAATGAATGAATTTAACTGAATGAAGTGTGATCCATAGTGAAGGCTAGTTTCTACTGGAAATGTGCTCATCAACCCAACTCTACCCCTCACACACACACAAGGACCAGTGGCAATCACAGTCCGTCAGCTTCCATGGTTGCAGGCAGTGCTTCCTCCTAGCACTTGGAGGGGTGGGAATGGGCAGGAAGGAGATGAAGGGGTGGCCACACTGCCTCCCACACAGAACCAGTGCCTTCAAGGCCCACTCTGAACCTAAATAGGGGAGTGCTTTAATGCAAGCTTTGCTATTAAGACAGACAATCAAGTTCAGATAAAATCTGAATTTTTAAAAATATCTTCTCCCCTCTCTAAGTGCCCCCTCTTGTCAAGAAGAAAAAAGTGAACCTTCTGAGGTTAGAAAATATGAACTATTTTTGTTTCTTGTTACTGCCATTTTTGTATTCTGAGCTCAGTGCCTTGTACTTTTACTATGTTTCTGGCACAACCGGAAGTAGCAAGTACAAACAATTCTATTCTTGTGAGATTTCTAGCCCAGTTTTGTAGACCCAAGAAGGCTTCATCATTTACATAAGCTTTCAAATATCTGAATGTTATTCTGGACGAAACTTCTATCCATTAAAGGGGTTTGTTGCTTCATTTTTCAGTTTATAAGTGTGTCCATCACAACAGTCCCTGTACACTATACAAAATATAACCATAACAGCATAAGACACCTTCCCTGGATCAAAAATAAATAAATCAATCATCTTCAATCCAGGGAAGGGATGTAGCCTTCCATTGTCTCCTTAAAGGTAAATGCCAGACACTGGACCTACATGATCAAAAAGAGGAAGCTAATTGCTCAGCTAAAGGCTTTCTCCTGTCTCCAGGACTTCACAGCAAGATATTCTTAGCAAGAGCACCTGGAATGTATGCAATGGATTCCCTGTGATAAATGCCACGGGTGGAGAGAGGGGTTAATGCGTTTCTTGTCAGTCTTCTGCTATAAAATGCCTGTGCTGGCACATTTTATTGATGTTTCACTGAAATCAATGTGTCTTCAGGACATAAAGTGCCTGGTGCAATTGACACCACTTCTTGCAAGAAGTTAACATGCTAGAGAGAGAATTCTTTTACAAAACAGTGTGAAGAAATATACTGCGCTATTTCTCTCTTGATTCAGTTGTGGGGATTGGGAAGATGTGTGGTCCAAATGATGCTCTTAGAGCCTTTTAGATTTATAGCTGGAAAGAAAGCCTAAAGTAAAAGATGAAGGGAAAAGAAGTAAGACATAATTTGTCTTTTCCTCCAAGGAAAAAGCTATCAGTATAGTATGGTATGATTTATCAGATATGCAACTATTGGTTTTCGCTTTTATCACCACTAGTAACAGCAGGCAATGGATAAGTAGCCAGCCAGCCAGGTAGTTTCTGTTATAAGTACGGAATCTGTGGATTTTCTCTAAGAGATGATAAAAATGAAGGCAGTGTACCAACACAGAGATAGTAAGAACATAAGAATGCCCCACTGGGTCAGATAAACAGTCCCTCTAGACCAATATCCTGTCTTCTGACAGTGGCTGGTACCAGACGCTTCTGCGGGAGTGAACAGAACAGGGCCACAATCAAATGATCCATCCTGTCATCTAGTCCCAGCTTCTAGCAGTCAGAGGACTGTAGGGACACTCAGAGCATGGGGTGGTATCCCTGATCATCTTGGTTAATAGACATTGATGGACCCATCCTTCATGAATGTATCTAATTTTTTAAAATTGTATAAAGAAGTACTTCCTTATGTTTGTTTAAACCTGCTGCCTATTTCATTGGGTAACCCCTGTATGATGTGAAGAGGTAAATAACACTTCCTCCACACCACTTTCTCCACACCATACTCCTAATCATTTTTGTTCCCCTTCTCTGTCCTTTCTCCAATTCTAATGTATCTTTTTTGAGGTGGGATGACCAGAACTGCACACATGATTCAAGATGTGGGCATACAATAGATTTATATGGTGACATTCTCATATTTTCTGTCTCATTAGATCATTTTTTTCCTAAAGATTCCTAACATTTTTAGCTTTTTTGACCACCACTGCAGCCTGATCAGGTGTTTTCAGAGACTTATTCACAATGACTCCAGGATATTTCTTGAGTAGGCCCCATCATTTTGTATCTATAGTTGGGATTATGTTGTCCAATGTGCATTACTTTCCATTTCTCAACACGGACTTTCTAACTGAATGGACTTTGCTTTTATCCACCTTCCCCATTGTTGTTAATTCCCTTGGATATGTGTATATATACCTCCCCTGTAATTTCTATTCCTTACATCTGACGAAGTGGGTTACAGCCCACGAAAGCTTATGCCTGCAGAAATTAAATTTGTTAGTCTTTAAAGTTCTACATAACTCTCGTTGTTTTTGCTACATACAGACTAACACGGCTACCCCTCTGGAACTTAGTAACCCTGTGTGTGTGTGTTTGTGTGTGTAATAACTAGAAATGTGCCTTAGTTTCATTAGTTTTTCTGTTCTTTTGTACAGTTCCTGCACCTGTAATGAAATCTCTGTTACATTCTGTATACTTTGTTAATCAGTATTTATTATTTAACCATTTATGGAATATGCTTTACATGCCTCAGCATATTATATAATGTAACCATCAGAGAAAAGCACAGTTTTCTCCCCAAAGATGACAGAGGACGAACAGCTTTGTGCCTAAGTACAGGTAGGAATCAGCATCTATTCTCACCTCTCCTCTGGACTTGAAGTGTGACTGCTGTCAAATCATTTAAGCACTCTGTGCCTAAGTTTCTCCATGTGGATAAAGTGAATGAAAATATTTGATTATCTCTCAGGAGGCTTATTTCATTAACATTTGCAAAGTTGTTTGAGATCCACAAGTTCAAGGTTCTATTTAGAAGTGCAAAATATGACTATAGTGCATTTGTGGCATATTAACTAAACATTAAGCTTTCCCCTTGGTTGATTTTTATATTCAAATACCTGACAGTTTTTAAAACCCATAAAGTCTGATTCTGAACTCACTTAGAATGTGCTAAATCAGGAGTATCTCCACTGAAGTAAATGGTTTTACACTGGTATAAAACTTGTGTAAGAAAGAAAGGAATCAGGTAGCTATATTTTCAGATTGCTGTGAAATTATTGTGTGATTTGGAGGCTTTAAATCACCCAGTAGGCTTGTATCTCAGACTCCTTTCCAACACCTGCCTCATTGACTGCTATGGTCAAGATAGCTCTTTGAGAAGTCTTGCAATTGTGTGTCTGCATCACAGATAACTGGTTCATAGTAAAATGACATTGCTTGTTGATGTGGGTTAGTGTGATGGGGTGTACAAACCCCGCAGTGGGCAATCCAGGGGTTAAGGGCTCATTTTGGGCCCAGCAGAACATCTGTGTACAATGATGCAAACAACAGGAAATTCTGCATATACATATATGTAGTGGGTGCCCCTACTAATTACATTTCCCCCCAAAAAAGACTATTTTAATCAAGATATAAATTTGCTCTGTATCTGCAGTGATCACTTTCAAGAGAACCATCCATTCTATCCATCCAGTTTGAAAGGTTGAGGCTCTATTGAGAAATTATAGCTGCCAAAGAAACTGGCAATACTGAAGGAAGGAATTCTCCAGTTTAAGCCTACTCAGAGCCAATACAGTTAACCAAAAGCTCCCTGTGAGCGAGCAAAGGGAGTGAGGGAGCTGCCTGCAGGAGACGTGAAGCCAGGCAGAGACACCTGGCACAAGGAAGGAACTTCAAGCAGCAAGTTCCTTATCAGAGAGCTGAAGCAGTTCTTTGGGATGATTGGACTCTAGGAAGTCTACAAGGGAGTCTGCTCTTAGTAGGGCAGTGGCAAACTGAACCCCAGAATGGGTCACCTCTTAAGAATTGATAAAAAAGACTCTGTGAAAGAACCCTTTCACTCAGCCAGGCTCTGAGTTAACAGCTATGCCCCAGGACAGATTTTTGGGACTTTGAGATTTGTTTTTGAGTTTCTTGTGTCTGAATAAACCCAGGCCCCAATAAGGGTGGTGATTGAATGAGCAAGTGTGTGTAAAAAGCCTGAAGGAAGGAGAATAAAGAGCAGGGCAGTGCAAAGGCACCCTGGCCGTGAGAGGATGCCACGGGGGCAGCCAACTCACTTGCACTTCTTTAATTGGAAGCAATCAGAGAACTCGCTATGGAAATGCACTCTGGAGAGTATTACCACATCTTACGCAAAATTTAAATATAGTGGTAGCTGGGCCCCAGTAGAGAAGATGCTAGAATTGCTGATCCCTTGAATAGGATATTCATGACGTGTGTGTTCTCTCTCTCAAGCAGGGAGATCTACTGGACCTGAATGTTGTAAGGGTTGGAGTCAGGACATGTTAGAAGGGGACAGAAAAGCCACCACAAGGGGGACTATTACAGGGTTAGAGAAGAGCAGGGAGCATTTTAAAAATGCATATTTCAGAATCAACATGAAGGTGACAGTAGCTTGTCAGGCAGGAAAAAATGGAATTGCCCCTTAACTAAAGTTTTCTAAATGCATTAAAATAAATATAGTAGCCAGTTATTTGGCTGGGGTCATGCTTGCCCTTGGAGTTTGCGAGAGGAGCGTGACCTACTGGCCATGCTGTAGTCCACAACTGGCAGTGGGGTTGTGGGGAGGGAATTCCTCGTGCCCAGTACTCACCGGTGGGGAAAGGAGGAGTGAAGATATCCTCCTTGCTCCTGGTTCATGGATTGGTTAAGAGCCTGATTCTTAGCAGTAACTGGAAAATGCTATTTTGTGAAAATTTTGAGGTTTTGACATTTGTTTTCATAAGAACAGCCATACTGGGTCAGACCAATGGTTCATTTAGCCCAGTATCCTGTCTTCTGACAGTGGCCAATGCCAGGTACTTGAGAGGGAATGAACAGAACAGGTAATCAGCAAACGACCATCCCCTGTCTCCCATTCCCTGTCTCCCACTTCATAGCATGGTTTTTCATCCCAGCATCATCCTGGCTAATAGCCATTGATGAACCTATCCTCCATGAACTTATCTAAATTAAAGTGTTTTATAACCCTGTTATAGTCTTGGCTTTCACAACATCCTCTGGCAAAGAGTTCCACAGATTGACTGTGCATTGCGTACTTCCTTTTGTTTGTTTTAAACCTGCTGTATATTAATTTCATTTGGTGGCCCCTAATTCTTGTGTTACCACAAGGAGTAAATAACTCTTCCCTATTTACTTTCTCCAAACCAGTCATGGCCCTCTATCACATCCCCATTAGTCGTCTTTTTTCCAAGCTGAAAAGTTCCAGTCCTATTTATCTCTCTTCACATGAAAGCTGTTCCATAACCGTGATTTTTTCTTGCTCTTTTCTGTACCTTTTCCAATTCCAATATATCTTGTTTGAGATGGAGTTAACATATCTGCACACAATATTCAAGATGTGGGCATACCATAGATTTATATAGAGGCAATATGATATTTTCTGTCGTATGTGTCCCTTTCCTAATGATTTCTAACATTCTGTTAGGTTTTGTTTTTGTTGGGTTTTTTTGACTGCTGCTTCACCTTCAGTGGATGTTTTCAGAGAACTATCCACAATGACTCTAAGATCTCTTTCTTGAGTGGTAAGAACTAATTTAGACCCCATCATTTTTATATATATATAGTTGAGATTTTTTTCCAGTGTGCATTACTTTGCATATCAACATTGAATTTCATCTACCATTTTGTTGCTCAGTCATTCAGTTTTATGAGATCCCTTTGTAACTCTGCACAGTTTGCTTTGGACTTAACTATTTTGAGTTGTTTTTTATCATCTGTGAATTTTGCCACCTCACTGTTTACCTCTTTTTCCAGATCATTTATAAATATGTTGAACAATACTGGTTCCAGTACAGACCCCTGGGGAACACCACTATTTACTTCTCTCCATTCTGAAAATCTAAGTACACTATATCCACAGGATCACCCTTGTCCACATGCTTGTTGATCCCCTCAAAACATTCTAGTAGATTGGTGAAGCATGATTTCCCTTTACACAAACTGTGTTGACTCTTGCGTCAACAAATTATGCTAATCTATGTGTCTGATAGTTCTGTTCTTTACTATAGTTTCAACCAATTTACCTGGTACTGAAATTAGGCTTACTGGCCTGTAATTGGCAGGATCACCTTTGGAGTCTTTTTTAAAAATTGGCATCACATTAGCTATCCTCCAGTCATTGGTACAGAAGCTGATTTAACTGATAGGTTACATACCACAGTTAGTAGTTCTGCAATTTCACATTTGAGCTCCTTCAGAAGTCTTGGGTGAATACCATCTGATCCTGGTGACTGATTACTGTTTAATTTATCAATTTGTTCCAAAACCCTGTCTAATGAAACCTCAATGTCGGACAGTTCCTCAGATTTGTCACCTAAAAAGTATAGCTAAGGTTTGGGAATCTCCTTCACATCCTCAGTCATGAAGACCGATGCAAAGAATTCATTTAGTTTCTCAGCAATAGCCTTATCTTCCTAGAATGCTCCTTTAGCATCTTGAGCATCCAGTGGCTCCACTGGTTGTTCTGCCAGCTTCCTGTTTCTGAGGTACTTAAAATTCTGCATTGGAATGGAACTGAGACAGGGAGGTAGGGGAGAGAGAGAACGATCCACCCACACACCAGTGTGCAATGTAGGAGACTTCGTTTCAAGTCCCTGTGAGTGATTCAGTTGCTTCTGCGGGAGCTGTTCCACTTTGTATAAATAATTAAATATGAATTGGGCGAGAGAGAGACTGACTCTCTTGCCCTGTGGTTAGAACACTCACATGGCGTGTGGGAGACCAAGGTTCACCTCTCTGCTCCAAATCTCAGGTGAGGCCCTGAGAGCCAGAAATGAGAATTAGGCACCTAGATGCTTTTGAAAATCCTACTAGATTCCTGACTGCATCTTTAGGCACCTCAATATCTTTTAAAATCTGGACCTGTATGACTTCCCAAAATGACACCACAAATAGCTAAAACATTATATGCTTGATTATTAGTTCCCTGCACTGAACAAAAGTAACCTTTTAATACCACTACCTTAGTCCTGCTGCTTTCATTACAGAGATCTAAAGAACCTACTCTAGTCTTTTCTTGTTGTTTGCAGAAATAAACCTCAAAACAAGTAACTTTGAGCACTAAAGATTGGGCAGGGACCACTACATTCACTTAATTTGTCACCTCACCTTGCAGGAAGAAAAACAGCAGCTACAGTTTCCTCTTTCTTGGCTACAGAAGCCAGCTTTTGAGCAGCTATGGGTTATCTCTATTGGCAGTATGCAAGTTGGATGAAATATGAAGTATTCCAGGGGATCAATATGAGATTCTCTCATTGCCAGATTACAGCTGAGATCCAGAGATATTTACAGAAATGATTCCCTTACAATTGGGCTCATATGCTCACGCAGCTGAATTTGAATTTGCCTCACTAGTGAGACTGTCATGTAAGATGTCTGTAGTCTCCCCCTTTCTCCTCTTCCCTCCTCCCCTGAAATAAGAAAAGGGCACTGTATTCATATGAGCACTGTTAGAAACGGCTGCTAAAAGCAAATAGATGCTGGCAGAAATAATAGATAAAAGTGAACAAAAGCTGGACATGACTTATTTTGACTGTGTGATACACAAACTGTGCAGATAGCTGGTAAATTAGCGGACTTGTATGCCCAGTATCTAATAACAACGTTATGTCAGAGTGAAGGTTCAGTCTGTGACTGTGGCTTGTGCTTGATACACATGTGAAAACCTAGAATGATTGTTCTGTGAAACATATATGAGTCTTGAAATACATAACATCCCCCAAAGACAGGGGATGGCTTTCAGTGGACAAGGACTGCTCTTGACTTTCACCAGTAATATTGCCAAGAAAAAAGGGGCAGGAAACAAGGTGAGGCTATGCTTCCCTGCTTCTCCCCGACCAACCAGTGGAACTGGCTGGCTGACCATGAAGGGGTGGGTGGATATTGACTTGTGATGCAACATGTCCAAAAAACTACCGACTAGCTTGCTCATCATGAAGTTGGTGGTGGTGCCTTGTGATTCAACATATTCCAGAAAACAACAGGGTCAACTAGTCAGAACCCTTTCTCAGGGACTACTTGATAGATAAGACCTCAAAAAAAGGTCAACAAAACCATCCAAAATCTGTCAAGAACAGGTTGCCAGCCTCATTGACAAATATTTCCCTTTCCCTTTCTTTGAAAAGTTTTATTCGTTTCAATCTCCTTACTTATCTGTTGCTATAGTTAATACTACAGTGCCTGATGGGAAACCATATTGGCAGGATAGCTTAATGGCCTGTGGAATCAGGTGCAGCTAGTTTCACATTTGTGAACCATCATCATCCATATTCATCATTTGCATCAACAGCTTTGCTTAGAACACTATGGAAAAGGCTACTTCAGCACTGTTTCTGTTCTACAATGATGAAGTGTTTGGCTGGAGTTTTATCATTCTCAGCCACGGGCTGTGACAGTTGGCCAAGAATGTCTCCTTTGTCATAGCCACACTTAAACCTCTCAGGACCTGTCTTCCTCAATAATATTGTTCAGAAGTTCTTTGTTAGATTGGCTGCCATTGACCACAAGCTATTTTGTGATGTCCCACCCTTAGATTAACATCACTTAAAGAATACAGCTGAAACAGCGCATAAAACATTCCAGCAAATTATGCATATTTAGTATTTCTCTTTGAGGTGGGGTGCGCTCCTGTGAATAAAGTGACTTTAGATTATAAAATAAATAAAGTCACTTTAGATTATAAAACTTTTATGCACCATCGCAAGAATGGATGTCTCAACAAACCAATGTGTTTTCAAGAAGAGTCATTTTAAAATTCATATTGGTTCTGAGAAGGAGATAAACCAACTCCCATGTATCTTTATCCTAATTCCAGTGACCTTGGCAATCTCATGACTTCTTGCTTCTGGCAACCACTTGATGGTCTAGTCTTCTTTCTAAGCATGTTGCAGAGATGCTACATTGCATATTCAAAGGGAACAAAATGGTCTTTAGTTAAACAGACAAGGTGGGTGAAGTAATATCTTTTATTGGACCAGCTTCTGTTGGTGATAGAGATAAGAGCTCTTCTTCATGTGAACTTCAGTTTGACTAGCATTTATCACATGGTGCAACATTAACCCTAGTTGATATGCCTTTCTTCCCACCCTCCATCCCACATTTGCATTATGATTCAGATTTTTAAAACAGACTATTTTGTGTTATAATTATAATTTTAAAAGTTGCTTTACAGTTTTATTGTACTCTACAGTTCTCTGTGTAATTAGTAAGTAATATTTAAAATGTCTGCTTATGTAGTGCAGTGCTGGTGCTTATTCCCCTGTAGTGGGCCGCGTGGCCTAGCCCCCTGTTTCCCTTGAGGTGCTACTCCCCCGACACAAAGGACTCACAGATGTCTGTGTTGCAGTCATCCATGCTCATTTATTTATTTACAGTGCACACGGTTAGTTCCCAGTCCCTGACACTCTAGGAGCTCAGACACTCAGGGTGGGTTGGTTGCTTGCCCCTCCTGGCCAGTAGACAGACTGACTTGCAGTCCTCCCTGCCTTGCTTGGCCATGCCTCCCTTTCCTGGTTTCCTGTGCTGGCCTATATACCCTCCCTGACCAGGTCACCAGCTGTTCCCCCTTTGACTCATTAGTCAAGGCTCTGGCTCAGCCTAATCAGTGCAGCCAGCTGCTACCTGCTCCCTTTGTAATTCCTGGCTCAGCTGGCCTGCACTGCATCAACCCAGCCCCCTGGGTTAGAGGCGACAGAGACAGCTGAAGGGTTTGCCACCCTCCACTCTGCCATAATCCCACTGACCTGCTAATTACACAGGGAAAATCAAAAGGTTAAACTAATTTTTTTAATTAATTTTTTTTGTCAGAATGCCATGACTTTCTGTATTTCTTGGCTGAGATGTTTGTTGTATTTTAACACTTCACTTCATCAGTTTTACCTTCTTTTAAAAAATGGTTTGCAGCAATTTTAAGCTCAGCAAGTATTCAGTTGCAGGTACTGCAGTACTTACTGGTGCCACATCTAAACTAGACAGCCTCTCCAGTCTACATACCACTCTGATGTTCCCTGAGCAACTCAGAGTATACATATTCTATTAAACAAATCCAGTGTTAACAGTAATGATTTCTTACTTAAAACCAGTGACCAGTAGCAACATTATGATAGCAGCAGTGATGTGCTGGCAATAATTCAGAAGAGGCTGTGTCACAGTGTGAGCTGCTCCCTTAAGAGGAATTGGGCTCAGCCTCGCCTGTGTTAGGTATAACCCACTTTCCAGCTGATGGGAATGAGTTTAGGGATCAGGTGGCAGTACCCACAGTATTCAAGGAAAGCCAGAGACTCAACAGAAAAGGGAGGAGAGTGGCTTGGTAAGATACTCCGCTGTAGTTCTTCAGGGGAGATGAGACTTGGAAGTGAGCTCTTTTTCTAAGAACTGGGAAAAAGCAAATAGACCCTACCCAGAGGCACCAATCAAGCAAACTTAGATTAAGCTGTGCTGTGTTGGAAACGTGTATACCTTGTTCCTGAAAATTATACTGTGGGTACCCTGGTATTTAACTTGTATAATTTATAGGGAGGGATGAGTATGAAGACCTTATACGAGGCCTATTTGAATATTTTTGAAAACATATATACTTTGATGCAATCTGGACCATTCAGAAGAGAAAACATTTACTCTCTGAAGTACTTTTAAGAGATCCAGGAATAAGTAATCGTTAACATCCACACCTTACCAATTACTAGAAAGATATATTTCCCCCCATCAGATGGCTGGATATCATCCCAATCTTCCCTTCAGTTCAGTGGCAGAATTTTGACAAAGATTCTTGGGAGCATCCCAGATGCCCTTCCGGCAGATCCCTGGAAAGCATCAAAGAAATGCACACTGTTCCTGCTTCTTCCAGATTCTCTTGCCATTTCTAATTCACCTCCCCAACCACCACCATATGAACATAAAGAAAATAAGTGTGGTCAGGAGAAAGTCCCTTTATATCTACTCAAAGAGACTACACTAATTGGAAAAGTTAACATTGTCAGAGAAACCATATCACGCAACTAGGACACTAAGCATTTGAGCAGCTTGCTGCAAGCAAGCAAACAAAGGAAAGGTTGGGTTTTTTTCCTCCTAAAGTTTCTCTTCTCACCAAAAGTCAGTGATATCAATGGTACAACTCGCAAGAACAAATGTTTACAGGATTAAGCTCTTTGTTTCTGACGCATCTTTTATATATGGCAATACACATTATGAATAATACATAGTAATCCTGATTTTTCTATTTAGTAATAAATAGTAATCAGCTTTTCATTTATCTGCATATTTCCTTGCAAAATCCGAACTATCTTTGTCAGTATGCACTAGTTAACCTGCATGTTATTTTGTAATACACTGACTCTAGTCACTCAGTCTGCTAGTTCACAGTGTGGTGGAGGTCACAGAGTGGCAGAAAGTTAGTCCAGAGAGGGCTTGTGAGGGGCAAGTAACACCATCAATTTGAGGAGTCTGCTGGGAGAAAAGATGTGGTCAAGGGACATGAAGTTTTAGTAAAATGCTTAGACAGTCTTTATGCCTTCTATGTGTCTGTAGAATCACAAGTGAAGATTAACGCACAATGGCCTTACCAGTGATTGTGGGACAAGAGGAGGTGTGCAACTGGTGTAACGATCAGCCAGTGAAACAATACCTCAGAGACAGGGTTTCATAGATGGTCCTAGTCACTGTCCAAAGACTCTTGAGTTAGGTGGCTGGGGCATAGAGCAGTTAATATTAGAAAGATGAGGGCTCTTTTCTGTTCTGCCAGCCACCATAAATCAGACCCTTTTGTCCACTCCCTATGTGTGTCTGGTGGAGGATAGGAATGTATTTCCAGTTTGGATTGGTTTGTCGGGTAATTTTAACTGACGTGCAGAGAATACAAGGCTATTGCAGGAAGGGACGATTCTTTTTTTATCAGTAAGAGTGAATGTAGCCTTACAATTTTAACAGGATTTTGTGAGTCTCATTCTGGCTGCCATTATTATATGAACCACCAAGTTTATTAGTTTTAAAAATTTGAGAAAACAAGAAATAACGTGTAGAAAAAGTGCTGACTGTGCTTCAAATGGTTGTCTGGCATTTTTTGAATGATTGATGCTGTAATGTGATTTATTTGTGCTATTTTTAAAAGCATATATTATCTCTCTTGCTCATTGCTTCAGTTTGTTGGGCTTTAAAAAGTGCACTGAGATAATGAATCATGACACAAATTGGAGACATTTAAAAATATGCATTAAATTAAAAATATCAATTTTTACATCAGCAGACTTCAATTCAGCTGTCAGTTTGTGTCGCAAGAATCTGGTCATTGTAAAAGAGCTACATGAATCTTTCCAAAAATTTTTCAATGTCTGGCAAACTTTATGTATGGTTTGCCCAGTTTCTCACAATCCTTAAAGTTAAAAAAAATCGGATTCAAATTTAACCATGCTGGAATCTAATTGTTGACTTATTTTCAAGTGGAAATGTGAGCTGTGGCCATATTGAAAAATTCTATGTATTGTTCCCCATGGTCTCAGTTATTTCACAGTCATAGAATTTGACCCAGAAGGAACCCCTATAACATTTTTTTTGCCATCAACACAGAATTTCCATTTTGCAGCACCAGAGTGCTGAAGAATGCAATCCTCTTGCATAATTTAGAGCGGTCCTTGCTTCTAATCTCTCTCATCCTTTGAGTTCAAAGTTAAAATTCACCAGCGAACAGCAGTTTGAAAATGTTTACAGATACCCAGGAATAACAAAAAAGTCCACGTCTTGCTCTGATCAATGTTCCTGGCCTTACCAAACGAATGCAAAATGTGTCAGGTTCAAGTCCAGTGCAGATGTGGTCACTCCACAGCTTTTGAACCCAACAAAATTTCAGAGGTCTTGAATAAAATCCTGGCCTCACTGAAGTTGATGAGAATTTTATCACTGATGTTAGTGGGGACAGGATTTTCACTCTGTAAGTGGTGCACAGGGCTCGTGCGTGTTCTCCTCATGGGGGTGAATTTCAACTATGGTAAGCAGCTGAACATAAGCACAAACTTTTCTTCCTTCACCTGCCCTTACAAAAGAGCCATTTTTGTGCTCTTAGAATAACATTTTATTTCCCCTCAGAACTGGAATGTAGGCGCAATTGAAGTTGCATCATGCCTAGTATAATGGGAGAAGCTCTTTTTGCCAAGGCTATAAGGACAAAGTGGAGTGGAGAAGACGACTGCCCTTGCTTCATAGTGTTAGCATTTAAATGGTCCCAAGCTGTCTTTGGGGTTAACACATCTCTTTGCAACAGAATGACCCCAGGCAATATTGCCTGTCCCAGTTGCAACCCTAGGAACCTCCGTTTTACAATGTTCAGTTATGCCCACTGAAGAATGTAAGCTCATATAAGTTAGTCAATTTAACAAAGAAATTGATATGAACCAAGTGGAGTCTCTAAACACTTCAAACCAAATGCACTACTTCAGGTAAAACAGACAAACAAATTTATTAACTACAGAAGTATTTTAAGTGCTTATAAGTCAAAGCGTAACAGGTCAAATTTGGTCAAGAGAAACAAACACAAAAGGCATTCTGAACTAAGCTTAACACTTTCAGCAACCTTACCAACTTAGGTGATTCTCACTGCAGTCTGACTGGTTTCCCTTCAGCCATTCTCCGCTTTGGTTAGCACTTCGGTTGCTTGGTGTGTTTGTAGATGGAGGTGGAAAAGAAACAGCATGGCAAATGTCTCCCTTTTTTATAATGTTTCTTCTCCCTTCTGGGGCTTTGCCCCCTCCCCCCAGGGTCAGATGACAAACAATGTCCTTATATGGACTCATCCATGTCGGTAAGCATTACCTCATCATAGTTCCACACTGGCCAAGGGAAGTGAGGTGACTCACTTGAGAGTCCCGTTGGTCCTCCATTTATGCCCAGGCCAGTCCTTTGTTCCTGGAAGGTTGAGCTGGGTTTGTCCTATACACCCCTTGATGAGGTGTGAACTGCCCCTCTGCTGTTGGAGAGTTTTGCGTGGATATGTTTCAAGCCATGAGGACACATCTTTGGGAATATTACATAGTGAAGCCTCATAGCCATACACATGAAATTGCAACAAACATATTACTACAACAATAATGCTCAGTACCTCGTGAACATACCAAAAATATTTTATATGACATACTGCATTAAACAATACACAATTATACCATGAGGGTGAACATGGGGGTGCAGGGAGTCACAGAGGTATTTAGTGCCCCGAATGATATAGTCTTGGCCCTGTTTCATGTTTTGTAGGTTTTGTTGCTATCTAAACCAAAACAGGATAGGGTATTATAGCTGCTAAGTTGGAGAAGCAGAAAAAAAGAATGTTTTGATATGGCAGATTTGTACCCTGCAATCAAACATGGCTGCAATATACAAAGGTGTTCAAAACAGAATTTGGCTGGAAAATGAGTACAAATCTTTCCTCCCAGGTGTTGCCCACTCATTGAGTCATTATGGTATGTTGAAAAAGGACATCAGTATTACAATAAAATGCCAAATCCCAATAAGATAAACAGCAAGGGCAGAGGCAAGCTGTCCACTATGAAATCAGATTCAGGGGTGTTCTTGATGCTTTAGTCAAATTCTCAGATTTTCAGAATCTTATGCCAGAATTTAAACTGGAATCTGATAGTTTTCAGGAGAACATTTCAATGTTTTTGTTTATTGTGGTATACAATCTTATAAAAAATTAACTTTGTGAGCGAAAGATTGCTGAATCCAGATACTGATACTCAAATGGCTTGTTAATTACTTGGTGGCCTTTCAGATACTTTATTGGAATTATGGTGTTTTGGGTTCATGGGAGGTAAGGAAGTTGCTCCTTGATAGACTGAAACATTAGGAATATCCAGAAGGTTCAAAGAGAAAAGATCTTGATGGAGAAAGTAATGCCAAACAATACCAATGAAATAGATGAAAAGCCATCAGATCCCCCCAAATTTTTTGAATGTAAGGTTTTCATCTCCCTCTTAGGCATAATATAACACACATCAGCAATAGGATGCATAACTAAGATGGAGTTGGAGAAAAGTTTGCTTTTTTGATGGGTGAGAAACTGAAAAGTCTCAGCAGTGAAGACCTAAAGCGGATGTTTATGCAGTAAGTAGCAACCTGTGGCAGTGAGTCTCAGAACACAGGTCTACAAACTCAGCCTTGTGCTACACTGCTAAAAATAGCTGTGTGAATGTTCAGGAGTGGGCTGGAGATCAGGTTCTGAAACCTTCAGAGTTCAAGCTCCATCCTGAGCCCAAACATCCACACACTGATTTTTAGCACCATAGCATAAGCCTGAGTGTGTATCCCCAGGCTCTAATACTGGCTGCCATGGGCGCCTACTTGCTGTGAAGATATATTCACAGAGGCATGCTTGAAACTTAGAAAGCAGTTACTCTGAGACTCTTGAGAACAAAACTGATTTCTTTGCCAATTTTTTGCAAGTGAGTCTTTAAGGATGGACTTGGAAATGAAGGAGCCTGTTGATCTCCTTAGTCACATTCAAAAAGGTCTTTGGATGAGAGTTTCCTTGACACAGAAATAGCACTGCCTGTTTTTTGTTGTCTTTGTGTCTGCTAATGAACGGAGTTTTTCAGAAGGCTTAAATTAATCAAGACCTAGCTAAGAAAGTCCATAAGGGCAGAAAAGGATAAGTGACCAGGTATGTATTTTTATACAGAACTGGAAAGCAAGGTGGATGGACTAGGTTGAGCTCATTAAGAAGAGCACTTCAGAGAAGGCTAAGAAGGTCCCTGTGTACAAGTACTTAGTGATTGCACTTTTATTTTATTTATTTATTTATTTATTGCAATGGAGGGCAGATTTGAGTCTTCAAACCAGGCCTGTAATATGTTGGCATTGCACTGCCTACAGGGGCCTAATTTTACTTTCAGCTGTCCGTCTTCCTTATTTAATTTCTCTGCTCTTTTGGGAGAGAATGTGTCAGGTGTCCACATGGACAACTCATATAAGGGACAGTGATTTCAATACTAGCAACATTCTGATCATGTTTATATATTTTTCTTTTGATTTGTTTAAAGCACAATAACAATAATGACCATTTCCAAATGGGAGGAGATGCTCTTATTTGCTATTATCTTCTCAATAGCTACCAGAATTGGTGAGAGAACAGAGCTTCTGATCAGCACCTGCTCTTTGGAAACATCTTTTTCAGTTGGAGTGTGCTGTTTCTGAACAGCTTGCTAAAATCCTATTTTAATTTTCCCATATAGATCATTGTTGGAAAGAAGAACTCAGTCAAAATGTCACATTTTACCTTTTTTCATATTTTTCAGTGTGCTATCAGGATAAATCCTTTATTCCACAAATATTCTTAAGAATCTACCCATAGCATTCCATTATGTTCAATGATCTCTATCAAGTTCTGACAGTAGAGATATCCTATTGTATTAGGTTAATGTACTTTATAAATAGATTTTCTCATTCCTACTTTTTTTTTTCTATCAAGATGCAGGCATTTTTTCCTCAGAGGAAATATTGCATAAAAGATTTTATGATCCAGAAAATGTGGAAATACAGAGGAAAGGTACATAATGTTAAGAATTTTATGATAGAAAGATATTAAAAAAACCCCATACTTTTCAATATAAGCTTTGTCTAATAGGAGGTCTTAATGTGCACGGAATGCAGGATCATACGCCATATAGCATCATCATCACAAAGCTTTTCTTCTGTGCTTACATCAGTTTCTCTTTCATTCCTAGTGTGCATGAGATAAAGTAGGAACAGCAACTTTCTCGGAGGTTTGTAAAGTAGATTTGCTGATTCCTAAGCAACTTTATATGGTATTTATCCAAAATGAGCACTGACATGATAAAAACAAGTCTTATATGCTTATATATATATATATATATATATATATACACACACACACTATTACCCTTATTACTAATACATACACTAAACTGATAGGTTTTTGTTTTGTTTTTTTAAAGCCTTTATTTATTTATTTTGGTCACCCTTTGCAAGTGTAATTGATCGGTCAATTTAACTTTTGGTTTGTAATTGGTTTCTAGAGGAGTTGGTCAAGTAGCATAAAATAAGAAACTAAACTGAAAACAGAACCTCTGATGCATGAAACATTTTGGGAATTAAAGTCTCTGTCAATTCATAATGATTAGTGAGATCATATTATTCACGAATAGTGAGTATACAATGTTCAGACACTTTGTTTGAATCTTGTTTATTATTGATTATTAGTCTAAAAAGTCATACTGGAAATTTATTTCTTAGTTTCACTTTGCCATTAAATATTCTTCTGAAAATGTTTCAACCATCCAACCAGGGAACAGAGACAATGTCATATGACTGACATGCCTAGCCACATAGCACTAAAAATGAACTGTCCAAGTAAACAGCTTTGCAAACCAGCTGTAGGACGTAAATTATTTATCCAAACTACTTGACAAATACTGATGTTTACCAAATACATTAGAATAACTTTGTGAATAATTCACGAGGCAAAAAAAAGACTTAAGTTTTGGATAATCTTTATAACGACCAGTTCAAGCAGTGCGCATTCCAGTGCTCGTGTACTATTATGATATCATTATTGTTCTGGATTCAATGAGACCAGCTTGTAAGCCAAGATTTTTAAAAGAATAGGATCCACAAGTTAGGTGCCTACATCCCCATTTAAGCATGTGTGTGTGGCCTGATTTTCAAAGGTGCTGAGCCCCTAGCAGTTTCTATGAAGGCCAATGTATTCTTAAAAGTCAGTAGCAGCAACTGGGTGGTTAGCACTTTTTAAATCAGGCCATTTATTACAACATCTAAATATAGACTTAGCCTAGACTTATGGACCTATTTATGAAAAAAACGGTTGGAATGTCTAATTTTTGTTTTCTAAAGTTTAATTGAATTTTTAACAACAAAAATATTTTTCAATACATACATTTGGGGTCTAAACTGTACCTTTTATGTGAAAAAAATTGCGGTTATGGTTTTTTTTCCAAGTAAATTTTGTTCCCCACACAAATCACTGCTGTTAATGAATGTCTGGCTTAGTGCCCAAGACCCCGAGCCTGTGCAGTGAGAGTGCGTTGGACATGCCTCTGTGCGTGCAAGGAACTTCACTCTGAATTGGCGCGGAGATCTGCCTGCCTGCCTTCTGCTGGGTGATTAGGAGCTAAAACAACAACAAAAATCAAAAGTTCTGTTTTGTAAAATGAACAAACAGAATTTAAAATAACTCTCCCCCTCCTTCTCTTTGGCTAAACACAATTATGTCATTAAAGATGGAAATTATGTGCTTTAAAGTCATTAGAACAATTAACAGTTGTCCTTTAATCTAGTGTTTGCTTATATTTCTATGCTAGTATGAAATATATTCTTTTTTCTCTTCCCTTCTTTCTTAACTAACCATAGCTAATTTGTGAGGGCAACTAAATTGGACCGTTAAATGTCAGAATATTAATTAGCTAGAATCAGAATCCTCTTCTGGTGGTTTATTGTTCTCGTTCATAGTTGTGTAACTTTTTCCTTTTCCTCATTATATATGATATGCACTTGGTTTACTGAAAAAGGGAGAAATTATGACTAGAAATATTAATAGATCAGAATAATAATAAACGACTTACCTATGGTAAACATCCTCTCTTAAGGTTACAGTTAATTCATTCTACATGCATGAATCTTTTTTTAGCCTCTCCCCCGATCATGATCTTCATATTGGGCCAAAATGACGTGATGGGCTTTAATGGTGAAGATGCTGCCTATCTGGGATTGAGCTAACTTTTACTATTCATGTAAATGGGAGATTGTTTTCATTTATAGCAGAGCCTCTTCTGCAGTGTGTGCATTAACACAATTATCTAAATTGCTTGGAGTAGTTATTTCTTTGTGGTGGGGTTGTAGTGAGCAGAAAAATTCTGGGTTTTTTTCTCCTCTGTTTTAGACAATACTCCAAATTAATCTTCTTTATTTTAAGCAGAATAGATGGAAAGTGCTTACAAGGATTAAAAAGATTACTTTTAAAAAAGACGTATTATGTCCCTTAACTTTCCATTTTTCTCACTGCATCTGCAATCTTTAGTTATTTATAAGTTACTAATTAATTATTTTCTTTGAGAAATTATGAATAAAATTGTCAAGCAAGTTATTACTACGTTGATCACAGTATTGTAAGTGCACATCTTGTCTTCTTTTACTCTGATAATTGCTATAATTACATTTACTCCCTCTATTTTATCTTGCCAAAGGATATTTCAAATGTAGCAAAAATGTATTTTTAATTTATGCATTCTTAATGAGAGGAAGGATACTCTTCTTAGTTAAGGCACTATGACTAGTAGACTGCCTGTGTGTCATTGGATAAATCACTCACTTTCTCTGTGCTTCACTTTGTCATCTGCAAACTGGGGATGGTGGTACTTCCCTAATACTCAGGAGTATAGAATGTGATGGTGATGCTCTCAGATACTCTTGCAATAAGTGACACACAAGTAACTAGAAAAGATATACAAAGTATAGCTTCTCACTAATATGTCTGACATATTAAACAGCCACGTAAAACTAAATGTATTTATTTTCTTTGTCTTTCAGAAAAATGTGATGAACCACTGGTCTCAGCATTATCCCACTCCTCCTTCAGCAGTTCATCCTCAATGACGAGTAGCTATGCACCAGGGTATGCAAAGCTAAACAAAAGAGGAGGTAAGGTGCTCTCTCCTTTCCAACACTCTTATACTTACAGCAAATACTATGCCTGTTTGTCTATTTAACGTAAAATAATGTTAATGATTTATTTTAAATCAAATGTCAGCAGTGATGCACAGCAGTACTGTATTGGTGTTGACCCCAAGAATCCTTTAGTTGTCTGGTTCTGTGACAGTGAGGAAAGTCTGTTTTCCCAACTACAATAGCATTTGGGTGTGGGTTTTTTTGTTTTTGTTTTTTGCACCAGTTGAGTGGGAAGCCATTGCTAATAATAATTGTCAGCAGAGGGCCAATTGCCTAATGTTGACAGGGCCATATCTGACAGTTAGTTAAAAGTCTATCCCTATGTTTATAGGATAAAGGCACATTTACATGGATGCTCCCTATATAGGCTATCCCTAAATTTCTAGGATGAAGCAAAGGTAAATCCCCCTGACATTCTGTATAGATTGGTGGACTTGTTCCCAGTCTTGCTAGTATCCCCGTTGCTTAGCTTTGCCTGACAACTTAGTAGCCTTTCTCTTTAGGGCCTTGCAAGCTTAACCTATAGAACCTGAGGACTACAAGCAATGCAGGATTTAACTGCCTACATTGGGAATTCCCATAGCTTTGGCTACTGTATTAGGATGCCACTGATAATTTGCCAAGATAAGTGGGCAAAATAATTTATTTTTAATCTAAAAATGTCACCGGTACTTGGGAAAGAGACTGGAAAATTGTTCCTTCCAAAAGAAATAGTGGCAGGAGTATAGTGAGGGTGAGCTTGTGGTGTTCACAACTAAGAGGGGATTTGAGGTTGAGGAAGGGCAAGGATTCCAACCACTCAAATCTATGGATCCTGAGAATCTGCAAGGATGGGATCCCCAGTCTGGTAGAAGGTTTGGACCTCTGCAATTGTCTTCTGGTTCCCCTTTCCCTGTAAGAAACATGTGTTTTTTTCCTAGGCAGTCCAATGATCAGTGTGTCATTTGCTATTGGGGAAAGGAAGTAGTTGTACAACCCCACTCTGCCACAGATATTTGATCTGTCTATATGCTTCTTTATATCTTCTGCTTCTCCCCCATTGACTTTGGAAGATATAATATGATTCCATATAACATTCTATATGCCGACACAACTTCCCCTCCCTTTGAATTATTCCAAAATGATGCCATTACTGATCAGCATGGGGGGAAAAAACCCAAATACTCCCAACATTCTCTCTCAGTGGTCGTTGCAGGCATGAAACCTGAAGTAAATTAATTCTGTTTCAAGCAGACTTCTCTCACATGCTTTCAAAGGAGAGAATTCTATGTACAAAAGATCTTTCCCCTTCTTGACCTCAGCTATGGTCCCTGGAGGTCCACTGAGTCTTATCCTTGTGGAGCAATTATAGAGAGATTTCATCTAGACTAAAAGAAGGGAGAGTCAAAATCAGAGGGACAGATCTTCCCTCACCTTTCCACCCCCCAAGCTGGGATCTCTGATCATCGGACCAGAGCGTGACCTCACCCTATGCTGCTGTGACGTTTTGGGGATCCTCCCATCCAATAAGGAATTCTGTCACTATCTGCCTTGTAACTTTGCATTTCTTAATGTTATGGCTCAGAGTTCTGACACCAGCAGCCAACCTACAAGCATAAGGCCTCACCCTGACTTCCGCCAGCCTAGTTATTCCTTAGACGGTGACCTCAACAACCCCTTCCAGTCCTGAGTCTCCCCAAATCCATCTCCCTGAGTTCTTAACTAAAAGCTACTCAGTTTTCTCCCTTCTGATTCATCATCCCTGATGTGTGAAACCCACCCTCAATTATCATTTCACTATGGGAAATAGAAAAGAAAAGCAAACTCATAGAACTTATACAGACAATAAACTTAAGATGCAACCTCAGGCTTTACAATTATATGTTGGCTAAATTCCCTTTTCTAATACAAGTTACCTATTGTCTCTGAACAGCTTCCCAGGATGCCCTCTGTTTTAGAGGATATCCAGTGTTTCACAGACAGCAACTTGCTTAGATACTGGTCCTCAGTTTCTAGATAAAAAAAATCTCAAACTCAAGCTTGTTTTAAAAAGTTTTTTTTCTCTTCCCCCCCCCCCCCTTCTTCTGGCATGATGACTCATGGTTACTCAAAATGGGGGAAACGTCCTCCTTTCTTAGTTTTGCAAGACTGGGGATTTCTTTTCAATGTCAATGTCATTCCATTACCTTTAATGGTCGATCTTTGAGCAGGTTTCTTATCAAAGGCTCTTAAAATAAGTAAGCAGTCATGGGATAAAAGGGAAGGTCTTCTCATGGATCAATAACTGGTTAAAAGCTAGGAAGCAAAGGATAGGAATAAATGATCAGCTTTCATAATGGAAAGCACTAAATTGCAAAGTGCTCCAAGGAGCTACTGGGATCAGTATTGTTCATCATAACCATAAATGATCTGGAAGAGGGCATAAACAGTGAGGTGGCAAAGTTTGCAGACAATACAAAATTACTTAGGATAGTTACGTGCAAATCTGACTGCAAAGAGTTACAAAGGAATCTCAGTAAACTAGGTGACTGGACAACAAAATAGTAAATAAAATTCAGTGTTGATAAGTGCAAAGTAATGCACATGAGAAAAAATAAGCCCAACTATACATACAAAATGATGGGGTCTAAATTAGCTGTTACCACTCAAGAAAGAGTTCTTGGAGAAAATCATAGATAGTTTTCTGTAAACATCTGCTCAATGTGCAGTGGCAATTAAAAAAGCTAACAGAATGTTAGGAACTTTTAGGAAAGAGAGACATGATAAGACAGAAAATATCATAATGCCACTATATAAATTGATGATGAGCCTAAACCTCGAATATTGTATGCAGTTCTGGTTGTCCCATTTGAAAAAAATTAGAGTTGGAAAAGGGGCAAAGAAACACAATGAAAATGATTACGTGTATGGATCATCTTCCATATGAGGAGAGATTAAAAAGATTGGGTCTGTTCCTTTGGAAAAGAAATGACTGAGATGTGATATGATAGAGGTCTATAAAATCATGAATGATGTGGAGAAAGTAAATAGAGACATGTTATCTACCCCTTCACATAACAAAAGCACTGGGGGTCAGTCGAAGAAATTAACGGGCAGCAGGTTTAAAACAAACATAGGGAAGTACTTCTTCATACAACACACAGTCCATCTGTGGAACTTGTTGCCCGGGGGGTTTGTGAACACTAAAAGTATATCTGGAGGATATCTGGAGGATAGATCCATCAATGACTATTAGCCAAGATGGTCAGGGATGCAATCCAATATTCTGGGTGTCCCTAAAACTCTGCCTGCCAGAAACTGGGACTGGACAACAGAGGCTTGATAATTGCCTTGTTCTGTTCATTCCCTCTGAAGGATCTGGTACTGGCCATTGTCAGAAGACAGAATAATGGGCTAGAAGGTTCATTGGTCTGACCCAGTATGGTCATTCTTATGTTCTTATGTGTTTTCCTGGCTGGACAATGGTTATGTGTATGATGATGGTTTTGTGTAAAAACTAGCTTGGGAAGTGCCCCTCCCTGCTTGATTGCTTCATCCCATTGTGAGGTTATGGTGTAGTTGCACAACAGTTACAATTACGATTTTTACACATATATGCATGCATACATAACCTGTAAATATATCTCCTAATGACCATTAAGTTCAGAAAATTACCAACTTCCATAAAAGATCTTATCTGACATACATTTATACACAATAACATTGTATAGAACCAGTTGATTCAATTCCTTATTCTTTGGAGTGCAGACCTTCTGTTCTCTGCTTGAGGCACCTGGACTCTGATTATCACACTTTCTCAAACAGAAACAAAAGAGATGATTTAGGTGTAAATGTCCTGTACATTTCAGCTTGTGCAAAACACTTCAGAATTAATGTAGAATGAATAGACATCATTCTACTTTGTTACTGGGGAAATGTAGAAGATGTGAATTACAATAAGCAGCATTTTCTATAGATTTGAGACAAGTTCTAAGTTTTTGCTTCTACTTCAGAGTCTGCCTCTAATTCGCTATATGCCCTTTAACAAATCACTTATATTCTTTGTGGTGAAATGTGCCTCCAACATGTCCTACTGCCTTCTTCACAGAGCTGTTGTGCGGCTTAATTAACATTTTCAAAGCACTTTGAAAGATCTTGTATGTAATGAAATGTTAATTCTAAAGATACTTTGGACTTTATTCTCTTCTCACTTAGGGCCTGTTTTTGCTACCCCGGTTCACACTGAGTTGCACCCTTCTCCTCAAGTTAGACCCATTGATTTCAACGTAAAGCAAGTAAATCAATGGGACTACTTGAGTAGTGCAACTTAATATGAGCATGGTGAGTAGAAGCTGGTTATTCTTCGAGTAGTGTCCATTTAGGTGGCTCCACTCTAGGTGTCGGCGCATCCTTCATCAGAGATTTTGATAGCAGATCTCGTCCGGGTCTCACATGCATGGCTATCTCGAGGCACAATTGGCGAGCATGCAACCAGCCCCCTCAGTTTCTTTTCCAACTGTCCATGGTCCAATATGGAGTCTTCTGCAGTTCTTAGATTATCTCGTCCAATTAGTTATACAGTCTTTAGAAATAGTTTGTTTACTCAGTAAGTTAGTCTTACTTACCTTCCCTGTCTACCATTTAAAAAAAAAAAAAAAAGGAAGGAAGAAATTTTCATTTGCTCCTTTGCCTTCCTTCCCTCTTAGAATAGAATAGGTTCTGTTTCCACAACGAAACTTCACATCATGCCTGATTCACTAGGATTTAAAAGGTGTACATCTTGCAGAGATGCCATCCCAGTACCGGATGGACACTCCCAAATGTGTTTGATGTTTGGGTGAGGGTCACGTACCCCCAAAATGTACACACTGCAAGAACCTCAAAGCCAGAGCCAGAAGATACAGGCTTAAGCTCATTTTGATGGAAAAGTCATTGAGACCTTCCTCTAACCCTGGATGTTGGGCTGGGATCGATTTACATACCCTCAGCTAGGCACCCAATTACAGTACCAGTGAAGACCAGGATTCAATTTCTTCAGTGCATATTTATTGAAAAGCTGGTATCACAGACAAACAGAAAGGACTATACAATGTCTCTCCTTAGTAAGCCTCAATTTTCCAAGCCTCTGTAACTATGCTGGCCCCACATAGTGTTCTGATTAGTAAACAAAGCTGGTATAGCTACCACTCCTAGGTGAAGACTGTCTCTTTCTCCATCTTCCAGTTCCCTCAGATACTTAGTCTATTTTCTGAGTCCCCAAAGTCCTTTGACCTATGGTCCCTTTCACCAGGGTCTAGGTCACCCCGAGACCCTCTGGTCTCAAAGTCCTTCTGCCGTCTGATACTATCATCAGCCTCTTGGATATATGCATGTATATAGATATATAATATGTGATTTTCCTCATACTTATACCCTCTTCCCAAAGGAGTCACATGTCCTCAAGATATGCAAAATATACTTTTCTAGTATATTATCTAACATATCATAATTAATTCATAGTTTGAGAAGGGGCTACAGGGATCGGCTGATAGTCACTTTTTCATTAACTATTCCCCCTAGGCACCTGTCACGTTATTCTATATGGTCAGTTGACCCAGGTCAGCTAGTCACCGATTCACCATTACACACCTCCGCATATACACACTAGGCAAACTGGCCATTTTCTGTTGGTGACCATTGGTCTTCCACATCAGGACAGTTGCTTACACAGGGTCTGAACAAACATTCATGTCTCACATCGGTGCCAAATGCGAATTTGGCCTTGTCAGTGATTTTCCACTGTCTAGTGTTAAGAGACCCTAATCCCAGAATCCTCTAGCACTCAGCTCACCAAACTTGTCCATTGTAATACCATACAGTGATTCAGCACCGTCCCTACACTAGATAACCTTTCCTCGGAAAGAAAAGTAAAAGGCTTAACCACGCCGAGGAGCGAGCTGACAAAGAAGAGGAGTTCACCAGCCAAAACTCCTCTAATGGCACCAACAGATCCAAGAATAAATACCTATGAGGCACCAGGTTCCTCAGGTACTGCTCGTGCCATGGCACCGAAGGACTTTCAACATCCCAGTGCGGAGTTGAGAGTCAAAAACAAAGCAACCTCCAAACAAAGGAAACAGCAAAAAGACCAGCATCCTGGGTCAAACCGACACCAACTGGAACAACTTTGGCACCAACAGCGGTTATGGCAACGATGGTGGCTCTGACCTCCATCATGGCACCAAAGACAATTGCAACACTGTCTCTGAGCATGGCACCGACAGTGATCACGGCACTAAATGCAGTGCTGATGTTGACATTGACCAACATCGGATGCGGCACCAATCACAGCACTGACTCCAATTATGGCACCGATATGAACTTCAGCACCGACATCGATACAGGCCCATAAATGCACAGAGAAATGGCACCACTGCCATTGGGGAGACATGACAATAAACATCTTCACTTCAGTTACCCCTGCTTGGCACAGATACTTCTCCCATGTGCTTCGCATATGATGAGGACCTCTCTCCAATCCCCTTCTAAAGTAAAGACAAGAGCAAGGGAGAGGAGGGTGAATTCTCCTCCCAACATTTCTACTAAACCAATGCCTGAAGTATTCAGACATAGATCACATGCTGGACATCACACACAGTCATGGTACGGACCACATGGTTTGGACCAGACATGCCTTGTCCCATTCAATGGTCAAATTGGGATACATGGTCAAACTACACTAGAGGTTACAGTAAGCCCCGCAGCCCCTAAAGAGACAGACCGAGATATTTGACACAATCTGCTCCATCTGTATCTGAACAATCCCTGAAACTACTGAAGAAAGGGAGGAAAGCATCAAACAGGACATGTCACCTCCTGCACACGATTCCTCTTCCTCACTGGACAAAGCGATCATACCTCCCCTGCCTACTACCATCAATGACTTCAAGCACTTTCAGGAGCTTTTTGAAAGAGTGGTGGAGAACCTGGAAATCCCACTTAAGGAGGTCAATGAATCCCACCACAAATTATTGCGGATCCTCCATATTTTAACCTCATTAAAGATTGCTTTACCAATCAATGAAACATTAATGGAACCAGCTAACAACATGTGACAAATGCCGGCTACCATCTCACGAACCTGCAAGAGGGAAGATAAAAAATATTATGTTCCTGCCAAGGGGATGGAATTTGTATTTATACATCCTCCCTCTAACTCCTGTGTTATGTCTATAACAGCACAAACCAATGGGGCAAACAAACTACATATAAGTCGACGCCCCACGACAAAGACTGGAAAACTTATTTGGCAGAAAAATGTACTCATCTGCAGTGTTACAACTACGGGTATCTAACTGTGAAGCACTGTTGTCAAATTACAATTACAACAATTATGCCAAGATATTATTAATTATTAATGGAATTTATTTATGGAATGAATGATATTTTGGACAACAACAACAAAAAAACTATTTAGATAACTCATAAATGAAGGCCAACTCATCGTGAGAACTGCTTTACAGGCCAGAACAACAGCTATGGGGGCTGTCATGCGCAGGACATTGTGGTTCCACTCTGCAGGCCTACCCAAAAAGTTACAGTCCAAAATAGAAGATTTCCTCTTTGACAAAGTCAAACTCTTCACAGAGAAAATGAGGTACTTCACACCATGAAGGACTCACGAGCAACTTTAGGTATCCTCAGAATCTATACACCTGCAATGAGGAGAAAACAGTACAAATATCAGCCATATCTATGTAGATACAAACATTACTCCTATCAAAGACGTTATGAGCCTCAAAGAAGCAAGCAGAGACCACAAACACAACAACAGACCCATCAACAACTGCTGACTTCACAACTGTCATCTTCTAAACAACAATTTTGAAGTCTTGGTCGAGGATCTGAACAACCTCCCTCACCATCCCGTGCCCATAATTACCACCACCCAGTTTGAATTTCAACTACACCCTTTCCATTACAAGCAGGCAGATATCACATCAGACAAATGGGTCTTAGAGATCGTTCACCATCACCTTTATATCTACCCCTCCTACCCAATCCCTTTCTCTGTCCCTCTTCAGGGACCCATCTCATGTGTACTTGTTGTAACAATAAGTGAATCATCTGCTACTTCTAAGAGCAATAGAACACATTCTTCAACAACACAGAGAGAAGGGTTTCTATTCCCACTAATTTTTGACCCAAAAGAAAAACAGAAGATGGAAGCCCATATTAGATCTCAGAAGACTAAACAAGTTTGTAAAACTACAAAGATTCAGAATGGTCACACTGTCCACCATAATATCAGCACTGGAATGGGGAGTCTGGCATTCAACCCTCAACTTCCGGGACACTTACTTTCACGTCATTATCCACCCAGCACACAGATGCTTTTTCAGATACATGCTGGGAGACAATCACTACCAATGCAAGGTATTACCCTTCGGGCTTTCTATAGCACCAAGGGTTTTTTCAAAGATGCTCACTGTAGTGGCGGCACATCTATGCAGGGAAGGGATCATAATATTCCCCTACTTAGATGACTGCCTCATAAAGGCACATGGTCAAGCATTAGCCATCAAAGCTACTCAATGAACAAAATCACTGTTTCAAAACCTAGGACTAATGATAAACAACCAAAAGTCCATTTTTAGCCCAGTACAACAACTGGAGTTCATAGGAGCATACCTGGATTTGATAACAGCCAGGGCATCACTACTAGAGTCCAGGTTTCATGCCATAATACACCTAACATAAGTGATAAGAAATAGCCCAACCCTAACTGCACGCACATGCCTACAATTGCTAGGACACAGGACAGCCACTACCTTCATGGTGAAACACACATATCTACACATGTGCTGCCTACAGGGGTGGCAATCAACTGTCTACAAGCCACACAATCATGGACTAAACAAAATATTGGTGATGCCGAATAGGGTCAAAGAATCCCTACAATGGTGCACTCAACCCACCAACATGATGACAGTGATCCCGTTCTAACAGGTTATGATTACCACATATGCATGCCTGCTGGGCTGGGGGGGCACACCTACAGAACCATATGATCCAGGGCTGGTGGTCAAAAACTGAAACGAGCTTACACATAAACCTATTAGAGCTCCGAGCAGTTCGCAATGCATGCTTCCATTTTCTCCCACTCATAGAAAACAAGACGATAAAGATAATGACAGACAACATCACATGCATGTTTTATATAAATCAGCAGGGAAGAGCAAGATCCCACCCCCTATGCACAGAAGCAATGAAACTCTGGAATTGGTGCATCCAAGAAAACATCAATATATCAGCAACATACTTACCAGGATGCCAAAACATCACTGCTGATGCCCTCACCAAACAATTTGGTCGCAAACTCAAGTGAGAGTTGAACAACGTGATTCTGCAAAACATTCTTCAACACTGGGGTCACCCACTATCGACCTCTTTGCTTCAGCATAGAATTGCAAATGTCCCCACTTATTCTCGAGAGCAGGGCTGGGATCATGATAGATGGGAAATGCTTTTCTACTTGATTGGAGTGAAAACCTCCTTTACGCATTCCCACCCATTCCAATGATACCCAGAGTTATTCTCAAAATATGCACAGGCAGGACAATAGTAAAAATGATGGTACCCATAAGGCCCAGACAGACCTGGTACTCTTACCTACTTCAGATATTGGTACACACACTGATCACTCTCCCACTTTGCAACGATCTTCTACCTCAGGTGTGTTGATCAGGCAGCCATCAAGTGGGTGGGGTTAAAGATCATTCAATCGCAGACATCCAACTTTATTTACAGTCATTCCCATACATTCCTTACAACTAATGAAAAATCATACTTACTTACTTCTCTTTTATTGAATCCCTCTGATATGTCTGGGACCTTCTGCTCTGTTCCTCTGTTGCTATTGCTGCTTCTATGGGATGTTCTCTCCTGATGGAGCTGCTGCTACTGCTGCTGGAGTTGCTGCTGCTGTCTTCTGCTCAGGTCTTCTCCAGTAGTCATGATCACCCACATCCAAGCCTGTCAGCTCTCTGCCTTATATACAGTTTTTCTGACCTTTATAGATCCTTTCTGACTGGTTACTTTCTTAATGTCAGTCAACAACTCCTCTCCACCCAGATGTGAGATCATTTTGGACCAATCAACTGTCCACTATCCTAATTAGTTTTACCTTGTTTACCTCAAACTTGGACCTCCGCCTATTCCTCCTCCAAGATGATATCATTTTTAACCAATCAGCTACCTGATATGCTAATTAGCTTCACTTCTTTACTCCAAACTTGGCTCCTCCTTAGCTCCACCTTCTCACTTATGGATCCCTTCCTTTAGGTATTAGGAGTGAACTTTATTTCACCCCCATCCTACTTCCTGCTATTAGTCAGTTTTTTAACACCTCCATTTTGTTTTTTTTTTCCTCTTTGATTGATGACATCGTCAGCCACCATTTTGGATTTCTAACTAAAACTTACTCTAAACTATCATACTACTTACTACTTATCAAAAACCTTCAACTTAAAACTATCTATATTACTTTCCATGGCTAATCATTATGATACTGTCACCACTTTTGTTTTTCTGATTAAAACAGATAAAATCTTGACTGTTTTTCTCCCCCTCTTTTTCAGGGTATTGCCTACATGCTGTTTCTGGTACAGGTCTTTTTGCATTAATTAAAGCAACTTTAAAATCTCTTGTATCATCTTCCACCAAACAAGGGGCACTGCTCTAGAGTCACCTAGAGTGGAGCACTCACAAGGACACCACTCGAAGAAGAGCAAGTTACTCACCTTGTGCAGTAACTGAGGTTCTTCAAGATGTCCCTGTGGGTGCTCAACTACCCACCTTCCTCCCCTCTACTTCGGAGTTCAAGGAAGGAACTCTATGGCAGAGAAGGAACAGAGGGGGTCATGTCATGCGCACGCCAAAAGAGGCGCCAACTGCCGTGCATGTGCAACATGCTTGAGCACTGCTGTCAAAATCTTTTTTCAAGGATATGAGGACAAGCTGACACTTAGAATGGAGCACCCACAGGGACACACCTCTTGAAGAGCCTTAGTTATTGCACAAGATGAGTAACCTTCTCTTTTTATACTCGTTTTATACTGGTGCATCTCCTTTCATTTTAATAGTTTCTCTTGATTTACACTGTTGTGAGAGGAGAATTGGGCAGTTAGTATCTAACTTTTCCCTTTAATTAGATTTACCATCGCCTTCCCTACCTTTATAAGCTCCTTGGTGCAGGGATCTTGTAATGTCAATGCTACTTTTTAGTGATATGGTCTATAGTACTATCATTAATGAGCAAACTATTTAATTTCCACTATTAAAATCACTGGAATATCACTCTTCTGGCATCTCTTTGCTCAAATGGCAACTGCTTAGGACTGTTATCCATTTCTAAGACTACCTCCATTTCAAACTTCAGTTTGTACATATGCAATACCTAATTCTACTCTCTCTTTCACTGGCACTATTGAAACTACTTCTGATTTATGCTAGTGAAAATTACAAGAGGACTAGCTCTCTTTCTGTTTCTATTTCTGTAGCTAAGGGAAAATAACTCCGTTTTTATACTGGATTATTTTATAATGTCATGGAATTAGGGATATCATTAATCAACTTAACTGTAAGAGAACACAAATATTTGTTGCTTCCTAGTACCATTATTGACTAATGGGGCTCCCCAATCAAGTGCACTATCTAGAAAAAAAATCTACTGTTGCTAAGTCATTACATGGAAAAAGACAAAACCAAAACCAAAAAAATAACTCTTAAAATAAGGAAACATGCATTTGAAAATGCTGGACACCAACCCCGTATGATTTGAATCCAACCTACTTTGTAATGCTGAATTTTCAATATTAATAAGAGTACAATCCTCAAAATATCTGAACCAATGTGAAATGTTTCACTTGATAATGTAGAACTGTGTTTAATAGCGTGCTTTAAAATATACTGTAGTCCAGACAAGTGGAACTAATTCTTCCATTCATTCTAATAGCATCAGATTGAACCCTAAGCTACCTAGATATATGCTTAGGAGATTTTGTTTTTCTTAATACTCAGGGAAGTTTCATGCATAAATGTTAGGGCGATGTAAGGCTTGCTTCATAAAGGGATTTGCTAACTGGTGCTTGCAGTTTTGTTCAGAGGGGAGGTAATTAAACCAACCCCTCTAGATTTGGTTGGACGTTTGAATTTGAAAACTCAAACCTCCTGAGACAAGGTCCTTCTCTACACCTTTCAGGTTCCCCTAGAATCCAGCATGCTCTGGTGTTATTCCCTTCCTCTCCTCCATTACTTACATTATCTGTCTTCAGAGAAGGTAGTAGGAGAAATCTAGGGATTGTTGAGGAGAACAGCTGTTTTTGGAGGCAGGAAAGGATGCCAGTTGGGAAAGAAATGTCGAATGATTTCCTAGCTGTACAAATAGAGTTCAGTAAATAATGTATGTTCCAATTTACTGGCAATTCCAAAAAGTCACAGGGTGGAGGGTTTATTTCAAGCCAAATTGAAAATGAAATTTTAGAAAGTTTTCAGTGAATCAAAAAGTTAAAGAAAAGTCTTCGGTCTAGTGAAAAGTTTTGTTCGAGTTGAAATGAAACATTTCATTTCAATTTTAAGTATTGTTTTTATTTTTATATAATTAAAGGAAATTTCAAAACTAAAAGTAATTTTGAATGACAAAAACTGAAATTTTCATTTTAACATTTTCAAAGTGGGATTTATATATGTGTTTATTTCTTTCTTTGTTAGTTTTTTCTGACCACAACAATTTGGTGAAATCGACACAAATCGATTAAATGTTCAGGTGATTTTGACATTTCATTTTTTGCCAAAGAAAGTTTTCGTTTACAATTTTGCACAGTTCTGTGTACAAATGAATTGACTAGTAGTCTTGTGCAAACACAGGCTGAGATACATGAAACTCCTGCAATGAAACTTCATTTGCAGGCTCTTGTTGAATGGGCTTGAGGTTTTGATGTGAATAATTTGCACAACCTGTTGTATTAATTTAAATGGAAGAAATGGGCCCAAAGGGTTAAAGATGTTAACATGGCCCTGTCACTAATATTAAATAGTTTTAAACAAGATTTGGGGTTTGCTGCACAGAGACCTCAACCTGCTTAGTATTATGGCAAACACAGGATTATAAGTCTCTTTAATCTGTTCTGAAAGATACAGCAAAGGAGGAAAAACACATTTGAAATGTTAAAGTTCTGAGACAGTCTTTCATTTTAACAGCATTTCTTGTTCCCTTTATGTTTAGCTGTAGAGTCTTTAGAAAGCATAAACCCTGTGTTTGACAGTGTCTTATTTGGCAATAACTGCCCTTTTGGGGGAAAAGAGAAAAAGTTAGTTTCAAGTCCGTCCTATCCCGTATCTTAAAAGACAAAACAAGACAGATGTATAAGACGGGAGAGAAAAGAGCAGCAAAGGGAGAAAATGCAATTTCTGTCTCTATTGTTGACTCCTACTTGCAGCCTCATTGCAAGAGAAACACAGGCACAGCACATGGTCTTATTAACCACTCCAAGACCTGGCAAACTTGTAACAGCATTGCACTGTTTAGGGCATTGCTTTTATCTACCTCTTTAGTCACAGGCTCATGGCAGTGTAGCAAAACATGGCCAGCTAAGTCAGACTTTTATTAGACAGAAGAGGGGAAGGATAAGGACGCACACAGGTGGGGATGGGGGATACCAAGTCTCAAATCCCAGGTAGTGACTGGGATTCAGCCACAGCTAATGGAGGTGGCAAAACCCAAAGGGACCATTGTGATCACCTAATCTAACCTCCTGTATAACATAGGCTATAGATCTTCCCCAAAATAATTCTTTATAGCATATCTTTCAGAAAAATCTCCAGTCTTGATTTAAAAATTCAGTGATGAAGAGTCAGTGATGACCCTTGGTAAATTATTCCAATGGTTAATTATTCTCACCCGTTAAAATGTATGCCTTATTTCCAATCTGAATGTGTCTAGCTTCAAATTCCAGCCATTGGATCATATTATACCTAGAGCCCTTCAAATCTGTGGATATCCGCTTTATATCTGCAGATATCTGCATCGGCAGACCATTTCTGGCAGATTGCGGTTGGATGGTCACAGAGGTCTGGACTTCTGTGACTTCTAGGGCAGGGCTGGAGCAGCTGCCAGCCTGGGGTGCAGTGAACAGCTGATCAGCTGTTAGGAGGAGTGCGGGGCTGATCATCTGTTAGGCGGGAGCATGGTGCTCATCAACTCTTTGGGGGTGTTAAGGGCTCAACAGCTCATGAAGGGCTGAAGACTCCAAAATTGCGGATGCGGATGTGGGTAAATCTAAAAGAGGGAGGGTGGATTGCAGGTAGGGTGAAAGTTTATTCCTGCGGATGAGAATTGGAGGTGGATCCACATATTTCTATCCACGCAGGGTTCTATTTATACCTTTCTCTACTAGATAGAAAAGTGTATTATTAGCCCAAATACAATCTTTTAAATCTAGAACCAGTGACCGCAGAACTGTTGCTTTATAAGTTACCAAAAACAACAATAAAAGTTATCAAATTATACTGCACATTCAATCAGTTGGCTCTGGAAAACGGTATTACTGGATGATGTAGTCATTAATGGGAAAACAGAAGAAAATCACATTTTTGAATAATTCTAAATTCCCCTGAAATAGATTCATTACTTTATGCACTTTATATCCTCTAAATGGATTTCCATCTTAAAGCTTGTATTTACCTTTCACAAGTGATAACATGAGATAAAAATACTTCCACATGAACTCCCCGTTTTCTTTGGAAGTGATACCTTACTAATAACATTTAAATCTTCATGAGTATGTGTTCATGTGCCCTTTTGTTCTAGAATTGACCACTACCCTTTAATATGAAAAAGGGTTATTTAAAGAGAGTCTTTTTGTCATTCCCATTAAGTTCTATGTGTCACTAGCTCTTGCCCCCAAAATACAGCCATTTACCTTTATGCCATGTAATGAGTGACTTCGAGTATGACATGAAATGAGTGACCATGTAATGAGACTACTTTTCTTTCACACTCTGTTAAACACTGCATATACCCTTTGTGATGCCATTCATAGCTGGCATACGTGTCTATAAGTTTACTAGCTTTACATGGAGTTGTGCCTGTTTACGTTAGCATGAATTTGGTACTTGCAGAGACATAATCTGTCAAATCATCTCTTTGAAGATGAGACAGATTTTATGACTAAACTATTGGATGGTGTCCATTTACGTTACAACATTGTCCATAATCCAATATTTATATACTGTAGTTTTTTTAATAAAGGAGAAATTTTTATTCTTGGGTGCTTTTTTTTAACTTGGTAATTGAAGACGAGTATAAACAAATGCCATTCAATGTTTGCAAGGACACAGTTTCTTAAGTTGCAAATTTAAATTGTTAATGCAAGATAACAAAGGACCATGGAGAGAAAAACGATTTATTTGTTCTTGTTGTTGTTTGTGGGTGGGTTTTTATTTGTTTGTTTAATTATCAAATTAAATGCTACTTTCTTTAGCCAAAACCACTAAATTCAATATTACCTATCCTGGAAGCCTCTATTTTTATATATTGGTCTCTGTCAGTAATCTGCTGGGTACGATAAATGTACAAATTACAGTTCTTTAAAAAAATACTGAAAAGTGTGTATATATATGTATGTGTGAGTCTGTCTAATGTGCAGTGTAATATACAGAGAGACACATAAGAACACCTGATGGTATAGCATAAAAATTTAATTGTTAGCCAACTAGTGGCTAGCACAGATGTCAGCCATGCCAAAAAAGTGTCAATAAAACCTTTGATCTGCACCGTCATATACTTTTGCTATAATACCTATTCTACTAAGGGGTGGGGGTGGGGAGGATAAGAAAGGTTTCAGAATTGTTTAAAAAATTATTGATATGATTTTCTCATATTCTTTCTCGTGTAGAATTAGTGTGCCTTAGTGTAATCGAAGTAGGCAGTGATCAAGGAAAAGAAAAATATTAACTAATTCATTTTCGAATCCTCTAAAAAATTATCTACAATAGCTTTTGTATAGACAGTGTCAAGGTTATGAAGTCTGATAACTCATGACCTGTTATGAACTGAATCAATGGGCTGCATCCAATTGTAAAGAAGATTCACAGAACACCACTGACATAAGGCATGTTATCTATCCTTGACAGATCCCAAGCTTTTGGACCTTAAACTTGTCACTGGCACAAGAATTAATGCTGCCCATCTTATACCTCAGACTATTTTGATTTAGGGAAGAAAGTCCACATTTCGAGCGAAGAAAGAAACCTTTTTTGTGGCTTGTTTTAAATAACGTAGCTAATATAATATAATTGGCAACTCTCTGAACTGCTTGAAGGATTGGAACATTGGACACAATCCCAGTAGAATATGTAAATGAGGAGGTCAGAGGTGCACTTTTGGATCAATGGAGAATTGTCTTCTAAGCAGCAGCAGCAGATGGAAGAAGGTATTTTTTTTTGCTACTGTCGCTAGTTTGAATATCCAGCAGCAGTGAGGAATCCAGAAGCTTCTCCAAAGCTGTGAGCCAAACTGACTATCTGTCGGAAGACTATTTGATAAACGGATGAGCTTATGGTAGTTGTAGTTTACTCTGCAAATTCATATCACCACCACTTCAATCTTTCCTGGTTTCTTGTGCTGCCTTTTATCAGGTGCTGATCTTGGCTAGGCCCTGGGACAGCTTCCTGATGGGGTTCTTAGCATTAAATAAATGAAATATAGAGCTTGGCTTTCATCAACAAGCTTCAGGCATATATACTCATGTCTCACCCTATCACCTTGATGCTTCATACAGATGACAAATAGGATGAGGGAAATAAAAGAGGACTCCACAATCGAGTGTCCTGATGGGAGAGAAGCAGTTCTGCCCATAACTGCTAGAAAGATTAGAAAACTGAAAAGAAAGATTAGAGCAATCAAGTTTTTTTAATGGACTCTTGCACTATCACAATCATCTAGAATAAATATATCAAAGATTACAGATAGAGCCAATAATATGAGTATGAAGTAATGAGTATGAATGTTCTCTCCCTCCCCGTGGACAGAGGAATTTATCCATTAGTGCAAGGACACATTCTGTTCTATGTCCTGATCTAAAGCTCTTCAGAGAGGATTTTGGCCATGGACAGTTGTAGTTGTAGGTGGCTTTTATATATATTTTCAATCACCTTTCTAAAAATGGGATGTTCTATACTGGGAAATATTTGGCAAGGTTCACTGAATCAGCTGATGGCTTCTTGAGTACTTGGCATGTGGTTGCATGATTTTAGCATGGTGGACAGAGTTCCCTTTTCAAAGGTGATTCCAACAACCTCTATAATTAGCAATCTAATGACTTCTCAAATGTTTGTCAGCCAGGATGGGCATGGATCTGAGGTATACATGGTGACTGATTTCTCTGTGTGTCATGTATATCTTCTTGTGTAAGAGGGTAGAGCTGTATTTTCAATTCCACGTATGTTGAGTAGGTGCTATTGTCGGCTATGTGTCTCATTAGTACAGATATACTTTGAGAAGTAGATTTACAGTTTTCACAATGAGAGGTACTAGCTTCTGATGTTTAGGTGCCAGTTTTGTTGATGGCTTTTATGTTTCACTTATTTCTTGACTCACTGACTTGTTGCTGGATGCAAATTAATCTGAGAATGTACAGGGATTTTTGCTGTGCCCACAAGACAGGAACCAGAAAGTTTGCTAGGTTTAAGGGGTGAATCTTAGTGAAAGTGTCTTTTTCATGGTTGGGTTCTGAATCTTGAATTCAGAACTCCACCCTGGAAGGAGATAATTGTCTGTCCATGACTGAGGTGTGATTCTTGTGTTCTCTAAGTCTAATCAGAGCCAGGCTGTGACTAGCTCTGTTATATATATATATATATATGTGTGTGTGTGTGTATACAGAAATTACTTGTGAAAGTCTCATGTTGGAAGAGATTTTGGGCTGTAGCATCAGAAGCTTTGTCAATGTGGAAGTTGTAGTCTCCTAAGGTGATGAGCAATGTTGAACAGCATTTTAATCAGTTCTTTGTTAACCTTCCCTGACTGTAGGTCTGTGAATTAATGAGATGTCTATACTGTCTTTCTCTGACAGAGGAATTTGTTTTTCCAAAGTGGCCTTTTCCAAGGTTGAATGGAAGAAGAATGGATGCACCACCATCAGTACTGTGCACTGTGAGAATGGGATGGTGTAGCTTAATAGAATGATGTGAGCCATTAAAAAGCTTGTCATCATCATCCAATCAGGATTTGGTTATATATGGTCAGGGTGAGTGTCTCATTGTCTGTGAAGTCATAAATGGTGAAAATCTTGAAATCTTCAAATCAAGATCAGGTACCTTTCTAGAAGATATGCTTTAATCAAACACAAGTTATTGGGCTCAATACAGGGGTAACTAGGTAACATTTATCGCCTGTGACATATGGGAAGTCAGAGTAGATGATCAAAAGGTCCCTTCTGTCCTTAAATTTTATGACTCTACTAAATGATTATTTTTACACTGAAAAAATCAGGAATAGCCATATTATTCATGAATGGAAAATCCACTAGTGAATTATATAGGTCATCCCAAATTAATGCTGATAAAACCTTTGCACCACACAATGTCATCCTGTATATGTCACATGTATCATAGGCAAAAACTGTATTAGAGAGATGTTTTTAAAAAGTAATGTTTTTATTTTATCCACTTGAAAAGCTTGGCTCCCTTAGTACCCTGAATGAATCCAAACGAAATCACTCTGACATTTGTGAATAATACAACCATCCCATACTAACACCAATAAAACTTTCATACAACAACAACTTGCATTCTCTGCGGTATTCCTTTTATGAATGCAAAAGCACTTCAGGCTCAGTTCCTCATTCATAAGTCGTTTTGAGTTGCAGAGAAAAAACTAGTAGCGAAGGCTTTTGTCCCCCTCATTGCTATTCTTGGTGGTGGTCAAATATTATTCTTGGCTTCTTCTGTATATCTCAGTCTGCGCGACATCCTGCTGCATACTGCCTTCTGCCTATGCCTTACCTTTAGAGTCAATAACAAGGCACACCTGCTTTTATTTTTATTTTTTTTATTCACTTCTTTTTAGTTCTGTGTGCATTTGCATTCTTTTTTGTTTTGGATGCAGTTGTGATTGCCTTTCAATTGACCATAGTTCTTGTTTTCTGTGCTTCAACAATCTGGTTCTAATGAAAAACTTGTTATAAATATGCATATTTTTAAAAAGCGATGCTTAAAAGCAGAAGTAAAACATTTACACTAACCACTTGTCTAAAACCACAGGCCCTTTCAAATGCTAATGAAATAAGGAGGCAGCAGGAGAAGCTATTGTGTGAATAAGCTGCAGTAAGAAGCGGCAATTGACCAGAACATATCAATGATCCCAAAATCTGTCTTTGTGAAGGGGAAAAAGAACTGCAAAAAGGAATAACTTACCAATGTGCAGCAGTGTTATGCCAACCCTGGAATTCATGACTTTGAAAGAGGAAAACACAACAGTCTTAGTATTCAAAAAGCAAACAAAGAAACAGAAAAAGTCAGTCTAAAGTAGGGCTGGAGTGACAGAGTCATCACCAAACCATATCTATTAACCAAGATCCCGTGAATGTATTAGGGATAGGATAATATTCCCATGTATAACTTATTTGTATACAAAGCTATTCAGTTACATAATTGACTTATTTTAGATATCAAATTAAAAATAATCATTCAACATTTAAAAAACATTTAGATCTTAAAATAATTAATAACTAATCCACTGATTTCCAAGGGACTCCATGTAGCTGCAAGGATCCGGTTACAATGTTGGTTATTAGACTGTGAATTCCTAACAGATTTGTTTAAATTATCCTACTCTTTCCATTCTCTTATTATTTCTCATGCCCTATTTTGCCTGGCACTGTAGATGGGGAAAAACACTGATTTGCAATATTGACAAAATGAAGCAGAGTTCTAAGGCTTGCTCCCATTTAAGTTAGAATTTTGTCATTGACTCAACAGGAGCTTCACTTCAAGGCTGTCATTTACAAATATTTTACATAGTTGGAGCCCATACTGAAAAGGAAGAATCAATCTGTCCATTGAAAAGGCAAATATAGTCTATGGCAAGTCAATCAATTTTCCTTGCATGGCTTTGTGTCCCTGTTAATTAGCAGAAAAGTAGTTTCTACTCTATGTGAGGCTTCATGTTAGCACAGCGTAATACTAGTTTATGCATAGCTTGCATTAGCTTTTTGCTAATGAGATCCACTCACAGAAAGAAAAAGCAGCTGGTATTTGGCATCTGTTGTTGCTATCCCACTCCACCTCTCCAACACACACAGTGGTTTTGCCACATTCCTAGTTTTCATGTAACAATAATTAATGTTAAATGTCAGTTGAATCATAAGTTATAGACCAGTCTGCTGCTTCAGATTGCACATGCAGATGAGCTGAATGAATGCTTTCATTGCCTCAAACATTCTCACCTACAACTCCCTCTATACTTCTTTAAAATGTATTAAGGATTGATTTTGTTGGATACAGATTTCTGAAGCATTCCTCAACACAAAATGGGTTTTGTGTAGCAAACTGTCACCGGCTCATGTTGATGTTGGATTTGGTCAAAAGATGTGCAGATTTTAGTGCTGGAAAAGTGCTCCTGCCAGTCTGTTTGTGTGCTCCATGTTACACGTGCACAAAAGAAGGCCAGGTTACAACTTCTTTGCAAATCAGGTGATAAATTTCAAATGAGACTTTTGTTGGCAAGAGTAAAGGTTTTAATTATTCTTGCATCCAGCTTTCATGAGGCAGGAGGGAGAACAGGCTGTAGAGTGCACTTACTTAAAAATGGGCAGCAGGAACTAATCTCATTCCTTAATGCCAAAAAGCACCATATGCACAGAAGGGTCAGGGACCAACCTCCAAAATGTCAAATCATGCCCTGGGTGGCTGTGGTGCACTAGGAACCATAGTAACTGCTCCTCCAGCCTTCAGCCACCTAACGCTTCAGTAATATCTTTTACTGGACCAATTTCTGTTGGTGAGAGACAAGCTATGGAGCCACACAGAGTCTTCTTCAGGTTTGGGAAAGGTATTCCGTGCATCACAGCTAAATGCAAGATGGAACAGTTTGTTTAGTATAAACAGTTAGCTAATATTCTAAGGGACCCTTCAAGGTAAACACATTACCACCTGCACAGTCATAGGACAAAAGGGGGGCTAGTGTGCTAGAGAGAGTTGTAATAAGCCATAAATTCAGTGTTTTTGCTGAACACTAAAAAAATCATGGACTAAACAGAGACACTGGATTTATGGTTTATTACAAGGATCTCTAACCCTCCAACCCCGCCTTTTGTCCTATGACTGCAGAGGTGTTAATGGGCCACTCTGCCTTGAATGGTCCCTTAGAATATGTGCTAACTACTTATGCTAAAAAATCAGTTCCACCTTGTATTTGGCTGTGATGCTAAGAGTACCTTTCACAAACTTGAAGAACAGATCTCTGTGCCTGGAAAACTTGTCTCTCTCTCACCAACAGAAATTAGTCCAACAAAAGATATTATCTCATCTACCTTATATCTCTAATGTGATGAAAAGACAGTTTGGGGACATGGCAGAATGTTGGATCCTACTCCATAGCCCACCTCAGATACATGATGTCCTACAAAATACTTACTTCCAAGGAATGAACAGGGTTTATTATTTTATACCTTTGTATAGTACAACTCAATGAAACACATGAGAAATAATGTAAATATAGAACACATGCCTCTTTTTCTTCATATATGTGGAGTGAGGTAGGACTGGTGGTGAGTAGGACACTTGTTCCCTCTGGTGTAGCTGGAGCACTGTTCTTTACAAATGAGACATGGATAGGCATAAATAGTGGTAAAATAGGAAGCTATTTGGATACCATTATAACCTCTTAGTGCTGTAAAATGCTGAAACGGGGGAAAGAAATAATGTGATAAAATGAGGGTCTCCTCTGCAGAATGGAAAAGTGAAGCTATTATTCATGTTTCAGCCTTCAAATTAGTCTTTGATTATTCACGAGCAACTTTGAATTACTCAGTATGAGAGGGAAAATTAATAATAGTCCTTTCTTTTGTGAGCAATCCTGTAAGCCAAAAAATGCATCTCTGTAGCTGGAAAAGGCTGACTGAAATCTATTTATGTAGAGAAATTGAAAGACAGGGTCTTAACTTCATTGCTGTTTCGCCTTGTTTTACTTCAGTCTTGCAAGACACAGAAAAGTTTATTCTCTCTCAATGTGTATGTGGAACTCACTGTAGTGTTAAGGAGAAATTACATGCGCACACTAAAAGGAGACAGTACAGTAGTCCAAGCTGTGTAAGATCATGGATCTCACACAATCATGATGTAGCAAATTAAAAATGGAAGGTGAAGGGCTAGGGAGTTGTAAAGATCCCATTCAGTAGTTGTTAAGGAAGAGAGAATCCTTTCCTGGAGTGACGGATAGAAATTTTTCTCCTCATTAAACTATCCTCTTCGCTACCATGATTGGAGGCAAGTTCATGCAGAAGGGCTGATGAATATAGTCTAGCAAGGTGAGAATTTGTTGGGGTTAATTAAACTGACCCAGATATAAAGAGTTTTCCTTTCCTTTGGTCTTTCTTATGTGGCAATTTGTTGTTCAGAGAGAACTAAGCAACCCTGAAAATAGGAACTAACAAGCTTAATTGTTTTTGGGGTGGGATGGGGGATTGATAGTTCAAATCCAATAATGTTGGTCTGAATTACACTCTTGATAATTTTCTATCATCCCTTCAGTGGTGTCTGACCCATCTTTAAGATGGCCCCCAACTTCTCGGATGGAGTGACAATTTTCTGTAAGGGTCCAAAAATACTCAGCCTTAGCCTAACCGTTCCCACTGAAATCAATGGGAGTTTTACCATAGACTTCAATGGGAGCAGAGTTAGGCCAACACTGGACACAGCTGAAAATCCCATTCTAAATAGCTTTGCTTTTCAATATTCATGTCAGATTATTACCTGCAGATATAGAGTTTGCTAAGGCTTAAGTCTCAGTGCTCGTGAAAGTAGCAATGCTGTTCTCCACATATATCAAAGGGCCCAAAGGCAGATAAACCCAGGCATTTGACCATCCTTATCATCTACAAAGTGTCTATAGTTTATGAATGTTTATAAATGACTAGACACCCACTTCCACCCCCTGCTTCAAGTGCAACTTTAATGTCTGCTGCTAGTACAGACTTGTAACATCGGAGTTGCCATACTGCATCAGACCTGTGGTTCTTCTAGTCCAGTATCCTGGTTCTGAGAGTGGCCAGATTCAGAGGAATGTGCAAGAACCGCACAGTATGCATAGGTGGGAAAATATGCTTCCCATGAAGGTCTTGTCCTAATCCCGTCTAATTAGAGACTGGTTGGAATCATGGAATTTGTAGGTAATTCAGTCTCCATTCCAATTCAGCACTCACTTGGCCTCTCTGCTTAGATTGCCATCCAGTGTGCTCCTTTACAATGGAACCTGTCTCCAGATAGGGGTTGGGTTACAGGAACAAATACTTGAGAACGGGGGAGCAAGGAAGATGAATCTTCTTCTGACAAGGGTAGGATGCCGTATTTTGGGCACAAAGAAAGGCAGTTTTATGTTACACTGAAAAGAATTAGGGGGCATCCCTACTCTATCATATTCTGCCAAATGCGGCATATACGCTAGCTAGATAGTCATCCAAGCAAACAGGCCATTATCCTTTAGAATTGTACTGCAAGTGCTGGCTCACAAACTCACTCCCCTTTCTATCACTCTCTTCTGAACCAAGGAGAAACCCTAGCTTGCTGCCTGTAAGAATCTTGCCTGAGCACTCTTTCCCAACCACAGCTCAGCACAAAGTAAGATGTAGACTACTGGCTTTAATGGCCACTGTACTGCTGAATCTCTATGCCACACTTTGGGAATGGAAGGGTAAGTGTTTTCTGTTTGTATTTGTCTGTAGTTGTTTGGTTATTCATCATGATATTAAACAACAGCAGCAATAATCTTCAGTTAGGCTCAGATAATGACACTATAGTGCTTCTCTTTTTTATTTTTTACAGAATAAAATGTTTCCTAAATTTTAAAAGTAACTAAACAAAATAACAGAGTGAAAGACCTCAGAGGCATCACAGTTTAATTGAGATCAATAAAAAGCCCTCTCAGCAAGTCCTAAAAGAAATTTAAATGACCTTCCATCAAAAAAAATTGGAATGTCTACTCTGTATATTAGAAGTGCCAGATGAACTCAAGTGGTGGTGGTGATTTAGCTGTCTTTCTCTTGCTGAAAGGTAGCTATAAGGCCTTTCAAATCCAGCCAAAATTGTTGACCAAAATTTTGGTGCCATGTGATGTCTGTCTGATGAGTAAAAATAATTATTTCTCTTTTCATTTCCTGTGGACCGGTGTCCATATCCCAAAAGCCATCATTGCAAAGGAGCACCCTTGCTGGCAGTTTAAGCAGAGAGGCCAATTACTGAATGGGAATGGAGACGAAATTACTTAAAAGCCTCATGGTTCAAACCAGTCTCTAAATGGTGTCACTGCACCAATTCTGCCATGACCACCCCTCGCCCCCCACCCATTCGGTGCTAACAGTCAACCCACGACCTGACCTTATTAGGGTATACCTATGCGATCGGCCATGCCTTCGGCTCCCACGTCATATATGGGAAACAAAACTTAACTCACCATTATATGGGAAACAAAACTTAACATCAACTAGGAAACGAAACCTATTGCACGTATCCCCCGGCCAATCTGGTGCTGGCACAAAGTTCATAAAAGGGGTCCCTGCTGAGAGCCTTCCCGAACTACCAGCCTGATCACCTGGTCCGGACTCTCCCGCTCCCATGTCCCCCCCGAGTGCGAATCATTTGTTAGCCATCCGAGTTCGAGTTGTTACATTTATTATGCTGTGTCCCATTTTCGCCTGGATGCTAAGGAGTTAACTGTCAGTCTGGGTTGCAGTTTCACATTCCTCTGCAGCTAGCTGCCTGTGTTACATTTCTCCCTATCAGTCTGTAATTTGCAGTTAACTGTTTGTTGACTTTTTAAAACTAGTTTGTACCTGGCAGTTAACTGTCTGTTTAAAATCATTCTGTGTCTTGCAGTTAACTGTCAGTTCAAATTCAGTTTATATTGTATAGTAATTGTCTGTTTCATATTCTATTGTATTAGTCTAGAAATAGTTAAAAATCTATATTATTCCTGTTGTTTTATAATACAATTCATTTAGTCATTAATCGACTCATTATTGACTCTCGGGCATCATTAACCTGCCGGAACAAATGGAAGGGATTCAGATGAGACCTTCATGGGGGGTCAGATTTTCTCACATCTGTGTACTGTGGGGCTCTTGCATGTTTCTCTAAAGCATCTAGTGCTGGCCACTCTTGGAAACAGGATACTGAACTAGAAGAACCACAGTTCTGATCCAGTGTGGCAATTCCTATGTTCCTATCTCCTTATTCTTACGGATAGTTCTTTCATGTGAGATTTGAGGCACACTGGCAGGGCAATCCAGGGAAGCTTACTCTGCTAGTTTTCATGATATTATGGAAACTGCACTTTCTGTTCGAAAATGATTCCAATGGAAAATTCCAAAGCAACTTTATATCCTTGAATGTCAAAAAAACAAGTAAATGTTCACTTCGTTTTTGGCACTGCTGCTGGACTGGTATATTGCTGTGTCACCCCAATCCCCCACTCCTGAAACGAGTCTCACTCTGCTTTGCTGGGTGAACCACCATTCCTGGGTCAGACCACTCACAGCCTCTTGCAATCAAGCAGCCCTCAGTTCAGTGAGTCAGTGCTTCTGGCCACCCACTCATGGGATTATGCAATAGAATGACCCCAGAAAACACTCCCTGTCCCTATGAAATTCCATCTTGCAATATTCAGTGCTGCCCACGAACCCTCCAAACTCATAATTAGTTTGTCAATTTATCAAAGAAATTGATATGCACTAGCCTGGTCAATGTAAATGAAGTCTCTACACACACTATACCACATGCACTGCTTTAAATAAAAGAAAAAGAATGTATTAAGTATGGAAAGATTTTAAGTGATTATAAGTCAGAGGAAAGCAGGTCAGATTTGATCAAAAATAAAGAAAAGGCAAATCACATTCTAAAGTAAGTTTAACACTTTCAGCAACCTTATCGTCTTAGATGATTTTCTCACCGCTAACTGGCTGGTCCGCCTCCAGCTAGGCCCTCCCCCTGTGGTCAATACTTCAGTTGCTTGATGTTGTTTGTAAATGGAATGGAAGAGAGATTGAGAGGGAGAGAGAAATTTTAAAATCTCTCTCCTTTTTAACATGTTCCTTTGCCCCCCCTCTGTGGCCTCGCCCCCCTCTTACAGGGTCAGGTGACAGACAATGTCCTATATGGCTTCCTCCAATTGAGTCAATGAGTATTCCCTTATTGATGCTTAGGCTAGTCCATTGTTCCTGGATGAGCTGGTTTGTTTTATACATGCCTTAGTGAGGCATGTGTTACGTTCCCCCCTGCAATCTGAACTGGTGTGCAGCTGTGTCACCCCAATCCCTCACTCCTGGACCCTGATTTACTCTGCTTTGCTCTGTGAACCACCTACTGCTGGGTCGGCCCACGCCCAACCTCTTGTGAGTAATTGGTCCAAGGCCCAGTGAAGGAGCTCTTCTGGCTAGCCGCTCATGGTATTGACCCCCAGAAAACACCCTAGTCCCAGATGCAAACCTGGAAATGTCTGTCTTACAGGGGTCGGTGCTGTACACTGCGTCCTGCAAGCTCATTATATTAGTCAGTCAATTTATCAAAGAAATTGACATGCACCAGCTGTCACTGTAAACAAAGTCTCTACACACACTCAATCCACATGCATTGCTTTAGATAAAACAAACAAAAAGTTTATTAATTACAGTAAGATATTAAGTGATTATAAGCCAGAAAAATATGAATAAAAGTTTGATCACAACTACTTAAAGAATAAATCGCATCCTCAGCTAAACTCTGCACTTTAGTGGCCTTTCAGTCTGTGATGTTAGCTTACCCCACAGACTGGCTGAGATGACCCCTGCAGTCAGTCCCCATTCCCCCAGCATGAGCAGTCTGTCAGTGTTCTTGGTGTTGCTTGCTAGATGGATTTCAAGGGAGAGCTCCAGAGACAAAGATGCCTCTGCCTTTAACAAGTTTCTTCATCACCCCTTGGGGTCTGGTGATCAGTAGTGTCCATCAATGGGCATGATTTCCTTCACTTGAGTCACATGAGCGTCACCTTATCAGGTGCTCAGGCCATTCCATTGTTCCTGTATGCATGCCTTTGGGAGGCATGAACCCTCAATTTTGTGTTTGTCTGGATCTATTCAAGCCATGTGAGACACACATTTGGGAATATTGCATACCAGAGTTTCATATCTATACATATGATATTGCAGGAAACATACTATCATAACAATAATGTTCAGTACATCATGAGAATTCCAAAAACACCTTACATGACATACTTTCCATTAGACAATACATAGTTACACTATAAGAGTGAACATGAATGATACACAAATCATATCATAATGGTGTACATGGGGTACAGAGTGTTACAGCGGGAACTGCCTCTTTGCTCTCAAAGAGTTTTGCTTGGATCTGTCTTAAGCCATGAGACACATGTTTGGGAATATTACATAGCAGAGCCTCATAACCATAGATATGACACTGCAACAAACTTATCACTATAACAATAATGTTCAATATATCATGACCATTCCAAAAACATCTTACACGACATTCTTTGCATTAAACAATACAGAATTACATTATAAGCGGCAACATGAATGACACACAATCACACCATAAGGGTGTACATGGGGGTGCAGTGTGTCACAATGTTCACTTTCTTTTTTGGCAGTCCTGCTAAAATTATCTAGATTATTATTTAATGTATTCAAAGTGAGACTGTATATACAGTTTATCTATCCTCAAAACAAATGTCTACAGCCAGGTGACAATCTTCTGAACCTCCAGAAGGGGTTTTTAATGGGAAGCTGAAATACTAAAATTATGGTTGCACTACTAAGGGACTGTCTACACTTACAGTGCTGAAGCAGCCAAGTGAAAATGCTACCTACGCTAATGGGAGAGGCAGTAGCTATGTCGATGGGAGAAGCCCTCTCATCAACATAGCTCTGTCTGCACCAGAGGCTAGGTTGGTATAACTAGGGCTACGGCTACACTGACAGCAGCAAAGTCACCGCCATCAGATCGACTTCTCTGGATCGACTGAGCGGTCAGTGAAGACCCGCTCAGTTGATCCAGGAATCGACGTATTAAGACCACCTTTGCAAGTGGCATAGCGCTGCGTTGATGGGAATGCGGTTCCCGTCAGCGCAGTGCAGTGAAGACAGCGCACAGAAAAGGAGCAGAGAAGTTGATGGGTTTTTTGCGTAGCTTTTTTGCGTAGCTTGCGTAATTCCCATTGTCTGCCACCGAATCTGGGAGGTAAGTGTAGACAGGGACTATGTCTTTCAGGGTTATGGGTTTTCCACAGCCCTGACCAACCTTTTTATACCAACATAAGTTGGTAGAGTAAACCAAGCCTAAATCTTGTTAGAATGACATACATAACAATAAAGGAGCTAGTGGTGTTTCCTGCCAATAAGAAATGGGATAGAAAAGGATCCCAAACCTATCTTAACAAAGAACCAGGGCTTGTAGAAAAACAGTGCTAGGACAAAGACAGAAGTAAACCCTAGGACTCAGAAAAGCAATTCTTAGGTTAATAGAGTTAAGGAAACACAATAAACAAAACCTTGGCTCTGAAAGAAGTGACTGAGTTATTAGTACAAGAAAACCATCTCTTTCTCAGTCACCTGAAAACGTCTTATTTTTCTATGTATCGGTTCATTTTGCAGCCTTCATTCACTGGCAGCATTTCCTACTTCAAGTGCAGAATGTTTAAGATGTACTTTCCAAAAGTCTAAATAACTGCCAGGGCTCAGCATTAAACGTACAATTAGCTGATTCATCAAGACAAACCGGGATGTGCTTAGCACCTATTGAAGAGCAGGGTTGAGCCCTGAATGCTCAACACAGAATGCCAGCCCAAAAACAAAACAAAACAAAACAAAAAAAACCACAAAAAACCCTTTGAGAAATCTTATTTACTAGTGCTAATAGTGACAAGGGGTATACAGCATTAAGGGCCTTCTTCTAAGCACATTCACTCCTGATCATTTCAGAAAACTACTGTATTTCACTATGTAGGCAAAGAAATCCAAGTCTTTCATCTTAGCCTTTATTTTGTGACTATACCTCCAAAGACCACGGTGCTACTGCTACATATAGCAAGCCACATTCTGAATCTTTTCCTCTGCTCTATATGTAGACGTGCTGGAATCCATTACAGAAAGTAATTTAATTTAATTTAATTATGTATTTTATTGTGTGTAATAAATATAAATTGCCTATTTTATTTTAAGTGATTCACTTGAATTTAGATATTATTTATCCATAATAATCTAAGGTCATCTTTAACAGTGTTTTAATATTTGGCAGAAGCAGGTAATTTACCAAGTAGTTATAAACCTATTAACATTACTTCCCCCCCCACCCCCAACCCTGTGTTGGACAAAGTATGTGGGTGTTACCTTGTAATGTGCCATATTTCATGAAGTGTTTTTATCTGCCTGTCTACAAATGGCAGAAAGGGTTGTGACTTGGATAACTATGTTGCAACAGGAACAGGTATCTTTTATGTAAAATATAATAATACTGATACTAGAAATTACCTAATGACCTGAATATTAATGCAGGCTATTATTACTCTTTTGTGATGGGCACTGTACAAAAATAAAGAACAGTCCCTGCTCCTATGAACTTAGTCTTAAATAGCCTGAGGGTTATTTGATGCAGAAGCCATGAGTAAGGCTTAGAATAACTTAAAATGGAAGATAACACCTAGGGTCAGTTTTAATGTTGATTAATAACAGTTGGTTACTGAGTACTTTCCACGTTTTAGACGAGGACTAGTAAGCATGTGTAACTTGCTTAATTTGATCACTTAGATCTCAGGCATGCTTCTTCCCACAAGACATTCAAAATTTTCACAAATTAGCCAGTATCAGAGTGCTAATATTGAGTAATTTTCAACAGGTGAGGAAAACCATAAAATGTAACATGGATGTGGCATCAGGAAAAATGGGGGAAATTTTCAAACGCACAGAAGGGATTTAGGAGCCCAAATTCCATTCATTTTTTCATGGAAATTGGGGACCTAATTCCCTTAGTACCTTTGAAAATCTGCTCTTTAATGTTTAAGCAATCTCTTTGTTTAACATTTACCCCAAGATACAAGGGGAGGAATGTCAGTAGACCAATTCTGCAGCAGTGACATTTTGCTGATTTACACTAGCTGAGAAACAACTCTGTGAATGTTTTTAGTAAATAGTGAACATCTTTTAAACAGAAGTTGCCATTTAAATACCTTTTTGCTTGTTAAAACTGAAGTGATGTGCTGGACCTGCTCCTGCAGATAATAGTCAAGGAAGATTATGTCTAAAGAGAATCCCAGTCTATTTGTGTTTATCCCACATGAGACCTTCTTGCCAGAGGGTTCATAAATATGTTCATTTTTGTACACTAATGTGCTGTGTCAAAAATATTTTGTTATTCCCAATGAAATTATTTTGTTTTATTTATTTTTTCAACCTATCTGTGTTTGGAGACACAGAAAATGTGTCATAGGTACAAAAGTATGTACAACCATGAATCAATTTTGAACCACCGCAGCAAAGTTTAGATCCTTAGCTAAACTTATCAGCCTAATTAGATTTTTGCAGTTTATTAATTTACATTAATAGAATATTCTGTACTGGCGAAATGAGTATTTATATTGTTATGTTACCTTGCATTCTCTTTATTGGTGGGTTAGCACAGCCATACAGAGTCCCTAGAATAATGACACCATCATGAACTGAGTTAAATAACAGGATAACATATATTACTGGAAAAGGGTGTGAAGGCAGCTCCCTTCCTACTACTGTCGTAAACAGCTTTCTTTTCTCCCTGAGACAGGAAACACACACTCTTCAACTTTTTCTGAATTATTTTCTAAGCTCTTGTCTGGGAAAAGTCACGCCCTTTCAACACGCAGACATAGTCAACACAGTAACTCCATCACAATACATTTGTTTTCATTTCTAGTTATTCCATCAGGAGCTGGTCCATCGTATCCCTTCGGTTTTAACTGGCACAATGCTATTCAGATAACTGTTGTCCGCTTCTCTACCCACAGGCATGCCTACCTAATGCCTACCACAATTACCGCACATAATCACAACCTAAACTTGGCCCTACCTAAGGACCAGCCTTCCAGCGCCAGACTACCCCTCTGCCTTCCCTTCTGAACACTCTTTTCACAAGGTGACCCATCCCAACAATATTAGTTGTTGGTCTTTAGTGCAGTGATTTATGGTGTTGGGTAGTTGAAGTATGCTGAAAGGGATGTTCAGAAAGGAAAGTACATGGGTAGTCTGGTGCTGGAGGGCTGGTGTCCATAAGTGAGCCAGACTTCAGGTTATGATGGTGTGCAATCATTGTGGTAGTGATTAGGTGCATGTCTATGGGTGGAGAAACAGAAAATATGAACTTCTATGTAGATTCATTTTTAATTTCCTTGCTTCTGTAATTTTGTTACATGTGTAGCAATCTTAACTTGTTTCACAACACACACAAAATGAGAGAGAATTAGCATACTTTACAGCTGGATCCAAAACCTATTATAGGCAATAGAAAGACTCCCACTGACTCTCAGTAGCCTTTGAATTAAACCCTTCGTGCACACACTTTGTTGGCACCATCATTTGATATTTAATTCAAGACAGAGAGACCTGGAGTTAAGTAAAATTGTGCTGAAACTCAGCAGGCTGACTGAAAAATGTGTAATAAACATTGCTGCATGTTTGAGACACATGAATGAACATGGATATATATAGTCTCTTGATTCTTAATGCCTATCACTTTGAAGCCTTAGCTTTGCTGTTGGAGAAATTTGTCACTATAGAGCCGGCATGATGGAGTATAACACAATTTGTTTTGACTGGCACATAATCTTTCAGTTGACGACTAGTCCACATAGTTCAGGAGAAATAAATATGACACCAGCCACCTCATTTTTGGTCACTTGCCATGCTTCATATACACATGCCGTGTCTTGGACTGTAAATTCGTTAGGCAAAACATACAAATGTTGAAAAAGCAATAATCAAGACTATTTCAATGACCTTGCATTTTTTAGGGTATGACCCTTTAAAAGATCTGATAATGTGCAGACATACCATTAGGCTCTGGCACTAGCATATATTGCGCAAGGCTGACTTTATGAGAGAACTATGAATTAAGTGCATGAATAAAGATGAATGGAAAACTGAATGTTTTTTCCAGGATAATTTTTATCAGAATTTCTTTCATTGGAAAATGTTTTCAGATAACAATTTTCTCATGAGTTCTTTGAACTTGCCGGGTGCTGAGTGTTTCTGGCTCAGTCCTATAAAGTTCTTAGACATTTGCTTAGAATTCAACATAGAAATAGACTCATAGACTTCATGGTCAGAAGGTGGGGGGAATAATCATCTAGTCTAACCTCTACTGCACATTGCAGGCCACAGAACCTCACCCACCCACTCCTTAATAGTCTCACTTAAGTAAAAATCCTATACAGATACTGAACTATAAGCACATGGTTAGTGATTTTCAGGATCATGTTTCCTCTGTCCTTGGAAAAGAGAGTGGGATGGTGACTCCACTGATTAGGGGGAAACTTGAAAATCAGGTTAATTTAATGAGAACGTCACCTCTGCTTTTGCTATCACAATATTCTTTCAATTATGTGGGTGAATGAATTTTGGACATGGATGAGATTTGTCTCTTTCTTCATCCTCCTAATGCAACAGAAATCTATTTAATATCTCCTGTGGTTAATTTTGCTTTTTGCCTTCATTAATATTCATATAAGTCAATATTTAAAGGAAACATCCTCAGTGTTTTTAATGGAGAATTTTGCTTTCAAATCTGTGACGCAATATGACCCTGTGTTACTATGATAGTTTTTTCCCCGGCTTTATGTGACATTTCCTATTTTTTACTCCACAAAAAGTTCAGTGAGATACAAACATTTCTTTTGTCTTATGATTTTAGCACCACTTTTGTTTTTTCTGTCATTATTGGATTTTATTTGTTAAATTAAGTTGTGCTTTTGAGGAAGGGGCTAAAATTGTGCTTTTGAAGATCTGAACCAATGTTTTGAATCTTCAAAATAGATTTAATATAGTAGACAAACTGACAGCATGTAGAGCTTTTAATACCTCATTGAGAACAATATGAGGAACTCAGGTAAGGATGAGTACTTAGCAATGTCAATGGGATCTCTTTATTCCATAATGCTGTATTATAACACAGCTGTGTCATGTTTAAATGCAACCATCACGCCTTATATAACAACTTTATTCTTCCAAAATATATTTTAAGGATACTTGATGATATGGTTATATTAACAAGGCACAGCATTTAAAATAAATAGGATAAGATTAAGTGAGTACCTCTCAATACAAGTTTACTTGCTTTCTATTTTTATTTTTAAATAGGAAATTAAATATTGAATCTGTATGACCATATCGTACTTGCTCTGTCACACATCAACTAGTCCTATTTTCTTAATACCTGTTAAGTGATTTGATAGGACCAGGTTATTATACATTAGATATATTAATTTTAAACTGGAGAAGTCTGTATAATTAACTCACATTTTAAACCTGTATACAAGAGTGCTGGGCTTGCTGCATAGTGATAATTCACTGCTAGTAATAATAAAAGAAGGAATTTAATATAATAATTGATAGTTTATGATGGCAGGGCAAATATCAGTCCATGTTTTAAAAAGTCAAAACTATTACTGATTCAGAGGCTAGAGATTTGATGAGAGATTCACATAAACCTACTATTAACAAAATATATTTTTTCGTCCTTTATTCTCTCTCTTTCTCAAAAAAAAAGAAAAAAAAAAAAAAGAAAACCAAACAAATATCCAAATATTTAAAGCTATAGACTGGTTCTAATGTATAGTGTGAGAGTTATCAATCTTTACAATTTATCTTCTTGGACCTTGTGTCTTTTCACTATTAAAGCCTCTGATAATGGAATAATCAAAGGATCTGAATTCTGCAGAAACATTTAAGTGTTTTTTTAAAAATATTTGTTCTCTTAAAACAGTGAAACAAAATGCACGCATTATGTACTGGGCCCAATTCTGTCCTGTATCACAGTGGTCCTCAACCTTTCATGATGACTGTACCCCTTTCCAGGAGTTCGGTCTGTCTTGTGTACCCCAAGTTTCACCTCATTTAAAAACTACTTGCTTATGAAAACAGACATAAAAATACAGTGTCACAGCACACTATTATGAAAAATTGCTTACTTTTTCATTTTACCATATAATTATAAAATACATTGAATAGAATATAAATATTGTACTTAAATTTCAGTGTATAGTATATAGAGTAGTATAAACAAGTCATTGTCTGTATGAAATTTTAGTTTGTATTAACTTCACTAAGTGCTTTTTATGTAGCCTGCTGTAAAATTACGCAAATATCTAGATGAGTTGATGTACCCTCGGAAGACCTCTCTATACCCCTACGGGTACACATACCCTGGTGGAGAACCACTGCTCTATCACATGGGCTTCTCCCAGTGATTCAGCTATTGATTTCAATGACTGTAGAGTGGCCTCTATGTAACTAAGGGCAGAGAAAAGACCTGTAAAATGTATGTGTGAGAATATATAGTACTTGCTGAACCCTTGCCCATCCAGTGTTCAACAGGAGCACAGCACCCAAAAAGCAGAAGAATCAGTCAGTGTATTTTACACAGGTGATAGTTTATGGAGAGCCCATGTAGGGATGGTCCTTATGAATCTGATGGAGCTTTCCTGAACATCAGCTCTGTCTGTTATATTACAAAGGTAAATTTTGTGGGCATGAACGGGGCAGTAGGGCTCATATATAGCTGCATGGGTATTCTTGCAAAATGTCTCCCATGGGCTGTGGTAGTCACTTTACGTTGGTTTCCTTGGTCCATTTTTCTTTTTGTATGATCTCAAAATGTTCTTAAAAATATTGATTTATCCCCCACATTATACCCATTTTTAGATGGGTAAACTAGAGCCCTCAGAACTACCTCCATCCTCACCCAACTCTCTGCAGTCAACGACATGTCTCATAATTTTCTTCAGGCTAAGCTGCTCTTCTCCTGAATATTACTATCTGTGGTTATGGCTGTTTCTCTTTGCCCCACCTCTTTGCAGGTAATGATTCTTTTGCTCTGACCTTTAGCTCTGCAGCCCTTTCCTCTTCTACTGGGAATAGGCTCAAGTTAGTCCAGAGACTCAAATGTAATGACAGATTTTTTTCCCTCTTTCCCCCATATTTCATTTAGCAGTTTCCAGCTTCATTACAGAATATATCCATGTAAAGCAGATGAGCCAATATTTAAGACTGTGACCTGAACAGCTTAATTGGGAAAGTATGTTAAAAATTAAAGAGCTAAGGTCATGTTGGGCAAATGTTGCTTTTTTTGGAGTAAATTCATAAGAGATTATTCCAAGGCTCAATGAGCTCAATAAAAGTTTTGATTTTGTAGATGTTCTTGACCAGAAATTATCAAAATGTTTTCTTTTGACTTTATTATTTTGGTTTTATGCTCTGTAATATTATAATCTAGAATATAATTAATAGCTGAAACATTTCAATAAGGTCAAAACAAAATATTTGAGAATAGACTGTTTAATGAAAAATTCATAGATTTTGACTTTTTGTCCTGATTTTTGGGACAAAACCAGATTTTGAAATCTCAGATTTCCCACAGGATAGAAATTCTGTTTTTCAACCAATTCTAAATCACATTCAGATCCTGAACCTTTAGAGGATTGGCCATTCCATGTTAGGAAGGGAAATCAGTGGGGGTAGGAGATGGCATCCAGTAGTGGGATTAGGTGGGAGACATACCAGGGAAAGCCTGCAAACAAAAGGAACCTTTGAATCTGTTTTTTCTTGCAGCCCCTCACAGAAGAGAAATAAAGAAAAGCAAAATAAAAATGACAGAAAATTAGGGAGGAAAAAGAAAGAGAGACAAGAAAGGTAAACAACATTTAGGTTCTGTAGAAATCCAAGAGCTCAGCCCTAGGTGGTACTACCAATATCAATAGCATAGCAGATGAAGATTGAATCTTTAGTGCAGTCATCAAGGGAGTTTGACTTCAAAGTTGTTGTATTTAACAGCAGGAACTAAATTAGTTCATCTCCTTTTGAACAGACTGGGAACTGGGTCCTAGAGAGAGGGAATGTATCATAGGGAGAACATAATGAGAGAGGGCTCTGACATGATAGGGGCTGCTGGGGCAAAGGCACAAAGCAGGGGAATTAGGTTTGGGGAGAATTAGGTACTAAGTAGACAAGTGCAGCAGATGCAGCCCTATTAGTCCTTCATTTTATATGAGCATTGAAATACAGTACAACATACAATGGCAAAATTAAAAAAAAAAAAAAAAAAAGACAATGACTTCAGTGGTGTCAGGAATTTACCCCAAGTCTCTACAAAACAATAAGAACCAGATTCCGATGCCCTTTATCAGTGGGGACAACTCACAGTGTAAGGTGAGTAAGGATGGCAGAACAACAGTGTGAATCCCTGTTAATAAGGCTGGATTGTGATGTGTTTACTTATGTCACTCCATATGTAGATTTATATATTTCAGTGGGACTTCTCAGGGACAAAGGTACTGATCTGTGTGATCAAAGATATCACATTCTGTCCCATAGAACATTCCTCTTTGCCTTGGAAAACAAAAATCTCTCTGGGACAGACTGTGCATCCCACACTTGAGTAGTTCAACTAATGGCAGGTGTCTAAGTGTTCAGCAGTGTGAGCACAGTCTGGTCTTAAAGATCAAATCCTGCCTTGATCATTTCAATGATAAGCAGCAGAGAGAGAGCCTTGCAGCGAAACTCTCAATTGGTTTAAACTGGCATAGCTCCACGGGAGTTAATAAAACTTAACTGATTGACACCAGCTGAGGATCTGGTCCCCTGCCGCATATATTCCACTGACAGGGGCTGGATTCCTTGGTTAGGGGGTGGGTGATGAAGGAGAAGATGCACTGGTGAGAGAATTCCTGTTATCTGCCAGCTAGTACTTGCTAGTCCTTTAGGATAAGGTACATAGACTGAGTTGTCACCCAGACCTCAGCTGCAGTGTATTAATGTACAATGAAGGGATCATATCCTGCTCGCTTACTCAGCATGGGAAGGGAAGGGAAGATCACAATACCTTTTTTCTTGCCTCTTGTATACCAGCGCAGCATGGCATTGAGCAGCATTGAGTCCTATACCAGGGTCAGCAATTCCATCTGAAACACAGACATTCCAGATTGGAGGGAGCTGCCTGATGGCCTGAATAAAGATGATTTCACACAGTATATTTAAAACCTTTCCAGTACGTGTTTAGTTTTCCATTCTGATATGAAAGAGTTTCTTTTTGCATGCTTCCACGTGTGATTAGAAAGCGGACCGTATGGGAAAGGCGCAGTTTCAAGTAATGTGTTTTTTAAACTAACCCGTGCTGCTTAAGTGTTTGTTCCAGGTGAAGGCTCTTTAGGGCAGGCAATGCCTCCTCTGTTTTGTCTGTTAACTGAGAGCTGTACATCAGCTCAGAGAGAACTTTTTATACCACTTTTACCTTTTAGATGTCACTAGTGTTCATTAGGGAAGATTGATCCCCCTTTACAGATGCCCTCTACAGAGTTTGAGCTCCATTAAGATATACTGGAAGGTAGTTGGCCTTAAGAAATATGCACCATATCAGGGGATTCATTCTAATTAAGCTCACTGTTGTTGAGATCTCCTGGGGTATTTTTTAATAATACAATGATTTTAATTTTTTTTAATCTCGTGGACTATACCTAAAGTAGCTAACTTTATCCCCTGAGTTAGCTCAGCTGCTCACAACTGCTCTTAACTTTCAATTTTTAAATGAAAATGAAACTAAATATTAAAAAAAATATCTTATTTAGCCTTTTTCATTTCCCTCATATTCTTGAGGGGGGGATGGGGGTAAAGAGGGGAAGGGAGGAAGGAAGGGTAGTTAACTAAAATTAGAACACAGATGTCTGAAATTTTATAAGAACAACAAAAATGAACGTTGAAACAGAGTTATTGCTCTGTTTTTTAAAAAAAATCAAAACTGGATTATAAAAATGGGTTTATACTTTTTAATACATGAAAAGGAAATGCTCACATGTGAAAATTAACCCTGCTGGTAGTAGGGCCTGATTTAAGCCTACTAAAGTCAATGGAGAGCCTGCCAGTGACTTCAACGGGCTTTGGATCAGGCCCATAGAGCATTCAGACTCTTCAAAACTCCCCACTAACATTGGAATTGATCCTGCATTACTTTGCACGCTCAGCACTCTCAGTCACTTTAATAGAAGATTTGTGTGTGAAAAGAATCCAGAATCTGGCCCATCTTCTAGTTAATCTTCTAATAAGTGACACATTTTATTAACAACATTTTAAAGATGAGAAATATGAAACACAAACTATTTGTGGGTATAGCTTAATCCCACAGTGCTACCTTTGGCAAAACTCTTGCTTTGCCCATGGAAAATCCTTTATCTATGAGGGATTAACACGAAATGCTAACCTCCTGATTAGAACGGGGTAAAATTTTTTACAAAATATTTTTGAAGATTCAGTGACCCCAAATGGTTTTTAGAGTTTTTTTTCAATTCAAACAAAGATTCTGAATTTATTTTAAAAATTCTTTTAATTTCATTTTTTAAAAATCAAAAACATTTCCAAAATGGCCAAACTCCAAATAACATTTATGCATTTGACCCAAAAGCATTTTTTACAATATTTTGACTTACTAAAACTTGTGGCAAATTTCATTTTCAGTTCAACCTTAATTGATTTTTTCAAGGTTTTTGGAATTCCCAGCAAACCCAAAAACCTGTTATTTGTACAGTTCTATTTCTGATTTCACCATACTCCATTTTTGGTGAATTTCTAGCAACAATGAATTCTAAAAGGGGGAATTTGAATTTGTCCTTTTTTTCCTCTCCCCGTTCTCATATTATTTTTACAAGTTAAGGATAAATATGTTTGGTACAAGTATTTGAGATGGATACAGTGGTGATGCTCTTTGTCTCAGTATGTTCTCTGTCTTTCAGTAGTTAATCATTCGCTGCTTCTGAAAGAGATGACGTTATTATTATTAACTGGCTAGCCGAATGGTCATTATTGTAAATTGAGCGGAGTTTGCTTATCTTTGCAGAATTCAGTCTCTTCCTTCCCCTGAGTGCAGGGCTGACACCTTCTGACGTCGTCTAGTGTTTCAAAACCACCTGTTGCCCTCTGCCCCAGGAGTTGGTAGAGAGACATCAAACTCCCTGTATAGGTCAGAAATACATAAATAGCGTAGTCCCATCACTATATTACACAGTAAAGCAGCAGATTTATATAGACATTCTGTAGCTTGTTTCGCTAATGGCATGATGAAAGCTGGGAAGAATTTAGTAACAACTTTTATATATGGCCTACATGAATTCTGACTGGATTATCAGTGAAAGTTAATGCTCAGGAAATTCACACTAAGCAGTACCAGTTAGAAAGTGCACTTTAGATCCTGAATATTAGAGTAAATACAGCTTTCCAAACATCCAGCCATTAAGATAACTGGCTTCTCCATTGGCTCCTACTGCGGAGATGGAAGGCTTCAACATCCTCACACATAGTTATATTAGATTTATGAACTTTGTGATTTGGCTGCATTGCAAAGAATGGTCTTGAGAGACATAATGCAAGATCTTCACTTGACTTGAGTGATCTATGGTCCATTGTTATACACTGTAAATCACTGCATGTTGTACACTTTCATTTTTCATGTTCTTCATTCACTCATCACCCCACCTACCATCTCTCCTCTTGTTCACTTCCCCTTTCTTACTCTTTTCCTGTTGTCAGTTGTTTCCCTCTTTCAGAGTTACATCTGCTTATTGGATTGATTGTAGAATACTGTACTTGCCCAAATTTTTTTAAAAAATCAGCACCCACTGTGGAAAAAACAGCTCCATTTACTGAATGGAAGTGCTGAAATGTTCCTGGAAAGATATAAAAAAAACTTTGAAAATTCCTTTCGTGAAATAAACTATTCCGTAATACCCTGCGTTTCTAAACTGGGCAGAGAAATGCTCGTGAAATTGCATATTTCATTTGTGTACATGTGCATATTGTTCTTGCAAAATATATGCTTTTTAACATTTGTACTGTAGTAGTCCATTAGGACTGTGGTAGATGCTGTATAAACATATACTATAAAGAGTCCTTGCCCTGAAGAGTTTACAATCTAAATATAAGTTGAAACAAGAGAACGATACAACAGACAGGGAGCAGTAGCTAATGATGAGATAAACCTGGAAAGGAAATCAAAGACTTACCAGTGCAAATACCAATTAATTATTAGTATGGTGGCATCTAGAAGCCCCAGGTAGGATTGGGGCCTCATTGTGCTGGGCATTATATAAACACAGGGAAAAAGACAGTTCTTGCCCCAAAGAGCTTACAATCTAAGGCCTTGAACCAGCAAAGAATTTATACATATGCTTAACTTTCCATACTGTAAGTAGTTCTGTTTACTTGGATGAGATTACTTGAAGTTAAACTTGTGTAAATTTTGCAGGATTAGGGCCTATAAAGACAGGACAGACTAACAGAAAAAAAGACAGACCAAAAATAGTAGCTAAACACATAACTACCATTTGTGTACCTGTTTCCACAATCACACTAGCTACATACACAAGCTACTATAACTGTACAGTTCAGAAATATTTAGTGCTTTCTTGTGCACTAAAACAACTCACTGGAATTTTCCTGTAACTCTTATATTTTCCCTGCAGTGTAGTGCATAAATTATCTCAGGATTTTATCATTTTACTATTTATTTTGGTTTATTTGTTTCAAGATATCAAAGGGTATAGATTTGCAGCTGTTGCAGTGAAATAGCTATTATTTTTCATTGAAGTACTAGTTTGCTAGGCAAAGAAGCAGATATAGATGCCCTCTCTGTGCATTATTTTTACATAATTCATTCAAAGAACCATATCACTGACCTCCCATCGGAGATTTTACAAATATTCTTAGAGTACACAAAACTGAACCCCAGAGTTAAGGCCATCATAAATTTCACAGAATCATCTTGTTGACCTTCATAATTTGTTTCTGATGTTAGTTCTGATTAAGGGACTGTTCCTGTTTCTATTCAAATTAATGCCAAAAATCCAATGACCTGAATGGATCAAGCCGTTACTCAGAACTTTACATCAGATCTTACTGCAAGGTCAGTATTGTCTATTGTATTTAAACTAGTGAGGACAAACCAGTTCCAATAAAACATGAGTTGATTCTTTAGTGCAAATGTCGTTTTCCTGGTTCCAATCATGAATGAAGGTGAATGTGCCAAAACACTATGAAAAACGGGTTGTTTCTATGGATTTCCAGCTTGAGTAGAAGCAAAATGCACCTGAAATCACTCTTGTAAAGCCTCTTGTAAATTCAGATTTGCAAGCTATATAGCATGTGATAGGTCAGTTAAGAATCTAAACTTCTTTGGGTGCCTACCCAAACCTGAAGTCTGGTTTTTATTGGGGTTCGCCCAGCGCTTTTTCACAGGCAGCTAATTTTGTTGCATTGCTTAGGAGTCTTCAGAAGCTCTCCAAAGTGAACATGTCATGAAATCCATGAAAAAATCAACAAGGATTAAACAACAACAGAACTGAGAGTCTAGTTCTGTTTCTTGTTCTGCTATTGATTTGCCTTGTGACCGTGTTTTAATTGTTTAAATTCTCAGTGCCTCGGTTTCCCAATGGGAAATGGCTAGAAAAATACCTCCCACACAATGCTGTTGTGAGGCTTAAATCATTGTTTATGAAGTCCGTATAGTTCCTTGATTGGAATCTGCTATGGAAATGCAAAGTGTTCTTATTTGAATGGAAAGCATTTAGGCATCCAGGAGTGCATCTTGAGAAAAGTTGAAATGTAGGTATTCACTACCAGCAAAGTGTCTTGAAAAGGCTGTTACTTTATTGGTCCTCCAGGTTTCTTGGGAATTCAGCAAAAAAGCCCTTATATATAGTATTTCCTTCACTTTATCTATGAAGTGACAAGTGTTGGGGTGTGTATTTAACTTCGGTATTTATTTGGTATTGGGAAACAAGGAAAATAGCTCATAATGTTTCTATTGACACATCAAGAATAAACAGTGGAATCATGAACAACTTGGTGGCTGTGTCAGCAGCAGGGGAAATCATCATAGATCAGCTGTGTACTTACCAGCAGACTTTAACCTGATGTGTAGGAATAATCAAAACTAGAAAAGAAATTAAGATAATTGTTCCAAAAATACAATGACTATTAAAAGGGACAATCCTAGCCTTTACATTAAAATTCATTTAAAAATATTGGTTTACTCATTACCTTTTTCTCTAGAGCCTTTTTCTATAATAGCCTCTCCTCTTACCCTTTTTGCATAACATTTATTTTACTCCTTGTACCCCAAAACCCATATTAGATACCAAGATTGGAGTCATGAACTTTACCTGCTATATAAAACTGTTTGGTCAGTTTAAATAGTTGATGAAGTTACATCTATGTATATTTAACCCAGGCTAACATATTGTGGCTCTTTGTTCACATAGATTCAAAGGCCAGGCGGGACCAGTGTGATAATCTATTCTGCCTCCCTGGATAACAGGGGCCATAGAACTTGCCCAAAATATTTCTGAGAGCAGAACTTTTAGGGTGAAGAAAAAAAATACTAAAAAATGTTGATTTAAATTGTTCCAGTGATTAATTACACTCACCGTTAAAAGTGTACACTTCATTTCCAGTCTGAATTTGTCTAGCTTCAGCTGCCAGCCATTTGGATCATGTATCTTTCTCGGCTAGATTGAAGAGCCCATTATTAAATATTTGTTCCTCATGTAAATACTTAAAGACAGTAGAAGTCTGCTACAGCCTTTGAGCAATGGAATTTGTTCCGTTAGCTCAGGCAGTTAAGGCTCATGCTTTTAAATCGACAAATCCCAGGCCGTTCTGACAGCCAGGAGCTCTGCATTACCAAACGGTGGTGCAAATGAGCATTTAAGCTGTGACAGACCTCTGAAGCTTGGGATGACATTCCCCCAGGCAAAGTATAACCCATGCTAATACAGTATGGTACTTTGTCCCCCTTTAGTGGCTAAAATGCATACAGGATTGTATGTCTGCTCCAGTCTCTGAGCTAAGAAACCTGTTTCTTCAACTCAGGCAGTAAAAGGCTCATGTTATCAAATCCAGAGGACATGGTTCCAGTCCCTGCAACCGGTGGACTCAGAGACATCATGTTATATACAGATAATATATCCTTTCCCAGTTGGGAACCCTTGATGTTGGGTTAAAATTACTGAGAGTCTAAGAGTTAACATTACGTGTGAGTTTGTATATCTATAGCAATGCAACCTTTCTTACTATAATCTTGGCAGTAATGTACAAAATGAAAGTATATTCAACCTGTATATTAACACAGTGTGACTCTTTGCTTACATCTAGTGGTTAGTGTACAAAAAGCCCCTGTTTAGAGATAATTTCAGTGCTTGAGTTTTGTCTAAGTATCAAAATAGGACTTTAGCCCCGACTGACTTTAAATAGAATCCCAACTTTAGTTTATTTGGGAGACCCTTCCTCCCGTGCTTGAAATACTGTACCATACTCTGCAATACATATAGGAATGTGCTAATTTTTTTCTTTTGCTCCCATCCCCAAGAAGTGAGCATATGGAAAAATCCAATGAAAGGAGATAATCAGTACACTCCAAAAATAGTCTAAGATGTTACCTGCGTGAAATCATTTGTGATCTTACCCATAATTTGAAAAATGGTAAACTGAAAACGTTTAAGATCACAGAACTTCATACAACATTGCAGTGACACTGAAAAGTGCCCATTTTCACTCATGAGGCTCCATTTTAGTGAAAAATTTCATGAAAAGAGACCCGTTTTGCATTTGCAATATATACAATGCAAAAATGCTTATATTCTTAGCATTTTGAATGTTGTTCTGAATTTTTTGTATTTAATTTGATATATTTTTAGTGGTCAAAACCCTTTTATTTTATGTCAGTCTGCAGAAGGAAGAGAACACAATTTCTGTATCCGGTTTTGAAAACAAAGCATTGCAAAACAATGCATAGATAGTCGCTTATTGTAGCACTGATCACACTAATAGCTGAACACCCATAACGGGATTATTAGATCTTTCTAAAGTCTTATCAGTGACTGGGATGTAAACTTGTGTGCTTGCTTCTGTAAGCATTAATGTACTTTGTTGCACTGGAGACTGCTCACAGTAATTAGGGGACAACTGTTGTGACTGCCTTGATGTGGATATCAGGCAGTTGGTGTGAGGCAGACTTCCTGTGCGCACTCACGCCTCATGAACTCATCAGGGCCTGCTATGTTCAGCTCAAAGTGCTGGCATTCCTACTGCTAAACTAATAGTTCTCTTTTATTTGTTATCAAAGGGCCAGATTCTCACAACCTGACTCTAGCAGAAGTTAATGGGGCCTGCTTGTGATATAAGTTCCTAGCCAGTATGAGTTAGGGTAGGAGACACTGACTCAAATTATTAATTACTCTGTTAGTCAAAGTCATTGCCTCTTGGTGAATAGAAAAATGTGAGTCATCACTTTATTCTGGAATACCATACAAATAAAATCTGGAAACATAATATTGCCGATGATTTTATCCATTACAGTTCTGACAGACACAAATCTGTCCATTGTCTCTTTAATGAAGTGAGCCCATTTTACCTCCATATATTTACTTTCTTTTAATTGCTATGTAGTTTTACAACCCTTCTAACCATGTGTGACTCACTTTAATTGTTTTCATAGTCTATGAAGCAATTTGTGACATTTTGCATTCTAGGTTCTAGATAAAATAAAAATGAATTGCCTACCATCCAAAATATACATGATGTCATCTGGTGTCCACCATATTTAAAAAAAAACAAACAAAAAAACCCTGCAAAGAATGCATGTTGTAAAACACAAAATAGAAACAAAAACTACAAAGTGCTAAGAACACCATGATCACAGTTCATTTCCCCATCAGTTTCAGATAAACTAATTCTTACTAATAACTTCCAATATTCCAGCTAGATCACCCATTCACTAAGGATAATTCACCATACTCTCACATCTGTATCAGATTCAACATACACGGAATTCCATCATAACCATAATGCAGAGATCAATTTTGTATTCCAAATTTTGCACCATGCTAGGAAGGGAGAAATGTTGTAACATATTTCTGCATGCTAACGATCCCGCCTCCAGCCTGTGCAACTATTCCTCCAGGCCCCAATACAATTCCTATCCAGCAAAATGTATAAGCACATGCTGAATACTAAACACATGCATACATCCCATGAACATTAATAAGATTTAGACACATGCTTAAAGTTCAGTAAGCGCTTTGGTGAATGGAGATGGACTTCAGAATATGCTTTGATTTGTTCAACTGAGGTCCCAGCGAGGACACGTGTGTGTGTGTGTGGGGGGGGAGGACGGACTTCAACTAATCCAACTTTCTTACAATTTACTCCAGAGTGTGTACCTAGTAAAAGAAGAGGAATCTTTCTTAATCCTTGGATCAATAGAGGTTACACATTTCACAAGCCAAATGAACAAAGTAATCAACTCCCCCAAATTACGCTGCATGCTAGATCAAATAGTAACAGGAAACTTTTCATTGATCTTCACAGTGTGTTTCTGGTGAAGGTCTAACATCTAACACCTGCCCTCTCTTTGGGCCTGATCACTATTCCCTTCACATGCTGCTCTGCTCAGAAGCATATTTAGGAATCCTGAAGGCATTCATCCCTCTGCCTGGTGGCTTTCACTTCCCTTTCCTACTGAAGCAACTTCCATTCTCCCTTTCTTGTTTTTTTGTTTTGTTTTTGGGTGTATTTAGGGGTTTTTTGGGGGGAGGGGAGGAGGAAACAATGAGCTGCAAAATTGGGACATAAACTTTTGCTGCCATGTAGAAAACCATTGACTACAAATCCTTTATTGCCTTCTTAGAAATGGGTGGAAGTTACAGGTTCTGGCTTGCAGCAGCAGTCCCCTCTAGGTCACCAGCTCACATTGAACCCAGTTTGATAGTGGTAATCAAAAGTTGTTAACATGTGATAGCAATTTTGGCAGGTGTTGTATTAAGTGAGCAGGTGGTCTCTCCTCAGATTAAAGATGGGAAAATCAAGTGTCATTCAGAATTTTCCAAATCTTTTCAATTGTGGTGTTGTTGTTGTTGTTGTTTATTGTTTGGTTGGTTGGTTTTTTTTTGGGGGTGGGGGGGGTGGGAGTGGAGTGTTGTGAAAAGATCCCAAAAGCTAGTTACAGTTTGCAGATCACCAGCAGGTATATTAGCTGCACCAGGCCAAATTCTGATCTCGGTAATATCAATATAATGCCAATAAAAAATGTTCCCATTGTAATTATAATGTAATTAGACTGTAGTAAGGTTTCCTTCTCATACATATACTTACCATAAAATCTTCTTTAACTACATTATAGTTACAGTAAACATACATGTATGAAAAATAACTTCAGTTAAGTTACAGTGTATGAGACATTGTACTTACCAAACAATTATGTTGTTGGAAGAACATCGGTTGTACAGTTTTATATCATGTATTTGCTTCATAGTAGCTTTTATACACTGACGCTTTTTATATCAAAACTTAAGGGTCATATGTGCAACCCTAACTTTCATCTTTGTGAGTCTTTAATCACATACTCTTTCTTAAATAATAGACTATCTATCTATAATTTAAAATTTTTAAAGGACATTAAGTTTGCAAAGTCAAGCGCTCCAAAGTTAAGAAATGAAAAATTAAGGTTGTCAGTGCAATCTTAATTCTATCCCCTGGAGTATATGCATTATGATGCAGTCTTTTACTACAAGACCATGTACTATTTTTCACATTGACCCCCTGTCTTATTCAGTTAATGAGCAGATACTCAATAGTTAGTTTTATCCTCTTATTTCAGTGAGGGGCTTTATTTTCAGCACATTATTCAGCTCTGCACCAAATACAGAACTATTAATTTCCTAATATGATTCTCTATGGTGCTCATCACTACAGGAAGTGCTCCACAAACATTAATGTATATTTGTGACACCTGTGAGAGATGACATGGTGGCATTAATGTCTTTTTACAGATGTAGAGCTGAGACACAAAGAGATAGATAGAGGTCAAAAGTTTCCAATAAATTTGGGTGTCTGATTTAAGATTCCTAGGTCCTGATTTTATAAAGTACTTAGTATTTTATATTATCTTATACATTCAAAGCCCAGCTCCCACTGTCTTCAGGTGCAGCTGTGAGTGTTCTCCAGTTCTGCAAAATAATTTTGGCACCCAGAAAATGAGAAAAACATAATTAGTGACCACTTCAGATAAGATTGCCTAGCATCGCATCGGAACTCTGTGGCGCAATCAGGGATGGAATCCAATTCTCCAGGGCAGCTGTCAACTTAACCATAAGACTGATCTTCTCTTTCTGTAATCCCTCTGCCTTATTCACCATACACCTTCCAGCTTCTGCAAAAAATGATGCAGGAGTCCTACGGTCAACAGTCTCCTTTACTGCACAACCTTGTTTCATCCTCAGAGCTGTTCCATGCAGTGCACTGAATGACACAGGGTCTGGTGATCATGTATTTACAGAGAGTGTCATAATGTATATGCAGATGCACAGACAACCTTAATTCCTCCATTTATGAACCTTTGAGTGCTTGACTTTGTGACATTCATGTTCTTTTAATGTACTTTTCTGAGTGTAATGTCTTAGTATTTTGCCAGTGAGTTACAGAGATATTTGCTGATAGCAGGGAATGGTGAGTCTGGAATCTTGGGTTCTGTCCAGCTCTGCTCCCAGGCAGTTATGCCTAGTGGTTGCAGCAGTGGTCAAAGCCGGATGTAGGTTCAGGACTGGTCCAAGGCAGCACTGAAACTGGGTTCCGGGGACTGAACTGAGTTTCGGGTCAGAACTGAGGTCAGAGTTCATACGAAGGCCAAATCAGTATCACAGTCAGAGTCCAAAGGTAGGCCGAGGGTTGAAGCCATCCATGTTGGAGTTAATCTGAGGGCCTGGGGGTCAGGAAGCAGATGCAGGGCTGGAGCAGGTCAGTAGCAGGGCTGGAGCAAGGTCAGAATAGGCCATGGACAAGGCTTGGGCAGAAACAGGAACCAGATTAAGGGCAGGCTGGAAGCCTTGGGAGTCTGTTCTGCTGTGAGGCAGCAGGAGGGTTCCTGGTCAGGTAATGCTGTTGCACTGACTAATTTGCATCTCAGGCAGGGTCAGTGAAATCCCTGTGTTTGGGGGGCATCTGACCGAAACCCTGCTAATCATGCCTGAGTGATGAGTCACTCAGTTGGAGGAGTGAGTCATGGCAGCTGAGTGAGCCCTGCTCTGGTTGTGGGTTTATTTCACATGTTCCGTTCCAGGCTCTGAAGGAGAGTGTACTCAAGTGATCACAGACCTTTCTCCTGTTCCTTCCAAGCATGACCCCTGCTTCTCTGTCCCTTCCAACCTGTCCCTGACCAGTCCCGTCTCTTCCCCCACTTCACCCTGACTCTTTGTCCCAGAGTCATTCTCCTTGCCTACTTGTCTAAGATATGTCTTCACTATGACCTGGGGTGTGACTTCCAGTTCATGTAGACATGCTTATGCTAGCTGTCATCAAGTTAGCATGCTAAAAATTGTAGCATAGCCATGGTAGCACAGGCAGCAGCTATCATGGTAGCATGGAGCAGCCATCACACTATTGCTACTACACCGCTGATTTTAGGGTGCTAGCTCAGATGAGAGCTAGCAAAAGCATGCCTAAGTGAGCTGGAACTCACCTTAGCTTGTAGTGTGGATATTGCCCTAATCTCCACTCCTCAGACTTCTCATCTCAGTCCCAGTCTCCTTACCCAGCCAACCCATCCTACCCTAACTGCCAGTCACAATTTCTCTCTCTTCATCCCACTCCTGTTTGCTTTACCAGGCTCTTTGTGCTAACCTGCTGCTTTTCCTCCCCCCAGATCTGGCTTTTGTCCCCTCTACATTCAATTCAGGCAGCTTCCTGATGTCTGGACACCAGCAGGAGGGTCATTGAGAGCACAGGAGAGGCAGGCTTCCTGCTCTCCTTTCCTTGCAATTACAAGGAAGTGAATTACAAGGAAGTGAATGCTCACTTGCTCTGTGTGGATGGCACCTGCACACTCTGGTCAGCCCTAGGAACTTAGGGGGCTGGAACGTAATCAGTGAGAATGGAATCTTCTGATATGCTAGTTGTTTCTCTAAGAAGTCTCTCATAAGCATGTGCAAACCTAAATTTGTCAAAGGCTTATCACTTGCCCAAATTCTGGCTGATTTTCATGGGAACATCAAATGGCACATCCCTGATAGAAAGACCACTCTGCTAAATTTCAAGTCCTTGTTCCAAAGCAGATGGATGCTGCAGATTCTGAAGGAAAAGACTACATTGTTGAGGGTGAAATTTTGCCAGAAAAATTCAGCCTGAGACAGACACTTTCCATGGAAAAATTCATTCTGACTGGTTTAAGTGTGGCAAAGTTATAAGGAACTGAAAAAAAGGATCATGTAAAAATGGGAAGTGTCAAACTGCTATAGTCTATAGGTAAGGCATAGGTATAAGTTAAGGCAGTAATGCAATGAGCCTACAAGCTTCATGGCCTGCAAGACAGTAGCTTAGCTAAAATAATCAAGTCAGAAGGCCCAAAATCATTAGCATACTTAGTTAACCAGGAGTAATCCTAGATTATAAAATATTACAAGATAGAATGCTGTAATGACTAAACTGATGACAGGTAACCACAAGAAGCTCGTGACACACTGTCTGGAATGGTTCACGACTGTGAGTTCCAGCCTCAGGGTGGACTGTTAAAAGCAGGGCAGAGACCCCAAACTGTTGTGTTCTATAACTAAATTCCATTAACCCAGTAACAAGTGTGAACTCCTAAAGTACTAAAATAGTCTTACCATGGAGTCTCAGACAGTCTGTTGGACAGCCCAGTCTACTTTGCCATTCAGGCAAGCTGGACTTAGTGATAGTTGGTTGCTATACACCAAAGATCACAAAAGATTCAAGTTGCTTCCAGTTCCAAGAGACCAGTCACTTCCCCAGGTCAATTTATACCTTAGATCTCTCATCAAAGATAACGCTTGTAGTTAATCCTGTAATAAACTAACTAAAGATTTGTTAACTAAGGAAAGAAATGAGAGAGTTATGACAAGGTTAAGGTAGGCGAGGATATATGCACAAATGAGTTACAATGTGTTGTTTAAAAGGTGACAGAGTTGTAGTAATCTGTTGGCTCTGAATGTCTTTTAGGGCTAACCCAGGTTGATCCTGGGCTTCTCTGTTTTTGTTTGGTAGCTCCAACCCCGTGAGAGTCCAGACAGCAAAATAGAGAAAAAAATTCTTGTCAGCTCTTTTTATTTCCTTCTTCCAGAATTCAAGCTAGAGTGATCAGATGTCCCACTTCAGAAATAGTTAATTGTGGAGAAAATGTCAGTGTTGTTCCTCTCTATATTGTACTGCTCTATGGATAAAAAGATGATGCGAATCTCCAGAGAATTCAATTGTAAACATTCCATACATGTTAAATGCAATTTTAAAAATGAAAAAGTAAAAAAAAAAAAAAAAAAAATCATAAAACCAATCAGATTTTGTCTGCTGTCAAACCTCTGTATACTTTTATAATTTCTGATATAAAGACTGCAATTGGCATGATTCATTCAGGTTTAAAGGGTCCCTATTTAGTACCGTTTAAGCCCTTGTCTATAGTGGGTCCAGAAGCTAGTGAGTAGAGTACCTTCACAGGGATACTTTTTAAAAACATTGTGTGCCATCAGCTTCAGATATACCAACCTGGAAGGGGATATTGGGGTTGACTGATGGAGGGGCCAATCTACTAGATTCACAAATAAATGTACCTAGTCGCTCAAAACTCGTGCACAGGAAAAGTAAAGGGGGTATATTCTGTTTTGTTCATTTTTCTGTGAAAAGTCTAGTAAATCTGACTGTCAGTGTATTAAATATCACCATAGATGCTTATAATAATTGCTTTACTTTCCCACATTATACTATGCATGTAAATGAGTACTAACCTACCCCTCTGTTCATGGTAGGGTTTATTTATAACATCTTTTGAAAATCTGAAAATTTCAAGCCATTGTGACACTTTGGGATTCACTCCAGACCAGTAAGGAATTGAACAAGTGCCTGCCCTGAAACTCTGAGTGCAAGTTACTTTTTGGTGACCCCCAACAATCCTCCAGACCTGAATTTCCCCTAAACCATCTATCCTGTAGTCTCACTGAATACTTACAAAAATTATTAAGTTCACTGCTACCTTAAAGAGACAGTATCCCACAGTTTATGACCTTATCTGGGGTTAATAAACACTGTATTTTAAACAAGTACTGAAGTGGTTTATGGTAAAAGTAAAACAAGTTTATTAAACAGAAAGTCATAGGATTAAATGATACCCAGGATAAGGAATAAAGATAGAAAGTGTCACAAGCAAACAAAAGTAAAAAAATATGCTTCTAAGATTAAAACCTGATTTCAGCACGTTACAATCTTTATCTAAGCAGGTTTTTCACCTATACTCAGTTCCCAGAGACTTCAACCCCATTGGCTGAATGATCCATCATTCTGTAATATCAAGAGCTCTGGCCCCTTTAGTCTCTCAAGTGATAGAAACCAAAATGGCTCTGTCTTTGCTTATATCTTCCCAAAGTTCTTTGACCCTGCTTCAAAAGGCAGAAAAGCTTCCTGGGGGTACAGTCTTCATCTCCTGCCAACACTGTTAAATAGGCATCTTCCCCACTTGCTCTCCTGATGACTTTGTTTATCTTGCATGTAAAAGTGCTTTCCTTTTTCTTTGATCACACCTTGCTTAATTTACATCAGACACACATTCAAGCAGGCAGAACCACATTCTTTGTCTGTCATGGCTTAGGCGCTACTTGCCCAATAGGTTTTAAGAACATATTCCCACTACATAACTGTAAAGTCCTTTATAGATTTACCATGCATACATCACAAAAGAGTATTAACGATCAGTCAATTATTAGCTTTTCAGTGATATATCATATTCCACCTTTTCAGTATATATCATGACAACAGTATACCAGCTGGTTCTGGGGTGCTTTTAGGGTCACAGCCATATACATATACAGTTCAGTACATCACTACAGTATTAGATCATAACAATTAAACTACTATCAAAGGGCATCCATACCTGGTGTGAAATGACAGAATCAACACCTGAACAATTTTAGAGACAGAAAGTGAAGAGGTATGTCCTAAGTGAGCAGGTGCTGAAAAAGGCCAAATCTTCATGACTTTGACTTCCACCATTGGTTGGTCTTAGTGACTATACAGCTGCCTCTTTTTTTTTCCATATTAAAAGCTTGCTCTTCCAGCATAACCGGTAGTTGCCCTGCGGTAGTGCTAATGAAGGTTCTGGCTTTGATTCCCATGGAAAACCATCGTGCCTATATATGTATGTGATGATAGTTCATTGTGGTTGTGTTGGTGGGGTTTGTTTGCTTTATTTAATAAAGACAGCTAGCTGATTGATCAGAAGGCAACCCAGGGATGCCTAGAAGGACTGGTGTGTAAATTTAGTCCTATCAGTGGGGGAAAAGAAATAGAAGTTACCACATGGTAAACTAAATGGTTTTGAAGTATCACATAGTACCTGCTGGATCCTGGCCATGTGTTGGAAACAAATCCTTGGAGTCATTTTCAATCTTTGCAGGCTTTTTTCTGTATAGTAATATCATATACGAGTATAAGTATAATTATTCTCTGCATTTTCCCAATATAATACGTACAATTATTGATATAATTTTGTAAAACTCCATCACTTTCACAGTTTAGAACATTATGCCACAATCTCAATGTCTTTTATAACCCTGCGTGTAACTAAGTGCTATTTTCCCCTCTACTATATTGTGCTTTAGTAGAGTGAGAACTTGCATTAATGCCTTGACACTCGCTTTTATCCATGCACCATTGTCCTTGTTTATTAAGAACAGTTCAACAGTCTAGTGACTGAGAAGAATATTGTTAATAATATTACTATCAAGTTAATTCATAGCCCCATAAAGAGTGATAATACATTTGTCAAGCATCAGTTAATGTACTCTGTGACATCCTGAACACCTAGCAAATCAAAATCAGAGCCATCCCCGTAGTACCTTTCCCTTTTAACCATTGCTGATAGATATTCTTTGAGGTCTGTGCATTTCAGTGAAATGCTGGACTGGCAGGGAAGGAAATTAGAGATGTGTGCTATTATTCCTGCTGATTTAATTTGTATCATCTTTTAAATTTGAAACACCATTTAAAGGGTATAAGGAATCAATAGATTGTCACTGATTTGTACCATCTGACTCTGACAAAGGGCATCATGGCAAATTGGTCATCCTTAACAGTTAAAGTTGACACGTACTAATAAGCACTAATTAAGGAATTATAAAGACATTTTCATTAGTGGGATCTCTCTTTACATTACATAACTACATCATAAAAAGGTTATAGTAACAATCTGAAATAGCTTGAAGGAAATTGAGTTTTCAATAGCTTATATAAAAGAGATGACAATTTTTTTTAGGTCTTGTATTTCTTTTGTATGGGTTTTAGTTGTGTTGGTGTTATGTTGTTCTTTGCTTACACCCAGCAACTAGTTGTTTTTTTTTAAATGTGTTCACTTCAAAAGCTCTCTGGATTAAAAGCTCTGAATGTCTCTCTCGTTTTAATTTAATAGGGGCTGGAGGCTGGTCTCCATCAGATAGTGATCATTATCAATGGCTGCAGGTGGATTTTGGGAGCAGGAAACAAATCAGTGCTATCGCAACCCAAGGCAGATACAGCAGCTCTGATTGGGTGACTCAATACCGGATGCTCTATAGTGATACGGGAAGAAACTGGAAGCCATATCACCAGGATGGAAACATTTGGGTAAGTCACTGGCATAAATCTCAAGCACGATCTCTTCCAGTGCATTTCTTTAAATTGGCTGTCTTGGCATTTGAAAATATAAATCTGCTATTGATTTCTATTGTGTGTATGTGAAGAAAGCATACAATTTTATCCAAAATATAATAGTCTAGGATTAGGGCTGCTGACTATTAGGAATTCCATTGCTAGATCAAGAAAATCAATTTAAGCTGATGGCAGCTCTCAGAAGCTGATGAACAACAATGATTTATAGTCACTAGTGTACAATATTGCTAATTTCCTCCTAGCTCTTTCCATTTCTTTCCTGTTTCCTCTAAATTTATTCCCCGTATGACCCATAAATGGACACACACAGCATCTCTTCTCCACATTGCATTGATTTTAATTAAAATTGTCAAGAGGTTTCTTGGGCATGGGATCTCGACCTGAGGGTCATGATCTCTAGTCTCAGGGAGATCAAAGCCATCCTCTCTTTCTTTGTGGCAAGATGGAAGGTGGGAATGAAGTAGGGCAGAAGGTGTTTCCCTATCTATGTTTATTACAACATGAATGCACAGTATGGAAAAGGTTATTGTTCTAACAGAAGTACAATGTTTACTCTCCTGAAAAAAATTTTTTTTCCCAAGGGTTGCCTTAGAGGCTTACTTATAAAAAAAAAAAAAAAATTTGTTATTTTCATATTTGTAGCATTCCTCATTCAGTGTGTATATATATTTTATTAATGCCTGGGGAAATGCTGGCTATATATTTGGTTATCTAAGGTAACTGGAATATCACTGAAGATGTCCACAATAATTCCAGTTTTATATCTCTGCATTAAATGGATCCTATTCATGTCTTCACCCAACACATGAATTTTGGAGAATACATTTGATTGGTTTTTATTAAGTCATTGGACCCGTGGTCAGATCCCCAGCTGATGTAAATCAGTGAATGTGCATTGAAAATAATGGAGCTCTGCTGATTCATGTCAGCTGAAGGTATGCCCCATTGTGAGTGGAAAGTCAAAAGGTGTAGTACAGGATTCAGTTCTTGAGTTGGCAACAGGGCCTACAAATGAGAATATTGACATTTTGGATTTAGATTTTGGAATAATTGATTAATTTTCTCCAGGAACTGGAAACGGATTCCGAAATATTCCAGAGAAATCCTGGGTCAGTATCAGCCTTGGGTGGGAACAAAGTAATTTGTGTTGACTATAGTGTGTTAGAAATGAGGCTGTGGAAAATGGTGGCATTCATACTTTCTCTGGGGGAGAACACAAAACCTTACAGTTGCAAACTGACTATTGTGAAAGTGCAAAAAGGAATGTATTGCCTTAGATTGTTTGTATTTCATGTTAGTAAAGCAGCATTTGTTACTGTGGGCAGTAATGCAACTTCTGTTTTGGCCTTTTGCCTGTGTCACAGAATAGCAATTAATTTCCTCCGTCTCCTGAAAGTTTAACCCAGTATTTTACCTGCAAAAGGATGAAGCTGTTACTGATAGTTGTCTTCCTAAAGGTAGTTCTAGGGGAGAGACTTACTCCTTTTAAAATATGTATATGAAAGGCACAAGAATTGGGAATCGAAATTAAGTTAGTATTATGTCTAACAAGAGAGGTGCTGACCTTTGTTATAGGCAAGAAGATTTAATTTTGTGCTGTTTTATCGTCTCATCTGTATCATAAAGAATTCTTTTACTGAAGTCTTTTTAAAAATCTTTATTAAAAATGAACTTTACCAAATATACAGAGTAAGAAGAAGGATTTAAATGGAATTCATTTCACATGTACGTTATGGACAGGTTGTAATTTTTTTTACCAGATTGATGTATTGAAAAACCTAAGATATAATATGAAGTGGAAAAAAAATTAAAAAGGAAGGGGAAAAAGGTAGGAAAGAAGAGAAAGTGCCAAGTGTGAATTTTAGACTTTGCCCTGTGCTCTTTAAGGCATAAGATCCTTCTTGCAAACACTTATGCATTTAATTTGCCATTTGGGAATAGTCTCACTCAACTCAACATGACTATTCATGTGAGTAAAGCTACTTAAAGGTAAATTGTAAGTGTAGACTAGCCCTCACTCTCAATCCTGCAAACATTCCACATTTCTAAGTGACAAAAGTTTTACTGGCATACATGCTAGTGTAGACAAGGCTTAAGAGAGTATTTCAAAGAGGGAGTTTGAACCCTGAGGAATTCCCCTCAGGAGAACAAGGAAAGAGAGCAGACAGGAAAGAGGGCAGGGCAGTTGCATCTAATTGACTGAATAGTATATAAAACAGAACAATCTGATTGAAGGCTCTCCATACCTTGAAGGGAAAAACGTCAACATTTTAGCTGATTTATTTTAAGCTTTGAATGTTTGTTTGCACAAGTTGCTGACGGTTTTGGTTTTGGGGAAAGGCCTTTATTCACAAGTGGCTCTTAACATCAGATACTGACCCTCTGCCTGAAAGATTTTTTTCCCTCTCCCTTTGAAACAAAGAAGAATACTCTGTGATTTTGTGGAGAGGATTATGGATCTCTGCACTTCCATGCTCACCTTGGCCATCACCTGCAAAAACTTAGAATCATAGAATCACAAATGTAACTTATTCACCACACAAGACCTAATTAACATAACTGGGTTCCTGTCTTCTCTAGGTAGAAACCACAAGAGCAGTTCAACAACTCAGACCTACTACACACATTCAGAACATTTTATCTTCATATCCATTTATCTAGTTGGTTGCCCCAACATATAGCATAACCAGCCCCCTGGGGACACAAATGACCAGCATTTTCTTACTTCACCCTGCACTAGGGCATTAGGGGAAAAAACAAAACAAAATAAAGAACCCTTTCTCCCTCCCTTCCTTTTTCAAGAACACATCAGAACAACTAGCACTAAGGTTTAGAAACCAATCTGGGGTTTTGGCTATTACAGTCACTTTCATGTAATAGAAGTTTCCATATCTGGACAGGACGGCCTTTTCTCTCAGTCCATTCTGGAGGACACTGTCCCTACCCTATTGTACATTATTAACCAATTAGGTAGATTCTCTCGGTATTTAAAAAAAAAAATCAGCTTTGAGGAATATAAAGAGAAACCACTGTAGGTCTCAACATTTGAGCCCTTTTTGAATAGTTTAAATGGATAATTTTGAGCTCTACCTGCCACACAACAGGCTGACTTTATTTTTAATTGGAAATTCACTCAGTATATACTGCTGCAGTAACCCCCCCTCTTCATCCTTTAAACCACTAGGTGGAGTAGAGGAGAGGAGCCAGGGGAAAGCCAGTGGGAATGTATTCTTAGGGAGTCATGCTGCCAGGAAGGAGTTGGAGCCAGTGTTGGGAGCATCATGAAGAGACAGACTGTCCATGGTGGCAGACCAGATTCTCCGATCATGTAAATTGATTTATACCATGTAAGCATTTCGGGTTCCGTGGGAGGCCACAGTGGCTTCCTACACAGGGGAATAGCTTGTGCTGGGCGAGAGATTAGTCTAGGCAACTCGCCCTCAGGCAGGGAGAGCGAACCAGGAGTCTATCGCTCCAACCCCTAGGCCGGGTGAGCAGGCAGATCGCTTAGGCCCTCAGGCAGGGCGAGCGAACCAGGAGTCTATCGCTCCAACCCCTAGGCCGGGTGAGCAGGCAGATCGCTCAGGCCCGCAGGCAGGGCGAGTGAACAAGGAGTCTATGTTCTAACCCTTAGGCAGGGTCAGCAAAGGAGGCAACGGCTTCAGGCGGGGTCAGGAGAGCAATTCTCCTGGGGTGACTAGGGAAAAGGGGAAGGGGAGGGGGACGCAGGCCCACCCGTCTCCACTGCGTCCCAGCCCAGGGCCCTAGCAGTGGCAGAAGTGGCTGCCACTGGGCCGGCGGGGCTCCTGCCGCAACACACCGGCAATACGGCGGCTTCAGCCACAGGCCGTGGCTGTCCCTGGGCTACTTTCTCCCCACTGGCCCTAGTACCTGGTGCCTCCGTGTCCCAAGGATAGTCCACCTGGTGTAGCGTTGCTAGTCCCTCCTCGTCGACCGGGGGCAAGGCAGGAAACTCCTCCTCAGGGGGCAGCTCCTCCAGGTCGTTGCAGGAGGGGAGCGGGTCGGCCTCGGGCAGCTCCTCCAAGTCCTGCCCCGCTGCAGGGGGGGGGGGGGGCCTCAGCGGCCGGCAGCTCCTCCAAATCCGGCCCGGCTTCCGGGGGCGCCCACCACTCGGGCTGCTTTGGGGTCTCAGCCCAGTCTGGCAGTCCCAGAGCACGGCCCCGGGCTCGGGGTCAGGGTAACTCGGCCCAGTTGTCCTGGCTGGGTTGCCTTGTCCAGCTCCTTGAGGGCCCTATCCAATCCCCGGGCCCAGGTGGGACCGGGGTTCGTCGTTGGCGGCTAGGCTCCGGCCTAGGCCTCTGCTGGCGGGGCAGCATGTCTGCCTCTGCCGGAAGTCTGGGCCCTCCTGAGCTCAGGGGCCAGGCTTTTGTATTTCCCCTTCCTGTTGGGGCTCCGCCCCGGGGCTGCCAATTGGCCTGGCCGGGTGGCCCTATCACAGCCCGGATCCCCTGTTGCCGGGCAGACTCTGGGGCAGGGTGTGAGTTGGGCCAATCAGAGCTCTCGGACCCTTCCCCAGGCTCTGGCTCCGTGGGAGGCCACAGTGGCTTCCTACATACCAACTGAGGATCTGGCTCTGAAAGTTTAAACTCACAGGGTTTAATTCTTCTCATTTACATGGGTGCAGCGCTGTTTGAAATCCCTTGAAGAAGAATTTAGCCCATAGAGCTTTCCACTGCGTTTTCACTCTCCCATTGTGTTACTCACCTAGGAGTGGCAGCATATCGCCTTTAGTTAAGATCTCCACTTCCCTAACTTACATTGTTCTTTGATAACAGTAAATCTCAAAAGAAAGAAGAAAACGGGGGGATTGTCACATTCTGGGGTGCAGCTCAGACCAATGAGAGGTCATGCCACCACTTGTATTATAACCCTGAATGCCCCAAAATGGTTCTGCTACGTGTGGCCTCCTGCCTGTGACGTACACTGAGCCAGCATGCACTTCATGTTTTGTATACCTCACAGCTGATTCAACTGCTTTGTATCCAGCAGCCTGCCAGAAGTTATCACAGACACATTCTTGTCTCTGCCAGACTTGGTTAATATTATCAGGTTATCCCAGTGCACCCACAGCCCCAAACTTTCCCAAACCCATGTGCTCTGCAACATCCACCCCTCTCCTGCAACATTCAGAGGAATAATTCAGTCTGTTTTCTCCTTTAAAGAGACAAAACCCAGCCGCTTGCCACATAAACTGGAGTTAACATACACTTTAAATCAAACACAGCACTGGGTTGGGTTACATTAAAAAGTAAAACAAGTTTATTTAAAAAAAATAAGATTTTAAGAGAATTCAAGTACAAGAGATGAACTTAGAAATGGTTAAAAGCAAATAGAGTGAAAATTCACATCTAAAAGTCTAAAACTTTAGGTACAGGCTTTGTTCAAGATATTTTTTTCTCACTATCTTTCTTCTTCCCAGCCATGGCGGACTTTTCACGGAAGTATCAGGTTCTGGCTTCCCTTGTCTTTGCTGAAGTAAGTTTCTCACCTATACCCAATTCCCATAGATTTCAACCTCTTTTGGTTGAAGGACTCATCTTTCTCAGCTTGCAAGAGCTCTGGCCCCTTGTGTCTGTCTACTGGTGCATGTCAAAGATGGCACTTATCTTCCAAAGTTCAAGAGGCAGGATGACCTCATGCTATTCTTCCCTTCCTGTGGACTATCAATCCCTCTTCTGATTTCTATGTAAGTGGGGCTTCCATTGGTTTTGGTGTCTTTGGAGACAAGTAGATAGCTGCCTTTCCTTCTTCCTTGGTAAAACTTGTTTCTCCCTTTGTTTGGCCACAGTTTGTAAAGCATAATATCAAGTCCTTATACAGGTTTAATACATGCAATTAACAATGATATTAGTCACCAGTGTATCACAGGCTTCATGAAACACCTCACTCATTATACTTTTATAAAACAGTAATATTGTATACAATGAGTTGATTCAAATTGCAGGTTCAGACCCCCGTCTTCATAGCCCTGATAAAATTTCTTCTTCTCCCATTTGTTAGCTTGAGCTTTGTTTACCTAATATGCAAATGGACTTTCATTTTCTCTGCCTGACAACTGGGCTATTCAGAGAAGGAAACCCATTCCTTTGTCTAGGGTGAACCTTTTTACCAATGCTCCCTGATGTGCCTGGTGTAAACACACATTAGTCATGATTCCAGCATATCTCCATAACTCTTAACATACACCACATACATACACTGTGCAAGAATGCTAATGATCAGTGAGTGAGTTATTAATTGTCCAATGACGTATTACATAACATCTTTTAGATTCAGATTATAACAATAGTGTGTTGGGTGTAGTGAGTATGTCAGGACTCACAAGAGTTGCTGATGCAGAGGAATGAACCACAAATGGGCCTCTCTGTCACAGGGACAAAGGAAAATTAAGCGTAGCATTCAGCAATATTCAGTACCAAAGCGGTATAATATCAAATGATATAGCCAGGGGACAAAATATGGGGGATAAAAGGAAATAAAAAGAAAAGCTGGTTAAGGGAGATAGAGAGAGTAAAAAAGAAATAATTCCAACAAATATCTCAGTAAGAACGAACTATGAAAATCTGCATAAAATGTTGAAATGATCCCCTTTTGTATGCATTAGTCAGGGGAAAAAGAAGTTCTATAATTACCTGGTAGGTAAGTGACAAATCAAAAGTCTTTCAGTAAAGCTGTGATGGGGAAAGTGTTTTCAAGGTGAATTTAGAGTAAGTTTCCCATTTCTGTGAAATAGATTTTTCTATCCCCACCCCTCTTGGGCTTTGGGATATTTTCTATTCCCATGAATTTTAATAAGATGAGTGAATGTGCCCTCTTTCCATAAAAATGCCTAGCAACTAGTGAATTCTGATCACCTTTCCCTAACTACACTCTTGTATTCTGAGTTTCTAATTTTAAGAGGTCATGAGGTTTCTCCACATACCTCAATCTGCTGAGGTGTTTCATATTAGTATAACATATAGGTATCAATATAGATGTGTATATATATCAACTATATCCAGCTATCTATCTGCAAAATACATATCAGTTGTGTTTCTATGTTTAATATTGTTCTTCTCTCCTAACCCCAATATAGATGCTATAAGTGGGTCATATTAATCTTGGTGAGCATAATGCAAACATGTCCTACATTATATATTGCAGGGGTGAAACAGAATTCTCAGAAATTATGACTATACTGCAGTGCAGTAGAGTGGGAACAGAAGATCTGTAGATTCAGGCCCAGCCTACAGGACATTAGAAGAATTTAGCTCCATGCATTTGGAGGGTGCTTATATTTAATTAGCCATTCTGTTTGTTTTTTTTTTTAAATTGACTGTACTAGCATAAATCCTGATCAGCTCTCCTCTACTATCTCATTTTCTTATTCTTGAGGATCATGAATGCAAGGAAATAGCTTCTGACATAAGTTTGAGTTAGATGTTGTTGAGAAAGATAGAGTCAAGACATCTCACACACAATCTGTGAGTCATAGTCCACAATTGATCATATTATGTTCGATCCCATCAACATCTTGTATGACTCCATTGATCTTCAGTGAAAGCAAATTTTGGTTCCTTAGAGTGAATATAGCCCTGGAGTAAGTGGTTGTTACTCCCATAAAATGGGATTTGATTCTGTTTATGCCAAAGCTAAATTTGGCACATTGTATCCAAGGGTTTTTACTAATGCATATTCCCTGCTAATGAAATAGCATAGGGTTTGGGAATCTCATCCACTAATGGAAAAGAAAAGGGATGTTTTCATCAGATTTAATATGTTTTAGATGAGCACAAAAGTTATACACAACATTTCTATTTTGGGCTTTCTAATTCACCTCAAATTCCTTTTCCAGAACCATTTGTCTCAGTGAAGACTCTCTCTAGTATCTCCAATTACTTGCTGGTTTAAAAAAGTAAATACATTTCTCCTGTGCTGCTTGTTCTGTCAAAATTTCTACTTAAAAATGTAACCAAACCCCTGGGAAGCTAGGGGCAACATGTTGATCTGCACTCCTGCTCTACAGAAGAGTCTGATCCTGCTTAGTATTTTAATAGTACAATCTCTACACTGAGAAGCTCTATCACAGTATGCTGCTGTAGAGACAAAGCAGCTGTACTGACACCCAGTCCTAGTCAGTGCTGAGCTGAAACAGCGAAGGTATATTAGATAGGGAAAAAGAGCTTCTGGTACTATATCCTCTTGCTGTGTTTGAGATATTCAAGTTAGGCACTCATGTCCTATTGAAAGTTCACGGGATTTGGCTGTCTCACTCCTTTGGGCTCCTTTGAAAACCCTAGCCTATATAAATTCCCTTAGGGATTTTATAAAATTTACAATAAATGATGAAGGAGAGCAAGATGCTCATTCCTCAACTATTGAGTCATGCCTTGAAACGGTCCTATATATCTCTTCTTTCTCATGATCCATAGTAAAGAGACTCACCTAATTTGCACACTTATCAACAAAGGTATTCATACCCCCAACTCAATGGTCTGGGGCTCAAGTGTGGTTGACTTCACAATGCAACCTTGCTCCTCTTTTCTTTGACAGTGAATGTCAGTTGGTGTGGGAAAAGTAGAAGCACCTGTGTTTGGGTCCTTTGAGTGGTGGATAATGGCTGTCTGGACACAGGTGACCTTATCTCTAATGGGAATGAGGTAGAAATCAGCTTGGACCTCTACCCAGCCCTGATGAAAATGTAGGCATGTCGCCTGTCTAATTGACATCATCCCACTGTTCCTGGGATCCTTCTCAGCACTTTTCTTGCCCCCCATCACAAGTGCTTCTCTAGACCTTTCTCCCTTTTTCCCTTAAGTCCCGTATGGATTCAAAGTATAGCCCCGTGAAGGCTTCAGCCCTCTGAGACATTCCCTTCCAGAAACTCTTGGTGTCATCTTTCCCATCCCACTTCCCTTTGAAGATTCAACACTTTCCTGCTGTTTTCCAGTGATAGAATTTTGCCTATATTTGAAAGGGTTGATATGCTCTGCTGACAGCCTCCATGTAAGCAGAAGTCCTGAGTGTAGGTAGGAACATACAGATAAAATTCTGCAACTCATCATGTTTTACATCCCATTCCCTTGCCCAAGCTGTTGGGCTAAGCAGCATTTATCATTAACTGAGGAATTATTGAATGCCGCTCCAAATTATACATATTTATTAGATACTGTTTAAAATAGAAAAGGAATGAATCCTGTCATATTACCACAATGCTATGTATCAATATACCAACAGTCTACACTGTAAAAACTGTTGCTGGACTTCCTGTGTAATCCAACTGTTTTTCTTGACCATAAATTAGAGGATTCTTCTCCTTGACATCAACAAGTAAATGGGGATAGAATTACATGATAATTGTTGGTCTTGAGCCCCTATAGGTATCGCTGTTTTCTGTGGCTAAAATTAATTCAGAAGATATTGAATGGAGACTTGCATCAGAGGAAGATTTGCTAGGTTAATACTTTTGTTGTTGGGTTAATGTGTTTATTCCTATAGAATTAAAATTGTTTATTAAATTCAAACAAATTAAATGATTACATTACATAGTTATATTATGGTGATCAGCGTGTTCCCTAGCAGCATTACAGGAACAGGCATTCCCCACGGGGAATGTACTCCATGCAATCCCACTGAATCCAGTGGGAGTGCATGAAGTATTAATCAGTGCAGAAACTTCAGCTAGTGTTTCTGGCATGGCCCTAAAATTTGTTAGGTATGCCATAATATTGTAGTTTTATATTTAAAGATGCTCTGTCTTGGGAATATTTTATAACCAAAATGTCCGGTTTTGCTTTAGCGATTCCTGCAAAGTCAAAAATGGCTCATTTTTACCTGCTCAATTATGCTGGATTCATATCCTTTATAATTTCCTCTAGGATAGCACACTAGTTTTATTTACCTTGCTCTCATAGATAGGCAGAGGAAGGCTATGCAGCAGAAATTATAATGTCCCATAATTAGCATCCCATAAAAAGACCAGACCCATTAGCAGAATGTAAATGTATATCTCTTATGCAACCTAACACAATGATATAAAGTAATAGGCCCCTAAAATTCCACTTGTTCTGTGGAGGTGAGTACCATTGAAAAGTCTAATATTTATTTTAAACAGGAACTCAAAAGATTCTCCCTTTCTGGGAGAGGAAAAAAAGTGGAATTTAAGGTTTCTGGAATGAAAGATTAATTACAATGCCTGATCTCAGCACACTCAGCAATTGCTTGCATGAGATGAAGAATGTTCCACATATACATTGCATTATTAGCTACGGTTTCACAGAAATGTCCTATTTTCCCCACTGCCAGAGTGAGAATTGAATCTGCTACTGAGCCATTGTTCTGATCTAGTATGATGTTTTTGGCGTTCCTGTAAATGCTTTTAATCTTCACAAACAACCATTGGAACTTCTGTCATTTTACTCCAAAACAAACTGTTGCTGAGGTGAAGAGGAAGAACTCTAGAAGCCTTTGACGTAAATACATTTGTCATTATATTTAAGGCATCCCCTCTCTGCTATTTTTCTAGATCTCTTTTAACATTCACCCAATTTATTTACATAAAACCATTGTTTCCTGCACAAATAAATGAGCATGCTATTTCTTTTCATTACAGCTGTGTTTCTCAGCACAGCTCTTATGCTTGGGGCTTCTTAAAATGCACAGGCAGAAACTGCTTTAATTGTAAAAGTGTCCTGTCAACACTCTATTTTTTCAGACATAATGGTAGTAACAGTTGCATTAGATCCACAATATTATTTAGTCTCACTACAGAAAAAAGCAATATTATTTTCCTGTGTCCATATTCTTTTTGCCATATGGTCTTAATCTGTAGGTTGGCAACGTGTAGTAAATGTTCAGTCACAGTGAGTTCAGTGGAAGTGCTCAGCCCTTTTTCAAGATTTTAGACCCAAAGGGGTGGTTTGCTGTGGGAACCGAATAGAGAACGTCCTATCTAAAGTGAAGGGTCGTAATGGGAAGGGGAAATCAGGGCAACAGGGAGCCTAGAGCCACAGGGCAGCCTAATAAACCAGTGCCTGAAGAAATGAAGGGAAGATGCACATGAAGTTTCAGGAAGTAAGAAAGATTTTTAATATAGAATGGAAGTTGAGTTTTTCTTGGAGATAAAAAAAATATACCAGACGTTCAGATGGTGAGAAACACCTCTGTGCAGAGGGTCAACGCCAAGCCTATGCATCACTTATGTTCCATATAAACCTTCAAAATAGGGTTAACTGGGAGTGAAGTGTATACAGGCCTTGTGCATAGGCCTCTGAATGGGTTAATTGGCCTGTTCGGATGCAGGAGTGAGGTTTCAGCAAGAGCATATCACAATGCATTGTTGTTCAGACAATAATCTCTTTTAAAAATTCACCCAATTTATTTACATAGAGGATTCCTTTCAGATACTTGCTTCGTAGCCTGAGGAAAATGCAACTAACGTAGGTGCCTGCCTAAAGTTAGGCTCCCAAATCCGTATTTAGGCATCTAAGTGGCTTAATTTACAGAGGACTTGGGATCATAAAACTTCTAGATCAGTTGCGGGTGCTGTGTCCTGCATCTCCAGAAATCTAGGTGATTAAATGTGAGGAATGTATTTCTCCAAGTTTGAAAATATATGTCACCCAGTATATACACACACTCAGAGCTGACTCATGATCTCTCTCTCTTTCTCCATATATTCAGCTTGGCATTGGCTAACATTTAACAAAATAGCCTGTAGCAGTTTTACGTGGGAAAAGCACCTTTCTGTCCTCCCTTATCCCCCTAGGACTAACTCCTAAAAAGAAAACCCTCTTCCCAGATTACAGTATATACAGAAATTGTGTGATTAGATTTACACATGACTTTCATTATAGCAAAAGGTCAGCATATGATAAAAAATCTGCTATCTGATACCCTTGATCTTTTAGTGTTGAGAGATATTGATATTGTTCTGCTGCTACTCAGTGAATAAAACGTACTCTGGAGTACGCTAACGTATTGTAGCAAATATTTCAGCTGAGAAAAATAAAGGTAATTATTTGAAGATTTAAGGGGTTATGATGATTAGAAATGTTAATGCTCTCCACTGTTAATGAATGCCTGTCATAATACATTTGCTATCTTTTAAGTAATCATGCTCTTTCCATTAACTTAGGAAATATGCAATTTTAGGATGTATTTTTTTAATTTAGTACTTCAGGTTATGTTGTGTTAAAATATTTATTCAATATTATGATTGGCCAAGGTTTCTACACATGGTTATCTAACAGAGGAATTCAAATGTTGCAACCACAAAGGCCTCATACACATATCTTATATAGATCTATCTATATTACATAGTGCGCTCTCTCTCTCTCTCTCTATATATATATATATATATAATATTAGAGTATCAAGGAATGGGACAACTCTTCACAAACTATGCACACTTTACGCTATATTTGATCTCAAAGGTACAGTGAATAATCGTCACAAATATGTTCGCACTCCTCTTGCCGGCAACCCACCAGACTGTTGTAAGGGAACTCAGCCTCAGGTGGTCTAAGCAACAAGCCAAGGTGCTTTCCAAATCCTGGGGTCCCTAAGAACACTCTTGGAGTGCAAACCTCTGTCTAATGCTCCCTGCTATGGAACGTGTACTGATTCCTCATGCTCCCACTGTAGCTTAAACATGCTCTCTTCCAGTATCCCACAAAAAGTGGGATCCTTCTGGATTACAGTTTAACTCTCTCAGGGGGCATGTAGTACGTGTGGCAAATAACACACACACACACACTTTGCACTGGCGTCTAATGCCTCATTGCTCTTTAACCCCACAAGAAGTACACAGATCTATAAAGAACAATAAACCCTACACACATTTCCTCTCACTCTAGTTCACCCTTCCCTTAGGAGTCCTTGGGAGACCATCTGTGTTCAAATAGGCAGGGTCTCACCCACTCCCCAAACTTCCCTCATTTTAAGCTGGATAAATATATTCTGAGAGAGAGAGAAACAAGCAGATAGAGTAGTTTCTGCCCTTTTATAAACTTCCAGTCCCTCAGTTACGTAACTCACTGGTCAGTCTCAACAGGCAACCACAAATTCCTATCAGCTGACTCATTGCTAAGCAACCTCTCCTCTCCTAAGTCAGTTCCTTTAGCTAGGGACCAGCCTTTTTTCTAGTCATAATATTTCAGTGGTTGGGCGCTTAAGTCAATGACCCTCTTTTGTTAGTTCTATACTACTCACCTTATAGAATTCTAGCCTAACATGGAGGCAAAAGGAGACTAGAAAAGACAAAGTTCTGAACATGCAAGATAGAGTGTTCAGTTTAGTAAAGATACATATTGGAGAGTTTACAATCTCACATAGAATTCATAAGCCACACAGAGAGATTTCCCCAAACCATCACCGTAATCTATACATTTTTTATTTCTATATTGACAGACTTTCAATCAAGCTTTCACCCACAGGCCAGTGTAATAGACTAGAGAGCTTAGCATTTTCAGGTTTCCAGTTCAAATCCAGTCCCACGTGACAGTGACTAGGTTATTGCTACCTAACAGGGTTTAGTAACCTTTGTACATACATCACAAAAACCAGCACCACTCAGAACCCCTTCTTGGAAGTCTCACCTAATGATGATTTTTCCAGGACAGACAAACTATTTAGCTGGGATGAGAAAGAGTATACAACTATGAGAGGTACTTTTTTAAATGTGCAATTTTGTGTGAACCATTCCTGATGTGAAAAATCCTAATACACACAAGTAAGTAATGATTTGTTTTCACAAACATTGACTTGTCAGTGCAAATGAGGGCTTGTATGTGTGAAATATTGTACCATTAAAAATCTGGCCATCTGTGAAGATTAGTATTCTATTTTATATGTGGAGATCCAATAGTGTGCTTATCACTACATAGAAAACAGAGGAGAAATGCCACTGCTTTGAGATGATTGCAGTGTAAGGTCCCAGTCCCGCAAATTCTCATATGTAAGTGCTTAACTTTTAAAATCAGTGGGACTGCTCACATCTGTGAAGCTAAACATATACATAAGTGTTTGCCGGATCAGGGCCCAAATAGAAATATGAGACATAAAGCACTATCAGACCAGACATTGGGTTCCTCGCACAGTGGGTGAAGCAATATTTCATTTATTTTCTGGAACTTTTAAATAAATAACAGCACTTCTGTGGGTGGTGGATCAACTCTGATAGGCTTCACAGAAATGTGTTTCAAGGAAGAATTTAACAAGAGTACTGCTGACATGGTACCTGTCTGGGGCTATATAGATAACTTCAGCCTCCAAAGTTCTTAATCCGATGCCTTTCATGAGCACTAAATTCACATTGTAAAATTTAAACAGGTCAGGCTAAGGCCAGAAAAACACCAGTGCAATTTGTCAAATTATTGTTAAATTGTCTCCTTACTCTGAAATTTCTTAAATAAAACCACCACAGTTTGACAATAGCCCTGGGTCTCTTCATAGAACCATGGACAATATAATGCCTATTAATATAAAACCCTATTAAAAAAGATAGTTAATCATGTCCTTAACTATAAGCATATACTTATTTCCCAATGACTTCACTATTGTAATTAACTGCCAGTTGAAAAGTGCTAATATTAATCTTTTAAGAATTTAAAGAAAATCAGCAGATTATATAAACATATACGGTCAGATTCTGATCTGTTACACCAGTGTAAACCCAGATCAACTCTGTTCAAGTCAAGAGAATTACTCTAGATTTATACTAGTGTAATTCAGTTTAAATTGTGGTTGATAGCCGCAAAATGCTTTCTGATTTGTTTTTCCAGCCCTAAAATATGACCATCACATATGCAAATATGCAAAAGTTAAACATTACTGAACACTCAGAACTTCACTGGGCTAACATGAGAGTACAAAATTCATCCATATTAATCTTTAAGGCCTGATTGTGGAATCTTTCCTCATGTTGGTACTTGTGTACATTGGAAAATATTATTGTGTGAGAACGTGTTGACTAACATAATGTTAAGCTCTCAGAGTAGACCAAAAACTCTTTGCACAAACTGGTTTTGGCTTTCCCTAAGGTCTGTCTATTAACCTTGACGAGCTGACACTTTAGAGTTTGCGCAACAAGCTGACCTAATGTTAAACATGACAGTCGTGCTGTACTGTGTTTACTATTGTCTTAATTAATATGCAAACCCAACTCATTTGCTAATAGTGCTCACCACATGTATATCTCATATATGTAGCCCCATTAATTCAAATAGCAGTCCTTGTATGAACAGGTGTTCCCTGTGTTGAGAAAGAGTCACACAACTGAGCCCATAGAAAAATAAATGCATCGTGTCAAAATACAATTGCATCATTAACTCCTACTTTCTATTTAAAAATCATGTTTATACCCCATCTCCATCCAGCAAAACAAGAAACCCACTATACAATGCAAGGTGAACGATCATATTTCTTAACAGCATGATACTCCATAGTATGGAAACATATTATACTAAATGCAAGTTTACGCAGTAAAGTTTCATGGTCCTGAAGGGTCATTACTTTTAAATGTCTCTTCATACATATATTCATTATTGAGTTATAATCCATGTGTCACAGTTTCAGGGTAACTGCACCCGTATCTCCATTCCATGGTCCCTCAAAGGCACCTCTCCTGGGTGGAAACCTGTCTGATTCTCTTCTAACCAGGGGTTTTAGGCTGCATAGCTCCCTGCCTTATACTGCAATATTACCAGCAAGCCAGTCTACCTAAAAGGTCATTTTCCTGTGCATTGCTTTCACTACAAGGGCCATGCCCAGCATATTTCCATCAGTTAAAAGTCACCATGCATCTCCTTCTAAGAAAGCACATTCATTCTTAAGGTAAAAGCATTACTGAGAAAGCATATCAAAACAATAGAAGAACCTACGTGCAAGCTAAAAGCTTATCTGAGGCCACCCCCATTTCCAATATAAATCTTCCGGTTTCATAACTACACTTTGAATACGGCCTTTCAACCAGTTGTGCACTCACTTGATAGTAATTTCTTCTAGACCACATTTCCCTAGTTACTTTTTGAGAATGTCATGTAGGACTATGGCAAAAGCCTTACTAAAGTCAAGATAGATCATGTCTACTGCTTCTCTCCATAGTAACCCTGTCAAAGATAATTAAATTGATTTGGAATTATTTGTTTTTGACACATTCATTCTGGGTATTCTTTATAATCCTATTATCCTCTAGGTGTTTACAAGTTGATTGTTTACCTGGCGATTCAGTGGCAGTCGACGGGAGTTATGCAAGCTACGTATAATTCCCGTCGACTGCTGTGCTTCCCTTCTGCACAGCGTCTTGACTGCACTGCGCCGATGAGAACTGCATTCCCATCGATGCAGTGCTACGCCACTTGAGGGGGTGGTTTTACTGCGTCGACTTCTGGATCAATTGAGCGGGTCTTCACTGACAGCTCAATCGATCCAGATAGGTCGATCTGACGGCAGCAACTTTGCCACCATCAGTGTAGAAGTATCCTTAATAATTTGCTCCAGTATCTATTAAAATTAGATTGACTGGTCCTTAAGTTCCCAGGTCCTATTTGTTCCCTGTTTTAAAGCTAGATACTATGTTTTTCCTTCTCTAGTCTGCTGGGACCTCCCCGTACTCCATGAGGTGTCAAGGAACCTGAGTGATTTGCCTTTCTCGTCCCTTACTCTTTTCACTTCCTGGAGGAGGTAGGGTTCCCCTCCCCACTATGGAGTGAATCCAGTCCCTGGCCCACAATGAGACATAAACAATTCATACACTTAATACAAATATATTTTGTCTCCAAAATATATATATGCAGGAAGTTGCCCTATCTGTCACATCATGTTTCATACGTTTTACAAACTTGAATTATAGAAAGCTGTGTGCCTGGATAGTAAAGCAAATACAAAAAGGATTAAGTTGAAGCTATGCTAAGGTTGAGGTACAAACTAATTTTCGCCTAATCCTACAAGTCTTCTGTGCAAAGGCTTCCAACTGAATGGGCTTGCAGGATAAGGTACCTTAAAAGGAAAGAAATTCAAAGCTGAGGCTGGAGCTCTGTCTTTACTCATTGCCCTTCTCTCCTTGGTTCACCTCACTGTGCTGAGATATTTTGGGATCGAAGATCAGGGTTTGATGTGGCTTACACTTCCATACAATGTGTTGCAATATTTATGAAAGGGTGAGTTATGAAAGCAGTTGAAACCATTTAAGGATGGGTTCAATCTTATCTTTGAATTCTCTTGCTTTATCACTCAGTATCACAGATTTACTATAAACTGAGCATACTTGGTTGCACTAACACCTTGCCTATTCCCTTGAAGCCTGCCTCTTTCTTTTATCCATTGTAGCTTTAAAAAAGGAGGGAGGGGAAAGGTAAGGACAGCATTAAGAGAACACACCAAAGATGTGCTACTTTAAAACCGCATTTTCAAAGCTAGATAGAGTTTATATTCATAAAGCCAATAATTCCCAGTGTTCCCGAGGATAGGGCAAAGCTGATGACATGGCATTGTTGCTAAATTCCCATAAGTAAAATGAGTTTAAATTTAATTGGAACTGACTGTAACATGGAGCTCAGGCTTTTGAACCATTTTGAAGGAGATGATTGTATTACACTGTGACTTCTTTTGATAGTAGAGAGTAGGGATGTGGGGGTAGCAAAGGTTAGGGGTCAGATTAAAATTCAGTTAACAGTGAACCACTACAGGAGAGAGAGAGAGTAAGGAGAGAGAAGTCAGATGTCAATTCTTACTCAAATTAAAATTAAATAAATAAATAAATTCAAATTAGACCACATCAGCACTTCTTTGTGTCTGCTGGCAGGAGGACCAAGAGAAATCTGCTGATATCAAACTGATTTTTAATACAACGTCCAGTAAACCAAGTGCTGAAAGATAACTGTTATCTTAAAAATAATCTTGTCAAAAATGACTGCCATGTCATATCTATAGGAATAAGCCAAAAAAGAGAGAATTCCCAGTGCATCAGAACAGGCACTAGTGGCCTGAATTCTATCCAGGACTCTAATCTTTTGACATACCCAATCTGGTCCTTGTATATACTATATAATGATAGTAGTAAAAGAAATCAATGGTAAAATAACCTGCCAGAAGCGTTCAACTCTGATCATCTCAATAGGCAACAGCTAGATTAGATTTGAGCCTCTCTTGTTAGTCAGGTTGTTGGGTTTAGTGTGGTGTTGGTGGCCTGTGATAAACAGGAGGAGATGATCTCGTGGTCCCTTCTGGCCTTAAACTCTATGACTCTAGGTGTGTAACCTTACTTCAGAGTTCTTCTTTTCCCTGCTTTCTGCTCTTTAGCATCTAGCTACTGCAGAGATAGCTACAGTAGAAAGAAAAAACTGTATCCAGTAGCTTTCATTAGGCTACCATGATTCAAGGTTATATTGATAGTGAGCACTACAAGGGCCACATTCTGGCACAATGGCTGAGTTTATGCAGGGGTTTTCCAGAAGTGTTGGGGTCACAGTAGACTCCACCTCAGTGGTGAGAGCCCCACAAGAGATGCTCTATGCCTCATCAGAACCGCAATGACATCCGCAGGCACTGCATTCTCCTGGTGAAGGCATGTGGTGAAGAATCCACCCTGCTTTTTCCCACATTGTAATGCCTTGAGCATTGGTATAAAGGAAACTCTCCAGTTGTGAAGCCATTGAGGCCTTCCACATAGTAGGACATAGCACATAGGTTGTAGAGCTTTCTATTGGGAGTGATGAAAGACTATTTACTCAAATCATTTACAACTGCAGTAGCAAAATAAAGAAGCATTGCTTATATCTCAGAAGTGCCCAAAGACACAATCTGGAGCTCCATTGCTCACAAAAACATAAACTAATGCTTTCCCAGTCTCCTAACGAGCTTTCAAATGTGAGGAACAATTCAGCACAGAGAAAGGGAAGGAGTACACATCCTAATAGTTCTTATTAACTTTAATTTAAGTAATTGCGCATTATATTAACATTTCCAATATAAATCTCTTGCCATCTAGATAAAACTGAGTGACAGATGGAAAAGATGGGAGATGGTAAGGTTTGTTTTTCTGTTTTAAAGGAAAACCACCCAAATATTTTTAAAAGTTTGTAAAAAACAAAGTATTTTTATAATTATCTAATCCAAAAATTGCTTTGATTTCAGAAATTAAATTACAAAATTTAAATTTGGCAAAAATTACTTTACACTCACAAATTTATTTTGAAAGACTCAATGGTTTTGTTATAAAACAAGTTAAACATCCAAGTTATTAAATATGGCTACAGCACATGAAAAGCAGTCGCTTTTATGAGGATTTTTGGTATATAGTATTAAAGCAAAGTATGTGCTGTATGTTCACATTTTAGACCAAAACATGTTGAGAAGTAAGTAAATTGAGTAGTAAGAAATACGTATTTAAAAATCTGCACAGATACATGAATCTATTTCAGAGGTACACACACGAGTAAAGTTGGGATGAAATTTTGAGTGAGAATGTAGAAGAAGTTCAACCACTCTGAGTGGGACAACATCTGAATGGCAAAAAGTTGAGTGGGGCACCTGTTGTATATTCTTATATGGCGCTAATTACCATAGTATATCTGATGACCTCACAATCTTTAATGTATTTATCTTTCCCTTCATGCCTGTGGGATAGGGAACTTATTCCCATTTTAGATGAAGAATTAAGAGAGAGGAAGTGATTGTCCAAAGCATGCTGGAATTTTCTGGCAGAATAAGGACTGAACCATCCTTCCCCTCAAGTCCCTGTTAGGTACTTTAGTGAGTGCACCTTTTTTACTGAGTAGGTAAATATGGTTACTATGTAACAAACTGGAACACATTTGAAAGTGATAGCACTAAAGGTTGATCTGTACCACAAACTACTAGAGACATTCCTAATTTGTGCTTTTCAACTTCTGCTCACTATTACTAATGTTAGCAGAAATCTAGCGCTTTCATAATTTAAATGTAAATAAAAAAATCCATCTGTACTCCCACTGTCAGGAACTTCGCTGCTTCCAGGCTCACTTGCCTAGCAACCCAATGAGCTCACATGGGCCCAATAAACCCTCACTAAGTGATTGTGCTCCCTGATTGGTCAGAAGAGCCAGCTGATCACCATTTAAGCCATGTAAGCCACAGCAGCACAGTGACTGCTCAGTGTGTTCTAGCACTGTGCTAGACCTGCTTCCATGTCTGCTCACTCCAGCCCTAGTCCCTGCCTACCCCTGAACCCTTGATTCCTAACTCCTGGCTTTAACTATTGGCTTGCCTTCTGACCATGCCTCTGATTCTACTCTGGTCACTAGGCCATACCTCTACTCAGACCAATAAATTGCACTGCCTACACCTTGGTGGGTGACACCAACCTGGTTTTATGACATCACAAACTGAATTTTAAAAACATCCATATTTTTCTCCCATTTTTCTCCCATATCAGCAACTATTAAGTACACACAATGAAATTAGTTTTCAACTACCCCTCAAAGACCTGCCAAAATCAGTTTCTTAAAGGAGGTTGCTTTCTAATGAAGGTGGTACAAATTTGTACTTGGTGTGAGTTATATTGTCATGCTAAGGAAGTGCATCACTCCTGCAGCATTTCATGTCTTATCATGGATCTGTAGAAAGAAATGGTGTCATGCTGACTGGATTGAGGAGGGGCATTTATTATATTATTTAACATCAATATGTCAAAATCATAATAATTCATGTGAGATATGCCATACCAGGTACCGTTAGAAAGGCTATAATGTGCCAAGTAAGATGATGATGTTTATGTTCATGTGTTATATGTGTAATGGAAGTTATGGATATGTTTGATATATCTGTATTTCAAATTGTACTGTGTCTGGGCGACACCCCAGACAGGATGACTGCAGCACTAGCCTGCTTAATGGCTCATTAAGAAATTCACAGGTACAGGGGACCCAGGGGGAGAAGTCAAGGATATAGCTGATGAGTCACCAGGACTTACTCATGTGACTCTGGACACCATCTTATTCCTGTAAATTTCCACAAGCAGCATGGCAAAGGACATAAAAGGCAACTCAAAAGTCTTCAGCCTACCTCTGGGTCAATTCATCTACAACTAAACTGAAGCTGTGAAACAAAAGGACCGAGACCCATCCAGGTACTAGATGTATACCAGAGGGACTGTACAAGCTTGCAAACTCCACAATTCTATTAGAAACCTGATATATATGGACTTTCAAATCAATTGTATTTGTCTGATTGCTTTAATCCTTTAACACTTCTCTTATAATTTGTTTCTTTCTTTTTATAATAAACCTTTAGTTTTAGTTACTAAAGGTTTGGCTGGCAGCATGGTATTTTGCATAAGATCCAAACTTATATTGATCTGATACTGTGACTGACCCTTTGGGGTCAGGAGAAACCTTTTTGGTAAAGAGCATAGAGTTTTAAAGAATTGGTCTCTTTACTGGACCTAATGGCTGAATGGGAGCCGGAGACTGAAATGCAATGAAGGGGGCTGTGTATATTTTTATTTTGGCTTCTTGATACCAGTGTGGGGAATCAGAAGCACTATTTGTGGCTGGTTGGGAAGTCTGAATTCAGTGTCACCCACCAGTGCTGGGAGAATCTGCTCTCCTTTTACAGCCTGCCCTGACCTTGGCATTTTCAGGTGGCTACCCTAGGAATGGACGAATCACAGATGGATACGGCCATACATGCACAATATCATGTCACCGGAGGAAGGAATATTTTTTCCTTTTGAAAGAGAAACACAGGCTTCTCCTCCAAACAAGGACATCTACAACAATGAGCTAAAGCCATCTGAATTAAATAGTCCCTGCTCCCTCCTGATAAGGCCATCTGTGCCATGAGATTACTGCCATTGTCCAGCCAGACTTCTGATCCTATTAAGTCCCATCTTGCTTCTCCCTATACAAATAAACAGTGGCCACTTCAGATCCTAACCTCCCACTCTCTTGGCTCAGCAAGCTCTCCCTACTGGTCCGGGTCCAACCCTCCCCACAGAACAGCAGTCTCTCTTCACATTCAGGAGCTTTCATACCTTATTAGCAAAATTCTTTCTTCACCCCCTTACCCTGGCAACAGCTTCTAGTTTACTCCACCTCCCTGTTCCTCATCAAATAAACTGTGCTAAGGCTGAGAGCCACCTATTGAGTACAATAGAATGTGCTAAACAGCCTACATTTATTGTCCCACTAATGTCACTCCTATTTCCTGGCCTGACTCTTATTCACCTTCCCTCAACACCTCTTGTTGCCCTCCCTGCAATACATCTATATAGAAGGACTCTCAAATTCCTTTCACATCTTCTACGCAGGGAAAGGGGAGCATATGGTGCTTCATGGTCTTGCTCCTGTGTGCTGGTGCTGCCTGATGCAGAGGAGCATTTTGCCCTAAAACTCTTTTTCTGTCTAGAACACTATTGGTGGTAACAGTATATTTTAAGTGGCATCAGTTTCAAGTTTTGAGTCTTAAGGTGACTCTCACTAGTGATCTATAATTAATTAAGAACTGAGTAATTGTGTGGTCCATTATGACACTTCCCGGGGAACCTAGGTTGGGAAACATCTCACTACCACCTGGCTTTCGCATAAGGAAACCTTGTCTGTACCTGCCGTGGGTCAGCTTCTCCACTTCACTGGCCGTGGGCAACAGAAGCCTTCCCCTCTAGGTTTTGCAGGCCCTACTGGCACTCTATGGGTTAGTGATTGGCACACCCCAACCCCAGGCCCCTTGGAACATCTCCCTGGAGTGTTGAGCCCCAGTCCACTGGATACTCACAATATTCACAGATTTGCTGTTTCCAAAGATACTCTTCTTCCCAGATTATCAGTTTCACCTCAGATCACCACTCCACTTAATTCATAATACTGGGATTTGTTTATAGTGAAACCAAATATTTAACAAAGCACAGAAATTCAGGTAGTAGCAAGTAGAAGTATTAGAAACAAATGGTTACATAAAAAATAAAATCATAACACTCATTCTAGAGTTTACTGGTAATTAGCAAGATACTCTCACGTCTTGTAGAGTATTGCTCACCCAAAATCCTTGCCGTGCTTTTCAGCCACCCTGGCTGTGATCCTTCTTTCATGAGACAAGCGTGTTGCCTGCTTGCCTCCGAGATGAAGGATTCAGTGTGTCTCCTTGCACTCTCAGCTATACCAGAATGTTCCTTCATCTTTAGTCATAAACAGAACACTCCTTTGCTCTTCTTTCATCCTGTAGATTTCCTTCTCTTATAGATTTCACAATCTCTCCTTTCACACTTGGCTTGGTATGTAAATAGGTGTGCAGTGTGACATATACAGTACACAAGTGGCCAGACAGGGAGATAGGTGTCTGTTACATCCTGCCTGAAAGGAACATTTCTGAGGAATGTCACATTCTGGTGCCTTGTCTTAATTCCAAGCCCTTAAGGACATAATTTTCAGTATAGATACATAAATCCTTAAATATTACTTGTACATATAGTTCACAATGATTATGACAGCAGTGGGCTACTGGCTCTCAGTAAAGACCTCAAATTCCACCCTTTGGTGAACTTTTATATGCAGCTATCCAATTCAGCAGATCCCTGTAAAACCCTATGCCAACTGGCATCAAAGAGTCCTTGACTCATACCCACAATAACATTTTTAGTTATACTAGCTAAAATAGACACAATCAAATCAACATCAGTGAATCTCATGCCTCAGAGCATGACTTGACAGCAAAGTTTAAGAATAAATCTTTCCTCCATGTAAAGTGTTGCATGAATAGCTTGATGTAGTATTTGAATGGGTCTTTTAGGGTCCTATAAAACATTAGATTCTGACAACTGCTGGAGGTCATATGCTGAACTTGATGGATTGTGGGTTTGATCCAGTATGGTAAATCCCACATTCTTGTGTTTAGAATGCTGTGTTTGTGTACAAAAACACACATGCCCTGGTTACTAAACAAGTTGAAAAGAAAATCCCTCCTTCAGGATCAATGGCAGAACCAGTGAGTTACAATGGAGATTTCAGTCCCTTGTGCTGTACTAATATAAATTGTGTAATATAAAAGAATACACATTGGGATGCATGGTATAAATGTTTCATTGATGTGTGTTAAAGTTGGCCTTGTTAGTGAGTGGCAAAGCCACAAGTGAAATATATAAGTTGTTCAAAATGAACTCTGATAAAAACCTTTACTAACACCATTGTACAAAGTCCATGCAGAATATATATCAAAAAAAGAACTGTTTACAAATGTTTTAGACAGTTCTCTGGCATTTCCTATCTTTTTAATACTAAACTTTGCAATCTTAATGTTTTTAATGCAGTTTTGTATTTGTAATTGCCTAGTTTAAAAAAAAAACAAAACGAACAAACTGGGGAAAAAACAGAAATTCCATCAGCCCTGTTGCTTCCCCTCGTTAACCCCCAGCTCTTTGTCCCAGTCTGTGCCACTCCAGATCTTCTTCATAGCTCAGTCCTTGACCCTGAACTCCTTGTTTCAATCCCCGCCCCAGGTCCAGCTCTTGTCTCTTCTGCTTCTCAGCCAGGCTGCTGCATCTTGGGTGCAAATGGAATCTTCAGATAATGTAACTGCCAAGTTCTTCACTGAGCATGTGCAAACTGCAATTTTTTGAAGGTTTATAATTTTTCCAAATGTAGGCAGCTTTTCACTGAAAGAACAAGAGGCACATCCCTGACACAAAGAAAGCCTCCTTGCCAAATTTCAAGTCCTTCATCTAGAGCATCAAAGCATTAGAACTTCTCAAAGAAATAGATGTAGGAATTTTTTTCACATAGTCAAAAATCATGTATTTTTTCTGAATTTTGTTCTCAGACAAGGCTGAACCAATTTGGCTGAAACTTTCAAGAAACATTCAGTCTGTGGCATACAGCTAGCATGTAATAGCATGTAATAGCAGCTAGCTATTTCATCCCGTATAGTAAAGGTTTGGCAAAGTTAAAAGTAACCCAAAACAGTGTGTTATAACGGGAAGAGTTGGGCAACCTTAAACACTGACACACACATACAGATTAAATTCTGGCATGAACGACAACTATAATAAAAAAATATGTAAATTTATATTAGAGGGTTGTTTTTCCCCCTAGAAGAGACAAGAAATAGTATATAGGTCTTTCACGTCTTTCCTAAAGCATGTATTATCTCGTCAGCTTGTATCCTGGTTGTTAGGGATATTTTTATTGATTTTTTTTTTAATCTCTGTTGTATTATGGAACACTAGCCCTGTTTTATGTATTGGTATTTTTAATATGCATGTTATCCAAAATGCTGAATAGCAAGTAAACAGTTTCAGTGGAGTTACACAGGCATAGAATTTGGCCATATTACTATTAGCACATCAAAGATATTTCAGATTGGTAATTTTCTGATCATATTATGTAACATTGGGCTTAAAAGTAAAAAGTAAAAGAGGTGACAATAAAAGTGACAGGGAATAAGCCAAGGCAAAAAGAAGAGAAAAGGAATTTTTAAAAATTGTCTTTCAATGAGAATCCAATGACTATACACTTCTATCGTTTTCTAAAAGCAAAAACTTGTGTGTGACAAATGTCACTCTGAACCCAATAACAGCAGCGCTGATAGCAGGGATTGTACTTGGTGGTATGGTGGTAGCACTGGCAAACACACAATCAGCAATTCACTGACAATGACATAACCACTGATGCTATTTCAAACTAGCCCTTAAGCAAATGAAGAATCCCAGTAATGTATAGTGGTAATGAAGTCCCCTTTTTAAGGGGCAAATAACATACTTCATATTTGCTCGCAGTGTTATCATCTAGCTATGCCACATCCTCTAGTTGTCCTCTAGTCTCTGTGGAGTCATCCAATCTCTGGAGTCATAATTTAAAATTAAGCTGTGTAATATTGTATTTCAGCATCACCATTATCATTATAGTGTTTGTCTCTGACTGGAGCACTAGCTTAATTCCAGACATCTTTCGGCCTCTAGTTCATCTGTTTAAAAAGTTATTGCTGGTAAAAACTAATAGATGAGCATTTTGAAGAATGAAGCCATCCACTCAAATTTTTTCTAACTCACACTCCCAGGTCCAGTCTCTGGCTAATATCTATGATGGGCTGCTGCTGAAAAGACTCTTTTTGCCCTTGTTTAGCTTGAGGCAAATGCTGACTCTTGCTCTTCTTAATTAAAGGAAACGTGTAGTTTGTTTGGTAGTGTTATCTTCTTGCCCATTAGCTGGGCCTTTATATAGTAAATGAAAAGAGAACTCTCTGCCAGAATACATCAAACAATCCTGCTCAGGAACTCTGTCACTAACAAAATAATTGACTTGAAAAGTGACTTCTAGAGGCTTAAGCTGCAGGCAGCACAAAATGAGCTTTTAAAAAAAATTTTAATTGAGGCTGAGATGAAAAGGACAGTGGTATTTGCAGCAAATTCAGTTATAAATAAAACTGTTATCGTAATAAGTCAAATTTGTCAGCAGGCTGGTGCTGTCAAAAACCTGAAGTGTCTTTGTGGGTGGGATCCCACAGTAGACGATGAGATTAAGGAGGGAGAAAATCTGGAGAGGGGAAAATGGAGAATTACAGAATATTTATATGTCTCTTGGTTTAAAATTCTGACTCAAAAGCATTTAATTAGATACAATTTTAATGTACTGAGCCAAATCCAGCTCCATTAAGTACATGGAATTCTTACTGGAAATAAATGAGTACATCTAGGTGACTGACAGTACAATTTGGACCGTTGGTTATGTAATGTTAAGTATAGCACCTAAGCTTGAAGTACTGTACATTACTTGAAAAAGTTTGAACTTCCAAACCTGGAAAATAATTTTGCTACATATTTTGCTCTAGATAAGTGACTAATGTATATTTGCAGACACTTGCACTTGTGGGGTTACATCAGAGGGGTGCAATTTTGTGTTGCTGTGCGATTGCACAACACATTGCTGTAGACCTTGTGAAAAACAAAAATTGGCTTAATCCAAGTTGGAGACCATTCATTAGATGATCCTTGTGTTTTGTTGCATTATAAGAAATCTTCCCTTTTATCATCTCTGCTGTTTGACTAAGAATGATGTGACTTGTCTGTAACAATTTTAGCCTTGATTGTCCAATATAAATGGAAAGTATTAAAGAATGATGAATTGATCATGATCACGTCTGAAAAGATACATGCAAAATCAACCATTCGGCAAAACAAAGGAATTCCCTGAGATGAGGAGGTGATTAAAATAACAAACCTTATTCAATAGGGCACGTATGCTCAAATCCATTGCAGGAGGTGACTACCCTTTGGGAAGATACAAACAACACTTAGGAGAAAATTCTTACTGGGGTATTCGCTAAACCTTTATGAAAGATTCAAAAGAAGCATTTGATATGAGCAAAGAAAATTTTATCTGCAAATGCTACTTGGGGAGGACCCACTCTTGACTTGTGGGATCAGTAACTTAATTAACAATGTAAAGGATGCTTGGACAGAAGTCTAATATTAATGAGGCCTTTTGATACCCCAGGGAAAAGCCTCACAAAAGCATAAACAGAAGTAAGAGGACAGGCAACTAGGAGGAGGAGACAACTTACTGAAGTTTTTTTTAGGAGAGAAACAAACACACTCTAAGTTCATGTGTACACTACAAACTTTGGTTGATGTAAAGTGGTAGCACGAACAGGAGCAGCAGAGGTACGGCTCAGTCATGCTGACTGCAAACCTGCCTGAAACTCATGAGTACATACTCAGCAGAGCTAATCCATGCCTCCACTGTGGCTAACTGTGCTACCACATTATTGTTGATGTGCTCACAGTAGCTCAATAAGAGTTAGCGTGAATATGTGTACACTTGCAGGGGAATCAGACCCCTAGCTTGTAGTGTAGATGTAACCTTAGCTGTATTCTTCTGTTCCATCCCACTTCTTGTCTTTCCTTTCTTTCTGTTCGGATTCTTATACGCTCATCTTCATAGTACATGAACATTTTTTACTAGTGCATTATGCACTATGACTAACATCCTTCAAATATCTTTAGCCTGCTATTAATTTCCCCTTATTTATTGTGCAGGTAATCGATATGTACTCAGCTATCTAAATATGCCCTCAAAAGTCACTCTCTCCAGTTCCCAAATCATTTGTTCCCTTACTGTTCTCAACTGTTGGCAATATATCCATATATTTTTGATAATGAGGTACCCATGATTAACTGCAACCTTTCATGTATAGCCATATTAAAACTTTGTAAATAGGAACTGCTAATATTACTACCCTGCTCCATGACATGAAATATCAGTATATGTTACTCAAAAGTGCAGTGTTATTCCTTGGTGCTACTTTGCATTGAAGTACCTTGTTTAAATTGCTGTCTTAAGTCTTTCATTGTTACCACTTTCCAGATTAATTACCTGCCAGATATATTAGTTTGCATTTCAACATGCTGAAGTTCATTTTGCTGTTTTTCTGTCCAAACTTCTAACCTCACCTGGGCGCATTTGTATTATTTCCCCACTCTGACTAGTATTTGCAACATCTCCCAATATAATACCATCTGCACATTTCTTTAATGTGCTGTTAACTATCTCTCTTGCCTTATTATTGAAGATATAAAATAAGACTCCACTTTACACAGATTGTTGCTAGACACCTTTTCACATCTTTATACTACTATGCTGTATTTATTACAGTTCCTTCATCTTGTTTGTTTGTTTTTAATCTACATGACAGTATTTCTAGCCAAGTCCATTTGAATTAGTTTTGGGAGTAAAATTGCATGAGAGATTGTATTAAATGGTTTGCTAAATTCCAGTTATATTGCATCTACTACTTTTCCTTCATCTACTGATTTTGTTATTCTATCAAAAAGCCATTCGGGTTTGCCTGACAAGGTTTATTCTTTATAAACCTGGGCTGCAAGTTTCCCAGCTGTTGATAAAACCATCTGTTTTGAGAGTTGCAGTCACAGTAATTAACATCCCAGCTTTACTCAAGACACAGAAGAAGTGAATTAACACTGTCTTACCAATGGAGCGTTGGTCAGCATTGGGATGACTACACAGGTGGAGACTTGCTAGAATACTCAAGTCAATTAGCACCAGAAGTGTAAGTGGCTTTCCCTGTCAGCTGAAAGATAATGACTTTCATTTGTCCAGAAAAATCCTCAATCAATTTACAAACTACCAGACAGAGAAAATGCAGAAATCATGTCATATAGTTTGGCAATACTATGTAACATTTTAGGATGGGGAGTCCCTTATCCAACTATCTTTACACTAAGCTATAGTAAATATAATAGGACTTTACGTCACAAAGTGCTGCATAAACATTACTTATTTAATTCATGTTCACAATCCCCTGATAGGCAAGCAAGGACAGGAATAATTTAGGTAGAAGAATGTAATTATCCAACTGGATTTTGGCCAGAACATCAGATTGAGCACACCTGCTTTTGTTTAAAGTGCCATGTGCCCAAGAGTGGTCTGTACCTTTTATCTGAAACACAGTACTCCCTAACACTAAGAGGAAGCATTGATTCAGTACTTACACACATGGGGAAATGCCACCTACAGAACTGCCAGTACAAATTCCTGCATCTTCTTAGTTTTCTTTTGTGATTTCCCATCCAAGTACTGACAAAGACTTTGGGACTGATTATGAATTTACTGACACCTGTATTCCCATTTACTTCTACTGGGCTCATCATCAGGTCCTTTAATGAGCTCTGAAACGTTCATAGCCTGAGTCTATATGTATGGGCTATTAGATCCTCTAATTTCTCATGAGTGACTTGAAATTGCAAAGCAAGAGGAAGAGTAAAATGAAAAGGCATTCTTTCATAACTGGGGATTTCAAGGATAAAATAATTAGCAGTCTCCTGCTTCCGTCGGGTTCTAGTAATTCTGCCAGATTGCCTTAACGTTTTTCATGAATTTAATGTCACTGCCACAGGAAATAATTTTAAAAAGTAGAAACTATACCTTTTTCCATCCCTGTCCATTGGAAATATCTCAGTTCATGACAAAGCCTGGAGGAAATGGTTTTGTGTTTAATCCTTACATGCAGAACAATAGATGGCAAGTCCTTTACTAGTGGTGGATTCATGCCATGACAAAGGAGTACAAAATGGCTCGATGGAACAAAACTTGTAGCTGTTGGGCGGGACTGAAGGGAAATAGACATGAATTATGGACTAGATTCCATTGTGCAATGAGGATTAAGAGGCATACTGTGGAGTTTTTAGTCACCCTGATGAGCAAATTTACTCATGCAAATAGTCCCATTGAAGTCAGTGGCACTCTTCATGGGAGTGGCCATTTACCAAGGGGAGTAAAGTGTTGTCATCTGGCCCAAAGGTATTTCAAAACATCATATTATTTCTCTACTTAGTCAGGAATTCCAATAGAGGGAACATGGTCTAGCTGAGGATTCTCCACCCTCTGTACAAGCCATAAGAAGAAGTTTCACTAAGTACTGGCAATGGCAATATTTCGGTTAGTGCTAGAATAAAGCAGCATGAAAGATTTCAAACAGATCTGTTGGGATTTGCTTAACAAGGTGTATTCTAAATGATAGTTACATCAAATAGACTTGTAAACCCCAGTAGGGAAAATAAATTCATTGAAGTACAGTGGCTCTCTCTTGATGTATACTCCTTTCTGACACAGGAACAGAAAACTGTAGAGGAGGTAGACAGTGGGGGCAGACAGTCAAGTTTTCCTTGTCTATTGAAATGAAATAATGGATTAATAGCTAATAATGGCAGGCTACATTTGCTTGTTTAAAGAAAAAAGACCTTGTTCTCTTTTCCAGATTTATATTTGAATCCTTCTTAACTGTGAATCAGATGGGTTTTGAAGTTTTCCCATGTGGACAGTGTGTTGTATCAATGGGTTTTCACATGTAATTTGTTGAGATTTTAGCTCTGGTCCCTGGTACTAAGAGTCAGGACAAAACTTCAGCAAGCATTTTTGCACAGAGCACAGATACTTGCTAATTCTGAGAGACTAAGTCTTATTATTGATTTAGGCCATTTAGCAAATGCCCCTTTCTGCTCCAACATCAGAATTGGAGAGAATGGTTTAGAAGTGTAAAAGTGTCAGCTGTAGGAGTTGAGGGAGTAAAGTTTTGAGCCAATGACATCTTTCTAAAGGAGCCATTCTTAGTCTTAGTAAGCTGAGAATTCTTTGTCAGTACCTGCACTAGTATAGATGTGCATAGGTGGCTGTATAGGCTGCCAATTTTGTTATAGTGCCTCCAGCCCATGCACCTTTCTGGAAGCTTAACCTGCATGGCTGTAGCTTCTAGCCCCTTTTGAATGTATGCACCACTCTCCCTCATAGCAAGAACAGCAGTAACTTAGAACTGCCACAATCGCACAGCTCTGGCTTGGCTTTTTCCACTGCCCAGCACAACTTTCTGAATGGAGGGTTTGTTCCCTCACTTTTAAACTAGTAGTAGCAGCCATAGACAGATGCCACTATGCCAGCACAGCTATGGTTTAGACAGCCCTGTTCCCTGAAAGCTTGCACAGGGGTGGTTGCCTAGGGCAGCAGTGTGTCTAGTGATAGTGTTGTCTTTGTCCCTAATGATCATAGGGATACTTTGAAAGAGTTGGGAGTTCAGTCTTGCAACAAAAGTGGGCATTTCCTCATTTAATACAACAGACAAGAAAAGAGGACAGCAGCAAAAGGACAAAAGCAAAAACACAAACAACCCACTTTCCTTTGCATATGTGAGAATAGGAAACACTGCTGAACTCCTTAGTGAAAGGAACAGAAATTGTTTGGGGAATTTTACCCTAAATGTAGACCCCCGAGCTCAGAAAAATCCTAGTTCTGGCTCGAGGTTGCATTTCTTCAATGTTTAACCATTTCCACAAAAAAAGGATGATTAGTTTTGTGCTGCAGTTCACCTCCTTGAACAGAAAGTTTTCACAGGAAGCATATGTTACCAATACCAACTTGAGAACCAAATAGCCAGTTTGTTCTCCAGGGTATAAATTTACATGTCTTTTGGAACATCACACCTTCTTACCATTGCACATCTGCTGAAAGGGGAAAAAGACTGGAGATTAAAAAAACAAAACAAAAAAACCCAAACAAAACCCCCACTTTTACTCTGTAAGCTTATCTTCCTCATTAATCTTGCATTTTCCCAGCACTCTCATTATTGACACACAAAAGAATAGTGTCATTATTCAGTTCTGTTTTTCTTATTAATGAGAGGTTCTGGTCATCAAGTTTTCTGTGCAAGTTAATTAATAAGTGTTAGCATGGCGAACTAAAAGGTGCCTGTCAGACATTGGATTTCTTATCAAAATGGGAAAGTTGTCACTGTAGTGGTACTAATAATGAAGTTTTAATTAGCTCTCAGAAATACCTAGAGCTTACTTAAGGCCTCTAAATTGGAAGTGCAAGTTTAGCTGGAAGGCACAAATATGTTTCAAACATATCAGAATAACTGTCTGGTATATCATGTGCACATTGAGAGAAAGCAGCTGCAAGGCTTGTGACCTTCTGGATAATGCTAATGTGTACAGTGTACTGTAAGAAACACTTATGAAAATATTCTAAGGGGAGATCAATTTTTTGCTTATTTTTTTTTCCTGAGTGTTATAGCTAGACAAAATATTCAGTGTCTTCATTTTATGCGTGGAGAATCTGGAATACAAAATTGAACAAAAGACTAATTATGGTATGTTTACTGCTGGAAACCTTAGCTATCATTTTTGAGAGGTGAGTACCTATGCTGTTTGCATTTATTTTAGAATAAGGCCATAACTAAGAGGCTGAAGGACCCCCTATCCTCTTGTGCTGAGTCTCTCTGTAGCAGAGAATCTGACCCTAATTGTTCAGACAAGATGTAAAGTATGTTGGGAAGGATGTTGAAAACAGAAATAAGAGAATACAGTCATGATCTCTCTCACATTCCCCTTTTACTGCTGTTTCTGAAGCTATTCTGGTAATATCTACAAATGTCATACAGACACAGAATACAAGCGCCCTGTTCTGTGATGTGAAATCTCAAAATACGCAGTCTCAGATTGCATTGTCCTTTTTTGCTGGTCTATCACTTTGCAAAATCTTGTCAAATTTGCTGGTTACAATCAATTCAAGTCTCTCTGACTTTACTGCTTTCCAGGTTTCTACCTCCCATTCAGTATGTGTTTCAGAGTATTTTCCAAAGGTATATTAGCTGGAATTTTTTCAGGTGAATATAATTTTATCATTTTCCATACCTATTTTTGTCCTCTTTCTATTCTTTGTTATCTCTTGGACATTTAATGAGCTCATATTGGTATTAATAGGAAAGAAGAATGTTGCAACTGAAAATCTCTGCTCAGATTCAAGTTCAAAATAATCATAATATTTAATAACAATATTAATACTATCTAGCTATTTTATATAGCACTTTTCTTCCGGATACTTCAAAGTGCTTGACTTTAATTCAAAATTACAGACTAATATTAAACGTATAAAAAAAGTGATAATCCTCAGGTGATATTTGAGAATATGGCCACAAGAAAAGTATGTTACAGAAAGTAAATTTATTTTTAAATTACCAATAGAAGTCATAAATTATTTTATATTCTGTCAATATAAGGATTTTTTAATGTAAACCTTGGTGTCCTTGCCAAAATTCAGTATGGTCAATTACACTTTGCTTACCTAAAATTTGCTCTGCAGTTTCAATTGGATTTATAATCCTTCGTTGCCTGTTATGGGAAATTGTCATGCGTTGTTAAATGTTACTTCAGAGGTGGCAGTATTTTAGTAGTGGGAGAAGTGATTACTGTTTGTAAAATGCTTAGGTATCGGTATCTAAAGAGCTGATTGGGAATAAAAGGAATTGAAGTCATGTGGCTGGATATCATGTAACCTTTTGAAAATTTAAGGTATGTATCCAAATTCCAGGACTTTAATTAACTAGTAGTTTTATTTTTTGCTGGATAAATTAACCCCTGTATTCCAAGAGAAGGAAAGAGCCTTGCTAACTTTGAAGAATGAACAAAACTTAAATAAAGAGGGAAACATTCTTGTGGTAATTCATAATTTCTAACACACTTGACATATCTAGATTTTCTTTAATTTCACTGTGAAGAAATAGAAAAAGAGAAACAATCAATAAGACTTTGATAACTAAGAAATCATGCAGAATTATAAGGAATATATTTAGGCAATTTTAACACAAGTTCACATAGGATCTCTAGAGAAGAAATTCTGGATTCCATAAAATTAAGGAAAATAGTACAATTCAAATTTTCTAAGTAAGCGAGGGCTAGGAACATGATGTTTAGATCAGGAACCAAACAGCATACCCCATGTTCTGCAGTTCTGCTCTCCAGATAGCAGTTAGCTAGCTGGATAAGGCTGCTGTAAGTTAGAGCAGCCCCTGTGGTTCATCTATTTTACTCCAAGAGCTCCATCGGTTTTCAGAGAAGCTCGGAATCTAGTATTTTAAAGCCTCCTTTCCTGGGATGTGCTTTTTGCGTCAAATCACAGGATACTTTCATTCTGAAGGCGGTTGCTAAAGTCCATAATCATGACAAAATCACCATGTGGGAAATAACTAATCTTCTAGTAGCTAATACTGAAGTTAGAATGCCAGTTGTTCTTTATTCTTCCATATTCTTCTAAAAATGCACTTTTGATGATATTGTTACTTTTCTTAACTATGCCCAAGGCAAGCCTTAGGTACTTGCAAGTCCAAAGCTATTGCATTTTTTTATGTGGAAGTGCATGTATTTGCACATTGGAGCAGGAAGGAGGAAGTTGAGTGATCCTGGAGGAGGTTATTCCATTTAGCTAGAGAGTTTAAATTTTAACAAATAACCAGAACATCTGTTTTAATTGGTTGTCAGTTTTAGTTTGGGAATGCTTAAAACTCTTTTTGAGTGAATCATAGTGTAGATAAGCAAGATTTGCCAAAGTGCTGTACCAAAGTATTTCAGTCCTTCTATTCCAACTCTTGAACCAGTCATTCCAAAATATACAAGAATAGACTGTGGTTTCTGTCACAGATCCAGTTGGAGCCTCCTGCTGGTGGCCCACCGGGTTGCTGTGAGGAGAGACAGCTGCTGCATTCCTGGTGTTTTAAGCCTCCAGAGTCTGAACAGAACCCAGGCCCTTTCCCAGTCTTGGGTTCCCTAGGCGCACTCTGGGGTGAAGATCCTCTTTCTAGCACCTCTCTCCAGAGATCTATGACCACAGGGCCAAGATGCCTAGCCCCTGTGCTCACGGCTGACTCCTCAGACTCCCCGTGTAACTTAAACATGCCCTGTCCCAGAACTCCACCCAGAGTTGCAAGTCTTCTGGTTTATCTCTTCAAGGGGCCAGATAGAAGGAGTAGCATTACCACATAGTCACACAGACACTTTGCACAGATTCTAACACTTTTTTGTTCTTTACTTAAGCATGAGAAATACATGGATGAAGGGAGGGAGGTACAACTCATGTATAAAACAACAAACAGCCTGAACACAATACTCCTCACTCTAGCTCACTGACCCTTGTGAGTCTTTGGGGGACCATCTGTGTTCAGGTAGACGGGTCACTCTCTCCATCAGACTCCTGCAGCAGCTTCACTCATATTAAGTGGTGGAAAACCAAGAACCAAAAAGTAAAGCTGCATTTTATAACCTTCCAGTCTCCTCTTTCAGGTGACTCCCTGAAAAATCTCAACAGGTGTCCACAGAATCCGACTTATTGTTAAGCAGTCTCTCTCCTGAGAAACCAGTTCTCAAAGTAGAAGTCTGTCTATTTTCTAGGATCTTTATCTTTCAGTAGAGGACTGTCCAGATTAAATGACCCTCTATTATCAGCCCTGCACCACTACCCACCCTGTTGGAATTTCAGTCCTAGATGGAAGTAAAGAGGTAACAGAGAAGTTAAAGACCCCACATCCAAAATGGAGTCTCCAGCATGATACAGACACACATTGGGGGGAATTTATATACCGAAAAGAAATCCTAAATTGTAGAGACAGTTCCCCCATATCATCACAGTTTGATTATAATCTTAAGCATAGATATGGATAAGGCCTCCAAGCTCCTTTTCACTTTGGGCCAGATTGTTCTTGAATGGCAATGGCTTGCACAGGTTTCAGTGCAGAGGCATACCACAGTGGTAGAAGCTCTAGGGCAGCGGTTCTCAACCGGTGGTACACGGAAGAAGGCTGGGTGGTACGCGAGGTGTACCGCGCCGCCGAATCCGCCGCAGCTGGAAGGGCCCTCCCACCCACCCTTGCGAAACTGTGCCACCAAAAAGGAGAAACGGCAGAAGGGTTTCGGCGGAGGGCAGTGTTCCCGACATGGAGCCAGCTGCGAAACTCCGCCGCTGCCGAAAGTCCCCCCGCCCTTTTTTCCCAAGTGGTACTCAGGTAAGGTACAGTCAGGTCAAGTATTTGACCTGACTGTACCTGACCCGAGTGGTACTCGGGAAAAAAAGGTTGAGGACCGCTGCTCTAGAGGAAGGCTATCAAAGGAAAACAATGTTCCCGGGATGGATGAGGAATGCTTCTCTCGGCACCTTCAGAGGGTGCTACAGTATTCACCTCTGTCCAAAACCAGCCAATTCTGCTGAATAATGTGGAATGGAGAGGCAGGACTATGTCCCTGGTCGTCTTCTCCCCCCTCCTTTTATGTTGGCCATGAAGAAGAAAACATGCACCTTCTATTCCTACATCTAATCAAATGAATGATCTTGAAGCACTTTTTAAAATTACTTTTTTTAATGTGTTTCAATAAATAAACCTAGGATTCCTTTTACAAAATAAGTGCACACTAATACAGCATTACACAATAGCAGTCCAAACCATAAAAATCTTGCAATAGCAATAGTATGGAATGCTGTCATTTTTGTAAGGCATGAGACTCTCAAATTCCTTTCCACTTATTTCATAAGCCAGGGTTTAACTAATGATGTGTGAAGTGTGAACCTCAAAGAAGTCTGATCTAACACTCATTGAAATCAATGAAAGATTCCTGCTGTCTTCAGTGAGCTTTGATCACACCTAAGGCTAAAACATCTCTTTCCAATTTATTGTAGCTGTCAGCTGGGTTGGGAATACTTTGGGCCAGGTCCTCAACAGTTTAAATAATCATAGCTCCATAGACTTCAAATAGTGCTCCACTAATATAGACCAGCTGAAATCTGACCCATGAGGATAGTTTCACGTGCAGCATTTCAGTGAATCAAAAAGAAGTGAAAAACACATTTTAATTGTAAGCCTTGCCAAAGTTTTTCAGTCCTCCTATAGAGGTTTGGTTCTGACCCATGCTGTGGGTGAAGTTTTAAGCAGCTTAATAGAGCAGATTCTGTGCTGTGCCTCTGAGTGGTACAGAAATAGAGGGTTGCTGAGTGAGCCAAAACAGCGGCCAGCTTAAGTTAGATCAGCTCTTCAGACTTTTCTTATTAGGTATAGCTGCCAGTGAGATGCAACACAGCCCAGAATCCCTTTGACTCTGAATGCTGCACTTCCATTCTTCCCTCCCAAACTTCCCACCATCATACATTCACTTCCAAGGCCATTAAGAGGCTAATGTTGCTCCTCTGCTGGGGAAATTCTCCCCAGCTCCTTCCCCCACCCAAAACGCACTGGAACAACATTTTAAGGGCAGGAGAAGGGCCCCAAATTGTCTGAATCCAGTTTGTTCATTCTAAATTAATGTGCACATTTTGTGAAAGTGAAGATGTTATGCACCACACACACAATTGTGATAACTAATAATAACTGATCGTTGCAGTTTTTAATTTTGCAGTGCTTTGCAACTGCTGATTCCCAATGTGGCTCCCTTTGACATCAATATCAAAACTCCAACTGACTTTGGAGTAAGCACCGACGGGTCTATTATCTGAGGTCCCATAGTATTTATTACACCCATCTTACAGATGAGGAAACTGAAGCTGAGTGGTTAAGATTTTTGCTTAAGGCCACAGACTGACAGAGTAAGTCAGACAGAATAAGAACTCAGAATTTCTGATTCCCAGTCATGTCCTCAAAGTATTAGACCTAGAGCTTGACATCTTACTCTGTGTAAAACTTTTTTGAGAGAAGAAATGGATCTTAACACAAGATTGATTTGCTGAAATTCCATGAGACTGACTCTTTCTCATGCTGCTTTACTAACAAGTTAACAATCCCATTTATTTCCTGATCAATAAACAGCGAGGGACCCCACTGTCTTCTAACTGACTCCCCCTAAAAACTTGTATAATTTCAGCCCTGAGGATGCCTGAGAAAATGTGAATGTTTACTCCATTTTGATCTTATTTTGGTGAAGAGCAGACACCTGTGGCTACATGTGTATTACCTGTTAATTCTGTATTTTGGGAAGCATGATGATTGCTGAACATTTTTTTGTATGTCTGCTACAGTATATTCAGAGAACAGATACTTTCTATTAAGTGTCTTGAGGATAAATCTGCTACTGCTAATCATTTACAAAGAAGAAGAAGAAAATTAAATCTAGTCAGAGTTGAAGAAATTCAACTGTGATTTATCTGTCCCATAAAAGAATGTATTTAGGTGAAAAGAAGCTGCAGAAAGCTGGACTCTTTTTCCCCCTATATTGTTGTGCGAACTGTAATTGGAGCTTTGGTTTCATTGCAAGCTCATCCAAACTAATTGGAAGCTAAGTACAATCAACAGTAAGAGTAGACTATTGTTGTTAATAGTTCACTTACCACCATAGGAAGCATTTTGTACATATTTTACATTGATCATTAAAAGATCCTAGATTTGTGTCAGTAGACGTTTTGTTTAAATGTAAGACATTTTAATTAGGTATCTAGTTTTGGAGTATGTTAAAGTGTTTCATTAATCTTTAAGCATTGTGGGAGTATCCATAACAAAAGATCTATACAAGTCCTTGAATTTTTGGTTTTGATTAGTTTAATTATCCAAGACCACAGCCAAAACAGGCATCAGACAATGTTTTACAGACAGCTTCCAGAACATCACAGAACTAAAGGAAAAACTCAGCCCTTAGTCTCCAAACACACAAGTTATGTTGTAAATGGAACACTAGATCCATTAGTTTAGGGCCCAATTTCAACAAAATCATTATCACTAGAGCTGTGTGAATAAGGCATTTTAGATGGCTGACAATTCTGAAAAAAATGAAGAAAAAAGTTTCAGGTTGAATAAAAGGCTTTGTTTGGCCCAGAATGTTTCATTTTAATTTAAATCATTTTAAAGCCTTTTTTAAAAATAAATTGTAAGGAAATTTTGAAATTTGTTTTGGACTGAAAAATCAAAATATTATTTTGCAAAGGACAAAATTAAACATTCCAACTTTCAAGATTTTGGTTTTTGTTTTTTTGTTTTGAACATGAACAATTCAGGTGAAACTGACACAAATTGGCAAAATGTTTGTCATTAAATCTGCTGAAAAAATGAATTTTGGCAGAAAAATTTTGCACAGTTCTGCCATGAATAGTCTTTTTTATGTGGGCCCACAAATTAGCAAAGCACTTACACCCACAACTAACTTTAAGCACATTAGTAGACTTCATGTGCTAAGTGCTTGCTGGATCAGTTTATTTCAATGGGACAGCACACACAAGAAAGGGTTTTAAAATGTGACACTTAGGCAGTAAAAGGAACTGATAAATATTAGGATATATTCCATCCCATCAAGGTCAGTATTATGCATTCACACTTAATTTGTTGCAAATTAAAGTGCAAGCCAGTCATTATCAAGAAGGATAAAAATTGGATAATAGATTGCCTCAGACCTGGAAGAAGAGAAAAAGGGAACGAAGAAGGGAATAAGCAAGGAATAACGTGCAACTTTAGGGTAAATGGATTTAATTTATTGAGGCTCCATAACTTTACTAGACTTTCCTTCCAATGAAACATCTGAATGTGATACAGGATTAAAATGAACACCCATGATCTCTTCTAGTTTTAAGAAACTAATAAGACAATTAATGTGCACTGGCTGCACATATTTTCTATATTTATATCGTGAAAGGGGAAGGATAAAAAGAGTTCTAATATTTTTTTGGAAATTCATTACTAAAAGCAAATCTGGGCTTTTTAGAATGCATTGGTTATTACAAATGCTACCCTTGGAATGATTTGACTTTGATGTTTGAAAGTTATCCTTATCAAAGGCAGGCTGTTTGATGGTCCACAGCAATTTCTCCAGAAATGTGTTTATGGACCTCTTTAGAGTGGCTTAGTGAATCAGCATTAATTCAACTAACATACCCTAGAACTGTGGATGCTTGAGAAGAGTGTGAGGGGGCTATAAAAGTAGAAAATGTCAGATAAAAATCTAAGTAAGAAATTAACTTTTCAAACTTAAATAGCGAATGTTTTTTTCTGCAGTGACTAGTCATCTAGGCCAGTAAATACAAGTATCAGAGAGTTCACAGTTTTGGGGCTGTTTCTCTTAACTTGAACTGGGCAAATATTTGTAATGAATAATTTATTTCATGAAATTTTAGCTCACTTTTCCCATTAAATTATCTATTAAACAGACCAACAAATTCAAACCCATCTTCACTATCCAAAATTATTCATAAACTCATTATTTCTACTGATCTTTAACACACAGTTCATTGTGAATATCCAAAGTATTGTTTCTCTTCCCTGTTTGGATGCTTACATAACTAACCACCAAAAGTGCAAGTTTAAATTGCATATGCATGTATAAAATTCAGAAGTAACACAGTGAAAATTATTTTAATTTAAAAATTTGATTTTGTTGAATATTTGAGCAGTCAAACTTAACGTTCACTTTTCATCAGTATGTGTACTAGCATAGCTTATTAGAAAATTCTGGAAAGTGAATATAAAAAAGCAGGGATGTTATCAAAGTGAAATTGTTTTACTATTCAAACAATTACTTACAAATCACTCCGCATTAGTCCAAACTTCCATGTCCCCCAAATGAATACAACCTCCAGTAAAAGGGAAAGTACAGCAAAAATTTTCCTGGAGCCCACATATATAACCTGTTATTATCATTAAAACTGGCTGGCTGGACAGTTACAAAGGGATCTCACAAAACTGCATAACTTGGCAATAAAATGGCAGATGAAATGCTATGTATAAAGTAGTGCATAATGAAAAAAAATAATCCCAACTATACATAAAAAATGATGGCTTGTAAATTAGCTGGAGTCATAGTGGAGAGTTCTCTGAAAACATGAGCTCAAGGTGCAGCGGCAGTCAAAAAAGTTCACAGAATTTTAGGAGCCATTAGGGAAGGGATAGATAAGAAGACAGAAAATACCATACTGCTACTATATAAATCCATGAAACAGCCACACCTTGAATATTTCATGCAGTTCTGGTTGCCACATCTCAAAAAGGAAGTTTTGGAATTGAAAAAAGCTATGGAGAAGGGCAACAAAACTTATTAGGGCCATGGAACAACTTCCATGTGAGGACATAATAAAAGGAATGGGACTTTTCAGCTTGGAAAAGAGACAACTAAGGGGTGTATGGGCTATAAAATCATGAATTGTATTGAGAAAGTGAATAAAGAAGTGTTATTTATCCCTTCATGTAACACAAGAACTCAGGGTCACCCAATGAAATTAATAGGCAGCAAGTTTAAAACAAATGTAAGGAAGTTCTTCTTCACATAACACACAACGAACCTGTGGCACTCATTGCCAGGGGATGTTGTGAAAGCCAGAAGTATAACTGGATTAAAAGAAGAATTAGATAAGTTCATGGAGGATAGGTCCCTCAATGGCTATTAGAGAAGAAGGTCAGGGACACAACCACTTGTTCTGGGTGTCCCTAAACCTCCAACTGCCAGAAACTGGGACTGGACGACATCATTCAAAATTGCCCTGTTCTGTTCATTCCCTCTGAAGCATCTGGCATCTGTCAGATACAGGATACTGGGCTAGATGGACCATTGGTCTCACCCAACATGGGTCCTAACTAACTAGTTCTAATACTCAGAACTTACTGTTGCATTTTTTCTCATACCAGTTGTGGTGTAAGTTTTATAATGTGGACACCTATCCTCTAGAGACAGACCTGAGATCACCAAGTAACCCACACCATAACTTCTAAATAACAATTTATGGCCAATACTTCTCTTGGCTGGAATTGCCAGTTATAATAGAGGTGCCAGTTATTCCATTTTCAAACTCCTAAACTAATCATCCTGAAAGTGATGCCTTTTGTGCTTGGACCACCACAGAAACGTACCCTAAAAACTCTTGTTCTATTCCCTATTTCAGCTGAGATTCTCCATACACTGCTTCAGCCCATTTAAAAGCAGGGGCTTTGCACACTATTTAAAAGTACAACTAGGGATCTTTACTTGATGGTTTTACTGGGCTTAATATTGCCACATGATGAGAAGTTCATAGTCTGTAGAATCTGTTGTATGCATAATTTTGCACTAGATGAATGCAAGTTAATTGATTAATATAACCTGTTTGATTACTATTCTCAGATTGAATGTGACTGATAAGGAATTGTACTCCTTGCCATAAGAGATATCCCTTCAAGAACAATTGGTGAAGTTATCAATCAATGCACAAAAGCAATATACTAATAAGTAGCTTCTTTCCTTAAAAGTCATACAATTCAGTACATTTTTGATTGAAATCAAGTTGTTGCTTTACACTGAGGGTATATTCTTAATATTGCTTGACATATAAAATGAGGACGAAGGCATTATGTTAATAAATGCCTTCTAGAAGTCAGTATTTCCCAGTGGTTATATTGCAGCAGTATTTAAGTCTACTACAGTTTCCTACAGGATAAGTATTATAACTGTAATAATGGTTGGCAAATATTTACTTTTAAATGTTTTCTACTGCAATAAAGGCCAACCTTTCTCATAAATGTTTAGAGTCCGTCAAGCTACTGTAGTATTTTAGAAAATATCTCTAAATCATTCCTGCTCATGCCAGAAGTACTAAGGCAAGGTTTAAAACAAATATTTTAATAACCAAACTGAAATTTAAAAAAATGCACATAAGGCTAATTATTTTAAAGCACTGAGAGGAATGAGATACAGCAAACACAGAGGAAGTTGAGAGGAAAAAACACTAAATGCAGTTGTTAGTCATCTTCTGTGGGTACCAAAGTGAAGATCCACACCCTGTGGAGTTGTTTTTCTGACCTTAGCAGTGTTTATGTTATTTAGGGAGATGGGGTTATAAAGTATGGTGTAGCTCTGAAAAAATAATTGGTTAGATCCTGCTATTTCTGCAGTAGCCTTTTCTTTTCTCTTTCATAGTAACTTTTATAGAACTAACGAGGGCAGTAATGGTCAGAGATAATGATTGCTAAGAGCTGAGGTCAAAAGTTAGTCAGTTTTTAAAGTAAATATATATGTCTTCTCCTGAATAACAACTGTCAGATTGAACCTTGCATTGTAATTTCCTAATTAAACCCTAAACTGTTCATAAATTATTCAGCATATTTTCATACTAACCTTTAGCGCTTGTATTTAATCACATGGGATCTTTCATGAAAATTACACAAATAGAAAATAAGACTAACTCTAGAAATCTGATCCTGCAGGTTTGTTTAGTATTGTCATAAGTAAGGGAATCTGTCATATATAAGTATACTTACACTGATAACAATGACAATCCTTTAAATTTGCTTATTTGTGATTTAATATTGGGTAATAGAAAAATACAATTGAAATTATTTTGACATTACAGTATTGCTGTTCCTTAGCCCTATCCGATCCATAAATATTTGTTAGGATTTCTGTTGCTGGAACTGCATGCTGTGATTCCCCAGTTCTAAATTCACAGTGTTCAATGACATTTATTGCAACCACATTTCCACTGGTCCAACAAACTCTGTAATCCTGGTGTAGTGGGGCAGCTGCCCCACACTAGCCTGGAAAGGATTAATAAAGCCCTAGGGAGGCTGCACTAGGAGCAGCCAATCAGGGCCAAGGAGTACCTATATAGACAGCCAGCAGAGAGCAGAAAAGGCAGCCCCTCCCAGGAGCTTGGGAAGGGAAAGCTGGCAGCCCTGCAGACAGAGGAAGGTCAGCACCTTGGACAGAGCCGTGGCTAGCTCCAGAGAAGGAGCAGCTGAGAGCCCAGAGGTAAAGGCTGGACAGTGGACTGCAGCTGCCATTGAAGGAAATGACTAGAATTTCCCCAGAAAGAGGAGAGCACCGACTGTGGTACGGCCAGAGGCTTTAGAGAGACATGGTGGCAATGGTGGGCGAGACACAACTTTGTGGGGTGCTGGGACCTGTACAGCTGATTCCCCAAACTAACCAGCAGGAGGCGCGAGAGTGGTGGGTAGAACCCCATTACACCTGGGCACTTGTATTCTAACAATAGCATGCTATTAAGGGTTAATTTTCAACAGGAAATTTAAAGTTACCACACATCCTGTAGAGCCATGATCTTTGCAGTGTCAGACTTCCTGTTAATTCTCAAAGGCCTTGTCCAAACTCGAGGAATTTTTTTTAATGCATTAAGTAACATGTATAAAGTTCTATTTTAAAACATGATTGCATATAGTGTTAGAAAGGTTTTAACACCTTTGTAAACATATTAGCTGGTCAGCCAGACTCCTGCCATAGGGCTGACCATGACTTGAATGGGATTTAAATTTGCATAAAGTTGAATGCACTTAATTGCTTTGCTAAATCAGGGCCTAGATAAGGAAAAATCCTGTTATCAGTGCAGATCACCCACACTCCATTAGAAGGCAGCTGTAATAGGAAGTATAAACCCCACAATGGGATAAAAGGAGCTAAGGAGCAGTTCTGGGCCTAGATGCTGCCATCCTGCCATACCTGCAGAGCCTGCTCCAGCTGGAGGTGGAGCTTAAAAGGAAGCCCAACAGCTCAGAAGGGGAACATACAGAAGAGGAGAGAGCTATCTTGAGAGTACCTGAGTACAGGCACAGTAGAAGTCCTTATGCAAGGGATGGTCCTGACAGTGGCCCTAGAGAAAGGTCAAGGGAGGAGACCCAGGTGAGAGGTAGCTGGGAGCTTTCTCTCTTGGGTTGAGAGCCTAGGGGCTGCTCTGTGAGCTGGAATCCTGACTGGAGATTGGCCAATCAGGGATTGTAACCTACTTGAAACCCTAGTAGAGGAAGAACTTGACAGCCTCGGATGGTGGGTGTGAAACTCACAAACCCGGGCCAGTTGGAAGCTAAGTCCAGCCTGCAAAGAAGAAAGCTGCCAGCTGAGTCCAAATGGATTGAAGATTATTTTTTGCTATTTTCTGTTGGACTTTAAATGAAGGATTTTGAAGCCTTGTGGGGGAGTGAGTGGTAGGAAGTGGCCCAGGTAGACAGGCTCAAAGCACTCCAGGATGTTTGCTGCCACTGCCTCTTGTAGGGTCCTGGGTCAGAGCCCAGTGGAGAGGAAGTGTCTGAGTTCCCCATTCAACCACCCTTCCCCACTCCTCAGGAGCAGGAGAAGATAGAGACGTTGTAAGCCAAGTCAAGGATGTGCCACGGAGAGCAGGCTGAACACCTTACTTTTGTGGGAATGTTGCAGTGTGTATATTTTGCTGGATCTGTTACTCTGGCAGGGGCAAACTCAACTGGTGAGCCATTGAGCTATCTACTGAAAGTTTATCCACCACAGTATTGGAATGAATGCTGGTGAGGGACGCCGGTGATGGGTGAGAGCTGGGATCTAGCAAACTAAACAGTAGGCAGCCCCAGTATTTGGTAAGCCCAATACTCAGCACAGCAATGATATACATAAACATGCAGGTGCATTCATTCCCCTTTTAAATGTTCCAAAGCTGGCTTGTGATGTGTTTATCTGTTGCAATAGTCATTTTGCCATCCCTGAACACTGTCAGGGTTAATAAGTGCATAAAATAGTTGGAAGTTTTCTAGAAAATGGAAAATAGCATCTGGTGGAGAGGAACAGACTAAGTTTTGAAGTGGATAATTTATTAGGAACTCAGGGTTTCAAAGATATCTAAAAACAGAAAAGAAAAGAAAAGAAAAGGTTTGGTGATATTTTTTGTTTGCTTTGTTTTCTTGTTCCTTTTTAAAATGCTTTATTGGCTTTGAAGAGCTGAGTTTTTAGATGCAATTGCAGTGCCTGATTTTTTTTGTCTGTGAGATTCTGCTTTTTCCAAATGTTTTGTAATGGGATTGCCCAGACAAAAGAGGAGGGCAAGAAACGTTCCCAAGGTCATCAACAGAGTAACAGTCTTAGCCATATCAGAGCTTAGGTGGGGGATGAATAACATTGTGTTTACTAATCTTATCTGTCAGCCTAGCTACTGTCTCTAATACGCTGTATGTATCTAATCTAAGTTCTTATACTATGTCCATTAATGTATTACTATTATTTGATTGCTTAGATTTTGGTTGCTCGCCCCATGCCATACACTAGGCAATTTCCAAACACAGAAAAAGATAACATAGTCACTTCCTCTAAAAGTAGCATCATCAATGGATTCCAATGGAAGGAATTCTACTGAAAGAATAAACGTCTGCAATATTAGGTCCTGACTCTGCACTAATATACACCCCTCCCTCACTCATCCTCGTTGAAATCACTGGGATTTCATGGACTGTAATGACCCGCTCCATTAAAAACATAACTTGATGTGACTATTATCCCCCAAAGATGAGAAGGGTTGTTCTTCAGGATTCTAGACACAGTGTATCTCTCTCTCTCTTGCCCCCCATTCCATCCCCAATCCTTATAAATGACACAGCAGATGGATGGCTGAATAGGCCAAGAATAATGAAATTACTCCACAAGTATAGCATGTATACAGCAGTTCATTGTGTTCCCACATTAATTGGCAATTGGAAATATACTATAATGCACTGGAAATCCTGGAGGTAAGTCCGGCAATAGGGCACAATTTGCAAAGTCAGTATATTTTTAGGCCTGCCTTCATGTTGTTCCTTTATTATTTTTTCTTTTGATCATTCCTTTCCCTTGGTGCAATTACAGCTTCATTCCATTGCTAAATGTTCTATGAAAGCAAGATCCAGAGTCCTTTAGGATGAATGGAGATGCAAAAGGGTTGTAAATTAATGGAGAAGGATAAAAATGCTGGTGACTTACACCCGGGACAGGACCTATTGAAATTCCATATGCAGATGGAATAGTGAGATATACTAATATCATTTTCCTTCAGTGATTGCATTTAACCCAGTGCTATTCTAAATGTATATACAAGGCAAGGGTCCTAAATGTGAACACAGCCAATTTGCATACGTACAAACACTGAGGGACACTTGCAGACTCTCATTTGCATGAACATGTACATAGATATGTATCCATGAGAATTAGGCTTTTGAATATCCGTTTAGCGTTTCTATGTGCAGGTTAGTGGTGTGCATGCTCTTTTAAAAATGCATCTGTCTTTTTACTCTAATGCACTGGTTTTTAAACCCCATGACCCCAAAGTGAGTCGTAACCCCATTTTAATGGAGCGACCAGGGGTTGAAACCACAACCGGGAGCCCCGCAGGTGGCTAGGGGCTGAAGACAGAGCCGGGAGTCCCACGGGCGGCCAGGGGCTGAAGCTGGAGCCCAAACCTGACCTGGGTAAGTCTTCAAGCCTGAGCAATTTAGCTTGGTTTGCCCCCCTGTGGCGTGGGGCCCCTGCAATTGCCCTGCTTCCCACCCCCAGCACAGGCTGTGTGTGTCACCTCCTCTACTCTGGCACTTCCTGTACTCAGGCATGTGTGTGTTTAGCTAGCAGCCCACTCAGCACATGTTGTGGATGAAACCAGTTTGAAAACTTGTTGTAGAAATAATTTTAGCAATGGACCATTATCTGAAGAAAAGTGAAGGAAATGGGGGTAATGAATGGGAGTCAGTTGCCATTTGCAGCAAAAGAAGGGCTGACAACAAGGATCCAAAGAGCAGTAAAAAACCAAGAAACCCAAATACGATCCAAAATTTTTGGAATATGGATTTGCATGGATTGCTTTTCAGGAGGACCCATGGCCACAGTGTGTGGCGAATTTCTGGCAAAGGAAAGCTTAAAACTGTTTAAGATGTTGTGTCACTTGCAGACATGGCACAGTTCCCTTCACACAAAACCAGTTGGTTTTTTTTTCAGCAAAAGCTGAGAGAGCTAAAGGACCAGAAAACAGTACTGAGAATGGCAGCTACAGCAGATGAGAAAGCCTTTGAGGCGTCTTTTGTTGTGTTACACTGGATAGCTAAAACTGGGAAACCACCCACTATTGGAGAAACTTTTTTTCTGACATGTTCCAAGGAAATGGTTTAGATTATGTTGGGGCAAGGTGCAGCGACGCAACTTGATTTGATTCCCCTGTCTAACAACACCATTGCTGAGAGTATTCACAGTATGGCAAATGACGTGACTGAACAAGTGATCACCAGAATTAAACAAAGTCCTTTTTTTTCCCCATTCAACTTGATGAAACAATGGATGTGTCAGGTGCTGCTCAAATGCTAACATTTGTTAAATATGAGAACGCTGAAAAACTCCAAGAGGCATTTCTGTTCTGCAGGCCATTACCACAGCGTGCTACAGAGTAACAGCTCTTCACACTTTTGGATGCTTTTGTCTCTGATTCTGGCTTGGAATGGCAGTGCTGTGTAGGAATTTGCAGTGACTGTGCTTCAGCAATGACAGGAAAAACCAGCAGGCTATTCACCCAAGTGCAGGCTGTTGCCTCGCAAGCAGTTTGGACTCGCTGTATTATACACAGGTAAGCCCTACTTGCAAAAAAAAAAAAATGCCCCTCATTCTAAAACAGGTTCTCGATGAAGCTGTTCACACAGTCAACTTCACTGAGAGTAGCTCAGCAAGTATGCATCTGTTTGGAGTTGTGTGTAATGAGATGGGGAGCTGAGTGCTATCAGTTACTTTACCACACAGAAGTTTGGTGGCTGTCTCGGGAAAAGGTTCTCAATTGTTTGTTTGTTTGAGCTCAGCAGCGAAGTGAGAATTGTTCTTTCAAATAAATGTTCCCTGCTAGCTAAAAAGTTTGCAGAGTGGCTTGCTTTGCTAGCTTATCTGGCAGATATCTTTGAACACCTACATGTGTTAAATACCTCAGTTCAAGGGGGAGGTGCTTCCTCTTTTCTTTCACTGAACTTACCCTTAGATTGAATAGTCTTTGGGAGTTCAAAGGGAGAGAACAGGAGCACATGGGGTGATTCTTTTTATTTATTTTTATACTGTGCTTGGGACAATTTTAGTCTTTGTCTTCATTGCTAAAAAAAGTGTTTTACCTTAGCTAGCCCGCTGTAGACAAGGCACAGTATTTGTGCCTATGGTTGACTTTGCCTACCTCACCTTACAAGTATAATATTACCTTACTGTAAAAACTATGGTGCTTTGTCTTCACTGGGATTTTACTGTGAGATAACTATAGCCCATTTGTTATCTAGCTGTTAAATCAAAACTTTTAAGGAGAGAAGACAAAGACTTAGATGAACTTTCTTGTGAGGAGTCGTGTTATGTTTGGAGTAGGGGCCTGTTTGGAAAGCTGAGACTCTTGGGTTTCTATTCCCAGCTTTGCCACTGACTTAAATTTTCTGTGTATCTGCATCCCCATCTGTACAATTTGGATAATACTTTCCTGCCACAGGGGGATGCCATAAAGCATTTTGAAGCAAAAGAGCTGCTTAGTGCAAAATGTTTCCATTTAAAAAAAAAAATCTGTTTTAAAAAGGTAACCATTCCCCTCTACTGCATGAAACATTTTAAAGAAAGAAAGACCAGAATAGAATGTGAATTAAAAATACATGGTGTTTATTGCTTGGGACAGGTTTTTCTGAATGTTTCAAAATGTCTTTTATCCTGAGACATCTATGTTTCTACCCATTATCCATTCTTATCAAGCGCTATTATGAGCCTGAGAGGTGATGTTTACTAGGCTAACATCTTGTTGGTGAAAATGTGACAGCAAAGCAAATTTGTCCTTTATATTTCCCACTGCTGTGATTTATTATTTGTTTTAATATTCACAAAGTGAAGCTAGACCATATTAAACCCAGCAAAAAGCACAGGCCTAGAGCAATGTTTTTCAACGACCAGTCCGTGGACTGGTGACAGTTCCTGGGATCTCCCTGACACATTTTAGGAAGGCAGCAAGCCGGAGCCTGGTATCAAAAAGATTAAGAAACAATGTCCTAGAACAACACTTGTGTGTTTTTGTGATATAGGGATATCCTCTCTGGATAGATCTCTATCTCTCTGCATAGGAGAGAAAGAATGCTCTCCTGCGCCATTTTCTCTTCCTTAGGAACTCACAAATGAACAACTGCTAGGGTTTTAGGCAGAGGAAACTTTGGAGAGGTGGGATCCATGCAGCAAAATGGCCACACTCATTCTCGCCATCTCACATTATCTGGAAGTTAATGCAGTAAGGTCTCCTATAGAAGCTATGTGGTCAGTTCAAGGTAGGCAACAGAGCACAACACAAAGGTTCAATTGTCCATGTACACAATTCCCCTATCTCCAATTCCCCTATCTTGTGTCTTTTCACGGCTGATCTGCAAGTTGAGCAGGGTTAGGAGGCTTAAGCATTCTTACAGGAGGGACCAACCCCTTAAGTGGACAAGTTACAAAGTCTTCAAAGAAAACATCATGGAGTCTTGATGGCCCTCTGGTTACTTTTTTGTAGGAGTCCATGATCTAGACTTGAGCTAAATCTTGCTTATATACTCAGCTTATGATCCGGCTGTGTGGGAAATGATTTTCCCGTCTCACGAGAATTTTTGAGGTTTCAGAAATATCCCCATCCTGAATTGGAACAAAAAGTCAAAATCTCAAATTTTCACAAACAGGGAGCTTGAAAAAGAAATAATACTGACTGGGTCAGTCAAGATGTTTAAGACCTTCTTTCTTTTATTTTTTATTTTTTTACTCTTTTTAGTATAAATTAACTTAAATTTCTAAGCCGAATGTCATGTTGAAACAAAAACTTGAACTTTTTCTTTTTGAAAGTGTTGAAATGGGAATGACGTGAAAAAACTTTTGAAATTATTGACATTTTTTTCAAAATGGAAAATTGCTTTCCCAGCACCTCTGTAAATTTCAACCAATTGGCATTTTCCTGTGAAAAAATGTTTCATCAAATAATTTTGACCAGGTCTGCCAGTGAATAGTAATGCACAGACTACTGAAACCTGTTGAGAAGAAGACAAATGTAATTTTGCTGACAATTCAAAGGTAACATACCTGCAGCTTTGCAGGAAGTGACTTGCTGACCTGTATGTCTGCGAAACACATCTCCCAGATACATATAACAGATACTCAATGGAGTTAAACCAAAACAGGTATCAGAATTAAAAAGGAAACATTAGGATTTGATCGACTTTTATTTTTCCTTCCTCAAGATTTGAGTGTAAACAGAACGTCCTTGTCCAAAAGATGTGTATAGATTTACAAAACTGACTTTAGCAAGAGATGCTAAGGAAATGAGGCTAAGATGACAAATAATCATAAGGCATTATTCATTTTAATGGCATTCTTGTATGTCAATATCTCAAGAAAATGAGGTGAAATCTAAAGCAGCAGTGGTGGATTATTCATTTTATCTGCAGTTTTAACTATTTCTTCTAAACAGGTTTTGCAAATTATAACGGAAAGAGTGCTTTATCTTGCTCGCTGAATTCTGGAAACAGTAGCTACACTAATTGCATTGGGCTGCTGTATTGATAATGGTGGTGCCTTCCGTCTAAAAGTCATTTCAGAGAGGAAAGAAATTTATATCGCATTTCCAGTACTTTCAGATGTAATGATTGTGTTCCTTGTTATAAGCTAGATGCTGCATGAGGAAATCTTGATTCATGCTGGCAGAGGGGGAGTGACAGAAAAAATCAGGTGTCTTCCTCAAAAACATGACAAGTATTCTCCAACATCAAAGACTCAGAATTGTAAGGATTTAGTATGCTCAGCTATATTAGCTCTTTCTAGCAGTACAGAAAAGAAATGTGCCAGATTGAGATTATTTCTCAAAATGTTAACCTTCTGGAGACATTGGGCATTAGCCAGGCAGCCTCCTGACAGGCAGTCAGGAAAGGCTGCTGCTCAAGCTTTTAAAAATATAAAATGTGCAATATTTCATTAGGATTCCTTTAGTCACTCACTGCTTGTGAAGTCAAAAATGCAGAAAATAGTGTATGTTTTCTTATGCTAAATTGACTGAAATTTTTTTCTCAGTGATTCCAAATGGGTGGGGAAAAATGTTTTTAAAAAATCCAACTCTAGTTTTATGATTATAAACCAACTCTAGTTATCTGATATTCGTATAGCTGGACAATATCCTAGGTGTGATTGTTTTTAGGAATTAGTTACTGCTGTGCTTCCTCCCCTCATCCATCCCAATATGAGTTCTGCTGTGCTGTGTCTGAGGGAGTACAGAAAAAAACTATGTCTGGTTCAAACAAATCCAGGTCCCCTGAGTGCAGGGTTTATCAGTATCCTGCTCCAAACACCTTTATCATGCTATGAGAGGAGGGCAGAAAGTAATTTTTGCAGAGAGGAAAATGGTGGATGAAGGTGTCCTGTTAAATAGCAGGATGGGGAATCTGAGTATGTCCTAGACAACACTGATAATGGGGAGGAAATCCCAATGTTCTCCAGACAGATTTCAGTCAGCATAAAGAAGCATTCCCATTCTGTGGCACTGGAATGTAACCTGCAAATATTGCACTATTGTTTCAACTAGACCCTGAATTAAGGCCCAAAATAACCTTAGAAGAGATCTGTGTGGCTTCAGTTTTGGAAACACTATTGGAAACATCCTTCTGAAAGGCTAGCTTAGAAAAATCCCATCAGGTTTGCGTCCCAGCCTGAGGAGCTCTGCTATAAGAGGCAGCTGTTGAAGTATTTGGCTACTGGGCCCCTCAAGTGATGGTACAGTATGTGGAGAAACCACCTTGATTTGGTGTGGAAGAGGAAATGATTCCACTATTATGAAGCAGAGTTGTTCCTCTGTTCATCATCTGCTGATGGGGAAACCTAAAAAACATCTGGCCTGAACTGCTAAATATTTGAATTTTAAATATTTTTAAAAATGGAAAAATTGACAATTTTAATAAAATTCCTCCCCCACCATTATTTTTAACCAACTATCAAGCTATTTACATTTTCTAAATTTTGGAATTTAAAAACCAATGAAATGTAAAAACAATGTGTGCATATTTTCTCTTTTTTCCCCTCCCCCTCACCAAGCTTTATTCTCAAGAGTCAGAGGTTCGATAATAAGCACCTAAAAGTTTAATTTATATCCATATCTTATCTGAGCCTCTTCTGGTTCCACAATCTCAGCGGCAGAGGATTTCCCATAATATTTTGGCACTTTCTTCTTCCTGTTGGGACAGCAATATCACAACTATGCCACTGGTCTGTGTTATTTTGTCACTGTTACTAGTTACAACCAGAAGTTCAGAGGTCCATGAATTGATCAAACATACTGAAAACAGCCAAAGATGCCCTTCTAAAGAGGTTCATATGAATTTTAGGCAAAGAGTCATGGCTAGTTGTCATTTTATCCAAAGTAATTTATCCATTGCTGCCATATACTCTTATTTAAAAGAAATCAATAGAAACTCTAGGTCCTACATTGCTTTTATTAGTTTCCATTGGAACAGGATTGAGTCTTTTATCATGAGGTGAATGGTAAATTCTTCATTTTAATCCGGTCATGGAATGGGTAGAAGCAAAGCAATCCCATCAACATACTAAGAGTTATTGTAAATGGCACTGATGCTTTTGTTAGAACCTGCAAGAATGCTGCTAGCACATTTTCCAGTAATATCTTTACCTTTAGTGGGTAGTCTCCTTAAAGTTCTAAAATAATCCCTCTTATCTTGAAGATGAGGAATAACAGTACTTACTTTTTTTCCCTCATGGTTTCTGCCATAAAAACATATCTGTCAGTCAGCCCCTCCTCATAATCTCCATCAGAACAACTCTATAAATTAGCCAGCAATGGTCACACAGCTACACTAGTAGCCATCCTGAGCTCTTTTGCCACTTTCCTCCATGAGGAATGTGGGCTAGGAAACAGATTGATGTAAAACTGCTAGCTTGGGTCTAAGATTTGAATAAAATAACATTAAAAATTCAAAGGGCAAAGTTCAAACCTAATACCAAGGGAAGGATCAAATTGCTAAGAACTGGTATCATAAGTTTCCTTCTGTAGTGTGGGAAAACCCTGCAAAAATAGAAAGAACTTCAATTTCAAAGAAAAAAAAAAAGATTTTCATAATTTTAAAAATCTTTTTGTACTACTTTCTCTTTTCCTTTGATCTGCTATCCTGATTTAACTATATCCCCTTCCACCTTCTTCCTTTCCATTGTAACCCATCTCTTCCATCAGTGCTTGATATTTTTACCATAGAAAGGAAAGAAAAGTAACATTTAAAACATGCACAAAATATTGTCTAACTTTTTACTCATTTATAATAAAAACTTGAGTATCTGAAGCTGAAATCTGTTTCCTACTAACATCATCTTTTATCCTCACTTCCACCACAAGTTATTTTGTTGTAGGTAATTAACCAGTCTTCTGGTTAAAGCACAGGATGGTTAATCATGAGACCTGGATTCTAATGTGACTCTGTGACCCTGGACAAATCCTTTAACTGCACAGCTTTTTCAACTTTAAAGCAGGTAAAATTAATGCTCTCCCCACAGTGTGTGATTAGGTGGAAAAAAGAATGAACACTTTTAAAAATAATTTAAAATCCTGTTATGAAAGGAGATACAACAATGACAAATATTACGGTATCCTGTTACAATGTACAATTTTATAATGCTTGTAAATGCTACATAAGCAGAAAAAATTTCAAAAGATTATTTCATTCTTAGCCAGGATATTATATCAAGACATTGGGGAAAACAGTGGTGTTCAAGAGAGATTAGTTATGTATGGGGAAGCATGTCCTCTTCAATCGAGAGCCTACAGGTCACCTGAATTCATTTGTGCCTTTGTCAAGGGTCCAAATCCTTTGAAACACTTCTGGCATTCTCAGTGTCTTCTGTAGGATTTTTTCTAAAAGCACCCAGTTGAGGATTAATAGATCCAGTATTAAGTTCTTTGCTGTGGAGCATGATTCTTTAATGGCGGTTGTCTGGCCATTCATAAACTCAATTTTTATATGCATATGATCATACTATTTTCTTGTTCGATATAACACAAAGATTCTATTTCCAGGACCTCAACACTGTTGCAGCCGTGTGCACACTGACATGAATTAGGCCTATTTATCTTTTGCTGCAGTAATTCACACTGTGATTTTATGTGAATGACAATAACAAGACCAGGTATTACTCTGGGCACTTCCTAGATTTTGCCTTTCTGCACACATTCCTTTCCCAATTATTTTCCCCCATGCCAGTACTTGCGGATATTTGGGATGGTAGTGCTTAGGAGAAGGCAGTTCACTGAAGTGTTGTGTGCAAAAGGGTGGTAAAAGGGCTGATGTGAGGCTGGTATCCCCAGGGTGTCATATTTTAAGGTTGCCGGAGCTGGTGGGTGTGGTAATGGGAAGGGGTGTGGTTGTGAGAGGAAGAGTAGCGGTATATATTGTTAAATGGCCTAACTCTTCATTTTCTTGCTTTTGTCAGTTTGTTTCAGGTATACTATGTGTGTAGTGACTCTAACTACTTCACAACAACGTTTGTTTTAGGTATTAATTTCCTAGAGTTTTTTAATGCTTCATTGCAAGCACATTAGCAAGGATTTTTAATGAATCTGTAAACTCAGGGGCTGTGCCGTATGACCATAGAATTGTTAACATAGTTCCTATTTTAATAAAGGGAAAAAAAGGGGATATGGATAACCACAGGCCTGTTAGTTTGACCTCAGTAGTATGCAAGTTCTTGGAAAAAATTTTGAAAAAGAAAGTAGTTAAGGTCATCAAGGTTAATGGTAAATGGGATAAAATACAACATGGCTTTACAAAAGGTAGATCATGCCGGACCAACCTGATCTCCTTTTTTGAGAAGATAACAGATTTTTTTAGACAAAGGGAATGCAGTGGATGTGATTTACCTAGATTTAGGTAAGGCATTTGATTTAATTTACCTAGATTTAGATAAGGCATGGTTCCACATGGGGAATTATTTGTTAAATTGGAAAATATGCGGATTAATATGAAAATTGAAAAGTGGATAAGGAACTGGTTAAAGGGGAGACTACAACATATACTAAACAGTGAACTGTCAGACTGGAGGGAGGCTACTAGTGGAGTTCCTCAGGGATCAGTTTTGGGACCAATTTTACTTAACATTTTCACTAATTGTTGGCAAAAAAAAGTGGGAGTGTGCTAATAAAATTTGCGGATAACACAAAATTGGGAGGTATTTCCTATACAGAAAAGGATCGGGATATCATACAGGAAGATCTGGATAACCTTCTAAACTGGAGAAATAGAAATAGGATGAAATTTAATAATGGAAAGTGAAAGGTCATGCATTCAGGAACTAATAACAATAATTTCTGCTATAAGCTGGGGACGCATCAGTTGGAAGTGACAGAAGAGAAGGACCAGGGCTTATTGGCTGATCACAGGATGACTATGAGCTGCCAATGTGATGTGGCCGTAAAAAAAGCTAATGTGGTCCTTGGATGCATCAGATGAGGTATTTCCAGTAGAGATAGGGAGGTGTTAGTACCATTATATGAGGCACTGGTGAGCCCTTATCTGGAATACTGTGTGCAGTTCTGGTCCTCCATATTTAAGAAAGATTAATTCAAACTGGAACAGGTGCAGAGAAGGGCTACTAGGATGATCCGAGGAATGGAAAACCTGCCCTATGAAAGGAGACTCAAAGAGCTTGGCTTGTTTAGCCTAACGAAATGAAGGTTTAGGGGAGATATAATTGCTCTCTATAAATACATCATAGGGATAAATACCAGGGGGAGTGAGGAATTATTTAAGTTCAGTGCCAATGTGGACACAAGAACAAATAGATACAAACTGGCCATCAGGAAGATTAGACTTGAAATTAGATGCAGGTTTCTAACAATCAGAGGAGTGAAGTTCTGGAATAGCCTACTACAGGGAGCAGTGGGAGCAGAAACCTAGATGGCTTCAAAACTGAGCTTGATAAATTTATTGAGGGATGCTAGGTTGGGACAGCCTAGTTTGGCAATTGAAGGGTCTTTGACTACTGGTGGTAGATATGCCAATGGCCTGTGATAGGATGTTTGATGGGGTTGGTTCTGAGTTATTACAGAAAATTCTTTCTTGGGTGTCTGGCTGGTGAGTTTTGCCCACATGCTCAGGGTTTAATTGATATTTATATTTGGAGTTGGGAAGGAATTTCCCCCCTGGGCAGATTGGCAAAGGCTCTGGGTATTTTTTGCCTTCCTCTGTAGCATGGGGCACGGCTCACTTGCTGGTGGATTCTCTGTACCTTAAAGTCTTTAAATCACGATTCGAGGACTTCAATAACTCAGTCATAGGTTAGAGGTTTATTACTAGAGTGGGTGGGTGAGTTTCTGTGGCCTGCATTTTGCAGGAGGTCAGACTAGATGATCATATTGGTCCCTTCTGACCTTAGAGTCTGTGAGTCTTTGGGAGTGAGGAGCTGACAAAGGGTGAAGGGGTAGACCTGTGTGGGGAGGAAGGTAGCTACTACTGCTGAGATTGAATATTTTATCCATCAGCAGCTGTGCAGTGAACCCTTATGTGTCAGCAGCTGTGCAGGAAACCTTTATGCTTCCTTGAAGAATAAAATCTGACAGAAAAGTATAGCTCCTGGCAGAAATGGTTTTATTTGCTCTCAGGCCCAGGCAACCAATCAGACTGATACAGCCACCGTGCACCAAAATCAGGTTTGTGCGCATGGCACGTAAACTTTCAGTTATAATATGAATAATGGCGAAAGTGACCCTAAATTAAACTTAAAAAAACAATGCTTCTGAAAGAGTGAAAAGCAGGACTGCCAAGGGAAGATTTTATCCAGAGTCCAAATTCAGATTTCCTATTTAAAAACTGATAAACAGAAAGAAACGAAAAACTACATGAAAAATTCAATAGGCATTTCACAGCAATTGGCCACCTACTTTCAGAGAGAAACAGGAATTTATGCCTATTTTAAGCCCATTGTAGAACACAGCTCTAATTATGGAGTTGCTGCCAGGAGCCTCCATAATGATTTTGTGCTTCACATCTTTAAAACTTCATAAATTTTCCCACTAAAGTGTGTCTTTGGATTTTTCAGACAGCAGCTATTATCAAGAACATCTGCTATTTAATGTGAAATTCAAGGACATTTAAATCATCATAGCATTGTCTATCAACTAGTCATAAGCAAGCATCTATACCGATACTGAAAAGCTAATGACAACCAAACAAAACAAAATCTAATAACGTACAATATTAATCTGCCCTTCTGTAGAGTCTTTCATGAAGCCTCTCAAGGTGCTTTTTGGTTGAAAAATATTATTGCTTTTTAAAAATGTTTAGTTTGTAAATTTAAGTAGGGGGACTGATCCCATGCTTCTCACACAGTTACATTTTCAGTTGAACTGATTGAGAATTTTGCCTGCAAACAGTATAAGGTTCTGTGAAATAGTTTGGTTTCGGAACATAAGAAATGCCTGTTTATGGTCCTGTAAAAATTTCCAGACAGCAGTAGATCACTGGTTCAACTAGTGTGATATTCTGTCTCTGACAACAGCAAATGCCATATGCTTAACTTGCTCATAATGAGCCTAATTTTGCAATATCTATATCATGAAGTCTTAGTAAATCATAAAGGGCTAAACTCGGTCCCTCTTCCTATGCAAAGCCCAAATAAACAGGCTTTTGAGAAGGGAAATCTAAGTAGTAAAGTAATAATCCTTCTCCCCCAGCCCCTCACATTGGCAGCTGCCTAGTGTGTACAAGAATATATGTACACAGATCTGTATATGACAGAGAAGGAGGGGTATATGGGTATAGTGTGTTTAATGATACTGGCCCGACCTCTGTTGTTGGGGTTGGATGGGCTTGCTTAACAGGGGACGTCAGCTGCTGTTGCCAAGGGGACACCACATGCCGGGCTCCCGCTCCTCCCATTCCCGTCCCCTTCTCTTCCTGATCCTGTCCTCATTGCCCCCTATCCCATCCCCTCCCTCTTCCTCTCTCCACTGCCTCTCCCCTCTGCCCTCCTTGTCCTGCCCCCCATCGCAGGAATTCAACTGTTGTACAGAAAACAGGATAGTTCCCAGCACACAGAAGGGGAACACAGAAGAGTCAGCAGCACCCTCCATCAGCGGGCAGCTCTCATAGTAATGGGGGAGGGACCAGTGGCATGTGATCCCTTGTGACCCCCCCATGCCTCATCTCCATTGCCCCCCAAAACCATGCCCATGGGAATCCTCATCATTTTCTGCAGTGAAGTAAAGAAATCTGCAGGGAGGATATGAATTCTGTGCGTGCACAGTGGTGCAGAATTCCCTCAGGAGTAATTGTTGCACATAGGTAACTCACTCATATCTAGTCATCATTATGGCAGCTGGAATGCTTATGAAAATTAAAATATGCACTCGTTACAGAATGGGCCATGAAATCTACATTCCACAGTGTCATTTAGTGTAGCCAGAGTTCATGGTATAAATGTCACTGTTTCTTTGTGGCAGTATTTTAGAGGGAGAACCCTATTTTTTTCAGTGGTTTTAATTCCTTTTGGTTTGTCGCAGAATCTCTCTCCAACATAAAGACTCATAGACATTACACCCAGAAGGGGCCATCATGATCATCTAGTCTGACATTCTGCACATTGCAGGCCACAGAACCTCATCTACCCACTCTTGCAATAGACCCCTAACCACTGGTTGAATTACTGGAATCCTCAAATCATGATTTAAAAACTTCAAATTACAGAGAATCCACCATTTACTCTAGTTTAAACCAACAAATGGCCTGTGCCTCAAGCTGCTGAGGAAAGCAACCGTTCATACACCCAGGGTCTCTGCCAATCTGACCTGGGGGAAAATTCCTTCCCAACCCCAAATATGGAAATCAGTTAAACCATGACATGTCAACAAGACCCACCATCCAGACATCTGGGAAAGAATTCACTGTATTAACTCAAAGCCCTCGCCATCTAGTGCCTCATTTCTGGCTGTTGGACTGCTACTAGCAGTCACAGATGAGCCACATGCCATTGTAGGCAATCTCATCTTGACATCCCCTCCATAAACTTATCAAGCTCAGTCTTGAAACCAGGTAGGATTTTTGCTCCCACTGCTCTCTTGGAAGGTTGTTGAAGAACTTCAGTCTTCTGATGGTTAGAAACTTTCATCTAATTTCAAGCCTAATCTTGTTGATGGCCAGTTTATATCCATTTGTTCTTGTGCCAATATTGGCTTAATGTAGATCACTCCTCTCCTTCCCTGGTGTTTTTCCCTCTGATGTATTTATAGAGAGCAATCATATCTCCCCTCAGCCTTCCTTTCACCAGGCTAAATAAGCCAAGTCCTTTAAATCACTGATCCTAAGGTAAATTCTCAATTCCGCTGATCATCCTAGCAACCTTCTCTGTACCTGTTCCAGTTTCAATAGATCGTTATTAAACATGGGAGATTGAAATTTCAAGTTTTCCATAGGAAGTCTCACTAATGGCAATAATACTTCCCTATCTCTCCTGGAAATATCTTTCCTGATTGTATTAATTTTTTTCCCAACCACATCACATTAGCAGCTCATAATTATCCTGTGATCAACCAATACACCCAGGTCTTTCTCCTCCTCTGTCACTTCCAACTGATATATAACCAGTTTATAGCAAAAATTCTTGTTCTTAGACACTATGTGCATGACTTTGCACTATTAAATTTCATCCCATTTCTCTTATTTCAGTTTTAAGGCCATCCAGTACTTCTTGCTAGATATTCCGGTCCCTCTCTATATTGGCAATACCTCCCAACTTCGTGTCATCCAGAAATTTTATTAGCACACTCCCACTTTTTTGCCAAAAATTAATGAAAATGTTAAGTAAGATTGGTCCCAAAACTGATCCCTGAGGAACTCCATTAGTAGCCTCCCTCCAGTCTGACAGTTCACTGTTTAGTATGACCCTTGTAGTCTCCCCTTTAACCAGTTCCTCACCCATCTTTCAATTCTTATATTAATCCTCCTCTTCTCCAATTTAACTAATAATTTCCCATGTTGAACTGATTAGATCTAATGCATTTCCTTTGTCTAAAAAATAAGTTATATTCTCAATTACCATTTACCTCTATATCCTTAACTACTTTCTCTTTCAAAATTTGTTCCAAGACCTTGCACACAGTTGAGGCCAAATGAACAGGTCTGTAGTTTCCTGGATCACTTTTTCCCTTTCTTAAAATAGGTAATATATTCATGTTTACAGATTAATTAAACATCCTTGCTATTGGACTTGCAACTTCATGTGCCAGTTTCTTTCATATTTTTGGATGAAGATTAAATGGGCCCCCCGATTTGGCCCCATTAAGGTATTTGAGTTTGACTTCCACCTCAGATGTGATAATTTCTACTTCCATATCCTCATTTCCATTAAGCCATCCTGTCACTACCCCTAAGCTCGTAATTACCCATATTTAAAAACTGAGACAAGTATTTGTTTAGGTGTTGGGCCATACCTAAATTATCTTTAATCTCTACCCCATCCTCAGTTCTTAGCGGTCCCACTTCTTTCCTTGTTTTCTTTTTCTTTTGTATATGGCCAAAGAACCTTTTACTATTGGTTTTAAGTTTCTTTGCTAAGGTCCAACTCTGCTTGGCTTTTGGCAGTTTTCACTTTTTCCCTACACATTCTAATCTCCAAAAGGTAGCTTTCCTGCTGATCCCCTTCACAGAATCATAGAGTTGGAAGGGACCTCAGGAGGTCATCTAGTCCAACCCCCTGCTCAAAGCAGGACTAACCTCAGCTAAATAATCCCAGTGAGGATTTTGTCAAGCCACATCTTAAAAACCTCCAAATATGGAGATTCCACCACCTCCCTAGGTAACCCATTCCAGTGCTTCACTACCCTCCTAGTGAAAAACTTTTTCCTAATGTCCAACCTAGACCTCCCCCACTGCAACTTGAGACCATTGCTCCTTGTTCTGTCATTTGCCACCACTGAGAACAGCCTCACTCCATCCTCCCTGGAACCCCTCTTTCAGGTAGTTAAAGGCTGCTATTAAATCCCCCCTCATTCTTCTCTTCTGCAGACTAAACTAGCCTAGTTCCCTCAGCCTCTCCTCATAAGTCCTGTGCTCCAGCCCCATAATCATTTTTGTTGCCCTCCGCTGGACTCTCTCCAACTTGTCCACATCCTTTTTGTAGTGGGGGGGCCCAAAACTGGACACAATACTCCAAATGCAGCCTCACCAATGCAGAATAGAGGGGAATAATCACTTCCTGCTTTCTGCTGGCAATGCTCCTACTAATGTAGCCCAATATGCTATTAGCCTTCTTGGCAGCCAGGGCACCCAGCTGACTCATATCCAGCTTCTTATCCACTGTTACCCCCAGGTCCTTTTCTTCAGAACTGCTGCTTAGCTCGTCGGTCCCCAGTCTGTAGCTGTGCATGGGATTATTCCGTCCTAAGTGCAAGACTCAACACTTGTCCTTGTTGAACCTCATCAGATTTCTTTTGGCCCAATCTTCCAGTTTGTTTAGGTCCTTCTGTATCCTATGCCTACCTTCCAAGGTATCTACCACTCCCCCCAGCTTAGTGTCATCTGCAAACTTGCTGAGGGTGCAATCCACCCCATCCTCCAGATAATTAATGATCATTCTCCATTCCTTGTAGTCTTTCTGCTTTTTCTTAATCACCTCTTTGAGATGCTTGTTCATCCAGTTTGGTCTGCAACTCTTTCCTACAATTTTTTCCTGTGTGTGGGATGCAGGCTTCAGACAGTTTCTGCAGCTTTGATTAAAAGTAAGTACAAGCCACCTCCACATTTAAATCTTTGAATTCTTCTGTCCAGTCCAACTCTCTAACTACATCCCTCAATTTTTTAAAGTTTGCCCTTTTGAAATCAAGGATCCTAGCTGCATACTAATTTTGTTTATCCTTCCATTTGGTTTAACTGAATTAGTTCATGATTACTCATGGTAAAGTTATCCTCTACAGTCAATACTTCTATGATCTCCTCGCAACTTACCAATACTAAATCTAAAATTACATCATCTCTTATTGGTATGGTGACTCTTTGGCAAAGAAATCTGTCATTTATCATGTCCAGGAATATCTGCTCCCTACCATTAGGAGAACCCCTTGTTCTTCAATCTATATCTGGGAAACTAAAGTTTCTCATAAAGTCTCTCACAATTTCAAGTAATATTTATTTAATTAAAAATATTAAAGAGGTCTCTATTTGTATCCAGATTGGATATTGGGGTTCTGTAGTTTACCCACACACACTTCCTTAAGGAAGGGCAAGAGGCAATTTTTCATTCTTAGCTTTTTAAAATGTTCTGATATTTTAAATATATGTGCAGATTTTCAGATAGGGGTGTGGGGGAAGCAAAACTGGAGTTAAATACTAGTTATATTCCTAATCTGATATGCCAATTCCACTTTTTTTTTTTTTTTTTTTTTTTTTTGGTATGTGCCCTTTTGTTGTTCTGTTTTGAGCAATCTGCAAATGAATTTTCACTGAAATCAGGTTGGTAAAAGTCACAGCCTCTATCTAAGCACTGAAATTTGAAAACATACTCTAAAACTGTACTATCATTTTAATGATTGTTATACTATCCATTTAAAATTGCCAAGGAATATTTAGGAGGGAGAAGTAGGCATTTTGGTGCACAGAGAATGTGTGAAATAGACACACACTAAATAGGAAGGACTGCATTTGTTTTCATTAAAGTACTAGGAAGATGATCTGAATCACAAATACAACCATGACAGGTAGCTATGTTGCCCCTGACTTGATTGCAAACATAGTTCCTTTTTCAAATATAAACTGGACTTTAATTATGTTTTCTAACAAAACTAAAGCCTTTTGCTTTTACCTTCCTAGCACCAACCTAATGTCAGATCAATATTCTAGCCTGGTTATAAATCCCAGTAAAAGCTTCAATCAACCCTACATGGTGAATTCATATTTGTAATTAAAGTAGGGGGCAACCATCTTGTGTTCTCTGGCATGATTGTATTTGCCAGGCAAACAAGTTTCAGGTTGTTTGTTTAATGTTACTATTGGCCCAGTTTTGCTTAATCATTCAAGTGAGGTTATTCAAAATGTTAAATCATTATTTTAAAAATTCCTTCCTGTTTTTTAAAATTATTATGTCCTTTTGTTTTTGAAAACTGGGGGACACATTTTGTGGCATTTTCAGATAGAGATCAGCGCACACTTTTACACTTAACAATTTATCGAGCAGAGCAAAGCTGTTGTGTCAGGTGACTGGTGTGGAGGCAGCAGTGACCTTTCTGGTACATAGGGTCAATACCATGCAGGACTTTGAAAATCAGTACAGCACCTTTGAATTGAATCCTAGATTCAGTGGAGAGCTACCATAAAGAGTGGCAAAATCAGGAGACATTATTCCTGGGAATCTGTGTAGGGTATGTCTACATTGCAATGTAAGCCCAGGGTCTGTGGGATTCTAGCCCACAGTCTTGGTGTTTGTAAGCCTGGACTTGAGTGTCCACACTGAATATTGACCCTCAGTTTAGAATTTCTGGACCCAGTTCTCAGACCTGGACTCGTGTGTCTACACTGCACTGAGCAGACATGAGTCAAACCAGCCTATCTCAGGCTTTTCCTAATGCCCTCCCCAGCAATCGCCTCCTTTGTTCATGGTGCACTGTGGGAAATCTTGACTGTCCATCCCATGGCACTTTACTGGAAGTTGTCACAGTCTGCCAACACATCAAGCTAAGTTGACTTTTGGGTCTGCACGTTCTGATCAACCAGATCCAGGATCATGGAAGAGTATCCATTTGAAGAACTTGTCATGGTTGGGCTTTCATTCCTATGTCAGGAAATGGGCAGAGCATCCGTGACAAGCTGGTAGACACTTTGGTGGCATTTTCTGACTTACCACATGCACCTGTTGGAAGACAAGGATACAGACATGGCATACTCAAACTGGCTGATGCAGCTCATGACTCTCGGTATAAATGCTGAAGTTGGTTATGAAGACTGGCACTTCTGGATGAGGACCACGAGCACAGACTGGTGAGATCACATTGTCTTGCAGAGCTGGGATGACCAACAGAGGGTCCAGAACTTTTGCATGAAAAAATCTACATTTCGGGAGCTTTCTGAACAGCTTACCCTGATCTTTCAGCATCACAGCGCATGCATGGAGCTTGCCTGGTAGTCCAGAAACAGATTACTATAACCATCTGGAATCTGGCTACCCCAGGTCAATTGTTAACCAGTTAGGTGTTGGAAAGTCAATTGTGGGTAAAATGGTGGCGGGTGCACTGCTGCTGCATCCTCACCCATCTGTATCTTCCTCAGTTTATTGGGTTTAATTTATTACACTATGGAACTGTAGTAGTTGAACCAGGAGATTACAAATGTGTAGACTACCATGGCCTGAATAGAGTCTAATAGGATTGGGCAGAGTCTGATGTATTTGAAAGTGTTTGACAAACATTTAATGTATGTTTCAGCCAAAGAGTTGGGCACAGGCTATTCAGCTAAGTCTTTGACTATTAGCTATTCATTGTGTGTAGTGAGGATATATCACCCAGGTGACACAGTATTGATTCTGTTGCTGGCTGAATGACGGAAACTTTGTAAACAGGGGGTCAAATACTTCCATGTGAACAAAAACCTGCTCACACAAATTTTCACAGTTAAGCAACAAAAGAAAACAGGAGCGTGAATATTACTGAACTGAGAAGCAATTAAATATTATAAAGACGTTTGAAAATAATTTTCCTCCCCCATTCATCAAGCTTAAGAATTAGGAATTTTCATGCCACAGCAACAATGTTAGCACTCTGCTTTCAAGATCACTGTTATGAGGAAAGAGCACTGTGTTCAGTTTTATCAAGATGTCATTTTTTGAACAGCAAAAATAAAAGCTTGTCACAAAGTTATGCTATTTAAATACTTGTACTTCATATGTTATCATGGCAACACAGGGCACAGGCAGCTGAGAAACCCATTTCTTAAAATGCTCTGAGAGATTTTCTACCTTGAAATCTTTGGGACCTAGTGCATTATGCAAATGACAAGCTCAGTCAAAACATCCCCCCAGTGGTTATCCTAATTTCCTGGTTCAGCAAGAAACATTGCTCTGGAGGTTATGTGGTGATGTTTCACTGGGATAAAATGGAAAGGTATATTGGTGGACAAGTAAGGGTCAGATCTCAGCAGTTGCTGAGAGCCCATAACAGGGCAGCATAGTAACACTGTACTGGACACAGAGTGCATAAACATATCCTAAATGTCAATGTTTGTTCAGCAAATGTATTACAGAATTCTGATGTATATATGGTATGGTTGTCTAGTGGTTAGAACTTGGGTCAGGTTCTGGACTTTTGTGTGACCTTGGGCATATTGCTTACTCTTATTCTACTGAAGGTCATACATCTGTAAAATGGATATTATATTTCAGAAGGATATTGTGAGGCTTTTATTCCTGCAAGAGTCTCCTTGACTTTAGGGAATTTTAACTGCTTAAAAACTGCAATATTTGGTCCTATGCCTTTTTAAATAGAAAGAGGGGTAGGAAAGTTGTTTGTTTATCTGTATCTTGGTAGAACCTAGATATTCCATCCCCCATGATAACTATAGTACAGATAACCAAAGGTTCTCTCTGACCAGAAAATCAAACAAAATAAGTGTAAGACAAGAGCAAATATATGGATGTAATAGACACACTGTGGGGCACAAGGTAACAATGAGATGATTATGTGTGGGAGGAGGGGATGATGGGACATTTGACCCCTTTAAAATGTTTATCTATTGTAATGAAAAGATGGATAACTCACTTTTCTGCTCTGTTAACACATCATAAGTGGTCGGGCATCAAGCAGTATTTAGTCCTGATTCAGCAAAACACTTAATCATATGCTTGAGCCACTTTGACTTCTGTGGGACTTAAGCTCATGCTTAACGCTTTGCTAAATCTGGACCTATCTGCTCTCATTTACACTTGTGTAATTCAGGAATAATTCCACTTGCTTCAATGAAATCACTTTGTATTTACACTGACTAAATGAGAATAGAATTAGCCCTGTATTTTCATCTCCCACAGTTCTCAGTGACAAATTGCATCCCCTTCCTTTTTTGCTGGGTGGGAGGAGGCAGTGGGTGGTGGAAAAAGGCTATCACCCTATATAATTATCACATCCATTTATGAGAATGCTCTTTTTTATTTCCCTGGAACATGTAGATTTGTAGGCATAATCAAAGTTAGCAAATGTTGAATGGTAAAATAGTAGATTGACTGGCTTGCCTATTTTACTAGCCCTTTGCACAGAAGCTGATGTTACCACCTTTCCAGTTCTCACAGCTTGGACATTTCCATATTTTTATCAGATGGCAGAAGAGTTAAACCAAATGATAAATAGGAGGGAAACAAACAAACAAAAGTCTTTAGTGAATGGACAAGTGATATGAATTCTAAGGTAACAAAAAAAACAAACCCATATCTATAATAGGAGTACTTTTGTCGAGTTGGATGCTGATATCAGCTGGAGTAACAGGGATCTGATCTGAATTTTAAACATAAGAATGGCCATATTGGGTCAGACCAAGTAGCCCAGTATCCTGTCATCTGACAATGGCCAACACCATATATTTCAAAGTGAATGAAAAGAACAGACCAATCATCAAGTGATCCATCCCCTGTCTTCCAATCCCAGCATCTGGTAGTCAAATTTTGGTACATATTGTAGCTTCCAATACAGATATTCACAATAGAAGATAATTTTGCATAGTACTTTGTCAATAATTTTACTTCACTGGAAAATTCACTGCTCATTCACTTGTATGCATCTGAAAGAAGTTTTCTACAATGAAGCAAGACAAAGAAGTCAGCCAAAAATGTAATCTGCCTCAAAGCCCAAATTGCATCTAAACCATTTGTGTCAAAGATACAGAGACAGAAAAGATGATTTTATATCTGTCTTTCTTCCTCTAACACAGTAGATTCCAGTGAGAGAAACAGTTAGATTGTATATTGAGTGAACCAGGAAAGAAACAGTGTTAGCCTTGTAACTACCAAAACCTCTCAAAAATAGGCCAATTTTTTTAAACTGATTAAAAGAGAGATTTTTTAAAACCTATATTAGAAGGTCCTCTTCCCTTATCTACTGGCTTCCTCACCCAGTGTTGGAAAGAAAGAGTTCCTCAATCTTGCTCATCCATTTGTACAGTAACAGGAGCCACGTGAAATGAGCTTATTTACTTTTAAATAAGACATCTCTTCCTTGTGTTACCTTCAAAACACAATTAATTTGAGCGGGAGGGTGGGAAATGAAACCTAAATGGAAGCCAAAATAATGACTGTAGGAGAAAAGCATGCAGGTTTAAATCTCTTTTTTCTCAAGTGACCTCCAGATGAGCTTCAAAGTCTCTCGAAGAGCTCTTAAAGTCTCAGATTATAAATACATAAGGATAATAATTCCCACAGGTAACCTGGTTCCTGCAGCTTTTGTTTTTGAATGGGTTTAGCCTCAGAGTATGGTTCTGGTTTTCTACATTACCCAAAGGGTGATGTTTGGTGAGCTGAATAATTAATTATGTCTAGATTCCACAGTGAGTGCTTTCACCACTGACTTTCTTTCCCCCCAGGATGTCTGCTTACAAATTCTTACTGTAGCTCCATTTAAGTTTTTAGATGCAAATCTTTCCACACAATTATGCTGTGATTTCAGTGATGACAAAAATATGGTGACAGGGTCCATCTTTGGCCTGCTATAGAAGAAAAATATATGATTGAAAGGTGCAATTACCATATATAAACATTAGTTATCTATAACTGTTTAAACTCATTGTCAAATTTATATTATATATTTGTCTATTACTGAACAAACTATTTTTATATGGCAATTATTTAATGATGTATAAGAACATCTTTTATTCCCCTATGTATATGAAAAACATGAATGTATTCAGAGCAAGAAAAATATATATAACTTGGCAATATTATCTGAATATAGTAGCTATTTAGTCCTCATGGTGCAAAAAAGATGCCCTTCAAATGGTTCTAGGGAAAGTACATACAGTACTTTGGTGTTCTGCATAATCTGTCTGCTGAAGGATAACGTGGGAAATAGAGAAAGACAAACAAGGAATAGCACTTAATAAAACAGAGTTTGAGGAAGGGGGCAAAGATATAAAGTGACTAATTAATAGACACATGTAAATATGTACCTGGAACAAACACAAAGTCTATGTGTTCAGGTACTCTATTGGAGACCATGATGTTTCCTTCTGTGGCAATGGCACTTTGAAGGTGTGCTTCTAATGGAGAATACAGTAGCATGAAACTGAAAAACACAATAAAGGAGCTTTCCTTTTAATTTCCATTTCAATAAGAAATCTAATTCTCTAACTGTATTTATCTGACTACCCTGGAATGCAAGGCATTCCTGTTGGACCCTTGATTGCTAATCAACTCTAATGATACCTTTTGTATGTGTTACTTGGAATCTGAATTTGTGGAAGTTATTGACTTACACAAGCATAGCAAAACCCTCTATTTGGTGTGTTTCCTGGACCATACAACACCCAGCTGCACTCTGTGGCAAGAAAACACATATACATTTAATTCTTCTGAAATAAATAGCTTTAACTGGCAGGGCAGGGAACAGGAGCTCTGTTCTTCTTCCTTTAGGGAAATCATGTGCTTCTAAATTAATGTAATTGTTCCCACATACTATATGGTGGGCACCTTAGAAATAATCATAATACAAAATAATAAAATTATGTCCCGGAAGACGGACTGAAATCTGCCTTTCTCCAACCTCTTGCAACATCCATCACCTATATTTTAGAGTTTAAACAGGACCATACGACAAGGGTGTTCAGTTAGGATTTTGTATCAATTTATTCTTTTCAAGTGTGTCCAGAAGAACTGTTCAAACTGCAGGTAACAGAGAGTTATAGTCTTTTTCACTCTCCTGGCACTTATCTTTTGTCTCTGCTAAAAGCAGATTCTACATCAGATTCAGCAGTCCATGAATGTCCTGTTATTCTTCACTGCTGGTGTTTTTCATACTGTAATGGCTCTTAAGGGCTCCGGATTGACATGAGGAAAATATATGGACTAGTAGTGGAAGCTCCAGCTGATCCTGAGCTGAAGAGGGCAAAGCCTAGTCCAATGTGGCAGAATTCCATATTAGTTTATATTGGGAGTTAAATAAAGAGCTTGTCTGCCTCCAATCTGCCTATTGTTTATTTCCTATTAAGAGAAAAGTACATTTGGATTACATGTATCATTACATTTCCTCATTTTGGACTATGGGCACATCCTTGCAATATCAAACCTATTGTTCTCAGGAACAATTGAAAGGAATTAATTTAATTGAGAAAACGTAGTTAGAGTTTATTCCCATTTGTAAGGTCTTTTGGTTAATACTTCTCCTTTATCTCTTTTAATTGGTGCTGCTGTGAGTGCCGTATTTCTGGGTGTGACTCCCTGCAGCCTTATAGTGTAATTGTGTATTGTGTAATATAGAGTATGTCATGAGATATGTTATTGGAATGCTCACGATGTACTGAGCATCATCGTTATAGTAATGTGTTTGTTATAATGTCATGTGTATAGTTATGAGGTTGCACTGTGATACTTTCAAAGATGTGTCCTCATAGCTTAAAACATACCCAGGCAAAACTCTGTAGGAGCAGAGTGGCAGTTTGCATCTCATTAAGGCATGTATAGAACAAATCCAGCTCAGTATTCCAGGAACAAAGACTGGCCTAGGCGTCAACAAAGGAACCATGATAAGGTTCTCAGATGCTTACTGACTCAGGACATGGTTGAAACCAAAAAGGACATTATTTGTCACCTGACCCTGAAGGGAAGGGTGGATAAAGCCCCTGAGGGGAGAAGGAACATTATAAAAAAGGGAGACATTTGTCATGCTCTCTCTCTCTCTCTCTTTCTTCCACCTCCATCTACAAACACTACCAAGCGATTGAAGTGCTGACGAAAGGGGAGAGCCTGGCTGAAGGGAAACCAGCCAGCCTGTGGTGAGAAGCACTGAAGCTTGTAAGGTTGCTAAAAGTATTAAGCTTAGAATGTATTTTTCTTTGTTTTCTCTTGATCTAATCTGACTTGTTGCCCTTTGACTTATAATCACTTAATTTTTTTCTCTAGTTAATACACTGTTTTGGATAAAACTAATTTATTTGGTCTGAAGTGTGTTGAAGACTTCACTGAGAGTAACAAAGCTGGTGCATATCAATTTCTTGGTTAAATTGATGAATTATTATGAGCTTGCATTGTTCAGTGGGCAGCACTGAACTTTGTAAGATGAATGTTCGTAGTGTTGCATCTTGGACTGGGGATATTAGATGGAGTCATTCTGTTGTATAAACCAAAGAGTGGCTGGCTAAAATCACTCGTTCACCTAGTTAGGATTAACTTGCTTGGTGGTGGCTATGTGTGGACACCCCGGGAGTGGGGGTTCTCACAGCAGAACAGGTTAAGATGGGCTCCAAGAGTGAAGGATCGGGGTGACACAACAGTTCACTAGTCCAGATTGCACTAGGGGAACATCACACTAGTGTACCATACTGCTACCTTGTGTCTGAAGCTTGGTTTACTCTGAGATATTAAGTGGGAAGGGGTATTGTTTGGTGAAACCTAGATAAGGTGACCAGATGTCCCGATTTTCTGGGGCCGTCCCGATATTTGGAGCTTTTTCTTATATAGGTGCCTATTACCTCCCTCCCCGTCCCGATTTTTCAAACTTGCTATCTGGTCACCCTAGGTCAAGATTGCCATTTGGAAGAGGAGGGGGGGAACTGACCCGAGTTACATGCTTTTGAGCTTTATCTATTCTCTAGTCTAATTTACTTTTTGTATCATCTGCTCTAAACTTGAAGTAATATCTATGATGTACCATACTTTGGTCAGACATTCCTCCAGATGGATGGCCCAGGTCAATTAACACTTAACTGCTGTGATAATTTAAACATTCTGATATAGACAAAGATTAGGCATTCTGTTGTGTAGTATTTTGAAATACTTTGGATTATCCCTTTTTAAGGAGAGTACATTTCAGTGATCAAGCTGTTGTAATGACCTGTGGATCTTTCAGAGAGTGACTAGAGATGAAACTAAAGCCCATGTTGTCTTGAGTTATTAAAAAACAATAAGGGGAGAGGGTCATATCATGTGATTTATCTTGCTTGTGTTGGAAGCACATCCTTAGGGAGAGTTTTGGGGAGGGGTTGTGCTTTAGGGAACTGAGCTCCCCTAGTACAAGAAGGAGTGCCCAGCCTTCATTATCCATTTGTGTGATGCAGCATGCTTTCCTGTGCTGAAATACCTGAGGTAGGTCTCTTGGACATTATGGAGTGGGAGCAGGATCCTGACTCAAACCCTCCCAGTTCTATCCCTTTCACCCCCAGGAGTACTAGGATGGAATAATTTATCATGCCTTTACTTTGTTCATTAATGCAAAGAGGGAAGGGTCTTTGCTGGAGGGGAGCTGGCAGTACGCACTCATGCTAGTGCCAGGTGCAATCTAGTTCTATATGTTTACAAACGAATGGGGCCTGAGTGTCCTCTCATATCAGTGTAAAACTGGAATAAACGCACTGAAGTTACACCAAAATAAAACCAGTATGAGAGGAAAAATGGGTCTAGGGACTGAAAAGTAGCCATTCTCTTCCCAGTGTTCTTAACCTATGAAAGGGGAAATGTTTCCTGAATCCGGCATTTGAAAGGAAATGAGATCCTCACTAGAGGTTTCATTTGTGCAGTGTGCAAATAGCAGAGGAAAGAGGCAGTTGTGAGCTAGTGGCATTAATTTCCACTTAACTTTGTAGGTTATGCACTGAATGAAGTTCATGTGTTCACATATCTCTCTCCTGTGCATTCAGGCTGAAAGCAGGAAACTTCTGATATGTTCGTGATCACTCTGTGTGGTGGTGGGGGGTGATAAGTTCAAAGTGATTTGGAGAAATATCATTATTTACTAAATTCTGCTGTTGAAATAATATGGAGACAAACAAATTGATGCCACATCACCAATAAGTGATGGTGTTCTGGGAGGCAGTTTAAATTAATTTAACGAGCAAGAACACGAAAGAAGGGAAGTTGAAGAAAGAAGATAAAAATGAAAAAGAAAGCAGGAGAGAGGAAGGGAAAATTGTACTAAGCCAAATCTTTAGCTAGTGTAAATCAGCATAGCCCCAACTAAGGACCTGGCCCACTACATATCTTGCCATTCTTATTTTTGTTGAGTAGGACCATTACTATTCAGGTAGTCCTGCTGAAACGAGAGGTATTATTGATGGAGTAAGGTCTTAGCATTACTTTTGTTGACTATTTGTTTTTGTATTCATGTTGGCCCCTGGATATTAGACAGTGGGTGAGGTAATATCTTTTATTGGACAAACTTCTGTTGATGAGAGAGACAAGCTTTTGAGCTTCCACAGAACTCTTCTTCAAGTGTTTACTAATGGTGGCAAATTCTGGCCTTTTATAAGTCATGTAAGATGCATATTTTGTGGTTACCACCCGGACTGACCTTAAATATTTCAGAGCCCCCAATAAATCAAGAATATAATACTTCATATTGTGTTAGGGATGTAAGCAGGGATAGTCTTTTTTATTCTAAATTTTATCATATTACTACTAAATAATGCAGTATGTACCAGTTTAAAAACACACAACACCAAACCAAATAATAATAGATTTTTGCCATGTACTGAGTAATTTGGGATTTCACATAAGTGAGGTAATGCCAATAGAGAGACATTCTTCTTTTGTTAAAGTTGTTGCTATTCAAGCACAGAAGCTTAGAGAAGAGCCCTTTCTTTAATAATTGTACAAACCAAGGAAAAAACCACCTGGTTTTGCATTTCATTAGTAACCTGAAAATCAACCCAGGTTTGTTAAAAAAAGGTACTTTGGCCCAATTTGCTGATCTCAGTTTCCCAACGACTCCAAATGTATCCTGGGATCCAGCAAGAAAAGAGTATAGCCGCAGAACTAGTACTAGTTCTCACTACTGGCAAAAGGGTGGATGGGTGGACAGTCAACTCATTCCCTGGATATGGTTTCTGTGGATTGAGCAAATGACTTTCCCTTTCTGGGCCCCAGAAGATGTGGAAAGAGCCACCACCAGAGGTATGAAAGGACGTTTTAGGGGACTGGCCTATGAGAAGACACTAAAAAGTTAAAAGTGAGTCTCAGGACTGATTGCAGGGTGTGGGAGAATTTTAAAAGTAGGCAAAGGAGGATTTGACAAGCATATAATTGCTGGCAGAAAAATAATTCTTGGAGGTTTCCCATAGTTTCAATGCAAAACTAGTGGGTATTTTGCAGTGCACTCAAGCTCTGAAGCTCAAAATTGGACTTAAAGAGTGTGTGAACTTATATGAAGAGAGATAAGGGGAAAATGGTATGAAACCCTATGTATTGGTGCTGTTTATTTTCCAAATGTAGCTAGAAGCCAGAAACTGTGTGTTCTTGAAGTAAAAAAAAAAAAAAAAAAAATTGCATTGAGGGTATTTAGTGGTTCTTTTTAATATAAGGGAGGTGAACCTATACAAAGACCTTTTCAGTAGAAGAAGAATCAGCCCGAAGCACATGTGCATCTTGGTATTCCATGCAGCCACTTGTTTTGAGTACCCCCTAAGGCTGTCCCTGGCTACTGCCATATGCTTGACTGGAGTGAGGATTAATAGTGGCAGTAGTTCAGTTGCCCAAGGAACACGTCTCTATTATTCCTGCTTCTTTTTGACTGCTCTCCAGATATCCAGCCTTCTCAGTGCAGTATCTCAGGGAATGAACAGATTGTTGAATTTTGATAGATACTGTAAGCGTTTGGCAAGATGCACTGCAACCGAAAGAGGAACACATTGTGTTTGTGTTGCAGCCTTTCACAATAGCTGTTCAGTCTCTTAGGGATGAAAGTCTGGTTTTCTTTTGGTGACCTGAAAAGACCCAGATGAATAATTTCTAATTTACTTTTGAATGGTTCCAAAGTGGTGGCTACTGATAAGTTAATGAGTAAAAGAAACACACTTTGCACTTGAGACAGCATTACGCATGAGACTCGTGAGAGTACATTGTTTTTGTGCCCACATTTAATTTTATCCCTGTTGCTGTGAGAATGCAAAGATATTTCTCTTTGTCAGGTACACTTTGAGCATCCTGATTCCCATCCCGTAAGTAACAAGAATAATTTGCACTTTAAGTACCTTTCATCCAAGAATCATATAGTAGCTCAAAACGTTTATTAATTAAGAGCAGTGGACTCATGTGAGTAACAGCTCACCAGTATGAATAACGGGCCCCCAATCTGGCTCTAAGTGTAAACCGTTCCTGAGGTAACTAAGCACTATTATCCCGTGTTTACAGTTTGGGAATCTAATGCCCAAAGAGGTTTAAGGACTTGCCCGGACTGACGCTGCCAATAGGAAAAGAACCTCACTAGATGTAATATAGGCCCAAATTCTGCAGCACAGCCCCATGCTTTCTGCATCACCCAAATGCAGCGGATGAAGAAAGTCTGCATCAGTGTCAGACAGATTTAAAATTGTGAGGGTTTAATTAATTAAATATAAATATGAAAGCCATAATCTATACAGAAGTGTCTGTAAAAACCAGTATATTCATTCTACTCTGCCAGTACATTTTAATCGTTCAATGTGCTGCAGATTTTTTGTATTGGCAGTGCAGATCTGAATTGTAGTAATTGCTGAGGGGAAGCTGGAGTTTTATCAGCCAGGTACAGAATAATTGGAATTCGTGACACCTGAAAAGGTACAGGCTGCAGTTTGGGATTGGGGGATGAGCTGGGGTGTTTCTGTCAAAATGTTCAGCAGTGAAATAGTTAATATTGCCATTTAAATTGGAATTTTGGTTTCAGCGTTAATAGTCCCTTGAGATAAAGGGGGCAGTTCAATGTTTGCTTGTTTGTTTCAGTCATTCATTCCAAAGTAGTGCCTTGGAACCTCAATCACAGTCATAGACCAGGACTCCTGTGTGTTAGGCGCTGTACAACACAGAACAAAAAGATTGTCCCTGCCCCAAAGAATTTACAGTCTAAGTTTATATAGCAGATAGATACAAGCAGACAGGGAAGTACTAGGAAGCAATGAGACAATACTGGTCTGCAGGATAGGCAATGGTCTCAGCATGCCAACAGCCTAACCATTGTCAAGTTTTCTGAAGTCATCATGACAAAGGAGAATTTTAAGGAGAGATTTGAAGGTGGTTAGTGGTTGCTTTCTGAGTGTTTCTGGGATGCTCCTCCCAAATGTTGGGGCAGCATGGAAGAAAGCACAACAGTGCTTATTTGAAAATATAACAAGTGGGCAGTGAAGGCTGGCATCATTGGCGGACTGGGGGAGGGAGCTGACATCCTGATACAGAAAGAGATGAAAAGTAAGGTGCAGATAGGCTGTGAGGCTACAAAATTTAGTATGAGAGAATGGTTCTGGTTTTTCCTATTTTTCTCCTGCTGGTATATAATTAACTTCCTGCAATTATTATGATTGACAGGGTCTCAAATATTACCAAGATGTCTTGTACATCGATTTAACATAATCACAGACTATGGTTATCTTTACAGATAGCTACTAAAGGGCAGCTTCTGTTAACTTTTCAATTAACCAAATTAAATAAGTTTCTGCATATGCAAACTTCCAGTTACCTTCTGTGGTAATTTTATATGATAAGGACCACTGAATTAGATCTTCTTTTAAAAGAGGAGCAAAACTTCATTACCAAATATGTATGTTCCCCTTAAAGCATACATGGACTCTCACTATCCCTTATTATGATGATTCTTTTTTTCCATTTTCTTTTCAGTACTCTTTTATTTATTGGAAAGCTGTGAGATAACCTTTAAATATTAGAGAGTCTGTATTAAGAAAAGAACCTTTGCCGTTTTCTACACAATTTACTTTGACGGTGCAATTGAAAATACTAGAGTTTTCTAGATGCTGGGATGACGTGTCTATCAGTATTTCTTTTTCACGGACACTTACATAACCCAGTTCAGATCAATAATTTGCTTCTATGAGGAACGAAAGATACAGCCCAGTGCAAGTGGCTGGAGGATAAAGTCATTGCAAGAGTGTAGTTTAATGGGGTGTTAACTGAGAAGTGTGCACACATATATAAACAAAGTAGGGGGCTGAGGATTGCTGATAAAGGAACAGTGCAAATGCAGACTGTAATAAAGTAAAGTTAACCTTCATCTGGCTAGGCTAGAAGAAGGAAAGGAGACATTGGATGTGGTTTGATTAAGCCACAACTTTATTCCTAAATGTCAGGGAGTACTCATCAGATAAAAGTTTACAGTGTAGATAGTTCCATAATCATTTTTATATACCCTGCTATCAGCCCTCTCCCTTTACCCATCCTGGTCCACAGTGAACCTAACGAGGGTTAAGGGGAGCTATAAAGCAGTATGGGGATTGACTCCCTGCCATACCAGTCTTAGGAGCCCCAACAACCTCTCCCCACTGTTTCTGCTGCTTTAAAATATACCTCTTTTAAATCCTTTACCAATCCATTTTAATCTGATCACCATATCCCTTTGTGACATTCCCCAGAGAACAATTTAGACTGCTGATCGGCTGTGTCTCCTCAATACTTCAGCCTGCTGTTCCTTTTACACCAGCAAGTTCCCAGTCCCAGACCTTTCCCCAGAAATGTAAGTCTTATACTGCCAGCACCCTCCTGGACAACAAAGGCTAAGTGAACTTAAAAGCAAAAGGAATTTTCTTACCAAAAGCTTACAGCAATCTGGCTGGATTTCTTCAGGACCTCTTCTTCCTCTCACCCCAGTTCAGTGATGCTTTCTTTGTCTTTCAGACATTGTAGCTGTCATGAGTAGAGATGAGGGGAGAGAGGTGATTTGTACTGTGTGTATCCTCTATTCTTATACCATTCTCCTCTCTTTGAGGATTACCTCCAGTGGGGTTCAAGCAATAGCCAAACTGTTTACACAGGAACATTCAGTTGTTCTGTTGTCAATATGTAAATTTCTTGCTTATATCCTTCTTCCCACCAAAGAATGGCCGTTTAACTAAGTGATAGTCTATAATAGTTCGTCTGATTATGCTGCTACCTGGCTAGAGCACCAGTGTGCATTTGTCTCTAAAGAAGACCTGCTTTGGGCCTGCTTTTCCTAAACTTGGAACATGTTACAGCAATGTTATACAGTAGAATCCTATATCTTTATATACAATGCTGACACGTGTTTAACCAGGATAATAATGTTCAGCAGATTATGAGTTTTCAAATGATATTTCACAAGGCATACTTTGTACAAAATTTATCATAGTGTGACATGGGATACATACTTCCTTATGGAGTATCTGCTCTGGACATTCAGCCCATTTGTACAGAACAAGTTGCAAAATCATAACCTAACCCCCTTTTCATGTTTGCCGAAACTAAGCCTCCAGCCTGCTGTGGGGAAAGTGACAACAGCCCCATCTTGCCTATGAGGCACAAATCTGGCAGTGAGGGACAAAGTCCTTTCTATTTCCCCCAGTCCCCGCCCCCAAGAAAGGAGTGACTAATGTAATGCCCACAGAGGCTCATGACAAAATTTGGTTTTTAACTATTGGCATGGGAGGGAGGCTGGGTGCTGCTCCTCCTGATCCAGATAAAATAGGGTTTCTCCTGCACCTGCATGGACCTAAATATCCCCTCTCACTTCTGGTCACCTGTGGAGGGGTATGAGTCAATATCCCCTTGTTGACCTGTCTGAAGCTGCCGCAGGAAGTCACTCTGACTCTCTAGTCCTTAAAGGGTCCCACACACCTTTTCCTACAATGCAGGCCACAGCCCCCACCACTCATGTGGACATTTTCTGTGCTGCAGTCTTTTGCTGCAGAGAAATTCAGATTTGACACAGAGGGAACAAACCACATATTTTACAGGAAGACAAAAGTTGTTAAAAGAGTTTGTTTTTCCAATACCTATTTGTGCTGTGCAATTACGTTTTGTAGGCAATTTGTCAACTCTATGGCCTATCGTCTTCAAACAAATCCGAAAGAGTTGAATCATTCTGCTTTATTTATTTATCTTAAGTTACTGAGTGTTCTATTTTCATACACAAAGAGCCAGCACCCTGCAGGCTAGGTTACTTTTTTTAAAAAAAGAAGGGAAAAACAAAGGAAGAGATGAAGAAGCGTAATGGGAAGTTCTCTGTTTCTCTGTCAGAGACCCTTCATCTTGAATTGCCTAACACTGCTTTCCTCCAATTCATCCTGTCCAAAGACTCCTTCTATTTAAAGAAGCCATATACAGAAAACAGAATTCTAACATCTCTTTCTTGTTCACTGTGACAGTCTCCAGGGTGAAACCTGAATTTCTGAGCTGCGGTGTCCCCTTAGCTCTCCAGCCTGGGATGCTTTTTCAACTGCTTTGCTAGTGAACAGCTAACATCTCCAGGTGCTGATCACTCACAGCCACCAGCATGCAAAGTCACTCCCAGCTGAGGACATAAATTCTATGCCCAGCCATCCATGAATAGACACAGAATGACAATTGCATACCCCTCAGTCCCGGCCTTGCCCCCCAGAAATGTGTATCTTGTACTTTTCAGTAGCACAATGGACTGGACAAGTTCATAAATTAGTTCGTCATTCCAACAAAGGGTAATGAAAATGCACCAGCCTAGTTGACCTAAGTATAGATTTCCCAAACACTTTAATCAAACACACTTGTATAAATAAAACAGTAAAACAAGTTCATTTACTAGAAAAGGATAGATTTTAAGTGATTATACGTGATGAGGCATATAAAGCAGAGTTGGTTACAAAAGAAATAAAAAGATAAACACAAGCCAATTCTAAAACTTTACCAAGGCTAATAAGCAAAAGGGTTTCTCTCACCCAAAAAGCTTACAGCAGTCCATGCTAGCTGGAAAGCCTTCTAGCTAGTACCCTGCCCTTGGTTTAAAAAGCTTCCTTTGTTTAAAGCATTGTAGGTGCTGTGAGCAGAGATTGGGGGAGAAGGCGAAGAGATGATGTTGAAGTCACTGTCTCTTATTTTATATCCTCCTCTCTTTGAGGACTTTGTAGACAAAAAAGTCCCTTGTGTACGTGAGATTCAAAATGTCTTTCAGGTGAATTGTAAATTTCTTTGTTTACAGTCTCCCGTGCTGCTGAATGGTTACTTTAGAGGTTAATAGTTTTCTAAACCCTGTGGTCTGTTCTTTGTCGTCTCTGAGGAGCTATTCTGTGAGCGTTCCCCAGAATTACAACATATTTCAGTAACAAACATATAGTAAAATCTCAGAGCTTCATATACAGTGTTGATACACACATTTTGACAGGACAATGATGTTCAGTAGATTATGAATTTTCAGGTGATACATCACAAGGCATATTTTGTATAAAATATATCATAACCATATAAAAGTGGTGAACATGGGGTGCAGGATGTTACACGGGGTGCAGTGTGTCACACTCACCTGTGGAATTGGTTGGAAAATATCAACCAAAACTAAATGCTGACCAAAAATGGAAATGAATCTTTAATGGAAATATTTTCCAACTCTCACTTCTCATGTGTAAACTGAGAATGCTCAATAATGGCTTTGCAACAAGTATTTTAAACTTATTTGTATTATGCAACATATTCTCCATATAGGCCCTGATCCTGCAACCTGATCCATAAGATAGGCATTTATGCCTTTGTGAAGTCCTGTTGAAGGCACCAGGATTCTGTGTGGGCACAAGAGTTTTTCCACACAGATACATTTGCTGGATTGGAGCTATAAAAAATCTGCAGACTAAAAAGAATCCTTAAATACACATATTTATTAAAATAAAATATGTTGTTGTGGCTCTCTAAGATATTAAAATATGTTGTGTCAAAGATTTTCAGTTTAACTGTGAGTTAGGAACTTCAGGGCCCTAACTCATTCATCTGATCATTACTGGTAACTAAAAACTGGTTAGTATTTCAATATTCCACACTAGAAATGATGCAGTTATGTTGGTTGAGCTGGTATGGTCCAAGTGAACATCACTGAATGGGAGACATATACATTCTATATAAGGAGAAGAAAAAAGGTTAAGAGATATTTGTTCTGCTTTAATTATCCTTTGGCTTTGATGCTATAATAGGCATGTTCATGTGTCAATATTGTATGCTGTACACTTTGCTACTAAATCCATAATTCTAACTAAAATTCACCAATTTTCAGAAGTGCTGACCACTTGCAGCTTAGATCACTTATTTATGAGACTGAATATAGATTTAGGATCCTGCTTTTAGGTATCTAGTTTTGAAAATGTTGGTCTTGTTCCTCAGGCTGAGCATCAGAGTACACCAGAAGGACTTCCTGTACTGTATTAAGTTATTAGCATCAACTTAAATATAGTCTTATGGGCTTTATAATTCCTAAGAAATGAAGAAGCATCTGACTCCACTTTCCCTTTCCTCTCCACCTCCACAGCTTATTCGCTGAATATTGCAACACAACTAATCAGCTTTTCCAACACCCTATTACTTCAGCCAATCACATTTATCCAAGATAAGCAGGATCACTGATAAATAATTTCCCTGTTCACAGAAAGTTCGTTTTTCATTTTAGGGTGAGTGCATCAAACTTCACATTTAAATGAATATGGGGGCTCTCCCTTATGCCAATCAAAACAATGTGTGCTACATCAAAGGGGAGACTTATACACATTATGTTTTGGAGAATCGTGTATTTTCCACACACAGTATATTAGATTCCTTTGATAAATGCTGCTTGATGGCAAAGGCACAGTGGAAAGTGGTTTGAATAGACTGGATGTGTGGCTTACTTGGCTATGTGGATCATCTCTCCGCTGTTTGTAACACTGCAGAAGTTGTTCTCTGCTTGTGCAGGTGGTCTAGTTTTGCTCATAGTGATCAGTGGGGATTTGGTTATAAGTATCCATTTGGCAATTATTTCTTTTCAAATGTAGGAAAGAATTTTACACCTTTCATAATGCTTCTCAGCTGCAGGCAAAGTATATTGCTGCTAGCAGGTGTTCATGTTAAAGCCAATTATATTTTGTGTGACCTGTCATGGCACTAAAGTTCCTGGAAGAAATTACTTTTAAACTGTCAGGATGGAGATTTGGCTTCTATGCTTGTCTCTGATTTATGAAGCTTATGAATTAGGCCAAATTCTATGTTCCTTTCTCACATAGTACTTCAGTAGAACTTCTTGTACTGATCATTCAGACATAACAGTCATAGTGATCGATCCTTATAAAGGCTTCATTGTCTTGAAGGTGGCACAGCAAAGTCATTCAACTATTATTTAACAACCCATTTTATTTTGGACCATTTTATTTTGGTTGGAAGAACTGCTTGGAAAATTCTCATTATTGGACATTGGAAGGACAAATAACTCACCATTTCATCCCACCTGTGATTTCCAGCCAAGCCTGTGAAACATGGTATGTGGCAGCATAGCAAAGGCTGAATCCTGAGATGTATTCCATGCTTTTAACTTCATTTCAATAGCAATTAGTTATGTGGAACACAACTCAGGATTAGGCCTTCATTGTGATTGGCTGCTTCTTCAAGCTAGCTCTTTACTGTAAAGAATTCCTTTACACTTACCAAATGGGCAGCAATGGAAGAGATAAAGGCATCACACAAAAGCTAATTCTCATAAATTCTGATGCATCAAAAAACCACCAACTGTGGATGAAATTAACTTTTCCGGGAATGCACGTTTTCATCCTGAGCCACTCAAAATGAAGGCACATATTGAGTGTGCAGGTGTATGCAAACATAGTTATTAGAGAGAGAGAGTTATATCTTTAGGTTTGAATTAAACCTCATATCACCTTAAATTTATTTAGAGCATCTGATAAGAAAATCTTTGATTTATATCATGGTGTGATGTGTAATGCTGGGGCGGGGAGAAGGGTTCTGACACTTCCCATGGTTGTGGGGCATCTCATCATCACTTGCGCTTAACATGAAGAAGTTTTGTCTGCACGTGCTGTTGATCAGCTCCCAGAAGCCACCAGCCTCAGGCAAAACAAGCACTGCCTTCCAGGCCTCCACAGGCCTTGCTGTCTCCATACAGGAAAGGGACAGGCACACACCAACCCCTGAGTCATTCAAGCATCTCTCTGGAATGCTCAGTCCCTGTTCCACTGAACTCTTAGATCTGCTGTTCCAAAGGAACAGTAGACACTAGCTTCTAAGATTCAACTCAGGATCACCATTTTACTTAACACTCAACACTTGTGTGTGTCCATGATAAAAATAAGTTTATTATTAAAGAACATAGATTCAAGTGAGAATATTGGAAACAGACAATTACACATAAAACAAAAACATAACACACTTTCTGGAGATTATGTTTAACCAACAAAGCATTCCCCTATCTCCTACAAGATAGCTTACACCAAGTTCTTTACCTAGCATTTTCAGCCAGTTTATTTGAGACCCCTTCTTATTAGATCAAGTCCACTGGCAGCTTGTCCCATAGCTTGAAGGAATAACTGTGGGTTCATATGCACCCCTTAGAAATAGTCCCCCAAACCATTGTTTTAGTTTATAATCAGGCTTGTTTTTTTCCAGTGTGCTTCTTTCATGTTGATTTCACATCCTCCTGTTAGCATTTGTCTCAGTATGTAAATAGGTTTGCATTGTAAAGCTTCCAACATTTCATTTATAGGTAGCCAGAAAGATAAAGATTTCTTACTTCCTGTCTGGTGGAAACATACTGGGGCATGTCACCCAGCATGGTTTAAGAACATGATTTTTGTACTGGTACATAACTCCTTAAATATCACCCCTGCATGTATCTCACGACAATTAAGAGGACCAGTATGACACAGGTTTTCATTAGAGACCTTACAATGCCACTCTTCCATGTACTAGAATGCAAGTGCCAGACCCAGCGATCCTGTAAAACTTATGCCCTCGGCCACTCGGGGCTTGTTGATATTTGAAACACTACAGCAGCACAGCTGCTGCACTGCAGCTGCCCCACTGTATCACTTCTGTGTAGACACTCACTACAGCAATGAAAGAGGTTCTCTTGTCAGCATACTTAATCCACCCCCCTGAGAGGTGATAGTTAGGTCAACAGAAGGATTCTTATACAGACCTAGCACTGTCTACACTGGGGCTAGGTTGGCTCAGCTGTGTTGCTCAGGGGTGTGGATTTTTCACCCCCTGACTGACATAGCTGGGTCAACTTAACTTTTTGGGTGTAGACCTGGTCTTAATATCAAGAGATCTCTGGGTCACAGAGGGAAACTACGGTTGTCTTGAACATTTGTTATTTATCAAAAAGACTTTTTTTGAAGGACATGTTTTCTTTTTCTGTTCGCACTCTCATTTCATTTATTCCTTTCTCCATTCTCTGTCTCTGTTTAACAAACCAAATGTTCAGTTTCTTTTATTTGAACAATAATGTGAATAAAATGGATGCAACTTTCTACTTAGTCTGGGAGGAATGTATTGCTCCTCATGCCCTAGCCATGAAGTTAGCTGCTCTACTGAGGCAATTTGGGCTTTAAGAGTGATCCTCCCTCAGGAACTGCCTGTTACAAATTTCCCAGTTTTTCAGTCACCCACTGGCTACAAGGATGTGGGTATTTTTCCTCTGAAGGAATAACAGGTTCTTTTGAAGAGAGGAAGGAAGCAAGAATGTATCTACTTAGCCAGATTTGATGACTTTCAGGGCAAGCTGCAGGACTCATTTGTTTCATATGGCCTTTGAAAAGGGGAAGGGTGTTTGAGCTATTGGCCAATGTATGAGAGTGGTAATATCTGAGTATGTTCAGCAGCTTGGTAGAAGGAGTGATCTGATTATATTGATCTTTTTTTAAAGTTATAAATCATTAGCAGGGCACTCAGCGCTAGTGAATATGCACTCTTTATTTTTCTATATTAAAATAGATAATGGCACCTGTCTTCCTCAGTCTGAGGTTCTGCTTCTCCTACCACCTGATTCCTTCTATGCATGCCAGGACTGGGGTCTGCGGAGATCGTCTATGCCTAGGACACTCTTAGGCGCCTTGATCTCTAGGGAATCTATAGCAGCAGAAGGCATCCCACTTTGATCTTCCTCTCAGATCAGCAAACAAAAAAAATCCCTCCCTCTGTGGTCCTGTAATTCCTGAATAGAGCATTGGCATCTGCATAATCTGAAATGTGTGGCCAGTCACATTTCTTCTTGATGCTTTCGTTCTGCTCAACAATGTGGTAGAAACTGGAGCTATATGCAGAGCCCCCAAATGGGGGGGTGGGGGGGAGTGAAGTGTACACTTTACCAGGGCCCAGTCCAGGCTGCAACCCCCATGGGAATGTGTGTGGGAGGGAGCCTGTTTTACAAGTTTGTACTGGGCCCAAACAAATTATGCTTGGGCCCTGGCTATATGATTGTGTTTAAGAGTCAGTCAGGGGCTTATATTAGACCCATCTTTCAGGAGCATCTTCTAACTCAGGGGATTTCTGACAAAGCTTTGTAAGATAGGGCTGAATCAGAAGCACTTCTGACTAAAAAGTAGATGCCCTTTCTCCTCCCTTCAGAGAGTCATATTGTCCTTAAGTTGTTCACCAACCAAATCTAAAATCTGACTGAAGTGTTCTTTCTCAGTCAGGTTCAACAAGACCACAACATCAGACTTTGCCAAGGATTGCAGAAATTCTTTCTGACAAGATATGAGGGAGCTCTGCTGGTTCCACCAAGAGAACAGAGTTTACCACTTGAGAAACAGTGCCACATACTACTGGAACCCATTAATTGTTACATTGGGGTGCCACACACAATTCAGAGAGGGGCCCTCTTGCCCTGTTACTACTTCCCATAATGCAAGACATGCAGAAAAATCACCACAATAATCACCCACCACCTACTGGAAACTTAGGTAATACCTCCAGCTTTAGATCACCAGGCATTCTAGCAACTGCATTTCCTCTTATTCTCCAGCCCCAAGAGCTCAGGTGAGTATAACTGGTGTTTGATTGAAATGGGGAAATGATTCTATAATATTCAAGGGAGATGGAGAACCTGAGAACCTCATCACAGAAGTTGAACCATGAGACTTCAGAGAGAATGCTGGATAGGGAATATAGTGCATACCGTATGCACTCTACCATACTCTGGGTGTCATTGCCAACATTAGCAAAACCCTTTAGTATATTGCCCCTTAATATATCGGGGCCTGTAGCAGAAGGAAGACAGGACTCAGTTGTAAATGCAAAGGATTTAATAAGGCTGATGGGCACGGAGGAACACAGTGTGTGCCTAAATTCTGGCTTGGATTAATCAATCATGGACTAGATTGCTAGTTGCACTACCACACTGAGCATGTTGGATTGGTATTCAGTGCTCTTAACTCCTGTTGACTTCAGTAGGAACTGCAGGTACACAGCACCTCTGAGAATCAGGGCTCTTATTTAGATGCCTAAAATGTGGATTTAGGCACCAGTCCATTGGCACTCAAGTTTAAAATACTGGCTTTAGTATTCACAGCAGCTTCCAATTGCTTCTAATACATCTTTCCTGATGCTACTCTCATTTCTCATTTCTCTAGTCTTCAGCTCAATCATTTCCATTATAAAATATATCCCAAGCTATATATTTGCTGAATAATATGACCTCCAGGAGTGACTTTCTCCTGAATTCAGCCACCTTTAGCAACCCTTTGCATGTTTACATAAACCTTTGTTTTTCCTCGTTAGACTAGGAATTAGCCCTATACCTTTAATCTCTTGTAACATTCCAATGTTTCTTATGGCCTGATCAGAAGAGCATAACCAGTGGCTAGAGAAGCAGTGGAAAATAGTGGACAGGGGCTCTATGGCAGGCCAGCTTGGTCAGAAAATAGTCAGCATGAAGAATGATGAATCCCTATCAAAGGGTTCACATATCAGATATGCTTGGGATTGTGAGAACTCCTGCAAATGGGCTCCTCCTGCTCTATTACTGACCACACCATCCTTGGCAGAGCCTCTGAGGCTAGGAAGTCCAATGACCATTGGCCATCATCCACTGGAGCTGCCTTTTGAGTTGGATATTTAGAGATTTTAAATATTGGACCATCGTCCTTTGTGACACATGTGGATATTATACACAGACCTGTGACCCTCTGACTTTCCATAGATACATTATAACTATTAACTTAGTATATTATAACTACCAAGACAGATACTGTTGCTGTCATGTTTTCCAAGCAAGACACAGGGAAGCATATGACAAATTGCTTTGCATAGAAGCTCCAGCATTTCTATATGGGGGAGGGAGGAGGAATTATTCTAATGGAAGCTGTAAAGATGATGGGCTAAATCCTGCTTGCTTACTCACATTAGTAGTCATATTTAGTTCAAAAGGACTGCTTGTATGTGTAAATCAACCAGGATTTTGCATCATATTTTAAAAGCTGAATTCTGCAGAAATCGATCATCTTTTATATAGTAAATCTGAATGATAAAGACTCATTACTTGTTGTTTTTCCTTTTAGTCCAATCAAGATTACACTGTTTCTGTAGTTCAGCTCCCTGCCAAACTTGATATATTTTAAACCACATGCATCATTCCAGTGCAAAGAATTCAATTTTCTCCAGTGTTACACTACTTCAATCATTCGGGTCCTAATTCTGCTTAAAGCATAGATAAAAAAAGAATCTATCTAAGTATTGCCTGCACGCACGCGCACACACACACACACTTCATTGTCATGCAATGTGAAATTAAAAAGAGGGACACTTGTATAAGCCTATAGTCATAGGACTTGTGTGGAGAATGAGGGAGTTATATGTAGTGGGTTTGTTTTTTTTAATAAATATCATATGCCCTTCAGATCACCTTTGTGATAGTATCCTGCTGAATGCATAGAATTAAATCAAAGGAAGTTGTAAGGGAGAAATCAACAGGAAACAAAACAATGGCAAAGATAAGGTGTGCATGACAAGTTATATCAACAGTCCTTCAGGAAACAATGGGGAAAACATTAACTGGGGGAATAACTCTTACCTGGCTCCTGCTAGCATGGCAGGACCAAAAACACAGGATGAAAGGGAATACTAACAGTTTAAAGATGGTGGCCTAAAGAAGATGGGGAGGAGGAGGTTGTTAGCAGGATGAGGCTGATGTCCAGATTGACTGAGACACACAGAGACAGAGAGCATGCTGTGAGCAGGACAGTCGGCTAGCCAGAGATGAGGGTTAGCTGGACTGAGGGGAATTTACAAGTGCTTGCCAGAAAGATTAAGGTGTGGGCCAGGAGAAATGTGTGTTTAGGACTCTGTTGTTGTAGCCCTTTGCTCTGCATGCTGTGTACTTTTAGGTAAAAAGAATAAATAGTGCTTCATTTTGAGGAAAACTGGTTTTGAATCACTAATCAGCCACTGTTGCTAGCTCCCAGTGGAAAAGGCTTACAAGGATGAATTCATAACAATGCAATCAGTACTGTTGAGAAGCTACTGAGAGGTATTATTGAGGGCATTTACCACACAAAATGAAATACCAGATATTACTGCTTTCCTTTTCTTTTAATTAACATTTATATTGTGTAAATTCTGTTTACAAATAGGTAAATGTGATATAATTAATATTATTTAATTCATTGGGACTATGTTTAACATTAAGGACAGTGATATTAATTCTGGCAGCATAAACTATTTGGGATAATTATGGTGTGATACAACCTTTTTGTAGTTCAGCCATTTTGTTTAAAAGTAAAACACCAGTGTATGAACCACTTCTGCTCCTTCAGTGAGTGATTTATGTGCATAATCTCTATTGTTAATTTTTTAGTTGTTGTTGTGAATCTTGCAGATTAGTATTTATAAGACAGGAGTTGAAACGTGCTTGTTGTAATAAGCAGGTTCTAAAGATTATAAAGCTAGAAGGGATCATTGTGATCATCTAGTCTGATCTTCTGTGTCACCCACTCCACAGGACTTCCCTGAATTAATTTTAAAATTCCTTTTTGAAGAGGGGCTTTTCTTAATGTGCTGATGAACATTTTCATGCAGGTGTGGAGAGGAAGAAATCTGCCTAAGGGTTGTGGAAAAAATACATCAGCATCTCAAGTTACAATAATGATGTCATTGCAGATCAAAAATACATCTTCAGTTTTATTTGCAACATTCAATACCTTAGACTTTCTAAAAAATTCAACTGCAAAAATATGGAAATGGCACTATGTGATTTAAGACTGTTTTGCATTCTAAAACTACAGTTAAAATACTGACTATGAAAGCTCTTTTATTGTGTTCCTTCTTCTACTATACTGTCTTTCCCACAACAATATCTTATAAACATGATGAAAATGTACACAGCAAATGATGATCTACCAGTCATCTTGGGTTTATTGTGATGGAAAGTCCTGGATCCAGGAAGGTGTGCGTGTGTGTATTAATTTAAAATTGTTTGTTAAAGCTGTAGAAGTTGGCACAGTGTGTTAGAGATTTGGCCTTTCACATGTAAAAATGAGCTGTATCTTGTCTTGAGCAGGAGTGAATAAGAGTTTGGGTGGATGTCTCTGCATGTGTGATTAAAAACAGCTTGGCCTAATTGTCAGTATCTGCTCATTGGAAACACAAATGGAAAGGCTAGATGTGTTGGTGCACTTAGAACCAGTTAGGATCTTTTGCAGCATCTGCCTGTACCTACTGGATCGAAATGCTAATGCCTCATTCAGCCCTGGTGTGACATTGCTGTTGTAAATCCAATAAACCCACCTACACCAGCGCTGAAGTTGGCCCAAAGTATCTTTCTTAAGTAGGCATGTCATTGATTTTATAGTATTTTCATGTAGCCTTTTTCTTTGTATGAATGTATATATTTAGTATGACAGTAATGCTGACTATAATATTAACCTAATTTTACAACACTGCAACCTTTTTATGTAGCTTAGCTTCAGTATCAACCACTTTGACAAAGAAGATTAAAGGAATTAAAGCATGGGGGATTTCAAAAGAACATTTCATCCATCCTGTCCATAAATATGATTGCAGAGCACTATTAGCATGACTTCCAATTTTGGAACCTCAGTAATTTTAATTCAGTAGACAATTCAACACAGTTTGAAATAATCCAAAGTTTCACAACTTATAAAAGAAAACAAACAAGCAAAAATACCTTTCAAAGTGTAATTCTTTTGTTTCCCCATTGATTTGAAAAGGCTAAATTCTCCATGAAGTATGGTAATCCAGTTACATATCTATATACTGAAACATTCTTGCTCATTTTACTTTTAGTTTGTGGCTTTATTCTCCATTTCCCACGGAAATTTCATATACTGAATCAGACCCCAGAATCCAGTCCAGGTGTAAGGGAGAGTTTTCTTCCACCATCTGTTCTACCTTTTCCTCACCTCTAGTTAGTTAATCATACTAATGATAATATCTATATAAGAAGATTCTGGGATTGTAACTCTGTTTGTCACTCTGAAGCATAGAATGCTCGTGAAGTCAGTGTAAAATTCTGGAAATTACTACCTGCATGTTTGAGGGTGCTTTTGGTCCAGAATATCACCAGGTTGAATCATTGCTGGGTTTGGTGGTCTGTTACTATGCAAATTTTCAATTCTCAGCCATTTAGACATTATGAATTATACCCATGCTATGTACAGCTACAGTAAGACATGTATCTAGGGTGTGCCAAAAGTCATAGATCATTGTGAACAGCCAGTCGACACTCATGCTCTACTATTTAGCTATTTGCATGCAACAACTTCATTGGTTGTATGAGGGAGACTGCAGAGATGATGGATTACTTGGCCCAACTGCCCTACCCATGAGCCCAACTGCCACCTGCACAAATCAACACACATTCCTAACACTGCTCCCCTACACACAAATCAACACAACTACCCACACAGCAATACAACTAGTGCACCCAATAACCTCAAACACACACAGTCCCTCAAAACAGGATACACCCCTCATTTGCAACCCACACACTTTTCCAAACTCCACACAGCTACTACACACACTAGCCCCAAACATCACTCTGAGGCCAAGAATGTCTGATGAGTCCATGTGAAGTGATGGAAACAGCTACAAGCATGGTTGAGAGCTCTTTTTGTTTAGAATATCACTAGGTTCAATCATCTCTGGGATTCAGTGTCTGTTACCATCCAATTTTTAAGTTCTTTGCCATTTTCACATTTTTTTTTCACACACATAACTTTACAAATTACACCCATGCAACCGTGTGGGATTTCAGCTACTAATGTTAATGTTTACCATTTATAAAGTTATGTATTATAAATGTATAAAGTGTTGTGCAAATCTTAACTAACTCCCCTTTGAGGTACTGAAGCACTAATACCCCTGTTTCATGGGCAGGTAAAGAAGGGCACAGAGGAGTTAAGTGATTTGACCCAAGAAACTAGGACAGATTTAGAATTTGCACTTCTGTAGAGTAGACCCTGATGCCTCTTTCATTAGTGATAGGTATAATGGCTGTTCGATTGGAATGTTTTCTAGAGGTTTAATATAAAATAAGTCTATTTGAAATGGCTATCCTTTAACTGTTAAGGTTTTAAAGAGATGTGGGTGAATATTGGACATTTCATCAAAAACTTTACTGATAGAGATACTTTTTTATACATCCAAACATTTGCATCTAAACTGAAGAGAACATTGTTGCTAGATGTGCTTTCTAGAGCCTGTCCATCTGGGAGGGAAAAAGAAACAATATAACCAGTCTCAAAACATCAAACACTGGATGAGTGAAACATCTTGAATAATAACTCTCTCATTCAGTGAGACCCTATATAGTAAGAATAACTCTCATGCAGTGATGGATTGATTAACATTCTCCTTTTGTCCCATTTCCACTGATGGTTCTGATTAGTCCATTTTTGCTGTTTTGGATAGCCTCAGAAGTTGCACACAAAAAAAAAAAGAAAAAAGAAAAGAAAAGAACTCTTCAACACTGGCTCCCTGTGACTCTTTTAATGTCACAATCCTGTGGGCTGTTGCATGCTACTGAAAGCTATGTGCAGGGACTTAATGCACTAGTGTTGAGTTTTTACTGGTTACTGCAGCGTTACCAATTTCAAGAGATCAAAAATCTTGAGTTGGGACCCCCAAAAATCTTGACATTAAAAAAACAAGATTATATTGTGGTTTTTAGGTCAGTCTCTTGATTTTCAAACTCCCCCTGCCCATCCCCAGAATGTGTGTACGTGGCAACTGGTGTTGCCCACTCTCCCTCATGTACTGGATAAGGTGATTTTTGGTCCATGCTGTAGAAGCTCCCACCCCCATACCTGCCCATCTCCTGCCCAGCAATTAATCCTGTCTCCCAGTCCCCTATCTCTTCTCTCCCCGCTACCCCATCAGTTCAGCCTCCCTACTCCGACTGCCCTCAGTTCACCCTCCCAGCATTCACCCCATCTGCTCAGAACCCACCATCAACAGTCATCCCATCAGCCCCCACCCCACCTCACCTCTGCTCCTTAGGGTTCTTCACCCTCCCCAGGCCTGCGGGGAGGAGAGGTAGCTGCAGTGGGGTTCCCTCTCCCACTTCCCAGGCTGGCCGGGGAGCAGTCACCTGAGGCTGACAGCTGGAGCCCTGGCCATGCTTGTGGTGGCTGACAGGATTTCTAAGTAAAATTAAGCCTCACTTTTAGAACTCTCAAATGTCAGGATTTTTTTTTCAGTTGTTTCAATTGCTTATTTGAGGGTTGCCCTCCACCATCAATCTCAGATGAAGTTTCTGTTCCCTGCCAGGGTGTAGCCTGGCTGTCTCTTGTTAGCTTATAGCTTTATTTATTGTATCTAATGTGTAAATTAATTCTCATTGTCTTTCAAAGTGCTTTGGAATCAGCTGCCTGGTGGAGAAACCACATTCCTTTGTTTAGGATGGGATAAGTCCTGTTTGACTGGAAACACATTTGTGCCACTGCTGGAAAAAAAAAAATCCTGACATTTGAAAGTTGTCTTGCAAGATCACGAGGGAGGCTTAATTTTATCCGGAAATCACGACTCTCGCAAATCAGTTCATGACAGATGGAATGTCTGTTACTGACCACTTGTTTAGAGAGACTTCCACATTGCCCCAGAGCTGAGAACTGCTGCAGCACCTCCTGCAAGGGGTGAATTGAGAGTGCTCACTACCTTACAAGATTTGGCCTAGGAGGACAGCTACATTTTTGCAATGCTTATCATCTGCACTGAGCAAAATAGGAATGATTAAAAGAGAAAACAGGATTTGGCTAAGACACAGGTGCATGAGTTCAACCCAGGGCATGTAGATATTGTGAGCAGCAGCAATTTTTAGGACTGTCACTGAACTCTATTGCCACTCAGGAATAGTATCTTACTTGAGTATAATTAGGAGCTGTATTTAGTAGTGAGTTAAGAACAGGGGCAGCCAGGAGGGCCAGCAACTGACAGAAATGCTTCTCACTGATTCCATGAAATATTAACTCTCACAGACAGCTGCTCAGCACCTCACAATTTGTATTGTGCTCAGCATTCTTGTCAGCCCCTCCCAGCTGCTCACCTCAGCTTATTTGGCTTCTATTAGAACATCTGTAACAAACAGCAGAATCAGTAACACAACTGGTGGCTAAGCACAATTCCCTTAGAACATTCATCCCCACCCCTACAGGATTCAGCTCTTCTACAGTGTGAAAAAGTCACCCAATCACAAGGGAAATCAACAGCTATCAATCAACTGAGCAGAGTGAATAATGGATTTTTTTCCTTAGCTGACAATTTCAAAAAATGGGGAAGAAATCATTTTGGGTTGAACAAAAAACAATTAAAATGTTTTTCTAAATTAGAAGGTTGAGAGAAATTTCATTTTGGAAAGAATGAAACATTTTGTTCCAACAAAGTATAAAAGTTTTGTTTTCCTCCTGACCAATTTTCAAATGTTCTTGCTTTTTAGAAAGAATATTAGAGGAATATTTGAAATGAGTTGTTTTAAAACAAAAAATGAAATGTTACAAATATTTCAAAACGAAACTTTTCAATTTGTTAGCAATTTTTTAAAAAAAATTTTGAACAAAAACAATTCAATGAAACTCACGCTACCTGGTGAGACACTTCAGTGTTGCTGAATCTGTATTTTTTGCTTTAAAGAAGTTTCATCCAAAAAATGTCACCCAGGTCTTCCAGGTTAGAATGGAAATATAAGGCATATAGAGTTTCTGTATCTGATTCTATCAGTAAATTAATTTAGCATTCAATCACTTTTCTTTATACATCAATCTTAATGTAAGCAACTCATTCAGGGTCCTGTCACCATTTAACCAATAAACCATACAATGACCAGCATCAAAGACACTGCACTTGCTATTTTCCATATCACAGATGGAAATGTTATGAGCAAGAGTGATGATGGAGTTAAAATCTGTATGTGTTGGTAAAGGGATCTCTAAACCTTTCCCTGGAGGATCAGTGCCATGTTTTCTGCACAGGGCAACTTTAGGCAGAAATCTCTTAGGTGCTTTGAACTACACTGGATGGGTATTTTGCCCAAGCTGTCTGAAGTAACAGTTAAAAGTTTTGGGTTTAAAATGTAATTTTAAAGAGCTGTACTCTAAGCACTGAGTCGCACCACGATCATATTATGCTGTAAGTACGCTTCCTAGGTGACTAAAGTTCACCCAAGTCAGGCAGCAAGAGCTAACTAGTGCACAACCTGCTGTGGCTTACTGCTGTATTCCCACATCTTGAATTGAAGCAGTAATAATGCAAAGTGCACTACTAATGTAACAAATTGACCTGACCAATTTAGCATACTAATTGACCCGACTGGGCCTTCCTTTCCTTTATTTCCTCTCTGCACCACATGAAACCGTATGAGATCTCTCTGCATGTGAGAAAATTGGCAGCACATAAGACGATGCAAAGCTGTACAGCTTGTTACAGGATAGCCAGTTATAGGCTAATCGAGCCTCGAACTTGTAGCATCCGTCAGGTTATTTATGCATAAAAGAGAGAACTGTGTACTGTGTTCTTGCCATTGGATTTAACTTTTAAAGTACATTCATTTCCAGCTTGTTTTTCTTGTTCATTTCCATGCGATCTTCTTTGGACTAGAAAACATACTGGTAGAATTTGCCTTCTATCAATATAGAACTATAACTTTCATCTAATTAGTATTTTACCAAATAAGCTCTACCTCTATTTTATCTGGAAGAGATATAATTTTCAGGATTATTTGTCAATGGTGCCCCTAAAGGTCTTTCTGCAACTTTGACCAGTCTGTTCTTCTAGTTTAATCTACACATAAGTTAAGATGACATAGCTACATTGGTCATGGGCGTGAAAAAAACACACACCCTGACCAACCTGGCTATGCTGACCTGGCTCCTAGTGTAAACCCAGCTATGTTGATGGAAGAATAATGCTATCAACATAGCTAATTTTTTTTAGGGAGTGTTCCTGCACCAGCAGAAAAATCCCTTCTGTTCGTGGTGTAGGATATGTCTGTGCTATGGGGTTATGCTGACATAGCTATGCTGGTATAGTTTCCAGAATGTAGACACAACTTCTGAATGCAATCTCTCCAAGTGACAAGCCTAACCCTTCACCTTTCTGGGGCAGAATCCCAGAATCTTTTTAATCTGCGTCCCTGGGGTGCCACACCCTGTTTGTCAACTATGATTGTTCAGCAGACTCAACTATATTCAGCATCCCCGAGACTTCCCTTATGGTCCTGTGACAATTGTGATCACAGTGACATATGAAACAGCTTTTTCAAAATAAAGTAATGTTTAATCTCATCAGAAGGAACTCAGCATAACAAGAGCAAAGGGGTATTAACACAATAACAATCTACATGCGTAATTTTTACCTAAAACATAGGTAGGTCTAGCTTATCCAGACCCCCCATCCCCACTTTTGGGTCTGTGGGAGACAATCTGCACCCCCGCAGCTTCTAATTGCCCTCTCTCCCAAACTCAGAGGTTTTTTATCTACTTCCAAGGTCTTTGTTTTAATTTTCTTACCTGAAGACTCCTAAAGTCTTTTCCTGGGAGGATCAGCCAAACTGCTAATTCTAGCCTAGTGTGAATAAGGTTTCAAAAGGAATTGACACTTGCGTTGTTCCTTTAAGTATCACTGAATGGTGCCATCTGAAGCTCATTATCTTACTGGACTATGTACCATTTCCTCTTATTGGAATTCACCCCTTAGTAATCATATAGGGTACGTCTAGGCAGCAAAAAAAGACCAACGCCGATGAGTATCAGAGTCTGGGTCAACTGACTCGGGCTCGCAGGGCAGGGCTACAAACAGCAGTATAGGTGTTTGGGTAATTACACGCCTGTTAGTTTGAACTCAGTAGTATGCAAGGTGTTGGAAAGAGAATGTGGTTAAGGACATCAAGGTTAACGGTAATTGGGACAAAATACAACATGATTTTACAAAAGGTAGATTATGCCAGACCAACCTGATCTCCTTTTTTGAGAAGATAACAGATTTTTTTAGACAAAGGGAATGCAGTAGATCTAGATTTAGGTAAGGCAAGGATACAGTTTCACATGGGGAATTATTAGTTAAATTGGAAAAGATGGGGATTAATATGAAAACTGGAAGGTGGATAAGGAACTGGTTAAAGGGGAGTCATACTAAAAGGTGGATTGCCAGGCTGGAGGGAGGTTACTAGTGGAGTTCCTCAGGGATCAGTCTTGGGACTGATCTTATTTTACCTTTTTATTACTGACCTTGGCACAAAAAGTGGAACTGTGCTAATAAAGTTTGCGGATGATGCAAAATTGGGAGGTATTGCTAATACAGAGAAAGACTGGGGATATAATACAAAAAACACGGTCTGAATTATCTTGTAAACTGCAGCAATAGAAATAGGATGAAATTTAATAGTGGAAAGTGCGAGGTCATGCACTTAGGGACTAATAACAAAAACTTTTGCTATAAGCTGGGAACACATCAGTTGTAAGTGACAAAGGAAGAGAAGGACCTGGGAATATTGGCTGATCACAGGATGACTTTGAGCTGCCAATGTGATGTGGCTATGAAAAAAACTAATGCAGTCTTAGGACGCATCAGGTGAGTTATTTCCAGTAGAGATAGGGGAGTGTTAGTACTGTTATACAAGGCATTGGTCAGACCTCATCTGGAATACTGTGTGCAGTTCTGGTCTCCCATATTTAAGAAAGATTAATTCAAACTGGAACAGGTGCAGAGAAGGGCTACTAGGATGATCCGAGGAATGGAAAACCTGCCTTATGACAGGAGATTCAAAGAGCTTGGCTTGTTTAGCCTAACCAAAAGAAAGTTGAGGGGAGATATGATTGCTCTCTCTAAATACATCAGAGGGATAAATACCAGGGAGAGAGAGGAATTATTTAAGTTCAGTGCCAGTGTGGACATATGAACAAATGGATATAAACTGGCCATCAGGAAGTTTAGACTTGAAATTAATTAGACTTGAATTATAAAGATTTAGACTCAGAGGAGTGAAGTTCTGGAACAGACTTCAAAGGGGAGCACAGGGGGCAAGAAACCTAGCTGGCTTCAAGACTGAGCTTGATAAGTTTATGGAGGGGATGGTATGATGGGACAGCCTACTTTGGCAATTGGCTGATCTTTTATTACTAGCGGTAAATATGCCCAATGGCCTCTGATGGGATGGATTCTGAGTTACTACAGAGAATCCTTACTGGGTGTCTGGCTAGTGAGTATTGCCCAGATGCTCAGGATTTAGCTGATTGCCATATTTGGCGTCAGGAAGGAATTTTTCTCCAGGGCACATTGCCATAGGCTCTGGGGGTTTTTCACCTTTCTCTGTAGCATGGGGCACGGGTCACTTGCTGATGGATTCTCTGTACCTTGAAGTCTTTAAATCATTATATGAGGACTTCAATAACTCAGTCTTAGGTGAGAGGTCTATTACGAGAGTGGGTGGGTGAGGTTCTGTGGTCTGCATTGTGTAGGAGGTCAGACTAGATGATCATAATGGTCCCTTCTGACCTTATAGGTCTATGAGGGTTCAGGCAGGAGCCTGGGCTCTAAGACCTGTGTTGGGGCAGGGTCTCAGTGCTTGGGTTCCCACCTGAGCCCAAATGTGTACACTATTTTTAGCCCTACACTGCAAGCCTTAGTCAGTTTACCAGGGCTTTGAGATTTGCTGCTGCAGGATTTTTTTTTTGCTGTGTAGCAACACAAACACAATCAAACAAATAGATGAACCTTTAATTTTCATAAAATATTACAGGCACCATCAACATTCTTCTCACTGTGCAAACTTAAATCTATACAATATTTTCCATCTGCTAACGATTTACTGAAGGCTGCATTTCCTCCTGATGATGCATGTGCAACTCCTAATGATGCTAATGGAAGTTGGTATTGTGTGCATTCGGGAGACAGAATATCTCTTGGGCTATTGTAAATCTGTTGCAAGATTTTCATAAAGTATTATTTAACCCTACGGATGTCCATCAGGTTTGCAAGAGCATACACTCAAACTCTGATGGACATGCAAATACTGAGTGGTGTAAGAGCTGGTTCAAAATTTTCTGAATTTTGATTTTTTTGGAAATTTTGAATTTCAACTAAAAAACGGGGGAACAAATTTTTCACAAACATTTTCATGAAAAATTTTCCCAGTTTTCAGTCAGCTCTAATTTGTATATAGATCTAGATATGTACAGGTGTAAATCAAAGATTTGAGGGGGCTGCACTTCAGTGTGGGCATCAGCAAGCTGACCAGTCCCAAAATATACATGATTTTATACAGACTAGGTGGGTGAGGTAATATCTTTTATTGGACCAACTTCTAGACATTTGACCCACACTGTCCAGCTAAGAGAAATTAAAAATGTTGTTCTGAATTTTATTTTATACCTGTAGAATTCCATTGGCTCAGTTAAAGTTATTTCTGATTTAAACCAGTATAATGGAAAAGACAATTGGTTTCACCATCTAGCGTGTGTGAGTATGAAAGAGACAAGTGTACCAATCACACTTTATGTATTTGTAATTCAATTTTTATTGGAAAAATGTAAACCTGTAGTTTTTGCAGCATAGGCCCCTTTAGATATTGTATCAAATTCAGAAACAGAACTGAATTTGGTAAGAAATATGTTACTGTTCTATATTTTGAAGTGTGTGCACATCTGTGATTGCTTGCAGGGAGGAGAAATTGTGGGATACATTGAAACATGGAACATTTTATAACAAAAAGCTCACTTTCAAAATTGAATTGGAAGGTGATTTGTGTTTTCCTGTACAGTTCTTTTCCATGCTCATTTACAACATTCCTTCCAATCTTTAATCTTTTTATCTTTATACTTAAGTATACAAACTATTTGTGTGGTCATTGTATAGTGGTTTTAACTCTAATTGGGAAGCACTGCTACAGAGACTCATCTAAATCAAGGTCTTGGTTACCAGCAGCAATTTGTTTTTATATTAAAAAAAATCTCCATTTTTAAAATATATACTTTAAAAGAATCCTGTCTGAGAAATGGATCTCAGAATTAAGGTAAAGCTAATTTTTTTCAATAGATACAATTTAAAATTAAGTATAATTTTAATAAGATATCTGAACTGATAGTGGTTTGACTTTCTTTTAAAACTAACGCTAATAATTATACGGTTTCTTTATAGCACAGATACCTATTTATTTAAAGAAGTTTTCATCCATTGGGCAAAATTACACAAATGGAACCCCATTAAGTTCATCCAGGTGCATGTGTGTAACTGAAAGCAGAATTTAGTCCCTTATTTTCAATATCACGAATCTGGTAATAATGAATGACCAAGATAAATACAATTTCTGTCTGGCTTTGCATTGCAATAGTCCTCTTCTCACTGACTTGCTACACTGGGGTCTTATGATTTCTTAGTTATTAGGCTATCACCAAAGGAGTTTACCTACAGCACCTGGGTTGGGAGGGAGGAGGGACTGAGAAGCTTGTTGCCTACAGTAGCAGGGAGCTTGGGGTGCTGCACTGAGGGACTGTGCAGGTTAATTTAGGATCGTGGGGAATAAATTGAGATATCCCAAAAAGCTTCCAAATTTGTTTGTTTTCTTTATCCTGTCAGAGGTTGGCAAAACATATCTATGCTTTTCCCCCATCATATATTTATCCTAAACCAGAAAACCAAATCAAGACTGAAGTGCTAAAGCTTGCCAAAGCAAGACTGAGAGGGTGGATTGTCACATTTTAAGAAACTGTTTGTCTTTCTTTCTAGTTGCTGTACTATAAGTTAAATCATATATAAATACAACGTCACACATATCTACAGCTCTGTGTCACATATGTGATGGAGAGCCATATGTAATAAATTGTAGAGTCATATAATATTGCATTTATCATGCTTATTCTAATGCCTCACCTACACGCTGCCCTCTAATCCATCTCTGCCAATCAGGTGCCTGGTCTTCCACTGTCTTGCAGCTTGTGTAGTTATTTATTTACACCTCTGTAGTGTGTGTGTAAAATTTTACTTGCATAAGTCACCCATAAAGTGGCCAGTTGAGAGCAATGTAGAAAAAGAAAGACCAGTTCTAGCATTATTTCCCCTTTTAGTTGTAAGGAATATCTCTGGAATCCATATTTTACCTATATATCTATTTGTAAACATAATTATATCTTATGAAAACATAGAGCCTGATGGAAGCTTTCCATTCACTTCAGGAGGATTTGGATGAGGCTTAAGAACCTGGCTTTCACTTTGCTAGCACTTTTTTGGGGGGTCTCTCTCTGTTAAATTGAGCAGACTTATTCTATAATCACAGACTCTTTGTGTTTAACACATTTGTTTTTACTTTTGTACTTTATGAATACTCAATTAAAAAAAAATCAAATCCCCCCCTCCCCCCCCCCCCCCCCAATATCCCCATATCCTAAAAAGCTAGCTAAATGGAAATTACCTCTGACTTTTTGACACATTTCTCCTTTCTCCATTTCTTGTGTGTGTGTGATTGTATTGTGTATAAAGCTGTACTCTGTCCCTGTTGGATGCCACCAGCTCAATCACTGTGGGCAACAGACCATGTATACTTATGTATCTTCTGCTTGGCTTACTGCTTGATGCTTGCGATCAGACGCAGCATTTCATTTCCAATATCACAGATGACAGAATAAAATGCAGAATGCATTTTTGCAAATGTCAAAAGGGTCAGGAGAAAAAAAAAAGGATGGAGCTCTCTGTATGCATTGCTTATTTGGGAATCAGAAAGAATAAATAGCTGTTTTCAAATTCTTTGGTGGCTTATTTTAGTCTTACACCTATAATTTTTGTTAATTGTATTCTGCTTTTCCTTACAGAACTAGCTGCAATAGGGAAAATATCTTTCTTCGTTTATTTGCATTTTTTAAATATTTTTCCTGAAGTTCATACAGCAATTTTCAGCACTTAAAACCTAGTACTGCATTGTGAGCTGTGTGGCCAGACTGCTGTATTTGTACAGATCCTCATTGACTTTAGTAGGACACTACAGGGATCCCCAAGGAAGAGTACAGTCAGAGACTTACTACCATTTTAAAAGACCACGTTTTGCATAGTACAAGATTTTTAAAAAATTTTACAAAAATCATTAATAGAATAGGTATTTAGTTTTGCATTTGAAAATTTCAATAGAATTATGAATACACCACCAATTCAGGAAGATATAGCAAAATTATGTAGTGCCACCAACTCTTGCACTTTCATCTTAAATCTCATGATCACCTATGGTGTTCTTTTTTAAAGCCCCATTTACTGGTGACTTTCATTTTTTAAATGTAAGTCTCTAGCCCTCATTATTGCAGAGAAAAGCTTAAAAATGTGACCTCCCCCCAAAAAATGACACAAGGTAAATTTAAAAAGTATATACTTTTTTATTTGTATATATCATGATTTTTAAGCAATTCTCATGATTTTGAGGGGCTGAGTCATACATTTTACATTTATGGGGTTGGCAATATTTCAACAGATTTCAAAATACTGGGCTTAATTTTCCAGGAAGCACGAGATAAAATGTTGGGGTTTTAGAGATTGTTTTTCAAAAAATATCCAGCCAGTCCTACTTCTGACCCGTACTTCCCTGAACAGTTCTGCTGGTGTGAAAGGAGCTGCTACGGTAATAAGGGAGGCTGGATTGTATCTACTATGTGCTGTAGGACAAGCTGCTATCCCAAATATTATAGAATGTTAATGGAGTGTTTGGTGTTGATAGGTTGAAAGACTGGCTTAGATCATATGTGAAAATGACTCCAGTTGATGTGCACATAACTAAGAAACTGATGCCTTTTGTTTTCTACGATTTTCACCTTTACATTTCTAAGAACTTTCTCTGTATGTCAACTGCAGCAGCTCTGTTGTTGTCAGAGTTGCTTATCGCCTGTAACAGAGGTGGAGACACTTTGGGTATGTCTACACTGTGGAGTGAAGTCGATTTATTTTAAATCTACTTTCACCCTCCGAATTTTAGAAGTCAGAGGAGCGTGATCACACCACACTCATTGTGTTGGGGAATTGCATCCCTTCTAGCCGCCCTTGGGTTGACAATCAAAGCAGTGCACCACAGGTAACTATCCCACAGTGCAACTAGCCGCAGAGGCTTTTGAGAGGGTTGTCGTCCTTCCATGATGCAACGTACCCCCCCCCCTTCTTTTCCCAGTCCAAAACAAACAGACAATCTCCTTTTTGTGATTTTTTTCAAACACTTCAGTCTCTGCCATGTGCACGCTATTGCCTGAGAGGAATGGAGCCCGCTTAGCTCTGCACTATTATTGTGAACATCACAAACACCTCGCAACTTATTCTGCAGTATTTTCAGGGGTGAGACAGGAGCCGCAGGCTGAAAATTGTGATATTACAGAGGCCGCCTTGCTATACACCATAGAACGAAACAATTCCCGTTTGCTGCAGGCAGTCCCACACCATCTGCAGTCGGTGAAGCACCACTTTTGGTCCTGGGAAACAAGCAGTGACTGATGGATTGCATCATTATGAAAGTATGGGATGATGAGCAGTGGCTGCAGAGCTTTCAAATGCGAAAGGCCACTTTCTTTGAACTTTGCGGAGAGCTCTCCCCAGCCCTGAAACACATCAGTACTCACTTGAGACCAGCTCTGAAAGTGGAGAAGCGAGTGGCCATCACTCTGTGGAATCTAGCAATGCCAGACTGCTACCAGTCTGTTGGGAATCAATTTTCAGTCAGTAAATCCACCTTGGGAACAGCCAAGTGTGCTGGGCCATTAATAGGCTTCTGCTAAGAAGGGTAGTGATTTTGGGAAATGTGGAAGACATAGTGGAAGGCTTTTCGGCAATGGGGTTCCCAAACTGTAGGGAGCCGACAGATGGCATGCACATCCCTATCTTAGCCCTGGACCACCTTGCCACAGAGTACATAAACTGAAAGGGATACTTCTCAATGGTGTTTCAGGCCCTTGTGGATCACAAGGGACATTTCACCGACATCAGTGCGGGGTGGTTTGGAAAGGTGCATGATGCGTGCATCTTTAGGAACTCAGGTCTGTTCAAACACAGCCCCACCGCCACACACACCACTTTTTCCTGCTGGTACAAGATTTTGGACAGGGGATATAACCAAAGACATGCAATTTGCAGTGCATGCTTGACAGATGTGCTGTCCCTGGCATCCTGGTCAGTCACGGTTTCCTGCATCTGGGCGAGCTGTTCAAACAGTTCCTGGCTTTCAGGGAGACGGGATACCCCACTTGCCTGCCCCCTGTTCTCCTCCTCCTCCTCCTCTTTTTCCATGGACTCGTCCTCATTCATCCTGGCCTCAGATTTCCCTCAAGGTATCAATGTTGCGTGGTGGCATAGTGGTGGGGTCTCTGCTGAGAATTGCATACAGCTCCTCATAAAAGTGGCATGTTTTGGGTGAGGAGCCAGAACAGCTGTTAGCTTCCCTAGCTTTCTGATAAGCCTGCCTCAACCCTTTGATCTTAATGCGGCACTGCTGCGTGTTCCTGTTGTGCCCTTCTCCAACATGCCATGAGATATCTTCTTGTAGATATCCAAATTTCTTTTGCTTGCTCGGAGTTGAGCCAGAACATACTTGTTGTCCCACAGACTGATGAGATCCAAGACCTCAGGTCAACCCCAGGCTGGAGTGCGTCTGGGGCGTGAAGTCACCATGATCAGTTGTACTGGCAAGCTCTCTCCACGCTGACCAAACAGGAAATGGGAATTCAAAATTTCCCAGTGCTTGTGGAGGAGCCATTTCTTGTTTAAGTGGCCACAGTGCAGCAGACTGCGAATGCACAGAAAAGAGCATTATGGGATACCTCCCAGAGGCCAATGATGTCGATTGACATTGTGCTCTGCCTAAACTGATGCTCATTCAACCCACAGAATTCGACTTCAGTGCTGCGCCACTTGCGGAGGTGGTTGTATTAAGTTGAATTTTACCGCGATTTAGGTTGGCAGAACTGACATGCCAGTGGAGACACATACTTTAGGTAGTTGACGTAAGCTGCATTACATCAACCTCCATTGTCAGTGTAGACCAGGCCTTTGTATGCTTTCTCATGAAGTCTTGGTTCTTTTAGTTTTTGTTTACTTTAATGTAAAATTATAAATCATTTAGACTTGAAATACATGTTTTGGTCTTTGTATGGAGTTGTTACAGTTGTTTTATTCTAACAATATACATTTTTATCCATAACTCAAACTTGCCATAATTGGTAGTCTCTGTTCAGGAGAGTTCTAGGACTAAAATACCAAAGGCTGTTGTAGGTCATAGTCAAGACACTGACAATCTTAATTGCTGGAGAATCTTGATGTTGACCTCTCTGTACTGACCATAATGTTTTGCTGTTGCTTGTGCCCTTAATGCTTCACTTCCTTTTGTGCAGCAGCTTCACAGAGACTTTTTTAGACTGAAATCCAAACTCTTGCATAACTAATATTCACTGAGGTTCCAGTGCCACCATGGCTTGAAATCTTTGCCATAATGTGTACATCTTACGTTTTAAATGGGTTAATTTTAGCAAAAGATTAACCTTACCTTTTTCTCCTCCTTTGGTTCTGAATTGCTGCATATGGGCCCGATTTTTCCTTCACTTGCACAGTTTTTACACTTGTTTAACTCGATTGATTTTGATGGAGTTATTTCTACTTTACATCAGGTAAAGTGAGAGAACAATCAGGACAATTTATCTGACATTTTAGTACTAGCATGTGGCTACTTGAATTATATTAGATGTCTCACTAGCTAGATGAGGAGAAATGAAGTAACATGATGATTATTCTGAGTGGGGCCACTTGCACTGTGCATTAAGAATTTGAAACTTCTTGTAATTGCCTGGTATCTTGTTACTTGACCAGTCCTAATGGGAACTGAATGACTTCAATTTCTGTAAGCTGCAATAAGTATAAGGTGGAAGCAAATCCACAAAGAAAACTGCAGCACTTGAAACACTTTGACTTGATTTCCTACCTAGCTAAAGGTTGTTTATATGGTGTTTGAACCCTGCTATATCTAGATTTCTTTTAAAAGAAGCATCCCCGCAACCAGAAAAATAAATCTCCATGTTCAATGGTGGCTTTTTATTTTCAGCTCTACAAAAGCATTATATGCTTCTATGGTTTCTCTAGTTTTTGCCAAGTAATGACATCTCTTTCTAACTACAGATGGCAACCGATACCTTGCTTCTTTATCAACAGGATATAAAAATTCTTTAACAGAATAGTGAAGGTGTATAATTCTAAGAAAAATCACATTTGACGTTCCCACTTTGGATGTTTTGCCATCCAAGTAAAATTGTCGTCTTTGTACCCTGATGGAATGAAAATAGTCAAATTAACCTTTTGCTCTGAAAATTAAAACACACTTCAAAGCCAGGACTTTCTGATGTCCTTTAGGCTATGCTAATCATAATTTCAAAACAGTGTTTTTAAAGAGGAGCTGTGAATACTGTGTGATTTTAATTAGACCATGTGGTTGCTTTCAGTATGCTTGTTACCATGGCATATGACATCATGTAATTCCTACATCTTTTCAGCGCTAGCACAATACAAGGACTACATGAAATGTTAAAATGCAGTGAGACATTTGTCCTGTATTTCTTAAAAATAATTATAATATGGGACAGACAGCTAAAGTTTTGCTAAACTCCTGATTAATATTATGCTTGAAAGTTTCTCATTTGGAAGATTAATGTAAAACTGCTGAATAGTGAACTGAAATCTTCTATTAAATGCTGAATAAAAGTTTGATTGCAAATCATCTCCTGGAAGTGGACCCAATCCTGCCATACATATTCTGTATTCACTTCAGTAATCCTGTTGAACCTGTTAATCCTCTTCTACACATCAGTATTCTCATTTGCTTCAATGGAGTTATTCCCAACTATTTTAAAACAATATGTGCAGCATATTCTGCTTGTATTTACAATCCTATAATCCTATTGTGAGAGAGAGCAGGAGATGGTCCAGTATTTGAGCATAAAATCTTTTATTTGCCTGCCACGACATAAATACAGAATTCTGTGTTTCATCTGCTAGGCTTGAGAACATCACAAATAGCTAAAAGGCAAGATCGGTGAAAGTACTGTTTTAGGTCAGGTCTACACTAGCACTTTCTGTGGTATAATTTATGTTACTCAGGGGTGTGAAAAAAGAACTTCCTGAGCAAAGTAAGTTACGCCAACCAAAGTGCCAGTGATTCTCCCACTGACACAGCTACCATGACTCATGGGGCTGGAGCTTCTGTAAACTCTCTAGGGAGCCTTAGGAACATGTGACTTCATCGGTATTTGCATGGAGAATGCAGAATCGTGTACACAAGTCTTGGTAAAGCTGTTAAGGGCACATTAATTTGCAAATATTAAATATAAATACATTTACAGTTTTTAAAGTCTACAATAGCGATGAACGTAAACTGCAGAGTTCACATATATATCTGAATTTCCCCCAAATTTGTGGGTATTAGATTTAGGATTTGACTGGCCTGTTACTCATTCCATCTGCAAAGTTCAGGTGTTTGAGTCTTATTTCACTCACACCAGTTTAATACCTGTGTACTTTGACTAAATTCAGTGGGGTTTCTTCCAATTTACTGTATATTGGTGTAAATTAACCTATTCTGTGTTGGTTCTTATACCACCCTCATTGCTGTAGTATCTGAATGCCTTTCAGTAGTGCATTAAGTAATGTGACTAACATGTGTCACGTAGTTCATTCTCCCCAGTGGGGAGAATTGTGTGTGTAGTGTAGTATCTTGTTTCGGTATGGGTGTTGTTAGTTTCTGTTTTTCATGTACACACTATGTGTTTGTTAGAGAAGGCAGTTGCTGTTGGAGTTTGTTCCACAGTCTGACTCGCCTCCCAGAAAACTCTCTGTCTTGCAAAAAATGAGCTTTACTCTTACTGTGGAGAATTCCATTGTGTCTGAGAAATGGAGATGGACATGATGAACTGAAGCCAGATCTCAGCCAGGATGGGACAGAATCTTCTAGCTAGACAGTCAGAGATGGTAGAAAGCATTACTTGTGGATGCTGCTTTGTGAGAGCTTAGTGCCAGCAAAGAATCCAGGAGAACTCCTAAGCTGTGGATTTAAATGGCCATTGTGGGTATGTACCTTCAACCAAAGGAGTCTACCCCATGATTGAAAACACTTGAAAGTGATTTCCTTTGCCCACCAGCATCCACTCTGTCTTGTTCAAATTTGCCTTTAACCTCATTCTTTATCCAGGAACTGATTTCATCCAATCACTGGACTATCTTGGTGGTAGTGGTATGGTTGTGTCTGGTAAAGGGTAGGCACAGCTGTGCATCATTTGTATATTTCTGGTGCTGGACTCCATGTCGTCTTAGCAGTTCACCTAGCGGCTGCATGTACATGTTGACTAGAACTGGAGAGAGAACCGAACATTGTGGAACTCCACAAGTGAGGGGTCCAGTGGTGGAGGTGCAGTTTCCCACAACTACTGTTTAAATGCGTGTCCCCCAGGAAGAATTTAAACCATTTTAGTATATTCCCCTTGGCTGGAGCTATGTATCTCAGGTGGGACAGCAACATTTCATGTTCAACAGCGTCAAGTGCTGGGGAGAGGTCCAGGAGAATCAGAATGGGTGTCTTCCCTTTATCCAATAATGAGATGACTCTCTCCAAGACAGTGTTGGGTTTTGATGTTCTGAGTACTTCCATCTAAACTGAAGACAAGATCCAGGGTATGACCATGTAGGTTGGATAAGAGATAACTAGTAAAAGTCCTAGCGAGGCAAGTGAGGATATAAGCTTGAGTATGATCTAAGTGACTTTTAGTGTGAACTTAGACCACAATCAGGCTCCAGAACTGTGTCTAAATTTCACCAGCTTTAAGGGAAATTGAGAGCTAAAATGTTTGTGCATCTCTAATCTGCTAATATATTCAGATTGTAATTCAGGCATCTAAAGTCTAATCCTATTCCGTTAAAGTCCATCAAATGTTTTACATTAATTACTGTGGTAACAAATTTGGACTGTGCGCATGCAAGTGTGTGTGTGTGTGTGTGTGTGTGTGTGTGTGTGTGTGTGTATACATACAGAAGCTTTTCAGATTACATTGACGAGTTTGTGATCAGAAAGTCCATTTGATTTTCTAAGCATATGCTGGACTTAATTTTGCGCAGTCTAGTACCCGGTACCACCATCCTATTGAAATCAATGGGATAACAGGAATGTAAGTCAGAACTGAATTTGTCCTGCTGTGTCTACAACATGGTTATAGAATAAAATGGCCTCTTCCTCTTAGCCTTATTAGGTGGAAATAAAAGTGCCATCCGTTTTGGTTTGTTCACACACAATCAATGATTCCCAATTTTTAAAGATCTGAGCTTCTCCTGTTGGGGAGTACCAGATATTTTTAGAAAGATATTCTTGAGAACCTTATGTGATCTAAAATATTAATTCAGTGTCCAATGCTGGGTTGATCGGAAGCTGCCAGAAAGAATAATACCATTCAAAAACTTGAATGTATGGAGTTACAATGCAACAGTAAGTGGTTATCTTGTGTTTCACCTGTTTTCAGTCTGGGACCTGTTTGGAGCATTGCCCATATTTAAGAAGTCAGCGTGTCCTATCTAAGAGTTTTATAAATGTAAAAGTTAGACTGAATGAATGCTTCAGGCATGCGGCTAGAGGCTGCCCTTTCAACAAATGTGGACACATTTCACAAAGCTGGAGTTGGTTTTTGATGTGTCAGAATTGCAAACTTTCAAGGTAAGTTTTTTATGACACTTGCAGACCATGTAAAACATAAATGGTTCCTTCGGAATGTATTGCTCATAATCAGACTATTAACAGGTTAGTCATTATCTCTGAATTTTCATCTTTATTTCTTTCATTTAATAGAAATTGTAGAACCATATAGACATTGTTTAATTTAAAATAATTCTCAGTTTATGTTCTTCATGTGTTGTCATCTTTTGTGTTTGTAAAGTATCTAGCACAATCCATCCCAGAGATGCACTGGTGGTGCTTCAACCACAACAAGAAGCTGATGATTGAAAATTACGTGATGCAAAAATTACTTCTCATTTTGATTATATGGTCAAAACATACTCTATATTTAAAAAAAAGACATAGTTATTTTAACTATCAGTTTCCAACCTAGAAAACCTGGGAATGTCTTTTAACAGATGTTTTCCACCTCAAAGAAGTGGGAATTCAGCCAATTTTAGTACCGACTGTTGTACTAAGAAAACCCAATAAAATGCAATCCTTTCTTAATGGAGAAGATGAAAAATAGTCGGAAAAAAGTATATGAAAGACTCTTAGGAGGATTGGAAAACTATATATAAATGTACTTAAAAACTATGTTGAGGAGGGGACTTCATGGCAGTCCAATGGACTATATGAAATCCTCTATCTGTAGGTCACATGTATGAATGTAAATTGGTCAGCATTCACCAAACGTCATTACATGAGTGAAATGGATTGCTGGTCTCATTGCAACTGTAGATATAATAAAACATCTATTAAGCACTTAATGAGAGTGTCAGAAGAGAAATAAAGGAAAATTATTCATAGGCTTAACTACCCTATCACGTCTAGAGAGGCCTTCCAAAACAGGAAATCATGTGGAAGTTTGTGCAGAAGTCTGCTTGTGGAAACAAACTTCACTCCGCAGGGTTATCAAAAGAGGACATTTCAAAAGTACTCAAGTTAACTTTTAAAATAAATCTATATAGGATCTGTATTCATCCTTAGTCTTTCATTACTTACTTCCGATGTAGTGAAAATTCTCGTTGTACTCATTTGGACTTTTGTGTGAGAAAAGAGCTGAAACCATTTAGAATCAGGATTGGTGACTATTGACTACAATAGGACTCTTTGATCAATTAATTGTTCATCATTGTAATAAGGAGGTCACAACCTGTCCTATAAGATTAGGCCCATTGTGTTATATTTTTGAGTGCAAATTTAATTTTTCAAGACAGCAAAATCTTTTTAATTTGGGGGAAAAAATGCAATTTCAGAACAAGAATAATGACTTTCAAGGGATTTGGTCTCGTACTAAGTATATAGATTCAGGCACAAAATCTGGGTTATAGTTTTACTTAACGTAATTCTGTTTTAAACTGAGAAATGAACCCACTGAGGTTTTCAAAATATTTGGAACTACTTTTTTAAAATGTTAAAATTAACATGTCTCTTCCAGTTTGAAACCCTGAATAGGAGTAGAGCTGTACAGAGAAAGGTAATTCCATTTCATGAAGCTTTTTAATATTTCAAAATTTGGATTTGTTCCTTTTTGGAATGAAAGCCAAACGTTTTGAAATCCTCTGCTTAAGGGAAAGTTGTAGGGTCTCTGACTCTGGGGCAATCTGTTTGGAAAGGCTGCCCTGTAGCCACGGACCCTGGAATCCCTGATAGCCGAGACTGCAGATTTGCTGCAAGTCTGGGAGCTTGGAAACCAATTGTTCCAGGCCCGGGCTCCAGGGCAGCCCACCAAGCAAGCTGCAGAGAGGGCTACGAGATTGAGAGCTGAGCTCCCAGGTTTTCCAGAGTCTCAGCTCCCGATCAGCCCACTGAGTAAACTGCCAAAGATGGAGGAGCCTGGAAGTCTAGGCTTCTCAGCAGCCCACCAGGCAGACAAGCTGGCAAGATACAAGACAAGTTTCCAGATCACGTTCCATCAGACCTTCGTAGAAATCTAACTGTCTTCACAAAACATTTTGATTTAGATGAATCGGTATTCTGCAACAGAAAAATGTTCTGTCTTGAGTTTACATTAGAGCCATGTCTGGTCCTGGATTACCCAGTGTCATTTTTTATTATTATTTTTATCACAGTAGTGCCAAGAATCCTCTGCTGGAGCCTCATTGTAGTAGGTATTATTAATAAAGCTCATAAAAGACAGTCCTTGTTCTGAAGAACTTGCATTTTAAATAGACAGCAAGACAGATAGTTGGAATAAAGGAAACATCATCATCTCCATTTTACAAATGGGGAGCTGAAGCAGAAGGAGATTAAGTGACTTGCCCAAGGCCACGCAATAAATCTGTGACAGTGCTCAGAATTGTACCTAGATTGCAATTTATTAACCTTAGGACCATATTGTTTCTGTGTAATATAGTGTATTTTTTAATAGGTGGCCAAGAAGCTGTGTCCAGTCCTCCCTGACCTCACCATAGTGATTTCTTTCTTTTGTAACCTCAGTTGCATTTACTGTTAGAAACTCTATTTGAGGCTATCCTTGAAAAGTGTACAGACGTTCCAAGTAGTGCCGATTTTGGCATAGGAGGACTACAATAGTGATAAATATTTAACATTGGAGCTATAACTATTTCATAATACACAGTTTCACAAGAGCTATCAACTTTTGCATGGTGCAATCATGCTCCATGGTGAACGTTTTTTTCACTCCATTATGCCAGTCTCGAGATCAGGTCCTTAGATCATCTTGGAATACAAGCTATCTTAATAGCAGTGTAGCATGCGATTCAGTTTACAAATCCAGCAAACATTTATTTATTTCCTCATCTCCTTATAAAATGGTTACATTTCCCCTCTATTCCATGCTTGATAGCATGATTATCATACTCTTTCCTGAGAACACCTGGCTACATGACATGACCACATTTTATCAGCTTCTCTCCTCTGCTCACTCACTGTAACTCTCCTGCCTTTACTAAGCAACTTCAGTAGTGCTGCATCAGTAACATTGAGCTTGTTATCCACACTTCTGAAACGAAACTACCAGCAGATCGCAGTGAAATGAAATCTTTTGTTCATAATTTGCTTTTTATTAATTTTTCACTTTTTTGTATTTATAATTATATGCAGGCTTTTCAGAAGCAACATAAACGTAGGTTTATTTACGATGAGTGTCAGTACATTGCAAAAAGGAAAGAAGCAGCAAAATTAGAGATCTGGAATGAAAGCCTGCCCCTATTGGAGTTTTCCCACTGTTTTCAATGGGGATAGGATTTTACTCTTTGTCTTGTAGACTATCCTCCCTCCCACTGGTGATTGAAAAACATCCTTATGGCACCTATAACAAATGTTTATAGGGAAATGTAATATTTAGAAATTATTCATGGCCTGAATTTCAGAACTGCTGAGCTACCACAACTCCAGTTGAACTCAATTGGGGAACTGCAGATGTTCAGCATCTTTCAGAACCATGCCACTTTTATTTAGGTAGCTAACTATGTATATAAGAGCCTAATTTTAAGTACCCAGGTTTGAAAAATTTGGCCATTATTTATTAATGCTGCAGGCAATGGCTGTTGGGAGACATCATTTAGTGAACTATATTCTATAAATCTTAAAATAGAGGTGTTGCAGGTCTCATCACTGTCTCATCAGGGCAGGTTGGACCCAGAGGCAGAAGACCTTAGACAAGCAAGTTACTTTTAAAATGTGTCTGTCATGACTACTTATATGACAGTTACAAGTGCAGACGTAACATAATCCTGATCTTGTGAAGGACTGAACACCTTTTAGTCCCATTATAGTCATATATAGTTGCATCTGACGAAGTGGGTTGCAGCCCATGAAAGCTCATGCCCACAGAAATTTGTTAGTCTTTAAGGTGCTACAGGACTCTCATTGTTTTTATTATAGTCAATGGGAGTCGAGGGAGCTCAGTGATTTGTAGGAGGCATTAAACAACTTGCAAGAGGAGGTCCATCATTTTCTGCTAGGTGTGAGTGGGAGAAGTAGAGAAAGGATGGGACCCCCAGGCATAAAATGTTCCCCTGTGTAAACCTGTTGAGGTTTTTATGGTATAAGTCAAAGCAAAAAAGAGAAGTTCCACGTTCCTTTATAGTGGATAACAACTGAACAAGAATTCTAAGAATTCTAGTAGAATCACTATAGAAAGGTAAAACGTTCATTGTAAAACATGTCCCCCAGTTTTTTTTTTTTTACTCAGGAAACAAAATCCAGCATTTATTTTGAATCAGAAAAGTGCTGATATTCATAGTAGAATGACCAATGCCCAACAAGATCTTATCTCCTAATTTCCTTTGTAGTTTTAGTGATTTGAGTATTCCAACTCCTGTAGTGTAAATGATGTGGACTATAAATGATCACGAATGCTTTTTATAAGAGAACACTGGGAAGGAATTACTGCCTTAGCATAAATATAAGTAATGCTTGAGTAATGATAGCAGCATACTAGTCCCTTCTTCTTTTCAGAAAACATTATTCTTTTTAGAGGCATTGTACTATATCAAGAAAAAGTTGCTGATGGAATGCTGTTAGTTCATGAATATGCAACTCGGCCGTAAATGTGACATTGTTTTTGTGATGCCACTACATGTATATACAATTAGTTCCTTTCCATATATAGACTGATAATGGATAATTTATTTTATCTTTTTATGATCTCATCTTCATTCCTCTCACTAATTTTTCACAACCAGCACTTCTACCAATAACAGAAGGGCGAAGATTGCCATTGTGGAAACACAAAGTCTCTGTGAAGATTCTTTCTGATCTATAGAGTCTACCCTTGCCTCACCAACCGACAGAAGAGTTCAGAAGGAAACTCTGAGGAGAGCCTCACAGAGATTTCTGTTCTTTTAAGTCCAGATATTTAGATGCCTAATGAAACTTCCAAAAGCATCTAAGCCTCTAAGATGTGTTGAAGTCAATGAAGTGCCTAGGTGCTTTTGAAAATCTGGCCCTAGTGTCTATTTTTCGATTTTCCAATGGGAGCACATGACCACACTTACAAGCTTTATTCCTCTCTTTAAAAAAACTGGGAGTACAGACTTTCCAGTGTTGTATATGTATAATCATTTGTACTGAGTCCTAGTAATTTTGGAGGTTTTAAAATCGTGACAACATAGTATATAGAAAAGCTGTGATAGATAATTTAGAGGATGTAAACATTTATTCTGACTGTTCTGTCACTCCAGGGCCTGCACATGTAACTAAGGTCTATCTATAGGAGGAAGAGGACTTTTAGAAAAAGTGCCCTCAAAAATAAAAACTATTATTTTCTTATCTACCTTACCTCTAAATTACAGCATGAAAAAAATGTGTGAAGAAATGTGACAGTATAGATGTCACCTATTTGAGGTGACCCACATAACTTACTTAAAATTGAATCACTTGAAAGTGATGGGACCATCCTCTGTTCATGCTAATAAAACCATTACACCCTAACACACTGCATGTGTTATCTATGTACAGTACGCTTTGTGAGGTAGACACAAATCAGAAATTTAAACAGATTTATTGGTTCTTTCTTTTACTTGATTTAGCACTGTACCCTGCTGCTATCATCATTCAAGTGGCAACCACACATTTGTATTAAAGCAGTAACTCGTTCCGAGTGAACTCTTGTACTGACACGTGGTGATGTTTATTTGCTATATACACCATATCATTCATGCTGTAAGAGTCTCAACTAAAAAAAAACCACTAGAATTACAAAGATAATAAAGAGTTCCAGAGGGGTAGCCGTGTTAGTCTGTATACAGCAAAAACAACGAGAGTTCTGTGGCACTTTAAAGACTAACAAATTTAATTTTAGCAGGCATACGCTTTCGTGAGGCTCAGCTCAGTTCGTCAGATGCAGAGGTAGAAATGAGAAACATAGGATCATCATATAAATATACAAGTGCATAGAGAACAATGGGGGAGGTGGATGAAAGCCGGGTACTTGAGGTCTAATGACAGTCATTGAGTAGGAGGTGAGAATGGGTGAGCAAAGCAATTTACCTCTTGTAATGAGAGAGCCTTTCCAAATCTCTGTTTAAACCCAGTTTGAATGTGTCAAGTTTGCAGATCATTTCTAACTCAGCAGTTTCTCTTTGAAGTCTGTTTTTGGAGTTTTTTTGGAGAAGTACGGCGACTTTCAGGTCAGTGACAGTGTGCCCTGGGGGATTAAAGTGTTCTCCCACTGGTTTATGGATGTTGTTATTTTTTATGTCTGATTTGTGTCCATTTATCCTTTTGCGTAGTGATAGTCCAGTTTGGCCATGTACATGGCAGAGGGGCATTGCTGGCACATGATGGCATATATAACATTAGTGATGTACAGGTGAATGAGCTCCTTATGGTGTCATTGATGTGGTTAGGACCAGTGATGTTGTCACTTGAGTTGATGTGTGGGCAGAGCTGGCAACGGGGTTTGTTGCAGGGATAGGTTCCTGGGTTGGATTTTTTGTAGGGCGTATGGTTGCTGGTGACTATTTGCTTCAGGTTGGGGGGCTGTCTGTAAGCCAGGATGGGTCTGTTGCCCACTGCCTGAGCGAGAGACAGATCATCTGCTAGGATAGGTTGTAGATCTTTAATGATGTGTTGGAGAGATTTTAGCTGGGGACTGTAGATGATGACCAGTGGGGTTCTGTTGTTTTCTTTGTTGAGTCTGTCCTGTAGTAGGTGACTACTGGGTATCTGTCTGGCTCTGTCAATTTGTTTCTTCACTTGTCCAGGTGGGTATTGTAGTTTTAGGAATGTTTCATAGAGATCCTGTAGGTGTTTGTCTCTGTCTGAGGGATCAGAGCAAATCCGGTTGTATCTTAAGGCTTGGCTGTAGACAATGGATTGTGTAATGTGTCCAGGGTGAAAGCTGGAGGCATGAAGATACGTATTGCGGTCAGTTGGTTTTTGGCATAGGGTGGTGTTAATATGACCATCCTTTATTTTTATTGTAGTGTCCAGGATTTCTTGTGTGAACTGGTCCAGGCTGAGGTTGATAGTGGGATGGAAATTATTAAAATCCCAGTGAAAATCTTCAAGGGACTCTTTCCCATGGGTCCAGATGATGAAAATGTCATCAATGTAGCGTAGGTAAAGAAGAGGTGTTAGGGGACGAGTTTCGAGGAAACATTGTTCTAGGTCAGCCATAAAAATGTTGGCATACTGTGGGGCCATGCAGGTGCCCATAGCTGTGCCACTGACTTGGAGGTATAGATTGGCTCCAAATCTGAAGTAGTTGTGGGTCAGGACAAAGTCACAAAGTTCAGCTGTGAGGTGTGACATATGATCTTCGGGGAAAATGTTTTTGATGGCTTGAAGTTCATCTGTTAATTGTGAATTAGAGATCTTTCTTATTATCTTAAAAATCCATGTTTTAACATAACCGCTATATGTTACGTTAGCTACTGTACAACTTAAGGCCCTGAACCTGAAAGTTATTTCATGTGCATATACCCACATGTAGACCCGCTGAAATCCACAGGGGCTCCAGTTGGTCGCAGGGGTCTACTTACTTCGAACAACTTGCAAGATCAGGGCCCTACATTGTATAACAACTTTCATACACATTGTACATGAACTCTAAATGACTTTACACAGTCAATAATTAGTTGCACAACTAAAATGTAAAAACACAGTAGAAGAAGGAAAAGAATAGCATAGACATGGGAGAAGAGAGAGGGCTTTTTTTGAGTTACAAAGCTATATTTATCTTCTCCTCAATTCCTAAATGGGTTTCATAACCAGCCATTTTTTATCTATTTTTGTGTTTGTTTAGTAGCATGTTGAAATGACTATTCTAAGGTCACTTCACTTTCTGAAATGTTAACTCTTTCACTAGCAATGACCTTATTACTGCTGATAGGCAAGGGGAAAGGGAATTGGATTTATTTTTTAAAAATCAGTTAACAATATACAGTGGGTACTATGTGATTCTTAATATATTAGTGTTGGTTATTTTTTGTGGCTTCAGCTAAATCCAACTGATATCTTATACCGAAGTACATTTGAGATTAATTCATCACTAGACTTACTAACACATTCTCACACTTCTTTACACTGGAAAAGTGTGAAAAAAAAAATTAAAGAAAGAAAAAGGTTGGAACCCCAAAAAATTCAAATCATGTTTTTAAATTAAACAAAATTTGTTTGAAATAAAAATGTAATTTCTTTCATCAAATAATTTAAATTAAAAGGGAAAAATTTTAGTTAAAATTATTTGTTTGGGTTTTTTTTAATTGATGGCAGGGGAGGGGGGGGGAACGACAATTTTTGATTAGTTGTTGCTGCCAGGAATTAATGTTGGTGATTGCAGATGGTGGGAAAATGCACAAGTTTTTCTTGGATTGACTGTCAGTTCCTATTGTAACCTTGTCATGCATGTCAGGACAGAAACCATATTTTGAAAGACCCAGAGGCCTGCACCAAATTGAAAATTATATAATAGGTGCCTTATCTCTTCACTTCAGCAGTTAGTTTGAGATGTAATGGACAAGAGTTGTATAAGAAAAAGTCTATCTACAAAATATATAGAAATAAAATGATAGGTGTGGAGGGTAGGGAATGAAGAGTTGTACTAAATTGTAACCTTGCCTAGGAGATACCTATCTTCTTAAATAGATCCATATTTTAGAGGTGGCCAAATATTGCCCCACTAGCATGAATGGCAGAATCCCCAGTACTTCAGGATGAATGGAATTTGTTCTATAGAGTTTTCAAACAAGAATGTTGTTAAAAAGGTGTTAAGGTGAGAAATGTGTTTTATCAGAGTCCAAATTGTACCATACTAATTATTGCAATTAAAAAAAAGAAATTACCTCTTTCAACATTCCTTCCCCCACAAATGTTAAAAAGTTTGGGCACAAACATGTAAAGAATCCATCCATCCACTATCATAAAATTCTTAATAACTCTCACCTGAAAACTAGTAAAACCCACTATGGTTATCTGTGATGTGTCTAAAACATCTGTCAAAATTGAGTTATTTAAGAAAAGGGTTTGCCTGTAATGAATGTTGTTCCAAAAAAAAAAAAAAAGTTGTGGTAATCCCATTTTGTTCCCCCAAAATAAAATAATTTTAAAGGGAAATTACAGAAGGTTGCAATTAATAGCCTGATCCATTTTAAAAGAAGCTAGTAGAAGGTGAAGAAAGAAGATGAAATATAAAGTTTGGTCAGAGCAGATAAAGATCTATGTGATGTTATCAAAGAATGACACTCCAGAGCTCTGGAAGAGCTGTGCCTTGTACTATGTTAATTAAAGATAATCCAGTCTCTCTCTTGATAGGTAAATGTCTAGCTGGTTTTAGAAGATTATTAGCATTTTTTAAAATAGTTGTTTTTAAGTACATAAGATTAAAATCAGGGTTAATGCCATCAAAACAGTTAAAAAATGTGCTTTGTGCCATGCAAAGGAAAAAGGTGAGCATTTTAAGGCATAAAGGAATTAAGATTCAAAAGCATTCAGAACTCAAAGGGCTCTGAAGAATGGATATTTTTCTAAACCATTGCATACCTGGTTTAGTATGTCGCATGCAGTGTGTGGGGTTGGGGCATAGGAGCTCTAATTCCCCTTCTTTACACTTTATGGACCAAATTCTACTCCTAGGTGCACCAAAGTAAATCCAAACTAAAGGCACTTCACTCAACAGATTTATTCTGGATTAAATCAGTGTAACTAAGAGAAAAAATTGGTCCTATCCTTCTGCAATCAGGAGTTTTTGGAAGCAGTATTCTATGGGATTGGAATAGCAAGTGCTGCTGGAAACCATTAACATCTGTACAAAAATAAAATAGAGTAAGTATACATTGCAAGAATCACAATAAAAATTGATCAAAAGCAGCCAACTTTGTAATTTCAGTGAGTTTATTATAAGAAACTATTCCTCTTTCTAAAAGTTACAGCTCACAACATTAGCTTGCATTTGAAATATGTACTTATGAAACACTGGAAATGCCAAGTCAGAGCTCTGACAAAAAATAATGGCAAATAAGAGTAAGGTGTCAGAACTGGAATTATTAATATAACGAAAGGTAATGGACCTTCACTGCTAGGAAGGGAATCATCGAGATAAAATGCTGTTAGACTGGTCAAGAATTAATGTGGTGTCTTATTCTCAAAATGAACTCCTTCCAATGTGTGTGTACAAGAAACAAATTGGATTAATATCTAAGTGTAAAAGCGAAACATGAAAGAGGCTGACAGTGCAGTGACTAAAACTGTAGCTAAGGAGTAATTTAAGAACGTGATGCGTAGTAGATCAGCTCTCCGTCAGAAAAAGGTGGCTGCTAATGAAATGGATGAGCTACTGAACATTTTTGACTTAGTTATACTATGGTGTAATTGTATGTAAAAATACAGTACTGCTACTTGTACATACTTGAGATTAAACCACCATTTCTAACTTTCAGACTTCATATTTGATTATCCAGAAAAAGTTTAACAATGATTGTTGATACATTTTTCTCATTCTCTGAGATATTGCTTAGCCTTGACAGAACACCCTGAAGACAGCACATTGTTGTTTTAGCTTGTTCCGTGGTCTATTAGTCTTTGCCCATATCACTGTCGGATAATAATGAAGCACACTTCCTACCAAATCTACAATGCTATAATGTGTCAGCATAATGTTATGCTTGTTGAAGGAGATGCTATCTTTTGGATGAGATGTAAATCTAAAGCCATTATGGCTACTTATGGTTATTGGGACTTCATCCAACAAATAATTATGTGTGTGAATAATTTCTCACCTATTGAGCTTAATGGAATTGCTCACATGAATCAAGATGCTTACATGTGCAATTGGTAGCAGAATCAGACCTTAAAATCCAGTAGAACTTTTCAGAAGACTAGGGGCATAAACCCCAGTGTCTTTTTCAAATTACGTTTTTGGATGATTGAACTTTTCCTACCTCAAGTTCTACTGCAGCTTCAGTTGGATACAGTATTCTTCTTCATTACTTGTCCTAAATTACTTTGTGCATTGTTGTGCTCTGTTAAACAGCTTAACTTCCACATTCTACCCCATGATGATTCCAAGACAGTGAAGGGAGAAATAATTCCTTTATTCTAGTTTGTCAGGCACTTTGGGATCACTATGGTTGAAATACTACATGCTACGTATTACATGCACTTACAAAATTTTCATTGTGAATTCTTGAATAAAAGCCTATATCACTCTGGTTGTCAAAATCATTGTGAAATGTATGTACAGATACTATGTTAGGAGTTATGTATATATACTGAAAATATGTTCTTAAAAACTGGTTAACAGCAAAGGTGAAAAACAGGTTTTCTGTCACACAACACAGATATTCATCTATCTTTTCACATGTGAAATGGATATTGTCTTATTCACAATGGGCTTCATATTACCACTCTGAACTGAATGCAAATGAAGGTTTGTAAGAACTTCAGAGAAAGAAACTGAGAGAAATAGTGGAGGAGGAGAAAGACCTTATTAAGAGGTACGCTTCAAAGGTTTGCGTCACTATATTTGGGAGGCAGAGAACCAGGCACTCTTCAATGTAGATGTAAAAAGAGAGTGGTTTTGCTTCATGGAAAAGGATTCTCAGGATGGCTTGGTAAAAAATGCTGAAGAGAACATGGGGGGAGATTAAACTTCTTTAGACAGAAGGCTAACCTGTTAATTAACTTTAGTCTCTAGAAAGCATATTATGATTTTGTTTTATATGCAACCATTCTTTTTTCCGGTATTCTTATGAATACTTGAATCTTTAGTAATAGACTTATTCTTGTTTTTACTATAAATATATCTAAATGCTGTGGTGTTAAGCAAGGCCATGGTCCTGAGTTGAATTTTATAAACTAATGTGAACAGATCCTTTGGGAATAGTAGGCCTGGTAATTCTGTGTGTGTTCAGTAAGAGGCAGGATGCTACAGGGAATGCTCGGAGGACTCGGGAGTTGCTGTGTGCCTATCACTACCTGTGCAGAGAAAGTGAGGCCTGTGGAGGCATGAAAGGTAGTGCTTGTGTTGCCAGAGGCTGGTGGGTTCAGGGAACTGATCCACAGCAGGTACAGAAAAGGCTGCCTCATGTTAAGGGCAGATGGCGGCGGCGTGCCACATAAACCTGGGTACCCCTGGGGAATGTCACAGAACGTTACTATCATGGATATGCAGATGTAATCAGATGCCACAGACAGCTAAAGGAATACTTTTTCCTTACCCTAAAACCCTATTTGGTTCAGTATATGCACAAATACTTTCTCAAGATACGTTACTAGGAAAACTAGTTTGTTCCCTTTGCATTAATAAGGTAATGTAGAAGTTATGCTCAATATATCAGCCTCAAAAGGAGGAAATGAATGAAATATTAGATAATAAACCAGCAGTGGCTGTAGTCAAAGAAAGATCAGTTGTTTGCTCAATGGGCTAAACAATAGCTCACGGTATTAGAGTGCTCGTGACATTTTAATCTCTTTTGTCCGTCATGCCTTGCACACTTGAAGTAAAAGCTGTAATTTGTCATGGCACAAAAAACACTATAAGGAAATTGATTGCATTTGGGTTTTTTGGTTTTCTAACTTAAGGTCAGAAGGAATTTTTCTATAAATTCAAGTTACAGCTTTTGGCTGTATTTACTTGGCTATCAAACTTTGCCCATTAAAAAAAGAGAAGGTTCTCATATAGTGTAAGTGCTTTTTAGGAATTTATGCTGCATTAAAAAGCCTCAGTGGCTTCTGAGGAAAACTACAACATTACAATCTAATGAGAATGGATTAAGTTTGGAGCATTTCCAATTATTGTTACAAAACCTCAACATGAGACTAGATTCCTGTTCTGCAGTTTTTTGTTCTTATGGCAAAGATTGAATGGAAATAGAACATGTGAAATTTTAATGCCCAGTGTAGTCAAAGGCAGTAGCATGCTGTACTACTCTAAAACTATGAGTGTTGAGTATTTTGACAGGATGGTTATTGTATCTCTTTCTCACCAGTTGCAGAGGTTGTTAAAGAAATACAGAAGGGAAAAGGCATGTTCTAGGATAAAATGTTGATGATAAATGTGCACAGTATCACAGTGCATTGATGTCTTTTTCACATAATACATAAGGGGTTGCATATGTTATAATGGAAACAGACCAGAGTAAAGCATAAATCCATCCCTGTCAACATGATTGTAGCTGGGGTTGGACTATTTTGGAGATTTTGGGATACAGCAGGTTTCATCAAAATGTTCTAGCTCAAATCCAGCCCCCACTGGTAATGAGTGAAAATTAACACCTTCTCATCACAAAAACTGTCTCCATAGTGGTAATTGTGTTGAAAGTTTGAGTTGAAAGGCAAAAGACTGAACTGACCAAGAAAACTGGACTATTCTTTCATCCTTTGAAGTGGCCCCTCCTGATCAGAGCTGTGGCATGAGTCTGAAGGTGCTTGCCTTGCATTTGCCTGAGCTTTACCTGATATGATGCTAAAATGGATTGACTGGCAATTTACTGGATTTCTAGTGTATTCATTTTACACACAAAACGTAAAGGGTGGGTGGAAATGACTGAACCTGTAGTGAGAACAAACAACTGATGATAGAAACAGGATCCTTTAGCTTACTACCTCTAAAATTGTAATCTGAGGATCTGGCTTGGATGCCATGTTTCGCGCATACTAGCAAGAATACATGGAATAGATTGTTATACTTACTTACCTTTTCATTAGATATCAAACTTTGCCTACGTTATGCTGCAGAGGCTCAGACCTCAGGCTGTCAAACTTGCTGAGATTAGTAGAAATGGAATGAGACAACTGGGTCTTTTAAAATTAATTACTGGCAAAACTATGCTAAGAAAATATCAGAGCCTACACGATAGGATCAAAAGAATTATGTTTCCTGAAGCATGAGAATATGGGCCAAGCTTTTCAAAAATGGTTGCCTAAAGTTAGGTTCAAAAATCAATATTTAGGCACCCAAATAAGTGGTTGATTCAAAATTATTGAGCATTTAGCAATTCCTATTGAATTTATGGTTCTTCTCCATGCATAAAACATTACTATTTGTATCTAAATAAAGTACATTTTAAGTCCATATATGTACATACATTGTCTATCTGTATACCATACATATACATACATACACCTTCCCAATCTGTGTGTATGAAATATAATGTACTATTACAGAAAACCAAAACTCTTTTCATCTATCACTTTATTTCAGCAAAGAGACTAGAACAAATGCTAGATAAGAGAAATTAGTATTATTCTTTAAGCCTAATGTAGTGAAACATGTTTGAATTACTTCATATCGCAATGCCGGAAGCAGCTGTGGAAACTTGCTCAAGTGTTAAAGCACTCCTTGCAAAAGCTTAAATGGCTAAGGAGAGAGATTTTTCTTTTTAGAAGAGCTCATTGTTGTCTATTCATTTATTAAAATACTCTGCAGTGTACACTGTAGACTGGGACTAGAAATACACCTAGAAAAGTGTAGATCAAGGTTCCATCTGCTAGTTTAAATTTGCATGGTCTATGAAAAACAATCAAGGTCAAAATCCAACAGAAGTAGTATGTAGAATAGAAATTGTGTCTAAGAAATCACTTTCTTCTTTAGAAAAGCTATTCCCAGGGGAAGATTGTGAAATGTGAGGAGATGGCAATTAGAAAGAGAGAGAGAGTCTTTTCTAACCACTCTCCCCTACAATAAAATGCATATAAAATATATATGTCATTAGCATAACGATATGTGAAAAGCTCCCTAACCACAAATTCTTCAACATAGCTTCTATTCTATTGCTATTCTGTGTTGGTTTTTATACCATCTTCATTGCTGTAGTATCTGAATAGCCTTCCAGTAGTGCATTAAGCAACATGACTCCACAGCTGTCATGTGTGTGTTCTCTCATCCTCTCCCCAGAGGGAGAGTGTTGTTTTGGTAGTGTGTCTTTTTATAAATATAGCTATTGCTATGTGTTTGTTAGAGAAGGCAGGTAAAAAAAAATGGGCCTTGCACTTGCAGCAGAAAGTGGTGAGGTTTTTTATGCTATGGGAAGCCAGTGTAGAGAGCAAAGAACAGGTTTGATGTGCTCGCTGTGTTGCTGAGGAGATATACTACAGAGTTCTGAACTAGCTGGAGTTTCCTAAGCGCTGAAGGCTTGATGCCCAGGTATACTGCATTGCTGTAATCCATCTGAGAGGAGAAGCAGACATGAATAACAGAGGCCAAGTCTCCATCCACAAGTATGGGACAGTTTCCTAGCCAAGTGGAGATGGTAGAAAACATTACTCATAAATTCTGCTTAAAAAGGCTATGTCTTTCCCATGGCCATTCCTCTCCCCTCACTCAAAATATCTACCCTCACCCATGTCAGCAGCCCCCCTCAAATCCAACTGTTGGTTTCCTTCTGCTTATCTCCCACCAACGTCATTATTGGTGTCTGACTCTTCTTGGTAGCTGCTTCCTCCTCCTTAGTTGCTATTCCTCTTAACTCTTCCTTCTTGATGGTTTCCTGTCCATCCCTGGTATCTTTTCCTTCCTCCTCACCAACTTAACCCTCATCTCTTCCTCAATGACTGGTTGTGACTCCTCTGAGCCTGAGCCTCCCTAAGCCTGAGTTACCTCAGAATCTGCTTAAGTCTTAGTCATCCCTGAGCCAGAGATTGTGATGAATCATCAAACTGCTGAAGTAGGCCTGTTTGTCTTTTCACGTTGGAGGTGGTACGGAGTGTAACTGGCACAATTACAAGTTACCACATAGTTTTTTAAGCAAGTACATTTATTCTTACGGTAAGACCATTACAGAGAAAACATTAAAAATGACTAAAGAAACTACACACTAGCTAATAAGCCAGTCAGACATCACCCCCTAACTCCAACAAGGGCTAAGTACTCTGAATGGTGATTAGTCCTTCAAACCCCATAACATAGGGTTATCTCCTATGATCACCAGTGCATAACTGCTTTCACTCATAGCTTGCTGCCAAGTCTCATGGGGCCTCAGTAGGCCAAAGACCTTCCAACCCTCCCCTAAGGATTAGACTAGAAGTCCTTTCTGTTTGCTGGATCAGAATGAAGCCCTGGGTCCATTTTAACTCAGGCTACTTAACCAAAAATCCTTTGTCTGTTGGTCCCTGGAAAATCCAGTTTGAACCAGTATATGTTAGCCTTTCTCCCATTGGTGGTAACTCATTGGAGGTGTTACAGCTTGAGTGAATTTGTCTAACCATCCCCCACTGATGATAGTTCCTGGAAGGTTATCATTCTCCTCCCCCATGGAAATACATACAATCCCTCAATAGTACATAAATATTTGCATTTTTAAAACAACGTACTCTTAAATTACTTAAACTTAACTCAGTAAGGTTTAACTTAATTCAGGGAGGTTTTTCCAGGATGTTGTCATATGGGTCACAGCATGACTGTGTGCTTAGAGAGAATGTGCACATCACCCAGCCATAGGATACAGTTATGTTCATGTCATACACATGGTGAAGTTAGGGGGGGAAATATAAAATGCTCTTGCTGGAAGGTTGCAATGTCACACTCCTTAATTTTAGACTCCAGAATCCTAACACATAAGCAATCAAAAACAGAGAGAGAGAAAGCAGACTGCTCTGTAAAGCAACAAAGCACAACTCAACCTACCTTACTCCAAGCTGGCTCTTTGAAAACTGCACCCAGAGGACCCAGATCACATGGTTTCCCTGAAAGTCCCCTAGCCTGCAAGCAGGATCAGGAAACTACTTACAATTTGCAGTGATAGCTTGTAACTTTAACACAGTTTCCAATACACCAGAACAGTATGTGCTCTGCTCTGCAACAAGCAAGCTCTGATTGCAATTACAGGTAGAGTGGTGGTAGCCACTTGGCCAAGGGTCAATGGTTTAATCAGGTAGATATCAATGCTTAAGAATTAATGACAAAAAATCACTTAAAACCTGAGAGAACACAAATTTTAAGCTCAGAATTTAAATAATAATAAAAATTCAGCTGCCAAGAACTACTATGGGAGAGGAGCTTTTTCGCTGAATAAGAATGCAACTTCTTACCTGGGCATGGGAGGGTTGGAACACTAACATCTATGCATTCCAAGCATTATGTTGAAATGTAGCTGTCAAAGGGAACTGGATGATTAAAAGTCCACATAACACTTTTACGATATAACCTTAAGGGTTTAATTCTCTTTTCAGACATGCAGTATTGCATAATTGAGATTAGAACCAACTTCTTATATATTCTCATCACCTACTCCTAGAGTGCTTTTTCCTTTAACACAATGAACTTATTATAAGGCAGCTCCCAACTCCTCACTTGCTGGTGACGTGCAGAGAAAGCAGAGCAAATTTGTTGACTGACATTACGAATTTGCTGACTGACGTGTTGGTATGAAGATAAAATGCCCAGTAGCTGCATTGGTAAAAATAACTCTAAAGTCTCTGCTTTTAAGAGGATTTTTCACAGATGGGCAGAATTGTTTAGCCCCCCCCAAACAGAGGAAATTTGGCAGGTATATAGAAGTTCCCTGGAGAGGTGTAGGGTCACTTGGAATTAAATGACCAAACAGGAGCAGAGCTATAGTTACAAAATGTAAACAAACATGCACAAGTTTTTAAATGGGTGAGACATAATACCAAACTCAAAGGAGTGTTCTGCGGCTTACTTGATACCTCTGATACTTGGGTCAAAGGTGTTATAAAAATGTCATGTGGTGGTATAAATTACTATTTCTAGATTTAAAAACAATGTCAATTGAAGTGATTTAAATGAAAAACAAGAGCACAAAGTCTGGTGGTTCTTCTTTCCCTGAAAGTAGTAGTGTAGTGACATTCTGAAAGCAATTCACTGAACAGTTTAATTTTTTATTTAAATGTATTCATTTCTGCCTGACATATAATCTTTTTATTTTTCTCTACCCACAACACCCCTCCTTAGACCTAAACCAGAATCTCATATCTAGAGCTGCATATGCTGAATTTTTCCTGGTGAGATTGGAACTGAACCATGCAATCTGAACCCAAATCTGTGTATCCAAACCAAAAGTGGCCTACTTTTTAGACAGACCTCAGATGTGTTGTAACATAGCAGCAATCTCAAAGCATTTTGTTGTTATGGCTCCTAAACCCTAGCCTTTTATCATCACCGACCTCAAAATCCAAAATACTAGCCTAAATTCAAACCAGAACTTTATGTGAACTTTCTAGTCCGTATGTTACTATGGTTATGGTGTATTAATACCTGATGTACTGGTAGATATGCTGTAAGATTATTTCCATTTGCCATCTTCACTAGAGAAAGAAAGCACTTGATACCTTAAGAATGCTAAGTGCTGAGCATTCTGTCCCCAATTCAGTAAAGTTCTTAAACATATACTCAACTTTGGACAATATTCTTCAGTGCTTTACTGTAGCGCTTCAGTGCTCTGAACCTTGCAAGATGGAACCAATAATCTACAACATCCCTCTTTGCTTTCTGCTTTGTGCCCACCAGCCATTTGAGAGAGACATCTGATTTCTTAAGGCACGAAAGGGGCATCATGATACTTACAGTCGTCGTTTTATCCAGTGTCTGTGTTTGTTTAGATTTTATAGAGTAGGCATTGCCTTTTGAATGAGTACTACATAATGTCTGACTGATTATTGAATAGATATATTCATGAAGGATTATCATCTTCACTATGACGTGCTTGCACATGCATTCTGAATATTTAATTTTTAATTGAAATAATGTGCAATAATTACATTGTAATTTTAAATGGTTCCATCACCTCAAAATGGGAGTCAGTGTGCTCCAGTGAGCAGATCACTGGAGTGGGATTTGTAGGAGCTGGGTTCTATTCCCAGCTGCCGCTAACCTGCTGTGTGACCCTGAGCAATTCGCTTCACCTTTTTTGCCACAGTTAAAGAAAGCATCTCTAATCAGAGCAGCACTTCAGCATTCACTTCACTTTGAAGTCAATGAGATTTAAACGTGTGCTTAAAGTTAATCACATGCTTAAGTGTGGACCCAAATTGAGGCCTCTGTCCCTCTGTATCCTCTCACACTTTTTCTGACTTACCTGTGTAAGGTATGGCTACACTGCAATAAAACACCCGTGGCAGGCCCATGTCAGCTGACTCGAGCTTGCGGGGCTCAGGAGAAGGGCTATAAAATTTTAGTATTCACTTCTAAGCTCAGCTGGAGCCCAGGCTCTAGGATTCTGGCAGGTCTTAGAGCCTGGGCTACATTGCAATGTTATTGCTTTGTAGCCCGAGCCTGGTGACGGGGCCAGCTGCAGGGGATTTTATTGCACTGCAGACATACCTATAGATAGAGCATAATCTCTTCAGGACAGAGGCTGACTCTTCTAATGTGTTGGTACAATGGCTAGCACAACTGAGGCTTCTAGGACTATTGTAATTTGAATAGTACAATAGCAATATCTGAGAAATACAATGTAAAGCTATTTTAAACCTTAGTATGGCCATCTTGTGATCTAAATAGTTTGCACAATAATAAACTCAACAGTATGTGCAAACATTCTCTTTAGTCTTTCACTCTTTTAACTTTATACAGTTGGAGGACATTCAGCATTTTGCATATATCAACTCAAGTACAATTCAGCTTAATACTGACACACAATCCAGTTGGCTTTAAAAGGAAATTTTTGTTTTGAGTGCTAATTTTCAGGTAATGACTTTTTAATTGATTTCCTTCATATGAAGAGCCATTGATTCGTTCTCTTCAATGAAACTCAGTTGGTTTCCCAGAAGAATTTATGAAAAGCTGCTGAAAGCAAGTGTCTGTCACTGCTGCTTTTTTTCCATCTTGTCGTCTTCTCTTCTGTGGCTAAAATATTTTTCTTTTCTGTTTCTTCAAGAAAGCCTGGGCCAACAAGGCTAAACGATTTTGTTGTATGAGTGTGAAATGGGGTATTAGAAAAATACATTCCTAATAGCTAGATATTCACTGCACCTTCTGATTTGCTAATAGGACAGATATTTAACACTTGTACAACAGTTATTCAGAACAATCAGTTTGGATTGGACACAGTTCTCTGAACTGGTAGTATTTTCCATAGAAAGGAAGAGGGCTTTTAAAATGGAAATATTAACTATTGTGTGATTACATTGTCTGTGTCATTCTTAGTTAAGTCACAGCTGAATATATGTGAAGCACAGTGGAGGTAGCTTTAAAGTTTTTTGTTATCATACAGTATAGCGATCCAAACTGGATTATAATACATGGTACAGAACCAGTAATTAAAAATATTAAAAGGGCAGTTGTTACCTGATGTTTAAAGAAGTAACACATGAAGAGATGCAAAACAGTCAAAGATTAATTAAAAGATGTACTGCTCATTTGATTTGACTTTGCAGATATATTGGTGGGGGAAATTATTTTTACAAAAAATAAATGGGTGTCAAGAAAAGGTAGGTATTGCTAGACTTGCAAGCCAGTCATTATATTGTCAGGCATCTTGCAAACTGCTTCATTACTAACCTACATTTCTTCTGCATTGTCCTAATCCTAGAATTTTTTGGGGAAAATGATTAATTATGTGTACTTTGGTAATGTGGAACTATAGCTATTGATGTCTAATCATAATCTCCCTATGTACTTCCATGGGAAAGATATTTCTGAAGGACAGCTCTTTAATCTAGCAACAAAAAGCATTATGAGATCCAAGGCTGGAAGCTGAAGGTAGACAAATTCAGACCAGATATAAGGTGCTAATTTCTAACTATAATTAATGAATTAGTGAATAATTAATATCGGAACAATTTACCTTGGGATGTGGTAGATTCTCTATTATTTGAAGTGTTTAAATCAACACTGGATATCTTTCTAAAAGTTGTGCTATAGCTTAAATTGAAGTTCTGGGTTTTATGCAGAAATTACTGGGTGAAATTCTGTGGCCTGTGTTGTGCAGATGATCATAATGGTCCCCTCTGATCTTAAAATCTATGTCAGTTTTATTTGTAAAGTGATCAAGGATGTGGAACCAAAGGCTCTAGAGATTAATTCCCACCAAACATTTTTGAGGTCGACATCCCAGTGATGAGGCTTAAAGAAGTTAAGTCAAGTCTAAGGGTCATACAGCAGAGCCAGCATTAGAACTCGCAAATTTCGGGCTCCAAGGCCTGTGCTCACTGCATAGACCAAAAGGCTTGTAGATGAATTCATCACCCCACTGTGTCTCCTACTTCTCCCAATTTTACACAATAATATTTTACACTTCCATTACACATTCCTCTGAGAATCTCAAAGTTCATTCTAAGCACTCATGAACAAAATTTCACTACACTCCTGGGAGGGAAATAGATAAACTGATTTTACAGATAAGGAAACAGAGGCACAGAGAGTCATATGACATGGCATTCATCACACCTTAAGTCTATGGCAGAGCCAGGATTATGACCTACACCTCTACATTTATAACCTTTCTCTTAACCATAAAACCCATCTCCTGTTCAAGCAATTCTTCCCAATAAGCATTATTATGAATAATAGTTATAATTTTACATATATATGATGTTGCAAAAAAAAAAAAAAAAACCCAAAAACCTTTATCAAATATTTTGTGAATGTATAAAAAGCTACCTTGAAACATACTAATATGAAAATAGCTAAGATGGTATGAATATAGAAATACAACATGGTATTGGTTACTTCATTACTGATTAACCTGTAACTATTTACAGCAATATTTAAAACAACTTACACATAGTTTTAAAATCCCAAATATTTAGCATATTAATTTTCATCAATAAAAATGTGGAAAATATAAACACATTGTGGCTCATTTGAGCTTCATATACATCAGATTTCCTTTATTTACACAAATTCTATCTTTGTGGTTTGCTTTGACAGTTTAGAGAGCTAGATTTTAAGAGACAAATAGTCCCTATTTGCTTTTACCAACTGATAACAGAAAATACATATAATGAACTACAAAATGATTTAATGGCCTAATTTTCACGCAACAGAAACTTTCTAAATTTAATTTTAACTTGTGCTATAAATCTTGGAAGAATGAGCATTTCAAGTCATTTTTCCTGTGATGGGATATGGGGGATTATATCTGTTACAGATACTACTATTTTTCTTTTGGTCGGCATATCCATGTTTCCTTGCAAAATAATGCAACAAAATTTGAAAGCTTGCCTTATAATTTTACAGCCACTAGATGAAAGCAGTGAGCACTCTTTATGCACATGCAGTGAATGGCAAAGGAAAGATGAATGGTAACTGGGAGCAGTCATAGCAGAGTAGAGTCATATGTTATACTTCTGTGTAGACATATGTAGGCTCTGAGTGGTTGTGTACAAAGATCTGCTATTTCTGAGGTCCGGAATGTTTTTCCTCATCATCCCCTTGTCAGTGAAGGAGAGCAGCAGAGATGCAGAAGGGGCAGAGAGTGTAGTCTCATCTATGCAAAGGCCAATGATCCTCAGGGAGAAGAAAGTGAAAATTCTGTGGCTCTCAGCCCATATTTCTTTTCCACTTCATCCCTGTTCTCTAAGCATGCAGTGCTGTCACAAGCTCTTGACTATCTCTGAGACACTACCAGTGCATTTGGCGATGTTATGGTGCATCCATTTATACACATGATAGATCCCTAAACTCATAGGTGTGTTCAAGTGAATCTTCCCAATGTGGGGAGTTCACATAGTGTGTAGGGGAAGCCAAAGCTATTCTCAACACCATTAAATTCTGTGACTGTTTTTTGTGGGGGAGCATTGTTGAGATGTGAAAGGAACTTTCCATACGGAGTGGCTGTTCCATTAGCTGTTGATATTGTATGGCTTTTCTCACAGTAATAGCTGAGTCCCTCCTAAATACTGTACATATTTATTCTCTCCCTTGTGAAGTAAGGCTGTAAGTTAACCCTGTGTGGAACTAAGGCACAAAGAGGTAAGTGATTTTTCCAAGGTCATGCAGAAAGTTGGGAATAGAACTAAGGTTTCCTGCGTCCCAGTTTAATGCCTTAAACACCAGATCATGTTCTCTGAAATCTTTTTCTATTTCTGGATGGCCATGTCCCTTTCCACTTGTCAATCTCAGCACATGTTTATTTGAGGTGGAGAGGATAATACAAGCTGTACATTAATAGGACAGGATGAAGTGTAGTTGCCTTTCCCCCTCTGTACAATTTTCCTTGGCCCTTCTCCACCTCAGTTACACGCGTTTGTCCCCTCTATGCTACCTAAGTGAGTAGGCTATAGAAATTAAAAATGGAGAAGATTATTTAGTAGCCCCTCAATCCCTGATTCAAGCCAATGCAGTGACTTTAAATGTCCTTTGCTATGTTTACTTCTAAGACCATCTGTTACAATACATCTGAAAAACATCTGATAAGAAGTCTGGTATAAAAATCATCATTTTTAATTGTATAGGCATTTTATCTGTCTGTCCCTTATTTTAATTAACACATTTTCAGTAAATCGTCTGTATGTGAGGATGCATGTTTTAAGGGGTAGTTGTTTATTTTCCCCAAATGGTCAGTTTTAAGTTGAACAAAGATTCGAGCTGCATGTGAAATCAAAGCACAATTCTTGAAAGGTTTAGCTGTATATGAAATCATTACACTGCCTTGCTATGCCTGAATAGATGTCATGGTGCAATAAATTTAACAGATGATTCACAGAAAGAATGGTGGTGCACTTGAAAAAACGGAGACACGCATATTGTAAATTAGAGGACTATATGGATGCTGCTTTTCTCTCTCTCTCTCTCTCATTTTCTACATGCAATTAATGACTACAAACTTGATTCATGGCCTGGAATCTGCTGGGGGAGCCAGGCTGGTTGCTTGCAATAGTGGAAAATCCACCAGGAAGTGGGAAACAGCACAACCTTTCCCCAGTCTTCTCTGTTGGTTAATCTGCAGCCTTCTGGCACCATGGAGAGGAGAGTGGGTGAGGCTGAGTAGATTCATCTTCTCCATTGTAAATTAAAGTGCTTCTCTTCTGCCAGAAACCACAGTGGAGAGCAGTGGTGGCACCATCACCTGTGCTCCATGCCCAGGTTGAATCTTTTTAGGGGTGCAATTCCCCACACTGCAACAAAGGAAGTAAAATTGTCCTCATAGGGCTGAATCAAGCCCAAAGAATAAAGCCAAATTATCATAGCTCTCCAAAACTAGCACATTTTCTTTATTTAATTTCTCCATGAAGTTTGGTGTTAAGGATTGGGTTTGTTTTTTTAAGAAAAAAATAGTTTCTTTTAGATTAATTAATTAATTAATTCTTTGAGGTAATACATTCTGGTGTCAGATATAGCCAAGAATTAGAGATAAGTCTTTTCCAGTCTCAGAGAAGTGACATCCTGTCTTTTTCCCCATCCATGCTGTCAAGGAAATATACCTTTGCTGGTTATTAAACAGGATTTTCAGTGTCAGGATGAAGACTTGTAGAGAAGTCCTTCAGTTTCAGCTGCTAGCGCTCACTTCAGTCCACTTGCTCTAAAGGGCAGCTTTACAATCACAGTTGTAATTTCTGAATCCCCAGAATCTCTTGCTTTGTGTAATTGGGAAATGAAAATAGCATCATAGCCAACACACTTAGTTCTGTTAAAGGGGAAACAAGTTATGAAAAAGATAGCCAAATGAAGTAAGGAAGCTGTAAGATTAAACTGAATTCTTTATTTGAGCAAACAAAAATAACAGCTCCATCATCTCCTTTCCTTCTGCTGTTGAATCCTTTCTTAAACATTCTCTAGTGTTTAGAGTCATGTACTGCATTTTTATTTTGCTCTGCGCTTGGGGTGTCAAACTCCTTCTGTGATGGGAGCCAAATCATACTCTGTTTGGGACTGTGTATCAAGAAAAAAAAAGTTCACTGACAAGATAGATATTATGCAGTTCTATTAGACAACAGAGTCCACATCTGTAGATAGCAAAGTTAAGTATTGCACAAAGCAAAAGATAACTGTATGAAATTCCTTTACAATAGAGGGAGCTGGTAACAATTACTATATTTAGGTTACCCAACACTTTCCATTATAAAATATTCCTATGACCTTTTTTCTGGTTGTGTTTTCAAAAGAACAGTGATCCTCATTTTCCTAGAAAGGTGACCAGTTTATAAAATGCAAGTTAAAGAATAGGCAGAAAGGCTTTATAAACGTATGCCAGAAATACATGTGCATCTGGAGATTTGCTCAATAATATTAGTTTGAAGTAATTATTATAAAAACTCCAATACCATGAGTTCATTTGAGATGACAAACAGTTCATGAGAGATATGATTCTTTATCTTCACTGGTTTTAGACTTGTATAGATTTTTATGAAAGGCTTCATATTCTTTACACAGACATCTGTCATGTTTGCCTTAGGTTTGGAGTCTTTGATCCACATCCTGAGCTACACTGCAGCTGCTTTTCCCTGCATGTTTTCCCCGCACAAAGCCAGCATACCAGTGGTCGGTGAGCTGATAGTATTTAGAACTAATGTAGCAGCTTTCAGAGGAGGGGATGTGTCTGCAGGAAGGGAGAAATGGCCAGGGCTTCTCTCTGCCCTGAGAATCACTGGCTGCTGCAACAGCCCATGGGGGCTGTCAAAATTAGGCTGCTCTAACTTCTGTTTGAGAACTAGCTTGGGGATACCCCATACCCTCGTATGAGCTGCATTATGATCTCTGCAGCCATAGCTGAAGATCTGGACTTTTATTGAAAAGTTAAGTGACTTTTTTCTTTTGTTTAAACCTACTTGCCTGAGCTTTACCCCTTTATGGTAGTATATTTGTTTTGTTCTGTTAATAAAAAATACAATCATGGAAAGTTATATAAAGAAAAAACAGCTACAAGATGGATTTTAGTTATGTTTTTTCTGGGTTCCATTATTTTTTAATGTTTTTTTGTTTTAATTATTTTTTTAAAATGGTTGAATATGTGCTTAAGACAGCTGATTACACAATTATTATTTACTCCCTATTTCCCATCATTGGGATGATCATCAGACACTACTACTAACTTATTGGAACCCCACTGTAGCAAGAGGGCGTGGCCTCCATCTAAGATGAACAGGGAGACACCTGCACCAGCCCCCTTGTGGGCAGAGCTGGGGTATCCACACCTGCCCTGCTGGAACCAGAAGGGCAGGGAAGAAAGGGGAAGTATAAATGGCAAGCCCTCTAACTCAGTTGGGGAAAGCTGTCAGAGGAGAAGGAGGTCTCTCCCCTGATGCCTGAGCTTGAACCCGAACTGCTTGCCACCTGGGTTGCCGAGGAGCTGCTGGCCACCTGTGATGCCGAGGAGCTGCCAGAGCTGTCTGCTGCCTGGGATGTTGAGGAACTGCTGGGGCTACCACTAGCCATTTATCCCAGGGAGACTAATGACCCCGAACCTCAAGTTCTGCCACTGAAGACCTGAGCCCTAGACTGTTTGGTGCTCAGCCCTTTACCTAGGCCCCTAGACTGTGTTTGGTGCTCACCTCTGCCCTATCCTACCTGAGGGCCCGGTGCCATAGACTACTTGATTATCCTGCCCTGCCTGAAGGCCTCGGGCCATAGACTGCTTAGTCGCCTGGCCCTGCCTGTGTACCCAGTAAGTAATTCCCTGCTTTGAGCCTGCCTGCACAGGTGTGACAGTGCAGGGGCGTGGCCTCCCTTATGGACTGACAAGGAGGGACGACCTCCCACCCCTACATGTGGTGCAGAATGCAGTCAGTGCCTGCTCCCCGCAGCCAAGGGGGACCACACTGATTCTTAGCCCACCACTGGCAGAGGGCACCAAGGATTGGGACCAGCTGGTGAGATGGTGGACCAGGAACCAGCGGTGACAGCAAGCTGCCCAGCTCCAGCAACAGCAACAACTATTACAGCAACTGGGGGTGCAAGCCAAATTTCAGTCATATGGCACTGGACCCCCAATTTGAGCATGGCCATGCAGCTGATGGAGGATTTCCTGGCAGTCAGAGGCTCCTGCCATGCTATAGCTCCCTCCAGCCCTTGGCTGACTGTGGGGAAAGCCCTGGCTTGTGACGATGGCCAGGTTGGATGTTTATAGCGTCAACACCCTGAGGTGATGGGCTCCTAGGGCCAGGTGTGCACCAGAAATCTGTGCCCATTAGTCCCATGCCACAAAAGTCACAGTCCCCATGGGTCTTTGAAAGCTGTGCCTACAAGCCCCAGTTGATTCTGGGTGTGGGCAGACCTCAGTGCACTAGCAGCTGATTCCAACCTGCAACCAGACCCAACGTCAGATTCCCCTCCACTGTATCCATGGGGACATGAAGATATACCTCATGGCCAAGGTGGCACTGACTGTGACCAGACTGACCCAGACAACACCCATGGCGCTCACTCCAGAGTTGCTCTATCCCATCATCCTCGGCCAAGAGTTCCACTGGGTTCTATGAATCATTGGCCTCTCAGGAACCACACCCAGATGACTCTCAAGGAGGATCACCCAACAAAATGGAGGAAGAAAGAGGGAATCTGGGCCTGGGTGACCTCAAGTGGGACCACCCTGTTGACATGGAGGTGGAGATAAAGGAAACCAACCCTGGCGATCAGCCTGCCCTACTGACAGAACAGGTTTCCATGGATGACAAGATGCTTACTCCAACAGAAGGGGAAGACGCCCGACTAGACACGGCTGTGGACTTCTACAGAGACAAAAAAGATGATCCCATGCTAAGCAACACATACAAGCAGTTGGCCTACATGGATGGTATTGCAGTAGATCCATGGAGAGCCACTCAGTGGCCTTGATTCGAGCTATCTGAGATTGGCCGTACCAAGTTGAATGGTACCCTTGGACCCAGGAGCCTAGTAGTCCCTCACTGTCATCGATGGGCTGTGCTGTGACTGGCCTGTGATGTCCTGGCCACCGGCCATGTTGTATGGAAAAACCCCTAGCCCGAGTGCTGGCCCTCATGCTTGTGGTGGTGGACTATGCTACTCACTTCCCTGAGGCCATGCCCCTGAGGAGTGCCACTACCAGGACCATTGCAGAGGAAGTTTTAAAGATCTTTGCCTAGATGGGTGTGCCCCAAGACATCCTTAGGGACCAGGGGACAAATTTCACATCCCAACTTCTCCAAGAGGTTTGCAGCCTCCCGGGGATAAAAGGCTCTGGACATCCATATATGGATGGATTGGTTAAGCACTTCAACTGGATGCTAAAGAACATGCTCTGGAAGTTCCCTCCAGAGGAATTCCACGACTGGAACTAGCTCATTCCTCCCCTGTTAATGGTGGTGCGGAAAGTGCCTCAGGCCTCCACAAAATTCTCACTTTTCAAACTCCTATATGGCCAACAACCACAGGGTTTGCTGGACCTCATGTGGGAGACGTGGGAGTAGATTCCATTTTGGGCTGAGGGTCTACTCCAGTATGTGTTCCAGCTACAGGAACTCCTCGCCCAGGCAGGGGCTTTCACAAGGGAGAATCTCCAAGTGGCCCAAGGGCACAAGTGGGAGGATGTAACACGTGATAACACATGATCAGACCTTCAAGCTGGGGGATCGAGTCCTCGTCCTGCTCCCCTCCAACAAGTTTAGCTGTTGGCCTGCCGGAAAGGCCCTGTCAACTATAAGGTCCGCCAGCCAGCCTGAAGGAAGAAGCACCAGATGTATATCACATTAATCTTCTGAAACCCTGGCACGAATGAAAAGAACTCCTGATTATCCCATACCCTCTCCCCCATCCCCCCGCCCCCGATCTTGGACTAAGACCCCATGCGCCCTTGGCAACTGAGTCCACGATGCCCCCTGCTTGGGGATATCCTCTTGGAAGAACAGCTGAAGCAGGCCAGGTATCTCATTAGGCCTTTCCCTGGGACTTTTACAGCTGTTCCCGGGCAAACCACCAAGATCCACACACTATGTCCACCAATCCCAGAAAGATCATTCGGGGGAAAACCCAACCACTCCCATGCCACATGAGGTCCAAGCCATGTTGGAACTTGGAATCAAGCAATCCTCCAGTGAGTGTGAGAGCCCTATCGTGGTCGTCCCCAGTTCGGATGGAACCCATCGGTTCTGTATCGACTTCCAGAGGGTCAATGTAATATCAAGATTCAACGTGTATCTGATGCTGAGATCCTTGACCTCCTGGGCGAGGCACAGTATGTTATCACCCTTTATTTAACAAAGATCCCACTGGAGCCTGGCTTGAAGAAAAAGAAAGCCTTCACCGCCCACAGTGGTCTCTTCCAGTTTACTCTCCATGGAGTCCCTGCAACCTTTCACAGACTCATGACCACCTGTTGCGATCCCACACCAACTATGTCATGGCGTACCTGGATGATGCTGTGATTTACAGCTGCTGCTGGGAGGACTACCTGAACCAGGTGGCAGCTGTCTTGAGGACCCTTCAGGAAGTGGAACTGATGGCAAACCCCAAGAAGTGGCGCATTTGTTGACAGGAGACCACTTACCTCAGCCACACCCTTGGGCACCTGGAAAGATGCAACCCCTAATTGGGAAGATCTAGGCCATCTAAGACCATCCAGCCCAAAAAGCAGGTGAGACAATTTCTGGAACTGGGTGTGTACTACTGCCAATTTATCCCTGGATTTGCCTCAGTTGCTGCCCCCCTGATGCAGCTCCTGACGAAAGACCAGTCACAGCGAGTCCAGTGGTCCACCACACTTTTTGGGAGGAAGCTTTTCAGGATTCAAAGGACCACTTGTGCCATGAGCTTCTACTCTAAAGTCCCATCTTTACCCATGGATTTGTGGTCCAAACCGATGCCTCGGAGATGGGACTCAATGCTGTCCTTTCCTAGACCTTTGATGAAGAGGAACACCAATCCTTTACCTTAGCCAAAAGCTGTTTCCCTGAAAATGCAATTACCTGACCATTGAGGAGGAGGCCCTGGCAGTTAAATGGGTGATCAAGGCCTTCTGGTGCTACCTCCTATGGGCCCCCTTCACCATAATCACCCCTCAAGTGGCTCCAAACCATGAAGGAGACCAACATCAGACTTATGAGGTGGTACCCTCTAGCCATTTTCAAATACTGTGCAATATTGGCCCAGTAAGGAGAATGCAAATGCCAATGGGCTATCACAGATTGGCAATGGAGGCCTGGCCAGCGCCAAAGGCCAGGAGCTGGACTTGAGGGGGAGAGTGTAGCAAGGGTGAGTGGCATCCCTCTGAGATTGACAAGAAGACACCTGAACCCGCCCCTTAGTGGATGGAGCCAAAACATTCATCCCTGCCCCACTGGAAGTAGAGGAGTGGGGCAGAAAGGGGTAGTATAAAGGGTGGGCCCTCTAGCTCAGTGGGGGGAAACAATTGGAGGACAAGGAAATCTCTGCCCCATTGCCAGACCTTGAATGCAAACTGCCTGCCGCCTGGGACTCTGAGGAGCTGCTGGAGTTGCCTGCCACTTGGGACGCTGAGGAACTTCTAGGGCTTCCACTAGCTGTTTACCTAGGGGAGACTGATGACCCTGAACCTCGGGTACCACCACCGAAGACCTAGGCCCTAGATTGCCTGGTGCTCAGCCCTTTACCTGGGCCCCTAGACTGTGTTTGGTGCTCACGCTTGCCCTGCCCTGCCTGAGGGCCTGGGGCCATACGCTTTTTGATGGCCATGCCCTGACTGAGGTTCCAGGGACATAGACTGCTTAGTTGCCTGGCCCTGCCTGAGGGCCTGGGCACCAAAGAAAGCTAATTCCCTGCTTTGAGCCTGCCTGCACAGATGCAACAGCACAGAGACGTGGCCTCTCTCATGGACTGACAAGGAAGGATGGCCCCGCATCCCTTACACCCACCATTAAATAAATCTGAAAATATGATTAAAAATAGGAAAAAATGTGCTCCGTTTTCTTTAAACTTCTGCACACCTCAAAGTTGTTTAATTTCCCATCCAAAGATATTTCAAAAGTTTATCCCACTCAATTTTAAAAAATCATACAACATGATATAAAGGAAACTAGAAAACATTATTCTCCTTTCTGCTTTTCACTTTTGAGTCACAATTGTACCCTCGTGACAAATACTTTCAAATGGGACATGAAACTTTTCAGTTCCATGGAAGTGTACTTAGTCGAAGGTGCATTTTTCTCACTGTGACAGCCTGAGGAAAGTTAGAGCATGTTAATAAACCAGCTTAGAAATTTCAGTAAAATGTGAACTATTGGTTATAGAAGACTAACTACTTGAAACTTGTACAGCATCCTACAGAGATCCATTAACTTCAGTTGGACCCTTGTAGATAGATCTCTTCACCTGGTTGAAACATCACTTGGCATATGGCTGCTTACAAGGTGTCCATGGGCTTAGCCACCAGTACTGAGAAACAAAGGTCTTTTTACAATGCTCACTATTCTCCCTTCTGTAACATCCCTTGAAGTGAAGCTATTTAAACAATACCTTTTTATTTTTTTAAGGGATTCCTTTTCCGATGAAAAGTTCTCCCTCCAGATATTTCCTACCCTCTTTCCTGCACCTAAAGAAGTTTCTGTGAACAGAAAGATCATGCACACTCTCAGGTGGCATATCTTTGGCATTCAGGTACACAGTGATCTAAGGGGACCCTATCACAGATCTTTCCCACATTTGAAATTAGTTATAATATTCCAAGCAAAATACACAGATGGCTCAGTAATGTTCCTGAGCTTAGAAAGTATGAATAATTAGGATGTTAGAGGATAAAGAAAGCAATTCAATCTTGGGGGAGGGAGGAGGTTGTTTGGTTTTTAGCTTTATGCTTCATTACACCAAGTAAATTAAACAAAGATAATACTCTATTGTACTGATTGAGGAGAAATGAAAAACAGTAATTGCTTAGCAGCTCAAATCCAGTAATATTAATCATTTTCTTGAAATGTATAACTTTTAAGAAGAAAAACTTCATAACAAGGCGAGATGGGTTTGTGGGATTTAAATACTACAAATTGTGTAGATAGGTAATTTTCATGACAAATTTGTAAATCTGATTTATACTCTGTCCAACAGGATATGTACAAAATAGTATATAGGGTTTCCATGTATTTGCATTACTACTGAGGTGTTATATCTTGTTTCCCATGTTCTGATATCTCCACATATTCCCCTCCCTAATTTCCTTTGCCTTTTTAAAAACCTTTTAAAGTATATATTTTGTCATTGAATGCATGCAGTTGAAGTCCATAGGAGCCATGCATGAACAGAAGAGGACAGAATTTAGCCCTTAGAGATTATTCGAGGCGCCTATGGCAGTGGCAAAACTCCCATTCATTTAAATGTCATCGAGATCTGACTGAGTATCAAGACCTTCCGTGCCGTTATACAGAAAACATTACATGAATTATAAAATATATATATTATGTATTGATTTTGCTAGGAAGTTTAAAGAGGGTAAAGGGCACTGAGTAATGTCTGTGTGTATTGTGAACCTAATTGTGATTGTTATTTAGATTTAGTTTTAGTGAACTGCACAATTACAGTGTGGTTTTAATCTAAAGAGAGAATTTATAATTGAAAATAGCTTCCAGGCTGCATCACAATAAACTTAACAGGATTTAATAGGGAGGTTGAAGTGACATGTTATAAACATTGTTCCACCTGAAAAATTCCAAGTAACCTTTTGAATAATGGAATGAGTTTTATTCATATATATTAAGGATCTTTTGGCAGATGTGTGTAAGCAATAAAGAGAAGAAGAAAACTGTAAATCAAGCATTTTTCTGAGGTAGAAAAGAGAGATACAATCTGATTATGCAATAAACTTCTTTATACTGTGGATAAAAATACATACAATGCAGAGCTCACCTTAAGACGTCTTTAAGACAGAGCAAAGTACGGGAATAAAACAGCCAAGTGTTTAGAAAGTAATGTTTTTGAGGTTACTCTTTTATAGCAGAAAGTGGGGTTAGAAAACTTCATAAGTGCAGTGACCCGTTGACAGCATATTGGCTTCAAAGGCCATTTCCACTTGATGTGATTTGAGCACAAGTGGCTGACACACTTTTATTGACTTCATTAATAGCCTTCTCTGGTTTCTTACTTTTTCAGTACTATCACAGATAAAATTACCCAGGGCCTGATTTTTCTCTAATTTTGGACACAGTTCAGCAAGGAATTTAATTGTGCGTCTAGCTTTAAGTATGTGAGTAGTCTCTCAAAATCAATGAGGACTACATGCTTATATATCTTGCCGAATTGATGCCTTACACTGGTGTAAATCAGGAATAACTGCATTGAAATCAATGGAGTTACGCTGGTTTTATACATGTATAAATAAGAGCAGAATTGGGCACAGTATCTACACATTCTCAACAGAATGTTATGGTCAGAGTCAGGAGGTTTAGTTGTCTCCCAGTATTAACCTTGAGTCCACAAGAGCCTAGATTATTTTGTAATCATAAGCTGCACAGTTCGGATTCAGTGCATGTTGCAAATACAGTTCTTCAGTCTCTTAATTCCAAGGAAAGCTAAAGAAATATGCTTACTGAAGCAATTAACTTCACTCAAGTGTTGCTATTCTATTATGGTATCTGGCCCAGTATCTACACATTCTATTATATGATTCTATTATAGCACCCTGTGAGGGCACTATAGAAACTACACATTGCTGAGGTTGTGCTTGTTCCATTTGAAAAATAAGGCACATAGGTGAATTTAGTAACCTTAACAGTTAACCTTTTCTTTCTTCTATTTTGCTGTTTATTCTTTCTTTTTCTCCTTTCATCGCAATGCCATTTTTTTTATCCTTTCTGTTGTTTTCTCTTCTTTCTCTTCTCAGTTTCTTCTATTGCTCTTTCTTCAACATGCTACCCTCAGTCCCTCCTTCTTTCTTTCCCGTCTGTCTTGCTTATCTTCTTCTGGCCCTGGCTCACTGTCTTTGCTCTTCACAAGCTGCTGTGTCTCTTTCCTAAAACCACCCATATCTCTTTTTTGCCCATGCATTTTCAAAGGCAGCTAGTAGAGTTAACCACTCAACTAATTTATTCAAAGAAAACTGAGCATTTACCTCCACCTAGATTAGAGCTATGTTAATAACTGACTTTTCATTTTTCAGGCAATTCTGCAAAATCGGGGGAGGGAGGGGAGGGAGGGGAGGGAGTAATATTGGGCCAAACCAAAAAAGATTTTTAAATTTTTTTGTAATGAAACACATTTCAATTTCAAGCATTGCTTAACTTTTTTAAAGCTTTTATTAAAATTGAAGGACATTTTTAACAAAATTTGGTTGAATCGAAAAATGGAAACATTTCATTTTTAAAAAGTCAAAATGAAACATTTCAACTCTTTTGGAATTTGGGGTTTGTCTGGTTTATGTGTGTTCTGTACTTTTTTCACAGGAACATAGGATTACAAGGGGCTACTTGGGTATCAAATCTTATTCCCTGCTATTGCAGGCAATCACGTCAGACAATCCATTCATAAATTTATCAAGCTCCATCTTAAAAATAGTTAGGATGCTTGCCTCCACTCCTATTGGAAGGTTGATCCAGAAACTCATTTCTTTGATGGTTAGAAACTTTCTTCTAATTTCCAGCCTAAATGTATTCACAGCCAGTTAATATGCATTTATTCTTGTGCCAACATTGTCCTTTATCTTCAGTAGCCCTTCTCTCTCCCTGGTGTTTACCCCAATGTATTTATAGAGAGCAATCAGATCCTTTCTGTCTTCATTTTGATATGTAAACAAACTCATTATTTCAATTGATACAATTTGGCAAAACCAACACAAATTTGAGGAACATTTTGGCGTTACAAAATCTTCATTTTTTGCTGAAAAAAGCTTTATCTGAAAAAATTTCACCCAGCTTTATCCCAACCTTGTTTTCATAGGAACCCAAATATCTCACTTTTGTTTTTTTATCAGAGTTCCCCCTCCACCCTAATATAGGCTTTGTTTCTGGTTCAAGGAGATGTTAATGAGGCCATAATAACATGAGAGCTACCGTTCTCCTAATATTTCCCTTATTCATATATTAAAATGCAGCAAAAAGACTGGATTTTTCATTAGTTCAGGCCCATAAATAGTTTTCTTGTTAAAAAAAGCCAATGAAGAATGTAGAGAGACAGGGTGGGTGAGTTAATATATTTTATTGAACCAACTTCTGTTGGTGAGAGAGACAAGCTTTCAAGCTACACAGAACTCTTCTTCAGGTCTGGCAAAGGTACTCACAATATCAAAACTAAATGCAAGATTGAATAGATAGTTTAGCATAAATAGCACATATTCTAAGGGACCATTCAAGGACAAATGGGGCGTTAGTCGTAAAGCCAGCGTCTCTGTTCAGTCCATGATTTTTAGTGTCTAGCAAAGTTATGAATTTAAGCACCCAGGCTCATCTTTTGAAAGTGCCAAGCACGTTTCCTTTGAGGATGAGGACTGATAGGTCAGATACCATAATGATCGCTTTGCAAAAAGTGTTCACCCACAGGTGATATGGTGTTTTTTGTCTTTTATTATTTCTTTCCTTTACTGCTGCAGAGGGAGAGTGTACATTTAAGTATATGCACCTCATGTCTCTGAATTTATCACACATTGAGATAGGGAACTTCTCACCAGAAACTAAAATAAGTGGTGGCAGGAGCAACAGCTCTTCCTCTGCTAAAAGCTGGAGCAAGAACTTCCTCTTCTCTCCTTTATTAAGTGTCTGAGGCCTGGTGTACACTACACAGTTATCTTAAAGCAAAGCCGCTTACATCGACTTAGCTATGTAAGTGTCTACACTAAAATCGCCCTCACCTATGTAACTGCTCCCCTACACCAACTTAATAACTCCACCTTCATGAGAGGCGTAGAGTCAATGCTGATGTAGTTAGATCAACATAGTGTCAGTGTAGACACTACATTGCTTATGTTGACAGTTACTGGCTTTCAAAAGCCATCCCACAATGCCCATACTGACAATACCATCGATACAAGGGCTCCTGGTGAGGACACGCACTGCTAACACAAGGAGCAACGTGCAGACACACACAAACAATGTGATTATTGCAGCGGCTGTATGTTGACATAAGTTTAAGTAGAGTTAATTTTGTAATGTAGACATACCCTGAGAAACATTCTCCACCAGTTCTCCTCCTCCTGGGATGATGGAATGAGACTTCCCTATCTTGTTTCATTTTTCTTTAGCCACTGCATCTCACTCTAGTTAGGAAGCATCTGGGAGGGCTATGACAACAGGGAGGTGGCTCAGGTCTCATAAACATTTGGGATGGTTTTGGCAATTGGGGGTCTCTTTGTAATCCCTTTTATTAAAGGGAGGAAAAGAAATTTCTTTGCAATAGTGTGAATGTAAATTATTGTGTATATGTAAAATAGTAACATATACATTAATGCCAATTTTCTTTTTCCAGAAAAGCGTAGAGTTAAAATTCACTTATTATATTATTAAACTTATCTGACCTTTGTGAAAGTTACTTACCTCCTTCACTGGGCTGTTGCTGTAGTACTTTTGCTTTGAGTTGCAATATTTTATTTAAATTCACAAGCTATTGCATTTACAATTTTTTTTGCATTTGTATTATTATTATTAAATGATGGCCCCTGTGACCCAGCCATGCCTAAGGTAGACCACCTGAAAATGCCAACATCAGGGCAGGGTGTGAAAGGAGAGCAGATTCTCCCAGCACTGGTGAGTAACATTGAAGTTACACTCCCCAACCAGTCACAAAGTGTGCGTCTGATTCCCCACACTGGTTATCAAGAAGCTAAAACAAAAAAATACACACAGCCCCCTTTACTGCATTTCATTCTCTGGCTCCCAATCAGCCACTAGGTCCAGAAAACAGATACGTTATTAAAATGCTATTTGCTATTCCCTTTACCAAAAGTTCTCTTGACCCCAAAGGTCAGCCATATTGTTAGATCGATATAAGTTTGGATCTTATCCAAAATACCACTCTGCCAGCCAATCCTTTAGTAACTAAAGCTAAAGGTTTATTATAAAAGGAAAGAAACAAATGAAAAGAGAAATTTTAAATGGTCAAAGCAATCAGATACAAACAAATGATTTGAAAGTCCATATATATCAAGCTTTCAGTAGAATTGAGGAGTTTGCAGGCTCGTATAGTTCCTCTGGTATACATTCAATACCTGGGTGGGTCTCAGTCCTTTGTTTCACAGCTTCAGTTGCAGATGATTTGCTCCACAGGTAGGAAGCAGGAATGAAGACTGAAGACAATATGGATGTGGTGCAGCTGCTTTTTATGTCCTTTTGCCATGATGGCTGTGGAAATTTACAGAAATATGATGGAGTCTAGAGTCACCTGGGCAAGTCACCTGTCCTTGCACGCTTTGTAATGTTGAGTCATAAGAGCAGCCATTGTTTGTTATCCAACTAAAGCGTTCATAGGAAGGTTCACCAGATGGGAACAAACTCCTTTTATGGCCCATTATGAAAGCTAAATATTCTTTGATGGGCCATCAACTGGCATTGTTCATTCACAAACTGTCTTTTGGTGTAGTACAAGACTGGATACAAACAATTACTTCAGAAGCAAACACATTTGAAATCTAGATGGACAGTCATATAATCTTCCATATATAGTCATCTATAACTTCAGATACACTGATGTTACATTCACATAAACAATATTATTATATTTAGCCAATCATAACCTTTCCAATGGTACTTGACATGGCATATATTGTACAAATTATTGTAATTTTGCAATTTTGATATTGAATAACATTATAAATGGTTCCCTCTAATCTGGACAGTGACACAGCCCCAATCTGCAAAATTGAGATGAAAAATCAAATCTGAAGCTGAACTTTCCCCAAACGTGGAGAAGTTTTGATTCAGGTGGTCCAGTTTCTATTTCAGGCCAATTTTTAACAGGTGTACAATGTAGAAACACTAGCAAATGTTCATGGAGAGACCAACCATGGTAGCAGCCCATGTGATATCCTGACCACTGGTATGTGCAAGCTAAGTGCCACTATCAGCAACTACCATTTCCAAAATGGTCGAGCATGTAATGGGTCCCTGGCCCGATCCCATTTTACACTGGCCAGCAAAGATAGCCAGGCTGCACTCCTGGTAAAGGAGACACAGTGACAACATCCCCTCAGTTCTCCACAGAATTCCTGAGTCAGGCACAATGCTTTCAGCTCCCAATTTTTTCATTGTGACGTGAGTTGAAACAGGCTGAAGAAGCTTAAAGAGCTTTGTATACAATCTGAGCAGAGGACTGGCTTGTAAAGGAGAGGCCTGGCCTGTTGAGACTGTATTACTTGGTTTACAACCAGCTGTGCCTTTATTGCTGCTTTAGTAATTTTTCCTAACTATCTCGGTTGAAGACAGATTGCATTGCTCATGAGGGGCACATTTCTGGCAATGTTACCCAGACTTTAAAGGTTTCAGCATGCTTATAAGATTAACAATTTGGACAACTTGTTCAGTTGCCACAGATATTTTCAGGTTTTAAGAAAAAGTTACAGGAGTTTTTAGTGTGAACTTCCGTATTTTATAGTCCAATCCTTGCTCTTTTTTAAAAAAACTCACAATAACATCAGTTTGAATGATCGTTTTAAATTTTATTAAACTGTTTAACCTTGGCAAACAGGAAGGTTTGCAAATTGTATACATTCAATTTTTTTATGAAAACCTGTCTCTTTCTAAGCCCACGTACATATCTCAGTCAGAAAAGGAGATTTAACAGCAAGAGTACATAATTCACAAGTCCCTGTAAATTGATTTTTCAGCCTTGCAATAATGGATTAGGGCTGCTGTTTGCATTGTCCACAGAGCATGCATTACTGTACTACATTTATCTAAATGAAAGCTGCATTTAAAAATATACTATTCTGTTGGAGAGTAAATTAAATGCATTTTAATTATCTGGGAAACTGATGACACCCCCCCCCCCCACTATTGTATGCTCTACTGCCTGTGTCGTTTCACCTGATCCAGCAAATGCTACTGAGTGCGATGCTGAATTCAATAGGTCTACTCAAAGTAATAAGCAGCATTCTTGGAAGCTAGCATTTTCAAAATCTTTTTTGAAAATCTTCAAAGTCTTTTTTTAAAATGGTTTGTAAACAACATATTCAGATAGTAGACTTAAACAGTCACATTCAGTAGTTCTGATTTTAAAAATCAACCTTCACCAACAGTTTCACAGAGTTATATCTGAGATTCCACGCTTTCCCACTATACTTATATTACACATAAATACACTATATTGAAAGATTATTGTTAAGGTTGCAAAGTCAATAATTCTAAAGTTAGGAAATACCAGAATTAAAATTTCACATGCACCCAAATTGCAGATGGGTGAAAAAATACAGACCAAAAAAAAAATTAATGCATTCTTTTGGAATAATTTTCTGTTAATAATTAAAAAACTGAAAGATTCAGCTTTAAAGTGGGTCATAATTTGCATAAATAAACGCAAAAATTCAGAATTAAAAACAAAGGCAGAAACAATGTGGACCAGATTCTGCTTGGTATTAATGTGAAAGAGAAGACTTCCTCTTCTTAAGCTTCCCCAGTAGGAGCCTTCCACATGCAATAACTGAATTTATCTGAGAGGACTGATCAGTCTATCCCAATGGATGCAGGGAGAAGATGAGGACATGGCCAGGCACAGAATGGGACTGGCATGCAAGGGATGTAGCAGCACAAATGGTCTCCTAGCATGGTGGGAATCTAGGGGAGGGATTCTTCTTTCACAAGAAAGAATTCCTCCTGGAGCTTCCTCAGAGATAATGGGTTCCCATCACTCCTTATACTGGTCTGTTTGTATTTTGTACATTCTAGCCCTAAGTATATTACAGTCTATAGCAGGGTATGCTATAGACTATTTTAAAAGAATGAATGTGTTTGGATTTATATAAATAACTAAAATATAGATCTATTCATTAATACTGAATTTACTTCTGAATCTTTGGATACAAGTTTTTCTCTAGCAAAAGCTGAATATTATAAGAATGCATTAACATTGATTATTTATAATCTTTCTGACAATTGGCTATCAGTTTCCCCTTGGTGTACGACTGCCCTGTTCACTAGCTTGACATATTTATCTCCAGTGAAAGCTAGCTATAGAAAGATAAGAAAGTTCTGTCCATGTGAAGTTCTGGCTGTGAATGAACAGACTGTCCAAGAGCCGACTAGAGAGAAAATATGTAAGCAGAGTTAACAAGCAGGTATTGTTTTCTGTTGAGCCAGATGCCATGAATCATTATGCCAAGAGGTAACTAAAATAAAAAACTAGATTTTTTGACTTCATTAATTCTGGAAACATAAAGACACTTGAGAACTATTGTGTCCTTCTCTGACTTCCAATTTCTTAGTAACTGGAAAAAAAACAACCCTTCTCACTGTGGATGAGAGTCAAGATTACAATGATTATCACAATTTCCAAAGGATCTAATTGCACTCATTTTGTTTAAAACGAGGTGTTGATTGTGCACATTACATGTTTCCCTATAAGTGAGACCTCAAAGTTAAAGTACAGTTTCTGAGGCCTGCAGAAATATGATAAATTCAACTATATAAGCATAAAACTGAAATGGGGAAACAGTATGGCTCAAGGGAATGGGAAAGAGCTTTTCACTGTTCATCAGTTCAAATCTATTCCAGGTCACTAGTGACTAAAATCCTTTCCATCCATGTGAAAAGAGTTGGTCATTCAGTCTAGTAGTAGTGAATGTGTCCTCCTCATGAAAACAATCACTACAATGGGGATTCTTATTGACATTCTAATTAACAAGCTAAAGACAAGATTAGATAACTAAAATAAAAAAACTAGATGTGTTGACTTCATTAATTCTGGAAATATTAATGCACTCGAGAACTTTTGTGTCCTTCTCTGACTTGTGATTCACTCAGTCAAGAATAAGGTACACTGTATCTATTATGGAGAAAGAGGACATTGGATTCCAATGCCATATACTTGGCATTTTTTGTGTGTACTGTAGAACTTCCAGGTCTGTTTTTGAATCATCCATTAATTCAATCACTAGCATAGAGATAATTTGACCAGAATGCAATTTAACCTAAATATGCTGGGAACTTCTGTACCTGTTTTTTAAACTTCACAGAAGTATACTTACAGCATCTGAAATATAGCTAATATTATAAGAGGTTTCTTTTTCCTTCCTCCTTAGGCATTTCCTGGAAATACAAATTCTGATAGCGTCATCCGGCATGATTTACAGCATCCAGTTATTGCCCGCTATATACGTATAGTTCCTCTCGACTGGAATGGAGAGGGCCAAATTGGGCTGAGAATCGAGGTCTACGGCTGCCCTTATTGTAAGTTTTGCTTGACATTTACTACACATCCTCTAGTTTCTCTTTATAAACAGACCACCTTTGGTCTACAGAATGGGTAGGAATTAACCTCTTAATCTTAAATACTTTTTTGTTAAATAGATTAAGACATCCCAAGCTTGCTAATTATATTGCCTTGGGCCTCATGAAATATTTATTTCAACCTTAGCACTGAGTCAGTGGTTCGAGCTTCTTCTGGAGATACGACATTAGAATCCACAAAGATACTGCTTTGAAATCATTCCTTTTGATCAGCGTTGTTGTTTTTGTAGAAGATTCTGACTATTGTTGTATAATTCTGACCAGAACGCTTCAGGAAAAGATTTTTTGAGCATGCAAGAAGTAGAATATAGGGCCTTCAGAGAATGACTCTGGGGAAATGACAATTCATTGGCTGATATTAATGATAATTTTAAAGAAATAGTCACAAATTAATAGCTATCCTATCAAAGCTCTTCATATTATCTAAATATTTGTCATATATTTTTCAGAAAGAATCCTTGTATTCTTTATATAAGTATGACTTCCAGTTTTCTGATTAAACCCTAACAGGCAGTGGTGCATACTCTACTAAAATTAAGGTCAGAAATTATTACACTTTAAGGCACCCCCTCAAACGAAAAATAACAAAACAAAACAAAAAAGCTTCAAAATGCTCTCCCTCTCCCAAATTAGGCTTTTATGACCAAATATCATCCATAAATCTTTAAACAGATAAATGTCAGAAATGTGAAAGCCATAAATATATATTCTATTCAGAGTAAAAAAAAAAAAAAAAAAACTAGTTGGTTAGAAAGCACCAGAATTAAGTGTTTGTTCGTAAAAGGAATCAAGCACATACAACCATCATAAATGTCAGATCTCAGGTGATCAACGGTTCTCAGAAGCAGGCTCAAATGGGAACTGTGGTGCTAATCTATGAACCTTAGAGAAATTTGGCAGTTTGGATCTACTAGTCTATTCATCTATGTTCTTATACTGCACCCATTACCATAGTTTTTGAGCATCTGGGTTGGTACCAAATCTCTGAGGTTTATCAACAGATAACAAGTAGATAAAATGAAAAGGAAATGGCCAAATTCTGCTGCCATTACACATCTGCCATCCTATTGACTTCAGTAGGGTGACATAAATGTAAAGGAGGTCAGTAAGAATTAGTGAAAGTAAACCTCAAAATATTGGATTTGATGAGGAGAGAAACCCAAATCCTTGGGCAATTAAATTTAACATCAAAACAAATAACACAAGCAGGCATGTATTAATTTTATTATTTATTTTTATATTTAATTAAATAAAAACATCCTTTTAAAATGTACCTAAAGCTGTGTCAGAATTCCCAGCTTACTGCACTGAAAGTGTGTGGGAAATGAGGCCTAGTTTGCGGAGTGGCAGGCAGAGCCTTGGTAAGGGCATCTGTGACAATCATGAAGGGAGCATAGCGTTATGTATTACTATATGTGCTATGGCTCAATCTACAATAGTTTTAATTCCCAAAGACAAAAATGAGCTTGTGAAAATCTAAACACTTTTGTGATTGCACAGCAGGTACCCTCAATAAGGAAATGTTCACCAATGTATCATTTAAATATTTATCTGTGATTTTATAAACATATTAAATATAGGAAGTACTGCAGCAATGTCAGTTCTGCAATATGATAGATGTTCACTTTATAAGGACACCTACTGTGCCAATTTAAGTACACAGTTGAGAGTATGAAGCAACATACCAAGATCTAACTTCTTGTAAAATTTGAGCCACGTTAACAGACAAAATATTTATAATAAGACAAACAAACAAACACACACACCCCTGCCTCTGTGATCTTTGTTGAAATATTTACAGCTGAATGTAGTATTGTTTGATTAAAATGACTGGACAAAGTATTGTGGCAATATGACAGGATGCTTTTAGAAGCTCAAAATAAATGTGAGAAAACGTAAAACACAGTTTGGTGATAAAATAATTGTAGGTGTTTGATGAAAAGTTGCTTGTTTGACTTGTACTATCCTTTCAGAAAAGAAGAAAAAGCATCTTCTAGGAAAACAAATGTATGGACACACAAAAATTTTCTTCACAGAAAGGTTAAGTGGGCAAAGAATAGTGTCCCTTTGTTGGCAAAACTATTACTATATTTGTGCTTTCAGTTGTAATCTTTAATACGTTATTTTATTCAAATTTCTTACAACAACTTAAATTTATGGTATGGGACTGATTTCCCTGCCAAAGGATCCTAAAATGTTTTATAGCTAAATATGCAAGAATCACTTTAATCCCACTGAAATGCACTATTTCTGGGATGGAACTTAACCTCAGCAATGCTATAGAGCAAATAAGGATGCGAAGTGAAGAATACCAGGTTTTAACTCTTTAACTTTAACTTTTAGCTCCTGCCCAAGTACTGGTCTAAGTAAAGATCTAAAAAGATAACACAGATCTGTTGTTTAGTTGATGTTTAAATGGATACTGCATTATAAGTTTGATTCTATATTCTTACACATATCACATAGCAGCTTCTACATGCACAGGCAACAGGACTGTTAACTAAATTGGCAGGCCGTTTGCTGTGTAGAAGAAGGCAGAATTGTTCACTCTTTATTAAAAGCTGGAGATCTCTAGTTTTTTGAATGAAGAAGCCCAACTGTACAGTGAAAGCACCTGGCTTTTCAATTGCAAAAAGATTTTAAAAGGTTGTTTTGATTGAGGAGAACAATTGCAAAGAACAATTGAGACACTAGAGAATACAGTGTGCCTTAATACATATTTAGGGCTGAGCTTTTTCCTTGCATGCACCTCTTCAAATCCCACTGAAGTCAGTGGGAGTTACATAGATATACCTGAGGATAGAATTGAGTCCTTATTCAGAATACCTATGGAAAATTTTTGAAAGTGCCTAAGTGACTTAGAGCCTAAATCCATTTTCAGACGAGATTTAGACATTTAGGAGTTTGTCTTATTGTGTCTCTCCTTTCTATTTTGAAATTCATTGAGGTGCTTTTGAAAATTTTACCCCTACAGACAAGAATTTTACCCTTCTGTGCCTAAATGTAGGCACCTGAATAAAAGCTGTCTGGTTTCTTAATGTTGAGCGCCCCAGCTCTCATTGATGGAAATAGGAACTGCAGGTGCTCCGTTACTTTGAAAAGCTGTGCACTTATATTTAGATGCCTAAATATGGACTTTAGGTGCCTAATTTTAAGCATGCATACTTGAAAATTTTGACAGTAATATCTAAATATCTGGGCTATGGGTCAAATTTATTTCTGGTGTATCTTTATTAAAGTAATAAACCAGAGCTGAATTTGTCCCATATGTGAAGATAATCTGGAGAAACATATCGTCAGACATACAAATTGGGCAAAATTTCTCAGTTATGCAGGACAAATCGCCCACTGTAAAAACCTGTTGTCCTCTAATTTAGGTACCTATATCATTCAGCTTTTCAGCCTGCTTGTAAGATTCCTATTTAGTTCTGTGACAGAGTTGACAAGCCCTCCACTGGATCAGGGCCAGAAGGGGCTAAAAATCCTGCAAATGGTTATAATTGGCGCCCACACTCTGAAGACCTAGCAGCAGCATCAAGCCTGGAGTGAAGCACTTCAGCTGTAGGGGGAAAAACAAAGAGAAAAGGGAAGCAAGTTTGAGAGCTGAGCTTCCCTAAGAGAAGGATCTTGGGTTTAGTGCAGAGGAGTCTGGTGATGTGGGCTTAGAAACCTCCAGTTAGGAACTCTAGGAGTAGCTTTACACTAAAGCACTTTATAGAGTGGACTTTACATTGTCTATTGTTAATCTGTTGGTTAGTTAGTTTAAGTCCAAGAAGGTTGAAATTTGGTACTACATAGCAGTGCATTGACTGTGTCTTATAGGGGGTGGGAAAGTTACCTGTTCAAAGACTATGTTGATGGTGCAGGTGGAGTAGGAGGAAAGAAGAAGCTTGAAATAGCCTCAGAAAAGAGATGATTATATAGCATGGAACTGCGTCTTACGTAGTCAATGGGAGTTTTAATATTTACTTCAAAGGATATTTAGCAAGCCCTATATCTTTAACGGTTGACTCAATTTCATCCTCAGTAAAGTTGGGGAGAGGTCTTTGCACTGTCAGTGACATCATTTGTTAAAAAGCAATGTATCCTAAGGCAAAATGTCCACTGAGTCAGTTAAGGTGGAACTAATGGCAGCTTTCTTTTCCACTCCTTTGAAAGCAGAGAGCAAAGCCATGTGCAGTTATACATGAATACTTCCATCATGACTACATTTATGAAATCCTGAGACAGGCAGTAAAGCAAAGGCATCTGGAGGCTATGACTAGTGGAATACAGTACATTTCACTACTGATTCATGAAGTTCATAATAAGCTCCTACGGTATCATTACCAGATGAATAGTTTCCCTATCTTTGTCATGAGATGGATGAATGCCTACAAAATGGCAGCAGCAGTACTGTAGCAAAACCTTTGGCAGCACTTACTGATAACAATAGAAGGACTTCTTAAAGTTGAAGTGTTATATAAGGGATGGAAAGCATTGTTTAGATGTGGTCACGTGGTATATTTTTGCACCTTCATTGGATGACTGAATCTTTTTAATAGAAGAGATGATAATAAGAATTAGCAAACACAAAATGTGAATAATGAATAATATATTTCCTGTACAAAGGATATACTTTTGAGTTTCACAAACATTTTTGAAAAATACTTTCAACAGTCACACAAATATTCACAATACACAAAACATACATAGAAATACACAATTCCAAAACAAATATTCGATGACTAACAGAAACTTCAACTTTTGTGATGTATTTTGGAATATCTCCACAAATTTGCTTCCATTATTTGACAAGCTCCATTTGCAAATATTTGCCAAATAGTTTATTTGAACAAATTTCAGTCTGTCCCATGTTTGTAAACTGTTCACTGAACTCTTTGCTTTGTTATTAATTATTGGATGATTTAAGTCATGTTATTCTTGCTGCTACATAACTGATGACTAAATTTTTTAAAAATGGCAAATACACATGATGTCATGTAAACCTGAGTATTTGTATGGAGACATATTCTCTAAACATTCTTGTGAACAAAAACCTGTTCATGCAAATGTCTACAAATATCAGGGAATGAGAGTTACTGACATAGTCAAAGGGCCTTTAGGATTTAGGATAGCCTTTAAAATTTTAAATGAATGTTAGCAAAAACTGTCTAAGAAGTATTGAAAATGCTCTAAAAATAAGAGATGGAACAGGTCTTTTGGGTGATAGGTGATCTCATCCACGTCCCTGCCTGTAGAGAATTGTTCCATACAGTGTAATCTCCAGTGCTGTGCCTGGTGTTTCTATAAATGGCTCAAGCCACTGTTTGCCTTGGTAAGTATATTCCACATTTGACTTCACCTCTGTGTCAGGAAATTTCTCTAATATTTGCCTGGAATTTTCCTTTGCTCAGTTTCATTCTATTACTCCATCTTATACACCCTCCCTTTCCCAAATGGTAGCCATGATCACTTGATATGACAGCCTCATCCTGACTAGAATCATCCTCTGCACATAAATATCAATGGGAATATTCAAGACAGACTTGTAAAGCTGCTGTTTATCCAAAAGTGAGGACTGGCCAGATTCGACAGTACACTATGGCAGCTGTGTGTCACCATAGTAACAAAAAGCAGCCAGGTCTGATCCGAAGTCCATTGAAGTCAATGGGTGTATTTTTATTGATATCCATAGAATTTGGATTGGATCCTACTTCACGGAGCCTTTATATGTATTACCTTTGTGACACTTCTAGTCCAATCCACCCCACCTAGTAGTCTAAGGAGTAAGAACACCAAGCTTGTTCCTTACTCCCCATCTCCCACATCATATTATACTCTTTGAGATCTTTTTCCCCTAACCTAAATGGTGGAGCTGTGTAGAAAAGTTTAATCAGAACCATTTCTGACAGAAAATGGAATATGAGAGAGACAAAATAGGTGAGGTAAAATCTTTTATTGGACCAACTTCTGTTGCTGAAAGAAACAAGCTTTCAAGCCTTTCAGATCTCTTCTTCAGGTCTGGGGAGCTTGAAGGCTTGTCTCTTTCATCCACAGAAGTAGATCCAATAAAAGATATTACCTCACCCACTTTATCTCTCTTCTATTCTGGAACCAATACAGCTGCAACAACACTGCGAACAAAAAATGGGATACATTATTAAATGGAAAGTGTTATGAAAAAATGTTTTTGTTTTGTTTTGTTGCTAAACAGCTCTACTAAATTGTCATACACAATTAATTCCTTTAAATCTAGAATTTAAACAAACAGAGTAGTGCAATCTGAGATTTCATTTTGGGGAAAAAATCAGCGGAATCAAAACAATGATTTAATAGTTCAGCCCACATGACTCCTATAAATCTGCTCTTGAAAAGAATGGGAATTTCAATAATTGCCCAATCTCAACAGCTTTCCTTTAAATTTCAGTTGCTTTGTAGTGAATAGTTCTATATTTAAGGTAGGTTAATATATTAGATTTTATGAGGAAGATCTTCATAGCTCAGCAGTTGCAGATGCAGCCTGATATTCTATCTCTTGACATTTCAAATGCATGGCTAAATACTCACATCCAGAGTTCAGGGAGTAGGAGAAATGGATTGTAGAACTTTTGTTGAAAGATGTATATTGCTGTCTTTGTGACAATTTATATTTCTGTGTTAACGTGCCCATTTTTTAGCATGGAGCTCCATTTTTTAAAAAGACCTTTAAAATTGCTGCTTGATTTTCTCTGTTTGGACATTAACAAACCCATGGTGTTTTTCAAGTAGGTGTTTTCCCCCAGCATGCTTGACCAAAAGTTCTCCCTCCCTTCACTAGCATGCTGGGTGTTGGTTGGCTGCCATTCTCCAGATCAGAGATGGTTTTATTTTAGTGTTGTTTTATGTACTGTGTTTAGGGCAAAATGTTGAATTAAATCCTCACTCTGTCAAATTCCTATTAAAGTCAATATTCTGAGGGAGTAAGGATTTCAGAACGAGGCCCTTAAGATTCTGAAGAACTGTGGGATCTTTTGGCATTTAATATAATGTAAATATAATTAAATAAATATAAATTATTATTATTATTGGGCAATGTCCCCAATGAATTCAATGGAGTGGCATGGATGTAAGTAAGAGCAGAAGTTGATTTATTCATTACCTCTATTTTGTACTCCCTTCAGAAATAAGCATGCATCTAATATCTGTAGGCACAACTTTAAAAAAAAGGAAAAATAAATCCTGTATTCCCTCTTATATAACAAAAGGCATCAAAATGTTTACGTAAAAGTCAAACTTATGTTACATAGAAATATTGTAATGAATCTGCTGCCGGCATTCCTGGGCACAGAAGCTTTGAGAATTACAGCGGCAAATGTGTAGGTTTATTTGTTAGCCTGCAACGAATGTACAGTCAATGTCAAAGGGAAACAAGTATTCTCTCCATAAATACATACCCCACCAACTTGTTCTACTGCATCCCTAGGTACCTTTCAGTTGCATTTGGCCTTTTAAACAAAACAAAACTCCAATATTTAAATTAGGAAGGCCTGTATATCTGGCTCATTTGGGAAAGTTTCTTCACATACCTTTTTATGGAATTAATTTAATCTTCCTTGTTGCAGCTATATAAGTGGAATGTGGTCCAAGATAATGTGATAAAAATATCCTAATTTTGCATATTTTTATATCACATTTCACGTTTTCCTTCTGAAAAATAGCAGACTAGTATTTCGTAAAGATGTAATTTAACTTATAACAAAATATGACTGCGTGTCATAACAAAGTATTCTCTAGTCTTTGAGATATCCAATTATTAATGTGTAGTCAATTAATGCACAGGTTAGGTTTCTTCTAAGATTCTATAGGTTCCATAAACAGCTAAGGGAGTGAGAAAATGAAATAACATTAGTGTCCTTTCTCACAAAGGCATATTTCAATTGAACAGTCTCAGTTTGACGCTCAGTGGTACAGCTTTTAAAGCTCTTTGCTTGAGTGAATGCTCATGATAATTCTGCCTTACATTCTCCTCTGATTTCTTTAAGTGGTGACTATCTATTTGTCCATGGTGGCCTGGTCACCTGAGAAATCAGGTATTTCTCATTCTGAAACAAAAATTTCAACAGATTTTAGGCTGTCGGTTTTGGTTCCAGGCCACCAATTTTAAGCCTAAGGGGCATCCCTGTTTCCCTGAATGTCTGGAATAAGTTTGCAGTTATTTCCAGGCCTATTTCAAATTATTCTGTTCCTTTTTTATTTGCTTTTCCCCGAAGTTTAGCTGAAACTGGTGAGTTAGGTTTTTGGGGGGTTTTTTTGCTGTGGTGTTTCATGATTCAGTAAACTCTTGTTTTCCTTTGTACCAAAGGTAGGGTTGTTCTTGCTAGGGAGGTGCACACATAAAGGAATCAAGATAGCTAAGAAAAAAACAATCATGGTTAACTCTTTACTGTATATGTAGATTTTTCTTTTTATAGGCTAAAAAATGTGTCACCATATCCCCATATTTAAATATGATATAGAAATGTAAGGCTGGAAGGTACCTCAAAAGATCATCTAGTCCAGTCCCTTTTGCTGAGGCTGGTTTGAATATACTTAGATTATCCCTGACAGGTGTTTGCCTAACCTGTTTTTAAAATGTCCAGTGACATGGTTCCACAACCTCTTTAGATGACCTGTTCATTATAGTTAGAAAGGTTTTCTTAATATTTAACCTGCATCTCCCAGCTACAAAATAAGATGATTACTTCTTGTCCTACCCTCCATGAACATAGAGAACAATCGATCACCATCATCTTTATAGCAACGTCCTATATACTTGAAGAGTGTTACCATGTCCCTTTTCAGCCTTCTCAACTCTACCCTCAACATACCCAATTCTTTCAACCTTTCCTCATAGATCATGTTTTGTAAACCTCATATTTTTTTGTTGCTGCCCTTTGGAATCTCTCCAATTCATTTATATCTTTCTTAAAATGTGTTTCCTGAAACTGGACACAGTACTCCAGCTGAAGCTTCACTGGTGCCAAGTAGAACAATTACCTCACATGTCTTACATATGACACTCCTGTTAATATATCCTGAATGATATTTGCTTTCTTCAGCACAGCATCACACTTTTTACTCATATTCAGTTTGTGATCCATTATAACTCTCATTCTTTTCTTTATTACTGCTGCTCAGTTAGTTGTTCATAATTTTGTAGTCATGCATTTAATTTTTCCTTCCTAATTGAAGATCTTTGCCATTATCTGGACTGATTTCATCTTATAGATTTCATACCAATTCTCCCAATTTATCAAGATCATTGTAAATTTAATCTTGTCCTCCAAAGTGCTTGCCACCCCTCCCAACTTGCTGTCATTCACAAATTTTATAAGTAAATTCTGCACACCATTACTCTGGTTGTAAAGGAAAATATTATATATTACCAGACCCAGGACAGACACCTGCAGGACCCCACTTGATATGTCGTCCCAGGGTGACAACAAACCATTAATAAATATTTGATTATGGTGTTTGAAACAATTATTCACCCACTTTATGGTAATTTCATCTAGATCATGTTTCCTGAGTTTGCTTATAAGGATAACATGTGGGACTGTGTAAAAAGTCTTACTGAAGTGCAGATATATCCTGTCTACTGCTCTTCCCTGCTCCATTCGTTATGCCAATCACTCTGTAAAACAAGGAAATTAGTTTGGTTTGTCATGATTTATTCCTGACAAATCCATGTTAGCTATTACTCATCACCTTATTGTTTTCTTAGTTTGAACATACTGATGGTTTAATGATTTTTTCCAGTATCTTTCAAGGCATCAAAATTAAGCTGACAGTCTGTAGTTCCGCGGGTCCTCCTCATTCCCCTTTCTGTAGATAGGTACTGCATTTACCCTCCTCCAATCCTCTGGGAATTCACCTGTTCTTCCTTAATTCTCAAAGATAATTGCTAATGATTCTGAGAATGCTTCTGCTAGTTTCTTAAAGTACTCTAAGGGAGTACTGTCAATTTGAATGCATCTACCTTATCAATATATTCTTTAATCTGTTCCTAATTTCCCCTTGTTCATATTAATTATGTTAAGAATTTGGTCACAATTAGTGATTTTAGTAAAGAAATATAGTAAAGACAAAAAAAGGCATTTAACAGTTCAGCCTTCTGTCTGTCATCAGTTATTTGATCATTTCTCATTAAGTAATGGGCTACACTTTCCTTTATCTTTCTCTTCCTCCTAATGCATTTATAGAAACCTCTCTGTATCGTCTTTTATGTCCCTTGCTAGTTGAAAGATGTAGCCATATTGGTATCTTTTCCTCACATTGGGATACTTTGCTGTTGTGCCTTTGCTATTGTCTCTTTTACAAACTGCCAGCAATCCTGAAATCCCATTTGCCTAAAATTTCCTTTCCATGGGACCGTACCTACTAATTCCCTGAGTTTGATGAACTTTACATTTTTAAAGTCCATTGTCTTTATTGCATTGCTCTCACTCCTTTCTTTTGTCAGAATCATGAACTCTATCATTTTGTACACATTCACCCATGTTACCTTCCACCTTCAGATTTTCAAACAATTCCTCTTTGCTAGTCAGAATCAAACCTAAAATAGATGGCCCTTAGTAACATTCACCATTTTCTGAAACAGAAAGTCATCCCTAACACATTCTAATAACTCATTTGACTTTCTGTTTCCTGCTGTATTTTTCCCCCAATTGTTATCTGAATAGTTAAAGTCCCCGTTATCACTAAGTTAAATTTCTGCTCATGTTATGTATGTAGCAGACCCTTTGAACTCCAAGGAAAGTGTTGACATCATCTTTCTTTCTCTGTAACTGGTGCAGTGGGGGAGAGGGAAGAACGCCTCCCTGCCCTCCATTATTCCCCACCCCTTTTAGGTTTGTTGCCATTCCCAGGAGACTCTAGGGGGAACCAGTTCTTGCCCTCTCCAGAGCACAGGGTTTGAGATTTTCCTGGCCCCGGCATGAAGGGCACAAAGTGGGGATGGGAGGGGCAAATTTATTGTGACTTCCCCCTTTCACTCATGCAAGGTCCAAAAGTTGATCTATTCCATAGAGTAGAGTAGTTCCCATATTGTGCTTCATAACCACTGGTGGTCCATGGAGAGCTAACTGGTCACATTTTGTTGGCTCTCTTTAGTATCCCATACTAAATCACATTTTAAAAAAACCTAAAAAAAGCTGAATTTCAAAGGGACGGAGCAATTTTACTTAATTGTGGGCTAACAGACTATAAATAATTTCTTACTATTTTTTTCAGGTAAACATTTAATATAGCTGTCACAATGCCTTACAAAAATCTTAAGTATATTACGTCTATACACTCACCTTTATCAATTAAGATTGTTCTCTCATCAATATGAATTTTGTTTCACAAGATCTTACTTAACATAACACTGTGTTAATTGGAATTAAATTATGCTACAGTCTTATAAGCCTTTACTGTTTGCATCCCACATGAGCCTTTCTGTGATTTTGCCCAGGACTGATGATAGGTTAACCAGCCTATAGTTATCTCGGTTATTTCATTTATCCTTTCTAATTACTGATACAACATATTTACTTCCCAATCCTCTGGAACTTTCCTAGTGTTCCAAAATATGTTAAAAATTCCACATTGGTGGTTCAGAGATCTCCTTGGCCAATTATTTTAATATTCTTGGGTGCAAGTTTTCCAGTCCTACCAATTTAAAAATGTTTAACTTTAACAGTTTGTTTAATATCCTCATTTATATTCACTGCTATCAACTACCAAATTTTTCCATTTGTTTTATATATTTTAATAACTATTTTAACTTCCCTTCTTAACCAGAAAGGTTTTCAACCAAGAAGTCTTCTTGTATGATTGCAGGGTTCAGGGTTTATGGGGCACCAAATAAAACCTTCTTAAACAACTCCCGATTATCATTCCCATTTTTATGGGTTTTTTCCTCCATACAGTTTTGTTCCTGATTAGTCCACCATTACTTAAATAGAGGTAGGAAAGCCTACACAGAGTCTAGGCCATAGCTTCAGCTAGTGTAAATTAGCATAGCTTCATTGACTTCCGTGGAGCTACACCAATTTACAACCTCGTAAAGTCTGATTGATTTCAGTGAGGCAACTTGTGCAGTAATGTACTGGGACAGATCCAAAATTAATTGAAGTGATCTTTGGATCATTCCCCTCACATCAGGCAATAGTTTCTAAGTAAACATCTTCAACATTACATTTTTGTAAAGTTGGCCCTTTTAAATCTGTTTGTTACTGGTCAGGACTATATTCAGCTTGCACATAAAAAATGAAAATAGGTCATGAGCACTTGCACCTGGGCAATCATCAGTTTTTAGGTCAATGATCAATTCATCTTTATCTATCAGAATGAGGTATAATACGGAATTAACCCACAGCTAGTTGCAATACTTTTTGTGTCAAATAAAATATTTGCTATGAATTATTTTTCTCAGCTCTGCTTTGAAGTGTCAGCCACAGCTTGTATTTCGAAAACCATTTGTGAATATAGATAAAATCCTTGTTTCCTATTCATCAGCTATGATCTCCAGATTGCTGTGAGAGGTCACAGACAATAGATCTAAAGCAGGCTGAGCTAATCTGCAGGGAGATCTTTTAGTTTTCCAGTGAATTTGGCAGTAGTATCTATGATCAGGCAGATTGCAGACAAATAGGCTGGAGACTCAAATGTTGTAAATTGGTGTAGTTCCACTGAAGTCAATGAAGCTATGCTAATTTACACTAACTGAGGCTCTGGCCTAGACTCTGTGTAGGTTTTTCCACCTCTCTTTAAACAACGGTGAACTAAATAACCTACTATTCCAGTGCAATGCCTCTCTGAAATACAGACTGACAGATTTGCTTAATAATAACTGATTACATAGGACTCTGCCACCTTTACTTAAATGGAGTGGTACCTCTTAAAGTCTCATTGATTTCAGTGAGGCAACTTGTGCAGTAATGCACTGGGATGGATCCAAAGTTCATTGAAGTGAGCTTTAAATCAGTTCCCTACACATCAGAAGCCAGGGTGGGAAAATCAGGACCAGGGTGATTTTGTGATGAGGTAGCAAAATATTAGGGGGAAGCAAATATTCAGTGAGATAGAGGAAGGCTTTTGCTCATTTTCTTAGGGAAGCAGAAATCTTATAGTTTGTTTTTAGCATAGGACGATGGCTGTAGGCTGATTTGAGAAAGATTTGTTACACATCACCAAGGTGATGGGGCAACTAATACTGGAGATTTATAGCTCATTTTACATGATGGGTGAGACATCATTTAAATTCAGTCGCTTTATTGGATTATTGATATTTTACTGTAGGTGATTGTTCATTCAAGGCAAGAGTTTCTAAGTAAACATCTTCAACGTTACCCTTTTATTGACTACGGAATTTAAAAAGCCAACAGGAACCTGGTGTCTTTTAGCAGCTTATTATCGCAACATTTTTCTTGCAGAACTAGTCTGTCTTTGCTGTCTGCTGTGAGCTCTCTTCCATTAAAGTCTATCCTATGACCTCTCCTCTTGCCGTGAGCGTGCAGAGTTCCCTCATTCCATTTCTTCCTTCCTTTTTCACCTTTCTAGTTACTGGAGGGGTCAAGAGAAAATAACTTTCAAAGGTGTCAGCTTAGTTTAAAACGACAACACAGACATGAATCTCCTTTTGTACTTATGGGAAATTAATGCCTAGCCATTTGGGTGTAAAGTCAAGTCATTTTTGAAGCTGTAGGATGTGTTCCTCTTTGTGATAGAAGTTTTTTTTTTTTGTTGTTCAGACTCTGAAGGATCAAAATGGACTTTAAAAATTAACCACTTTGATATGCGGAAAGTGGTGAATTGATGTCAATGGAACCACTCATGTATTTAACTGTTCTGTTGAATAAGAGCCATAATAAGGAACAAGTGACTTATTAATAAAGAAAGAAAAAAGATCATTAGCTCAGAATTATCAGTGGCCATGTAACTTTTGGGGCAAGCATGGGAATTCATCTCAAATTCTTGTCCTTGTTCCAAGTGAGGTAATAGGTGGATGGACATCTACCCCTCTCCAAAACTATCACAAGTTCCATTGACATCAGCTTAATCTAAAATCTTTCATTTGTAGCATCAATGTTCGTTTTTAATGGCTTTTTAAATAAATGCAGATTGTAATTTTTTTCAACATTCTTTGAGTCAACTGTTACAAGATTAAAAACAAATAATAAAAACATGTATATTTAGATACTTAAACATTACAGACTAATCTGATCCAATTTGGAAGAAGGATAAATAAATCCAATTGGTATACGTTGAGTATGAGAATATAATCTAACACTCCATTTTATATATAGAATATATATTGAGTATAAAATAAAATGGAGCATTAATTATATATATATATATATATAAGTAATACAAATGTTATGTGTAATGAAACACAACAAGAATCTACATATTAATGGCCTTACAATAGGTTCAGGTGCCATGAACCTCTGTGAGCTACACCCAGCTCTAACACTAATTCCTTCTACAGTCTGGGTAATTCATTTAGGCCTCTGATTTGACAGCCTCAACTTCTAGGTGCCCATTTTCTAGAAAACACCTTGGGTCTGATTTTCAGACCTGCTGAGGACCCAGAACTTCCAAGGAAGTCAGTGGAAGCAGCAGGTACTCAGCACTTCCAAAAATCAGCATCAAAGTGTCTGAAATCTGGGTACCCAAAAATGGAGGCCCCTAAAACTGAAGGCAATTTTTTAAAATTGGTTCAATGTCTGAATTTCCTTATTTCTAAAAGGAAGATTATATTTAAGTATTATAGGGATTAGTGAACAATTAATTTTATTGTGTGCTTTCAGGTTTTAAGGGCTCCATCTTGCAAACTGCTGAAGAATCTGGTGAAGCACATGCTTCACTTTAAACACTCAAGTATTTCTAATAACCTCAGTAGGACTACTCACATGTTTAAAGTTACACATGTGCTTCGTTCCATGGGGAAAGAATACACATCTATGCAGAATAGAATATGAAAACCGCTATGTAGTGTTTGTGGTCAATGTTAGTGGTAGATGAAAAGAAAGACGGATACTTTCTTTGCAAACTTGTAATAAGGAGTACTGATAGCCTTAGACAATATTTTTTTATGATCTAGATGTCTTACACCTTAACAACCCATTTTTTTATGTAGGGCATCTTTGTATTTTCTTCACTGACAGTGACATTCTGATGGAATTGATTAAACTACTTTTTCCTGGAGCATACACCTATATTAGATAATTAGATTATTCAGTATGTATGAATTGAATATATAATGCTGCTGGTGATGATGGGTAATGCTACAAATTGAACAAATCCCTGAGGGTAGCATGGGAATTCTAATGCAAACATATAATTTTTCAGTCTTCTGTTTAAATTTTGACCCTAAATTTGACTGTGCAAGGGCAATTCCAAACACAGTGAATGAAATATCTCTTCACAGCACTGTATTTTCCACAGATGCAGTAAGGGAATTTGGAAAATTGATCTTCAGTCATAATACAAATATTAAATACAGGCTGTGAATAAACCTAACATGCTTTTATCACATCCTGCTGCACAGAGAAACTTTATCAACCTGGGCTAACATATAGTTCCCAAGTTATCTTACCCAAGAGAGTTCTTAACTATCTTTCCTATGTACATTTAATGTTATTTATGTTAGTGAGTGAGTATTAAGTTAAAGTTGTGATTGCGGGTCTCAGCATTTCCAGTTTCCTGTTTTGTGGGGAAGGGTATCATATTTTGGCCATCTCAAATCATAACTGGAACTGGGCAGAATGGATGTCTCCGTCCAGATAGTAGAGGTTGGTGGGACTCAGGAGAATTTTAAGTTTTTAAAATTTTACCCATCCCAAATTGGAACAAAAAGTTGAAATCTCAACCACTTAAAAAACCCAAAAATCTAAAAGAAAAAACAGTGTTAAATCAGGTCAATCAAAATATTTCATTTTGGTAATATTTAAATTCTTTGTTTCAATTTTTTAACTCTTTTTTTTTTAAACTACAAATAATTTAACTTTCTAAACAAAAAGTCATTTTGACAGAAAAAACTGAATGTTTTCATTTAACAAATGTCAAAACACAATGCTTCCACAATTTTAAAACTTTGGTTTTATGCATGTTTTTTTCAAAATGGGAAAATAATCAAAACTGACTTTTTTCCGCAAACAGTTTTGGTGCCAAAAATGGGCATTTTCTGTTGAAAAAGTGTTTATCCAAAAAATCCCAACTAGATCTATCAGATATAATATTAGCAACACAATTATCAATTTGTTCCACTATTTCAGCAAAAGTTAAAGCTGAGGTTTGGCACTCTCCTGGTGTTAACTTCAAAATCAGTCATTTTACTGCGTTCCTTTCAATTGCTGACTTTCCACTGAAATTGCAAGGGGAAGACAATGATGGCCCAGGTACACTGACAACACTGGAATTGCATCAAAATGGCTATAACACTTTTTCAAGTGGATCACATCATTTTAAGAATCAATAGCAATCACTTTCCAATTATGCTCCCAGTCAGGTTGATGGTAAAACTCCCATTGATTAGGGCCCAAGCTCATAAAAACGACTAATCACACTTTTTATATTTTGGAATTTAAAAAAGGAAAAAAAAAAAACCCTTTTGAAAGCACCCAGATATTTAATTTTCAGATTAGCCTTTTAACATGAGTGGTAGCTCTTTTGCATATATTTTCTAACATGGCTACGTATCTTAACACTGTAACTTGTATTATGCAGCTGCTTTAAAAAAAACCTTGGCATGCAAAGTATTTTTAATCATCCAAGTTTTCATATCTTGGCTGTTTCAGACTTCCTCAGGGTAAACATTGCCATCAGTCTTGAAGGATTGTATCCTGTTTTAACTCCATTTTCTTAACTCAAACATTATTTTAATGTGCAATCAACATTACATGTAATATGTAAACCACATTGGCTCCGCTGTGCAATAGCACATCAGAGTCTTTGCACTGTTATGTTCTGAGCAGCTTGTTGATAAGCTGTGCTTTACCTAGAGACACTTCTTTCATTGATGGGGAATGTCTAAAAAGAGCAGCCTGTATGAATTTTATATAGTAAAACAAAACATAAAATAACATAACCTTACATTGCACTAATTTTATCTATTTAAACACACAAGACAAGAAATGAAAAAGCTAGGCTCTTCTTAGTCACATTAATTTACCCCTACTGTGCTTATTTAAGCCTATATTTAATAGCTAATCAAGGCTCCAATCCTGAAAATACCATGTGCCCAACTTTACACATGTGAATAGTCCCATTGACCTTTTATAGTTACATTTACAGGCCTGTCAATATTTCTATTAGAATCTCCATTATGTGGGGAAAGGAGAATATTTTGTCCATCTCAGATCACATGTGGACCTTGACAGAGTTGCTGTCCTAGACTGGGTACACTATTAATAAAAATGAACTATTTAGGTTGGTTTTTGTTACCTGACAGAAGGAAAAGCTTTAACGTTCTTGACCATTTTACCATTTCTTTGATGATGTACACTGGTAAGCCTATGATGCAGGGACTTTCACCTCTATGTATGCCTTCAATGGGATTATGGGCATGCATAAAAGTAAAAGATTTTTCTAAGAGTTTGCAAGTTCTGCGCCTGAGTGATCAAAAATAGTATAGCTAAAATTTTCAAATCTTCGTACACAAATGTAGGTTCCTAAATCCATGATTAGGCACTTTAAAAAGTGGAGGGCTGTTTGTGCTTATGACTTTTGGAAAATAATTCAATATGGATTTATCAAAATGTAGAAGTCTAAATTTGGGAACCTTGGTTTGAAAAACGCGTCCTTTAAGTGTGCAAGTTAAAAGGCTGTGAGAACAGTGAGATTGTTCTGACTCTGTTTCTGTTTGAATGGAGTCTTCTTCTCGAGAACATGACCATTCTGGGAGGACATCTGCCTTTCAGTTGTGACGATGGATCACAGTTTAGGGATCCTGCTATACTTATGACTGGTACTGGATTACCTGGTATGTCTCCTAGAAATATCCTGTTCCACATATGGCTGGCTAGAAGACTTCACCTTATTCCATCAGACTTAACTATTGTAACCTACATTTGTGACCTACAGGATTAATCTCAATCATTGTTCTTTGGAATTAAACATCTGACTTTGTAAAAAGCTCAGGTTTGTTCAGAATGCAGTAGCCTGTCCGTTACTGAGCAACACAGGTCACTGAAACTACATCAGTTGCCAGTGCTCCGTTAACTGCACTTGTGCCCAATTATATACAGATTCAAGTTCAGAATCTTAGTTTGGATATTGAAAGCCTTTTACAGGACTAGCCCTACCTACTCAAGAAACTGTTTCTTCCTCCATGAACAATGACCTACCTCCACACCCACTAGACCAACATAGATGTCATCCTAGGGGTTGAGACTCATGTATGTGTCAGATAAAGCTTTCTTGGGAGCTGGACCACAACTTCAGAACTTTCCCAGCAGAAATTAGAATGACCATAAAAAAACATCATTGCCTTCAGAACCAAATGCAAAACTCATTACTTTGGTGTAGCCTTTCCTCAATAAAGATAAAACATGATAGAGAAACACACGTTGTAAGAGACCATTCAAGGTGAAGTAGCAGTCAACATGTTTCACATGGAAAAATGATAAAAGACAAAAACACACATATCACTCATGGGCAAACACTTTTCACAAAATAATCACTCCCTATCTGACTTCTCAGTCCTTGCCCTCAAAGGAAACCTGCACAATGCCTTCAAAAGACGAGCCTGTTAAATTCATAACTTAGACACTGGATTTATGACTCATTATAACCCAATAACATCCTTAGTTCAATGACTGAAAAGTTGTTAACTGCCCACTTCACCTTGAATGATCTCTTTCAACATGTGTTAATTTCTTATGCTAAACCATCTGTTTCATCTTGTATTTAGCTTTGTTACACTAGGTCACTAGTTCCTTTGGAATCTTTCATTTTAATTTCCTAGAGCAGTGAGGTGAGTTAGAGATAAACACGGCGTAAAACCCTGAATATCAGCAGATAGACATTGTTCTTTATTAATAGCAAAATTGCACTGAAATGAGTAGCATTCCTATATCATTGTTTTCAGCAGACCTTGTGTAGCAGAAATAATACATTTCCGTGTGGGAATAATATGACTGTTGGTACATCTTTAAAACATCAGGATTATTCAAAGAGCAACTGCACATAAGCTATATAAAAATACTGATATACAAAAAGCTGCATTACAGGGACACGGTTAAGTGTTTTTATTGTTAATTGTTGTTTGCTCTATGTTTTCTATAATTTTCCTCTTAAGAAATTTGAAAAATAACATTTGTTTTGCTTACAATTGTGTCTTATTCTACTTGGCAAACTTTCACCAACCCCATTAAGTTGCCAGTGCTGCTGCTATTCTTTGCTGCTATTCTTTGCTGCTATTATAAATCTTGATGATGAGGCCAGAAATGTTATCCACGCATTTCTGTGAGTAGGGTGTGTTAATTAGTTCAGCTGGCTGCCTGCCTCTACATCAGTGGACCAAAAAAAAATAAATAAATAAATAAAAAAGCAAAATTGCTTGCTAATGCATCAGTAGTGGCTACTTGGTGTTTGTTTTCCAGTGTGGCTGATTCTTTTAAAATAGGGCCTAATTTTCAGTATGGTCCTGTCCCTATCAAGTCTCCACTTATATTTGCACAAAGTTGCACACAAATATAAGCTCCAATACTTTGTAGATTCAAAGTAAATCTAACATCTGCAGGTGTACATTTTTTGCACCTGCAAAATCCATATGTCTCCTTCAGAATATGAAAATAGGGGATGAATTTTACCCCCTTAGAAACTAAAAGATTCACTTTAAATTATGTATCGTTTGATGAAGAAAATCAGATGTATGTCCTGTACTACTTTATAATGTTATTTTAAAACAGAAATCAGGATATGACCTAAACTCCTAAAAGGATACTAGTTAAGAGTTGAGGGGCTCTCTTCTTATTTGTCTGTGTCTATGTACTGCAGTTCATATCATTGTTCATCATGGAGTCTTAGATCAGTGGGTTATCTTTTAATTTTCATATTATTTGCAATTCTTTGGTACAAGAGATTAAATTTTGGACGGAGTTGCAAGCTTCCCTCTGTTCCTTATATTTGTGGGTGTAAGCCATGGTCTTCATGTTTTTATAAATTCCTTTCTTTTGTATTCAAGAATAGTTAATTAGGTAGTTTTACAAAGCTCCCAATGACTTCCTTTGTATGGAGCAGAGAACAGAGCCCAAAATGAACTAAAATCCAACTTGAAATACTTTGTTTTACAAGACACTTACTTGTGAGAAAAAAAGTAGTACACTGCAGGCCAAATATTCTGTGATCCCTTTACATCAAGCCACAGGGACATGACTACACAGATAAATACACATCTACTATTTAACTAGATATAGTGTCCATCCTTCAACAACCCTTAAGGTTGACTTCTGTTTCTCAAAGGAGCATTTCCAGCTCTCCCGAAAGAAGGACAGGAGACATTACATATTGTTTTAATCAGGCTGCAACTTCATTATCAGATGTCTGGGACTACCTGGTAGATGAAAGTGTACAGTGTAGGTAAACCCATGTTCATTCAATAACTTCCTTGGGGGCTTCCGCCAGCCCCCTCTTTTTCCATCCAGGTCCCTCAACCAGCCCTTTGCTGGGACCTTACATCCCCCCTTGTAGGAGGGTTAAAGTGGGCAATCGCAAAGTGGGGCTGGCTTCCTGCCGTACCAATTATAGAAGCCCTAGCCCCCACTTCTGCCTCCCCCCATGTTCCATTGCTTTAACCAACACCTCCTTTTTAAGTCCTTTACCAAGCCATTTATCCAGTCACTGTATACCTTCCCTATGGAGTACCTGCACTGGACCTGCACTTCACTTACATAATGAGTTGTGACATATAGCCTGCCTCCCTTCATGCCACACATCAACAAAGCCCTCCCTGAACCCACTGTGGGGAAGGTGAAAAAATCCCAACCCCCACCTAGGTCAGTTTGATGGTAAGGGAAAAATTCCTCCCCAGCACTCCTAAAAAGGAGCAGCAAATGCAGTGCACACAGCAGGTCTTGACCAAACCTAGCATTTCACCACCTAAAGGGGAGGGAGGGTGAATGTTGCCCCAACCTGCTCCATGTGAAAGGGGACTTCACCGCATGGGCTGCCCCTTTTAAACCTTTCCACCATCCATTCCCAGAGGATGAGTCACTGTCACCCCTTGTTTACTTTTGCAGTTTTTTGACGTCTCCTTATTATCCCCCCCCCCCCCCCCCCATAAAGCACTATTCCCTTCTTTTGGCCCATCAGACAAATCCCCCGACACCCTACTTAAAGGTGCAGTGCAGTCATTTTATGTAGATAAAACTGCTCTCTGTGTTTTACTGCATGAGCCACTCACTTGTTCTTCCTCTCTAGCACAGTCAGTACTGAATTTACCAATTCAATTGGATATAAGACATAGGACCAGATTTTTAAAGGATATTTAGGTGCCTAACAATGCAGATAGGCACTTTTGAAAATTTCATTAGGAGCCTAAGTCAGTTAGATCCCTAGCTCTGATTGTCTTGAATGGGATTTTGGTGCCTAAGCTGCTTAGATGCTTTTCAAAATCCCACTTGATGCCTATCTGCATTGTTCAGCGACTAATGTAAAAATCTGGCCCATACGCTTTACATTTTCAAAGTGCTAAATAAACATTACCTAAAAATTAATCTTTGTCTGCAAAGAATCATTCACAGTTGCATTCTGATTCTCCTGGTTGCTGTGGAACAGAATAAAATGTCAGTGATTTTATATTCATTTGAGAAAAATTATATTATTCTCCAGAATCACTTAAGAGATTCTGCAAGGAAGTGTAACTCTCCAAGAGCACTTCTGTACCACTGTCTCCATGAATGCCCCAACACATTTGAATTTTTTAAAGTTATTCATAAACTTATAATCAATTAGCAAACTATAAAATACAGAAGAACTAGAACCATCTCTATCCTTGCTTAGTATATGGGAATCAGCAGCACTATCTCTCTACCTGAAAATTGTGACTTATGAAAAAAAAAAGAATGTATTGCTCTCTTCATGAATCCTTACTCTGTTCAGTGGCCCCAGCTAGTTAGCTGAATTCAGGAACTATCTGTATCTGCTACAGTTACTCTATATATAACAAAATAAAATGGGAAGTTTATATGAAAGACAATACCACCTACATTACCACTTGTGGTATTAAATAATGAAACAGCAGTTTGTTTTGTTTTTTTCCATTTCAGAAAGTAATAAAAGTAGACCCATAAATATATTTGAGCTGGTCAGAAATGTTCTGGTGGGACAGTTTTCCATTGAAAAATGCTGATTTGTTGGAATCACAACATTCCGTTGGAACATGTTGATGTCGACAAAACTTCCAATGGAATCCAGGCAAGTTTCTAACAGACACTTGCCTAGTTTCTTGCCAGGTTGCTCACTCGTCTCCCCAGTGGCCCAGCCTCCTAGGTTCCTTCGTTCTGTGGCAGTGGGGAGCTGGGATTTACAGGCTCCCAGCTCCTTAGCTGCCCTGGAGCCAGGACTCCCAAAACTCCCAAATTCCCAGGCTTCCAGCTCCTCGGTAGCCTGCCTGAGGGCTGCCAGGAAGCCAAAGCCCACAGGACCGCTGGGCTCCCAGGTTCCAGGGGAGCATATTTCATTTCAGAAACAACAAACATGCCCACTACAGGAACATTTTGGTGTTTCTGAAACAAAATATTGCAAAATTTAACTTCATTGAAAATTTTTGAAGTTTTGGCTTTTCATCCCGATTTGGAATTGAATTTTTTTCAAAACCTTTACATTTTTCATAGAAGTGACATACATTTCCTGGGCATATCTAATATTTTTTATAAACTCAGGGCCACAGTATGAGGGAATAAAAGAGGGGGGGTTAAAATGTGCCTTTTGGTTCTCTCAGGGGTAATATGTCAAAATACGGAGGAATTACTGTACGCAGAGGTAAGTAGCCTTAAAACTTTGCTAATTGAACTGCATGAACCTTATTGTAATCTCAAATCACTGAATTATGATTTGTTACATACCACCAGTAAAAAAGGATAAAAACACTATAATCCAGAAAACATTGTATTTGTTGCTCAAAATGTAAGTACCAGATCACTAATCTTTGCAGTTAGAAAAGCAAGTTAGTCTTGAAATTTATGCAATATGTGATCAGAACTCAGAAGGCCTTATTTAAGGACTTACTTATTTAAGCAAAAGTTTATTACTCAGTACAAAGCATCCAAGAGTCTTATTCATGGTTTAATACACCACCCCTTTTATCTTAATGGAATGTCAGTGCACTCGTTTGGAAATGTGACATAAAATAATTAATATCTGTACAATTAACAAACTGGAGAATAGGTGTATAATGTAGAAGTTGCATAGAAGCAGAACTGACTTGCACTCGTAGGAGAAAAATGAAGTCAAGTAAAAAATATGCCACAAATCATTGAGGTCATTCAGATCTCTTTGAGACTGAGCAGCATCAGGAGTGTGGGGAGCTGCTGAGCCATGTCACTCAGGTAACATATTGCTGGATTGATCAGTCAGTCCCTATGCAGGAAAACACATGCTTAAGTGCTTTGCTGAGGAGGGACTAATATAAAAGCATGCATTGGAATGTTCTGCTATATTAGGATCATGAGGTGATGTATTTAAAAAACAGAATGCTTTCTGGCCACTAGGGGGAACATCTATGAGAGTGGTACTCTCAGGGTATGTCTACACTGTGGGCTCTGCGGCAATCGATGCAGCGGGATTGATTGAGCAGGTCATGTAGACCTGCTTAATCAATCCCAGATGGCCTCTCCAATCAACGTCTGTAATCCACCTTCCGGAAAGGAGTAAGGCTGTGTAGACAGGAGGGCATCTCCCATCGATGCAGCACTGTCAAGATACCAAGGTATGTCAATGTAAGTACCTTGACGGGACATACGCAAGCTATGTTACGTAGCTTGCATATCTCCTGTTGACCACCGGCAGCAGTGTAGACTAGGCCTTAGTATCTACTAGCAGAAGGTACAGGGGGTGCATAACATTTTACAGGGATCCCCTGGGTCAGATATATGCATAATAGTTCACTAAATGGCGGTAAGTGAGGTCTCTAATGACAGCCAGAAGCCCCCTGGTCATCACAATGATTGCAAAATGTATATATGGATAATATTAAAGGAGTTATCTGCCTATACTGAAAATTATGTTCTTAAGGCAGGTAAGAGACGCTTATCTGTCTGGTTGTTGTGTGTCTCACAATGTATGCCTATTTCTATACTGAGTCAGATACTGATTAAGAGATTGCAAAATATACTAAAAATAAAAAGCGTATACGGGGGGAACCCACCAGGAGGGGGTTTCCTATTTATGAATAAAGACAATGGATTGTTGTGATATACCTGGAGGTGGAGACAGACTCCCTGGATCTTTTACCGAGGAGGAAAACTCACAGTATGACTTGTCCCATGAATGGAAGTTCACAGCCAAGCCTGGCTGTAAAATACTGGAAGGATTTTGGGCAAGCATTGGGTAAGATGTAAAAGTATCTAATTAAGTAAGTAAAGGTTCTAGAATGCATATTATAAGTAACCATTTGTTTCCAATACCACTGCTTGCTATCACTTGAATCTCTATACTTTGTTAAATAAGCTTTCGCTTGTTTTGCTATAAACATACCTAAGTGCTGTGTGTTAAGCAGGAAGGTGATCTGAGGTGGAACTGGCAAGCTAAGGTGCACTGCTTCTTTTGAATCAGTGGATACTGTGAGTGTCCAGTGGACCCCCCCCCTCCCCCCGGACAGTCCAGGGGGATGCTCAGGGGTTGGAGTATGCCTTTTGCGAATCTGAAGAGAGGTATTGAGGCCTGGAAGCGTGTGCTTATGTTGCCCATGGCTGGTGGAGTTGGGAAGCAAACCCACATTAGGCACAGACAAGGCTTCCTCACACTAAGGGCTGGTGGTAGTGAGATATGGTACCTCACAGCTCTAGGTACCCTGGAAGCATCACAGTCTGGTATAGGTGTTTTTATACCTGCTTCCCTAGTATAGCCAGATATTCCCTCACTGGGCTTGCTAGTAGTGCTGCCTTGTGCTCACCAAGGGTGGGAGCCAGAATTTACCGCATACCTACTCTCTCTCCTTACCTAGACAACAGGAGGCATCATTCTGTATTTAAACAATGCTGCGCCTGATGTATTTAGTGAACTGTATTATGACTTCATTTTATGGATGTACAAATTATAGACACTCAAAATGATGCTTGATAATTAAAGTTTGGAAAAAGCACACGCAAGAAAGAAGATTATTTGTACAATATGTAAAAATAAAGCCAAAGGTATTCTGATAAGAAACATAAGTGCTAGAATTTAGACTCCGGTCATGCCAAAGCAATGTAGCGAATGTAACAAACCATCAAACGAGAATGACAATTTATATTCTGAAGCTTCAGGTAGTATCTTATTGGAGATTGAATAAATATCAATGTTTCTTCTAGTGACTCAAGAGCGAGAAAATAATAAGATTTTGAACAACAAGGCTAAAAACATAATTTATAAACTGTAGATCCACTTAATAAGCATTGCACAAGGATCAAAATATTCAGAGAAAAATACATAAATTACATGATTAATTTTGTCTAACCAACCTAGTTTTATTGGCGTTCTGGGCAGATGGATTTTGTGTGTGTCTGTGTAAGGCCTAAATTATACAGGGGAGGCGTTTACAGTTAGAAATGAGAAAGGGGTCATAAATTATTTTTCTTTCCAATATGTAAAGAGATGTGTGACATTTATGTTCAGTATTTAGATACTAACCTTGACATTTGGTTGCAGTGATAGTTTCCAGCTGTTTATGTGCGTATGAAAACCTGCCCATATAAATGCTACAATTTACAGCTCTGTTGTGCCTGACAGGCTCAGGCCCATGTTGGGACAGTGTGGAGCTGCACAATCCCTCCCAGAACCACAGGACTGCTGAAGAGCAGTATTAGATGGTGCACTGTACTCCCTTCTCTACATCTGGTAGGGTCCCAACTCCTTCCTGCATCTCTGCCCTTTTGGGGTTTCCTACACACCCCAGCATGCTTGAAGAGAACAGCACTTGGGAGAGGGGATACAAATACGGAAGGCTTCTTGCACTATTCCCTCACCCCCTTGAGCATCAGTACCAGTCACAATCTACCATTACCACATACAGTAGGACAACCTGCATGTGTTTTAACACTATATACAATTGTGCCGGGGTTTTTTTTAGACTGAGAAATAAATAAATGCCATTTATTTGTTAAAATTCTATAAATGTAATTAAAAATAGTTGTCATCCTGTTCGTAATCTTGTACTATGGTATTTACCAAGTGTACCTCCCATGTAGTTCATCCTGTTACAGTTACAAATATTCATTGAGTCCTAAGATAAAACAGTTTGATGCTATGCTGAACAATCATAGGTTGAAATAACTGGGTATTAGCTACACCAGATTCCTACTGGCTGCTAGGTCATCCTGTGCTATGATCCTGCCAGGCCTAAGAAAGGCCGAACTGGTCAAGAATTAGCCTGGAGAACAACAAGGGAAAATTAGATACTTATGGAAATGGTAATGTTGATTCACAAAATGGCACTTTTCTATCTGTGTAAGAAGAGTTCTGTGGTACAGGAGATCCTATATTTTTGATGAGACACAAAACTCAGGGGCTGTGATTATTACGGATGCTGTTGCAGTTTTCATCAGCATGTTTCCTAACCAAATCTTATTTCCATTTGGATAATTTCATTATGCCTCCCTAAATTCCCTCTACCATTTCATTTGTGAAAGCTACTCTTTACTTTCTACAGCCATCCCTGCTTCAAAAGTTAGGCAATTTGGAAAGTGTTTCTTAGCTGGAGTAAAATGGAGTAAGACTAAGGGGTGATCAGGAAAGATAATAATCCTCTCTCCTTAATGGTTAAAGCCCACCTCCACCTTTTGAGAAAAAATGCCCTATCTGGAAGTGTATTTATTTCAGCCTTTGTGGCTAGAATTTGAAATCTGATTAATTTACTCTGGCAGTTTCAGGATGAAAGGGATTTTTTTTTTCTGACTGACTTGCCAGAACTCCACTGTTGAAAAATTTAACCCTGAACTGTGAAACTAAGGGCTCTTATCTTGTCCTCAATACATGCACATAAATGAGAGTTATCTGCTCTAATCGGGGGCATATATATGAGCTACATGAACTGAGATGAATTTCTCTAGCTAAAAAACATAACTTTTAGTAATAAACTTTTTTATTTATGCATAAATCTGCCATTCTCCAGACACAAAACAAATTAAAATTAAAACTTAAAAAAAAAAAAAAAAAAAGTGTTGCTAATATTCATTATTTATATCACAGCATTACTGAAGTACATGGTGCTTCCTGGATCTATATGACAACATAATCCATAAACTATCAAACAGGATTCCCCAGGAAACCAACTCCAAGTATTCCTTTAAATAAAATATATCTTGTTAAACAGAAATGATCACATTTAATACAAACATATACAGTTCAAACATTTATTAAATATGACAGTTCAGCAAAATGCCCACTTCGCATTGCAGTTCAGAGGCTCTAAACAATCAATTCAGAGCTTCCCTTCCTAAGGCTAAAAGAGTTGATAACCATCTGTATCTTAGCCTACTGTGTGGAAGAAACCTTTAAATGTGAGCCTTTTCTGTTAAAAGAAATTTGGGATTTTTGTTTGACTGCAACTAAAATTTAGTAAACCAAGAAGGTGGTTACTCTAATAGGAGAGTTTGGGCTGGGGGGGAATCCAGAAAGATTTGTACTCTAAGAATGTCAGAGTGTCTTGCAACTATGATTTCATCATATCTGACCAGCTGGTGAAATGGAATGACTATCCCAATGCCTAGATAATATTGGATGAAGGGTTAGCTATCTGAGACTCAGTCCAGAGAACAATGATGTAATGTTGGAAGGTTGGGCTGCACACTGATGCTGCTTGGAAGCTGAAACTAGTGCAAAAAACAGCTACCCACTTACTAGGTGGAATTTCACACTACAGTAGAACTTCAGAGTCCTGGGAACACACTGGGAATGAAGGTTATTTGTAACTGAAATGTTCCTAACTCTGAACAAAACGTTATGGTGGTTCTTTCCAAAGTTTACAACTGAACATTGACTTTGAATACAGTTTTGAAACTTTACTATGCAAAAGAAAAATGCTGCTTTTAACCATTTTAATTTGAATGAAACAAGCACAAAAACAGTTTCTTTGCCTTGTCAAATCTTTTAAAAACATTTTCTTCATTTTTGAGTAGTTTTTTTAACACAGTACTGTACTGTATTTGCTTTTGTTGTGGTTGTCTCTGCTGCTGCCTGTTTGTGTACTTCTGGTTCCAAATGAAGTGTGTAGTTGACTGATCAGTTCGTAACTCTGAGGTTGTACTTTACATCACTGCCTCATGATATGAACTGGGGGCCAATAAGTTTCTGGATAGAATTTATGCTGTAATGTTAATTCATAGTGTTCTGAATGTTTTGGGAGCTAGTTTCCTTGAAGACTATATCTCTCCGTGTGCTATATAGCCAGAGTTCAGAAAAGCAAAACCCTCTTCAGCTTCCTCGATAGAAAAGACAGGGAGCTGAATACAGGACATTCTCTGTAGGGTACACTCCATTTTTTTAAATGTTTTCTGGAGCCTGAATCAGCTAACCTGCAGATCAGAGTTCAAAGCTCCTCTTTTCCTGAGGAATTATGTGTGATGTGGAGCTGACTTGAGGGTTGGACAAGCTTTGTTGCTTGCAATACAGGGATCATTTTGTTTGCTAGGATTTATTTATTTTATGCTGAGAGAAGCTGCCCATTGCACTTGAGCTTTTACTTTGGATTAAATTTTGTCAGGGAGTTCAGGGCTACATTTTCAAAGGTATTTAGGTATCTAAAGATGCAGATGCCTAGGTGCTATTTTCAAAAACACCTAGGTGAGAGTTAATCACTTGGACACTATGGAGAATCTTGATAGGCACCTGTCTATATTTTTAGATGCCAAAATACCACTGAAAATTTCACTCTCAGAGCCTGGTATAGACACATCTGTGTTTTTATTGGTTATTTAATAACCAAGAATAAAAAATATTTCCTTCCAGAACTCCACAATCCTTAGGGTTCAGATATTGTGAAGGAAACAAGCCCACAGACAAAGTTGTTATCTTCTATTTAGCTTGGAGCTACTTTTAAAATATTTTTTCAATGCTAGGTTATCTGTCATCCAGGAAGACAGGAAATATCTGAGTTCAATTCAGCACATAATTTCTTGTCCTCCAAGAGTCACTTCAGCAACTATAATGACAAGGTTCAACATGAGTTAGAATTGATTGAGAATCCAAAATATTGGCAAACCCAAAGACATAGATTTTTAAAAGAATCATTTTACACTTTGAGATTTGATGCCAAACCAAAACATTTCTGTGGATCTTTTCTTTTTGTTTTTGTAGAGTGTTCAAGTCAGCATAAATGAAATCAAAATCTGACACAACTGTGGTGCTAATGGCTGGCTGTCTTACTTTGTCTGCCAAGGTATTAGATATTTAACAAAACACAAACCTTGAGTAGAATCCATGGAATTATTTAAATAATGTATAATCACACTTGACAAGGTGTAGTATCCTCCAAAGAACTGCTAATGTACATTCATCACCATCACAAAGTTGTAGTTTGGGACATGTTAGATCTTTGATTAATACCATGGATTTAATAATCCATGATACACTGCATAGATAAAATCTACCTCAGGCATTCAATGGAGTCTGATTAAGATAAAATGAAAGAATGATCATTTGAGTGACAGATGGAGAGCAAAAAGGGTAATCATGAAAATATTGTGGGAGAATTTAGTCTGTGATCTGTAAGGATTTACTGATGTAGTATTTATCATGTCATTATGAATCTGCCTTAGGTTCTGCAACACAGTATGCATTTTGTCATGAGGCGTGCTTTGGTGAGGATGATTCCAAATTGTATAAATAACTTTTCTAGAGTTGCTGGGATGTTACCTTTTTATTGATTCCTCCCTTTTTTTCTGTATGTTTGTTTTTAAAAGAATATTTTAGTAAATGATGATTCTGCAGTATAAGAATAAAAGTGAAATCAATTATTGAATTGGAAAAATGATAAATAAGTGGGGAAAGGGGAGGAGGAGGCCATTATGGAGAGAACAGGATTATTGGAAAGTGCCTACTGTCTTAGTTTGATAGATGTTAAGCCCAGAAGGAAGCATGAGATAACACATTCCCTGTGTTGTCAACAGTCAGGGAGCAAAAAGTAGAGCTGAGTGAATTATTTTTTGGTTCAGTATCCAAAGACTAAAATCTGAAAAAAACATTTATTTAGTTTTGAACTGAAACTGATTTTTCCCCCATTATTTCCCACTGAACAAAAACTCGAAAATAATTTCCTTTGGCTTGAACAAAACAATCCGAATGTTGACTCAAAATTGAAATTTTCAGTGAAATGTTGATTCAAATTGACATTTTGTTTTGGAAATGTCGATATGAAACAAAATGTCAAAATGGTTAATTTGGAAAATACTCAAATGAAGTGTTTTGATATTTCTGGGGGGGAAAAATTGGCCAAAACTATCTGCCAAATGTTACCTGAATTCACAAATTGTTTTGGTGCCTAGAAAAATGCTTCTTTATTTTTCTTTTCAGGAAATTTAATATGCATTGAAAAAAGTTTGCAAGCTGAATCAAAACACAAAGCACTAAGTGAGAAAAACTCAGATGTTAAAGCTCCAGAAATAGTACCAAGTATAAGTTAGTTCCACTGTAATAGGAAGGTTTTTTATATTACAGTACAGAGAAAAATGACAAATGGCAGTGTTCCCCAATTACTGAAATAAAGAGGCAAATTCTGCCATCACACTAAGGAGCATCTTACTCCATGAGTAGTGTCATTTGCCATTGCTGAAATCAATGGGACAACTTGAAGAGTAAAGTGCTATTTTTTGTGACCAATTGCTCTCTAAATTATGTTTGCCTAGCTCCTCCTTGCACCTCCCAAGTCTTTCTCCCTCCAAATGAGGCTGGGGTCTAATTACTGGAAAGATGGTAACTTTAATGTGGAAGAGACACTTGATTTGGCCAAGATGTTCCATTTTCATTTTCTTGCACATGCAGTTCTTGAAAGACTTATGACTTCATCCTTTATCTTGAGTGCTCACATGGAATCTCCCCCCCCCCCCCCATTTAAGTGATCTCTTCACGCCTTCACATTGCATGAAATTAGCTCTAAAATACTCAATTATGAAAATGTAGACAAGTGTGTAAAATAGAGGAAATTTAATTTTAGAGATGAGGTAGAAGCAGGAAGAGAATGGCAGAGAAGGGCGGGGGAAAAGGGGATGGGAGAGGAGGGGGCGGGAGAAAGGCTTTGAAATAAGTTTTGTCAGCGGAAGGATAATCTTTTTATTACCCATGGAAATGAACTGTGTCCTCAGCCACAAAAGCCTCGCAGGGATGGATAAGGAGAGAGAGAGAGAGAATAAGAATGTGTATATCATACATAACTTTTAACAACAATGGTTTTTCTAAACTGTCCTCATAACTTCCCTTTCCATATTTTCTTGTAATGATTTCTCTGACTTATCTGTGCAGCAGAAAAAAATTAATTAGACAGGAAAGAATGGTGTGTTAATTAAAAGATAAACTAACATTATTAAACAGTAATACTGTAGCAGTCTGCACTGATCTTCCTAATTAGGTAGTTCATGCTGCAGGAAGTAGAAAATACAAACAACATAATGTAACAATGCAAAATAAAGGGCTCATTATGTCAGTAGTAAGAGAAGCGTTGTGGGGAAACACTTATCCTCAGTGATCTGTCACTGTTCCATAAATTGAGCTAAAGATGATAGTGGACTGTTATTTTTGTTATATTTTACTGGTTCTAAGGTCATATCCAGTTTTCTTATAACAGCAGCTAAGAGGAATGAGATGCCCACTATCCAGGATCAAAATACTGTGTGTGTCTGGTCTTAATTGGTGTGAGACTGTGTAATAATGTATTAGGAAGTGCGGCAAAATGTTTCTTCCCATCACTTAGGGAGAGCTGAGCTAGGTTTGGTAAAACAGTAAGTATCCGTTTATCTCAAAATAGGTGTCAAATATGGCTAAATTTGGTTTTTTCATTTTTTTGTTTATTTTTTCGATGTTTAAAGTTCACTGATTTAGAATCACGCCTGCAAACCCATACACACACAAGGAACTACATTTAGCTGAGGAGATCCATTGAGTTCAGTGGGACTACTCACATGAATAAAGTTACTGGTTTACAGGACCAGGATCCCAAGCAATGTAAAATTAATAGTATAAATGTTAACTAAAATAGGGTGTGTAGTTTTTAGCAAAACCAGAACACACAGCTGGGCTCTGCACCATGCTCTGAAGATGAGTGGCACAGCTGGAGGTGAAAGAGGCGAAAGAAGCATTCAACTCTCTTGTGTGAGGTTAATAAGAATCTAGAGACGCAAACCTTTAATTTTAAATGTAATTTACCTAACCCTTTCAGTGTGAACCTGGTATAAATCAAATGCTGCTTCTACTGAAGAATCTATAACAGTAGAAAAAGGGGTGTGAACACTTCCATTTATCTCAGAGGGTTGGTAATGCTAACTCCTCTGTCTAGAGGACCCTTTTAAATATCAATATTTTCCATTATTTTATTTTATGGGGTGGGTAGAAGCATGAAACTGTTTTTTTGAAATCCCAAGATGAATGAATATAGGAAACCCATGGGATTTGAAGAGACTGAGTGGCGTCATCTTAAAAAAACAAAACAAAAACAAAACACCAAGCACCACAACAACACACCATTACTAACACAAATATAAATTCAGGATATATTAACATATTCCTGAAAATGCTAGAATTAGAGAGCAATCTACCTGAATGTCCACAGCATTACTAAAACTTGTTAAGCTGAAATGACACCTGAAGAAGTTGGATTTTCTTGCTATATTTTTTCAGTATAGACAGGGCCAATGAAACAGCTCAAGTGTCTCTGAGTGAAACAAATGCAAAGTTCATTTGATCTCCTCTAGGCTTTAATTCCTTCTCAGACTGGATAGCAGTGTCCAAAAGGGTCAAGAATACCTGAAAGAGAACAGACAGTCTTGAGGACTTCAAATAATTCACTCAAGCCAGAAGAGCCAACAGTGACTCAGTGACTGAAAAAAAAAAGTTTATTTTGTTCTGGTAAATAATTTCAGTAATGATTTGGTGAAAAAAAATTCAATAGAGGGGAAAAAGTCCACTGAATTTGCTTTTTTCCCTGCTCTTGTACTTAAAAGAAGCAGAAGCATACACAGAAATTTAAATTTGACTACTTTTGGAGGGGCACATTAAACACACACAACGGAAAGGTTCATGTGACCTCTACCCCTCCCATTTCTTGGGATGCCTCTGGCAGGGACACCTAGCAGCTCCCCCTGGCAGTGGCACCACAGTGGCACTCCGTGTCCCCACAGCCTGGGGTGGAGAGTCAGGGGGGTGGAGGCAAAAGCAACGCGTGGGACTCCAGCAACAGTGAAGGAGAAGCAGCAGCTGTAGGGGTGGGGGAAGGAGGAACTCAGCTGTCAGCCAGCCAGCCATGCTGCTGCTTCCTCCCTTTCTGGGCTGCAAGGAAACATTTGAGGGGATAGAAGGAACTGTGTCCCTGCTTACTCCCTTGCGCACTTCCCTGAAGAGAAGGTTACTTGAGGATTTTGATGTATGTAAATGTCATCTTGAAACAGGTTTCTTTTTCTCATGGAAACTCTCCAAACAACAGTCCCTGTGTCTGTCAAGCTAAACAAAAACAATGTGCCATTATCCAACCCCTTATGTGACTTTACAGATTGAATAGGGTTTCACTGGAGTCTGCAGTCAATAGTATTTGCATTAATTAATTGATGTTGATATTGCACATCCTTTGTTTGTACTACTTCACCTGTGTAATCTTTCTACTTTCTTTAAATTTTTCATGAAATGTGCCTGCTTTCTGTGGAAAATTTTCAGCTCTTTGTCCAAAAAAAAAATCTCTCTCACATGCACACACAGAGAAAAAGGAAAACCAAAAATATTTTCATTTTAATGCTGCCACAGTGCCTCATGGGGGTTTTGATTTGGATTTGGATATATCATGCCCTTGTACTCCTCTATGGACTGGGTTTCACAGCCAAACTACATCTCCCAGGATGCTGTGTAGGCAAGGACTCCCATGATACACCACACTGTCTCAGCAAGAGGATAACTTGGTATATCTTGGGAAACGTAGGCCAACCAAGGAGTATGGCCTGTAGAAGTGAATGGGGAAGATGCACCCAACCTACAACTTCCATGAGGAACTTCATTGGCATTTTAGTTTTTCTTTTTTTTGCCAGGAAAGTGAAGTTGTTCCTTGGGGAAGGGAAAAGAAAACATTTTGTGAGCAGTTCTACTTACAAGATTTATTAGTTTGCACCCCTACCACAAAAACTGGGAACTAACAATCAAATAATCCCATTCAGTGAATGCAATATCTGCAAGCATTAACGACATCTGCACTGCATTTTTGAAGTTGTTCCTAAACCTTTATCCAAAGGTTACTTTTCTCATGTAATTTATTATTAGGGTTTGAGAATTGGGCAAAATCTTGTCAAATCCAACTTCTTTCAATGTGCTGATTTTCTTTGCAAACCACATTGAGAACTAGAGACGGTTCCCAACATGGCAGAGTGACATTCCTGCACCACCTCCACACAGTTCACTCACAGCCCTAATCAACTTTCTCTATACGTTTTGTGAGTGTGTTCCCCTTTTTGCCTCAGTAGAAAACTCTGGCTGTATTCCTGGATGCTGCTTTGGCTTAGCCTTTGAATCAGTTGCCATCCTGTGAATCCAGATAAAGCTGTTTCCATATAGCCCTTGAATTCTAAACATCCCTTATACTTATGTCAAAGGGAACTAAAAAATGTACATGCCTTTAAGCATATTGAACTCATGTAAGACATGCTCTTTACAAGGAACAGAAATTAATCTAGGACATGACCCATTTTTCATGACCTATTTTTGCAGCTGCATAGGGTAGTTTAACTGCATGGTTGGAGGAACTGAATTAGATACCAGTCCTAACTAGACTCCCATAAAGCTTTGCATAGTTATGTTAAGAAAAATAACAGAAAATTACTCGCAGATGAGCTTTGCATTGCATATAGAATGGCAATGTATTGGGGACATGAATCATCTTGCAGGTGTTTAGGAAATGTTAACCATAAATATATGTCACCAACCACAAAATGTAATGATCAAGTCAAATATTATAAACAAGTCACAATATAAAAATGCAACTTTGAGAGAGAGAAAGTTAGAACAGAAACGAAGTTGCAACCTATTTACCCAGACTGGTGATGTACTAACCTTTACCTTTCTATGCTGTGCTATCTTTATTTCGACTAATAAAACTGATTAAACTGGGATTATCTGATGTCTCATCAATAATCTAAATTGAATCCTAACAAAGCCCATAGTTATAGTTTTCACTGTACTAACAAAGTAGTTCTACAATAAGGTCATGACACAAACTATCTAGAATGTTTCCGGTTTTTTATTTTGGGATCATTATCATGGTCTCCAAACTCTTTATAACCCAATACTTATTTTCATTTGTATGTTTTCCCCCTGCTTTTCTCAACTTCTTTAAAATGTGTCCTATTTTATGATTTTTTTTTTAAAAAAAATTCATTTAATTTTCTATAATGACAACAGAAAGTTGAAAGTGTCCCAGCTGGTAAGGAAACCCTACCAAATCCTCTGCAGAGACTACACTATAATTAAAAATAAACACACAGAGGCTGCTATTTCAGCTGTTGCTTTGTGCATTCCCCACAGTCAATTCACTTTTGGGCTATCATTTCTTGTTTGAGAATTTAAACGTGATTCAAACAAAGTACCCAGGTATCACTGTTGAGGTTTTTTAAAATTTCATTTACTTGTATTTAGAAATTTATAATATGGAAAGGATCTAAAGGACATTCAGTGGCCTGACTGACCAGATAGCACCACACTGTACTCTAAACCTCACCAGTGTCACACTCTTCCAGACAATCATGGGAGCAAATAAGTGGCCCCCCAGTGAGAACAGTAGGTCACCCATAATGGACAGCAGTGTTGCTGGAACAATTTTTATAGTAGGGTGCTGAAGGCAGAAACCATGTATTTGGGTTGTTGTTACTATTTCAAGCCAGTGGATGCAGCAGCATCCCTAGTTCCAGCACCTGTGATGGACAGTTTAACTTGTGTGGGACACAACAAAAGTGATTCAGAGCATCTTCACATATAGATTCTGCTGCTGCTCCCATTGGGCCCAAACCTGCCAGGATTTTACTCCCCAGCATAGTTGTATTGAGTTGTCACTGGGACAATTTATGTGAGTGTAGTTACCTGTACATTTAATCTTTGTAGGATAAATGAAAATATTAGGCATTTGGCACTAGGAAATTTTCAGGGAATGGAGCTCTGGACCACTTAGAACTTTGTTCATCATACAGCCAACAACATGAATTGCACCAAATATGAACAGGTAGCCCCTACAGGGTGTTACAGCCTGAATTCCCCATAGTAGATGGTCACCAGACTGTGTTAATCAGACCCAACTTTTGGATCCCATGTGCTTTCAACAAGCTGGCCTGGTGGAGTCTGGATATTTTTTCTAGTTTGGCCTCTCAGACATATGAAAAGGTACAGACTCACTGTCCAGCTAACTTCCCTGGGATGTGGGACTCCGCCACGCAGCCTCCCTAGGCCCTGAAACCAGTGCTGAATTTCCCAAATCCTCCCCAGCCATTTATTCTGAGTTCCACCTTCCTAGGCACTCAGGTTTATGGTTTAACTCTTCAAGATCACATGGCAGGTAAAGTAAGGAGCATAGGCTTTTGCACAGGAGCTTCTTAATCACACACATACTGTACTCTCAGCCAGCACAGAAGACGTGCAGATCTAAATCAAACAATAAACGGCTGAACACAATCTCCTTCCCTTTGTCAGGGGATGTGTGTGTGGGGGAAGTGGGGGGGGGGGATGGAGTTCTCCTTGCTCTGCCTTCTCCAGTTGTATTTTCTGTTTATTGCAATGGACTGTCTCTCCTTGCTTGGAGAGCATGTCACTTTGAAAAAGCAGTCCATGACATCTTTCTCTCACTGTCCTGCTACTGGGGATTTTGCATGCTCCAATCTCCTCCTCCCCAAACAGGTTTCTGTGAAGAGACCTTCCATTCAAAGGCAAAGGCCCTGCTGGCAGAATCCCATTGTTCAAGCCAGTGAGAGCTATTTGATGATAAAGGCACCTTGATTGCTTTGTCACACCTTCCAGACATAGCTCCTCACTACATGCAGGTTCCTGCTACCAAATAGATAAGCTAATTCACAGTCACTGTTACAAGTACAAATAGAGTTAATAAAACCTCATGGAATTCATAACTGGACACAGACGTATTCCCCAAACTGTCACTCATGGCACAGATACTTCACTCCACTCTAAAGGTTTTCATCAATAAGTCCCAATTTTATAAAATTGTACACGTGTATAATTTGAAGCAAATGAATAATCCCACTTAATCCAATAGAACTACTCATGAACATAAAGTTAAGCATATATGTAAATCTTTACAGAATTGGGGTCATAAAGTGGGGAAGGGGAACATTGTTTTTGTTTTTTACTCTAACACTGAGTATATTTATTTAGAGTTCATTGATCTAGATCTAGCTGAAAAGCACAACATTTTTTTGAGGAAGATTAACAGATTATCTCCATGCCAGATATATCTGTTGTGTCTTGCATTGAATGAAAAATTCCCCAAAACTGTCCTGGTTGATAGTTCAATTAGCTATTGAGCAGGTATTTGGCAGTAGTTGTTTCACAATTTTCTTAGAATTTCTCTTTGCTGCAGTTAAATATTGTAAATTTGAATCTGGACTTCTATTTGTGTGTGTGTGTGCGCGTGCATATACTCCAGACTATATTGACATGAAGGAAACTGGCTGTTTTAGCATGAAAATGAATTAGGTTATGTAGAAATCTTTCTTTCTTTTTTTAAACAATTGTTTTTTTTTCATTTTAAGATCTCAAAGAGAGATTTTGTTGGAGATCAGAACAGAAAATCCCATTAGTATATATGATCAAGGATCGCTTTTTCTGCTCATTTGATAGAATTTAAAATCACCTCTGAGATTTGAGGCATCTAGCACCTCCCAGGTTTAAATCCCTGTGAGTTATGAATCTCTCCCTATTCATTTCTAATGTCAACACTAAATAAATCTATTGAGGCTGAATACGAGGAATGCATTCCACATTTCCAAATGGCAAAGCACACAGGGAAGAAAAAGTTGCATCAAACAAGGCATACCCAAATTTATGCTTGTGGAAACACTAACTTCTTTATTTTTATAAGAACCAACTCCTTCAAACTCAAGCTAGACTTCCTAAACCACCAAAGTTCTTGTAAGTTTAGCCTGAGTAAAGACTGCAGGATTTAACCCCCAAAGTCAAACAAGCCTTTTGAATAGTTTCACATTATTCAAATATCAGAGAAACTTCTTACCCAGGCTCTCCAACAAAAGCATAACCTAATTATACTTGTTGATGGTAGATTTATCACTGCATATTTGTATTGAATGTTGCTTTCCTACCATGAGTAGAACAGCCTGTGACTATCCAGTGCCCCAATTAACTATATTCTAACAATATTCCTAACACGTGTTTTTTTCTAAAGAGCTGCTACAAAAAATAACTTTCCTTGATACGTTCCTTTAAGTCATATGCTTCCAGTTCACTTCTCAGAAAGTGTACACCATCTGAATAAATGGTCTGAATTCTCAGCCAGCAATGTGTGGAGCAGAACTACCTTTAGTCCAAGCCTCTAGTAGCTAGCATAGAGCTGTTCTAGGGCTGCTACCACAGGAGATAATTAGTGCGGGTCCAAAATTGGTCAGCAGTTGATGCAAGGCTTACAAAGCTGTCCTGAGGGAAGTTGGGGGTTTGGGAACAATGGCTATCATGGTGGATGCAGGGTACAGTCCAGATTTATACAGTACAGTTTCTCTTTCCCTCTGTAAGGAAAGAGGCAGATACAAAGATTAGAATCAGTTGTATGAAATGTAGCATCAATACAAAGTGTTTCTAGAGGGTCTGGGGGGTAAATGTTGGTCTCTGGGCTATATCTGTGGGGTTCAGTCTCTGATCCTATTAAAAAGATGAAGGGTTATGTGTCATGGAGTTTCCAGAATACGCTGCAAGGGCAGATGAGATAGGCTGGGCTCTATAACTCACACTAATATGATGATCTGAGATGATGTTGTCTCTCCCTTAGTGGAATGACAGAATGGAGGAGGGTAGAAGCTCTTCTCCATCTAAATTAGATATAAAACAAAGTAAAAGCATAGTTGTCAAAATCCCTGTAAAATAAAACTTACCTGAAAGACAGATATATCCCTGGAGGCTTTGTGTGATGAGTCTTTGAACATTAAAATGCTCCTCCATTAACCAAATCTCTGATTACTGGGAGCTTTATAGTGTCCCTCGAGACCTTTGGCTAATCTAAGATTTACATACACACAACCATGCACACGCATACGTGAGAGCATTAAACATACAAATATTACTTGCATTTATCACAGATATCTTCATCTTAATATTACTTGAGTTTACTCCATGCTAGACTTAAAAAATGCAAACTGAAATTAAGCATAACATACACATTGCCTAAGAATTCTTCTGATTATTACCCAGGAGAGCAGAATCCTTTGTTTTTGAGTAAGTGGGGCAGTGTGGTTTTTTTTCCAGTCTCTGAAGTAGAACAGATATTCTACTTCTCAATTCACAGTTATTTTAACCTTGTTTTTCATTATGTATAATTGGTCATCTCTTCATCACTTAATGCCCAATTAAATGTTTTCCATAACTGTCTCCTCTTCCTCACTGCTTTGTCAATCTTGACTTTCCGGTTAACGACAAACTTCCATAGGTTAGTGAAGTAATTTTTACATATGGCCATTTATCAAGTAACCGAAACAACTATCTTCCTGTACAGAGTATTTGAAATAAAAAGTTTCAGGAAATCTTGAAATAAATAAAAAGTCTGATACCTAGTGGCTTGTCATCCAAAGTTGTGCCTTAATGTGAAAGTTTAATTATTGTATTTTACTGTAACTTACTATTGATGGATGAGATTATATAAAATCGTCATATCGTGGGTGGCATGGGTGACAGAATGACAATGCAAAGCTGAGTGATTCTTTTACCTGAATCCTGACTGACACTACACTTGGCTGTAAAAGAGGTCTTTAACCTGCATTTTAATCTGTTTTTCTAGGTTTGTTGTGAATACTTTTGGTTGGCTAGGAGTACAGTATTAATATAGTCAACATTTTAAAACTTGTATGCTTAACATTAGGACTCTGAGAGTCCTTTTGGGTACTGTGAGACAGAAAGGCTAAGGGGCAGCTGGAGAGTGATCGAAGGGAGATATATAAGCTCTAGAATGATCCAGGCCTTGTTCTCTGTGAACTGAGCGGAGGTCAATTAGGAGCACCTGAGGCCAATTAAGACCCAGCCAGACCCCTGATAAAACCCCCTGCTTCAGTCAGGCACCTGGTGAGAGGAAGGAGAGCTGGTGAGAGAGTTGCAGGAGTGTGGTGGCTGATGAGAAATACAAGAGCACTAGGTGAAAGAGAACACTGGGAGGGAAGCTTGTCTGCCAAACCCCAGAAGCTGAAAGGTTGGGTGGGAGGAAAGTAGCCCAGGGGAAAGTAGCAGCCGGAAGCACTGGTGGCAGTGAATAGCCCCTACTATTAGGGTCCCTGGGCTGGGACCCAGAGAAGTAGGCTGGCCAGGGTCCCTTCCCGCTCCCCCTTTGCCCCACAGAGCATTACTGGGCTGGCCAACGCTTGGAAATAGGGGCCACACCGGGCATCCTGATCCTCCACGGAAAAGAAAAGTGTGGGACCCACAGTAGCCAATTTGTAGGCTGCAATTTGTCACAGTATTTACATGAAAGTGGCCTGATTTTTCAGAGGTTCTTAACAATCCTTCCTCTCACTGACTTCTGTGAAAGTTGTTTGTGCTCAGCAGTCCTGAAAATCAAGCCACTTGTATTTAAATGCCGAAATATTGATTTTGGTTTCAGGCATGTTGGCCAGGATTTTAATAAATGACTAGTGATGATGTGTTCCTCAGTTTTCAGAATGTGCGTGATCAGCACTTTCTGAAACTCCAGACCCTTATGAGGTATCTCCAGTTGGGCACCCAGAACTTGAGGCACCTACAATCACTAGTCACTTTTGAAAATCTCAGCCCCCTAGTCTGAAAATGTTAACTATTACTTCTTTGTAAACAAAATAATGGCACCAGCTCAGACATGCCTTATTATTGCAGCCATCTTTATCCCCTTCATTCTTACCCTATTGCTAGTACAAATTTTGTTTAATCACTATAACATTGTCATTGGAAGGAAAATATGTGTCGTGAATATTTAAAATGAATATTTTTCCTTAAATTTAAATTTAAGGGAACATAAAGATATGGAGTAGCGAATAGAGAGGTAAGAGTGCATTGCCAAGAAAAAACATCATAAAAGTAGTGAGCTGAGACTACTTTTACTGATCTACTTGTTTGTCTCCATTAAAAAAAAAACCAACTCTGCCAAAATCCTCAGTTGATGTAAATCTGTTTTTTGTTTTGTTTTGTTTTTTAAATCTGGTTTCTGTTAGAGCAGAGTGTGTGTGTGTGTCTATATATCAGGGAGGCACTTTAAAATCCCTTTAAAGTTGTATTAGGGTTTTTCTGCTCCTTGCTCAGATGAGTCTTTTCAGCAATAGATAAACTGACTGATTGTTCAAGAGGAACAGTGAAACTGACTATACACTAAGAGATATCTTACATACCAGTAAACAAAATGAAATATGTATAATATAAACGATCAGTTATTTTTATCTTTGGTGTGTCTTGTAACTATATAAGGTATAAAATTCTCAGAGAGAAAATGTGATTTTCAAGTTGACAGTATCACTTTACATGAAATTTAACAATACATAACTTAAATGCTGCTTTAGGGGAGTCTTTCCAGTGATGTACACAGCTTAACACCTAGAGAGAGTAAATTTATAAAACTAAGTGGTACTACAGTGGTGCATGCCTTGATAAGTGTCATCTTAAGAAGAAGGGAGAATGAGCAGGGACAATGCTATAATAAACAATATCATTTATACATTGCTTTTCATTCTATGTATCCCACAATAACTCGTTCAACCCAAGAAGCAATAGTTTTCCTCTATAAATCTAATTAATATTTTGTATGTATGTGTAATAATATGTTAGACTTGATACACAATGCTCAATTGTATATTCAAAACACCATATATTTTGGCTTAGGAACTAAACTTAGACAAATTTATGCTGTATGTATTTTACTTATTTGGTCTACTCTGCACAGCAAGCACCAGGTAATGGCTGTTAGGAATGTATCTACATCTCTGGTGTTAACCCAAGACTTATTGAAAAGTGATTCCATAAAAAGAGTGATTTACTTTTATTGCCGGCAGATTCATTCTAGCACATTGTTTATCATATCTAGATACAAAAATATTTCCCCACCTTTTTATCTGTAGCAGTAAATGACTGGTTTTAAAATCCAGCGTCTAGTGAATTTGAAGGGAGTTGCATACAACACATCTACTTAAATTCTCATACACATTGGAGTGAATGTTAGGAACCGGAATGTAGGTGTTCTTGCCTTGTGGTCAAAGCAGGATTCCTGACCAGTGGGCAAACCAGGCATGCAGGACAGGAAATGGAAGCAGAGATCAGAGCCAGAGTCAACTGACAAGTAGCAGAGTCAGGGGCCTGTACCAGAGTCAGGACCAAGAATCAAAACTGAAGATCGGAGCCAGAGTCAGGTACTAAATGCCAGATCAAAGGGTTGGGCCAGAGTCAATGTCAGAAGTCAGAGCCAGGATTGGTAGCCAACAGTGAGGAGCAAGGTGAAAGGGCAGAAACTAGAGAGAAGCAAGAATAAGGCACAGGAGGAGGAGCACGTCAGGAGCAGGCGCAGAGCAGGAATCAGGAATGGAGTTAGATCAGGAGGCAAGCAAAAACAGGGTTCAATGTGTCAGCAGCAGGAAGTCTGTATAATTGCTTAGACAACTCATTTGGTTCACTTCCTGGCTTATGTAGTAGGTGTGAGCCAGTCAGGTGGCCACAGATCATCAGTGCTTGGATAGAATGTCCCAGTCTTCCAGGTTTAGCACGAAGCTGCTTTGGTAATCTACCTTAGTGATGACAAGGGAGTGTCAGCAATCCAGGGCGCCCTTGGTTCTATACTTCCACCCTCAGATCCTTACACAAAATCTTGGAAACCTTACTCATTAAAGATCAAGGGGAATATACCCTCAGGAAGGACTGTAAGGATTTGGCTCACTGAGAGGTTACAAGATTATATAGTCTAGGGAATATCACTAACTTGTGCAGTTGGTTAAATAATAATACAAATGTTTATTATTTTTATCTGCTAATTATTATAATTTTGATAAGGAAGCCTAACTTCTCTTGATTAGTTAGCGGTACTGGACAAAACTATTTGCAAAGGGTTTGAAACAGTTTTTCCATCAACTCTCGAATTATTCCAGGATATTTTTAGCTGCTGTAATACTATTCATCAAATACATTACTTACTATTGATTTTCAACAATTAGCAAATAATTACATCTATTGTTTCAGAACGAATGAGCAACCATGTGTCCAATCAAAACATGTTTCAAACCCTTTGCAAATAGTTTTGTCCCGCTAAAATCAAGAGAAGTTAATGCCTCCAGGTTTGGGGAGCATTTTTAGATTTCTTTCCTCTTGGACAGGTGTATTTTTACTGTATTTTGAGCCTCCCAATCCTAATTTCATATAAACCAACATAGTTACCAATGATCCAGGGCTTTATGTTAATCCGAAGTAAATTGAGCTGTATCAGTTTACAGCAGCTAATAATGAAGCTCCTGAATATGCTCAATGAACTGGTCTCAAACATCTAAATATTATGTATGTATGTATTTAATATGTATCTATGGTTAATTTGCATTGCATTTTTTCTTACCTACCAGCAGTTGCAAAAGTGGAGTCTCTCCACCCCTCCAAAAACAACATCATAATAATGATCAGAACAACACTGTGCTAGACATGGTGCAGATGCAGAGGTAGACTTGGTCCCTGCCCAGAAGATCTGACACTTCCATTTACCAGAAGGCCAGTATGTACAGATCAGGATATTTTATTGTAATTAATCAGTAATAATATTGAGTAATGAATACATTGTTAGAAGTGATCCAGGGCTTTATGTTAATCCGTAGCTGACATTCAGTGTTATCTGAATGCAGTGACTCTGAAGCCCTGACAGATCAGTTATGCAACGTAAATCATAACAAAACTAAATGCTATGATTAATAATGGAGAAGTTTACACTTTCCTTTTAACACTTCTTGAAACTCTAACTGTTTCAACTGAAAACTGAAATAGTTTGATTCTGAAATGCCACTGTAGCACTTCATGGGAGGTGTAATCTGGGTGGTTTATGCTCCCATTCTCCTGTATGGGCAGGGTCCCCTGGATGAACTACATCTCCTATGATACACCACAGTCTGCCCTTTTGGTGAAGGGGAGGAATACCTGGCCATGGAGCATCATGGGAAATGTTGTCCGGCATATCCAACTCAAAGTAAGTCAGTTTTCAGCCAAAATCTGACAACTTTTCAGTGTTCTTGGTTTGATTTTCAACAAAAACTCAAACTTTTGCTCAGAAAGCAGAAACTTTGCACAAAAATATCCATTTAGTTGTGAACCCAAATGTCCATTATAAAAATAATTTCAATGGAAAATTTTCAACCCTCCCTAGTATTTAGTACTTTTGAAAACCTCACTACTTATTTAAGTGCTTAAATATGGATTTTGGAGCCTAACTTTTGATGTGCATTATTTTAAAATTTCAGTTTGTATTTATTTACTGGCTTCTCCCTCCAACATCTCCATTCTTTCTCCTGTGCTGATTCTTTGGAACAGTATATCCTACCAGAACCCATCTATAAAGTCTCTAACATCTCCTCTTTAATTTTGTCCTTGAGACTCGCTTCTCATCTGACTTTTGCAAGAAATCAGCCAACTAAGAGTGGCTGGGTTGAGCATCAGTTCATGAAAGCAGATAATCTGTTTTTAATATTTATAAATGAGAAAAAATACCACAAAAATCCATTTTTTAAATTACATGAAAACATCAAGCAGTGCACTAAACTAGCCTAGGAAAAGTGTGACTTTCTCACTGCTATCCTTGTCCTCTCTGCTTCCATTCTATTGTTTGTTTAACATCATGCTATTCATAAATAATAATAATACCCAGCTTTATGTAGTGCTTCTCATCTATAGCTCTCAAAGTGCTTTACAAAGGAAGTCAGTATCATTATCCCCACATTAAAGATGGTGAAAATGAAGCACAGGTACAGGAAGTGAATTTTCCAAGATTACTCAGCTTGCCAGTGGCAGGGTTAAAAATGGAACCTAGGTCTTCTGATTCCTAAATCAAGTCCATAGCCACATGTCCCTCTGTATATTTGTACAATACCTAGCTAAATGGAAACCTAATTATGACTAGTGTCCTTTTGCTCTGTTATCATGCAAATAATTATTCAATGGAAAATAAGCACTAGCGGCCTGTATTGAACAATCCTAGAAGGTGCTGAGTGCCCTAAGCATTTCTTCAGTGAATCTTAGGGACACTCAGAATGTTGCAGGAAGTGCTCCTTACCCCCACAGAGTGCAGTGGTGCCGTAGTTAAATTTGTGGGCTTCTGATTAGTATATCAAATGTGAGAGTGTAGTCTGTACCTGTTATCCAAGTTGCAAGATAAAAATAGATCTTAATAAAATATTCTTACCAGCCTGGGTGCTGTTACGTGACTTATAAATTATACCTGGATACAAGTGTGTGTTGGGGACGGGGTGGTGGGGAAAGGGAAGGGAGTGTGATTTTTTTCCCTTCAAACATTTAAATCACTAAGGGTTGGATTCAAAAGCAAATAGGACCATGTTCAAACTGAGGAAGCTGAGAAAGGCAGCAAAAACTCAACAAAATTAATTTTCCTTCACCTCAACACTTCTTCAACATAAAGTAGTATACATAACTGTGTGTGTGTGTGTGTGTGTGTGTCTAGCGTGGCTTTTCTTCAGCATGTCAGACACCTTGCTGTCAGAGAACATCACTGCTGGTTCTACCACTGTAAACTACAGTGCAACCATGCTGACTGTTTCCCAGTGAGTGTATCTTCAGGCCTGCAGGCAATGTTCAAACACTTTGACTTTAGTTTCCTGTCTCATTGTGAAAAAAAAAAAAAAAAAAAGATTCTTTTGACTGCTGTGCTCGGACACAATTTATTCATTTTCTCCACTGTAACTATAAGAGAGATTGACCCAAAGGCTGCATCTACTCTGTGAGCTAGGGATGTGATTCCCAGTTTGCATAGACATACTCAGGCTAGCTTTCATCTGAGCTAGCATGTTAAAAACAGTAGTGTAGCCATAATAGCACAGACAGCAGCAGTACAAACCCACCCGAACCCTGTGGGTACATATTTGGGACAACTAGCCCAGAACCACAATTTCATGACTGTTTTTAGCATGAGAGCTAGAGTATATCTGCATGAGCTGGAAATCACAACCCTAGCTTGTAGTGTAGACGTTGCCAAAGAGTGGTGCTGAGAATCAAACAATGGCAAGTTGGACAGCTTATCATGTTGACCGTGTATCAATCCCAGTGTAGTGTTTTATCCAAAATGTCTCAGGTTGGGGCCCTCAGAATTGCTAATAATTTTTTTTTTTAAATCTAGCCCATATTTTAAAGTTACAATGAGTAGTTCTAGTTTTGTTTGTGTCAAGATGTACACTTCTTTGCAAAAATATCTCATTGCTGCTCTGCTTTATTGTCATCAGTGTGTGTACTACTGCATCTAATCTATCATTCTTAGATTTTTCTGTCATGCCTGTCACCATAGTAGCTAAGCAATTGTATTTAAGCGACAGATTTCAGTGTTTGGGTTTTGTTTTATAAATGAGTGCTTGGAAGTCTCAGAGATTCTGACATTATTTATAGATTTGGCTCCCTCCCATGAAAAAATGTGAAGACATTGCTATTTAAAGTTCTGGGGATTTAATGCTGGTTTATTATTCTTAATTAATTAATTAATTATTTCGGAACACCAAAGACTGGTCTATGTGACACAAGACTGCCCTAAACTTAGGAAGACACAACAAATGAGTACCATAAACAGATGGGGTTTGAGCAGGCAGAACAAGGTTGATGGTAATAAAAATTACATAGCTGATCAATGCATAGTGTATGTCTAGAGGCTAACAGTGGGTTTGAGGTACGTTAGCGCTCCTCCTCCTCCTCGCATCTGTCAGGCTTCGTGACTTCATCCCTTTTGGGAGGAATTTGAATATGGTGAAACTATTAGCTAGAGGAATAGGCTTGAGGTGATTCCACTGAGGTGGTGTAAAGGCTAAAATCTCTACCTATCTTGCAGACGGTGGGAATATTCTTTTTAAATTTAATTTAATAGAATGCACCCTGCAGGGCAGGGACTCTCCAGCAGAAAAGGAGTAATTTTAACAGTTCAGAACTGTAATTTCCTCAGTTAAAAATTTATGAAAATGGGCATTCTGATTTAATATTACCATAGTAGTCTCTTAGAGCAATCAGACTTCATTGAACCCAGGTGATATCCACACCTTCTGTAGCCTGATGGTTTAAGAAGATCTCTGTGATGTCAGGGTCAGTAGTTCAGTGACTGAGCACAGAAAAAATCATATATTTACATTGTAATTATAGGAATTATATGGTACTACTGTTTAAATACCCTGCCACATCATGGTAATTATCATGACATTAAACAGTCAACTGTCACCACATAAGGAACACAAATCATTACCACAGTTCTGCATACTCGAGCTCTTAAAACAGAATTACTGTGTAATCTTCAGGAACCTCAATTATCATCCAGGACCAGCATAGCACTGATAAAGAGAACACAACTAAACAGAAGATTACTTTTTTTTATTGAATGATTTTGCAAGACATATGATAATACAGAGCCAAGTTCGCCAGACACTTACACACAACTTAACTTTACTAACGTGAGTAATCAATGCGAGCCAACAGGAGTCTATAGTACAGGCTCCCAGCAGGGTAGGATGTGTGAGCAGTCTATAGCCCAGCCCCTCTAGCCGGGTGAAGCAGGCAAACAGTCTATAGCCCAGGGCTGGGGTTTGAGCAATCTAAGGCTCATGTAGGAGGACGCTGCCACCTCAGGGAGAGTAACTGCAGGGTAGGGGGACATGGGCCTGCCCAATTCCACAACATCCCAGCTCAGCACTCTAACAGTGGGTCAGCAGGGAATCCCACCATAACACGCTAACTGGGTCACTGACCCCAACACAAATGAACTGCAGTCGGCTGCTCCTGGCTACTTCCTACCCTCTCCCCAGGGAGTACATGGGTCCACAGGGTGTCCTCAGTTACCCTAGGGTATGTGGCCTGTGGCAGTCCCAATGGTTCCTCTGCAGGCACAGGCTTCCCAGCAGGCAGGCCATCTCTGGGTGTGTCAGCAAAGGTAGCGGCCTCGGTTCCTGGAGCATTCTTGGTTACCTTGGGGTAGGTGGCCAGCGGCAGTCCCAGTGATTCCCCTGTAGGCACGGACTCCCCAGTGGGCAGGGTGCCTCTGAGCACATCAGGAAAGGCAGCAGCCTGGAGCGAGCCAGGCTCATCCTTCTCCCTTGCTGTCTCCGCCTCAACTGAGCTGGAGGCCCTGTGCTTTTATTGTTCCTGTCCTGACCACTCACTTCCAGTTGTGGTTGGTCTAGCTCTACTCACTTGGGTGGGGGGTTAGCTGGCTGGATCCGACACCTCTGAGTCGAAGGGAGGTGATACTGTCTCACTACATTAACGTACATTATTCATGATATAAGATATTTTTCTAGTAAGAAAATTGTTTCCTGATTAATGTTTCATAATTATTTTAGACAAGGCCTTGGGGAGGAGTTGGGTGGATGGGGCAGCTGAAACAATTAAACTCTAAACACAGTGATTGCTGTCTGATTTCTATAGATTCTGTAGAATCTCGTGTCAAATTTAGGCCAGATCTACATTAGATAGGTCGATCCACACCCCCTGAGTGACATAGTTAAAATGACCTAACCCCCAGTGTAGATTGATGGAAGAATTCTTCTGTGGACCTAGTTATTAGTTCTTGGTGAGTTACAGTGAGAGGAAAAACCCCTCCTGTCACTCCCTTAGGTTTAATCCAAAACCCATTGAAGTCAATGGAAGGATTCTCATTGCCTTCAATCAATACTGGATCAGACTCTCAATGCTCAAATGTAACTGCTGCAGACATTAATGGGAGATGCATACAAGCCTCAAGAATAAAATAATACAGCTAAAGTAGAATACTATAACAGCAGGAAACAGATCTAACAAAAATACCTACAGGAGAATTCATGGCATTGTTTAAAGAACATTCTTTATAGTATACTAGAAATGAATATCTTTCAACTTGTAATGGCCGTGATTTTTTGTTTTCTTTTTGCCATTCAGTGTATGTGACATTTATTCAAGACTGTTGCACATGGTTAATCTTTTCTGTGGATGAGAATACATTTAATACAGGTTAAGTGGTGAAGATATACCAAACCATTTTCAGCAGAGCAAAAAGAAGCATGTTGGATGTGAAAATCTAAATTGTTTCTCTCTTGGATTTTCAGAACTGAATTAAAGAGGCTTCCACATGGATTTTCTACAAATTGATTTCATGATGGTTTTTCAAAATTGCTCATTTCATGTGGAATTATTAAGAACATTATAGATATAACTCTACTTAGAAACAAGCACTTGGCTCTACTGGCAATTTTATGTTTTAAAAACAAGCAGGAATCATTACAGGGGTTTTGTAGCTTATTTTATATGATGACCTGTTTCTATTTACTTGTTTGTTAATTGAAGGTTTTCAAGAGTACCATAATGTACAACATTTTACAAACAAACTGCAAGGTATTCCTATTCCTCCTGTATCTTCTTTGAAATCCAGTGGATACCTTACACTGCAACTGACTAATCTAGATTTTACATTTATTTATGAACTACTCCATACTCTAGAATTTATAATGAATAAGAACGAGACCAGGATGATAGTTTTGTCTAAACTTAGAAATCAATGAATATATATTACGAGGAATTTGTATTGCAAGGCATGTTTTATTAAGGAAGAAGGATATTTGTAATAAATGTTAGTCTGGTGGCTATATTGCAGTCAGATGTAGGTATCATCTTCAAAAACTCATAGTTTACTGAGGACTGTTGCACTAGCCAGAGTGACCACAGTTGGTGATGTTGCCGCAAGCATCATAGTATCATAAAAGTGTAGGACCTCTTGACTTGAGAGGTCTTCTAGTACGGTCCCCTGCACTCAGGGCAGGACTAAGTATTATCTACATCATCTTTGACAGGTTTGTCTAACCTGCTCTTAAAAATCTCCAATTACAGAGATTCCACAACCTCCCTAGGCAATTTATTTCAGTACTTAACTAACCTGACAGTTAGGAAGTTTTTTCCAAATGTCCAATCTAAACCACCCTTGCTGCAATTTAAGCTCATTGTTTCTTGTCCTATTCTCAGAGGTTAAAGAGAACAATTTTTCTCCCGCCTCCTTGTAACAACCTTTCATGTATTTGAAAATTGTTATCATGTCCCTCCTCAATCTTCTCTTCTCCAACTAAACAAATCCAATTTTTTCAGTCTTTCCTCATAGGTCATGCTTTCTAGATTTTCAGTCATTTTTATTGTTCATCTCTGGACTTTATCCAAATTGTCTACATCTTTCCTGAATTGTGGTGCCCAGAACTGGACACAAAGCTCCAGCTGAGGTCTAATCAGCATGGAGTACAGCGGAAGAATTACTTTTTGTGTCTTGCTTATAACACTCCTGCTAATACATTCCAGAATGATATTTGCTTTTTTTGCAACAGTGTTACACTGTTGACTCATATTTAGCCTGTGATCCACTATGACTCCTATATCTCTTTCTTTAGTACTCCTTCCTAGGCTCTTATTTCCCATTTTGTATGTGTGCAATTGATTGTTCCTTCCTAGAGTGGAGTACTTTGTGTTTGTCTTTATTTAATTTCATCCTATTTACTTCAGACTATTTCTCCAATTTATCCAGATCACTTTGAATTTTAATCCTATCCTCCAAAGCATTTGCAACCTCTCCCAGCTTGGTACCATGCACAAACTTTATAAAAGTACTCTTTATGTCGTTATGTAAATCATTGATGAAGATATTGAACAGAACCAGACCAAAACTGATCCATGTGGGAACCTACTCAATATGCCCTTCCAGCTTGACCGTGAACCACTGATAACTACTCTCTGGGAATGGTTTTCCAACCAGTTGTGCATTGATGGAGAGTTTGAGAGCCTGGTGTCCTGGGGTGTTTTTGTCACTCCTTGTGATATGGCCAAAATCATGCAACACCGCTTTTAAATATGAATGATTGAAAGAAGGCCAGACCTCTGTGAGATCATGACATTTTGCACAAATTCAAACCACTTTATGCTCAGGATTTGGCACTCACAGAGTATATGGAATGCCTCTAGCTGCTTCATACTTGCCTGTAAAAGGCTGCAGGTTTCTAACCTGTATAGTGATACAGGTTATACACAGGTTTGATAGATCCTGAACTTTGTCTCAGCACGAAGACTCCTTTTATGTCCATAAGGAAAACATGGACTTCATGCAAGAGGCAGCGAGACCTATTCTTCAAAGAATGTCCAGTTTGCTGTGACCATTTGAACTCTGCTTGCAGCAAGTAGATGAATTCATCACTGCTCTCACAGTACTCTGCCTTTCCTGCCATCAGAGCTTTCTGTGGCCCAACTCTGAGGGTTCTGGACATTGGACTATGTAGACGTTCAACCCCACAGTGTAGGTGGGCTTCATCTTGAAGACCTGGGTGGTGGGGTTGAAATTCTCTGACTTCTCCACAAGCAAGATAGCATTGTTGGCATAGTCTTGGTCAGAGAACATATGACCAGCCTTGATTCTGATGTATCCTAATATCAGTCAGTAACTTGACAGAATAGTGCTGGGGTGAGAACATGTCCCTGCCACAAACCTGAACTTGTGTAGAAATGTGGTAAAAAGCCACAAATTAATGCACACTCTCATTCTTGTACCAGTGTGAAGATCATGCACCAGATTTAGAAGAATATCTGAAACACCAGCTCCTTTCAGCTCCAGCCAAAATATTGACCTATAAACTGAATCAAAAGCCATTTTGATGTTGATATATCCGCTGTTAAGTGGACTGTTAAATTCTCAGTGTAATTCAATCAGAAGCTGAAGGGTAACAACAGCATTCATCGTTGACCACTCAGCTGTGAAACCTGATTGCTATTGGTGGTGATTTAAGCATTATTTATTTATTAAAAGCTTTCAAAGTTTGACTGAGATGACAGGCAGAGAGAGGGCCAAACTTGATCACTTCATTAAAAGTCTTCAGAATTGAACCCAGGACCAAATTTAATGACTATTGACCTATTTCAATACTGGACTGAATTGTAACACCAAATAAAATGGCCACTGAACTTTTGGGAAATTCAACTTCTGGATCTGATCATCCTTATTGGGACCTTCTTCTAGGCACAATCAAAAAACAGGTTAGGAATCTCAAACCTTCCTCCTACAAATCATAACATCTCCCCCATATTGTCTGCAACTTTGTGCATTTTGTTTTCATGAGAAACCCACAATTGGAGTAAAGGACATTGTGGGTCAGGATATAGGAATGTTGGCAGAGATGTACAGTAAAACTTACATAGCAACTGCACATGCTATAACTGGCCTGACTAAGGTTGTTACTCTCAGACAGAAGATAGAATTAAAGCTAGAATATATAATCCTTTTATAGCAACACTAGTGGAATGCTGATAATGTAGTCTTTAAAAAAGAAAAGGAACCTAGAAAATTTGAAATTAACCAACCCTGTCTTCCTAGTAGACTTCCCTCTATGGGCTTGGGGGCACAGCAGGAGGGGATCAGGATGGATTGTGGGAAGGTCCATACATCTTTTGAAGCTGCCCTACTTTTCTTATGAAACATTCCAAAATCTGTTGGAAAGGGCCCTCACATTTGTCAGTAGGTAGTGCACAGCTATTTGCTGATGACCTGCTGCCTGTTACCAGTGTAATGTATAGGACCTGGTGGAAAAAGGAAATACAATATCGGTGCATCTTGACCCTTAATGACACATTATTTGATGGGAAGGGGAGCTGACTGAGGCATGAGGAGGTTTCTGTGCAGAATCTATACATCCCAGCTCCTATTTCTCATCTATGGGGAGAGGAACAGATGTAAAGATTCTGCTCAAATTCATGGAGCACACTGCAGTCTCTGGCCAGGCTGTGTAGAATGGATGGATGTGTAGAAAGGTGGTTTGGGGGCTGTTTCAAGCTGCAGGGTAACTATGGTTAGTTTCCAGCTCCTATAAGTCCCAGTCAAGCATCCACTGACATCAATTACAGTTTTTCCATTGACATCAGTTGGCACTGAATTGGGCCGATAGCAAAGGTGCGTGAGGTAGATCACATTACATTTTGATCTTAAATAGTCTCTGAAATAAACTCACCAGCTGCTGGTCTGCAACTAACAATCACTTCATTGTGCTGGATTTCTTTACAGCACCCAGATTTAAAATGTCTGCATAATTAAGGTAGAGTGACAAAAACTGTTTAGGTTTCTATATTGTATTCAGAGCTGGAATTTTGTTTAAACAGTATTAATGTGAAAGCACTGCACTATCCCTTCTTTCTACCCTGAGCAGTTATAATAATAATTTCTGCCCATTAATAAGAAAGTTGGAAATATATAATACCAGATCCTTTGCTGATGTAAATTGCAGTACCTCCAAAGTATACAACTATTTATGCCAGCTGGGAGTCTGACCATAATTCAATTTGTATTATGTCGTACTAACTTACTAAAGATTCCCTAAAAGCAAATGGATAGTACAACACAAAATAGGTATCACAAACTTCACCATCATATGAAGAATCATAGAAGATTATGATTGGAAGGGAGCACAGGAGGTCGTCTAGTCCAACCCCCTGGTCAAAGCAGGATCAACCCCAACTAAATCATCCCAGCCAGGGCTTTATCAAGCTGGGCCTTAAAGACTCTAAGAATGGAGATTCCACCACCTCCCTAGGCAACCCATTCCAGTGCTTTACCACCCTCCTAGTGGAAATGATTTTCCTAATATCCAACCTAAACCTCCCCTACTGCAACTTGAGACCATTGCTCCTTGTCTGTCATCTGTCATCACTGAAAACAGCCTATCTCCATCCTCCCTGGAACGCCCCGTCAGGTAGTTGAAGGCCGCTATCAAATCTCTCCTCACTCTTCTCTTCTGCAGACTAAACAAGCCTAGTTCCCTCAGCATCTCCTCATAAGTCTTGTGCTCCACCCCTTAATCATTTTTGTGGCCCTCTTCTGGACTCTCTCCAATTTGTCCACATCCTTTTTGTAGTGGGGAGCCCAAACTGAACACAGTACTCCAAATGAGGCCTCACCAATGCTGAATAGAGGGGAATAATCAGTTCCTCGATCTTCTGGTAATGCTCCTACTAATGCAGCCCAATATGCCATTAGCCTTCTTGGCAATAAGAGCACTGTTGACTTATATCCAGTTTCTTGTCCACTGTAACCCTCAGATCCTTTTCTGCAGGACTGCTGCCTAGCCAGTTGGTCTCCAGTCTGTAGCAGTGCACGGGATTCTTCCATCCTAAGTGCAGGACTCTGCACTTGTCCTTGTTGAACCTCATCAGATTTCTTTAGGACCAATCCTTTAATTTGTGTATCCTATACATGTATCCTATGCATAGAATCAGTGTAGTAAATGAATTGGAAATTCTACAGAAGTGTTACTTTAATTATTTTGGGGGAAACACTCTGTGATGGAAGAACTATATGTGTATCTTAATCTTTGGCCACCTTTGGTCTATATGTACAGTGCTGCAGCTGTACTGATACATCGCTGCATCGTCGCAGCACAAGTGGTGAAGACACTCTATGCTGACAGGAGAGCAGAATAAAAAAACCTACCTCTATGAGAGGCAGAATCTGTGTTGCTGGGAGAAACTATTACTGACCTAGCACTGTGCACACGAATGCTTATGTCGGTGTAACTTATGTTGCTCAGGGGGGTGGAATATTCACACTCCTTAGCGACATAAATTTTGCTGACATAAGCTGTAGCGTAGCTATAGCCTGAGTATGCTGGATACTTAATGGTGTATCAATATATATTTAATCAACATGACTGCAAGATTTAATCCTAACTGGTGATTAACGTGTTTGTTAATAGAAACCGAATGGTTTGTTAATTCTGTTACTAAGCAAGAAGATGCACATTACTTGTTGTAGCACTGACTGTGTTCTGCTTTCAACTTTGGGTAGGCAGATATTTGTGAGCACCACCAGGCTCAAGAGAAACCAATGGGAGTTTGAATAAAGACTGTAGGCTGTGTATCTTTGAATCTAATGTGTGATATCCCTACAAAAAAATAAACATTAAATATATGCCCTACCAGGCTGTTGCATTATATATTCTTCTGTTAATTTATTTTCTCTAGTATATAATTTTATAATACATATCACATTCATGCATTTAATCTTCTTAGATGTAGTCCACATAATGGCATGTTTGCTTTTCCAATGGTCACAGTAATATATAATCACTAAGAAACAATGTTATTTACTTCTTCCCTTTAGGGGCTGACGTTATCAATTTTGATGGCCATGTTGTGTTACCGTACAGATTCCGGAATAAGAAAATGAAAACATTGAAAGATGTCATCACTCTGAAATTTAAAACCTCTGAAAGTGAAGGTGTAATCTTCCATGGAGAAGGGCAGCAAGGAGATTATATCACCTTGGAACTGAAAAAAGCCAAGCTGGTCCTTAATTTAAATTTAGGTATGCTTTTATGCTTTGATGCTTATTCTTTAAAACTCATTTTTGGTACAAAATTTAATATCCAATACCATTAGCGTTTTTTTCTTTTTCTTCTTTTTTTGCTTGCCTTTTTAAGCAGCATCATATAATCAGAATCTGGTGAAAATGCTGAACACTTTCCTATATATTTTTAAATGAGTGAAAATTGTCTTACTATGGATAAAAAATGTCAATAATATGAAAATAAAACCACAAATAGAAACATGACAAAAAATAAACAAATACCCCTAGAAATGTACTGTTCCCAAAAATGACTAGAGCATCTTATATTTGGTTTAGGGTACACGGTATACTGGTTACCTTTATTCAGATTCATTTACTGTAGAAGTGGCTGTGGGAGAGAGGGAGGAGATCAGCAGTGCTAGGTGAAAAGCCAGGTGAGTTTAGGAAAACCTTGGGAAGCTGCAGAGAAAACAATGAGGGCCTGAGAAACCATGGGCTAATGCCAAGCTGAGGTCCAAGAAGACTGCCTTGGAGAAAGCATAGCCAGAGGGGAGACAGAGTGAGGGCTCTGGACTACAAATGCTTAGGGTGAAATCCTGGACCTACTGAAGTCAATAGTAGAACAGGATTTCACGTTGAATGTCTGAAAGATCACCAGGAAAGCTTACCAGTCTCAGTAATCTGATGTCAATTTTGCTAGAGCCTATACCCTAAGCAATGCTAGAAGACTACTGGACCACTTTGGGGAACTAGTTTTCACGAGTCCATCCTTTTTTTGCTAGCTTTGAGCTTGGGAAATTAGGAGGTTGGTTTTGTGGTATATTCAGTAAATAACCCATCATATAACTAATTCTGTGTCAGGGTTTAAGGAGACCCTGGATGGTGAGATTAAGTGTAGGCTGTGTTAGTAAAATCTGAGTTCTAGCAATCCAGAGCCAGATATAGGATCTGTCTGTGGCCAGTTGCCTTATTGAGGAGCCATCAGTGTATTTATTGCTGCTGAGTCCTGTTCTTTACTTCTGCAAGACAGATTACAGGCTTATGAGCAGGTTGGTTTATAGGCTGAGTTATATAAAATAGTTTTGCTCGTATGAGAAGGAACATGTGTATGTGATTTCTTAAAACAAATGCCCTTTAAGAAGAGGTTTCATATAACTTTTCCTGATTCTCTTGCAGTCTTGTGAACAGTAAATTATTTTATTCATGTATTATTTACAATGAATAGTAATTATTTCCACTAGCATTTTCTATTCTGCTCCTTTTTCTAAAGATCAACAATGTAGGCAGGTGTTATTGAGGATAGCACATCTTCCTGTAGCACTAACCTATTTTAAACAAATTTCACTGAAATTATAACCCATTCATTTATCAGTTTCATTATATTTCTCAGCTCAGCCAACTTGAATAACCTATAATAGCTTCTGTATATGTGCTTGGCTGGTGTGGTTTGATTATATACTCTCAGGAGGTAGGAGAGGGAAGGATCTACTAAGACTCTAAGTCTGAGTTCCAGTGTTGTTTAACGCTAAGAAAATTTCAGCTCCATAAATACATTTAGATTATGCTACATTCAGTACATGGAAGATTGTGGCACAACTAATTTCTGACTTCTTGTATTAGTCCATTATTGCTGAGTAATACCAGGTCTACACCACCATCTTTTGCCAATATACCTATGTCAGTCAGGGGTGTGAAGAGGTGTGATCCCTGACTGACATAGCTGTGCTACCAAAAGTGCCTAGTTTAGATGCAGTTATACCAGCATAGTCATATACTGTACTTTTGCTAGTATAGCTTCTTTGCCTTTTGTGGCTAGAATAAGATATACTGACAAAAAGCACAGTTTTTCCGATATAAACTGCAGCCACATTAGAAGTGCATTGCTGATATAGTATGTAGGTATAGGTATACCAGCACACAGTTCCAAGAGTAGACCTGGCCTAAAGCTTTTTGTTATCAGACTCCAAGGGCCAAGTCCTCATCTGCTATAAGTCAGTGTAGTTCCATTGAAACTGGGGATTGTATTCTAGTGAAGGTGACAGCTTTTCACTTTCGACTATAGGGCTCAAAGACAGAAAAGTTCTGATTGAAAACAATTTTACAACTAACTAGAAGAAGATATTACTATAGTTCTCCATTGAACATCAACTTATCAGTAATTACTTATATACCTCACTGATTAGATATTTGGTATATGACCTAGCTAAAATATATCTAGTCAAAAGCGCCCAAATGGACAGATCTTGACTTCACAGCAGCAATGGTAGTGTTATATGCAGCATGTTTCATGTGAAATATAATACAGCAGGATGAATATGTTTCCTAAATGACACTGAGTGTGAGTTAATCAACTGCTCCTTTTCTCATCCTCTCCATCTCAAGGTAGCAACCAGTATGGCTCAATTTATGGTCACACATCTGTGATGACAGGCAGCCTCTTGGATGACCACCATTGGCACTCCATTGTGATAGAACGTCATGGGAGGAACATCAATCTAACACTAGACAGGCACATGCAACATTTCAGAACCAATGGGGAATTTGATTACCTGGACCTGGACTATGAGGTAAACAGTGACACCTGTTGCTAGTTCTCATTCATTACAGTTCTTTATAATAAAGCCAAATGGGGAAGAACAACAAAAAAAGGCAATACAACTTTGATATCTATTCACAAATGCAAGATGTATGGACAATAAACAGAAAGAACTGGAAGTATTACTGCATAAACCAGATTATGCCTTAATATGCATCACAGAGTGTTGGTAGGATAAATCTTATAACTGGAATATTGATAGAGAGAGATGTAGCTTGGTCAGGAAGCACAGGCAGGGGAAAAGGGACGAGGGGCTGTATTACACATCAGGAATATCTACACTGGTTCTGAAGTCCAGAAGGAGGTGAGAGGCCAACCAGTTGAAAGTCTCTAGGTAAAGATAAAAGGGAAAAATAGGGCTGATGTCATGATAGGGGGTCTACTATAGACCACCAAATCAGGAAGAGGAGATGGATGAAGGATTTTTGGAATAAATAACAGAAATATCGAAAAAAATAAGACCTGGTAGTAATGGGGGATTTTAACTACTCAGACATCCATTGGAGAAGTAATACGGCAAATCACAAAAAGTCCAGTAAGTCCTTGGAAAGTATTGGGGACAACTTTTTGTTTCAGAATGTGGAAGAAGTAAGCAGGAGAACAGCAATTTTAGACTTGATTCTGACCAATAGGGAAGAATGAGTTGCAAATCTGAAGGTGGAAAGCAATTTTGTTGAAAGTGATCATGAAATGATAGATTGCATGATTCTAAGGAAAGGAAGGAGTGAGAGCAGCAGAATAAGGATGATGGACTTCAAAGAGGCAGACTTCATCAAACTCAGAGACCTGGTAGGTAAGTTTGCCTGGGAAGAAAATCTAAGAGATAAAAGAGTTGAGGAGAACTGGCAGTTTCTCAAGGAGACAGGGTCGTGCCCGGGGGGGGGGGGGGCGGCGGCGGCAAGCAGAGGCATGGGACTCCAATAATTGTGGAAGGCACAGACCTCCTCCAGCCCCAGGGCTGCAGGGATGGGAGGAACAACGAGCTCCTCTCAGGGTTGCGGCGGTGGGGGGGGGGGGGAACACACACAGAATGTGCCCCTCCTAATGGGGTTAAATTTAAATTCCTGTGCATGCCCCTGTAAGGAGACAATATTCTGGTGCAAAGGAAAGATAGAAAGAATGGTAAAAGGCCAATATGTCTACATCATATCTCATCTATCACATATCTATCACATCTTTAATGACCTGTAAATAAAAAAAAATCTATAAAAAGTGGAAATTGCTAAGAAAGAGTATAAAAGAATAACAAAAGCATTTCAGAAGGCTAAGGCATAAAATTAGTTGCACCTAGCAAAGGAGATAAAAGGCAATAGGAAGAGATGCTTTAAATACATTGGAAGCATGAGAAAGATGAAGGAAACTATACATCCTCAATTTAGTTGGGAAGGAGAATTAATAACTGATGATATCAAGAAGGCTGAGGGGATTAAAGCCTATTTTGTTTCAGTCTTCACCAAAAAAGGTTAATGGTGACCAGATACACAACACAATAAACATGAACAACTAGGGAGAAAGAAGCAAGCCATAATCGGGAAGGACCAGGTTAAAGAATATTTAGATAAGTTACATATATTTAAGTTGGTGGGGCCTGATAAAATTCCTAGAGTACATAAGGAATTAGCTGAAGCAATCTTGGAACCATTAGCAGTTATCTTTGAAAATTCCTGGAGAGTAAGTGAGATCCCAGAGTACTGGACATAGTACCCATCTTTAAAAGGGGTACAAAGAAGACCCAGGGAATTACAGACCAGTCAGCCTACAGATACCTGGAAAAATACTGGAACAAATCTTTAAACAATTAGTTTATAAGCACCTAGAGGACAGTAGGGTTATAAGGAATAGTCAGCATGGATTTGTCCAGAACAAATCATGCCAAACCCACCTAATTTTCTTCTTCGACGGGGTTACTGGCCTAGTGGATAGAGGAGAAGCAGTAGACGTGATATATCTTGATTTTTAGTAAGGCTTATGACACAGTCCCACATGACAGTCTCATAAGCATACTAGGGAAATGCAGTCTAGATAAAATTATTGTAAGGTGGATGCACGAGTGGTTGAAAGACCATACTCAGAGAGTGGTTATCAATGGTTCTCTGTCAATCTGGTACTATTCACTTCTTTCATTAATGACATAAAACTGTATGCTTGTAAAATTTGAGGATGACACCAAACTGGGAAGGGTTGCAAGCACTTTGGAGGATAGTATTAGATTTCAAAACAACCTTGACAAATTGAAGAATTGGTCTGAATTCAATAAGATTAAGTTTTAAAAAGACAAGTGCAAAGTACTTTATTTAGGAAGGAAAAAATAAAATGTACAGCTGTAAAATGGGGAATAAGTGGCTAGGTCATAGCACAGTTGAAAAAGTTCCGAGAATTATAGTGGACCACAAATTGAATATGAGTCAACAATGTGAGGCAGTTGTGAGAAGGCTAATATCATTCTGTGATGTATTAACAGATGTGTCGTGTGTAAGACACTGGAGGTAGTTATCCTGCTCTACTTGGCACTGAGGTCTCAGCTGGAGTACTGCGTCCATTTTTAGGAAAGATGTGGAAAAATTGGATCAAGTCCAGAGGAGAGGAACAAAAAGTGATAAAAGGTTTAGAAAACTTGACCTATGAGGAAAGGTTTAAAAAAACTGGGCACGTTTAGTCTTGAGAGAAGAAGACTGAGGGGACCTGATGATAGCCTTCAAATATTTTAAGGGCTATTTTAAACAGGACTGTGATAAATTGTTCTCCATGCCCACTGAAGGTAGAACAAAAAGATATGTGCTTAATCTGCAGCAAGGGAGACGTAGGTTAGGTATTAGAAAGAACTTTCTAACTGTAAGTATAGCTAGACTCTGGAATAGGCTTCCAAGGGAGGCTATGGAATCCTGATCATTGGAAGTTTAGAAGAACCATTTGGACAAACACCTCAGGGATGGTTCAGGTTTACTTGAGAGAAGTGGGCTAGACTTGATAACCTCTCAAGGTCCCTTCCAGACCTATGTTTCTATGATTCTATGAACTTCAGCTTCTCTTATGGCATTTATTTTAATCAGTGCTTTTTAGTTTTTAGATTCCTTCCAATTTTCTTCAAAGCTCTATAATTCTATTAGTTATGAAACTCACTTCCCCTCAGTTATCTGCTAGATGCCAAGTCTGCCAGACTTCAGTGCCTGCTGTAAGACTCATCTCTTTTCACAGGCTTTTATTTATTTATTGGGTCTTATAATGTTTACATTACTTCACAACTAATGTGTGTGGGCTTTTTTTCTGATGTCTTTCAGTACTTAATAGACTGTGCTGGCTGCTTTAATTTACTTAATGATAAAATGTAAAATGCAATAAATAAAACTAAAATAACTGTCAGTGCCCCACAGTCTGTTATCACATTCCAAGAGACCAGCTTACTCCTGAACTAGTAGGCTTGTTTTCAATAGAAATAGGGGATTGGTTTAACCCACTGACTTCATGTTGTGGCAAAGGAGCGCAATCAGAACCATATTGCTAATATAGGCCCTGATCCTGCATCTCGTAGATCAGTGGAAGCTTGCTCACCAGTCAGAATGTACTCTCTACAAGGGACAATGGGAAGGGAAGAGCTAGACAGAAGATCTAGGAAGATGTGTGTTTCACTTCTGAATTAAACAGTAAATTTAATAATAACAATCAGAAGTGAATGAAGAATTTTTAGCAGATATGGTCTTAAATTGTTACCTGATGTTTCTTTTTGATTTGTTCACTGTCCTAAACTGGTAGCTGAATAAGTGCAAACATGTTGAAGCGCATAGGTTGCTTGTGAACTCTCTCCTCTGAGTGTATGTTTGTTTATTCACTGTTTGTTGTTAGTTATTTGTGATATTTGATTGGTCAGGTGAGGCACACGAAATTGTTTCTGTCCTTGCAACTCTTCTAAAAAGTAGCACAAATACTTCTGTTATGAACCCTTGCATGAACTTATATTTGAATAAGTAGTTCTGAGATTCTTTTTTTATTAATGTTCTTTTGAGTGAAAAACGTTCATATGAATGTTTGTGGGAAATGTTTAAAAAGGGTTGCAAATACCATTGAACTAAATTAGTGGTTTCATTCAAACAAATGTTCATGAATGCCCTTTTTTCAGTACTCATCCAGCTGATAAAAGATAATTTGCACTTATAATTAGGGTTTAAAAAGTATTAAACACTTGAATAACACCTCACAACAACCTTGAGAGGTAGATGTATTAAAACTATCTTTCAAGCAGGTAAATTGAAGCACAGTTAGGTTAAGTGACTTGCATAAGTCTACACAAAAAGCAAGAGGCACAGATGGGAACAACCTAGATTTTCTAACTCCCACTACCTTGATGTACAAGCTAAAATACACCCCATCCTAAAGGTAGGAATAGAATCTCTTGTTTACACTGCAGTTAAACACTCACAGCTGGCCTATGTCAGCTGACTCTGGCTCACGGGACTCCAGTTGTGTTGATGTTAATCTCCAGTGTAGATGTTCAGGCTCAGGGTGGAGTTGGGCCTCTGGGGCCCTGTGTGGAGGAAGGGTCCCAGTGCCTTGGCTCCACCCAAAGCTGAATGTCTGCATCACAGTTAAACAGCCCCATAGCTTGAGCCCTCTGACATGGGTCAGCTGCGGGTGTTTAACTGCAGTGTAGCTATAAGAGGCCTGACCCTGTCCCCTCTAACTAGTAGGCCATAGTTTCCCAGTAACAATCCTCTGAAACATATTCCACTTTCAGTGGGTGTATGAAGTTCCTCATCTCTGATGAAAGTTACATGAATACATCAAAGAAAAAGTATACTCTGAATTTGTTTCAGTAGTTCACATACATGTCAGTGACTAGCCCTGAACTGTCTATCTCCTTTCCTCTCAATTAATACTGTATTTTTAGTGTCTGGTTGTCACACACCGCAATTAAATGTGCTGCCCTTATGTGAAACTAATCGTAGATGATAAAGCTTAGCGAATCAAAACTACATTACAAACAGAGAAATTATTTTTTAGGTTTATCTCTTTCAGAAGAGATAAGCAAGCAAGAGAAATTGGCACTATTTCTGATTACGCTTTTAAGGCAAAAAAAAAAAAATATGTCTATCAATCCCTCTGGATTTAATGTTTGTCATGGTATATGGTTGTCTCCTTTTTTCCCTTCACTTTTCTTCAAAATCTCTTCCTTTTCCAATTTACTGCTTTTTTCAAGTGCATAAATACTGGCTCACAAAAGAATGTGTTGCAGCAAATAAAACATTAAGGATTTCATCCTCAATTGGTGTAATCTGTTGTCTTTTCATTGAAGTCAACAGAGTTTAGTCACCAGCTGAGGACATGGCCACAACACTATATGAGGGAGCCTGTGTGAGCAATTTATAAAGCCTTTGGTTTCCAGATACATTGCATTCAGTAAGCTTTAGCTCTTCTTAAATACTAACTCAAGGCTCTTTCCCTCTTTAAGATGGAAAATGATATGTTCGAAGCATTTTTCTTAAATAGATAATGGTCCCCTTGAGTTGCCTTTTCCTGCTCTCAATAATAACCAATGGAATTAACAATGAATGAAGTTTGAAAGTTTATTTCTGGCAAACCCCACAGGCTGTGTGTAAGGAGAAGTTTGTGTGAGCAGTTTTGGGAAGGAGTAAACTTTGGTATATTACTGGTACCATCATCTGTTTGATAAAAATGGTTAACATAGATTACGGATGATAATCTCTGGCAGCCTTTTTCTCATCTTTGGGCTATAAATTATTAATGTAAACATGTAGCATTCATTCATTTCCAGATAGCAATCTACACAGTCTGCAGATTGACAGAGTGAAGAGATAAACATTTGTAATATGCTGAAATAAGTTGATTTGCTTTTTTTTTTCAGAGCTAAAGGCTCAGGATAACCAAATACTCTAGGCTATGAAACACAATGAAAAAAAATCACTTTACGTTTGAACTAATTACAGAAGTGTGTTATTCTCAGCTCCCTGGAATTTTCACCCACACCTTCATTCTCAGCAGCTGATTCACAACATTACATCTGGTATCACAGTAGCTCCCTCATGACTGTGCCCCTACTCTGAATTGCCCACAGAAAGGAGGCAGTTTGTCGGTAGCATAAGGCAATTCTCCCAAATGGTGGATAACAGGACTAACTGCATAATGCTCTGGTGTTCTACTTACAGCTCTGATATTAACTAGCTGTGTGACCTTAGAGAAGAAATGAATCATAGAAGTGAAACAATAAACAAACATTTAGCAATATTAGTCTGTTACACCAAGCAACAACATGGAAATCAGTGGGGTAACGTGTTAGAGCTGGTTGAAATTTTCACCTATCCCCAGGTCTGTGGCCCAGGGAGATAAAGAGCCCAGACACTTTTCCTCCCTCGCTACTCCCTAGCTCTGGGAGACAGAAAGGCAGAAAATCCAGAAGCTCCACCTCCCTCTAGTGTCTCAGAAAAGTATTACAAAACTATCTTTTAGTTCCTCTTCTTGCCAAAGTTGTCCAACCCTTTGCTAAGTAGTTAGTCATTGGGATGATCTACTGTTTGTGTGTGTGTGTGTGTGTGTTTGATTTATACAAATGAATCACCTTTAGAGATGAGTGAATGATTCCAAACAAATAATTTGACTATTCCCCCCCACACTTTGTTTACAAATTTTCTGTGATGGATATAATTTCTTCCAATTCATTCGTTATTTGACATATTTCTTGCTAAATAACTTGTGAGTGAGTGATTCATGGTGAATAGACTGAAAGGCCACATGATATGCTTCTGTTCCCTAGAGGGACAAGTGTTGGTCTTCAGTGTGCAATTACAAATTCAAAATTTGCTTTCTTCCATTTTTTTGCAGTGCTTATTTAAATTTGATGTGAGGGCAAACAGTGGTGCTAGCTATCTCATTTGCTGTGTGTGATAGTTTGGAAAAGCAAATACATCTGCAGCATATTTCTTTTAAAATTCTAATACATTTCCCTCCAGTTACTATCTACAATCTCTTGTTTGTTTTCAAAGATAACCTTTGGCGGCATGCCTTTTTCTGGGAAGCCAAGTTCAAATAGCAGGAAAAACTTCAAAGGCTGCATGGAAAGTATCAACTACAATGGTAATAACATCACAGACCTTGCCAAGAGGAAGAAATTGGAACCTTCTAATGTGGTGAGAACTTTTTCATGGTCATCTAAACTTCTGACAAGTAAAGGAGTATAGATATATAGTCTGCTTTATTGTGTAGCTGATATCCATGTGATATATTGTAGTAACTTGATATGATAAATAACTTTTATCACATATCTGTGCAATTTACCACATACATACAAGCACATTAATTTGCCCCTGAGCAATCTCTTCCTTATGGGTCTTACTCCAACATTCCAAAATTTTTCTATATTTTCAGACTACTGTTATTTTAAAAAAAATCAAACTAATGAATAAATATTTTCTTCTTTTCTCCCCCACATTATATCTGCCTGAAGATTCATTCTTGAGCCAGTGATAGCTTTCCTAAATGTGAACATGTCATGACTTTAAAATCTAATCTCTCACATCCCTACAGAGCTAGTAGTGGAAATACCATTGGAAACAGGAGATTCTCCACTTGACCCAGCATTGGCTTCTAGCCCTGGAAGGCCACAAGAAATCAGACTTTAAAATCATGACTTTTTTATACACAGAAAAGCTCTTTTAGATAATTTTGGAAATAATTTACATTCTATTAATTTCAATTTTTCTCTCCCTTCAAGACCTACACAATTATACTCAAATCCTGTGTCTTTACTGGAGGAGGGGATACAAGAACTAGTCCCATTAATATTTTTAACTCTCTAAAAAAATTCCTAAAATAGCTTTTCTTTAATATACATGGCATGTATGGAATACGTGGTGTAGTGTGGAATAAATCTTTTACTGTCATGAATCCCGGATGACCTGCATAAGTCATTCATGCCCTTCATGAGCATTGCAACCATCACAAATTCATGCCAATAATATCTTTATACAACATCACACCAGCATTTACCCTTTATAAATACACATGCATATGTAGTGATGATAAATCATACAAAATTCCTATTTAACTTGTACTTACTGTATATGGCATTAATGTTAATGCTTTAATATAAAGTATATGAGGAATATGGCTGAGTAATCATGAATGTGGGAATGATAATTTTCAATTTCCTGATTTACATCTTAAAATTTCTGAAAAAATTAAACTTTAAACAGTAATATTGTATTGCACAAAGATTCAATTTTCTTAGTTCTACACCAAGTTCCTTCAAACATGACAAAGACATTAAGCGTGATATGTGTGCCAAGAATGAAACTTTGCTTTCAGAATAAGAGCTTTAAAACCCAATCACATACCATCCTGGATCCTTGAAATTCCTCCTGTGCTGCAGGGGATTTCCTGCCAGGCAAGGTGAAATCCATTAAATAATATTGAGTTCCTGTGAAAAAGATGCTCTGTTTTCTTCAGGATATGTGGGATTTAAAGTGTCCCAAACTGTACAGGACAAAAAACTAAGCTAAGAAACACACATTATATGAGAAATCTTGCCAGATTTTCAGTTGAGTGCCTAATCCAGACCTGATTCAGAAAAGTATCCCTGTTCAGGAAGGGTACTTATATGTGTACTTAAGACTACTTGAAGTCAACAGGATTTAAAGTACATGCTTAAATGCTTTCCTGAATAGAAGTAGACTTAAGCATGTTAGTTAAGTGCTTTCCTGAGTTGGGGCCCCAGATAAGTTGCCTGATTGTCAGAAGTGCTGAACACCCAATGACAGTCCTGTAACCTATGGGTTCTGTGGATGTTCAGAACCTTTAGAAATGAGACTACTTATTTATTTGCCTAAATAGGGACAGGGATAGATGAGAATCCCTCTCTTTTTTTGTATGAAATTCTATTACTCCTAACATTACATTAGATACACAAATGTAGTGCTGTTATACACTAGTGCTTCATCAAGAGTCTATTGTAGACTGGTTTAATTCAATGGTTCTTTTGATTTCCAATTCTAAGAATGACTATAAAAATAGAAGTGACCTTTGTTTTCTGTCAAACTGCTTACATTGCCTCACCGCTGCAAAAACAAAATCAATTTTGTTCTAATTAAACCAACATGGATTTTTGTTACTTAAAAAAGCATTTTTTGCTCTTAATTCTGAGCCTGATTGAGCATACAAATTGCTTTGTTGATGATACTATTGTTAACCATGTTTATTCTGGTGGTGTCTAGGGACCAACTAAGAATGAGGTCTCATTGGGGTAAGCACTGTACAAACAGAGTAGTAGAGAGTCCTTGCTCAGACAACCTCACTGTCTAAAGAGGCAAGGCAGACAAAAGGCAGGCAAAAGAGATGTAACACAAGCGGAATGGTCAATGTTAGAGCTGGGCAGGAAATTGGCAGGAGATTTAAAAAATTTTCCCATTCTTTGTCAGGATGAACCTGAGACTTTTCAAAGCTTTTTTGGCAAAAAAAGAGAGACTAAGCCCAGAATAGTCAAGAGCATGGTGGCCCAAGGTTAGTGCCACAATCAGCACACTATTCTGGAACAAGTTCCTCTCAATCTCTCCTGATGAAGCAGTTACATTTTATATAAATAATTAAATATTTATTGGAGCAGGGACTTGAACCAGAGATTCCCACATGAGTGCCTTAACCATTGGACTATAGAGTCAGTCTCTCTCTGACCTAAAAAATATGTATTTATAAAACATGGAACAGCTCCAGCAGGAGAGAATGGGGCAGAGACTGACTCTATTACCTGGTGGTTAAAGCCCATCCCTGAAATGTTGGAGACCCAGCTTCAAAGCCCTGGTCAGGCAAAGCAGGGACTTGAACTTGGGTCTTCCACATGCTACATGCATGCCTTAACCACAATAACCAAGTTATTGGTTAGTCTGGTGTTGATCTTTCTCTCTGATCAGAAATGAAATCTTGGACCTGACTGAAGTTTCATTTTTACTGGTACATCAACAAATCCACATATTCTTCCAAAAATCCATTTTGTCAAAAAATTCCCAACCAGTTCTAATCAATGTTGTGGCAGCAAGTTTAATGTTGCTTTCCCTTTTTCTTTGGGAGGTGGAGAAAGAGGGGAGGGTTAGTTAGGAGGGGATGGGCTAAATAGAAAGACAAAGGAAGGGGAGAGGAGTGATCGGAACAGAGCAGGTGGGAAGGAGAAGGAGAGAAAGTATGAGGGCAGGTGTGGACGGAGGCTGAGGTCAAGAGGGACAGGAAGTGGGTTGGAGCAAACAGCCAATCAGCACAAGGCAAAGAAACGCCTGTCAAAACCACAGAACATATTTTCAGTATCCATCAGTTCCTGTTTAAACTGTTCTGCTGGCTTCAGTCTCTGTCTAACTCCTCCCTGTAATTTCTTTCCCCAAGGCCACATTGTGGGGGAGAGAGGAAGGATGCTGCATGGGTGCTAGTGTCCACATGAGGGGCTGTCCCTAGCACAGTTCTGGGGCTGGGGCTGTTGGGCGGGCGGTGTCTGTGGCTGAGCCCCATTTTACCCCTGTCTTTCTCCCACCAATGCAGCAGGCCCCCATCAACCAGCTTCTGCAGCTGCTCTGCTGGCTTCAGTCTCAACGAATAAGCTAAATAGGAAGGGAGTATTTTTTTATTTAAATGATGTGCTTTAGACCAACATTATGTTAAGCCTGACGATAAGTAAAAATCCAGAGGTGATGTCTGGAAGGGGGTAGGCTAAATTGACTTATAAAGGTAAATGTAGAGCTAATTTACATTGCAAAGCCCAAACTCTCTAACTTGAAAAGCTTCCACTGCTAATCCTCCAGGATAATTCTGTTAATTCTGCAGTAAGAACAAAAGTCTCAACCTAAAGACACAGTATATATTTGACTTTCATACTTCAGTGCTGGATGAGTACTTCAGCAGTTGATTCTGAATCTAGTCCATAGAAAAGGATCCATTATTCTCTGAAAAATATTAATCTCTTTTATACTGGCAAACTTCAGAGGAGTTCTAACTCTTTCCCAACTTTAGTAGACAATCTATGTGAACTGGGCTTTACATTAAAGAGTAATTTCCTGATGATGTACAGTCATGGAGGGAAATAATAATCCAGTTTAGATTAAGTTGAATTGCTCAGTAGGGAAAATATCAGGTCAGCTGACTCACAGAGAAACACAAAGGGAGTTATAGCCTAGAATTACATGCCTCTTCCTCAAGAAATCCTTTACACAGTTAGCATTTAGGAATACATTATCTCATTCCTGTGTAAGGGATTTGCATACATTCACTCCCATTAGCACTAATCGGAGTTATATATGCAACTCTCCCATACATCAGAGGCAAGAAAGATTTAAAAGTTCAAGACAGAATGTCAATCATTTGTGAAAGCTGATTATCTTTGTCATGAGGAAAACCTCAGTTCTTCACAGTAATGAAGCAGCATGAACTCTTAAACTCATGATAACGTGTGCCTTGGACTGCTGTTTAACGCACTAGATACTAGGGCAAAACACTGAGAATGCTGCCTGTGTACCTGATATGTCACTATTGAAATGCCATCATAGAATGTCAGCTGTTCAGAGACACTTTAGTGCTCCATATCTATGCAGGACTGACTTGTCTACACGGGAGTAGTTACTTCCAGTTAATTTACAGTCAGTCAATTCATATGAGTTAAAATGTTTGTATAGGCTAGTCTGGATATTCTGCAAATTTTTGTTTCAGGATACAAAATTTGTGATTTACCCTAGGCCTCAACCTAGCGGATTCTGTAACAAATGTTTGGGGATGTTCAAACCAGCAAATGCCTTAACTAACTTGGGTTAATTTTCAGTCAATTAAAACCTCAAGATGAAAAACTCTAGGCAAGTCCACTGGGACTGCGAAAGTCTTGCAGTAAAGCAGTGAATGGTCGTTGGCCTTTATCAATTAGGTGATTATCATGGTCCTCATTCATGTTGTGAATTAAAAGCTTCATATAATTCTTTGAAACAGTGAGGTCCCTAAACTCTTGAATATAATGTTGTGTGATATATTATACATTCCAGATGTGTGTTGAAAGGACACTAGACTCAGGATGTCATACATAATTAGAAAATTTCTGTGTTGATGAGAGCTAAGAAGTCAAGCTGCTAATTATACTGCCCCCCAGAGGCAGGATGCCTGACCATATAACTTTCTGGCACTTTGTGCAAAGCTAGTTTGATATGTGGATTGTATCTATAAAAATTATACTATTTCAATTTGAATATATAATGTCACAGAAGCTGCTTACTTTTAAATTCATATCTGGTATGGGCCCATTGTATCCTACCACATAGGAGATATGTAAGTGAGGGGAGTCATGTTTCTCCCATGATTGGTGGCTATCTGCTATGGAAGAGAAACAGTGATATTTTAGGATTCCTTTTTCTTTAAAATAAAATCAATTATGCCCCTCAGAAGATTAGCATTGACATGCAAAGTCTTTCACTGCTAGGTCACCATATGTAATCCATCCCAGTCAGTAATCTTCACATCTAAACATATGTGCTTATCTCATAATCATAACCTTCCTTCCATGCATTTTAATGTGCAAAAAGCCCAACACATATACCTCAGTTGGAGTTTCACAAAGAGAACAAAGTCCATGCCCAGAAACCACAGCTTTCTAGCAACATTTATGGATTTAGAGGAGTTTTATCACTGTATTTAAGGTTTTTATTTGTTTGTTTTTTCCTTTTTGTTTTAGGGAAACTTAAGTTTTTCTTGTGTGGAACCACACACAGTGCCTGTCTTTTTCAATGCTACCAGTTACCTGGAAGTGCTTGGTCGCCTGAATCAGGACCTGTTTTCAGTCAATTTCCAGTTTCGGACGTGGAACCCCAATGGACTTCTCCTCTTCAGCAATTTTGCCGATGGACTGGGTAATGTCGAGATTGACCTCACTGAAGGCAAAGTCAGTGTCCACATCAATGTCACCCAGGCGAAGAAGAACCGAATAGACATCTCGTCAGGTGAGCAGATTTTCAGAGTTTGGGTTTTTTTCTTAGTCTCAGAACACCCATAATGAGTTAAAAATTGAAAGACTTCTATCCCTTGGATTTAAATTCTAAATGTAACAACATTTTTATTGTAGATTAGTGAAATCCTTTATTTTATGCTTTGCTGAGTGAGAGGTGGAAGACATGAAAGTGGTATTTTCTTTTATGACTTCCTCTCATCTCATCCTTAGTGTTCTCTGCCTCATTTTGTTTTGCTTAGTCGTGCTAAGCAAAACAACTATTTGTAATTGGACTAAGGACATATCTCAAGTATTAGAGTATGGTTACGGTACATTTTTCCCTTCTATTGGCTATCAAGTTTTCTGTCTTTTTATCCCTTGCTCCATTATCAAAGCAGCGTCTCTTTTTCCTCCCTTCCAAAGGTTGGAAAGGTTGCTGTTACATCTGATCTGTCAGTATGGAGATCATTCAATCATTCAATCTTTTGCCTCCTCTTTTTGCCAGAGAGCATCAGTGGGTATATCTATATTGGGGAAACTAACATATTTTAACTAATATGATGATGCAATTTTTATCTTAGCATAGATGAAGGTAGTCATGTTTTTTTTTTTTAAAAAGGTTAACCTTAGGGTTAGATTTGAAAAGTAGGGATCCAATGGTTAACCATGACCAGATAATATACTTTTAAATATATTTTTCAAACATGAGCCATGTGTTTGTCCATGCTAAAGGCAGAGTTGCGGGAAACATTGTGTTAGTTAAGCTATGTCAATCAACACATTTTCTAATGCCTTTTCCCAGTAAAGATATGCCCAACAATGCATCTGATCATTGTCCTGGATAGAGAGGTTACCCAAGTTGCTTTCAAATGCAAGTGTTCTGTATGTCAGTGTGATACATTTTCTAGAATGGGATCAGGCTAATGCCAGACATCATATATAGCTATTAATTTCACCAAGAACTTCATAGACTTAAATTTGAACTTCGTTTTTTTATTTTGGGAGGAGTGGGGGGACATATACTTTAATCTTCACCAACATAACTGTGCTATCAGTGTTAGGAGGTTAGCATGATTGGGGGGGGGGGGGGACTCTTTTAATAGCTAACCTATCTGAAGCTTCAATAAACCAAGACACAGTGTGCTAGCTGAACATTCATGCTGTACACAATTAATTTAAAAAGGAAGCACTGAGGAAACAAGAAAAATGCTTTGTATTTCTTTTTAAATGAAAGCCTTTCTCATGTGGATGAATCAGGATAGTAACATTTTATTTGACATGTGGAAATATTTTTGAGTTCTTTTCTTTCTTTTTAGCTCACTCAGGCATAAAATAGAGTTGAATGAAAAATTTTGCTACAAACTGCAAAATTAAAGGCATATTTTATCTGTTTAGAGGTAGAATAGAACACAATATTCATAGAAACATTTTAAAAAAATCTAAATGTATTTCATTCTGAGTTTGTGGAATTGGAATAATTTTATGAAATATGTCAATGATGTTATATACACTATTTTTACTATTCGATTTGATGGTTGGTTTCTTTTATATTATTGTTTGTTGTTGTTTTGTGTTTTAGCTTGGCAATATTAACACTGTGGGTTTAATTTTATTTGTGTAGTTATAATGTACATGTGATAAGAGTCCGTAGTCCTCTGGATGTAGTGCAGGGACTGGAGAGCAGGGGCATGCACAAGGTGGGAACATCATTGGGAGCACAGAACTCCTCTGGCCCCTGGGACCATGGTGGGTGATGATGGGAAGCAAGCTCCTCCCAGCCATGGGGCTGCTGCTGGAGCTGGCAGCTTTTCCAGCCCTGGACCTCGGTGGGGGCACAGAACACATACCTCCGAAAGGGACAAATGTAAATTCCTGCGCACGCCCCTGCTGGAGAGGGAACATTTTGGCTCATGTGCTGGTACCTCATAACAATAATAAACCCCTCCACCTGCTTGTTCCTTGGCTCTGGCTGCCCCAAAGTCTGGTTTAAACCTCCCTAATACCATAGGGAATACTTTTGCATTACATTTCAAATACTCACCAGTTTGTTCTAGAAGCAGATTTCACAAACTGTTTGGCAAAATATTTCTGAGTCCTTAAAATTTCACCAAATGGCCATTAATTTTACCTGAATCTTGACTTCGGGTTAAACCATATGAAACATCAGTTAACATTCTGGGAAGTGAACTCAAATGAAGAGAAATCCAAAAAATGTTTGCACAAACCTCTGCCAAAATAAGCCACTGGATTTTGCAAAGCTGTAACTTCATGTCAAGATACACTGCTTCTTCCAAAAGAAATCCTTCCAATCTATCTGGATGGTTCAACAAATAGTCCAGGAATTGCCTACGACCAATCCATTTTATGACTGTGGTTACTATTTGTGGTCCCTACTTCCATTGGCATATATATGTTATGGTGATGGATGTCTTATGATGCTTAATAATAATAATACACTCGGTAGTATATTTTGGTCTGTACACACCTTTGTATTTGGATAGTCATCCTGCATGTCTTTTGATGCATTTTACTTGCTTATTATTGCTTGAGAAACAGTGTACTTGAATTGTGCACACACGAGGGTGAAATATTACTCCCTTGCCTTCCATGCAAGGTAAGGGTATAGGAATACAAGTGTTCTCAGAACTTTTTTTTGTATCTTCTTGGGGAGTTGAAGGTCCTTGTTCATGACACTACTAGTCCAATTTAGATTTCAATTTAAATGCCCTTTTTGCTGATCTCCTTGCATAAAACAGTTAACGGTCTTCAACTTCTACAAAAAGTGCACCTTCTGGGTTGCTGTATGGGACCAAATGGTATGAGCAGAGTACTCTTGTTCTGGTTTTGTTACAAAAGCTCTTGGACCCTGCAGTCCTGTAGATTCAAGATGCTCTCAAGTTATTGCAACCTACATATTCTGATTTTTCAAAAAATCAAGTGTGCAATGGTGCATGCAATTGCATGCCTAAATGTTGTGATTTGGGACTTAACTTGTCATGTATCTATTTGCCTGCACACAGAATTACAGAAAGCACAATTTAAGCATGTGTACTCACATTCCAGCACATTGATGTGGTCACCCCAGTCACTCTCAAACACTAACAGAGATCATCAATGGTAGCCTGCATGTCTCAGTCACCATTATTTACATCTATCATACTGTGTAATTTCTTCAGTTATTTGCACTAGCACCTTCTAATATCGTGCTCCTCTGATCAGAACTATCAGGGTTATTGCCACCTTTTCATTCTTTGGGACAAATTCTCAATTGTAGTCCTAAACTGCTAGCCGGAGATGGCCAGCTGAGAATTCTCTTTGTGTAAGGGAACTGTCCATTAGAGTAAAACTGACAGAGCAGGCTCTTGCACTATACACACCCCTGTCCTGCTGTTGACATGTGGTGCAGTAGATTTCTGTTCTGCTTGTGTTCCACTACATAACATCATTTAAGATCTTTATAGTAGTGGCGTAAGTTAGAGAGCCCGTCAGATAATCTAACTTCCACCAGGACCTGCCTCAGGGAGCCCCAACTGAGCATGAGCAGAGTTTGGGTGATGAGAAGAATCTAGTGGCTCTCTATCAAAACTGATGACTCACCAATTAAATTCCCATCCTTCTAACTGATAGCTTGGCACTCCAGGTTCTCTTATTAAACTACTGTGCATCTGTTGTAAAGTGCCTTGTGATGTCTGGTAAGATTCAGACGATATATCAGCTGATGTTTTTGTTGTCATCTTGGCAGAGCTTTCATATTTAATCAGATTGAATATGTTGTTTACGTACAGACAGGCAACTCTTATTTTAAATATTTTCATGGCATTTTAAGGAACATTTGCTGAGTCATTTGGATTTCTAGCATCCTCACAACTCCTATACCTATATTTATTGCTGCCTATTCATGTCAGTGAGATGAATGGTTTACAGGTCATCGTAAAAGACACTAGGTTACTGCAAAGTTTAGAGGCAACAGAATCAAGTAATGAGCAAAGAGAATCAATTGACTGTGGTAAGAAAAGTGAGCGCTGCTGTTAATTTGAGGGCTCTAAAGGAGGTTTATTGTATGCCTTTAATAGCAATTCTGCTGCTCCTATTATCATTTTATATAATGCTGCAGTGGTACATTCATCCAGAATACTGTAAAGTAGTTTAATTTAAATCCTAAATATATTGCTGATCAATTGTCTTTACTTCTTCCCTGAGGTAATAGGGTACAATCATGAACTTTCTTTCCTCAGTTTAAAATGTATTTTCCATTAGCAGAACTTGATTGCTCAAGTATTTACAGAAACCAAATGCTAAAGGAGTTATGGGGAATTCATTTCAAATATACTTTGAAAAATGTACTTTGAGAAAATCTATTGTCGTATTTTCAGGCCCGAGCAATAAATATTACATTTTGAAGGAGTTTTGCATGTATTCAAATATTGTGGATTTCAGATTTTTTTTTTTACCAGATTTGAACCTCTTGAGGTTTGAGGTCTGTTGAACGTTTTTCCTTTCATTGTTTGGGAAAGAAGCTGCTTGCATGCAATTTCATTCAAACACAGTGTACCTTCTGCACAGCTGGACACCTATAATGAGTGAGATGGACTGTGTCAGAAGCAGTGAAGACAGGAGAAAGCAAGGGATGAGCAGAGATTTGGTGGGAGAGGATGTCCAAGATTAACATTATGACTTTCAGCTGCAATTGTGACACTGACTAGCAACCTTGTTTGGGGTGATAACTATCTTACATTACACCATCAAAATTCAAAAGTAAAATGATAGATATTATAAAAATAACTTTTAAAGGAATATTTGTCTGTCACTTGGGTCCCAGTTTAGGAAAGCACTCAAACACACACTTAATTTTAAACATGTGCTTAGTCCCACATGAAATGTAAGTAAATGTTTTAAGTCTTTTCCTGCATAGGGATGGACTTAAATATGTGCTTAAAGGCTTTCCTGAATTAGGGTGCCGATTAGGAGGCTTGGGCATGGCAGTCCTTCAACTCAAACGTGAAGTTTAGTTTTTCTGTCTTTCAACTACCTTCTCCTTTCATTGCTGCTAAAAATACAGCAAAATTACACTAGCTGAGGATCTAGGCCAAGTTACCCTCTATTCATCTTAAACAGCTAAAATTCAATCAGCATCATGAAAACAAAATGGTGGGAATTACTAATGACAAAATAAACATTGTAACAAAACAAATAAACAAAAAGCAACAGCATTGACTATATTTCTAGTGTTCACATTTTCCTAAATGAAAAAAATGGCAAGCATATCAGGAGAACGTATCTATGGCTGCTTCTTATTGGGAAATTATCAATGCAAGTGAGGTTAATTTTAAATCCTCCTTTTGATGTTCATTTCTGCTGCTGTAATGTTCAATTTCTAGTAATAAAACTGATACTAAATATAGACCATGAATTAACCAAAGATCCTTTCCTGGGGCACCCTTTACGTTCTGGGCAGGGACCTAGCACTAACTCAGATGCTGGCTCTGCATGTCTGGATGGTTTTCCCACTCAGTTACAGTCCTAAGAGGTTCAGACCGTCTGCTCCTTCTTGGGTTGCCAATTAACTGAATTAAAGGGCAATTAACACAAAGGAGTTATCCTAAAGCTAGGTTGAGGTTCTCTTCCTACAGAGGGCACTTGCCAGACTCTGGCCTGCTGTCTTAATGGACCCAAAGAGTCACAGTTTAACATGAGACTGAAACTATCCAAAATTAAACAGTTTTAAATGAGGTTTGGCATACAGAGACATCAGTTTGTTAGTTTCATGGCAAACACACCAAGAAACTCATGCCAAAGTTTAGGACTTTATTAACTAAGATACATGTGAAAGGGTATATTAGACCTGTAGGCCCCTTGTTGGAGGCCTTGTGGTCCCTCCCCAGAAAAGAGCAGTGGAGGTGGGTCCTCCAAGCTGCCTAGAGCAAGGCAGCCAATCAGGAAAGGGGCTGCAGGGAGCGGGGGCAGCCAATCAGAACCCAGCATGCTCATATAAAAGGAGCTACAGGGCCAGAGTGAGTACAGTTCAGTCTGCTGGCAGGGACTGGGGGAAGCAGGGAGGTGATCCTGGCTGGCTGCTAGGATGGAATAAGATAAAGACTGCAGGGAAGAGTTCCAGGGAAATGTAGTTAGTTGGGGGCATGGTAGATGGTTGCTACTTACAGGGTCCCTAGGTTGGGGTCCAGAGTAGTGAGCAGACCCAGGTGCCCAGCCCCCCCCCTCCCCCGCCCCGAACAACCATTGAGGAAGTGTCTAAACCCTGAGAGAAGAGAGATTAGACAGGCCTGCGGAAGGGACTGTACATAGAATTTTACTCCTCCTCCTGCAAGGGAGCTGAACTGAGACTGAAGATGGGGTGGGCTGCAGGACATTTTGGAAGGCTTTGAAATAGGCCCCATTGGACTGTATACCTGGAAGGGGTTTGTTTTGCTTTGCACAGGGACTGTGTGTGTGACTTGTCTGGAGGGCTGAATCACAAAAGACCCTCCTAATGAGTGCAGTGGCTTACAGGGGGCACTGTGAGCAGAGAAAGTGAGGGGAAAAAAACTGAAGGCATGCATCCAGTAGGTGTTTGGGAGAGGTGGGTGCCACCCCATTACAATAAGTTAAAACAAGTTATAATGCAGTTTAAAATTGAAAATAAATAATTATGCAAAACAAACAATGAAAACCTATCAAAGTCCTTTTTTAAGGTGGGATATCAGAGTCCCTTATTTAGTTGGACAACCCTTAGTGGAGAGGAAAGGCTTCATTTTGTTCTGTTCCAAGATATGAAGAATGGTTACTTTTCCTGCTTTTAACAGACAGACAAAGGAGAGTAGAGAAAGTATAGTGAAGGCGGAGGGATATTGTTAATGTTCTCAGATAGGGCAGGTTAGTCCACTGATGGATGTTCTGGGTTGGCCGGTCAGCCACTATAATACTGTGGACTCTAGTTCATTTCCCAGTCTGGATGTCATCTAGTTGGCCTGGTCTCTCTCCTTTACTGGTCTCTCTCAGGCAGGGCAGAGCTGGATGGCTGCCTTCTTTCATTGTACTGGTGCCATGTGGTACTGTTGACCTCAAGATCAGATCAGAAGGAAAAATAGTGGATCAGACAAGAACACACAAAAGAGAAGGGGAGACACAAAACAAGATCTCATGTCCCCGGATGGAGTCTCCACTAGCATTGTGGTAATTGTCAAGCTGTCTGGAGTGGCTCATGAGGGTGAGCACCAGCCTCAGGGCAGACTTAAGAAGAAGGGCACAAACCCCTAATTGGCTGTGAGTTCTCCCCTTATATTTCACCAACCACCAAGTGCAAACTCCTCAGGCACTATAACAGCCTTACTGTGGAGTCACAGACAGTCCCCTGGGGCATGCTTGCCCGTGATAGATGGTCTCTTAAACCAAAAATCACAACATTCAGATTACTCCCAGTCCGAAAGGACCAGTCACTTACCCCAGGTCAATTGCACTTTAGGTCTTACACTAAAGACAACATTTGTAGCCAATCTAAATATTCATTAACTAAGAAAAAGAAATGAGTTATTTACAAGGTTAAAGCAGGTAAACATACACACATAAATGATTTAGTCTTAGTTTCCAGTTTGTGAATATGCAGACTCACTGTCCTTTACGGCTAACCCTGGCTAAACAGCTGAGAATCTTTTGCTTATACTTAGAAATCTTGCCCTCCCAAATTCCAAGCAGCATAAGGATAGTTTCTTCTTGTTAGGGATTTTTATTCCCTCCTCCAGAGTTCAGGACACTAGGACAAGTTCATGCATACATCTCTTCATGGTAGGTGAGGATGGAGGGGGGAGGTGTAGGAGGAAAATGCAATTAAAGACTTTGTTCTTGGATGTTTCATGATGACTCATTTTGTTTCAATGGGCCTTCTCGGTGGGCAGGACCTAACACTGTCTGTAGGAAGACAGCATTATACATTAATGTTTCTTTCCTGTTTGACACCCAGTTACAATGTAAACTTTTAATATCATCTTGTAACACTGGGTGCAGATAAGTGAGATTAATACATGCACCATCATACAGAAACATATTTGTATAAGTTTAACATCTATTTTAACAATACTAACACAAAAATGAGCTAGGCCAACTCCAGCTATGTATTTGTCAGTGTTCAGTTGAGGCCTAGAGTCCTTGGTTTGAGCTGGCACCTGGTCTGCCAGTGTTACAGTAATAACTCGGCATCCCTGTTGGTATCACTGTTCACGATGACACCATGACCTTTGGGATCCCTGCACAAAGGATAAAATTCATGGAATGGAGCAGGATACAGGCCTGACATCTTTCCTCTTTCTCCAGTCAATTCACAACTCCCCACTTACCCAAAGTCTCCTTTTGAGGCCCTTAAAAAAGGAGTGATGAACGGAATAGTCCACCCTCTCATTATATTGTTCACAACTCAGACCTACTTTCTGATAAGTCAAATATAGTACATTAACTTCTAGTTCCACACTTTCCTTGTTTACCAGGTATGATCTTACACAGTCATTGAGTTATATCAGTAAAGCTGTTTTTGTTTAACTCAGCCTGCTTTTCACTTCACTTTTACTAATTTTTATAAAAAACCTTGTATCACAGTCTGAGTTGAACTTCTGTTACCTTTCCCCCCCACCAACATTTGCCAACATTTTTACAAACTTCCATTCACTTTCCCACAATTAGCTTCACAAACCGAGGAAGGAATTCTAGGCTACAATTATTACAATAGGTCCTAAACTGAGTTCACAAAAAATGAGAGGAATAGTCTTTCAAGCTGAGTCAGCATCAGTTCCTCCCTTCCTTCAGGAAGTGGCTATTGAGTTGTGGTTGTGCAAGAAGTTCTAACCTTCAGCCAACTTTCTCTAGAGAAGGTCTTCTGTCCTCCCTAGTCTGCCCTCAATTGATTTGGGTTTTGCCCTTTTAAGATCTTCCCTCCAATTCTGACATCACTCACAAGTGTAAGGGGACACAGCCAATTGAACCCACATTAGCTGATTAACCCCATGTTGCCAAGTGTGGTGTTTGCAGACTCCATCATTCTGGTCCTAAAACTGGTGGAAAAATCACAGGGATATGCAAAAAAGTGAAATCACTGCTGACAGAAAGCAGATTTTTCTGGGAAGTGTGTGTGTGTGTGTGTGTGAGTGTGAGAGAGAGAGAGAAAAATCTCTCGTTATAGCAACTGACCTACTTCCATTTACACTTTGTAAAGTTCTGGAGTTTTTCTTTTGTTTGCTTTTTTTTTTTTAAAGCCTTTATGAACAAGTACTGAATTTACCAAGCTGGTGAAGATTTGGGGCTCAATTCCTAAACTCTTACTATTCTGAGTAGTCCTGTTGACTTCAGTATAACTGCTTGTGTGAGTAAAAATAAGAGTCCATCAGCCAGATATTCCTTAAAGCCCCCCCATGAGGTAGGTAAGTACTATTGTCTCCTTTTTATGGATGGGGAAAGTGAAGCAAAGAAAGATGCAGGGGAATTTTTTAAAAAGGCCCATGTGGATTCACAATACAGAATGTAAACAGTCAATTTTGGAGGGTGCAGAGAGAAAGAGCTCCAGAAGGGGAATCTTTCTCAGTTTGGCACTGTCTAAAATAAGCAGAGGTTGGTTTGTGTCACCTTTCACCCCACAAGTTTAGTCCCTGAGTTTTGTTAACAGTGTAGGGAATGTGTCTTGTTTTCACCTTGTAGTCTGCCTCTAATCTCTAGGTAATGTAAAGATCACCACTTCAGTAAAGCTTGCCAGCCATTCTTTTATCAGATAAAAAATATTATTACGTGAAAATGAAGTAATTTCATTTTCAACTTGATCCTTTGGTTTTTCTTATTAATGATAGTAATTGATTATCAATAATTGGGATTGTTACATAATCCATTAATGACCCAAAAACCTTCAGGTTTTTCTGTCTGTAGAAGTGGTGGATAAAGCTTAGGTAACATAAATCAGGAATGCCAAATATCAAGACAATCCAAATTATTTGTAGAGGAGAGAGTATGACCGACAACTTATTGAACTATACTGTTCATTTCCACCCTCACTCAGTATAGGGGCATGATTTGAGCTACAACTTTGTTTAATCCTAGTTAGAGGTTGTGTGTGTTATCTTAGGGACTTTTCTGGAATGGCATTTGCATCTTTCTAATCCACAAATAAGATGACTGTGAGAGGTCCACATTGCATGCAATAAAAAGGATTTGGGTGAATAGAGTATAACTCATGGCAAGCTTCATTTGACTTACTTTACATCATATTTCATTTCACAAAGACTCAGTGCTACCATCAAACAGACTGAACAGTACTCTATCCTTAACAGTATTTAACTGCATGCTGGTTACATCTATTGTTTATGAAGTTCTAGTCCCAATTTGAAATAAGTAAAAGCAATGGAGAGGGATAGAGACAGAGATACTCCACCCTTTTACATCAGACTATGTGACTTTACTGACTGCCTGCTCAGCAAGGTTTGTCTTGGTCCCATGAGCTTTTAGTTTTTCTCCCCAAAAGGATCAAACAGCGCTGGTAATTAAAAAAAAAAATGATCAAAAACACTCTTCCAATAAGAACAGTTGAGCTAAGAGAAGGGAAGGGGACAGAGATCCCAATAGGGAAGGCAGAAGCAGCTGTTGCTCAAACTCAGTGGGACTGATTCTTATCTTTCCTGCATCAGATAAGTCAGAAGCTAAGTCCATTTGGTCAACAGAATTACCCAAATATAAAACTGGTGTAAGTGGGAGGTGAGTCTGGCTCAGTGAGAGAATAATAAAAAAGACAGAGTGTTAATGACTAGCCTACCGAATAGGATAGGATTACATTGGTATGAAATACCTAAAGCATGTCTATATATCGAGAAAACAACGAGGCAATTGACTTTTACTCTCCAAAGTTAACTATCATTAATATGTCAACGTACACATTAGCAATAGGAAAGTCTCTGAGGGCTAAACAGTCCAGAGATTCACTTTTCCTCCTGATTTCAAAAGGACAGTCCACATTTTTGGGGCCAAATTCTGCACTTGGTTGCATAGGGGGTAACTTTGAATAACTTCCCTGAAGTCACTGACGTCAATCTGGATTTATTCCAGATATAAGTGGAATAAGAATTTGGCCCTTTGGGAGATGGAAAGGGAAATGTCCCCCTTTTCTTCTTACTATGCCTAAGAGTCCATTCCAATGAGATTTCTAGCTCAGTTTTGCAAACCAATCGGCTCCTTTAAGCTGAGTTATAGTTCAGAAGCTTTGTAATGGTTTGCTCACCCAGACTACATATCTCAACTTTTGGGGGGTTATCCATCCCTAGCAGGGGGGAAAAAAACCCTGGTTTAACCACAAATCCCAGTATGGGGAAGGAATATCAGAACACTAACATGCTACTCCTGAGGAATTCTGTGAGAGGTAGCAAAGTAACTTCTATTCCTACACAGGAAAGGGAAAGTTTTCAGGGTGGCTGATTCTAAAATAATCCCCTGATTTATCGCATGTTTACCTTCTCACTTTATGGCTTTTCACAGACAGCTTTGACCTTTCCTGTTCAAACATCCTCAACTTAATCTAAATGCGCTGGGCTCTATGAAGAGATCTTGGATTTTTAACACAATCTACAGCATAAATCCCTGCAAAGGGACATTGTCCCTTTGGCCCTTAATATCTTAACAGAGAACTTTTCACTATGCCTAAAATCTTTTACCGTTAAATTTAATTCCTCTGCCTGGAGCTCCTTTCTCCCTCCCCTCACACCCCTTAGTTAACATCTCATTCTGAATACAAGCTTCTGCTTAAGGCTCTCTCTTTGTTCATCCTGTCATCCATAAACTTATTAAAACTTGGGACATGAATATATTTTTGTCATATTTATCTGCATTAAATAAATCTGCCATAAACCCATGCGATCTCTCTGGGAAGCTTTCCACCCTTCTTTGTCTACTGAGTCTCAAGTTGTCAGAGCTGCAGTTCATTTATATTTTAGATGCCGGGTTAAGTTAATGTCCTTGAGGTAATATAGTGTGGCTGTATGACAGATCAAAAGCACTACTGGTCCAGCTACAATACCTAGTGGCATTTCACTTGGGAATCTCATTAAATGTTTTTTGCTTTCTTTGTTAAATACAGATTCAAGAAGAAAATATGTGTGTAAAGGGAAGGGAGCACTCCTTCTGGCATTGGGATAGCAATCCCATCTGGCCCTTTCCAGATTATTGGTGTTTGGTTAAACAAGGTAGTTGTATTTTCTCCATGTTATCTGAAGAATTAGGTATAGAACTACAGTCAATATTAATTCCTACTGTCCCCTCAATGGCTTGACCAGGGTAGGAATGGAGAGACTGTCCACAAAGTGCACTACTTTTCTTTAAAAGGGGAGGAAGGCAGGAAATGAATCAGAAAATGATGAGCATTGCAGAATCATTTCCTTTCCAGTTATCTAGCATGGTTCTTTTTTCAGGTAATGAAGTTAAACATCAAAGGTAGCTATGAAAATAAAATCGTGTGTATTTAAATTCCCAGTATAATAAGAAAAAGGAGCTGGTACACATAACTGAGCATCATTTACTAATTCTGCTCTTTCACATAGTTCTCACCTCAGATGTTGTATCACAATGCAAATAGGTTATCAAACCAGTTCTGGGAGGGACTAGATAGAGTTCCTCACCGTTTTCTTTTTTCTTTTCAGAAAATTGATGAGGTTGACTAAAGGTGGGTTTTTTTTTGCTTTTTGGTAATTTCTGCTCTACAGAGGACTGGTTTTCACTGTAGAGATAGCTACCAGATACAGAGGGTGCATTCTACAAACTAGGTGACAGTGGAAAAGGTTACTGCTACTACTAATTAAACTGCCCATTACTTACATTGCACCTTGTTTTATGCTTGTGATGACTCAGTATCAGGAGATCTGAGTTCTGTCCCTGACACCCTTCCTGACTTGCTGTGTGACTTTGGACAAGTCACTTCACCTCTCTCTGCTTCCATCTGTAACATCAGGGTCATAACACAGTAGTGACCTTTGCAAGACACTCTGAATTTCAATGATGAAAGGCTGATATATGACATGTATGCCATGTCTATTATTACCACTCAAGCAATCATTTTGTTATGCAGTTTTTTATTAACAAGAAAAAAGAGAATATTAAAGAGCTAGATGGGAATTTTAGCTTCACAGCTGTCTATTAAAATGTATGGCAGGTTATGTGGATAAAACGGGACACAACTCTTTGAAAATATACCCTTACCACCCATAATTTTTTCATTAAATAAGTTTGATGGGCAGCACGGTCAGTCTTAGTTACTTTCCTTGCTGCAGTTGTCATCTTCAACTGATTTCCTAGCTTGGAATCACAATGACAGTCTTGATTAGGGCCCAATCTTGCTCCAACAAAGTTGATGAGAATTTTGCCATTGGCAGTATTGGGGGGAAAATGGGACCCTTAATTCTGAATGGTAGACAGCTGCCTAGTCTTTATATCTTTATCCAGATCATGTTGGGTTTTACTTCAGTAGCTCTTCTTTCTCTGGCCAGTCCACAGTTCCACTTACGTGAAGAAAACACCCCACTGAGTGACATAAATTTTGCCGACATAAGTGCTTGTGTACACAGCACTATGTCGGCAGGAGAAACTCTCCCACCAACATAGGTACCGCCACTCATTTACATGGTTTTATTGTGTCGATGGGAGAGCTCTGTATCGGTACAGCTATTCTGCTGTAAGCTTACTAGTGTAGATGTGTATGCATACTTGTGTCCAGGGACAGCTCTCTAGAGATTGTACTTGGCAAGCTGCAGGAGGTTTATTTAAAACTAGAGTTACCTATTGGAACAACAAGAGGCCAGTATTAAAAAGTTGTTAAAAAGAACATGTCAGAATGTGATAGTTGTTGGCTTCTCTATCTTAAAGAAGTTCAACATGATTTTTCACCACCACCATTATTGCTTTCCTATTAAAGTAGCTATAAAAAAGGAATATTCAGATACAACAGAAAGGAGAGCTTCTGCAATTGTATTGGTCATGCAGATTCTAGTGGTGTTGTCCCTAAGGTGTCACTGAATATTCATGTAGCCTTCATGTAATAGAAAGGGGGTGAAGGAAATGTTTTCTAGTAGCTAGAAGACTGGGTATCAGAACTCTTACACTCTATTCCTAGTTCTATTCCTGAGGTTTACCTCACCAAAAACTTTTCTTATCTACAATGTCTCATGTCTTTCCATCTCCTTAAACTCTTCTTATCCTCAAATGGTTGAGGTCACAGTAAGTCTCCTTCCATGCATGACAATCTGGAGCTCCCTCTACTGTCCCTTAACATCATAATATGCATTAGCCTGAAGTGATTATTTCAGGGGTAGTCAATAGGTGGACTGTGGGCCAAATCCAGATCACAAGATGCTTTTGAACAGACCTTGACATCTTTTTATTTACTTTTTATTATCATTATTGGGTTTTTTAAAATATTTTCTCTGGAGTCTGGACCTTGACTATATCTTGACCAAGAAATTTGGACCTTGACAGAAAATAATTGACTGCCCCTGCATTACTCAGAGATTCAAGGGGGCATCCCTTCCCACAGAGGCAAAACATGCTGCTTCCACTTGCTACCAGGCCAGGAAGCGAGGGACAAAGTTCAGTCCTAAATGTGACTCCTGTTTTAACCAACCTCTGTTTTCAATATCTTTTTAACCCCTATCTGTATCATATGCATTTGGCTGGGGAACAAAGCAATGGACTGGACATACCCCCTAAATCTCAGACTTTTTCATTTTAAAGACCTGTGTGTTTGATTATTTATGTTGGTGGTCTTTTTTCTAGAAGTTCCATCAACTCTGCATTGCTGTTTTTAAAACTAAAAACATAACAAACAACTAGTGTATAATAAGGTTTCCCTAGCACTTGCCTGCTTAAATGTAAATGGTTACTTATTCTACTGATTTCATATAGGCATGTCTTTATATGACAATGGTAGGAGGGGTTGACTCCTGTGCCTGTATGTATCTTTCATCAGATATTAGAGAAGTTTAAAATATGTTTTAGAATTTGTAATGTGTTTGATCTTCAATTCACTGATGGTTTGTGGACTGGAGAAACAGAAGCACAAATCACCGTGTTATAGTAGTTTCCTGCTTTACCTGGAGATTTATGAAAGAAGATATAAGCCTCCCATTTAGAATTTAGGCCCATCCTATGCAGTGTCTTTTTAGTTGCCTACTAACCAGTAGGGGCATAGCTGGCTAAAAACACAATTCGTGTCAAAACAGCACATAGTTTCTCAGTTATTAACTTGATCTTAATAATACACTGCCCCTGGTAGCTGTGATGCTTCATGATTAAAATATGGCCATGTATATCACTGATATTGCATTTGGCACCAGCAAATGCCTAGACAATTGCAAAAAAACACATAGAAAGTACATCATGTAAGGTGTCAATGGAAAAGTTATGATTTGCGACAGATGATTATTCTGTTTAAATCCACATATCATCACTATATCTGAAGTTATGAATATTGGGGCTATATATATATGTATCCCAAAAGTGTTTGTTCCTGGGGTAACACCCACCAAATAGCTTTGTGATGATGGCCCATCAAAGGCAATTAACTCTCATTTGGGCCATAGAAGAAGCTTGGTGAGCCTGTGGATGCTGCAGCCAGAATATGGGTATTGGCTGCTCCTGTGAGTCAGCAGGACATGTGACTTTCTCATGGAGACCCTGGACTCCATCTTGTGCCTGTAATTTTCCACCAACTGTGCTGTGAGCTTTGCTTTGGGACAGTAAAATTCCAAGCACATTGCAGAGGGGATAAAAGACCCTGGAAACATCTCCATAGTGCCTCTTTCCTGCTCTGATTCTAAGGGCTATGGATTTAAAACTAAAGGGAGCATTCTAATCTACGGACGAGGACCTTCCAATCTCTTGGAAGTTACCAGAGACTTTACAAGCCAGCAGTTCATTCCATCACTAATGATGCTGACAGGCTGACAGGCCCTCAGCATTAAGCTGAAGAATTTGAAGCACTAGTCCAATGGCTTTGAAAGTAGAAGGATGGCAATAGATTAAGGTCATAGTCAGATGGCACGTGACCAGGATTTACTGCCAAATTTGGTCCACTGGTTGGATCATTAGCTTCTGTGGCTTGGGCTGTGTACTGATGGGGAGCACAACGAATACTCTGTTGCCATGGCTACCGATACTTTGCAGCATAGCACTGCCCCACATTCTCTGTGAAAAGGCTTCTGTCATGCTGTTGGTCAACATCCGTGAGAATAGCGATCTGCTGTAGTATGTAGACCTCTTCAACCACCCACCACCTCGCCTGTCCTCTAGACACCCTTTATGATCCTTTAGGCCACCACAGGACATGAAAGTAGAATCTGTTTGGTGCATTGCGTGGTCAGTGACAACAGATGTTAATCACTCTCTCATCATCGACCCAGCCATCGGCCCACCAGGTATTGATTTGCCAAGGCACTTCTGGTCATCTCTGAACTGTTTTGAACAGGACAGGGCAACTGTGCAGCCACTCTCTTTAAATGGGGTTTTTCTAATGACCTGCGATGCACCTGCAGTTAACTCCAGACTATGTCACATATTATTGCTGAGTGCTCACTGACTTATTTTGGTAGCGGGCTAGGACTCTCCACCTGGCTGCTGCTGATGCCATTAAATGGCTGGGCACATTGCGTATACACTGATGTATATTCCATCAGTGCTACAAACCTGATATAAGAAATTTTCAATGATTGTATGTATATGATCTATACATACATTTTAACTCTCTTCTTTTCTTTTATAAATAAATCTTTAGATGTTATTTGCTAAAGGATTGGCAGCAGTCTGATTGCTGCGTAAGATCTGAGTTATGTATTGACCTGACTATGTGACTGATCTTTTGAGATTAGAAGAACCCTTTGTTTGATTAAATTGGTTTTCAGTAACCAGTCATCATAAAGTCCAGTGTCTGGATGGTGAAGCAAAGGCTGGAACACCTCCAGAGACTGCGTTTTTGACTACTTGTTAACCAGTGTGGTGAGACAGAAGTTTACTTTTGTTACTGGCTTGGTATATCAAATAATAGAATAACCACCAGTCTGGGGTGAGTCTGCCCTATTTCTCAGCAGTTTGTCCTGAATCCAGCATCTTTAGCCATGACCCAGTGAGGCCTGGTGACAGTAGCTAGCTAGTCTGGTGCATGTGTGATATTCTGTATGAAGTCAGGAACATGGTTATTTTGCTGTGCAAAAAAGAGTATCTATAATCATGCCACTGTAACCAATAAAGCCAATCCTCCCACCACCGTACAGTTAGATATCTAACTGTATACATGGTCTCCCAGGACTTGATCCTTTCCCTGGAAGCTCACCCAAGGCCTTTTCTGGCTGTGTCATTTGGCTCAACAAGCTGGTTTAAAACTCTCAGTATTTATTTTGCTGGCCACAGCACCCACACCATTGTTAAGATAATCTGCACATTGTGAATTGCAGAATGACTGTGTTGATCCTGGGTGGAAATGGGAAGACTTTTTAAAATATACCCATCATTCTGGGTGCAGTCATCAGCTGTTGAGGCACTATGGGAGGACTACCCCAGAATGTACTCTTAAAGAGACCCAAGAGACTGTATACTGGCTTAGGTGTGCTAATGGACCAATCACAAGTCTTTATTCTGTAAGCAGGTAACAGGAGGTGGTCCACCTAGGGGATTCACAAAAGTTTACCATGGGTTTCCCTTTTAATCTTTTGGAAAACTCATAGAATGGGTGGGGTAAGAGGCCGTTCAAATGCAAGCATCCAGCTTTATTTACAATTACACACATGCATTCATTCATTAATGTAAGAAGAGTTATACTTACTCTCCTTCTTCTTGGTCAAATCCCTCTGTCTCATCTAGGGGCCCTTCTGCTCTGGCAAGCTACTGCTCCCGCTGCCGGCACCTTCTTTTCTGGCCATCAAACCACCCCCTCTCAAGCCTGCCAACTCTCTGCCTTATATATGTTTTTCTGCCCTTTCCTGACTGGTTGTTTTCTTAATGTCAATCAACAGCATCTTCCCCTCCCAGGGGTGATATTATTTTTTACCAATCAGTTATCCGATATGCTAATTAGCTTCACTTGTTTACTTCGAATTGGACCTCCTTGAGGTCCTTCTTCTCACCTAACTGACCCCTCCCTTCAGGTATTAGGAGTGACCTTTATTTCACCCCAGTATACCTTTCTACTATTGGTCAGTTTCTAAACACCTCCATTTTGTTTCTCTCTCTCTTAGTATGATATCAGCATGGCCACCATTTTAGATTTATAGCTAAAACTTGCTCTAAACTATCATTATTTACTACTTATCAAAAGCCTTAATTCTAAAACTAACTATATTTTTATGCATGCCTAAACATTATGATATTGTTACCATTTTTGTTATGCTAATTAGAACAGATAATCCATGATGTTTTCTCCCCCTCTCTGCTTTTCAGCTATGTGGCTAAATGTTATCTCTCATGCTGATCCCCTTACATGGACTGGAGCAGCTTAAAAATCTCTTGTATTAGTGTCATTAATGGTGGTTAGTGGCATATTCAGCAATGCCAAGGGAATTCTCTTTAAAATAAATACAATGATTAGCCCAATTTCTTACCTTAAAACCTCATCCACTCCCGTGTTTTAGGAACTGAGAATTTACACACACACACACACACATGACATTTACAGGTGTTTCTTCCCCCATTTAGAAGCACTTAGGAAAATGAGAATATTAACCAGAAATACTTTAATTTGGGAAACAAGATAACTACATAACCAAATGAAATGAACAAAACCTAAACCCCACAGTCCCAGTTATTAAATGCCTGACTTGTTGTCATAAACAACTGTCATTCACAAAACAGTTCCCACCCACTTAAACCTCACAAATCCAATTAGATTCAGAAGTGATGAAGTGGGTGCTGGAAGGTGGCTTTCCTCAGCATATCTACTTTCATTGCATGAAGTCCATATTTCCAGGTCCCACTGATATGTGACAACTAGGTTCACTTCCACTAAGTCAGCACCAATATGTCTTACTGACAGGTCCTGATTAAGGGAAATGAGCTCCACCACATCAGCTACAGCCTGAACCACTTCCACATAATCAGCTGTGCATGACCTTCTATTGCCACTTGGATCAGTGAATTCAGCTGTAACACTGGCCTGTTACTGCTAGGTCATGGTTCAGGGAATTCATCTCCACCAGGCCTGCTACTGCCAAGTCTGGTCTCAGAAAGTCAGTTTTGTTGTTTCCAGGCTCAGTCCCATGAAGTTAGCTCCACACAGGGTCTAGGTTCTTTGGACGAAAAACCCAGAGAAACAAAGACAGACACCCCTTCCACCACCAATCCTCCACTCTTTCAGACAACATAGTCAGTGTTATTGCATTTGGGCTCACTTATCCTATTTAAGTCCAATTTAAGACAATTTATGTCAACTCAGGATGACCCACTTCCCCCAGGCACCTGTCACAGTTTCCTCCCTCACTTTATAAATACTCTGAAGAAAGTGGGAGATATCTGTTATTTTTATGAATATAGTATGAACTTCTGATTGTTTAATTGTGATTGGGTTGCTGTTATAAGGAGTATCAAGGGTTAACTCAGTCTTAGGTGGCTCAGTAGGTCTGCAGAAAGGCAAACACTACATCTAGTTAACTGAATCACTGGTGCTTACCTATCAATACACTGAGCCAAATGTAAGAGAGCTATCCCCAGCCTCCCTGGTAGGATGTATAATCTTCTTTGACTGAATTCAAGAGTCCCAGGGCACACAACAGAACTTTGAAATGGATAAAAAAGACTGCCCTGAGACACAGAGGGCAGAGTTAGGGTCTGCAGAGAAGCAGACTGTAACATGTTCCCCGGTAGCTGGGGAATGCTTCTTTGTTTTGAAGAATGGTCCTGTGTTACTGCGTTTACCTACTGTTCACAGCTCCCGAAGGGAAATCTCTGGAAAGGACCAAGCCCAACTGGGCCTACTAAGGAAACATGGTTAGTGAATAGAGATGCTGGATCCCCAGTGTAAAAGTGGGGTGAATGGTGGGATTGCACCCCAAGAGAAGTGCAGGCATTGAATCTGTTACTTGAAAATAATTAACATAGAGAGATGGAGAGTGAGGTCAAAGATACAATTAATCCTGAACTGTGATAAATACATTTACAAATGCCATTTCATATCACTTCCAAAAACAGCACACAAACTCCAAACAATATAACAAAATACTGTGCAGAACTGTAGAGGGGTGAAGTTATAATTTAATAAATTAGATCTGTCAGGGCTAGTTTTTCCCATTTCACCAATAGGGGGAGAAGCAAGCTTCTTTTCCCTTATAGCTTGGGGTTTATACTCAGAATCAAAACAGGAATCCCATTCCCAGTACAAATGTCCTTGAAGCTTCTTTTAATTTGTATGAATTTCCCCATTTCAAACTTTTAATCCTATTTGTTATTGTTACTTGAATATGTATCCTACTGTTGCTAACTGGTTGCTTATATGAAAACGAATAAAATCTGCACCAATATCAAACGTGATTATGGTTTTTACAGACAAGGCCTAATTGTGAATATGAAGCATTAATGTATGTGTCGGGAACTGACACTCAGTGTCTTCTCTTCTCTGATTATTCAGGAACCTCGGCAAATAGATTACTATCTGTGACAGGTTTCTGGCAGCCCCTCATGATTTGAGAGTGTTATTTTAGAAGGCAGAGAGAGTCATTTCTGTATATAATGAAAGGAAAAGATGTCATGCATCCATACATATTTTATGCTTCATAAAACTTAAATACTAGGAGTGAGATTCTGCTGTCATTTACACCAGTGTAAATTCAGAGAAACTCTATCAACATCTGGATTTATACCTGTGTAACACAGAACAGAACCTAGCCCTAGGGATGAAATTCAGCTTTTGTGAGCAATGCAGCTCCTGTTTAAACTAAGTTGGCCTAGCTGTTTTATCAGTTAGTGTGGCTATGCAGAATTGTGATGTGTCCTTTGTCATTTTGGCATTTTCTATTGACATTACTTGTAATAAAGTTAAAGTAAATTTTTTACCCAATGCTCCCTTGAAATGGCATAATCTATGTGTTGTGCTGTATCAGCTTTCTCATTATAGTTCACAGAAGCTGTTACGTTTTGGTGTAAAATAGACTCAGGGAAAAACGGAAATGTTTCCTTTATCGTGTTGCTGGCTGTGCCTTCACTTTGGTCTCGCTAAAGATGGTGAGTCCCTTCAGGCATTTTTGCACGTTGCTTCTTTTCATTTTATAATGCTGCTGAAGTAGCAGCACATAAGCATTGAGGTGAAACAGAGCAGCCAAGCTCCTTTGGATTCCATGAGATGAACAGCAGAAGATATTTTCTTTGGAAAGTTTCCTCATTAACTTTATGCATTTGGTAAAGAATCTAAATTGTCTTGCTATGAAGCAGCACTATAAAATACATAAATTATTCTAATATCAAGCAGGGCTTTATGGAAAGATTGCAATGAGGACAAATCTTGCATATGCCACATATTTCTGTTGTTGAATATTTACTTACTAAAGAAAAATGAATTTACTGGCATTACTTCCCCTTTTGTTTCAAGAAATATTTGTGTGTGCAATGTTTTATGTCTCCATTTTTTTAAAAAGCTGAAAAGAAGTGTTGTTTTTTTTTCTTATGACATTGAAATGGCTTTATCAGATTCTTACTGTGGAGTGTTATGATTTATGACCTCAAAAGATGATTTTCCATTAACCTTTAAAGCTATTTTAACATCTCTTTTAGTGCATGTAATGTTCTCAATATATGCATTAAAATGACTGCCAGTTTGAGCCTTTCATTTACTTTACTCTAAGAACCAGTACATGTGTTTCTAGCTGCACAGAAGAATATTTTTAACATTCTAACTTCGATACTTACATAATTATCCGTACATTCAGTGAAAGCAAAATTGGTTCCGTGGGATGTGCACTTGTAACACTACACTGACAGTATTAGCGGCACTGAAGTGTGGGACAGAATCATGTGGTTATGAATTGTAATCAGAAGAGCATCTTCATTTCCACAACAGTGATAAGAAAGCACACGTTAGATCATAAATTTATGTGCTGTGATACAGCTTTTTTTACATCGTACAACTGTTCAATCTGGCCATAGAGCCAGTGTATCAGGTCCCAGGAGGACCACCGTAGTGCAAGAGGGATCTTCCATAGGCACAGAGCCAGACCCAATGTCTCTCACTCCATTCCCCCTCCCTGCTGCCTATATAGCAAGAAGGAGGAGTGTATTTGGGATGCTTCACTCCACACTAGTACCCAGCAGTTTCATCCCCTTGTTGTTTACAGAGAGCATAAGATATATTTGGTTAAACTGGAAATAATATATTTTAAGCATTTTCAAACCTCAACCAAGTTTAGTTCCCTTTGGTTCTTTTATGAAGCATTTTGCTCAGCCCCCATGAGATGTGAACACCCTTCCATCAGGAACTGAATATAGGCCACCAACTCATTCTGCAAAAACCACTGATTCCAAACAGCTAAAACACCGATAGTAAAATTTTGATCTTATTGAAGTCATTGGAACTTTTGCCATTAACTTCAGTGGAGCCAGGATTTCACTTAGGATTTTTAACCAGGCCTCCACCAATATTGTGGGTGAAATTTTAATCCAGCATATAAATTCAGGCAGTACATCTGTAAACTGGGGCTCTCAGTAATACACAGATCACAGAGTCCTATGTGGCTTAATTCATGAATGATTGTAGGGTGCAAGGAAGAGTACTATTATGATTATTTTAATTTGTATTTTATCAAAATATTCACACACAGGTACATAACATATTTGAATTACCTATAAATGGTTGTATCTACAGATGAAGTAAGTATGTTGTCACCTAATTTCACTCACAAACATGGGCTATATATGTGCATGATGCACATGTTAAAGGCTTGCATGGAAATAGACAAAAAAGCATTGACTTAATCTATGGACACAACTATTGATACCATTCTAATGAACATTTTTTTCCTATCTAAAACATCAGTTTTTCATACCCAATAATATTTACATATGCAAATTAAAATTTGGGGTGCACAAACACAAGCTCAGACTTACAATCTAAACACTTTGGTGCACACATTTAGAATCCATCTTTGGAAACATTTCTTTCATTGTTTATAGAGGAGGAAAATACTGTCTTTCCACATAAGGACAACACACAAAGCTAAAGGTTGTAATTTACTGAAGCTAAAGGTTGTAGTTTTTAAGTAAGAGTAGACCGAATTTTAATGCACTTCAAAAGCAGAATAACTGGGTCACATATTGTCCTCTGCTGCAGGTGGCAAAATGTACTAATTTAGCTATGGAACAAAAGTTTAGTGAGGAGAGGGCATCCTGGATCTACTGCATTTTCCTTCTTGTGCCAAGATCCTTCAGAGATTGCTCTGTGGCATTGAAGTTTCATGGCTTTGAGGAGAGGAGTATCTGTCAGATGTAATATACCCCTAAAAGGTGTGGGTAGATTTCCTGAGGGGACAGGACAGGAGCAGGGGGAAGGTTTGAATCTGATGTTTGGATCAAGTAATAAGTGAAGATTCTGATAAATTCTCATTTTATCTGACTTGTCTCATATCACTAATGCTAAAGGCACTAATAAAGAAAGTATGACTTGTTGATAAATGTGGAATTAGTGAGTTCATTTTTCTTCCTTATTATCTGATGCTTTTCTCCACTAATGCACCCCATTCAGGTTTATTAACTATACTTGTCTGTTCCTATTTTCCAGTGGCCTCAACCTTATTAGAAGTTTTGCAGCTTGCTCTGTTAAATCTGGGCTGAACATTAACAGGCAGAAAGAATACACTTTGATTAATTGCAATCAAACACCATGTACAAATATCTGTAGGAAACTGATTTACAAATGTTACCTTTTAAATTATTCATTATTCCCCTAGATGTGGGCTGAGGACCACAGACACATCCAATGTAGCGTGTCACAGTTTTAAAACTTAAAGTAACTTTTGTAATTGAAATAGGATAATTTCACTACCATCATTAAATATAAAAGTATGTGTATGGGGGACAGGGGAAATGACATAGACTTGGCTAAAGCACTTTTAATATTTTTTATTTTAATTTAGTAATTTAAAGAACAGTTTATATTCTTTTTCAGTTTATATGCTTTTAGGATTTCTTATTCTAATTATAACAACCAAAACAGTATATATGGGCAAAAGGTAATTTAAATCCTCAATCCCGACATCTCTCTGTCTTCTGCTGCTCTACTTTTAACACACAGGCTTTCTCCTGTGTGAATGTATTCTCATTAAAATGAAGCAAATTATTAAAAATCTTAAAATGAATAGCTCTGCAGTTTGGTTTTTAAGTAAATTTAAATTTTACAGAACTTCTGAAAACAGCTGTGTGAAAACATCTAGTAATAAGTACATCAGCTTTTACTGGAACAAGATTCCAACAAGCTTGAAAGGATATTTAATGTTTTGGAAATCTGTTTTAAATGAAACAGAATAACATTAAATGTAGCTAAGTGCTAATGTTGCTTTTTATGTTAATAGCCCTTTAGTTAGCTCATTTTTTGCCATACTTTATATGCACAACAGGCACTTGTTTTTCTTGTGGAGGACTGTGGAAAGTATGTTTGTCCATGCAGTTATGTTAAACCCATGTCTTGTTATACAGACCTTCTCATTATTGCAATTAATATTTTTCATATATTTCATTAGTAAAAAAAAATTAAAAATAGGTATGTGTGTTGATTTGCTGTGAAAGGAACAATGGCAAAAGCAGATTATAAAAGAAGTAAAATCATAATGAACTTTTAATTTAAATTTAATTTTTTTAATTGAAATATATTTGTGTCTTTATATCACCTGCCAGTATTTCTCAAGCTTTCTGAAAATGTCAGTATCAAGTCTGCTTAAAACAAGAGGTTACTGAACCAAACACTAGTTCCCAACTTTAAGCTTGGGTTAGATCAGTGTTTGCAGCTCAAATCTATCATTGTCACATCTGGCAAGGTACCTAAGCATTGACCTAGCTTTAAGCATGTGTGTAATCCTATTGATTTCATAAGAGTAAACACCTACTGGATCAGGGTCATGAACTTCCCAAATGACAGGAAAGGTTATAGGATCAGATTTTCAACCTATCTATTTGGGTATGTACCCAAACAGAGTTTTGTTTCTGCCCATTGGAGAAGTCTAAAGCTCAGATTTGCTATTATGATTTGAATCAATTTCTATTTAAAACCAAAGCAGTCATCTGAGACTCTAGATCTGCTGAGGTGACTCAGACTTACCAGCTCCTAAGCACCCTCCACTCCCACTGAAATCAGTGAGAGTTGTGGGAGCTCCACACCTTGTAGAGTGAAGCCTTTGAAGAAGCTGATGCTGCCAGTTCCATTTCTGAAGTCAAAATCTAAGGGGAGAGGTGAATCCGATGACAGATCCTGAGGAAAGGAGATTCAATGTACTCCCCTCCCCCCCCCCCTTTTTACTGCAGTTATTTAAAAATTACTTTGCCGATTATCTAAATGCATTTGCGAGAGGGCCATGAATAGACAAGGTCTTTTCCCCTGAGCATTCATTGTAGCTCATAGTATGTCAGTGATGCCTGTTGGTACTGTCAGGGCTCACTGCCTGCCTCTTAAAAATGCTATTTTCAGCTCACTCGATATTCATTTAATGCAAAAGGGGAAGAAAGGGAAAAAAAATCTCTTCCAAAATCTCACCAGTTGTCACTGCATCTACACCTTTGGGATTTAGCCTGACATTTAAAAACTTCATTTCACCAAGGGAGCTCTATGGTGGAAAGTTTTGCATTACAAAGGACTTGTTGATTTTTTAGGATGTAATTAAGAGCAACAGTTTTGTATTCTTTATAGTTCTGGTCTCTTTTAATGCAGAGTTCAGCTTGTGACTACTCTGAATTGTTACCACATACAAGAATGGAAAGAATATAACACATACTTTTTGTTGTCATATATAATAAGCAAAAAGTGATACTCATGCAGCAATGAATGTGTTTTGTATTTCACTGTAGCTAGTCTCTATTACTAGGTGGGAACTGTGATTGTTTCTGTAATCAAGAGATTTATTTCCCTTATATTCATTTGAACAGTGATCAGAAGTTAATAAATGTCAATCATGACAAACCTGAGATGAATTTAAGTCATATTTAACAAAAGGAAGAAATGTTAGGCCAGATTTTCTGGTCCTCTAAGGTCACTTTGTGCCATGTAAATGGTGCAAAGTGGCCTTAAAGTGGATAGAGGTTCTCATTTCTTAGGAGAGCTCACTGACAGCAGATAGCTGGTATAGATGGCTCCATCATCTCATGCAGCAGACAATAAATTCATATGCACTTTATCCTGCTCACACTGAAACCAATGGCCAAAAACCCACTGATCTCAGTGGAAACAGGATTAGACTAGAATAAAAAAACCATTAATAATGTTGCCTAATAACAATCTATCTCCTTTAAATATTCTCAGTGCTCAAGTTCTGAAGGAGAATGACATTATAGTAACAAAAATGGGGGGGAAGGGAATGAAATCAGTATCTTAGATGTTTTTATACAAAGCGAGAAGTATGGGAAATAAGCAGGAAGATCCTGGGATGCTAGTAAATAAACACATCTATGACATAGTTGGCATCACAGAGACTTGGTGGGATACTACGCATGACTGGAATATTGGTATAGAAGGGTACAGCTTGCTCAGGAGGGACAGACAGGGAAAAATGGTGTTGCCTTATATATTAAAAATATATACACTTGGACAGAGGTTAAGATGGAAATACAGAGACTTGTTGAAAGTCTCTGGGTAAGGATAAAAGGGGTAAAAAATGAGGGCGATGTCATAGTAGGGGTCTACTACAGATCACCAAACCAGGAAGAAGAGGTGGATGAGGATTTTTTTTAAACAACTAACAAAACCATCCAAAGCACAGGACTTCGTGGTGATGGGGGACTTCAAGTGCTCAGATATCTGTTGGGAAAATAACACAGCAGGGCACAGCCTATCCAACAAGTTCTTAGAATGTATTGGAGACAATTTTTTATTTCAGAAGGTGAAGAAAGCTTCTAGGGGAGAGGCTGTTGTAGATTTGATTTTGACAAATAAGGAGGAACTGGTTGAGAATTTGAAAGTGCAAGGCAGCTTGGGCGAAAGCGATCACAAAATGATAGAGTTCATGATTCTAAAGAATGGTAGGAGGGAGAAGAGCAAAATAAAGACAATGGATTTCAAGAAGGTAGACTTTTGCAAACTCATGGAGTTGGTAGGTGAGATCCCATGGGAAGCTAGTCTAAGAGGAAAAACAATTGAAGACAATTGTCAGTTTTTCAGAGAGACATTATTAAGGACACAAGAGCAAACTATCCCATTGCATCAGAAAGATAGGAAGTATGGCAAGAGACCATCCTGGCTTAACCAGGAGATCTTAAGTGATCTAAAAGTCAGAAAAGAGTCCTACAAAAAAGTGGAGACTAGGTCAAATTACAAAGGATAAATATAGACAAATAACACATGTATGCAGGGACGAAATTAGAAAGGCCAAGGCACAAAATGAGATTAAACTAGCTAGAGACATAAAGGGTAACAAGAAAACATTCTACAAATTCATTAGAAGCAAGAGGAAGACCAAGGACAGGGTGGGGCCCTTACTCAATGAGGGGGCGAAAACAATAACAGAAAATGCGGAAATGGCATGGGTACTAAATGACTTCTTTGTTTTGGTTTTCAGCAAGAAGGTTGGTGGCAACTGGATGTCTAACATAGTGAATTCCAGTGAAAATGAGGCAGGATCAGAAGCTAAAATAGGGAAAGAACAAGTTAAAAATTACTTAGATAAGTTAGATGTTTTCAAGTCACCAGGGCCTGATGAGATGCATCCTAGAATACTCAAGGAGCTGTCTGAGGAGATATCTGAGCCATTAGCGATTATCTTTGAAGACAGGAGAGATTCCAGAAGACTGGAAAAGGGCAAATATAGTGTCCATCTACAAAAAAGGGAAATAAGAACAACCTGGGGAATTACAGACCAGTCAGCTTAACTTCTGTACACAGAAAGATAATGGAGCAAATAATGAAGCAATCAATTTGCAAACATCTAGAATATAATAAGATAATAAGTAATAGTCAGCATGGATTTGTCAAGAACAAATCATGTCTAACCAACCTGATAGCTTTCTTTTACAGGGTAACAAGCCTTGTAGATGTGGTATATCTTGACTTTAGTAAGGCTTTTGATATTGTCCCACATGACCTTCTCTTAAACAAACTAGGGAAATACAACCTAGCTGGAGCTACTATAAAGTGGATGCAAGACTGGTTGGAAAACTATTCCCAGAGAGAAGTTATCAATGGTTCACAGTCATACTGGAAGGACATAAAGAGTGAGGTTCTGCACGGTTCAGTTCAGGGTCCAGTTCTGTTCTATATTTTCATCAGTGATTTAGATAATGGCATAGAGAGTACATTTATTCAGTTTGCGGAGGATACCATGCTGGGAGGGGTTGCAAGTGCTTTGGAAGATAGGATTAGAATTCAGAATGATCTGGACAAACTGGAGAATTGGTCTAAGGTAAACAGGATGAAATTCAATTAGGACAAATGCAAAGTACTCCACTTAGGAAGGAACAATCAGTTGTACACATAAAAAATGAGAAATGACTGCCTAGGAAGTAGTAGTGTAGAAAGGGAACTGGGGGTCATAGTGGACCACAAGCTAAATATGAGTCAATAGTGTAATGCTGTTGCAAAAAAAGCAAACATGAATCTGAGATGTATTAGCAGGAGTGTTGTAAGTAAGACACGAGTAGTAATTCTTCTACTCTACTCTGCACTGATTAGGCCTCAACTGGAGTATTGTGCCAGTTCTGGGCACCACATTTCAGGAAAGATGTGAACAAATTGTAGAGAGGCCAGAGAAGAGCAACAAAAATGATTAAAGGTCTAGAAAACATGACTGTAGTGAGGGGGTGTGGCCTCCCTCCTAGACTGCAAGGGAGAACCAGACCGGGCTGGTGGGGGCGGAGCTAGAGCCTGCCTGTCTACCAACCCGGAAGCACGGGGGCGGGGCAGGAAGTACAAAGGAGTGGTGCAGGAGGGGAAGGACGTCCCTCCTGGCCCTCCAGGGCTGCCGGCGACCTGGTACCCAGGTGAGCCGACCGAGACCAGATACTCAGGGAAGCGGACCAGGGCCGGTGAAGAAGCAGCGCGAGGCCTGGGTCCCCGGGGTACCCCAGGATCCCCCCACCCGTTGGACCAGGGGATTCTGAGGGGCGAGGACCTGGAGGAGTTGCCCGATGCCAACATGGAGGAGGTGGCCCTACGGAGGCCAGACTTGGAGGAGCTGCTCCTGGAAGGGCAAGGGGATGATGGCGAGGTGTGGGCCCTGACTGGGCCCGACCGGAGGAGCTACCACCCACTGATGGCCCCGAAGAGCTGCCCAACCTGCCACCCCCCGACGAGATCGATGGGTTCTACAATCTGCCTCTGGGCACCTACCCCGATGAGGGTGACTGGACACCAGAACCCCAGGTACCTGAGGGATGGGGGAGGAAGTAGCCCAGAGGAGTAGCCCAGGGGAGGGAAGCTCAGGGGAGGGGAGCCGGGGAGCCGGATGGCGAGTCAGCGTGTTGCGGTTGGGACCCCGCTGACCCCGCGGCATGCCCCTCAGCTACTGCTAGGGACCTGGGCTGGGACGCAGTGGCGTCCCCCTTCCCCTTCCCTGACCACACCAGTGACCCTTAGACTAGTGTGCTACCCCTCCTGGGGAGCTAGACTGCTTGCTGCCCCGCTGGGGCCTTTGAACTGTCTGCTACTCCACCTGGGGAGCTAGATTGCTTGCCGCCCCGTTGGGGGGTGGGGCCTATAGACGGTTTACTGCCCCGCCAGGGGCCTTGAACTAAGTAGAGCTCAGGGACTGTTCCCCCAGCCCCCGAGCTGGGACTACCCCTGCTGAGGCAGGGTAGTGAGGGGGTGAGGCCTCCCTCCCAGACTGCCGGGGGGGGCCAACCAAACCCTCTACAGTGACCTATGAGGCAAGACTGAAAGAACTGGATTTGTTTAGCCTGGAGAAGAGAACACTGAAAGAACACTGATAACAGTTTTCAAGTACATAAAAGGTTGTTAGAAGGAGGAGGGAGAAAAATTGTTCTTCTTAACCTCTAAGGACAGGACTAGAAGCAATGGGCTTAAATTGCAGCAAGGGAGGTTTAGGTTGGACATTAGGAAAAGCTTCCTAACTGTCAGGGTGGTTAATCACTGGAATAAATTGCCTAAGGAGGTTATGGAATATCCATCATTGGAGATTTTTAAGAGCAGGTTAGACAAACACCTGTCAGAGAGAGTCTAGATCAGGGGTGGCCAACCCGCGGTTCGTGAGCTGCATGTGGCTCTTTGCTCAGACAAATGCGGTGCTCAGGAGACTGGGGGAGTGAAATTTATGCGCTGCCCGAGGGCAAGGTAACTGCGGCTCTTTGTCTCTCACTGATTGGCCACCTTTGGTCTAGATATTACTTAGTCCTCCCATGAGTGCAGGTGACTGGACTAGATGACCTCTCGAGGTCCCTTCCAGCCCTATGATTCTAAGTTACTTTTGAAGTAAGGGCAGACAAAATAAATGTTTGAAAAAATGAAAATTGTGCACCATCACTAGTAAATTAAGTGATCACTTAAGGCGCAGTTGTGCTACCCACAATCAACTTCTAAAGTAGTGTATTCCTCAGTGTAAGGGTGGAAGAATTAGGCCTCGACTGTTTCAAAAAAAAAAAAAAAAGTATCTGCCATCGTTCCACTGGACTGTCTATATGTGATTTCTTAAAAGAAATGTGTCACAGACAGTATGTATGTATTAATATTTAGAGAGATGTATTATCTGTTTATTTAATAGAAGAAACAAAACTAAAACAGCTTTAATGCAATGTTAAGGTTGCAAAATCAAGCATTCAAAAGTTGAAGTTTTCTCTTGGAAAATTAGCTGAGCTCTGTTGTACATGCTGTGTATTTAAGAGTGGGCATTAAAGATCATTCTAAGAGCATCCCAATACCAGAGGGTGTGGAGCTCCCTGGTATGTTGCAATGTCAGCTGGCCTGTCCAGCTCAGTGAACCCCACACACAGTTGTCATGATATTTATTTAAAAGGTGTCTTGTAAAATATCACTGGAAAACTAATAACTCATTGATCATTGATATTCTTGTGTGATGTGTGTACATTTAACATGCAAAGAGCTATACAGATATGCTGGAACTATGTGTCTAAAATATATTTAAACCAGGCATGTCAGGAAAATTGATAAGCAGGTTTTTCTTAGTGAATTCTTCCTGTCTACTTTGTGAGCTTTTGACAGTTGGGATACATCAGCACTAATCCAAGCAATTACCTCAAAGACAGGGGAGAAGACTATTTCTGTGGTAAAATAGCAGCAGGTAACATTACCTGGGAACTCATCAGGAGGGAACACTTTGATCAAAATGACATTGACCTCCTAGAGGAAACTGAAGATTGAATCCACTAGGGACCTTTCTGGCTCTTGATATCAGGACAATGAACTTTGGGGGAATAGAAGAAATTGGAAAAAGATTTTGGGTTATCCTTCATCTGAGGAGACAAAGAAACCAAGGTCTTTGGGCTCTGAGTTGGATCCTCACTAAAGACTGGCCAGGCTTCCTGTGAGAATGACTGTGGTGAGAAAGCTACTTTGAACAAAAGGCTCCAGTTTGTTCAGTTTGATATTAGTTTTGGAAGCATATTTTTACTTCTGTTTTGTAACCATTTCTATCCCAATTTCTACTACATGGTATCACTTAAATGTACGTTTTATTGTTAATAAACTTTTTTTACAGTGCTGTATATTCCTTGAAAGTGTAAAATCCTCAGATAATCTAGTCAGCTGGTGTGTATTCTGTCTCTTGGAGGCAGCAAACCTGATAACTTCTGTGAGGCTCCAGGAAGAGGGACTGGACACTGCAGGGGAGATCATTTGGGGATTCAAGACTGGAGAGGCTGTTGGTGTCACCCTGCAAGAAGTAACCAGGCTGGTGACAGCCAGGGTGAGACCACTGTGCTGTGAGCAGGTTACTGGTGTCAGGGATCTGCAAGTTGCCCTGTAATCCCTAGGTGCTTTTGCAATGTGCAAGTGATGACACAACCCTGACTGGTCTGAACCTCCAAAGCATCACAATAATACAAGAGATTATTTTCAACAGTAACAGGAATAGAAAATGCAACATATAATATATGCAACATGGCCACATATTCTGTACATATGTACATATAGAATTATGCAGGACTGGGCTTTTTGTTAGATTTAAATCTCGAGAATCACATACTTTGAATAAAAAAAATTTAAAAAAAAAACCCGTAAGGTTATTATTCTTAGTTATTTTATTTTATTTTGGAAAACATGTTGCACTCTGAAAAAAATTCTACAAGGATTCTTAATTTGTTTTTACAAGCAGATAATAGTATGTTATATTGGATTGTGTTATAATTAACCAAGCCATCAAAAAGGCCTAATATAATCAAATGATTCTCACTCTGACATATGAGCTATTGTAAAATGCACGTGCAGACAGATGGGAAATATATCAGTTGAAAACCTGTCCTGGGAGTGTGGCTATGCAAGAAACCTCTGAGTTTTAATGGGCTTTAACAGAGTATTTGCTGTGTAGCATTTTGTGATGGTTTATTATTATTATTATTATTATTTTTTGTGGTTCCACTTCATCAGTTACAATGGTCTGCCTGAGGCCTGACATCATGTCACTCTTCTGAGCCATTCTGACAGCTCACCAGCAAACTCAAGTCATTACTCACCCAAAACATATGTAGATAGGAATGGGAGAGGAAGAGGCAAAAAACTGAAATCTCTGAGTACAGTTTTGCAACCCATTGTGCACCCGTCTTATAGTAGGTTCATCTAGTCTATTTGTCCCTTGTTTGCTTATGAGGTCATGTGAGACACTATCAAAGCCTTACTAAAGTCAAAACATATCACATCTACTTCCCTCCCCCCCCCACAAGCTTGTCAAAGGAAGATATTAGGTTTTGTTCTTGATAAATTCATGTTGACTGTTACTTATCACCTTATTATCTTCTAGGTGCTTACAAATAGATTGATTATTTGCTCCATTATCTTTCTGGGTATCAAAATTGAGCTGACTGTTCTATAATTCCCTGGGTTGTCTTTGTTACCCTTTTTATAGATAGGCACTATATTTGCTCTTTTCCAGTCCTCTGGGATTTCTCCCATCCTTCATGAGTTCTCAGAGATAACACTTAATGGCTCAGAGATCTCTTCAGCAATTCCTTAAGTATTCTAGGATGTATGTCATCAGGCCCTGCCTACTTGAAATGTAATTCTAGGTCATTCTTGTCTAAGTAGTTTTTGACTTGTTCTTTCCCCATTTAAGCCTCCAACCCTACCCCATTTACAACGATTTTCACTATGCTAGTCATTTCTAGTCATCCAATCACTACTAACCTTTTTGATGAAAACTGAAACAAAAAAGTCATTTAATACTGCATTTTCTGTTATTGTCTTGCACTTCTCATTGAGTAATGGACTTACTCTGTCTTTGGTCTTCCTTTTGCTTCTAATGTAATTGTCAAATGTTTTCTTGCTACTGTTTATGTCCATAGCAAGTTTAATCTAATTTTGTGTCTTGGCTTTTCTAATTTTGTCCCTACATGCCCTACATACAAATCCTATATTTAGTGGAAGTTTTTAATATTCATCCTTCTTAATTAGATGTAGTTTCCACTTTTGCATGACTTTTTTGAGTTTCAGGTCACTCAAGATCTCCAAGTTAAGCCAGGGTGGTCTTTTACTATACTTCCTATCTTTCTTATGCATTGGGATAGTTTACTCTTGTGCCTTTAAAGTCTCTCTAAAATATTACCAACTCTCCTGAACTCTTTTTTTCCCCTTAGACTTGCTTATCATAGAATCTTATCTATCAGTTCTCTGTGTTTGCTAAAGTATGCCTGTCCATTTTCTTTATTCTGCTGTTTTCCTTCCTATTATTCTATAGAATCATGAACTCATCATTTCATGATCACTTTCACCCAAGCTGCCTTTCAATTTCAAATTTTCAACCAGTTCCTCAATTTCTATCAATATCAAATCCATAACAGCCTCTCCCTTTGTTGCTTTCTCCACCTTCTGTAATAAAAATTTATCTCCAATATATTCTAATAACTTGTTGGATAATCTATGTCCTCCTGTATTATTTTCCCATAAAATATCTAAGTAGTTTAAGTCCTCCATCACCGCCAAGTCCTGTGCTTTGGATGATTTTGTGAGTTGTTTTACAATTATAACTTCACAAGCAGTAACCATAAAGAATTTTGGGACTCTTTGTTCACTTTGGTCAACAACAGAAAACTTACAAGACATACTGATCATCGGAGATTTCTGGCATTTGAGGTTAATATCTTCTTAGGGTGGCACATGAGAATTAATCACCATCAAACATTATTCTAGGTATGTATCTAATTGCTTGCTCAGGTTTGGCGTCAAACCCAAATTTCAAACTCAGGTCTAATCCTGATGTACATCTGGATCTGCACATTTCCTTCTACTGCTTCTTTTATTCATAGAGTATTTCACTTTCACCTTTGCTCAGTTTATTTATGCAAGAGGAAAAGAAATTTTATTAAAATGACCAAAAGTGAGTGTGAGTCTTGAAGTGTGACAGTACATCTGAGTTTAATCTAACATTGCATGTACTGTAAAACGTACATAGGAAAGAAATGATGTATTGGTAGGTAGGTTTCCTGCAGAACAACTTCATATCTCAAACATATCATATACTAAAGGGAATCATTAGTAAGTAATGTGGAATATGTAATAAGTATGTAAATATGGAATCATTACTGATCAGAACAGACATGAAAAAATAAGTTACTATGTGGTGCATTTCTACTTCTGTGCCCTGAAGGTGCAGTTAACTAACCTCTTCCCATCATATAACATTTTATTAGTTTTTTCAGTTCCAAAACTTACAGATGAGTTTTACGTCAATTACATAAATTTCCACACATTTGCTTTTTTTTTCCACATAAGGTTTTTTTAACCTTATTGTTACAGGGAATTAGGCAATCAGTTAGATTATCACATGCCTTATTTGGTCTAATTTCAAACATACCCAGCTATGCATGTAATAATGGAAATAATCGCTCTCTCTCTCTCTCTCTCTCTCTCTCTCTCTCTCTCTCTATATATATATATATATAAGTAAAAATAATATAATAAATAATATATATTTTATATCTTATATATAATATCTTATGTTTAAATAGCAGTCTTCATCTAGAAAGATCCTGAAACATTTTACCAACTATATAATCTGAATCACTTCATCCACTGACAAATTGCAACTACTTCGTGGATCGAATATGAGACAATTATTTAACAGGGCAAAGCAACATTACACAAGAGTTTTTAACCGGAATGTAAAAGAGTACTCAATCCATTTAAAAGTGCAAAGGAAATTTAGTGTAATTACCCAAATGCAATTTTCCAAGTCTGAAGTTGTCCTGGATCCTAGAGTATCTTGTCTTTAATGACTACAAGTGGTGAGAACATCCACTTTACATCTCAATGGAGAGACATAATACATAATAATATTATGATTAAAGCAGCATGCCATTGCTTCTATGATAAAGGATGAAAAGACACTTTCACAATAAACCCTTATTTTCACAGGTAGTTTCAGAACCTATTGTTGACATTTGTGTGTGCACACACACCGTCATCAACCTAAGAGCCCACAATAATAATTGGGAAATAGAGGCTCATCTGGGTATTGGAGCAGGCACTACCTCTCTATCACCTTTTTTCCTCACCTCCACCCTATTGGCATGTTTACTTATTTTCAGCTAACCTTAATGAGCCTGCTTGAAGAAAGTTATTTAGCTCCTTTGTTTGCAGGCATCTATGCTTTGTTTTTGCATAATAGATCATTGGTATAATTATTTAAGCCCCTTTCCCCAATGATAAGACAACTGCCAACTCGGTGAGCGATGCAGCACCGCGTGCTTGTGTTTATCACACGTTTTTACTAGCTATGATTTTCTTGCCAGTCTGGGCTGCCTATCTTGCTGCCCAGACTTTCCAATCCTTCCATTTGCTTCTTTATCTCCTCTACCTGATGCAGTTAGCAGGCTCCTGAAATATGAACAACCATTGATCTTTTGTCACATACTATATTTCCTTGGGTCTGTGGGTGGTTGATCATTGAATCCAGGCTTGTATCTTTTCCATTTATTCATTTTTATTATTTCTGATTTTTTCAGCCCAGGCGAACTCTCATGTGCTTGTAAGAAGTCTTTTTTTGCTTCTTACCCTTTGACCTCTAGCAAGGTTATATGAGACAAAATTCAAGATTTTCAAACTTAGCCCCATATCATTACATTTGAGACATTTGACCATGCCTCTAAAGAGCTAAAAAAATGTAATAATTCCCCCTTCATAAACCTAGTGTTATAAATTAATCTACTGGACTGAATGTTTTAAAATAATCTATGAAACAGGGAAGGTTTTACCATAGAGTTTACTGTTGGGCTGATTATATGTTATCTGGAATGTCACTTTACCATGTAGTGTATTGTCACAGGGTGACTGGCCCCTTAATGGAAGATGGGCCTCAGTTCACCTGTGACAAACTTAATTCACATCCCCAGGTGGGGAGAATGAAGGTCACATTACCACTGGGGACAGGTCACCCAAACTGGCCTGCTGTAGAAAAGGAAGAGGCTTGGGGAGAGGAGGTGTGACAAGTGCATGTAGCAGAGGCTGCAGAGAGTAAAAAGGCTTCTAAAATCAGCAGTGAGGAAGACTCCAGTAGGAAAGGAGACTTGTGGAGAAATCAGAGAAGGGCAAACTTCAGGCAAGAAATGCTGGGAGGGCAGGAAGACGGGCCCCAAGGGAAGAGGAGCTGTGCCTGCCTTAGGACTGGGGTGAAAAGAAAACTTAAAAAAACACAATGGGCCTTAGGGGTGAGGGACAATGCCCACTGTGGCACAAGAGAATTTATTTTTGAATTATTTTATGTTAATAAACCAACCCCAAGGAGAGCTGTTGTTATTGGACACAAGCTTTTTGTGGAGTTATTTAGAAGCTTTAGTGAAGGGGAAACTGAGACAGGGCCCCCACAATGCCACCCTAGGTCATGAGGGGTGCTTGAGAGATGGCTGACCCTGTTATATGTAATCCATAGCACAGGTGAGTCAAGAGGGGACAGATTCCTCCTAAATATAGGCAGTCTGTAGAAAGATAGCTACAACTTGACCTAATAATTCATCCTCTGCTGCTTTGCAAAGATGAAAGTAGCAAATGCTTGAAGTTAAATGTTTCCATATGGGTTGGCCTCACTTTACTGGTGTAAACCAGGGGTAATTCTGCTAACGTCAGAATTGCATAACTGAGAACAGAGTGACTCCTATGAAGTTTCCCCTTTGCTTTAATGACCAAGGGGAGTTTCTGCCCCACAGTATTGCTGTCCAACAAAGTAATGTGTCATGTAATAGTGATGCCCTGGGGCCTGATAGATGACTTTCATGATTCACATCTTTTCTCAATTTTCCAATCCTCTCAGTTTGTCAGACATTACATCTCTTAATCCAGAGTAAAGCCTGATCCAAAGTCCAAAGGTCAATAGATGTCTTTGGATCCAGCCCTTTAATGGCTGTCTTCAGGACCAACATCTAAGAGGCAGGTTGCTTCACTGGACTGCACTTCACTTGTCACTTTCCCAGGTACTCTACTGCAGGGGTTCTAAATCTTTTTCTTTCTAAACACTCCCACCCCCTCCAACATGCTATACAAACTCCACAACCCACCTGTTCCACAACAGCTGTTTTTCTACATATAAAATCCAGTGCTGGTGTTAGTGGGTAGAAAGCAGGGCAATTGCCTGGGGCCCCACAAAGCTCCGTTGCTTAAGCTCCAGGCCATGGAGGGGCTCTGGACTCCAGTCCTCAGTGGGGTTCTGGGGCTTCAGCCCTGGGCCCCAGCGAGTCTAAGGCTGGCCCTGCTTGGTTGACTTTCTGAAATCTGTTCACGGCCCCCCCCCACTTGCGAACCACTGGTCTTTGGGTCTCATCTCCCTCAGGTTAAAGTACAAAATAGTAGTGTGAATGAACATAATGACTGTGGGTTTGTGGCGTCAGAGCCTGGGGGCTACATGAAATTAAAATGGAAAATTTTCTATGACCTTAGCCTCTTTCCACTCCCTTCTGTGTATCATGTATATTTTGCAGGTTCCCATCTGAATCTATTGACCAATATAGAAGAATAAGTACCTCAAAGATAATTACTTAATTACTCCCAATTATTTACAGGGTATTTTTGAAAATTTTATATAAACTAATTATGTGATGTGAACTGTTAATAAATACTAAAAGAAATGTAAGCTGAAAAAATAGTAAGCCTAAAATTGGTGAGTGAAAATAACTATCTTATATTGTTCAGATAAATACAAATTAGCATTTTCTTGCTTAAAATTAATTTTGGAAGAGATTTTCAATGGAACAAATGGCAGTTTGTGCTATTGAAGATATCCCTATTGAATAGTTATTTCTAACATCATAAGTAATAGCAGATACTATTGCCCAGTTCACATTTCCAAAGGTGCAGATGTTCCTATATTGAATTTCATTACAGAGCCAACAGCGTCCCTTTATCGGAGAAAAGCTAAGAAGCCTTCATGAAAGACATATTTTCACCAAGTCATATTTTTCAGCTGTTGAAGTGAATCCTGCCATTGGCTAGATTGTTTCAATGGCATGTCACACGTAGTGACATATCAATACTGGTACACTGGCAGGAGAAGAAAGTCTGAGTTTATGAAAAACATGTTTTATGAAAGATATAGAGCTATAGGCTCCCATCTTTTAAGCAAAAGTCCCATATAATTTAAAAGAAATTTATAACTTTTTCTAGGATTTTGGGAGGACCCAGTTATATCTTTGGCCTTCACAACATTCCCTGGCAATGAATACTACACACAGGTTGATTGTGTGTTATCTGAATAAGTACTTCCTTGTATTTGTTTTAAACCTACTGCCTATTAATTTCTTTGGGTGACCAATGGTTCCTGTGTTCTGTAAAGAGATAAATAACACTTCCTTATTCACTTTCTTCATGTCATTCATAATTTTAAAGACATTTACCATATCCCCCCATGTCTTTTTTCTAAGATGAACAGTCCCAGTATTTTTATCTCTCCTCATATGAAAGTTGTTCCTCTAATAATTTTCATTGCCCTCTCTATCCTTTTTCCAATCCTAATGTATGTTTTTAGAGATGGGTCGACCAGAACTGCACACAGTGTTCAAGATCAGGGCGTATCATGGATTTATATAGTGGCACTATGATATTTTCTGTATAATTATCTATCCCTTTCCTAATGGTTCCTAACATTCTGTTAGCTTTTTTGACTGTCGCTGCACACTGAACTGATGCTTTCAGAAAACTCTCTACGATGACTCCAAGATCTCTTTCCTGAGAGTTACTATCAAAAGAGGTAGTAAATCCTCCTGTAATCACATGGGCGGGAAGTTGAAATGGTGTAATGCCATAAGAAGTGAAAATCCAAAAGGCAGTAGCATGAAACATTTGTGATGCCAAAATGGTTGTCCAGTCAGGTAGCAGGCATAATTCAGAAAGCTGCTTGTGCCACTCAATATCCTCCCCCAAAACTATGTGCAGTGCAGGAAGAATAGCATTGGAAACAAGATTGTCCTGTGTGGCCTTAGCTTGTAATATTTTAAAGAGGCGAAAGGAATGTTGTACAGCTTAGCTCTGCTCCTTGAGGACTAGATTTTGCTACCATTATTCTGGTTGTGAAATTACATTTATACTCCCTCTGAGATCCCTTTACACTGCCGGAGTGGTATAAAGCAGCCTTTGTTTAAATGGGAATCAGGAACATTGACTTCAGTGGGACTAATCTTGTTTGCAAGCACTCACCAGTGAGAGTAAGGGTTTTCAGAATCAAGCCCTGAATGGTTGAATCCTTGAAGAAAGTGGGAGTCTACACGACAAAAATGACACATTAAATTGTATTAAATGTAGGATAAACAGAGCCACCTTCAAATAAACTTTACAAGTTGGCTAATGGCTTAACATGATGTTTACCTGATGTAACACAAATACACCATCAGAAGAGTAATGTAATGGATAAAGGCAACCTTCTTTCTGTTGCTGCCAGATAGCTGGCTACCAGAAAATGTGCTTGTTGGAGGCAATATTGTGTGCAGGGATGGACAGACAAAGGGTGCAGAGGCTGCTGAAATCATGGTGGTCTTTCAAATACCTGGGCAATTTCTTTGCCTTGCTAGGCATGTCTGAAAATTTTGTGGACAGGCAAGACACAGTCTGGGAAAAGGTTTTATTGTGCATCTTATGCTCCCAGAAAGTTTGCAAGCAACCAAGAACACCAGAAAACTGCACTTTGCATCTCCAGCACTACTTAGCAGTATCCAGTACCACCACCAGCTTCCCCACTATCTCTAGCACCAGGCTGTAGCAATACCATCCAGCAATCAGCCATAACCCTTAATTACCCAGTGACCATCACCACCACCCCCACCACGACCTTTCAGCACCCAGGACAGTACTTAAATGGAGAAAATTAAGGTTGGTTTCTGCCTGCACTGACAGTGTAGGAAGAGAATGGGTGTCTGCCTGATATGCTTTAAGAAAATTAAGGATAAAAGTGCTAAAGCACAGTACAAAGTTTATTTTTAAGGGAAAACCATAGTACAAAATCATATGTGTCAGAGTTTCTGATCCTTTGCATGATTATTGCACAAAGAAAGTTTTGAATAAATGCTTTTTAATTTACTCTGTATTTGATATGGTCATGGGATACAAGGGACCAAATAAGGGACCACTTTAAATTACGAGATATCTGGTGACCCTTTGTCATCCCCCAATGGGATAGGAGTATAGGTAAGGAAGTAGTTGTCTGCCTGCACAGTCAAGGTGAGTGGATGTGAGATCTAAAATGAGGGGAAAGCTGTTCAAAGATGTGGGTGGTTGGGGTCTGTGGGGTCAAATATGCAAAAGTGGAAAGAGGTATGTCTATTGTAGTCCATACTGGTGATATAGCATTCCTGCTAGTCAGTCAGCCATTTCGTCCCTGGTCATGCAATTCTTCCATTCTATATGCCTGATTTGAAACACTCCCATTGCTCCATTTCACCAAGTATATTGCAGCATTCCCTGCCCTAGCAGCAAAAACCTCATGGAACTAACCTGATGTTTGTTCACTCTGTTTGTACATTATATCCCTTTCCTCTAACCTTTGTCTGTTTTGGATTGTAATTTCTTCAACACAGGAACTGTCTCTTACGATGCATTTTGTGAAGTGCCTAACATGATGAGTCTCCATACTGGTTGACCCCTAGGTATTACTGAAGAACAATTAAATAATAATGATAGTACTTCAGGCATGCTGTTGTGCAATATAGTTTCCCTTTTAATTTTTTTCTAATCTACCAGCCATTCTGCACCATTAGGCATCATGTAACTCATCGTTTATACTTAAGTTTTAGAGTGTTCCCTATACATTTGTACATATGACTATTGCTGGTATAGTGGTAGTTAATTATGCAGTCTACATATCAGTATCCAAATGATCCACCTGTTGGAATCTATCCAAGCCATTGTTTAACTTTTCAGTGCATCACTAACTCTTATGATATTCTAGAGTTGCCTCTTTGCCAGCACAGTTAAGGATATGTCAGAAATTCCATTATAAAATTCTAGCTTCAGAAGTTAATAACTTGGCTATAAAAATTCCCTCTGGGTGAAAATTTGGCAAACAAGGTCTGAGCCAGGAACCAGGGTTTTTTGTTTAAACTGAAGGGAAAACAAACCCACAACAAAAACCTGATTGGACTAGTTTTAAGATATACAATTAGGAAAAAAATAGTAGCTCATGGATTAAAAATGAAATTTGACGTGCCATTACTGAAACATAGGGTCTAATTGCTCTTAAGACATTAACAAAAAATACAAGAAACTTTCAAAAGGCAGGGATGTAAACTCACTGTAAATCTTTCTAAAGGGAATTTCTAAGTGTTTATTTGCTATAATCAATTATTCATTTCCCTGTATCAATTTATTTTTCTAAGACCGAGGAAGGATTCACCCTAAGTGAGGGCAGGTGTTTTAATTGCCACCTGCCCTGTCTTTGGTTTTGAGGAGAGATTGGAGTGTCTTTTATTTCCACCAGGAGCTTCAGAGGGGCTTTGCTTGTAAAATCTGATGAGGTGAGGGGACAAAATGAATCACCAGCCTCTGGCTATCCTAGCCAAATCCCTTCCCTGGTTCCCACTGTTGAGACTACAGCTATTTTGAGCTTTCCTTTGTCATAGCTTCTCCCTAGAATATTTTTTGCCGGTAGTGCTCTGTATCTGGGTTTCTGATTGTGGAAACCTGCATGGAATTTGTCTCATTATATTTAAAAATCTGTTTTGGCAATATAATAGGCCATCTGGTGATTTTTACATTGTCCTCTGCTGGATGGAATATGCTCAAGTGTTTGTATTTTTATCAGTCTCATTCTCTGGTGGTTAGTGGCATGCAAGATAGTGTAGAATGTGTTTCCCTTGATTCCAGTGAGTTTTAGATTAGACCCATATCATCATTGCTTGAAGCTAAGAGAAATCCCCTTTCAGATTAATGGGTAGAGAGACTTGTTTTTTTGGTAGAAAAGATCACGAGTTATAGTTTATGTTATGTAGTTACAAAAACAGATGCCTTTTGTTTTCTATGTATTTCACCTTTAGATTTGTAGGCATTTTCCCAGTGTGCACAGGTCAGCAGCCATTTCGCTGTCAGAGTTCAGTGCAGATCATCAGAAGATACATTTTGTGCTCTCATACAGTGTTTTTTCTTGTTTTGCTCTTCTCTTAATATAGCAAAAGTTATTCTGACTGAAGGAATCTATTTTCTCTATATGTATGGGGGGGAAAGAAACATTTCTTATATAGAAAATTAAATTATATTTCCCAAGATTGAAAACTGTCTCCAGCCTAACAGTAGCAAAAGCAACAGTGGAAAATCGAACCCTTCATTTAGGTAATGTATGAACTTCAAGGCCTAATTTGGGTCATCTAAATGCTTGCAGTATTGAGAGTGATAGCATCTTCTTTTTTCCAGTTTTTATTTTAAAGAACAACAGAATCCAGGAAATTAAATTAAAAACAAACAAACAAACAAAAAAAGAAACAACCCAAAGAATATCTTTTCTTAATGGAAAGTTAATTTAAACAGAAACAAATAAAAAACAAAACATTTGTAACACAGACATTTATGTTACAAGCTTCTTGAAAGTTTACAACATTTTCTATTGTAGTTTTTCTGCTTAAATATTTCATTAAAATATTTGTCTTAGAATGTACAAGGTAGGCCATAAAAAAGGATAGTACATCTGCGTTACTATTACTGTTAGAACCTTTTGGCTCAAGTGGTTAACCAAAATGTGGGGTCCTATTTCTAGTAGGAGAAATGATGGAGTCTGGTATTTCTTTGATGCCATCCTGTTTATTTACAAAGAATGTACATAAAGTTCTGTTTCCTTGAACACGGTAGCAATCAAACAGGAATACAGTTTATTTACTTGCAGTTCCAAGCCTCTTTCCAGCCAGCACTCAGCCTAAAAGATCTCTCTAACCCTTCTCTCTATCATGCCAGAAAACTTCAAGGAGTTGGTGTGATTGCCAAGTACCAAGGATAATATTACTATGCATTTGCTGACTTTTGTGATTTTTAACAATGTAGATTTAACCTTTTTATTTATTTATTTACTTATTTATTAATTTATTTAGTGGAATAACATCCTCTAATAATGAATTCACAAAGACTCAGACCTAAACAATTACATGTACACATTTTATTAACATATAAATAAAACAAATACCAAAGTGAAAGTTACAAGCATGCACTACTGAATATTGTCACAGATCCTTTGGGCTTCTATGTCTGTGGATAAATTTTGATTATGTTAACAGTCCTCAACTGGATTGTGATTGTCACCACTTGGAGAGAAAAAAATCTCCATCATCATCTTCCAGGTCATGTGACTTCCAGGAATCCAAACGTGCAGGAGAAGTTCAGATACTTGTTTTCGATTCCCTTACAAGATAATGACAAAAAGATAATTTTTGTCCTGTGTGTCAAGATTACAACAAAAATACCTTCTTTTATTCTATAGCACATTTTGGTTTGGTTTGGTTTGGCCTTCTGCACACCAGTACTTGTTTAAGATCATTTACCGAAAAGCATTTCATATTGCTCCTAATTTAAAATCTGGTAAAAATGTTTAAAGATAGTGGTCTTTATCACCATTGTGAGGCTCATTTTCTCACAGAGAATAGCTAACTTGTTTGCTTTGCACTGTTGCAGATCTAAAATCTGTGCAGAGGCCATGATTTGACTTTCAATAGCTTTACTTTTAAAACTAAAACCAGGGTATCCAGTTGGATACCCAGAAAATGAGGAACACAATTAATGACCACCTGTGAAAGGTTTCATTTAAGTGACTTGCCTCACATGCCATAGGAAGTCTGTGGCAGAGGCAAGGATAGAAGACAATTATCCAGGGCACCATTCAACTGCTTTAACCATAAAATACTCTTCTTTTCCTGTAATCCTTTGCCTCTCACACTACACACTTTCCAGCACTCTGTGCCATCCCTGATGAAGAATTGGATCAATCTAGAAGCCAGAGTCTCCAACTGGTTGCAGCGGTAGACACGGCTTCTCTGGTGCCTTTGGGGAAGGCTACTGGTGCTCAACCAACAGGTCCTGGGCACCAGTTCAACTCCCTGAGTTTGCCCCTGGGAATGCTGGCCAGCTTCCAGAAGATGATCTTGAAGTTTTTCTGGCTGGAACTGCACTGGGTCTCTGCAGGTGTCCTGAGCATCCCCCTGGGGGATGGGGGATAGGGCCTGGTCTGCATCCACAGCCAGGTCCACACCTTTCCCCTTCATGCCCTGCAGAGACTCTTTCACAGTGTAGGTTGCCCGGCATGAAGCATGCTGCCACAACCTTCCTCCTCCACCTCCAAGGGCTCCGATACAAACAGCAGCTCTTCTATCTCCACCTGAGAGGTTTTCTGAGGTGCTGGTCTTCTACCAGGAGCTGGAAGCTAATTTCAGTGACCAGGTGCATAGCTACCACTCTGGGGGGTGGGGGGGGGGAGGGAACCACTTCACAGAACCCCTGCTACATAACCCCCATCTCCTTGTGCTATATGAGCATCCACATTTTTCAAAGCATCCTCCAGCACTGTCTATGGTACTGCCCAAGTATTTGACAGTTGCCACCGGATCAATGTCCCATCTGGACAGGTTAACACTGAGTTGATTGTATTCTGGAGCTGGAGACTGCTTGATGGTGATGGCCATGGATTTAGTTTTAACTGGATTAAGCACCAACATCAATGCATGGGCATTGATGGATTTTACAATTTACACAGTGACATGCACTCTTTTTTGGCCAGATTCACCTCTTACAACAGTGGCTAATCTATACAATGTAAATAACATATGAAGCCCTCTCTGTCTGTGTTGTATTATTTTATCACCTTGGAAACAGCAACAACCAATATAGGCTTTTTGAGCGAGGTTTTTTTATTACCACTTTCTTTACTGATATTCACTTATAATACTGATTCTTTTAGCTGGTGTTGGCATGTAGCGTTCCAAAGTAGTCTTTTTTATTTTGTGATAATAGGTAATCTGGGACAGATGGGGGTTTATTATGGCTGGTTAAGACATCTGTGTTTACTTATAAATATAGCATTTGTATTGTTCCCTGAAAAGATATTTTGAAAGTCACTATGTATCTAATTGCAAGTCTTTAGGCATTTCAGCTCCGTTGGAAGCCTAAAGCAATTGTAGTCTAGCTAGAATAGCTGCCTAGTTTTATCCATTGTTGGATCTTCAATCCATGTTTACTTCTCCTCCCTTTCCCTTTTTCCTTATTTCATTCTATTGCTTTAGCTTTTTTGTTGCCTCAGTAGTCTACATGACCAGACAAACTTTTATACGGACCACAATGAAGTCTGTTCCCACAATGAAGTGACCCCTAGCTTTTTTTCATTACAAGTATGAATACCTCATATAATAGAGCGCACAGTTGGAACAAAATCCAGTCAGGAAAGAAGGGGGTTAAAATCCTGCAGTGGAAAAATAGTAGAGAATCTGCTTCACTCTAAAGAAACTGCCAGTACTGACAATCCTGGAGACTGTCTCTGCAGCTGGGGCTCATTAAGGAACAAGGAATAAAGAATTGCTAAGCATAGGACAGCCAGTTGGCTTATTCCCAGGGGGGCAGAATTTCTCTACAAGGTGCTTGGGTTAGTAAACCTCTGGAAGGGGCAACTGAACCTGTCTTCCTGCTGGCACTGAAGCCAGGAGGAGAGAGAGAGTGTTTAAAGGAGGGAGAGATGTTTGTTTGTTTGCAGGCAAAAGCAGATTTTGCTTAAACACGGAGGCAAAAGGATGATAAAGGGACTGTTTGTTCAATTTCCCTGAGGGCAGGGGATTGTGTTTAAGGGGCTGAATTTATTTCCATTTCCCTAGGGATAAGTAGCTCTTCTTAACTTTGAAAGCAGTGTCTACCTGCCATTTTCCTAAAATCAGAGCAGTGGACGGCTTAATCAGCCAAGGGAACTCTTCAGTGTTAAAACAGCAAAGGTCCTGGATTGTGTTATACCTTGAGACTAGAGAGCACAGCTGTGCAACTTTGCAGAGGGTTTGTCTATCTAAAAACCCCTGCTGACACCAAAGTTTCATTAGTGTAGCTCTGTGCGCCCCAGAACTGTGCGGATGCCTGACAACTTTTTCACACTCTAATATGGAACAGCTAGTCAAATCTGGGATCTGAGTCCAAATCTTCAGTATATCCCACTTCCATTTTACAGATGGCTACTATAGGGTGAGCTGCAAGAACATGAATACTGAGATTACCCTCTATCTTTAAAAACTAGGACCAAATTCTACCCTATGTAAAAAGGCTCATTCAGCAAATCCCTTAATATTTGTATCAGACAGAGGACTGAAAATCATAGTAAAAGACCTTTATTAAAACATGTGACAATGCCTTTCATTTAGTCCTGGTGTGCACACAACATTAATTGACTTCAGTGGGAATCAAAAGGGTGCAACAATGCAGAATTATACCTTACGCTTGGCTCACTTAATGTATCAGTGAAATGTATACAGTCACTACACATTACAAGAGTTCAACACAGACAGTGTAGTGTATCCAAATGAAGGTATAGGAGAACTGAAGATGGAAAAATGAAATTTACTTAGGGCAACTAGGTTTTCTCCCTTGACCCATGTGAAAATTGCCTTTTTTTTTTTTGTTTTTGCAATAACTACAAGGGATCAAAATATGTATTGTCGGTTATCCTTAAAAATATTTCTGCAGCACAGTTTTCCTTCATATCATGTGGAGGTACTGCTTCAGTATTAACTCAGAGGAAAGAATGCCACCTGCTGATTCATCTCTGCTCAGTAGTGAATAAAAAAAGGTTGAACTAAAAGTACAGTAACACTGATGCTCTCAGGAGTTCTAAATCTTCCCAGGGCCAAATGGCAGGCCTTTTAAATATACAGAAAAGACTTATAATGAAGGATACAGGAAAAATATGAGGGTAAGTATTTTTCTGTGATGTGGGGATAAGTAGTTTACCTTGCATCCAATTTTACTATAACCTCAGGTTCACGATTCAGCATGTCGTCTGTAATACACAGTAACAAACTGAGTGCACCAGGTTTGTGGGTAAGAAAAAGTAGAGTTATCTGTTTTGGCGGTTACATAGGGATGGTTCTCAGCTCACTTTTATTCTGAAATGCTGTATGGTAGGTAACTTGTTTAAAGCATATTTTACTTAATAAAACAAACAAGACACTCAAACAGTCGGTTTCTGTTATTTCCATGCCCAGAACAGTTCATAATACATTGGTAGTCCATTGTGATAGTCAATGATTTGTTAATTGCATATTAGGAGTTAGATTGTTCAGTTGTATCTGCAACACAGTAATAATAGGTTAGTTATGTTAACTAATAAATATAGATATAAAATCTCAGTGATCAAAATTCTTAGCCTTAACGACATATGAAGCCTGCTCCTGGACTGAACAGTTTCACAATATATTTTCCTAGCATTTAGTGAAGGTTTTCATAGATTGCAATGAATGCAGAATGCCTCCCATTTACCAGTCCTCAAGATACTATTCTACTATCAATGGATCATGAGATGGGATCTACAATACCATGCATCCTGACAGGCAAGGAAGGAGCTGAAAATTTTATATGTTCAAAGATGACATGGCCCTCCCATTAGCATGGCATGCTGATCATGAATATAGAGCAACTAGCTGAGGCACACTAAGCCCCTGGAAATCAAAAGGAAGCTGCCTGAAAAAACCCTGGATTACAAGGAAAAAGTAGATTTTTTTTTTCTTCCAGAGCCACTTAACCTCCTGCTTTCTACCTCTATCTCCAGTTTCCAGTCCTCTGTTTCCCTTGCTAAGATTGTTTTGTGTGTGTATTTACTACCTGCACCCAATTGCCATTACAGGCCACTGTCTATCCTAGCTGCTGGCAACCTGACAGAATCAGGCTCAAATTTCTCCTGTCCATCCCTGGTTTATTCATTTTGCAGGAAGTGAGTGTGTTGGAAGCTGGTAGGGAAGAGAGCCAGAGAAAAAATGGGGTAGAGGGAAGCTTGAGGGATGCCATGAATGGGATGTATAGAGATCAAGCAAGGAAACAGAGCCAGGAGGAAGTTTGAAGAAAATCATAGAGGAGGAGGAACATAAGGCAAAAGGTATGAAATTGTGTTAGAAAAGGAGATATTTAGCCCTCAGGGTAGAAGGGGCTTTCCAATTTGGAGGATGCAGATGTTTAGCAACATGTTGTTTGAATGGATGCATGTTAGCAAAAAAGTTTATTCATATTTTATTGAGGGCCCTGTCATGGGTTTCACTCACTGCTAGGGCACCTCCTCCTGCCTGCTTAGGATACTAGCTCCTTCCAGTTCTGGTGCTCCCTTCCTCACCCCATGTCCCTCACACTCCAGGGCTCAGCTCTCCACCCAAGTCATTGTGGTCATTCCATTTCAGGTTATGAAGTCCCATCACCATTAGACAACTGTTCCAGGCACTCTTCAGCTTTCCATCAACAGCTTTTAGGAGAACCCTGGCTCTCTCACTACTCTGTGTTCCAGTGCAGAGACCCTATATCCAGAAATGTTGTTCTGAGACCCTGTTGTTTCTTCTGGCCCCTTGCCTACTTCTTTGTTCTTATTTTCTGACATCCCCCTGAATTTATCAGACCAAATTCCCTCTTTCCAAGGAGGGATTACAGATTATCTAATTCTGTAATCCTAGAAATACTTTTCTTCTGCTTCCATACTTAGTCTACTCCCTTTATAGGCCCTTTCTGTTGTCAGCTTCCTAGCTTTCTATCAGCCCTGTCTGTTCCATCTCAGCTGGGTTCCATCTTCAATCAGCAGTCAAGCACTGGCTCTTCCCCAGGTGCAGCCTATCAGGTTAATTGATCTCACTGTGTGCTGCCTTGTTCTACTGGGTAGATGCTCCAGTGCAGGCAGGTCTGACTTTTTCTGATCTGGAAAAGCGTTTGGATCCAGGCACAGACCAGAGTTAACTTATATTGTCACTAAGAAGGCCTGCTTAATGAATAAGTGAGTGAGTTTAATCTTTTTACTTTTGTATTTGATTGTAAGAAGCACCTGACTCTCAAGTACTTCTAGGGCATGATATTAGGATGTTATGTTCATAAAAAGTGCTTTTATTTTGGAATATGGCTGAAAGAAATGTTTGAGTCTTAAAGGGGTAGGAGACTTAATGTTTGTGTTTTGTTGTTAAACCAACCACAAAAATTTTAAACTTCACTCTTCAGGAATAGGCTCTTTAGTAACCAATTATTATTTCAGGCTTTGAGCTGCCTTTTGATCACTCACTCACATTTTGTTGTATGTGAAATAAAACAGTCTGATTGTAGACTTTAGGTATTCTGTTACCTTTCCTATCACTTCACAAGAACACAGTCAAATTTGAAACAGAAGTATGCACAGTATCTTACACAAAAAGCCTTCAATATTGTGTATCTTTGGAGTTGACTGCACTGGGAATCATACCTAGGTGATGTTTGGAAAATAGTTATTTGTACCTAGATGTTGAAATGTGATGTGTGTCTTGATCATTTATTTATAAATAAAGGTTTAGGCAATGGGTGCCAGAAAGTACAATGAGCCCAAATCAAAGCTAGAGACATCAGTGGGCCTGCCTAGTCTCTTGTGGTAGCTAAAATTAGGCCCAAGCTATGACATGTGTTTGTGTAGCTGTAGCAGACAAGAACAAAGTTACAATAGACAAGGTGATCACAGAGATATGTAGCTGTTTCTTTTGGATTTCCCCCTCACCTATAATGAGAATTTGTGTGCTCATAAGTAAACCCCTCAAAACTTGCGTCCTTCACATTTACAATATTGGGTCAGTTAATGGTCTGATTTACATGAATTTATTGGGTGTTGGTGCATGACACTAAGAACTCCATTTGGGGTTTATGAAAAAACACAGTCTGCAAAGGAGGGTAAAATAAATGTATGATTTTACACTACATTTGATTTCTATATGTAAACATATGGTTCGCACTCAATTGCCTGCAATTTGATAGTTTGTATGGTCTTGGTCTGGAATTTATGTAAGTCCTTAAAGGAACAGTAATTGGACACATTTTTGTTAGTTACACTAATACAATGGAAAAAGAGGATGCTATGGCATAAATGTCTCAATGATAATAATTAGGTTTCCTCTTTGCCAGATTCATAGAATGGATTTTGTATCCCTGGGTGTGTCGTTAGCAATTAGTGTAAACACTGTCTGGCTATTGAATCCCAAATGTAATTTTACCCCAGAAAAATAATTTTCACTCTTCTTTTCTCCTCAGAGTAAAATAAAGCACACAGTGGGCTGGAAATGAATTCTCTTTACCTCTGTGTATCAATTACTGATGGTTCTCTCCCAGTAAATTACTGTATATGAAAGAGATTAATATTATTTAAAGAAGGGGAAAATGATTATAACCTCGCTCATAACTTTTTTTCACATTCTAATTTCACTTTCACACAATATTCTCTCTTGTTTTTTTCCGCTTTGAAAGAAACTGAAACAGCCTGGATTGTAAAGTTTGGATAGCAGGATATCAAGATAGCTTTCATTTTTCAGTCTTTCAGAAGTTGTTAAAAATATTCTGAGGGCCTCTTCTATGGGAGGATTTAATGAGATTCAGTTACAATGTTGTTCAAATCTACCTTTAATAATGTACTTGTGAATCAAAATTATCTTCACTTTATCATTCAATGAAGCAACAGGAAAATATGAGTAACGTCCAAAGGAGTTTGAAGAGGGAAATACTAACATGAAGAACAAAATGAACATGTCTTGGCAGTGCTTTGAAACCTCTTGATTCTTTGATATGCTGACTCGCTAATTAACCACCCAAAATCAATATCTGAAATTACCATCTTTCTTTTTAGAAATCTCAACACACACTAATATCCTTAAAGGAAGACTTGTAAATCACTGTGTTAATATACGGATAGTATAAAAAAAATGCAACGTAGATCCTTATTCACTTTTAGTTGTCTAAAACACAGAATTTTAGAAGTGTACATTTGATACCCTTTAATTTGCTGTAATTCATTTTCAAACAAAGGAATTTTTATTTTGTAATTGTTAGATAGCCATCCTCCTGTTTTGTTGTTTGATTATCTTGTCACATCTTCCACAGCACTAGGGATATTATGGTTGCCCTTCTGCCAAGGGTAGCAAATATCAGGCCTTGCAGATGATTTTCCCCTTTGAGGATAAATCAGTGACATGGATTCAGGGTATTTTCTTAGTGTAATTTCACTATTTACATGATATACACCAGTCCTTGAACACAGGCAATTACAAACAATCCACAGTCCATCTTCTATTAAAGGTTCCACCTCTCATCTATCAACTACTTCCTTGTTCCCACCAAGTTATTTGTCTTCTCATAATAAGTCCTTTGCCTTTCAAAGATTTTACTTCTTTTTTGGGCTGTGAGCTGAAAAGGGATGTTATTCCTCTCCCCTTTATCTTCACTGAAAAATATAGGCCTGGTTTATTCAATTACCTAGTTTTGCCCAGATTCTAAATTGTGATTCTTGTACAAAGACCTTTCCTGCTATGTTCTTTTTTTATTGTCTAATAAGGTGTTCTTCACTCTTAAGTAGGTAGTTGAGGCCCTAGCATTTATAGTGGAGGGGGTGGGGAAATCACTCCTTTGTCATCCATTTCCTCTCTCTCTCTCTCTCTCTCAGTAAGCACATAAGGCTTTTTCCTTATTTTTTCCTATATATCAACTTCTTTATGCCTCTCTACTTTTCCTGTCCTTTTCTTTCTATTGATTTGCATAAGCCTCTGCTACTTCTCCCTCCATCTAATTTCTGCAACATGCTTTCTCTTTTCCCAGACCATAGTCAGTACAATTCCAATACTAAGCAAACAATCGTACTACCCCCCACCCAATCCCCTTCTAGCACCACCTAATCAGTATAGAATTTTTTTTTTCTCTTTCCATGTGAGAGCTTAGCTCCTGGAACAATAAAACCAATACACCTCTGGAAAAAAAAAATACACCAGTTTATTTCTCTGCCTTCAGCTCTTTTTTCATCCCCTTTCTGAAATATATTCTTATTAATAATGGTCCTTACCTTTGTGACTTCCTTAATCTTGTGTGTGTCATCTTTAGTTCCCTTCTATAAATCTGAATAATAAGTCTCTGAACATGAAACTTTTCAAATAACATTTCAAATAATAGCACCTTTAACCCTTGGGATGTGGACCTTAACCTGGAAGTCTGTAACCCATAGTGGAAATACAGCAAACTCCATTAAAATCATTATTTTTTTGGTTTTTTTCTGCTAATCCCTATTTGTTTAAATATGAGTACCAGTAGATCCAGGAATAAACCAATAGATCCACTGGTTTGTTCCAGTTAGTTGGTGACTTCAAACCAGTTGCATATTTTCAAGTGGAAGTTCCACTGGGATAACCTTGAGTTAATTGATGTACACATTTACTTTAAAATTCACCATTCTCTAACATCTTTCTTCTTTTCCTCCCATGGTTTAAATTGTGTTGTGGGGTTTTTTTTTTTTGGGGGGTCTTATCCTTCTTTGTTTTGTCAGTTGCCAGTCTTGCATTTCTGGTGTCATCTCTTAGGTAGAGCAGGTTAATTTTTGATGCCTAGCAGTTCAGCCTAACATTCAGTTTCAGTTGTGATGTTCTAATTTAATAAATCCTGACCTTTGTGTGAGAGAACTGGATTGAAGAAAAAGCTTCAGTGGTACATGTGAGAGGACGCCACAAGATGTCGGTTCAGGGCTTGATCATATGATACATCTGAAAAATTGCTATGGACACACAGTCTGTACTTCTGGGGTACAGTCTCTTCATTTCGTGTTGAAGTCAGGTGAGAGTATAACTAAGCAATTACAGGTTGTGCTCTGCAAACTCTCATTGTCTGTTTCACCCAGATTATAGCCGATTCAGAATGTCCAATAACTTTTGTCAGTGTGTTTGAGTGGCAATAGTTAGTGCATAATGCAGTCATACACCTCTTAAATTATATTATTATACAGCTGTTTTAAAGGTCACATCATAAACTAGCAAACATTAAAGAAACAGAAATAGCATAGTTCATCTCTTAGACTCCCTTGCTTAATTAAGATAGGTATAAATAATTGCAAACAGAAGAGCTGTGGAATGCAGAATGTATTTAAAAAAAAAAAATTCTTAAAGTGCCCTAAAGATGTTTGTCAAAGACTCTGCTGCCCAGGTGCTGACAGACATATCTGGTACACGGGGGTACATCATTTATCAACGTTTGTTATCCTCCACACTTTTCCTTTCAACTTGTGAGTCTTCATCACCCACTTCCCTTGCAACACTTGCTTAATGTTACACTGATCCCCTGTTTTGGGCCATCCCATTTAAAAACGTCATCAAACCTTGGATTTAGTCAAGCTTAAATGAAAAATAACTGTTTAGACCCATGTGGTTTGAGTGATGTCTGTCTAAACTAATCCAGCTATTTCTAGGCTGCCAATCACTTTTATATTAAGTTAGTAAATTCAAAGTAGCATAGGATTATAAAGAAAAGAAGGCTGTGTTCTCACTGTCCTAAAATTTGGTTGCTTATAATTTTTTTTGGATTCTTTTATTGCGGATGGGCACCTGCAATATGGTACATTTTTTCATTGGCTCTGAAGAAGGGCCTAGATCACATTCTGATCTTCTCTATGAAGCTGTTCCATAATGTAGGACCTGTTGTGATAATAGGGCCTACAAATTTACTCACTGTGAACTCAACTGTAAAAAGTATGTGAAAGTTCATAAGACATCACAATAACCTATAACAACAAAGCTGGTTGGCAAGGTGGTGGAGAGAATTAAAAAAGGAGACAGATGTATTAGTCTAACCAAAAGGGCCTACAGATATGGTTCAAGGACTATGTTAAAATCATGCTTCGTGAAACAGAAGATGTGGAACTGGAAATTAATTAACAAAAATTGGTGTGTTTGATATTAGGTCTAATTGGTGGATAAAATAGGCTATTCTATGCATCAGTCCCTTTTGGGAAGGAAGATACTTTGGGTGGAAAATAGGTAAGAACAGAAAAAGGCTACTGGAGCGAATGTCACTATCATGGCTGCTACCCTCACCATCTCATGGGGCCCAGGGGATTCTTAGTATTAATCCTCAGGGTTGTCCTGACCAGAGGGGGCCACAGAGAGGGATCCAGATAACATCATCCCCACCCTACCAGCTCCAGCTGAATTTGAAACATCACATGAAAGGAAATAGGATTGGCTTTTAATGATAGCCACAACAACAGGGTCAGCTGATGCCATCTAAAACAATGGTTCTCAACCAGAAGTAGACAGAGGTTTTCCAGGGGGTCCATCAACTCATTTAGATATTTGCTAGTGCTTTTTATGTAGCCTGTTGTAAAACTAAACAAAGTCAGTATAAATCAAAATTACATACAGACAATCACTTGTTTATACTGCTCTGTATACTATATAATGAAGTGTAAGTACAATATTTATATTCCAATTGATTTATATTATAATGGTAAAAAGAGAAAGTATGCAATTTTTCAATGATAATTTGCTGTGATAGTTTTGTATTTTTATGTATGATTTTGTAAGCAAGTAGTTTAAGGAAAGTGAAACTTTGGGGTATGCAAGACAAATCAGACTCCTGAAAGGGGTTCAAGTAGTCTGGAAAGGTTGAGAACCACTGATCAAAAAGACTGTCATACAAGGAATTTTTTCCTTCTAAAAACTCTCTCCAGCTAAAAGAAAAGGAAACAAGAAATGTTAAGATGAAAGTCTTACCTAATACTTCACATTTCAAATGCATTAAATGCTTTTCCTTAGTCTCTGTATTTTTAATAAAGGATTAAAAGGCTTTTTAATCATGTCTTTACCAAGCAGGCTGCAGTCTCTGATTACCAAACCCCAGACCATGTTTAACCCTCTTCAATGTCGGCTAGTGACTGTTATATGTTAATACCTTTTGTCCCATATATTCCATCTAAATTAAAACAGACCTAGCTTCCTAAATTGTAATCAGCTCCCAAAAGTTTCACACTGGCCATGGTTAATTTACATGGTTAGTTAATGCTGATTGCATTAACCTTAAATGATTGTAAATTGAAAGGCATGGACTAAAATAGCCTGATTTCAGCCATTAAAGGTCTTAATGGTTTAGACCAGATCCTTGAATTGAATTTGGAAGCAAATGGGCATTAGAGACTATAGCACAGACACAGTGCTCTATCTGTGGCTACTCCCATTTAAAGGGGCCACCACCTTTTGTCAAAGTAGGAGTTTGATTGGCTGGTCTTGACAGAGTCCCTGGTAGGGGAAGTTACTTTATCTAGTCTTGAAGTCATCACAGTCACTAGGGCCCATAGCCACAAAACATTCAGTTTATTAGGATCTTGGATCAGGGCCTAGATCTTTATGTGGGAGGAACATTTGGATATCCTGAAAGGGATGGAACCAATGGGAGCTCAGCTTTTTTGAGCTGGGGATATCAGTGAGGGCGGGAAAGAAATTCTTCTTCTATGCTGCAAATTTGTTCAGTGGCTGCTACTGCAGATTTAGTAGCCTCCACCGTTTTTGATGTGTCCCTGTTTTCTGGGATGGAATGGCCTTTCCATACCCTCTCCAAATCCCCTAGGGATGGTGGGGCACAGGCATGCCTTAATGCTGCACTACAACTGAGAGAATATCTATGCAGGCTCCTAGCTTTATCCCCACACAGCAGCACTGTACTGCAGTAAAGATTCCCTATAGCAGGGAACGACTTGTGCCCACTGGAAATTTCAGAATATCTCATACACAGTCTTCTTATTGTGATACTGATTTTGGACTTATAAGGGACATCTTGTACAACTTATGTTTTAACGGTGAGCGATCTGGAGGATTTTTCCTTTGGGGCAACTGAATTCTGTGTTAATATGCTATAACTGTGTGTGTGTAAATGCAGCCAGAATGAGATAAAGATGAACATTAGCTTTCTGCCCTCCAAGTTAAGAATGTAGTTGGTATTGTAAACAGTTTAAATACCCTTGTCTGTGAACACTTTCTTCTTCTGTTGTAAAGTTCATGGGTTTTTTTTTAAAAAAAACAAACAAATATTTTAAATGTCTTAAAAAAACCCAATCCTATTAATTTGTCATACAAGCAGCCAGCATCCATGCACAGTGGGCAAAAATATAGTGTCTGTTTTCCACTCCTCTAAACACATAAATCCTACTGTTATTAACAGAGGGATGTGTGTAGATAAGGAGAATAGAATAGATTTCTATGGTGCAGTGTGACTAGCGGTGCCTGATCCTACATGTATGTGGGAAAGAAGTTTCAGAGCTTAGCGCTGAGTTTTATCGGCAGGGTGATTCCTCTGAAAGATGGTTGGTTTAGCTGAGCTGAGGGAGTGCGGGGGGCTGTTGTTTGTTCATTTTTTGTTTTGATAAAGGCTGGTATTTCATTTGATAAGTGATTGCTTTTATGAAGTTGGGCACCTGTATGCTTGGTGATAGGCAGCAATGTAAGTTTCTGAATACATACGGAGACTGCACCCAAACTGTTTCAGTCACCTGCTTACCACTTTGCAGAGTAAAGGTCATTCCAGCATTCCAAATGTGTATAACATACTGTATGCTAGTTTCAGTATCAAATCTCCCAGGATAATGTACTTTTAAAAAGGTCCACATGTACATAAATATTCCATTATAGGCTCCAGCTTGGTGGAAAGCCACTGCAGGGTAAACAAGTCTGACAGTCACACTGAAATGCAAAGTGACCTAAATAATGAACACATGTGAATCTATGGCAAATTGCACTTGTGTTCCACCTATAATTGTGACCAATAATACCTCACTGTGCATTCATTCTGTAAAATGTGAAGAACAGAATAGCCTGAAGGTACAAATGCTACAGCAGGATTAGATTAGGTTAGTTGAAGTAGACTGTAGTTTAAAGACTAAACAGCTGGCTTTCTAACTCTTTATCTGGGGAATAAAAATTGATTAGCATACATCAGCATATATGGAAATCAGGAAATGGAATCTATGAAGAGGTTTTTGTTTTGTTTGTATTTTACGTGTTTTTAAAAAAAAAAAAAAAAAACGAACCAGAAAGCACAATTCTGCTGACATTAGAATGTGTTACAGCATCAGGTCTTCAAGCTTAGATGACTTGTAAACTAATTTGATATTGCTTTTTTCTCTTGCTGGATCAATATGCATATAGGGCCAGAAGGGGTTTAGAAGGTAGAACAAATTATACTTGCAGCTAATTATGGGCAAGTGTTAAAATGATCAACGTTTGGTTGCTTATCTGAAGCTTATCCAAGCCTGTTGGCCTGTCAACATTAAATCTGTGTCTCATAAGACCAGGATTTCTATTATGATTCCCAGCAGTTCATCTTTTAACTTCTGCTGGAATTTTAAAAATGTTAAGATCTGTGAAAGAAAAGTAACGGGTGAGCACGATTAATGCTATGATGGGGACGATGTAATTGCCTAGACAGTTAGCCAAAGTCTTTATTTAAAAAAAAAAAAAAAAAAAAAAAAAAAAAAACCACACTGAACCAAAGCCAATTGTAACTTTTTTGGCAAAACATCAATAGTAAAATCCTAGCCTTGTTGCTACTGACATCAGTAGGGCTAACTTTTTCACCCCAGGGTCTATTCTTGCTTTAAAAAAACATATTTTCCAACTGGCAACATAAACATTCAGAAGATGCCTGTATTGGTGTGTGTTCTATTTTCTGCTTAATCATGATGAGGGTAACCTTTGGGCTAAGAGGAAAAGCCCAGTGTCTGGGATCTGTCTACATAGATAGGGAGTGCTATGGTCATTCGTTAACATAACGTGATAGGAAAAGCCTCCTTAACATCCATGTACACCTAGTTTAACACCTTCTCAGTTAAATTAGAGGGTTTTGTTCTAGCATAGATTGGAGCCTAAATTAGAACATAACCATGTCACATGACTTGAAAGGTGTTTAAGGGTATTCATATGTATCTGTGTGGGTATTAAGGGTTTTGGTTTTTTTCGATCATATTGAGCTAACTCAGTTGCAAAGGAAGAAACACAACTCATATTAGATGTTAGGCCTGGAAGAAGGGCCTGACAGCTGCAGCCCATTAGAAAATTGAAAGTTGAGCCAATAGTTGTGCTTTGTGAAGGGGAAACTGTAAGAAGCTAAAACTTCTAATGGGATGTGGGAGTGCTTCTGGGAAGGAGGATATTCCTTCCACCTGGAGAGGAAGGGACCAGGACTCATTCTTAACTCCCTTACCTCATTGCGATATAGTAGAGAATTAGATCTGTGTGGCCACCCTGATGACAGGGGAATCTTTTTGTTGATGGATTCTGTTTTAATCAGGTCAATCTGATTTTAAAAAACAACCAGCCAACCACAGGACTGAGAGAGACTAATTGTTTCCATCATGGAAAACGGCACTGCAGAGAGAATTTTTGAGAGGCAACATTTAATTTGTTTCCCCACTCTGTAATCCTGTTGCAATCCCCTTTATTATTTGTTCAAAACAAAACTCAGAAGAAATAATGAGGAAAACAGACAAAAGATTTCTATATCCATTTTGAAAACTATAGGATCATGTCCTGTATGCTTCTGAGCATTTTGCAACTCCCTTTAAATCAATGGGAACTGATCAGCACCAATCTAGGGTTGGCCCACTCTTGGACAAAATTTTGTCCAAAATAATATTAGAGCAGAGATATGAAATACTCATACCTACTTTAAGGTAAAGGTGAAACACTTTCTGTATCTTTCATATTTGATTAAAATGGTATCTGTGGCTGTACCAGAATACGTAAAATTAGATAGTTAGAAATAGGAACTGTCACTTCTAAACACTGCTGCTTTTACACCTCCTAGGGAAATGTCATGCTAGTAACTCCTCAAATAACTCCTAGTACATATCACAGATTTTGTAACTTAAATATTTATTCCATTAATGTATTTGTTTTCTCTGTATATATTGAAAAATGTCTTCTCTTATCTCCCACACCAATAACAATAAAAGCATAGTAGACAGGTTTTCAGAAACATATGCCGGGGGGAAAAAAAAACATTCATGGATACATAGAGAGAGGATTTCTTATGGTCAATATACATGATAATATGGTTATTTATTTCCTGTCCTACATTAGTGCAGAAAGATTGTTCTGACTGGTAGAGAACACAAAGTAGTGTTCTCAAATAGCATAGCGGAATAATATTTCTATGGTATTTTCTCTAAATCTGTAGGGATGCTTCAGGATACAGGTGATGTTTTTTGACCATCCGTGATCATCTTTAAGCTAATGTGCTCCATGTTGTGGATGGGTCAAAAAATGCTCTGTGGATCTTATATTGGCTAGCATAGATAAGAGGTTACTGGCTTGTGTATTACAGGTTTTGTTTGAGTGGATGTAGAAGTTACGAGTTTTTAGGGGGTCTTGATACTAAGCCCAATATTTTCTGTCCTAATTGTATTAGGAAATCCTTGCTGCAAGATGTTTGGTAGATCAACAGGATTCCAAGGCTGGCCACTTCCCTTGATCTACAGACTGAGTGGATGTCCTCCAAAGAGTTTTGTTGTTCTAAAGAAACCTTTTAGGTTTGAGATTAGAGGGGAGCACATTCTAGGACTATGAAGTGTGGAGTCATCAGAAATTGTGAGCTCTTCTATACAGGGATTGCACTGATGTTGATCGAGCATCACTGATGCAGATCAGATTGTGGGTCTTTGCAGAGATGAGACTATGGATAAATAAAGGGTTTGCTGACAATTCATCAAGCACTAGTTAGATATTAGCATGAGACTGAGATCTTGTGGTTTCTATCAAACTTAATGATGTGGCTTTTGGTTGTGTTGACTTCAGATATCTGGATCTTGGTTTCTTTGCAACAGTGAAATGTCCCTTGAATCCATTTCTGCTTATATATCTTATTATTTAATATTGTATTGTGCTAATTAGAGACTCCACTCAGGGATCAGAGACCCTATGGTGCAAAGCAGTGGAACTGGTAGATAACCTGGATAGCAAATTCATGTCCTAATGGAGCTGATGCTTTAATGATTCTTCAGATGCCTAGAATGAAGCAAATATGTGGAATTCTTCCTGATACTCTGCTGTCAGTGAGAAGGCTGAAACTATATAACTGGGAAGCAGGTAGACCATCATTTTTATTTTACTTTAGTTTTTATATATGTATGTGGAGGAGAGATGACTGAGACTTAGTGGCCAATACTCTTAAAGTCTTTCTCTCTGGAAACTCCAATTATAAAATCTGCTCCACTACTGAAATCGAGTGCCTACACATTTTCTTTCCAGACTCATCTAAAAGCAAGATAGCACTTTGGTGAAAATAGTTCAGAACGGAGCACTATCTCTATATAGTGCATTGGATTTCAACTGAGTTACAGCAAGGAATGACTTTCTATCAGAGTAAGCAAAATTTGTCAACAAGATGAAATACTGCTGTCAACAAGAGCCTGTTCTAGCAAAGAAGAATGTAATCCATGATTTAAAAATATCCCTTTATCCTCTGTCCCTGAGAGATACATACACTTTACCTCAAGAGTCTTACACAGGTTCATCTAAACCTTGAGCGTTTCTTCCATTATATCTTCTGAATGTCACCTTTTCAGCAGGACAAACCATTAATATCAAATTTGCTTAGGTTAAGGTATTTACAAGCTTTTCAAATGCAATAAAGGGACAAATAATGGAGTTGGACGGATATACACTAGCGAAGAGGCTGTCCTTAGCTGTAGTAAGGCTTTGGGGGACATATTTGCTCCGATATGCATATGCAGCATTCATGTTTTGAATGGGAACTGCACATGCATAACTGAAGTCTGAATTTGGCCCACAGTTTTGTTTATGTAAATTCTAATCATCCTTCATTTTGAGTTCAAAAGACAAAGAATACTTACAAATGAAGACATTTATAAATGATTCATGGATACTGTAAGCATGTTACATACCTGATTAATATGTCCTATATATGGTTATAAAAACATTAGTAGAAAGTGTTTGCAAATGGTCAAAAGCCATCGGAGTAATCAATTTATTCAACTCCATAACAATTGATTAACCATGTATTAAAACTTCTGTTAATACCTTATAAAATATTTATAAATTGAACCTTAATATTAAGTGTGACCTGGATATTTGTGATTCAAGAAATAATGTGACATTATATTTCCAGTCACTGATTCAACTGATGACTCCGTATATGCTTCCCTTTGAGTTATTATTTTCTTAAAGAGCTGCTGATGGTTTATAGAAATCTTCAGGAAAAAATAATCTGCTACTAAATAATCCCACATATTCTCTGTTTTATGTATTTCTCTATTACACAGCTGTGCAGTGCTAGTGGACATTTACTTGTGCCAGCATGTTCTACATCTGACATGACTGCTAGGTGCACAGAGTTTCTATATTATGGTGATACTTCCAGTAGTAGGGATGATTCCCACTTCCTTGAAAAGAAATTAGCATTGTAAAGCCCCTTGAAAGCCAGTTCTTAATTTAAAGGTATGACGCAGATGCCCTTAATGCTGCAGTGGAGCATTGCACAAATTAGAAATTTGAGATTCCTGGGAAGATAGCAATCAGATTATCCAGCATTTTAGAAATTCCAATTAAGAAAGTTTTGTTTCTGCCTGTGTTCCAGTGGACTAATACCTTTTTATTCATTAATCTTTCTAGGTTTTTACAAAGTAGCCCAGGATCATGGTATCTTATGACTTTTAATGAAAACTAAATACAAAACTAATCATCAGAAACTAGCTTAAAATTACTGTTGGGAATTTTAAAATATACATATGTATAAAGGCACCCTCATGTAGTGTGTATGTAGCATGAGGCTGCCAATGTGTTTGAGAGGATTATCTCAGGAAAGCTGTATATTAGAAATTGTTTTTGCATTTAGCTCTGGCTACAAAGAGGTTGGTGGCCACTCTTTTATTTTGTCTGGTAATGAGATCCATAGTCTCAGACTAGCTCTTGTGAAAAGTCTGTCTCCTGCAGATATGAATCTTCCTCTCCTTGTCAACTGTTTAATTTTTCCCGGAAAGCAAAGCTCTAATCATTCCCAAAATAGAGGCAAAGTCTGAGGAAGTTGAGGCCAATACCACTAAGGGGCTTAAAAATCAGTACAGCAACCTTGAACTGGACTCTGCATTCAATGTGGAGCCAGTTCAGAGAGTGGCATATTGGGACAATCAGTTTCTGGTAACCTGTGGTAGTGAGCAGATGAGATGCATTTCTAAAAGTAAAACTGTTATTTTTCATGGGGAGGACAGAGTATTTGTTGGTGTAGGGTTGTTTCTGCTATAATGGTTTATATGGAGTAATTTGTGTATGCAGAAGACGAGATGGTATTTAACAGAAATCCAGGAAAATCACATTGCAAGAGTTCAAAACAATAGTATTAAGTCTAATAAATCAGCTGTCCTGATGTCCTATTTCCTCTTCCTATAATGCTTACCACCTACCCCAGTATTTTAGGGTTCAGTGATGTTAACAGAATAAGATTCAGTATATGAACCTTGTTCCATGGTGCAGCATTTTATTCATAGTAAAGCAAAATGTAGTGTTTACTTATGCTTCTTTGGGTTATCGCCACTCACTGTCTGCGCCCTGTTATGGTACTGATAGAGAAAGAAATGTGAAATTAATACAGCGCCATAGCTTGAGGGCTGACAACATGCAGCTGTGTATGCGGGTCATGGAGCATGCTAAAATCAAGGAATTAAATTAGTCCTTCAGCATGAGCAATAATGTACAGATCACCTTGTTAGTTAGCTTGTACATCAGTTGGCTGGCAAAATGGAGAATTTATGACACATTAAACTAAGTTACATTATACTCGCACAAAGTTCTTGGCGAATGAGAGATGAAAAATGTTAACTATACCAATCTCAAAGGATCAGCACAGTGAACATATTGTATCCTTACTGAATATTTTCACTTAGCTATCCTTAACTAAAAGGGAAAAAAAACAAATTGTTAAAAGAAGCGTGAGGTAGTATTAGAGCATAAAACTCCCAGCACAAATTCAGTGTTACTTAATGATATATTAGAGAGAATTTTAATTTAATCCATGGAAATGTTGTGGTTTTGTGAACATGGACTTTGTCACTATTAGGTTATTTTTATAGGTACAACTTTCTTACATCCCAGTGAAATCTAAACTTGCAGCAAGCACATTTCCTCATGGCATCAGATTGCAGGGGGGAAGAGGATGACTCTCATTAGCCTGGCTTCAGCCTATTTGGCAGGGAAACAGAATTTATGGCATCTGCAGTTTCAATCTACGCCTCATATGCTCGTTGATTGAGCAGGACAACAATACAACACCCTGGTGCTTGAAAGACAAGTCAGGAAATAAAGTGAAAGTTTAAAATCCTTATTAATTCTGAACAAATGTTATACTTCCAAGATGAACTTTTTATTATCTTTCCTGTTACATCTCTCTCCCCTGCTCTCTGTGCAATACGGATCCACAGAAATGAACTATGAAACAGACTTGTTAACTCATCTAGTTAATTTTCCTGCCTATGCAAGGTTGGTTCCTATGGTTTTTGTATTATTGATTATTATTCATTTGTCTAAATGCTGTGTGCCAGCTGCTATGGTCTTCCAGGCTTTGTCTAGCCCAGATTTAAATGGAAATGGATCTTCCACCTTTTATATTTTCTTGACCATATCACGCATCTTTCTTGTGCATGGTAGGAAGAAATGTAGGTCACACTTCTAGAATGGGGAACTGTATTTTGGAAAGCAGTGAGTCAGAACAGTACTTAGGGGTCATGATGAGTAGCCAACTGAATAACAGCTCCTACAGTGTCATGCAATGGTTAAAAAAAATGAACACAATCCTTGGATGTAGAAGTTGAGGTGTTATTAGCGCTGTGTACAGCATTAATGAGACCCTTATTGGAATACTGTGTCTGGGTCTGGTGTCCACAGTTTTAAAAGGATGTTAACAAATTGGAAAGAGTTTCTAAAGTAGTTATAAGAATGTTTTGTGGTCTGGAAAAGAGCTTCTTTACTTTCTCAATGGAAAATTAATCTACTTAACCTTCACTTTGTTAAATTAAGAGGTGATTTGATCAGTTTCTAAGAAACAACACAAGGAAAAGATTTCTGATAACAGATGGCTCTTTAATCTAGCAGACAAAGGCATAAGAAAATCCAAGCCTGGAAGCTGAATCTATGAAAAATTAAGACAATTTTTCATGAATGTAATTAGTCATTGGAACAATTGAGATAGGGATGTGGTAGATGCTCTGACTTGATTTTTTTTTTTTTTTAAAAACAGAGCATATCTTTTAGAAAGACATCCAATCGTAAGCCAACCAGAAGTTATGGGCTTGATGGAGGAAACACTTGGACTTCAAATCTTTGACAATCTTTTTGTAATTAAAATTTATGTTTTTCATATAATTACACAACATCTTGATTTTGAAGATTCTGCATCCAAATCTCAATTTTCCTGCATTCCTTCTACATTTCCTTTGAGTTTTATTGTATTGTTTGATTGTGGCATGTCACATCACAAGATGCAGAATACGATGCTGTCTGGATTAAACTATATAGAATGTGATTGATATAAATGGCAAGAGCCAGAATTTTATACCAGGTGTATATATAAAAGTTAAACTTAAGTTAAAAAAAAGGGAGTATTTTAACTACAGCTGATAGCACTAAGTTATGATGATCACCTTGTTCATTTGCATGTGAATAGTTTTCACAATAAATCTCTAGCCAAGATCTTACTATTACTCTGGGAATGTTATTTTTCTCTTTCAGAAAAAGAAGGCAGTAGATAATTCCGTTGCCTTTAATTTATAATCCGTGTTTTGTTAGTAAATGAACCAAACTATCAAAACCCTCTGATTCTTTGTAGGTGAGTCAAATTCCCATCATGGCTTGTGTTTGTTGTTCTTTATATTTAAACTGAACCTAAGGATGAACTTATTGCTTTGTGTTAAAGTAACTAAAGTAACAGGTCTGTAATCAATCAGTAGGATTGTACTTAATTATTCACTTTGCTTTGTACTCTGATTTAGCTGATCTAGTCCAATATTTTCTGTGATTAATAAAATCTATCAAAAGGTGTTTTTAGCTTATTTATGTAAACCAGATACCATGAAAAGAGCTTCATGGTCAATAGGGCATTTTTATCTTGGTCTCCTTTCTGTATACATGCATAGTGTATAAAGGGATGCGTGTTGTTATAGATGTAATAATGAACAACATGGTGCAGTTGATAAGGGATACTCATAAATGCACTGTAACTGATACCCATTTTGTCAATTATTAATGTTAAGGAACATATGGTATAGCAAATATGCTCTGTAATCAATGTAACAACAATCCATTAAGTAATGTATTTCCTAAATCATTAAGGAATACATATGGTGTGATGGGATGTTCACCCCACACCAGCAAGGAAGGGGTTAAAGTGGAGAGAGACCAATTAGCCTTAGGCTGCACCTGCTGGGGAGCTAAGGGGCAGAGAGACAGATGGAGAATGAAGCTCACCTGGGTAGGAATAAGCGTGACTTCTGTAAAGCCTACGAATTGAGGAATGAAGGGAGAGGCAATGAGGTGAGTCTGCAGTCACACTTCCTGATACAAAGGGGAGAGTAGAAGCCTGAGAGAGGCAGGGTTGGAAGCAGCCCAGGGTAGGCTCGGTAAGGCCAAGAGGAATAGAACTGAATTACTGGTTTGAGGGTCCTTAGGTTGGAATCTGGTGTTGAGGGCAGGCCTGGGTTCCCCTACCAGCTACTGCAGGAGTGGCATACTCAACACAGTGGGGATGGAGACTGCCTGAGAATTCAAGGAAAGAGGTTCTGATAATATCTTAGACGGGCAGAAGGATGGTGACTTGGCCGGAGGGCTAAGCCATAAAGGCGAGGTGCTGCAGCTCCTGACCAGTGAGAATGGGGTTGCAGAGTGAGAGACAAATGCAATAGGCTGAGTGATTGTTGGCCAGGGCATGGACAGTGGCAAGCTAATTCCCCAGATTTATGTGAGCAGGTGCTGTTGAGTGCTGAGCAGCAGACCCCATGAAGTATGGTTATGGATGTCATTCGCTCATTGGTTAGGAATATTCAAAGTAAGTAAATATCAGCAAAACCAATCTTGGAAAAAAGCATGAAAGAAGATTTTTCTCTTTTCTAAACTAGTATATAAAGAGTGAGTTTTGGGAAGATAGTTAAGTATTCTGCCATCACTACTTCAGTTACAGAGTTAGTACGTCTGTTTCCTTTCTGCTTTCTGTATAGTGCTGTATTAAGTATCGCTTAATTGTCTTAGAAACCTTCAGCTGAGTTATTTGGCATCATAACTTACTAAATCTGAACATGCAACAGTTGTCTGTTGATTTTTGTTATCGACTAGATCTCTGCAAAATTTTCATATCATAACTTAAAAATAGATGAATTTTGCCTGTTTTGAGTTTTCACCATGAACCCTGTACTTTTCTTTTCCAAGATCTTGGCTACTTTCAAGCAGCATCTTTCTGTCTGTGAATGCTAGACAAGGATTTTTGGGTGGAAGTTATTAAAAACTTGGTATTTTGGTTTCTGTTTGGAAACCAAGCAAAACTCAGCAACTTGAGCTGAGTTTTACTTTGAGTCCTAACCATAAAGCAAAACCCTGTGGGAAAGCTGGGGGTATGAATACATGTGTGTGTGCAGGCACATATAAATTGTCCTGAGTCATAGGGCTTAAACAAAATTCCTTGAATTCCAAAGAGCTTTCTTATCGATAGTTATTCTTTTGTGTGAGTGAGAGGGCAAGGACATTAGAACTCCACTGTAAAGTTGCTCTATTTACAGGGACTGGATACTTCAAAGGATTACAGTGGACACTGAACTTTTCTCCTCCGTTTTATCTCTTCATGTTTAGGTTGCTTTCAGAGAAGAAGGGAAATAATTTAGTCTGACTTGTGGGCCTATATGAAAGGAATTGGTAATTCCTGTCTAGCTCCCCCTGTCATACTTAATTTTTGCTGTCAGCATTATGGTATTAAAAGTGTAAAAGTTTTCCAAATTGACAAGTATGAATGGTAAAATTAGAGATGTACAATATCTATATTTCTAGGTATTTACAGTGCACCTTGGTGCAAACTCTTTCTAGTTTCAAGTCTCCTTACAAACTAAGACAAGATTTGTCAAAGTTCTACTGAAGTTAACTTTTTCAAGTGAACTTGGGTCCAGTTTTGACAAAGCCTTTCCCAGTTCATAGATCTCATGCAAAACTAACTTGGATATTTCAATTGTTTCACTCAGATTTTTGTTCAAACCTGAAAAACAAAGTTGGGTGCAACCCAAAAAAGACTGAAGTTGAAGGAAAAAGTTCATATTAGCTGAGAGCTATTTGCTTTAACAGCGAAGCCTGCTAGGAAGAAAATGTTCAACAGGACAGAATCCCATCATGTTACACTTATTTGTTTTATTCTGAACCTTAAAATATCCAGTAGTAGTTTATTTCCGGTATGTACAGAATTTTGAAAAATCTATCAGATGTATTGGAAGATTGAATATAGGAGAATGAAGACATTACATTTGGCAAGACAAATGCTGACTGTGTAACAACAAGCACTGGTTTGAAAGAAATTATCTTCTCACTAGTGGGGACACCATCAATAAATTTTAAATTCACACTGTACATATCAAAATGCATTTCTATTCTGAAAAAAACACTAAAAATGGAATTGTGGAGTTCTATCATTGTCAATGGCTAATGTATCAGTTGTCTTCATTTCATTGGTTAAAAGCTAGTTTTGCTAAATGTCATCTCTGCAAACTGACCCTGGAATCTGAGACTCTTGCTTGAGTCTTCCTGGCTCATGCAATATTTCCAGTAATAAAGATTCTGCATCAATGACTCCACTGCCATCTGTTGTTTCCATTTCATTAGCAGCAGCAGCTTACTGAAATGGCTAGAATTTGGCCTGCAGCTCAATGATAGAGGATAGCAGGAATTCAAGGTAACAGTGAATGGGAGTGGCTAGAAGATGGGCAGCATCATGAGAGCAGGCTGAGGGACAAAAGGCATTGTGGGTTTTTTTGTTTTTACTATGGTTTTTTTGATGCCTTTCATTGAATAGTTCTGGCTGTATTTTGGCAGCATGGCTCAATGGCCAGAGCATCAGAGCAGGCAAACCAGCCCTGGGTGCAGTATGTGAACTCAGGGTATGTCTACACAGTAATTAAACACCCACAGTTGGATTGTAGATGTTCAGGCTCTGTCTGGAGCTGGGATTTGGGCTCCTTTGTGGGGACGGGGGGTACCGGTCCCTGTCCCTCAGCTGCAGACTGAGCCTGAATGTCTACATCACAGTTAAACAGCCCGAGCACCAGGAGTCCGAGTTCAGCTGACAGGGGCAGCAGCGGGTGTTCAATTGCAGCGTAGATGTCCGAGTCTGACTGGATAGCTAACGAGCGCTGTTGGATGTAATCTGCTTGCTCCCACCCACTTTGCACAGCAAGAGAAACTGCTTCTCACATTTCTTATGGGTTTTTCACATTCCTGTGCCAAAATGCAAGATACTGAGGCTGCTGAGTGAAATCCTGGCACCATTGAAGTTAATGGTAAAACTCCCTTTGGCCTCAGTAGAACCAGGATTTCACCCATTATGTTTAGGGAAACTTGAATGTTTAGTGTTTGTGTGGAATGGGAATAATGTGAGGTGTGTGAGGTTTGTTTTTTGTTTTAGTTTTCTCTAGGAAGCCCTGAGGGCAAACTGTAGCCAGCATCCAAAATGACTAAACACTTAATAATTGGTACCAGTCTTCTGACTGATACTCAAAAATGTTTGCCTCTTTGAATATGGCTGGTCTTGGTGCTATAAATAGCACGTTTATTGTTCAATTCACTCATCTCCATTAAGAATATTACAACCGAGTAGGATGAAATACTCCTAAAAATTGAAGTCAGTTTAACTTGTATGCTCTTGTCATGGAAACTTTCTATATCATTAAAAACTAAGGATGCAAAAATAATAATATAATAGTTTACTTCATTTGTTAATTATTCAGATGTATCCTGCTGATTTCTAAACAGATGCATTGTTCTAATGTGGTTTGTTACAATTAGGGCAATTTTTCATGGTGCTGTGTCTATAATCCATTTCTGAAGGGATGGCATTGTCTTCAGTAGTATCACTTAAAGGAGTCCCACTGAGACTGCCAACCTAGGCTAAGATCTAGGCTAGGCTAATAATAGTTTGGTTCTTAGATGACACTAGTGTTTTGTGTGTGTTTTCTCAAAGATAGCACAATACATACAACTCTCTTCTTTCCCTTTCCCTGGTTGCTGGATCAGTTTTTTTTCTAGACCTGTGGTCCAATGTTCATTCCATATCCACTCCATCTTCCCATACATGGTCTATCCACATTTTTATTGAATTTCATCTTGTCCTGTGATGCTTCCCTAACAGGATTCCCTTCATCCATTCTTGGTACATTCCCATACCATCTCAGACTCCTCTTTTGTCAATTGTCTCTGATACTGCAGATCTTGGTCTCACTCCTGATGACCTCATTCCACATGTGGTCCAGCAATGTCCCCTCCCTGTCCTCAAACATCTCCTTTCAATGGCTTCATGTTTTCTCAAGTGTCTTTCTTTGGTCACTCATGTTTCTGATCCACACGGAAGAGCTAGTCTTACCATGGTTTTGTATAGTTGTCCCTTATATGATAAACAGATTCTCAAACTATTTATCATACCACACTTCCCCATAGTCAGCAGCCTTGCTTGCATTTCTCTGACCTCTCCATTTGCCCCTAACCAGCCTCAAAGGTACTTTAAAAAAGAAATCTGATTTAGACGCAGGTCCTTCATGTTGATGTTAATTTGACTTGGTTCCATGCAACTCATCCACATGACTCGATCTATATTTTACTCAACTGTTAGTTCCCTGTTCCCGGCATCAAACACCTGGACCAAATCTCCCCCACTATTGACCATTAGTGTAATATTGTCTACATAGATCAACTTTGTGCAACCTTCCATCTGGAGTTGCTTACTTATGAAGTCCATCACTATTATGAATAGTAAATGCACTAAGTGATCCCTAGTGGAGTCCAACCCTCACCTTGAAACCCTCCACTACACTGAAGAATGTCCCCTTTTTAATCACAGGACAGTCGTAGAAATCCATTACCATCCGGACAAGGTCCTTCAGAATCCCATAGAATTGTAAGTTGTTGTAAGTCCACACCGTATGTTATACTGCAGAGGCACCAGCAGTAGCCTAGATACTTTTTCAAACGCTTTCTCCAGTCTGAGGAAAGCCTAACTGTGCTTTGCATTCCCCTCGAGTTTCTCTTCCACCAACTGTTTAGCAATGAACATGCCATCTGTCCTCCCTTTTCCTTTTCTAAAACAAAACTGTTCCTTCCCTAAAATGGGCTCCAGTTTTTGGCAAATGAGAGAGAACCATAGTCAGTCAAACAGTTTCATGCAGTGGGACAGCATGAGTATTTGGAAGTCCTCAGTACTTGGAATAGTTATATATGTCACCTTTTTCTTTGTATATCTATACCAGTATGCACTTTCTCTCATAATTTTCTTCTCTTTCCAAACTGCATGGAGGACCCCTATGATCCAGTAGACACCATCCTTTTTCAAAGCTTTGATAATTTTTTTCATGACTTTGTCATGGGTGTAGTTTCCCCCCTACCCCAACTGCAAATGTAGATCAGGCACAGAATTTGCACATGTGCATCCCCATTGGTCTGACTGGAGCTGTCCCCCCTCCTCCAATATAGAAGTCAAACTACACCTATGGGTGGTCCAGGCCTGCTTCTTTTCCATGCAGTGCAGCCTTGACATCTGCCTCTGACAGGTCATCATCATCTGTAATTACTGGTTCACACAATGGTAATGTAGCATATAAAGGGTTCACCTCTTTAATAGACCCTCATGCTCAAGCAGTCTGCCTTCTGCATCCTTTATGAATGGTGTGTTCCCTCTTTCCTTCCTTCCTTTGTTGCTTGTGCAATCACATATTTTCTTTTTGGCAGCTTGTCTTAAGCTAGCTTTCTCACCTTTCTGTCAGCTTGCTTTGCTGCTTGCTTGGATACTCTGTAGGCAGAAACTGCTTCTTCTGATAGGTTCTTTTCTATCACCTCTCTGGCATCTCTCCTAGTTCTTACTGCTTTCTGCACCTTCTCTCTCATTCCATCATCTTCATGAGATTGAGATCTACCCAGTTTAGTGAGTCCACATAGCATCTCAGCTTCTAGAACCAATATGTTCTTGAAGATACAGCATTCCTCTTCTCTTGTTCCAATTTGTGTATCTTCTGGGCTCAAACCTTGCAGTTGTCTCCCTAAATTTCTCTGCAGTTGTGCTGCACCATATTAACATCCTGATGCATTGTCTCATTGGAGCAAAGCTCACAGTTGGTCCATTTGCCAGTCGGAACTGTTACCTCTACTGGCTTGTATTGGGGTGTAGCCATTTTGCTCAGGAAAAACCTAACAATTCTTCATCAGATTTCATTTATCATTCAGAAATCTATTTGGAAACTTACTCAGCTGCTTCAGTAGGTGTAATAATGACTTTCTCATTTCTTAAGCCAAGTGTTGGCAATCTCCCACTGATTGCTTAAACACTGTCACAAATCAGTGCAACTGCACCTATATTTCCCTCAGTCATTGATTTTAATGCCAGAAGGAACTACTGTGATCATCTTGCCTGACCTCTTGTATAACACTGACCCATAGAACTTCCCCAAAACTTTTACAGCATATCTTTTAGAAAAACATCCAATATTGATTTACAAAATGTCAGTGATGGAGAATCCACTATGAACCTTGGTAAAGAGTTCCAGTGATTAATTACTCTCACTGTTAATCATTTATGCCTTATTTCCAGCCCAGCAATAGCACCCACTTTTAGGTTAACAGCTTCCAAGTCATCACCTCTCTTGGGCAGAGATTCACATCTCTCTCTATCTCCTGACTGAGATTTTTCTAGGCTGTGCGGTTCCAAGCCTTCACTATGCGTTCCCCAGCAAGTCAGATGCCTGAACAGATCTGTGTCTGCACTTTGCTTTCTCCTCAGAGGTTACAAACAGTGTAATTGCCCACGTTTATAAGTTACCGCACAGCTTTTTCTAAGCAAGCACAATTCTTAAGGTGAAAACATTATAGCAAAAACATATTAAAACAATTGAACTTACACAATTCACATTCCAGTGTTGGAAAATCTAGGGTCAGATTAAGACTTCGATAACTTCCGATGTTGTACACGAATGATTGTTTACTTATTTTTTTTATGGGCTTTTGGCTTTAGTAGTGCATTCTTTTCACTATTATCTTAATAACAAATGCCATCAGTGGTTTCCAGTCACTGTCAAGAATACCTTATTGGCACATCAGGATTTTGTGGCTGGCCTACTAGGTTCCCTGTCCTTATCTTAATTATGAGACTATGTTCTTCCATCGTCCATCAGCAGTATAATTGTTCCTGCCCAAAATCATAATGGAACTGTAGCTACTCAAATCTCAGCCCTTAAGTAGTGGGACTTATCCATAGCCTCCATTGCAGATTAAAGTGTGTTCAGGATAATAAGAAGCAAGTACCAATTGGTATAAAGCAAGATCTTGGAGCTGGTCCTCTAACATACTCTGTACTCTGGTAAACTAGTACAGTGGTTACAAAATTTACCTGATAGGGTAGGCAGCACTGTAGTGGTTAGTGCAGTTTGAAGCAAATTTGTTATGCAAGTCTCTGTTGAATAGAAGCCTTGATTTAGGACTCTGCAGCATTAGACATAGACACCACACTCTGTGAAGTCATCCATTGGCTGCTGCTAACATCTTGTGTTCAGTTATGATTACCTTTTTAAATCAGAGGAACCATTCTGTGAAAGGATAAACCTTATCCCTGTCCATGCCTGGGTTTTTAAATCTTGAAAAGCGAGAGCAATATGACTTACTTAGACAGGTCATTGACCAAGAACAATATTACACTAAGAGTAAGTTATCTCCTAGCTTTGTAATACATCAAAAATAAGGTTATAGTGTCCTCAGAATATACTACCTTAATTAGAGGTTATCCTTCAAGGCACACAATGTCTTATCAGTGCTTCTTTTATCAAGGTGGATGTGATAGCAGCTTAGTGCTGGGAGCAAGCAGTCTACTTGATAAGCAGAATGTTGGGTTTTTTTCTTTGCTGTTATTCCTTTGAGGATATTGATTATATTTGTAAACTGGGAACTGTGTGATTAACAAAAAATTCAATTTCCATAAAATGCCTTCAAAATTTTAATTGAATTATTTTTTATGTCCCACATCACGTTTAGTAGTGTAAAGGGTCTGTGTTGGAAAGTGCATGTCCACTTGAGCTGATTTTTTTTCTTCTAATCTTCAGTTCAGCAATTATCCTGTGACAGATGAGACTATTACTTGCGATATCCTGGAAAAACTTTACTGAGTTAAGTTTATGTATCATTGTGGGCCAGGGATTGTATGTAATTCCACAGCCACCAGGAACTAGTGCCTAAATCACAAAGTAATCTTTATTTGGGTTTCTTGGGTGGAGCTACCTGTTCTCTGGCCCTGCACATTAAGTGTGGGTTGTTGAGAGGTCAAATAATGCTAATTTCTGCTCCCAGAATTATTTTTATTATAATTATTTAGAAAACTGTATTAAGAGAATGAAACAGGAAGATAGGTTGTGCATAGATGAACTTCATTTCTGATTTAAAAAAAGTTAAGGCAATGTAAATGACTCTGATATAGTAGCTTAAAAAACAGGACTGAGAATTCTGGGTTCCATTCTTAGCTCTGCTATTGACTTTACTGTTTTCCGTATAGCAACCCTAAGAAAAATAGAATGCTGTATTAGATTTTTTTTTCCCATCAGAATTCTATTTCATGGCCTGCTGTCCCTTCTTCATTTCTTTGAGCCACCGTTTCTCACCACCCAAAAGCAGTTATGTCCAGATCCTTTTTAAACTACTTTTTTACCACATGCTTCTATTCTGGACATAATCAGGTTTCTATCTCTGCACACTCCTAATTGTTTGGTAGAAACATACGTTATCTGAAATATTTATAGCATGTTTCTATTCTAGAGTTAAACCCTTTTTTGACACAACCTTTTGTTTTTAAATTTATAATGAGCTCATTATGCCTTTTTTTTTCCTTTTTAAAATTCCATATGCCCCTATGAAGATTTAAACTCTTTCATTCTTCCTGTAGGGAGGAATGTAATAAAATCTTTGTGTGCACAACTTTCATTCCCATTAATGTGACTCAGGCATGTGCTAAAAATATCTGTGCTTAGTTATGAGAACACACTATTTAGACTTTGGTCTATATGAGGCTTGTTGAGCTTCTTTTGACTGTATAATTCCTGGCTCTCAAAAGCTTTGAATCTTTTTACTTGTCTTTAGTTCCTCTTTGTTCCATTACCAAAAGGGGTCCCTCTTACACAATGGATGGCCAAGGGTCAAATTAAGCTCCATATTCATAGATATATGATAGAAAATGCATGGGCTGAGGGGGGTCACAGAGCAGAAGTTTAGCATGAGGAACCACTTTTAGGCTGTTTGAGAGGAATTACAAAGGAACATCCCATGGAATGAGTTAGGGATGGAGGACATGGCTTTTGCAAACTTGTGCAGTATGAATATATTGTGTGTATATGTAATATGTCCAATGATCTTATTTATGTCAGCAGTGACTACCTGTAGCCCTTTAGCATGATGAATGAGTTCTTAATATGATCATCATCCCATGTGACGCCATCTGCACAGTAGCTGTTAACTGTGTTGCACCACAGTGGAAATCAACTGTTTTCATTGCTGAGGAAGGCGAGGGCAAGAGAGGAACCCAGAACAGAACATGTATTTTTATATTTTACTTTACTGCCTCAAGGGACTATAGAACAGAAACAAGAAAAGAATCCGCAGGTAATGTGTCAGTAAGAGAGAGCAGCTGTCCTAGAATAGTTGTTGCCCAGAGCTACAGTCTGCAATTGTGACTCATGTGCCACCCACAATTCTTGCCTTCTGCTGTATATGTAATTAGCATGACATTTATATGGAATAATGAATCTTTATGGGTTTTGTCACATGGCCCTAACTTTGAGCCTCATGAGTTTGATTGATTAACTTTCAGGGTCACAGGGAGGAAGGGGGCGCACTTTGGAGAGAGAGAGAGAGACAGACAAAGTACTGGCTAATATGTGTGCACTGCTGACTTCTGCTGGATGATAAATTAATGAGATTGTGTTTACATTACAGTACTCTAGAGACTGCTCTACAGACATAAGCCCTAACAATACTCACATTATTAAAGATTTACCGTTAGCAGAAGTGGGTGCTTCCAGGCGAAGAAAGTCTTGAGTTCTGCCTCCTTCTCTTTATAACTGTGGAGGCTGTTCAGCTATGTTCTGCAGCATACACGATGTCTCTGAAATCAGTGTGGCCAGGGATTTATTATAAATGCCAAAGTCCATATCCTGGCCCATAAGCGTGACCTGACAATGAGTTGCTGGGCTCCCTGAGGACAATATCTGACCTCAGAATGTCGAAGTCATTCACTTATGAATGAACTCTGTCCTTTGCCAAGTATATTCTGGCAGGCACAGACTGCCAAATGCTACTCGCACCTCACATATGCTCCACCAGACCCCACTTATCCTGGCACCCCCACATACATCCCAGCATCCCTGACAAACATCCTGCTTGCTGCACTCCCCCCCCGCCTTACTAGCCCCCCCCCCCCCCCCACTGGCAGCAGACCCCAACAGCTTCCACTCACCCACAACTCACTTCCAGACTATTACCAACTGCAGCTGGGACCTTCTTGGCCATTGACCAGCATGCTCTTGGCCCCTCTGCCCAGCATTGGCTCAACATTCTGCTTTCATCCCAGGCTAAGGCAGCTCCTCCTGGTCCTAGCAGTGCAACCCAACTCTCTCCCATCTCCTGCCCAGCATTCTTATGGCCCTGCACCACTCAGGGTTGGCCTGACCGCCCCTTCACCATGACAGGGTGGCAGTGACAAATCTGACTGAGTAGTACTGTGCCACTCCGTTTTTATTTTCCTCCCGGTAGCTGGGGCTCCCCTTGAAGTGAGAGACCTGCATAAGTATACATTAGTTAATCCAAACCTGCATTCGACTCTTCTCTGTTGTCCCAAGTAGTAACTCTCTACATTATTATTTTTTAAATAGAAACACTGTGCTAACACTTGGAATGGAATTCTGACGTTTAGTGGGGTTCAACCTCGGGACACGTCTCGCTATTTAAGATGAGCAATTGAGTTTAAAATTTTGGTTCCCCTTTAGTTTTGCCAGAGCTACCCTATCCCCTTGCAATCTCATATCTGTCCATAATCTCCTCTGAAAGGTGCATCATCAGGTTGGACTCGAACTTGTAGTTTGAGAAAGTTGAAGGTAAATGCTCTTTACAGATGAAGGAAAGAGAAATTCTAATATTTGACTCTGGTTTTTTTTTTTTAAATTTGTTTCATCGTGTAGTTCAAAAATATCATTCTGAATACTACACATAAATTTTGCACAAATGATCAAGGCAGCCATAACTTTCTCCCACAACACATTTACAGTGCTTTGATGTTTATGTATGGTGCCTGAAAAGTGGCTTGAAAAGGAAAGAAAAAAGGAATTTTCAAACATTGATGAGCATTTGAATAAATGATTCCATTGATTCACTTGTTCACATACAAAAGAAGAAAATATCCTTTGAACAAAAATGATGTTTATCTCCTTCTGGTGTTTCATTTAATAGACAAATTTAGTTAGCATAAGCAAGATTTTTCTGGCATTAATAAACTTGTTAATGGGTACTTGGATATTGGGAGGGAGGGGGAATTTGCCGCCTTTTTTTTTTTTTTTTTTTATTCATTTTAATTTCATGAAGGAAAATGAGGGAGCTAAATTATTTGGGAAAGCTATTAGCCAGAGAAGCATTAAATGAGACTGCACTGAAAACCATAGCACCCCCAAATAAATAAAAATTATGGAAGTTAGATTGTCTTCCAAATTTCTACTCCAAATGCCCATAGTAGCTACTGCCTGATGCTTAGAAAATTACCACAGAATGACTGTGAATAGCTATTTGTAGGGCTTGAATATGTAATTTTCCCTGCCTAGTAGGAGGCCAGAGCCATCCATTTTTACAGAATATAAGCTGCCATTTAAAAAAAATTCTAGTCCAAGTTGAATATGGGCTAATGAGGTGCTGTCTTCCTGGGCCTACAGATGGCTTGCTACATTGTTGATTAGGAAAACTTTGGGTAGCAACATGGCAAAGTGAAATTAACAAAACCTTTGGGGCATAGACTGTCTTTCTTTCTGTTTATACAGCACCTACCACAACAAGCCTCTTACCTTGATTGAGGTCTTTGTGCTTTACTTTGATGTAAATAACAATAGTTTCACAGCCATTATTCACAACTCCTGTGGGTAACCATGAAACTAACACAATCATGTAAATTTCACTCTGTTGTTGCTGCTTGGGAAATTGCAAGCAGCAGAAAGACAGAGGCTGGTACTTTGGGGAAAGAGGACGCAAAAATGAGAGGGGCATCAGTGGAGTAATAAGTTCAACTAGAGGTAAAGTAACAGACAGCAGGAAACTGGAGGGGATGGGATATGTGAAGTCCATTTCCAAGCTTCAGAAAATTTTGTTTATAGGTGTGGGGGAAGCTTCTTTTCTCTGATAGCAGCTAGAGGTTGAGGAGACACAAAAGACCATCCATAGCACAGAGTTCACAGTCCCTCCTAGGAATCCCAGCACACTCCCAGCAGCTATTTGGAAGTGAGGTTGGTGGTTATTACCAGGTTATAGTGAGTTCCATTCACACCCACAGAGAGTGTTTTTAAATTTCTGATTGTTAGGTCTAGTCTGTTTGCCTAATAGGTATCTAGGAAATATTTTGCATCCTGGCTATTGGATGCAAGACTCTCAAACAAGAGAGAAGCTAAAAGAACTTTTAAATAAACATCCTATTTTAAATTATTTTTAATCAAAATTAAATGGATTTGACTGATGCTTTCCAAGGAAAATACAGTACTGGTTTATCATTGGCTACTGTTTGCTTTTGGAGAGGGGGACTGTATCTGAAAGAATCTTTGCTCAAATAAGTCACTTTTTGTAGAATTTGTGTAATTCCCCCCGCTGCTATGTTTCTGACAAGTTGAGATTGAAACTCACGAACCTATAGAAATCCTTGTTAAAAAGTCTTGAGTAGAGCACGTATCCAGAGAATGAAGATTGATATTAAGATTACAGTAGTACCAACTAAATATAAGCCATCTATTGGGCATGTCTTTACTTGTTGCAGAGACACTATCTGGGGAGCATTTGCAAAAAGATGAGTAACATGGAATGTGATTATATAGAGGCATGAGTCCACGTGTTTACTGAAAACATTCTGCTGATAAAATACAACATTTGATACAAGAACCTTCAAGCTCTGTGTCCATATAAGTATTTGAAAGGATAATACTCAAGGAGTGGCTAGAGGCACAGAAGTATCATCCTTAGTTCATGGTTCCTTTTTTTCATAAGGCGTTAACAGATATTTGAGCTTTTAACTCTTAAAGAGGGAAGTGGTGGGACTTCGAAGCAGCATAACTAAAGAGGGGTTGTCACATTCATGAAGGACATCATGGAATTATCCATAAGCAGATCCAGAGAAGTCATTTACAAGACTGGAATGAACCCACAATAGATTGCTGATATGATTTGAAATGTGTCAAATGTGTTGATCACAAGAGTTTAAAGAACCATTGCATTGCAAGTAAATACCCAGAAGACATTGACAAAATAAATTGAATGACCCCCTCTTACTTTGAAGACCCACTGTTAGTTGACTTGCATTTAGGGCTGCTTTTGAGTTATCTTATTCAAGATACCCTAGTGAAAGAGCCCTTCATCAGATGAATTTCATGCTTGCAAAATGTAAGTCATATCCAGTCATATTTTCAGAAATATTTACAGAAGGTTAGTATAAAATTAAATCTTGTAAATTATTGATGCTTTCAAGATGCAATATTCCATCCAAAGTACATATGATCAAATTGGTTAGCTGAATAAACTGTTTAGATTATCCAAAATTAACCTCCTTTGATTTCTTAAGCTTAATCAGGGACTTAATTTGGCTTCCCAAGGTGTATGTCTGCAAATACAGCCAATCTGTAATCACCAGCCCTATTGCTAATGGGTAGATCCCTGAAATAAGATTGCCAAGCAACAGTTACTCTATTTAAAAGCTTATACCCTGCAAACAGGTGCAGAAAAGCTATTATGATAGGACAGCAAAGTCACTCCTCTTTGAACACTTGGAACAAATGGAAACCTGCTCAAGTGTTGTTCTTAGAAAATTATCTATCATACTCAGTGCAACTAACTAATGAACATGAATTCAAAAGAAATCAGGGAAAAAAAATCTTGACAGTTCCATCACATTTCAAAGACCTGATCCTGCAGGGCTCTGAAATACGTACTACTGAAATAGCACTATCTACAGTATGCAGTAGTAATCACTGTTTACATAAATCTATAGATGGAAAAATGTCTAGTATTGTCCTTTGCATTTGGCTAGCCAAGAGCCTGTACCTCTTTCTTTTAAATAATTACTTATCCACTATAGTCCATGATTTCATCACCTCTCAGACTGCTGTAACTCATTTTACCTGGAGATGAAAATAAAGGTTATAGGAAAACTCCTATTTGGCCAGCATGCTGCAGCTTATCTTTGATGAAGGAAAGGCCACCAGAAACACATCATGCTTGATTTCCCCACACACTATCATCCAAACGTGTTTCAAGGTCTTGGTCCTACTTGTGACATTGTACTATCTCCTCAGGAATAAGGCTGGGAGAAAACCTAGCAGGTGTTAAGAATACTTAATGGTTGAAAGAAGGAGAGATGCATCAAGTAGTTGCAAAATGACCAAGTTAGGACTGCAACTGCTAGAAACTGTGAAATTTATGGGATCAGCCCCCAGAAGGGCATGCTGGGGGGGGAAGCTTCTATAAAAGAGCAATTCTGCTCAGAAGATTAGTAGGGACTAAAACGTTGCAAAGGAACATGGTGTTGTAGAAGTGTCTGCTTCTGGATTTATTTATTTATTTTTAAATTACTAGACAGTGATATTGGAAGGTAGGTCAGCACAGTAAATGTGTATTGGAGTCTTTCTTGACTAGTGACTTGACTTGATTTGATTTGCTTGTAGCAAATCGTTTAGCTGTCTTGCTTCAACTTATCTTTGTCTATGGTTGTAAAGAATATTTTGGATGCCTTCTGTTAGGGATGAGAGTTGGGGGGTTTTCTGAAGGAAGCAGCATTGTAGGTGCACAAGAGGAATATATGAGTGCATTGCTGTTGTCATGCTGCACTGCAGCCATCCAAGAATTAAAAGGGATGTATTTTAGAAGAACCACACAAATTAGAACTGAAAAAGGTTTATTAGGTTGCACTTCAGTTGATCCTGCTATCCTAGCAGTATTGTTCCCTACAGTATATTCTTCAGAGTTTTGTTAGGTTCAGTTTTAAGTGACTCCAACTACTGGTCCTTCACCACTTGCCTTAGGAGACTTCTCAAAGGGCTGATGTGAGTAACTTTCAATGCCTTGTGTTACACATAAGAACATTAACAGGAGCTTATTGTAGGTGGCATGTTCCTGCTATCCACTGGCATTGAAGTAGGTAGCTGTTCAGGACTGGTATCTCCAAGATTGTTGAAAGGGGAGGGCAAATGGTCAAACGTTCAATGAAACTTGCATTTTATTTAACTTTTTAAAATGTATTCATTCATTTTTTCCTCCTTTTTTTTTAAAAACATGACCCAGACAAGATTAAAGACCCAGGTACAACATTCACAAAGTACATATTATGTACTCCGTAGACTCAGCTATATCACGAAGCACATAGCACTACCCTTCTTCCCCCTTCTGTGGTAAGGGTGCTAGCCTGGGGTTCAGGAAACCTCGGTTGGATTTTCCGCTCTGTCACAGACTTCCTGGGTTACCTTGGGTATGTCTACAAAGCAAAGAGTAAAACCCTTGGCTAGCCCACGTAAGCCAGCTCAGGCTGCGGGGCTCTTTCAGTTGCTGTGTAGACGTCCAGGTTCAGGCTGGAGGCCAGGCACTGGGACCCTGCGAGGTGGGAGGGTCACAGAGCTCAGGCTTCAGCACGAACCCAGAAGTCTCACAGCAACTGAAATGTCCCTGCAGCCCGAGCCCTGTGAGCCTGAGTCAGTTGGCACAGGCCAGCCATGGATTCTTCTTTGCTGTATAGATAAATCCTCTGTGCCTCAGCTCTCCATTTGAGAAGCGATCAAATACTACGGTAACGAGAGTACTTTAGGTAGGTATTCTTGCCTAAACAGCATGCCCTGACAATCATCAAACTGAGGCTCGCTTGGATCAGAAGCTTCTTCGATAATCAGGAATTCTTCACATAGAACAGGCTGCTTCCAGCAGTTAGCACAAGGGCATCAAGCTAGCAGATGCATATAAAAGTATAACTAGTTGGGGAAAACGTACAGATATTTGACATAAGTATCTTTACCTACCGCAAGAGTTTTGTGGGGCTAAATTCATTAATGTTTGTAAAGTACTTTGAAATCCTCCGATGGAAGTTACTACAGAAGTTCATATGTATTATAACATCTTCATAGTCAAATAGATTACATAATATTTAGATGGGATTACATAGTAGTCAGAGGAAAGATGATGTTATGATTAAGGAACTGATCTGAGACTCAAAAGACTTTGGGTTTAATTCATGGCTGTTCAACAGGCTTCCTGCAGGATCTAGGGCAAATCATTTAATCTGCGCCTCAGTTCCCCATCTGTAAAATGGGGATAAAAATACTTGTTTTCTCCCACCCTTTGTCTGTCCTTTTCACTGTAAGTTCTGCAGGATGCGTGTTATCTGTGTATAAGTAAGTGTAGCTCTGATCACAGTTGGGGCATCTAGGCACTACTGCAATAAAAATAAATATGATTATGATGATAATAATCAGGAGGTTAATGTGCCACATGCTGAGAGGTTCTGAGCACCTGAAACTAATTGGCTTCAGTTGAGGTTGGTGCAGGTTGGCTGTTACTCAGCACCTCTCAAGATTTGACTCCACAAATTTCTTGTAATGTAAAAGGTACTGATACCAGAATTTCTGTGTTCTATTATTACTTTTAACTGTGAAAATAACTTTTTGGAAGTTTAAATACTCAGTTGTTCGTTAGTTACAGGATTTGCTTTCTGGTTTTATTTATGCTGGTTGGCTGAGAGTGCATATTAGTAGTAATTGTTTTCAGCGGTCCAGATTCCTGCACAGCATTTGAGCTCCTTCATCACGTTGCCATTACCTTCAGTACAGGCATGAATGTTGCTGTAGTCTCCTCGAGTTAAATAATTTAGCCCACAGCTTTGTATCGATCCCAACTGCCATATATTTAGCCAACAGCAAAGCTTTGACATTGGGTTTATGAAGCTAACATCTGTTAGCTTACTTCCACATTTTTAAAAGGAAGCAAATACAGGCTGTGGATATGTCAAACTGTGTGTTTAGGAATGCATTATTCCTACAACCACTGCTATCATCTAGAAACACGCAGGCTGCTTATATAGATCTATATTTGTTTTTTCATCTAGTGTTAGTTTCACCTTTTGTTCTAGAAACATTTCCTTTCTTCTAATAATCAGGTCAGGGTTCCTACCAGGCCCTGAAGTTGTCAAGCAACAGCATTGACTTAGTAATAAAGGCAATTCCTTCATAAAATCAATGTATGCTGCACACAGTGTTTCTGCTTTGTGACTGATTTCCAGTTGTCACAAAGGGCCACATCTACTCTCCTTGCTCTTACAAGTAGCCACATTATGGTCATGATTAGACCGAGGTGGAAATATTATGTCATCCTTTCCATCACAGAACATCAATAAAGCAATGCTGGTACCATCTCTTGTATTGAGTTCGATGGAATATAGGCCCAAACAGTCAAAGGTGTTTATATGACCCTGAAATTGTCCACATTAAATGGCTTTAAACAAGGTTCAGGGTTTGGTATACAGAGACCTCAGCCTACTTAGTACCGTAGCAGACATATCAATAAAAGTCTTTAACCGTTTGTTAAAGTTACAGAAAAAAGAAGGAAAAACGTTTAAAACATTTGGAATGTAAAATATTAAGTAAGGCTTTCATTTTAACTTCCCTTGTTCCATTTTCTTTAGTTGTAGAGAGTCTCTAAAAGGATTCCACCCTCACCTCCAGCCTTGTTTGACAATCTCTGAGGCTATGGCTACGGTAGAGAGCTTAAGAGGCACAGCTGCAAGTTCTCTCATGTAACTGCGCTAAGCTGACACAAAAGAGCTCTCCTATAGGTTTAATTAATCCATCCCCAACAAACAGCAGTAGCTACATTGGCGGGCGAAGCTCTCCCACCGACATAGTGCTGTCCACACAGGCTGGCGTATCTGTCACTCAAAGGGGTGGCTTATTCACATCCCTGAGCAACACAAGTGGTAGTGTAGATATAGCCTGAGAGGGTAATGTGCCCTTTTGGGGGTGGGAAGGGAAAAAAATAGCTGAGATGGACGAGTTGTTTCTGTTCTTAATCTGATCCTGCTTCCTTTAAGACAAAACAAGATGAACATGCACAAACGGAGGAGAGAGAAAACTGGCAAAAATAGAAAATGCAGCTTCTGCCTCTGATGTTAACTCTTACTTGCACCTTCACCGTTGGAGAGAAACAGGCCCAGCATATGGTCTTATCAGTCACTCTGACAAACTTGTACCAGCATCAGGCTGTTTAGAGCATTGCTTTTAGCTGCCTTTCTGGTCAATATATGCAAGCCTGGCTGGATAACCCAGAATCTTATTAGACAAAAGTATACCTCCCAGCATTTCAAATGGCTAAAGATGGATGCAATTTTTTTTTTTTAAAAAAAGCAGCTTTTGTTTGAGAAGTTTTGGCATTATACCTATAACAATAAAATGTTCAAAATCATGAAAGAAACTAAGTTGAATTTTTTTTTCCTTTTTGCCCCTTAATGTCTATTAAAAATAAAGTGACCTAATTTTTTTTTATGGCAGATGTGTTGTACAATATTGCAGTGACACATCCAACACAACCAGTACATTGGCTGCAATAAATTCAGAAATATTTTAACTGCCTTCAAAGGACCATCAAACATTGGAATAATTTTATCAGGTGTACAAAAGTACTCCAGAGAAAGTGAAGGAGAAAGAAGCAGGTCTGAGCATATTACATCTTTCCAGCATAAAGAATAAGATAAAGAAAGAAAACAATTACCAAGGAAAATGTTAAATGACCTCTTAACTGGCAAAGACGATAAAATATATTGGGGCCCCACTCTGTTGTTGGAATAAAGCCATTCCATTTACTTCCGTGAATTTACTCTGGTTTTATACTGGTGAAACTGAGCTTAGACTCTTGCTAATTATCTAGCAAGTGTCTTCATCTCCCCAAAAAAAACCACTTCCAATGATCCTCCTTGGTAGCTACTGGCTATTAAGTGAAATATGTTGATAGAGAGTCCATTATGCTTGTTTGAATATTCTGTTATGCTATATATACACAAATCTGAATAGCGGCTGGGAGAAGCATTGCAAAGGACTAATTTACATATTACCAAAAGAGCAATATCTAAAAAGAGAGGATGATGCATCACAAAATGTGTGCTCATTTATTGTGACAATTTGTAGTTAACTTTTTTCCACATGATAAAACTTCATATATATAGTAGCAAATACCCTGATGTGCATTTTTATAAAAATTATATCTTAGTAGTGTGAGACCTCACTAAAAGCACTGTTTTTGTTGTTATATCCCAACTCCTTTCTGAGACTCCTGGGCGGTGTGTAACTTACGCTCTCCAGATTAGCAAAGCACGAATAAGAGTTCCTATTCATACAGGATTGAACCCAGTGTTTTGGAACATGTGTGGGGCACAGGGTGGGAGAAGAGTGGGATGAGACAGGAACTCCAGGCTTGGATGCTCTAATCTTTGCTCCTGGGGCCTCCCCTTGTGCACCAACTGCCACTGCTGCTTCTGCTGCCTGAGATGCACTTCCTCTGCCCGCTCCTGTTCTGCAGGAATGCTTTGGGGTATGTCTACACCGAGGGCAGCAAATTCACTGCCATCAGATTTATTTATTCAGATCAATTGAGCACAAGTGAAGACGCACTCAATTGATCCAGAAGTCGATTTAATAAAATCACTTCCCCGAAAAGTGTAGTGCTGCGTTGATGGGTGTGCATTTCCCATTGGCACAGCTAAACGGAAGTTACAAAGTTGACGGGATTTATGCAAGCTACTCTGCATAGCTTGCGTAACTCCCATCAACTGCCACCGAATTTCATCAGCAGTGTAGACCAGGTCCTATTCAACCCTGGACAGGCAGTATTGGGTCCAAATGAGACAGTCCCACAAACTCCAGGACTGCTGGGAAGTATGCAGAAGGAAAAAGTAGAGAGATGGGGAAGCAAAAGGACAGACTGGGGAAAAGGAGTAGACAAAGTCTCACATCACAGGTGGTGGCTGGGATTTAGCTGGAACCAGTGGAGGTGGTGATGTCATGTGGGTCTCTGTCTCTCTGGCCTGGTCTGTCAGTATGTTTCTCAGGATCAGGAAGACGAAGGTCCAGTGGTGTTAGAGTAGATCCCTGGGGCATAGGAGATGGTGAGAATGGCAGCCATGATGGTGGAGCTCTCTCCTTCCCCTTTCAGTATCATGGTAACCTCGGCTAATTTTTTCCCCAAAAAACTCTTTGAGGACCCCAAAAAGAGAGTGAAGGGCAGAATAGCCCATCCACTCATTATTTTGTCCACCAATTAGGCTTGCTTTCCAATACAACAATTTTGGTTAATTGATTTTCAGTCCCACACATCTCTTGTTTACCAGGCAAGATATTAACACAGTCCTTGAATTATATCAGCAGGTCTTTTTGTTTAAACAAATTCAGTCTCTCTCTCTCTCCCTATTTCTCCTTTTCTCATCAACATTTGTTGTTATAGGTTATTAGGACACTTTATAAACTTTCTCACAGTTAGACTCACCAGGGTGGTAAATTTGTAGGCTCAGTTATTACAAAACATCTGACCTCCTCGTTCCTTTAAACTACCCTTCTGTAGATATATCAAAACAACAAAAACACTTGAACTTGAGACATGAAGGTCAAAGAAGCAATAAAAAGAACAGCAGTTTCGTTACCAGTTGCTTATTAAAAGGCAGCTGAATTGTTGACAACAGTACAAGTTATTTTCTTACATAAAACGTAATGAAAAGAGTAACAGGTATGCAAGGTAAGAAAACACAGGAAAGATAAGGAATATTCCATGTTAGGCAATTTCTGAATGAAATGCTTTCTTCACCTTTCTACAGGCGCAATCACTTTTCATGTTAAACTTACATGGCAATCAATGAAAATGTGCTAACTGTTAAGGGCCAAATTGTGGCCAGCCCTTGAACAGAGATAGAATGGAGGGGGAGGGGGAAAGGGAGCTGCCTCTTTTCTCTTACACCTATTCCATTCTCCACCTATGTGCAAGTCCAATCCCAGTTGAAGTCCAGGTTCTTCCTCAATTACAAAGACAACTGCTATCTAGTAGGACTATCCATGCTAGAAAAGAAAGGCCCCAGCACCTTCATAGTGCACCAGCCAGAAGAGCTACCCAGCTATACCACAGAATGCATAATACACACCTTTAGAATGGAAGAAGCAGGCACAATCAAGCATGGAATCAAGGTGTAGCAGTGCTTTCTGGAGCTCACTGGTGCAATATGACCACATGCCTCAACAGTTTGGGTCTGTGCCTTAAAAACATAGTGCAGCCTGTGAATTGCATAGTGGCCTGAAACAGGGCCAAGATGCTGACTGCCTCCTGCAAGACCCTAGGGATGGAGAATCATTGGGAGTCTAGCTTGAAATAAATGGGAGTTAGGGGCTCACTGTACCTTTTAGGAGTGGGACCATAGTTGGTGTGCTGTGCATGAAGGAACAGTGTCAATGTACTACAGGTGCACTATTGTTAAATTGGCTGCACCAAAGATATCCATTTGTGAGTTGGAAGGGATAAACTTTCAGTGAATCCTAGGCATTGCATTTGGAAAAGACCTAGTCAGAAGGATTGTTCTCTGTCATTAGTGCTCTGTCTGATTCAGTTTCAAATGACTCCAGAAAATGACTCCCTGCCCTTCAGTAGCACTGGGAGATGATTCAGAAGCCTAACATGTTCTGCTGTTATCAAAGTCAAAACTCTTAGTGATTTGTGTTCACATCAATGGAGTTATGTGGCAAAGCCTCCAAACGTTTACCACTAATTTATCGTTTCAAATGAGTTATGCCTCTGCTCCTGCTATTCCACACTCTGCTAAACCTGTACACTCACTGTGGTGTTCCATCCACATTGGAAATAAAGTTATTTTATTGTAAAACAATGGGGAAATCCCTTGAATTGAAGGATTATACAGCTCTTCTCCTTAGAGATGTTTTCCTGCTTGATTTAGAAATGTTATTCTGTCGTCTTGGATGTTGAGAGGCTGTTGTGCATTACATTGTGCAATGTTGAGCCCTATAGACAGCCACCGAAAGAAGAAAACATAGCATAAGGTTTGATTTTCTTTTTTTGTTAGTTTTTGTTTTGTTTAAGCCAGCTGTTTGAGTTCCTAAGGGGCAATATCTCCCTTGAAATGAGTAGGTGACACAGTAAAACTGAAAGACACAAGATGAGTTTGCAGGAAATAGTAAAATTACATAGTAAGCTTTTAAACTAACATGGGTTAGCTGAATCACCAGACATTTGAGCATCAAGAAGAGAGATACATAAAGGAAGAGGGAGGGTTGAAGGTCTTATGGTGAAAGCAGTGACTTGAGATGTGAAATCCCAACTTCCTCTGTGACTTTGGGCAAGTCACTTAATCTTGATGTGCCTCGGATCCGTCTCTCTGTAAAATATGGATAATCCTTCCTTCCTTCCTTCCATCAGGTGCCTGTCTCATCTGTTTAGATTATAAATTCTTCAGGGCAGGGAATGTCTCTTACTGAGGGCTTGTACAGCACCGAGCTCAAGGTGGCCCCAATCTTGGTCGGGGCCAGTAGGTGCTACCATAATACAAATAATAAAAGGCAAGATTGGTAGCGTAAAAAAGGGGAGTCAATATACTCTGTATTGTACATTTCTGATTACCCAAATAGCATGAGGGACACTGATTTTATCTGTATAATCAGGAGGCTGAGTAATCAAGAAGGCTGGAGTGGCAACACAGAGGCCCTGTGCAGCTCCACTGTCATGACCCCATTCATTCCCATGACAGCAGGGCTGCAGAGGGCTGCCTGCGCTTCCACTCCAGTCCTCTCGATGAGTGCAGGCACAAGACTCAGGGAGAAGCTGCAGTTCTGGTGAAGCAGACCAGAACACACACCCTGGCCAGGATGCTGCTTGGTCCCATCAGAACTGCAACCTCATATGCATCTCCATGGATCCAGTGGCTCCACTATCACAGCACTGCTCACTCACTCCCATGGCAGCAGGGCTGCAGAGAGCTCCATGTGCTGTTACAGCAGCATTCAGCAGCTTGGTGGGATTTGGATAAATGGTTTTCCAAAAATCAGAAGTATACTGTATATGATACGTAAGACAAATCTTTATACAATTAAAATATCTTTTTTTCCTCTCAAAGCTGTTAGAAATACAAGCGCTTATTCTTCTTGTTTCTGCATTTTCTGCATGAAATGCTGTCCTTGAAACTTGAAAATATTTTTCGGATTCTAATATTGTCTTTTGGCAAATATTACTTTTTCACTGAGTTTTGAGCAAAGATGAAATTAACAAGGGCTGCTTGTATTTAAAAAGAGCAGCTTCATTAATACAGCATCTAATGTCCAAACATCTGTGTTTACATACAAGAATCATCAAAGATGTTGGCCCAGTTCTGGAAATATTGTTTATTAGTTAACTGCTAGAGATGAGGCACCTTTGGGGTGGGGGTGGGGGGAAGACCAGGAAGGGGACACAGCATTGCGTTTTTATGGGACCCGTGAAAATGATGTACGGTTTTTGTTTTTCGTTTCTCAGTGATATTGGTAGTGTTTTGTTTTTCTCCAGGTATTTTGAACATGCATGAGTTACTGAAACGAGTAGATATTGTTAAAATAAAATAAAAAATCAACACACATTGATAGTATAATCTTAATGGCCTGTTTGAAGTGTAAAAAGGATTAGAGGGGAAAAGAGTGATAGCAGGAGAAAATAAGAAGGATAAGCATAATTTGGAAGGATTGCTATGCCATTCTATTCATATTAAATTTTGTTAACTCTGCTGCAGCTTGCTTTCTTGCTAAATTACTTGCCCGATTTTTTTGAAGTTCACAAATAAGTGCCATGGAATGGTAGGTAGATAAACTTTTGTAATGTGTTGCAGTGTTAATAGATTTATCTCTGGCAGTCAGAGGAGAAGCACTTTCCGGTGTCAAGGTCCTTCATGAAGAACAACCTGCCACTATGCCTTCTCATTTAAATGGACGGAGCTCTATCCACTGATCACAACTGTAGCAATATAATATGGGAAGAGAGGTCATCTCTCAGGTAGCCAGATTACAATTCCAAGTATTTATAATAGGCATATGGTAAATGTGCTTTTGGAATATGGGCTGCTATTCTGATCTGCAGTAAACACTTAAAACTGCCACATTAAAAGTCTCAGAACCCTCCCTTTATCGAATTTACATTTTTTTAAAATAAATCTTTTGCTCTGAGCTGTGCACTAATTCTTGTAAAGCAGGGGAGGGAAACTCAAAATGTAAAGATTGTAGCAATTTACATTCTGGAGCAATCCCATTTTCTTGATCAGAGCAGGAGAGAAAAAAGCAAAATTGCCATTAATTTAAAAATGATTGTTTGTTTCTGTCATAACTTGACATTGGATGTAAAGAAAAGACACATGGAATAGATGAAGACAGATGAAAATTGAGAGCACAGAAGTTAGGGCATACAGAGAGTCAGGTAATATCAGTCAAAAGCAACGTGACTCTTAGGCTATGTCTACACTGACAGCGGCAAAGTCGCCGCCATCAGATCGACTTCTCTGGATCATCTGAGCAGTCAGTGAAGACCCGCTTAGTCGATCCAGAAATCGACATATTAAGACCACCTTCGCAAGTGACGTAATTCTGCGTTGAATTGAAAAGTGACGGGAATGCGGTTCCTGTTGGTGCAGTGCAGTGAAGACAGCATGCAGAACAAAAGCAGAGAAGTTGACGGGAGTTATGCAAGTTTTTGTGTAGCTTATGTAACTCTGGTCAACTGCCGCTGAATCTCCGAGGTAAGTGTGGACAAGCTCTTTAGCTTCTCTGATCTCTAGGCTGGTTAGATAATCATGAGTCAGATCCTGTGTCAGCAAAACTCCCATTGACTGGATTCCTCCATGGCACAAGGAATGCAGGATTGGGCATTAGGAAATAAAATCCTCTCTTTCATAACCAAGACAATGGTCTTATTGCTACCCGGGAGTCAGTTTTTCATTCAACTGGGCATACACTTCTCATTAATTCTAACAGTAGCTTGTAATGGGGTATGCTCGTTCCTGTGACTTCTCCTTGTGGCTGGATCTGGGCTCAGCTCTTGCCTGGTCTAATGTCCTTTTCTGCTGATTGCCTGTGCCATCGTCTCCCCCTCTCTCTATGGGACTCGTGGTTTTGCTTCTTCATGACATGGCTCTCTGGCCAGGTCACTTTTTAGTCCTCAACTTCGAGGGTGTTCTAGTCCCACTGGACAAGCTGTTTGCATGCTGTGTCAGGCAGTCTTCTGGTTCAAGTTCAGATCCAGTGCCACTTTCTCAGTGGCTGGTAGGCAAACCCTGGGCAAATCCTGGTTCTGTTCCAAGGAACCTATGCCAAGCAACCATGGTCTACTAAGTTTCAGACCCTGTTGCTGTTTCCCTATGCTCCTTCTTTGCTCACTTCTCTATCTTTTGGCCCACTTCTGTGTTTACCAGCCTAGTATTCTCCACTCCCAGTGGCTACTCCACCTCTCTCGACTTCTTGCCTGACTTTGTAGTCCAGGGCAGGATCCCAGGGCTTACTCTCCACCTAGAACTCTTCTTTGTCCCTAACTGACTCCCTTTCACTCTGGGAAGTGACCTGCAGAACTACTCTCTGCAGCTTTTTCTCTCTTTCTCTCTCTTTTTTTCCATTGCTTTATGCAGTCTCGGCATGTAAGGTTGTGTCTGCAACCCACTGTGGTTTTTGCATAAGCAAAAACCTATATCTTCTCACCCAGTCCCTTATCTTTAAAAAAGCCAAGTAATTTTTTTTAATGCTACCCCACATTGCTGGCTTTTACAACCAGTCCTTTCAGACAATATTCTTTTACCTTGAGGTGACTCAGTTCTTCATAAAGAATCTTTCTATGTAATTCTCCCTGCATTGCCACAGCAGATGTTTAACTTTCTTGGGCTTTGCATGTGTTGCACAACCTGTCTTTGTGCTTGTTTAATAAATTACCATTCAGGTCACAATGATCTGTTTGCATTCTAAATATTGTTACTTCATTTCATCTGTCATAAGTATACCATTATTTTCAAGTTAAGGACATATTTAATATAACCTTCATAGCCCCCCTCCTCTCCTCAACTTTTTGGCTTTATAAAAGCTTGCCCCTACCTAGCTGGGCTTCATCGTCAATTAGACTTCATCAGGTCTTGGTTCTCCTCCAGGTACCGCCTATAAAGTTAATTAGCCCTTTTCAACATACTAAGGCTTTTTGGGAGGTGGACCACCCCATTATATAGCTACATACCTGTATTGAGGGAAAAAGTCCTGGTTAAGAACTAGACACTTCGGATAGAGCTGCGGGATCCCATGCTGAAAACTACTGATTTCAGAGTGCTGAACACTTTGCATGAGATTTTCAATACAACATGGGATGAGGCCCACGTTATTGTAGACAATAGCTGAAAGCCACCTTCTAATAATGAATGGGTTATATAGGCTCATTGCAGTACTCAGTTCTTAGAAAAATGTGTGCTTTAATAATGAAGATTTTAAAATCCTATCCCTTATCCAAGCCAAAAAAGAGTTTCGACCTATTGTTGAATTTAGTCCTATTTCATTGCAAAGGGGGAGACTCCACTTATAGCCGCTGCTTGTTTTTTGTCTTTTATTAAAGCATTTGTCTTGAGAGAGCTGTCACTTCAAACTTCAGGTCCCTGTTTAAAGTTTGAATTGATATGTTTCTTTACATGTGGCAAATTCTCATTTTAAGGTTGTTTGTGATATAGACTTTCTTTATTTTCTTCCCACTGAAAGGCTATTATTAACCAGAATCCTGGAGGAAGGGAGAATGCACACGTCACAAGTTCAGAAGGTTTGGATTTTGCAGAATGTTAGTTTCTGTTAGTGCACAGGATGTATACATAGCAGCAAAGAGAGAACAAACAAAATCAGCCTGATTTCTTTGGATTCTTTTCCAGAATAACCCAAATTGCAATCCTGTTTTTCTATATGTTTTATCAAAAGGCCAAGATATTAAAACATTTCAGTTGGATGAGCATATACTACTCTGCTAATGTTGACAGTATTTCTTCCTCTTAAGCGTAGCTTTCCCTCTGATGTACTGATCCACTCTTTCAACAGGTAAAATTTTTAAGTGACTTAAGAGCCTAGGTGTCATTGATTTTTCGGTAAGACTTAGGCTCCTGAGTGGTGATTTAGGGCTGGATTTACAAAAGGAGTTAGACAAAGTGCATAACTACCACTTTAGGCACCCACATCCTGGAATCAGGCCCCTCTGGTATTCATAAAACTTGGTCAGCTGCTAATCTGCCCTGTAGACCTCTAAACTCACTTGGTGCCTATGTTTCAGCTTCTGCATATGTGCAGTGCTGCTCTACTCTAGGCATCTGGAAGTCCTAGGCCCCAGTGTGATGCATTGACCTGTGGAAGATAGGCATTCTTCCATCTAACTTGTCTACCAGATCAGGCCCTGCAGGCATGTTGAAGGGTCACATACCAGATCTGACTCTCCACAAGAGCACTCACAAAATGACCAGGATGGGGGTGGACAAGGAGAAGGATCTTCCTCATAACTCTCTTAGACAGATGGATAGGGTACTCACCTGGGATGTAGGAGACACCCAGTTCAAGCACCCTCTCTGTCTGAGTGGGAGAAGGGATTTGAACAGGGATCTGCTACTTCTCAAGTGCCCTGAGGACTGCGCTAACAAATATTCTGATGGGGGGGATTCATCAATCTCTTCTTTTGATGCTGTTCCACTTTGAATAAATATGTAAAGAGACAGCAAGTCTGGGAATGACTCTGTGGCCAAGATGTGGGAGACCCAGGATGGAGGACAGTTCAAATCGGGATCTCCCTCATCCCTGTTAATTTATAGCCCAGGGGTTAGGTACTTATCAGTGAGCTCCTCTTTCCCATTCCTTTAAACAACAGTGTAGATGCTTAACACCCAGAGGGCTTCCAGCTGAGAATCCCAAGAAGAGGGAGGCACCACCCTTCAGCCCAGACTTGGGTGCCTATCTCCATGAGAGGGGTGGGGCTTAGAACATCGGCTTCTCCCATTGGCTAGTTTAGGTGGGAAACTGCCTAGCAGGCTGGTTTTTGAGAATACAGTTCTGACTCCCCTATTTCCCTCTACTCATTGAATAGGGAGCCTGAGAATCTTTAGGCTTTGTGATTCCCTTGGTGCCTATATGTCAGGCATGGTGATGCTGAGCATTGACACATTTAAATTCCTTTGTTAGTCTGGCCCTTTGTCACTTAAATACTTTATGCTGAGGTACTTTTGAAAATAGATGCTTCACAGGACCAGCCTTATGTACCCAATTAAATAAAATATTTGAGCACATGCTTAAGTCCACCCCATTCAGCAAAGCACTTAAACTGAACTTAAACACACACTTAAGACAGTAGGACTTGAGCATGTGCTTAAGTGCTCTGCTGAATGGGTATGTACTGCTGAATCAGGGTTCTACACAAGTTGCATGGCTGGAGTATTTCAAATTATAGTCTCAAATTAACTTAATGGGAATTTTGGGCTGTGTCAGGATCACAGAATTGAGCACTAAATAAGTGCTGTTATGTTAATAGGTGTGGGCTTCGCATCAGTTGTTGTTGCATCTTGGTTAACCCCAGACTCTGTTTATAATGTAGTTATTTAGCTGATGCAACCACTGAGTTGTAACTTTTTAACTATTTAATTTCCATTTATGGTAAGAATGGACATTTATTAAATAGCACCTGCTGTCTATCAGATGTCCTCATTTTGGTATGGTTTATGCTTTGGAATTATCACGTGGGTGTTTTCATTAGTATTAATTACTAATTTTAATGTGTTCATGGCATTATTCATTAGCGTCCCTTGAAAAGCTCACAATTTTTGGGAGAGATCTAGAACACCTTGAATAGGAATGCAAAGGGTGTATGTGCTTACTTTGTGGCATGCTGCAATTGGAAAATCTTCAAGGGGCACCACTGTAGGTGTTTGTGGCATGTCATGGTCCATGTCCTGATCCAGAATTGTAGGCTTGTTTCTAGGCAATACCATTCCAGAAAATTTTTCACATCTTTGTCATGACAGTTAACGTTATGATGGGTGGTTGATTTGTAATGTGGCTAAAAGTCCTCTAAGAAATAGATTGAAACCATAAACTGCCTGTGATTTGTGACCTGAGTGTTGTCTAGAAGGAAATTACCTAGTGTTTGATCCAACACCCATTAAATTAAATTGAAAGACCGCCATTGACCTCAGAACATGTTGGATCATGCCCTTACCATGCAAACCAATCTTCGATAGTCACATCGCTCTCTCCCCATTTACTCTTTATCTAGTCATTGGCAAAAACACAGTATTTAAGAGAATAGCATCAGTCATGTCAGTGTGGTGTTTTTACCCAGTCTTTAATATCAGTGGTCTTGTCTTTTTACCATTGAACAAATATTTCCTAATGATTACCCTTTTTGCCTCATCCTTCGGGAATGACTCATACCATAGTCACCTTAACAACATGTGATCGTTCTGAATGATTTTAACACACTTCCTATGAGTTCTTAGGTATGTAGTATAGTAACATATTGTACGCATATTATATTCTCCTACATCTCCTTATAAATATACATGCATATTGTTTTTATTTATATTTCCCCCTGTACTGATCCCCAATGTTCACACTGTATTTAATACTCTTTTAACACTCTGACATATTACAGTTGATTGGCCCAGCTTCTCTCATTACATTTTCAAATATTCCAAGCTGCATCTTATTTGCTAAAGAGGTTTCCTTCTTTGCACTCTGCACTATAGATATACAGGAGCAAAAACTTTGTCTTTTGAGCTTTGTAACGTTTCAGATTTGGAATGCCTTTCATCTTTGTGATGCAAGCTCTCTTAGAATAGTGGTGTGATCGAGGAATTACAGTATTGTCGCGTTGTGAAGCAGCTTGTCACACACCCTGTTGTCATGGTGATATGTTCTGGGGTGCAATTCAGACCAGTGAAGAGTGGTCAGCTCTTACCCTGTAACCCTAAGTGACTTAAAGCTTTGCTACTGTAACTCTCTGCCTGGGACACCCACGGTCAGCAACAAGCATGCACTTCTATGTCTATGTATTAGTTCAACATTCTCGATCCAGGAACCTACCTGCAATATCACAGACTTCCAGTAGTCTCCACCAGCCTTAGTTAACAACAGGTAAGATGACTCCATACTCTCTCTGGCCCTGAATTTTCCCAAAACTTGCGTTCTAAAATGTCCAGACCAGACATTTTCCTGGAACAGTGAGAGGAATATTAAGGTTGTTGCTCCTTTAAAGAGTCAATATCAATACATATCACATATACAGTAGAACCTCAAAGATAATGACCACCAGAGTTTACAAACTGACCGGTCAACCCAACACCATGTGAAACCAGAAGAAAGCAATTAGGCAGCAATGGGGGGGGGGGGGTTGGAAAGAAAGCAAATACTATACTGTGCCTGTATTGCATCTTAAAGGTCGGCACATCTGGGTTTCCTGTCCCCAACTCCGCTTGCCATGTGAGGGGCAGCCACTTACAGGTAGGAGGTGAAGACACTGAGGTTCACAGGCATTGCTGTGAGCCCCTGCTGCCAGCCCAAGGCAGCCTGACTGGATCAAGCAGAGCTGAAGCGCATACGCCCTCCCCTCCCCCCCCTCCCAGGAGGGGGACAAGCTTGCAAGTTCAGTCCGAGGAGCCTGAGCCTGGGAAAGACCTAGCTGCTGATAGCTGCAGCTGTTGAAGCCAAATCCTCGCCTGGATTGGGAGCTAGAATTCAAGCTGCTGCTTGCATGCTGCGCTCTGGAAGAGTTTTAAAGGGCCACAGTCCATGCACCGATGTAGCCCAAGCAGGAATAGGGCAGGGAGCTGCTTGCAAACCAGGCAGTGCTTCCAGGGGCCACCTTTGCAGAGATCTCTCTCTCAGCCTCAGCTGGAAGACACTGACTGCAGGGTACTGTACCATAATGTTTTGCTCAGAGTTAAACATTTCAGAGTTACGAACAACCTCCATTCCTGAGGTGTTCGTTTCTTTGAGGTTCTACTGTATAATAACTGCAGTTGACTGCAGTTACCAAACAGTTAAGTTTAGACACAGCACTAGATTGGTTTTGTTTAAAAATTAAGCAAACTTACTTAATTCCAAAGAGAGAATTTAAGTGAATACAAGTATAAGGATTAAAGTCAGAAATGATTACAAGAGAAATAAAGTTAAAATGATTTCTAGTACCTAAAACTTAACAAGTCAGATGTGGCTCACGGTACAATTCTCACCATATATTTCTATCAACATGGCTGACCAAGCTCCTGGGACAAGATCTATCCCCCAAAGTCAAAGGACTGGTATTTTTTTGTCATTTTAGGTGAAAGATCGAAAACTTGGGATTACTTTGCCACTATTTTATAATCCAATGAACCTTTTAAAATATATTCTTCTGAGGGTTATCCCTAAATAAAGTTAATTCATCAAGTTGTGAAAAAGCTGACATGGAGTCTCCTCGTGAGATTGTCTGTTAGAATACAAATTGCTTAGTTCCTGCCCCCTCCAATACAACTGAATGAACCATATGCAAGTGATTGTCAATCTTCTACCATGCCATGATAGTAAGGGTTTGCCTTCTCTTGTTAGCTCTATGGGTCTGTTTACCTTATACGTAAATACCTTCTCATTTTTTTTCAAAGTACTTTGGAAGTAACTCCCATGTGGGGAAACTACATTCTTTTGTTGAGAGTGTGGTAATTCCTGTTTTGCTGACAAACACATTTTAAGAATTATAATTTCAGTTTGTCCATAACTTTTAATCAGTTGCACCTATATCTACATTATGTGGTGATATTAATAACCAGTGAGTCATGAGCTTTTCACTGAAACCTTGCATGACACCTGTCAGATACTGTCCATGACATTAAAGAATTGGTGTACACTTGAACTGCTTAAGACAGTTGCAATTCATTGAGATATCTGGGTTCCTCTTGCCCTAGGATTGTTCTTAACATCACACATGCTCACTATTTTTATTTGTTATCATAACCTTTCATTTTATAATTGAAAACTGATAAAGAAAAGTGTTGTGGCAGAGTAGAGGGTGAAAAGCCCCTCAGTACCTCTGCCACCCCAACCCAACTGGCTGGGCTGGGACAAAGCTGGCCAGCAGGACCACAGACGGCAAAGAGGAGTAAGCAACAGCTGAATGCTCTGATTGATGAGCCAGAACTTAGCTTAATGAGGCAAAAGAGAAGGGAAGGATATATAAGCCAGCTAGGGAGAAACCAGAGAGAGACATGGCCAGGAAGGAGGGTAAGAGCCGTGCTACTCAGTTTGCCTCCTGGCTAGAGAGTGAGCAGCCCCAAACCCTCAGGCCCAAAGGGCCAGGTGCGAGAGTGGGGTTGTGTACATGCACTGTAAATAAACGAACACATATGACTTCAATGGGTTACACCTGCGAATCTTTTGTTCTGGAGGGGGAAAGACCACCAAGGGGACACAGAAGGGCAGGGGGTCCATAGCAATCTGCCACATGTTGAGTTTGAACCTAAATCTGCAATTTGCCTGTCAGGGATCTGTCTCCAGTATTCACGTCAAGGAGTTCCAGATTCTCTTGACTTTGCAACATAATGGTTCAGGACGTTTAATTTGCTATCAGCAGGGCCAACAGTGATTGCAATAATTTCAAATGGCTGCAAATGGAAAAAGGTATGCCTCCAGAATTCAAACTGTCATCCAAATTAAATTCTTCTGTTTTATTTTTTCTCTCTCTTGATTCAACTTTCAGATTTTCTATCAAAATGCAAGATTCACTGGCATTTTTAATGTAAGATTCAAACAGCTTTCTCATAACCAACCTCATTAATGCAGCAGGAATAGCTTTCCTCAAAGCATGACATTTCTATGGAAACCATAAGAGAGTTCCTCTTTTTGACTTCGAGATTTTTTATTAGAAAAAAAAATTGTGGCGATTCTTGGGACATAGAAACAATAAGAAGAAATGTAAAATTATAAAGGACCCAAGCTAGTTTAGGAGTGTCTGAACTTGATCCATATTCAAACTCCATCACAAACCTCTGAAGCAAAAATGCTTTTCCTTTTGTGTTGGGGTTTTTTAATAGAATGGAAGTTAAAACATACAAGGACTCTGACTACTCCAAGTTTTGTATGATTCTCAGACAATTGTTGACTTCCAACAAATAAATAATAATTACTAACATTCTATAATACATCAACATTTAATTACCAGTATGACAAAGATTGTTGCAGTTTAAAGAGAATTTGGCTCTTCTAAAGCCAGGAAATTTCGCAAGTTGGATTCATTTTCCTAAGCTCTCAACCCATTTCTAAACAAAGTGGCATGGAATTATAAATAGCCAGATATGTTATATTGTAAATAACAGTATGAAAAGAACATCTAGAAAAAATCATTTTATTGACTCCTTTGCATTAGTTTCCCGCCTGAAAGTTTTGAGCTATACAGTAAATATTCCTGTCAGTAAGGAACGAATTATTCATCACAATAAAGTCTAACTACGATTCAACATATTCCTGAAGCCTGTATCAAGCTCTCTATTAAGATTTTATCAAATAAAGGGCAAACTGTCATTGGTTAAGCCATTGAACCTTCAGCTGGGCTTTGGTTTAAAAATTCATCTCAGGGCACAAGTAAGAAATGTTCCCCGTGATATGATGGCAAGTCCTGCATGAAATGGCATAGGTTACCATGTATAGACTTACAGTGGATTTTTAGTTCATCTGGGAAACTGTTAGTTACTTTACAGCATAATTCATTCATAGGCCTATATACTGTCTAGGAGGAAAAAGCAGAATAGACTGATTATTTACATAAAAGCAAGTGTGTGTTTGTGTGCATCTAGATATGTTCCGTAAACCAATTTAATCCACAAAATTCACATTCAGCTTCTGAACACCCAAAGTTTGTAGGGTTTTCAGATGAGGGATTTTGGTTCTGCTTCTTATAAAGGTTTGGATCTTGAACACTCCCAAAAGATACAAAAGTTTTCAGAACCAGGTGTGACAGATGGACAATGTCCTGTTTTATGTCTGAAACAAATCTTGTGGAATGAAGATAACTTAATTCAGTAAAGTTTAAATCATATTGAGTTAGGGTTAATACCTTTGGGATACATTATGTTAAGGTGCAGTTGTACATGTGTTGTGGCATTGCATGTACCTTCTCTAGTTCGGAGGGGGATGTTAATTTATTTCTTTCATTATCAGCCCTTTGAAGTCACTCCAGTGAGAGGTCTGCATATACTAGTTCAAACGGGATTTTCCATGGACCAACAGACAAAGAGAGGTTTTGGGTTGTTTTGATAAATAGCCTGCCTTTAAACTGTCTTAAGGTCTTCTTCCTGTTCCAGCACACAGACAAGACCCCTAGTCCATGAAGGGGCCCCAATCTTTACTGTAGGGTTGAAAGGGCTGAGCCCACTAAAGCCCCATAAGACTGGGTGCTTGTTCTGAACCGTAATGAATTTGTAGCTGCAAAGAATCCCATGGAGTTGGGATTCAAAGGATTGCTCCTGCCAGGGGTTCAAAGGATTGCTCCTGCCAGAAACCACGTTAGGGTTGGGATGAATTCTGATAAGCTTATTTAGCAGGTGGGTAGGTTCCTTTTTTTTTTTTTTTGTTTGTTTGTTTTGAATATGTTTTTTCTGTAATGCTTTTTACCTTAAGAATAAAGTAGGCTTACACAGAAAACAACTGTGTGGTCCCTTATACCTGTTGACAATCACTCTATCAGTCTCCATAGAGAAAGCAAGCACCAGGTGTCCTGGGGCAACCCTTCCGTGCTGGGAATAACACAGTGACAGCAGGGAATGGTGCACCCTGGAAATATCCTAATCAGAAGGGGAGAGATACATGTGTCTACCACATAAAGCAACAGCTGGAGAGCTGGAAGACTGAGAGTGGATGCCTTTCTTGGACCACTGAGAAAAAATACAGTTTCAGTTGCCCTAAACTGTGTCACCAGGGACTTGCTGTGAGCCGTTCTTTAATTTCTGGTACCTTTTTTCAGATATGATTTTTGGAAAGAGGCTTAAGTCTGCAAAAGCATTCATTGTAGATCCAGACTATTTTGCTTGGTGTTCTCTTCTCTTTGCTCATCATCGCAGCTTGTCAGTCCAAAACCACAGCCAAGACCTGGTTCTGTTGTTACCTAGAATAATTCCTTGGGAGCATAGGATGTTGATGGGGGCACTGCATCAGGCACTGTTCAAGTATTTATCTTGGCTTTCCACAGTCACATTTGGGGTCATTCTTCAGCTTCCATTTTGTCATATTGACCCCAGTCTTTGCCACCCAGTTCTTGCTCAATTTAGAGTACACCAGAGTTGCCATTTTAGGTCAGTACCTGGTGGGAGTTGTTCTGAAGGAACCAAGTTCTCTAAGATCATTGGCATGTCCCATCATTTTATTACTCTGTAGCATTTCACAGTTGCATTTTGAGGCAAGAGCTTTTCAGAAGCAAAGCTCTTTCTAGACTTGCACATCTTGGGTGGAGGAATGTGTCCCTACAGTGGATGTCTTGGATCATGCACCTGTTTTTTTGCCTCTTCTTTCCACTGAAGGCACGCCTTCTGACTGGTGGTGGTGCAGTCCCCACAAAACAATCAAACAACAGCTTGGCAGTCAATTTCAAAATCCCTTTAATGATCCTACAGGATTGATGTAGTATCAATTTTGTCTGCATGGCTTGAGCATGGCCATAATGGGGCAAAGTACCCTGTAGTTGAGTAACACAGGGTGAGACTGGTTAGTCAGAGTGTATTGGGGTTAACTCCCTAAATTGTGTTTACCAGCTTCTGCAGTACATCGTTCCTGGCTTCAGCTTGTTGGTATGCTCTTTGAATATCAGCGTTCATTCTAATGTGACCCCAAAGTACACCAGATGTTTGTAGTGTTCATGAGTTGTACCATCCCACAACATCTGGAGCATTTGCTTTGTCTGATAGTGCTTCAGATGGAAGGCATGCATTTCTGTCTCGCTAGGGTTGGCATTAAGAAACCATGTGTGCAACAGGATTTTTCATGTATACTCAGAATAAACTTGAAAGGAGTTCTTTTTGATAGAAAGGTTAGCAATGTTTGTATACGTGGCAGTATTGTTAAAGAAGTAACCTCATTTTAGGTCATAATTCAGTTGTTTGTTTTTTTCCCCCGACATGTTCCTGGAACACCAGTTGACAATGCAGCAGCATGATATTTGATCAAAAGTTATGCTGTTTCAAAAAATACAAACATTTCTTGCTGTGTTGGCCTTTCAGGAGTGACAGCAAAGCTAATAGCTGTGTTAACTTTTCTGTACGTTGATGCATTTTTACATAAGCACTCAGGCTTAAAAGAAAGTTTTTCTTTTTCTTTTTTTTCCCCAAGAGTGGTGGATAGATGACAAACTGCTACATGATGCACTGATGCTGTGCACTGAGAATAGAATTTCTGATACTGTTTTGCTTCATGGGTCCTCTGCAGATTTCCAGGCCACTAGTATGGGTACAGTTGTCACTAGCAACAAGTATCCCTGTTGGAATGAAAACTTAGTTGTGCTCAGCCATGTTGAACTGACAGTGTCATGAGGTCTTCAAAAACAGCAAACTAAGTGATTTATTACAGTTCATCTCATGATTTGTGTTTCAATGATTTATCTTCATAAAGTACTAGTGACAGTCACTATTCTGCATCAGAATGTTGTTACTGTGAGTAAAGTCTGATGCTAGAATAATATGGTTCTGTGATTTATTGACTATGGTCTTATAATTAGTAATCCTGTATATGAGAGATTACCTAATGTATACAAAATTCAACACAAAACCATCTATCAAAAATGGTGGTAAAGCTACTGTTCCATCAGACAGAAATTCTATAGTGAAGAGTAGGTCTGACCCTGAAAACCTTCACAGAAGTAAACCTTTAATAAAAGCTGAAAATGCACAAAAGTTAGGATTTCCAGAAATGATCCTTGTATTGTCATGTAGTAAGTAATTTTATATTGTGATCTATAATTCAGTAGAAACCATTAAAAGTTTGATAGATAGTTCACATTCTAAGTATAAGAATGATTATCTTGGGAACCATCGTGTGTTAACTTGACAAAAGCAGACTTGATTAAAATGACAATCGTACCTGACTACAAGATGGTGATTACTGATGAGCTTTGAGACTTAACTATGAATTTCCTAGGCTTTTAGGGTTTTAACAAGATTTTTATGATTTCCTTTCCCCTTTTTTTTGTTTAATTTGTGGGGGAAGTAACTTTATTTCCTTTGTTTAATGGGATGTTTAAAAAGATCAACTAAACGTAAAGAAATTTTAAATGTGATAAACTAGGCTATAATGGTTTTTACAACTGTATTTAATAGTTTCAAACTGTGTGTTGTTTATCCATTCTACTGTAATAGATTTTTAGGGTTGTTAGATTCTAACATTATTCCCCCCCTCAAAATACCAAATTTTTTTTTTTTTTTTTTTTTTTTTTTTTTCCAGTTTTTCAACTGAACCCCTGGGAGTGTTTAAAACAAACCAAAAAGTACATATCCACAACTTTAAAAGACAGTGGTTTTTAATTACAAAAAGAAAAGTGACTTCCTGCTGAGAAATCTTATACACTGACTTTTTTCCCTAGAATGAGTTTTCTCTGAAAGACTGCCATGGACAACAACCTAAGGCCCTGATCCAGCAAATATCCCCATGTGTGCAGATAGATCCCTATGCCAGTGCTAAATCTCAGACTACTACTTCACTGACGGCGACAAATTCGCCGCCGTCAGATCGGCTTATCTGGATTGATTGAGCGATCAGTGAAGACCCGCTCAGTCAATCCAGAAATCGACGTATTAAGACCACCTCCTCAAGTGGTGCAGCACATTGAAGACGGAGCGCAGAACAGAAGCACAGAAGTCGATGGGAGTTATGCAAGTTCTTTGCGTAGTTTGCGTAACTCCGGTCGACTGCTGTCGAATCTCCAAGGTAAGTGTAGACAAGCCCTTAGTGAAGTCTCTGGGCACTGCATAGCACAGGAGTATGTCCATAAAAAGTCCATTGCATAATCGGTGACTCACTTTGGTGATGATTCCAGCATCTCAGCAAAGCGAGGCTAATATCTTACCACAAGTAGCACTGTAACTTTGACAAGCTTAGCAAACTTTTTTGTCAAATTCTGCCCCAAGATGTGTGTATGCATCTCCATTGATTTCAGTGGTATTTTCTAATGTGGTCATCACTGTGATATCTGGGCAATAAATATTCATAAAGAGATATTTGGTTAGAAGGACTATACACTATTCACCTTCTAGTAATTACACCATTAGTTTATTAAGGATGTTTATAAATAAAGGTGGTGGTTGTTTTTGTAGTGTGTTTCGTTATTTGCTCCTTATATTTCAGGGAATGTTGTGGGAAGGCTATAACAGAGAGAGAGAGAGAGAGAGAGTGCTTGTATTTTTGTTCAGAAAGTGGTAATACCCAGTGTCATCCTGTTTCAACATCAGCTTGTGGTTAGCCTTATATGACAATAAATACTCTTTTGAATGTTGTCTTTTTGGTTTAGTATCCTTTTGCATATTGGTTTCTGTTACAATCTGCAAATCTTGTTGCAAAGTTAATTATACAAATTAGTGATTTGCCAATGTGAGGAAACATGAGAGACTACAATAATACAGATCACTTATTTGCTCATATAACACATTCTTTCAAATCTGTTTTATGACGAAGACACTGCTTCCTCAGGAGATGAAACAAAATCAGAACTCATTGGAGCTTTTCCATGCACATATGGAAAAAACAATCAGGTATCTTGATACAGTGCTAAATTTCTCAAGATATGTAAGCTACTAGGATTCCTCCAGACCAGAAACATGCTAATTTTCAAAGGTCAGGTACCAAAGAATTGCTGTACACTGGAGACATTTCCTGGACATAACTGCTGAATTTTGAACAGCTCAGTAGCAAATTTAACCGAGCCAAACGTGGAGGTTGTTGTAATAAAATATTTAGCCCAGGGTTGAGAAAGTGGAATGAACACTTCGTTTCAGAGTGTTATATTAAATTTTTACACCAAAATTTTAATCCTGGAATAAAATATTATGTAGTTTTAATGTTCAACAGTCAACACTCACTAGTGTATATAACATCTGGATATTATGGGTGGGTGTTGTTATTTTTCTCTGAATTTATTTCCATAAGAAATTCCTTCCATTTCTGATTTCCTGGCACAGAGGAAAGCATGTTAAAGTATCCATGATATCAGGAAAGATCTATCTTCATAACAGATATGGATCATTGAGGCTTGTCTAGTGATAGACCAATCAGAATTTGGCATAGCTTTTGGGCATAGCTGGACCAGTTTCTCCCCTGAACAAAAATATGCTCAGTGCCGAGGTGACGAGGGGGGGCTCAAGGAATAGATTACAATTCCCTGATTCTCCAGCTGCCCTAGCCATGGCATAAGTTACTACAGCTGGCTATGGTCTTTCAGGGACTGAGTATGTGTGTAAAATTCCCGTGAAATCAGGTTTTCTCAAACTTGGCAGCTCTGTGGGGTGCATAAGGACCTGAACACTTAATTGACTAGAAACAGAAGTGGAAAATGTCTTTTTTGTCATTGTTCATGATGAGATGGATGCAAAAAATAAACATAACAAATAGTGAAAAGTATGAAATCAGCTTTAAAAATCTGAAGTGTTGCTTAAAACATTGGGTAAATCAATTTACTTTTATTTTTTCATACTGTGCTTTGGGCTACATTCATCTTAATTTACACTGGTGGAAATACTTGGGTATGATTCTCCTCACAAAGGTACAAATAAGGACTCTACTGAAGTCAATTATGCCATTGTAAACCAGAGTGAAGGGAGAATAAATCATAAAGGAGTTATTTTAGATTTACAGATGAGTAACTGAGAGCAGTATTTAGCCTATGATTTTAATCTGAGTGTCCCTTTAAGATAAATTTTAGTAAAAGATGTATGGGGGAAATCCTCCAAAGTAGGCCTTTCTCAGGATAAGGTCCTGTTTTTGTTAGCAACTTTTATATCTCAAGAAAGGACTCTCATGCCGCACAGATTTTCTTCCTTGTTGCCTTCTACTGAAGCAGCAAAAGCTGCTGGGAGATGTTACCAAGCAGTGAGGATCAGGGGGTTTAGTTTAGTGGTACTCTTGACAATATTCTCAGACTTGAAAAGAGAACAAGTGTTTCCTAAATCTAGTGAATGGGATTAAAGAATGACATCCAATGGATTGTTCTCTTTTAAGTACTTGTAAATCTGTTGTTTTATGACTTTGGACTCTTTATAAGCCAATGGACGTGCTGTTTTCTATAAACAGAATGGTGAAGTCTTCTAAGCACCTAGGAAAAAGTTACATGGACCAATTTTCTCCAGATAAAACTTAATTCTGTCATAAAGTGTAAACTTTACAGCTGCTTTAGACTTGTATTTTTTCTTCAATTTATTGGGAAGAATTCATTATCTTTTTCATAAATCTATTATTTCAGGTTTTATTGTTATCCTAAATGAAAAGATTGGTTTATATACAATAGAAATCTTTTTAGAACTTTTCCTTAATTTTTAAAAACAACATTTAAAAGTTTACAGGTTTTATTTTAAAGTTGGAAAATGATGGGCCTGATCCAAAGCCCACTGAAGTCAACAAGAGTCTTTCCATCAATTTGAATGAGCTTTTGGGCAACATTATATTTATTGGTTGATGTCCAAGGAGCTCAAAAATTAAATGCAAAACAAATTAAAATTCATTTCTATCTCAGTTTCCAGAAAAAATATGGCTCAGCAAAAAAGAAAAAAAAGTCAATATTTGAAGACTTTGATTCTAGGGAAGGATTTTTTGATCTCTCAGATTCAAAATAAATAATTCCCACAGTATTGTCAACCTAATTATTTTAAACTTATATTGTGTAGTTTTATATTTTGTAAGGGTAATTTTTTAATAATCAAAATACATTGAGTATTGCCCAGACAGATCAATATTTATCATCTCAAATTATCTTTCCAAGTTTGTGTATTTCATAAACATACCAACATGGAATGATGATCATTTTAAGGTAACAAGAATAAAATTAGGCTCCACTTCTGCAAGCAGCTATGGACTAGAGTAGCATTACAAATACATGTGCTCCTGAGTACTCATTGGAACTACTCACATAAATAAGTTTTTTTTGTACTACTGGGTTTATAGCGTCTTTGGGTTTTTGTTTCTCAGAGATTCTCTGTGAGATTTGAGATTATTAATCCAAGAATAATATTTTTGGTCACAGTTAACGTTTTTACATAATGATTAAATATGTATTTTATTGCATTTGATGGTTTTTACCTATGTGCAAAGTATAATATTTCTGGTGTCCTGAGCTATTCTTTTCCTTGCTTTAAATGCTGGGCTTCTGTAAATTGTGACTTTTCCATTATATGAGTTTTCAAAGAGATTTAACAGTGTCGAAAATTGGAAGCATTTGTAACAAGCCATTCTATCTTCGAGTGATTGCTCATATGCATTCCAATGTAGGTGTGTGCGCGCCCCGTGCACAGATTCCCGGAACTTTTTTCCCTAGCAAGCCCCGCATGGCCAGCTCAGGCGCCCCCTGGAGTGCCGCGCTCATATCGCGGTATAAAGGGCACTGCTGGCTCCGCGGGTCCCCAGTTCCTTCTTTCCGCATGTGACGGTTGCTGGAACTATCGCCTCTTGCTGCGTGCAAGTAGTTCATTCCCTAGTTATTTACTGGTTTCAAGTTTGTTGTTATAGTTGTTATACCGTTAGTTTAGTTGAAGTTGTAGTGTTAAGTTAGAACCCCGGACGGGGTTCCTTCTACGGGAGTCATGCCGGGCTCCACTGGCTTTAAGAACTGTGTCTTGTGCACTAAAGCCTTTCCTATCAGTGACCCGCATGACCGCTGTCTCCGGTGTCTTGGAGAAGAACACCATCGAGACAAGTGCAGAATATGCAAGTCCTTTAAGCCTCGCACCCAAAAGGAGAGGGACGCGAGGCTAAAGGCAATCCTCATGGAGTCGGCGCTCCATCCAGCTTCTGAGCCGTCCCGGTCTCCGTCGGCACCGAGTGTGTTGTCGGTGCGGAGCGCCCCCCCACCGGCACCGCTTTTGGCACCGCAGCGGGTCTCGAAGGGGCCGAAGAAGTCGGCACGGCCCCTGGCCGCACCGGAGGTCTCCCCCCGGCCCTCGCAGGGCGGCGGGAGTACGGAGACGCCCCAGCCAAGGGCCGTGGAGTCTACTCCGGCACCGGGGTCTCCGCGCGGGTTGCCTCCTCCGACTCCTAGGGGTGGGGGAGTGCACCCGCAAGGGCCGTCGACGCCGGAGGCGTTTACTGCGGCACGAGCCCTCATGGCCATGCCTATGCCTCCGTCCCCCCCTCGGCCGAGGGAGAAGGGACCAGCGTCTCGAGGCAAACCCGTGCTGGGTGGTCTCGGTGGTTGGAGATGTTCCCAATCCAAGTCTCCTTCCAGACGGTCACGGAGGGTGGAGAGCGTCGGCTCCCCTCTGAGCTCCGACTCTAGGTCGTCGAGCGACTCGGCACCGCGGCACCGTGGGCAGTCCCGAGTCCGTCGCCGGACCCTGGGTCCAGCTCCAACGTCAGCGGGGACCGGAATTCGGGCTCGCACTCTTCGGTGCGGAGCCCGTCCCGGCACCGCTCCAGGTCGCCGTGGGTCGTCTCGAAAGGTCCAGAGACTCCGATGGCCCCGGCACCGATGATGGCCCCGGCACCGACATCGGGGCGACTGGACTCCCCTCAGCGTCGCCTTCGTCGGCACCGCTCTCGGTCCCGAGGGGGTAAGCAGCATCGCAAGTCCTCTCGCCGCAGGGGCAGGTCTGGTACATCGTCATTGTCGTCCCCGACCTCCTCGTATCGCCGGCACCGCAGACGTCGGCACTGGTCCACGTCGTCCTCGTCGGACCGCTCCACGTGCCGGCGACATAAGCGACGTACGGGGGGCTCCAGCGACAAGAAGGCGGTGCGGCTGCATCAGCCTTCCCTGCAGGCCCCCGGGTGGACCCAGGGGCCTTGGCAGTGGCCGTATTGGGGACCTTGGAATGCCCCTATGCCCCACGGCTCGGTGTCACTACAATCGGTGGTGGCCCCCCCAGTATCCCCGGCCCCTAAGGCTCAAGAGCAGGGTTCGGAGGATTCGGACCCAGGGGAGGGACCCTCCACTGCACCCCTACCTTTCTCTTCCTCATCATCGCCTGATGAGGCAGCAGCCAGGGACCGTAAGGGGCCCCTGTTTGATTTCAGGGCCCATCAAGACCTCCTAAAGAGGGCTGCTGAGAACTTGGGCATGGAGTTTAAGCTCATGTCCGAGGAGGAGGACCCCCTCTTTGGGCCCTCGAGCTCTGTGGGACCCTCACGGGCGACCTTGCCAGTACATGACAATGTCATGAAGATCGCAAGGAAACTCTGGCAGACCCCCTCCTCCCTGCCCTCCACTTCCAAGGGGGTGGAACGGAAATATTATGTCCCCAAGGAACCATTTGAGTTCCTCTACAACCACCCCGCGCCAAGCTCCCTGGAGGTCGATGCGGCCAACCAGAGGGACTGTCAGGGGAACCAGGGTAGCACTCCTAAGGATAAGGAGGGCCGTAAGCTGGACTTATTTGGGAGGAAGATCTACTCTACTGCGGCCCTGCAGTTTAGAGTAGCGAACCACCAGGCCCTCTTTGGGAAATACAATAAGAACCTGTGGGCCTCAATGCAGAGGTTTGCCTCCCAGCTGCCCCCTGACCAGGAGGCAGATTTCTCCACTATCCTCCAGGAGGGGGCCGCGGTGGCTACCGCTGCGCTACAATCGGCTAGCGACGCGGCGGACACCGCCAGTAGGGCAATGGCCTCGGCGGTCGTGATGCGCCGCTGTTCGTGGCTTCAGGCTTCTGGCCTCACCCAAGAGGTTCAGCAGGCCATTCAGGACTTGCCGTTTGATGGCCTGGGTCTGTTTTCAGAGAAGACAGACGACAAACTCCATGCACTCAAGGACTCTCGGGCCACCCTGAAGTCACTTGGGTTGTATACCCCCCAGGCTTCCAGACAGCAGTCCAGACCTCAAGCCCAGAGGCAACCACCACCCCCGCCCAGGCCGGCTCCTCGACCCGCCCAGCAGAGGAGGGGTCGTGAGCGCTACCGCGGTCCCAGCAGAGGAGGCCACCAGGGGTCCTCTGCGGGGGGCCAGCAGGGGCCTGCAAAAGGGGGTAATCCTAATAAACGTTTTTGACCCAGAGCAGGAGGGTGGTACTCTTCCTTCTATCTGGGATCTTGGCCGGCCGTTTGCGGATAGGCTTCGCCCTTTCCTTATAGAATGGGAAGCCATTACTAAGGACTGGTGGGTCTTGGAGGTGATTGCCAAGGGGTACACCCTCCAGCTCACAGCCTCCCCCCCAACACCCCTCCGAGGCTGTCCCCCATTGGGGATCCGGCCTCGGTCCAACTCCTAGTGCAGGAGATCGAGTCACTCCTCGTGCTGGGGGCGGTGGAGGAAGTCCCAGTGCCCGAGGAGGGCCGGGGATTTTATTCTAAATATTTCTTAATCCCCAAGGCGAAGGGAGGCCTTAGGCCCATTCTGGACCTACGTCACCTAAATAAGTATATTAGGCGTGTCAAGTTTCGTATGGTCTCCCTCGCCACAATTATTCCGGTCCTTGACCCAGGGGATTGGTATGCCGCCCTTGACTTGAAGGATGCATACTTCCACATCTCAATATTACCGGCCCATAGGCAGTTTTTGAGATTTGTGGTAGCGGGACGCCATTATCAGTTTCGGTCCCTACCCTTTGGGCTCTCCTCAGCACCCAGGGTGTTTACTAAATGTATGGCTGTGGTGGTGGCCCACCTGCGCCGTAGAGGTGTTCAAATCTTCCCCTACTTGGATGACTGGTTGATCAGGGGGAAGTCGAGTTCACATGTGCAACATAGTCTGCTCCTCACACGCGAATTGTGTACTAGACTGGGGTTGCTTATTAATGAGCAAAAGTCCACACTTACTCCGGTGCAATGTATAGAGTTTACTGGAGCCAGGCTGGATGCGGTACAAGCCAGAGCCTTCCTCCCTCAAGCGAGGTTTGAGGCGATGGCAGCCATCATATCTGATCTCCACCTGTCCCCCATGACGACAGCCAGGCACTGTCTGCAGCTGTTGGGACATATGGCGGCTTCTACATATGTAGTAAGACTGGCACGATTGAAGCTTAGACCTCTCCAGACGTGGTTAGCTTTGGTGTATGTACCGCACAGGCATTCTCTAACTAGAATGGTCCTGATTCCCCCACAGGTGCTGTCGTCCCTCGATTGGTGGAGGGACCCAAGGGAAGTGATGATGGGCATCCCCTTCAGAGAGTTTACCCCATCTGTGACGCTCATCACAGACGCATCCGATCGGGGATGGGGAGCCCACATTTCTCACGACCAGGGCACCCAGGGGCTTTGGTCACCGGAGGAGAGAGCTCTGCACATCAACGTACGCGAGCTCAGAGCGGTCCGGTTGGCCTGCAAGGCTTTCCTCCAGTTCCTGAGGGGCAGGGTAGTCCAAGTCCTCACGGACAATACGGCAGCCATGTTCTATGTGAACAGGCAGGGAGAGGCACGCTCCTCGGCTCTCTGCCAGGAAGCTATTCGCCTCTGGGACTTCGCGGTGAGACACGGGTTTCATTTATCTGCCTCTCACCTCCCGGGGGTACAAAACAGCGAGGTGGACCGCCTCAGCAGATCTTTTTCTCCCCGCCACGAATGGTCCTTACACCAGGATGTAGTGGCTTTCATCTTCCAACGGTGGGGTACTCCCCGTCTGGACCTGTTCGCTACAGCGGAGAACAGGAAATACCCGAGGTTTTGCTCGCTCAGGGGTCGCGAGCCGGGCTCTCTGTCCGATGCCTTTTTGGTTCCCTGGACAGGGGATTTAATGTATGCATTCCCCCCGTCCCGCTCCTGCCCCAAGTTCTCCTCAAGATCAAGAGGGACAGGGCGAACATCATCCTGATCGCCCCAGCGTGGCCGAGGCAGCACTGGTACAGCATGCTGCTCGACCTCTCCATCACCGAACCGATTCCGCTACCCAGACAGTGCGACCTGATCTCCCAGGACCATGGGAGATTGTTACACCCCGACCTGGACTCCCTCCACCTCACCGCCTGGAGACTCTGTGGCTGACGGAGGGAGAGAGAGCCTGTTCCATGCAGGTTCAACAGGTCCTCCTGGGCAGCAGGAAGCCGTCCACGCAACTAACATGTAAAGCTAAGTGGCGGAGGTTTTCGGGGTGGGCAGAAGAGAGAGGGCTACACCCAAGCCTATCCCCTATACAGGCTATCTTGGAGTACTTGCTGCAGCTTAAACTGCAGGGCCTGGCTTTGGCCTCCCTTAAGGTACACCTAGCGGCCATCTCGGCCTTCCACCAACTCATGGAGGGCCGCTCCCTATTCTCTCACCCCATGTCGGTAAGGTTCCTTAAAGGGGTGGAGAGGACTTTCCCTCAGGTGCGGGACCCGGTGCCACCCTGGGACCTCAACTTGGTCCTCAATGGGCTGATGGGCCACCCCTTCGAGCCCTTAGCTACATGCTCCCTTCTCCTTTTATCATGGAAGGTAGCCTTCCTGGTGGCTATCACCTCAGCCAGAAGGGTCTCCGAACTGAGGGCGTTAACCTCGGAGCCCCCCTACACGGTTTTTTATAAGGATAAGGTCCGGCTGAGGCCTCACCCGGCTTTTATGCCTAAGGTGGTGTCTCAGTTCCACTGTAACCAGGACATTTTCCTTCCTGTGTTCTTTCCAAAACCCCATGGGTCGGAGGAGGAAAGGAGAGGACATTTGCTGGATGTCAGGCGAGCCTTGGCCTTCTATCTCGAGAGGACCAAGCCTTTCCGGAAGTCGACACAGCTCTTCGTAGCTGTGGCAGATAGGATGAAGGGCTCACCTGTCTCCACCTAGCGCATCTCCAAGTGGATTACTGCCTGCATTAAAGCATGCTATGAGCAGGCAGGGGTACCCCTCCCAGGTGCGGTAAGAGCACACTCCACTAGGGCCCAGGCCTCTTCCGCAGCCTTTCTGGAGCGGGTTCCCCTGCAGGACATCTGCAGGGCAGCGACCTGGTCATCAGTCCATACGTTCACGTCGCATTACGCCATTGTGGAACAAGCGAGGGAGGATGCAGGGTTCGGCAGAGCCGTGCTGTCAAGAGCAGGTCACCGATAACTCCTACCCTCCTCCAAGGTACGGCTACGCAATCACCTACATTGGAATGCATATGAGCAATCACTCGAAGATAGAAAACAAGGTTACTTACCAGTAACTGTTGTTCTTCGAGATGTGTTGCTCATATCCATTCCAAACCCACCCCCGTCCCCACTGTCGGAGTTGGCAGAAAGAAGGGACTGGGGACCCGCGGAGCCAGCAGCGCCCTTTATACCGCGATATGAGCGCGGCACTCCAGGGGGCGCTTGAGCTGGCCATGCGGGGCTTGCTAGGGAAAAAAGTTCCGGGAATCTGTGCACGGGGCGCGCACACACCTACATTGGAATGGATATGAGCAACACATCTCGAAGAACAACAGTTACTGGTAAGTAACCTTGTTTTTCCTAGTCAAAAATATGTGAGACAGATCTGCTAAACAGAAGTCAAAGTTACAAAAGAGGGAACACTTTCAATGAGCTATTCAACTATTTTATTTTAAACTTTCCAGAGACATTCTAAAAAGACACTAGAGCCACTATAGTTAAGCTTGATTCTCTTTTCTCCTGTCAGACTACATCTCACAATTTTGATGGTACACTAGTAGTTTTCCAACTACAGTTATGGGGGGGAGGGGAGAGAGTAAATTATGCCTTTATAATGGAAGCTGATTGCAACTCTGACTATGGAGAAGCAACTCTTCCTTACTGGGATTCAATGATGGATGTAAAAAGCATTTAGGATTATCCAGTCCACCACCTACAATTTACAGATTGTTCCATATGGTGGGGTAGAACCTCTTCTGGTATAAATGAATGTAGTTCCGGTGACTGCAGAGAAGCTACGTTGCTGTACATTAGCTGAGAATCTGACCCAGTGCATGTATTACTGCTAAAACTGGCCTGGAAAAATTACGAAAAGAAAACAAAATACTATAGGGAAACAACCATGCACGGATAAGGTTATGGGTTAGACAATAGAACTTTTCTGCTCAGCGATACTGGGAATTAAAAAAAAGAAAAAAACTTCTGCAATTGTTGAGAACCAAAGCATCGTTGAAATATTTCCTTCCTGGACACATTTTAATTATTGAAGCAGATAACTTTAAGAAACAATATTGGTGCATGATGGGATGTACAAACCCCCCACAGGGTAGCAGCCACAAAGGCATTAATGAACGAAACAGTTATTTCCGCTGCTATGACTAAGCATCTGACGTGCAGCATCTGACTTGCAACAGTTTGGGGCTACTACCAGAGAGGATGGGGAACTATCTCAAGGAGCTTTTTTCGACAGTAGCTTGGCAAGGAATAGACTCAGAGGCCACCACAGGGCGGCTAAGACTGCTGGACAATACCAAAGGGGACAATTTTTTCCCTCACCCTTTGTAGGTAAGAAGGAGAAGGCAAGATTTCTGGAGGCCCCTGTTGGAGAGTCTACTATATAGTGTCAAGAAGTACCTGGCAGAGAGCCAGAAGACTAGGTTCTTAAAGGGCCAAAGTATCACAATCACTTCTGAGATATGGGATGAAAGAATGATTCCTTTTAGGTAGAGAAGATTTAATTTAAGATTACAAATCCTTGGACCTTTTCAGTTTAAAAACTAGTGTGATATTTTATATATATATATATATATATATATATGAGGGGAATCAATATCAACACAAAACGTGTTGCTATTTTGTTTTCTTTTTCCCCTGCTAACTTTCACAGGATGCTTATGACATTCTTGGTAATGCTGCTTTGTTGTTTTTACCCTATTCTATATTAGCTGGTGTCTGTTTGGAATGAGAAAGGTAGCTTCGAGAGTATTGTGCTTGAGCTCAGTTATGATAGTTCTGATCCTAGTCTTGTGCTGGAAGATCCATTGCTGTTGTGATAGATTTCATGGGAGTGATTCTGTTTTGTTATATAAATTGTATATTGATGTCACTCCTCATCCTCTAAGGGAGTAGAGAACCTTTATTGAAATAAATGGATTGATGAGTGTAAGGTCATTTTGAGGGAGTGCAGTAAGGCCCTATATAGTTAAAGAACAGGTTGCTCAACACCTAAATTGTCTAACATACTACAAAGAAATCTGCAAAGACAGGAGGCTCTATAATCTCTGCTATGTATCCATCTGCATTGTTGAACCTCTGTAAGGGGAATGGTTGAGGTACAGTATTGTTACATTGGGACTGATGGAGGAAAATGGAGGGGCTAGAGGCCATTTTTCAAATCATCAGGTGCCAGTTGATTGCTGGAGGATCCACGTGTTGTGGGCCAAACCTTTGAGGCCTGATTCACCACTGTTCTCCAGTAACTACATTGATTTAATGAAGTTATGCTAGTGTAAAACTAGAGAAAACTTGGTGGTAAATTGAAATTTTGGTGTCTAATGAAGGAATGTGAAGAGGCTCTTTCCCCCCCCAAAAAATGTCTAGAAAACTTGCCAAGGCAAAGCTTACAGCATTTCCTATATGGGTTTTCCCATACTGGATATGACTTGGGTTTACATGTTTAATTGTACATTATCTTTTACATCTGTCTTTGCCTGCCTGTCTTTCTGTCTGTCTAATTTCTGTGCTAAAGTTGAAAAGTTTTTCTACTAAATACATGCTGAGGGAAATGGAGGATAAAGAAGCCTAGGATCAGTTTGTGAGCTACTGTTCACTTTAGGCATTTCTGCTAAATAAATGAATGAAGTGGTTTGGAAAACAATAACAAAATACCTTTAAGTTTACAGACAAAAGCAGAGGTCATATATCCTCCAGCAATTCTGCTTGATATTCAGGCACTATTCCTTGAATAATCCATGGGCAGTCTGGTACAGGCAGCAATGAGTAAAATGCAAACCAGTGTTCTGAAATGCCAACATTTTCATTTTGTTTTGATAGGTTGTTTTTTTCTGAGAAAACTAAGCTCTGAACTTTTTTATTTGTAGTTTCTTTTATAAATTGTACAAAGCTTTGCTGGGACATATATACCAACCATTGTACCTGCTTTTCTGAAAAATGAAAGCCTAATTTACAACAATACATGTTCTTCATTGCTTAATAGAATGGAACCAATAACCATTATATCAATGTTTATCTTCTCCCTCCAGCATTGTAACAGAAGTCTTCAAATAGTCTGCTAAAATTGAATGATTTTGTGATATGCACAATTGAGGATGAAAACAAAATTATCATATTCTCTCATTTGTGGCCAGAGACAGAATTTGAACATAGGTTTTGGAGATGAAAGACCAGTGCATCTGTCTACTGAATTACTCATTCACTAGACAGGAGAAAAGGTTAGAAAAATATAAGCAAACCTACCCAAAGACAAATAGTGACAATTTCCTTGATACCACGACTTGGTATCCTAAAATAATAAAATGTATAAGAACTATCCACTGACAGAGAAAGGGGTTACATGAGGGACAATTTACTGGAATATTTAGTCTGTTTGCAAAGTAATCATATATTACCGAACAGAACTTGCTCGTTGTTTACTCCCTAGTTGTTTAGGCAGATTCTCACTGCAGTTCATAGAAGTTTGTTTGAGAAAGGTGTCAGTGAAATCTATGCAAGGACCTCGGATGTAAGACTCTTGTGGGGAAAGGGAAAGGTTAAATCTTATACATTTTTAAAAAAACTTCAAAAATCATTCACGCCTGTTTTTAGTTTTTCCAGTGCTACTTCATCTTTGAAGACCACAGTCATTCACTGGAATCATACATCTTGAACATAGCTATGAAACATCACACACACCAAGCCTCATGAGGGGTTGGACCCCTCTGCCAATGCAGACTGCATGGTAGTTGTGTTCACTACTATTGCTGTGAGCTATCCATGAACACACTTGCCACCATTTCAGTCTGCTAATATCATAGTCCAGTGCCTGCTCATTATGACTGTGAAAGAAGTGTATGATGGTTTTATTTTATTTTATTTTTCAGAATCTGCAACCACAATAAGACATCTTGGTGACACATTCAGGCCTAGGTTCTATCCACACTATAGTAGAACCAGGCAACACACGTGTTTAAACGTTCTAGTTCCTAGCACAGTTCTACTAAGGTTTGTCTACTAGGTTTTTTTCTTTATTCAGAACTAAGAACAAGGTTTTATAACAATCTGGGCAGCAGAGCTATGAAGAATAAAATCCACATTGATCAGGGAAAGTGTGATAGAGATATGTTAGCAGCAAATATTTTCAAATGCTGGAGAAGATGCATTTTGCCTGGGGTAGGGAGATTCAAATTGTGTTTCCTCTCAGCAACAAGCCCAATAACATACCAGGGAGATTCATCCCAACCCATGGCAGGGTATATGGTTCCATAGTGGAGAACAGAATTATTTTCCAGTCAGATGTCAGAGCCACTCTATTCTCTGCCCTTGCTGCCAAATCTTCAGACTGTGCTAAGACCTCGTGGGTCCCTGGTCCATAATTGAATGCGTTCCCTCATGTCTTTTGTCCTGTCAGAAGCCCTGTGCTTTGATTTATGCCTGCAAAAGTTTGCATAAAGGAAAGGTGAATCTGGCCCACAGTTGTCATTAGCATGATTTCAACCATAGTGTGTAATTCTTCAAATCTCACACGTCTTGTTAACTATTAGCAGCCAGTCTTGGGTGTCCGAGTTTACATAAATGATAATCAGATTCCAGAGAGGGTCCAGGCAATGCAGCCTTTGTTGTTTGTTGGCAATCATCATGTTCACTTCTAGTTTATTCCATTAAATTCCTGTGATGGAAGAAGAGATACAGCTGTACCCTGAAAAAATAATTTATGTAGGGTTGGAGGAAAATTGGGATGTTTTTTGTCACTTATCTGAGATATATGCACAATGGAGATAAAGGGAGAAAAGGAACACTTTTTTTAATAATAGGATTAAAACATTAAACTAGCTGCTCTTGAATGTAACAGTGTAACAGCAAAAAGTTTCTGCTAATGAAATCTTTTGCCTAGAGCTTTGTGTATCTCTCAAACAGAAGCGCAACAGTAATGTTACAGGTGCAGGTTAGAAAGTATTACCAAATGAAGAAGACCAATCTTTTTTTAGTAAAACTGAAAGGTTTTAATGTTAAGGTGTTAATAAAGCCAACGGATGTATAAAATTGTGCTATTCAAATATTGTAGCTAACTGCTAGAAAATGTTCAGAAGGCCATGTTGGATCCCTAGTTTAATATAAAAGAGATTTACAGTTGGCAAGATACTTAAGATGTGCCCAAATTTAACCACTTGAAAATAATCCCATTGTTCAAGTGCCTTGGATTGTGGCCCAAGTGGATTGGGCCCTTAATCGGTTCACAAAGGTCGAGCAGGGTCAATATCCTTATGGCTGAGATTTACAAAATTCTGGGTCTCTATTCTCCCTCTCCGTGCTCTCTTCAGGTCAATAGGATTTGCTTATGTTCTGTGTGGCAAGAATCAGCCCATTAGGACATAGAGACACATGTCCTTCTAATTCTGTCACCTCAGAAAACAGAAAACTTCTACTGGGAGTGGAAGTTACTATTATCTTGTGGATGGTGAATTAGAACACAGAATTTGGGTTTCTCAAAAGGGTTTTATTATTTATTTATATTTTGTGTGCTTCTCAGTCTGTTTGTGTCTGTCATCGTTCCTTGTTACTGAGATATAACAGAGAAAGTAAAGCTAGGAACTTATTACTTGTTCAGTAAAACAGAACAATTAAACCTCCTTTTATCACAACATATCAGTTTATATATATTTACTTAATGTTTGTCAACTGTTCACTGTGAGCCACTGTTCACTTTTATCTGTGTTTATCCAGTACACATGTGAATGAAACAGGAGATATCTTCACTCTTTCTGTAGAGACATCTGAACATGATGGCATGCAGAAAGAGGATTTCTAGTTGAGCATGGTGGAAAGTTGGTTACTTATAATCTGCTGTACTTTCTTCATTCCTCAACACTTTATAATGCTGCGAACACTGCTTCAATCCAGGGTTTGAATTATGAACAGATTGTAACACTGATATCCTGAGACTCGGAGAGAATGAAGGGCGGAAAAATGCTCAGAAAGGTCCGCAACAGCAGTAGATGGATTTCTTTAATTCACCCAAATATAACAAAAGAATAGTAATGTGGTAAGTATTAATACAGTTAGGGTTCAAAGTATCTTATTCTGAATATAGGATAGCGAAAAGCTCAAGGCTAAGTGTTAGAAAAACAGTGTTTCTTTGGAGAGGCATATTTGACAGATGACAATAAGACAGTAGGAAAACTATGAGATAAAGAAATTAAATGTTATTGGCATGACTCTGTCCCTGAGATGTTTATATTTTTGGTTCATTTTAAGAAGGAAAAGTATCTAAAAATACAGTTGATTTTTAATTTCTGAAATGCTTATTGGTTCCTCAAATGAGAGATACTAAAGAAGAAAAGTCGGTGAATTTAGTCTGTAATAGTATGTTTAATTATTTACGAATTTAGAATAAATTACCATATTAATAGTTCGTAAAAAAAAAAAAAAAAAAAAAACAAGTGGATGCAATCAGTGTATTCAGGAAGGTATGCACAATTAATGCATAATTTTTAAAATAAATAAATAAATCAAAAAGGCCCTAGCAATGCCTTGATATTGAAAACACACACATACTTAACTTTCAGCAAGTGCTGAGTCCCATTAATTTGAATTTCAAGCATGTATCTAAGTGGTAGCAGTATTGGGGGCCAAAACTGGCAGAATTTACTAGGATTAGAATGAAAAGAGGAGAAATCAGAAACTTTAAATTTGTTCTTTGGCAAACTGCAGTATCCCTGGAAGCTTGAATCAAATGAAAGTGAGATCTGAATTTGCAAGGTTGGCCTATTTCACAATTAAGGCAGGAGATAAATTTTCCTAAATTGAAGAAAGGAAATTAAAATTGAGCATAAGGGTTTACAAATGCTATTCTTAAAGTTTGGAACACGTTATTTTGTGTGTGATTCGAGTGCAAATACCCTTTCTATTTATTTTTATAAATTTCCAGTAAAAACAAAAATCATTTCAAGTTTGGCCAATATTTGTCAAGCCCATTGTAATCAGCCATTCTTAATGTAAAGTCTGTAGTACTGTAATCACATATATTTACAAAATTTGCCATTTTCATTGTGGGGAAATAGGAAAATGGCCTACCATAGTGTCATTTTATGTATTCCATTAATTTGGAGATTGAGATTTTATTTAAATGTAAATATTCAACTTTTAGTTCAATTTGTTTTCACACTAAATTACAGGGAACATCTCACTGTAGCTAAAACATCACCAATGGGCAAAACTTTGAATGCTGGTCACCCAGTGAACTGAGTTTGAATGTGAAGACCAAATTTATCCTACTTAACTTAGTGGTTGACGAGCAGTTGTTTCTGTTACACTGTGTTTTGAATTCACTCTAGGGATTCATTTGTCACTCCTCTACTTTTATTATCCTAAATTTCTGTTAGTATAAGTGCGTAGAAACTTTGGCTATTAGAAAAAGAACGCACTGAAAAAATTAAATGGACTCTTCTTAGTCATAAATACTGAAATGTATTTCTTTGGATTATTCCTAAACTACCTAAAATGTGATAATTACAAGATTTAAGTTTTTTTCTTTTTCAGAAAGAAAACATCATTATGAAAGCACAGAAATAATGCAAGGTTTTATTTCTCATAAACTGGTTAACTAGAGGTTGTGAGGGTTGAGTATTGGTAATGGTTTCTTTATTTAATTGCAGAAAAATATATGGATCTTTCCTCTATTTGCAAGTGGTAGAATCTTATTATTTGCATTACTGTCATTCATAGGAGCCCTAGTCTTGGATGAGGACCCTGTTGTGCGAGGCAGAGCACCAGCACAGAACAAAAACACAGTTCTGTCCCAAAGAGCTTACAATATAAGTATATGACAAGAGACAATGGATGGATGGGGAGTAACAGGAAACGATGCAATATTGATCAGCATTATAGCAGTGATCTCAGCACACCAGCAGCCTAAACACTGTCATTTTTTTTTTTTGTGGGTCTCAGGGCAAAGAATGTTTTGACGGAGGACAAGAAGTTAGTTTTGCAGCTGGTTAACAGGAGTGTCTCCCAAGAAATGTGAAAGTGCTTGTTTTGAAAATGTAATGAGTGGGTGATGGAGGCTAAAGACAGATTAATCACAGGTGGGAGTTAACCTTTTGAAACTGAATGAGAGATGATAGGTTCTGAAGGGCATTAAAAGTGAAGAGCAGTAGCTTACGCTTGATACATTAGAGAAGAAGGAACTAGTAAAGGGATACAAAGAGGGGGGTGACATGGTCAAAGAGACAGGCTAGGAAAATGATCTTTATAGCAGCATTCTGAATGGATATCGGTGGGGCAAGATTGCCTTTGTCAAAGCCAGAACATGGCTTGGATGTGAGGACCCGGGGTCAAAGATGACTGTGGGCTGGGAGCCACAAAAATGGTTCAAAGGAGCAGTGCTCCAGTGGGTAGGTGGCCCAGAATGGTGACTACTACAGCTTCTATAAGTAGCAAGTTGTTGGAGAGAGCTGTGGCCATTATTCAGCTTACCCAGCACTCCCCTTTAGAGCATTGCTGTAGTCTTTGCTTACAGATAGCCAACTCCTCCATTCTGGCTGTCTCCTTGATTAGTGCCCAAGTGGGAGAAAGGATTGCCTTGGGTTCGTGCTTTGTGCTCCTGCACAAGAGCAGCCCCAAGTCACGGGCAGCCATGCAGTGCTGTGTATTTGAAGAGATGTGCTTTTTTCCTCAGTTGGTGCAAATCAGCATAGCTCCACTGAATCCAGTGAAACTACAACAGTTTATACCAGCTCACATGGGTGTGCACAAGAGGCGACAAGCAGAAGCCTGGGTCCCCCCCAATTGGCAAAGCACAGAACTCCTCCAGGGCTAGGTGGGAGCTGACAGAGCTCTTGGCTGCAGCACTGGGTAGCCAGAGCCCCTCCTCCAGGAGCCAGCATTTTCTGGAGCTCACCCATCCCGCCCCTTTCTGTGCCACCACCAATCAGTAGCTAAGGCAATAGGCAGTGACAATCCTCCTAACCAATAGTAATGGGGCAGTGAGCAGCGCCTGTGGGGGTGGGCAGGCAAGGGAAGGGGTCAGTCTAGGGGGAAAGCCCAGGGTCCCTTGTGGTAGGAGCATAGAGTAACCCATCGTGGGGATACAGAGGAGGGGGAGCACAGGATCCTCAGTGGGGCTGTAGGGGAAGATTCAGCTCCTCCAGCTCCTGGTCTGTGGTGGCAGCATAGAATGTGCTTCTCCAAAAGGGGTCACATTTTTATTACCGTGCATGCCCCTGCCAGCTGACATTCTGTCCTGAAGAGTAAATAGCCCATAATCTGGCTACACTCTGGTTTACTACGCCAAAGACTAATAGGAGTGATTAGCTGAGCATTTTTCATTTTATTTTAAACATTTAATTGACATTTTTAGCTATGCAATGGGTGTCAGCAATGTAGTAGGACTAGGGACCCAGTTGTCTGCTCTTGTTAATGGGTGCAGCTTAATTGACTTCAAAGGAGTTTTGCCCATGAACACCAGCGGGAGATTTGGCCTTAGAAGTCTTATTTATTTCCTCCACACAGGTGAATACATTGTGCAATCAGATTTGATCTCTTCAGACTAATTGTAAAGAAATGTAAGATTTTTAGCTACTATAATTTTGTTTGAAGAATAACTCCAACAGATGTTATCTTTCTCAGTTTCCTCATGTTTTAAGCTCTTACAAAGAAAAAACAACCCAAATGCATTCATTAATCCAGTCCTTCCTCATGTTTCTAATAACAGAAACATCTGTTTCTTCTTGTTCAATCAAAGTGACTACCTCAAGGGTCCTACTTTTAAAATAATACCATTTTATAAGAAATTCTGGATAGACAGAATGTTTCATTAACATATTTAATTTGCATATGAAACTAGCTTTCCGAGCACTCAGCAAGGGGGTTGCGGAGGTGGCATACTTAAAACTTTTGTTTAGGAAGTTATTTGAGTATTTTCTAAAGTTGTATACAGAAAAAAATAAGACCAGCAAAATGCATACAGATCTTGATCTCAGAGGAAATAGATTAAATCACACAAAGGTTTAATAATACCTATTTCTGGCTCTGGAATGTACTGCAGTCTAAGCTTCTGGAATCAAAACTCTTTTGTGGGAAACCCACAAAATACAGCCTTAGTGTATCGGGTATTCAGTGCAACTGGATTTTTTTGTTAAGTCCGAGTACTTTTTATGAAGTGCTGGTTATCTCTTTATATGCACAAAATGCACAAGAGACTATTCCACTCAAAAATGTGCCATGCAATTTGCACAAGAATATCCTCTATGGAAGCATGTACTGTGTGGTTCAATAATAGTTTGTCTCTTGCAACACCACATGGCCATGTAAGAAAAGGGATGTTGATAAAGCAGTGGACAGAAACTCTTCATGGGGAGAAAGTGTTTTCTTTGTTACAAAATTGGTGAGTGAGGGGAGAAGTGAAGGTTTTGAAGCACAGCAATGAGTACATGGTGCCAAAGAGCTGTCCCAGTTAGGATCTATATCTAAGAATGTTAAGGAATTCCACAGAAAAATCATTGTCAACAGAGGAACTATAGTTAAAAGGTGCAAAGTAATAATTATATGTGTGGCAATGGGAGTCAGAACAAATGAGTGCCACTATCATATCATACAGGCTTTACAGATGGTTGGTTTGCAATCAACTGCAAGAAACTACAAACCGTGTGATCTATGAAACAGACTTAGTGATAACAGCACAGATGTTTAGGAAAGAATACCATTATTATTAAAGCAAATCATCAATGCGAAGGCCACATTTCCAAACATTATCAGCAGGATACCTCCTTAGCCACCACGTACACATAAAGACAGAGTGAATGAAGCCAGAAACGATATTGCCTTAGTATATTGCTTGTAATTTTGTAACTTGTAGAGTCTGGTCCTCTCTGTACCCCTACTTGCATATGCCACAATATTCATGGGCTCTACAGTGTGTGTGTGTGTGTGTGTGTGTGTGTGTGTGTGTGTGTGTGTTTGCAAGAGAGCAGTGCACAGTGCTTTCCTCTGGCCATGCTTGCTTTGCCATTGCTTCACCCACTTTTTCAGTGTGCTGCTTGTGAATTGTGGTGTTCTTGTTTCACTGCATATTGGGGCAGCATAACAGAGCTCTGATCTTGGAGTAACTCCACCCTCTTAAAGTGGTACAGCACATACCTTTTAATTTGCTTGTGCAACACTAGATACATGGGATCGCAGGGCTCTAAAGTTATCAGAAAGAGAGAACTGAAATTTAGAAAGAAGCAAATAGAAATTGTGGCTTTTTTCCTCACTTATATGTGGCACATGGTTCATGCTCGGTTACAATCCATGAAGCACCGCGCCAGGTCAAAGGTCTTCAATAAATTATGCTTTTTAATATATATACTGAGTTGAATTCTGAGGGGCTTTATTCAGATTTTCTGTTCTTCCTTTTCATAGACTAACTCCTATTGACTTTGGTGGGAGTTACCTAAGGAAGGAATGTTAGAAAAACAGAGTAGGACATTCAGAATTCTGCCCAACGTTTTTTTAAAGTTGCATACCACAGATAATATAGCGTCCTAAAATAAGACACTCTGAGTTGAAATCCAGAAAAGTTATAGAGTGAAACCATATTTACTAAAGATAAAAAGCTAAGGGAGGAAACCATTTATTTCCTTAAGTTTGCTGTTTGGCTTTACACTGGCTGATTAGTTGTAATAATAAAAAAAAAAAAAAAAAAATCAAAGAACCTGATCCTGCAAATATTTACTGCCAAGATTACTTTTACACACAAGAGTCATTAAGACTATTCATGTAAGTTTTTCCCATGCATAAGTATTTGAAGGATCAAGTCCAAAGATTATTGCCAAGTGCTGATATGGTTATTGTATGATAAATATCTGTGTTTAGCATTTAGAGTTTTTTAACTGAATCCACTAAAAACTCTGTCACCATTTTCACTATCTAGATAGAATTCAAAGATATGGTCAAGCTATTGAATTTGTGTCTGAACTGTTAGGTAGGCAGAGTAGTAATTGTTTGGATGAGGTAAAGAGAGGGAATAAAATTTCTTGAATGGTATCAAATCAACAGTGTTTTGGAACATCGGGGTTCTGGAGGAACTGAGTTTCTCCACTCAGTAAACATTTGGATGTTGTGAGGCTTACGGTTAAAATGTAAGCATGATGCAAGCTAAAGAAACTTGTGGTTTATAGCCTGGGACTGAGTCAAGAAAGTTCATGGCTCTGCTACGGCCTTCCTAATGGCAAGTCACCCAACATTCCAATGCCTAAGTTTCCACCCTCAGATGTTGGAAGCTTATTTCAACATTGTTTGTAGAGCCAGTCTGAGGAGTGCAGACAGAATGTGCAAATAACTTCAAAGAAATGGAAAATGTATTTGTATCTTCAGGGCTCATCCATTGTAAACCACCTTCTACATTTTGTTCATTATTATAATTGTTCCATTTACACTGAGATAAAATGAAAAGTTTGTAATGATAAGAATTGCACCAAAGGTGAAAAGTACATTTTCGTTCCTGCCAGTAACAGCTGGTTGTCTGCCTGCCAGAATATAAGTAGGTTTTATTAAGGAATGATTTAAAGAGATAAAGAATTGCAAACAAAAATGGCTTAATATGAGAAATGTGGTGTTCTCCCAGCATAGTGACGTAATTTTCACTCTTTCTTTTGGTATCATCTGTTCTGTCAAGTATGTTAAAAGAAAACTGATTGAACTGAGACAGGACTACAGCTAGTAGATTTGGTCCATTATCTAATTACTTGAATTAAAAAACTTATAAAACCATAAGCATTTTCGCTTTACCACCCCACAGACATTTTACATTTATTGCTGAAAGATGAAGGTTAAAAAGTAAAACCCAGCCAAACCACCACCACCACCATTTCATTAGTTCAGTCATAAAACATTGTTGCCCCTTTTCAACTCAAATAATTCAGTTCAGAGCCTTGGGGATGTTCTAGTTCAAAGTAGAAATTGATGGAATCTGATATTTTCTTTGATGCATTCTTGTTTATTTACAAGGAATGTACAAAGTCCTCTGTCTCTGAAGCAAGTGGATCCAAAAACAAAAGTAGCAATTTCTTAGTTTACAGCTCCAAGCCTTGTTAGCCAACAGACCCAAAAACTGTCTCTCTCTAGCATTTTTTCTAGATCACACTGGACTAACAGACTACTACTTGGCTTTCTTGCTTTTTCTGGCTCTCTGTTCTTTTCCCTCCCTCCCCCATCCTTTGTCTCTTCTCCTTTCCCTCCCCCATATCCCTTCCCTTCGCTTCACCTACCTAAAACAATATTCAGCTTAAAGCTCCTGGGTGGGTTCACATACACTCCTATTTTTCTTAGGTGAGGGCTTGAGCTTACATTTTCTGTTAATTGAAGGATGAATTCAGATCATAAGTCTCAGTGGGGTTTTAACTCAACCCATGACAAGGTTTCATACAGCTCATAAGAATATACTAACTTATATGGTAAATTGCTCTTTCTTTTCTGGCAGAATGTAATTACCCAGCTTGCAGTTTTTCAGAAATATCAAGGGTCAATTTCTAGTACATGGTGGCAGAAGCTAGAATTATACCTTTTTAATCAATCTCCCATTAGAAGAATTTAAGGAGTATGTAATCTTCTTGAGAAAATGAAGCTGACTTATATCAACAAATATGCACTCTCATGCTAATGTACAACTCTCACCACCATTTTCATCCTCTTTGAATTTAGCAAGAATGTTTTAAAATGTTTACAGGTTCTTGAATATATTTTTTTTAAACTAATGTCCACAAGTTCAGTTCAGGAGAGCAATGAATGATCAGGTACAAATCCAAATAGATTTTAAAATGATGGGCTATATGAATCTACAAAATCATGATACTATATTTTAATTGTGCCCTGATACTTATGAGCTGGTTGGCTTATTATCGATTTTTTTTTTTAATGAAAATTGTGGGTTGGAGCCAATTTTTCCCCTGCAGATTTTCTTTTCTGGAACCTGAGATTTTTTTTTTATTAGCAGAAATTAATTTTTATCCAGGGTGAAATTTCAACACTTGGAAGCAGAACACTTTGTGTGTTTTTAAAGAAATTGCTTCAGACATCAGAAATCACTCAGACATTTTGCACTTTCATGAAAACCTGCCCCCCCAATTTTTTTTTTTAAACAGAACTACAAAAATGTTTTGCTTTTCATGACTCCGGCAGTCCCATCCATTCATGAAGTGCATTCTTTTTTTAATTTCATAATACTCTTAGTGGAATTCTGCCCCCTACTCACATTGATTAGTTCTCCACAAGCAGTCCCATTGAAATCAACATGCTTAAGGCTTGAGGAATTTCACCCTTTTATCTTATATGGTCTGTTTGGAAAATGCTGGTCCAGAGGAACTCCTGAACTATTCAGTTACCCTTTACTTTTAACTTATACTGAATGTTACAGTCTCATAACTTATGGATTTTGTTGGTAATGCTTCTTATGATGAAGCAAAGTGGGTGCGTTTGTTTCATCCATAGTTTGTGACCTCTAGATCAAGTCCTGGTATATCTTTATCTGCTAAATTGAATGCATAGAAGCAACAGAAAAAGAGCATCTGTAAAAACAACAAGGTGTCAAGGAGTTTAGTGTTTGCTACAAGCACCATTTACTATATGAAAGGCTATGGTTGTTTAAAATCTTTGGTGCATGGATAATATTCCTTTTAGTGTTTTAACTTTTTATTTGCCATTTTATTAACACCAATGTTATGATACATCATATTTAGTTTTAGAGATAATTCACTTGTTCTGTAGGGTATTATAATGTATTCTATCATGTACTGTTAATGTCATCCAGTAACTGAATCTGAATGAAGACTGTTGTTTCTGATATGTGATATAGTGCATTAGAAATCTAGAAAAGAAAATATTTGGAATTAGGTTTCATTAGATAGCATACTGATTAAGACATGCTATGACTTCTGTGTACAGAAATGATCATAGTTCTATGAACAAATCAGTATTTTTCACTGTCGTCTTATCCTAAAATGCCAGTTCAGACAGTTGGGTAACATGACTGCCTATCAGCAGATATACCGGGAACAAACATTTTACATGAATTCCCAATAAAAGGAACTGAAAGAATAAGTAGATAAGTCCTCTTCATTTGTACCAGCAAGTACAGGCTCTTGCTTAACTAAGCTTAAGGGTTTGAGTGGTTGGTTGTTTTGTGATGAGTCTATGATTATTGTCTTTATTTTCTATTTCTGACACCATTTTATATTAGCAGGATTAATTTTTATAGTATAAAACTTCTTTCAGGCACCTGGAGCTTAGAGTTGATGCAGTAAATAAATTTAAATGTGAGTAATGAACTGAAGAAGGTTCCACCCTTTCTTTTCCTTCCAGGCTCTGGACTCAATGATGGGCAATGGCATGAAATCCGGTTTCTAGCTAAAGAAAATTTTGCTGTCCTCACCATTGATGGAGATGATGCCTCAGCAGTTCGAACAAACAGTCCTCTGCAAGTTAAAACTGGGGAGAAATATTTCTTTGGAGGTAAAAATTGCAGTACTAGCATACCTGCATAGTACTATTCTTTTGTTATCTATATAATAGGTAAATGTGGAGGTTAGGGTGAAACTCAGTCCTCATAGTGTGTTAGTATTTTGGGTCTTATACAAGAGGCTTAGGTGATGATGGCCAAAAAAAAAATCAACTGTTTTTTATTAGTATTTTTTTCCCCATGCATGGCAGACCCTAAACTACTTGAGATACTTTATTCTACTTCTGAGAAGCACATTCCCAAATCCACTTTTTGCAACTTCAAATCTGTTAGTGAAAGTTTGGTACAGTGAAGGTAGCACAGAGCTGGTACCACCTTACTGGGAGTTCCCTGATGCCATTTTCTGAGAAGTCCCCATACAGTCCCCACAATGTGGAAGCAGTTCCACTAGCTGGTACAGAGTTGGATTATGGACTTGTCTCTCCCTCTTTTGAGTCCTGATTCAGTAACACATTCCTATTTAGGTCAGCATTTAACCATGCGTTTAACTTTAAGTATATACTTAAGTCTCTTTGGAGTTGATGGAACTTAAGCAAATTCTTAACTTTAAGCATGCACTTATATGCTGTCCTGAATATGGATGGACTTAAGCATGTATGAGAGTGCTTTTCGAAATTGGGTCTTTAGGCTGGCTAATACTATGAGCCAGGAGCAGTCCATGTACTCCAGAAAAGTTAAGACAAAAAGTTAAAAGCTCTGAGAGAAGGAAACTTCTTTCACTCTCCCACACCATCTTGTCTGTTAGCCGCAAAGGGCCAGCCCTAATATACAATTTTATTTTAATTTCAAAAACCTATTTCATTTTAGATTATAATATTTTTATATGATACTGTTTTAGATAAATAGTGCATATGTTTTACTTGTGTGTATTGTCAGCCATCTTATTTTATCACATTCAGTAATGGCCTGCCCATACAGTCTTTATTCAGGCAAATCTTCCATTGAGATCAAATATTGATTTGGTTGACCCAAAGGTAATGTGAGTTTGAACATCAAAACACTGAGCATAAAATAACTTTTTAGGGGATTTTAAAGAGAAAAGCACTGTCTTTTTAAACTAGTTATTTTCATCTTGCAAGCTGAACAGCTAATGTGTGTGGGGGGGGGGGAAGGTACAGTACTATATATGTTCATGTTACCCAAAGGATAGAACAGTTACTGAGGTTATGATTTTAGTGCCCAAAGCAGAAAACAAAAAATCCTTCCTAGATCATTGTCATTTCATTGTTTCATCCGTTGAATCATTAAAAATACATAAGGAAATTAGTGTTTAAATAGTCTTACAAAAACTAATATACACTTAATTAAGACTAGATCTAATCCTTTTGATAATCCTGCCATACATTTCTGGGAAACCTGTATCCTCATGGTAATGATGATAATGAAAAGCACTTCTTCACAGCTAAGACTTGTCATGGTTTTAATATAAATATTGACAGATTAAAGTCCATTTTTAACTAAAGTTAACCTGTGTTGCTCCTGTCTCTGCAACTCCTTGTGGTCATCCATCTTTCCCTGTGCCTCTATTACTTCATCCAATGTCAGGGTGGTGCTTCTTAGGGTGTTGCCTCAACCAGCATAGCCAATTTGGTCACACATGACATCAAACGGTGGTTTTCTATTCAAGAATGTACTGCTGTGACTTTACCTCAGAACAGTCAGGGATTTACATGGTCTCATTTCATACAAGTTATTAAGAAAGAGAAAAAGCAGATTAAATAATAAAAACAATGCAATACACCTTCAGTGTAAAACCCTGCAAATAAGTTCAAGCCTGCAGATAGGTTCAAGCCAGGCCATTATAGGGAATAAGCCATATTTTATATTTCTGGGGAGTGCATCCTTTCTCCCTGGCATGTCTATTATCCTCTGACCATTTGACTTTGACCTTGTGATAGACAGACAGACAGCATGTAGTCTAAAGGTATATATCCTTTCCTTTCCCACTCTGCCCCAAGTGTCTGATGTCATCCCATTTTGACTATGTTCATTTTGATTTTAAAAGTGTTGGCCTGTTCTTTATAATCCCAACATACCCCCAATAAAAGTATTTACACAGATGCCTTCCTCTGTGGGAGTCTTACAACAGCTGTCTTTTGTATGTTTCCCAGATCTAGTCAGCATTGTATTTGTTGCTTTGTAGGAACACTTTGTGTCCTGCCCTTCTTTTACAACCTAAAGTTCCTTTGAAGATGTATCCAAAAATAGATCTCTCACAAATCTTGTGTCCAATTTTGTTTGCATCCTGCACACCAAGACCACACTTCTGCATTTTAATTGTCCTGGCAAGAGTCTTGAACCCAAAGCAAGCTCACTTTCTGCTTTGCACCTGAGGGACACTTTTGTTGAACTTTTCTCAACACTAATTTTTGCTTTATATTAATTCTATTTCCTGACCATTTAAAGTAATCTCGTGCATAAAATATGTTAGAAAATCTAGATGATACATTCACAAACTGCTCAAACAGCAAGGGATATTATTCCCTTTCTATGGTGGTATTTCCCTGTATTCTTTTTTTCTTTATTAGTTTTCTGATCTTTGGCTGTGTGTGTTTTGTGGGTAGCAAGGGTGAGAAGAGATGGGGAAATTGAAGCTTGTATTCTCTTTTGCACTGTTCAATAATTCATTTCCTCTGAAGTCAGAAGAAATTTGGCCATTCACTTCAGCAGGAGCAAGATCTGACCACAATGTGTCAGGTTACATATGTATCTTTTTTGTCTCTGTGGAATATTCATGGCCAGTCAGTCAGCAAATAATTTAATTCTCTTCCAAATTGAAGGGAATGGAAAATGTTTGTTATTCAGAAACTGATGGATGACTAGCCAAAATCATTATCACCAATGGGGTGGTAGCTAAAGACATTTCAGATGCATAAAGGAAGGCAATATGTTTTTTGTTTTTGTTTAATGCTTGAGTACAACACTAATTATTCTATAGAGACTTTGGAAATTATTTTCCAAGGATGCCATCACAAAACTGCAAATCAGATGATCAACTCTAGGTATATTATATCAACCCCCATCCTCCAAGTGTTAATATGTGCATGGGGGAGCAGAGGTACAGACTCTCCCTTTATAACTTTTCACCTCCAAATAACTCTCTTTCTGGATACTTTCACTTCTATAGCATCAGTTCTCTAACATCTGTATTTCCCTAAGACTAGTTAATATAAACTATTTTTCGTCACTGACCAAACTTTTTGTCAAGTTGGTCCAGCTACCAGAATTGCCAGTTTGCCAGATGCTATGTGCCGTGCACATAATATTCATGGGCTATTGTCATTGAACTGGTTTGTCCTTTATGATCTAAGAGAGAAGAAAAAAGGAGGAAAGATGCATGGAGTTAATAAATTATGATATTTTAAATATCCCAAAGATAGTTTGGTACACTGAGATTGGCCTTAAAGGATTGTGTAACATTTCTAGAAATGTCTGATAACAAATGCTGCCCTAACATTACTTTTCCTACCTTATCCTTGAAAAATCTACAAAAATATGTCTCGTCTCATGTGTTCAAGCTGCTCCCAGTGGGATTTCAAAACAAGTCGTCTTTTAAGACTCTGATGTCTTGGCATCAGTATAACAAATACACAAGGTTTGCATTGCTCTTGTTTTGTTTAGCAAGAATTTAAAGGTCACTTTTTTTTTCAGCACAGCAATGCAGAATTTTTGCAAACATCAATTGTAAAATTATAACAGCAAAGTAATTACAATAATACAGTAATTAACAGTTTCAGAACAGCCCAATAGCTTGATTCTATTTTTGTGAGAATTGCTATCAACTTGTACTGTCATTAGTAGAGTTGCACCATATTTTTCCATGTGAATTTTCAAGGAAAAATTTCCCATTGAAAATGTGCATTTTCACACGTAGTGAAACTGTCTTTTGCATTGAAAACATAAAAAGGGTACATTGTTGATAGGAAAATAGACATTTTGTTAAAATTGTGAATTAATTAAAATTCTGTTGGGTGGAGGACCCAATCATATGAAATGAAATGGTGACTGTTTTCAGGCAAAATAAAATAAAATTGAATTTCACAAGGTTCTCATTCTCAGCAGTATCTGTGAAAGTCTTCAGTTTTACTCATTGAAATTCTGATTTCATGCTTTTTTATGATTCACTCTGACATGACTGCTCAGATAATAGGGGAGGGTAAGGGCTTCAACATGGCTGTACAGGACTTACCGGAATCATAAATCGAGTGCCAAGGGTGGGGGGAATGCACGCTCTGTGAGGATGCTACTTACTCCCATTCTGCGAGGCAAATAAGGCAGGAAGGAGCAAGGTATAGGCAGTGCTGCGACAGGCTGGACTCTTGGCTGGACATGAGGAAACTAACATGCTGCCCATGGTAATGGGATGCCCCATCTGGTCATGGTTCTTCACTACCCTCTTGGGTAAAATAGCTATTCTGAAAAAATAATGACTGAGGCACCCTTTGAGTCAAAATTCCTTTCTGGAGCTGCTCCTGGAATGGTGTGAGTACGTGATGTGCCCCTTCCATAAAGCTGAGAGTACATTTCATAATCTAGCCATTAATTTTGATGGCAATATTTGTCCTTGGTGTACTACATTGGCACCAAAACTGTTTTATATAATATGCCATAATTACTGTTAAGTCAAAGGTGTGTACACAGGCAACTAAAAGGAGAGTTTCAGAGGATGTAGCTGTTTGGAGGTAGCAAAACTTGGTGAGTGTTTTTTTTGTTGGTTTTTTTCCTCTCTGTACGGGTTGCATAGTTGGGCTGTGGATTCCCGAGAAAGCACCTGAGACAGATCTTTTGGTGGTGCATTGGTAAACTACATGAGGCTCTGACCTGTGGAGCTTTGATCAGCTCCACTGTCTGCAGTCTGAGTGCTTGGTTGCTCCATGCTGGTGAGGGGCAGAATTGGTTCAGCTCTGTGTGATCTCAAGATGGACAGCAATGGAACTGTGGAGGTGCTCTACAATGGGTGTGCCATGTTTTCTTTCCTTCCTGAAGCAAGAAGGCATTTCCTGTGCATATGAAGAGCAAGTTGGTGACTGCTGGAGGAAAATATTCTTGATCTGTAGGGGCCAGTAGAGATGCTACTGAGAGTCAGAGAAGCTGAGGAGTTCCTTGACAGCTGGTTAGGGAAACATCCATACCCCCAGGTTCAGGGAAGAAAGGAGCTGGCCAACAAGTCAGAGAGTAAAAAGTGAAAGAGGAGGCCTGGCAATTCACAATCTCCAAAGGTGATAGGTCATGCTGGAATTCTACATGGCTGGAGACAGACAAGGATAGGCAAGCTGTGGCCACTAGAGAGAAGAGGACAAAGAGGAATTCCACACAGCTAGAAGTTTCCAATTGATATCCGGTCCTCATAATTGAAACTCTGGAAAGATACCTCTTAAGATCCAGCTGGTGCCGAGGGAATGGAGAGATGTACATGACATACCTGTGAATATCAGCTCGGCCCAAATTGTATGAAAATTAGACTTGCCCACAAAGAGAGATCCAAACATCCAAGGAAGACAGATGATCCTTGCTGGGGATTCAGTACTCCGATGAATCAAACAAACATTCTTGGAAGGACAGGCAGACAATAGAATAGCTAGCTTCCTGGAGCCATGACATGAGATGTCATTCTGTGACCAGACAGGCTTCTGAACTTGATGGGCAAGGATTCACTGGTGATTGTTCACAGCAGCACTAATGACACTGTGATGTGGGATATCTCACAGATAATACATGGCTTCAGGAATTATCCCCCAGAAGTGTGCTTAAGAAGATTTCCAAGTGATCATCTGAAATCCTTCCTGTCCCATCAGAAGAAAGACAGAAGATTCTGGAAGTGGAACTGCTGACTAGGTAAATGGTGTAAGGCTTTGGTTTTGTGGAACATTGGTCCACCTTCTGTAATAATAGGGTCCTGTGTAGTTTCGATGGCCCACCTCAGTAGAGCGGGATTACTTTGCTTGAGGACAGGCTGGCTATATTAGTCAGGAGGGCATTAAACTAATAACAAAAGGAAAGTAAACTAAAAAGGATAACATGACACAGAAATACTCATTTAGCGCAAAACTTTGATGCTGGGAACCAAATTAATCAAGAAAGAAAGTGACGAAGTTCTTTAATTGCCTATTCACCAATGCTAGGAGCCTACGTAACAAAAAAGTGGAATTGGAATTGCTCATTTAGGAGCACAAAATCGATCTACTTGGAATTACAGAAACCTGGTGGGATGATTCCAATGATTGGAATGTTAAAATAAATGATTGTGACCTATTTAGGAAGCATCACATGGGCAAAAGAAGACGAGGAGTGGTACTTTAAATTAAAAATGGCATTACCTCTTTCCAAAGCATTGATAACGTGGAAGAAAATGACCTTGAATGCTTATGAATCAGTGCCCTAATAGATAAAGCACAAGATGGGATATTAGTTAGTGTCTGCTACAGACCAGCAAATCACACTAGAGAACAGATGAACAGTTCCTTACATACCTAGCTATAATGTGTAAGGAAAAAATTATGCAGGACTTTAATTTGAATGAGAAACATGCTGAAGGTCTTAGGCTGCCAGTATGAAACGATGATTTGAATTTCTAAATATTATGACTATTTCCTAACTCAAAAAGCATATCTAGCATGAGATAATTTTATATTAGACCTCATCTTGACAGTTAAAGAGGCTCAAACAATTAAAATTTAATGGTAGCATGGGTATAAGTGATCATGGCTTGCTGTACTTTTGCTATAAGGAGTAAGTTTCAGATGTCATGCCTTGTTAGGCCAATCCACCCTATCCAGCTCATGTCATAGCCTGATGGTGTCTAGGAACAGGTATCAGTGGTTCCACCCTAGTTCACTGCCTTCCAAGGCTAGTGAGCTTGGGCTGCTCAGATTTGAAGTTAGTTTTCCTGCTCCTAGACTGACTTGCCTAACAAGGCTAATCAAGCCCTATCTTCCCTAGTCTGAAATCCATTCATTCTGGAATATTTGTTGCATCCCTCTGGGTTTTCACAAGATGGGCTACCACCATCCACCAACTTCTCTACACCATTACCTCTCAGTGCAATGTAGATACAGTGTTGAAATGCAGCACCAATTAAACTGTAGAACAGGTAATCTTGTGTGCCTCAGAAGCTTGATCAGTGCGGATGGTTCATGTACTAACAGTATTATTCTATGGTCTGGAAGCTGAATTTGTGGCTTCTGCTAACTTTTCTAGTTTTGATATATTGCACTGAGTCATAAGAGGATTTTTTTTTCTGTGCCTGAGTAAATCATTTTCGGTGTACACACTGTTTGTCTCTTTCTCTATAGTTCTTTGATGCTGTCTCCAAGCAGATATTGAGATCTTAACGGAAACACAGAAATGATGTTTTATTCAAATTTATAAGTTAAGAAAAGCTGTGTTAAAGGTTGTGTGTTTCTGCAGAAAGTGTGTATATGTGTGGTGTGTATTAGGTAGTGTGGGTGTTAATTGGTTGAGTCAGTCTCCCTTTAAGAGTCTACTACCCTTGAACTCATTTGCCTCTCTCATTGAATTCCCTTTCCTTTCTTTTCATGGGTTTGGGATTTTGAAAGGAGTGAGCTTCCTTTCCCTGCAAAGTCTCTAGAGAATGATGTTACTTTGCTGTGTTCCAATTATGTTCATAAAATGAAAGGGCAGAAAAGAGGAAGTGAATTGAAAAGTGAAAATGAGTCCATTAACCCTGACAGAAATTGTTTACATCTTTAGAGATAAGGAGCTTTCATAAGGCTTTTGAAGCTTGCACCAAGCCACCTGATAGTTGCCCAGTGCCCAGAGGAAAGATTTGATTAGGGACATCATTTTTTAAAAAAAATTCCAGTTATACAGCATTCTTTTTTAAAAAAATTCTCTTTTTTTGCACTGTCTTATGTATGGGTGAGTTTAGTGCTAGTGGTAATCCTACAATGATAGCAAAGATATGCAGTGAAGATCTGTCAGGCCAGTACTTCCTTCTTCTTTTCTCATAAGCTTAAGCTCTAGATGAATAGACTACATGGCATGTTCCCTATGGGACATTGGTCTGTGGCTTGTATTAATTCCTTGCCCTCTGTATGAGTGTACAAAATGCACCGTGGATGGAATCTTATCTATGTATCCAGATTCATTTGTTTCCAAAAGCTGGGGTGATATAATTTCCCCAAGAGTTTGGTAGAAGGGATAAAAAGAGAGGGAACCAAAGAAGCCACTTTCATCTATGTTCAGCACACTGAGTTTTTCTGTGTGCGAGTCCTTCCTTCTTGGACACCTGTCATCCACATCCAAAGTGTCGGAAAAGTACATAGAATTTTGTCATGTTATCTATTGTCAGCACATTATGAATTACATTATAGACATGACTAACCCTCCTAAGTATTGCCATTGAAGTCTTTCACACTGGCGAGATATCAAATGTGTATCAGGTAGCAAAGATTCATGGGATTTTTGCTTGCTTATGATGTATACTAATTAAATTGCCATCTTTACGGTCGATCAGATGTTAATAACAAAGGAAGATACTCCGCCTATTTCAACCAAACAGATCTATTTGATCAATGATATTGAGAACCTAATTGTTCTAGTAGCCAAATTATCAAAACCAGCAGCATCTTACAGACCCACAAATAATAATTGTATCTGGATGTATGTTAATCATCGTTTGCATATGCACATATTGGTGAACAGTGCAAGTGCATTTCTTGCAGATGCAAGATTGACGAGCTGATTTTAAAACTTTGTTGTATGATTAAAATTCTGCTGTGAGTTCTCACAAAGCAAATCCAAAAGAACTCACAGCAGAATTTGGCCAGTGTGTTTGTCACATCATTCCTCCAGCTCATTCCCACAAACAGTTGTACACGGGAGTGACAGAAATAAAGGAATTGGCAGTGGAACTATTTTTTTAATCTATTCTCAGGCTCTCTAAATCAATGGAAGAACCAAGAATGCAGAAGTAAAGAACTTTCAAATCCTCAAAAAGCCAGAAAAAACGTATTTAACTTTTGTTTCTTCTCTTTTCTTTGGATCTTCATTTGTCTTGCATGATGGGGAAAATTGACTCCTCTGATTACAAGCACTTGAAACTCACTTTGCTATTTAATGAATGATCCAGTGACTCCACCATGAACACTGATGCTTAAAATCATGTGCATTTTGGTTATGGAACCTGGAAAACTTGTGGATGGTGGGGTTCAAAGTGGTAGTCACCATTAACTTGTTTGATTTTTATACCGTTGCATTACATCTGAGTTTTATTCCATACACACTGGTGATATCAGAATGCTGGAGAAATTAGACTAACTTGAGGTAAAATAACATAGACTCCATATGATTAAACTTCAACAATGCAGACAGTATTGTTTGTGATGCAGTGATATGCCAGTCCGTACTGTACCCTGAACCACTAGGTACTGCAATGCATGCATAAGTGATATAGGCAGGTATCCTCATTGCGCTCATAAAGAAAGATAGTCTCAGTCAGAAATCCAATACTTTATCAGACATTTGATCTCTTATTTGGGTGGGTAATGTGAGTATAGGAACAGATTTAAATGGAATTTGAATGCAATTGTTGGAATAGGTTCAGCTGTTGAATGAAGTCCTGTTAGAAATTAGACATCTTTGCCAACTGCAAAATGGATTAATGACGTTTTGAAGTGTATTCTGATGGTTCCTCTGCCATGTGATATAAATCTGCAAATTGAGCCTGATGTTAAATGAAGTCCACATATCTAGAAGTGTCTTAAGAAAAAATAAGAGAAACTGAATGTATGTCTTTGGATTTACTCTGCCTTTCCCTTTCTCATAAACACTGAAGCAATTCCCTATAGGTAGGAGATGAAAAAGAGATACAGATTATTTCTGTAATGCATACTCTCGTCTCTTCTGTGGCATTGAAAACTAAAGCTGGACAAAGCACTAGGAAAAAATTTACTATAGGTAACAATTCTGCACTGGTAAGGGATGGAGTAGATTGACCCAGTGAGACTTAAAGATGCTAAAGTTCTATTGGCTCCATAATTAGTTTATTTTTTTCTGTTTAGCACAATCAACGTATTGTTGGCTATTTCCCGATCAGGACAAATGGTACCAACTGCCGGAATACTACAGTGAGTCCGGATAGAAATATAGAAGAATTGCTGTACAAGGCGTAATTGTTAGTCTGTTTAGAGAAGGAATGGTTTCTGAAAGAAGGAAACTGCTGTGCTAACTTAGAAAATATCCCACTTCGTGATTGGCCCAGCAGGGCCAAATAGCAGTTTGAATGAGCATCTTCTAACAATGAAAAAATGGTGTTATGAGCATATTCGGTATCTAAGGTCATAATCCCGAAAAAAGTTATATTTGAGTAGTGTCATTGACTCCAGTGGGGCTATTTGTGGGAAAAATCTTTCTAGGATCAGTTCTAACATATTAATAGCCCCTCAAATTAGTTTGGTGATTACTTGTGTATTTTCCAAATGATTAGAGATACCTGTGGTTTTGGGTTGGCTTTTTGGTTTTTTAAATGATGCAGCATATCTTGGAACACAATGAGTTAGATTGTCAAAAGTATTTAGCTCCCTTGGTGTCTTAAGAAAATGATTAGGAGAAGCAAACTTTGCAGGATAGTGCATACCAGTGCTTACAGAAATGACATTTATGCTAATATGAATAAAAAATAAATGTAGTTATTTTGATAGTGATTACTTTCCCTTCTCCCTACCTCGTTTTTTTCTGTGTGTATTGGCTGAATGTTTCTTAGTGCTGATTATAAATAATGGCTCATGTATGAAATCTGACTGGTGTCCCTGTTAAATCTGTAATTACTCTCTGCTGCTTCTACAATATAAACAAAGTAGACAATCTCTTGCATCTAGGACTGGCAATCGATTAAATCCTAGTATGCCTAAAGTTCCAGACTGTCTTTATCACCTTGCTCTGCACAGAGTAAATCCCATTATGTAAATAGCAATCTAGGTCTGCCACAGAAACGTTTATTAACTTCTATAAATCATGATGTAGCTTTTTTAGGGTTTATTTCTTTTCTGAAATATGGACATTATCTCATTGCAGTCAGTGGATTAAAGTTGATCTGCCTGCTAAAATTGGCAAAACCGTACTATGAAATGGAAACTGAATATTTAAAACTTGGTATTTGTTATCAATAAAGCATTGAGCTTATCTTAAGAACACATTGCTCTATGAAAAAATAAATTGTTGCTGAAGGAATCCCCAAAATGGGCTGTTGATAGCAACTGGTTTATTGCCCTAGATTATATATTGTCAATTTAGAGGCATAAAGTAGTGCTTGAGTTAACACATCCATGCCAAAATGTCTGCTTGAATTTAGGTTGATGTGGAAAATGTTTTGGTAATGCAGTGCTGAATGTTTAATGTTAAGAGTCTGTATTGGGGAATTAAACTGTTCACCAGTAAATGATGAGACTACTGCAACATTTGAGTTCTTAATGCTAGTCCTATGAAAGGTGCAGTCATTCTGTTTATTAAGTGGGTTGCCAAAGTCCATAAGGGACTCTGACTCGGTGTTGGTGGGAATAAACTTATCTGTAACTAGACAATTGCCATAGTTTTAAATGTGTATATGTGAATGAAAAGGAAGAGGGACAGGCAGTGTTTCCCCTGACATTTTTCTCTGGTGATTTTCACAGTCATCATACAGGGCTAGCTGCACCTCTTTATCCTTTCTGGTATCCCTGAGTGCATTCCCTCAGGTGTTTAAGGCCTTATGCCTATCACGGGATGGAATTTTGCAGTTATCCCACTCCTAGACTGGGTCTGGGCTACAATACCCTGAGTATGAATCGTTCTTACCCTGTAGGTCTGATTGAGTTTTGGGCATCTGTGTAGGGTGACCATATTTCCCGGAGGGAAAATGGGACAACGCATGGGGCTAGCCCTCCCCCTCCACTCATGGGAGTGGCCTGAGCCCTGCCTGCCCTCCTGCCCAAGCCCTGCCTCCCCCTTGGCACTGGGTTGGCATCGCAGTTCCCCCTCCCACATACTCCTCTGCCCCCAACTTTTTTTGGCAAAAGTAGGTTTTTGCCTGATTTACTTTTCAAGAAGACAGCCAAGACAGGGCTTAAAAAAGAGACTGTCCAAGCCAAAACAGGATGTATGATCACTCTACAACTGTGGTTCTTCCTCTTGGGAGTCTCCAACCAAACAGCTTTCTTAAAAACAAAGTATTCTTTATTTAGCAGTTGAAACAATGTATTAGAGGAAAAAACACGATTTTTAAAACAGGATATACATGTCTGTTTCCAATGCCCTATGCCCTACCAGCCCAAGCCTAGTTTCTTCAGACATGCCAGCATGTTCCTGTGTCTTAATCTGGTTTCTGCTGAATAGCTCGCGTGAAAGACTGTGCCTGTTAAAAGCCAGTGGTTCTGGTATTGTTACTTAATGACTTTTAACCACCTATCAACGGAAACTTATTTGGAGTCATCTTCCTGCCTGCTTGTATTCCAAACCAACCCGTAGGTCTACATGTAAAACACTGCTTCAGTGCAGGTGTGCCACTATAGTGTTTTAATGAAGATGCTCTAAACTGATGGGAGAGAGGTCTCCTGCCAACATAGCACTATCTACACCAAGGGTTAAGTTGGCATAACTACAGTGCTCTGGGGTGTGGATTTTTTACATCCCTGAGCGATGCAGTGATTCTGATGTAAGTCTGTAGTGTAGATCAGACCTCAGTGAATTAATCCCAGATACTCAGAGAGAAAACCTCATCCAAAAAACCAAGGCAACATACAGTATTAATAATTAATTACAGGGCAGCTCCAAGTCCATCACACTCTCACCTTTTGGCAGCACTTTCAAGAACAGCTCTGTTTGTTGCTGCTGATCTTCTCTAGAAAAGGTCTATGGGTATAACTCTATCCGTTAGGGGTGTGAGTTTTTTTAGCAGTATAGTTATACAGGTATAAGCCCTACCATGGAGAGATTTATACTGGTTAGTGACTTGTACAGTAGCCCACCTGAAAATGCTAAGGTCAGGGCAGATTACAAAAAGGTGAGCAAATTTCCCCAGAACCAGTGGTTAACACTGAAGTTAGATTCACCAAGAGCACTCTTTGTGACTGATTGATTCCCCATGCTGATTATCAAGAAGTCCACCAAAAACAAGCTACACAGCTCCTTTAATTGCATTTCAGTCTCTGGCTCCCAATCAGCAACTAGGTCCAGTCAAGTGAGAAGTTCATTAAAACTCTGCTCACTGTGTAAAATGTTCTCCTGGTCCCCAAAGGGTCAGCCACAGTACCAGATTAATATAGGTTTGGATCTTACCTGAAAATACCATGCTGCCAACAAATGTTTTAGTATCTAAAAGAAACAAGCAAGAAGAGAGATGTTGTGTGTGTATCTGACTGCTTTGATCATTTAAGACTTCAAGGTCCATATGTCAGGTTCTTAGCAGTATTGGTGTGTTTGCTGACTTGTATTGTTCCTCTGGAGTACATCCAGTAGCTGGATGGGTCTGTCAGTCCTTTGTTCAAAGCTTCAGGTGTAGAGCAGTTGATCCAGAGGTAAGAAGCTGGAATGAAGACACAATGAAGATGGTGCAGCTGCCTTTTATATTCTCTACCATATGGCTCGTACATCCTATTTTTTCAAACACAGCACATGGGCAATTAAAAGCTTTTGAAGTCCCTGTCCACGGGCATGTCTCAGCATGTTCTGCTGACTCATAGCACCTGTCTTCTCTCGCTGGGCCACTGTATAGCTGCTTGCCCTTGACAGGCCTTCAAACAAGCCGGACAATGTTGATTCTAATCAGTTGGGGTGTTATCCAGTTGCACAGCACAAATTTTAGATACAGATATATCACAGTACCAAGATGATACAGATAGGTTATGATTTGCTAAATGTGATAAGCTTATCTATCTGTTGATACCTTACACAGCATATCTTATCAATGGCCATCCCTAATTCATACAGTGTCACATCAGGATAAAGGTGCCTTTCTATAGATGTGTTTTACTTGGGTTCCCAAACCAGAGTAAGCTATATTGGTGTAATTGCCTCCACACTGGGAGTGAAGGGGGATGGTTTTGCTGTTGTAACTGGACCAGTATAATTAAAGCAGGAAAGCTTTCTGGTTTAGACAAGCCCTTAGCTCCATTACCCTCTGTGCTCATGAGTAATTCCAACAATTACCTAAAATAGAGAAACATTATTGCTGTTAGAAAATAATTATGCTTCATAATGCAACTGCAGGTTACTTCATTTCCCTTCCTTTTGCTGATCACACTTCCTGTACTTGGACTCAGTTTCTGGTTCTCCTCTAATTTGTATTTTTTTAAAAAAAATTATTTTGAGGTAATTTTTTCAAGTTTGATTCTGGGAGTCTTGTATCTTCTCTTCTGCTTGCATGCACTTGCACACTTCTCTGCCTGCACACAATCAGATTTTTCACTAAGTATAGAATAAAATTCAAAGAGTTTTGATTTGGCAGGTTATGATCTCATTGGGATATTTTTGTTTTAAACAGATTGTGGGGTAGAATTTGCCATAGTATCTGCAGCATTTCCTGTTCTAAGTAGAAGGAATACAGCAAGCACCATTGTAAATGGGTGTGTGTGAATATATGCACTTCAGAGTGCTGTAAATACCCATTTATCTAGTGACCACCAATTATTCAAAGATAAATGATGGCCAAACTTGAAGTGATATAAAAGGACAGGATGTTTAAAACCTACATACATACTGGAAAACAGCCCTCGTCATTTAGGAAGGTCACTGAGGAATTATACTACTAAAGTAATTGAGTCTTCTGTCTTGTGGAGGATGATAGGGCTGTTTCTGTTCTTACAGTCAGCCATGTATTCATATTTGATTTTTAAATACACTTTATTACATTATTCAACAAAAGTCAAATAGGATAGGTCTTTCCAGTTGCACTGCTCTTTGGAGTATTAGCAACAAGCCCCTGATTATGTTTCAGGCCATGGTATAGTAATATAAAAACATTACTGCATCATATCCTGCCATCATCTGGCAAGGGGAATTCTCATTAATGTCAATATCCATATTGTATGATAGTGTTCTTCAATTAGCAGCCTGCATAAGAATGACCATACTGAGTCAGATCAATGGTCCATCTAGCCCAGATTCTTGTTCTCCAACAGCAGCCAATGCCAGATGCTTTAGAAGGAATGAACAGAACAATTTATCAAATGATCCATCCCCTGCCGACCTGTTCCAGCTTCTGGCAGTCAGAGGTTTAGGGATGCCCAGAGCATGAGGTTGTGTCCCTGACTATCTTAGGTCCATCAATGACTATTAGCCATCTTCCATGAACTAATTTTTTTTAACCCAGTTATACTTGTGGTCTTCACAAAATCCCCTAGCAGTTGTTTTCGGAGAACTTTCCATGATGACTCTTTTTTGAGTAGTAACAGCTAATTTAGACTCCATCAGTTTGTATGTATAGTTAAGATTGTTTTCCAGGGTGTATTACTTTGCATTTATCAGCATTGAATTTCATTTGCCATTTTGTTGCCCAGTCACCCAGTTTTGTGAGATCCATTTGTAACTCTTTTCAGTCTGCTTTGGACTTAACAATCTTGAGTAATTTTATATCGTCTGCAAACTTTGCCAGCATGCTGTTTACCCCTTTTCCCAGATCATTTGAGTTTGTTGAATAGCACAGATACTCGAAGGACCCTGCTATTTATTTCTCTTTACTGTGAAAACTGACCATTTATTCCCACCCTTTGTTTCCTGTCTTTTAACTAGTTACTGCTCCAGGAGAGGACCTTTCCTCTTATCTCATGACTGCTTACTTTGCATAAGAGCCTTTAGTGAGAGACCAGATCTGGCCCACAAGGGCCTTCTATTTAACTTTCTGGGTGTCAGCTGCTTTGTCCTGCTCCCAGCAGAGGCCTCTGCTGTAAGAACAGTCTGGCTACCCGATCCCAGCGGTTCCAAGTCCCTGCATTCCTTTGCCTGGTCCTGCCCTTAGAGCCTCTTCCCCCTTTCCCTCCCCCCCCCCCCCAGAGAAGCCAAGGAGAGAGAGGAACTGTCTGGAAGAGATGTTCAGGGACCAGAGCTTCCAGGAGCCTAGGGCAAGCCTAAAAGCCTGAGCTATATAGCAGGGCCACCTTTACAGCGGTGCTCCAGTGGGGAGCAGAACGGAATAGCTGATGCTCAGCAGCCCAAATGGAAGGCCCTTGTTTGCAGCTCAGGCCCTTGAGTTGCTTAGCAGGGGAGCACCTTTCCTTCCTCAGGAGCAAAGCATCCTTTGAGCTGGCAGGTGCCAGTCTAGATGTGTTGGCAGGCACCCAGAGGCAGGTCAGCAGCACAGGGAGGCTACAACAGAGGTCGGAGTTGCTGGGAGCTCAGCTGGACCCAGAGTAGTGGGGCCATCCTTACAGCAGAGCTCCCGGCTAGGAGCAAGAGCCAGAGACTGGCAGGGGGAGGCAGGAATGGGACAGGGTCATCTCCCAGCTACCGGACAGCCCCCATCATCGTCCTAGCTCCAAAACAAGCAGTACTAAGAAGGATCCTGTCACCTTCAACTACTTCCCCTCCCTTTTTTCCCCTGCAGGGACCCAAAACCCTGATTACCCGAATGAGCGTGGGGGACATACTAGTCATTCAAATCATCAGGATTTTCAGTTATATGAAATGGAGATAAATGAACTTCACCTGAAATGATAAACTGAAGTGCTTTCCAGAATATATATATTTCCCTTTATTTAAATACCTGGTTATCTGCAGCTATAGAATGTCCACCATTTGGATAAAGGGACTTCACTTGTATTGAATTGAGAAATTTTTCATTTACACTTAAACACATTGGAGCTACTCAGTGTTGATACATTTCAATTTACAGTGATATACTTTTTAATCAGGCACTTAATCAGATGCTTATGCAACATAAAACAATCAGTAATTTACATGCTTTCACCAACAAGCAAACACATGAAGAGCCCTTTTGCCCTAGAGAGCGCCTTGGGTCTACCAAGATTTGGACCTTGCCTATCCACCCGAACAAAAAATGTGATTGAATACCACTGTTGTATACTCACATATAGTAGGCCAATCTTCTGCTTGAGATGACCTAAGACTGTTACATAAGTATACAGCAAAAAACCCAAGATACATAGAAAGACAAGACAGTAAACAGAATCGCCCTTTAAAAAAAAAAAATGGGCCTAAACCCTGTATCCAAACATTTCCAAATGCTGATGTTCAAATACATATCCAAAGTTCGTAGCTAGCCACTATATCTGTGATGGACTAAACCAAACATCTTTCTGAACGCCCCACCACTTTATGGAAGTTCATTTTTGGATCTAAACTTTTGTGGTTCTAGCAGACCTCTGTTTTGAAATGGAGGAGGAAGGGACTTATTTGTATGAGAGCCAAATTTTGCCTTCTGCTGTGTATGTGCAGCTCACTATTCGGAGTCATGTGCATGCATCCAAGGCTTACATTTGACTGTAAATTTGAATTGAAATGCATCTTTTACACACATCCTGTGCAACTGTATATTTTGACAGTGAAGTGGTGCTGTTATTTAAAATAGATAAAAAGGCAATTTAAAAAAAATCCCTGATGATTGGGGGAGTGAGGAAGGGATCTCCCCCTCAAAGATTTCTTTGTAGATTTCCCACTAAAATTCTCATTTATATCCCCACAGAGGTTTTCACATGATTGTAGTTTTTCTTGGAAAGTAGTGTAAGTTGGCGAAATTATGCCTTCAAATGTGCATGTTTGTTTCCCACTGACTTCAGTGAACATATTATGCACATGTTTTGAGGGCAGAAATTGCCTAGTGAATGGTTGCTGTGGTGCACATGGTTCAGTACATGGTTACTGTTGCATATGTCATTCCCTCCATACACACACTTCTTGTTCTTACTCAGCAATTTTTCCCTGCGTGCACACCCTAATGAAATGTGCTGCGCATGCCTATGGAGAGGTGCTGAGATATGCATGAAGCTTGTCTCTGCCTTGTTTGTTTTCTAGGTTTAGGAGAGGGAAAGGAACAAGGCAGAGCATCCTGTGAGAAATTCAGAACAAGTTTCTTTTCATCATTTTGGGGGAAATGAGTCGTAAGCTAGGCCTGCCATCTCACCTCACCCTAGTCCCTGCTTTGCTAGTCTGAGAAGTACAAGTGTAGGTAGACTCTGATTTATAACAATATCAGATATAACCCAGTAGTTAACTGTGCTAAAGATAGCTATGGCTGTAACTCCCTTTTTTAAGTCTCTTGATCTGCAGTTACAGTATCTTCCCGTGTCTCAAGATACCTGCAAACTACATACAAAACTTTTTTTTTGTTGGAGATGGAGAGATGAGTTTATAAAAAGCAGTATAGAACATAAACCAAAGACTATTTCAAAAACACTTCAATTGCAGAAGAAATGAGGATGAGAGAGAATTAAAAAAGGAAATTCTAGAAAGTACATATCTTATTCTTTAACTAAAATAATATATATTAAAATTAGATAAATTCATGTGTATGTATATACAATTTCAAAAATTGAAATACATATTAAATAGTCAAATTTACTAGTAAAAATAAACAGTAGCAAAAACTCTTTTGTAGAATACCTAAGTGCATCCCATTCTCCTAGTTTTTATTTCTACATGTAGTTGTCATGTCCATTGTTTAATATGCTTAACTGAAAGGCTTTATTGAGTATGTATGACAGAATGGTGTTGTTTTGTTTCTGCATCAGCTGAGCTCTTTGTGCTTTATTTACTGTGTTCTGGTTCCCCATGTATGTGGTGTTTAGACCATGCACTATTTATAATCCAGCTCTGAATTCACAAGAACTGGGGGAACAGTCCCAGTATCCAGTGGGTGCTTCTGTATAGATTTCAGGACTTACCTTAAATAATTATGGTTTGTCATTGAATAATAATTCTTATTTACTATATGTAGACTGATTTTGCAGTAGTGATCTTCGGAGAGAGATTGTAGTATTTGACATTTGAGTAACTTGCTTTCTAATTCTAAGAAATTAACAATTGTAAGAAAAAATGGCTCCTTTTTATCCCCATAAATCCATGCCCTGAAATGAAGGAAATGTGTCTAGAAATCAGTTCTATCACTGGGTGTCTGTGTGTGACTTTGAGGAAATCACTTAGCGAAACTAGGAACTATAGAATGGGAAAAATAGTATTAGGGGAGGGTGACTATTGAGAAAATAAATGCATTTTTGCCTTTTGTAAATCAAAACTTTTTGATCTGACCGTATTTGCAACCCTTTTGTATGCTCTTTTATGAACATTCAAGTCCTAAATTAATATTAACATGAATAATCATAAAAAGATAACTTAGTTCCAGTGAATGGATATTTACTGAAGGTGCATTGTAAATTGTATGTTTGTTCCTAAATTTTGATATTTGGTCTATTGATGTAACTAATGCTGCATAAATTGCAAAAGCATAAATTGCAAAAGGAAGATTTTATTTAAGAATTATGTTGGGAAAGTTCTATGGCCTGTGTTTACCAGCAGGTCAGCCTACATGATAAAAATTTTCACTTCCGGCCTTGGAATTTGACTCTATGAGCAAATATACAATTTGAAATCTGAGTTGTATGTGTTAGTTGTATAAAATATTTGTAATTGTTTCTCTCTGTCTATTGGATGACTTCTGTACTACCATAAGATCATGAATTACAAATTGTCCGTGTAATATTAAAATACCATTTTGGAATTTTCAGTTTGTGGTATATTAGTTAGTTGCATAAACTATCCAATCAGAGAACAGAAGCAATACCATGTGAATTTTTAATTGCAAATGTAATTACAGTGTGTTAGCTGCAAACAAGTTGAAGAAGAACAATTACTCGCTGGAAAAAATTGGGAATCATGTTAACTGCATTCAAGAATTTTGTGGTCCTATATGTGAACAATTAATAGACTGAGTCTGGGGCGGTGGACAAATTACTGAATAAATGTTTTCTGGCAAATTATTTTCCCCACTTTAACTAACTGCCTTACAGAGTTGAGATGTAGTTCGTTAATAATTAATACTTCCATATAATTTTGGATGCACCAGATGAATAGTGTTGTAAAAGTGTAGTTTATTTTAAATATGTATTACTTATTTTATCATCTTTTGCATTTGACAAAAAAGATGGGATCCTCAAAGATGCAACAATAATGAAAGGTTATGAAAGACAAATATGACTAATTTTCTCTTCATTAGCATATTTTGGACTAGCTGTTAATTTCAGAGAGATTCTAGAAAGATTTGTATTAATAAAAATGTCCATTAATGGAAAAATGGTACTACATCCAGGGAAGATATAATATTCTGTAAATATATCATACAATGATCTTTGTTTTCTTCATTGAAGGTAAGAAAACAGGGCACACATTCCTTAGGAGGGGAAGTTTGTTTTTACAACTCTAAACTCTAAAGATTTAAACTTAAAATACTTCTACATGCAAAGCAATCGTATAAGGGGAAAACAAGGAATTAGGCCTCAATATTTCATGCTTATCTCACAAAATTGCAAAGGTAAGAGTTTTAAAGCCATATTATCATATTCCACCTGTATTTTTAAATGTCTTCAAGCCTAAAACAAGGCTTCTTAAAAACATAAGATTTTTTTTTTCCTTTCTTCTAGTCTGTTTCTGTATTTGAAATCATTTATTTGCATAACTGAGAGCCTGATTTGCAAATTATGCCAGACAGAACCATCTGTCTATCAAATCCTTTCAAATATACTGTACTATGTATATCAGTTCACAATCAGATAAGTTTAAATAATTGAAGGCTCTGGGGGAACCTCTACCCTGCTAAAACTAGACTTTCTGATCTGTTAACTCTGCCACGTTTTGTGGTAGCTGAGCCAAAGTTTTGCTGATAGGGCTGTGGTTTGAAGGATGTTGAGGGGGTTCTGTGTGAATAAAATAAGCACATAACATTTATAATATTGTTTTTAAATATATGAAAAGTGTGTAAATCTTCAAATATGCACTACTGTATTACACTAGGAATGGGGTAAGTGTATTGACACAAGTGTGTCACATTGCTCAATGCGCTACTAGACAGTGCTGAGATGCTGTGGCGATGAAGGTGATATAAAAACCTGTATAGAATAGAATAAGTATCTGAAGGCTTATTGATTACTAATTATTTGTTATAAACTATATGCCTGGTTCTATTGGCTAATATGAGAGAAGAAATTTGTGTTTACAGTAATAGCTATTGAGTTGAGGAACTACGTACCATTTATTGTAATCTAGCTTCTTATTAACAACCAGACGACAAGACTTGTAATTTAGTAGTTTATACTGCCAGAACATGTTTATTGTGCCTTTGCATGCTATATAAAAAGTAACTCGCCTTTTTGCACAGAGTGAAAAAATAAATTGTAAGAAGTTCCATTTGACAGGCAGTCTAAATTACGGTTTGTTTTAGAAAGGAAAGTGGGGCAAGATAACTTCTGGGATTTGAAGCACATTGAGCCCAGCAGCAATTAGTGACCTTGTTCTTGGGGCAGATGGAATTTTAAGTGGCATTAAGGATATGCTAGTTGATGTAAGTTTCATAAGGAAAGACTTATGAGTTTCCAACCAAAGCAGATTGGAATAATTTTTGTGTGTACACAATGAGAGTGAATCTTAACACTGCAGTTCTTAACTAACATGTTCAGCATAGCTTTCGAATAATGTCTATGGTTATATTGCATTTCTTCAGAGCTACACTGAGGCCTAGAGCTGAATGTAATTTACAGTGTTCAAAGTACAGTACATGTTAAAATAATTTCTTTATCCCTATTATAAGTTTCTTGGTCCTCAGCATTCTCTTGGCTTAAAAAAAATCCTTTTTGTAGACATTTTATAGAAACCATAATCAAGTTGCTGTTCTCTTGGAGAGATCTCCTTATTTAATTCATTCTGTACTCTCTGGAGGGACTTAAAGTATCGCATAATCATTTGACAGTGGAAGAATTCCATTCTCAGTGATTACAGTACGTCTAGTTAGCCAGATCTAGCTGAATATTATGTGCTACTGTGCTTCATTATTACTCCTTACATTGTCGTCTGTGACTGATCAGGTTAAGATACTAACTTTTAATGCATCTCTATACATCATTGAGATTTTTTTTAAAAGTAGTTCTTTTATATAGCATCCAGTTTCCACACCTTAGCATGCTATTTGATTGTTTTTCTACCCTAATTTCCTATGTATCATTCCATCCAATGTTCCTTTCTCTTTCTCCCTCTCCCTGATCTCTGCCTCAGCTCTCCCTTTCTGCTTCTCAGTGTGCTTCCCAGTATCTCTCAGTCAAAGGACGAAGATGGATGGATCCTATTGCAAGAAGAGAACAAGAAGCCTGAGTACAGAGTAGTCTAATTTGTCTTCTGTCTGAATGTAAAGCAGGCTCTATCACCCAAACTGCCAGGCAAGGTTGAGGGATGGTGGCTTTGATAGGTTTATCATGCATTCTCATCTCCATGAGAACTAAATGAAAACATAAAGTTCCCAGGCACTGGATGAGTACATATTGATAGCATGTTACTCCTTGCAATAGGAAATTTAGATTTGAACAAAACTGTCAGCATCTTTTTCTTGAAAGGGATTGGATGTTTGTACCTATAATCACTGAGACAGGTATTTGGGGTATGATGTCATATGTCATGAGCTTTCTAATAAGCGCTTATTAACTGAACAATTAATAGTTTTGTATAAAGACAAAAAGTATTCTACATTATCATCAAGCATGTGTGAGCATTAATGCAGATATAGCCATACATGAATTTTTGAGTAAAACCTTTTTGTCCATGGCTTCTGTAGATAGACATTAATGATAGCCAGAATTAAGATTCCCTCTATTCTGTGTTACCCATGACACTCACAAAATTCTTATGAAAATCAAACAGGTAGAATGAAGTACAAACTATATAGCTCTGATCTTTTATGTTTTCAGTGTGTGTGTGTGTGTGTGTGTGAGAGAGAGAGAGAGAGAAAAGAAGGGGGAGCCAAGAGCAGGTGAGCAGGCATATTGGGGGAAAGAACAGTCTTATTTACAAGAACTCCTTTTTTAAAAAAAAAACAACCCTTTCCCCTCTCCTTCCCTCTTCTCGCATTTTCATGATTCTTTACCCTGTCATTGTTTTAGTTTCTCTTTTCTTCCATGCTTCCCCTTTTTTTATTAAGCTATAGTAAGATACACTTTTCAATTTAAGCTGTTGCTCCATTCCTGTGGAGAAGGTGCCATGGCTCAGCTGGTGGGAGCCCCCCAGAAAGCTCAGTTAGGGTTGAATCATGCAAGATGCTGAGCCCTCTGGTACCAATCCAGTTATGTACATAACTACTCCCACTGCAGCATCGAACCTCCATGAGAGCTGGTATTGGAAAACTTTTTGGAACTGTTCCTCCATGTATCCATTTTTGTGGGTTTAAAAAAAAAACCGTGATTGTACTTCTGAGGCCAGGATTCTGTGTGCCTGGGGGGCTGTGCCACAGGGGTATCCCAGGAGGAATTCTGGCTGGCTCAGAGAGAATTCCTCCTGCTGCTCCAGGAGAGCATGCTGCTGTTGGAGCCCCAGTGACCTTTAAAGATGTGCAATGTCCTTTCTGCTCTGAGCCTGGCTACATTCCTACAGGAGCAGTATAGGACCAGCTGCACTATGAGGACCACAAGATTTCTCTTATCAGAGCTATGCTAACGATAACTGCAGCAATACTAACTTGGCTTAGATAACCTAAATGGCTGATACTAATTATCAGGGATGCCAGGCCAATGGCAGCATTGCTATTGCAGGAGCAATGGGGAGAACCAGGACCTAGAGGAGTCACACAGAGGAAGCAGCTGTGCAGACCAAGTGCCTTTTGAAGATGTAAAGGCATGGGGGTCTCCATGGATTCAGTCAGGTTTGCCATTTCTTAGTCCCTTCCCCTCCCTTCAGTGGAGAAACCTGAACCTTGGGCAGTTTTTCTGTCCCCTTCCCAAGGGGTTTTCATTGGAAAGGGGTGATCTGGCCATGGAAGGGAATGAAAACACCCATGAAAGGGCAGATACAAGATAAAGGGTTGAGACCTCAGAGCAGGTGAGGGAGAGGAGATGGATGGAGTATGAGGCTGCAGTGGATGCCAAAGGGAGGATACTTTTAGGTATGGGAGGGAAATTCCACAGAAGCAGAGAATGTAGGGGATATGCTTATTTCCCTAGGCCCTATGAATTCTGGCTATCATCACAGTTCAGGGCAATTGTACCTGTATTTTCCCCTCATGATCCACTCCAAGCTTCCGGCTCCTCAGCTATCACCTGTATTGGGCAGACATAGGTGTCTCTCTCCCCCTCCAAACTGTCTTTTTTTCCACGCTGCACGGTTCCCTGCCTATATTGAGTTGCACAGCAAGTCAGACTGCCTAACCAGGCCTACTTTTCCATTTCTCTAGAGCCTATCAACACCATAATTCCCCAAAGTTAAGGTACCACACAGCTATTTATAACCAAGCATATTTATTACAGAGAGAACCTATAAAAAACAATAAATGAACCTACATGCATGTTAATAAGCTTACTGGAGTTCACCCCCATCTTCAGCAGGGGTTCTGGGAGGTCCTTCAAACCCCACCAAGGGTTTTTTTCTGTAGTTACAAGTTCATAACAGCTGTTAGCTCTGAACAAGCACCTTTGTGAATGCCAAGCTGTATAAAGAGTGTCCTCTTTATACAGCGTAGGTATTTGACTGATTGTCTGATCTGCACAAACTGTGAATAAGTAATGGTTCGATCCTCAGTGCATAGCATCAAAAGGTTGGGTCTAAGTGATGGGAATTTGCATTCCCTTCTTCCCAGGTATTTCCTAGGAAACCCATTTAATTTTGTTCATCTTGGAAGTGCATTCTTGTCTGGCACATAGTTTAAAATATTCCTTTGAAGTTAATAACACTTCCTAGGTTTATACTGGACACTTCTCAGCACTAGAGAAGTTACATACAATCCCCCAATAATACATAAAACTTTACATTTATAACACTATGGATTTCAAAGCTGTTTAAACTTAATTCAGTAAGGTCTCGCAAAGATATTGAAGGAAATAACCATTATGACAGCTGAGAAAGATATGGCAAACTTCATGTGAACCATTTTTCCCCTTAATATCTTAAAGGAAATCACTCTCATTAGCCAACAGGAATGTACAAGTATTCTGTAGTTTATCAATCTGTACTCTAGATGCCTGTTACAGTGATTGAGAGACACTGCTCCTTTATAAATCTGTTCCATGCAGCACTGAATACTACATATGTCGAGACGTATAAGGCCCTATCATGGTTAGAGTTAGCTGCACCTCTGTTCCCTTCCTGGTCTCTGAGTTCACCACCTGAGGTATCAGGCCTTATGTCTTTATCTCTCTTGAGGTGGATTTTCACAATTCTCTTTCTAAATTTGAGCTACCTGGGCTACCATACTCTGTGTATCAACTGTGCTTGTCCATCAGGCCTAATCGAGTTTGGGCACCTGCAGTTCTAACCTTCGAGACACTATGACTAGTGAATATAGTGACTAGACAGTCTTCTTGAAACAAATATTTATTTAGCAGTCAGAACAAAACATGCAAATAGACTGTTTGTTTTAATTCTTCTAGAGTTCTTTTGTCTGTAGGCATTTTTCCTATTCTGCTCAAAACTAGTTTCATAGGTAGGCTGGAGAAGAGGCAAAAATCATCAGAGCTAATAGTTCTGGCATTGTCCCTTAACAACTCTTAGGTGTTTGCTGAGAGGTGGCTAACCTGAATCATATATTTCCTGCCTGCCTGTTTTCAGACAGCTGCCTATTGAGTTAGCATAATATACGCATATGATTCCCGATAACCAGGCTAACATACAATATTCATAAGTTATTACAGTGGAGCTTCATAGCACGGTCACATTTAGCCCTAGTTATGCAGGTATAATTCCATTAACTTCATGAAACTGGTTTCTGCTTATGTTATTAGGCTCACAGTGGACAAGATTCTTGGACGGATCAAATATACTTACATGGTCTGTTGTTTAAGCAGATAATCAGTAAATACATGATATAGAAATGTGTGAAATGAAGTTATCTGTGGAGAAAAAAGAAAAGTGCCTTAGAAAAGTGAATTGGCTCATGTTTATTTTATGATGATGTTAAACATAATTACCTAATGTCATTTTTAAGAGGTTAAGATTCACAGAGATTGCAAATGCATTGATTTGTTGGATTCCTGCTGATTCAGCATGGGAGGATTAAAAACAGTCTGTGGTCATGTGTAAACCAAGTCATAGGGAGTTCCTCTGGCCCTGAAGGAAAATGGATGAATAAAGAAAGGCTGTCATGATGAGAAGTTTGAATCTGAATATTAAATACCACAACAAAGATAGATATGAGCAAAATTCCTTAACTAAATAAATGTGCGGGTTTGGGGGAACCTCTACAACCCTTCCAAACAAATTTAAAAACAGAGAGAGACTCATACCAGTGAGTGAAGGTCCTGCAGCCATTAAATTTATCTTCATCTCCTGATACACTTTCCAATCTTGTATTTTTCTTTCAGTATTTTCTTTGAGAGTTTAATGTTTTTGCCTTCCCTGTGTATTCAGCTGAGGACATCAGCTCCCAGTGTTTTCCATTTTACAGTTAATTTTCTTGAAGATGAATTGTTTCAGCATTCAAATCATGAAATGCCCACCATTTCAGGGTTCAGCAAACTGCTGTGATTGCATTCCTGTTAATTAGAACTTGTGCATCTGAGGCTTGTAAGCTGTTATTTAACAGTTGTTCTTTGAGTGGCTGCTGCATGATTCCATTCATAAGATGCACTGGTGGTGCAGATTTGACTGACAGAACCTTCTAGCAGCAATGCCTTTGGAGCATTCTTGCATCCCCTGCCCCTCCCCTCATGGCTCTGACTGTTCAGCCTGTGGGTCTATAAAAGGGACTGTGGCACACCTACTGCCTCTGTTCCTTCCAATCACAGTAACAGAAGGACCAGGAACCTCACTGGGTCTAAGACCCAGATTCATAGGAATAATTTGTTCCCAGCACTGCTGCCACCTTTTTCATTTAGTTAGATTTTGATTTGTTCTTTGTTTTTTGTTTTTTATTTGTTTTTATTTTTGTTTGTTTGATTTTTTTTATTTTTTTAATAAGCACCTGTGCCACAGCACTAAGATTTTTTTCTTCCTATATCTCATGACTGTACTCTTTGGAAAAGATATAGGAGGTTCTGTTGAAATCCAGGAAGCAATCAAATGGCCTGTGTTGCGATCACTCATGGGAAAAGGTTCTCTTTCTGGACAGCAAAAAATATAATATAACCAACTTCGGTCCCTTTTCAGTACATACTGGAGTACTTACTTCATCTGAAATCCTTAAGACTCATAGCTTCATTGGTAAACATTCCTGTCCTAGCTGTCTTGGCTCAGTCAAGGAAAAGACTGTTTTCAGCCAGAATTCAGAGGTTTCTAAAGAGTTACCCTCTTGTGAGAAACCCAACACCTACATGTCACCTCAATCTATTACTTAGCTCATGAAACCTCCCTGGGAACCCATAGAAGCACATTTTTTTGTTTCATCTCTCTCAAATAAAATAGTATTCACTGTAACCAGACCTCATCGAAACTCAATTTCCCATTTATCCCAAATCAGAAGAAAAATGCTGAAAAAATTTCATTTTGGAAATATTAAAACAACCTTATGGCAATACTTAATTTCAGTAAATTATCAATGTTCTGATAAGGTTTCAAGATCTTTAATTAGACTTAACTTTCCAGCATATGTTATATTGTATTATCATTTATAATATAAAAGTCAAAATGATAGTCTAAGCCAAGTGCTTTGACCATATTGAAACAATGTGCATTGATGCTCTTTATAAAAAATTTCACATAAATCAATACATTCCAGCAAAATATTTTGATTTCACAGAATCATGATTTGGTGATGAAAACTGTTCCCCTAGAAATTTTTGACTGCCTCTAATTGTCATTATTACATCTGCTGGAAGCATGAGTAGGCTGCAGATTCTCATGGCTGATCCCCCTTCCTGCAGTCTTTAATAAAGATAAAGTGGGTTTTATCCATTTCTAAATTTCTCCCCAAATTAGTAACAGAATTCTATTTCAAGCAGTCCATAAATTTTACCATTATTTTTCTCTAAACCTCACTCTCATTCAGGGGAAGCTAACTTCATAACTTGGATGCTAAGAGAACATTGACCTTCTCCTTGAATAGGTCTAAGGAATACAAGAAGAAAGCTAGACTGTTTTGGTCCTTATGGGGAAAAGAATAAAGGTCAAGCAATAACATCCCAATGCCTTTGTAAGTGGGTTAAATTCTGTATTGAAGAGTGTTATGTTCCTCTTCCAAAGGGCTTAGAGAGCACTTGACTAAAATTAAACCAACTTCAATGGCATTTCTTAGACATATTCTCATCTTAGAAATCTGTAAAACCGCCCCTTGGAGGAGGATTCATAATTTCACAAATCATTCCTTAGATCTGGCAGCTTGGTTAGATGCAAAGTAAATAAAGCAAACTATTTAAGTAGGCTGCTTCTCCCCACTATCAGAGAGCAGCACTTGCCAAATTCTCAATAGTGAAAATGAGAATCTCTCAAAGAAGAAAGTAAGGTTACTCACGTGTAACCAGAGTTCTTCAAGATGGACTCTGCAGATTCACACTCCTCTCCCACCTTCCTCTCTTCTTTGAAATTCTAATTTAAGCTTTGAGACAGAGGTGGCAGTGGAAAGAACTGAAGCAGAGTGGGGAGAAAGTGAGGCATTCATTGCCCCACTCCTTATTCTTCTTCCACAAAAAACAGAGCTGGCCAGCTGTGCAGGAGGAGGCATATTGGAATCCTTTAATTGCTGTCCTGTGCAAGTGAATTCCGGAAGGCATCCCTGTTGGGTTGTGTGACTCTTCATTCATTTTTGGTCAGGGATGAGTCCCCATGACACAATTGTGTCTTTAATGATACTTGTCAGGGAAAAAATAATAAAAACACACATTCTCCCCCTACATGGGAGAAAATGCTGATTTAAGTGATATGATTTGACTACCCCATGAGTATGAGAATACTTACTCCGAATGGCATAAAAATTATTGCTATGAACAGCAAATAATGCTAGTACGTTTAGCAAAGCTGTCTTAGTCATCAATGGGACAAAGTAACAACAAACCAAGTACAAAAAAAAAATACCCCAATAGACCAACAAATCACTTGAAAGAACATGCAGCCCTGTGGTGTCTGGAGGCTTAGTCACTCTGTTTTACTGGAAAGTCATACTCTTTGGAAACACTTTCATATGTTTCATAGATCCCCCACTATGTGCTGCTGGGATCCACTTTTCCTGCAGCAGAACAAGCTGGTGGTGATTTGAAGACTCTTTTTCTCTCTCACTATTTCCTCCTCCACCTATATTTTAAAATATGTCAGTCAGGACTGAGGTAGAGGCCAGCCCAAAAAATCTTGCCGTCTTTTCCATGAATCTTAAGGCTGGCTCCAATAACAGTCCTCCATGTCTTTCATATAGCCAATGCCTAAATATGGGAGATGAGGGAGTCGCAAAAACTATTTTTGCAGGAAACATAAAATCCTAAGGGATTCCTTCCTTTCCTATCAGTTACTGTAATCTCATTTTTCTGACACTTCAGTTCTTCTGTCAATTTTCAACAATAAATGCGAGATGACAACAAATCTACACGTAACAGGTAACGTTGGGCATTTGAGAGGTATATAGCCCACTCCTTATATTTCTAGGTTTAATCTGTAGTATTAATCACAGCATCTTCATTGTTACTTTCTTCTCATTTTTCTGGATTAGGTGCCTCTTGGGATGTCCTGTCAAAGTAACCTTTCACCAATATGAGTGCATGTGTGTGTTCAGACACATTTCAGCAGTGTATGCTGGCATCTGTAGTGAAAACCTCCTTTATATTTTTACAAAGATTTGTCCTCAAGAACTATATAAATTTCTCTTTTTGTTACATACAGTTTTTAACTATGAAAACAGCCAGAAATTCTGCTGATTTATCATGCCAAGATTTATTTAATTGAAAATCTTGAATAACATCCATAATCAGATTGCAGGCTATTTAAGCATAAGGGATCAAGATTCATTGTTGGTGTGTCTTCATTGCGTCAATGGTGTTATACCAGGGATGGCTTTATTGTCAGGAAGAGTGTTCATGGCCATTTTGAATCAAGTTTTAATCACAAGTACAATGTGAGATCAATTCATTAGGAGAGCTGGTCAGGAATATTTTGATCTAATGGTTTTTTTCCAATATGTCAATGGGAAAACTTAGTTTTCAGTAAACTTTCTCAGCTGTAGGGGTAGTATGTGAGGCCAGACCAGGATAGCCAACAAGCCAGTGTTTGATCTCTCACCTCAGATGTGGGAGCCAGGTTTCAAGTCTCTGGTTTGCCTAATTTGGGGAGAAAGGGAGAGGGACTGTCTGTTTCATTCTGGTGCAGAGTGGAGAGGAGTTAACTTTCATAAATCTTGGTGGGACCAGAATACCATTTCCCACTCAGTTCTATTCATCATTAGGGGGAGAGAGATTTCTGCTGCCGCTTTAGCTCAGCTTCAGCATTCCACAGTAACAAGAAGTGAGTTTATTAACTCATGCACTCTAAATTCAATGCACCTGATCCTTTATTACAAGCTATGTACAGGATTTGCAGAAGTATTGTCAGCTTCCCCAGTGCACCTTGACCTCCTTTGGGAGGTAAGCATCAGTCTTTGGCCTCTCTAAGAAGGATGTCTATTTTATCCAGCAATTAATTATTGTACATAAGATCTAAGTTGTGCAGTGCAATCAATGAAAAATTGATACATCTGCCAACCTCAGAATATGTGTCGGTTCTCAGGCCTTACAAATTGGCAATTAATAGACTGATTTCTAAAAAGACAGAAGTGTACTAATGCTGTGTCCACAGCTCTAAGTCACATTTGGTTGGCCGTGGTATAGGTTATTCTTTCTTTCATATTTCTTTGATGATTGAAGGGAGTGCTATTTTAAAATCAGAGGGTCTGAACAAGGTACCATGTGAGGGTGAAAGCAGGCTTGTTGTTATACTCAGTTTTTCACAGCAGAGAAAGTTCATTTTGTCAGAGTAGCTCTATTTTGGTTGCTATTCTTCACAGGCTCTCTTTTTGCCAGATGACTATATGTAAGGGTGTTTCAGAGGATGTTAGTGCAGAGCACATAGAGCTGTGCAAAACGTTTGCTATAAAACCCTGTTTAACTAACTTGATTTGTAGTTTCATTAAAAGAACAAAACTCAGCCCCCGTTTATCAAAAGGCTAGTGAGCCTCTGGACACTTATAAACTGTTTTATGGCTGCAGAAATTAGAAGTTTGGAATGATTTCCACATGAAACTAGGAGAAACTCACCAATCTCCCACAAGTTTCATTTTGAACTAATTCAAAACACAGGTCATGGATGTGAACCTATGCAATATAAAACCAACAAGAGTTCATATAAACCCCAGGACTGGACTTGCATTGTGTTGTTTTTGTTTTGTTTTGTTTGTTTCTTTCTTTGTTTACAGCTCTGCCACTTCATGCTTTACTCCATAAAAAAAATCCAGATTAAAAATATACTGGAATATTTGTTTGTAATTTAAAAAAAATATATTTAAAATTGATTTCCGTATGTTGCTTAGTAAATCTTTTACCTATTTTATAAACCAATGGTATGTCTACCCAACAAGCTCTACAGTGACACAGCTGCAGCATTGTAGCTATGTTGCTGTAGTGTGGAAACTTATTACTGTGGCAGACAGGGTTTTTCCATCACCATAGTAAATCAACCCCTGAACAGGTGGTATCTAGGTTCTTCCTTCAACCTAGTAGTGTCTACAGTGGACATAAAATTTTTCACAGCCCTGAGTGATGTAGATTGGTCAGCCTAAGTTTTAGGTGTAGACCAGGCCCCAGATTCAATGTGGAAGGAAGAGGATGTTGCCCATGTGATTGTTACCCGGTATTACAATCCAGAAACATTAGCATCATATTGTTGGGCAGAAGGGAGAGAGAAAATGATTCACTGGTGAGATCAGTCAGAATGGGATCAGCACTTACATTCTGTAAAACTTTGAATAGACATCTATTTATTGATATTTATTCATTGTTACAATGACACCAGCCAAAATGCTGCCTGAACTCTTTAGGATGGCCCTTATTTGTGTTTTTCACTCTTCTCACCGTTATTGCCATAGTCATCTTGAAAAGTGTATTGTTATAGATGATAATGCTAGGTGCTAAATGATGGTTCATGTAGCTGGGAGATAGGGTATACACATCTTGGAATAAAAAAGCCCACAATATTTAGCACAGCGTATGCTGCTTTGGCAAATTTCCTAAGTGAATTTACCACATGTAGCTCTGAATGAAGAAGCAGAGGAAAATTCCACAGCTGGCAATTATCATCTGTTCCTACTACCAATAGCATGCTAATGAAGAAAACAAATTATCTGATATCTTTATTCTGCTTTGCAATTTCAAGTCCTACCAAGTTGTGGTTTTTGTTTTTATTTTTTATTGAGCACAGTGTTAATTTTCATTTTACAAAATAGCAGGAAAGGAACACAGATTTTTAATGTCTCAGAATATACATTAAAAATGGTTGGAAAATGAGGATGCACATTATTGTCCCAGGTACTGGTGACATGACATCATCCGTACTGCCCTTGGCAGCATTACGAGGCTACCTTGCATTACAGTGACCAAACATGCATACGTTTGGTAGCATACAGTATTTGGTACAAGAATACTGATAATGGGAAGGCGGTCTGGTCCAGAAGACAAGGCAGTTCACTGGGAATCGTAGACATTTTGTATTGCCACATGTGCCATGAGATCTTAGGAAAGTTTCTTCATGTCTCCATGTCTCAGTTTCTCTATGAAATTAATGATATTTAAGTTCCTTTACGAGGTGCTTTGAAATCAGTGGATGAAAATATTCATTCAAGAGCTAAATATTATTATTTATTAGTAATATTACTATAACAAATCTTTCTTGGTTATTATGAGCTATACTCTGCAATCTTCCTTCTTGCATAAACCCATTGCTTTCTATGTGTGATTAGATATTCATGCCAATATTTGAGAATGTAATCATGTGGTCTCTGTAAAAGAAGATATCCTACACAAAATGTTCAACATTTCTATCAAGTTTCTAACTGCTTCATGCAGTTTTCATCAAAGTTCAGTGGGACTTCAATAGGATGTAGCTTCCTAAGAGACTAAATATTTTGAAAATGGGACTTGGACTCCTAAAACACCAGGGTGCTTTTGAAAATTTTACCCAACCTGTTTTTCTTGAGTTATATGAAACCTGGGAGAATAGGATTAGTTTCCCCTACTCTGATCTCTACATCATCTTGGTGCCAATTTCAAATATTTTATACCTCTCTTTCTTTATTTGTGATATTCATCTCCTGACCCTGTTCATGAAGTACAAAGCTAATTTCACAAATGGTCTCCTTTTTATTTTTCTATTAAGTCAACATTTCACAAAATAACTTTTCCTTTTTGACAGGTATATAGTACCCACCATAGTCAGCAGGACAGTGTTAGAGGAATAGAAACAAGTTCTAGATAAGAAAATTTGGCTTCCTTATAGTTCACTATGGGATTTTCTCATAGTCATTGAAGTCAATATTCATTAGATTGGACCTGTATGAGTTATGTATTGTACAGCATAACAGCATAGATATCAGCAGGAACACAGACTCTAAGGTGAAAAAGGACCACCGTGATCATCTAGTATAACCTCCTGCATGTTGCAGGCCACAGAACTTCACCTACTCCTAAAATAGACCCCTAATCTCTAGCTGAGTAACTGAAGTCCTCAAATCATGGTTTAAAGACTTCAAGTTACAGAGAATTAACCATTTACACACTTTTAAACCTGAAAGTGACCCACGCCCCATGCTGCAGAGGAAGGTGAAAAACCCGCATGGGCCCAGCCAGTCTGACCTGGGGAAAAATTCCTTCCCAACTCCAAATATGGTGATCAGTTTGATCTTGAGGATGTGAGCAATACCCACCAGGCAGATTCCCAGGAAAGAATTCTCTGTAGTAACTTAGAGCGCTCCCCATCTAGTGTCTCGTCTCCAGCAGTTGGAGATTTTTGCTACTGGTAGTCTACGATGGGCCATAGGCCATCTTATGCAGTCCCATTCCCTCCATAATCTTTTCTCAGTCTTGAAGCTGGTTAGGTTTTTTGCCTCCATTGCTCCCCTTGGAAGGTTGTTTCAGAATTTCACTCCTCTGATGGTTAGAAACCTTCGTCTCATGGCCAATTGGTAGCCATTTGTTCTTGTGTCCCCATTGGCACTTAACTTTAAATAACTCCTCTTCCTCCCTTGTATTTATACCTCTGATGTATTTATAGAGAGCAATCATGTCTCCCATCTGTCGTCTTTTGGTTAGGCTAAACAAGCCAAGCTTTTTGACCCTCCTCTCATAAGGTTGGTTTTCCTTGGATCATCCTAGAAGCCCTCTCTGCATCTGTTTCCATTTGAATTCATCTTTCTTAAACATGGGAGACCAGAATTGCATGCAGTATTCCAGATGAGGTCTCACCAGTGCCTTGTATAATGGTATAACACTTCCCTGTCTCTACTGGAAATATTTTGCCTGATGCATCCTAAGACTACATTAGCCTTTTTCATGGCTGCATCACATTGATGGCTCTCAGTCATCCTGTAATCAACCAAAACACCCATGTCTTTCTCTTCTGATGTTTCCAACTGAGAAGTCCCCAGTTTATAGCAAAAATTCTTCTTGTTAGTCCCTAAATGCGTGACCTTGAACTTTGCACTATTAAATTTCATTCCATTTCTAATACTCCAGTTTACAAGGTCATCCAGATCTTCTCGTATGATAGTGTGGTCCTCCTCCATTGGCTGTACCTCTCAACTTTGTGTTATCCACTAATTTTATTAGCGCACTCTCACTTTTTGTGCCAAGGTTGGTAATAAAAATGGTAAATAAGATTGGTCCAACAACTGATCTCTGAGGAACTCCACTGCAGTAAAGAAAGGAAACTCTAGAACCTGCAGGGAGTGAGAGAGGCTCTTGCAGGGATGATCCTGACATTAGGGGAGTTAAGTAATCAGAGCCAGAGGCTGAACTCCATCCAGATAAAGCCTAGGAGTGACTCTAATAGGACCCAGCTCTTACATGAGGGGGGAAAGAGAGAGACTGAATGGAGGTTGAGGCTGGGAAACCAAACTCCTACTTGGAGAGAGAGAGAAGAGAGGGAGACTTTGAATTAGGACCCAGCTCTGGGAAGAAGGGGTTGGGGCCTGCGGGGCTAGTATGTAGCCACAGGACTAAATAAATTGGACCCTACAAGGGGAATGATTTAATTTATCTTTGGATTGAGTGAGTTAATAAGGGGCCCTGAAGACAGGGAAACAGAGGCTGGGGGCTGCTAGGTGACCTCTGGCCATGAGAGAACATTCAGGAGTAGGATGACCAGATGTCCCATTTTTATAGAGACAATCCCGATATTTGGGGCAGTATCTTATATAGGCATCTATCACCCCCCACCCTCTGTCCCGCTTTTCACACTTGCTATCTGGTCACCCTACTCAGGAGGCAGCCAGCCCTGTTACAATAATATACCTGTTTAAAAGTCCAGATGTCAGTTGTTTCCCTGCCATGGGATAATCCCAATACATTATAGTTCTGTCACGGCTCATTATTACGATTGGTACAAAGAAAAAAAATGTTTTTTTCAAAATGGTGTTTTTACTGATGAAAATAAAAGCCTATAAAAATAAACATTTTCTTTATAGTTTACAGAGTATACATGTAACTAAGACCAACGTTAGATTCATTCAGTAGATTAAAAGTTATCAAGCATTTAATAACCTCGACTGCACATAACAGACATTACATTACTTGAAACATACGAATTAAATTGAAAGGGCCTGATGATCCCATCTGGTTCATGGCACATATCTGAACTAAAAAGCTCCAGCTAAATGGGACATGGAGCCAAACAGCACAAAGTGCAGAAAAAAAACAGCACTAGTCAAACGTGAAATTTGCAAAAGTGAAGCATGTGGGAAGTACACTAATATAAGGGAATGGGTATTGCAAAAGGACACAGCGTGAGGAAGAAATGAATGTGTTTTCCCTCCAAACCTTTGTGTACAACAAAATAACAAAACAGCATAAATAGAGTGTTATGTAAACCTGTTCCCCCCCACTGCTTTAAGGTGTGAATTTTGTTTTATGCCTTGTCACCCATTGTGCTAATGGGATGTGAGCTCACTGCACCAGTGGGCATGAAATGTGCAGAAGGGGTATTCCACCCATAGCTATTCTGAACTGTTCTGTCATCTAAACATGCTATTATGTTAATCTGTTATGGTTCTGGGCACAGTCAATACAACAGCCATTAATCAGTCTTTGGCTATGTATGTATGGGTTGTCCTGTCCTGGCAGCAGTTGTATAGTGGCTCATGCTTTACCAGCCTGTCTCCTGCAGCAAGCTGCCTGCATGCTGTTGCCAAATGGTCAACTTCCTAACATCACAGATGACTCCTGATTTTCACTGCCAATGAACACAATATTAGCTAGTAATAGAAGTTCACACACTGTTGCTGTGTATCTGCAGTAATATATGTAAGAGATGTGTACTACCAGACTCTGGAACACCAATTTCTGTCTTGGAACAACAACTTTGATGCAGGAAATTAAAACTTTGTTTCCAGACAGAAAGCCAGCAATATCTTACCATGTGTTTGATATGATCCTTTGCTATGAAGTAAAGCTGTGACACACAAGATTCAGACAAATAATGAAGCATAAATAACACGTTTATTACATAAATGATGTGACAATGGAAAATGCTTGATAAATTGATTAAACAAATCAGAAAATCCTTAACTTTTACTGTTGAGAGCAGTCAATGCAAAGTTTGATATGACTGCATGGATATCTGTGCCTTTGTATTTTTTGCCAATGCCTTCCCACTCTAGTTTGGTCTTGCTTTGTTTTCAAATCCATACTTCTGCTTGTTAAGATCCATGCATATGCTAACCTATTGCATCCGGAGAGTTTATAGATATATAAAGACCCACCAGTGCAGAGAATCAGCACATGACTATATTCCGGAATTGCCCCTTAAAATCAGTTTCCACGCTAAAGCTCTGTCAACTCAACACTGTTGCACCAGCTGTAAGACCATGTGCATGGAAAACATTGCTTGGCTTAACAAAGAAGTCTTCGGCGAACTTAAACGCAAAAAAGCCAAAGCTTGGTCACAAGGATTATATAAAATGGAACGTGCAGGAATGAAATGAGGAAGGCAAAGCACAATTGGAGAGGAAGGGGAACAAAAGGGTTTCTACAGGCATGTTGCCAACAGAGGAAGATTCGGGAAAGTGTAGGCCCATTTAATTAAGCCTATCTGAAAGAGTGAAGGGTGTCAAACTGGACTCCTACTGAAGATTGTGAATGAATTCCTGAAGCCTGTCTAGCCATTTTTGATGTTAACAATATGATACTTCCAGTTAACACCACAGGAGTGGCACTTCAGAATTCTTTGTAGTTTGGCATCCTTTTAAACAGAGAAACGCAAAAGCCCATGACTCTCGATTTAACTATTCTTAATAAAATCTAGGATGTGATACTTTTTAAAATCTTTTTTTGCTGGAAATTCTGTGCTGTATGACTAGGGTTGTTATAAATGTGACTTGTGATAGCTGTAAATGCTGGAGTCCTAATTTAAGAGCAAGACTTTGCTACCAGCCTCCAATCTGTGTATCATGGAATAAGCATTTGTCACTGATGCTGCATTGGATTCCATTTATATTAGTTGTGAAGCATTCTAGTATCCTTGGGTTTTCCTGCCAGATCTCCATGTCTATAGAATCATAGAGTTGGAAGGGACCTCAGGAGGTCATCTAGTCCAACCCCCTGCTCAAAGCAGGACTAACCTCAGTTAAATAATCCTAGCGAGGGTTTTGTCAAGCCGCAGCTTAAAAACCTCTAAAGATGGAGATTCCACCACCTCCCTAGGTAACCCATTCCAGTGCCTCACCACCCTCCTAGTGAAAAACATTTTCCTAATGTCCAACCTAGACCTCCCCCCCCTGCAACTTGAGACCGTTGCTCCTTGTTCTGTCATCTGCCACCACCGAGAACAGCCTTGCTCCATCCTCCCTGGAACCCCTATGCTGCAAAGCAAAATGGCTTGAACCCTGGATCCTGGCTTGACTCAGGCTCAGATGCTCCACCCTTGGGGAGGGGTCCTGGGACCCTGGATCTGAGCTCTGGGTTAGCATGATTTGTGTGTAGGCAAAAGTAGAGTTAAGCTGGTGTGTGAGTTTGAATCCTGGGCTTAAACAGTGTAGACGTACCCTAGGTGGACATGATTTATCCTTGGTGTCCCCCGTTCTCTCTGGGAACCAACCATACCCTGCTTGCTGCAGACATAGCTGTTAGCCTAAAGCAGTTGGCAACTTTTCCCCCCTCCTTCTCTGTAGGGCAGATTGTTTTCACCTACAAGAGTCCTTTGATCTCCAGATTCTTCACCTTCGCAAACAGCCCTGTCACCAGAGGGGAGTTGAAAAGTCCCTCTTTATGCCTGTAAACTTGGCTATTGTGCTTGAGGAGAGGCTCCTTGTTTAGGTCTTTAGTTTTCTCTCTCCTGCATGGTTTCTTTAACAATCCCTTTTGATCATACTCAAGTTAGGCAGGGCAATATCATACGGTACACTGAGGAATTATGATATTTATAATAAATATATATGTTTTCATGTTCTCAACAGCTTCTATTCTGCTTCTAAGCATAACCATATGGTTTTAGGTGATTTTTTTAATCAAAAGCATTAAACATATTTGTATTTGCTCAATGCGATCTAGGAGTCCCATGAAAGGGTTGAGACTTCTCAGCAAATATTTAATTGAACATGGACTGGGTTTGTAATGAAACCCGAAACAGAGTTTCTTGTGTTTTCAAGTTTTGTTGTCAACATTTCACAGAACTCGTGGCTATGTCTAGACTGATGGCGGCAAATTCGCCTCCATCAGATTGATTTGTCTGCATTGATTGAGCGGAAGTGGAGACCCACTCATTTGACCCAGAAATCAACACTGTTAATCCACCTCTGCCAGGTGGAGTAATACTGCATCGATGGGAGCACATTTCCCAGCAGCGCAGGAAACTGAAGACACCGTGGTGAGTAGGAGTTAGGAAGTCGACGTGAGATATGCAAGCTACTCTACATGGCTTGCGTATCTCTTGTCAACTGCCACTAAATTTGGCAGCAAGTGTAGACATAGATTTATTTAAAATCCTTTTAGCAAAGTGCATTGATATGGACATGGCAGCACAATGAGGACAGAGGCATATACGGAAGTAAGCATCAGGCTGCAACTTTTATTAAACTTTAACACAGGGGAGGGACACTACCTACCCATCACTTATACACTCCTATATCAGGCATTGAACTGGTCCCAGTGTGGGGGTTACAGGGCTCTCTGAGTCCTAGCACCCTCCACCCTCTACACCCACAAGGGGGACAGAGGGCGCAGCAGAGTGGGGATGTCGGCCTGCAAAGGTGTCACCCTATTACATGAGCCAACACCAAAATCCCAGGTCTTTTACCTCTGGGAACTGCTCTTTTTATTGTCTTAACTCCCCTGGAAACTGAGTGCAAGGTGTGATGAATAAACAGCTCTACCCCAGTTCATCAGCTAGGTACCATGCACATTCCTACTTACCCCACTCTGGCTTGAAGGTGTTGTGAGGAAAGCAAAAAAAAAAAAACAACAATAAAAAATGCCTCCCTGATCCTCTACTAATTGGCCCATGGGAGAGAGAATTCCTTCCTGACCCTCTCAACAGGCAATCAGCTAAACCCGCAGCATGTCTCCGGCAGGGTTCCCATTCTTAATTCAGGTGGGCTGCTGGAATGGAGCCAAAAGAGGCTCCCCATGCCGCCCCCCCGCACCTGTTTAAATCCTGGGAGCTGGGGAATGCTGACAAATCAGCACTCCTCTCCCTCACTGGCCATTGGGTGTCAGACTTCCAGAGGAAGAAGCTACCTAATGTCCCTTGCCAAGTGTCTTGCTCCCTTGCTCCTGGAACTGTCCACCTTGTACCACTGGCCCCATGAGTGAATGTAAATTATAGTACTAACATGAAAGATATTAAAAAATATCCAGCATTAACTATATAAACCTTTTTTGAAATACTCCAGCTGGCATTGTCATTTATCCTGTAAAACCATTTTAGTAAGAAAACCTTTCCTAGTACAATAGCAGTGATAGTCTTAGTAGTGTGTTTTTTGAAATTTGTCACTATTTTCTAACTCTGCATCTGCTTCACTTTTTATCAAATGATTAGAAATACCAAAATTAATCTATCAGAAACCTTGCTCCAAATGCCTTCCTGTTTGCAGTGGCTAAAAATAAAGGGTGTTTGCACAGAACCCTTTGTTCACCCAGCTAATTGGAAGAGTAATACCTTCAATTAAGTTTCTTACTTATAATAATAAATCTTCCCTAGGGGCAGGTAAAAATAATCTGTGAGCATTGTGTTCTGAAAAGATATCATATTGTATGAGCTCATTTGGATTAAAAATCATGTTTTTTGGTTTTCTGAAAACTTTACAGAAAAGAAAAGCAAACAAAAAACCACACAGCTGACAGCAGCTAGAAAAATGCTTGTTTACAATGAAGGCGATAATCTCCAACTCTTAAGCGGGATCCCCCTAAGAAATTACCAGTAACATACTATAGCTACTAGTACACTATTCTGAAATATTCAGTAACGCAAACCATTGATTGAACAATACATGTTTTTTATAGGCTTCTTAACCAAAAGGGTTTTGCTTCAATAAGACACAGAACTCAGTTCTACAGCTAAAAATAATACCTGTAAAATAGTACTGAATGATTTTATAAGGTGATCCAAAATATCTGTATACAAAGACAGTAATCATGGCACAGATAGGATCTTTTAGTGAATGCAAAAATAGAAGATTGTGATCAGGCCTGATATAATGAAGAATAATAGAAGGATGAATGTTAATTCTTGGATAGTTGTTGTTCAGTCTTCTTACGGAGAAAGCTGCATTATCACTTCTAAAGCATTTAACTCAGTGGGACTTTGCCTGTGCACAGACTGAGTAAAAAGCAAAAGCTAAATTTTTGTCATTCCATGAGCAAAAGCTCCCACTTCAGAAAATTGGAGTTTTGCTCAAAATAAAGCCTGAAGGTAGTGTTTTTGATTAGTTGGTTTTTGTTCCCATCAGAACAGCAAAAGGATAAATTGAGAGGGGTGATTGATCGAGCAGATCAAGGAAAATGATTATTTCCCTCCATTCAGCACTGGTGAAGCTGCATTTGGAGTACTGTGTCCAGTTTTGGACCTCCCACTACAGAAAGGATATGGAGAAACTGGAGAGTCCAGCTGAGGGAAAGGAAAATGAATAGGGGGCTGGAGCACATGACTTATGAGGAGAGGCTGAGGAAACTGGACTTATTTAGTCTGCAGAAGACAAGAATGGGGGGGGGGAGGGGGAGGGAGATTTGATAACAGCCTTCAACTACCTAAAGAGGGTTCCAGAGAGGATGGAATTTAACTGTTCTCAGTGGTGGCAGATGACAGGACGAGGAGCAAAGTTGCAGCAAGGGAGGTCTAGGTTGGATATTAGGAAAATCTTTTTCACTAGGAGGGTGGTGAAGCACTGGAAGGGGTTACCTATGAGGTGGTGGAATCTCCATCTTTAGAGGTTTTTAAGGCCCAGCTTGACAAAATCCTGGCTGGTATGATTTAGTTGGAGTTGGTTCAGCTTTGAGCAGGAGGTTGCATTAGATGACCTCCTGAGGTCCCTTCCAACCCTAATATTCTATGATTGGTGGAACAGGTTATGTCAAAACCAATGTGTGTCAGAAATGAAATGCTTAGACATACCCAGGAAACTGAACAATTAAGGAACATATTCTCCACTCATTATAAGTAGTGTCTAACTCCATGAGTTGCAATAGAAATCAAAAAGATTAGCTGAAGAGTGAGGCACTACTCATAGTGAATAAGGGTTTCAGAATCAAGTTCTTGATTGACTGCAGGTCTCCAAAGAGGAACATGGTTAAAAATCTTTATTGAAAGTCAGTAAATTAGGGTAATACAAAGAAATAGGCTTTAATAATGGGTAATTGCAATTTCCCCAAAGTTTGGTGTCCAGTTCTGTATGTACTATTCTTCACAGGAGCCTTATATAGAAAAACGATCTCTGTTGCTTTATGACTGATTATTACCCTAATAGGTTTTAATACTCAGTTTTTCTGGAAGCAGACAGATGTTGCAATCCAAATTTTGTTCTTCTACTTATAAACACTTGCTGGTCCTTTTCGTGATTAGATTTTTTTCCCAGCTTTAATCTGTTAAATATGTACTTTCTGTTTCCTATCTGACATTATAAAGTTCAGCTCAAACTTGCATTGTTTTTAATTTATTCTTAGTCTGATACACTGTCATCTTAAGTAAAGTTGACTGAAAGCCAATATTGCTGCCACATTTCCATCTGTTTCAAAATCCTATGTTATGACCTTGTCTTGGACTGATACTTTAACCCTCAATATTGCATCACTAGCAAATCTTAGTTAATTAATGTAATTTTTGAGATAACTTGAGAGTTCTGAATATGGGTGCACATTGTCTTAGAACGTTATAAAATCCACGCAATAGTGCTGTTTCAGAAATTACTTTTGTTGATGTGAAACTGCCCACAGTGTGTGTTCCAAATGCTTGGGAGATTACACAGGCAAAACTCTCATGGAAATCAATAAGACTTCTGCCTAAGTCTGAACGGCAGGATTTGGTCTCATAAGTAAATCTCGAGTAATTAGACAGTTTTAAGGCTTCAATTAAAACTGCATGTTGAAAGTCACATCAGTAGATTTTGCAGCTAATTTACTTGAAAATGAAATTATCCTCACAAAGGAGTGGCCGAGAACTGTCATTGCAGCAGCAATTTCCCCTCTCTTTCTGAAGCAAAGAATATTCTTTCTTTCCCACCCCTAGCCCCGTAGATTTTCAGTTTTCAAAGACATGGAACTTGTGAAGAAAACATTTATAGATTGAGTTAAATGGTATTCAAAAAACCCTTCGAACTCCTGGTCCTTTATTATATTCAGTAATAATGGCAAGGAAGCATATGTTTGTTGGAGATAAGATGCTAGCTCAAGGACTGCTGTATAAGACGTTAGTCAGAGAGATGGTCTCCCTGTCTCATTAAGGACAACCCCTACTGGACACTTCGTAGGTTTCTTTTCCTGCTACCACCTCCTCTTGCCATCGAGGTCACACATGCCAGTAAAACTGATTCAAACGATTTGTCTTTCCCCATCTAAATGCATTCAAAGAATTTGCTTACATTTCAAGGTCAAGGAGAGCTAAGCGAGCATTAAGCCTAGGAATCCTCAGTGACATGGAGCTACTAAACCATACCAATCCCTCTGAAAGGTATGTCCGTTCTCGGATTGAACCTGCAGACCTTTGGATTAATGATCTGCCCTTCACACTCACGGGTTTGGATAGAAATACACTCACAGTAACCACTAAACCTGCATTGCTTCTCACAGTTGGGAATTAGGCAAGACACTGTGAATGATGCACCCAATTTATCTTTTCATGTTGCTCGGTCTTTGGAGCTTTCTAATAACAAGCAAGGCGTGGCAGAATTTCCTCTTCAGTGTGAGAATAGCAACTGTGCAGGAGGTCAGACTAAAGCCGGAAAGGACCATCCTGATTCTCTAAAGTCTGAGTATTTTTTTTTTTTTAATTTCAAATCGCAAATAATTAATTGAACATCTGTAGAATTATAGAAGCACTGATCCATTCTCATTGTCCAAGAAGCTCCAGAGTCGTGTGTTCACCTGCTCGGTGTCTTGTGTCGTCATTTGCATCTCTCCAAAGTGGGTGTAAAAAAACTGCCAAATCTGAAGTGCTCACTTTGTAGAAGCGTAAATGGCTGCACAAGATATAGGACACTGGACCCAGAGTCTCTCAGTATTAGAAAATCCCTTTTTTCTTCATGTACCTGCCAAGATTTGAGTTCAGGAATCTAGGTCTGAGTAAACTCACAAGCATGTCTCTCACCAACAGAAGTTGGCCAAATAAAAGATATTCCCTCACCCACCTTGTCTCTCTCATACCCTAAGACCAATATGGCCACAACAACACTGCATAAACCTGAAATTATTAGGTTGGAAATGAAAATGCATATTGACCCAATATGCTCCCATTGATATCAAAAACCAAAGTGTCTTCATTAGAAGCAAGATTAGACACAATATCAACAGCTAAAAGATATTAATATTAATTTTTAAAGATCAAGGATTAAATTGAGTAGATTTATGCAAATTGAAAATATCACTGACCTCTTTACTAACCTGAAGGAAACATATATAAAAATTGCCTGGTAGTGTTATGACAACTTAACTGTGACCATTCTTTGCTGGCTCTGAGTTGGATCTGTGATGAATTCAGAATGTCACTATGGTATTAAAGATTCATAGATTCCAAGGCTAGAAGTGACCATTGTGGTTTTCTAGTCTGACCTCCTGTATAACACAGGCCATAGAACTTTTCCATAATAATTCTTTTGGAAATAAATGCAAAAATATGTCTAGTTCAAAGGCACCTGGACCCCTAGATAGTTGCTCTTCTCTATATTGTTATAAATCCAAATAATCTTTTTAATATACCCTTAAATGTGGTATGATGGTTTACATTCATGTAGAACAGTGTCTGTAATTGGATATTTTCCTCCTTATCATTGTGTAACTCCATGAGTGTGTGGTTGGTAGTGGTGGCTTTGAAACAAACAAACAAAACCCTACACATTTACAGAGTAGTTCTCACAGGAAGCTAAGAGATAGGTCACACATTTTATTCTGAAGATGGTCAGTCTGTATGTGGCAGAAGGGAGTCTTGTAGCAGTGAGCCAGCTGCTGAAAAAACCCCACAACCTCCTAGACACAGTCAATTCTAGTGCCCTTGGTGAATGCAGATGATGTGGTGGGTCATGCAAAGTTCAGTCCTTGGAAAAGCTGAGGACTTTCTTGATTTTCAATGGCAGCAGAGGTGACTGTAAGGAGAGAAAAATGAACCAGAAAGAATATGGGGAAATATTAAAGTGAATAAGAGTAAAATATCATATTTTTGGCATTTAATTTTAGTTTTTTTTAAAGAAATCAATTCATTTTAAACTTCACTGGACCAGCTTTTAAAAATTCCAAATCAATAACCATAATAGCGAGTTCCGACCCTGCAACCACATTGGCAGCTGCAGGGCCAAAGGTTGTTAGGGCTCCACTGTATCAGCTCTGTTTAGAAATGTTAGTGTGATATTTAGTACTTCTGCCTCTGTGCCATGTGGCACAGAGTACTGTGCTGTTGCACGGCTGCAAAGATAACATGATCCTCTTTGGAAAATCACAAGTATATTTCTCTTTCATCATGTCTCTGGCTGGAGCACATCCCAGGGTTGCTCCCATTTAACAGAAATACTGTATCCATTGTACTCCCTAACTCCCACCACAAGAACACACACATCAGTTCTGAATACATTACTTTTTCTTTCCCTTGTCCTTCATCAAATTGATTCTCATGACCTCTCAAAACTGGCCTATAATAGAGCAAGTGTGGAGGAAACGTTGCACACAATATTAGCAAGGGTTCATAATCAAGTGGGGGACACACATGTCGAACTGGCCCTGATCATTTTTCTGACTCTCTCATGATTTTATTATGAGTCTTTAAATATTTGATATTTACTTAAAGCTCTGACTCCTGGAATCATGTGATTACATGAAAATTTTAGCTTTTTTAAAAGTAAATTTCTAATCCTCATGCTGGCAAAGAAAAGCCTGAAAACATGTACCCTAAAAGCTCAAAACCTAAAAAGGAAAACTGAAAGAACCCCAGATCTATTGTTTTAAAAAATCTCATGCTTTCTTGGTGCTTATCATGATTTTTGAATGTTTGCAGTGGCAGTTCTGTAATGTATTATTTTCAAAGAACACAAGGTGTTTTAAAATCATTTCACATTTTAATTACTTGCCATGACCCAAGTCCAAGGCTCTTTGCTTCTTTTTTCTGCCATAATAACATCACCAATATCTAGAACATTGAAAAGAATACAGGAAACCCAGCTCCCTTCTCTGTGCTAGAGGGGTTGAAAGACAATTGAACCCTGGAGTGAGTTCCCTGTTTTTCAATTCACTATATAGACACAGTGTTATAGCTGACTACATAGTTTTAAAAGTCTTCTTACTGGATGATAGTTTGAAAGCTACAGAGCTCAGATAAAATAAGATGCATATTGGGTCACATTTGTAATGATCTGAATAGTTATAACAGCTTGCATAGTATAATATAGATATGTATTACTATTGTAAAAATTAATATAATAAAAATCAATACTCAAAGAGCTCAAATTTTTTTAAATGTTGAATTGATGTTCCTGAGGGCAGGGAAATCTAATAAAAGATACACTGGAACTTTAAGACTTCCAGTTTTTTGCTGCTTATTATGTTTTCATTTATCTTTCTTTTTCAAATGGCCTTGTTTCCTGTTGTGTAGCTCATGCTATATTCCTGACCTTGCTTCAGGTGAAAAATATTGCTGAAATATGACATTACAATCTGCTCTACTGGATTTTGTCTATCATATACTCTGCTTCGCTAACAGGTTGTCTGATCTCTGACATAAAATACTTATCCAGTTAAGTCAAAAACTCATATTTCAAACGTAAGGATCCATCCAACAGCATTTTTTAACAATTTCTTGAAGCTATGGATTGAAAATACATAAATATCTATCTGTGTGAGCTATGTCTATGAGAAAAGAATGAGGATATTTTCTGATATAATCAAAGAGAATAAATTAATGCAGAAAGCATAAGAAACTTTCATACATTCTGAGGTATCTCTGACCTTGGGATATCTGAGGACTCGTGAGATTTTAAAACAGCAGCTGGGCCAACAGAGCTCCAGGTTGGCTGTGATCCAAAATGGAGCCTGTAGGATAACATGCAAAGATAGGGGATGTGAGGAGGTGGTAATTGAATAAAGACAAATGGGCTGAGGGATCAACTGGAGCACAAATTGGCCTGGCTATGCAGGATGAATGACAAGACACATGGGATGTGGTTTAATTTGGCTGCAACTTTACTAATGTAATCAAATGGGAATTATCCAGCAGTAACTTGTACAGTGCAGGTCATCATTCTTTCCTCACTTGCTTCCACCCAGTTGGGAAGGACTTCCAGCCCTCCACAGCTGGTCCTGGCCTATTACCCGGACAGCCCCCTTTCCCCTTACCCTCATACAGGGGGAGATCTCCTTGCTGTACCAGAAGTCAGGAGACCCTACCCCTTTCCTCAGGTTCTTTAGAGGATGCCTTCCCCTAAGTCCACTTCAAACTCTAGTTTATCAAGGTACTGGACCCTCTGTGGAATGAATAACTGCACTGAACTCCTGCTACAAGGAAGAGCCAGTAAATAGCTTGGCTGCTCCATCCATTCCCAGTTGGATTCCCAGATAGTTAACAATTTGCTCCCTAAAATTAGACAAAAATATATTCACTCCCTTGTTCAAGAGGTAGGGAACCCAATACGGTAAATATCCACCAAAAGTATCAATCTGCCCCATCCCCAAAAAATCACAAACCTTCTGGCCTTGTCAACTGATGGAGGCTTGGTGTCTTCCTGCTCTATCCTCCACTGCAACATTTCAGACCAGTTTACACTCACCCCTGGGAAAGGGGCCTGACTGTGCCCTAAACATCTTTGCCCTAATGATTAAGCCCACCCTTTGGCAAAATCACAAGTAGTTTTCACCCAGGTGTGCAATAATCATGTCCGGTGGCTACTGTTTGGCTGCCAGAGTGCAAGAGAGGCATCCACTGATCCTGTAGTATGCCCCTCCATCCGTGCCAACTAAGAGCTGTCTTATTTCACCAGCAGTGAAATTCAGTGGCCACTTGCCTGTGGGCCAAATGCACAATATTTTGTCCACGTTTCCAATCACCAACTCCTGTGACCAATTCACGTGATCCTGAAGGAAAGCATTAACTGGAAACATTTAGCCATATAAAGCATTAAATTATCCTCCCCAACACCTCCACAACCTTGTATGAATTCAGATGCCACCAATGACAGGCACAACCCATTGGTTTCTTATTCCAATGTAGATGTAACCAAATCAATCTTGGATGAATTAGGGTCACTCTAACATGATGTTACCATGGAGGGGGATTAAGGCATTGCACCTACTTGCCACAGCGACTGAACACTTCGGAAGTAACAAAATGATGAAACTGGAAAGAAAGGGGAAGACTTTAAAGAAAAGTGAATGATGAAAAGAGATGAATGAAACCTGGAGGAAATGGACATGAAAGGAACACGGAGAAATGGAGGGTTACAAAAAAAAAGCAGCAGTTTTTTTAAGTATGTGACATGGAGGAGGAAGGAGAAGACATGGAGAAGAGGGAGAAACAATGGATATAAAAAAAGAAAGGAGACTGTGTGCTGACCTTTGGCACAGAAGTGAATTTCAGGCACAGTGCAATGTTAAGGAAATTGTCCTGTTTCAGCACAAATGGAAACAATTTTTAAAAGTTATGATTCTTTTGGGGGCCCAGATTAACATGACTATCAAATAAATTCAAGTTTAGGACTGCCATTTGGATCTACTTCTATCCTTGCTGTGTTCAAGCCTAGAATGAGTCTCGAAAGAGAACAAACCAAGTAAAAACAAATGTATCATATCCCAGTTAATATATGTTAAATCCTTACAAAACGGTCTGTATTAAAGCTTGCATATAAAGTCTGAGAAGCAACCTTATTCTTAAAATCTTTATTAACTTGAATTCTCACATTACTATTCACATTGCCAGTAAACATATGGAAATATAATTTATTTCCATGTATAATTCTTTACTGTTCAATAAAAGATACCAGCAAAAATCATCCTAGTCAGAAGTTTCAAAACTCGGGGAATGGAGAAGTAAAATTCTCAGATGGTATTGATCCGCTGAAGTCAGTGGAGCTACGCTGGTTTACACCATCCAAGGATGTAGAGAGGCAATTTTTGCTTTCTCTTTTATAGATCAATCAGTCACATATCTTGATACAATACCCTCTATGCAAGTACCTAAGCTTGATTAATCACAATGAATTATTAAAAACAAAGCTTAAAGCAGATCAAGACTGTGGAAATTTGATCCAAGAAGACAAGGCGTTCCATGAATTAAGACTATAGTGGGCAAGCAATTAAGCATCAAATGATTTAAGGAGGTATTCCCCTCTCAATATGCACATGTAAATAACCTTAACTGCAGATGCACATGCACTCTGACAGTAACATTTGCCAGTTGTTGCACAACAAATGACAGACTATTGTTTTTTTTCAAATCTGACTGCTGAAATAATAAATATGGTTCATCTTGGCTGCTTGGAGTCTCATCTTAACAATATCAGTGATCGTCCCCAGATATCCCAAATGTCAGAAGTATCAAGGCTTGAGCTAAACAACAGGCATGGTTTCAACATCTATATAGCACTCCATGCAGATAATGCTAGTTTTCTGCAAGGGCAATCCAGCAGACACACCATGACTGTTTCTAACAACACTATACTGTAAAATAAATTGAAATAATGTATAATATTGCTCAGTGTGTCAAGTATACTTTAAATACATCCAAGTTACAGCAGGACATACTACTTCCCTTGAGAGTAATATTGTAAGTTTTATCTGTGTAATAATTTTAATTAACTAGTCTTGTTGAGGCAGTTTTTCTTCCTCTGGACCTAATCACAGTTGGTATTTTAAATGACATATTAAGTAGATAGTGTACAAATGTAATACCAGTGTCAAGTTGGAAGTGTCCTTGCTTTATGGAATTTTCTGAATGGTTTTACAATGTAGGTTCTTAAGGAAATGCACCCAATAAAATGAGCAATCAAGATATGTGACTTAACAGATTGGCTGTATGTGTTATCCTATTGACATTTTCTGTTAAATCAGGCTAATGGGCAGAAGTGCACAATTGTCTTCTGTAAAAGGTCGCAAACTCAGTGCCACAGTTAAATTCCCATGCTAATTAGAGAAATATCTGTAGTTAGCTGGTAATCAAAGCAATTGAGTTCAAGTGGAGAAATGTACACTTTTTTAAAATGAGGCTGTAGGGTTTTTACTCTTTTAATTTTTATTTTACTAAAAAGAAGTAATAGAATGAAAAGGAGGGAAAAGGAAATGTCTGTGAACTTTTGATATAGTTATAGCTGGATCCCTAGTGGCAACAATACTTAAGGTTGCCTAGGTATTTCCACTGTCAAAATTTTCAAGGTGTGGCATCTCTCTGCCATAAGTTTATTTTTTTTCCAGTTTGACCTTTAAGTAGCTCAGGCATTTGGGCTTCTGACTGGAAGAAAATAATTTCTTGTCTATTAATAAATAATTTAGTTAAATTCTTAACTCACTTTAAGGAGCTCTAGCTCAGAAGTGACTTGGGGAAGACATTTAAACTGGGAAGGGGAAACCATGTACGTAAGCTAGGCATGTGTAAAAGTGCCTGTGACAAATAGGGCAATCACCTGCAATCTCCTGGATAAAGCATGCAGAATTAAGTTTAATATCTTTGGGTCCATGGTATTAAAAATGCAATTGTTTGTGTGGGAGGGAGCTGTGAAACTGTGTATAATTTCTCTGAGATAGGATTAATGCAGTCTCTGGGAAGTACAGTATACTGCCGATTATCCACATAGTATGGCAGTATGGATTTTATTCAGATAATCAGGAGTTTACCCATTTCTCACAATTTAAATCAGACCTTAGTGGTTCAGGAGCCAAATTAGCAATCAACATTACCCAAAAGATCCCCATTAGTGTGAATTCATTGATATTTACTCATTCGTCATTCATATTTAAACACTATGAAGGGAAATATTTACTTTGTTATATATAAAATTCTCACAGCAAATAAGTTAATAACTTTGTGCAAATTGATAAATGGTTAATAACATAGTAAAAGCGTACTGACTGGTTAATAACATAGATTGGTTAATAATTATATCAGTGTTTTAATACCATGTGTTGCAAAGAGTCTCAGGAGATACAAGCCACATTCCGAGTATCACTGATTTAAATGATGGAATTGAATGAGCTGATACTATGTGAAAATATAAGCTGAGAGTACTGTACAGATGACAAGCAGACTAGTCTTTAAATCATCGAGGTTAGTTTTGATAGACATGGTATATCTCTTAAAAATGAAAAACTACACTGTTTTCCCCTATTACTTTCTGTATATTGCAATAACTGACACTGATTTCATCTATGATGGATGCTGTTTTGTCCCATGTTTCTCCTCAAATTTATCACGTTTGATAGAATTCTTTAGAATTTTGATACTTCAAGCAATTTCTTCCAAGAATATAGGAATACACCCTTTATTCTTGCATATGTGGTGCATTCATAACTGGATTTAAACTTGTATTTTTACAAAGGGTAAATTTTCAGCTCATGCCTGAATGTGTTCACACTCATAATTGAGTACATATATTTGTCCACACTTGCAGGTTCAAACTCCTGCACACACAGTTACAAGAATTTTCACCTGAAAAATGCATTGAGAGAAATGAGCTTTTGGAGTGCAAATTCTGTTGTTCTTGCACATTTTTTTTATATTTTTTTGTGTGTGCACTCAAGTATTTGCATCTTCAAAACATGGACTAATGCCCATGTGCACATATGGAGATAATGGACAAGCCTAAGTGAAAGTTTGGCACATAGAACATATATATCCCAATATGTGAACTATATATGCTATATATAACTACATGGAAACAGGATCTAATTTTCAGATGTCTTGGATTACCGCATCTCCTATTGACTTTATTTGGAGATGTAGATGCTCAGAACTTCTGATAATGAAGCCATTAATGCATATGTTATACTGTGGGGTTGTTTGTGTCTGCAATAATACATGTATCTGAAATTGATCTTTGAAGATTATGGAAGAATGCCTGTTCAGTGTTATTTCTACCAGAATATTGGAAACTGTATTTTTACTGGCTTTTTCATGCAGACTTCAAATTTTCCATTAGGGTATGTCCAGGGAAGAGTTTAAAGAAAACAAACAAAGAGAGAGAATGAGATCGCATGAAATGGCTGTGACTGTGATAAATTCAAGCAATTGTGTATATGTTGCCACTTTTATCAAGTCTGAGCATTTTGAGTGAACTTTGTTCAGTCATTATATCTAGGGCTAGATTTCAAACTCAGATGCAATTTGTACATAACTGTTTGTTTTTCCTAAAAAATATATACAGACTCAATTTCCTGACAGTATAGTCAGTTAGATTATGGACTAGTCTCCTGAGCTTTCTGCTTGTATTATTTAAAGTTAGACTTTTGAGCTACACTTGCAAGAAAAATCTTCCACATAGCATGAAAGTGGACTGCATAGCCCTGTAAGACTTTTTAGTCTTTAATTTCTCTGATATTTTTGTACCAATATGAAATGGTAAATTTTTAAAGAGAATACTTCTTTTTAAAAAAAAAAGGGGGGGGGGGGGGGGGAAGGAAGGTGAATAAAATGGCCATTGGTGTGAGGGGAAAAGTTGTTGCTAGTCAGTGGTACTCAGGGTTTTAATGAATAGGAGCCTTAATGCTTAAATCCTGAGTATAAAAATGTGTTTGATCAAACTGAATATGATTTTTACCTGTACATTTTTGAAGTAATTCATAGGATTTTAGCCATGAGACTCCCAGGGACTTCACTGGAAGTTGCTTAGACTGTGGATAACTCATTTACAATATACCTAGAGGTGTCTGAAATGCCATGTTTTCTTTTCTTAGCATTTTCATTTCTTATCCTATATTTATGGTTTTGATCTGTGTGGGCTCAGGGCCCCGTGGGTTTCTTTTTTAATTTGAATGAACTGAAAAAAACTTAGTGAAAACCATCAAGTTTCTTTTAGTCTCTTGCCAAAATCAGGTAACTGGCATGTAACTGTGAAGAAAAGCCCTAAATCAGTCCAGAGTCAGTCAAGGGCATTGTGACCCTTAGCAAGTCTTTACATTAACCTGCTTTGAGTTTCAATTTTGTAATTAAAGCCCACAATAATAATAATAATGTGATTTAGATACACTTGCAAACATTTTGAATGCCTGAATACCCTGATGGATTCATTCCAGGAGCTTTTTCCCTTGCCATGTCTGGCTAGAGTGAGCCTAACATGAGCAAAATGGATATTAGGACACTATATATTATAATTGATTTCCATTTCCTTTATGAATCCAAAGTAAATGCAAACTTTTCTGTACTTTTCAGCAAGTCAATATTCATTTATATTACATTACTATTACTTACATTTTTCTAGGAGAAATATTGTGCATAAAGAAACTTTTTCAAGTAATTTTTTTCCTTTATTTTTACACTTTGTGGAATCACTACAGAGAGGCCTATGTGTATAGCAATGGTAGAAAAAACCCTTTTGAAAGGCCCGAGTTGAACGCCTGTCAACAGATGTACCTTTTAGAATGCATTCAACCATAATTTCTATAATTATTTCAATCACGAAGAATGTAAGTGTGGCAGTGCATAACACGGGATTTCTTAAAAAAACGCTAAGGTTTTAGAAATAATTCCTAGTCCAGTTTCTTCATGAAAAATATTACACATTTTGCAAAACTCTGAATGGCCACAGATCACTGTGGTTGGTATCATTGAGCAGTCAAGTAAGATGAGATGTTTTTGACTGTAATACATCCCAATAGTAGTATTTTCACTGAATTTCTGTGTATGCCTTTTTAAAAAAAATGAAAAACAGGCTACAATAACTGAATCTCCTTTCAAAAAAAAAAATTCTAGGTTCTATTGGAAAAGAATATGCTATAATAGCAAATTTCTATTTACTGAATTGCTATAATCCCTGATTGTCTGTCTTGGCTGGGTCTCTTCAGCCGCATCCGTGGCTGCCATAAAACCAACTGAGAAATTTTTTTACCTCTCGGGCAAATACCCATGGTCTCTCAAGACCGAAGGATGCCTACTACAGTCCATGATATAAAGCAAATAATAAATACTGCAGTGTATCTCAAATGAGTTTGCCAACAAGTTTGTAAAGATCACAATAGAATTTTACACGGTCTCAGTCTTGCACTTCAGTATTGAAGCAAAATTCCCATTGACCTCAACTGCCCCCATTTCATAGACTTTGTATTCTTTTCAAGTGATGGTCCTTGTCTATAGAACATCTGAACACTGTTTGGTGTGCATACAGTGGTGTCCCCTGTTCAAAAAAACCTGATGGACTGCTGAGGTGGGAATGGGCAACTACAAGTTGTCATTCTAGCCCTTTGCAGCCCCAATCACTGTGTTTTTGAAAAGACAGCCTTTCAGGCATGAGAAATCTGCTTGGCTGTATTGTTAGCAGAGCTATTATAAACTTCGCTTCCCGTACAGAAGTTTTGCTTCTTTACAACTTTACTAACAGGAAATATAAACAAACTTATTGCTTCTTCTCCAGGATCATTTTATTAATTTCATTTGAGATTAGTATTAAGGAGAGAGAGAGAGAGGGAGGAGGTTGTTTTGTGATTTCATTGACCAAAAAAAAACCCTTAAATTTTCCTGTATTTAGGAAAGAAGATTAAAATTTCAGATTTCTTCCTGTACATTACTATTACTCTGTATTTTATTATTTTGTTTATATTCTATTGCTCTGTATTTTATTTTGTCCTGTTCTGTCCTTCAGTGAGAAGTGTGGAGGTTGCATGGTGACAGAAGAACACACAAACAAAATATTTGCTAAAAGTTGGTGTTTAACTGTTGAAATTGTTTTTCACTTAACATTGTATAATTAGTGTGATTACAGAAAATTAAAGTTGCTCAAATGGTCCTATTTCCCCCATTTGTTGTGAGAAAGAAACAGGGTAAAAACATAACTGTCTGATACTATCAAGGGGGATGAGCTTTCTAACATTAAAATGTTGAGTGGGGGTAGGGAGAAATTATTCTTCACAGGACTAGGAATTATTTTTTAAAAATTAGCATTTTTCAAATTCCTGCGTTGTGCAGTGGAACATTCATACTCTTAATGGTTCTAAAATGTTTTAGAAATTATGTCAAATGCATTCTAAAATGTGTTTACAAGAGCTCAGGATAAGTCTTCAAAGAGGTGTCATCTCCTACTGCTATATTTACAGGACTCTTTTTTTTCATGTGAATTCAGGTTTCACCTGTGATGATATTGTCCTGTGTACAACTTTTGGATTACAGGCTTTGACTGTGAACTTCTGGCACAGATACATGTACTATGAGAGTTAGATTCAGGAAGCATGTTGCTCTGTGTAATTACAGGTTAGAAATGTAGGGCTAGTTTTGGTTAACGGTGCCAATGAAAAATTCAGGTATACAGTTCCTTTCCACTGCTTGGTCTGGACAAGGGATAGCCACACTGCAGAGTGGGCAGCACTTTAATTTATACTAACCTGGTCATATGAATGGGTCTTCAGACAATTGGAATTATATTTTATCTTTAATATTACATTATGAAAAGAAGCAAATGGGTAGCTACCCAGTGAGAACTTTGAGATTACTGCTCAGATTCAGTGTTGTGCACTTGAAAAATGTAGGGAGAAAGAGATACTGTGAATCACTGTTCTCATTTGTTTCTGCCTTGGGTACTCAAAACTTCATCTGCTTTTTCAAAAAGAAGCAGTACATTGATTAGCGATGTATGTGTTGAAAGAGTTCGTAGGTATGTTTTGTTGGTTAGAGTTAAGGCTGATTATAAAATTTGTGAAGTGAATTCTTACATGACAATTTTGTCATTAAACCAAATATATAAACTGTAAAAATAAGAGAATCGTCAAAGAATTTACTTTAGCTAATAATTTCTATACTTTGTAATGTTTAAGTATTTTTTTAAATTAATCATGTTCTTGTTATATAAGTAATATAAGATTAAAGAATCACAAGAGCAACCTTAGCTATAAATTTAATGGTTTTAGGAATTGTATTAGCCACTGTGCAAACTTCATTAATTTCTTCTTAAGGTTGATTTGGTAATTGATATAATCTTATATAATCTTCGTAAAAATATGATTAATCCAGAAAAACTAAACATTGCAAAGTACGGAAATGACGGAAATAAATCTTCCATTGTTTTTACAGTTGGTGTAATCAGCTGATATTGGCATTAAAATTGACCTCACATATTTAACAAACAACCCTAAATCTGCTTCACAATACTTATATATCTAGCATACCATTAGTGATTAATATGTTGAATTATTTAACTTAAGTGGGAAAATGGATCTAAACTGTTTCAAATTTACAAGGTTAGACGGGTGGGAGATTGGAAAATTTAAAACACTGTGAACCTGAACCCTTTTAAAGATCAGAGCGCCCTTTTGGTTTTAAATGAATAAAAGCCTGCTCATTCCTGCTCAGAAGTTTGTGACTGCTGCAGAGATGAGGAACTCCACAGTATGGAAATAGCAGAGACTCCTGAAACATTCATGAACAGCTAAGCTCCACAAATTCCTTGAGTTCCTACCTACATTTCTCAACCTTTACTATTCAGCAGAATTCCTAACTGAGGACACTGGGTCCCCATGGAGTTAGAATTGATGGAGGGCAATGGGAGCTGACTGGGAAAGTCAGGTAACTTGGAGAACATAACAGAGCGCTGAGGATTAGGGATAGCCCTTTCTAGCTCTCTAAAGCAAAGCCATGGTTTCAACCACTGAAATTGACCCCAATTTCAAGCAGAGATACGCTGTACCCATGCAAATCATGGTTCACAGTGGTTTTGCTGGGATATGCTAGGAGTTTGCACTGGTGACTAGTCACCAGAGGCTGAACTATCCCCCCTCCCTCATATAAACAAGATGAAAATGCCTTAATCTGTGGTAACTGAACCAAAAAACCCATACAAAAAATTTGTCCCTGGTGTAAGCACACTGAAGTCACTGAAGTTTACGCTAAGGATGAATTGGTCCCGTATATCCTTTAGTAAGCCAAGTTTGCATTATTTTACCTTGCCTTAGTGATGTTAAAGCCAAGACTTCAGAATGCTTGCAGCACCTACTAATACTAAATAAGCTAATATAAAAGCAGCAACAGAGGTAGAAAAATTACTGCCAACAATGGACAATCTTCCTCTCTCTCACACACTATTGGTCTTAAAGATAGTGAGTCACAATTGTATGTTCTCCGCTGTTGCTGTCACTCTGAACAAATTTGTCTTTGCTAGGACCCATATTCACTACATTGGGGGGCAGGTGGCGGCAGCGGGGGAGAAACAGCCATTCTAAAAATATAACTATTTATCCTGGACTCTTCTAAAATAGAAAGCCTGAGGGTTGAATGAATGTGTTACGCAGAATCAGTAACGTATGAATATGCTGCAATTTAATCATTATTTGGCTTTCTACTGTTACATCTTCCATTACATCTAATACAAGAAGAACTGCAGTAAAGTATTAGATTAAGGCCTGGTCTACACTGCGAAATTCGACGGCAGTCGACAGGAGTTTCGAAAGCTACACAGAGTAGCTTGCGTAACTCCCACCAACTTCGTGACTTCCGTTTAGTGCATTGTCTTCACTGCGCTGCACCAACAGGAATTGCATACCCATTGATGCAACGCTATGCTTTTTGGGGAGATGGTTTTATTAAATTGACTTCCGGATCGATTGAGCGGGTCTTCGCTTCTGCTCAATTGATCCGGATAAATGAATCTGATGGCAGAGAATTTGCCACAGTCAGTGTAGACATACCCTAATTTAAATTATTCAAGACTGATGATAACTTTCATTCTTATATCTTCTCTTCAAGTCAGAGATCTTTACTCAGGCAAAACTCCCATTCATTTTAATGACAGTTTTGCTTGAACAAGGAGTGCAGGAATTTGTTTCAAAACACAAAACAACTAGACTTCATTCTGAAGTAAAATTTCAGGGTTTTAGCCCTGTGGGTGCCACTATGTTGCCATGTGGGAGTAACGATATCTTTGATTTAAAAAAAATAATAATCAAGGCTCTTTTCATTTTTTGAACACTGGGATTGATGCTCACACCATTGCCACAATATTTGCTTTCTTCAACTTCTTTTCTATTATTTTATTTTAAACCTGCATTATGACCGAGGTTAAAATGCCTGTAGTTGAGACTGTTTTATTCCAACTATAGTCCTTCCTTTCCTTTACAGTCCACCTTTAAAGATGCTACAAGACCTTTGACAGAAATTTTTCACCACTTTTCCTCTGGAATAATTTCTGTTTAAACTATAGCATACGTTTAGAAAAAACATCCAATCTTCATTTAAAAATTGGCAGTGGTGGAGAGAATCCACCACAACCCTTGGTAAATTGTTCACTGAACCTGAGGCTATAGACCCTCTCTGTGCATAGCCAAACATCATCTAAACCCAGTAATTGAAAGGATACAATCAAAACATCAAGTGGATACTACCCAGGTGCGCAACCAGAATTTTCCTGAGGAGTTGACCCAGAACTCACTCTTCCCCTGCACCTAGCCCCCTCACTCCCCATCCCATGGCCCTCAGCACCAATGCCCATGCTCTTCCTGCTGCCCCCAGTTCCATACACACTTCCTTTCTGCTGCCCCACACCCAGCACTGTGTTTATTTCCCCCCTCACCCAGCTGTGAACTCTCCCCACTGCACCCAGCCTTGTGGTCATCCCATCACACACTGAGCCCTGAGCTCTTACCCAGGAAGGAGGTCAGGCTGAAGACTCCATCCCCACCAAGTACATGCAGTTCTGGGAGCTCTTGACTGCATCCTCCTCCTGCATCTCCACTTCCTAAGGAAGCACCAAAAGCCTAGATCCAGTCCTCCCACCTTTCTGGGCACTGGCGGGGGGGAGGGAACCTAGTACTCCCTCCTTTGCCTCTCCCTGGAGGGGCTGAAGGTAACTGGTGCCCATCTGAACCAGAAGGACTGCAAAGGTGTGGGGGAAGTGCAAGCAAGCACACAGGGTCCAATGCCACTCAAATTGGTCCATCAAATTGGTCTGCCCTGACAGTGGGGTGGCCAGGCCAAATTTCTCATTTCATCCAGGAGCCAGAGGGGTGGCCTGGGACCTCTCCTTCCCCTGCCTCTTCATTTTGCCACTGACACTACCTCAAGGATTTGTTTCAGTATACCCCACAATTCTTGTTTAGCCCTCTGGCAGATCCAGTTCCAACCCAATATATGTCATGAAAAATCTAGAATAATGTTTCTATGCTTCTCACATTATTGCATCATAATATTGCACCCCTCCCACTAAGAAGACATTAAGAAATACAGAACAAAATTACTGTGCATCTTATGAAAATGCACAGTTTGCTGAGAAGCCAAATGGGGAGAGTGACTGCTAATAAATGTCATTCATCTGTCAGTGTGGAAGTTTGATATAAAACTTGCCCTTTCCAGATATTGCACATCCTTTCAAATTCTAGTGCATGTGGTTATATACTTAAATCTGTGACAGTCAGTGAAACTAGTGTTGTTTCATATTTCAGCAATCATTTGTATGCGGTAATCTTACCATGTAGGTCTCTACTGGATAGAGGTCTTGCTGATGATTCTGGAATGCATACTGACATGACTTCTGTCTTTCTATAAACAGTATGTTGAATGTTGTCTGGAGTTCTTTTTCTTAGGCCAATTTTGAGATTTAAGCCAGATCTCTTATTGATACATATATTTTATCTCTTGGATGAGATTGACTGAGATTGTCTTTGTGGTTTTGTAACCTGTTTGAGACATAATTGCATTTTGTATAAGTAGCTGTTTTTTGGTTCTCAATGGAGATACAGTACATGAACATCTGAAGAATTGGACTCAGATTATATATGTCAGTGTGAAAGCTGAGATTTGTCATGAGCTAAGTGAATATTTCCTAGAAAATTATATTAGTGCAAAGTCAACAAGGGTACAATTTTTGCCCTGTATTTTGGACTGACTCCGCATTTGTTTGATTTGTAGAAGCTGACTTTGACAGGAGGGGTAGCACTGTTTATGTAACTACCTCAGAGAACAAAGCAATCTCTTTTGACGTAATAGTAGATGGAAAAAAGGAGAGAGGTGTCATGATTACAGGATGAGCTCTTCCTTAGTGACAGAAACCTGTTACAGTGTGATGGTAGTCTTTGAATACTTCTCTACTTGGTCTACGAAGGGCTACTTCTTCTTAGCTTTAGCTATAGTTCTAGCTAGTAGACATTGAAGCAATACTACAATACTACATACTACTGCTAGCAATACTACTACTAGCTAGTAGACACTGAAGCAATACTACAATTGTGTTCTAAGTAGTGAACCAGCTGTTGGTTGAACGCTGATCACATGCAGTGTGATTGCAAACCTTCAAAACCTTCCCACAACAAGCTCCAACTGACAGGCAAAGGAGGATTTGAAATGACAGCTGGAAGCAAAACATTTTTAATTGAGAGATCTGGCAGTAGATCAAAATTAAAGAAGACATTAGGCAAATCCAGAGTCTGACCACCTTCAGGAAATGTTGCAAAATCTCCTGAGATTTGATAAAACTTTTCCATCATAACCTGAAGGTTCAGCTGCAGTCTTTCGTGCTTCCTGGTGTTTGTATTAATCCCTTCCGTACTGTGAGGTGTATAAACTGCATCACTATTTGTCCCTATGCTGTCTAACCAAACATGGACCAATTGTCTATTAGGCTGGTCAGTTGGTTTCCCTTGAATACCTATAGTCATGAAACAAGGATGTCTGTTGGGGGCTGGGGAATTATGACTCCTTCCCTGCTGTCTGGGTATTACATCCCTCCCCTTTCATATATACAGCAGTTGGAGAGCAGCAGGTTTTGACAGAAGTTTATATCGCTGTAGTGGTAGTGATACTGTTTTTGCATTGTACTAAGTTATGCACTTTTCCTCTCTGTTGGAAAAGTAATATGGGTACAGGTTATTTATTTTCTGAGCTTCTGTAGTTCCTGTTTGCATAGGTAGTTCTTCCTGGGATAAATTTATGCTGCATTTGATTGGGGAGAGTTGGATTTTGTTTCTCAAATCAGTGCCTGGGTGGGTTTGTGAGAAACACACTTGATGGAGATGGGTGGAGTGGGGTTGGATCGGTCTACTGACAGTTCTGTTCCCTGCCAATGTAGAATACTTTTGTGGTTTGTGATCCCAATTAGCTAACCTGGGCTCAGTGGATGATGTGATCTAGCAAAGTTACCTTAGACAACAAAGGGGAAGGAAAGCAGATTGGGATAAGTAAAGAACACATCAGAGATCTTCTGACCAATTTGAATGAATTCATATTAGTGGGACCAGATGCTATTCACCCCAAGGTATTGAAGGAATTAGTTGAAGAAATCTCAGCACCACTGGCAATAATATTTACAACCTCATGGATGACAGGAGAGGTTCCAGAAGACTGGGGAAGGGCTAACATAGTGCCTATCTTTAAAAAGGGGGAAGAGGAGGAGCTGAGAACTATAAACCAGTCACCCTGACTTCAATACCTGGGAAGCTGTTAGAACAATCTATAGAACATTCAATTTGCAAATACCTGGAGGCTGAAGGGGTAATCAGTAGCAGCCAGCATGGTGTTACCAAGAACAAATCATGCCAAACGAGCGTCATTTCCTTCTATGACAGTAGATTCTGATTCGGTAGATAGGGGGAATGGGAATGGACTAGAGACCTCCCGAGGTCCCTTCCAACCCTAATCTTCTATGATTCTATGAATGTGGTGGATATAATATACCTGGACTTCAGGAAGGCTTTTGACACAGTCCCACGTGACATTCTGATAAGTAAGCTGGAGAAATTCAAGCTTGACAGAACTACCATTAAGTGGATACATAATTGGTTAAACATCTGCAAACAAAGAGTAACTATTAATGGAATGATGTTGGATTGGAGGGAGGTCTCAAGTGGGGAGCCACTCGGATCCGTTCTGGGTCTGGTGTTTGTTAACATCTTTATTAATGATGGTATAGGTATAGAGAGCATACTGACCAAGTCTGAAGATGACACATAACTAGGGGTGTTGCCAATACTTCAGAGGATAGAGCTGTGTCCAGTTTTGGTCATCAATGTATAGGAAAGATGTAGAGAAAGTGGAAAGGATCTATAGGCAAGTGACAAAGATGATCAAAGGGATGGAATGCAAGCCCTATGAGCAAAGGCTGAAGGAACAGGTTATATTTAGTTTGAAAATAGGCAATTAAGGGGGGATATGATGGGGAAATACTGGAAAGACTGCTGTTAAAAAACGAAGAAAAGTTTTTCTCTCTGGCCACAGAGGGCAGGACAAAAGGCAATGGATTCAAATTACAGCAGAGCAGATTTAGATTAAATCTCAGGAAAGCTTTCTCACTGTCAGAACAGTAGGACACTGGAACAGACTGTCTCGGGAGGTTGTGGAAGCTCCTACACTAGAGGTTTTCAAAAGGCTAGCCATCTGCCTTGGATGGTTTTGATACAACAAATTCTGCATCTTGGCAGGGGGTTAGACTAGATAACCCTTGCTGTCCCTTCTAACCCCATGATTCTATTATTCAAGTCCAAGGATTAAGTGGCTGATCCTTTGTGTCTGTGATGGCTAACCCTTCACAATGGGAAGTCTCTGTCTTGGTGACTGGCTGTGGCCTGGTTTTAACAACTACTTTTGTAGTTTTGTAGATTTTAAGAACTACTTCTTTAATGTTTCTGGTCTTGATAGCACATCACACACTGAAGGCCAGATTTTTATCTCAATTACACAAGTGTAAATAGATTGGATTTCAGTGAATTTGGTTTGGATTTGCACCAGTGTAAGAGAGATTGGTGTCTAATTTCTTTTCTACTTTCTATTAACTTGTATAACTCCAACTGTTTTTTCTTGAACACCCACACAGCCAGAGTGAAAAAAATTGTATTTAATGATGCAAAAAACAAACTAACAAGTATAATGGAACATTTTAACTGTGCTTAATAATTGTATATATCAGATACATTACCTATCATTCATAATAAATTAATTAATAATTAATTACACCATTCTGGAGTTCATTGAACCAACACCACCTTTTGATAGAATTGCAGTGTCTTTACATAAATTTTGTTAGACACCAGTGTACAGACGCCATGGAAGTTAAAATAAATATATAAAAATAAATCACTGGCAGATATGAGAAAGGTCACTTTGTTTTGATTAGTGGTTTCTGTGGGGAGGTGAGCCAATCAGTGCAACTAAGAATAACACCTTGCATTGTCTAGCTTTGAATCTGACAATAACTATTTTTGAGGAAAAGATGTCATTTCTTTTATTTAAGAAATATATTCCAGAAAAATAGAGACAAAATGCCATTTGCACATGAAATCAACCTGTTGTTAACGTACAAATTAAAAACAAATAATATAGAAATGAACAACACATAGCATGGTGATCACAAAAGCTTTTGTGGGAGGAGAGAGTTTCATAAAAACTACTTGGTGGGGGGCGGTCTCTTTGACAAAAAAAAAAAAAAAAAAAAATAGCACTTGCATTACACTTCAAAGGGCAACCAAGTGTTTTCCATAATAATGCAGAATGAGTTCTACTCACACGTTCAAAGTATAATTTCAAATATTTTATTTCATTCTTGGGCCACATCTCAGTACCAAGTAATACATAAAACATTTGTAATTGTATGCTAAATATAAGTGTTTGTTTATTCCTCACTATACCATGAATATGAGTATATGTTCCATATACTACCTGGCTTATAAATGTCCTCATTTAAATGGTTTCATCTATGCTATGAAGTTAGAATATCAGTGAAGTGATGGAGGGGACCAGGCTAAGGGCAGGGGGGAGGAATAAACTTTTGCTGCCATCTTTAAAGTGCTATTGCATCTGTTCCATCTGGTAGCTTTCAATCAGCTAAAAGTGACATTTAACCTCAAGGTTAAACTCTCTTTATTGAACCCCAGACTTTGTGGAAATTTGAATCAAGACCAGGATCTGGATGCAGATTTCCAGCTGCTTCTTATTTCTAACAGGCCAGAATAAAATCCTTGATCCAGACTCCCCTGAACTATGGGGAAAATTTGGGCTCATTCTATCTCTGACCTTTCCAACACAAGCCCATCTCTTTTTTTTTTTTCCAAAAGGGTTAGAAGCTTACTTTAAAAATAACAAGGTACTGAGTTTACTTGGGGAGGAAGCAAGACAAAATAAAATACAGAAAGATCTTGAAAATGTCAGAATATGGATCTCTATTAGATTTTCAATTTGTGAGCATAACTAAACATTCTTTTAACCAGTAGATATTCAAATTTCATTTTGTATGCGGTCTAAACATGTATAGATTCTTATTGTCAGAAAGAAAATCGATGTGTGTGCCTGTTATTTGGCCTTTCTCAGTGACAGCATTGCTGTCAGTGATTTAGTTTTTATTACACACATTGTGGGCAGGATCAGTAAGCAGATCATGTTCTAATACTGGAAATCTGGAAAATGAAAATATTGGAGTTTTTTGTTTGTGTTGTGGTAGTATTTACAATGCGCTAAGTGGTTTCCAGGCATGTAGTAATCCACAGTCCATGCCCCAAAGAACTAGGATTTTCAAAGTTGCCTAAAGGATTTAAATGCCCAAGTCCCACTAAAATTATTGGAACTTTGGCATCTGTAGCTTCTGGGCAGATTTGAAAATCTCTGTCACATAATCAAAGACAACAAACACTATATGAAGAATGGAGGAGAGGAATATAACCAAGTCTTCTGTGCAAGACATGTATATCTGACTGTTTGTATGTTTTAACTCTCTCCCAAGCCCCTTATATATTTTGTGTATAATGTATTCTAAATATCACCTATACCCAACTCTTCTTCTACCAAGCTGTTACTAGCTGACAATTTCTTGTAGGCATCATGGTAGAAGTGGATCTTGATGCAGGATTTAAACGAAAAGTTGGTTAAAGCCTTATGGGCAAGTTCAAGGAGAATGTTCAATATATAAAGGGAAAGTGTGAAAATTGCACAACAAAGATGGTTATTGGAGGAGCAGACCTGTGGTGGAAATACTGGGTGAGGAATTCTGTATGTAGTTTTCTCCTGAATTATCCTTATTATTTATTTGTATTGCAATAACACCTATAGGCTCCAATCAGGATCAATGTCTGTTTATGGTAGGCACTGTAGAAATATATAACAAAAAGAGATTGCCTGCTTCAAATATTTTACATGATGTGGAACAACAGGTGCATATACCAAACAGTATGGAGAGCAGCAATGTCTAAGTGAAACAATTATGATCGTCATCTATTCAAATTTATGGGACTCTGGCAAAAATCAGAATCCAAATTTGATTAAGCCGGAGTGTAGAATATTGTCATGGGTGATTAAAGAGAGCTTGTTTTATGCGGTCATTTATACTGACTCTACTGTGATGCATGTGTTTTCAGTTGCTGCAGTATGAGGCTTTAGCTCTGAAATGGAGCTGCTCTTTTTGGACTACTCCAAAGATGGTTTTGTTTGGAAAATCCAAACCATTTAACTCCCACCCTTCTCCAACAGGGGTTAAAAAACTAACCATTTCTCTTTATTTTTAAAACACTACTCAGTACAACTCCAGTTGGGTGCCTACTAACTGCGACTTTAGGTCACTGCCTCTCTTCAGTTTTACCTTGATTAAGCTGGTTGCTTATATGCATTTGAATGATTTTCAATCTGAAAGGAATGCTAAGAACCTGCATTTTCTGACAGCCTTGGCTGTCTGTACAGATGAATAATTTGAGTGGAAAACAATTTCTGCTTTACTAGAACCACCAGATGGCAGTCTGAAAAGACTGTTCATTTTGAAGATTCCTGTAGTAAAATCTTTTTGTACTTTAGAGTTATGGTAAAATGAAGTTTAACTGTATTAGACATAATAATAATGTGTTAAATTAGAGTCAGACATAAAAATAGCTTCATTATTAATAATTTAGCCATTTTTTCCAGTTTTTAATCAAGCGGTGAGTGGGTTGACTTTGAGAATGTTTTAAAATGATGCATTTCCTTCTGTGGAAACACAAATTAAACGTCCCTAAATGATTCTGGAAAAATATATTATCTGCTGTAGTAGATTGCTGGGCCTAATTGTGCAGTCATTACTCCTAACTATGTCAATGGAGACGTTACCTGAATAAGGATTGTGACTATGGACTGCCGAATTTGATCTGCTCTTTTTATCAGTACTGAATGTGCATCAGGTGATCGTTCTTCTTTTGACCAAATTCTTTCCTTCATACCCCAAAACGGTGGGCTTGGATGGATTCAGCTAAGGGCAGGGTTTGTCGTTTTGTTATTAACCTTCAGTTAATTTAGTATTCAAAGCAAGGAAGTAATATCACTGGTTTGAGCGAGAGGTAGCCAGGGTGCAAAAGAACACCTGGAGAAAGGGGTTGAAGACTCAGAAATTTTTTACAACTCCACAACAGTTGCTGATGGGCCACATTTTAGTGCTGCCTGGGGGCAAAACTCCCTGTGATTTGGCTGTTTTTCCCCCACTACTGCCCTGCCTCTGGGGGCAGAGAAGTCATTGGAGCTGCTGTAGGAAACAGGCAGAGTTCTGCCCCCTCTCCCACCTACACTCCCCTGTAGCTGAAGCCCTTCTCACATGAGGGGAGGAGATATGAGGGAGCAGAAAGAGCTTAGCAGCTCAGGGAAGCTCCTCTTCCTCCTCCCTTCCTGCGAGCAATGGCTTCTCTTCCTCCCTGCAATGCCCAGCATGGAAAGGGAGAGAAGGGATTCCTCTGCAGCAGCCCCCACCTGTCAGGGCTGGGAGAGGGGGAAGAAGAACCTCTGGGGCTGAAGAAAGAGCAGAGGTGAAGCTGGGATGGAGGGGACACCGGAGGGGGAAGAAGTCCATGGAGGGGCAGCATTGATTGGGGGATAGGCAGATGTGATGTTACTTTGATTTCTGTCAAAAATGATAGATCCTCCACTTTTAGCATTGGATGCTGTGCATATACAAGCTTTCCCACAAATCCCTCCAGTGCCAACCTTCCTGATAGTTTTATAGTATTAACAAATAAGGACTAGAAGGAAACCGTTGAAAATTTTTCCTTAACATCATCCAATATTTCAAACCCAGCTGGAGAAAGCACCAGGTAATAAAATACAGGTATCAAGTTTGCATGGCCAAAGGACAGACTGGATGACTTACATTTTTTCTATCTCTAGATTCTATGATGAATCATAAGAATTAGTCCCATCATTTTAAGTACTGGAAAATTTACCATTGGCTTTAACTGGGGTGGTATCTGAACATTGTAAGCAGACCAGGCTTGTACACGATACTTCTCTCTCTTATTCAGCACAACTATTTTTGTTATATCCATTTTGACCATAAACAAAATAAAGAACAAAATGGACAACACCTCAGCAATTACACTGACATATCAAAGTGAAGAAACAAGGTTGAGTTCTGGTAGTTTGAGCCTAGAAATAAATCATTCTGGGTTCTGTTCCCACCTCTGCCACTGTTTTGCCATGCAACGTTGGAACAGTTTCTTATATTTTGTCTATCTTGTGTTATCATAATCTGTAAACTAGGATTAATTATAGTAATCACATTTTGATGTTTGAGGCTTGAAATCCCTGATTAAAAACATAAATACAGAATAATCATCATTATTCTCTAGGTCATTCTGCAGAGAAAAGAGGTTGGCTGTTTCCCCTAAGAACAGAACTGGGTTAAGGGTTAAAATGATCAAAAGTTTCTAGTATTGATCTCTGGGTATCTTTCAAGGTTAAATCATATTACTGTATATGTCCGATATGGCATTCACATAGTACTTTTTAGAGAGGAACAGAGATGCACTTGTACCATAAATGAGCAAATAAGAATTCAGTCCAGGATAGCCACTACCCTCCCCCCTCAAAGGCATTATATATACAATGTTCTTGACCTTGAGTAGGACTGTGTTGTTTACACAGACATTGTGGGTTTAATGAAAAAATGTAAATTGACCATTTATCATGTAAAATGTTTTAAAAAAATATTAAAAATGTGGAATTCAACTTTCTGCCAGTGTTGCATTTCTCTTCATGAGTGGGGGAGAAAAAACAGAGGTGAGGATGGCAACTTGATTGGACTAATCTGGATTGCTCTTGGGCTTTCTGAGGCTGTCATCAAGCAGTATTGGTGGGGGGAGGAAACCACAGTGGGGCAAAATCCTCAGTTGGTGTAAGTAAATAGAACTTCACTGCTTTACATCAGCAGAAAATCTGGACCTTTATTTTTTCAAAAGTATATTGAATCATTCCTAGTGTCTTATAAAGTATTGTTTGGTTGATCCTAGCTGTTAAAATGTGTGTTTAGGAAATATGAAGTTAGCCTGTAATAACCCCCTTCCCTCCCATGAGCATTTGCCTTCTCCACATCCTATTGTTATACCAAAAAAAATAACTTTTGCCTCTAAAATCTATTCTTGCTGTATCACAGGCTACCAAGTCGGCTCCACTTTGATAGAAAAAAGAATTACATTCAGAATGCAAAGGCTTTGTGTGGACTGTTGGGGTGGGGAGAGAGTGGTCCCTTTGTGTACCTGCCCTTGGGAGTTGGGAAAAGGGGGGTGGTCAGGACCAGATGAGGCATCACCTGAATAGGTGGGTGGGTTGGAGAGGCTCAGGTAAACCATTGCCCCCTGTGCACCTGGAGGAGGATATATAAACCTTATTCCTCCATCTTGAACTCCCCTTACACCTGGATTCCCACTCTTGGGATTAGCATAAGACTTGGATTTTTGGGCTGCTGTTGGCATTGCATTTAGGGGATTAGGAAGAATTTTTTTTTTTTTTGGCCTTTCTGCCAGATTGGCCAGAGTGGGGCGGGTTTCACTGCTGCTCAGGGACTTGGCTGGATAAGTCAGGAGGTACAAGATGTGACAGTTTAGCAGCTGACAGGTATCTAGTACTGGTACTCATTCCTGAGGGGGGTCTGGTTCCCTGGGAAACCCAAGTTGGAAGTGGATTTAGGGAGAAGGTACCCCTAAAGAAACTGGGGAATAGGGTTGGGGCTCCTACATTTGGTTCAGAGAGAAAAATTCCTGCTTTTCCTAGCCCTTTAACCCTCAGAGTGGGATGGTGGTTGGGTCCCAGCAACAGGTGGGAGACCAGCTGTCCAAGGCTGAAGGCAGCCCTCCACCAGGTGGAAACAATTAAGGAAGGAATCATAACCTGCACTGTAAGAGTTATTACTGGATAGTTCCCAGATGAGTTAGTAGAATTGTGACTTAATTCAGCCACATCCCTTGGATGTTTTCTGTCTTCCTATGTTCAGGACGCTGTCTCTTTGGTAACAGGAAAGGTGCTGTCTTGAGTTTTAGAAGTGTGTCATCCACTGAAGTTAACGATACTGTTGCTTCCTTCATCTCACAGGATTCCTTACCCAAACAAATGACTCGGATCGTTCCCTGGTCCAGCCCTCATTCCAAGGATGCATGCAGCTTATTCATGTGGATGATCAACTGGTGGACTTGCATGCAGTGGAGCAAGGCAAGCTTGGAAGCTTTGCCAATGTCAGCATTGATATGTGTGCCATTATTGACAGGTAAGCAAGGGAGTAACTGTTGGCAACAACCTAGATACTTCACAACTGTAGTTTCTGAAAGCATGCAATGATATCGGGGGGTGGGGGGAACCTCCATGTCTCTAAAAGCCCCCATGTGGCCCTTATTATCTTTTTGGATAGGTTATTTCTAGTAGAGATGTAGTGGGAAAAGGTAAGATCAGAACAATGAGGATATAGTTGATTTTGGTTTATTCAAACACTTAAATTTCACAGATTTTTCTCTGAAACAGTTACCTTGGTTTTGTGTCAAACTTTTTAAAATCATAGAGCTGTCCCGAGGAGATAGCACTCAGAATCATGCTGGCAGTGGAGTTATTTTTAAGGAGACTTCATTTTGAAATTTGAAGGGAAGTCTGAGGAGTGGATGTTATCTCTTTTAACGTAGTTTTTGTTTTTCTACTTTGCCACTGGATGACTATAAAATAAAATCCAAAACTTACTAAATTTAAAAGAAAAATAAAGACCCATCTTTAGCCAACAGAGCCAAAATGTGTTAGCCTTCAGGGCCACTGCACACCTTATTGATTTTTTTTCCAAGCTTTTCCTGAGGGATGGTTTGAGTTGGGGTGGGGAAGGTAGAATTTTCAGTAGCATTTTGATGTGGACATTGGTCATAGTAGATTTTAATGTAATTTGGTAAATAATCTTTACCAAAGTTCCTAGATGTTTTAGATAAGTCAATTTTTTTAGAAAATGAAAAATAAATAAATGGTATCTGTGGAATTCTTCTACTTCCGGAAACAAATGATTTTGTCCATTGCAGTTCATTGCACTGGAAAAGTGTAAGAGTGAACAGTTCATAAAGATTTACTTCTGTTTCCTAAACTGAATAAAAGAACCAATTAGTGTCAAACCACAAGAGGAAAAATACAGATGAATTAAAGCAACTAAATCACTGTGCTGGCACCTTACAGAAACAAGCAATTTCATCCCCAAGGTGGATAAATTGAATCTTGAGACCAGTATGCTGTGGATGAGCAGTCTCTTGGAACTTCGCTGTAATATGAGACTTTCCTGAGAGCTCTTGAGTTCCTCAGAGGAAGATAATGGGTACACATCCCCTCACCTCTGCATATGTAATGAATACAAAAGCTTTGGTAGAATACACAGGTTCTGATACAAACTAAATGAATTTAGAATTAAGGACGACGTCTAATCTGAATCTAGGTCTTTCAGTCACTTTATATATGTTCATTCTCACTGCTGCCTGCTTAAAAACTTTTCCCTTCATCCTGTTTGCTAATGAAATAAGGAAAGAGAGCAGTATGTAGCATAATACTGCTATCTTGGCCCCTAATGGAAATCGCTGTGACTTTTTGCATGCATTTGGATCAATCGCCAGGGTGGATACAAAATGGAAAAAAAAAATTAAATTAAACAAAGGTTTATTTTTTTTAAAATGATTTAAAATTAAATTTGAAATTGACCATATATGTTAGGGACTAAACATATTATAATCTATTAAAATCATTTAAATAAAATACAAAAAATAATTTGATGTTTGCTGCCAAGTTTTAAAGAGAGCCAAACCACTGAAATAGTGACAGTCACTGGCTAAGCATCTAGAAACAGAGTCCGTGGAAGTGCAAAGCCAGCTTTTAACAACAGCAGTTTCTGCTGAAGGTGTAGAGAAAATATCATCTTCATTTCAGTTTATTCAACTAGTTCAGTTCAATGACTAGTTCATTCAAAGTTAAGAAACAGATTGGGAGTTGAAAAAGTAGGAAAGCTTGTTTTCCTCTTCCAGTCTATATGAATAAAAACTAGGTGTGAGAAGATGAGATCTTCTAGATCAGCAGTTCCCAGACATTTTCCCTGCATGACCCCATTTTCAGATGTGGTGTTTCCCACTACCCAAGAAAGCATGGAAGTTGCCATTTAAAAATTGTGTCCTCCCTGCAGTGTGACCTCACACACACTACATGCAAGGTCACGCTGCAAGGAGGATGCCATTTTGCTTTACAAAATAGCATCCTCTGCCCTGCACAACCTAACACGCACATGATGCATGAGATGTCATGCTGCATGGAGGGTGCCATTTTGTGAAGCAAAATAACATCCTCCGTGCAACGTGACCTCATGCATATAGTGTGTGTGAGGTCACGCTGTGCGGGGGAAGCCATTTTGTAAAATGGCATCCTCTGCATGCTGGGGATTGCTGTTATGCCATCTGCTGGTGAAGCGACCCCACTTGGGGTCATGACCCACAGTTTGGGAACTGCTGCTCTAGATGGAAAAACTTGAAGGACATGGTAACCAGAAATAATCAGTTCAGTTCATTAACTTCAGATAATGTTTCATTTGTTTAATAAATCAATGAATTTTAAATGCAGAACATGCATAAACTGTTTTTTATGTATCCAGCACATTTAAGATAGTTCTTTGTAATAAAAAAGATGCTGTTTTTATGCATTTTCAAGTGAATTTGAATCTCCATCCAAACAGAACTCAACACAAATCACAAGTTAAAAAGAAATCATTATGTAGTAAATAAGTAAAGCATCAGTCACCGTTTTTAACATAAAGTAAAAAATAAGAATGTGAATAAATGTAAGCTGATCTATAGAATTGCTTAAATAAATGTTTATATTATGAGACAACAGGGTCAGACGGCAGCAGGAGGGTGATAGAAAGGAGATACATAACCCCCAGAATGATCAAAGCCTTGTTCCCTGTGGACTGAGCAGGGGTTATTACAGGTCAATTAAGGCTCAGTCAGAGACCTGATTTAAAAAACAAAAACAAAAACAAAAAAACCCTTCTCCAGCCAGACAGAGGGGTGTGAGGAGAGTTGGTGTAGTGTTGGAGGAGGAGTGTTGCAGTTGACCAGAGGATCAGAGAAGAGCCAGGAGAAAGGTACAGAAGCCAAAGAGGGGGTAGAAGCCCAGGGGAAAGATTTGAAGCCACAAGCACTGTCAGCAGCACATAGCTGCTATTCATAGAGCCCCCCGGGCTGGGACCCAGAGTAGGGGGCGGACCCTGGTCCCTTCCCCACCTCCCCTCAATGGACCCTACCAGCGGGACCGACACCCAGAAACAGGGGTAACAAGCAGCACCCTGACCCACCACAAGAGGGAAAAGCGCAGGACCCACCATACCGGAGCCAGCAATTTGCCACAATAGGTATAGTGTATCCTCCTGTTTAGGAAAAAACTCTCACCAGATTTAGTGTACACCTATACTTATTTTCAAAACAACATGACTGAATGAGAACCGACTTCAAGAAAATAACTAAAAAGTACTGATTCAAAACATTAATAAAATCAATTATTTAAATCAAGGTTTCCTGGTGATTTAAATCATGATTAAAATCAGTAACTTAAATTGTTCTGATTTAAGTCAATCCACCCTGGTAATTGATAGTATGCTGTGAAACTGAGTGCTTATATAATTTTGCTTTTAAAGAGCAGGGTATGAGAGCTGCACAGCTTCCAGAAAATAAATGCTTTGCCAGTTTCTTTTCTTGTAACATTCCAACAGAATTTCCAAGTGACAGCAGATATTTTGAAAAAGGAAATAAGATATGTGCAAACAAGGAAAATGAGGCAGTTTGAAATTCAAAAAGCATACAAGATGTATGTATGTTCTAGAGACAGAAAACCATTTTAATTATATTTTAAAAAGATCAGATGTGTATCTGTGCATTGGAACATAGCCCTTGATGTATGTTTAATGGACTGCGTAACAATCTGCTCTGGCATGCAAAGGGTTACCTGCCTATCATATGGCTTATCTGGATGAGGTTATATGAGGAAGCTAGTGTAAACAAGACTAGCCTAGGGAAGAGGTGTGTTATCTATCTTCCTACCTGACTGAACTGGAAAGGCCTTGGGTGTTTAGTACATAGTAGTTTGAGTTGATTTGTTCTGGTTTTTGTGTGTCTGTTTTTGTTTTTTTTTTTAAAATAAACCCACCCCTGCAGAAAAGGATGTGATGACGTGTGTAGCAGAGACTTTAGTTTTTGTTTTTATTTTTGTTTTTTGTCCCCAGCTGGGACAGTAACACGTTGGTTTACAGAGTGGTGATGATCTCATTTACACCAGTGTAAATAAGTAATAACTCCACTGAACTCAATGGAATTACACTGGGAAAAAATTATTGTGAAATCAGAATCAGGCCTTCACACTGTAAAATGGAAGAAAGGAAAATAATTTAGTAATAGAGAAACATTGGGGGAAAGGAATCAGATGAATTTTTGCAAAATACAATGTAAGGCTTCATGTGTATCAAATTGTTTTTAAAAGGGCCATCTGTCCCAAATATTACCACAACTACAAAGTACTTCAGAACCCATCTGCAAACAAAACAACCCCTGCATTCAAACTCTGTTTACAATCTGCTTCTCTTTTTGAAGCAGTAGACCCTGCCAACCCAAACATGATGTAGGTTACAGATGTACCTCACCTATTTCTGCTTTCCTCAAGCTAGACAAAAAAAATAATCACTGGAATGCAGAGTCTTTTTTTTTTTATTATTTTTTTGTTTTATGTCGTGAGAGAGGACGAGGAGGAGGTGAAGCTATTGCTCTGCTTACTCTCTTTAATTTAAAAATGGCCAAATCTATTATTTGTAGCTTATACTTTAAAAGAAATCTATCGCAGGGATGACTGAGAAGTGATATGCCAAGTTTCAGATCTAATGGATTTTTATGGCTGTGTTATAAACATCTGAAAATAGGGGATTACAAACAGTTCTATTAAAACATTCAGTCATATACAACACTGCCAAGTGTGGCTCTCTTTCTTTAAAAAAAAAAAATAAAATAAAAATCCCAGTACTATGAGCATTGTATGTAGGCTTACTTTTGTTTCCCTTGAAAAGGAAGATATTTGTGTGGCTGAGATATTGGTATCCTCCTGCTTTTTTCACTTGTTTGGCACTGACTCATAAAGGCTTCAATCTTCATCAACATGGAAATTGCTTTCATGGCCACACTTCACTAAAGACCCCCACTGGGCAAAAAGATAAGCTGTCAAAATGAATTATTCTTACTGTAGATTTCAGTCATTTGGTTGAAAATATCTTGAAGTGGCATTTTTTTATTGTTAGCCAGAACGTGTAGGGGCCATTTTTAAATGACTATAAGAGAAAAGGTGAGGCACATTCTGTACTCTTGCATTCCACTCAATTTTTTGTTGAAGTCCCAAGTTACATGAAGTCCCAAGTTCTGCATGCCTTTTATGAAGAGAGCCTCTGAATTTAAATTCTGTGTTTTTTCTCGAACATTAAAAGAATAGTAGAAATACTAAAGCCTGCACATTAGACTATTGTGACTGACAAAATGGTTTGTGGCACATGTTGCTTTTTAGTAGTCATTCTTCCTATTTCCTCTAACTAGGCATTTTGCTGTTTTTCGTATACCTACAAATCCAGGTCCCATTTCCAGTGAGACTCCAATGCTAAGAAACCTTACCTTTCTTATGAGTGATATACTGGCATATGTGTATGTAAAATGTACATGCTTGTGCGTGTGCGCGCGCGCACACACACACGTATATATAACAAGCCTAGGTCTGTGGAGAAAGGGGTGTGAGTGTGTGTGTTGAAGATGTAGTGGAAGAAGTGTGTTTAAATATAACAGTAATAATCAGTGAAAATATTATAGACAAAATCTTTTTTCTCTGCTACAGTAGCTTCATCATCTGTAAACATACTCGCAGTGTAAGTCAGATTGCTGTCACAATGATCAACATACTGTACTACTGGTGACAGCTCAGGTCCCTATACACCACCTTTACTTCTTGTTAACAAACTGAGTTGTTATAATCCAGATGGTACAGTTGTACATTAGGATTTTAGCATGGGACATTGAACAGGAATTGTTACTCAGAGCTAATTTATCCTAGCAGTCTGGGAGTGTTGCTAACTGCTCCTGGCTTTGCAGTGGCTGATGGTATGGATTTTTATCATAGGATAGCAATGATGAGATACTAAAAGTGTTTTTAAAATCTAGTGTCCCATATGTTGTTATAGATTATATATAACACATGTTGACAATCTGTCAGTGTACCATAAAGAAATACAAAATAACAGACATGAAAAATGAAATAGGGCTTCACAGCACCAGAACTTTCCATTGGTGTCTGCCAGTGTTGTATGAATGTACGGAATGATGACTCCCAGAAATCAGCTAGTTGTCTAGTGTCTCTGCTAATTTCATGTTGAAAATATAGTGTAAGCAATAAAACTTGCCAGACAAAACTTTCTGGGTGAATATTGCTCATCTGTAGTGGTGATAGAAGGCCAACGTCTGATTGGCTTAAACTCTCTAGAACTACTATTTCTAAACTGATTGCTAATCTGAAGACTGAATTAATGCATTTACCTAAGGAAAACCAGTAACTCTCACTAGTGCATGAACATGGCAACATCTCTGACTGTCAGAAAGTTCCTTTAAATCAAATTTTAGCTCCATTTCCAGATCTTTAAAACTGATTATTACGTAGTCTTGAAAAAATTCTCAGTATCCGACTCTTTGAATAAAATTAAGACAACAATTCACCCCTCACTTGTGTAGTCATTCAATAGGGGGGACTAAGAAGAATGCCCTCAGGTGGGACCTACGTAAGAGCCAACTGACACTGCAGTTTCCAGGCTCAACAAAGAGGAGACCCCTGCTATGGAGTTTTTCTCCTCCTAGGAGCAGATCACCGAAAAGGAAGAAGACAGGCAGAGGGAGTAGACAGAGCTATCTGGTTGCATGGATGGGACTCCCCCCTCACAACTGAAGAGGCATTGAATGTACTGCTCCTAACTGGTTCCAGAATGATAACCCTGGAGATTAGAGTCCTCCATTCATCCACCTCTAGCAAGGACAGAGTTATTCAACTTCTTAATGAATTCATTTAGTAGCCTGTCTGACTGCAGTGAGGTGAGACTGTGAGCAAAAGTGCCAGCTAGTATTAGTTCTGATAATGCTTTTAATATGATGGACATCTGCCCATTAAGAACTAGAGTTATTTTAACATAGGCCACTGAACTGCCATCTGATAATGATGTGTAATGTTGGTCAGAAAATAGGAAATTTCTGTGCTGTAGCAGTTTTCATAGGAAAATTGACCTTTCTCCTGATGGGACATTTCACTTTTCCTGAGAGAAATTTTGAAAAATTAAAGAAATGTGGAAAAACATACTTTTTCACACATTCTTACTGCTTTCCAACTTGAAAAAGTTAGTACACAGGAAAAAAAGTGAGGAAAACCCACTTTCTACTTAGAGAACAGTAAGAAGGTGTCAAAAATGGTCTTAAACACTTTCTCATACTTTTTCACTTCTTTTCAGCTGGAAAAATTTGGAAAAATGTAAGTAGGATCCCCCACACATACATTTTATTACTGTTTTTCAAATGGTATAAGTTCAGAAACAGCACAAAGTGTGTGTCTGTGGGGGACAACCCACTATTCAGAAAATAAAAATCCAGGATTTGTCCTTTATGCTGGAATTTCTCATTTTGGGGGGGAAAAAAAAAAATCAAAGTCAAACGTTTGTGGACGTTGACTTGTGTGTACCCATACACACTTTGACAAACTGCTATTTTCAGTTATTCGGAGAAAAGACATTGTTGTTTTGTGTATTATTATCGCAGTACAGCCTAGAAACCCCAGGACTCCCATTTTGCTAGGTGATGTACAAACATACAACAAAAGGGCAGTCCTTGCCTCAAAGAGCTTAAAATCTGTTCTGCAGGATTGTAGATTTGGCACATTTCTCAAGCACTAAGTATACTTTAAAAAAAAAAAAATATTTGACCAATAGCTTTGTTGCCAGTCTGAGTGCCATGAGAGAGGGCGTCTCCAGAAGCACCCAGGGTATAAATACCCCCCTTCTCCTGGGAAACTAAATGGAGGGGCTCACACCCCCACCCACCTGGTCCTCTCTTCTCCATCCAGGAGAATCCTTCTTGTTTCTCCCCCCTCTCAGTTGTGGAGGGAGCATCATAAAGGAGGAAACAACTGCCCTTTCTTCTGGTAAAGACACACTATGTTCATCTACAGTGCGAATATTTGGCCAATAACTCTGGGGAAGGTGGCCCTGGGAGAGGAGGAAGGAACTTTGTAGTTGTTGTTTTCCTTTCATTTTTGGGAGTTAAGATTGTTTTCAATAATGGACCTTCAAGAATGACATATTGACATAAAATGACATATCACTGTGCCTCTGATATTGTAGAATTTTCTTATTACAGCTGTATACTTACTACAAAGTTTTTACTCTTGTGAGTTTTACCAATGTAGCTATTGATATTTTTTCTAACATGGATTAATATAAACATTGTCAGAATAAAAATTCTGCTATAGTTAGAATTTAGGAGGAGTTGCAGCACTGAAATGTCCTAATGAATCTGGTTGCCTACCTTAGAATTGCCATTAACTAGGAATATATAGACCAAAAGGGTAATTCAGCACAAGTACAGAGCCTTTGAACAAAGATTGTGTTGTATGGCCAGCATATACACTAGTCAGGTGAATCATTACAGAGCTGTATTTTTAGCATTTTAAAGGAATTGCACTTGGTAATTCCCAGTGTATTTCTAGGGCTTTTATAGCATAGGATTTTAACAAACTCCCTTTGAAAAAGTGTTTTGAGCCTGATTCTCATTTACCCGAAGGTCTGTGTATACCAGTCTGGCAGTATGTAGAGACTATTAAGTGAGTGTAAATATAATTTTGCCAGAGCAGTGTAATGCAGCCTTAGAATGAGAATTATATCCTTTATATGTATTCACTTTTTTAACTACCTGGTATTGTTTTTGTTTTTTGTTTTTGTTTTAAATAAAGGCACCCTATTCCAGGTAATATCTAAAGTTATTTAGTATGGGTCTGATCTGGAAATAATATTTGGTGTTTGTTATGTTTTATATTTCATAACTCCTTGCAAGCATCAACAATTTATTCCATTAAAATCTACAGTGAACAAGCAAGAGAGAGAGTGCACAACTTCCATTGTGCAAATGTCATCATCTGGGGGTGACAGCATTATTCTACCCACTAACCAGTACATTTGTTTTGCTGCCTAGTAAAGCTAAAAAAGGTCTTGAGGACAAAAAGAAACCGTTTTTCAGGTGTTTTAGAATTCATCAGCATTGGGCTCTTAGCCTGAAGCCAGGCCAGTGGAATACATTAAAGTATTACTTGTTTAAAGGGAGGGCATGAGTGGAATTAATTTACTGAATTTGGAACAGAAGAAAACATTGTTGGTCTAGAGTTACTAAAGTTAAAAAATAAGGTGGACATAGTGCCTTACATCATTCAATGAACATGAAAAGGGCACTACATATCTGCAGTGAGCCATGAAAAAAGCAGCTGCTTTTTGCGGGGGGAGGGGAAGAGGGGGCCTGTCTTGTTGTGGTGTGTTTTTTTTTTTTGTTTGTTTTTTTTTTCTTTCCCTCCATTCTTCTTTCTTGGCTAGCAGGCTCCATATGGTAGGCTTTCCATAGGGGCAACCACAACCAATCTTGAGCTTGCACTAGTGCATTTGGTGGCATTTGACTTCGCTTTAAGAAGAATGAAGGCAGAGGCTGTTCCCCGTGAATAGTGTAATCAGGATTGGATTTTAGGGGGAAGTGAAGGTCCGTTCCCTTTGTCTAAAAAACTAATTACTTTATTGTAATTTTTTTTTAAATGAACTGAATGTAGTGCTGGTGTTGTGTTCCAAACTGACAGTGCTGGAGATTTAAGTCCTCTACCACAGAATGATACCAAATTATATGTATAGTGATAGGGTGCACTTTCCCACATGTTATGAGGATTCCTGATCATAAGGATCAGGACAGAGGCTAAGGGCACGTCTGCACAAACACGTACTGGACAGCACCCATATACTCCAGTATGCCACACACTAACAGTCTGTGTGGACTCTGTTGCTGTGCACTAAAAGTTCCCTAGTGCTCACTGATAGATTGCTGCTTGAAACTAAGGTATATCAGTGCATGCCAGGGAACTTTTAGTGTACAGCACCAGGGTGCCACACTATGGCACACTGCAGTACAGTAGATTTACATCCCAGATTGCTTCTAAGTGTTCATGTATATATGCCTTAGCTCATTTTACATAGGACTCTGGACAACATTTTAAAAAACAAACTAGTTCATTGCTGTCCTTTTTAGAGTCAGATAATTACCCAGGTGTAACCTTTCAAACCTTGGTTAAAATTTTCAAAAGTGACCAAGTCCACTTTTCAAAACAACTCAGGCACTTAAAGTACAAAGGTATTTAGGTGCCTAAGAGTGCAGAGAGATACCTAGTGGGATTTTCAAGAGCATCTGAATAGAGAAGGCACCCAACTCTCATGAACGTCAAGGGGATTTAGGTGTCTAACCTGTTTAGATGCTTTTCAAAATCATCATACCACAGAACTATGAAAAATAAATTTTGTAGAAGAAAGGTGGTTTTGTGGACACTGGATTGGGATTCAGGTGACTTGGTTCCGTTCCTGACTCTCTCTCTGTGACTTTGGACAAATCAGTTCATCTCTCTTGGTAACATTTTCAGAAGCGCCTACATAATTTAGCATATTAAGTCCCATTTTCAACAATGACTTTCACTCTTGGGAGCCTTATTTTCTTTGATAGTGGGATTTAGGCTCATAAGTACTTAAAGGCCAGATTTCCAATGGTATTTAGATGCCTAACTGCCATTGAAATCAGTGGGAGTTAGATGTCTAAATACCTTTGAAAATCTGGCCTTCAAGTCACTTTTGCAGTTAGGACTTAAGCATCTAAGTTACTTTTGGTCCCTTTGAAAACATTAACCAGAGAGATTTTGTACTTCCATTTCCTATCTATAAAATGGGGATAATACTTTCTCCCTCCCCACCATTTTCTACTTAGATTGTAAACTCTCAGAGCCAGAGATTGTCTCACTGTTTTGGGATTTGGGGCCACATGGAAAAGAGGCATGGAGTTTCACTGTCTGGTTTTCAACTGAGCGGTCTCTCTGAATCTCAGAAAGAGAGGCCATGTGAAAAACAAAAGCTTTGGGAGATAAAAGTGGATATAATGGGGATATAAAGGAGGTGATTGAAGAAAAATAGTGGAAGGAACTGGAATGGGAGAAATGACGGTATGTACAAGGGGCTGAGGTCCAGTTTATCAGGAAAGATGAAGGGGAGTATGTAAGGGGGGGGGGAAGTGATAGGACACTTATACCAGTCACTAAATGTCATCCAGGATTTTCGGGAATCACTTAGCCCAGCTGGTGGCCCCCAAAAACACTAGAAGGAAGAGAAGTCCTTCTGCCAAGAACAGTTTAGCTGGCCAGTGGTGATTCCAGTTTCAAACAAACAAACAAAACCCACCAGCTATAGGTATGAAGCTGGACTTTTATTGGACAGAATGCTGCATAGCCAGATGAGGTCCTCTGTGAGTTGGGACAGTTCAAATAATGATCCAAACTGTGATTTTCCCCATCAGTAGCTCTCTGTGTAGTTTAGATATGTTGAGGGTGATTTGCTGTGCATTTTTGTGTCTGACTTTATTATCCCTGTGGTTCGTAAGTTTGCTTTATTCCCTTTAACTCAGAGTGCATAAGTTATAAGCATCAGTAATGTTTTGACTAGAATCTTGCAGATAAGTGAGTACTATATTACCTCATAGTCAAACACCTAAATATTTGGAAATATCCAGCATTCTTAAAGCCACTTTGTGTCATATTTAATCTTAGCTAAACTCTGTACAGAGGAACAACTCTTTCATTCTAACTTTAAGAACATTAATTCTTTTTATATTATGAAAAATGTTTGCTGCTTAAATGACTCTCTAGAGCAAACAGGTCATCTGACCATTACAGGTGTTTGTCCTTGGAAAAACAGAAGCTAAAGCAGCTGCTATTAAGAACATAAGAACTGCTATAGTGGGTGAGGCCATTGGTCCATCTAACCAGTATCCTGTTTGTGACAGTGGCGGGTTCCAGAGCTTCAGAGAGAATGTATAGAACGCAGCAATCTTAGAGAGATTCACCCCTTTCTTCCCCTCCCAGTTTCTGACAATTAGAGGCTTAGATTCACTCTGAGCATGAGGTTACATCCCTAAGTATCTTGACTAATAGCCATTGGTGGACCTGTCCTCCATGAACTTATATAATTATTTTCTTGGATACTTTTGGCCATCACAACATCCCACGGCACAGAGTTCCACAGGTTAATTGTGTTGTGTGAAAAAAATAATTTCTCTTGTTTGTATTAAGCCTTCTGTCTATAAATTTAATTTGCTTTACCTTTTGGTTTTTGTATTGTGGGAAAGAACAAATAACCACTTCTCTATTCTCTTTTTCTTTTTTCTTTTTTTAAGATCCCAAAATCTTGTATGTGTAGTTGGGACTTTTTTTTTTCCAATATTCATTAGTTTGCTTTTATCAATGCTGAATTTTATCTGCCGTTGTGTTGCCCATAACCTGGTTTTGAGAGATCCGCTGTAACTCTTCACAGTCAGCTTTGGACTTAACCATCTTCAGTTATTTTAAGTCATCTGCAAACTTTGCCACTTCTCTATTCACTCCCTTTTCCAGAACTTTTATGAATATGTTGAACAGCACAAATCCCAGTGCATATCCTTGGGACTGCATTGCTGACCTCTTTCCATTGTGAAAACTGACCATTGACTCCAACCTTTTGTTTCCTATCTTTTAACCAGTTACTGATCAATGAGAGCATCTTCCCTCTTATCTCATGATTGCTTACTTCACCTTAATAGCTTTTGGTGAGGGATTTGGTCAAAGGCTTTCTGAAAAAACAAGTGCATTATATTGACTTGGGGACAGTGTGGGAAAGTACTTCAGATTTGTCACCCAAAAAGGATAGCTCTGATGTGGGTATCTCCCCCATATCTTCTTCAGTGAAGACCAGTGCAAAGAATTAATTTAGCTCTTCTGCAATGGTCTTGTCTTCCTTCAGTGCCCCTTTAGCCCATGTCTACATTGACAGCGACACTGTCGGCACCACCGGCTCAATTCTTCGGGATCGATTGATTGAGCAGGTCTCCACTGCCGTTCAATCTGGAAAGTCGATGCCGCTAATCCATCCCTGCCGAAAAGAGTAACACTGTGTGGATGGGAGAGTATATCCCATCTGTGCAGCATAGTGGGGATGCTGCAGTAGGTAGAAGTTAGGAAAATTACATGGGTTGCGTATCATGACTTGCTGAATTTCGCTGGCAATGTAGACATAGCCTAGTGGCCCATTACCTGTTTGGCAGGCTTCCTGTTTCTGATGTACATTAAAAAATTATTACCAGTAGTTTTTGCATCTTTAGCAAGTTGTTTCCGAAATTCTTTCTTGTCCTGCCTCTTTATATTTTTACACTTAATCTGCCGGAGTTTGTGCTCCTTCCTATTATCCACACTAGGATTTGACTTCCAAATTTTAAAGGATGCCTTCTTGCCTCTAATGGCCTCCATTACTCTTCTGTTTAGCCATGATGGTATTATTTTGGTCCTCTTCTTGTCTTTCCTGATATAGAGTATACATTTAGTCAGAGCCTCTATTATGGTGTTTTTAAATAGTCCCCATGCTGCTTCCAGACATTTAGTCCTGTCACAGCTCTACCAAGCATTTTCATTTTTGTGCAGATACCCTTTTTAAAATTAACTGTTACTATGGTGTGTTTTTTGTTTTGTTTTGTATTATCTCCCTCTACAAGGATGTTAATTTAATTACATTATGGTCAGTATTACCAAGCAGTTCAGCTTTAGTTACCTCTTGCACAGATCATATGCTCCATTTAGGACTAAGTTAAGAATTTCCTCTTCCTTTCTGGGTTTAAGGACTAGCTGCTCCAAGAAGCAGTCATTTATGGTGTCTAAAAATTTTATCTCTGCATCACCTCCTGAGATGACATTTATTCAGTCAATATAGTTGAAATTTCCTGTTGTTGTTGCACTTTCTGCTTTCATGACCTCTCTAAACTCCCTAATCATTTCACAATCACTGTCACCATCTTGGTCATGTGGTTGGTAGTATATTTGTACCGCTATACTTGATTTATAAAGCATGGAATATCTATCCATAGAGATTCTATGGTACAGTTTGTTTTATTTAAAATTGTCGTCATCTTTGACTTTTTGCTTTCTTTTACATATAATGCCACTACCCCACCAGTGTGATCTACTCTATCATTCCTATGTATTTTATACTCTGGTATTGCTGTGTCTCGTTGACTCTCCTCATTCCACCAAGGTTCCATGATGCATATTATATCAATATTGTCATTTAGTGCCAGGCACTCGAGTTCACTGGTCTTAATATTTAGACTTCTAGAATTTGTATATAAGCCCTTGAACATTTTGCCAGTAATCAGTTGTTTGCCTTCATGTGTTGTGTTTTTTAAATAGACACCATTTTGTTTGACTGTTCCCAGGCCTGCCAACAGGGGGACAATGGGGGCAATTGCCAAGGGTTCCAGCGATTTTAAAGGGCCTGGGCAGATAGATACATATCCTCCTCTTCTCCACACCCCCCTTTCCTCAAGTCCCCTACCCCTCACACTCTCTGCCCCTCCTCTGAGCTGAGCATATTTATTATGTGACATGCAAGTTCCTGGGCAGCTGAGGAGGTGGTATCTACTATTCACTTCCCAGGTTCATCAATAGTCTCCCTGGGGAGTCCAAGGGACCCAGGAAGCTGAGTAGCAGATTCTGCCTCCTCAGCCGCCCGGGACTTGCATGGCACATAAATAAAAACATCCGGAGGAAGCCCACTCAGATCTCAACCATCCCTTTCTAGGGAGGCCATTGACTGTTCTGCCCTGGGACCCGGATTCATGGTCAGTGGGCTTGATTGTTCCTAACTAGAGCCTACCTATACTTCACCAGCTTCTTTCCTATCCTCATTACTGGTATATAGGGGTATATATTAAGTAATGCTGTAGAGGAGGAGTGTCGAGGGTAGAATTCTTCTGACCAATCTGACATTTTAACAGTGTGATACTGGGAATCTATTTTCACAGGCCTGTCAATAAAAAGAGGAGACTAAACATTCCCCTGGGGAAATTATCATTGTATTTGGTCTCTCTTGGCCAATGACTTAAAATGAAAGAAAAGAGAAGAGTGTTGGTCTCCTTTATGACTGTGTACACATAGATGTATGCACGCACAATGCTCAGTATATGAAAAAAAGAAGTCAACAGAAACGAACTTTTAAAATCTCATTTCACATAATGCTAAACCTTGCTTTGACAGAACACCTACTCTTCTATCAGTTGCTTAATCATCACCAATGCAGTAATAGCTTAATCAAATGGAGTAATATATAATTTATAAAGGTCAACACCACAAGCTTTGTATGGGGATTAATTTCTCATTTTCTCTTAAGTGTATTACTACACTCATGGGACTTGCTTGTTTGTGCAGCTTGCATTGCATTTGTGCTGAATTATTATTTTATTCTGATACTTCTTTAGGGAAGAGATGAGCACTGAGCAAATATTCATGAAGATCTGTTTTTGACATGAAATTTATATTCTTACAAGAGTGGGTTGTAAATATTGACATGATCCCACAATAACTCCTTTGAAACAGTAGCTTACTAGTTACCTGACTGAATTTTGAGGCCACACTGCTTTGGTCACCTCCTGAAGGTGTTCATCATGTTAGCTATTGTCATCAACACATAACTGAAGATTATATGCTGTGCAGGCTACTTATTTTTATATGATTTAATATAGTCCTGTTGTTGGGCATACAGTATCATTTTTTTTAACGATTGCCTTTCATCATATGATCATTCTAAAAAATAAATAAAAATGAGTTGTTGGATCTTAAAAATATATATATCTTAACAAATGAAAGTAATGAAAATCTATTTCAAGTCGTGTTTCTATTACTCTTAGCTTTTAGGTAAAGACTATAATTACATCGATTTTTGGTACTTTTATATTGCCCCTATTTGTATCTGAGTGCTTCACAATCTTTAATGTATTAATTCTGTGAGGTAGCGAAGTTCTATTATCATTCTCATTTTACAGATAGGGAAATGAGGCACAAAGAGACTATCGGACTGGCCAAAACATCTGGAAGTAGATTGTAGAACAAGGACTGGAACCTGGTATCCCAAATCCTAGGGTAATGCTCTTACCACTGGCCAATCTTGCCTCATCATCAATAAAATGGGATTAATGCATCTGTCAACCCCTCCAAACCACTCTCATTTTAGAGATCTGTACAAAAAGTCCATTGGTGTAATTAAGTCCTTTGTTTAGTATGTATGTGTGTATTTGTCTACCTATATAATTTAAAAAAAAAAAAAAGAGGAAGGTGGTAATTTCAGGTGGGAAATTATATTAAAAAACAATCATATTTCCTCTCTAGAAAGTGTGTGTGCATGAGTATGTGTATAAACACCAAATATTTTTAATTGTCATTTATTGTAGTATTTTAGTACATCTTATATGTATTGTAAAATTGCTCAGTATTGTATTATTAAAAGTGTTTTGCTCTGAACATTCTTTTCATGGCCCAATCATGAAAAAACTAGCAAAGCCGGATAAACAGGCTATGGATAATATTAAAAATTAGGTATTTAAAGTTAATCAGCTAAGGGTAAAATTTTCAAAAGTACCTAAGTCCCATAAAATATTAGTGGGACTTAGGCATCTAAGTCACTTAGGTACTTTATGAAAAAATGATCTGGGGTTCTAGGCTCTTTGCTCCTAAGCAGGGAGTCAGGAATCCCTGGGTCCCTGACACTAAAGCAGTGTGCATGGCAGCATTGCACTGGTGTGGATGTTAGAAGTCCGAGATCCCTCAGCAGCCTGCCAGGTGAAACAAGGCAGGCTTCTGACAGAACTCTACCTGTGTACTATCAAAAGTTTGTTGAAATCAGTATGTTTTTGCAAAACACTTTGGTTTTGGCAAATTGGCGTTGTCTGATAAATACGTTTTTCATTGGAAATTCCTGACCAGCTCTACCTGAGCATCCAGAATTCCCAGTGAAGGCAGTGAGAGTTGTGGTTGTTCAGCACCCCTAATTACTAAAGCACCATACTCCTTAGAGCTCTGAGGATGCTATTTATGTTTTGGAAAGAACTCCGTAGTCTGATTTCCTGTTTGCATTGTATTTATTTGTTGCTGTGCATTCAGCAGATAATATCACTCTGATATGTTTCATGGTTAAATCCAGCTTGTTAGCTTTCATCAATTAATCTGACGTCTTTTCTTTTTGGCACCTGACATTGGGCCTGAGCTAAAACCCATTAGATCAATGGGAAGACTCCCACTGATCTCACTGGACCAATTTAGCACTTCTCGCCTCACAACACAGCACTTGGGGTAATTAAGCTGTCAGTATTTTATTATATGTTTTGAAGCTCATGTACATCGCTGTCCAAAGATAGAGGCACATAAATTGGCATGGTGGTCAATTAGTTTGATCTACATCAATTCATCCTTAATATAATAAGAGTTTCTGTATCATTCATTTGTAAAGAAATGCTATGAAATTATTGATTTGACAATGGGCGATAAATACTACTTATTGCCCAATGTGTCATTGTAGGAAATGTTTCTTTGAGGAGCATTACTATATTATATGAAATATTTACTTTGCATTTTGGAGTCTATTATTTTGAGCACTTCCATTTGCTGAATGGAATATTGTTCACAGTGGAATACTGTGCAATCTTTTATCTTCTCTTAGTTTTTTAAAAATGTTTATTCATTTTCAAATAATATAATACAACAGGTGAACAAGGCAAAACAGCCTTAATCAACAGGTAAATATGGTACAGGATTAGTAACCTGAAACAATGTTCAGCTTTTCAAGAAACTACCATCAGTTCTGCCTGGCTCCTATATATATTTGTCTGTCTATCTGACTAAATATTCTCACTGTCTCTGTGAATTCTAGTTTCATTCAGCTTTACAGTTTTAAAAAGTCTCATTTTCCGTTTAAAATGTCCTGCCTTCTACGAAGAAATGCTTCTGACTCAATTTCCTATTAAATGACTAATATATTTCTTATAAAATTGGCAACCTTTGTAAGAACAAAATAAACTTTGAAGAGTTGTATAGATATTTTCCTAGTGACCATGCCAGGCTATGTATACACATGCCTAGTGACAACTTAGACTCCATCTAAGCTTCCTCTTCTGTAAATCAGTCTTAGAAATTGACTGTCAGCTTTAGTGAATGCAGCTGGTATTTTCATCACTTTCCGTACTTGCCTTCTACAAAGAAAAACTACCATTTTGCAGGGGTTGCTGGGAAAAGAGAGAACTACAAGTCCTAACATTTGTCTTCCAAAGTTAACAGAAGAGGCAATATCTGCTGCTATTCTCTTTTATGCCTAGAGCTATTGGTCAGTCATTTAATACTAAACTTCCTACAGTTAAAGCTACCATAAGCCTCAACCCTGCCTGATTATTCCTTCACAGTTGCTTCACTAAAATGCCAGCAGCTGATTAACTCAATGCCATTACACAGGCTGACCTTCTCAAAATCATTAAATCGGTAAATAAAATTACTTCCTCCTCACTCAGCACCAACACAGTTCATTCTAGAATTTATTGATATTCTTTTCTTTCTCCATCTCTTCAGTTTAGATGCTTTAAAAAAAAAAAAAAAAAAAAGTTTGTACTAATGCTGGGATGAGATCTGGCCTACATCGTATTGTGCTTCCTATATTAAACTTACTCAATTGAAGCATTGCTCAGGGAAATATCAGTTGTCCAATCTGATCTTTTATTTCTCTGATTGTTTGTTTGGTTCAGGACCTCAAAGAATAGTTACAAGTCTTCAAGAATACCCTCTTTCATCCTGTGGGTTCTTGTTTTTATTCAAGGTCAGTGTTTGGTAGAGTAACCTCTTTGACACAATGTTTTATTTGTTTTGCGTTTAGCACTCAGAACATTTTTTTCCTCAATGCCCTAATTTTTCATCCTTAGCATTGCAATGGCATGTATCACCATCCTCTGTAGCAACAGACACGTCTTTGGCCAAATGGCCATCATTCAGCAAATAGCAGAAAATAAAGTATAACCTTTTTCCTTTGACTGTATCTCACTGTCATTCATTGGCTCACCTAGCAATGGCCTTATCTGCATCTTCACTTACCACCCTTTCTCTGAACTTTCACTCTACAGCTGCTACGACGTGGAAAAGCCTTTCTTTTAGCTTCATTGACTCTCCATCCATTTTCAAATCTCTTCATAAAATATTTTTCCACTTCCTATGGCTCTTAATTTCTTTCTCCCCATATCATTGTTTGCTATTTAATAGTTTAAGTAGTATTTAACTCTGTGGTGCATTTTCAGATGCCGTTTGTATGACAAATACTATACAAAGTATACTTATGATGTATTGTCTAACAAAAGTTCACCATGGTTGTCTTTGAGCAGTATAATCATGTTTGAAAGAAACTAAGTTCCTGGTTTGACTGAAGTGTACAATCTGAGAGGTTAGAAACTCTTTAGATCACGCAGAATTTTTCCACTCATAAATTATTCTCGTACTCTTTTTTCTTTTAATGCTATGTTGGCCATCATGTATTATTTAAAGCGAACCAGTGTAGATCTACTGGTCCATTTCTTTTATTCCACCAGAGTACCAGGTGAAAAGGAAAATATGGTTGCTTATCATAGTAATGTGAAATTCTTCTAAAAAGGAAACTGCCTTTCTGTTCCTTTAGCTATTTTAGCACTTTATTTTAAAATATGCAAGAAAGAAATGTAATAGTGAATGGCAGGGAGATATCTAGAAACTGTCTGTAAAGAGAGTGATTTACAAGCGCAGAAAGAGAGAGACTGGATGGTTCAGAGAATTATTAAAGGGTACTAGTGGACAGTGTAAGGGAAGCCTGAACTGTTACATGCCTTGTCTATAGAGAACAGCTTCTTGTGCTATGGAGGGAAAGTAGATTTTACTCTCAAACTTTCAATTCAGGTTGATTCATGAGCAGTAAATTCACTTAAAAACAAAAAGAATGGTCTTTAGCTGGGCTTTCCCTTTATGGATAACCCATTAAATAAACACAAAACCATTCATAACTTCTCAGGCTGCTCTGTGATTAAACCTTGTGCAGATAATGTGGAGCTGGGGGGTGGGAGGGGAGAAGGGATAAAGAGCTTCCCTTCCATCACCTTTGCACAAGGAGCAATCACAGTCAAAGTCACTGTGTTCTATCATCCCCTGGTCACAAGTCACCTCAAGATGGAGGCAAAACTGAGGCCCTGGCTCCCACTCAATACCAGGCATGGAAGTGGGAGCAAGCTGCACTGTACGCTATATGCACTATGCCTGAACTCTCTGAAGCTCTGGAAGAATTCATGCTCTCCTAAGGCAAGATGACTCTGTTAACCCCAGAGCATTTCTGTGCTTGTCAGAAACAATCCAATGCTCTAAGTCACTGCTGATTTAGTTGAGTGCCATCAGTGAGTTAGCAGCCACCTCTCCCTCAAAGTACCATGCTAACCTGTGGTGGTGGTGGTGGTGGTGGTGGTGGTGATGAAGAAACTGCCTTTAGGAGCCAGTACATTGTTGCTTAAGGACAAGAGATCATTATAGAATCTCACCAAACAATCATAGGTTCATAGACTTAAAGGCTAGAAGGGCCCATTAGTAGATCATCTAGTCTGACCTTATTCAGTAGAGTGGTTTGTCAGCAAGATAGTATATTCTTCCTCAGAGAAGCTCTGAAATCCAGCAAGTTCCATTAGCTTTTGAAAAGAATTGTCCATTAAAACAGGATTTGACAGGAGAAAAGTACTCCAGCGTCAGAACAAAGAAGGTGATGGTCATTGGCAGTTGCTACAGAATATTGTCTTTATGGCTTTAAGTGTCTTTCCAACTGCTAAGTTTGATTATGTGAACTTTAATCACACAGTATTCTTACCGTTTAAGGTACTGTGCAGGTATAAAGTCAGTGTGTTTTTTCCTTTGTTCTGTTTTAAGTAGAAGATGTAGAGAATTGTAAGGTTTAGGTCAGGTTTTAGAAGGAAAGTCCCTTTAAAAGAAATTAGATAGAAAGGCCAAAACTAGTGTGGTATGAATAAACTCTTTTAAAGTTTCTGCCTGCAAAATGATTGACCGCAATGAAAATAACAGATTGGTGATATTTCAATGCCTTTATTTGATACACATTTGTCATGATTCTTGCTTTGACATTCAACAAATATTGGAGAAAGAAACATATTCATAGAAATACAGACAGCTATATACCAAGGCTATGCATTTATTTTTCACAAGGTTCCTGCTGCAGTGTCATCTTATAAAACAGGAGATAATATGTGTGTCACACAGAAGGGGCATATGTTCTTTTCTCACAGCTTGTTGCTCAGAAGGAAAAACATTTTTGACAGATACAGGTCATGGAGTTTGCTCATTCTCTGGGGCCTTATTCCTCGCTTTTTGATTGGGCAGGTCTTCCACTTAGTTTCTTGTACTATATTTCTTTAATTTCTGGTCACTCAGTCTCTTAATATCATCTAATACAGTGCAAGATTGCCAATATCACCATGGCAAGTTTTCACCAAAGGCCTCCCTTTTACAGTTAGGAGAATTCATTCATCATCTCCCCTTTTATTGATCCTGCAAATTGTGAGAACATAGGATAGCTTTTTTTGAGATCCCATAATTTGATGTCTCATAGTCTGTTAAGAAACATATTCTCCTGTATGATTCTATAGGTCCTTTGTTTAAACCTTGGATGCACAAAGCCCTAGTTGGGATCCTATTAAATAGAAACTTTTTAGGAGGTCTGAATGATCCAACACACACTCTCTTAGGTCTGCAAGCAAGTTAAGTCAATCTCTGTGATTCTCCTAGTATGGGGTTTTTATAGATTTTAAGGCCAGAAGGGACCATTATGATGATCTAGTCGGACCTACTGCAAAACACAGGCCGAAGAACCTAATTTATGAATCAAGTTATTTTTATCAAAAAGTCTTGTGATACTAAGTTAAATACCTTACAATATATTCTGTCAACCAGACTTTTGATTTAATGAAAAATGATATCAAGTTTGTTTGAAAATACTTATATTCCATAAAACCATGCCATTAATTATGCTACCATCTTTCTATTCTTCACTGATTGTGTCCCATGTCAGCCTTTCCATGATCTTGCTTGGGATTGATGTCAGACTAATGGCACTTAGTTTCCTGAACTATCCATACAATGTTGTTGTTTTTTATTTTCAAGTCCTCTAAGTCTTCCCCAGTTTTCCAAGATTTGCTAAAAATGTACAATAATGGTTCGGCAAGCTTTTCAGTCAATTCTTCAAATAACCTAGGATGCAAGTTACTTGCCTATGCAGATTTTAAAAACAGATCACTTTAATAGTTGCTGTTTGATATCCTCCCTAGTTACTGATGAAATAGAAAGTATTTCATTATCACGAATATAAGTATTTATTCCTGCTTCTTTCTGAATAGAAAACAGAAATATTTGCCGAATACTTCTGCCTCCTCTGCATCATGATTGATAGTTTTATCATCCTTGTCTACTGTTGGATCTATACCATTGCTAGGGTTTTGTTTATCCTGAAATGTTTACTTTTTATTGTCCTTAACCCTACTATTCATAGATTTTTTTAATTGACACCTTAAGCTTCACTTATTCATTATCAGTATATCTCAACTGCAAATTTGTACTTACTGTTATCAACTTCGCCAATTCTTCATTTATTATATTTTTATTTTTATTTGTTTTATTTCTGCTTTTATTACCTCCCTTCTTAGCCAGCACAAAGAATCATCGAATCATAGAGTTGGAAGGGACCTCAGGAGGTCATCTAGTCCAACCCCCTGCTCAAAGCAGGACTAACCTCACCTAAATAATCCTAGCGAGGGTTTTGTCAAGCTGCAGCTTAAAAACTTATAAAGATGGAGATTCCACCACCTCCCTAGGTAACCCATTCCAGTGCTTCACCACCCTCCTAGTGAAAAACTTTTTCCTAATGTCCAACCTAGACCTCCCCCACCGCGCAACTTGAGACCGTTGCTCCTTGTTCTGTCGTCTGCCACCACTGAAAACAGACTAGCTCCATCCTCCCTGGAACCCCCTTTCAGCTAGTTAAAGGCTGCTATCAAATCCCCCCTCATTCTTCTCTTCTGCAGGCTAAACAAGCCTAGTTCCCTCAGCCTCTCCTCATAAGTCTTGTGCTCCAGCCCCCTAATCACTTTTGTTGCCCTCCGCTGGACTCTCTCAAACTTCTCCACATCCTTTTTGTGGTGGGAGGCCCTAAACTGGACACAATACTCCAAATGTGGCTTCACCAATGCCGAATAGAGGGGAATAATCACTTCCCTCGATCTGCTGGCAATGCTCCTACTAATGCAGCCCAATATGCTATTAGCCTTCTTGGCAACCAGGGCACACTGCTGACTCATATCCAGCTTTTTATCCATTGTTACCCCAGGTCCTTTTCTGCAGAACTGCTGCCTAGTTCGTCGGTCCCCAGTCTGTAGCTGTACCTTCCTAAGTGGAGGACTCTGCACTTGTCCTTGTTGAACCTCATCAGATTTCTTTTGGCCCAATCCTCCAGTTTGTTTAGGTCCTTCTGTATCCTATCCCTACCTTCCAGGGTATCTACCACTCCCCCTAGCTTAGTGTCATCTGCAAATTTGCTGAGGGTGCAATCTACCCCATCTTCCAGATCATTAATGAAGATGTTGAACAAAACTGGCCCCAGGACCGACCCCTGGGGCACTCCACTTGTGACCGGCTGCCAGCTAGACATGGAGCCATTGATAACTACTCGTTAAGCCTTATGCTCTAGCCAGTTCTCGATCCATTTTATAGTCCATTCATCCAACCCATACTTTTTTAACTTGCTGATAACAGTACTGTGAGAGACCGTATCAAAAGCTTTGCTAAAGTCAAGGTATATCACATCCACCGCTTTCCCCATATCCACCGAGCCAGTCACCTCTTCATAGAAAGCAATCAGGTTGGTCAGGCATGACTTTCCCTTGGTGAATCCATGTTGACTGTTTCTGATCACCTTCCTCTCTTCCAAGTGCCTTAAAATGGATTTCTTGAGGACCTGCTCCATGATTTTTCCAGGGATTTAGGTAAGGCTGACCAGTCTGTAGTTCCCTGGATCCTCTTTCCTCCCTTTTTTGAAGATGGGCACTATATTTGCTTTTTTCCAGTCCTCAGGGACCTCCCCCAGTTGCCACGAGCTTTCAAAGATAATAGCCAATGGCTCTGAAATCACCTCAGCCAACTCCCTCAGCACCCTCGGGTGCATTGCATCCGGCCCCATGGACTTGTGAATGTCTAATCCTTCTAAATAGTCTTGGACCTGTTCCTTCAGCACTGCAGGATGTTCACCTCCTTCCCATACTGTGCCGCCCAGTGCAGCAGTCTGGGAGCTGACCTTGTCTGTGAAGACAGAGGCAAAAAAGGCATTGAGTACCTCAGCTTTCTCCACATCCTCTGTCACTATGTTGCCTCCCCCATTCTGTAAGGGGCCCACACTTTTCCTAATCTTCCTCTTGTTGGTAACTTACCTGTAGAAACCCTTTTTGTTCCCCTTCACGTCCCTTGCTAGCTGCAACTCTAATTGTGCTTTGGCCTTCCTGATTTCATTACTGCACGTTCAAGCAGTATTTTTATACTCCTCCCTAGTCATCTGACCAAGCTTCCACTTCTTGTAAGCTTCTTTTTTGTGTTGAAGTTCACCAAAGACTTCTTTGTTAAGCCAAGCTGGATGCCTACCATATTTGCTATTCTTTCTACACATCAGGGTGGTTTGTTCCTGTGCCCTCAATAAGGTTTCTTTAAAATACAGCCAGCTCTCTTGGATTCCTTTCCCCCTCATATTAGCCTCCCAGGGGATCCTGCCCATCCACGCCCTGAGAGAGTCAAAGTCCGCTTTTCTGAAGTCCATGGTCCGTATCCTGCTGTTCTCCTTTCTTCCTTTTGTCAGGATCCTGAACTCGACCATCTCATGGTCACTGCTGCCTAGGTTGCCACCCACTTCTACTTCCCCTACCAAATCTTCTCTGTTTGTGAGCAGCAGGTCAAGAGAAGCATGGCTCCTAGTTGGTTGCTCCACCACTTGCACCAGGAAGTTGTCTGCGACACTCTCCAAAAACTTCCTGGATTGTTTGTGCTCTGCTGTATTGCTCTTCCAGCAGATGTCCGGGTAATTGAAGTCCCCCATGAGAATCAGGTCCTGTGAACTGGAAACTTTCCCTAGCCTTCTTTTATTATTTAATTGTTTTTGGAGTTTAATAAAGCATTCTTAAAAAACTATCCCAATTATCATTCATATTTTTAGGTTTAACTATTTACTCCCACTCAATTTTCCTCCTCATTGTTTTCAGTTCTGGGAAATTAGCCTTTTTAAATCACCCATCATAGGAACTACATTCTGTTTGCATGTAGCAAATAAAATTAGGTCATAATTTGCATCTAGGCAACCATTAATTTTCAGTTCAGTGAACAGTTCATCTTTATCCATCAGACTAAGGTTTAATACGGAATTGTCCCAATCAATAATTTTGTTTTAGAAAGTTATTTATAATTTTAAAATATTCCAAGGATGTTTTATGTTTTATAAGTGGCATCATGAGACCTCCAACTTATAGCCCCCAGATCGAAGCCCCTCACAACCTTCTTTCTACGCATTATAGATATTGCTATTTTGTATGGCACTACTTTCTTCTAACATTTCAAGCTAGAACTGAGAAATATGTCTGTGATTATTTTGAAACAGACTATAAGAAATGTTGATATCTTCACAACTGGTTTTTTAAAAAATGAATGGGGAATAAGAAAAAACAGTATTTGTCAATATGAGCTACATCTTTCTACATGATTCATCCTCACTTGACAGAACCTTAAATGCAGTGGATGATACTGAACAAGTAAGAAGCAACAGAATTTACTTAAGCCGTGTTTCTTTAAGATATTTCTTTATGATATTTCTTCCTTTCTAATATTCCATTAGGAAAAAAGACAATAATATCAATGGAATTTTTTGTCCCTTTTGAATATGTTTTGGTATTTTCCAGGGATACTCGCATGTATATAGATTTTTATTTTATAGAAGACATTTCTTTATTACTATTTTTCACTTTATAAAACAAAATACTGCGGAAAACTGACTGCATATACAGTAAGATTTTTATGCAATAGACCAAACTTTTGGAAATAATGTAGTTAATGTTAATGGGGAAACTATTCTTTTGTCCCTGTTAGTCAAGAGAAGGCAAAGATAGTTAATACATGTGGATGAAATCCTGACCCCTTTTAAGTCAATGACAAAACTCCCATTGACTTCAGTGAGGCCAGGATTTTACCTTCTATGCCCAATTCCCTCCTCATATCACAGAATCACAGAATCACAGAATATTAGAGTTGGAAGGGACCTCAGGAGGTCATCTAGTCCAACCCCCTGCTCAAAGCAGGACTAACCTCAGCTATATCATCCCAACCAGGGTTTTGTCAAGCCTCAGCTTAAAAACCTGTAAGGATGGAGATTCCACCACCTCCCTAGGTAACCCATTCCAATGCTTCACCACCCTCCTAGTAAAAAACTTTTTCCTAATGTCCAACCTAGACCTCCCCCTGCAACTTGAGACCGTTGCTCCTTGTTCTGTCATCTGCCACCACCGAGAACAGCCTAGCCCCATCCTCCCTAGAACCCCCTTTCAGGTAGTTAAAAGCCGCTATCAAATCCCCCCTCACTCTTCTCTTTTGCAGACTAAACAAGCCCAGTTCCCTCAGCCTCTCCTCATAAGTCCTGTGCTCCAGCCCCCTAATCATTTTGGTTGCCCTCCGCTGCACTCTCTCCAAATTGTCCACATCTTTTTTGTAGTGGGGGGCCCAAAACTGGACACAGTATTCTAAATGCGGCCTCACCAATGCCGAATAGAGGGGAATAATCACTTCCCGTGACCTGCTGGCAATGCCCCTCCTAATGCAGCCCAATATTCCATTAGCCTTCTTGACAACCAGGGCACACTGCTGACTCATATCCAGCTTTTTATCCACCGTTACCCCCAGGTCCTTTTCTGCAGAGCTGCTGCCCAGCTCGTCGGTCCCCAGTCTATAGCTGTGCATGGGATTCTTCCTTCCTAAGTGGAGGACTCTGCACTTATCTTTGTTGAACCTCATTAGATTTCTTTTGGCCCAATCCTCCAGTTTGTTTAGGTCACTCTGTATCCTATCCCTACCTTGCAGGGTATCTACCACTCCCCCCAGCTTAGTGTCGTCCGCAAACTTGCTGAGGGTGCAATCTACCCCATCCTCCAGATCATTAATAAAGATGTTGAACAAAACCGGCCCCAGGACCGACCCCTGGGGAACTCCGCTTGTGACCGGTTGCCAGCTAGACATGGAGCCATTGATCACTACTCGTTGAGCCCTATGCTCTAGCCAGTTCACTATCCATTTTATAGTCCATTCATCCAACCCATACTTCTTTAACTTGCTGATAAGAATACTGTGAGAAACCGTATCAAAAGCTTTGCTAAAGTCAAGGTATATCACATCCACCGCCTTCCCCACATCCACAGAGCCAGTCACCTCATCATAGAAAGCAATCAGGTTGGTCAGGCATGACTTTCCCTTGGTGAATCCGTGTTGACTGTTCCTGATCACCTTCCTCTCTTCCAAGTGCCTTAAAATGGATTCCTTAAGGACCTGCTCCATGATCTTTCCAGGGATTGAGGTGAGGCTGACCGGTCTGTAGTTCCCCGGATCCTCTTTCCTCCCTTTTTTGAAGATGGGCACTATATTTGCTTTTTTCCAGTCCTCAGGGACCTCCCCTGTTGCCACGAGCTTTCAAAGATAATAGCCAATGGCTCTGAAATCACCTCAGCCAACTCCCTCAGCACCCTCGGGTGCATTGCATCCGGCCCCATGGACTTGTGAATGTCCAATCCTTCTAAATAGTCTTGAACCTGTTCCTTCAGCACTGCGGGATGTTTGCCTCCTTCCCATTCTGTGCCACCCAGTACAGCAGTCTGGGAGCTGATCTTGTCTGTGAAGACAGAGGCAAAAAAGGCATTGAGTACCTCAGCTTTCTCCACATCCTCCGTCACTAGGTCGCCTCCCTCTTTCTTTAAGGGGCCTACACTTTCCCGAATCTTCCTCTTGTTGGCAACATGCCTGTAGAAACCCTTCTTGTTCCCCTTCACGTCCCTTGCTAGCTGCAACTCCAATTGTGCTTTGGCCTTCCTGATTTCATTCCTGCACGTTCGAGCAGTGTTTATATAATCCTCCCTAGTCATCTGACCAAGCTTCCACTTCTTGTAAGCTTCTTTTTTGCGTTTAAGTTCGCCAAAGACTTCTTTATTAAGCCAAGCTGGACGCCTACCATATTTGCTATTCTTTCTGCACATCGGGATGGTTTGCTCTTGTGCCCTCAATAAGGTCTCCTTAAAATACAGCCAGCTCTCTTGGGTTCCTTTCCCCCTCATATTAGCCTCCCAGGGAATCCTGCCCATCAGTTCCCTGAGGGAATCAAAGTCCGCTTTTCTGAAGTCCATGGTCCGTATCCTGCTGTTCCCCTTTCTTCCTTTCATCAGGATCCTGAACTCGACCATCTCATGGTCACTGCTGCCTAGGTTGCCACCCACTTCTACTTCCCCTACCAAATCTTCCCTGTTTGTGAGCAGCAGGTCAAGAGAAGCACGGCCCCTAGTTGGTTGCTCCAGCACTTGCACCAGGAAATTGTCAGCGACACTCTCCAAAAACTTCCTGGATTGTTTGTGCTCTGCTGTATTGCTCTTCCAGCAGATGTCAGGGTGATTGAAGTCTCCCATGAGAATCAGGCCCTGTGAACTGGAAACTTTCCCCAGTTGAGTAAAGAAAGCCTCATCTACCTCATCCTCCTGGTCTGGTGGTCTGTAACAGACACCCACCACGACATCACACTTATTGTTCTTGCTTCTAAGCTTAACCCACATGGGTGTAATTTTTTTTTTGAGTTCAATGGAAACTAAACCCTGGTATGAGAAAGCAAAATTGGACCTAAAGTACATAGAATTTTTAGAACAAAGAACTGGGGAACTCTCTCTAAAGCAAAGTATGTGCTAAAGTGTTTTTGCTGATTCAAGGCCTTAATCTTTGACACGCTTTCTCGTGATATTTTTTTTATATAATACCGAGTTTCTGTCCATTTATTTGCACTGATCCTTGATAACATTTCCATGTTTGCACCTATGCTAACAGACAATTGTTAGTTGCACAGCTACGTCATTCCTATAATGATCCAGTTAGAAGGGTCTTTCACTGACACAGTATGTATAGCAGCACAGACTTTCTACTATAGACTACTTCATTTTGAATTACCTAAAAACATGAAACACAGCTATGGTAGTGATGTTTAGCTTGAGGCGGTTAATTTAATAAACTATTCCATATAACTGCATTGATGTGACTGAAGAAAGTCAAGGTGTTGTCTCATTAATTCATCTTGGTAAATATTGTACTTCAGATATAAAATTTCACATTTGACCACATTTTTGTTTGTGATCTTGAGGTTACCAATTGTTCATATTTGTTCCATGGTCTCCTTTGCTTATACATTCTTATATTCTATTGATTAGTATAAATCATAGCTCTCTTTTATTGTTTCCCTCTAAATTATATTAAATATGATTAATAACTTGGTGGACATCATCCAGTCAGTGTAGTTATTGATTTATTAATTTAAGCTAAGTACACAATTTAAAAATACAGTACTTCCCTTAATTGTCACAGGTTTGAGATTTTTTTTAGCTTTGTCTCCTGTCTATTCCCCTATTAAGGATGAAGGAATTTGCATAGTAATCTAGTTTACATCTAATGGAAATTATGAATGTAAAATCCTTGAACAATAATCTCTACATATTGCTGGGAGTGTACTTGATTCTTTCTTTATTTTATGTGTTGTTATTTGTGATGGAATAATATGTAGTGGCTCCAAAGGATCAGTGCTCCAATATGGGCAGGCACTGTACAAACATAGTAGAGACAATCGACCTCAAAGAGTGTAAAATCTAAGTTTGACAGATGCAACAAATGTAAAGGGTGAGGGAAGGGGGATTGGGCAACAGTAATAGAAAACATTGTAGTATAGACAAATTAGGTGTACAAATTATGCAAAGCATTTCTATTTTTGTTTTTAATAGCTGTCCCAGGTAATTCTGCCTGCCTAACCATTATCAGATAGTAGTGTTCCGTCAGCATCATGATATAACTGGATCTTGAGGAGGACAGTATAATGATTTTGTAGGAGGACAGGATAATGATCTCCCTGTTTACATATTTCATTACTACCATCAAAAGGTTGAGTCACAATGATCCATCTTCCAGCTGAGAAGAAGAGCACCCAGTGCTTTCAGAGGGGCAGTGAGCACTGACTGAAAGAAGACAATAGCAGGATGGGGGTCATTCAAAAGTACTGATGTTCTCCTGGATATATTGTGCAACTTTGAAGTAAAGCTGCTCTCTAATTGCTCTCTGTAGCCTGTTTTCAGTGAAAATAAGACCAAAACATGCAATGGAACGCATGCTTAGATATCATTAACCATAGTGATTATTCATCTATAACCTCAGTTAATCTGGTCTAATATTTTAGAGACTAATTGAGTTGCTAATTCCTTCATACCATCTCTCAAGTAATAATCAGCAAGTGAGATGTGTTAATAAATTTTTGGTGCCTAGATACCTCAGTGATGGGTGCCATAGAGATATCTAAGATAGGTAGATATTGCCATTTTACAGATGTCATAACTATCCTGTAAGAGTGTCGGTGGTTGAACTTATTTAATCAAACCCGTATAAATGGTACTATGATATTGTACACAAATGATCCAAAATATTATGAGCCAGATTCTTGGCTGGTGTAAATAGGCATATTTACAGTGACTGCAGTATGACTATGCCAATTTATATAAGCTGAGGAGCTGTCCTTGTATCTTTCAGTAATATTACTACACTGTTTCAGGCCTTTACAGTTGAGCTTTGTGTTACTTTTTTGAGGTACTAGCTCTTTTTCCCACACTGAAACCCTCTTTTCCTACCATCCTGCTCATAATTACAATGAACTCATGAGGTGTAGTGTGTGTGTGTGTGTGTGTGTGTGTGTGTGTGTGTGTGTGTGTGTGTGTGTGTGTGTAAAAATATAAAAATGGTAAATATAACTCAAGATCTGATGGTCAAAGGTGCTGAGTATCTATAATCCCATGTGACATCAATAGGAGCTCAGTACTTCTAAAAATCAAGCCCTAATTCTTTGCATCCTTTTTTCATCAATAAGATCTTGCCAGCTACTACAAAGCATAGAATAAATGTTCTTCCTTTTCTATTTTATTAAAATTGAAAGGATAATATGAGCAAATCAAGATTTTTGTAAGTGTGAAATAAATGGTTCTGGGACACTAGTAAGATTGATTGATTTGCTGCTCCAACTGAAATTGTTTTGTTACTACCTTTACAGCAGGTACAATTCAGTTTAATTAAAGGATAAACAAATACAACTTTGCCATTTTTCCACTTTCCAAAATTCATGTTGTCCTCAGAAGGCAACATGATTCATATTTGATTATATAAATATCAAAAGCCTGGTTCTCCTCTCAGTCACTGTGGTGTAGAGTGCACTCCATTCTGACATGAGTTTTAATTTATAAAATAGCCATCCAGGTTAATGCTACTTACTTCTGCCTATGTGTGTTTCTGCACTGAGAAGGTGGGTGGATATGTAAAGTTTCAGTGGTTTAGTTCTGACCCTTGCATCTGTAATCATGTAACAATAAAATCAACAGATTTAGAAGCATCCTCTGCTCAAAGATACTGAGCCAGGTGTCCCAAATCTTAAAGAGCAGCAAGTAAAGCTTTTAAAGTTTAGGAATGGAGTGAGGATTCTTGGCAGATCATGATGTATTAATCCTAACCTGCCCTAGCTTCAGAACAAGTAACAACAATTATTCTCTGGTAGTACTACCAGTTATTGAAACATCTAGTAAAAGACTGAAATAAACAAACCCGACTGACTCTTAAACACTCTGCCCATTTTTTTCTAGGAAGATCAGTCCCTGAAAAAGTATAAACAATGCTGGCTGCATTTGTTTATAGTAAGTCACTTGTATTCTTCATCGTCCTTTGTCACCATATCCATCAGTCCCATTTGCATTTGTAGAGAAAAGGGTTTTGTTCATCACATTTGATATGAAACACATTTTTTGTTCACTTCTGACATTTTGAAGAAAATATACCCAAAGGCAAGAACATCAGCTACTGTTTTGAAGGTCTCGGGTAAACTATTATTTATGTGAATTTTTCTGGGTCTAGTCCATGTTTTAAAGGGCATTATTGCCACACTGAGAAACATGCTTAGGAAAATATATCATCTCAACCTTATCTGCCTTCCTGATGAAGGGAGGGAGGGGAAAAACCTCCTGAAACCAATGAATGTAGACAGCACAGTTGAAAAACACGGTTTTGGAACACAAAGCAGTAAAGTCTTCTTCCTCGGTCTGTTTTGTTTTTTTTATTTCAGAATTTTTTCTGCTAAAATAAACATACATCAATGTTTATATATAGAGATAGTTGTATGTTTATTTAAGCAGAAATAAAATAAAATGCCAAGGCATTCTACAATAATTACCCAACACTGTAAGTTAAAATAGTGTTTGAACTTCAAGACCCATATTTCCTTAAGTTTTTTGTGATTTTAATTAACTCAGTTTTTGGGTACCCAGATTGAGTTTTCCTCACGTGTTTAGTAATAGTTACCACACAAAGTTATTGTGGGGCTAAATCAACTAATGCTAATAGGGTACTTTAGAGTTGTTCAGGTTGAAGTTGGTATTTAAGCGCAAAGTCTATTATTAATTCTTGGTAGATGATGGTGATGTAAGTAAAGTTGCATTAACTAAACATATCTAACTGGGCAGGGATTTCTGTAAAGCTATGAATAAAGCTATGCATTCATTAGTTTTAATTTATTTTTATTTACATAAAAAATGTGTATTCCAAGGCTCAAGAGATTTGCAGATGTATAGATTAACCTTTTTTTCCCCCTAACTATTTGAATTTCACTTGAGCATTGGGTTATAGGATACACATACATACCTGAAAAGCAAATCCCTGAGTTTCATCTGGTTTACAGTTATTTCCACTGAGTTTTGCATGGCCTCTTTTCTGAAGCCATAAATAGGCTTAGGCTGGGATTTCCACAAAATTATGCGCAGTATTCATTGAGTCTAAGCAAACATATGTTTGGAGACTTTTCATGAAAGCAGCAGCAAAGTGAATAGAAAGTTCTGCACACCTTTCCTCAAAATTCCCCATCATATCTCATGGAGATAATTGCTAGAATGTTCTATGTGCAAACATTTATCTTGAATAAAGCATTCCTCTACTCATTTTCACTCTAAATGAATTCCAGACTGATTTTACCTGAAGCATCTCCAATTCTAATTAAAACCCATACGCTATTACCTGAAAAGTTAGAGGATCTGTGTATCGGGGAGTACAAATAAATGCAGTCCCTTCTAAAAACAGCATGCAAAAATATGGGCAGTTAACAACACTCTGAAGCCATATTTTACTCGGAGCAAGGAGAAATGGTAGCTCATTCTGTAATATAGCCAGCTATTCTAATTAAATGTGCTCTCAGCCCCACATCTGTCTTTGTAATGAACTGCATCATTGCTTTATGTTTAAAATTAATGTTGATAACCCATGAATGATATTTGTAATGCTGCTGATACAATATCCAGATTTCATCATCTTCAGAATTGCTGCAATAAAGGCAGATAATCTCCCACCCACTTTGCTTGCTATTATTTAAAAATCAGATATGTCAAGTCTGTATTGTGCAATCTCTCCAGTCACATCCAGCCTATTCTTTGATAACACACAGGAAATATGATTTCATGTGGGATTTAGGACATCTACTAGTGGGTATTGTTAGCTTTAGAAATTGAGAATATCAATAGTGATGGAAAGTGGACAATAGTATTTGTCAATACCATGAATAATCCAGTGCGACAGGATTTGAAATTTCCATACCAGTATTAGCACAATTTATTCATAACCTGTGTGTGTTACTTTATAAAATACTCATTTCTGTATGGCCATGTTATCACAATTGGTCAATTATCACCTTATCGGTATACCTATTTTGTTCAAATTCCAAAAAAGGTAATCACATATTATAAAATCTATTTGATCCTGAATTAAGGCTGGCTGTCCTTTTTACCCACTGAAAGGATTTTCCATACTTTTTATTAGTCCATGTCAATAACATAGTCACAATATTAGCTGTGATTTGCTCCTACCTGCAGAACTATGCATTTCCCCTTCCTCAGGATAAAACCACAGTCTATCCATTTATTTACAATTATATTTGAAAATGCTTTTTCTTGCTATGTTCACCTGTTGCCATGGTTTTTAAAACCCAAAGCTCTTGGTAACTATTACTCCTGGCAAGGTGATGGCAGGAAATAAATCAATGGAGACAGGTCCGCCTGACCCGTAGATGACTGTCATAAACAGTACACTACGAGAGTGCTTTCACTTAAAGCTGCACCTTATTTCGTTTGAAGCCTTTTCACACGTCTGCAACAGGTTAGTAAAACACCTCAAATACAATAGTTGCCCAAGTCTAGAGTGGTCTTTGAGTAGCACAACAACAGCCATTCAATTGGCCATTCATTTGTCTGTGGTTGGGGAGTCTCAGATGTGTCCACAAGGTGATTGAACTACCCAAACTTCCCCCCCATATTTATTCTTGTTAGTGCAACAATAAAATGTCAATCAAAAGAACTTGTTAAGCAAAACAATTTCAAAGATTAAGCAAGAGGTTTTCTGAGATGATTAATTAGTTACTTATGTTTTTGCAGTATCCGCATGTCTTGAGGCCCCTGACAAATACATCCTAAAGGGCAAATATAGATAAGCTTCCTGTTTTTTCTAAAACACAGACCTCAGCAATTCCAACTGAGACCTTATCAGGAGGGACGCAGCATCAGGTCCCCCTTTTCATGGTCACCCTCCCCTCCTGGCTTAGTTATGCTAAGGCTGCTGGGCAGGACCACTACAGGCCTACTGACTTGGCTACTTTTGGCAATAAGCATGATAATCGATATTCCAATTAATGGTAGCTGTCCAGGCATTTTGTTTGTCTGCCAAGATCTCCCCATACACACCCAAGTCTATCAGTATTGAGTATGCTGGCAGTCAATAGCAAGTAATAAATGATTTTCAGTGACTAAAATTCCTGGAACACTGCTTTTAAATGGCAGAAGAATATGTTGGATTCTTATAGGCTGTTGACTCTTGTTTTGGCATTTGACAGCCTACATGTAATCATGGCTGGCACTTAATATCTTCTAAGTGGTGAACAAACATTAATCCTAAAAACCATCAGTGAGATAGATAACTAAATATTTCCCATTCTGAAGACAGGGAAACAAACCATACAATGAGATTGTGGCAGAGGCTCAGGTCCCACTAGTCCTACACTGAGTCTTCTAGATCATGCCACTCTGATGGAGAAGGTTTCTATGGGAATTATCAAAACCATTTACCGGGTGATAAAGCATGAGTATAAATAATAGAGAAACCTTCTTTGCCATATTTTTTGTGTTAAACTCTCTCTCAAAATTTTGGTGTAAAAGAAATGTTGTCCATTGTCAGATGAATTATTACGGCATGGAACAAAAAAAAGCAACATTAAAATTCTGTGGACATTTTTATTAGGAGAGGGAGAATCTGAATGATTTTTCGCTTAAATATATGTGTATACCGAACATAAGAAACTCGAAGAAATTTCTAAGTGGTATAAATAGCTAATGAACCATAAACTTTTTAAAACTCTGGTTCTGTGGTCTCTGTGCAGAGCAACTACTAATAGACAGGCAGGCTAAATAATCAAATCCAAGCGTGAGGATGCTGATGTATCTATTGGTAATGAAGGCATATGTATTTATGCATTAAAATATTTACCTGGCACCTATCATCACAGAAACTGGGTGCCTTACATCAATTTATGTAAGGAATCAAAACAAAATGTCTTTTTCAAAATGAAAAACGTAATAACAGAATCCGTATTTGCAGTTATCAGAATGATCTAATAATTAATTAAAAGTTTAACCAAAGAAATAAATCCTACATAATGACTCAAAGTTCACCAGACTTGGGCTCTAGTAGATTACTAAATGGAATGTGTGCCAAAGGTGTAGCTATGCCACCAAGACCAACCTAGCAGGTCACAACTATGGGTTATATGTCAGAGAGAAAATGCATCAGCCATTACTACTGTTTGCCTTCTTGAAAAGAGAGGGGGAAAATAACAATTGAAACTAATGGAAAGTTGACAACACGATAGAAAAATGCAATCTGGAACAGTGAAAGTGTGTGAAGTCTTATCTCTGATAATCTGGTCCCAAACAATTTAGTTCTTTAAAAAATCATGAACTTGATGTGGAATTGAACAGGTTGTCGTCATGGTTTATAGGTGTTGTGTCATAAATGGCTTGCCTCACTGAAAGATGAGCTGTCACATTCTCCACAGCTTCCAGATGCTTTTCCAGGGTGGCCTGTCTACGGCTCCCTGCAATAATCTATTTACAAATAGCACAAATCACTGTGGTGAGATTCATGTTAAAGAAGACAAGTTTCAATCTCTGGTCCTGGCAAAGATGAAAGAAGGCATTAATTGCCATTACCTCCACCATGTGGAAATTCAGGGCAACAGTGGTTCCAATATGACAATGAAATTATGAACTGTATTATCTAAGCTCTTGCATAATCTTCCAAAAGAAGGCACCATCATAGTCCTGAACCTATCCCTCTAAATGCTTCCTCCACTCATCCTCAATACATCCATTATATCCTGGCTATTACTAAGCCAGTGAGCTCCCATCAATTCCATACCTCTGTCAAAACACAGAGACTGTTTTATGAAAAAGATGATATAGAGCTAATCATATGGATGAGAGTGCAGGCCAAATGGTATAACTGTTTGCTCTGTGGTTATGGGGAGGATGAACATTGAACAGGAAGGGTGAACACTGAACATAAGCTCTCTGGAGAAGGAAAAGTTTGCTTGCTTTTATTGTCCTCCACAAGAAAGCCATAAACAGTCTACAGTAATGGGCCTAAAGCTTCCCTTCTGGTCTTCAGCTGATAGACCCAAGGTTCCAGTTGACAGGCTGTGGGAAGCACCTTCCTAGCACTCCTAAGACCTTCCCGATAGAAGAATAGGAAATTCAGCAGGAAGTGATACCTTGTGTTGCAATAGTATTATTCCCATGATACCAGCCAAAACATATTGGCTCTTTGATCAGTATCTGTTCATCCAAGTAGAATACAATTCCTCACAGGAGGAACTAGGCTCTGTGAAAGAGCTAAGGTATGCCATCCTCTGGATAACTATCTAAATGATCTGGGAGCTGAATGGATGATAAATTATGTGTATACACATGTTGATAGCTTGCCTGCCCAATTTTACCCCACACAAATCACTTGCAGGCATGTGGCTTCTCTCTGCACAGGAACCTATATGAGGGTCACCTGTTTGCTACCCAATGATCCCTCCCTCCCTCAAGATTACAGGTGGCACCTCTGCTTGTTGAGGCTGATGTCCCATCATCTCCACCACGTCTGAACTAATCGTCCTCCAGAAAAGGAGTTATCTGAGGTTGGTCTTGAATATAGGTCTTGTGTGTAGTGAAATTCAGAGCTGTCACTGATCTGGCCCCACCAAATTATTTTTATTGTGGAAAAACAGAACTTTTTCAGAATTTTTTTTTTCAGAAACTTTTGCTTTCTAAGCAAGTACAGCATTTCATACAAGAAAAAATTATATGAACTTTTTGTTTGAAGTAACTGGAGGCACAGTGCAGATTCGGCTCCTGATTTCCTTTGAAAAAGTGGAGATTAATGAAAATATAGAGTGGGATATAGTTAGGCGATGGTGAATTTATGCAGAGAATTTTAATTTCTCTATCTGTCTCTTTCAGTATCTGTCTCTGTCACACACACACTGCATCCCCTGTTGTCTTGCCCTTAAATCTGTAAAATGTTGCAAAGGATGAGATAAATGGAAGTATTATAGTAAATCAAAGTGAAGTGGTGTTAAAAAGTTCCTTTATTTCAGTTTGCCCCAGATATCATGGCATTCTAGCTAAAACATGCTAAAACATAATGGGCTCAATATTTTTTAACAGACATCAGCCAGGTGAACTTTTCTCAAGTGAAGTGGTGAAATAGGTGAGCAGAATTCTTCACCTGAAGCTCCTCTTGTTGCTATGCACTAGAACAGCCATTCCTTATGAACCATAAGAACTCAATGAACATTGATGTCACCAGGTTCAAGTATAAAATAATTTTCAAGAACTAAGTGCATTTGCAGTGTAGCATGGTGTGGAAAAGGGAATGGTCAGGTCATGGGTTTTAAGATGCCATTGTAAGAGTGTCTTCCAGTGTTGAAAAGCTGAATACAGTCCCCACTGAATTGTCCAGAGGCAGTTTTACCTTTTGGCTCACTCAGGAAAGCTTCCACCTTTGGACAAAAAGAGTTCCTGTTTGAATCTCAGCTGTTAAAAAATACACACAAATGTGCCTGTCCAACCAGTGAATGAAGACTTCTGCTAACTGTTGTGTGTAGCTCTAGCCACATACAAAAAGCATCCAAAGTAAACATGGAATAGATAAATGGGAAGCAACTAATACCACGTCTACACTGCAATTCTGGGTTATTAAGTTCTCTAGAAGTGCCTTAATACAGTTTAAGCATGGTATGGCATTGTAGTGGAAATACTACAAATACTGTAAATCATTTTTTTAGTTGTATTTGTGAATTATGCTGTGGCCTTGGACTTTATTGGGGCTGAAACACTTTTTGGAAATACATTTAAAACATGCTTTGGTCCTGTCTGTGCTGCAAGTTACGTATCAATAGATATCCAGGCACTTCACCACAATATTTATTTATCCTCACAACACACATGGGAGGTAAGGAAGTCCTGTTATTCCCATTTTATAGGTGGGAGGCTGTGGCACAGAGAGACTGACTTGTCCAAGATCAACAGGAAGTCTGTGGCAGAGTAGGAAATTGAACCTGGTTTTCCCGCATCTTAGGCAAGTACCCTAAAACCACTAAGATATTGGGGGGGGAGAGAGGTGGGGAAAGAATGGTTTAGTTATGCTGAGAGATACAGTGGTGTAACCAAGTTCCGCAATATGGTGGAAATTAGAATGTGTCACAAAGTATGCCAGCAAGTTAAGACAGTCTAAGAGGAGATCAAAATGAAGTACTGACATTTTGCAATATTTACTTGCCTATCTTTAACTTTTCTGTTGAATCATAAAATTGAAGTTTTCCTTGTGGTCATCGGTGAATCACTGATATTTTTCCTAAGAGTAGAACTATTAGGACTGTTTTCTTGTTACTAGCTTCAATGACTACATTCTGCCTGCCTTAAGTCTCCATATGGTTTTCAAACACATATAATATTCCTCTTGTTGTGCAGTATTGATGTGTTCTGTTTAACAGTGGCTGCTGTTATATAAATGACGGCACTTCAGTTGAAGGTGAAATTAATCCTGCCTACAACTGTTAGCATTAAAAAGTCAGCATGTGCAAAAGCATGCCACATAGTTTTCATACAGTTATTTCCTATAATAAGTACTGATGGAATCTGGGATTTCGCGTACCACTGGTTGATAATCCTGGTAAATATTTCCTTTTTAAAGGCAATAATTTTGGACAAGTTATTTTAGGGGGAGCTCTGAATTTAAAGCCAAAGCCTCATAGGGCAAATGCATTGTAAAAAGGTTCACAAATTCTCCACTGTCTAATCCATATGTTTATAAGGGCCTCATCACTGAAGTATCTGACACTCTTAAGAACTTAAAAAGAGAAATAACAATCTCTCTCCCCAACCTGGGTGAGAAATAACTCGATTAGTTTACAGAGAGAGAATTTATTGAGGAGAAAGTCAGAGGCTAATTTTACTCGTACTTCTGTGTACACTGAGGTCTGTGATCATTTCTGCCTCTTGTACAAATGAGTTCCATTGTCTAGGTCCTGCTCATGTAAATTCTGCATCCCACATTCATGAGCTTCTCCTGTATAAGTCAGCAGTCTCATTGTTGCTGTGGAATATGGCTGTTGTGGGAGGTCATGGTTTTGGAGGGACAGGTGATCTCTGTGAACTAGGGCCAAAGGCCAATCGTATGAAGAGCTTTCAATAGCAGCATAGAAACAGTGTAGATGGACACTTCAGTCGGGAGCCAGTGCAGAGCATGGAAAAATAGGGTGCTGTTTTCATAGCAACATGTGTTGTTAAGAAGATAGGCTACTGCATTTGTAGGTTCTTTCTGCATCAAAGGTGCAATATAAGTGTGTATTGATATTGTTAACCATGCATTTTGTGAAAATGATCTGGGAAGGAAGTCCTTCCCCTTCAATCTTGTCCATTTCTCTGGGCATAGTGGAGCAATTAGCCATCCAATGTAATAAGGTAGAAAAGGAAAGGCATGTACAACCTGTACTAACATCACAACATGTACGTTGACTGCATTCCATTTTTTTAAACCAGCTTGGCGCGCGCACAAAAATTGGCTCCAAGAATTGAGTTATTTGAATTATTTTCATTGAGTCCTATAAATTAATATAATCCACACTCAGTACAAGAACATTATTTCATAGTAAAATTCTCTTTTTAACTCTCCTTTTATGTCATGCATTCACTAGTATTTTTCTTCCATCTCATGCATGATAACCCTACGTTTCATATGTTATAGATTTCCAATTCAAAACCGGTAATAGCTAATATTTTTCTTTCATGATATGGATTTTTCTTTACTTCAGAATTTTAGTAATCAGTTCTGTCAGCAGATCTCCTGGTTTAAATTGTAGTTTGTATTCAACTGGGAACCATATATTCTTCTGTCTGTAAGAACTGTCATTATCTTGTAAACCACCCTCACTTTTTCATTTAAATTTGTAGCATTTTGCCCTTGTCCCCTGTCATTCAGGGATAGCTTATTTGTGTAGCTTTGCTATTTATGATAAATATATTGCTAGGAATAATTTATCTTTGTACTTGAACAAATTGCAATATACTTTCACTGCTCCTGCATAGACATTCCTTCTATTTGTAACTATGATTTCTGATTTAGTCTCTCCAATATAAGTAATACATTTGTGCATAATTTAAATGTGACCTCTCTTTACAAGACTGGTGGCTCAGCGTAAGGATCTCTTTGAATAATTTATAAAACATCAAGAGGGTTTTGGTAGAAGATGTTTCTCTTTTGATCTGTTAGTTCATAAAAGTTTGGTCATAACCTGTTTTGACAGCGGTTTGAGGGTCCAGGCTTGTCAAGAATCTTTCGACATAATGCACAGAGACAGTACCCTGAGAAACTGGAGGTAGTGTATGTAACGATCTTGAGGGTTTATTAAAGACCACGCTGTTGAATGACCAAGGACTAGAACTTTAATAACACAGACGGGACTGATTCCCAGGTGTGCAGTTGGGAACATCCATGTTAGATCTGATGTCGGGCACATCTCCCAATTCACACAACACTGTGGGCCCTACAAACAATCATCCTAATTATCCACTGCCCTGGTAGCATTTACTCGCCCTTCTCATAAGTGCACAAAACTACACAAAGGGTGAGGTAGAGAATGAGGCCCATAAGATCCCACTGTTAAGAGATGTGGTAGCACTAGATTAGTCCATGTTTCTCTATTTCTCTTCCTCTCAATCCATCCTGCTGCTTCTTTTGTGTTCTAAAATGAAGAGGCATAGAAGGGGAAATTGACAGAAGGAAGGAAGGAAGAAAGAAGACCTGTAAGGTTCAGTAAATTTAGGGATAAGTATCTGGAGCCTATCTGAACCCTTATTTTAGAATCAATATCAAATGTGTATACAGACATGAACAGAGTTCAACTTTGGTAGGTTTAAAATCCTTTAGAGACTAAGGCTAGAAACCAGTACCCATATACTCGGAAACATTCAGACACGGGGGCGTGCACAAGGGCGGGTGCAGAACTCCTCCAGTTTCCAAGGCTGGGGCAGGGGCACAGAACGTGCCCCTCCAAAAAGAGTGAAATATTTATTCCTCTGCATGCCCTTCAGGTGTGCAAAAAAAAAAAAAAAACCCCAATGAAACAAACAGAAAAACACCAAAACCACAAATCAGCAATCCAAAACTTAAATATTACATTTCTACTTCCCATACTGTCAGTTCCTGAATTATTAGTTCTTCATGTATTTGCCAGTGCACATAAGAGAGGGAGAGAGAAACAGAGAGAGAGGGCGAGAGCTACTATGAGATAGTGAGGACAATGGTTTCTATTTTTATTTTATCTGGTTTCTATGGTTTCTATTGTTGGTTTATCTGCTTTTAATCAGTGCATAGGTTAATTCACAGTTGAAGGTACATATAGTAACTGGCATAATTAGGAGACTATGTAACACACAACACTTATTAGAAATTCTCAGAAAAGGGAACAACATTGCCAGTTCTTTTATGTATCAGTTCACGTTACAATATCAGCCTTCATGATTTTTCAGGGATAGCAGAAACTACTATTCAAATTTTCCAATCCCTGTGACTGACAGTGTGAGCCTGAACCTGTTGCCATTGAAGTCAACTGCAAAACTTTCATTTAGGTCAATGGGAGCAGGATCAAGGGACTTTTTGTGTCGTACATTATCACAAGTGACATTCCTCACATTACTGAAATAATTTAGTCACCATCAGGGCAATAGCACTTGTATTCCCTCTCCTTGGTCCCTCATGGGCATGCCCTCTATTCTCCCAGCTCCTGATCTCTGTTAGGTGGAGGTCTGCATCTCTCTTCCTCTTGACCAAGGATTATTCCAGGCTGCACAGTTTCTTTCCTGCACTGTGAAATCCCCAGCAAGCCAGTCTACCAGACAGGCTGACAAGTACACTTTGCTTTCTCTCTGAAGGCTTATGAACAGCGTAATTACCAACAGTTATAATTTATCATCTCTTTATAAGCAAACATATTTATTTTTTAAGGAAAAAGCATTACATAGGTTCTTTTATTGTTTTCAATATGTGTTCTATGTGCATGTTGATAAGCATATCAGAGATCACCCCTTGCTACCCCACCCCAACTCCAATAAGGGCTCGGGTAGGAGGCACTCCTTCAAACCCCAACAAGAGGTTTTTCTGTGATTATAAATTCGTAACAGCCTCAGCTCAGAACTGGCATCCAGACTGGGTTAGATCAGTTTGTTTCTTCATACGGTTTGGGCCTTTAATCTCTAGCCTTCAGGAACAGATAATCAACGGATAATCACTCTCTTCTCTGGGCGTAGCTTTAAAAGCCTGGGTTTTTGCATAACCAGAGGTGGAAATATGGATTCACCTCCCCTTAGATATTTCCTAGAAATTCCACTTAACACATGTTGTCCCAAAAGACTATTCTTGTTCAGTGTAGTTCTTTGATCATCCAAGCCCACAGTAATATATAACCTTTGCATTTAATACAATGGACTCCAAAGATACTTAAACTTAATTCAGTAAGATCTTCCAAGGATATTGCAGGGAATTGCTATATCTGTCACACGTTTCTCATGGATTTATAATCCAGTACAATCCAGCCACCATAAACCTTGCTTCTCAGCTCTTTTCTCATCTGCCATTTTCAAGAACCTATTGGGTAAAGTTATTCCTTTATATCTACAAAGAGAACCGAAGTCTGCCCTTTGATGCCCATGTGCATCTTCCACTGAAGTCATGTGGAGCTGTGTGCATGCTTTTGAGGGCAGAATTTGACCCATTGTAAAAAGTATAAAACACTTTAGAATTCTTCATGACAACATTGCATAAATATGAAATGATTGTTCACTAACTTATCATACATTCAAACACACTGTATTTTAAAGTATTAAGATGATGGCAGAGACGTTCACAACTAAAGATGTAACAACCTGTAGAGTCCCTCAACTTTTAAGCAGAAAAGGGAAAATCTGGATTAATTTATGAGCAAACCTCATTCTACATGTTGTCACACACAATTATTTAATTATGAAGATCATTGGTATGATTTGTAGAAAACGTGGCAGAAAAATCATGTTTGGTTTGTTTTATGGGATGTGAATTTCCCTAGTTATTTAAAAAACTTCGTGCATCTTATTTTAATCTATAAACTAGAAAGGATAATCATCCACCTACTAGTTATACATTGGTTTCACTCAGTGCTTTCTAATGCTTTGGTGTTAAAAGTCAGAAAAACAACAATCATTCTCTGTAGTCCTTAAATTTTCTGCTCAGTTTCCTGCAATCCTAAACTGAAGATTTAAATTTATATATTGTAGCCTGAATCACTTAAAACCTTTTGCTAATTCTAGGACAGGTACTTTTTAAATGAGTTTGACATGGTTTGGTTAAATGCATCCTTTCTGTTGTTGAAAACTGGCAGGACCAATTTAGGGACTCTGGAAGTCTGAAAATGAAATACAGATTATTTAGCAGATTCAGATTTATCTGTAGCCATTTCAAAAGTATATTTTGTTACATAGTTTTGTAGTGGAAAAATACATAGGCCAATCTCTGTGTTTCATTTGCAAAGAATGAAGCTGAATTCAGGTTAAGTTGAACAAGTGAAACTTCATTAAATCTGTGGACTGCTCTGTCCATGTGGCTGTTGCTTCCAGCCTAACTCCTCACATTCCCTGTTACACTGTTGTCTCATCAGTAATAGTTCTTCCAGGGAATGTGGATGCTCTGACTCCAGTTCCACTGATCATCATAAACAATCAGTGTGTATTTAATGCGCATCATCTGGCTATTATTGCAGTGCACTATAATTAAGGTTGTGTCAACCTTCAAGTTCAGTCATTCTAAATTCTCTAAAATCAGTGTTCTTGGATTTCTCTGAAATTTGATGTGTCTAAGGTGGGTTCAGGATAGGATTAGTGACCCAAATTTGAAATAATGTTAGCCAGGGATTCCAGAGTATCAACTTCCCTTCCCCTCCCAAATAGCCATTGGGGAAAAAAAAAAGTTTCCTAGATGATTTTGTGGAGAACGAGAGATGAAACTATTGATGAGTCGTGTGTCACAATGGTCTCGGTCTTTTGAGTTTTACTAAAGGCACCCACTAAATCTTTGGGGACCCAAATTGAGAAAAGAAATGTAAGAAATGTACATTTTTTTTTTACACTGCATGTGCACCAATTCATAAAAATAGCTAGAGGGGTTCAATTCCTGCTATTTGATATGATTTAGAGCTCAATTCTTGTAAGTGCTCTAAAATCCAAATGGTTAATTGGATTGCTTTGAAACTTGGTATGCCTCAGAGGGTGCTGGTAGTGTTTGTTCTGAATGTGGAGTCATTTGACCGAGGGCTTACCCAGTTACAGAACTTGTCCATCCCCCCCACTCCCTCAATGGTATTTTCTGCTGCCTTGTACCATCACACTGAGCGATACTAGTGACTGAATGAATCACACACCTCATGGAGTTTGACTGTGAACTCACCCTTGATGGTTTTGAACTCACCCTCTAATTAGCAGAACTAAACATAAATTAATCACAAGCCCCCCATCTAAGACAAAAAGAGTTTTGGACTGAGCAGCCTGGAGGTTGGCAGTTTTATTGGAGGGGGCTGGGAATTTAATGAAAGTATTTGCGGGAAAAATACATGTTAATGTTTCCTGGGAGGCGTATTGTGGGGTGGAGGGGAGAGACCGGGGCTGCTGCAAGGGGAAGGGGATAAATAGAACTGGTTGGTAGGGAGGTGAGACAGCTTGGAGGCTCAGGTGAGGGAGACCCACCCAGGTCTGCCAGTGCACCCCTACCCCTTACATCTTCAGCTCTTTCAGTGCACTCCATTCACCCTGTGCCCAACCCTAACCACCCTAGAGCCCCAGCCCTCGCAATGCACCCCATCCCCTGAATACCAACACCCATGCACCCCCATAGCCTTGACAATGCACCCCTGCACCTTACAGCTCTTCCAGTACTCCTCAGCCTTGCCAGAGTACCCCCACTCTCCTGCACTCCCAGCTCTGCCTGTGTATCCCAGACTGCCTGCACTTCCCAAAGTCTTTGGGGGAAAAAAGTGGACATGTGAATGCTTTCTAGGAGGGAGGGGTAATTGGGGGATGGAGGAATAGGCATTTGGGAATGCAGCGAGAGGAGGGAGGTTATGGGAAGGTGGATAAATGGGTACAGGTGGCAAAGGAGGGGAGAGGGGTTGAGGGTTTGGGAGAGGGAGGCTTGGGGATTAGGAGGAGTGGAATAGTGGGAAGGGGGTTGTAGCAAGGAAACTGGAAGAGAATAGGGGCAGGGGCATCTGTCAGCTCCACATTTTCCCCTCCTGTGGGTGTCCAGATCTGGGGGGATCTTGCCCCTTTGGGGTGGGTCTGAGCCCCCCTTTCCTTCTCCCTTCATATGATCTGGGATACAGGGGGGCTTGCCTCTGTAGGGATGTATGAACCCCTCTCGCTACCACCTTGGGGACTAGCTCTGCCTGTCATATGAGCTAGGTTCTGGGGGGCCTTGCCTTTTGGGAGAGTCTGAGGCCACTGTCCTACCTCCGCCCATGTAAACCAGGATCTGGGGAATTCCTGCTCCTTTGGGTAGGGAGCTGAGAGTGGGCGTACTTCATGCATATTACTGGCTCTAAAGCGCTCAGGAAGGAGATGGGAACACCCATTGAGATGAATGAAGAGGTTCACACATCTCAGAGTTGTTATTTCAGTCTGTATTCATCTCCATGGGGTGTTCTCATTCAGTTTAAAGCATCACATGACGATGAATGAGCCACTTCACACCTTTCAGAGCCTCCTCTGCTGCAGAGGGATGTGTAGAGGAGACTTTTCCCTTCATTGTCCCTCTAGCCTTCCTGTTTAAAGGACAATTCTCGCAAGTGCTATAAAATCTGGATGCTTGCATAGATTTTCCTGAAATTTGCTATGCATTGTGAGAGTGCAGAATAAGATTAATGACCCACATTTTGGATCAGTGGAGCCAGAGGGTTCCAGAGAGGTAAGCCCTGAAAAAAGTGCCATTTTTTAAAAAGTTTCTAATGGGTTGTTTGTTTGTTTTGGCGGAGAGCTAGAGATTAAACCATTGCTGTGATGCTGGTCAAAATGGTCTCAGTCGGTTCGTTTTTAATCCAAGGAGTGCATGGCACTCACTAAATCCTTGGGACTCAAATTGTCAACATATTTCTGAACATGCTCTCTTCTTTATTGTATAGTCTGGAAAGATTGCAGTGCACATGCGCCAATAACGTGGGGCTTGCGGGGGAAATATTGAGTGGGTTTCTATATGGCCCTCTGTTCAGCCACTTTATGGTTGCATGGGTAGTCTGAGGGAATGTGCAATGCCATGAACCCTGGTGAGCGCCCAACCACTGCTCTTTCTAGTCCTTTGTGCACCTGTGCAGTAAAGGTTTAACAACTCATTGTGCTTCCTACAGGCTGTCTCTATTATAACACAACATCTTTTTATTTTATGAGAAGGTTTGCTGCGAACACAGCAGAATAGTCAGGAGCTGGTCTAACCAAAATCTTTGTTATATTGGATGGAGAGGAGCCAGAGACAGACGACTTCATGTTTGTGCACATGTATGTTGGGTGGGAGAGAGGGATGAGGGGACAGGAAGAGGGGTGCTTGTTCCAGAGTGGTTGATCAGTGAGGAAGGGTAACAGGACTCACTGTTTGAAAAAATCTGTATTTCACTAGCCTCGAGGGGAACTGGTGGCAGGGAGAGGCCACTTCCTGAATTTAGAACAGATTAATGGGGTGTTTCCAAAAACACACTATGTAGAGGTTTGGAACTCACAACACAGGTACCTTGACAGTTGAGGGAAAAGAAATGTGTGCTGCTAGGGTTGCCAGCATGTGGATTCTGGGCAATTTCTGGATCACCAAGTTGGAGAAGTTTGCGGGAGAGCAAGGCGTAACCATGGAATGGGGATTGCTGATTACTGGCTAATTTGGCTCAGTATGCAAATTGTGGAATGTGATATGTACAATTTCCTAAATGACTATTAACACCTACCAGCAGCATATCTTTTCCTGTTAGAAAAAACTAGTAAATACAATGTCTAAAAAGCTATGTCAATGCAGAGTTACGGTCGCTTGGTGGTTTATTGTTCCCTGACACAAAGTTGAGTTGAGCAAACCTCAAACTTTTGAAAATGCACAGTTAAGATTTTCTGGGCAGCCTTAGCTCTGTCCTTGTTTAGCTATGGCCCATTAACATGCATGCCTTCATTCTGCCAACTCCATAGTTCACCTCCTTTAACAACTCATTCACTCTCACCCACAGAATTCCATCTATCACTATTAAAGGACAATAAAGAAAATGAAAGGTGGCAACCTTTTTCTTTGTTCTTCTGGAGGTAGCAATGGCTAATGGTAATATTTGTAGACACACTCGAGGTCAAGTCCATGTATTAGGTGTACCTGAAGTGAATGGCACAGGCAGTATTTGTCCTTACTTGGTAAAAGTGTTTGTGATATGAGGACATGTGTGGATAACTTTGAGATGTGTGACCGAGTTGTGATATGTTTTGCATCCTCTGTCTGTGAGCAAAGGGAAGAGCTGTGTGTATATCTGCAGGATCTACTCTCCTTCATTTCAGTGTGGAACTGTGTACATTATGTAATTAGCAGGGTGCAGGTGTTTTATTAGAATGGGTATCATCAGTAGTAAGCTAGGATATGAGAGCAGTCTGTGTGTTTATTATCTGCAAGTTCTCCAAGTAAAGTGAGTCAGGTCAGTGTCAGGTGAAGATGTAATAAATGGTGGAGGCAATAGTTAATTCTTTGTGGTAAAGCTGTGTTTGGAAAATTGTTGATTAGTTTGAAGTGTGTGACAGAGCTGTGATATGAGATGCATGTTTTCCTTCGTCTAATGTGTGTTAGGAAGGGGAAGAGATGCATGTGCACCTTCAGAATGCAGTATGCATCATTTCTATGGAGAATTGTATAGGTTATGTCAGTAGCAGGGCACAGGGGTTATATTAGAATGGATACTGTCTGTTGTGACATGGAATATGATCGGATTCTAATGCTTTAATGGGAGTTAAGTGAAAGTGTAGGTTTAGATGGAAACCTGTGAGTAAGTGTAAGGCAGTGGTAAGAGGTAGTGAAGTGGCTCTTAAATTGTACTCACTTTCTTTCTGGAGACTTGGCAAAGTATAAATGTATGCCTTTTTGTCCTTTAATAGTGTTACATGGAATCCTGTGAGTAAGATTGCACAGGCAACCTTAACTTTGCATTGCCTGGTTGTCAGAAATTTGAGTTTTGCTCAGCTCATCATTCTTCAAGGGGACGACATACCACCTGTAGAAGGATGGAATGTTGTTGATGCAGCAACACTGTCATGGTGGCTAAGCTGTTACAGCTGCTCAGTGCTTTTGTTTTTGGAGCTTCCCTCTTGTTAGCACCAATAGAGAGTGCATCCTGCTAATTTAGCAGACCTTGATGTTACTTATAAAGAACGACCACTGGCATGGTTTGGAAACAAAGGCACTCAGCCAGGTTTATTGCTCTTAAGGCCTTAAAGCACTGTCTTAAGGACTTGCACAACTTGCACAGTAAATTTATAGACTGAAACAAACAACTGAAATAAACAATTTACATTTTTATGACAAAAAAACAAGTGTTTTAAGACATTTGTTTTTTGCCTTTCTTGTTCCTGATATCTTGGACAAAATATTTCTATTCATTATTTTGTCAAGCTATCTTATCTTGTACTAGATTGGGATGTATTGCACTAGTCCTTTAGAAATTTATTTACGTTAATATTTAGTGCCTAGTACTTTTTAGGAATGACTATGTTTTAGCAATGCTAGTAGCAATTTTGCCAAGTTCATGTACTGGACAGTGAACTTGTAAGCATCTGCTTTAATAGATGACCCACCTGACTTTGTTTTGCAACCTTTGGTTCAGGCCTCAGGTTTTATGCCAGGCCCGGTGATTCAGGCTCACGCTCTCTCTCTCTGCAATGTCACCAAGCAACCCTAACTCTACATTAATATACTTTTCTGTCATTGAATATATTGTGCATTCAGGCACTGTGAAGCAAATAGGAAAGGGTTCCATATTTTAATCAAATTTAAAAATATATATATCTTACTTTGAAATTCAGCTACTTGCAATTGCTGTGGTCTTTGGGGAAGAGCGTTAAACATTATTTATAAACTTATCATTTTCCCCAAAAATCATTCCCATTTTCTGTCTTTTCTCATTCAAAAAGCTTGATTATTAATCCTTTCAGCTCTGTTTCTGAAGAACTGGACTTTGAGCTCTGTCTCCCACTTGGGTGCCACCCAGATGAATGTTACACAAAAGAACTATTGATGGGTTTTGAAGAACAACGAGTACATTTTCAGCATTAGGATTTTACAAAGTTGTTTACAAATAGGCTTCTACTGTTGGACAAACTCCAATAAATGGCAACCCTTCTTTAATTTAACTAGGGCATTGCCTACACTAGGAAATTAGGTTGGATCACTACTTCACTTCGGGGTGTGAAAAATCCACAATCCTAAACAATGCAACTAAACTGATTTAACCCCAGCACAAGGTCAATGGGAAAATTATCCTGTCAACCACACCCTCCCTTTGGCATAGGTAGTGTCTTCACTGAAGTGCTCCAGTGGCATAGCTGTAGTGGAGTAGCTGCTATGCTGCAACATTTTAAGTGCATACAAGTCCAGGGTCAAGTTTGCAAAAACAGACTCTGCTTTACCAGATCCCAAAATGCCTTCTCTTGTACTCAGCAGATAGCACAAGGTTGTTATGGTTCAGCAAAGCACCACCAAAGGCTACAATGGGTTTAAATAGGGATATGTGCCGGTCATTATCCTCCACACTTAACACTAGTACTATAAGGCACTTGGACACTTGTGCCCTTGCAGGACATGGAGTAAACAATGGCTGAGAGGAGACGGGCATAAGAGTAAATCATTTTCATGCTAGCAAGATGATTAGGCCTGATTCAGGCAGCTGCACAGCATCACTCTCATTAATACAAGATTAGATTCCTTTGCATTTGCTGTCCTCATCACTTTGTACTTTCGGCTTTTATGTGCTACGTTCCTGTCACCAGAGTGCTGTGTCAGACTACTGCCAGCACTGGGGCTGCTTGTGTTGGTAGGAGGAGGAAATAGAAGCAGTACAACTGGTGACATCAAGCTTGGAGGAAGATGCCAGCTAAGCAGGTATAGTGGCTGGAGTGCTAATGCTGGGAAGATTGATTCTAATGAAAGTGGGGCGGTATTATGAGGGATAGTGTGAAGTGGACAACAATCCAAGCAAAGGGAGACAGGGAGCTAGGGCCAAAATAATCAGTGACACCAACTGGAGGGACTAGGGGAGGGGCCATTCCCCAGATTTTTTCATTTTCTCAAAATTCCATAGGCTGTGGAGCAGCGAGTCCTGTGGCACTGGAGCATGGCTAAATTTGTATGGTTGCTGCTGGAGCATTGATCCAGCTGCACAGTCGCAATTCCACTGAAATTTGACACAGCCATGCCTACCTCCAGATGGAAAGGCCAAATTTCAGTGAATGGCATTGCAACCTGCTGTACAGGGTCGCATGCCTTGAAATTTGGTGTGGCCACCTCTCTCTCCCGACAGAGTTCTGATCTTGAGGGGACTGGAATTTACTCCGCCTAAGAGATACCTGGACTGGCACCACTGAGCAAAGGTGTTCATTCTAATAAGTGTTGTTAGGACTAGGTCTTGTTAGTAGTGCCTTTTGTTCTTGCAGTCTCCGAGCTGGTTTCACAAACTTGATGCTTTATGGCTGCAGTTCATTGTAGCCATTGCCGTGGGGCTAGGATTTCCCCTTTCTGGCTTGACCACTCTCGCTTTGCTGCACATTAACACAGATAGATCAGTGGTGAAGGAAGATTGACTGCTCTTGGATAACATACTCCTAGAAAAGGCTTCAACAGTGGCAAATATCCCCCCCCCCCCCCCCGCACACACATACCTTTCTCTCCAAATCAAATCATTCTGTACCACAGAGAAACGGTGGAGGAGCAGGGAGCACTGAGATATTTTCATTGTGCACATATAATCAAGTGAACACTAGCTAGACACTCAAAAATTTCAGGAGAAACTTCTTTAAAAATCAGTGTAAAAAAACCCCAGTAATGAAGTGGTCAGTTCACACCCCCCCTCAAATTGCCTGACAACACCCTTAAAGCAGTTAATTACATACGCTTTATAAGCACATACTGTACTAAATAGATGATTGAGGACATCGCTTATAATGTGAGGCACATGGCCAGCCGGCACACCAAGTATTTAGTAAACCTTTCATTGCCACAAGGACTACATTGTATATACAATTTCCTTATTTACTTATCATTAATGTTACATCTTGGTATACTATGTCCATGTTGTACAGAATGAGAATTGTGATAGTTTGTCACTTAATTCAACTTGTCCTGTATAGTACATTACAAAGGACTCAAAAGAAATTAAAAGAGCAACATTTTATAGCATATGTGTGATTCCTCAGCAGTCTTGCTATTGGGTGACTGATAATTCATTGTGTGTGTGTTTTAATTTGTCAACATGGAGAACAAACCTTTTCTGGCTAACGGATGAAATAAATGACTTGCCATGTTTTTATTTTTCATGTCTAATTTCTATTATTTCATTAAGAAAGCTATTAGTTGAACAGACAAGCTTTTTGCAAGACCTGAGCCCAAGTCTGTGTATTTGTGATCATTCAGCTTGCATAATAAACAGCTAAAACAATGCAGGGAACTTGTTGTTTTTGCAAATATAACTAGCCTTCCTCCATCATACATGTCATATTACATCAAACTATCTTGGATACCTGGTAGCAAGCCAAGTGTACCACAAGTTTGAAGGCAGCAGTGGTCCCTAGGAGTTTCTATTGAAACACAGCACACCAAATAAAAAATAATCTTTATGAAGGATGGCAGGAGTGTTGCAAGGGAGCATGGGAAATTAGTTGATTGACACTGTATACATTTCACTATATTCTTACCACAAAATGATATGAGAAATCAAGATAATAGATCTGTGTCAGTAACCAATGTCAGCCTGCTTTCGAGTGCAATGAAGTTTTGACCTACATTTTGAAAGTCTAGCTGTAGTAGGTGTTCTATACGCTTCTCAGTTTTCTTGCTGGGATATTTCTTTTCCAACTGCTAGCTTCATCATTCACATAGATCCATTTTGAGATACGTTTCCAATGGAGGTGAAGTACAAGCATTTCTCAGTCCCCAATTTAGTCTGCTAAACCCAAGGTTCCTGTCCATGGTCCTTCGCAGCTTGTAGAATGATTGCTCTTGCTCATGTACTCTAACTGCCTCTAACTTGCAGTTCTTCCATTAGCAAAATCCCTAGTTCACTTAAGACTAAACAGTCTCTTTGACTGCACCCTCTGAAGGAGTATCTGAGATCCTGTTCCACTTGAACTCCCACATCAACCATCTATACATAACTTCGCTTCTGAAACAGGTTTTCTGTATGTATGACACCTGATGTGGTGGGCAGTTTCTCTTTCAGGGGTATTTCATGTTGTTCCGTGGTCAGGCCACTTTGAACAGATCTTTGGAATTACTCCAGCTGCTGCTCTCCTGCCAGTTCCGTTCCCCTCACTTGTGATAGGATGTGGTATGTTATCAACTTTCTTTCACAACCTTGGCCCCTGGCTCCAATCCTCCAGGGCCTTCACATCAATCTTCTGTTTACTCTCTGCCCTTAGGTTGCCCCCATAACCCTACTTTTGGCTTTCAAACCACTCCCCTGTTCCCAATTCTGTTCTCTAACTGCACAACGCACCTCCACATCCCGCAGATTCTTGTATGTGGCTGTGCTCCTTCCCTCCTTTCCAGTCCCACCTCAGGATTTTCAATCTTTGGATTTACACCCTAATTTGGGGTGAGAAATTGGAAGAAGTTATTACCAATCCTGATCAGATTCTAAAGAAGAGTGAAATTCCTACCTAAGAAATGACCATTTATAGGCATTTCAGGAACTAACTAGGTGGGTGGTTGGCTCACTCAACCCCAAGTTTACCTATGTCTCAGAGTTATTATGGGGTGGAAGGGATAGTGTTTATTCCATACTTCCAGGAAGTTAAAGAGAGTGGTGACATGAAGCATTGGTAGGTAGACAGGAATGAGAAGAGAGGCAAGATCAGGATGTGAGAACACCTCCATATCCCAAGGGCTCTTATCTAACACTTCAGTTAGTAAGCAAATTTCCTGTACATCCAAATATCATATTTATCTATTCTGCTAAAATTGTATTATGCATACATACATAATACATTTATGTAATATAAATATGTACACAAATTAATTGTTTATGGTTATTGTGCCATACAAGCTATAGCACTGAGAAAAAGCAAAGACATTTTATAGTGCGGTTGGTATATATTTGCAATTTTCAAATTCATATATTTTAAGGATTTTACAGTTGAAATTGTCTGAGGAATAAAGTGGAAGAAGAATGTGTCTTGCCACAAATGAAATAGCAAATTGTATTTATTGTCATCTGCACAAAGATACCATGCAAGCAGTAGTTTCATGTTTGCAACAGAAAAGTATTGTATATTTAAAGGCACTGCCTTAAGATTTTATAAAAATATAGGAGCTGGGTATTATGTGAACTCTGGAGTTCGTTCACTTCTAATGTTGTCATGGTCCTTGGCATTTGGAAGCAGTACTGGGTCGTGAGTGGGGCTGGGAGAGAATGTTTTTTGGAATATTTGAGATTTTGAAATATTTTCTTGTCAAGACAAAAGGTCAAAACCTTTTTTTTTTTTTTTTTTTTTTTTTTGAAGTATGCAACAAACTGGAAAAAAAACAAAAACAAAGAACTAGTTCTGGTCAGTTTTTAAATGTTTTCTTTTGACTTTGACCTTTTCTATTTTTTTCTTCTACATTTTTTAGTGTAAATTAAATTTTGAAACAAAAAGTCTTCTCAAGTCAAAAACCAAAACTTTTTGTTTTGGAAATTTCAAAATAGGACCATTTTGAAACTTTTCAATATTTTCTCAAGTTGGGAAATTCATTGAAACAGACCCTTTTCTGCAAACAGTTTTGGCTTCAATGAATTGAAAATTTTTGGAGAAAAAATGTTGTGTCAATATATTCCTGACCATGTCTACTCTTAAAAACTATTGCAAAATATTGTGTGGAGAATTATTTCCTCTTGATTCTTTTATAGATTTTATTTTAAACAGAAAAGTACCCACCAGTCTGTCCTAGTTTCAGTGGAAAATTAAGCGGTAAAACAATTGTATGAATTGTCTCAGACGTGAACGCCAGTAGCAGACTATTTATTTCCTTTCTGACTCATATGTTAATGCTGAATTTCTGGAGTAAATTTTTATAATGTGGATATAAACTCTTGAGAAACCAAAGCTTATAATAAACTGAAACACTGACAGAGTCTGAACTATATCAGCACAAATAGTAGTGCTTGAAAAGCACAAAAGTAGAATCAAGGGCCTTTAAACCAGAAGCAAATTATAGCCTATCAATTTTTCTATAGCGCAATCTCAAGGCCTTTGAATTGGATAATAAATTCCCAGAAATGGTCTGTTTGAAATTAAAATTAAGCATCTCAGAATCATTTCATTACAATTTTTAAAGTCAAGTATGTGTTTAAAAAAAGAGTTATGTGCTCGTTGTTATTACTTTGTTTAGAATCATTTTCACTTGAAATGAATTATTTTCTTGAAAATTCTCCACATTTTCAGGGTCTTGGGATTAATTGCACCATACTCGGCAATCACGATTGCTATGTATTTTTTTTTCTCTTTTTTTTTGCTGCTTCAGTAGAGTGAGCCTGCTGGTTTCGAAGCAATTAGTTGAAAAAGTGGTAGATAATAAATGAGTTGTTTATGACTTACTGTACATATCTATTTCCAGTGAATTGAAAATGAGTTGAATAATGTGTTCTGAGGAGAGCTTTGTATATGTATATTTATCACAGAACTGACTGCAATGCAGCACAGTTGGTAATTCATTGAAGCATCCTTGATTTTAAATGCCTTAAAAGTGGAATACAGCACTCATTGTTGATAAAGGGTAGACTGAATATCTATAAGTACAAAATGATGGTATACTACCAAATGCACAGACTAAGAAAAGAGGGATCATGTCAATCAAAATGTAGTGTGTGTGTGTGTGTGTGTGTGTGTGTGTGTGTAGTATTTTTATATATACAACTTTCACTGAAAAATATTAATGTTCATGGAAGTTGCAAGATAGTTGTCACTGAAAAGTGAAATACGAGGAGCAACAATGAAAATGTTAGCAAGTTCTGACAAACATGGATCCCCTAGGATTGAGAGGGGGGAGAGAAAGGACCATTCAGGTTCTTATTTATTACTATTATTATTATTTATTATTGATATTATATTACAATAACACTCAGACTCCCAGTAAAAGGATCCTTTGTAGTAGCCACTGTACAAATATTTATAAAAACTTGGTCCCAGACCCAAAGAGTTTATAATTTGAAAAGAAAAGGGATGCACACAAAGGATGAAGGGCGAGAGATACATTAAATGGTAACAGTTTTCATACCCATTCTGTCCTCGGTCAGCAGTGAATGTCTACACTGCAATCAGATACCCTTGGCTGGCCTATGCCAAATGACTTGGGCTCCCGGGCTGTTTAATTGCAACATAGATATTCGAACTTGGGCTGCAGCCCAAGCTCTGGGACCCTCCCATCTCGCACAATCTTAAAGCCTGAGCCCAAACATCTACAAGACAAACAGCCCCTTAGCCCAAGCCTTTTCACCCGAATCAGCTGGCAAGCACCAGCCACAGTTTTTTAATTGCATACCCATTGAAACCAATGATGTAGAGATGCAAGTTTATATATCTTTGTAAAAATATGGCAGGCTCTAAGGCCTTTTACCCAAGGATGCAGGGCTCTGCTATTGTGGCATCCTAGTATTAGATGATTGACCCTTCTTATGGTTTACAATGGTGCAGTGGAGTTACTGCTGACTCCTGCAAGCAGGTTGATTTGGTTAGCTCCACCCAGGATATAAAAAGGGTTAGAACTTCTCTCATGGGCAGAGGAAATTAGGGGCGAGGGCTGGGATATTCTGGAAGGAAAGCTGCAAGGCATAACGAGATATCTAGTTTTAATTCTCTGAGGGAATTTGTCAAGAAACTGGCATTTCCCCAACTCTTTACAAAAAGTGCTGTGAAAGTACTATGAAAGTCAAAGACAGATGTTACACTGTCTGTCCACGCCAGAAGAAAGACAAGAGGCAATGGCTGTGGTTTAATTAGGCTGCAATTTTATTCACGTATAATATCTGGGAGTATCTGGCCACAGATTGTACAGTGAAGGGAAGAGGGAGTCAGCTCCCTGCTGATCCAGACCTAGCAGTCCCAACCCCCATAGCAGCCAGGAAACAGAGGGGGTTGATTCTCTGCTCATGAGAAGTGGGAGCTCTAACCTCCCCTTACTCAGCTCCCATGCTTCAAATCCTTTTCCAGTCCAATTTATCCAATAACCATATCCCTTCCGTACCAAGTACCTGCACTAGACATCTGCCACACGTATTACATATAAGCTGCAATAGGATAACTTGATCCCCTCTACTCCGCTCTCCAGGATCCCCAGAACAGCTTTTGAGAAGGTGAAAGACCCACCCTACCTCAGCCAATCTGGTGGCAAGGGTAAAAAATTCCTTCTTCTTTGAGTGATTGCACATGTATTCCACTCTTGATATGCATGAGCCCCATGCACAGTTGTCAGAAATTTTTCCCTCAGTGGAGCTGTCCTATGTTTGCAAACAGCCTTTCCCACTTCCTCAGTGCTTAGTCCCAGATTACTTCAGACTATTAGGTCTTAATTACTGTGGAATTGAGATATAACCTCCAATTTGTTTCTAATCCTAACTCCCACCCTTCCTTCATTTTACTTGCCAAATCATCACCATCTGAACACCACGGTGAAGGCGTCCACTCACGTTCTGACTTCTCTACATTGGTGGACAGACCCTGTCAATGTACGTGTAGGTGCTCCCTTTTGTTCGCCTCCAGTCTTCACTGATAGCCCTAGTGTACCTCAGCAACACTGGATCTCCACTCTCCTCAGCTGTCAGTGGAAGCTCCAAAATCGCTTCCTTAGGGCCTAGACATAATTTATCAGGATCATGGTTGTCTACTCGATCTGGACCTGTGGGCATTTCATTTAGTGGCCTGGTGCCTTGAGGCTAGAATCTAGAGAAGTCTTGCTCAAAACAGGTTTGTGCTGTTAAATAGTAGGAAGCCATCTACTAGAACGATTTACCTCTTGAAATGAAAATGCTTCTCCATCTGGTCTTATCAAGATGGGAAGTCGCCAGCCCAAGATATCCTGGAATATCTACTTTGCCTGGAACTTCAAGGATTGGTGGTTAGTTCCATCAAGGTCTGCCTCCCAGCCATATCAGCTCTACACCTTCAAGTGAGTAACCATTCTGTCTTTCATAGTAGTATGCCAATCAGATTTTTGAAAGGCCTGGAGAGGTTGTATCCACAGATATGAAACCTGGTTCCTCTGTGGGACTTAACCCTATTTTTTTCAAGGTTTATGGGACCTCTCTTTGTCTGAGCCTTTAGAAACCTGCTCCAAATACACCTACCAATATAGTTGGCTTTTTTGGTAGCCACCATTTCAGCTAGGAATGTGGCAGAGCTACATGTGTTAATGTCTCTCATCTTTATACAATTTTCTTTTAGAACCAAATGTACCTACAGCCTCATCCAAAGATTCTCTCTAAAGTAGTATCAAACTTTCATTTAAATCAGTTGATTTACTTTCCTAAGTTCTACCCAAAGCCTCACTACCGTAGGGATGAGGAATGCCAACACATCTTAGAAGTTAGAAGGGCTTTGGAGATTTACATCAACAGGACTAAACAGTTCCATTTATTGACCCAGCTATTTGTTGCAATCACAGAAAGGATGAAAGGACTTATAGTCTCTACACACAGAATTTCATTGTAGATTGCCTTCTGTATTTGCTTATGCTACAATCTGCTTGGGGTTACCCACTGAGCAAAGTAACTGAGCATTCAACAAGATTGCAAGTGGCCTTTGTGGTGTTTCTTGTGCAACTTCGCGTGTAGGACACTTGTAGAATGGCATCTTGGTCTTTGGTCCATACATTTGTGTCCCATTATGCCATCACTCAGCAGTCTAGAGATGATACCAGATTTGGGTGAGTTGTCCTTCAGTCTTTACTCAGATAGACTCCAATCCTGCCTCCTGATTTCATGGCTTGAGAGTCAACAAGAATGGAATGCACATGTTTATTTTTTGGTATAACAAAACTACTGACTTCAAGGAAACCACGTTTTGGCCTGAAGGGGATAAAATGCTGGACTACTTAGGTGGAGTTTGCTACAATACTTACTAAGTAAAACATTAGGGCCATATTGTGTCATCAGTATTTAAACAGTACTGTCCATTGAAATTAGTGGAGTTCTGACTAGAAATTCATGGCACAACATGGCCTTGAATAAGGACTTCAAAACTTGACCCAGACTTCACCACTATATTATTGGTTGGTTTGATGAATCGCCACTGAAAACTTCAAGTTCAGATCTGCCATGATAATGAAATAGGGCGTGTTCCTGGCACAAGACATTATAAAAAAGTAAAATAAAATAAAGTGAGTTGAGTAGATTCAAGGTTGGAATCACAAGTTTCATATGACTTACTGGGAAAGAAAAGAGCCACTAGCAATAAGAGCTTGTATGGTAGTCAGGTCAACATAATTTTCTAATCATTTTAATAGAGGAAGAGACTATTCAGGCTATTTACACATTTCATATTAAAGTAGTGGTAAAAGAATAGCCTCAGAAACATTATATTTTAATTTCTTTTCCTCCTCTTGGTGTCAAATTTAGATGAATCCTAGGTGAGCTTCACTAGCCAGTCATCCATTTAATCATATCCTTCACTATATTTCAGCATCACTTTAGTAGTTGTTAAATCATTTATGTATGCTAAGTTGTCTTTTAAACATACTGACATGACAGCACTTAAGACCTGGCATTCCATCTGTACAGTTCAAAAACCACTGATTATGGAATACTTCTACATTTTATGAAGTCAGAGTTTTAGCAGACTAATAAATTAGGATTCTGAGTCAAGGACATACTTTAATTAATACTAGCAGATGACATATTACATTTACGTGACCACCAGCATGATTACTATTTATATATAAACTAACAAAGGAAGATATAGTACTTCTTCATTATTAACATGCTGATATGTTTTTCTTAAGTGATGCATCAACACTTATTTGGGGTTTCAAAGTGGCTTAAAGTTTTTGTTTGATGTTATACATTTTATTTATAATTTATCCTTAAATTCTGGGGGAAAATATTTTAAGATTTCTAATCATCAGCTTCCTTATTCCCCACTAGATAAATCTAATAGTAAACCATTTTAGAAATTAAATTTGCCTGTTGAGTATATCATCTTCATTATAGTCACATGCATTAATTATTGTATTCTGTGATCTGTTCACTGGTGTATAAATGAGCTGATGATATTTGTCAGCTTCCAAAGCATAATTCAAGAATAAGAAAAACTTTCCCCAAATGCACATCATGGACTGTAAGATAAAGTTGTCATAAAATCACAGGAGCTACATTTAACTCAAATTGTAAAATGGCGATATACTAAATAGTTAACAAGACATCAATTAATGATTTTATGGCTTGTTCTCAAGTTAAGTGAGCTCTTTTGCCTTTTCAAACTGTCAGAAAGAGAGATGATTACATGACCACAAACTTCATTACAAGTTAATGTGAAGTTGGTTTTACATCAGTGCAGTGGAAGCTGAAGACTATTCAATGTGGCCCAGAGAAGGGCTAGGGAGCAAAAATGAGAAAATTCTTAGGAGGCTTAGATCTGAACATATTCATCACCCAGGCTTTAATTGCATCTATTTCTAATCAGTTGTATAAATAGCAACTCAAGTATACAAAAACAAAAAGCAGAAGCCATACAGAGTAGCTTTCATATTCCCCTAGAACTCCCTAACCTGGCTATTCATCAGCACATCCTGCTTATTTCTATCCCTTTTGAGAGTAATTCAAGCGTCTTTAAGGTTTTGAGCCTACTGAGGCTCAAATGCACATATACAGCTTCTACCTGATAATGACTCCCTCAGGTTACCTCTGAAACCTGACTGGCAATTAATCTTTGAGGGTATGTCTTCGCTGCAATTAGGCCTGTGAGGTGGGAGGGTCCCAAACCCAAACGTCTACACTGCAATTAAACAATGCCTTCGCCCAACCCCCAGGAGTCTGAGTCAGGTGGCACAGGCACCGCTGGTGTGTGATTGTGGCATAGACATACCCTCAAGGTGCTAGACGTTTATGTGGCTTCATTTTGGAACACCTCAGATACCAGTGTGGCACAGCTCAAAGCTATACTAATAGACCCTTTTAATAGGAAAGGGTGTTGTCCAATACTGAACAGATACCATGAAAACATAAACAGAAAAGGGAAAAATACATTAGGTATGTCTATATAAAAAAATCTGTACCTATGTATCTGTAACTATGGATAGTCATCTGGTCATTGTACAATAGGCCATTACATTAAAACATATATCATTAATCAATTATACCAATTTTCTTATAAATTCACTGAATTTCAGATTAAGTTCAAGTCCAGACTCGAGATGTCTTAGAAGTATGTAAATTGTGTAAATCAAAATCAAAATATTGAACTTAAATTTCTCAGTTTGACAGTTTCCAATGGCTCATCTCTCAGGATAGGTAGAAACTTCAGTTTTAGGCCTTTCTTCAGACCTTATGTTTTGGTTTGGTTTTTTGGATTTTTTTTTTTTTTTTTTTTGCAATCTGATATCTCACCAGTTATTGCTCTGTTTTTCAGTTTTACTTTTTGGGGAAGATTATTGAGAATATTGTGTAGGTGCAACTTTGGTATCAGCTGGGATCCTGACCTTGAAAGTGTAGTTAGTTTGGTCCCTTCCTCTTTTCAAAAAAGGTTTTATCCATCTGACTACTCTTAAAGAATTTGTTAATTTTGGAGAAAAACACTTGTTTTCACCTGTATCTGCTGTAGTTACCAATGATTTTTGTGACCCCAAACTGGATTACCACAATATGCTGGATATGGGCTGCCCTGCAAGACCAATTGGAAGTTACAGGACCTGAAAACAACTGTTCACCAACTTCATGATGTTACACTTAAGTAATTTAGACAGTGCTCTGCTCAGCGTTGCAAGGCCTAAGTGACATGGGAACCTAAATCTGATTTTTTTTCAAAACTGATTTAGGAGCCTAACACCTACTAACTTTCAGGTTACTCAAGCTCTCCAACATTTTCATTGGCTTCCTATTTGTTCATTTGTGGGTGCAATTTAGATATCAACGCTGATGTACAAAAATGTGTGCCCCTTGAGTCTTGGCTACTTAGGAGAAGACCTGTCTGATAAATCACTTTTTACTGCCATTTCAGATGACATTAACTGGGGCACCCAAGTTAGTAGTTTCTATCTTTAAACGCATTATGGCTGGTGCCAGATGTTTTTGGTAGAAGCCCTTGATTCACATTCATTTTCCCTTTTGTGCTGATAAAGCCTGGGCCCAGACCCTCTACTCGTGTAAATCAGTGACTCTCAATTGACTTCAGTGTACCTATGCTGATTTACACCAGCTGAAGCTCTAGCCTGAGCTTGTTCTCAAAAAGGCCGAGGTGCAGAGCCTCTGTCTTTACTTGGGCTTAATTAACTCCTTTTAATTAATTATTTCATTAGTGGTGTTCTATAATCTACCTCTATAGGTTTATGTATATGCAGTATAGTTTATTGTTAAACAGATAATTTTTACAATGCCTTTAAAGTGATATAGATAAGCCAACAAGTATTATTGCACACAAGCAAGGAATTACTAAGTTTCCTGAATTTGAACAAATCCAAAAGGACAACTTAGTCCAAATGAGTTAACTACTGCTTTTTTTTCTTTGCCCTTTTTTTAAAATTGCATCAGTTTTTCATTAATCTTTCTCTTGCAAATAGTCTGTAACAGCACCTTGTTGTGCTGGAGATAACAGTCATAAGAGTTTGGCAGCCTTTTCTTTGAATGTGCCCTAAAGGAACTTTGCTTAACGAAATGTCACTGCATATTTTAATAAATCACACTGTTTAAAACTGCTAGGCATTTTGTGGTTTTTAACCTGTACGATAAAACATGCTTGATTACATGCTCCAGAGAAATGTGAAGTCCACACACTGGTAATAAATAAGAAACTGTGTTCTCTTTGGTTCACCAAGAATCCGTTAATGCCACCGTCATTTAATTATATGAATCTGTACAAGATCAGGTTAGAAGTCAGCAGTAAATCAAACTTAGTCTGAAGATTATTGTGAACCTGAATTCATTTTACAATCTGCCCCATCTGCCTTTTGAATGTGTTGCCTTGCATATGGGATGATAATCCTATTGTTGAGAAGTTCAAAGTCACATTAAATGCTTGTTAAATTGTAAGAACTGAGAGTTTCTCTAGATTGTCAGATCAGCTGGTCTGCTTTTGAAATAAACTGTGACAGGAATAGGTAATTGTAGTCTATTGTCCGCTATCATGGGGCTCTTTAATATCAATATCCTTATCTATCTGATCAGCCTGTGGTTCAGTATTTTTTGTTTCTATTACTGGTTATACATATTTTACTTGCTTTCCAAAGAGCTGTTCATGACAGCAAGGGACTATTGTGCGCTATTTTCCTAGTATTTGCCACTAGTGAACTGTTTGACATGGAACCAGATATAAAACTCTGTGACCATCAGCGTACCAATCAGTAAAATGGATCTACCTCATAAAGGTAGTTCTAATTCGTGTCTGCAAGTTGTGTTCAAATCTTCAGATGAAAGATGTTTTATAAATTAAAAACATTATTTTTATTATCCTTTTATATTTGGTCTCGTGTACATTGTGTCATAGACTTTAAGGAGCTAATCTATCACTGCCTGGTTTCTTGTATAGTCATTTACATCTGTACAAAGAGGATGTGAAACATTGCTAACCCAAAATGGTAGAATTTTACACCCATTTGCCCTTGCTTTGCACAGGTGTAAATGATTACACAAGGTACAATGCATTGGAGAATTGGGCCCAAAATGTTGCTTTAAGCACTTTCATATCCCAGATCACCCTTTTAGATTAATAGAAATTCTAGTCCAGAGATGAATGGTGGGCTGAAAACCTGGTGGAGAAAGCAGTATTAGGTAGGGGCATGAAAAGAGAGAATGAATTCAGAGGGATGGGAGCTGCCACTGATAATATCTTGGAATTCACAGATTTGTAGTCTTTAGGGCCAGAAGGGACCCTTAGATAACTTAGTGTATATTGCAGGCTCTTAAGTTTTCCCCCTTATTATGCCCACTATCTTGTGTTAGGCTACAGTATATCTTCCAGAAAAGCATCCGGACTTGAACTGAAGTCATCAATAGACTGGGAAATCCACCATTTCCCTTGATAGTTTGTTCTTATGGTTGGTTGCCTTCACTGCAAGAAATGTATGTCTTATTTTCAGTTTAAATTTGTCTGGATTCAGCTTCCAGCCATTGGTGCTTGTTATGCCTTTCTCAGTTAGATTCAAGAGCTCTTTAGTATCTAGTATTTTCTCCATGTGAAAGTACTTGTACATTGTGATCAAGTCGGCTCTCAATCTTTTTTGATAAGCCAAATAGATAGGGTGCTTTAAGTCTCTCTCATTATAAGGCATTTTCTCGAGTCTTTGAATCATGTTTATGGCTCATTTTTTGCACCCGAGACAATTTTTAAAGCATCTTTTTTAAAATGTGGACACTAGAACTGAACATAATATTCTAATATCAATATCACCAATGCTGTATACAGAGATAAAATCACCTTCGTGAGTCGTGAGACTCACCTGTTTATGCGTCCAAAGATTGCATGAGTTCTTTTTGCCACCGCATCACTCTGGGAGCTCATATTGAGTTGCATGTCTACTGCACCCCCTTTCCTGGATTTTTTTCCAGAATACAGTCCCCCATTCTGTAGATATGACCTGCATTCTTTGTTCCTAGATGTATAACTTTTCATTTGGCTGCATTAAGGTGCATTTTTTTGAATGGGCTTTATGCCCCTTGGTATCGCAAGACCATGGGCTCCACTTCAGGGCAGACTGCTCACTAACAGGGAAGTCAACCCAGTGCCCGCTGTGACTCTAAGCCCTGGTCTACACTTATCTGGCAATTCAGCAGCAGTTTACAGGAATTATGCAAGCTACGCAGAGTCTTTACTGCACTGCACTCATCGACACAGCAGTTCCCGTCAACACAGAACTATGCCACTTGAGAGGGTGGTTTATCAGTGTCAACTTCTGGATCGACTGAGCGGGTCTTCACTGACTGCTCAATCAATCCAGATATGTCGATCTGATGGCGGCGACTTTGCCGCCGTCAGTATAGCCATACCCTAACTCTTGAGACACACAAGGTAACCACACTGCTTATTATCTCCACAGACTTTTGCCAGCCTTAATATAGAATTTAAACAGTCCCCTTGGAAATGGAAATTCACACCAAAGAAGCAGATCCCTGTGATATTCGGTCCCTTTCATTGTAATATCACAGAAAATCTACGTTTCTCTTTCCCAAAGGACCATACGTGTACCACAGGTCAGTTCCTCCTTAGATCTCTCTCCTTCATCCACTAAACGTTCAGTCCAGTCCTGTAATGAACTCACTTAGGCTTAATTAAATAAATGAAAATGAAGGAAGAGATAATCACACAATGCTAAAATACTAAAGACACAGACGGACAAAGACAAACTTAGGTTATTATCTTATAAAACTTCTATTCAAAGTAACAGTCCCATAGGCTCGGTTTCTGAGACTTATCCCAGCTGTGGAAGCCAGGGATCCTTTACCTGACAGACAGTCTTTGACTCTTAGGATCCAGTCTGGTAAAAAGAAACCTGTTTTCTTCCACTACACAGCTTTTATTTTTATTTAAAAAAAAAAAAAAAAAAAAAAGGGCACCCCTGCCATGTGACTGTTCTGATGCCAGGGTTTTCAAATGCAAAAGGTGATGGGGTGAGGAAGGGAAGTCCATAACATAATTCTTCAATTAAGTTATTCTGTGTGTCTCGTATCTGTTCAATTGTCCTGTAAACTGGATTCTACCTACTGTGTTGAGAATCAAGTAGTTTCCTCAGGACATGTTGGTTTTAAATGGATAGCAATTGACCACTCTGTCTTCTTAGGAGGTGTAGCCGTTACTGTAAGCGAAACTCAGCAATGATTAATGGCTCTTGTTATCATGAGGTATGTCCCAGCCTCGTGAGAGTTATATAACGCACATGCTCAGAGTAATAGCTGTACATGAGAAATACAGAAATTAGCATATGTATATTCTAGTCATCCATTCACCAGCCTTGAGGAAGTCCAGACACTACACATTTTACTGCAATTTTAATAACATTCCACCAGCACTAAGCCGGTCAGACTTTCAGTTGATACAAAGGCCTGGAGTTGGCCTAAGCCTCCATTGTCACAGGCCCAGCTTGCCAAATGATCCAGATCGCTCTGTACAGCTGCTCTGTCCTCATTGCTATTTACCATTTCACCAATCTGTCATTCACAAATTTTATCAGGGGTGGTTTTTTATTTACTTCCAGATTATTGATGACAATGTTGAATCACATTGGGCCTAGTATTGATTCTACAGAACTCCACTAGAAATGCTCTCAAACAAGGATCATTATCCAGTGACAACTAGTTTTTCAGATCTGTCAGTCAGTTCCTGATCCATTTAATGTGTGCTTTATTGATATTGCATTACACTAATTGTTTAATCATAATGTCATGTGGTACTAAGTCAAATGTCCTTCAAAAGTATTCTCTCTCTTATCTTCATGACCAGAGGAAGCAAATTGCTTAAATCAGTTCTCCTCCTCCTATCAGTTACCATAAATTTCCTTCCTATAGCCAGACATTACCAGTACAGACAACTTTCTGTTCCTGATGGCTGAAACTAGACATATTCAGCCAAGAAATAAGGCATGTTTTTTTTTTTAACAGTGGGGGTAATTACCCATTTGAACAATTTATCTGAGGATGTGGTGGATTCTTCATCGCTTGAAGTCCTTTAAATCAAGTCAATATGTCTTCCTAAAAGACCTAGATCAACCTGAAGTGATGGGCTGGATGGAGGAATCACTTAGTGAAATTCCATGGTCTGCATTACACAAGAGGGCAAAATAGATTATCATAACTGATCCTTCTGGCCTTAAACTTCTATGAATATAAAAATATGTTGGAGTACTTCAGAATTCTGGTGCCTTGTGTGATTGCTGTTCCAGCCAGGAATTTGGAAGAACTAGGACTCTGCTATAGAAAAACACGATGAAGTGAATTAAACTTAATTAAAACTTGACAAAAACAGCCTGAAGTTTCACTACCAATAAGAGTAGTTTTTAAAGTGTTGCCCTAGTGCACAGGGGGATTTACACTTCAGACATATGGGTCACATTAATTATTATTTTATTACTAGTAGTGGGACCCTCTACAGTTAGGGCACATAATTCTAAACTCCTGAAGTATTTCTTCATAATTTTATGTCATTTTTTCCTAAGCAAGTAAAATGAATTTTAAGGAGGATTTACTGTACATACATGCATGGGTAATCTAGCTACATAATCCATAGTGGAATATGTGCATGTGTAGAAGCCATGCCTCAACCCCTTTGCACCTATGCAACAAAATGGGAACATTAATATCCATTTTGATACTGTATCAAAAGTCAAAGTCACAAATAACAGAGTTAAGATTGTGTATGTAATTCTAATCTTTTCAGGTAATGACTTTGAACTACCTAGACAAACAAGGCAAAACGTAAATCAGTTCAGATAAGGAAAGATGTGATGATCCATGTAAGAAGGATTAATGGAAAAAATGGATTTAAAAAGATTTGAAGGAAGCAAGAGAGGACAACTATGAAAAAGATCTGGAAGGTCATTGAAACCATATTAGGCATCTTAATAGATATGAATCAGAGAAAGGAATGAAGAAGCCAGTAAAGAAAGGATTAGAAGGAACTAAAAGAAGAGTAAGAGGAAATGAGTGCTGGTCTATATCACAAAAGGAAATTGAGTCTAGTGTTAGCTATTACAGGGATGCTGTGAATTTCAAAATTATCCTACGGATAACTATAGTTTAATGTGTATTGCGTTTCCAGAAAATATTTTCATTTGTTTGGTTAGTAGGAGGTCTCCTAATATTTTCCTAATGTAAGTGTAGTTCATAAATATTATCTGGACAAATTCAACATGAAAGGAAAATTCCCTTAACCCTGGATCAGAAAGAGTCTATCCTGAGACTGCCTGAAAAGAAATTTAATAAAGGGAAAAATGGTTCTTTGAAATGAGATTTCAAAGCATACTCCAAGAAGAGAAAAGTAATAGTTTCAAAAGCAAAACTATTATGATAATTCCTATTTAAATGAATCTTTGATAAAAAAAAGAAACTGGTCAAACTCAAATCTTTGAAATTGCATATTTGTGGCTGTTTCAAATAATAAATGTATGTTCTGATGTAATTTCCCCTATTTTTCATTCATTTCCATTCCACCTTTTCTTTTTCATTTCCTCATCTCTCTGACAATAATTCAGCTGGAGTGGGAGAGTAGGTGGGGTAAAGATGAACTACGCTTGCTGCAAGTGAATTAAAGCCTGTTAAAGCTTTTATTCTGAAGTTCACAGCACCTGGTTTGTTTTAATAATGCAGAGTTAGTAACTTCCATCTCAGCCAGCAGGCAAGTTGCCTCCGTCTCATCCCATGGTGGGCAAGACAAAGATGAAAAGAAACTCATTGCTATTGTTTTCTAATTTTCAGTGCCTTGTGGGACTTGAATCCATGGGGCATGGCATCACCTGCACAACAGAAGGATCCATGACTTGTGATGTTGTTCTTATCCTGGTGCTAGTCATACATGGCCTTTAAAAACTTAATTTATGATAAGTGAATGTATCCTACCATTGTCTTCCATTTCTGCTGTTTGTTTGAAAAGAGGCCATAGCAGGGCTGTGATCCATCATCTTTTGTGTGGTTGCCACAGTCTGTCATGAATTCTATTAATCTGCCTAAAATAACAAGGATTAATTACGTATGTAGGGCAAACTGGCATTAGTATAACATATTGCTTGGGCAGCTCAAAATTTGACCATTCATAAATCTTGTTGTTTATTTGTTTTTCTCTTTGTGTCTCGTTGTGACAGGTGTGTGCCCAATCACTGTGAACATGGTGGCAAATGCACCCAAACGTGGGACAGCTTCAAATGTACTTGTGATGGAACCGGATACAGCGGCGCCACCTGTCATAACTGTAAGTGATGCTGTGATTTGCTTCAACACTGTAATATTATTATATAGAGGGCATGTACACTACTGATGTCTTTTGGTTGAGATGTAAAGCCAAAGCCGCTTGTGGTTATTAAAGAGTCCATAGAACTTTCTGTGAGAAAAGGGATGTTGATGGTTATCTGGCCCACATTCCATTTTGGCTACATAAAATTCCACCCTGGAGTGTCAAATGGATACATAAATTCTTCAGTTATTGTCCTAAACTCTTCATAGTGTGACTGACAGCAGTTAAATGGTGGTAGTATTTGGTCAAAAAGGACTGGTCTACACTGAAAACTTAGATCGACATAGCTATGTCAAGAAATTTTCCATTGACCTAGCTACTGCCTCTTGGGGAGGTGGATTAACTACAGCGATGGGAGAACTCCTCCTGTCGCTGTAGGGCGTGTCCACACTAAAGCACTACAGTGGCGCTGCTGCTACAATATTTTAAATGTAGACCTAGCCTGATACTGAAAAATATGTATGTGCAAACTGATCCTTTTGTCATTCTGAAAGTCAAACTATTATCTCTGTTGTAGTAAGTAATGCAGGCAGCACTATTAGTGCCCACTGCTTACAAGCCATATTGACTGCAGCCACATTACAGCTGCTTCCTCTACTGATATACTGGGCATGGGGAGAGAGAGGAAAAGGGATCCTTGTTCTTTCTGCTGCCTCTGACTTACATGTGCAGTGCCAGCAATTGTGTGTTCTTGTCTTTCTAGCATACATTTATAAGGGCATTTTCATTCTGAAAGGTGTTTTCTAAAATATGGTATCTGCAAGATAAAGACGACTTGTCCATTTACTGTCTTTCTCCATTGATGTGCCAACATAACACCCTCTTAATATTAAGGAGAGAACAGTAACCTTAGATTCACTACCAAAGCTACAAACAAGATACTTGCAAAGTGGTGAAAAATTCAATTACCAATCTAATTCAGAGTTTCAATTTTTTGTTTGCACTTTTTAATGTAACGTTCACTCATAACTAGAACTATGCAAAATATTTACTGAGAAATCTTCATCAGTGCTTTTGCCTTCTGGTGGATTTTGCAAAATTTCACTAATCTCATGGAAAAACACTGGTTTTCACTGGTTTTCCATTTCCATGTAAACTGTCCTATTTTTGAGCAAAACCTCAATGTCATACTGAACTCATTTATAACAACCACCATTTTAAAAGTATTTCATTTATATATTAGGGGGCAAACAGCACTCTCTCAAATGTTCATTTTAAAATACACCACTGTTGAATTCTAGAGATAATTGAAATTATTCAAAAAGCTGTCTTGAGAGACAAGCATTCCACTGCATATTAGCTCATTTACTGCTGCTTGTGTCCATGCTTTGGATCTATAAATGCCTTCTTTTGACTCACCAGTGGTATTCCTGAAAACAAATGTTTGTAATAATTTCCAACCTCATTAAGGTTCATTTTCCTGGTTCTGATGGTGGCAAATAGTGTAACAATTAGATTTTGGAAATCTTTAATTTGTCAGATAAGTTGGATTCCTTAAAATGTGCTGTCTTTTCTTAGCTTGCTGAATTTATGAATGTGCAGAGGGCTAGTCACTTCTCCATTTTGTACTTCAGAGCTGTGGGTTTAGTGTGTAGGTGCTGGGTGGTGGTAGTGAGCTGTGCTACACAGGAGGCAAACTAGATGATCCGTTGGTCCCCTCTGGCCTTAAACTCTGTTACTTTGTGTATCCATGGTCGATTCTCCCCGCCCCGCCCCCCCCCCCCCCCAAAAAAAAAAATGTATTTGTGTTATAACAGTTATTGAGGAAAAAATTTGCTCCAAAAGTCTGGTCATTTAATATCTGTGAGTTGAGTCCTCTTGAAAGAAAACATAAATCATGTGGAGCTGGATCTGAACCAAAATCCCTTTTATGAAAATCCACTGTTTGGGGATTTACAGTCTTCTGTGGATCCAAATGTCACAGGTCAGGCTCACTTCCAATGGTTTGAACAATGAAAGGGCAATCTTCTCCTTTCATGTCCGTGCCAAACATCTCGTTTCAATATTTTGTTCTCTCTGCATGTGTGAGCTCCCACTTAGGTCAATTGCAGTCCCACATGTAGTGTGTTGGGAACAGAATATTTGATGTGCTGACCTGAGATGAGCACTTATTCTAAGAATGTCGTGTCCCCCTCCCCTCCCCCCGAGTTATAAATGCTTTATGGAAAGTTTCTACTAAGCCTTGCATCTGGACACCATTATTACTGGCTCATAAAAAGTCGCTTACTTGGATGCTTCTCCCCATGCCTTAAAAATAAACCCCAAAAACTTTAATATGATGAACTGAAAGGTTTTCATTAGAGTGATATTCTCCCAATCACATACAGGTTGTGGAATAGGATACATAGAGTTGACATCCATATTCCAGCACAGGAAATAAAGTAGTTGCTGCAGAAGTGCTGAAGCGTTAATGTGCACCATAATGTGCACTCATGTGGTGAGTGATGGATTTGGTCCTATCAAGCACCAGCATAGGATAGGCCTGCCTTGATGTGAGTAATCGGACATGGGCGAGGAAGCCTCATTTCTTGAGAGACTGGTTTAGGATGGTAATGGATCTGCAGGCTGGAAACAGAATGTCTGTACTAGCTAAGATATGGGGAAATGTATATAAAGGAAGAGGTTTGCTGAGCAACTTTGAACGTTTGGTATGCCCTGTACCCACCCATTTCACTTGTACTGATCAGCTCAAGTGTAGTTTGATTGTATGCCAATAAAGAAATTTCAGTGACGAGTTTAGAGTCAAACTAGATGGATAATGTATTGGAGGCTACTGAATGGTGGATAAAGGCTCAGAAGCCACCCGAACATACTCCTGAGTAAATAAAGTCTCAGAGGCTATCACAACACAGTTCTTTCACAAAAAAGCCAACAACTGTAGGTCAAGGAAAGTTTATCATGGCTTGAATGGGGCCAGAATTTCTCTTCATGCATTTCACTCTATAGGACCAATAAGCAACAGAGGAAAAGATTTCAGTAAAAAATTATATTTGTGATCATTTCATTTTATGAAAATAATAATAATAATTAGTTATTAGAAATGCCTTTTAATTTCCTTTCTTCTTTTTGAACAGGTAGCTATTAGGTTTAAAATTCCTCTTTGAAACCATTAAATATAGGAAGGAACTCATCTTCAGAGTGAATTGTGACAGCTGTTGGGCTGTTTCTACCCATTTGATTTATTTGGGTATGTAACTGCTTGTTAAAGAAAATCATGAGCATGTGTAAGGGAGCACTCCTGTGGTTCCTTCACAGGCCAAATTCCTGTAGATGTGATTAAGAGTTTGTGTGCATAAAGACTGCACGATTTGAACTAGGAAGGAAATGCAGAATTTCATAGTTAAATAGTATTTTTTGTGAAACAAAGAAAAAATATTTTGACGTATTTGTTGAGCCCTTTAACTTTGCATTTTCATGGCTTTTTCTGGTTTAAAACCATGGCTTTAGAAATCATTTTTAGCATGTGAGTGGGTGGTTAAGATATTCAGTTCAGCAGGATAAATGCAGGGAAGGAGGCTTAGTTAACTAAGTTGGAGAACTTAGCATGCTCTGACTGACCAGTGAGTCTTTGAAAATAAGCATCAATTACCTTTCTTCCTTGAGTCCCAAAGAGAGAGACTAAAGACCCATAGGCAGAGGAGTCACTTTCCTGAAATCACATTCATTACAAAAGAAAAAAAATAATCCCAGTAACGGTGTACATTTCTCTTAATAGCATTTTCATCTGACTTCTGCAGATAAAATAAATGCAGTAAGGAAAGGAAAAGATGCTACTGGACTCAAAACGGGGTTTAAAGTGCAGTGTCCTGTCTTTCAGGTACAAGCAGGATAAAGCACATGAGATTAGAAGCACAGGTCATTTGGAGGCACACAGCACAGGCACACAGCAATGCAACCAAAGTTTCAGACTAATCCCTCTCTTCATATATTGCTTTAGAAAGACAGCTAAGTTTTTTGTTTGTTTGTTTGTTTTTTTAAGGATTTAATTTCACTTTTACCATGAGTGTTGCTATACTTCTAAAATTATTTTTCTCTTTGGAGAAAAAGTTTCTTTCAAAGGTGAGCTTCAATTTATGTAATGAAATCATGAGTTTAATAGAGGTGATCATGGAAAGGTCTCCATGTTGGGGACCCAGGTGTATAGCATGTCATAATTTCAGCAACCTTTTGTAATCAAACTCAAAATCAGGGGATTAATGTTTTTTTACAAGCCTGCAATTTGCCAGGTTTGCCAAAATGGTCATTGGTATTCATGACCCTCCTAGTAGTTCTAGGTCTATGCTGGTGAGCAAACCTAGATAGTTTTTGGTTTCAAGTGGGAAGTCAGCACTTTTCTGTAGTTTTGACCTCAAACCAGGCAAGTCTCTGGAGCTTTGGCTGAATTTCATTTTGGATTTTTAGGTTCATTTGAAGTAGAAACTCAAAGCCAAACTTAAGGGATAACCTCTTTGAACTGAAACAGAGAAAACATTTGCATGAAACCCCTGTGAATCCAAATGGCTTTGTTTCACACAGCTCTAGTCATAATGTATTTATCAAATGACAATGCAAACCACAGTATATGTAGGGGAGGAGAAAATACATATTCCTTGGTTCAAGAAGAAGGTAGTATGTTTTTAAAACCAGAAAAAAAGTAGTTTACAGGAAGAAATTTCACCTGGAAACACATCTGACACTACTGATAATGACTGAGGCTATGTCTACACTGACGGCAGCAAATTTGCCACCGTCAGATCAACTTATCCGGATCGACTGAGCGGTCAGTGAAGACCTGACCGATGTGTTAAGACTACCTCCTCAAGTGGCGTAGCCCTGCGTTGACGGGAACGCGGTTCCCGTTGGCGCAGTGCATTGAAGACGGAGCGCAGAACAGAAGCACAGAAGTGGACAGGAGTTACACAAGTTTTTTGTGTACTTTGCGTAACTCTGGTCGACTGCTGCCGAATCTCCAAGGTAAGTGTAAACAAGCCCTGAATGTTTCAGATTAGGAGTAGCACTTCAGCCCATCTGCCTTTTCAAAAATCAGACTATGATTAAGTGACTAAATAGTTGTGGATAAATTTGCTTTTCAGAACATGACAGACACTGTATAAGTGGCATTGTGGAGTTAGATATTTGTCTTCAGTCAGTGATTTCCATAGCAAATGAGTTCAGTTTACAAATGAAAGGTTTGTTCTAATTGCCTGCCAACTCAACCAAAGACCTGAGAGTGAAGCTCTTTTCTTGTATTTCAACATCTGCCAAATTCTGCCCTCAGTTACAGATGTGCAACCCTGTTTCCTTCAGGGGTTTTATGCAGGAGTGATAGATTATAAACACTGCTAATGATCCATAAGAAGGAATAGAATCTAGCTCACATTCAGTGTTGGCTGTACAGAACTAATAGCAGCAGTAAAATCATAAATACTTTTGTCAGTATGGACATAATGAATGTGAATGCACACAAGCTTCAGCCTACTTGAGTAAAGCATACCATTTTTACTTTTTCAGAGTAGAACTGCACTTTAAATTTTAGATTTTGCCAAATCAAATACTATAACATTAATATTTCTTTCATTAGTTGTGATACAGTGGGTTAACGGAAGCTGGACTGTAACCCTGACCCCTGAATTCCTTGGGTTTGTCTCTTTAAGGCATGCAATTAATGAGTATTTTACCCTACATTTTGGAACGTGAATAAAAGTTAATGGAGAAATAAGGCACTCTTAAAATGTTGAATCCATTTAGTGCCCCTAGGAGCCTAATGGGTTTTGATGGGTTTTTTGTTTTCCCCCTAGCTACCCCCTTCTCCCTAAATTGAAATATTCTGATTACTTTACTTTAATAATGGATTTAACAGCATCTAGAAGCAAACTCAAGAAAAAAAAAGTTTGAATCAGACCTTCTGTGTCACTTCATGTTGTTGTTTGTATGGGAAATGGCATAATTTTGATACTTGATTAAGGTGATTTACTGAATTTGGCAATCAGGAAAACAAATTTAATCTTCACAGACTATAATTTTCATGCTGGGACTATTTAAACTCCAGCAGGCTCTCTATTGATTAGTTCACAACAACTGTTTCATCTCAGTTTTTGTAATGAGAAAATTCATTGAGACTATTGAAATCCTGAGCTTTTTGCTTCTTCTGATTAAAAGAAGAGAGACATAACATTACCTGTTCACATCATGAAATTGTCTTTTTCATACACCAATAACAGCCATGTTCTCTTTTTTTCTAAATGAGTTTTATTTTAGGTAGGAATAAGTGTGATTTGCGTCTTCTGTGAAGGCTGCAGCAACTCTGAGAACAAAATGGCTGCTGCCTTTGCACATAGGCAGGCTTGTTAGAAATTTAAAAGCAAGGTAGAGAGACAGTAAAAGCATCACAGTTTCATAAACATAATAATGGTGTGTTTGGCCAGGAGAAATATTTTTAAATCAAGTCACAAAACCGTGTTTCTTTCATAAGATATCATAAAAGGAAAAGTGAAGTTTTAGTGAAGACCAAGAAATTGAATATTTTAAAAGCGATGAGTAATAGACCATCTTGCAAGCTTAATCTGAGTTCAAATAGACGTAGCCACAGTCCAGCAGTAATAAGGATATTTCTTGCGTATCAGGGTGTAGGAATATGGAGACACAAGTTCCCTAATCATACTTAAGGCACTTGGGATACATACAAACAGGCAACAGTATTTAAGATAATTGTCAGACTGCAGACTACCATATACTTAGAAAATAAGGAAAACAATCTCTTTTAGAGTTACAGCCTCCCTGCAAGAGGGAAGTGTTGCACGCGATTAGAAAAATTAAGTAAAAAAGCCTCCCCCACAAACTTCATTGCATCAGCGTTCTCCTTGCTAGATTTAGTAAAGCCTTTTAAAAAAAACTGAGTGTTAAAGTGCTTTCCCTTTGGTATATCGGTTTCTTGGAGATTAACTCACTGTGGAGTAGGCAGAATAGTTTGGTGGCTGGAATTTGCATAAGCTTTAGACTAGAGCGGCCTCATCTGTGCTCAGAAGGCAGTTTGTTTTTGATGTCAGTAGGGGTTTTACATCAATGGGAACTATGTATGTGGATTGGGGGGCACTATAGGGCCTAAACATTAAAAGCTGAGCAGGGCTGTCAATGCCTCTATATTAAAAGAAAGAAAGAAAATAGATTTTCCTTACGAAAACAAAGAAAAAAAGTGAGTCTTCCAGAAGACTCAGTCGGAACTGGGAAGGACTGTTTCTACCTTCTCTCTTTAGTATTAGGAAGAGAGGTTGCCTGCACATCCTGCCCCATGGAAAACTATTTTACAAAGCGCAGGGTAGGGGGAGAAAATAACCTATGCTGTTTGACTTCCCAAAAGAAGTTGCTGAGGTGGGAGATGAGTAATCACTCAGCACCATATGAAGTTCCTGGGAGACGGCAGAATGGGAAACTTGACTGCAGGAGGAAGGTACAGTAAAAGGCCAAGCCACCAGGTGCCACCTGAGATATTTAAGGCATAGACTGACCACTAGTTGATTGGGAGGCAGGAGTGACCTCTTTCCTCCACACTCAGCTCCTGTTGACAACAAACTCCCCATTGATATCAAACACAATCTTTCCTTAAAGCATGGGTGACCTAATTTAGAATATCCTTGCAACATTACTGTGTAGAAGCCTTTTGCTGTGAAAATTCTCCCATTCAGAAATCTTTCCATTTTCCTCCACCACTGCAATTAGAAAAGAAGAAAGTAAAGTAACTATATGTAATGATAAGTAACCAAAAAAGATAAGTGTTCCCATTTAAAGCCAGTATCTAAATGTCAAAGTGAACAGCTCTAGCAAACTTTCCCATTTTATACTTGACACTGAGCTCAGCTGTTGGTTGCAGTGGGGCTTTTTTCATATAATTCTCTTGGTGAATGAGTCCCTTGACATCTTTAGAAACAAAGAAATGCTCAAAGATTTTAGCAGTCCCTTACTCCATATAGTAAATGGCTGTGTACATGAGTGATCTAATACACAGACATTCCAAATGCCCCGAAATTATAAGGGAGATTGGGAGGGAGGAGAAGAGAAACTTTTCCTATGAAAGTCTGAAGCTGATCTATTTTATTATGTCCTTCCCTTATTTTTAAAACATTTCTTATAAAATTAACATTCCTGATAGGTGCTGGAGTGATAGTCCTAGAGAACAAAATCCTATGGGCGTCATTTAAAAAAAATGAACAGACATGGCACACCAGTATTTTGACTTGAAAGCACTACTTCTTATATTTAGAATGTACCATACACTGCAGCCAGGTGTAGTAGTTTACTTTTTAAAGACTCAGTGAATGGGCTGATTTCCTACCCTCCTCTCAGCACAGCATACACATACTGGATGTCCAGAACTAAATCCCATCCATGAAGATATCCTTTATTTTAAGAGCAGCAAACATAAATGTTGGCTGAGGTTCCTCTACTGTTTATAAGCCTTCCATTGAAAACCACCTATCTTACCCATAAACGATCTCTTGCCTGAGTCTTTCCACTTTTTGTCCTTCTTTGTTGGAGCTAATGAGATCTTGTCTCAGACTCTCACCAGGATAGCCTGGACACTGGCAGAGCAAACTACCCACTGGTGTAGTTCAGTTTTGACATGGAAGGACCAGCTGTAAAAGGGTAGCTCAGTCTCCATGTCATTGAAATCCTTGTCTACTCTCCTGCCATTGCAACCTGGGAATTGATTAATGCCAGCCACATTAAGGTAGGTTGTGTGTATGGGGGTCTGTGTGTGTAAAACAGATGCCTTTCTTTTATAGAAAGGAGTAAGACTCATTTTGTATAGGTCACTAAACAGGGAAGGGAAAGACTTTCATTCACTATCAACCAAGGCTCCATTTCAACCTGCAACCTATAGTAAAAAGACTCTATAATCCATAATCAAAACTCATGCTCAATCCTGCTCTCATTATTTATGTGAAACTTCTGTTAACTTCAATGGCAGTTTAATGAGATTCAGGCTGACAGGATTTAGTCTGATCACCATGACCACCAAGCCATGCTGTTTTTCTTCTTTTATAGAAAATAGCAGCTCTTGACTGAAAATACTAATTAAAATGTGTTTGAAATCAGTACATTAAAAAGCTGTATCACATATTCCTTTATTGGTTCTTGCTTCCTGATTCTTGGCTATTAGTAAGAAAATGAGTGAAACTGATAGAATGTAAGAACAGCCTGTTTGGTTAGAGACCAATGATCCATCCATCTAACCCAGTACTCTGTCTTCTGACTCTGGCCAATGTCAACTGCTTCGGAAGGAATGAACTGAACAGGCAATCATGGAAAGAGCCATCCCCTGTTGCCATTCCCAGTTTCTGGCAGTCAGAGGCTAGGGACATTCAGAACACAGTGTTCTCTCCCTGATCGTCTTGACTAATAGCCATTGATAGACCTATCCTCCATGAATTTATCTAATTCTTTTTTGAACACCATTATAGTTTTGCCCATTACAACATCCCCTGGCACTGAGTACCACAAGTTGACTGTGCATTGTGTGAAGAAGTATTTCCTTCTGTTTGTTTGTTTTAAACCTGCTGACTATTAATTTCATTTGGTGACTCGTGGTTCTTGTGTTGTGTGAAGGAGTAAATAACACTTCCCTATTCACTTTCTCCACACCAGTCATGATTTTATAAGTTCTATCATATCCCCTCCTAGTTGTCTCTTTTCCAAGGTGAAAAGTCCCAACCTTTTTAATCTCTCCTCATGCAGAAGTTGTTCCATACCTTTAATCACTTTTGTTGCCCTTCTTTGTACCTATTCCAATTCTAATATATCATCTATGAGATGGGGTGATCAGAACTGCACACAGTATTTAAGGTTGAGTGTATCATGGATTTATAAAAAGTCTATGATTTTTTTCTGTCTTATTAAGTATCCCTTTCCTAACTGTTCGTAATATTCTGTTATCTTTCTTGACTGTTGCTGCACATTGAGCAGATGTTTTCAGAGAACTATCCACAGTGACTCCAAGATCTTTTTCTTGATTGGAAACTGCTAATTTAGACCACATCATTTTGATGTATAGTTGGGATTCTGTTTTCCAGTGTGCATTACTTTGCATTTATCAACATTGCATTTAATCTGCCAATTTGTTGCCCAGTCACTCATTTTTGTGAGATCATTTTGTAACTCTTCTCATTCTGCTTTGGACATAAGAGAGGGCTTTTCATGACCTCTGTAGGTCACTGTAGAAATTCTTGGATCTTGCTGCAAGAAAACTGTGTGTGTGACATGTGGGGTCACAGATGTCTTTAAATTATTTCCAAGTAAATGTATGCATATCTGTGCCTTGTACATATTCTGTTCATGCTTGTATTCATTATTAGTGATGTTTAGCTTCCAGTCTTTTACTTGTTTAAAGAGTTCCTTAGATGTTTGGAAGCTTTTAAACATTGTTTACTAAATCTTTGTTTCCATTTTCCCCATAAAATATTTCATGTTTTTTAAATGCTTGACATATCAGAATTTTGTATTGCATAATACAGGCAATATTTAGATATAACATGTGATCCCACTAATGCCTGAGAAGTTGAACTAGGAAAATATAAAAATATCATGTTTATAAGGGTAAAACTGTAATCCTTCTGCCAGGTATGGTCGGCAGCAACAGGATTCGATATTGAAGAGTTCATCTTAAATTTACAATCAAAACTGGCTTGATCCCTCACACAGAAACCTGTAAAAACCTGGAAGGTGCAGCATAATCATAAATGTCTTATGTTTTGAGAGAGCTTGTCATAAAACTGCTCTCCCCCTACTTCCCCCATTTCTCCAGTGGGGTCTGTGCACAGAGTTCTCCAAAACTATCATCCTTACATTTTAAATGTTTGCTGTGAAACTTGATGCTTCTGTGAGTGCTGTCTTGAATGAGCAAATCTTAACAATGGCAAAACTGGGCATTCTGCAGACGGAAGCCATTTTTGCACTGTAAACATAAACCCAGTTCATACAAATAGATACACTTGTGTGAGCCCTATCACTTTAGTGAGACTCAGGATGAGTGTAGGAGTTCAGACTAGTGAATGATTTTTGCAAGATCCCTCTGAATTGTAATAATGAGCTTGAGCTGAGATTGCATTAGAAATCAGTAAAGTTTCCCAGACATATGGCAACATTTTCCACTTGAATTGGATGAAAATGTAAAGCATAATAATTCCAGGGCACTATAAGCCCCCTGGGAGAGCACTTGACATTTCTGTTGATCAGATCATTTTATCCTCAGCCTTTCAAAATAGTGTCAGTCTATTCCTCCAAAATACTGAAAATCTAACAAGATACTATGCCCAGATATTATGGTGATGTGGACCATATAAACATTGTGATATAGATTCTGCAAAATTTCAGTTTTGAAAGTAAATTTTCTTTCCCCTAGAACCTTTACAAAAAAAATAGTACTGGAGGATTTGAAGTTGAAGCCATAAAATGATGGCATAATTATGTTTGCAACATTCTATTTAAAAGAGCTATATAACCATTACAGCAACTTTTTAAAGGTACTAACCTCTTCCCCAATCTGGGGTTTTGAAAGGAAATGCTGACCATCCTTATTTATAGCAGACTTTCTACATCTCTATAATCCAAAAAATAGCTAGGAAGTAATTTTCTAACTTTCTGACAGTAACTCCAAATTAATGACTTTGTCAGGATCTAGTCTAAGATGCTGCTGCTGCTTCCCTCTCCTCCCTGCTCACCAAGGATGCAAACCAATATTATAGTGGTCCTTGTTTATTAACATGTACTCTCTGGAGGTGGGAGGGTAGAGACATTTTTGGCAGTGAATTGATAACTTAAACATAGGTACAGAGCCCCCAAGTATCAATATTAGCATATAAACACATATGTAAAGCTAGCAAATACAAAGGTTTTACTTTTACATCCATTTCTCTCCAAAAACAAATGGACACACCTGCTCTCATGGTCAGTGCCTTCTTGATAGGCTGGGGAGCCCAGTTATGACACTACATAATTCAGGGCAGATGGTCTCCTTTCGAGACACGGTTACAATAAATCTATTAGAACTCTGCACAGTTCGCAACGTGTGCTTCCAGTTCCTTCCGTTGATGAGGAACAAGATTATATGAGTGATGACCAACAACACCACTTGTATGTTTTGTGTAAATTGACAGGGAGGAGCCCAATCCCACTCCCTATGCACCAAAGCCATGAAACTATAGGAATGGTGCATTCATTGAGGGATGCCTTTGCGACGTTCCCCTCTTTCATCTGGACTGGTGTATTGCTGTGTCACCCCAATCCCTCCTTCCTGGAGCCAATCTTACCCTGCCCTGCTATGTGAACCCCCCACTCCTGGGTCAGCCCACACACAGCCCATGGCAAGCAAGTTGCTCTCAACTAAGTGCGTGAGTACTTCTGGCCAGCCACTCTTGGCATCATGCACTGGTATGACCCCAGGCAACATCACCAGTCCCAGATGCAACCCTAGGAACTGCCATCTAACAATATTCAGTGCTACCCACTGCACACTGCAAGATCAATGATTTGTCAATTTATCAAAGAAATTGATATGCACCAGTCTTGTCACTTCAAATGGAGTCTTCGCACATCTTAAATCACATGCATAGCTTTAGATAAAACCAATAAATGTATTAAGTACAGAAAGATTTTAAGTGATTATAAGTCAGAGGAAAACAGGTCAGATTTGATTAAAAGTAAATAAAAGGCTAATTGAATTCTAAAGTAAGCTTAACACTTTCAGCAAACTTACAGTCTTAGATGATTCTCACCACAAGCTGGCTGGTTTGCCTCCAGCCATGCCCTTCTCATGTGATCAGCATTTCTGTTGCTTGGTGGTGGTTGCAGATGGAGGTGGAAGAGAGAGAGAGAGATTGCAAAATGTCCCTCCTTTTTAACGTGTTCCTTTGTCCCCCTCTGGGACCTACCTCCCCTTCAGGGTCAGGTGACAAACAGTATTTATGCCTGGTTCCCTCCATGTCCTGAGTCACTATGGTTCTTTGTGGATTCATTTGTTGACATCTAAGCAAGCCATTTGTTCCTGGAATGCTGAGCTGAGTGGTGCTATACAATCCCTAATGAGGTGCAAAATGCCCTTCAGCTCAGTAGAGTTTTACCTCGATCGGTATCAAGCCATTAGACACATATTTGGGAATATTACATAGTGAAAACTCATAACCAAACACACAACATTCCAACAAACATATTACTATAACAATAATGTTCAGTATGCCATGAACATTCCAAAAACATCTTACATGACACCTTACATTAAACAATACACAATCACACCATAAGGGTGTACATGGGGGTGAAGTGCGTCACAGCCTTCCTTTTCAAATGGCAAGTGCCATTTCTATATGCAGTCCCACTGATACCGCTGCTATTGATGGCAATACGCAAAATATGGATCAACAAAGGAAAAGTCATACTGATACCACCAACATGGCTCAGACAGATGTGGTACTTTTTAAGGATGGCAGTATGTGCACCATGCACTCTCTCACTCCAGACAGATCTTCTATCATAGGACACTGGACAGGTTCTCCATCAGAACCTGGAGAGACTTTACCTGAAGATGTGGCTCCTATATGGTTCCATATAGACTAGACTTTTTGAATAGGTCAAACACATATCACTAAACAATAGGAGGTCACCCATGCACAAGACTTACCTTTAAAAATGGAAGAGATTCTCCATACGGTGTCAAGACAAACAAGTTCCTGAAGCTTCCACACTTCTCCTCTTGATACTGGATTACATCTTGGAGCTAAAAAACTCAGGACTATCTATTAGTTCAATCAAAGTCCATCTGTGTCTATTACTGCTTCCATCATAAAATCAATGGGGCATTGCTATTCGTGCACCCTATTACCAAACGCTTCCTTACGGGCATTCAGAATCCCGAAGTAATCACACCTTCTTCACCATGGGACTTGAACCTGGTGTTACAATGCCTTATCGGACCTCAGTGATGTGCTTTGTAACACATCTGTCAATGAAAGGAGCATTCTTAGTAGCTATTACATTGATCTATCGTGAGGGTGAGCTAGGGGCTATCATGGCACATTCATCATATACCATCTTCCTCTGGGACCAGGTCATCTTGAGACCAGACCCAAAATTTGTACGTAAAATATCATTATCTTTTCACATAAACCAGGCAATCCATCTCCCTGAATTCTCTCCCAAACCTCCCGAGAGTGCACATACTCTGGATGTTAGATGCGCACTGGTGTTCTATCTAGACAGAACTAAGCTGCTCAGAAAATCTCAGAGGTTTTTTGTTTCTACTATGGGGAATGCTCTAAGGGATCCGCCATCTCCACACACAGGCTATCAAAATGGATATCAAGATGCATTAACCTCTGCTACCAACAACCCCCATCGGGATCAGAACTCATTCTACCAGATCTGTATCAAATTCAGCAGCCTTTCTGAACGATGTACCACTCCTAAACATATAGAGAGCTGCCATCTGGCCTCTGAATACATGTACACAAAACACTGTGCAATCACCCAGAGTTCAGGCTTGTATGCACTGCTAGGTCTAGCAGTGTTGTTTTCACTCTCTCAGACAACTCCGAAGCCCCTTCCCCCCAAAGTGGAGCACTGCTCTACAGTCACCTGAAGTAAAGCACCCACAGGGACATCACTCGAAGAAGAAGAGAAGGTTACTCACCCTGTGCAGTAACTGAGGTTCTTCGAGATGTGTCCCCCTCTTGGTGCTCCACTACCCACTCTCTTGCCCTCTACTTCAGATTTCAATTTATGGACTCTATGGTAAAGAAGGAACTGAGGGGGTCGGGTGTGTGTGCTGAACAAGGTGCTAATGGCACCACGAGATTGGGACAGCATATGTATGACCCAGAGGGGCACTGCTGCTGAAATTCTCTGATGAAGGGCACAGGGATGCACCAACACTGGAAGTGAAGCACCCACAGGGGGGGACATCTCAAAGAACCTCAGTTATTGCAGAAGTTGAGTAATTTTCTCATATGAGATTTTTTAGTCTGATTATGAAGTCGCCAGAGTTTTCAGTAATTCAGAAAATTATGCAAATACCAGCATGTTCATCTGAATCACCAAACTTTCTGAGGTTTACCCGTTATTTACTCTTTTTTTTTCCTCCCTTGGCTTAGAATATGAAAATCACCCGATCCACCATAATGTATCTAGCCTTTAGAACCATGAAGTGTGGGATCATGAGTCTGGTTTGAATGTAATTTGGGCCTGAATATTCAAAATGCTTAGTGATGCCCTCATAGGAAATTTCCAGGATTGTTATCTTAGACTTCACTCCAAGAATTGGCATACAGGCAGCAGCACAGGGGTGTGCCAGAGACGCTCCTGCAGAAGCACCAGTTGGCAGCTCTATAGGTTCTTAGACCCTGCTGTTCTGCCCTCCTCTGCCAGTGAGCCATTGGAATGGCTGACATGAGGCAGCCTGAGCCAGGGAGCTGAACCTCTAGGGCTTCTCTTCCCTGCCCCCGCCCCCTCTCCTGAGAGGAGATGACATCAGATGTCACAGAAGGAGACCACTGCAGCTGGGGGGAGTGGTAGATACCCTGGAAGGTAGGGATAGGATACAGAAGAACCTAAACAAACTGGAGGATTGGGCCAAAAGAAATCTAATGAGGTTCAACAAAGAAAAGTGCAGAGTCCTCCACTTAGGAAGAAAGAATTCAATGCACAGCTATAGACTGGGGACCGACGAGCTAGGCAGCAGCTCTGCAGAAAAGGACCTGGGGGTAACAGTGGATAAAAAGCTGGATGTGAGTCAGCAGTGTGCCCTGGTTGTCAAGAAGGCTAATAGCATATTGGGCTGCATTAGGAGGAGCATTGCCAGCAGGTCGCGGGAAGTGACTATTCCCCTCTATTCAGCATTGGTGAGGCCGCATTTAGAGTATTGTGTCCAGTTTTGGGCCCCCCACTACAAAAAGGATGTAGACAAGTTGGAGAGAGTACAGCGGAGGGCAACCAAAATGATTAGTGGGCTGGAGCACAAGACTTATGAGGAGAAACTGAGGGAACTGGGCTTGTTTAGTCTGCAGAAGAGAAGAATGAGGGGGGATTTGATAGCGGCCTTTAACTACCTGAAAGGGGGTTCCATGGAGGATGGGGCTAGGCTGTTCTTGGTGGTGGCAGATGACAGAACAAGGAGCAACGGTCTCAAGTTGCAGGGGGGGAGGTCTAGGTTGGACATTAGGAAAAAGTTTTTCACTAGGAGGGTGGTGAAGCACTGGAATGGGTTACCTAGGGAGAGAAAATGGAGTGTGTGGAAAGGTTGGAGAGAGAGAAGGAGGGGTGGAGGGAGAAGGGGAGAGAGAATGTGTGTGTGTTGGGGGGGGGAGGGGAAGTGTAAAAGGAGAAGCTGAGATCATGAAGATGCCAACTGTCCTTAGTTGCCATTGTTAGTTGATGGCACTTTGCAGGAGGCAATTTGCACTTTCCAGGCTCAGGACCATAGTGCTATGTTGAGTCATCTGTTACTATGATTTACATCTTTCTATATTGACCTTTTTCTTTCCATCTGCTCTTTTCCTTCATTCTCTCTCTCTCTCTCTCTCTCTGGTACACCTTTCCCCTTCATTTCAATTTTGATTCACCTAATTTTCTTGTGGCTCTTTCTTTCTACATCATCATTAGATTGTTTCTTTCCTCCTTTTATAAGTTTCTCTTTAATCATCTGTTCTCATTTTTCTCTTTACCACCACCTTTATTTTCCTCCCGCAGTCTGGAAGATAATCATCAAGCACATTCTACAGATGAAAAAGCACCCTAGGAAAAAAAACTGAGAGCTTCATCCAGTTCCTGATCAGTTTCACTACTTGACAGACAAGTAGGTACTGATTACAGAGAAAGGAGGTGTGGTTTGAATATAGTGTTGCTTAGCACAGCCTCAGATCCAGGGCTCTGAAAGAGATTTAAATGCAATAGTAAATGAAAGGAGAAATGATCACAGGCGATAGGTTCTTTATTCTGACTTACCAACAATCCCCCAAAATGATGCGCTATAATACTTTGTCTATATTATTTTTTCCTGAACCGAGAAATTAAAATATTCTAAATAATGAATAATCTGTTATGCTGTTATTTAAACACACAGATTCCTGAGGAGGAAACAGAATGCCAAATCCATGCAACGTCCAAAGTTCCTATCCGACGTGGAACCAATTTCACAGCCCATCCATTACATGAATGAGATGTGAAATAGCTTCCAGTAAGATGCCAGGACAAAATCATTCCCACTTTAATGTACTGTAGATAGATTATGAAAAAAGAAACAAGAAGCAGATGTTTCTGCTAACATTTGTAAGGTTTTTAAAAAAAAAAAAAAAAAAAAAAGCAAAAACAACAGTGTATGAATGCTTTTGGCATTTCATGCTGATTAGTGTCTGTAGTTGTGATGACAAAGCTGATATGCTGTCATTAAATTGATATTGTCAGAGAACATAGTTTGAATGAGATAATACAAACACAGATATCAATATAAGCTCATGTGATATTTTTATTTCTGCTGGTCTCATAAACAGTCTTCATGCTGTTTGTTCTCAAATATGCCTCAGAATCTTTTGAACTAATATAGCTGGATCAATGACTTTTGTTGCTGTGCTGAGTACAACTTACTTTAACAGTAGTGGATTTTACTGATTGCATTTTAACATCAAGCCACCTGATGAGAATGCTTAAATGACACTTATGACACATTTTGTGACCAAAAAAAGTCATGGTGTGCAGTTTTTCTGTATAGTTAACAGAAGCAGACCTGCAATATGGGAATTGTCTCAACTCTCATTGTTTACTATACCTGGTGACCATTTATTGCTTAACATATTACTGTAAATCTCACTATATCATTTAATTAAATGACATTTTTGGGAGGCTAATAAGTTTATAGGATATTTGAACATTTATTCTCTGAAAAACATGGTTTTAGCAGTAAAATTGTATTACTCATATTAAAAATATAGAAAAACATTTCAAAACATTTCAGCCACTTGTAAGTCTTCTGTATTATTCTGAATCTGGTTCCTCCTTGGGTGCAGTATCTTAAAAATGTGAGAAATGACCCCATCAGTGTCTTTGAGAGAAGGAGATCCATGCGGCCATTTTAAAAGCCTTAAAATGCAATCAATCTCTGGAAAACCACAGTATCAATATGGTACCTTCTCACTTATGCCTCCTTGTGCATCATGAAAATGACAATTTACAAGTTGCAGTAAAAGGCTAATTGTGTGCACTTACACTGCCCCATTAGAGGCAAGTAATGTACCCAGGTATCAGAAAGGAAATAATTAATTACAGTGACAATGTCCAAAACCATTTTTCCCTCATCTTAGGCTGAACTTGCAGGGTTGTCAACTAGTAAAAAATATATTTTGTAATAGAAATCAGAGACAATAAACATATAATCACAATGTAGTTTTTACTGAGTTAACTCTTCAGATTAAAAGCATTTTTATTCTTTTCATAACCTGAGTTAGAAAATGTTCTTATTACATTTGACCAGTTCTCTTCTGCTATCTTGAGTTACTGCCTGGATTATGATAGTAAAAGGTGGCTAATTTTGCACCGGATTCCTTTTTTAGTGTGATTCCTGATTATAATTGGTTTGGACACAGTAGATTTGTTTCTGAGAAGCAGGAACAGTTAATAATACTCTCCAAGCTTGTAAACGAAACTTTTGATTATAAACCCTCCAACTTTACATGAGGATATTTGTCCTGAAATGAATTAATACTAAACTCAAATCTTGTCTGTTCAAAAGGAACCATTTATGAGCTCTGTAGTGAAAAGTATCAGTTTGTGTAATAGGACGTTTCTGTACACAGATAAGGAAGTCCAATACTTAACAGTGAAAGATCAAACATCCTGATGTCAAAGTCAAGAAAATACTGAAATGAACACAGAAAAAAAATCTTTTTTTATCTATAATTCGGTGATTTGAAGGCCTTATCTGCTGTTAAAAATAAGATCCCAACTGTTTTCTTTTCAACATTGAGCTTAAATTTTTGTAGCTGTCTCCCCAAATTTTATTTATTTTATAATTAGCATTATAGAGTTTTCATCTTTAAATATATAAGCATTTTACAAAGATAGTTAAGCATTATTTGCATTTTATATGTGAGAAAGTTATTATGGAGAAATTCTGGTTCCCACTTTCCTCCTTTCACACCAACTTGATTGCACAAAGGGAATGGAAACCACTTCCATCTCTTCAAGAGACATGGAAATGGCATAGTCAGTTTTTCCACCACTCCTGCTGCATCTGTCACAGAAGGTGGGGAAGGGAGGGAAATAGGGGGCACAGTTACTTGATTGAACTCCTGCTGTTTCTGGATCTGGGAACATTTACCAGCTGGAGTTGTTTAGAGCAAGCCCCAGGCAGCTCTAAACTCTGCTGAGCCTGGGACCAATATAAAACCAGCATGAGGATCATGGATCTATAAACAGTTCCCTGGAGCTTTCCTGTAGCCCACTGCACCCAAAGATGTTCCACTGTGACACAAATGTCATCATGTCATGATGCCAACCCAGACAGACTCAAACATACAGTGTTTTATGAGTCCATCTGTCTTAAGTTTGGAACAACTTGTAATTTGCTTCTGTATGCACAGCCAGCTCCGGGGTTGCAATAGTGTGTGGTGACTCAAATTATAATATTCACCCACATGGCATTCATCTTTTTTTATCATCTCCAGTGGCAAAGAAACTCACTCTCTTTATCATCCCAATAACAACCCCCTACTTCCTTTCCTTTGTCACCACAGTGGTAATTGTCTTGTTCATCACCAACATGAATGAGTCCAAAGTCAACTCAACATAGGTCTGGCAACTTGCCACCTATTTTATTGTTTTCCCCTATATTTTAATTTCATGTATGTCTCTACGGGGCATATTTGAATATTGTGCTAATAATTACAATCCTTTATAAATTCATTAGTTCACAGTAGGAGGGAGGCGGAGACAGTGAAGTCTTTATAGCAGCTGTGAAGGTGGAGTTCCATAACTCAGAGCTATCAGAACTCAAATGCTCAGTTTATTGATTCCTTTAAATTACTTCTGTGCTACAGCTTGGAAAAATATTCATGTTCAGTTTTTTTCTTCACAATCCACATTCACTGATGGAAGGCTTTGACTTTCATGATAGCCAGAGCTAGGAAAGTGACCAAATGCCTGCAGTGTGAAGCTCCAGCTGCTAGTCAAATCAGATTGTGATTATAATCCCTCTTCCCTCACCCTTTCCCAAACCATTGTAACAAATTAATTTCAGACTGTTTTTAATCATAATAAACTTTTTATCAAAAACTAAATGCAAAACACTCAGGTGCAGGACAAATAAACAGCAGGAGAAACATTACATTGCTTTATTGTATCACTATCCTCCAAAATAGAATCACAGAATAGTATTATTGGAGGGGACCTTGAGAGGTCTTTTAGCCCAGTCCGCTGCACTCAAAGCAGGGCTAATTATTACCTAGACAATCCCTGATAGGTGATTGTCTAACCTACCCTTAAATACCTTCAATGATAGAGATTGCACAATCTTCCTAGGCAATTTATTCCAGTGCTTAACTACTCTGACAGTTAGGAAGTTTTTCCTAATGTCCAACCTAAACCTCCCTTGCTGTAATTTAAGCCCTTTGCTTCTTGTCTTATCTTCAAAGGTTGATGAGAACAATATTCCCCCTCCTTCTTGTAATAACCTTTTATGAACTTGAAAACTGTTATCACATCCACCTTTGGTCTTCTTTTCTCCAGACTAAACAAACCACTTTTTTTCCAATCTTTCCTCATAGATCATGTTTCCTAGAATTTTAATCATTTTTGTTTTTCTCTTCTGAACTTCCTCCAATTTGTCCATATCTTTACTGAAATGTGGCACCCAGAACTGGACACAATATTCCAGTTGAGGCCATATCAGTGCAGAGTAGAGCAGAAGAATTACTTCTCATCATGGTCATAGTTTGGAGGGCAGGGGCTGTTGTAACCCGAAACTGAAAGCCTTGGGCAGGCACAAAATTTGTTTCCTTATGCGTGTCCCCATTGCCCTGACTGGAGCAGCCCCACCTCAAATCTAGGAGTCAAACTATGTCTATGCTTCTCATGACTTGTAGACAACAGATGTTTCTGATTTTGTAATTTGTTGCTTTTAATATCTCTTTAAATAATTCTGGACTTGATTGGGCAACCCATACCGGAGACTTTTCGGTGGAGTCAGGCACTACTCAACATGAGTAAATGTTGGAGAATTGGGCCTTATAGTGATTTTATATTTTAATAAACTTGCTCAGAGCTATGTGTTTGTCTCTGCAGTGTGGAATCAGAACTTCTGAAATATATGTCATAGGCCCCTGATAATCCTATATGGCAACCAAATTAATGTCAGAATGGAGATTTGAACTCCTGTGACTGCCAAGTGTTGGAGAATAAGCTGTGGCTAACTGAGGGCCCATGTAATTAATTGACTAATGTGTATTTGTGTTACTCTCACTTAGTGGATAAAATCAGAAAGACACAACTGCAGGCCCTGGGCCTTAACAAGTGATAGAAGCATGTGCTTCTAGAGAGAAAATATTTCTGTTTTGTTTCTGTTGTTTCCATGAAGATCTAAGTGGCCAGGGTGTAGCATAGTGACGGTTGTAAAGTGCTAGGTGGTCACAGATTTGTTACAATATTAGCAAATTATTGAGGAATATATATAGTCACTCAAAATTAAAGCAATACATTTTTATACATCATAATATAGAGGAACTTGCAATGAATTTTGATATAATAAAATATGTGAAATAGAATGAAAATTTCAAATAGTTTAATTATATTCCATTACTGTATTATTTTATAGGGGGAAGATTTTGTTTTTGTTTAGCTTTCTGTTTTTGCAGGATGAGTTTGCTGTAAGAGTTAAATAAAACAGGTAAATATTACACAAAAGGCCCCCCCCCCCCCCGAAAAAGAGGACGAAAACAACAGTGAACAGATGTCCTGATTATCTTCTTAGTGTCTTTTCTATGCTGCATCAGGTTTTTTATACTTGTAATAAAGAATAAATAAAGTGGGATATATGAAGCCAATTTCAAACAGACAGATTTGAACATAGATCTAAAATCTGAGTGGTGGTGGTATCATCATCCGTTTTGCTGCCCTTCAGCCAAAATCATGTGTTTGTGTGATGCTGGTGGGAATATACTCTTTAATTTTAATTTTTTTGTTTTAGATTTGAACTCTCAAAGCTAAGGGTGATACAAGCTTATTTATACAGACAACCTACTGTGCATTTGAAAATGAAAGGGAGTTGGGGGCGGGGGAGAACCTGGCAATGCTCAGCACTAATTTCCAACCACATCTGCTAAGCCACTAGCCACTGTTATGGAAGGGCATCATTATCATTTGTAAGTTTGGCAAAACCTTCTTCTGAAACCATTTCAGGCTCAAGATAATCAAGATCATATTAAGTTACTGATCTGCTACTGAGTAAAGGTTTGTTGTATTTAAAGCATCAGTTCCATTCTTGGTAGGGAGGAATAATTAGGTTTAGGGGCAAAAAATGTTCCAAATACCTAGTGAAATGAGTGGCTTTTTACAAGTACAGAATATATTCACCTAGGAAATTAACACAGAAAAGTATAATCTTCTGTAAAACAATAGTCATGTATTGATTTGTAATATTGCCTGTATTTTAAAAGCAACCTTAGTGACATCAAAGTGAATGTATCAAACTAAAAGCATGACATACATTAGAATTGTTATAATCTGTTGGGCACTGCTCTGCAAATCTTAAATACAGTATCCATGCTATTCAAATTTTAATTTTCAGGGTATAAGTGGATTACTTTTGTGGTTAACTCACTGTAACCCCCATTTCTGTATCAAAAGTGTTTTTGCACTTTTTATGTATAAAAAGTGAGTGTTGTACTATATGGCAAAATCAGTCAGAAGCAAATATACATTTGTGAACTAATTCTGAATTAAACTCAGAACTGAAGACTGAGTTTTGAAATGTATTTTAATATTTCATCATTATGGAGGGTAGAGATGGTTCCAAACCACAGAGTTTGTGTTCTAATCAAAACTTTATCAAAGTTTGCTGACGTTTGGACCTGGAATTTGGGTTCAGACCATTGCAGAGATAAGCGATAGCCACAAAGTTCAGATTCATATTTGAATTTACCCAGAATTCATGGGAATTTGCTAGTTTGTGCTGACTTTTTAATTTTTCATTTGTGTTGCTGTTATAATGTAACATTAATGAAACATTGCCACTTTTAATTTTGTCACCTTGGATTCTAATAATTGTTTTATATATATATAATATGAAGTAGTACAGTAAATTGGTATATAAATCCTTATATGTAGGTTGCAGATCATCTTTCATGAGATATATACATCACTGTGAGCCAGTAAATAAATCACAGATCTGGGTGTCAGGAGACCTTTAATTCGAGAACTTCTCTGCCATTGAGTCTGTGTGTGATTTTTGGCTCCTAGTTTATCCTAGTTTAAACTGTCTATGCCTCTGTTTCTCCGTCAATAAAAACCTGGGATATATGACTGAAAATGCATTTGTTGTTATAGTTATGTTGAAGGTGTAGAGAGAGAGAGAGAGACCTCTCCTAACTTTGGCTAAACAGGACACAATGCACAATATCAGTACGGTTGTTTAACATTTGTGTTTTCCAGTTTGCACTTGACTTTATGTATATTTATTACAATAAAGCAATACGCAAAACCAATAAGACCCATGAAAGTAAATCTGAAAGGGTGGGAATGTGAAGGGACACCAACATTTGGGTTTCATCAGGGACTCTAAAAGTGTGAGGCTGCTGTTTGAATATAACAGGGACTGGGACAAACTGACTTCTCAGTGGAACAGGATTTGTTTGTTTTTGGTTTTTTTGGTGGCAGTTGCTTTTTAATAGAAGGGCTTCTCCTGAGAAAGCAGATGTCATAACTCTGCTATAGTGACATAATTAACAATATTTTATGTTGGCTTTGGTATCTCAGAGGGATCATGACACAGGATAATGCTGCTACACACCCACAAAACACTATCTTTTAAAAATCTCTGTCTTGGGCCAATAATGAGACAGCAGCTTCTAGGGAATAATGCAATATGAGGAGGGGATGCAGTCAAGCTTTTAAGAAAGCCCAGAAGAGACTGAGGACAGATGAGGTTAATATTCAACTGCTGATGAGAACTCAGGTATTTAAAAGTTTGCATTGCTGTAATTAAAAAATAATTGAATGGGCAGTAAGGAAGTGCTTCAAAACATATAAAACCATTGATGTCCACGAACAACCGGGAAATGTTGTGGACTCTATCCAATATTAGCAGGAAATAGTCTAATTATTTTCTTAAATTGAAAGTGAAAGGTAAAGTTTACTTCACGTCCTTAGAAATTATCTAACTATTGACTGAAAAAGACAGTAGCGCTATAGCTACAGTTTGTGTCCTGTGTCTTACAACTTCAGCAACAATATACTGAGTTCTAAAGAGCTTACAGCTAGTGTTATTTTTTTTGGTCTGCAAATATATTTATCTTATCTTTTTTTGCCGCTTATACTTGCAGCATGCTTTGTATCCCTTTAAGGGCCATGAGTTGACCCTCTTGGATAACATAATAAATTCCAAGGAGTCCTTTGTCTGTAGAATTCCATATGGTTTCTTCTTCTGGAACATGAAAGTGAGAGTGAGGTTTAGTTGGGCTTGATTCTCCTCACACTTAGGTCAGTCTTACAATAGTGTAATTTCATTGACTTCAGTGGAATTGCTCCTGACTGAAATCAATGGATGGGGAAAGAGAGTCAGCCTTATATATCTACTTAGGGGTTTTAAGAAATGTTTCATTTCTGCAGTAGCCTGGTCCACTGGCAGATGGACATCCAGAGTTTCAACATGTTAAGGATCACTTCGTCTGTCCTCAAGGTGTGCAGACTATCTAGCCTGATCTTTTGTTTATCAGTGAAGATGGTGTTTGTAAAAAATGCAGGATTGACAGTTTTGAAACTGAAGCCCTCAATTTATCAAGTATTGGTGAAAAAGTCTACATAAAACTATACTGCCAGTGTGCTTCCTATGTTCTGTAGGAACCTTCTCTAGTGGTGAAAGGGTAGTTTTTAAATTCTTAAGGCCCCTTCAGTCCTTCACCAGCTATAGAGATTACAAACAGTGGTGCCAGTTGTGGTGATGATTTTTGTTATTGGACTATCTATCCAATAGGAGTTTCACTGAGCACCAACTTCCTTTCCATTGATTAGTGGCAAGCCATTGGTTAGTAACATTTCCATTACAACTAACCTTGGCCAAATTTGAGCTGATGGCATGGAACAGGGGTGGCCAAACAAGGCTCGTGAGCCACATGTGACTCTTTTACAGTTAAAGTGGAGCCCCCCTCCCCCATTCTCCTCCTACCAGACTGGGGTGGGGCCTTGAGGCTTCTGCCTCATGGGGAGGAGAGTCTTGAGGCTTCTGGCCCAAGTCTTGAGGCTTCTGGGTGCCTGCCCAGGGCTCAGGGCTTCAGCAGGAGTGGGGCTGAAGCCCCAGCAGGCATGCACTATGGGGCAGAAGCCCCGAGCCCCACCACCACCGCGCCACAGGGCTGAAGCCCTGAGGCCCAGCAGGTGTGCCCTGGCTCTCGAACTTCTGAAGATTGTTGTGTGTGGCTTGGAGGGTCAGTAAGTTTGGCCACTCCTGGCATAGAAGCAAAAGGCTCTTATTCCAGTACCAATTTCCTAAGACACCTAGCACTGCAAACTATTTTTATAGGCCTAAAAAGAAGAGAATGAGAAGAATTTATTTTCCCCCAAGTACCAAGTGCACAGCTCCACTCTTTCTCTCCTTTCTGGCTTAGAAGGAAATATCTTCATTTACTAAAACAGGCCTCCCCTCAGGGTAGAATCCCATGGTTCTCCCATTCACAGACTGAGTCATGACCTACAGCATCCCTGTTTAACCACCGTGATTGTTCAGCAGGTCCAACTGGCTGGGTACCTGCAAGAGACTTCCCTTCTGGACCAGTAGGTAAATGCAGTGACTTAGAAGAACTTCCTTAAAACAAAGTATTATTTATTTATCCATAGGAACACAGCACTCAGAGAAAAGGATTTCCTTTGAAGCCAAGGTGTGCCCAGATGTTTAAGATCTGTGTGCCAGTCTGCTCTGTTCGAGCAATTCCCTGATAACCTGTTATCTCCCCACTGAGCTCATAGCTCACTGTTTTATTTATTCTAGAGTTCTTCATTTCAGGTTTCCCACCTCTAGGGCCTCTCTTCTGTCCCACATCAGGCCAGTTGGTTTCTTCTTAAGCATAGACACAATTTCAAAGATGTTGATATCTGAGCTGTCAATTAACTACCAATGATTAGGTAATCCAAAGCCTTTGTCTGCCTTCCTATGGATGTGTGGTGAGCTTCTTCAGGAATTAACCCTTTGAACTTTGTGGCAACCAGCATAACAACTATCACAGAAGCAGAGATACACATAATATCCATAAAAATTATACACATCTCCCACGTCATTCACAGCAGTGCTTTTTTTTTTTTTTCTTATAGACATATTGAAAGAGAAGGTGACAAATAGAAAAGGCAATGGAATAAAGCAAAGCTGAGCAATGTAGGATGACTTTCCATTTGTATAACAACTGTTTTACATCAATGATTTTTAACAGTTCATCCTACTCAGCTTCTCTTTGCTTAAATACATCAATTGTTAACCTAATACAAGCAATAAATCATTCCATTACTATATATCTTTAATTCTGGTCAACCACATTCTGGTGGCTATTTAGTGAACTTTGGTGACTTTAGTGTTCTCACTTTGATTCTTGTTGGTCAGGTGACTAAATACAAAGAAACAAAAACCTACCATCCACAATTGGCAAATGGGTTGTCACACATCACACTCATCAGAGGTGGTGTCTGAGCTCTTTCCAAAGTTAAGAATGAGCAGATCATTTGTGGTTTCCTCTCTGTTCCTTCTCTCAGAATAAAAAGTTGTGTGTATATTTCTTTCTTTAAAAAAATAAAATAAAGCTTACTTCATATGGATTGCTTAGCCAGGCAGTAAGGTTGAAGCAGTGAGGTTTACACTTGGATTGGAAAATTGAGGTTTGTTGTCATTCCTGTGGGACATGTCAGTCCCTGAGAAATCTGTCTCTAGTACATACTTGGTTTTACTTTTGATGCAGACATTTCCATTGTTTCTGAGAAGCAGAGCTATTTTAAGTCCTCCCCTAACACTTTTGAGATGATCCTCGGAACCCATCTTCTTTCAACTCCAAAACTCACTTTTTTCCCTCCCTCATCATTTCCCTTCCTCTTATTTTTAACTTTTCCCCTCTGGCTCCTTTCCAACTCTTTTTGTATTCATTGCTGTCTACCTTTTCCTTAAGAAAACCCCTCTGGATCACACTTCCATCTCTCTGTTCCTCCCCATCTCTTTCTATGCAGCCTTTGATGCTGTAGACCCCTCATGTCTCCATGATATTTTGCATTTTGTGGGTTCAGTACTTCCATTGTTCTTCTTAACTTGCTGCAGCTGATTGCTCCTTCAATGTGCCTTTTTCTTCCTTCCTGTTCTCTATTAGTATTTCTCAGGGCTCTGCCCATGTTCCTCTCCTTTTATGCACTCTGCCCTCACCTCCTTCTGTGATTTAATCTACTCTCATGGTCTCTTTGCTGATAGTGAGTCTTAAATCTACCTCTTCTCCTATATCCATGCTTGCATTTCATTTGGTCTTTCCAACATCCCCTTTTGGATGCCCCACCTCTTCCTTAAATTAAACAGTTTAAAATAGAACTCTTTTCTTCTCCTCCTCCTCCTCACACATCCATGCTGTTAGCAAATCCAATCAGTTCTTGCTCTACAACATTTCAAAACTTCAGCATTCCCTTGCTTTGCCTTCATATAAAGTGCTGGGCTTATCTCCTTCCTTGACTACAGGAATCTTCTCTTCTCTGACTTCCCTGTTTCCTGTGTGACTTCCCTCCTGTTAAGAGTGGCCAAAATGATCTTTCAAACTTGATTCCAACCCTTGTTACTCTCTTATTAAAATACCATGGTTAGCTTCCCTTTGCCAACTGAATTCTATTTAAATATTTTTGCCCCTACTTTCAAAGCTTCTACATAAATCTGACCCTGATTATATCTCTGCTGTTTCTTACTTATTATTAACAGAATCCCTGAACCTTTCATTTCCTTCTTCCCTCTCATTTATGTGCCTGGTTTGTCGCCACTCCCTGTCCCAGTATGCTACTCTTCTCCCTTTCTTCTGTATCATCCTCCTGTCTCCTGTGTGATTAGCTAAAGGAGTTTTGTCTTCAGGGCTATCAACATTTCAAATGTACCCTCATCTGTACTGCCACATAAGTACCCATCACTTCTTAATTATCCCTTCCATTCTGGGAGAATATGAAAAGGAGGGAAAGAAATGTATAGAATATGGGCCTTTTAATTGTTTATAAAATAGCTAGTATACTTTGGGCACTCTGGGAAGGACAGAGTACCTGATGTAATAAGTTACTGCAACAAATTCTCCTTGATTATCACAATCTCTTCATATTAAAAGTCAACGCAAAAAAGTTAAGGTAGATTCTATAATGCATACTAGACATTTTTGTCATTTTAAATGTCTTTTTTGTAGCAATACACTGATGATACAATTAATGGAAATAATTCATGAGCTTGTATTTGTTTAAGAAAAACAACTGAATGAGCCCATTTTTCCCTAAGTCAGAAGGCTAGAGAAATTGATGGAAAGATATTCCACATATACTCCCTATAAAGTCTTATCTACCTCTAAACTCTAGGTAACGAGTGAAACATAATAAATATTAAGTTTATGAGATCTTAAACAGTTTCTCCTTATCTTCCACTGCACCAGTTTAAATATGTGTGATGTAGTATCATAGCACTTAAATTAATAGTGCTTTATGTCATTCCACAATGCATTCAGTGGTACAGCAGATACATACTGAATATACCTTGTTCATTCCTCAGCATCAAAAAATTAAGCAATTTTGCGATGAACACTCCTTCCTTTAATACTGTTAACTTCTTGAAGACTCTGTGGCTCTATTATGGTATGATGTTCTCCATTGTAACTCTTCCCCAAGAGTCTTTTGTTGACTGAAATATGAGTCTATCCAGACTATGTACACTGATCTTCAAAAATCTTTTCAGGAAAAAAAATATTTTAAATTCTTTAAGAATCATGTCTGAAAACAGATGCTCTTTCTGTGAAAAGACGAAATCTGTCAATCTTGGTGTGGCAATGGGGAGAAGGGAAATGGCGAAGTGGAACATTTCACAATTCAATTATGAGAAGTGTCTGCTTTTTGTATAAGCCTAATTTACAAAATTAAAGCATCTAACTAACAAGTAAATTTATCCTGCAATATATTCTTCTCTGTCCCTCTTCAATATAGAAAGATCAGAGAGATTTTTTCTCTTTCTACATGCATGAGCACAGACACTCTAACTTTCAGTTTCTATTTTCATATTACATGAGATTGTAGTTTTTTCCAGCCTCCATTTTCCTTTCTGTCTCATAGTAGTTGCCTGGTGGCCTTTAAACAAGAGGGATCCATCATTTACTAATCATCTAGAGCGCAGCAGAATGCACTGTCCTTATTGACATTTGAAATAAAGCCATTCGTACCAAGGAGATGATTTTGTAGGAATTACCAGCATATTAGGTGGATTTTTAGAGTGGATATGAAATCTGGGTAAAGAAACATTTCATTTGTTTAGGGTTGGTTGATTGATTCCAACCCACAAAGTTATTCCATCTGGTCCTTTGAACAACAAAGAAGTTGCAAATTAGTTAGATATTATTGTTCATTTTTGTTTCCAGATTTGTAGGAAAATATTTCTATTTATTTATTACATACATACAAACAAACAAAAATATATCTGGAGTATTCCAGATATTGCAGTTTGACAAGTGATGGTAACTCTCCATTTTTAGTGTCAACTGCTCTACAGTGGTGAACTCTAAAAATCTGCCAATTTGGCCTTAGATAAGTAATTAACTTTGCCTAAGAATTTGCAGTGTTCCCAATACTTGCTATTCAGAATACTTAGGCATTAGTGGTATAATGTTTCATTTATCTACGGAAAATGGCAAAAGATACCAGGAAAACTGGATGGCAGATGGAAATTCCATTGCATAAAGGATTTTGAGATTTCAAAATCTGGCTTTGTTCCAAATCAGAATGAAACCTGAAAATTTCAAAATTTTCTGTGAAACGAAAATTTAAAAAAAATCAGGTTAATCAAAACATTTTATTCCAATTTTGACTTTCTTTGATTTACATAATATACTGTGTAATACAATTTTTTAAAATGAAATGAAAAGTTGCTTTAAAATGAAAAGTCAAAATGTTTTGTTCTAAAAATATGAAAATGGAACATTTGACATTGGAACTATTTCCCCATTTTTCCTACAAAACGAAAAATGGTTCCATCAAAGTTTCTCTGAGCAGCTCTAATAAACAGTGTACCTTGGAAAAATATTGTGCTTTCTATTAATTTTCAAGTATTAAATCACTGATTAATTCATGGTTCCTGCACTGGTGTGAATTATAAAATGATGCTATGAAGAAAGTTATTGTGATTGGGAACAATTTGTTCCTAGACTTTATTTCCTTATTAGTATATTTTATTTTATTCCAGCTATTTATGACCTCTCCTGTGAAGCATACAAACACTTGGGCAAAACCTCAAATTACTACTGGATAGATCCAGATGGCAGTGGGGCACTTGGACCTTTGAAAGTTTACTGCAACATGACAGGTAATTGTACTGTAATTACTAATTTCATGTTATATTTTTATATAGATGTGGCAAAGAGTTTGGAGACCTGTCTATAATTCATATATCTCAGGAAAATAAAAAAATGTTTGAGTTTTAACAAGAGGCCTGATCATATTAAACCAGCCATGCTTGTTTTGATGGTATCTGACCTAAGTAATTAAACCTTTAAAATAAAGCCCTTAATTATTGTTAAAAGGCCTTTGGCCTAGTCTACTCTTAACATTCAGCTTGACCCTAGGTACATCACTCAGGTGTGTGAAAACTTGACATCCCTTGAGCAACCTAGTTAAGTGGTCCTAACCCCAGTGTACACAAGGTTAGATTAACAGAAGAATTCTGTGGACCTAGCTACTGCCTCTTGGAGAAATGGATTTATTACAGTGACAGAGAAATCCTTTTTGTCACTGTAGGAAGCATCTACACTATGGTAGCATTTGTTTCCCCAATGGACAATATCCTAGAAAATGTAGTCAGCCCCCAAAATCCTACTATGTGTATAAGTAACTGGAGAAAACTGGTTAGCAAGCCTATATCAGGGAGGGCTTGATAAGAAAGTTCTGTGGACTGAGCAAGGTGGTTTTTTGGTCTGGACAGCATGATGCTCACAATTAGACCAAAATGGTTAGAGAGAGAAGATTGCTTTCACGGGTATAAGTTATTCACTTTTCTTCTTTTTCTCCATCACCAAGATGAGGCTGTCGTATCTAGTTTAGCTTATAAAAAAGGTATATCTAGCTATGTTAAGCAAACAATTTCTTTTGTTGTCTCTATTTATAATGAACCTTTGTTAAAATTACTTTTGTATAATTTCGTTCAGACATCCTTAAAGAAAAGAGAACCGATAACCTCTAAAGAGAGGGTACTGAAGGGTAAAGTGTTTTTAGAATCTGTGTCTCCAACCCTCTCTGCCTTGGTCAAGAGGAATGAGTAAAGGGGTCCTATCCCAATGTGTTGCCATCAGGCTGTGGTGGATGAGTATAAGGATAAGAGATTAAAAACAAAGGAGGAGATGAGAGTTGGTTTTGGTCATAGTACTATTCACTCATTTCCAATATTGATATTAATGCAATTTGTCTCAGCCCTTAACTGACACTAGATGATAACCAATACAAAGCTTACTAAAAATTCATCCACTGTCTCGAGCAGTCTTTCCTTATTCCCTGAATGTCCCAAAATACAGGATCCTGTGGGACATCTGCATTATAAGGAGGTTCCAGGATCTATTTGCTTTAGAGTACCCTGACACAGTCTTCAGGAACCAGCAGCATGAATGTAGATACATGTTGTCATGATGAGACACAGGAGGAAAGGCAATCTCTCATTTAACTGGATACTCACCATTTAGGGCTTTCAGAATCATAGCCAGCACTTTGAATCGTATCAGTAAGTTAACAGGCATCCACTGTCAGAGTGCAGGGGATTTTATGATCTAGTGATTCCTGCTCAAGAGAAGAACTGCTATGTTCAACGCTAGCTATAGCTTTTGGATACTATTCAAAGGTAGCTTTTTAAGTAAAAGTAGATTTGAAATAATTTTTTGAACATGAAAAAGTGAATCTATGCAGAGTGAAAGCAGTTTTGACATGTGTTAAAAATATATATTTACTGGTACACACTAGAATAAATAAAATAGTCTCCCCGAACCAGAAAGTAACCAGACAAGAAAATGAAAACCAACCATCTCCCCTTCCTAATAGTATTTTTTTCATGAAAATACTGCTGTAGTTGCCAGAGAGATTGTTTTTAATTGCCGCTGAGAGGGGAGGTGGTCCATACAATCATGAATGAGACGGCACAGGGTCCACAACCTGTTCTCTGCATTAAGATGTGATCCATGAAAAAGTTTGAGAACCCTGCTCTAGCTTAATCACTCCCACCAGGCAATTCCTGTTTAATCCATTTTACTGTAATGTGGATGTAATTCCCTACATAAATGAGATCATGATAGAACTGATTCACCATTAAAATGTGAATAATACTGTGAAAATTGGTATTTAAATAAGTTTTGCCATTCTGCTTTTAAAACTGGAAGGTCTCTCTAAAAATTATTGACCATATAACAGCTTAGCAAAGCATTATTTTTCAATGATTCCTGTATTTACAGACTGTGAATAAAGCCAGCCTTGGTATATTTCAGTCCTTACAGCTTCCTTTATTGCTTTAATGAAAGCAGTATAGCATAGTGGATAGAGCAGCAGACCGGAGACATGGGTTCAATTCAGCATATGTCTTCCTGGATAGAATTCAGTAACTTCCACCTTATATTTTGCTCTAGCAAGATGAAATATTATCTGTAATATACTAATTAAGGTGAAGAGATAAAGTTTAACTCTTTAATGACTCAACTTTCTACAGAAATATCAAATTGATGGTATAAATGATATAGTGATGACACGTATAATCGTCAATATATTACATAATGTGACTGAAAGATTCCATGACATGTTAGAGTATTGACTGACACATTAAATAGGTGATACAAGAAAATACCTATGGCATACATAACTATATTTTTATCAGGTATTTATTGAATAACATAGTTATCTGTGCAAAAGCATTAGTATCCTAAATGTGCAGATTTGTGGCATTATAAATAAAATGTTTAAGGAAAGCTTTCTGTTAGTTGAATAATAACTAACTTTTTCTTAAGGCAAGGTGAAACACAGTCCTCTGTGTATTGCCTATGGACATGGTTAGCATTAACTGAAGGACGTTCTGTAGAGTCCAATGCTTGTCAGATCGAAAGAGGATTTGATCTCTGCTCATTCATCCCTTAAATCAAAGCAGGAATAGATTTATTAGTTTTGTGGAGTCACAAATGCACCACTAGACTTGTGAGTATGAGGGTGACAGTTAAATCTGAAATGCTTTACAAACAGCCAGTACTTTATTTAATAAGCATCTCCATCCCTAGATCCTAAATACCCTTTGTTTGAAACAGACAGATCAGCCATTTCAAAGCCAAAATGCCTGTTTAAATTATCTTGAGAATTCTGTTTAAAGTCTCTCCACTATGCATATTATGAAGTCAAGCAACAAGTTTTGGAACGTAGTCATGTGTCAATAGGGTCACTTCCTTAGAAAAGTTGAAGAGAAAATCACAGTGCATCAGACAGACTTGATCATGTTTCTAGACATAATTTGTGTCAATATCTCTAGACTGTCTTGATTTAGTAGTCTGTATGTATCATTTTGATGAGTTCTGCCCTTCATGGATTTCTCTGTGGTAAACGAAAAATGCTTTGGTTTCTAAAAGCTTTTGGCTAGTCAACACTGTAAGAAAAATCTAAAGAATGCAATGTGTGGAAACTACAAAACCAGAAGAATCCATTGGAAATGTTCTCTAAGAAATACTATTTATATTCAAAGCAAAAATCCCTAATCAAAGCAAAAAACCCAATCATCGTCTCTTAAAATTCTTATGTTAATTCAGTGCTACAATTTGAATTTGTCATACAAAAGTCATGAATCTCTAAAGTCAAAGTTCTCACAGCTAGCCTGTTTGACATTTCATATTTAAATGACTATTCATGGTGATAAATTAGTAAAACTTTTAGAAATTGTGAACATTTTTGGATGTCCAGAAATTGTCCAAATACTTATGAACAATAACAACCATGTGAATTACGGCTTTGCAAAAATATTTGCAAATCAATATATATGCCATTTGCCCCCAGATGTGGCTGGAGCCTTTCAGAAGTGCCCATTTACACAATGTTTTTTAAAAGATGTAACATGACATATTGTACAGTACTTAGTTTGAACTAGTGATTGGCCCAACTTGTAATCTGAATCCAGAATGAAACCTCACCAAAGTTCACCAATGCTCAGGTTCGGCCCTTTATAGAAAGAGACCCAACCTGTGAAATTAGGATGTTTCTCTGAAACTGAGATCTCCCAAAAGTTAGGGGATCCAGTTTGGAGCCATCTCTGGTTTCCACTGAAGTAATTATTACAAGAACTACACTAGAAAAAGCTATGTTGTTTGTAATGTTTGATGTTGATCTAAACTTCATTTGAGTTTATTAGATCTCCAGCCCATTCTCACATGATGTTTGGAATTTCTGAATCCCTGCTCTCTTTGCGCTTGTTCACACTCCTTTGGCGACTCCACTTCCGGTCCTATTGAGAAAGGCAACTGAAGTGGAGAAATAATAGTGGGCAATGATACCCTAAATGTTTTGAATCTCAAAATAACTTTCTGTTCAAGTCAGCTCTTATTTTATCAAAGCCCATTTGTCTATCTCTAGTATTCATACTTAGCCAAAATGTGGCTGCTATGCAAGGGTCTTAAAGGGGAGAGGACTCAGAGGGATCCTAGTTGCTCGTCAAATTGTCTAGGAAGCAGCCATATTTTTGGCTACAATGTGTTGGGTAGAGTCTGACCAGCACTATCTATAGTTCTCCAGATCACTATAGGCTTATATCTGGAAAAGGGGTGTGGTCATGGTCTTGTCACTCCCATCTCATGCTCTGGCTGGTAGATGCAGAGCAGCAATGCTGGGTTGCACAGTCTACAGTTGAAAAACAAATGTAGAGAGTTGAAATCACATTGAGTGTTATTGCTCCTGAAGGCATTAAACTACTGTGTCTTGTACATTGTAGTCATTATCATTGTGGTATCTGAGTACTTGCTGTTGGCTGCTGAAAGTATTATGGTTTTGGGGGACTTGATCATTACTTATTCTTTTCCTTTCCTAGTGCATCACAGGTAGAGCCCTTTGTCTCCACATACTTTGAGAATTCACTAACTGTATCTGCAACCTGTTTCAATCATGCCAGTAATGCAGGAATGTGGACTCCTCCCCACGCCCAGCATTTCATGAGAATGGTACACATGGTAGTTATTGTAATGACATTGTGAACAGGCATTAAACAGCCACAACTGTTGTGCCCCATGATTTTGCATCTTCTTGCCATAAATAGTGGGTAACTGGAGTGCTTTTTTATTATGACATATGTGGAAACATATGGCATGAGTATAAATGTGCCATTCATCACCACATACTTGATGAAAAGTGGCCTGATAGTGGTAAATGTTTAATTCTATTATACATATCTTGTGTAATTGGCTTCTCTGATAGGACATTTTGCCTGAGGACTAATTGAACAAGCTGCCTAATTACAGCACCTTCAGCATTCATATATGTAGGAATTACACAGAGTTTTTCAGTGCTTCCATTCCCCAGTTATCTATCAATGAATTTCCTTCTATGGTCTTTTGGATTGTGGGGAACAAATTAAAAAACATCAGTGCAAAAGCTTTATTTTGCTTACATCGGTTTCTCTTTTTCTCCTCCCCCTTTCTCCTTTTGCTTGCCTTTTTTCTATTTTTTCTTTCCCTCCCCCTTTTCTATCTTTCTTTCCCATTATCTCTTTCTCTCAGCTCTGAAGGGCACATGACATATACTAGTGCATTCCAAGAGGTGCCAGCACTTCTGCTGGCACCTCAATTGCCTAATATGCAGAGCACGGGCATAATCACAGTAAATCTGCTTCGTAAATGCAGAGGAGTTGCTGTGGAGGGAAAAGACAAAAACAAAGTGGAAATGGAGAGGAATGTGGCAGTGATTATTAATGTTCCAGGATCCTCACGATTGGGCAGGGAAACAAAAAACAGAGGCTGGGAAAATGCAGTGATTCCCATAATCACCTATTCCTGGAGAAACACTGAACTTATGGGGAATTGAGGAGTGAGTTCTTGCCTGAGACCAGACATTGATATCTTATTGGAGAACCCTTTATAACACATGTCTCAAGGAATATGCTAGAGGACTGGAGGAGGAGTATTAGCTAACTGCAGCAGACTAGTCAAATGAGAACTGGATAGCTGTAATATAGAGCTCTATTTGAACTCCTCATCTATTAAAGATAGGTTTTGCTATTTACACCTCTGTATCTTTCTGGATCCTGTACCCTAGCAGAGGATCACACTGGGAATCCACATTAAGGCTGTGCTTTCTATAATTCTCTCACTTGCACTTTATGGTCACTTTACTAAAATGAAATGTCTTTTAGAGGCTAAACAATTATATTGCCCTGAATGGGTTTCATTAGATAATGAAAACCAGTGAGGAAATGAATTAGCTATTTTTGATATATTTGGAAACGCTTTCCTTCCCCCCCCCCCCCCTCAACATCTGCCTCCTTATAAAAGGTATCTCTGCTTCAGTGTGTGTCTCTGGACTTTGGGGAAGCAAGTCTGTGACTGAGATGTACCACATCACAGCTTGTAAGCTGTTGGCTTCAGATTTGGCTTTCTGGTTTATGAACCACACAATCTCTTATACCAAGGTTTCCTTGCCCTTATGGGTCATACCCAGGAGTCATTGTTTGAAATGTATGTCATATCAGGACCTGGCTGTTTCTCTCTACTGATGCTGTTTGTCAAGTTGATAGGCAGCAGAATTAAGAATCGAACTACTCAGCTAGAGAAGAGGAATTTAGAAAAGGAGTATATTATATGTACAGGAATAGTTTTCATTGTCATTTTTCTAAAGCCAGCATCAGTGTAACTGAAAGAACTAAGAGTGGATTAATTTAAAGAAATGAAACATTTGAAAATCCTGTGCAAATTGCATAAGTTAATTTATTTTCAAGATACATAATCACACATTTGAACAGAGTATAGTCTGTTTGAAAAGAGACAGAGCAAGAGAGAGAGACAGTCATTCCACTTTGAATCCCTAATCAGTGTTCAGGATGCAGTGCTGTACTCAGATGTTTAATTCGCTAAATTAATTTACCTAGAAGGGCAGGTTAGCAGTGCTGTCCCTATTCACATGAAACATTCAGGTCTTCTTACCTCTTCTTGTTTGCTCTGGCAGTTGTTTTTTTAAAAGAAATGACTCAGCAATGAATGAGCTGCAGCACACATCCATCCTAGTGTGTACACTCACAGACAGTGAGCTGCCGATGCAGGTCCCATGCCACAGCTGAGAGAACTGTGCAGAGAGACTCTCCAATGGCTCCTTTTTAAAGAGTCCTCTTTCTCTTTTCACAGTACAGTTTCTTAGATCATAAACTCTTCAGGGAAGGAACTCTGTGTCTTCCTAGGAGTTTATATAGCACCCAACATAATGAATCACTAAACCTGACTGGGGCAACTATATGCTACTGTTAAATTAACATTATGTTAAGTATAGTTCAGCTACAGCAGCCATACTCTGAGAAATGAGTGTACCTGAGTTCCATGGAGAGACTGTTGTTGAGGGGACATCAGGAAAACAGTCAATGTGAGGAGTTAGGCCGGAAGCACCTCAGCCACATGGACAGAGCATTCCACAAGGTTTAATGAAGTTCTAATTGTTCAGTTTAACCTGCATTCAGCATCACTCTTTGCAAATGAAACATGGCGGCAGCAGTCTCCTCCAGTTCAGCAGCTGGCAGCGAGAGCCGTGGGACTTGGTCTGAAGGGCCCTGGAGCCCTGGATTGTGGAGACACAGATGTAGCCCGGTGAGAAACCTCGTGGAAGGAGAAGTCTGACTGTACACAACCTGGCCATGCTGGAGAATGAACAGCAGGAAAATACAACTATTATTTTATCTTATAGACAAACAAGGCACACTCTGAAACTGACCACTGCCTGAAGTCTCTCAGTAGTCCTAGGTGCCCTGGGGACCTATTGCTCCACAAAGCAGAAGAAGCTGTGGAGTGGCACAGGTTTTTCACTAGAGACCAGTCTGAAGAGGGAAGGGATAGACCCCTGGGTTACTGCCTTGCGCACACTGCCTCCTCTGAATAATTTGACAGACTGAAATTAGGGACAGGATAGTGGCACTTGGGTTCACCAGCTGCTCTGGGAAGCCACCCTCACATTTAACAGATGCATAGATGTGGGACATGTAGCAGAAGCCTCAGGATGAAATTTCTAAGAGTTCCAGAATTATATGCAATAAGACAACAGCAAAGGAGAGCAGGTGGCCAGGATTTCATACGCATTTACTGTGAGATATAGCATGAGTGGGTAAAGAAGTGTCCTGCATTAGGACAGCATTGCAAGGAATACGGCAAGTTTGAATCATTTTAGCAATATGTACAAGAACAGAGTAAGGTCTAGAAAGATTTATTCAGACTTGTACAAGAGAGGGTTGGTACATCAGACTGCAGTGATGACATTATGACTCTGTCGTTGAGTCTAAAAACACATAAAGTTCACACAGTCAGGACAGGAAAGCAACAAGGGATAATGCAAACCTCCATGCATGCAACAATGTAAATAGGGAAGCACCCTGTGTGATTTCAGCTGCTGAGCATGGCCGCTTACAATATGATTCCTTGGGGGAGTGTGTTTGAGTCAAGTTCACCATTACAAAATCAGGCACAATCTAATAATGTACAATGAGAGCATAATGAAGCCTGTAGGAAAATGTGACATCATAGTAACTAATCTGAAAAATAACAGACAGTACCAGTTGAATTTTGTGCTGATAGATGGTAAGCGCATCATACCCCACTTGGGGAATATAGCCATACAAGCCATGGTTCTGATCAGGGTGCAGTGTTGGAATTTTAGAGTTGCAGTGCAAGAAGCAAAAGGGAGAGTCCCATTGGCAATAGAAATACCTTTAAAAGAATATGGGGATGTTTTCAACAGTAGATCCCACAGTTGAATCTGTGTACTTGCCATGAAGGAAAATTCCAGTGGTGCTACATAATCTAGTATGCAAGGAGCTCAAAAGCCTACAGAGCAGGGACTTGATAGCAGCTGCAGAGGCCTGTATAGCCTTGGTAAGCGGCATGCTGACAACCTTTATAATACCATTTGATCACTACAGATGGCTGTGTATGCTGATGGGCATAAGCCCAGCACTAGAGGTTTTCCATAGAAGATTCATCCAAGCACTGAAAGGACTGTCTGGTATGAAAATAACTGCAAATTATATCCTCATTGTAGGTGTAGAGACTAATGATACAGAAGCTGAGCAAGAGCATGACATAAAACTAAAAGCTTTTCTGTAGTGATGCAGGCACAAGAATATAAAACTCAACCCAGGGGAAAAATGTGACTCTAATACCATGAGGACACATACATTGGAGGTTGGTCTGAAAACAGATCCAAACAAGATCAAGGCAGTCAGAGACATGCCAGCTGTAGAGGATGTGAAAGAGTATACATCTCTCCGTAAGATAAATTTTCTGTCCAAATTCTGTCCACACTCGACTCTAGTAGTGGAACATATTCATCAGCTCAGAAGGCAAGATGTTGCATGGGACTGGGCAGGTCGCCAATGAAAAAAATTTCACATACTGAAACACATGATAATGGATGTCTCTATCTTGAAGTTCTACCAGCCAGGAAAGTCACTGACATTCCCATGTGATACCTTGGAGAATAGATTGGGTGTAGCTCTTTTGCAGGACCAGCTGGTTGGTTGTGGTGGTAGAACCCTGTCGGACTGAACAGGGGAACTTCCAACAGAAAAAGAACTTCTGGCTGTGGTATTTGGAGAGGAGCAATTCCATCAGTACACCTACCGCCGCCCAGTAATAATACAATCAGACCACAAACCCCTAAATACAATCATGGCAAAGTTCCTTCTTCATCATCCAAAGACATTGCAGTGCGTGTCGATGTACAAGTAGAGATCAGATGTTGTCCTGGATGGTGGCCAATATCAGTGAGTTAAGGGAAAGGGATCAGGACATAAGACAGCATTTTAATTGATTCACTCTCCTAATTTCAGACTATGAAAATCAGGCTTCAGAAAAGGACATGCAACTACAGGTAGTCAAGAAAGTGATGCTAGCAAGATGACCAGGAAACAAAAAGCCAAGTATGTAAGAATGGAACCATATTTTCAAATTAAAGATGAGCAGAATGGCATCATATTTGGAGGACAGAGCTATCCTCATTATGTCTCATTACATAAGGATATAATGCAAAAAATACTTGCCTGGTATCTGGGCATTGACAGCTGTCTTAAACAGGCTCAGGAGTTTATTTACTGTAATCAATGATAGAAGAGTGTGACACCTGCAGGTCATGTGATAATCACCAGCAGAAAACTCTGTTACCATATCAGCTGTCCACTTGACCATGACAAAAGGAGTGAGCAGACTTATTTGCCTTAAGGAAAAGCAGTACTTGATTACAGTGGACTACAACTCAAATTTCTGGGAGATCAATGGCATTCCTTTTCCAAGAAACAATTAATTGATTGGGAAACTGAAAGTCCACTTTGTGAGTTACGGCATTTAGGGCACTGTAGTCTTCCAGTTTGCCTCAGAAAAATTCAAGGAATTTGCATGCAGATGGGACTTTGACCACCACGCCACCTCTCCAGTGTACCCACAGAGTAATGGTAATGTGCAATCAGCTGTGGAAACAGCTAGGAGACTTCTGCTTCAAATTTCTCGTTAGCTATTTTGGCATACAGGACTATCCCATCACTGGGGTGTCAAAACAGTCTAGCGCAGGTACTGATGGGTTGAAGGACCATAACCCTTTACCAATGAGGGACCTGTTGCAGCCAGAAGGCTAGAGATATCACTGAGAGGAGATGGCCAACAATCAGAGATAGCAGGTGAAAAGTATGACAGGTCGGCAAGGACCTAATGGACCGGGAGACAGGCACGTCATTAAAGAGAAACTAGAAGAAGTGGATTAAAGGAGTTGTGAGGGGTCTAGTAGCACTCAAGTTATACAAGGTGACTACACAAGAGGGACAAGTGATCTGAAGGAAGAGGAGATACTTATGCACCAGAAGACACAACACTCAGAGAGCCTACAGAGATCATAAGAGAATGGAGAAACGGAGAACCAGCCGAAGACCAACCCCAAATGGAGGGGGGATACTCCACAGAGAAATAGTTAGCTAGACTAGGAGACAGATGACAGAGTGGTTACTCTTTCTGTGGTTATCTGTTGAGGAGACCAAAGTATCTCAAAGACTTTATAAGCAGGTGAGACTGTGATAATTACGAGAATCCAACTTGGCTATGTGCTAGCAAGCTCTGACCAAAGGGATGCTGGTTGGGTTAAGAGTCTGGTCATCAGTTATTTTCAGTAATGTTTATACTAAAATGTTTGTAAAATAGGGAAGATGTATCATGATCAGTGGAACTAGAGTGACAGGACCCAGGTTTCCTGGGGAGACTGTTAGTGAGGGAACATCAGGAAAACAGGCAACATGAGGAGTTAGACCGGAAGCAACTCAGCCATATGGACAGTGTAATCCACAGGATTTAATAAAGTTCCACTTGTTCAGCTTAACCTGTGCTCAGCCACACTTTTTAATAACAAAATAAGTAGGGATACTTATTCTTATGGAGCCATTTTATAATGAATGACATCTACCACAGTGGTAATGACTGTTTCCAAGACCCGTACAGGTTTATGAGACAAAATGTGGCTGTATCATACAGTGGTCCCCACTTCCAAATTATTTGTATACACTGTAAGCTGTAACAGAATTTCAGACCCTGGATATCTGTAGCATTATGGGAGTTTAGGCTTAGTGTTCTTGTTTAGAGCAAGCTCTACACCCAGACACTCAGTCACTATACTGGGGTTTAGAACACGCACAACTGAAAGACAGGGAAGAGTAGCGTGCCAAGGCCCAACATGGAGATTCCTCATTAAAAGCAGAGAAGGTGAAATCCAACTAGAGTAGCCATCACAAAAGCCTGAGATATAGATACTACTACATGTACTAGACAGGAACCACTGATCGACCTAAATAAATTTGGAATGGTACTGAAGTACTGTACTGGCTTAGAGAAGTTTCCTTTTTGTATAAAATGTTAGTACTCTCTGATTCAATAGTACTTCCTGGAGACACAAGTCAGGATTACCCAGCATTAATCAACATCTGCAATCTTCCCTCCCTAACTTTAGAATAAAGACAAATGCTTCTGGCAAAGAACATTCAGATTCACAGGGTGCTTTTTCAAATTTAGTTGCAAATGTTTCACACAGCAGCCAGGCAAAAATCTCATATCAACAGAGAATATAGGAAAAACAGAAATTCAGGCTCATTCTTTTGAAATCAATGCAGTAAATCTGGATTTTTTTGCTGGTGCAACACAGTAGCAGCATTTGGCCCATAGAAACATATCTTGATATCTTGCACTGGCCTGAACTCTGATGCAGAGTCCTCAGTTTGCAAATGGACACAATTGCAGTAGCTATTTGCCCCTTATAAAAACCAACAAAAACAAAAAAGAACCTGACATTAATATATATAATAATAGCACAAATACTGTTGTAACACTACCGTAAAATATTGTGTTAAGGACCTTTCTACAACCAGTGGCTGTTTTTGCACTTTTGTGTTCTTACCACTAAAACTTTGGTGAAAGAGTAGTACACTCCTCATATAGCCTCATAGATAAGCCCCTCAAAACTCTGCTTGACAGTAGATCTGGGAGTTCTAGGAAATTGGAGATGAAATTGTCCCCGATGGCTTAATTGTAGCACTCTGTCTCGTACACACATCTTTTATAAGCTCAGACCAGATTCATGACTAAAAGAGGCAATGATCGCTGCCTGAGAAGTACTTTATTCCCAATATTGATATAGTAATTAGCACAGAACTAATCAGACATGTATATTACTTTTTTCACTCACACATTAGAGTAAGAATATAATGAAGAGACAGCTGCTCGAGTTTGGTGCTGGAGGAAAGCCATTCAGAGCCTCTTCAGGTGACTGACAATTGTGCTAGCAACCATGAGGCTTCCATAAATCAAGCAGACTTGCAACTAGTGCTAGAAACAGCTGTTAAATTGACAAAGGCCTCATTCCTTAACCCTGCTTCAGACACTTGTATATATGTGCGTGCGTGCGTGCTTTGATGCCTCTTGTGTTGCAGAAAACATGATAAGGCAGCTTAGAAATAATATACCTATGGGAGCTATGGAAACAACTGCTCGGTGGGTCAGAAGTCAGCAAACTCTCAAAGCTCGAAAGTACTTTCAAGAATTGTCTTTTTGCAGAAAGTTTCTCTAATCCCATGGCATAGTGGCATTCCAAGTGACAGCTTCCCTCCTGAGTGGTACTTTTATCATGATGGTTATGATTCTGTATTACAGCTCTCACGCTAGTATTGAAACCATGCTAGCTACTGCCCATCTCTATTCCAGGCCTCAGGCTCTAATCTCTTTACTGTGGCTTAGAACCTTTATCAATGAACAGAGGCAGGCCCGGAAAGTGTGCCAAGGGCCAGCAAGGAGGCTCCTCATTAAAGCAAAGAAGGTGGAGTCTAGCTACACTAACATCACACCTGAAGTAAGCTGCTATTAGGCCTACTAAACAGGAACTGCTAACCATTTAATACATTTAGCATGCTACTGGAGCAATTAGCTTAAAGAATTTCCTCTAACATAAGGGGTTAATATTTTTAGATCCAATAGTACTCTTTTGAAGGCACAACTTAAACAAAAATGTTGACTATTTCTAGCATTGTTACCTTTATCATTCCGGACAAAGATTTCCGCCCACCCCATCTCGATAACCATGTTAGCATAGTTTAATGCAATAGATGGCTCAGAAGGGTCAGCTGTTTATCTATCACACTTCATATAAAGCAATCTCATGTTAATACATAACATGCTAATACTCTGCTAGTCATGGCAAGGTTTAACACAGTTGTGGCTAACATAGTTTCAACCCCAGTGCTGAAGCTTAGTTTGCTTCAGTTTCCACTTTGCTCCATGCCGCTGCATCTTTTTCCTTCCTTTACTGGGTCTATAATTTATTTTTTCTGCTGTCATCCCCTGAAAGAGGTTGAAATGTGGCCCAAGTCTCAGCATTATGTATGGTTCTATGTGCAAATTAAAGAAAACAAAATGCAATTTTTAATTATGAGCCTACTCTTTGTTTTCATCTACCCACAGACACCATCTTGTTCTCCTGCAGGGCCCCTCCCCCCCCGGCTTCTTTCAAATGTGTTTAACTTTATCTCTTTCTGGGGGCAAAGTCATCTTTTATTCTTTCTCTACCTTATCCTCTTCCTTTTGGTGCCTACTGAAAGACATAAGGAAAAGAAACATGAAGACATTTATTTTCTACTTATTTTGAGCACATATTAAACCTCTCAAGTGTCTGTGATAAGATGGATTTTTAAGGTAATTCTTCTGGGAACTGAAGAATCTCTCTGGACCATTCACCTCTGTTCTGGCTATTGCCAGTGAATACATTCCTTGAAAATTCTTAGCATCATTTTATATATTTGACCATTTATTTTCAGTAAATGTAGTGTTCATTAAGGTTATGAACTAACAATGTGGATGCCAGTTGTGATGACTGTTTCCTAAGAAGAAATTCTCAATAGGAACTAGACTGAGACCACCAGATCTGTTCACATAGACCAAAGAATTGCCAGCAGATGATTATTATATTCAGTCACTAGCAATTTGAGGTAGATGTGAACTAATGACCTAGCAGTAAAAGGTTTCTAATCTTATTATCAATCCATTGAGCCATCCAGTTCCCATAGTTCAGCAATTCTAAAATCTAAGTTATTAAAAAAAAAACTTCTAGATCTTCTGAGAATCACAGTATAGGGTGAAATCTTGGCTTTACTGAAGTCTGTACACAATTTTGTTCTCCTACAGAGCCCTTGCAAAACCAGCAAGGAAACGCATGGTTTCAGTGACATACATACAGTTTTGTGAATAATGCAGCATTGTGTGCTCATCACATTTCCCTCCTCCACTTTCCATAAGAAAAGGAAATAATAAACTATTATGTAATTTGCTAGTTTACCCCCCAAAAAAAAATTAGCACACCAAAAAAACTCCACCACTATATGGACTTTTCTGGAGAGCTTTCATTTTTGGTAAATAAATTTTAAAGAGGGAACCATGTGTCATATTCTCTCATGTTACACTCATACAATCTCCCTGAGATCAGGGAGCTGATTAAGGCCTAATGATACTCTAATTTATACTTAAATGATGAGAAAAATCTGGTACTAAATAATAAATAGGTAGGTCATTAGTAATTTTAGCAGGCGTCTGCAGTCTCCTATTAAAGTTGCAAAATAATTTATATTCTAATCCCATTTTCATATTCTTTACATGCCTTCTTAAATTCATCTTTTTATATGGCTGGTATAAAAAAATAAAAATGTATGTAAAATCCATATTGACATTTAGGAGTCAAGCAAGGTTGAGAGAATGTACTTTTTCCTGTGTTTTTTTAAAGACAATATTTTGCATAATTGGCTAGGTACCTTTTGGGTTTTATCACCTTTCTGCCATAAAAGGCACAGGTCACTGACACAGACCAAACTACAAGCCTAATCAAAAGTCTTTTGGGGTCAATGGTAAAACTACTATTGACTTGAATATACTTCGAATAAGACCAGAGATGGAACCTGATCTGAACCAGCATGGCATCATCCATGCACCCCAAGTTTCAGATCACTAGATAGGAATGTGAACTTCTCCTTCTAATTAAAAATTCTCACTGGTTTTGCAAGGAAATTGTGTGGTTATGACTTCCATATACATATGGAGCCTCAATGTGGAGACAAAATGCTAATTCATCTTCTCCTTAGTAGATATATAATTAAAACACTTTGTCACTGGATTCTAACCAAGTTAAAGTATACTGGACACAAGCAACAAAGAGAGATGCACAGCTGAGAATTTTTTTTCACTAGCTTACAAAAATTAGTTCGGAAGTCAGTACTACAGAAACTGGGGAAGAAAAAGAAGGGGAAAAAAAAGAAAAAACTCAACTGTACAAATTATTACTTTTTTTTTAAGTGGGGGGAGAATGTTATTACAGAAGTATTTTTCTCTTTTTGCAGACTGAGCAAATATAATGTGTTCTATTACAGAGCCTTACACAATGACCTTAACCTTGAGAAAAATTTAATAATGAAAATTGCAACCAACAGAACTGTAAGGTGAAGAATCATTGTTCTGTACATACATCCATTGACTTCACTGACACACTATCAGGGTTGAAATGACCAGGCTCCAAAAAGTGTGAATAAAATGTATGATACTAAACTGTGGCTTGCAGTTACCAGACATGTGGAAAAAATATTTCCTGTTTTGTGCTGGACCATGTTCAGACCCCAGAAATTTAGCTTTTTTCCCCATAGATTTTCATATGAGTCCTTTCATATTGAAAAATGTGAACATTGAATGTTTTGATGTAACAAATGGATATTCATCTGAATAATATGTTGAAATTCCAGCAGTGCTGAGGTTTACACTAAAAAGGACATATTTAAGCCAAACCATGTCAATTTCAGGATTTTGAATAAATGTGTTTTCATGAATTTTCAACTACTTATGAAAGCATTAGTCTTCAATTTTTTCAGATTTTATTGCAAATGTTCCACACAGACCCCGTGCGAAATAACATTTTTATATATTGCATGCTTTATGTTTTTTAATTCTATCACTCTGTTGCCACAATTACTGTCACTAGTGCTACATTTCTGGCAGTTATTGTTTTCATTCTTTTCTTTTTGGATTGTTGCCTGTCATGCACAGCTGTGAAGGTGACAGTAGAAAATGATTTTCTCACATCCACAAGAGCTGCCAAGTTAAAAGGAGAGCTGCTTGGGAGTCCAAGAGTAATGGCTTGTTCCATAGACATATTGGAGTAGAGACATTATGGATGCCTGGATTTCTCAATTTTTGAGAGAGCCTGTCAGCTCATGTTCACACATATCTGTACACAGCACCACTCCCCTGGCATAAATGGTTTTAAACAATGTCTATTGCAAAATAAAGGATATTTTATTAAAATAACATGACTTGTAACTTTAGCAAGTTTTAGTATAAATGTATGATGATTGCCTTATTTCCATGACCAGACTGTGCCTTTTGGTGTAATTTGCCACAGCAAATCACTAGCCCTATCTGTTACCTTTGATTTAGCTTGAAACTGAACAAATGAAAGACTTTGAGATGAACTCTACCTTCCATGTCAGTCTAAATTTCAGGCTTGTAATTACAGTCAGCTAAATGTCCCCCTTTTCTTTTAATGCCATTGCATTCCTTGCTTGAAACCATGGGTGTCCCACAAAGTTTTGTACAGTATGGCAGTATTTTTTAAACCATGCATTGCTGGTGAACTCAGTGAAATTATGACTACTGTGAAGTTTTTTGTTTTTTTTTAATTCGCAATTTCATCTGAAAGGTTAGGGAATCAAAATCTGCATTAAGACCCACAGTATATACATCAAAGTTCTTATTACATGGATATCACTAAGCATGTCTTCATTCCTCTGTGTACTTTGGCAAAAAAATCTGAATTCTGTGGTAATGTCTTCTGGTTTTGATGATGCATCACTGCTGAATTTTCAGCAAACTAAAAAATTATTAAGGCAACAAGGTCTCATGCTGAATTATATATAAAACTGTTGGGTATAGATGCATGTAGATGCTGATTCAGCAAAGAATATGCTTAACTTGAAGCATACAAGTTGTCCAATTGACCTCAAATGGGACTACTCTCATCCTTAAGATTAAATAAATGCTTACATGCTTTACTGAATTGCCTTAACATTTAGGGAGCCTTCCCTTTTGCAGATTTTTTTTTTTTTTTTGTCACAAAATGTACTGGATTTTTCATATAAAAAAGTTACTTGGAGGCACAAATCAGAGTAGATGCACCACTAGTTACCATATTTCCATCCAAAACCAGGTAGTTAGGGTCGCAAATACCCAGAGTTTTGCCCAATATGCAATTTTGCATACTGACTTTGTGGAAACATATTTTTCCCACAAATGAGAGGCCACCCTATTGAAACTGTAGTCCTTTATTTCCTAAAAACCTCTGTTTCTGTAGGTTTTTTTTTCCAAAACTGTTTCAGGATGCAGCTTGACTGCCAGATTGTTAGAGGATTAGCCTGTTACAAAAACCAGAAAGCCTTGCTTTAGACTATAGAGTTAATGTACTATACGCACTCCTCTAGCTGCTCAGAGAGAGAGTGAGAAGAGTTAACTCGGTATGAGGGAAAGGGGTGGGGAACAGTGCTCTGGGAAGAGTGACTGAAAGCTAGCAGCAAGTAATATGCAGAGAATCCATGCACTCAGGTGGTGGTGACAGGAAAGAGAAGGAGGCCCATGCACTTAGAGGTAGCGATTGTAAGCCTGCAGGAGTTGATTCTGTTTCTTCATTTGAGTGAGGATGGCAAGTAATCCCAGTTTTCAATGTGCTGGTCAAGGAAGTCACCCTGAACCTTTCACTTAAGGTTCAGGATGATGTACTTAAAACAGTTAGAACTCCTCTTTGTGGTAGAGCCCTTATACATTCTTTAAAATTACTGCAGTATTTTACAGTAATATTCCACAATCCTTCATTAGCATTATTGTAGGATGTACTGTTTTGTACTATTACCAAAGAATGAGGAAGGAAGAAAGCAGTTAGTTTAATTTCTTTTGAGTGTGTATGCACCCATTAGGTGCTAAGACAAGCTAGAAGTCAAATTTCAAGGAGAAACACATACTGTTTTATGCAGTCAGAAGGAGGATTTCTCAGGACACTGTCCCAAAAGGTAAATTCCATTGCCAGGTTCACAGCCACTGACTTGTAGAAATCCCATGGCCTTGCTATATACTAGTCACTATGCTGAAACAACTGCCCAGTTAAATTTTTATGCTCTTTGTTTTTGCTTTAACCTTTGTAATCTACACTGAACAGAAATTGACATCCGTTAGACTAGGCACTTAAATTATCCAAATCCTCATCCATGTGACTGTATTGTTCCTCATTATTTATTGATATTTCCAATATAACATCATGTTGGAAATTTTGCTTTCCTTTAACACTCTGGTATAGGGACATTTTCTTCCGTGGGTCCCACAGCTCATCTAAGCCATTCGCCTCCAGGCACCATTTGTCAGCATGAAAAGGTGGCACTGTTGCACTGTTTTGAGAGGCATGAGTGATCTTTATTCTGTTTCCCAAGACACTCTTGACATTAGCCTTTGAAATGTAGCTGTGTCAAATGTTTTGAAATAGTCTCCAGTGATCCAGATAAGATTCTCTTTGTCTACCATTTCAATAATATCTCCAAAGGATTCCAACAAGTTAGCAAGGAATAACCTTTTCATTTCAGTGGGTTTTTTTCCCCCCTCTAAGCTATATTGGTAATGATATCTTCCCTGAAAGCTTTTTCAATAATTTATCCACTATATCGTTTTGAAATATTTATTTTATATACTATATATTTATCATTTTAATACATTACAAAAAGATAAAATATGTTAGGCCTTCATATTGCACACGGTAACAATAGGTTCATCAAAAAATTAGCACCTATAATATTACTTCAAGAAGGGGGAAAAACAATTAAATACATGAAGTATATATTATGACAGTAGCAAATCTAAGATGCTTTTAAAGAAAACACCCAATTAAGTTGATATTTAAATGAGGAAATTATCTTAGTAAAGATGCAATTAACACAAAACAAAGGGAGAGGAAGAAGAAAAATTACTCCACTTATGATGAAAATGCATCTATGAGCCCAATCCTGCTTGCATTGTAGTAGCTGGAGAAATGCCCATTGATTTTGATTCAAGTGAGATTGGGTCATAAGAAGGCCCATCCTGACTGTTCCCTTTCCTGGACATCAGAATTTGTAGCATCTAAAACCTATTTGGTTTCATTAAAGTCACCAAAATTATAATAATTTTATCAGAAATTTTAAGGTAAATATAGTGCTTATGAAATATGGTAGACTGACAAACCTGGAGATTGAAGGTGAAATTCTGGTTTCATTTAAATTCAATGGCAAAACTTCCATTGACTAAAATGAGGCCATGAATTCACTTTTAGAGCTTTTCTGTCTTTCTTGCGCCTATGTCAATCAAATGTAACTACTTTGAACTCAGTGATGTTCCATGAGTGTGCAACTGGTGTATGTAAGAGGAGAGACTATCCTGATTCCTCTTTATCCATGACAAAAGTAGCAGTAATGGGAAATTTCCCTATACTGCCACAACAATTTGTCTCAGTCTGATCTGGAAGGGTCATCTTTGTGAGTGAGTGTATGTGCCAGTCCTATTCAGTCTTTAGCTTTTCTTCTGGAACTGACAAAAAGGATTGCCTTTTCACATAAACTGTCAAATAGCCTTCACTGGGTAATGTCATTGGTCACTAGTGATCTGGACTGGATTTGAACCAGTGGCCTAGATGAAGCAAACGTCACAGAATGGTTCTTGCCTTTTTTCCAGTGAATGCAGATTTATGGTTCTTGATTCATTGCAATTAAAAAATAATTCCACCTGGACATGGGATGTAGAAGTTCTGAAATATATGATTCTTTTCTTTCTAAAGGACATTAAGAAACCTGTTGATAAGGTGGTAATGTAATTTGCAGCTTCAGTAATATCTACCATTTCTTGCATTCACCACTTTGCCTCACCAAAAAATGCTTTATGAAATGACATTTGTAAGGGTTGTTGTGGTATTATCTCACACAATACCAAATGTGTTCTAGAGGCCATTTTGAAAAATAAAATCACACTGTTCCATCCCAGAATGATAATGAAATGACCATTTTATTGTTTAGCTTCTAGCTTGCAGAAAGTAAAATTTGACTATTTGGTAAGTGGGCTGCCTAATTTTGCACAAACTTCAGTTTCATGATTCATTTGTGGTAGATAATGGTAGAAAGCCCACATCAATAAAAAGCCCACATCAATAAAAAGGCCAGAGGAAGATGAAAAATGCTTTCCTGAAACTGCTGCAATGTGATAATCTAATATGATCTGAAAATCCAAAATGCACCTGGGGTGTAAATCCTAACAACAAACCAAAAGCACACACTTCCTGAGGGCAGATGTCTTCATTATATCTTCCAAATATTTCCCCCAACTTATGGTACAGGCATCACTTCAGTCTCATACCGACTGAGCTGCAACTAGCTAGTGCTCACCCAATGTCTAAGGCATAGGCTAAGGCATTCAGTTGCACTGACAGGATTAGATGGAATACAGGTATTGATTTTCATATGCAGGACGACCACAGCAGGTGTCCTCACTAACACTGCTAGCAGCCCTATATATGCAACGAACAGGAGGGGAGACAAGATGGAACACTGCATGACAGCAACATTGTGGATGATGAATCACTGGCCAATACCATCCTGTGGGAATGATCAGGAGGTAAAGAATGAAGACATACAAGAACAACTTTTTCCATCCTGCTAGAACTTGCAAGGAAGTCAATAATACCTACAATATGACTGATGCTATTGAAAGCAACTGAGAGTATCATCATGAAAAAATTATCTAAATCTTTCATCAGGCGAAAATCATCTGCCAGTATGACCAGTGCAATCTCTGTATTGTCCCTGGGCCTATAAGCAGGTTGATAAGGGTCAAAGGAATCTAAATAATCTGGTACTCTTAGAGTTGTGTTCTTTACAACTTTGACCAAGAATGGAATATTAAATACTGGCTGATAGTTAAAGCCAGATTGTCTGCATCAAGCAATATTTTTTTGGAGCACTGATCAAAAAAAGCATCCTTCAGAAAAGACAGCAACTTATTTTTCCTAAGGGAGGTGTTGACTGTTTCTTAGAAAAGAAACTGTTTACTGACTTTTTAAAAATAGATTTTCTGTACTATGCACATTTTGGTGATCAAGAATTTTAATTGTGTGCATGCTAAGAAACATATTGTGGAAGAATCCAGAACCAATAGAGTCATAAAAATTGTAAGATAATTTGTGAAAACTTTAATGGAGGGTAAAAGCAATAGAAAGCACAGTTTTCAGTCCTTTAGAATATATCAGCTCTGCTTTATTAGTTTTATTCTCTAAAGTTATTTCTAATTAATTATCACTACTAAGGAATCCAAACTATCAGGCTGTCTCTCTAATATTCTTCACAATGGAGATGGCTTCAGCAAACACGTTTATAAAGAAAGGTAAATAGTTGGGGAAATTCACTATTTGGAGGATTTCTGCCATGGTGACATTTTTGTCATCACAAATTCACCCATTAGGCATGCAGTGGGACAAATTACTTGAAAGTCACATTAATAGTGAATGAGATAATTTGAATGACTATTGATTAGAGAAACTTGAAAATCAACTGCACTTCTATTTTCTGAGTGCAGAGGATCTGTGAATAGGGAGGGCTGTCATCAACATGAACTGTGGTCAGCCTTTTAACATACGTTTAAATGAGTTATAGTGGGAAGGAACTGCTATTTTGCAAGACACTCTATTGCTCCTTTTGAATCAAGACTGCATTTTTAGAGTGTTTTGCTGTCATATTATAATTTCCTATAGAGGAAGTAGATGATCATTTCCATAAAGTGGTATTATCTTTTAGGTCAGTCTACTTGACTTAAGCCCACTTCCAATAGCTGTCAGTGGAAAAAGGAAAGGGCATCAACAAGGAGTAATATATGGGCTAAATTAGTGGAAACCTACTTAATCCAAACTGCACTTAGTGTGTGAGGCATTTGAATTCTAATCTTAATTTTATTTTTATTATTATCATTATTCAGAGAATGCATAGCAATTTCCAGTTCCTTAATCCACATAACAAATTAAATCATTACAGATTAATAGATCTAGGATTGTGTCCTTCCTGTATTAGATTAAGAACCTAAAAGGCCTATTCTTCACAGTGAGGAAAAAAACAAACTGCACTGTGTAGTCATTTCCTTTACACCTAGGACATACTGTAGGATGCTAGGGACTCAAAAAATGACTGCAGGAGTGACACAAAATTGAAGAAAAATGTTGATCATCTAGAACACTGTGATCTTCTGTATGGCACTCGCAATCAACATCAATGTGCTATCCCTTCCAGTGGAGGAGTTAAAATCAGTGTGATGTATGCAGCTAGTAACTCTTATTCCTCTGTTTACTGTCTGCTGCATCATTGTTTCCTCTCCCTGGTACAGAGGCAGCTGTCAATTTGTGTTAAGACAGAACCTTCTACTGAGAACATGGAGACTTTATTGGGAATTGTGTGATTATGGGAGACTTTAACTTCCCAGATATAGACTGGAGGACAAGTGCTACTAATAATAGTAGGGCCCAGCTTTTCCTGGATGTGACAGCTGACAGGTTCCTGCTGAACCACAAGAGGGGATGCTATTTTAGATTTGGTATTGGTGAATAGTGAGGACATCAGAGAAGAACTGGTTGTAGGGGACAACCTTGGATCGAGTTCCCATGAGCTAATTCAGTTCAAACTAAACGGAAGGATAAACAAAAGTAGATCTGTGACAAGGGTCTTTGATTTCAAAAGGGCTAACTTTAAAAAGTTAAGGGAATTAGCTAGGGAAGTGGACTGGACTGAAGGAACTCATGGATCTAAAGGAGGAGGAGGCTTAGAATTACTTCAAGTCAAAGTTGCAGGAACTATCTGAAGCCTGCATCCCAAGGAAGGGGAAAAAATTCATAGGCAAGAGTTGTAGACCAAGATGGATGAGTAAACATCTCAGATAGGTGATTAAGAAAAGGCAGAAAGTCTACAAGGAGTGGAACATGGGAGGGATCAGCAAGGTCCAATCTTGGAGGTCCAAACATGTAGGGATAAAGTGAGAAAGGCCAAAAGTCAAGTAGAGTTGGACTTAAAACCAACAGTAAAAGGTTCTATAGCCATATAAATAGGAAGAAAACAAACAAAGAAGTGGGACCGCTAAGCACTGAGGATGGGGGTGGAGGTTAAGGATAATCTAGGCATGGCCCAATATCCAAACAAATACTTTGCATCAATTTTTAATGAGGGTAATGAAGAGCTTAGGGATAATGGCAGGGTGGCTAATAAGAATGAGGATATGGAAGTAGAAATTACCACATCTGAGGTACAAGCCAAACTCAAACAGTTTAATGGGGCTAAATCAGGGGGCCCAGATAATCTCCATTCAAGAATATTAAAGGAACTGGCACATGAAATTGCAAGCCCATTAGCAAGGATTTTTAATGAATCTGTAAACTTTGGGGTTGTACCGTATGACTGGAGAATTGCTAACATAGATCCTATTTTTAAGATGGGGGGAAAAAGTGATCCAGGTAATTCCAGGCCTGTTAGTTTTACCTCAATAGTACGCAAGGTCTTGGAAAAAATTTTGAAAGAGAAAGTAGCTAAGGACATAGAGGTTAATGATAATCGGGACATAATACAACATGGTTTTACAAAAGGTAGATCATGCCAGACCAATCTGATCTCCTTCTTTGAGATAACAGATTTTTTAGACAAAGGGAATACAGTGGATCTAATTTACCTAGATTTCAGTAAGGTATTTGATATGGTTCCACATGGGAATTATTAATTAAATTGGAAAAAATGGGGATTGATATGAAAACTGAAAGGTGAATAAGAAACTGGTTAAAGAGGAGACTACAATGGGTCATATTGAAAGGTGAACTTTCAGGCTAGAGGTAGGTTACAAGTGGAATTCCTCAGGGATTGGTTGTGGGACCAATCTTATTTAACCTCTTTATTGCTGAGTTGGCACAAAAAGTGGGAGTGTGCTAATAAATTTTGCGGATGATACAAAGTTGGGAGGTATTGCTAATACAGAGAAGGACCGCAATATCTTACAAGAAGATATAGATGACCCTGTAACAGGAGTAATAGAAATAGGATGAAATTTAATAGTGGAAAGTGCAAGGTCATGCATTTAGGGACTATTAACAAATTTTTGCTGTAAATTGGGGACGCATCAGTTGGAAGTGACAGAGGAAGAGAAGGACCTGGGAGTATTGGTTGATCACAGGATGACTATGGGTGTCAATGTGATGTGGCTATGAAAAAAGCAAATGCGGTCCTAGGATGCATCAGGCAAGGTATTTTCAGCAGAGATAGGGAGGTGTGAGTACCGTTATACAAGACATTGATGAGACCTCAGCTGGAATACTGGGTGCAGTTCTGGTCTCCCATGTTTAAGAAAGATGAATTAAAACTGGGACAGGTGCAGAGAAGCACTACAAGGATAATACGAGGAATGGGAAACCTGTCTTGTGAGAGGACACTTAAAGAGCTTTGCTTGTTTAGCCTAACCAAAAGAAGGCTGAGGGGAGATATGATTGCTCTCTATAAATACATGAGAGGGATAAATACAAGGGAGGGAGAGGAACTATTTAAGATTAGCGCCAATGTGGACACAAGAACTAATGGATATAAAATGGCCACAAGGAAGTTTAGACTTGAAATTAGACAAAGCTCCATCAGAGGAGTGAAATTCTGGAACAGCCTTCCAAGGGGAGTAGTGGGGGCAAAAAACCTAGCTGGCTTCAAGACTGAGCTTGATAAATTTATGGAGGGGATAATGTGATGGGACAGCCCAATTTGGCAATTAACTGATCTTTGACTACTAGCGGTAAATATGCCCAATGGACTGTGATGGGATGTTAGATGGGGTGGGTTCTGAGTTACTACAGAGAATTCTTTCCGGGTGGCTGGCTGGTGAGTCATGCCCACATGCTCAGGGTTTAGCTGATAGCCATATTTGGAGTCGGGAAGGAATTTTCCCCCAGGGCAGATTATCAGAGACCCTGGGTGATTTTCGACTTCCGCTGCAGCACAGGTCACTTGCTGGTGGATTCTCTGTACTTTGAAAGTCTTTAAACCATTATTTGAGGGCTTTAATAACTCAGTCAGAGGGTAGGGGTCTATTACAGGAGTGGGTGGATGAGGTTCTGCTGCCTGCGTAGTGCAGTAGGTCAGACTAGATTATCATAATGGTCCTTTCTGCCCTTTAAAGTTTATGAGTCTACTTTTGTTTAATTTATTTTGGAAACAATTGATTGTGACTCCATAGTTAAGGTTGGGTTTTCTTTTTCTTTCAGTGGAAGTATTCATCCTCTTTGTAATGTATGAAAAATACAGTGCTCCTCCCCAAAATTTATACCCCTTAGTCTTTGAGTATAGAATCAATTTTATGATAATTTTCAAGTACATCTGTTACTTAGAGTTTAACTCTATTTAAAAAATGGATCCTTAAAGACATTTAATATATTATATATTTGTCAGTCTTTTGTTTGTCCTGAATGTTCTCAATAATGTAAAAATGCAGACTCTTCAGACTTTCCACATAATTAAAATTAATTGAAGGCTTGTGCATAGGCTACATCCAAAGAAATTAGTATGGTAATTAAGCTAAGTTATTAATGTCTCTTGTATCTAATTATGATTATATAAGCTACAACAGGCTCAGGTCAAGAGCTCAGTTAACTCTTTAATGATGCCATTATGAGAGGTAATTCAGCCAATCACCAGTTCTCATCTACAGCTAAATTGCATGCAACAAATCTATTGGTTGTAATGAGTCAATGGTTTGAGAGCAGGATTGTACACATATGTTGAGATGTCTCCTTGGTAGATTGCTTGGCCCAACTGTCATGGATCTTTAAAGGTTCTGTGGCTGAATTCAAGTCAGTTGTAAATTAAGGCCCAGATTCAGTACATGTGCTAGGTGATTTGCAATACACCCAATACATGCTGGCAAGTTGTAATCATCCCAGAACCACGCATTACAAAACCCAGGAAACTCAGAGAGAAGTTTACACTTAAGAAGTCAAACACAATAACATTACCTGGAAATGCACAGGTAAGGCACCCAAGCAACTATTGCTGTGCCCTGTAGCGAAAAAGTGGATTTAAAAAACAAAAACAAAAACAAAAAACAACCCTAATGTGTCTTTAGCTCAGAGTACAAACACTAAAATGCCTTCATCATCATGTTGTTATTGTATTTCCATATCTTAATATGTTAGGATTTCATTTAAGTGTTACCTTAATTCTGAATTTCCTGGATTTGTAATGCTTGCGTTTGTGATAATTATAACATGCCTGTAATATATTTTTTTACCTTTTGGTTTGATAGGTACACTCAACAATATCTTTGTTTCGATACAAATATGTTTAAAAAATAATAAAAGATCATTCTAGCCGAAAGCGTTTATAAATGAAGAAACATCAGGTTTTCTACTAACAAAGGGAAGGGGCCACATTAATTTCTGGCTGATACAGCAGTCATGCATGTATATGTATGGCTATGTAGGCTCTAGTTATTTACTGTAGTATTTGGCTATTTCTTAAAATAATTGTCAGTGTGTTACAGAAACACTCAAGATTAATGTAATTATAACTGTAATTGCTAGGAATACATAATCCTGTTACAGTTAATGGGAATGGGATTTCATTTTGACCCATTTCAGTTTGGGCTCCCTTGTGCTTCTTTGCAGCAAATATGGAACAGTCTTTGTTTTAGCCCCTCTCATATTTACATATGCTAACTGTGGGGCCAAATTCTGGTCCTTGTTATACTTGAAACTCTGTTTATGACAATTTTGTAAAGAACCTATGTAGAGTAGAATACAGTGAATTACTCTGCATTAATACATAGGTACTTGAGAGCAGAATTTGGCTCTCTGTGAATGAATTGGAAATTATTGGGGGTAATGAGCTTTTTGAGCTTAAGCAAATTGATTGAGGTAGCAGATCACACAGTTGGTTAAAGGAGGATTGAACATTTTACGCTACAACTCCCCATCAGAGTGTTGGTTGGAATCATGCTGTAGAACAGAGTCAGCATTTGAGGTCCTGTGAATTCCATGGCTGCAGGCCTTCCAGATTTTGAGGAACTAGAAACATAAAGAAGAATCTGACCATTCTTTTTTAAAAATAATTAGTCCTTTTCCTTGCAAAAGTAACCTTGAAAACATAAACTGATATAAACAAATAGCTAGGGCTAAAATAGAAACATGACTCGGCTTCACCAGCAGTGCATGTGCATACGCACACAGTCTCTCTCTCTCACACTTTATATGTAAAATGAGTCAAATAATTTTGAGGTATATCCCAAGGAATTTCCTTGCTTATCCTTTCCAAATCTCTTAAGTTAGCCCCAATCATATGATCACATGGAACAAGAATCTATTATAACGAGGAAGGGAGAATGACAATTGTTTTCTTAGGCCCACTGTGAACTGCTGAGCTGTCTCACCAGCCCAGGAAAGATCAATGCCATGCCCAAGTCTGTTACAGGCCCTTGCCTCAGGGCATAATTTATTGATTTATACAAGAAATCATGAAGTAACACAAACCCAAGTGATTTACCTGCCCAAAGCAGATTGTAGCCCCAGAGACTTTTCCCCTGTGGATAAGGGACTCATGCAGTTCTCCAGTTCAACTGACCTCTTACTGTCCTATAAGGAGTAGATGCTTTTCAGGTTATCACCTGACTCCTAACTCTGCAGCCTCAGTTGGGAGGCTCCACCACAGATGTGGCTGGGTCCATCACCCCTTAAAGAGTTCAGTCACCATGTGACACCCACCCAAAAATGGATATGCTATAGAATACATCATATAGATCACCAGGGACCTCTAAAAGGAAAAAGTAGGACCTGAGGCTAGTAGGTTGAGCATCCCTTCTGCCAGAATAAGGATATATTTATTCCAGTCTGTGCCTGAGAGGTGTATAAAACTTGTATTTTATGTTGCATGATGGTGTTTTGTCATGGCAAAAACGTTTGATTAAGAAAACACTTTTTTTTTTTTTGCCATTTATCCTGTTTCACAAGTATTGTAATTTATTGTCATATAATTCTAAACAATCCATTCTATTGAGCCTTGGGAACCAGCAAAGTTTATGCCAAATCAGTCAGCCAGGTATACTCTAATCAGCCTTCTTCAGTCTTCCAGAATGCAGAAAGAGGCAGAACTTTGCTTCTAAAGAACATTGCCGATGTGCATATGAGAAAGTATGGCAAAGCTGTCTGTTTATAATGTGTTAATTAGTTATACCTCTGACAAAGATCCCAAAGTGGTTTAGAGGCTGTATTAGGATTGTGTCCATCCCCTAATGACAAACAGTGGCTGCCATTTTACACTAGGAACAAACACTGTGCAACAGTTTTTAGAAAGGAGAATTAAAGAATTAACTAACCCAGATAAAACTCTGCAGGGAATTTAGGTAGGCAGAATTCAATTATCCAAAATAGAATTCTGTCAGGAATTTGAGCAGTCCTGTTTTTTTCAAACATGATCTGAGCTTTTTGTCTCATCTAAAGATATTTATCAACACAGTTCCCAACATTTCCAAGAAGTGTTTCTTGTTTATATGAGATGCTGTTCTGCCCCTTGTAGATGAAGTATCATTCCATTTGGGAGGGGTAAAGTTTCATCCCTCCGTGCACAATAGATTGGATTTGCAGATGCTTTTATCAAAGAATTGGGCATCTATTTTTACTATGTAAGGCAACATTTTTAAACTAAACAAACAAACAAGACCCACATATGTACTGCATCAACATTTCTCTATCTCTCACTCATCATTTATTTCTTCACAGTCAGCTTGGCTGCTTTCTTCCACAGCCCACATAGAAGGTTACACTGTATAGGTGGGTCATTTGGGGCCTGCAAATCTGATCTTTTCTCTAAGTTCCTGTAGGAGAATGTTTTAATTTTGCACTGTCTGGATCACAGTGGGAGAGCAGAACTCCCTTCAGGACCCATTGCCCAATCCACCTTCATTTAAAGTCATTTGAGAATCTTTCCATTTACTTAACTGGAGTTGGAGCAGGCTCCTTGAGAGAGGCCCTCAGAACCAGAGTAGCTGCCATGCTGGTAGGGCATATACTAGCTTAGTTAGAACTCTAGCAATGCACTGAGTATGTAGCCCTTTGTGCCAGAGATCAGATGTTCTTGTCAGAGAGAATGCAGCATACTACTTTCCATTATGCGGTCTAGCACAAAGGGAAAATAGAAATGTGAAATACTCCTTATTTTAAACATATGGTATTTGTATCACTATTAATTTATATAAATAATTTTCCACCCTATCTTCTGATAAAACACTGTTGTAAAATAACTATACTTCTATACTATAACTAAATAGCTAACAGGCTCCTTAGTATAAGAAAAATGTCTGCCTGACTATTTTGGAGGTAAAGTAGCACAATATACAGAGATTTGTACCATAGTTTTTGGTGCAAGAATAGTATTGTGTTTGATATACACTAGAGATATGACTAATAAGATGATTACTATCTTACAGCACCTGCAGAACTTCGTCTTATTTGGCTAGCTACTTGTGCTCCCTGTGGAGGATCCATCTGCTTTACCTAAACTTGTTCCTGAATATTTGATTAGAGCCTGTTACACCACATCAATTACACACATATATAGCTTCATAGGATGCCACATCATCCAGAATAGCTTGTCACAGTGCAGTGATTGCATATGTGACTGATAACTATGTTATTATGGAGCTGACCCAAAGCCCACTGGCATCAATTAGATCCTTTCTGTGGATTTTAGGAGGCTTTAGAAGAGGCCCTAACTGCTCAAAATATTAACAAGGATGGGAATTTGCACAGATGAATCAAAAGCATATTTGCATGGACTCCAATATTTAGTATATTGTTTTTACTGGATAGCGCATCTGTTAAGTGAATATAGTACTCCTGGAAAATGCCAGATAACTTCCCTGAAGACTGAAGTCCTGTATTTATGCAGAGAACAGGGTCAGCATAGTCAGCAGCAATGCAAATTTTTGCTTGAATCTCTGAGACAAGGACCATCTGTGGTCAACAAGTCTGATTCTCAAGCACAATAGGAACAGTCCACTGCATTTGTCTAGCTCCTCTGCCCTGGGCACAGAGCTTTCTCAGGGACCAGTCCAAGAGTCAGGAATGAGCTCTCACAAGGTCTAATAACTGCCTCAAACCACAGCACACTCAATTCCGAATGCAAGAGACATTTTTTTGACTTGGCCTTCAATAATAAAAGCACATAGCACAACAGAGAGAAAACAAATAGAAACAAAATAACTTGAGGTCAATTTTCTCCTTAAGGAGAAAAACAGAACTATGCATGACAAGTTATATCTCTTAATGCCCTTCTGCCCTTCATACTGCAGTGATGAATAAATATAAATACCCAAAGAGAGAAAAATATTTCTGCCTTTCATTTCTCCTCAACCCTGACCCAGAGGAACTACATCTAGGAACAATGGTTTAATCTCTTTGCCTCTTTTAGTCCTTGGCTGCTGTGCTTAGATTGACAAGACTACTAATAAATGTCAACTGGGATAGTGGTTTCTGATGATTGTACCTGCCCAGTTGGGACTTGACTGAAACGACCAATTTATCTTACCTAAGTCACAGAATAGCAGTTGAATAGTAAAACAGTCACTACTAGAGCTGTTTGAATCTCAGTAGTTTTTATTCATAGAGCTTTGAGCAATCTTTTGCGGGGGATGGTATATACCTTTAGGACTTTTAAATTTGTTATCTTTCAGTTTCACTGAATGTCCCAGTGAGAGAGGTTAAATAGCAACACATTAATAGCTGTTCTATACTGCTCATTGTTTTATGTAATTCTAATATTTCTTCTCTTCTTAATCTCCTTTCTAAACTAAATCCCTGCTAAAAGGAGCTCTTGACTGTAAACCTGCTGTAAACCTGCTGACCTACGAAGCATATTGTTTCACTATTTAAGCTATCCTATCTTATAGCACTTACCAAGGCAGATGCTGCAGAAATACTCTCTCTAGTGGCTTAATATGCACTTAACTAGTTGTAGTTAAATGTATAGGCAGTTAGTAGGCTATAGTATTTATGTTCCTTATGTTATTACACTAATAATTTTGTCAAGATCCAGCCTATCTTGCTGTGTTTCTCCTGATCAAAGGTTAAAATTTCTTTTTTTTTCTTTCTTGGCCATTTCTTCACTTCCCTGCTGAAGCCATGAAGATGATAAAATTTGTCCTACTTTATCCTTCCTTACCCTTGAGATCTGTATCATGGCCACCAATCTAGGTAGGACTGCTTTGAAAACTTGGAGTCCAGAGCAGAGATAATCGTGGGTCATTAGGGCTATAGCCCAGGACCAGCCAACTATATGAAACCCTTGACTCCATTAATATCTAATATACTTTACTGTTATCATGTCAAACATGTTGTATGTAATCACATTGTATTGTAGGGCATCTCTGATGTCACAGTGTCACAAAATTAATACTGCTTAGGTGCATGCAGGCAGCCTGGAATGCCATGTTACTGTGTAAACTTGATGTTTTCCATGCAGTAAGAACCCCTAGATCTCTATAGCCCCAGGCCTCATATTATTTTATCCATTTCTACTCAAAGCTAATCTTTATTTGTCCCAAGGCTTGCTGTGACTATCAGTCACTCAAGGCAGTCTCCACCTACAAATAAAGTGTGCTGCTCTTACAGAGCGTGTAGCATAGCAACAAACAGGAACAAGGAAACCAATCAAGGTTTCCTGTGTTCAGTGCAGTCAAATTGTGCCATATTATTGATCTATTTCAATTCCAATGATACCTTGTGAATACCAGGCACATGCCCCACCTGTTCTCACTCCTCTCGCACGTGTGCACACACACTCACACCTGTTTCAGAGAGACGATCAACAATTTTAATATTATTTCACATACATTATAATTCTCTTCACTCAGTTCTTTCTTTCATTCATTAATTATTTCTTTACTTGCCTGTTTTATGTTTTGTTTTTTCTTCCAGAGGATAAAGTGTGGTCAACTGTGTATCATGATCTGCAGCTGCAGACTCCAGTGGCAGGCAACAGCCTCGAAAAGTACTCTGTATTACAGCTCAATTACAGTGCCACCATGGATCAGATCTCTGCCCTCACCAGTAGTGCTGAGTACTGTGAGCAGTACATCTCCTATTCCTGCAAGATGTCAAGGCTGCTGAACACACCAGGTAGGCTGTGAGCGGAAAGTCACTTAGTTGCCGTCTCTCTGGGAGTTCAAAATGATCTGAACAATACAATAGGTGCGATGCTGAGGTAACCTGTTCAGGCAGTTAATGTATTTTGTTCTTCTTGTGGCCGCTCATGAAAGTTTACAAAGAGGTAGATAAATTATATAATTGTCATTTTCATCCTAAGAGATTTCACCTATGGTTTGGTTGTTACTTAAATCAGTTTTTATAAATGATGGAGTTGTCTGCCATTTTCTTTTTGATTCTGTGTTTCTCAAAAGGGAGGCTAGTCATTGAACACGATGGCTTTGATTGAAGGATTGCTCAATATAGGCAATCAGCAATTACTTGAGACCATATCCTGCAGCCTTCACTAAGGCATAACTCCCATTTAAATCGGTGAGAGCTTTCCACAAATAAGGGCTGCAAGATCTGGTACATTGATTTCTTCCTTTCACTTCTGTTTAAGGTAAAGCTGGAATATTGTGTTTAACTCACCACCTTGCAAATAGCGGGAAAAGGAACTGCTCAATAACATGGCTGTGCCAGGAGAGCCATATATCTTTATCAATATTGATGTTCGTCACGAGGTTATCTTTTCACTATATAACTTGTCTGATACAGTACCACAATCGTGTATAAACATTAGATTTTAACAAGCTATATCTAACTTATCCCTGATGCAAGCAAAAATATTTGTTGTTGCAGCAAGTTTTCTACAGTATCAGTAAAATGGCATAGAAAGAAAGTACATTCAGGAAAGCCCTCTAATTTACCATTCAAAGACGTAATGTGTACAGTAATTGTTTTTGATAACATTTGATTTTAAGTATCCATTTACTGGTATTTAACTAAGACTGGATTACAAATGGAAGCACATAAGATATCTGCATGATGGTGAAATTAATTCATTATGATATGTGCAATTAAACTGGGTATCAAACAAACTAATGGCTGGACATTTAAAATGTTATCCTTTAGTTTAAGTGCCTCAACCTCATGAATTCATTCTGGTATATTTTCTTATGGTGCTGCTGATAAGGAATTCATTTGGCATGAGTGTGGATTTTATGTTTATTTCCATACGTACACTGTTGTAATTTAGTGTTAGTTAATAGATACTGCACTGCTCATTATTTTCCTCTCTCCTCCCTGCCATTTTTGAACTTTTTCTAGTGCATGATTTGTCTGTGTTGTTATTTTGTTTAATTTAGCATGGGGAGGAGAATTTGCAAAGAAGTAAATATGCTGTTCCTTCTTGTGCTTTTATTGTAAAGTACCCTGCATCCTTTCTATAGGATTGTATTGAGACTACATTGTACCCTGAGTTATGTAGTGCTCACATATGCATCAGAAGGGGGCCGTATGCATGCACCCCTGGGTAGGCTTTAGCACTTAGAAGACAGATTTGTTTGTAGACGTGAATTAATGATAAAAGTTCGTAAAAGCATTCTAATGTTCATGGCTTAAAAGGAGTGAATTGTTGACTTCGCCTTTTTCTGAGCATGTAAGGCCATCGCTATAAGATTAAATTTTGCCTTCCAATATGCATGCATAAATCCAACTGAAGTCAAGGCATTTTCTAACACAGAATTTTGCCCTTGGTTTCAGATTAAAAAAAAATATGGCTTGTTTTATAGGAATTGAAAAAACCTAGTTAGGAGTATTAAATTGCAGCTTTACTGTCTTTAGTCTCATTACAACATTGTACTTGCAAAATACAGAGTCTGAAGCTTTTAGAAAGAGCTGTTGATGTATTGTGCAGGGAAACACTAGCTCATGTTTTCACATGTAATACAGTATACCCTGATAATCCAAATATCATGGGGGACATGAGTTTTATTCATGCAATTCGGAGTTCAGTTAATTGGACAGTAGGAGCCATTCAGTAGCAAGGGCTTCATCGTCATCAGAGTTCTCTTTGCGGTCCTGGCCATGGGTCATTGCTTTGCCCTGAAGACAGTGGGGCTGCAGAGGGCTCCCAGCACTGTCCCAGGACTGGTGACACATGGTCTTTGCATGCGTAAGGTGCAGTGGGGAGGCTGCAGTTCTGGAGGGGCAGAGCACAGACGCCTGGCCAAAACTGCTCCACCCCACCAGGACCACTGCCTTCCCTGCACCTTGTGCTTGAAGATCACTGGCAGCACAGGGAGCCCTCTGCAGCTCTGCTATCATGGCCCTGCTCGTCTCTGGCCCCAGGAGCCATTCAGCAGCAGAATGGTCTTCCCCGTCAACAGGGACTAGTCTTCCTCCCAGTCCTGGCTCGGGGTTTCCACTCTATTGTGTATCATGCTGGGAGACAAGGAAGGGTTTTGGATAATACGGAGCTTTGGATAAATCGGAGAATTCTATATAGTATTTCATTTCAAAACTGGGCCAGATGAAGTTCCCAGGGTATATGTCAGAGAGCTGTGTGAGATTTGGAGAGAGAGAGAGCGTGTCTGCGTGTGTGTGTGTTTGAGAGGGAGAAGACAAAAGCAGATAATCTTAATCCAGACATTAACAAAGAATCCTATTACACTGTTTGCATAATAGCAGTAATAGTGTGTGCATATAGTACAGCATTGATTTATTTGTAAATAGGGGAGAAGCTAATACATTTTCTTCTCCTCTAAAATATCTGTTCTTTGGTTCTGATCAAAGACTAGCCAAGGAACTCATTTTTTCCTTCTTCCTTCTGTTTATTTTCTGGAAGATTGCCTTATCATTTGCTAAATGTGTCATGACACTATATTCATCTCAGAACACAGCTCAGAAAATTTGTGTGGCTTCTTCCTCCAAGGGAGTTTTTATATAATCACTGTAGTATGGTACCCAGAAAAGGAAAAGAGAGACCCCTCCATTGTGTATTTTTTGTGTATTTGCTGGCCCCACTAAAGTAAATAGCAAAACTCCCATTGATTTGACTGAACCCAGGAATTTGCTCATAGTCTTAATGAGACACTTGTCCATGGCAGTGAGATTTTCCTTTAATGACTTCACCAATATTAATGTCCAATTAAACCTGCCTTTCACCTTTTTCAGTTATTTAGGATGATGCACAGAAAGTGAAAAGTGCATGTAAAATGCTGTCACCATTACAAATGAATGGAGAATTCTGATTGGGTAATGATTGGCACACATTTTGCTCTTATTTTGCACAGACGTAAAAGGATACACAGGCTGCCTGGCAGTAGAGAATCAGGCCTTTATATACTATCAGAGTTACACAAACACTAGGCAATGTTATATATAGCAAAAGGAAACCCCCATAAATGTGAATCTGGTACTATACAAGATAGCAGTAGTTATAAATATTGTATGTGATGCTGCTGATATGCTTGCATGGTTGCAGCCATTTTGGTCCCAGGATATTATGATACACAGGTGGGTGAGATAATACCTTTTATTGGTGAAAACTTGAAAGCTTGTTTCTTTCACCAACAGAAGTTGGTCAATAAAAGATACTACATCACCCACCTTATCTCTCTACTATACTCTTATGTGTAATTCTAATCTATCTAACCCATGAAATGCAAACCACTGTGATATCTAGGTACCAGTTTTTAAAGAGAGAGCCAAAATACATTAATATACTGTATTGAATATATAACTGTGTTAATGTATTATTGCTTTTGACACAGAAAAGTGGATCTTGCAGTGGCAATGCAGCAAAATGCAGTTTTGGTAAGATCCTTCTCTGCAGGAAATGTTGTTTCTCTCTCAGGATTTATTAGTTCCTCTCAGTCTGAGGGATATCAGTCTACAAGTGACAGCAGTTTGAAAATATTTTATCTGCACATGATCTGCATTATTAATTCTCTCCTCATGCCTCCGATATTGAATCTGAACACTCCTGATGCCTATTGTGCACTCAAAGCACTCTCTTTGTAAAGTGCTTTGAGATCTATGGATGGAAAGTGCAATAGAAGAGTTAGGTATTAATATTATTCTGTGCTGAACCAATACACTAGTCAGCTGCGTGAGGCCAGCTCAGTCTTCTTTTTGAGATCAGAATTGCTCTTTTGTTTTCTTTATTCTATTTTTATGTGCTCTACTTTCTTTCTAATGCAGTTTCATCTCAGCAAACATACTAAATTATATCCCGATAAGAGATTCATTTCAACAGGCAGTCCTAGCAATAGGGATTGTGCATGATCCCAGAGGGCACAACCCTGTTTCCCTTCCATTTGCTGTAAGAGAGATGCTGTGACAGCAGGAGTGTGGATGTTCCAGTGACTGACAATGGTAAATTAATCATAAAAGATTTCTGAAAATCCTCCAGCAGAGTCCCAGCAGAACAGGACTCCAATGGATAAAACTAGTATAATATACAATAAAGACTATGTCTGAAAGTGGGATACTTTTTGTTACCTATTTTTCTCATCTTAAAAATAAGTATATTTTAATTATTTTGGCAGCCATGCCTAGAGGTCTATTTCAGTGCCTTAATGAAAGATAATTAAAAATATAATTGATCAAAATTAATTGATCATTAATGATCTGGAGGATGGGGTAGACTGGACCCTCAGCAAGTTTCCAGATGACAGTAAGCTAGGGGGAGTGGGAGATACCCTGGAAGGTAGGGATAGGATACAGAGTGACCTAGACAAATTGGAGGATTGGGTCAAAAGAAATCTGATGAGGTTCACAAAGGACAAGTGCAGTCCTGCACTTAGAACAGAAGAATCCCATGCACAGCTACAGACTGGGGACTGACAGGCTAGGCAGCAGTTCTGCGGAAAAGGACCTGGGGATTACAGTGGATAAGAAGCTGAATATGAGTCAGCAGTGTGCCCTGACTCCCAAGAAGGCTAATAGCATATTGTGCCACATTAGTCGTAGCATTGCCAGCAGATCGAGGGAAGTGATTATTCCCCTCTATTTGGCATTGGTGAGGCCACATTTGGAGTATTGTGTCCAGTTTTGCCCCCCTACCCCCCCACTACAAAAAGGATGTGAACAAGTTGGAGAGAGTCCAGTGGAGGGCAACAAAAACGATTAGGGGGCTGGGGCACAAGACTTATGAGGAGAGGCTGAGGGAACTAGACTTGTTCAGTCTGCAAAAGAGAAGAATGAGGGGGGATTTGACAGCAGCCTTTAATTGCCTGAAAGGGGGTTCCAGGGAGTTTGGAGCTAAGCTGTTCTCAATGGTGGTAGATGACAGAACAAGAAGCAATGGTCTCAAGTTGCAGTGGGGGAGGTCTAGGTTGGATATAAGGGGAAAGTTTTTCACTAGGAGGGTGGTGAAGCACTGGAATGGGTTACCTAGGGAGGTGGTGGAATCTCTATCCTTAGAGGTTTTTAAGCTGAGGCTTGACAAAGCCCTGGCTTGGATGATTTAATTGAGGTTCATCCTGCTCTGACCAGGGGGTTGGACTAGATGACTTCCTGAGGTCCCTTCCAATTCTATGATTCTATGAAAATAACTGACCAGCTTGCCTCAATGAGTCCTAAAATAGACCGGACACTACTATCTCACCTCAGTATGTAATAAATAAAATTATAGATGTATTATAGACTTAGAGAGAGCCAGCTACCACTAAGGTGTACATGCTGCATATCAGAGATAATGTCTAACAATCTGTGTGATGTGAAGAAGGATAATCTTGTGGTTAAGGCACTGAACTGGGATTTAGGAGATATAGATTAAATTCCTGACTGCTACAGATTCCTCTGTGACCTTAAGCTTGTCACTTTGGTGTCCATTTCAAATGGATAATAATACATCTTTATTTCTGTTTTGTCTGTTGAAATGGTGAACTCTTTGAAGAAAGGACTGTCTTTTAGTACATATATTTAAAGTATCTAACACAAAGGGGGCATTGGTGTTGGCAGTATTGTCATACAAGTACTTATTACTGTCACCATCTAAATTAAGTGATATGTCCATACAACCTTAATTCTATCTTAATAATGTGTTTATATTTAGAACAAACCAGCAAAAAGATGTTTTTATTGCATTGATCATTGAAATGTACTTTTCCGGTATGTCCCTTTCTCTCTCTTTTGGTGTAGGCGTGTTCTTTCATTATGAGCAGATAGTGACTTCTCTAGTACCAAGGACATCTAAAAGTTCAGATATGATCCAAGTTCCTGCTATGCTCTCACAGTTGGTTGTGGAAGTGAGTGAAAGAAAGAAAGAAAGAAAGAGAAAACTTTCCTCATTTCCAAGTAGTCAGCAGAGGGAGGTCGAGGCATGTGCTCTTTCCAGTCCCACCAGTCAGGGATGAGGAGAGACAGCAGAGCAAAAGCTGGAATCATTGTCTGAGAATGAAAATTCCAGTAATTTCAGTTTTTCTCAACAAAAATGATTTACAGTACAATAATATATAGGTATCCAACTAGAATATAGTACAATAATACTGCTATATCACCTCATCCATCATTGTCATCAGTCTATAACACACTCTGTAAATTGATCACGTGCTGTTGGGTAACATTCTAGGAGCCATGTTTGTCCATATATGAAGCAGAAGGGTGTGTGCGCTGGTTCTCTTATTCATTATTTCATCTGCAGAGGAGAATTGGCTGAAAAGAGGAAGGCTGCACCATCATCTTCCTAATGGGAACCGAAAAAGGAGAATTTCCATTGCCATGGATTTAGAAGTGGAAAGTGATCCTAGCCTTGCCCTGGCCTCAGCTTCCATTCACTGCAGCTGTCTTCTGGGAAGGGTGCCCACACGCCCCCATCCTTAATCGATTCAGGGGGCTGCTGGATGATTCCTTCTTCCTCACGACCACCTTTTTGTCAAAATGGCCTGCCTGGTTTTCATCCACTCCATTGCAATGGGTTTTCCAGTGGGTGGTAGCTAGGCTAATACTTTCTCTGACATATGCACACCCTCTGTAAATGGAAGCCAATAGTTTACCTTTTTAAAAACTTTTTGCCATTAAAAAATTATCTCCTCTTAGCCATTGGACTGCGGTTTTGAAACATCTAGGATATTAACCTATAAGCCCCTAAGTTAAAGTTTTCTAATGGAAAAGGAAAATGTCTTTTGCCCCTTGTATTTAGGCTCAGCTTTGGTCTAGAAGTCATTTTCTGGTTGCTTCTTCCATGAAATTTTTTTAACCCCATTGCTCTTTGCTAAATTCCCCAGTTCACTGTCTTCCTTCTTTTGCATCCAGAGTTCAATCAGGTATTTCCAAATGCCAGATTTTACCTTGACATTTGCCAGAAACTATAATAGTGTTAGCTATAACAGTGTGCATTCAGAGCACTGCAATGGAAAGCAGAACAACAGTTTTAAGACCAAGTGATTCTTATCATTCCTTCTTAAGGAAGAATGATGGGTTTGACTTTAATGTTATAATTGTAACAGCACATTCACAAATTTGTGTGGGACAGAGTCAATTTTCATTATTCATTCCCTCCAGAAGTATTCTTTTCCTGTTATCCACCTTTCAAGGGAAAAAAAGTGAGGCAATCATTATCCTGTTATTTCTAAAGGCTGACTTTAAAACCATGTATGTTTTATTGCATTCCTAAAGATATTACTTCAAGTAAAACCCTGAGCTTCCTTTGGAGATCTTCCTTCATGGTGAGCAGGTCAGATTCTGCTTAGTTTTTGAAAATCTCAGAGGATTACAAACCCAGAAGGTGTGACTGTATGTATATTAAAAATAATTTCTCTTTTTTACAGTAATTTTCTCTTTTTCATGAACATAATGAAAGCACAAATATGTTCATTTCATTTTTAATATATGTGTTTGCCCAGGTCTACACAAGATTGGCTTAAACACATATTATTAAAGGAAGGCAGTGTAATCCAGTGAATAGAACACTAGTACAAGATTCAAGAGACCTGGGTTCTAGTCACAGAGCTGCTACTGATTGACTTTGACCTTAACCTTATCGTGCCTCAGTTTCCTTATCTATAAAATAGGAAAAATGCTTACCTACCTCTGCCTAATACTTTGAGATATAGTAAAGAACAGTGCTTTATAATGCAGCTGGCTGCAGTATTTTGTCCAAGAATATTTTAGTTGAAATGACTTTAAAAAAAAAAAAAGAAAAGTGTGACATTATTGATGTTCTTCATGATTCTTTTATTGCTATCTTAGTCAAATTGTGACATAACCAGTAAGAAAACAGTTATCAGTAAACTAAACATTTTTTAGAAAGATAAGGTGGGTGAGATCTTTTATTGGGCCATCTTCTGTTGGTGAGAGAGACAGTTAGTCCAGTAAAAGATATTACCTTACCCACCTTGTCTCTCTAATATCCTGGGACCGACATGGCTATAACTACACTGCACACAATAGTTTAATAGTAATTTTGATACAATTTAAACAAAATATTGATTTTTTTTGCAAATTATATGAAACATTGGAAAATTGGTCCATTTAAATTATGAAATGGAAAAATAAACTTCACTTTTTTCCTTAAATACTTTTTCTGCTTTTGACCAGCTATGTTATATGAGTGCTAACTTTTAGTCATCTATTTTAATATGGCCTTTTAAAAATTTAATAGAGTTCTCTTCGGAGGTTGGCTGTCTGCAAAAGAAACTATGAGTTTGTGTAATTACAAAATTCCCCTTCTCTTCCTTCTGTCCTGCTCCATTTATATCCTTACCAAGACTGAGATTATGCTCTTTCATTTTCTTGAGTCAGTATCCTCTATTGGTTCATTAGGCTGAAAGTTAGGATGTTCTAAACTCTACTCCTGTCTCTGCCTGCTGACTTGCTGTTGGGCAAATCATCTTGCCCTCTGTAACAGCATTAATATTCCATTATCTGCACATTAGTGTTGTGAGACTGTTTGTGCTTATGTACCACCTTGCAAATACATGAAGCACTTTATAAGTGAACATAAGAACGGCCATAAAATGGCCATGGGAAAGACCAATGGTCTATCTAGACCAGTATTCTGTCTTATGACATTAGTCAATGCCAGATGTTTCAGAGAGAATGAACAGAACAGGGCAATTTTATCAAGTAATCCATCCACTGTGTCCCAGGATCTGGCAATCGGAGGTGTAGGGGTACGCAGAGCATAGGGTTGCATTCCTGACCATCTTAGCTAATAGCCATTGACAGACCTCCATGAATTTATCTAATTCCTTTTTTAACCCAGTTATACTTTTGGCCTTTACAATAGTGCCTGGCAATGAGTTTCATAGGTTGACTGTGCATTGTGTGAAGAAGTACTTCTTTTTGTTTGTTTTAAACCTGCTGAGGATTAATTCCATTGGGTGACCCCTGGTTCTTGTGTTCTGTGAAAGGGTAAATAACACTTCCTTATTCACTTTCTCCACACCATTCATGATTGTATAGACCTGTATAATATTCCCTCCTTAGTCATCTCTTTATTAAGAGATTTGAGTCCTTTTAATCTCTCCTCATATGGAAATTGTTCCATACCCGTAATCATTTTTGTTGCCCTCCTCTGTACTTTTTCCATTTCTAATATATCTTTTTGGAAATGACCAGAACTGCACACAGTATGTAAGGTGTTGGCGTACCATGGGTTTATACAGTGGCATTATGGTATTTTCTGTCTTATTATCCTTTCCTAGTAGTTCCTAACATTGTTAGTTTTTTTTGACTGCCCCTGCACATTAAGCAGATGTTTTCAGAGAACTATCCATGAAACTCCAAGATGTCTTTTCTGAGTGGTAACAGCCAATTTAGACCCCATCATTTTGTATGCATAGTTGGAATTATGTTCTCCAATTTGCATTACTTTGCATTTATCAGCATTAAATTTGATCTTGCATTTTGTTGTCCAGTCACCCAATTTTATGAGATCCCTGTATAGCTCTTCACAGTCTGCTTTGTACTTAACTATCATGAGTAATTTTGTATAAACTGCAAAGTTTGCCACCTCACCGTTTACCCCTTTTTTCAGATCATTTATTAATACGTTGAACAGCACCAGATCCTTGGGGGACCCTGCCATTTACCTCTTTCCATGGTGAAAACTAAACATTTATTTCTACCATTTGTTTCCTTTATAGCCTGTTATTCCATCAAAATACTTTTTGAGAAATTGATTGCTCTACAAAATGCATTAAAAGATGAAGGTGAATGCAGTTTGATTGCCAAGATGAGCACAGTTACTTGATTGAGGCTAAAGCAGAGCAAAGACATTTCAGCCTAGAAACATCTTTTTCTGTGTGCTTCTGCTGGCATGTCTTGTCTTCTTTACTCTTCTAGTACACAACTAGTCTATTTAAATGTTCTTTCTTTGTCTTTTAAGGCAAGTACCTGGGGTAAGAAGTTCTTCTTTTCTCATCTTTATTAGTAATTGCATATGTTTGTTTTCCTTTAAGTGTGTAATTTTCTTATAGCTTCCTTCAGTCATTTCATATGCTGCCCTCTATCAAAGTATAATATTGACCAAGGGGAAAAGTAACTTCTGCTGAAAACAAAGGGCAATGTATACAAATAAATCTTTTTTACTCAAGGACAATTAGTTACTGGTATTGTCAATGGAAGCAATCACTATTTGTTTTATTATTTCCTTGTATTCTTCTCTGAGTGCTTGTTTATGCCCATTTCTACATTAGAACGTGCAACCTGAGCACTGCGGCTGGAAAGCTTTTCCCTCAGTAATATCCGTTGGGTTGGTTCTGGTGCCCCCTGGAGTCATACCCTCATAGTGCTGGTATATAGGGCCCTGCTGCCCCCTCAGTTCCTTCTTACTGCCCATGACAGTCGCTGGAACTTCAGCTCATTCTTTCATTCAAACCACAAATACTTTTCTCAGTGGACTCTTTATTTCTCTACTTCTACATTGTTTTTCATAGTAGTAGTTAAGTTTCAGTTTCTAGTTTAGTAGTTAGATTAGAGAACCCCGCTTAGTGAGGTTAACCCTTCCCTGGCACAGGGGCATGCTTCTGTCCCTGGAGTTTAAGCCGTGTGCATCATGCCATAAACCGATGCCTATCAGTGATCCACATTCTAGCTGCCTTATGTGTTTGGGCAAGTCCAATATTCGGGAGCGCTGCAAAATCTGCCAGGTGTTCAGGCCCCACACTAAGAAGGACCAAGAAGGACATGGATCAGAGACTAAAATTTCTCCTCGTGGAGGCAGCTCTCTGTCCCCACTCAGAGCTGAGGCATGCTGACTCAGTTCTGAGCATTTCAATATCAGTGAGAAGTGCTGCGGCTTCTCTGAGAGAAAGGGGAACTGGCATTGGCAACACTGGAGGCAAGAGTAACCATGGTACTGAGACCCAAAGTGCCATCAAAAGGGAAACCTGTTATGATGGTGCAGCATTGATCTCCTCTCTTACCGCACCACTTGATACCACTCCACCGTGGTCACCGAGAAGGGCCTCTTCACAGTTGGACTCAGAGGTTGAGTCTTACACTTCCCACAGAAACCAACACAGCTCCAACCAACATTACCAAACAGCTGACATGAGCCAGGGTATCCCGCCAGGGTATGGCCACTGGTGCAGTGGCAGATGCCCATGCAATGGCTTTTTTGGAATCCCTGAGCGTTTCCACCGGTCCAAGGGTTGCAGCCCAGGAGATCATACTTGTATCAAAGTGTAGAGCTCTCCCATAACCTCCCTTGGTTCAAGAACCACATATTGGTACTGAGCACGGTACTGAACTCCATCACCCAGCACTGTGGGATTCATCCAGTGCCAAAGGAGAAGAACAGAGCCCCATGCCTGTACAGGCTGCTTCTTTTTTCTTTCCTGATGAGGCAGTGGGGGGAACATCTATAGGACAATTACAGAGCTCCTCAGGAGAGTAGCTCAAAAGCTGGGGATACAGGCAGTGGAGATCTCAGTGTCCCCCCATGCCCTGGGGGACATCCTGTCATCTTCAGGTCCATTGCGAGTGGCTTTTCCCTTGAGCAACACCATCTTAGACCCTGTCAAAGCCCTGTGGCAGACTCCAGCATCCCTGCAACCAAAAGCAAAAAGGATGGAAAAAAAGTACTTTATCCCACCTAAGGAGATTGAAATTCTAAACACCCATCCTCTTCCAGGTTCACTAGTGATTTCAATGGCTAATGAACGGGAATGGCAAGGGCAGCAAGGATCTATTCCCAAGGCCAAAGATGCCAAAAAATAGATCTTTTTGATAGGAAGGTCTATTCTACATGTGGATGCCAACTCGGGATTGCAAACCAGCAGGCACTCCTAAGCCACTATGATTTTAATTCTTGGGGCTCAATGACTAAGTTCAAAGAGTTGTTGCCCCAGGAGTCTAGAGCCAAATTCCTGATGTTAGTTGAAGAGGAGAGAGCTGTGGCAGAGGTGTCCCTACACCTGCCTATGGACGCAGCGTACACTGTAGCACAATCCATGGCTTTGGCTGTGGTTATGAGGAGTAGCTCATGGCTACAGTCCTCAGGCCTTCTCCAGGAGGTGCAGCAGATGGTGCAGAGCTCCCCTTTTGAGGGCACATTGCTGTTTTTGGAACAGACAGACTCAAAACTGCATAGTCTGAATGATGCCAGGGCCACCTTAAAATCCCTAATGCTAAGCACACTGGCTCTGTCTAGAAAGCATTTTAGGCCCCAACCATTGCCCTTTTTCTACTCGCCTCAGTCTAGGCCAGACTACAGTAAGAGACGGGATGGAAGCTATAAGAGGAGACATCCTACCTAGTCTTTGTCGGCTCACGTGCCTGGTTCCACCAGCCAGTCAGCAGAATCTAAGCAGGCCTTTTGAGGGTTCATTCAAGGACAGCATACCAGATGGGCACAATATAGTGCCCATCTTCAAAAAAATGGGAGGAGGATCCGGGGAACTACAGAGTGGTCAGCGTCACCTCAGTCCCCGGAAAAATCATGGAGCAGGTCCTTAAGAAATCCATTTTGAGGCACTTGGAAGAGAAGAAGGTGATGAGGAACAGTCAGCGTGGATTCACAAAGGGTAAGTCATTTCTGACCAACCTGATTGCCTTCTTTGATGAGATGACTGACTCTGTGGATGTGGGGAAAACGGTGGATGTGATATGCCTTGACTTTAGCAAAGCTTTTCATACGGTCTCCCACAATATTCTTCTCAGCAAGTTAAAGTAGTATGGGTTGGATGGATGAACTATAAGGTGGGTAGAAAGCTGGCTAGATCATCGGACTCAACAGGTAGTGATCAATGGCTCAGTGTCTAGTTGGCAGCCAGTAACAAGTGCCCCAGAGGTCGGTGTTGAGGCCAGTTTTGTTCAACATCCTCATTAATGATCTGGAGGATGGGGTGGATTGCACCCTTAGCAAGTTTGCAGATGACACTAAGCTGGGAGGAGTGGTAGGGATAGGATACAATGTGACCTAGACAAAGTAGAGGATTGGGCCAAAAGAAATCTGATGAGGTTCAACAAGGACAAGTGCAGAGTCCTGCATGAAGGATGGAAGAATCCCATACACTGCTACAGACTGGGGACTGACTGGCTAGGCAGCAGTTCTGCAGAAAAGGTCCTGGGGGTTACAGTGGATAAGAAGCTGGATATGCGTCAACAGTGTGCCCTTATTGAAGAAGGCTAATGGCATATTGGCCCACGTTAGTAGGAGCATTGCCAGCAGATCGAGGGAAGTGATTATTCCCCTCTATTCGGCATTGCTGAGGCCTCATTTGAAGTACTGTGTCTAGTTTTGGGCCCTCCACTACAGAAAGGATGTGGACAAGTTGGAAAGAGTCCAGCGGAGGGCAACAAAAGTGATTAGGGGGCTGGAGCACAAGACTTATGAGGAGAGGCTGAGGGAACTAGGCTTGTTTAGCCTGCAGAAGAGAAGAATGAGGGGGGATTTGATAGCAGCCTTTAACTAGCTGAAAGGGAGTTCCAGGGAGGATGGAGCTAGTCTGTTCTCAGTGGTGGCAGACGACAGAACAAGGAGCAAAGGTCTCAAGTTGCGCGGTGGGGGAGTGGGGGAGGTCTAGGTTGGACATTAGGAAAAAGTTTTTCACTAGGAGGGTGGTGAAGCACTGGAATGGGTTACCTAGGGAGGTGGTGGAATCTCCATCTTTATAAGTTTTTAAGCTGCAGCTTGACAAAACCCTCGCTAGGATTATTTAGCTGAGGTTAGTCCTGCTTTGAGCAGGGGGTTGGACTAGATGACCTCCTGAGGTCCCTTCCAACTTATAAGGACCTTATAACTTCCAACTTATAAGGACCTTATAACTTCTAACTTCCAACTTATGAGGAGAGGCTGAGGGAACTAGGCTTCTTTAGCCTGCAGAAGAGAAGAATGATGGAGTATTTAATAGCAGCCTTTAACTACCTGAAAGGGGATTCCAGGGAGGATGGAACTAGGCTGTTTTCAGTGGTGGTAGATGGCAGAACTAGGAGCAATAGTGTGAAGTTGCAGTGGGGGAGGTCTGGTTGGATATTAGGGAAAACGTTTTCACTAGGAGGGGTGGTGAAGCACTGGAATGGGTTACCTTGGCAGGTGGTGGAATCTCCATCCTTATTGGTCTTTAAGGTGTGGCTTGACAAAGCCCTGGCTCGGATGATTTTGTTGGGGTTGGTCCTGCATTGAGCAGAGGGTTGAACTAGATGGCCTCCTGAGGTCCCTTCCAATTTTCCCTCCCTAATATTCTATGATTCTAGGACAATGTCTGGATCCATCTTCCCCAATTTTTGTGGACTGGTTATCCCACTTTTATTATACATAAGACTGTGATATACCCTTCAGTTCAGTTGTTCTCCTTTCCACTGTCCCTCTCAGTCCTCCTTCAGGAATCCTTCTCATGAGCAGCTTTTAGCCCAGGAGGTGCCAATGCTCCTGAAAGTGGAAGCAGTAGAGGAGGTTCCTCCGGAGCTAAGTGGCAGAGGGTTCTACTCCTGTTATTTCTTAATCCCAAAGGCCAACGGCGGTCTCAGACCCATCCTGGACCTGCGAAACGTCAACAGATATAAGAATAAGCTGAGGTTCTGCATGGTTTCCTTGGCCTCCATTATCCCTTTTCTGGACCTAGATGATTGATATGCCACCTTCGACTTAAAGGATGCTTATTTTCATATCTCCAACTTTCAAGGTCATAGAAGATTCCTCTGATTCATTGTGAATCAGGTACACTACCAGTTTACCCCATTCAGCCTGTCAGCAGCACTTGAGTATTTACTAAGTGTATGGCAGTCGTCCCAGCTTTCTTGAAGAAGCAAAGAGTTCAGGTCTACCCTCACCTCAGGGACTGGATGATCAGAGGTCATACCAAGGCCATGGTGAAGACAAACCTAAGGTTAATACTGTTAACTTTCCAGAAGTTAGGACTATTAATAAACATGCCAAAATCAACATTCTCCCCTGTTCAAAGGGTAGAATTTATATGAGCAGTTTTTGACCGAGTCCAGGCAAGAGCCTTCCTTCCAAAAGCCTGGTTCCAGACCTTGGGCATGATCATACAGAGCCTCAGAAACCATACCATTACAACGGCAAGAAACTGCCTAAAACTCCTGGGGCACATGGCCTCGTGCACTTACGTGCAACTCAGACCTATTCAAACTTGGCTAGTGTCAGTGTACTGGCCAGGTCAGAATTACCTGAACATGGTTGTCACACTTCGTCCTTTGGTGGTTGGACCCGAGGACGGTATGTGCAGGTGTCCCATTCTTGAGACCACAACCGTCAGTGTGTTTAGTCTCTGACGCATCTGTGCTGGGTTGGGGGGGCTCATTTGAGCGTCCTCAGAACCCAGGGCCTCTGGTCTCAGGTGGAACTCTCGCCACATATCAACGTGAGGGAACAGAGAGAGGACCTTGCCTGCCAAATGTTCCAATCCCACCTGGAAGACAAGTGTGTTGATGTTTACAGATAATAAAACAGCTATGTTCTATATCAACAGACAAAGTGAGGCACGCTCCTCTCACCTATGCCAGGAAGTTCTTTGCCTGTGGGAATTCTACATATCCCATCCAATCCACCTCCAAGCCTCCTATCTCCGGGGGGTACAGAATGAGCTAGTGGATAGCCTTAGCAGATCCTTCTCCAATCACGAGTGGTCCATCCATCTAGATGTCATGAAGGACATTTTCCACAGGCAAAGTGGAAAAGGTTCTTAATCTGGTCAGCACAGAAAGGTGTCTCTTTACTGCCATACATTCTGGAGTACTTGCTACACATGAAGCAGCAAGAGCTATCTGTCATCGACTAGAGTCCACCTGGCTGCAATTTCGGCATTTCACCCGTGAGTGAATGGCCAGTCCATCTTTGCAAACTCAATCTGTAGTTGTTTTCTCAGCAGGCTAGACAGATTGTACCTCCAAGTATGACAACTTATCCCACTCTGGGATCCCAACCTGGTATTGTCAAGGTGCCCCATTCAAGCCCATGGTGTTCTGTACTCTACTTATCTTGGAAGGTGGCCTTCCTGGTGGCCATTACTTCAGCCAGAAGGGTCTCAGAGATTAGGGCCCTTACTTCAGAACCTCCATACACAGTATTCTTCAAGGACAAGGTCAAACTGCATCTTCACTCAGCCTTCCTCCCAAAAGTTGTTTCACAATTCCATAGTAACCAGGACATATTCTTCCCAGTATTCTATCAATGTCAATAAACAGGAGCAGAAACTTTATTCACTAGATGTCAGACGTGTGCTTTCCTTCTACATAGAAAGGACTAAATCATTTCAGAAAACTACTCAACTTTTTGTGTTTGTTGCAGACAGGATGAAAGGTCTTCTAGTTTCAGCCCAGAGAATCTCATTGTGGATCACTTCTTGTATCCACACATGCCACAACCTGGCAAAGATCTCTGCTCCAGTCCTGACAGGACATTCCACAAGGGCACAAGCATCTTCAGCTGCATTTCTGGCACAAGTCCCTATCCAAGACATCTGTAGAGTGGCGATGTGCTCATGTCCTTTCCAACCTCACATCCCACTTGCCCCTCTTTTGGAGATAGCTAGCAAGAAGGATCTGAGTGGTCGGCGGATGGCAGGGCTCTATATACCAGCGCTATGAGGGTCTGACTCAGGGGGCACCAGAGCCAATGCAACAGATACAGTGCTTGAGGTGAGCACACACCTACATTGGAATGGGTATGAGCAACGCATCTCAAAGAACAACAGTTATGGAAAGTTAGTAACAAAGTCTTTATAGGCATAACATTTTCTGTGCCTCTATATTTCTACACAGAGAACTGTATGCTGGGGTTCTTACACATATAGGAACTCAGCATTTATTTGAGAAGAGCTGGCCATTCAGCATGATTTCTCTTTCTGTTCTTAGGGTCAGGCATTCTGGTTGGCTCCTCTGTGGTATGGAAAATTCTTTCACCATATTGGTTCACAGGCAGAAAAGTATTTCTAAAATCCCTATAGCCAAATAGTATTTTATTGGCTCTTGGTAAATAACATCAGATTTTTGGAGATGTGCCATGTACATGGTCACACTAACCTCTTGAATATGAAAAGATGAAAAAACATAGCTATTTCCTGCTGGACAACAATGCGTTTCCTTTGTAACCCTGGCACAATTCAATTTAAAGGCATACATGTGGGATTCCTAATAATTTCAGAGGATCTTTGTAAAAAGCAGAAAGCTTGTGATCACTATCCATTGTTCATGGAATAACAAGTGGGAAAAGGGGATCATATTGATTAGAACGGGGGGAACAGAAAGTTCAATAATTGTGCTTTCTGGAAGAATTGATTTGCAGATGAGCAAATATAACATTTCTAAGTGCACAGAGATATGGGGCCAAACCTGGCCATTTATTTTGTAGGTATGCTACTGAGGATTTAGAGCATAGGAAGCCACCATCATTACTCAATAACAAAGCAGGATGGCAAAATTGCATTTTAGAACTCGAGAGTTAGAAGATGGGGACCAGCTACCATCCCAGCCAGTGAACGGTGACTCCATAGAAGCATAATTGGCAAATTAGGGGACATAACCCAACCCACAGCTAGTGAACACACATACTGCTATCTGAAACCCTCTGGGAGCAACAGTGTGCACAGCCCTCAAGTGCTAACCTCAGTCATTGTGCTTTGTAGAAGTAGTAGGATTATTCTGGTAATCAAATTGAAGCCAACACTATCATGCCACGACCGACAGTCCAGAGAGTAAAGGCAAGATTATTCTGCAGTTTGTAGTTGTGCATTTGAGTTTTCCTCCCTAAGTGTAGTACTTTGCACTTATCTTTACTGAATTTCATCTTGTTGATTTCACACACATTCTCTAATTTGTCAAGGTCATTTTGTATTCTCATTCTGTCCTCCAAAGTGCTTGCAATTCCTTCCAGATTGGTGTCATTTCACAATTTTATAAGCATAATCTTCACTCCATTATCCAGGTAATTAATGAAAAAATTGAATAATACCAGACATATGGCTATTCTCTATGGGACCCCATGAGAAACATCCTCCAAATTTGACATCAAATGATTGAGAACTACTCTTTGAGCATTGCACCCCCGTTATAGTAATTTAATCAAACCCACATTTTTCTAGTGTGCTTTTCTGAAAGTCATGTGGGGCTGTGTCAAAAGCCCCACTAAAATCAAGAGGTATTACATCTTGAGCTTTCTCCTTATTTACTGAGCCAATAACCCTGTCAGAGAAGGAAATTAGGATGGTTTGACATAACAAATCCATGTTGTTTTTTGCTGGGATGTGCAACATGTATTACACTTTACATGATAGACCCTAATAGCTCGAAATTTGAAGGTATTGTCAGTCTCAGTAAGGCTATTTTAGAAATATCTTATTTACCAATATATTGGTTTACATGATAGGCTGCATTGAGTCCAAAGGAGCCATTACTGTCTATTTTATCAGGTCTCATACGTGAGTGTGGAAATGTTTTTGCATGCTGGAACACATTATACTGTTAAAGGAAAAATGGTCTCTCCACCATTATCACATTTTAGGAGGTGATACTTCTGCTTCCTGCTAAAATAAGCACATCCAAAGAGCAGTATCCCCCTTCTTTTTGATTTGCCTCCCCCCATATAGACTGTTATCATTTTTGTTGTGTTACTGTATCACTGTCATTTAGGATCAGATTCTGATCTCGTATACACTAATGTAAAACTGGAATTCCAATTACTACAATGGAGGTACTCCAGAATGACACTGGTGTCACAGATCAGAATCTGCTCCTTTGACCTTAGGGTGTTTCTACACTGCAGTCAGGGGGTATAGACATATCCAACCCAGCTCTTTTCTAGATCAAAGCTGGCTTATGTAATAATAACAGTGAAACTGTGGAAGCACAGGTGGCGGACACGTGACTGTGTACCCAGGTTTAGATACCCGGGATCCTGGGCATGTGAGGCTTGTCTGTGAAGCCGCCAATGCTGCCATGGCTTCCATGCTATTATTACTTGAGCTAACAGTGCTGCCATCACACCTCCTGATTGCAATGTAGGCATGAAGTTCCTTTATGGCACAGACTCTATTTTTATACATGTCTGAAAAGCATCTTGCATAGTGGTTGCGCTGTTTGGAAAATATATTTAAACTCATAACTGTTGGAAAATCTGAAATGGCAGCCAACAAGAAGGGTTGAACCACAGAAGATAATAAATCTGTAATCAAACTTCGCATCTCTATTCTAACTCTCATACAAAATTCTCAAAATATTTTACTTAAATTAACGGGTTAGTCCTTACAACATTGCTGTGAAGTAAGGGTAAATTATGATTTCACTATAAGGCTTTGCATATGTTATAGTGTGTGAATATAGTTTTGAACAGTTGAGACAATTACTGACCACAACCTAGCACGCAGTACAGATCAACTCTAATTGTGTTCAGGATTCTGTTACCTAACTGTGATTAAATCCTGTTCCCAGCAGGACAGTTCCTGGACTGTGTTGACCCTTCATTTGTGGTCAGCATCATGTTATCTATTTTTCAAAATCATGTTCAAGCAAGACAGAATGATGTGTAATGTAGGCAAGCATTTATAAACAGAGAAACTAAGGCACAATGAAATTAAATAACTTGTTCAGGTTTACACAAAAAAGGCAATGCCAGAGATAGAAATCCTGGTTCTATCAACTCTGTTCTTTAGCCCCAAGACATGCTTCCACTGTAACATACACTTAGTTCATTAATGAGATGAGTTAACTGAAATCACTAAAAAGAACAATAGTTAACAATTGCACATGGGCAGCTAGCAGTCCACTCAATGTCTTCTGTTATTTGAAAACACATAGGATCCTTTTTGTCACATGGAGCAAAAAGAATCAGTTGAACTGCCTGTCATTCTGAAACACTTGGCATATAGTATGTTTGATAGAGCTGGGAATACTAGAAAAAGTTGACTTTTTCATTGGCCAAAAGTATCAAACCTGCCTGCTTAAATAATATAGCCTGATTTTCAGTGGTGCTGAAGTTAATGGGTAGTACACGTGTTTAGGAGATTATATATTAGAACTCTGTTAGGCACCAAGATTGAAAGTTTTGGTCATTAATACTAATTACTATTATTATTAAATGGCCAGGAACATGTCATTATTGCAGTGAGAATCGAAAGGTACATTGCAAACCAGAAACTGTCTCCAACTCACTTCTGGTTGACTGGAATCCTGTGTTACAAGATTCTGTACCTGAATTCCATGAAGTACCAGCAACAACTCAGTTTTGTATTATATAGTTAGTGCAGAAGTTTCTAATAATAGTGCTGTCAGTTTTAGTCTTTGCTGAAAGGAGCAGTTTATAAACCCAAGCAAAGAAAAATAGTAACGTGCTTCTGTCACTCTGATACTCAGTAATCATCCTCCTAAATGATTTTTCATCACTAGTTCACTCTACAATCATGCTTTAAAAATAATTTGTCAATCCAGTTCCTTTCTTTCTTTCTTTCTTTCTTTCTTTCTTTCTTTCTTTCTTTCACACACCCAAACCTTGTTATCTTTACTCTGTCAATAAGAGTTGTGACTGAATAAGAATGGCAGGATTTTGCCCACATTCTTTCTCATGGCTAAGAAATAACAAAGTAGTCTTGCTTTCTGAATCTTGAATAGACAAGTTGAGAATAATCAGGAAAAAAACCTAAAAATAACTGCTGTGTTCTACTGAAGGAGCTGAGCTGAGATTTCTTAGATTTCCTAATAGTGCAGTGCAAGTGGTGGTAACTGGGGGCTTGCTGAGGGCATAGCTGCTACCTATTGTAATCAGGCTGATTGCCAATGACATTTCACTGAAGTACTGTACATTATTATTATTATTATTATTATTACTATTAATGCCTTTACTTTCTTGGTGAAGATGATGACATCTTCAAGTTGTCATTTTCCAACCGCATAGGCTTTATCCTCCTCACCACCCCCCCACTTCGAAACTCCATCCTTCTAAGCTACATTTTGGTTTGTAAAATAAAATGGCTTCTTTTGTACTGAAGTGGAGACTTTTTGTAAATTGCAGTCACGTGGTACTAGATCATGTTTTCATCTTTTGGGGTTATTCCGGGAAGTAGGGGAAGAAGGCCCATGCAATTTCCCTACATGGCTGCAGAAGATGACTTTGCCTTGTGGCTGGAAAGGCAGTGGGGAGAGGAGAGTAAGTAGGTGAGGGAGTAGGGGTGAATATACTACTCCTTGCAAAGGGATATGGTGAAATACTCCCTCCAGCCCCTAGCACAGTAGAGGAGTATAGGAAGCATTGTACCTCACGGGTGTGTCTCTGAGGCTCCACTGCGGGAGGCACTGTGCCTCAATGGAGCCTCAACGCTGTGCATAAAGGCTCAATCCAGCTCACAGTGATTAGGGTAGAATTACTTAGTGTAAAACAAGATACAGATGAAGCTGGGCTAGATTCCTTACAGGGGTAAAAGAAGACTCCAAAGAAACCTGTTAAAATATGGGATTAGTGTTGTTCCAAAACTGATGAGTGATTTTATTTTTGGGTGACCTCCTTGCCGTAGTTGTACAACACTAATTACCTAGAACACCTAAATGACCATGACTTGACTTTCCAGCACAGGGGACTGATTTGTAGTGGTACCTGGCAATAACAAGGGAAGGCCATATTCTAGCTTCAGGTACATATGTCATATGACATTTAATAGCTGTTGTGTGCAAATATATACCCTGTTACTTTCATTTTGTAAAAAGTACTGCGACAAAATTTATCCTGATTCATACTACAAGGGATTGCAGAATGTGCAGGAAGGCACAGGACTCTATGTGCATGGCCCTGTTCCACTACCTGATCCCTCAAGATCTATTGGGTCTGGGGTCAGTGCATGCAGGGTCAGAATCCTCAGCAAAGAATTCAAGACAATCTCTTCAGTTTTCCTCGCCCATTAGGGGGTGATCTGGCAGTCTATTAATTTGCTGTAGACTGACTGTTTTTTATACTGTTATAGTATTGTTATACCATCTAACATACTTATAAATGAAATTCTGTCAATTTAAGCAAATGTTTTGGTCTATATATCCTCTTAATTGACTCTAGGTGATCTCTGAGTTAATAAATATTATGGTCTAATGGGATACATGCATTTATACACTTAATCTCTTCTGACATTGGAGAGACATCATCTTTTGTCCATTGTCTCATTACACATGTTCTTGCTACTGATAATATTACTCCCATAAAATTATGTAGCTGTTATTGTTTTTTCTTTGAATTCTTTTTCTCTCTACATCTTTGTATGTTTTCTAATCTAAAGTTTTTAGGAGGATTTTCAACAAGACTAAACCATTTCTTTTCTTATTCTTTTCTCTAACGGAGGTGCTGCTTTAGAGGTATAACATGATAAAGTGCTTTCAAAAAGTTTAATTCTCCCCAAAATATGTGTTTATATAAATGTTATTGCATGTTGCCAGACAGATGTGCTTATTAGATTCTTTGTCTTTATCAGCATTATTTTAATAGAGTTGCTTTGATTAGGACTTGTGTGTTAGAGTGTTATAAAGCAGAGAATTTCCACTCACAAGGGTTCAGAGTAAAATGTGTTTTAGTATATGTGGGTTTGTTTCCCATGAATTTTGCTTTAAATGAAAATCAAAACTCTATGCAAAACTCAGCCCAGTCCTCTGAAAACCTAGGTCTACATTTTTTCTGGCAGTAGTAGTGGCCTGCGATCTACTCCAATCCCTTCTCTCCCCTTCTGAGAGACATACATTTTAAAAGGCATGACATGCAAAGGGCAAACATGAGTACATAATAACAGGACTGTAGGGGTTAGTTATGGCTCTTACATGGGTGCACATAGGAGCAAGAGGGCACAGGTAGCCTTCCTCTCTGAAGGCTCTCAGTTACCGTGGTGATGAGGGCTATATAAGTGCCTGCATTGATGGACAGATGGATAGCACAATGCCTTATGAAATTCCTGCTGGTGTTGTGCAGCTCTGTATCACCTGTGCAATCTGGCCCTGTGCTTCTAATACTAAAAAGGGTCCTTGCATTGATGAAGCATTTGGAATATTGCCCCAATCTTCACCTTAGTGTGAAGGACACACAGGAAAGGAAAGTCAACAGTTCCACTTGGGCAGGTAACTAAGAAGGCAGCGGCTCAAAGCCAAAACACACTTCTGAAATAACAGCTGAAATGCTTACTCATGAGAACAAGGGCAGAAAATTCATGCTGTGTCGAGCAGAAGAATGAATTAGTTCCAATTGTGCAGTAAAGTGAACAGAATGAATAGATTGTACTTATTACTGGGAACAAGGTATCTTCAGAATAGGTCCTCCTACAATTATGAGGGCTTTAAAATCATCTCAACAAATGGCAAAGGGCTGAGATCTGCCCTCAATGTGTGTGTGCATCTCTTGGTAACTTCAGAGAGGGTTGCATGCACATATCTGAGAGCAAAATTTGACCCCAAACTGTGATTTATATCTTTTAAATTCCCAGAGGGTGGGGTACATTATACAAAAGTCTAGAAGCTGTAAAGAAGAACAGTAAATTGCCTGACAATATATTTAGCAAATGATAATGCAATCCACTGAGGGGGAAAAAACACCATAAAGATGGGAGGAAAAACCTATTTCTTAGCTGGAGCATTATTGAATATTTAGACACCAGGAAGAAATACTTTCATGAGGGAGATTTCCTCATTTTGCCTTCATTTTCTCTTACAAATAAATCATTGGATAAGATGAATCCTTATTTAGAGTGCCTGCCTCAAAAAGAATACAGTTTCATTTATTTTCCCAATATCTACTATTCGAATCTTTTTTCATTATTGAATTGCATTGATATTACCATTAGTGTGGAGAGCCATCTATAACAAGCTATTACATTAAAAGTTCCATCAATAAGGCTATTGATTTGTGTTCATGGTTCATTTTTTAAGCTTGAAGAAGGAACTTTTTCCATATCCTTATGTGTGAAGTAACAGCAATAAGAGGAAAGCTATTATTTTAATTGCCTTAAAGGTCTGCAGTTCTTCTGAAAACATTTCTTCTGTTTTCAGGTAGTATATTTTCTTTTGTTGCTTGGAACACCCATACTAAAGTCTTCATTAACTCTGAAGAACAATTTGTTAGAAAAGATCTTAAGGCAGTGGTGCTGTCACTCCAAGTAGTCCATTAATGGATCCAGGCAAGGTATTGAAATAAAGTAGAACTCTTCAAGTGGATTTTGCATATTCCTGCTTGTAGGATTAATGCACCTACATCAATAGCAGTGTGTAAGATGGTGCACCGCTTCTGTGGGTCTGTTTCCAAACTCAGCATTGGACTTGCACAGTGCTGGACTTAAAGTATGTCTACACTTATGGTGGCATGTAGAGTACAGACACTGCCCACCAGCTAGCAAGAGTGTAAATAGCAGTGTAGACGGTGAGACACGACTTAGGTGTATAGAGACCCCTACACACCTGAAGCCTAGGGAATACACTACACGGCTCTCTACACATGCAAGCTATCCCTCCCACATCTACACTGCTATTTTTAGCAGTCTAGTGTCTGGCTGCCTCCCTACTGCTGGATCCTTTCCCCACTGCCTTCCCCTTGCTAGAGCCATCCCTCCTGCAGTGAGAGGCTCCAGCAGGGGAAGCTGCTGGAGTCTTTCCCTGTTGCCTTCCTGTTCCAGAGCCTTGCACAGCTGCGTGTAGCAGCACTGCCGTGAAAGTGTGGATGCAGCCTGCTTTCACTGCGGCGTGTAGCTATACGTGTAGTGCATGTACTCTGTATGCTGGTGTAAGTGTAGATAAGGTATCTGTCTATTGGATTTGAAGAGTCTCCTCCCTCAGAAAGGATGTGAGAAGGTCCTCCCACTTTTATGGCCCAGACAGGGCCCATGTCATATAGACATTTTCCCCTTCTTTATTTTTCCTTGTCTGTCTTAAGAAAAACTGACTGAGTGACATATAATTAATTTTTTAAAAAAATGTAGTCCCTAAAGGGCAGAAAGAGAGAAAGAGATTGATGAGGGGAAACCATTGAGGAGGATGTGTGTGATCCAGACTTACACCTTCCTTGGTTAGAGGGAACTGAAGAGTGGTTGAAGCCACTTCCCCTTTTATAGCCTCAGAAATCATCATGCAGGCAGGTAAGTGACCCAGTGTTTGACAGAAGATTTTGGAAGCTCAAAGAACAGATGCCTTGATCTACCAAGGGTAAGTATGTAGAGGCTTATTTTCAACTCTAGCCTTGTATCCCAAATAATACAACACATCCCCCGTCCCCCACCTGACAATTCCTGTAATTATTAAAAGTAAATCAGTTATAATTTAGGGAAAAGTGTTTTGAGAGTAATTTTTTGAGAAGTAAATAAAAAGAAATTATGTTTGACAGGCATGTAAGAATATAGTGAGCTTAATTAAAACTGGGAAATATTCACAGTTCAAAATAAAATAAATAGGTTAGCAAGACAAAATAATGGACTGTAAGTTGATGTAAATTGGCCAATGTCTTTTTTAGACTCAGATCCACTGTCCAGTTTGGATTTCTATCTTTCACTCCATGGGCATCTGAAGACAGCAACCATGGAGAAGTGCTCTGTGTTTTTCAGGGATCTCTCCTTCACAACCTATCCATGATCAGTTCCTCTTAGACAGCAAAAAAGCTGGTTTTATTTTGTTTAGAGCCTCCCATGCCTAAGGAAAGCACAGACAAGACAAGATCTGGCCTAAAGTACGTGATTACTTATTTAAATATTGCATCGTGTAAAGCACACTTGCAAGGGAGTAGACTGAAAGTTGTACATTCAACCATAACTTTTGTTTCCTGATTTAAAAACTGTGAAACCTCAGTGTTGCATTATATATATTTTTGCAATAAAAATACCCTTGATTAACATTTTTTCACCTGTCTGCCCACTTAATAAGTCACAATTTTCCACCTGGCAAGTACAATATATACTGTATGACACTTAGCGTAGCTTTTTCATATGTACTGATATTTTCATTATTTGTAGACTGTTTCTTTTCCTTTATTTATTTATTTAATTTTATTTTTAAAGAAAAGTTATAGTTTGCTGTATGAGGTTGACATTGAGATAATGCCCCATGGGTGAGCATGTCTTGGATGGAAAATGATATGTGAAGAGCATTAATTATTGAGATTTACACCAGAAATTACTCTACATATGACTAATTCCTCTATTCTGTCAGCTGTAAATAGAAACTGATGTTGAACAGGTTGCAATTTATGTTAATCCTAATGCCAATTGGTATGATGCTTTTGTATTACATGGTTTCATGCAAATGGTTGATTGCTACCTAAATGTGTATTAATATGCAGTGCACATCCTCAGGTAATTTGTGAGAAGGTGTCAAGATATGAAATACTAAATGAGGCAATGAACAGTACGTAATATAATTACTCCAGAAACCCATATATATTTCCAGATCAGTACTAGATATTTCCTTTGGGTAGGCAAAAAATGGCTCTCTTACCCCCCCCCCCCCCCCAAAAAAAAAAAAAAATCATGATACACAATAGGTTAGTGTTTAATGATGTGGTGTAACACAAAGTCTTGAAATATGAAAATTTACATAATGCATGATTTTTTCCAAGACGGTGCTTGACAACATCAATTCAAGAACTAATATTAAGTGTGTGTATGACAGGGTGTGTGTGTGTGTGAAAACAAATAACAGACAGCAAATATTTTCTCTGATTCCACCAATATATACAGTAATGTCCAATGATAGGTTCTAAATAAGTATCACTGACTCTAACAGGCGTGCACCATCCTGGACAGATAGTCTGGGTATTTTTCATGTTCTATAATTACTGTTTATCTACTTTCAAGGGGGAAAAAAAAGCTTGAAATGAAATGGTGGTGTTAGTCTGTTGTTTCTTGATGCAGGTGTATCCATCCAGATTAACTCCACTCACATCAGTGGAGTTACACTGGTGTAACTGATAGCAGAATGTGGCGATGGTAACCAAAGGACTTGGCTCAATAGTCTCAGGATGTACAAGATTGAGAAAGAAAAGTTATACCACAGAAATAGACAGAATTGTGAGGTATTTTAAAAAGTGACCAACTGAGGAGGGGAAATCAGTGGATCACTTTTACTTGCAAGGAACAGGTTTGACATCAGCCAGTCACAGTATGGACAGTCCACAACTACATTTGGTCTTTAAACGCAGACCCTTTGTGTCTTTTTTCTGTTGGTAGGCTTGGCAGATATTATACATGTTTTCTATATCTTTTTTTCTTCCTTTAATTCAAACAGATCTAAATGTAACAGGGATTTTGTTTGTATCTTGTATATTGGTGTTTTAATAAAGGCCTTTCTAACAGTTATTTGTGGTATCAGCACATAATAAAAAATACTGTGCTAGCTATTATTCCATTGTGTTAGAAATGATGCACGACATTAACAGCCTGGCCAGAAATGTAAGAAGAATTTTTTTTTTTTTTTTACAAATGCAGAGTGTGGGAGTGTAATTACTAAGTGTGCCAAATATCTAATTGTAGTATTCATCTAGAATCTGAATAATTTGTGATGGCATTTGGTCAAAGCCAAATACAAAGCTGAATAATGGACTAGACAATAGCCACATATATTACCTTTGATGGTTTATTGCGAAAGGATGTTAATCAGAAAATCATTAACAATGGTTAGCCAACCCCATAAAACAGATATTAATATTCTCAATTACTTTTCATATTTTTAATAACTTCCTAATATCATTGTTACAAATAATGAAAAAACAAACCCTTCAGAAACACCATCTACTTTTAATTAAATATAACTTACAAACTAGAATTTCAGTATATCCCTAGTCATAATTAGAGGCTGTTTTTTCTATTTGCCATAAGGACATTTTGGTAAATTTATAAAAATGTTATATTTGCTTAAAAATATAGAATAGTAATGTACTCTAAGGCCTGGTCTACTTTGCTGCCGGCAGTCAATGGGAGATACACAAGCTACATAATGTTGCGTATCTCCCCACAACTTACTTATGATGCCATACCATGGTGTCTCCGCTGTGCTGCATTGGCGACAGGTGCCCTCCGGTTGATGCAGCCTTACTCCTTTTGGGAGGGGTGGATCAACTGGAGGGGTCAACTGGAGAGCATTGCCGGGATCAATTAAGCGGGTCTCCACAGCCTGCTGCATCGATCCATGCAGCCCCAGCAGTGTAGGTATACCCTAAGAAGGTTAAAAACTTTGCTCCAAAGGCTGTCTTGCTTATGATAGATTTATTTTTGTTGACCCACAGGATTAAGATAATGTCTCTATGATGATATTTAGATTTACTTTTTTCAGTAAAGTTTACTGATCATATGTGTGACAGAATTCACTGTCTAAAAGGCTCCCCCTCATGGTGAAACCCAGTGTTGCAGTGATTCTGCCCTATGCCAATTTCTGTCCCCTGTGGTCTGGAATGGTATCTTGTACTCAATGTGCCAAGTATCCAACAAATTCAATGTAACAAACGCAAGATCTTCCACCGCACCTGGGCTCCTCCTCAGTCTCATTCTCCCAAAGTCCAGAACAAAACACAACATAAACTTTACATCTTTCCTACATTCCATTTTCTGCAGATTCTTCACCACCATCCTCCTCCTTTGTCTCTGCAGAATTCTTCTATACTTTTTATGGAGTGACATCTCCCAGCGCTTTCTCCCTGGAAGCCTCTCTCTCCCCAGCCCGCTAATCCTTAGGGCTTCCTCCCTTTTCGCAGGCTGATTTCTTATTCCCATCCACCTACATGGAGTCTGGATTTCTTCCAGGGTCTCCCTCAGGAGCTGCCTTCCCTTCAGTTGCCCTCTCCCTTCAGGCCCAGTCACCTTCCGAACCAGCCACATTGAAGAGATTGGATTTACTAGCTGAAATGGCCATACTCCAGGTGCTACAAGGAAGGAGGAAACCTCTCCCTGCTCTTCAGCTTCAAGTAGGGATTTGGGTTAATTTCAGCCAAATTGTGATATTCTGCTTCAACTGAGTATTTTTTTTTTAAATACATACTGGAAGCCAAATGTCACTGCATTCCCCAAAATTTTTTTTTTTTTTTTTTGGATAAATAAATACCCAAATTGAAATTAGGCTAGGACACTGGGAGTGAAATTTGTGAGTGAAAGGGGTCAAATTTCTGTGTGGAAATCAATTTGTTAAGAGCAGAGAGGTCAAACAAACTCATTAGGTATCTTTGGTGAGACACAAAGGAATCTTCAGTAAACAGAATACCCAATGTCAAACATCATTTTCAACTCAGTATAATTGGTTAGATGACACTTTTAAAGTGTGTCTTTTGCGGATCACCTTGGCTATTTTGGCTGTGCCCTTTGGCTTTCAAGCTTGCTTAGTTTCTGGTGGTTGCATTAAAAACTCAACCACAACCAAAATAAGTCAGTGCAGAGGTTGAGACTGACTGAAAAAGACCAATAATGCAAATCCTAGGTAAGCAGAAAGTACGAGCAACATATGACCTTAACGGATGAAATATGTTTTCCTTGCAACAGAATTCTGTAAGGCTTTATACTATCAGGTGAGCAAACTGGTTCCGCTGATAATATTGGTAGTGAACTACTAGTATGAAACTTTTGATTTTTTCCCACATAAATTACAGGAAACAAAAGATGATAGGACTATATTATTACAAGATCAAAAGAAACGTAACAAAGACAGTAATTTCACCAGATTTATCATGCATATCCTATATAGTGTGCCAAGTATATCCAGCACACCCACATACACTCCCTTTCCCCCAGTACGTGTGTAAACATTGCTGATGATCACACAGAGACTTTGGAAGAGTGTTACAACAAAGATGATAGTAAGATGCACTTGAAGTACCAAACTGTCCATAGACAGTGCTAAATATAAAGACTATCATCCAAAGAACCGTATGAGGTCTGGCTACAGCGACCAGACCTGGATGGGAATACAGAATCCAACTCCTGTGGACGTTAAGTATAGTCAAACCAGTCTGTGTTATAGACCAGTGGTACAGAATTTAGATTAACCCCTAGGTCTGCCTGAATTAAGCCAAACTGACAACAATGATAGGTCATGTGTCTTTGAGCAGGGGTTGCTCAGGCAGTAGGTTGGACAGGAACAGAGCATGCTGAAAACTGCAAAGAGACGGCAAACTGAAGGATCAGAAAATGAGCTACTTTCTGGATATGTGGCTGGACTCTGGTGTCTTAGTTGGGGTTTCTGTGTGCGGTTTTGCCGTTGTTTTGCCATCTATGTGAAAGGCAAACAGGCAAACTTGTGTAAACTTTGTAAATAAACAAAGAAGACCCTACCCTGGGTAACCAGTTTATCTCCACCAGGAACATTACCCAAAATTTGCTACTGCTTCAGAGGGAAGCATAAGAAACTCCATAATGGAATAACAGGCCATGGGGACAGTTTCTCTCTAATATTTAATTACAAGTTGGCTTAGAGAGCATGAGGTTTTATATCCCTTACATTTAGATAGGATAAAAACTAGTAATGGTGGAGGTTCTCATTATCCATACAACTAGTTAATCCTTTTAAATTCTATTAAGCTCTTAGGCTTAGTGATATCTTCTGGTAGTGAGTTCCATTGGTTAATTAGGTGTATATATGTGAGAGGGGTGGTGTTTGGTAGTTTTGTTTTAAAAAAAACAAAACACAAAATGTCTTTTATCAATTTTAAATATGTTGCTTTTCCATGTTGTTGAACATTTCCTTTTTCATGCCTATGATTTTAGGTACCTCAATTTTGTGGTGCAATTGACTTAACGCGGGCCTGATTTTCAGAAATTCTGAGCACACAGGACTGTTACTCAGTGAGAGCTGCAGATACTCAACACCTCTGAAAATCAGGCATAAAGTGTCTCAAGGTGGGTACTCAAAATTAGAGGTCACTTTTGAAAATGTTGTCCTTACTCCCTAGGCACTTCAATTTCCCCATCTATAAAATGAGGATAGTGTTAATAGTACTTATCTACCACAGAGAATATTGTAAGGCTTTTATTTATGTATGTAGAGCACGCAGAAATATATAAGCAACATATTATTGCTGTTATTACTTTAATTGGGCTTAAAACTCTCAGTGAAATTTCAAAGATGGTTACTGTGTCATTGCTGTTATGGGTGAAAAGTCATGTGGAATGACTTTGAGGAGAGGCTGAGGGAACTAGGCTTATTTAGTCTGCTGAAGAGAAGATGGAGGGAGGATTTGATAGTAGCCTTCAACTATCTCAAGGGGGATTCCAGGGAAGATGGAGCTAGGCTATTCTCTGTGGTGGTATACAGAACTAGGAGCAATGGTCTGAGGTTGTAGTGGGGAAGGTCTAAGTTGGATATTAAGAGAAACTTTTTCAGTAGGAGGGTGGTGAAGCACTGGAATGGGTTATCTAAGGATGTGTTGGAGTCTCCATCCTTGGAGGTTTTAAAGGCCCGCCTTGTCAAAACCTGGCTGGGATGATTTAGTTGTGGTTGGTCCTACTTTGTGTAGGTTATTTCATTGCATATATTTGCCCTTCTTGCCTCCCGAGAAAGCGCTTTGTGTTGCTTACAATAAGAGTTTGATCATATACTTCTATACTCTCCTGAACCTGGGGTGGGGCATGGGAATGGGTTATATTATTTGGATTATATGCCAACACGCGTATCATTTCATGTCAAAAAGGGAGCTAATCACCTGGAATGTAACATTTAGATAATTATAGATTTTTAGATTTAAAAGTGATTTCTAATACTTGGACATTTATTGTAAGTCTACAACAATAATAAAGTGCAATGTAGGTGCTGTGGATGACTGTCCTAAAAAAACATTGAAAACGTAGTTATTTTTAACCCCTACATTTTCCTGAACTTTATTTTCCTCTGTTTAATAAGGGGTATGTGGTTAAAATTTCATTGATAAATGAGCTGTCTCTGTGTTTTTAAAATGTTTTATTGTCTGTGTTAGAGACAAGGTATGGTTATTGACCAGGACTATGCTTCATTGAAGACAAATACATGGAAACATCATTAGTTCATTATCAATGGTTCAGTGTTGAATTGGGAAGGCTTAACAAGTGGGGTTCTACAGGGGTTAGTCCTGGATCTGCTACTATTCAGCATTTTCTTTAGCAACTTGGAATTAATGGAGTGGAGAGCGTGCTTATAAAATGTGCTTATTATGTCAAGTGGGGAGGTGGGGTCAACACTTTGGAGAACAGGATAGAATTAATAATGGCCTTGACAAATTTGAGAATTAGTCTGAAATCAATAAGATGACATTCAGTAAAGATAAGTACAAAATATTAAGTACACTTAGGAAAGAAAAAGCAAACTCACAAATACAAAATGACAAATAAATGGCTAGGCAGCAGTACTAAAGAAAAGGATCTGGGGATTATAATGGATCACAAATGGAATATGACTCAATAGTGTGATGCTGCAGTGAAAGAGACAAATGTCCTTCTGGAATGTATTAACATGAGAGTCACATGTAAGATGTAGGAGGTAATTGCTCTTCTCCACTCATCACTGATGAGACCTCAGGTGAAGAACTGTGTCCATTTAGCAGCCTCTCACTTTCAGAAAGGTGTAGAAAAAATGCAGAAGAAAGCAAGAAAATCAGTTTGACAGCATGATCTGTGAGGAAAGGTTGAAAGAATTGGGTTTGTTTAATTTAAAGAAGAGAAGACTGAGGAGGGACCTGACAACAGTCTTCAAATATATTAAGGGCTATTATAAAAGAGGACAGTGATCAATTGTTCTCCATGTTCACTGAGAGTAGAACAACAAGTACTCAGCTTAGTTTGCAGCAAGGGACATCTAGGTTGGATATTAAGAGAAACTTTTTTTAAGAACATGTTAGACAAACACCTGTCAGGGATGGTGTAGGTACACTTAATCCTGCCTCAGCATGGGGGATGGGATAGATGGCTTCTTGAGGCCCCATCCAGCACTTTCATTTCTGTGATTCTTTGGTAAAATGTAGGCTACTTTAAGGAATTCAGTATGTGTCTGTACACTGCAAGTGGATTTAACTCCTCTAGGGCTATCTTGTCCATTTACAGTTAAACCTGACTCCAGGTCAGCATCCCAAGAGCAACCATCACTCTTTCCATACTCCCTCACCTTCCTCTTTCGGGGGGTAAGAGTAATTAATTTGCTCTTTTCTGGAAGAAATTAGAACAGCATATTACCATAAACACCCAGAGCTAGGTCAGATGTGTTAGCTGGCTACCCAGCTACAAAGACACACTGGACTCTGTTTCACCCCCTTCTGTCTTTCCATGTGTAGCAAAGTATGTGTGTGCATCTTTCACCCTGTAAGTCCATGCTGTAGTCCAAGTCACAATCTGTCCTCTTAATGACTTCCAGACTAAATAGAGTTAAAGATACTGGGCCAAATTCATCTCTGATGTAGCTCCATTGACTTAGCTTCTTGTTTCCAGTAAAATACAAGGTGAATAATTATTTTTTTTATTTTATTTTCTATTTGTCCCCTTAAAAACACTGAGCCCTTAATAGCACTTAAAAGGTTCTTATTGATAAGCAAGAAGAATTCAATAATCCCTTCTAAAGTGCCATCGTGTATTACCAGCAGCACCATATCTAATTTAAAGAGGTTTATGCCACTAATAAACAAATAAAACATTATTGGCAGCTATGTATGTGCAAGATTTTGTGTTTTTCCATGGCTAATTAAAAATAATGAGCCCGGGTGTACCTTAGCCTCAGGAAAAACAAGTAATGCAATTAGATAAGACCTGTGGTGGTAGCTAGAATACAAAGAGAAGAGGGAGAGCAGAATTTTGAGCAATGCTATTTACTTTTGTTTGATGTTTAAGTGGAGGCTCTTCTTTAAAGCAACTTTTTTTTTATTAGCAGCTAAAACCAATCAGCCAATTGTATACCAATCAGAAATCTTTATACTGTTTGTTTCTCTTTTGGTTAGTTAAAGGAAATTACAGTTAAAATAAGAATCACACACTGCTTCATTTGCAAACTATTGCTATAATGTTTAAACCTTCCAGCAATGAGAAGATAAGGCATTAGAGTTTCTGTTGTAAAGAAGCCTCCACTTTTTGTTACCTGGTTGTAGAACAAATCTGGGAACTAAGCCCATCCCTGATGCTGAACTGACTTGTATGATACTGAGTAAATTTTACTTTGCTTTTCTTTGCCTCTTATTCTGCATTTGTAAAATGGGTATAGCAATACCTACACAGCTTTGTAAAGCATTTTGAGATCTGTAGATGAAAAACACTATATAGGTGTTAATTATTATTACTTATTTTAATTGTATTCCTATAATCCTGATGTGTTTTGTATTCTTTTATTTGCAGTGTTTAGTTTCAGATAAAACCAGAAACCTAAACCCCAACTGGGCTGGGATCTCTGCTTACATTTATTTGTCTTCTGAGGGGAGTGCCTTCTTTCCCTCAACTACCTTAACAGAAAGGCCAGCTTCCTCTCAGAGTGTCATGCCTGCTCTATACTGGCAAAATTAAGTCAGTTTAACTACATTGCTGAGGGGTGTGAAAACTTGACATCTTTGAGCAGCCTAGATAAGGCGACTTAGCCCCTATAATAGATAGTGCTAGGCTGATGGAAGAATTCTTCCATCAACCTAACTACTGACTCTTGGGGAGGTGGATTACCTGCTTCAACGGGAGAACCCCTTCTGTTGGTAGAGGTAGCTCTTCATGGAAGCACTGCTGCAGTGCAGCTCTGCTGCTGTAGCATGTCAAGTGTAGACAAGTCATCAGTGTCATTCACTCCCCTGAGAGTTTTCAGAACCTCCAGTTGAGGAAAACCCTCTCAAGGAGTCCTCTACTCTGACTCAGTTTCCAAATATCAGATGAGATTGTCTCAAATGTTTTCTGTTTTTTCTATGAAGAACATCAACTGCTCACAACAGGAGGAACTTAGTTCCAACCCTGAGCAAGGGTGATCTGAGTTGATCATATGGCTCACTATTTAGAACTTTCCCCTGGTCAAGATTATTGAATGTTAGGGAAGAGGAGTAAAAGAGAAAGATTGTGTGCTATTTTTCATAGGTACAGGATAGGGGTGGGGAAATTCTGTGCAATAGTCTAATAAATTTCAGAGTGAATCCTAGACATTGGCAATCTAATCTCCTGTTTCCATCTTTCATCTGATGTAGGTGAACTTGAAAAGGTGATGTGAAAGAAGAGTGCATTTAGGCCACAGTTAAGCAAAGTACTTTAGCACATGACTAATGTTAAGCCAAGGGGAAAACTCACATGCTTAATCACTTTGCTGGATTTAGGCTTTAAAGACCGTGCATAAATGGTTGTAAAAAGCAGAGAGTTTCAGTTTCTTTCCAGTCTATGAAACAGTGGCACAGTGTTTTTAATCAAAGGATCCTGGAAACTCATTGGATCTGTAAATCAAAGGTCATTAGTCAGTTCACTCTTTCCAGATGAAAGAGTGAGAAAGCCCTAACTTCTGCTTGGAAGAAGTAAGAGGAGCCTAATTATTAAATCTGTGGTATCTGCCCTTAGGCCATTGTGTGACTGGCTGTGAGTGAAAATGTGAAGAATCCTTTGGTTACAATGATGGACAATGAACTAAGCCAGTGTTCTCAACCTGTGGTCTGTAGACCCGTGGGTCCGCAACCTATGTCTAAGATTTCCAAACGCGTCCACATCTCCATTTGAAATTTTTAAGGGGTCCACAAATGAAGAAAAGGTTGAAAACCACTGAGCTAAGCTAATATGTCAATATAGATATGCCTCAAAACAATGAATCTTAGATACTTCATTACCAAGCTTTGATAGGAGCTCTTTCTTTTCAATCAGAAAGTCAGTGGCCTTGCAGCAGTTTTATACACCATACTCCCTTTTGTTTGTCTGTTTTCACAGATAATTAATGAACTGAATATGTTTGTCTATAAAGTAGTCTTTTCAGCATGGTCATTTCCTCTCATCAATGTCTCAGGGTTCTTGTTGTCCCAGGTAGCCTGTTGGAATAAATGGGTCTAGTAGTGGACTGGGCGAATCTTCCTGCCAAGTCTCTCTGATATTATTAATTTGTATGTGTACATTTTATCTATTTCTATATATAAAACATCAAGAAAAAGAGAGCATATATCATGATCATTTAAATGTGTCGCTGCCCAGCAGAGATATTAATGTCCCGCAATGGAGTGAGGGGGAAATATACCTTGAATTCTTGCAAAGAAAGAAACAAAAATAAATCCACCACAACACACACCACTGCTTCCTCTATGGGACAATGACACATTCATGTGACTGTTTAGATAGCGTGACAAAGCTCTACCTCTACCTCAGTGGGTCCAGTGCTTCCTTCTAGCAGTAGGTCAGGGAATTTTCACCCCTTAATGTTTCTTCCACCCTCTAGTGGTGGATGTGGGTAATACAGCCGCTCTGATTGCCCATCTCTGCTGTGTCCCAGTCCTGTCTCTGGTTCTCAGAGGCCCTTGTCTCTTCACCAGGGCTCTTGTCCCTCCAGTAAATAGCCGATGGAGGATTGTTGGGGGGGACTCAGTCCCACCCTCATCTCCGGGCCTCAACCCAGGGACTCTACAAGCAGCAGCCTCACACTGTGGCTTCAGAAAACTGCTAGCTTCCTTGGGTTACTTCCCCATTCCCTTGACTTAATGTTAATACCCTGCTCGGACAGGGGCCCTTCACCTCTAATAGCCCCACGGGGCATGGTAGTACCCAAACCAAATGTCCAATTCAATCTTCCCTTCTGGCAGGGTTCCTTGCCTTAGGCCTCCAGGCCTGGGAAAGGTCCTTTGCCCTCTTCAGGCAGGGCTTTTCCCTCCCCCAGTCTTTGTACCTGAAGAATCCTCTTCTGCCAGTGTTCTGCTCCTTCTTCTAAACCCTCCTGGTTTCTGACAGCGTCCTGCCTGCTCTCACACTCTGGTAGCTCGCCTCACTCCCACAACTGCTGCTGCTGCCGCTGTTTAGGGATTCTCTTGGCCTGCCTCCCTCCCTGTGGGGAGTGAGTGGCCCTACCACTGATGCTGCTACCACATGTGAGGGGCCCTTCCTGGCCAGCAGGCTTGCTGCTGCTGCTGCCACCACCACCTTGGAGCCTGCTGCTCCTTATGCTGCCTGAAGGAGGAGGAAGACCACGGCTGCTGAGGCAGTGCGTCGATCCACTCCAGGATGCTGTGGAGGGGGGTTGTGTGTTGCTGGACTGAGTGACTGTGCCATCTCTGCTCTTGTGGTGGTGGGGAAAGGTATTGTTGTTACTTGGGGGAGAAGGAGGAGCGGCGTGGAGCCCTCCCTCTGATCCATCTACTCCGCACCCTACCCCCTACTGCCGCCGTCGCCCCTCTATCACTCCCAGCCACCACCTACATAGACTCCTCAACTCAGCCACTCACCTCCTGTACCACCTGGGACTGCTGCCACTGCAAGAACTTTTGCACCACCTGGGCGCATTTGGATGCATGTGCTCCCCTCCCCTTGAACTAGCCTTCCCTTCCCCAGCTACGTTTGGCTGGAGGGCTCCCCCCACCCTCTGCTTTGTCCTCCAGCTGTTCTGAACCAGGTTACCCCCTCCTTTCACCCCACAGCTTGCCCCGCCCGTTTCTTGCTGCCCACCTTGTCCCCCCCCCCTTTCCCTCCTATTTTCCTTTGGGTTCTTTTAGGGTTTGTTTGGTTCCCCTGCCCTGCCCTGCCCCAGCTCCTTAGCGTTTGTTGCTCTCCCTGCCCCACACCAGTCCCTGGGTGTCCTTTGTCCTTCCCTGTCCCACCCTTGGCCTGTGCTAGACCCATCTCCCCGCCCCTTTAACTGCTTTCCCCTGCCCCTCCCTGACCTACTTCCTCAATGCACCTGTTAGCCCCCACAATGCCCTGTTTTTCGTTGTGTCTCCTGCTCACTACACCCCCTGGTGCTCGTGTAATCCCCCCTCCTTCCCCAATGCAGCCAGAGGAGCCGACACCCCCCACACCCTTCCTTGTTGGCGCCTTCCTCCCCACTGCCTGCAGCCTAGTGGGGAGGAGTGGTTAGCCATCCCGCCCCTCTCATCCCCTAGTCCCCTCTCCCCTCTGGTGCTTGCCCCTGAGACCTCTCCCTGCTAGGACCCTCCTCCCCTGCCTTCAGCCTAGTGGGGAGGAAAGGTCAGCCCTTTCCCACCCCATTGCCTTTGCCCATCCCCTTTGGTGCTTACTGCTGTCCCCCTCAAATGGATGGGAAGACTGGGGGAGGAGGACTCATCCCCCGGTCAACCCTGTCCCCTGCCCTCAGCCTGCTTCCCCACTCATTCCCACGGCTACCACTGTGGCCACCGCAGCATCTAACGCCACCACTGCCTCCATGGGGCACCGGCAGCAACAGGCTGGGAGGGACCTCCACCACTTCTGCCAAGACTTCCTCAGCCAGCAGAAAGGGCCAAGGGGAAAAGAAGGGCAAGAACCCTGCCTGGAAGGTGATGCCTCTTAGGGTGGGGGCCACTGTCCCTGCCACCTTAGCGTACACCCGGGTAGCCACCATCCCTCCAGCTGCCATCCTATCATCTGCCCTGCTGCCTCCGCCAGTAACATCTCTAGTGGCCAGGGCCCCTTCCCAACCCAGGAGGAATGGCGTTCACTGCCTTCTGGTGGCTGCCTTGCCCCACATTAGCATGGGTAGTGGAGCCCTCGGCCATTGTGGCAGCCTCCAAAATGTAAGGAAAGGTAATGTTCTTCTTGGCATTGGTGGCTGCTGTCCAGGAGGTGGTGGTGAAGGGCCTGGTGGTGGGGGGCATTTATGTTCCCTTAGAGCCCCTGGAGGACCTGGGCGTATGGGTGGTCCTCACCTCTGTCCCACCCTTCTTCCCTAACGCTGCCCTGCTCCTCTTCCTCTCTAGCCTGGGGAAGCCCATTTCCATTGTGAGCCCTCTCTTGTTTGTCTGCAAGGACCCCACCCTCGGTCATGTCTTGTCTTTTTGTCGGCAGGTCCAAATCCAGCTGCCACTGGTGGTGGCGCTTGACGGGGAAGCTCTCAAGGGTTCCTTCCTAGTGCCCCTTCAAGGGGTGCAGTACAGGATTCATTATTCCTCAGGGGAGGCCCGGTGCTTCCTCTGCCAGGTGATGGGCACATCCAAAGGGATTTCCCCCTGGCCTGACACAGAGGAGCACCTGGGCCCCCTGAGGCCCCAGCGGGTGCCAGCCCTGCCACCGCCAGCAACCCTGAGTGCCCAGCCCCCCTTGACCTCCTCTTGTACCCGCCTCCACCCAGGACATGGGGGCAGCTCCCCCATCGTGCCTAGACAAGTGGCCAGGCTCTGTTGCCACTACCACATGTCCTGGGGCGGAGCCCATGGAGGAGAGGGCAGCTGGGTTGGTTCCGGGTCTGGGAGAGGGCTCACCCCAGGAGGAAGTTTCCTGTTCCCTTGTCACCTTGCCCCTACCCCCTCGACCTCTGACACCATTGCCCTTGCCACCTGGCCCCGCCCCCACTGGCCAGCCCTCCACTAACACCTTAGAGGGCTGGGTGCTTGTCGAGGGGTAGCCCCATCCCTCATCATGGCCCCAACCATCTTTGCCACTTTAAACTCCCAGGGTTATAGGATAGGTCTCTGCAGGTGTCAGGTGCTCCCTTCATTCAGGAAGGAGGGTACTCTGTGGTATTCCTGCAGGAGACCCATATGGATCCAGCTTCTGAGGCCAGCTGGCAGCTGGAGTGAGGGAACGGTGTATTTTAGCCACCTCTCCACCTGTGTGGCAGAAATCCTGTTCTCTCCTGACCTACAGCCCAAGGTGCTGGGGGTTGCCAAGGTCATGCCAGGTCATCTGCTGCACCTCTGGATCCATAGGGAGGGGCTAGCATTAAATTTGATCAAAGTCTACGTCCCAAACTCGGGCATGGAACAGTTGTTTCTTCTAGCAGGCTTCTGCCTTCCTTGGCACCTCGGATCCTCACAAGTGCCTAGTCCTGGGCAGGGACTATAATACCACCCATGAGGAATGGGACCACATGGGAGATGAGCAGTGCCAGGATGCCGCAGACATCCTCCAGGAGATCATCAATCATCACAGTGATGGCCTTTTTCATGGAGGAGAGACCTGGGCCGGCTTACTGGCATTTTAACAACAGCTTGTTGGAAGACGTGGGCTTTGTGGCATCCTTCCAGGAGTTCTGGCTAGGGCAGAGGCGCGCTTTCCTCTTGGCACGGTGCTGGTGGGACATGGGGAAGCTGCACACCTAGCTCTTCTGCCACAACTACACTCAGGGGAGGCCAGCCAGCAGAGGATGTGGGGATAGAGCAGCTTAAGTGAGAGGTCTTTGAACAGAGGCATCTGGGTTTGAGCTCGGGGCGCCTTCGTTCGATCCCACATCCGTCTCTTTTGGGAGATGGATCGTGGCTCCCGCTTCTTCTCTGCCCTGGAGGAATGGAGGGGGGCCAAAACGCACGTCACCTGCCTTCTAGCAGAGGACAGCACCTCCGTTATGGATCCGGTGGAGATGCATGAAAGGGCCTTCTACGCTAGCCTCTTCCCCCAGATCTGACTGAAGCCACCACCTGCAAGGTGCTCTGGAACGAACTCCCCATGGTTAGCGCAGGCAGCCAGAATTGGCTGGAGCTACCACTCACTCTGGCTGAGTTCTTGGAAACCCTCCGATTCATGCCCATGAATAAATCTCCAGGCATGGATGGGCTGACCATGGAGTTCTACTGCGTGTTCTGGGATGTCCTTGGCGCAGCCCTCGCCATCATCCCCCGAAATCAATTGAGTCCCAGGTCCAGTGGCTCCTCGCCTTAGGCTGAGAGAGGGTCCTTCCCAAAATTCAAGTAGTAGCACTTTCTGGTAGCCATCAGGTCTGACCCTGTCACAATAGTATGAATAAAAGTAGCATCTACAGTTGCATTAGCTAAAATAAAGATTACAGCATATTATACTACTTCATAATATTATGTCACTATCAGCTGGGGTTATGAAGGAAACTCCTCCAGTGGGATAGTATTGCATAGTCACTTCTTACCACTTCCTTTGACAAATCTGGTATTGGGCACTGTTAGAGAGAAGTTACCAGACTGTATGGACCATTGTTTGTTCTGATATAGCATTTCCTATGTCCTATAAAAACACACACACTGCATGCAAGGCACGTATAAGGGATTTGGATCCCAAAACCTGTCAATTTTTGTGAGTGGAAATTTCCTTTGCAGACCCTACTCTAATGCATTGTTGGCTTATACCTATTAGGAGCTACCATCCCCCTCTTACATTGTTAAAAATGTCATAGTTAGCTAATGTTTTGATGATAAGAAGGCTTCAAAGCAAACAAGGTGTTTGACAGTAATGTCATCCTTATTCAATATATTTTTCCGCAAAGCCAAAGCAGAGAGTGAGAGATAGTCAGGAAGAGGATTCAAATGCCTGCAAGCAATTAGGTAGAAATTATTTCCCCTTCATTCTCATATGCACATTACAATTTGCATTTTAATTTTAATATTTGAAAGTGTGAAAGCATATTCAGGTAAACATGCTAATTAGCTCTTTGTAAACAGCGATATGCTGTCATTTTTTATGAAATTTAAAAGGTGATTAAAATAACAGATTTTATTTCTGGCAAGAAAAAGGAGTAAGTAACCATCTGCAAAAGTACTGTGACTTTTTTTTTTAAATAAACCATACATACTAGAGTTGTTCATCAATGACTGTACAAGTACTAGAGAGAGAGTGAAAAAATTCAACAAGATAATCTGGTAGTCCTGCTCTCAAATGCCAAGGTGATGAATACTGAATAACTGCTTACAGAGAGTCAGATTTGCCTCATCCACTTATTCATGAAAGCAACATCTTATTCACTGAGTAGCTCCTTTCATTTCAGTAGGGTTATTTGAGGAGTAAGGTGCAAGAGTAAGCATCAGAATCAAGCCCAATGAGAGAGAGTACTCAATAAGTGTGTGAACCTGCATCATTAAAGTCAATTTGAACTTTACTGTTGAGTTCAATGAATTCAGGATGAAGCCTTTAAAAACAAGTTAAAAAACATTTCACAAATAGTTGCTGCAACTATTAAACAAACATGTTTAAAAGAGGCCTTTTTTTTTAAACACTGCGGTTCACCATAAACAATTTATTTATATATATATATATATATATATATATATACACACACACACTTACCTTGACATTCATTACTTTGTTACACCAATTTTGAGTGAACCACTATAAAGATTGATGTATGACTGTGCTAACTTGATGTGACATCTTGAAATGTGATCCATTATGTGGGAAACTTGAATGAAAAAGGTTTGCTGAAAAACACAATTAAGGAAAGTTTTTTTCCTCAAAGCAATAAATTAGATTTATAATTTAGAGAGACCTAGAGATATAAAAGATTATATAACCTTTCAGGGTCACCAACAAATTCTACCTTTGTTTTTCTGCCTAGAAAAGAGAAGCAAGATGGCTACTGCTATCTCATGATTTTTAAGGTGACCTATTAAATGGATTATTGATTCTATGGGAAACCATATAGAACAACAAACCATGCTGATTGGTAGAGATAAATAGATATAGAAAGAAGGAAACATTTGTACTAGAAGTGCTCGGTTCTGACATTACTGTGTAACAGAAATGCCTGGGTTCAGGAGAAGGCTGCAAAGGCAGAAGCAAAACAGGAGTCTTCAAGCAGCATTATAGAATAGTGAAAGACCTGTCAGGTCACAGCTGAGGTCCATCAGGTACTCTAATGGACTGATGTTGAAAATGTATGAAGAGCAAGCCAAATGATGGAAACCACATTTCTGTTACATAACATCCAATGAAATTAAAGCATCCATGAAAGGCCTCAAATAGGGGAAAGCTCCTGTGATTGACATAATTTAAGCAGAGATACTAAAGGCGCAAGGTAAAATTCTGATGGAGCAGCTAATAAATCTCTGTAACAAAATATGGGTGAAAGAAGAAGTGCCACAAGACTGGAAAGATGGTATCATTTGACAGTGCCCCCCCCAAAAAGGGTGATCTCATGCATGAACTAAAGAGGTATTGTACTGCTATAAATCCCAAGCAAAGTATTTGTTATCATGATGCTGAATAGAATGAAGAAGATGATTGATAAAATATTACAAGAAGAAGAGGTTGGATTTTCTTTAGGTAGGACTTGTTGTGAGCAGATATTTCCTCTTTGATAGATCATTGGTAAAGTTACTGCTTGACAAAAACCCATCTTAATCAACTTTATTGATTTTAAGAAAGTGTTTGATAGTGTCCACAGAGAGACCCTGCAGAATGTTGCTAGAAGCTATAGGATACCAGGGAAGCCAATTAATATAATGAGTTTATATGGTGGAAGTAGATGCTCAGTAAGATCAGAGACAGGTCTGGGTAAGTGGTTGGATCTTGTTACTGGAGTTAGACAAGTGCACATTGTCTCCAATTCTCTTTATGTTAGCAATAAAATGAATGATGAATCAGGTAACAAAAGGCATCATGGAAAGTGTAAAATGGGTTAGCAGAGAAGGGTCACACAACCTGGACTTTGCCAATGACATTGTTTTACAAAGCAACAAAAATTAGAGTGAAAGTACATGCAGAGAAAACCAACATTATGAAGGTAGGAAACTGGACAACAGATGCCTAAAATCTACAGAATGTTTTTTAGAAGTTTTTTTTAGAGCACCCACAATTCCAGCTGAAGTCGGTGGTCAGCTGTTACTCAATCCTCTGACAATCAGGGTATGTGCATGAGTGTGTACATACGTACGTACTCCTGCCTCCTGTAGATGTATGCATTCACCCTAACTATTATACATCTGCCAGTTTTCATATCTTCTGCTGTTGATCTTATGCCAAAGGCAAAGGGCTCAATCCTGCAACCTTTACGCATGTGAATATTCCCATTGACTTGTGTGAATAAGGGATGAAGGATCAGTCCCATAGAGTGGATGGGGTCAAAGTAAGCAGTATAGTTTAGTTTGTCCAGTCCTTTAGTAATTAAAATGAATGCTATTTGTTTATGAAGATGTTAGAATGAGTGCTTTTATTTTTCAGGTGTTTTTTTTTTTTCCTTTTTGCAAGCTTATCTCATGCTGATTATGCATGTTTTCAAGTATCACCAAATGTCCTTCATAATCAGGTCTCCTGTCTTGTCCAGAAGTGCCTGAAGAAAGTAGATTTGGCTTAATTTTAGTAATAGGCAAATTTCAAAAGGTTTGGAAGTTTAGTTCTGATAAATAGCTAGGAATACAAAATGTATTTTACCCTGTAGCTTGCTCAGGAGATTTCACAAGATAAGCATTCTCATCAAATATGTAGCATTTCCTGGTTTCACATGAGTGAATTATGTCACAAGAACAGACTTTCTTGTGGTCTTACAACACAGAATCAGAAAATTCAGAGGTGTACAGAAAATTTTTCTTCAAGTAAACCAATTTTTTCTATCTCAAAAAAAAAGGATTTGGTTCATGTTTGAAGTGAAATTTCTAGCTGGTGCTTATTTTATCAGACTTAATTTGCACATTGTTAGTGCTTGTGTCTAAAGGAAATGTTCAAACAGGTAGCCTTGGTTATCATTCTTAAATTTTATTGTTTTAGAATTTGCTTTTAACATTTTCCACTTTGAAGGACCTTGCACACTATTTCTGCTCTAGGCTCCCTCTTTTATATTCCTGAATCTCAGATTTACAGTCTGGAAGATGGGTTTGGGCTGTTGTTGTAGTTTCTACAACTGTTGCTACAGCAACAGTATTATTATTAATCATACATAAAACATATGTCAAATGATCGTTGCAGCAGCTCTTTGTCTTTTTAAGTGTCTGAGGGAAAAGGACAGCTGTTGCTACTGAATATTATATTTGGCTTGTTTCAGTCAGTTCTGTGCTGTTAATTTTGTATGGTGGTCCTCCAAGGCCAGGGGAATAAGAGCAACCACATCACCCAGGTATATAATTAGTAAAATGCTCCTTTTAATCAAAGATTTGTTACTGAATAAGAAGGACCTAGAAAGTCTGTGAGGAAAGAACTGGTTGTGGCCATACTGTCCATTAGATTTCTCTCTTATAATTTTTCCTTTTCCATTTATTTTGTGAGACAAACTGTGCCTTGTAGATAAGTGTGTGTTTGTGTGATTATACAGTATCTTAGCTTTGCTATGAATCTTTACTGTCCTTTAAGGATAAAGCCACAGGAAATGGCTTACATTTGTTGCATTCTGAAGTGCCATAGGGGATTGTGATTTCCATCTAGCTGATACTGTACTGAAGTTTTTAAAGAAACAGAAAGTACATTTTTTCCTTTTCTTTATTGACTGCGAACAAGTGTCAGTGACTTTCAGTGCAACTGGCAATGTAATTATAAATGAAATCTGTGACCTTTTGAAAGCATTCAGAAACAACAAAAAATGTTTCCTCATTCATCCTTTCTTGGTTTTTATGGGTTATGAGGTTAAGGCTTTAGGGAATCACTTTTGTAAGCGATGAATGATGTATATGTAATCCAGCCCGGAGGCATGGCTGCAGACTCTTCCCTTTTCTGCTCAGGGTTATGGGTTCTGAGTTCACCTATAAAGGCACCTCGTGCCTCCACCCAAGGAAACCTTTCTTAGTGCAGAGAACACAGAGGGCCTGTACCTTGGAAAATATTTGACAGACTGTCTCATACAGAGGAATGTCAGAGCACAAATAATGAAATAGTTATCACAGTGACCAGAGTAACAGAACAATAACCGGGGCTTTATTAGGAATGGGCGACTCAGGACAGGGGACAGGATTAGGCTAATAAAAGACAAAAACAACTATGCATACACTCTATCCCTCCTAATATTTACTGTCAGTGCAAACCATCTGGTGCTCCCTCCCAGCACCTGCCTAGGCAAATAGTGAATTTAGGCTCAGTCTCTGATGGATGGTGCAGTGCTGAAATTGGTTAGTAACTTAAAACACAATATCAAAATAAATCAACGGGTGTTCTTACAAAGTATCCACACCAAGGATTGTAAGATTATTGCAATCCCCTCTGAGATCTTTTCCACTTGGTTTATCCAGAACACTTTCTGCAGTTCTGAGAGAACACTTCATCCAGTTCTCTGGGATCAAAAACCTCAGTTTGACTCCAGTTTTCATCATTTTGGTTCCTTTATTTGGCATACAGCAACACTAGGCTGAGTTGAGCACACTCAAACACAGGGGGTGGAAACAGGGTATGTCAAAGCTCCAAAGTTACACAGAAATCTTCTCCTTTTATATACATTTACACATCTCATTGCATTTACTATTCATTACATCACACATTTTTGATTGGCTTGGATACTTTTCAGGAACCAATCCCAGTGCAGCATTCTCTGTTCATGTTCAATCTATTCCTTACCTCATGTCTATGTTCCTAGTAAATGGTTCCCTGTGTGTTCTCTGTCTTATCTTAGCTGGCTCATACATTTTGTCTTTTTCAACCTAATGATCTGTGTATCTCTCTAATTTTATTTTCCATGAAATGAGGCACCCCTCCAGGTATTAATTACTCATGTCAGGCCAGGCATCAGCTACAAAGATCATCCTTGTGGCTCTCTGCTCTGGATTCAAATGTGCAATTAGGCTAGCTCCTGATAGCCTAACCTTGATTCTCTCCTCAGCTTCCTGCGTTTCTGGTCTCTGCTGAGATGACACTGTTCAATGACCCAGGAATTCCAAAGGGACTCGGTCTTCCCTTAGGTAGGAATGTGTAGGACAGAAGGTGGTGTTAGTGTTGGCTGCGTGTGTGTTCGTTCGGTGTGCTGTCCCACCTCTGCGCAGATAGCGGACACAGCAGAACTCTCAGCAGACTGCCCCAAAAGACCACAGACTCTGGTTCAGTAGCAAAGGCAACCAGCAAGGTTTATTGTTGACTAAGCACGGTCCTAGTATCTTGTAGACTCTACAGGACCACTAACACATCTATGCTCATTACAATTGACCAGTTCAGTGAACGGCAGTATTTTCTGTTCCCCCATAAGCCAGACAAAGACGCTCCCTTTGAGACCCTCTTTTTTATACGCTGATACAAACAAGTTATGCATTGCCCCTCTGACATGGTTAGTTATCACCCTTTCCCTTGTACTCGTAGGTGTGCTCAAAACAACTCTATCCATCACCCTGTCATCCTGAAATTATCTTTAGGAGAGGTCAGTGTGTTCCCTATCATCTTCGGGGAGTGTATTTACACCATACCCTTGTATCGGGATCTTCTGGTACTACCCTTCTGGAATGCATTTATGTGAATACTTAGTGCCTAGGAGTGCTTGTGTTTTTGCATTACCAGCCCTGTCCTTGCTAAATTCATATATCAGATAGTGAATATGTAAGCAGGCACCTGCTTTGTAACAGGGCAGAGCCTGACTTGGCCTGACTCTTGCTAACTGCTTTATATTAATAGGGCTTGAGTCTGTATGGACCTTAGGCCTTACAGTAGGCCCCTTCTACCAGGCCTCATGTCTCAAGCTCTCTCTTTCTGTGCCAGAAGGGTCCTCTCTGGCTTGGAGTTTCTCTCTGTGCTCCACTCCAGACACAGCCAAAACTGAAAGTAAAACCAAACCCTTCGTCTCTGAGTTCTGGCTTATGACTGGTTCTGGTAGTGTCACTAGCCAGTGCTATCTCCAACCTGTACCCTCGGCAATCTGAGAAACAGAGTCCTGAACCCCTGCCACCACTGCTGCTGTAGTCTGGGATGAGTCCCCTAAACAGACCCGCTTGCTGCCTTCCTAAACTGTGTCACAGAAATCTCAGGAACCACCACCAGTCCACAGATCAGTCACTGAGAAACACTACTGTATAGACTCCTTGTGGTATTCCAGAGCACCATCTCCAAAAGGGTTACATATGAAATGAAAAATCCCTATCCTACACACACAGAAAATACCCTAAAATCAATGCCATTCTGTGCTCTTTGCTATGAGCTATTGTATACACATAGACATTCAATATGTACCTCAAAGGTAGCCATCAAATTCCACCAAGCCCACAGGTCTCCAGGCAATGTACCATCTCCCTCGCCTCCTCCCCTAAATAGTGTTTTTCTTGGATTACTTAAATAAGTATTTTCCTTTTTTTTTTTTTTAAACTCCCATCTTACCCTCTGACCAAGAATCCTTTAACCAAAATATTGGTACCTAGAAGACCAAACTAAAGCCTAGTTTCAGAAGCCCCCTAATTTAGGAGGGATTGAAATCTAGATTCAAGTTTTGTGACCAGGACTCCTTCCTAGTTTAGATACATTCAGACAAACTTCAGTTTAGATACTTATCCAATCCAACATTTCTGAAGTTCTGCCATCAACAGTTGTTAGTAACAAAAGGTTTTCATTACAAATCCTAAAACAATTTAAACTTTCTTGGTTTCATGTTTCTTCAGAAATTCAAAATTCTGACAAGTTTGATCAAATAGTCTGCTAAGATTCAGCACCAAACTGTGTGAAACGTGGCTATGTGAATCTCAGTCAAGTTTTGCTCCAAGTTTCTGAGTTTGCTCAAACCCAAAACTCAGAATAAAACCCATGAATTGCAAACCCCTGCAGATCAAAAATGAGGAAACAGATAACATAAATCTCTAAGTCAATTTAGACCTGTTTTGTACAACTCTATTTAATTACCCAAATGAGTGAAATAGAAAAACACAGATCAGCTGAATTATTGAACTTTTCTTTATTCAAATTATAGTGAATTTCCGTAATGCACAATTTAATGAATGGATAATATCACTCAACGGTTACTAGATTATATAAAAGTCAATAAGATTGCAGTCTAACCACTTTTGCTAAAGTTATGTCGTATATTTTTCATTTAGGGATGAATGACGAATTATTTACAATAGTTATGCACAGGCGAACATGCATGCAAAATTATTCATTTCAGACTGATAAATGACTCTGGATCTATCAAAATCTATCTGGCCAGTGCAATTTTTTAAAACTTTTGACTCAATGAATTGTATTTAGGTTGTATTATTAAATAACATCATTTAAACATTAGGCATAGGAAACACCTAGTCAAAGTACAACAGTGTAAGAAAATGCTATTCTGATTTTATTCCATTCTGTCTAGATAGCAGAGGACAAATGCATAGTACCTAAGGCAGTAGGCTGGGAGTTAGCTTGCACATATACCAGACAAATACAGTTAATCAGATCTGCAAGAATCATAGTCAAATAGTCAACATGAAGTATTATGCATGCATTAATGTTTGTAGAGTCACATTACTTTGTTAGTGCAGTCAGATTTAATAAATGTGAATTGGTTCACAAACTCAGTTTGTTATTCAAATTATTTAAAAAACCTTCATGCTGAGAGTCAATACTACATACACCATTTGCATCCCTTCCAGTTGGTGCTTACTTATATTTGAATAACCAAATGTACTAATAAGACAGACAGGTTGGATTGTAGATGGCAAAACTAATATGTATTATAAGTAGGTTTTCTCCATGTCAGTTTTTAGCTATTTCCTATGTTAGTCCATTTTTAGGCATTTTACAAAATAAACAACAGATGTGTACATACTCATGTAAATTAATATTCCTTACACTCACCCAGTATATTTTAAATGAAGGAGAAAAAACATCTCATATTGCAGTAACTTACAAATGCTAGAGACTTCCCTCTCTGTAACTCTGCCGATACAAAACAGCTCTCTTTAGAGCATACCCCTCAATACAACAGTAAAAGAAGCATTCCAGATTTAATAACCATACACCTTCTATGTTCATTTTGTATCGTGCTGTGCTATACTAGCATAGTTTAGTAGACAAGACACTGGACTGGGAGGCAAGAGACCTGGGCACTATTTTTGGCACTGCCATTGACTTCCAAATCATTTAAAACATCTGGTCAGTATTTCAAAAGTGACTTAAGATTTTGAATGCCTCACATTTGCAGTGTCTAACTGGGGAGACTTTAAAGCGACCTGATTTTTAGAGTGGAACACAGCAAATTCTGAAAATCTGGCTTTTTTAAGGTGTCTCACATTGCACACCCAAAAACTGAGGCATTCAAAATCACTGGTCACTAGCTCAAATCTTGAGCTTGGTGTCAGTTTCCCTATCTGTACCATGAAGATAACGTTTCTAATCAATTTTTGTAAAGTACTTGACACTTATGGATGAAGACTGCATGTTTCTTATTTAGGGAGCATTTTGTGGGGAAGACTTATTTCTTAGACATAGTTTTCCTATCATACAGCATTGTATACATCCTCATCCATGGAACCCAAAAGAGCTTTATGGAAAGGGAATACTGTACATCAGTTGCTTGGCTATTATACACTGGTTCTTTTTTTTAATCTTAGTGCAAGTTCTTTTTCTAATCTTAATCTTAAATCCCAAGCATAGTCTGGCAGTAATACTCTGGAATATTCACCTCGCTAACTAGGGTGACTGACTGGTGGATCTGGGAGCACTGGTAACATATGTGCCGCCTGCCCCCTTCCTTGGGTTGGGAGCAAGAAATGGGGGACTCAAGCTCCCATTAATTCCCTCTCCCTCCCAGTGGCCTGTAGTGTGTGGGGCGGGGGGGAAGGAATCAAAATATTTCCAACAGCATGTGGTTTCTGAGCTTGTCCTCCCCCCACTCAAATCCAACTGCAATCGGATTATTGAGGAAACATCAGACTAACTGACTGGCTCCCACCTGCAAGGGACAGAGGAAGGGAGGCAAGATTGTTTCTTCTCACTTCTAGCTTGTCAACATGAGTATCCACATTGAGGTTTTCACTTTGTCTTGATAGTAGTCCACTAAGGATGGCCCTTCAAAGTGAAGTAAAATGCCAACAAACTTGCCTGTACAGTAACAATAGTCATTCTCCCTAACCACAATGTGATTATAGAATCAGTAACTACCCATTATACTGAATGAGACCAGAGTTGTCTCAAAGGGGGGGTGTGTGGGTGTGTGTGTGTGTGTGTGAGAGAGAGAGAGAGAGAGAGAGAAAACGCAATTAAGAATTCCACAAGCTATGCTTGAATTTAAACAGAAAAGGAAAGGAGGGATAGCAATATGAGCATTAAGTCCTGTTAATACAAAATATTGCTATTCCTAGCAGACATGTATTTACACATGCAAATTACAGCCTGCTGAATTTCAAATCAATGAGCCAGTGGATGCCCAATGAGCAGCAATGACATGTTAGGAAAGATAAATAAAATTAAAAAGAACACTTGCCTGGTATCTTGCTGAGCCAGGGCTGTCACACTCCGTACTGAATGGGGAGATCTGAGACCCAGTGGAGGTGCATTAGAATTTTTACCACCATGCCATCATTTTACATTTCATCCCTATAGTCCATTTGATAGATGTCTTTTGTTTGAGGGTGAGTGACAGAAAGGAAGAAGGTATTGTTTACTGCTTTTAGGACATTAAAATGCCAATTATTTCCTTATAAATTTAAGATGCATAAACTTATAAACTGTCTGCATAAAATGTTCCCTGGAAGCACTTTCAAGGAGACCCTCTAGCCTCTGATTAGAAAAATGTAGGTTATAGGGATGGGGGGAAAAAGCTAATATTAGGGCTTGTCCACCCAGATACTTAGTGCACAGCAAGCCAGGGTGTGAACGTACTCTTTAGTGCTCTTCCACATATTGCTGCTTCAAGCAGTCATATATCAATATGCACTCTGGAGCTTTTAATGTTTGATTGCAGGCTTCACATGGATTGACAGCGCACAACAGGCTAGAGCACCTTAGAGCTGCACCTGGCTTGCCATGCACTGACAATCATAGAATCATAGTTTATTAGAGTTGGAAGGGACCTCAGGAGGTCATCTAGTCCAACCCCCTGCTCAAAGCAGGACTAACCTCAACTATATCATCCCAGCCAGGGCTTTGTCAAGCCTCATCTTAAAAACCTCTAAGGATGGAGATTCCACCACCTCCCTAGGTAACCCATTCCAGTGCTTCAACACCCTCCTAGTAAAAAACTTTTTCCTAATGTCCAACCTAGACCTCCCGTCCTGCAACTTGAAACCGTTGCTCCTTGTTCTGTCATCTGCCACCACCGAGAACAGCCTAGCCCCATCCTCTGTGGAACCCCCTTTCAGGTAGTTAAAGGCTGCTATAAAATCCCCCCTCACTCTTCTCTTTTGCAGACTAAACAAGCCCAGTTCCCTCAGCCTCTCCTCATAAGTCCTGTGCTCCAGCCCCCTAATCATTTTGGTTGCCCTCCGCTGGACTCTCTCCAACTTGTCCACATCCTTTTTGTAGTGGGAGGCCCAAAACTGGAGACAATATTTTAAATGCGGCCTCACCAACGCCGAATAGAGGGGAGTAATCACTTCCCGTGACCTGCTGGCAATGCCCCTCCTAATGCAGCCCAATATGCTATTAGCCTTCTTGACAACAGGGCACACTGCTGACTCATATCCAGCTTTTTATCCACTGTTACCCCCAGGTCCTTTTCTGCAGAGCTGCTGCCCAGCTCGTCGGTCCCCAGTCTATAGCTGTGCATGGGATTCTTCCTTCCTAAGTGGAGGACTCTGCACTTTTCTTTGTTGAACCTCATTAGATTTCTTTTGGCCCAATCCTCCAGTTTGTTTAGGTCCTTCTGTATCCTATCCCTACCTTGCAGGGTATCTACCACTCCCCCAGCTTAGTGTCGTCCGCAAACTTGCTGAGATGCAATCTACCGCATCCTCCAGATCATTAATGAAGATGTTGAATAAAACCGGACCCAGTACCGACCCTTGGGGAACTCTGCTTGTGACCAGTTGCCAGCTAGACATGGAGCCATTGATCACTACTCGTTGAGCCCTATGCTCTAGCCAGTTCTCTATCCATTTTATAGTCCATTCATCCAACCCATACTTCTTTAACTTGCTGATAAGAATACTGTGAGAGACAGTATCAAAAGCTTTGCTAAAGTCAAGGTATATCACATCCACCGCCTTCCCTACATCCACAGAGCCAGTCACCTCATCATAGAAAGCAATCAGGTTGGTCAGGCATGACTTTCCCTTGGTGAATCCGTGTTGACTGTTCCTGATCACCTTCCTCTCTTCCAAGTGCCTTAAAATGGATTCCTTAAGGCCTGCTCCATGATTTTTCCAGGGATTGAGGGAGGCTGACCGGTCTGTAGTTCCCTGGATCCTCTTTCCTCCCTTTTTTGAAGATGGGCACTATATTTCTTTTTTCCAGTCCTCAGGGACCTCTCCCTGTTGCCATGAGCTTTCAAAGATAATAGCCAATGGCTCTGAAATCACCTCAGCCAACTCCCTCAGCACCCTCGGGTGCATTGCATCTGGCCCCATGGACTTGTGTATGTCCAATCCTTCTAAATAGTCTTGGACCTGTTCCTTCAGCGCTGCGGGATGTTCGCCTCCTTCCCATTCTATGGCACCCAGTGAAGCAGTATGGGAGCTGATCTTGTCTGTGAAGACAGAGGCAAAAAAGGCATTGAGTACCTCAGCTTTCTCCACATCCTCCGTCACTAGGTTGCCTCCCTCATTCTCTAAGGGGCCCACACTTTCCCTAATCTTCCTCTTGTTGGCAACATGCCTGTAGAAACCCTTCTTGTTCCCCTTCACGTCCCTTGCTAGCTGCAACTCCAATTGTGCTTTGGCCTTCCTGATTTCATTCCTGCACATGTCGAGCAGTGTTTTTATAATCCTCCCTAGTCATCTGACCAACCTTCCACTTCTTGTAAGTTTCTTTTTTGCGTTTAAGTTCGCCAAGGACATCTTTGTTAAGCCAAGCTGGACGCCTGCCATATTTGCTATTCTTTCTGCACATTGGGATGGTTTGCTCTTGTGCCCTCAATAAGGTCTCTTTAAAATACAGCCAGCTCTCTTGGGTTCCTTTCCCCCTCACATTAGCCTCCCAGGGAATCCTGCCTATCAGTTCCCTGTGGGAGTCAAAGTCCGCTTTTCTGAAGTCCATGGTCCGTATCCTGCTGTTCTCCTTTCTTCCTTTTGTCAGGATCCTGAACTCGACCATCTCATGGTCACTGCTGCCTAGGTTGCCACCCACTTCTACTTCCCCTACCAAATCTTCCCTGTTTGTGAGCAGCAGGTCAAGAGAAGCATGGCCCCTAGTTGGTTGCTCCAGCACTTGCACCAGGAAATTGTCAGCGACACTCTCCAAAAACTTCCTGGATTGTTTCTGCTCTGCTGTATTGCTCTTCCAGCAGATGTCAGGGTGATTGAAGTCTTCCATGAGAATCAGGCCCTGTGAACTGGAAACTTTACCTAGTTGAGTAAAGAGAGCCTCATCCACCTCGTCCTCCTGGTCTGGTGGTCTGTAACAGACATCCACCACGACATCATGTTTATTGTTCTTGCTTCTAAGCTTAACCCAGAGACACTCAACTGACTTATCTCCAGTTTCATACTGGAGCTCAGAGCAGTCATAGTGCTCTCTTACATACAGTGCAACTCCTCCGCACTTTCGCCCCTGCCTGTCCTTCCTGAACAGTTTATACCCATCCATGACAGTGCTCCAATGTGAGAGCTATTCCACCAAGTCTCAGTTATTCCAATTATGTCGTAGTTTCTTGACTGTGCCAGGACTTCCAGTTCTTCCTGCTTGTTTCCCAGGCTTCTTGCATTTGTGTACAGGCACTGGAGATAAGTAGCCGATTGGCCTACTTTCACAGTATGAATCGGGAGGCCTCCCCTGCTGCACCCTCCTCCTTCTGCTTCCTTGGGTGTCCCTCTTCCCCACTTACCTTCGGGCTTAGGTCCCCGTCACAAAACTAGTTTAAAGCCCTCCTCACTAGGTTAGCCAGCCTGTCTGCGAAGATACTGTTCCCTGTATTCGTTAGATGAATCCCGTCTCTTCCTAGTAATCCTTCTTCCTGGAACAGCATTCCATGATCGAAGAATCCAAAGCTCTCTCTTCGACACCACCTGCGTAACCACGCATTTACTTCTCAATGCGATGGTCCCTACCTGGGCCTTTTCCCTGAACAGGGAGGATGGATGAGAACACCACTTGCACTTCAAACTCCAATCATAGATAGGATACGGATATGGATTATGTTTGTGTTTAGAAGTCCTATTTTATGGATAATATTGGGGATAGTCTTATTTTATAAATCTTATACTGGAAATAATATGAGTGAACATCATCCACACTAGGAGAAAAGTGTTTTTTACCATGTGTTAGCCAACTCCTAGTGTGGACATAGGGATTCACCTGCTAGCATGAGTGAAAACTATAATTGTCTGTCCACATTAGAATTTTAGCATGTGTTAGTTACCACATTTCAGCTTGGGGCTTGTCTGCAGTAACATTTAGTTCACAGCAAGCTGCAGGGTGAATCTACGCCATAGTAGCCTGCCACACACTGCCATATGGACCCTGCTGATGTGAATTAACAATTTGCTGATGTGCTTTGATCTACTCCTGTTTCACACCTCAGCTTACAGCAAACTAAATGTCCTGTAGACAAGCTCAAAGTGTGGACACATGCTAAAAGGGACAGAAGCCATGGAACTGCTTCTTGGTGAAAAGGAGAGTGCTACTTTAGCTGAGGTTTCTACAAGAGCAAGCTGGCTGTGTGCAGTTTGTGATGAACTCTGTTCCAGCAAACATATCCTGTGACCATCTTGTAAATACACAACATTAAGGAAATACCTGATTCCTGGGGCTGTCAATTAATCACAGTTAACTCAAGTGATTAATGCAAAACAAATGAACTAGATTTTAAAAATTAGTTGTGATTAATCGCAGTTTTAATCATACTGTTAAACAATAATAAAATACCAATTTAAATTTCAATTACAGCACAGAATATAAAGTGTGTAGTGCTCACTTTATATTGTTTTTATTACTAATACTTGCTTTGTAAAAAGATAAAATGAAGTGTTTTTCAATTCACCTCATACAAGTCCTGTAGTGCAATCTGTATATTGTGAAAGTGCAACTTACAAATGTAGAATTTTTTTACATAACTGTACTGAAAAATAAAACAACATGAAACTTAAGAGCCTTCAAGTCCATTCAGTCCTACTACTTGTTTAGCCAATCACTAAGACAAACAAGTTTGTTCACATTTATGGGAGCTAATTCTGCCCACTTTCCTGAGATCAGTAAGAACAAGTGTTCACATGGCACTGTTGTAGCTGGAGATTTGCAAGGTATTTATGTGCCAGATATGCTAAACGTTCATATGTTCCTTCATGCTTCCACTTCTTAAAATCTTTTTTACAGTGCAAATATTTATAATAAAAATAATAATTAGGGCTGGCAATTAATCACAATTACACATGTGATTAACTAAAAACTTTTTTTAATGAGCATTTATCGCACACCAGAGTGCCATGCTCGGCAGGGGGTGCCCCTCCTCCTACTGTCCTGGTCCACTACTAATCCCACCTCCAACCTCCCCTCCTCCCCCATGGAGCCCCATTGGCCAAGCTGCTCCGGACCAGGAGCTTGTCTCCTGTCCACTGTGCTGAGTGGGGATACGAGGCTGATGTTGGGGTGTCCTCTTCCACATGCCTGGGTACCCAGTTGCTGCTGAACTGGGGTTGGGGAGCAGCTGCTGCTGTTGGCTCAGGAGTGAGTGCTGCTGAAAGCGGCTGCTTCTGGCTGAAAAAGCATTCTGGCTCCCAAATGCTCTGCTTAAAAAGACAGCACTCCTCCAACCCAACACGCGCACACACTTCCCTCCAACACCAAAAATATTTAAATAAATGGTATTCTATTAATGTTTAACAGTGTGATTAAAACTGTGATTAATCGTGACTATTTTTTTAATCTCACGATTAATCAAGATTAATTTTTAATCATTTGACAGTCTTACTGATTTCTATTACCAATGTCTGCTCCAAACAGAAAATTGACTTTGCTAAACTCCAAAATCGGCTACTGCTTGGCAAAGGGGCAATTCCTCTGTAATCAGGGTTAGAAGCCTGCTCCTGACTCATCATTTTATTTTACTCTCTCCTTACACTGGCAAAATGCATTGGTCTTCAGTGGGAATTTCCCAAAGTGAAATTTGTGGGGTGTGTGTTTGTGGGGTGTGTGTTTAAATATGTATATACACACACACACTTTATCTTCCATAAACTATTAAAAATTCTCTCATACTAATACTGAAGGATGTTAATGAAAGAATAAGAAGCTGTATTTTAGGAGATTAAAATTCTGTTAATTTCTGTATGCATTTAAGATTAATAAACTACTAATTAGGATATGCAAATGAGGACTCTGAATTCCATTATAAACATTCACTAGTACTTTATCCATAAATCACATTCAGTTAATGTATTTTTGTTACGTAATTGGGGAATAACTGACTTATGAGCCAGGCCAATTAGGTCTAATTTACATGTGTGTGGAATTTTGTAATAAAGTATTATGAACCTAATATGCAAGTAAGAAGAAACTAATTATTTCATGTATTTGCTTTAGTAGGATGAAAGAATATTGAACTTGGTCTTAAAACAATTACTGCTACATGCTTGAGGTGGAAGTAATAACGAAAAGAGTTTAGAAATCCTAACTTTTTTCCTTAAAATACTGTGTGTAGGAATTATTTGTTAAAACTCTTGTAATTTGTATGACACAGATCTGCAATTTGCTATGTCTTGAGAGCCAAATTCTGTACCTCCAGGGGCATCCATGCTTACTGTGATGCAAAACAGCCTTGCTGGGAGGAAGACTAGGTTGCTATGGAGGACAAAAAACAATTTCCAGCAAAGTGGCATGGCCAGGAGTTACTGAGGCACTCAACAGCAAACATTGGGGAGAAGGTGCTCTCATGCAAATGAGCTCCATACCTTGCAGCAGCTTTGAGAATGTGGAGATTTTAGTATCTCCTCAACCTGGGTGTTCTGTTTGCAACAGTTCCTATGGCCTTCAGGCTGAATAATACTCCTACATGAGTCTAGTGGGGAAACTGATAGGCTAAATGTTTTTAATGTTAACTTAAGGAAGTATAAATGGAGGGGCAGGAATTAAGAACCTTATCTTCATTGCATAGAGTCTTGCTGTGGAGGCAGCAATTAGCAGTCATATGAGGAGTCTTCCTCAGTTTTCAATATCATTCCCCCCATTCCCTGCACAATGGAAAAGTCAGTCCTTTGGAATTAATGGAGTTCCTCTTGCTTTACACTGGTGCGAAATCAGAATCAGTCCCATAGCCTTCATTCTGGAAAGCCTTTGTGATGCTGAGCCACGGAGGAGTGTAATCATGGGGAGCTGCACAGTGCCTGTTTCAGCATCACATGGTTACTCCTGAAGATGTTCTTACACTTTCTGATAGGAAACCTCGGATGGGTGCCCAGTATGCTCTATATTTTTTAAGCTATTGGTTAAAGGAATTATCTATCAGTTATCTTTTGTTTAATATTTCATAATAAGGTTATAATTCAAACCAGTATGGTGGTGGTGACAGCTTTACAAACTTTAGGTAGGACTCATTTCCATCCAGTTCCTCTCCCATGATCCATTACTCACACCAAAGCATGACCTCCAATGATCAAACATTATCTATATGCAAATGCATGAAGTACGGGAAATAAACTGTAAGAACTGAAAATATTAGTGTATAATTTAAATTATGACTTAATTGGCATCACAAAGATCAGGTGGGATAAGTCTCATGACTGGAATATTGATATAGAGAGATATAACTTGATTAGGAAGGACAGGCAGGATGAAAAGGGAGGAGGTGTTGTATTATACATTAAGAATATATACACTTCTTCTAAGGTCCAGAAGGAGGTGGGAGGCAGACCAGTTGAAAGTCTTTGGGTGATGATAAAAAATAGGGGTTTTGTCAATATAGGCGTCTACTATAGACCACCAAATCAGGAAGAGGAGGTCGATGAAGCATTTCTAGAACAAATAATGAGGAGACTTTAACTACCCAGACATATGTTGGAAAAATAGCATGGCAAAATGCATAATTTCCAATAAGTTCTAGGAATGTATTGGGGACAACTTTTTGTTTCAGAAAGTGAAAGAAGTAACCGGGGAACAGCTGATTAGAAAGAAAGATAGAAAAATAGGAAGAGGCCAGTATAGCTCCATCAGGAGTTCTTTAATAAACTGAACATCAAAAGGAATCCTACAAAGAGTGGAAACATAGACAAATTGCTAAGGGGGAGTACTAAAGAATACCACAGGCATATAAGGAAAAAATCAAAAAGGCTAACACACAAAATGAGTTACACCTAACAAGAGAGAGAAAAGGCAATTAGAAGATGTTCTTTAAATACATTAGGAGCAAGAGAAAGATAAAGGAAAGTATAGGTCTTCCACTTAGCAGCAAAGGAGAGTTTATAACATATGACATCAGGAAGACTGAGGTATTTAATGTCTATTTTGTGTCAATCTTCGCCAAATATTCAATACAATTAATAGTAACAATAAAGGGAAAGGAATGCAAACCAGAATAGTGAAAAAACAGGTTAAGGATATTTTATATAAGTTAGATGTATTCAAGTTGGCAGAACCTGATAAAATTCCTCCTAGGGTACGTAAGGAAATAACTGAAGCAAACTCAGAACACTTAGCAATTATCTTTGAGAACTCCTGGAGGATGGGTGAGGTTCCACTGGACTGGAGAAGGAAAAATATAGTACATAAGATTAAAAAGAGGAACTAAGTGACCCTGGGGAATTATAGACCAGTCAGCCTAACTTTGATACCTGGAAAGATACTAAAATAAATTATTAAACAATCAGTTTGTTAGCGCTTAGAGGATAATAGGATTTTAAGGAATAGCCACCCTGAATTTCTCATGAACAAATTATGCCAAACCAATCTAATTTCCTTCTTTGACAGGTTACTGGCCTAGTGGATGGGGAGAAACAGTAGTTGTGATATACCTTGATTTTAGTAAGGCTTTTGACACAGTCCATCATGACAGTCTCATAAGTAAACTAGTAAAATGTGATCTAGATGAAATTACTATATGGTGATGAGCAGCTGGTTGAAAGACCATACTCAAAGAGTGGTTATCAATGATTCACCATCAAACTGAGAAGGCATATCTAGTGGGTCCTACAGGGGTCAGTCATGGATCTTGTACTATTCAATATTTTTATTAAAATCTTGGATAATGAAGTAGAGAGTATGCTTATAACATTTCCTGATGACAACAAGGTGGAAGGAGTTGCAAGCACTGTGGAGGATAGGATTAGAATTCAAAATGACCTTGACAAATTAAAGAATTGGTCTGAATTCAGTAAGCTGAAAATCAGTTAAAGACAAGTGCAAAGTACTTCATATAGGAAGGAAAAATCAAATGCCCAGAAAAATGGGGATTAACTGGCCAGATGGTAGTAAAAGTTATGGAATTACCGTCACTGGAGGTTTTTAAGAACAGGTTGGAAAAACATCTGTCAGGAATGATCTAGGTTTACTTGGTCTTGCCTTAGCACAGGTAACTTCTCAAGGTCCCTTCCAGCCCTAACAGTCTCCTCCAAACTTTTTCAGCTGTTATGCAGAATTTGCCCCTTTGAGTGACAAGGAGCAGGTTCCTTACCAAGTCCACAGAGGATCTCAGGAATCTGCTAGAGACCAAAGGTATTCAAGTAGTTCTCTGTCAGTTCTGAGGCCTTATGTAGCACAGTTCCCTTGGAGCTACATTGCCAGGGGTTATTTCCACCAGGGGTTTCCCCCAAGAACAGTTCATAAAGAGGGACCCCCCTGCTCACTTTGGTTTCTGATGGATACCAGGAGAAGCAGTGCACCTGCTGTTGCTACTACTGAGACCTGCCACTCCTGCCCCCTATTCATATGCGGGATTCAGGGTAATGGAGGATCATGCCATGTGGTGATTGACTCTCTAGGGTACAAAATGATATCTCTCTAGGGGAAGTGATCCTGATTTATCCTGTTTGGAAGAAGATGTTATAGAAATTAAAGTGGATTTAAAAAAAAAAAAAAAGCTCATAGCAGGTATTTCCATGACATATTTGAAGGCTGCAGTAGTACATTGGATGTTTTTCTGAAATGTCTTAGCCCAATTTAAATCTCATCCGGTTAAATCAAATAGCTTTAACTCACGATTAATATTTTAAATAAATTTTTCAATTTGTATTTTTAAAAGTATCAGGCAACATATTTATCAGTAAGTAATGTAATAAATTATATAAAACATTTTAATAATTGATATAAGAGAATGAAAAGGAATTGTTTGGACAAATTTTCAGCTAGTTCTTTTATACATCTGGTATGTGTTATCCTTTGGTCCTTAAATGTTAAATCATTAGGATGATCTTATTATTCTTCCATTATTTCAAACCACCAACATCTTTAAAGAATGTGACAGGGACAATTTATCAATGAATTAGCTATTTTTTGAAAGACTAACCAAGATGGCCATCTTTTACTTACATCAGTGAGCACTGCTTATAGAGACATTTTTATCTTGCTGTCTTTTAGCCCATAATTTTGTCCAATAAGAAGTTTACTGTAGTACCTTGCAGCGGTCTCATTTAAATATTTTTACTATTTAGAAAGCTTTATTGTTTTGAGAGAGATTTCATAGGTAAATAACTCAGAATACCTGCAGAACCAATAACATCTCTCTGAATGCTAAAACCTTTATAAGGGCAACGTTGGCATCTATTCCTGCAAGTTTAAAAATTAGAATTAGAGATGGCCTAAAACTTGAATCATTTATATGAATCCCCTTCATCATCTTCCATTAGTAAAAACCGAGTGCAAAATCCTGGCTCCATTAGAGTCAAAGGCTAAACTCCAACTGACTTCACCAAGGCCAGGATTTCACCCCAAGGGTCTGGCTAACATGGTATCTGGATCTAACCTATTCCTAACCAATCTACTTGCAAAACAAAAACCAACATGAAAAGGTTTTCAAAATCACATCAATGTTTTCTCTTCTCTAGAAAACATAGTCAGGTTTTCCATGGCCACCATGGTTATGATATGAAATAAAGCTAGTTAAGAAATCCAAATACCCAAGTGCAGATGCTCATCTGTGTTTCAAACTTATGAGACTGATGGAAAAAGTTCCCAATTGGGTTTGTTGATCATATGCTTTAGCAGAGATATCTTTGAATGCCACAAATTAAATGCTTGACCAAATATTTTACTCTTGGAATAAAGAAGACAGATTTGAGAGAGGTGGTTGCCAAGACTTGTACTTCCACTAGATTTAAAATGGCAGAGCTCCTGTTCCAGCAGGATGTCATCTTGTGGCTTTTCAGGTTTTAAGAGCCTCAAGTTGAAGGTGAGTAGTTTTGAAATAACTCTTAAAATATCTGGGGCGACTTTTTCAAATAAGTGGGAGACATAGAAACACAGCTTCACTTTCTGTATATTGCACTCTAAGTCATTTCAAATTGTACAATATCATTGAATCAATTATACTTTGTTTTTGTCTGGGGAAGTATTGGTATGTCCATTTGCTTTACGAGCTGGTTTGTGGGGCACTCTGGTTAAAGTTGGATGTCTTCATGCACATAAGAACTTGGGAACCTGAGGGGAAAGACCCTTCCAGAAGGGGAAGATAGAACTGGACATTTGGTTCGGCACTACCATGCCCGGTGATGCTGTCAGAGGTCAAGAGCTTCCTCTGGCAAGGAGGCCAGGAAGGGCCCCTGACTGAGCAGAGTCCAGACATTGTCAAGGGGCACAGGGAAGTAACCCAGAGAAGCTAGCACCTTTCCTGAAGCCACAGCCCGAGGCTGCTACTTGTAGGGCCCTGGTTTAGGGCCTGGACTTGAGGGTGGGACCGGGACCCTCCCACCCCGTACCAGCCATTCACTGGAGGGGCAAGAGCCCCAGCGAAGAGGCAAGGACCTGTGAGAACCAGAGACAGGACTTGGACCCAGCAGGGAGCAGCCATCTTAGAAAGGCTGTATTACCCTCTCCCACAACTAGAGTATGGAAGAACCCTAAGGTGTGAAGCAATTCCCTGACATACTGCTAGAGGGAAGCACTGGACCCACCAAAGTAAAGGAAGAGATTTGTCACAATATGTACATTCATAAGTATTACACATCATCTGCTCTATTATGGGCTTGTGATATTTTATTGGGACATCCAGAGCCGTAGGTCATCACGTTGCCTTCCTGCCTCAGCATGAGAGAGATTTACTGGTGTTCCGCTGGGCTCCTGGTTGCCCCAGTCTGTTAGCCATTCCAGACAAACTTTTCAGAACTCTGCCAGCCCTTATTTTGCTTTGCATGTTAACCCTTGGTGTACCTCAGTTCCCAAATTTCCCATAAGTTTCACCCTGTAGTGTTCAGTTCCTCGTAATTATTGTCAGTATTCAGTAACAAGTCCACAGTCCCAAAGAGGAAATAAACACACCAGCTTATTTGATTGAACTGAAAAGCAACACACTACTTATGATCATAGTACTGAGATGACTTTATAGTAAAAAAAGAATAGGTTTATTAACAAATAACAGAGATTCACAGATTCAAGTGAGTATTGAGTAAGAATAATGGAAACAGTGATGATTGCAAATAAAATGACAGTATATTTTCTAAGAGGCTAATCATAACTTTTAACAGTCTAAAACCTTTATCTAAGACAGTTTCTCATCACAACAATCTCTCAGTATCACCAGCCCTGAGAGCCAGGATCCAACTTTCATAGATTCAAAAAGCACTGTGTTTTTTGCTCCCTCAGTAATGGATAACCAAGGGGTTCTTTTTCATTCTTCTTATAGTCCAGCAAACTTTTCTCATCCTCCTTTTAACTTGTTCTTCCTGTTTACCTCAGAAGCAGATAAACTCCCATTGTATTTGGCTTATCCTGCTTAACTTTCATCAGAGATCTAGGCAGACATATAAATCAACATTCCTTTGTCTGGGAGAAGCGTGTTTTATCAACCTTGCCTGGTTACATTGTTTTAGTACATACATACAACTTCTTGATGAACATCCATACATGCATCTTACAATGCTTATGATGACCATATGATACCTCACACAACATTCTTTATAAATAAATACTATGACTGCAATGTGTTAAGTGTAGTGAGTTTGTCAAGCCTGAGAGGAGGAGTTGTTACATGACAGTGAACCCTTTGACAGTTGGCATTGAGGGTCTCTCAGGGTGACAGTGCTATTTTGTACATCCACTCTGTTATGGAGTAGCTCTGTAACATATTGATTCTGCACTGGTGGGTTTTACTTGCTGGCACACTACGCTGCTGTGTTAGTATTATGTGTAGAAGAAAGATTAAATTTTGTCCAGTGTATTCCTAGGAGGAGCCTCAGTGTAGGAAAACACAATTTCATTTTATTTATTTATTTATTTATTTACATCTGTGAGCTGCCAAGAAGGCCCTTAATAGAGCTTCTTTGGTTTTTCTTCTATTACATATACAATACCTTGGAGATGCGTTTTGAGCACGATGAGGTAAACCCAGCATTTTTCACTTAAGTTTAGATATTTTAAAATAGGGTATGCTGAAGCTTAATATTTTTCTCTTGCCTTTGCCCTCACAATATTAGCCCCTCGAGGAAAATGTGTAATCCAGGTGTGAAGAAAAGTAAACTTCCTTGGTAGACATATACTGAATCAGAGACCTGCCAAACTACAATAATTTGTTCTGAATGGGTTTTACCACTTTTAGTACCACCCCAATCAATTCTGTGACATAACCAATTATGTTATAATGCAGCATATAAAAAGTTGGAGTTTAATTGCAAATTTGTAGCAAACTTCATAGCAGTTGTTGGTTTTACTCATTCACCTGGGTTGTGGCTTGATTCATGCTCTCTGAAATGCCTACATTCAGGAATAACCTTGGGATTCCTGCATCCCTGAGCTTTATCTCTTGTGTATCATAAAGATGGCACATGTATGTGTCAGTGGAAAGTGAGGTATATGGGCTAAGCCCCAGTGTTAGAGGTAGGGGATGGTAAAAAAACAGTAAGGTCTACCAACAAGTGTAATGTTGTCACATTCAGGTGGATGCAAAAAGAAGCTGGTATTTAATAATGCAAAATTTGCAAGATCAGTCGCAAGTCTGAGTCAGTGTGGGTGGGCAGGGTAGAAAATGTGAGAGAGAGAGGGCAGATTTGTTGGCCAGTACACTCAGCAAATGCCAATTACAGAATAGCTCACAAACACAGCACTGGTAGCAGCAATGCAAATAATCAAAAGACTCCAAGATAGAAAGAGAAAAGACAACAAGAGAAAAACTCTGTCAGCTGTTCATGTCACCATATAAAGAATCTTATAGAAGAGCACAGTGGTTAAAAATGATCATAGTAATAATCAGGCGTGGTTATCAGGATGTGGAGCCTCATCTCCCCAGGTCGTATTCTGTGAGCTCCCAAGTGCATAGATGTTTCATGTAAGTTTTTTGGTTCAGGGACCATCTTTTTGTTCAGTGCCTAGCACAGTAGAAGTCATGAACTATGCTTCTAGGCACTACTGCAATAATAATAATAAATTAATTAGTAAATGCCCTCTGCTATATTGTGGGGTGCAACTCAATCCATCTGTGCAAGCACTTTCTGGTGCATAGTAGTTTAGAGCCATGGCCCTGTCTTTGCCTTGACACCTCCCCATCTCTACCCCCCCAGGGAAGTAGGAATTCATAGCCCCTGTACTTCTCTGAGAACAAAAATTACAATTTCACCTGGTCTTTCTGCTGATTGCACAAGGGTGGTGAAAGACTTCTTATGTCATCACCATACATTCATGTAAGGGTAAGGAAGACTATGGCCCATTATATTAAATATATTAAAATATTTTGCATTTAAATAGACTACTAGGAGTGCCTTAGACATCTCTACCAGATAAATATTTATATATATATATATATATATATATATATATATATATATGATGAATATATGCAAAATATATTGTCATTATTGGAAATATATTTTCAATACTGTATTATACAAAAATGTGTCTACAATATGTAAATTATGCAGCATATACTGAATATATATATATATATATACACACACACATGATACTTTATAGCCATATGTTTTGTAAAATATACTGGTGTATATTTATAAACCTGAAGGAAAAATATTTCTGACATAACTAATTTCAGTATGATATATTGCCAATGCAGTATATTGTCAATATATTTACTTAATTACAGAGACACACAAAACTATGTTAAAAAATTAAGGTTGCTAAGTCAATCACTTAAAAGTTAGGAAAAGCCAGAATTAAGGCTGCCTGTGCAAACTTAATTCAGTCCCTTTGTATGGACATATTATGGTAGTTTTTAATTACACTATCAAAATGGGCAAAACCTGAGGAAATAATCTGCACTTGTATTTAGTCCAATTCAAGTACAATGAGATTAAATTCACACTCCAGTGCCTTGGGTTCTTTTTGATTAAATAAAATGTTGTTATAGATTCATAGATTCCAAGGCCACAAGGGACCAGTGTGATAATTGTGTAAAGCACCAATCGAGTTCTGTAAAACTATATAATAGTAGTCCTGGGCCCTGCCCTCAGGATACTTGCACTAAAAAACAGACAATAAAATTGAGGCACATGGGAGCATATATTCAACTGGTGTAAATTGTCATAGCTCAGTGGTGGTCAGGAAATTATTTTAACACAAAGAAGTGCAGGAAAGTTTTTTGATCACAAGGATACAGCATCTTCTTGCTTGATAGGTTAAAGCTGATAGACTGCCAGATGTGTTTTAAGGAAAAAATTCAGTAAGGGCAGGGAAGCATTTTGATGCATTAAGCAAGGAAGGAATTTTTCAGACATGGGGGTAATAAGTGGGTATGTACTTTGAGGTGACAGAAGCTTTGTTCATTTATTAAAAAGCCAGTTTTTTGTAAGCAGAGTCCCAATGAGAGAGAATAAAAGGCTTAGAACTTGTATTCCTATCTCATAGTGAGACATGTGACTATGAACCCAGCTCATAGTCCATTGTCTATTGCTGCCTGGAGACTTTTTTTCAGGTTGCTCTGTGCTTTGAATGTTGTATTGAATCAGTATGTAAGATCACAAGCCAGCGAGCCTTCGTAAATGATTAAATGTACACTTTGGAATTTTTTGTATCAGAAGAATGGAAATATTTTCCTTGTTGAATTGACTCTAGTTAGTTCATCCTTTTTGTGTGTTTCAGTGGAGGATATAGTTTGAGGCCTTCTTCATGCAGCGCCAGTATGCTGTCTGGTCTACCATGGGATCATTGAAATCAATCTGCAAAGCCGTAAACCTCTAACTTCATGAAGCTTCAAAATCAAATTGAATAGTAACTTTTGACTGAAGTTACCATGGTTCCTAATCACACCTCTGTATGACCTGCAGTCCCTTTTTAGGCCTTGCTCCTGGCTAATAATAATAGTAATCTTTAGTATTTTATCATGTAATGTCATTATTATATTCATTGCCTAGCACAATGTGGCTTTCCCCCTTTCTTGGCACAATGTATACAAATAATTAATAATAGTAACAGCAACCCGGGAGACCTCCCATGGAATACATAGAGAAGGTCTCATTGCCTGAAATTCATGCGCAATTCTGAGCGCACAGTAAGGCTTTCTTTGGTTTTGCTAAAGGAAAACACACTGTGTCGGAAACAAAAATGCAACTTTTGAGGTAAACATGAAGAATCATTTCTACTTACATGGTGTTTTTCACCATTGGCGCTCATGAAGCATGCACCATCCTATTTTGGACATTTTCACAACTTTCTCTGAGCAGGTATCTCATTTTGGCAACTCACATGAGTGGAGCTTATTCTGTGGGCAGAGCTTGGAAAAATACCATCACCTTTTTTCCCCCAATTCTACCCTTGCTAAAGACAATGTTAGTGAAATAGTTGTTCAGTCAGTTAAATCCATTAGAAAACCAGTGGGATCCTGAAGTTCTTGAGAGATCTTAAGTCTTCCTTCTGTTATATTCATACTGGAGTTGCATTTACAATTTTAGAAGTATGAAGACATCTGTATTTTCTTCATTGAACCTTAGCAGTGTCAAGGCTTATTGGAAATTTGAGGCCAAAAATGGTTATTTTGCATCACTGAAGAGGACTTCTATGCATTAATTATTCTTGAACCACTTGAGCATATGACATTGAAGACAGCTGCTGTGGAAAGCAGGCTCTGGGTTGACAATTTCTATTTATGATGTCATGCCATGAGGTTATGTGAATAAACCACTAGTGACAATCAATTTTATTTCTCAACAACAGATCATTTGAGAACACTGGCTTAAGAAGGAGGTTTACTTAAATAGAAAAAAAAATCCCATTAAAATAAATTGCCTTTTGTCCTCTCTGTAAGGAAGTAAACAGTACAGAGCTTATTAATTAATTTTGGGAGAAAAGGAAAACTAGATATAGCACATGATTAACATATGCTGACTTTGCCTCACTAAAGTGCTAGCTCATAAGTCCAGTGCTGCTGTCACAGACCAAATGAGCTTATTTGTCTTACTTTAGTCTCTGGAGGACAGTTGCCAACATCACAGAGCCACTGTGTGCAGTCATATTAGCATAGATATGTACACATACCATCAAAGAAGTCTACATAGCTTAACTTTGAAAAGTTTTAAGGGGAACCAGATTAATAAGATGATTACTATCTGGATGATGAATTACTGTATCAGGTTGTACCGCAGGATTCTAAATATTATATACATGAAATGTGTGTTGCTTGATACCAAGCAACAGAATTACCCTATTCTACAGCACTATGAGCTCTATTCTGCCTTCAATAATATCGGTGTAACTCCCACTGAAACCATGCTATTGAGGATAAAGACTGGTCTATCTTAACAAGATGTTTAAAGTGAGATACAAATAAAACAGCACTTATGCATGCTGGGAGAGTGTCTCTGAACTCATACTCCATACAGCAACCCTCTTTGCTCCAATCCTTCACTAAGGGACAGTTTGTTCATGGATATACAATGGTGGTAAAGGGTGTCAGATGCTTCTCATCTCCTTGTGACTCCAGTACATTTGAAGTCGATGAACTTTGAGAATGTCAAAGACTCTGCACTGCAGCCAGTGCTAGGCTGTGTAAAGCAGGTGAGGAGATTATGGAACCAATGCCCAGAGCACCACTCCACCCAAGAGATCAGCTGACAACTCTTAAATCAGAGCACACGCAGCAACCACTCCCTGTCTGTTTCCCAGCTGGTGTGCCACTGCTCCACTGAGTCTTCAACACCTTCTAGGTTGCAAAGACTTGGGCCTCCAGCTAGGTCACTTACAATTCTACCCTTTCTGGGGCACTCAAAGTCCAAAATAAGCATGAAATAACAAACTCTTCCCATTCTTCCATGAGATCCGCCAGCCTTCTCTCCCACAGTGAGAGCCTCACATCTGTTCTCTCTGCCTGAGCAGGGCTCGTCTTTCTTTGACGCTCTCTCTCTCTCTGAAAGCCTGCCTTTTGCTCCAGGTGTCTATTTGGGCTAATTGGGCCTTCAGTAATCCATTAACCCTTTCTGCCTTGTGTGGAGTCTTGTGTGCTCTGTTTAAGAATGCTGCAGCAAATGCATTGGGAGCTTCAGGAACCAATGTACCAACTGTAGGCAAAATTATTGCTGAGCTGCAGTATCCCCAGAGAACAACTGAGAAAGAGAAGAGAAACACTTTTTTGCAGTCGTTGGCAGAAATTGGCCACTGCTGGAAGTAGGACACCAAACTTGATGGATCAGTAGTCTGTTCTTGTAGGTAAATCCTGTGATTCTACCACAAGACTGCTCCTAACTTTGTTTTACTTAGACACTATTATAGCATATTATGTTGTTCTTTCTGTTGCGTTCCCAACATTGACCCTCTTGTCAAAAAACGTTATGATCTAATAATAAACTTTGTAGGTTTTATTCATGTTTTCATCATATGTTTCTTTTCTTTAGGTAACTGTAACCTCCTTATTTACTCTGATGGAAACTAGCAGAAAGAGCTGCCAATTAACTAAGGGTGTAAAATGCAGTACAATGGGGCAACTGAGGGAGAGGTTAAGGGATGAAGTGCAGGAAAACTGCAGGACATAATACAGGAGCAACTAAGTGTATTTATTGCCCACATTTTTCAATTCCTTTATTATATCCTTTAAGCAATCCATGGTTTTGTAAAATACATGCAGTCAGAAAACAAATGCTACATGTGACTGAAACAATTAGGTTGAAACCTTTTATTATCTAAACATACATGAGAGGAAGCTTGGCCTTCTGCTTAAGACACTGGACTGGGTCTCCAAGGAATTCAGTTCAGTTCCAGATCTTCTAAAAACTTCTTGTGTGACCTCTAGAAGGTCATTTAATTCTCTGTGCATTAGTTTCTTGTCTGTAGAAATTGAGGATAACAACATTGCCTCCCTTCCAAACTTTGTCTGCCTTGTGTATTTAGATTGTGAGCTCTTGCTGTCTCTCACTTTGTGTTTGTATAGTGTCTACCACCAGAGGACCCTGATCTTGGGTGGAATTCATAGGTGCTACAGTGATATGAATAAAAAATAACAGCATTAGCCATATGTTACTTTGTACTGCATTTGGGTTATTTTGCACCTTTGTTCTCCATACTTTAGTTCAGATAACTGGCTGTCCAACTTGTACAGTTTTTTAATGCTATAACGATACCTCTTATCTAAATAGTTTCTACCAAATGGGGAAAATTACTCCTTCATGTAAATGGGCACAACTCCACTGAAACCAATGCCATGATGCCCCTTTATGTAACCTGTGAATTTCTAAAGATGTAACTATCCAAATTGTAAAGGACATTGATTTGCAAATGCTACCACGAATAAAAGTAACAAATTCATTTCTCTCTGATTCCTGGGTAAGATTCCTGGAGCTGTACTGTTCACAAATATTCAGGCAACAGGTTGGTATTTGAGAAAATATTCACAAATGCCTGAAGTATCACAAATTTTAGCATGAATAAATATTTCTCCCCGAAGTGCAGTATTCACTTGTTTTATGTTTACACAGTTTGTTACCTAATCAGAGGTAGAATCAATCCAACGTAACATGAGTGAACAATTTTACAAAACAATATGGCTTAGTGAGCTAGGAAGGGGAGGGGATGGGAACATCGAATTCAACAAAACTCAACTTCTGAAAATCAGGAAGTAAAGAGAGAGGTAAATGCCTGTGCAACTGTAACTCTTCCCTCTTTGAGTGATGCCCCAATATGCTCATAACACATACTCCCACTCTGCCTTTTCACTGTAATGGGCAGGGGTTACTTGCACTCGTCCTGTGCTCAAACACTGAACCTATGCCCCTGACAGAATATCACACTTGTAAAATTTAACAACCATTTCATAACCTTTTACTGTCTGTTTACACTTACACACAATATACCACCTTTCCCCTACCTTTCATTAAATCCATAGACTGCTCTCATGTCCCACCTCACTAGTGACTATACTCTTGGCACGATGACCCCAGTGCCCCTGCTGCTGACAAACCCTACACAATTCTCTGTTGAAATGATACAGACTGCAGCCCAAAGTACACCTTCACTTCTTTCCTTTGAAAACATACATGGGGGACATAGACTGAGATCTACTCATATCACAGTCACCTTTCTATGATGCTCTATCATAGCTCTTCCACGCTGCTCCAATTGATTCCTTCTCCATTCAGTACAGCTACACCTTACACAGTGAATGCAGCTGCAGTGCGTGCAGATAATTCCCAGAAGCTATTGCCGGATCTGGGGGACGGGAGGGACAGAATTAAGTTGCATGGGCGTTTACCTTAACTCTGTATTTCCAGGTTTTTAGAAGTTTACTCAAAATGAAATGGCAAAAATGTTCATGAAAAATTTTAACAGGAAAAAAGTTCCCCAATTGTACACAGCTCTGGTATATACATGCATAGAAAATACACATTTATCTGTGCATGGTATTTAGGTTTTATCAGCAAGAGTTAGGGATTAGGTGGGCTATCCTGAATGAATATCAATCAAAACTTTATATCCCATCATTATGAATTTTGTCTTTTTACAGAAAAGCTATTAATTGTTTGAATTCTCAAAATGTTGATTGGTATGTTTTTAGTCTTGTTTCTTTCTGTGATTAATTTTTTTATGGATTTTCATAAAGAAACAGTCAATGAAAAGAACAAAATAAATGGCTGTACAGCATGTATATATTTCTGAATACAGCATGTTTCACTAGATGTCCTAAAATTATGTAGTTTGACTGTTTATCTAAGCTGCAAGATCAAACAATACAATCTTGCCACTTTTAAAGTCAGGGTGCTTTATTACGTCTCCAGCTCTGCAGGACTCCAAGGGAAGGAAAATTATAACCCATATTTCAGAAACCTCTGAAAAAATTATCCAAAATGTTTTTTTCTTGATATCAGAGAGTTGTGCTTTTAAAATCTGATATCTTGAGACTTTCCAGGGCTAGAAATAAAAAGCTTTATAATGACTTGGAAAGGAAAAGGCTTGTTTCCTGTCTAGCAGCATTAGGCATTAATGCTGATGTTTGTCAAGATACCGGTTGCGGAACTGCTTGTATATCTGTAACTCAGTTTTGCCCATTATGCAACCTATATCAGTGTAATTTTGTGAGGAAGTTTTACATTTTTGGTAAAGAGAAATATTTTATAAGGATAGACTTTTTTAAAAAAATTAAATTTTTATTTTTAAGAAACATGCTATTTGAAAATTGCTGAGCTTTCTGGAATATGAGAAGTAGTCACACAAACGGAGGATTACTGAGTAGAGATCTGATGAAGTAGTCAAATGGGATGATAAATGCAGTTAAATCATAACCACATGTCTATTTCAGAATCCCATATGTATGCATTTCTGTAATATTTACCGCACCTGATGCTCTACTCCATTATAGTGGCTTTATGTCAAGCTAACTCCATTGGCTACTATGGAGGTAATCCAATACATAAAACATCCATAGACAGAGAAAGGCCAACATTTTCAAACTTGGGTGCCAAAAATTTAAGCACATTATTCAGCTGCACACAACATGGGTTAAGAGGCCTCAATTTCAAAAGTTCTGAGCACCTACATCTCAGACTTATACCTGTGGGAGTTGCAGATGCTCAGCACCTTTGAAAATGAGGTTCCTCTTATTTAGGTGCCTAAATGTGAATTATTTATGTCCCTGTTTTTATGTAGCCAGGTTTGAAAATGTTGACCTCTCTAGAGAATCCAAAACACTTATGCATGAGTCTAATAAGTGGAATGAAGAAAGTAGAGGAACTAGATTAGAAATGCTTGGATGGAACAATGCCACTATCTTGGACATCATGAAAATGGATGGAAGATCAGATATAATAATGGAGGCCATTTATAACATATAATAATGGAGGCCATTTATAACAAACATGACCAGGGCCCAGGCTGGATATGGATGTGGGAGGGGGCCCGTGTTACAAGTTTGTACTTGGCCCAAAAAAATTATGCTTGGGCCCTGACCAGGAGTCAAAAGAAAGGAAGTAGAAGTTGCCTTGTTTGTCAAAGAAACAAAGGTGGGTAATACTTAAGGAACTAAAGCTAGAATATAATCTTTATAGGTAGAAATTGGAACTGCATTAAGAAAAGATTCTCTTTAGGAATGTGCTATAGACCGCCAGTTCAGAGATGACCAGGAGAGTTTATGGGTGAAGTCTTGGTCCTATTGAAATCAATGAGAGTTTTGCCATCGAGTTTAGTGAGACCAGGATTTCACCTTATCTGATCATCTTACTCCTTAGTTATAAGTATATCATCATAAGGAAATGAGTCTGTTGTTATGTCTGTTAGCATGGTAAACTACTGCTTCCTTACATGCAGGAGGGAACCATACAGAAATGGATGTTTACACAGTGAATTAATAATATACTTTAGCAAAACCAGTGGAATTGTAGAAGCTTTGAGAAGTTAGAGCTGAAGGTAGCAGTTTGACCAGATTTCATGCAATAAAAATTCTCCTGAAGTTAGCATTAGAAGCATCCACTTTCCTCACCTGTTTTTTTTTCCTCCAGGAGTATATGATGAGGATTAATGCTGTTGCTTATACATTTTCAGCGTTACATTAATTTCTGTTATGAGATGCATCACATAAACAAGAGCTGATCCTTGAGGCTGACATTAATAGGAGTTCTCCTTGAGTAAGGACAACAGGCTTGGTCCCAAATTCATATTAGGAATAAATTCAATAAGTTGATTGTGCAAGTGAATAACAAGGTCTGCCACTCAAGAGATTGAAAGAGAGTGACGTACAAATATTTTAATATAATATTAAAATAAGTAATTAGATGAGCTGAAGTTAAGGGAAAATCAACAAATGGTTCCTGTAAGCCTTTTACATGTGGCATGTTAATTACATACTTGGGTATTTTTCTATGAATATGCTCTTTCTAAGTTCTGTGATGGAGTTAAGATCACAAATGCTACTCCTTCATCTTGGATAAAGGGCAGAGCAACATTACAGTTATTCCTCAAGATCAGAAAGAAAAAAATTACCCTAAGTATTTTTTTTAAATTCGACAAATCAAAGAAAATAACTTGAGGCTTGTTACTGAAATCTAAGGTTTCTAAAGCTGTGACACATGCTTGATTTCTGGATTTCATCTTACTTTGCAAACCATGAGTCAATTCCTGAAGTCCCTACTCATGACATGTTTTAGCTCACCCTTTATAAGGTTCAGGGGTCTTTGATCTGGAGTTTCCGGGTGCAGGTCATTAGCAGACCATTAGATTCTTTCTCTAAGACATAGCTTCAAAAGAATGGATTTGAAGCGGGTCATTTGCATTCCCCTCAGAGCCAGGTGTTTCCTAGGAAATCTACATTACGCATAGTGGGAGATATGAGGATTTTTTGGAATAGAGATTGCATTAATCCTGTCTTCTTGCTAAAGAAGTAGCATATAACTTCACAAAAGTACATAAATATTTGCATTTTAATGCAATGCACCCCAAAGGTATAAAAGTTAATCCAGTAAGGTATAACTTAATTCAGTCAAGTGTATCTTAATTCCATAAGGTTTGTTATTGCAGGATATTGTCAGGCTGTCTTGTCACCGAATGGTGCTGACTTTTGTGGTGGAATCCTGGCACAATGGAAGTTTTGTCATTGACTTCACTGAGGCCAGAATTTCACCCTTGTTCTCTGTCAAACTGGGCCTTATTAGAAATATTGTGCCACAAGTCAAAGACTAGGCATAGCAGGAAGCAGTAGAATCTATCTTGAAATGTCCACACAATTTATTGAGGCAAAATAATTCATTGTCTGTCACAGCTCATTCTTGGTCTTTGCTAAGCAAGCAGAGTCAATATTATGTCAAGTAATGACATTATAGTGAAGATTATTGTACTCTAGAGATTGAGCTGACACAGTCAAAGTCATTTCATACCAAACCTCGGGTAGGCGCTTGGTCACCCTTGTTATGCATCTAGGAAATGTTCCATACACTTCATAAATCTTAAGCAGAAAAGAGAAAATAATTTATTTTACCAGAGCTGCACAGAATGCTGCAGACAGGACACAGCTTGATTATCATAAATTGAGGTTGTCATTTTGAGTTTTCGGAGTTGTAAAGCAAATGTTGTGACAAGAACACGGAGGAACCGTACAAAGAAAACTGGAGTGTGGGGATTGCAGAAACTATGCAAAGTAAGCGTTTTTGTTTCATTACATAAAACAATAACTTTACAGCTGTCACAGTTCAGGACAAACTGTGATCTGGGCCGTTTGAATCCCTCTCAAGTGCACTCCTTTCGGGACAAGTTTTGCTGCCTTTCCACCTCTCCCTGAGTGGAACCAAACAGTCTGAATACTCTTAAACTGGATCTCTGGGCTGCAGCACCCTGCTGCCGAGCGTGTTAACCTGATAGGCCCAACTCTGTTTGGCACCCAGAAGCCCTTTTTCTCTGGGGACCTGTGACCAGAGAGTTAATTAAAGCTACTAAAATGCAGCATCTTCAAAGCAAAATAGATGTTAATTGACAAAGGGAGCACAACATTTAGGAAAGTGGGTTTACACAACAGAATCCTATATGTGTATCTCCTTACCTAAATGTAACCTCTTTATCTGTAGCTCAGGTAGGTCCAGATTATTCCCATCTGTGAGGTGGGGAGAGATGTTTGAAGATGTTGAGCCCCCAAATTACATACATTTTATCACCCAAATCACATAAATTTATAGTCTAGAGAAACAAGAAATGGTAGCCCAGATCTTAATATTTGTCTCTCTCAAGGGCAATTCAGGGACTTGACTCCCACTGTTTTAGTCTCATGAGGCTCTTTCCATGCCTTAGGGGACATGTAAAGTAAGCACAATAAAATAGTGATTGTTAATAATTATTAAAGAAAGGGCAAGTTAGAAAAGAATAAAAACAAAACAACATGAACCATAAATAACTTATTTTATTCCAGTATTTTCTTTATGCCTCTCTGCAGAAAGCTTTTATCAGAAATAAGAATGTGTCTATCCCCGGGGGGACATGCTTATCTAGATAAACTACAGCCAAAGTGCACTGTTCCCCCAAATCACTAGTGAGTTCTGTCTCAGTGTATCATAGATAACGGCAACAGTTTATAGATGGCCAAAGGACTTTCATTTAAGGATAGGTGAGTGCTGTTCAGTTGATCATTGATAATATAAACAGTTTATAAATGGACAAGATAAGCAATCTTAGCTTATGTCCTATGAGAGCAAAGAAAGAACTTAACTCGGTTACTTTAAAAAAAAAAAACATCTAAGAGTGATCTTAAGACAAGCAAAGTAATGAATATTAGGAATCATAAATTCCAAATTAGATACTATTTCTATCAATTTTACCCGGTTATCTTCTCCAGAAACACATAGTCTAAACAATATGGTGTTTAACAGGATAAGTTGTTAATACTCTTAAATTATAATTTCAATATCCCATTAAAATCATTACAAGACAATAGTAAATCGATTCCTTTTGGCAGTGCTTTAGCAAACTCATCTTGTCAATGCATGTTGTAGTATTGTGGTATATTACAGAAACGGATCTGAATTGGAAAAGTTATTGCCTCATTGTTCTTCCTGCTCTCTATTTGTTGTTGCTGAGGTGCTGGCATGAAGGGGTGAGATGATATGTGCTTGTTGCACTTAAGAGAAAGAGGAGTAGAAGTGTGCTGTTGGTTTACTTTTTCAAATCACAGAGATTTTATATATCTCTTTCCCTAACTTCACTAAAGGAGGAAGAACACACCTGTTCTAGGGTTTGATTAGAGTCAAATACCTGCTGTTATAATTCTTTTGTTTGCTCAATGCCTTCATGGATTGGTCTTAGTAGCATCTTCAGCTCATGAATATGCAATTTGTTAATACATCTGCAGCGGAGTTCAGATTATCTTTGTTCTTGTGGCAGGACTTTCTCAGCATCTTTATTTATTCCTTTATTCATTCTGTTTTCTGAGAGATCCCCTTAGTTCCGTCCAAGTTTAATCGGAGTTTAAATTCTGCTTCAAATGAGTCTAAACATGCTTATGTCATATATAGAGGTTTTTCAGTCCTTAAAATAATCTTCCTACAGTTGAATAATTCTTAAAGAGAGTCTTTAAACTTGAACAGTAATTAAAGAAGTTATTTTCCTTTCTTCTAAACAATCTTTGGAGAGGTGACTCTTGTCTTTCTAAGTTTGGTAAAGAATTTGCTTAAGCATTGTCAGATGACTACTTAACTTCTGATTAATATTAATTTTGTACTTAAATGGCTTCTTCTATTAGTAACCAATTCTAGCAACAGATGACCTTGTTATATTGTACATATGATGACGGGGCTCTCATCAAGTTCAATGGATGAGCCACAGTCAGTTGTTGTGGGTCTGAGATGAGCCCAAAGACCAATTTCAGACATGCAACCCCATGTGCAAGTGCCACCGGTGACAACAATTGTACATGAATGTGTATTGCTTTAGCTTTATGCTGATAGCAGCAATCTGCAAGCTCTTTAAGTCTTTCAGTCCAAGGTGACAGAGCTTGTCACAGGTGAAGGGCTCCCAGATGTTGAGGTCAACATTGCAAGATTGGAGGTTGGCATTAAGAGTGTCTTCATAATGTTTACTTGGTCTGCCCCCAAAACAAGTTTCATCTTCTCTGTAGAAGATGGGGTTTGGTGTACTATTGTGAGACATACAGACCACATGACTGCACCTAAAAGTTTCAATGACTCTGATGCTGCAGCACTCAAGGACTTCGGTGTTTAGAATCAAATCTTTCCATTTAATTCCCATTATCTATCAAAGACATTGTAACTGGAATTGGGCCAAGCATTTTACGTGGCGTCAATAAGTAGTCCACATATCACAGTTATAGAGGAATGTGGTGAGGATGACAACACAGTAAACCTCAATTATTTTTTTGTGCAATCTGACAGTGTGTTTGTTCCTGAGACCATGCTGAGGTTTTCTGAAGTTGTCATTGGCTGCACCAATCCACTTTGTAATGTCATTGTCAATCATTGTGAAATGAGACTGCCTAGGTAGCAAAATTTGTTAATGACCTTGAGTGGTACCTCATTGATGGATACAACTGGTGTGGTTACAATACTTCCCAGTTGATGCTGGACCAGGACTTCTGGCTTCCTTCAGTTGATCATTAAGCCAAAATGTTTTGCTCTATGCATAAAGCAGTCAATGAGCAACTGAATGTCCTGAGGTTACGGGCCAAAAATCACAATCATCAGTGAACAGTAATTCATAAATAATTGTATTCATAACTCTTGTCTTGGCACACAAATGATGAAGATTCAGGACACCTTCATCTATATAGAACTGCATACAAATGCTACTGTGTCTCTGAATGCTTCTATTAGAACAGCTACAAGCATGATGCTAAGTAACATTGGAGCAAGAATACATTGGTGTTACTCCATTGGTGTAAGAAGCAACCTTGGTCAAGGATATGAACCTGCATTCCTGCATGAAAAGATTTAATAATGTTGACAAATTTATCGGGGCAACTGAACTTGTGAAGGACTGTTCACAGGCCATCTTGATTTACAGAGTCAAAACACTGATAAGAACTATATATAGGTCTTGATTCTGCTCACAATATTTCTTCTGAATTTGCTGGAGTGCAAAGATTATGTCTTGAAGTACCATACCCAGGATGGCAGCCACATTGGCTTTCAGGCAGTATCTTCTCTGAAAATTGATACATTGGCTAATTGATCATGACTCAGGCCAGTATCTTTCCTGCAGTGGCAAGAAGTGAGATACCATGATGGTTATCGCAAGAAGCATGATTGCCTTTCCTTTTCTGAAGGTGAATAATGTTGGCATCTTTAAGTTCTTGTGGCACAGCCTCCTGTTCCCAAGTAAAGCAAGTTAAGGCCTTAAATAAAGGCTAGTGAATTTCCTGAGCAGCTCATGGCCCCCACATTTAAAGATCATCACAGGAATACCATCTCGACAAGCTGTGTTGCTGTTTTATATTTGCTTTGACATCTTTCCATACTTCAGATATATTTGGTGGAATTGAGAGTTGGTCTTGAATTGGAAGTTGTATAAGATCATCAAGCACTGATGCTGACATGGTGGATGGGCAGTTTAGACCCTTCTTAAAGTGTTCTGCCCATCTTTTCAGAATTTGTCCATGATGGGTCAGCAATATCAACTCATCTTCATTCCAGTTAAAGTGCAAGCTGTACGCAGTCTTCAACTTATCAGGAAAAAAATTTGGAGTCTTTTTTTATCTGCCACTGATTGAAACTGCATTGCTTTCATTTTTCTATAAGCTGTATTTCATGTGGCAAAGCGTAGCTTGCATATTGCACTTGGTATGTGAATAAGCATTCTTTTCAATAAGATGAGTTTTTTTCCTTTACCCATAACATGTGAGGAGCGTGCATGGATGTCAGAGTTGCTTTATCTCAGCATCATGTCCTGATGCTTCCTCTTTACAAAGTCAAGGATTTTTTTAGAAGCATTGAACACTGTTTCCTTAAAAGATGACTAGGCAGAATCAGTATTTATTCTGTTTGACTAAGAAAGTGGGTTGAGAACTTCATCAAGTTTAAGTCTTACATGTGTGAGCTCAGATTTCAGTGCTTGCACTCGGAGCTTTGGTATTGTAGAGTGACAACATCTGTGCTCTTTTATTTGGAGAATCACTATCCTTTTACATCTCATGAGCCAATGGTCACACCACATGCATGCCCTTCCATATTCCATGGATGATTTTGGTATCCTGATGGTCATATTGGTGTACAATGATATAGTAAATTAAAAGCCAAATACTAGAGGAGGGAGGCATCCATGTTGTTTTGTGCTTTGTTGCTTGTTGAAATATAGTGTTTGTAATGACTAGCTGGGTCTCCATGCACTTTGTGAGGAGTTGTATGCTATTTGAGTTCTCTTGCCCCACACTATGTTTACCAATTACTTTAGGCCAACCTTCATGATTGTGACCAGCTCTGGTGTTAAATTGCCTGGGATGATTAATTTGGCATGCTGATGAGCTGATTTTATGGCATAATCAAAGCTGTAGAATTTTTCTTTGACACTGTCAGAATGTCATCATGGGTGCATATGCACTGATGATCGTTACATGGCATGTAGTTGTCAAGTTGAGGCAAGGGACCATCAGGCGATTATGCATTCCTTTGGGTACCCAATCAAGTGTGCATGCAGTAGGTATCCGAATAGCAAAGCCCACCCACGATAGTTGCCTCTCTTCTGACGACTTGCCTATTCAGTAGAACATGTATCCAGCACTGACATGTCCAAGCTGGAACTTGCCTGGGAGACATAATTTACTCCATGTTGTTTTTATAAAGTCCTCTTTGGATAAATGCAGTGTTCCTTTCAAGTCCACCAGCATCATCAGAAAGTGTGTGGACATTCCAGAATGCAAAGTTCAGTGTTCTTTGTGTGTGGTGTTGCTTTTTATTGCACAATTGGATGACCAGCAAAGCGTAACATATGAGTAAATTGATAATGGAGTGAGCAACATTTAGGGATCCTTTTCTCCCCCTTCCCTAAAGAGGGCTGCTTTATCACACAAGAAGCATACAGATCTTGATGTCACTCCGAGTCAACAAAGGACAGCCATCACTCTCACACAGCTGCATGCAGCTTTGTAACTAGGAATCCTAGCAGCAGCATCCTCTTCCTCTCCCCATTGCCACTTGGGCATCATTGTAGGATTTTCAAATAACAGAACAAGTGAAGATATAGCAAGGAATATGCACTATGGACCTGCACAAATAGTTGTTTAAAGTGGGACTAGTCACACTTTCTCCTCCTTGTTGGCCATTTTGACTGGTGGTTCAATAGGTTGCAATAAGTGGGCTGACAAACAAAGGTGCAGGAGAGACAATTGGGACAATTGTGTGCAGAATCTATTGAAGGCCGCTGCAGACTGGAGCAGAGAACAGCTGCTCCATCAAAGTCTATAGGCCGTGACTGGTTAGTAGCCTTCTCCTAGACCAGATACTTACTAGGGCTAAAGAGTCTGGTCTACCCCATCAATGGACAACTTTTTGTCCAGTCTCTATTCTTTGACCTTCTGACTGCAGTGGTCCTGTCTGGAGTTAAATTCCTGCCAGCATAACTCTCAGCATCATTGGAACTTGCAAGCCTTCTCACCTCATCAAGATGGAGCCCCGAGGGAAGGATTGTACATATGCCATCTCTCTATACGCATGACAAGGTTATCAGGAAGTTGTTATATGAATATTTGCATTTATCTAAAATATTTGCACACCCACATCCCAAGAGGGCTATGCCATCTTATATTATTTAAGGAATTGCTAGATTTTCACTGTTGAGGAAACATGACTTAGATATAACCAAGACATTTCCCACCTATACATGTTTTCCTTAAAGTTGAATGAATGAAGACTTTAGAGTATTTATGAAAAAACACTCAACAGGATTACTGTGAATGTTTAAACTGAGGCTTTTCTTTACAAAGGGGAGGAGATGAAAAGAAGCCCATTTTTACAATTTAGTTTTATAGCTGTTATTAACATCCCTTATGCATTACTCCCTGTTGACTCTGAGCAGGACATACTTACATTGTAAGTCTGTGTAAACACACTTGGTGTAATAAACAGTGATTTATGGCCAAAGATGTGCTATCTTTCTTTGACACTTGAAGTGTCTTGCATTGACAGAAAACAGATTTCCTAGGAATTTCTTTAATTAGCCTGACCATTTCATTTAATAAAAATAAGAAGCCTGTGTTATTTCTCTAAGCATCCTTTGCACGAAAATAATTGTAAATATTTCTTAACATTCAGTAAAAGAGCAGGCAGACACATCTCTGGGGTGGGAGAGCTGCAGTGCCTATGTCTCTCTGTCCCCGTGGGGACGTCTACACAGCAAAAAAAAAAAAAAAGACCTGTAGCAACAAGTCTCAGAGTCCAGGTCAACTGACTCAGGTGCATGGGATTAGTGCCATGAGGCTAAAAATAGCAATGTATGCATTCAGGGTTGGGCTAGAGCCCAGGTTTTCAAACCCACCAAGTGGGGAGGATCTTGGAGCCCAGGCTCCAGTCTTGGGCCCAAACATTTATACACCTATTTTACCATGACTGTTTTTTGGTTAAAGGTGTCCTCTCTTAATTTGTGTGCATTAAACTAGAAGTAAAACTCTGGAATGTGATTTTTTTGAGACTCAGATGGAATTCATCTCATTTTACTTGGCGGGGGATGGATTTTGGAGTTGGGTGTGAACAGTAGGAGGATGTGGTGAGGTATCACTAATAGACAGAACACTGGAAATTACAAAGACGGATATTGTACAATCAAATTTGTTAAACACATTTGAAAACCTGCCTGTGTTTTAAAAGAAACTTAGAAGTGTTTTCCTTCAGCTGTCGGCTCTCTGCACTCTACAAAGTCTCCAGAATGAATGAGATTAAGTGTTCCTGCTAGTGGTTATTATGACAAAGGAGCTAGTTTAATTGTGACAGTCCATGTACAATTCCATTCCTATTTCCTCTATAGAAATGAAACCGACAATCAATCAGCTGAGAGCCAAGTTCAATCTGGGCCCTCTTCTCTGTGCAGTATGTACAGGAAGGGCCTTTAGATAATTGTAGCAGGCAGCCAATTCATCTAGGAACACTGGGGATGAGAAAAAAATAGGTTCTAAATGTCCATTTGAGTTTAAGAAAGTAGACATCTCAAGATGTGACAGGTTGCTGTGTAATGAATGGGTCACCAGTGTCAATCTTCACTGCAGTTCAATTCCAGATGTGATCACCACAGTATAATGAATCAGCTCTTGACAAATGTCATGAGTTCTCAGCAGCTGAGGTTGTTGGTCTCTTTAAATAGTTTATAGGTGTTTGCTTTCTTTATTAAGCCATTTTTAGTTGTTTTTTCTGGAAGCAGCAGAAGGCCAGAGGAATGATAACAATCAAATAGGAAATCCTCTGCTTCATAAACCAGCCTGTGTGAAAATTTCTAAACGTGGAATCATTTGACTTTCTGGTAACTTATGCCAGAAACTAGATTTATTTCTTTTTAATTCTTTGTGCTTTTGAATGAATTTGGTGATTTTTATTTGCAAAAGCAAGAAACTGAAAAAAGTTACTCCACACAGTGAGAGTTTGATGTAAGCTTCTTTGGGTGGCTCTGCTAATATTCCATAATCCAATAAACTATTCCAGACATACATCTACCTGTTAGTTTAGCCTGTAGTGGATTGCAGTACAGATAATTTTCTTCAACTTGGTTTAAACCAGATGGTTGTAAGAGAGAGAGAAATTCCGCCTTATACCAAGGAACACTAGAAATTTTGTACCGGTTCTAATTAAATTATTTACAACCAGTTTTCCAAAGTGATCAGGGAAGTTTACCATAGAAGTAGCAAAGGGATTTGTCAGCCCTTTACCTCAGTGATTGATATTTAAGAAAACTAATGATATTTTACATGCCTTTCCAAAAAAAAGTAACATTTAACAAATAGAATTTTGTAAGGCTAGTTACAACATACCATAATGTATTAATAATGAAATTAAATTATTAAATATCCATTACAGAATTTCACAGCCATATTTGTGATGCACTGTTTGTAAGTGCAATTTTAGTAACCAATGAATGTTGTTATAATTTGGACATTTAGGAAATTTAATTGGCAAGGTAATTGCATAATTATTTGTTCCTGTAGAGGAATAAAATGCAACTCCAAAAATGTTGATGTTCTTTCTAATCAATGCCCTTCAGCTGTATGATAGTGTCATGAATTTAGTTCTTTGATTATGTTGTGACACTTTGACACTGATATATTCAGTGTGTTATATAAAGAAAGATGTGTTGTGTGATGATCCGAGCGAGGGACTTGAAGTCATGAGTTTGAGTTCTAATCTTCACTTTGGAACTAACTCTGTCTCTGGTTTAGACAAGTCACTTAATCTCTCAGCCTCATAGCCACATGGGGATATTGCCTTGTCTTGTTGGGTTTTTTTTCCATTTGTTTGTTTCTGAAGTATGTTCATTTTAGTAGTTCATATATATTAACTCAAGAGAGGTTGGACACATTTGAGTTACATTTTTCACAATCCCACTTGTCCTCTGCTGGGGAGCTCTGCTGCCTGCTGTTGCCAGGCATATTCTCTGTAAGATTTTTTGTGGGATGGGCTTCTTCACACCAGGGAATATTTCCAGTTCCACAGTAAGTAATGTTTGTAAAGCACTTTAAAGGTGAAAACTGCAATTACACACAAATACTATTACAGAGAAACGGTTTTATAAAGAGGTAGGATTAGTGTTGATGCAGTCCCATCATCCTTAAAATAGTTTTCATTGGCAGGGAATGCTGTAAAGGCAGCCAGTGTCCCCTTTTCATCCTCCATGTTTCACTTGCTTATAACTTTATTAGAAAAAGAAATCTGGGTTGAAAATGAGCTTGTTAGGAAATAATCAAGCCAAAGATTATTTAAAACCAAAAGTGAGCCATAGGTTAAAAAAAACAAACCAAAATGATATTTCCTGCACTTGGAACATCCCTTTCCTTTTCTAGTGTGCTAAGCATCCTCCTTCTTGGCCTGCACAGCTCTCTTTTTCTAGGGATAGCATGTACATAAAATGTAATAATAATGTATTGCTTTTCATCAATAGACCTCCAAGTGCTTAACCAAAGAGTTCAGTCTCATATACGTGAAGCAAATAGAGACCCATCTTTTTTCTGTAATCTTTCAATTATGATAATCCTAGCTGCTAACTGCCATGTAGATAGGTACTGTATTTTTTGGAAAGAAGAGTGATTTTTTTAAATTCCATATGGACATGTGCTGACAGGGCTTTCCCCAGCCAACACCTTCCCCATCTCTGGATCTTGAACTCCTACTAACAGCTTCTCTAGTGAGTAGAAGGGAAGGAAAGTCAGTTCTGGTATATGGAATAAATAGATTACTTTAATTATTATTTCAGCAGATTACTATAGTTCATAAAGGATATTAGAGTTATAATTCATATACTCTGATGCCTCTATTGAGAACTGGTATCGTATGACCTGAATTCATCCTTCTAGGAAGAAAGAGTAGAAAAGAACATGAAAGGGATAATTTTATTTAATGTTTAAAACAACTTTAAAACTCTATTCCCCCGATCCTCAAATGTGGGGAGTCAATCTAGTGCTACTGCAGCACACCATATTATTTTTAGTGTACTTGAATTTCAAAGGAACTTCTTTGTAGATGCTTAAAATCCATAGTACCCTTCAAGGATATGAATAATCATTATGCTTCAGTTTGCCTTATAGTACAATGCTAAATAAGGACATAACATAGATACAAATGTAAAACTAAGGCTTTTGTGTGCATAATATTTTATCTTCAGCTTGAATTATAATTCTTAATATCCTTTATGGGAGGAATTCTAAATAGGAAAAACTCTCCAAAATTGTGTCTCATATGTTTTTTTGCTTTAATTAAAATCAGTCCATTACGATCCATCATAGAGATAAATCTTTCATCATAAATCTTTGAATAAACTATTAACATTTGAGTAAATGTTACATTCTGATTACTTAAATTCCTCCTTCACTTTCAGTTAGATATGGTATTTTTCTTCACTTCCTTGCATTAGAGAAGCACCATGTTCTAGAGGATTAATCATTAAATTGGTAGCCAGTATGGTCTGAGCTTTAATCTCGGCTCTGCCAACCAATTTGCTTTTTGCCCTTGGTCAAGTCTCTAACATCTCTGTGCCTCAGTTTCCCCATCCATAAATTAGCCAGCAATTATACTTACCTAAGAATAATTATACTTACCTAACTCACAGGATTGTTGAGAGGGGTAATACATTAAGAAAGGAAATATATTTACATTTATAGATCAGTCTATAAATGTTAATTAGAAACTGTATAAGTGCTAAGTGTTAGTATTATTATTAAGATGCTTAGTTCTGCTGCTGTATTCCACCCAAGAAATGTCCGCATAAAACATGTGCATAGTCAGATTTTACTCTAGCACCCTAGGGGCTGGAAGGAGGAGAGGTGGTTAGCTGTGTGGCTAGCACATGAGATATTCTTCTATTGCACACAACAAGCAACAAGGAAGCATGTTACTACTCCTCTCAACAGGTCAACATGTGCTCCCTTGCTGCTGCTGATTACTGTTTGCTACTGAAAGGTAGTTTATATGCTAGCTTGCTCTCTACCATATCACCCATGTGGAGTTGGCATGTTAGCTATCGTAAACACCTAGCTGTCTCTTAAGTGCTATGGAGGGATCCTTCCCTTGTGCTTTCATGGAAAACTGTTTCTTGCATCCTCTACTTGTTATATATGAGTGATAAGCCAGGATTTAGGTCACGATTCCTGTAACATACCTTATTATTTCTAGCAAGGTTAAGTTGAAAATGAATGTAAACTAATTAGGAATAATATGGTTGAGATGGCTGTTAAATGCTCTGTGTCTGGGAAAAATTTGGCTTTTGCTAAAGAACAAACTACATAATGTCATTCTATGCCTACTGAAAAAAAGAGGATGAACTTTACTTTCTTTCCTCTGACATTGGTGGTAGTACATCCAGCATGGCTGCAAACTGACCTTTCCTATCAGTTGCTGGTCTTCCCGCTTGAGATTATTCAGTGTTCTCTGACATTTGCTAAGCTACAAAAGAGTCTTAGGAAGTTTGTGTCAGTCTTTTGTGTGAAGTCACTGAGGCATATCTCCATTGTTATAGGCTGTACCAGCCAGTTCAACAGCAGAAAAATGTCAAGAGGCTAGAGAATAGTCAACAGTCAGCAGAGAGTGCCATGTGCTGAAATAAGGGTCATAAACTTATCTCATATCAGAATGGAGCTCCTGATATTTCTATGAATGATCAGCTATGATCATATAGTCATATGGTCAAGTTTTTTGAATTAGTGTAGGGAGATGGGGAATGAAATGTGCCAAAATATATCATTGTGGGCTAAAGTAAAAAGTGGCTAGGAATGTGATTAACTTAGAAGACCTGGGCAAAGGTTCCTAAAGTTAGGCTCCTAAGTATATATTTAAGAAAATAATCATAAGTGGCCTGATATTCAAAGTTATTTAGCACCTCTAGCTCTCTTTAACTTAAATGGGATTTGTAGGTGCTCAGCAACTCTGAAAATCAGGCCACCTATGCTTAGTTCCCTAAATACATATTTAGGAATCAAACTTAAGGCCACTTGGGTTTGAAAATTTTGTCCCTAGGTTCTTTTCTTATCTTTCCTACAAACTTCTTACATCACCTTAGGTTGGTCACCTTGGCTTGAATTTTCAAAAGTGTCCACTAAATTTGGGTTTCACAGGTTTTGGTTGGCCAACATGAGACAAAGCAGAGGTGCTGAGCACCTACAACTCCAGCTGAAGTCAGCATCTCTGAAAATTATGTCCTTTGTGTCCCAAAAGAACCAGCCAAAATTAAGACACCTTTGTGAACATTGGTCTCAATCTCATTGTGCCCCAGTTTTATTTTAACACTTCATTACTTCGCTAATTCATAGCTTTCTTGTGATGTTACATTCATTGATCATAAAGTACTTTGTGAACCTAAGGTAGAAGGAGCTAAAGAAGTGCAAATGATGTAAATAATAATAAAAACATTTTTCTCTCGTTATTATACTTATTACTTGTGTTTATGCCCCAAACTAATACTATGTTATGAATTTGTTATTTTGATTGTAATTCATAGACAAGAGATTCTAGCTTAGCAATAGAGGATAAAATGATTGTGTTCTCTTAAGAACCATTGACAGTTCTTAGGGCACTTTGAGATAATTACTGTGGAATTACCATAATATTGTAATTTCTTGAGATCCTGCTTCTGAAGTGATGACAATAATTAAATAATGGAGTTTGTGGTTGTAATTAGACAATCATTTCTTTCTGTCTCTTTTTTAAACACATTTTTTCACCTTCTGTCCCTAATTCTTTGGGATATAATTATCACATGGAAAACACAGTACTCCAGAGATACATTTATGACTTTCATGAAAATCCTCATGCTAGTAGGTTGGAGGAGAGTTTGTAATGAGAGTGCTAGTGGTCACTGCAATGGGAATGTGTACTCAGTCTCAACTGAGCAGTGTTGGGTGAGTGAGGATGACAGGTGATAGCACTGTTCATCTCAGGAGAAAGTTTGGCTGTACTGAACACATCAAAGAGCTGACATTGCACATCAGGAAAAATTTCTGGCCAATGAAAATCTCTTTGGCTATGGAATAATCTCACCAGAGAAACCAAGAAAAATTGTGATGAATTTTACCCCTTTCTTAGATGACCACAGAAAAATGCAGTTAAAAATAAAATGCCCACTCTGCCCTCAACACATAGGATAACCTGTTCCCACTTACCTAGATCCAAGGAAGTCCAACTAGGATCCAAGTCATGGTGGGAGTCTGCTACCAGCTGTATTTTACATGGAAATTGCAAACAACAGTAAAAAATACCAGAAAATAATTTAAATTGTGGTGAATTAGGCGTCTGTAATCCCTGCAGGTTTCTATTTTAATAATTCTAACAGGAAACACAAAATGAAGAAAGCTGTGGCTAAACACACAGAGAACAGGTTTTCACAGTTCATTTTGGGTATGTTCTGCATCTTTTCTGGGGTTTCATGGTGTTTTGGGATGTACACACTTAAAAAAAATTTATAGCATAAAAGAGTTGAACCAATGTGATATTCTCTGTGTGTTTTGACTGTGGTATCCTGTGTCTCAGGGTGAAGGTCTGATGCTCCAGGTCTAGAACTATGCATATATGTCATCAGACTACTAATCTGGCTGCTCCAGTCTCTTTATTTTGCATTTTTAAAAATATAGGGCATTAAAAATAATCAGTAGTAAATTAGTCATGTTTCTCACTGGATTAAGTATTCCATTCCAGTTTTCCTTTCTGCCCCCCAAAAAGCAAATGTACCATAGGACTAGGTGAACCAAATGTTCTGTCCCACGTGCATACATTTTTATTTTCTGTTATTCCTCAGAAGAAGGGAGGATTTAGCTTGTCCTTTATTGCTGAGCACACACTAGCTTCTGAAAGCAGATTCACAGAAGGTTTGTCAGATGACATGTTGGGATCATAATTCAGATCACTGGATGTCTAAATTGCTTCTGAAACAAGAGAGCTGATGGAGCACGTGATCACCTTCTATGTGATGGTTGGTGTAGGAGAGTCCATGTCCTGGTATCTATTGGTTTACAAAACCAAACCCCAGAAAAGTGTGAGATTTACCTACAGTTGATGAATCTCCTCCTTTCTTCATTAACCAGTTCAACAACTTCTTCTGTCACTGAAACTTGCAGAATGATCATGAACATTTATGTGGCTAGGCTGAAAACTACACGTACCCTTTTCTTTTGTATTTAATGGATATTAAAAAAAACTAATAATATTTTACAAGCATTATTACCCGTTCATGTGAGTGGGTGAGTTGAATTTTGCAATAATGCTGTCAACATCCATCAGTAATCAGCATCTTTTGTTCATTGTTGTTTATTCTCTGTCAAATTTTTGATGGATGGAGGGAAGTGACATAGTAGGAACACGGCTATTTGTACAGTCTTTAGTCTTAAATGTGTTCACCCAATTTGTAGTTGATACACATTTCTTTATAATGATGACCTCTTCAATGAAAGGGTTAACTGGTAATCATTATAGGATGGTCCACTGCCAGCAGCTGATGGCTGATTTGATAGCTAATGGACCAGTGTGATGTTGAAAGCCTTTAATGCTCCAGCGAAACAGTCATTAAGTGCAGTAATGATAGATTTTTGAAGGGATTATTACTATTATAAACTGTATTCAGTGATTTGAAGTAGAAATTTTTTTAGACAGTAGAAACTGTGATACAACTGAATTGGAAAGTCAGTAATTCTTATGTGATTAACAAGCAATTTTCCACTAGTCACGATGCTGGACGTGCTCTGATACAGTAGATGTATAATTTTTATTAACTGAGTAATTGAAAGAATTATCCCTACTTTTTCCTACTGATTTCAACAATTTCTTGATTATACTTTCTTTATTTTGAGGGCCATGCTGTTTTTAAGAGGATTAGGTCAATTTCTGAATTCTGTTAAAATTTTTTTTTTTTTTTTTTTAAATTGTGAATGATTTTTGAGAACATGAAAATGAGGGTCTAGTAATATTAGTTAGAGATTCCATAGGCATAATGCAGCTAAATTCTTTGCAAGGTTTCCACATGTTATCACTTCCATACTGACTTCCAACACCACTTTTAGTCCTGGCTGTAGGGGCTAGATGAGACATAAACAACTCATTGTGGAATAGCGTTGGTGGACTCTTCAGACCCAAGTCTGGTGACCCAGACTTGAGCTGTATCCACATTGCAAACTGCCTGGGCTCTGACCTATGTCACAACAGGACTCTGGCTCGGACCCACTCCTTAGCCAGGTCTACAGGCTGGAGTCTAGAAAGGTTATTGGCCTGTGTCAGACCAATTTCTTTGTGGATGGAAAAGGGGCTTGGGCTTGAACCTGATTCTGAGCCTGGGATTAGTGATCTGCGTAGACATACCTATAGTGACTTCTGAGCAATAATTCTAAATCAGTTCTCTGTCTGAAAGGTTATTACTTTAACCCACTCTTTGACTTAGACACTTCTCACATTAGTCTTTGACTTGAGGTAAAGGGAAGGAGTCTCTTGTGACTGAAACAAGTCTACAGCTAAGGAACTTTAGCCTTTATTCCAGGGTCTCTTGACTCATATCTTTATTACAAAATGTTATCATGTTAGAACATGACTGTGGAGAGCTGAGTTGACTAATAAGATAGTGACCACAACTTTGTGGTCAGTGCAGACAAGGATACATCATTCTGAGACTAAAGTTTAATCACGACTAGCTGATAGAGTGTGGAACACAACTTGTCCGTTTGTGCACTGAATGCAGAGTCATCATCAGTATCATGTTATCTGACTCAATTCTTCACAGTCAGACTCTGACACAATGTAACTTTGTAGTGAAAAAAAAACTCTGCAGATTTTCTCTCTGATCACAAACATATAGATCAACTTCTCAATCCCTCAGTTTGCAGTGTCACTTAATGGGTATAATAATCATAACCACAAGATGTCATGTTAGGTTGAATTCTTTTATGTTTGTAAAGTGCTTTGAGATCCTTCTATCTCTAGCTTATGTACTTGTATGTCCCCCATTTCCACAGTATATGAGCACCTCACAATTGTTAATGGACATCCATTTTACAGATGGGGAAACTGAGGCACAGACACTAAATGGCTTGCCCAAGTTCATACAGGAAGTCTATGGTAGAGCAGCAAATTGAACCCCATCTCTCAGGGTAGCACCTTGCCCCTGGGGCCATTCGCTATTACCATAACAATTGGACTGTCATTCATCATTGTTAATAATTATAATTAAATTATAATTATCATTCTTCAATCAAATGAGAAGTCATCTTCATATTTTTTAAAAGAGCAAATAATAGTCTGTAAAAGTTTCAAAACATTATTTTGCACTTGATTTAAAATTAGTTTCAGGTTCTACATCTCCTCCGAGGCATTTTGATACTCACAAGAAGGGCATTTCGTTACATTGTTAGATCTACTTAATATTAGCGAGGAACTTGAGCTAGGGTTTGTATTCTGTTATGTTACCTAAAATCATCCACAGGCTTAGTTTGACCACATTAGGAGGTACTGTTTCAGGTAGACACCTGTAAGGGAAGACTGACTTCAAAATATTTCAACCAGGCTCTAGCTCAGGTTAGAAAACTGATGAAATATTTAAGTCTGAAAATTAGAACTTTGGATTACTCTGTAAATTTGATGTCCAATTGAATTATTTCAAAACTACTATTTCTGTTAAACCTGTTGTTATGAAGTGTTTTATCACATTTAAAAATTCTCAATTTTTAGATCTTTTCTTGTTTTAAACAACATCTTCTTGGGTAGCACAGATTGGCAATAGTTCTAATGAAACTTTCACCTCACTGGAACTCTTCACCTCAAAATGACCAGTTCAAATCCAGCCAAGATGGTTAGTAACTGTGCTCTGTGTTTGGTGGTAACTGACTTTAATGTGAATATCTCTTTCTCTTGAGATACACAGTTCCTCTCATTTTTAGTTCCACACTGAGATAAAATCATCTTCTGCAGTGTCCTTCATACAAAGTTTTAACAAAATGCTGTATAGAAAGAGCCTTGAATTTACTAAAAGTAAAAGGAAGATTTCATGGTAACATGCTTTAAAGAGGTTCCAGATGCAAAATAGTACTTCAGGTTGTGGAGAGTCATGGGAAGAGGACTTAAAGAAGCAGAGGAATCAAGGTGGGAAAACAGATAGATATTAAGTCACAGGAGCTGATTCTGATCTCAGATAAGTACCTCCACTGAAGTAAAACTAATGTAAGTCAAATAAGCCTGAGACCAAGAGGATCAGTGTGGAGCAAAAGCAAAGAGAGTTTAGAACCAGGAGGGAACTTTTCAAATGCATCTGGAAGAGAGATTTATTATTATTTGTCAGGACAGCCTATAATAGGTACCATAGGCTAATTTTGCAGTGCTCTTTTTTCTGTCTCTTCTATGTTATCATTTTCATTGTTTTCAGGCCAGGCATGGGAGAACAGTGTTTAATCATATCACCCTGGGACAATGTCTCGGACCTGGTACACACCGCCTTGGGCGACATATGCTTGGAAGGCAGGGAAAAGCTGTAGAGTCACCGATTAAGTATCCTGTTAGCAACCCTGACTACCAAACATGGTCATACAGCCCACTGGCATGAGTCAATAGAATGGCACTCTGTTGGGGCCAAGTGGCTAGAGTCAATAAAGTGACCCCCTCAGTCAGGGCATTGTGGCCTAGTGGCCATTTGGGGTAGTGAGGTATGGCATGCAGGGTAGGGGGCTTGGGCCCTCCCTACTTCTCCAACCCCAGCCCAGACCCCATCGGTGGAGGGGTTACACACCACGGAATCAGCAGGGATCCTCCCAAAACATGTCATGGCCATGAGTTCTTTGTGAGATAAGATAGGGGGCACAGCTATCATGGCGAAGTCTGGCACTAACCACTGATGGTATCCTGCCAAGTAAAGGAACTGCCTTACCTTCTTTTTTGTCGTAGGGGCGGGGTAGTCTCTCAGAGGCTGTATCTTGTCCACTGGTGTATGGAGTTGTCCTGCCCCTATGATATACCTACTTCCACCCAAGGTGACACTTGGCAGGGTTGGTTGTGTGCCCTGCTTCCTTCAGGACTTGCAGTACCATGGTGAGGTGTTGTAAATGTTCCTCCCAAGTAGTGCTATAGACCAGTTTGTCATTGATAAATGTGACTGTTTATTGCCAGTGTACCTGCAGTAGCCAATCCATCAATTGCTGACACATAACAGTGGCTCCATGTTGCACGAAGGACATATTGATAAAGTAATTTAGGCTGAATGGCCTAAGATGTCTTCTCCTTGGATGATGGCATAAGGGATGTTTGCAATACCCCTTAACTAGGTCTATTTTTTTAATAATAATTTGGCACTACCCAACTCTTACAGCAGTTCATCGACCAGTGGTGCTGAGTAGGCACCAAAGACAGAGATTGCATTGACACCCCTAAAGTCTATACAGAACTTCATGGTTCCATTGGGCTTTGGGACCAGGACAATGGGGCGCCGCCATTCACTCCGGGATTCTTCCACCACCCCCAGTGCCCTGATTGCCTCATGTTCCTTCTGGACCACTTCTCACATCTTCCTGGGAAATGGATGGTGATGGCTACGAACTTTCTGCAGAGTTGTTTATGTGATGGCTAGTAATATTCATTCTTCTGGGTTGAGATGAAAAAATGGCAGGAAAATCCTGGACCAACTGCTGTAGCCTTGCTTCCTGTTCCGGCTTAAATCCTGCTTCAATGTGACTGGTGCCCAGTCGGGGGGACCACCAGCCAGCAGCCCCAGTTCGGGTTCTGTGGTGGAGTAGGGAACAATTAGCAGACCCTCATGCACCTTCCATGCTTTTCAGAGGTTTACATGGTATATGCATCTGTCTTTTCATGATCTGCAGAGTCAGACTTCATAGTCCATGGGCTCCATACATCGAACGATTTCAAATGGCACGGCCACTTGGTGAGCAGGATGTCAATTGAATAGAACCCTGTCCCTGGATTCAAATGTCCATAGTTTGTCACCATGATTGTATTGGAGCTCTTGGGTGTGCTGTGCCTGCCTCAGATTTTTCTGTGAAAACTCCCCTAGCTTCTGGAGGTGTTCTTGCAATTGCAGGATGTAGGTGACTGATCCCATGACCTTGGATTCCTGTTCTTCCCAAGTCTTGCAAAGCAGGTCCAGGATCCCTCTAGGTTGTCTTCTGTAAGGGAGAACCCTGTGGAGGCTTGGGACAGTTTGCGCACTGCAAGCAGCAGTGCAGGTAATAACTTGTCCCAGTGTCAGAGGTCATCATCCATGAATTCACAAAGCATCATCTTCAGGGTACCAATGAACCTTTCGACTAGCCCAGCGGTCTGTGAGTGATCGACCAATGTCTGGAGAGCTCGGATGTCTAATAAGTGACATAGTTCGGCCATCAGTTTAGACAACACATTTGTTCCATGGTCAGTTAAGATTTCTATGGGTATACCTACCCTGGCAAAAATCTTGAGGAGTTCTGCAGCTAGAGCAGGCGCCATGGTGGTTTGTAGTGGAACTGCCACTAGTAGTGAGTCATGTAATCAACTACCACCAGGATATACCGGAACCCCAATGCACTTTTCTCCACCAAGGGTCCCACCAAGTCTAGGCTGATTCTCTTGAAGGGGACTCAGAGTCAGATCAGAGGCGCCTTCTGTATCCCCTTCGGGCTGGCCTGCTGGCATTCGGGGCTGGAGGTGCAAAAGTCTCGCACCTCCTGATGTATCCTCGGCCAGAAGAACCTCAATGCCACCCATTGCAAAATCTTCTCCCACCTTATATGTCCAGCCCAGGGTACAGAGTGGGCTAATTGCAACAGACCCTGTCAGAACTGGTGAGGTACCAACAGCTGGCCATGCTCCTCTCGCATCTGGGTAACCCGAGTCACCCAATAAAGGCAGTCTTGATGGACCTCCAAATATGGTCCTTGGAAATGTCTTGGGCCTGGGCCAGCTGGTAGTTCCTTGTCCTGCATTTGCTCCCATGCTCAGCTAAGAGTCAGGTCTTCCCTCTGCTCCCAGAGGAAGTCCCCACTCACCAGTAGCCATTCCTAGTCATTGTCTTCCTGAGGCCAATCCCTGTCCGAGGTTGCAAGGGACTCCTGGCCTAGGTTGAGGGACTGTCGTCCAGTTGTTTGTGGCCCAGTCTCTCCAAAAGTGTTCCTCCTGCCCACACACATAGCAGCAACCCTTGGGCTCTCTGGTCTGTGGGCTGGGTCCGGGAACACCTGATGTGTGCAGGGTAGCTTCCTCCCTTGCCCTCTGCAAGGTTGGATGTGTTGCCCGGCTCCCCCGAGTGGCCAGTGGTGGGCCAACAATGTTAGGTGGATCCCGAGACCTTGCTACCTCACACCTCAGCTGCCTGTGATTGAGATTCCAGCTCTGCCCACCATACCCTCAGCTTTGGGATTGGGTCACTCGGGGTCTACTGAGGCCCAGTAATCTTCCATTAGTGAGACTGCTTAAGACTAAATCATGGGGTGGTGGTGGAGCTGCACCCATTTTTTTTCCCTGGCTGGTAATATCTGCATGAATTGGTCTAGAACCACCACCTCTGCCACTTGGAATCCTGTTAAGTTTTCAGGGGCTAGCCACCACCACCAATAGTCCCACAAGTGTTGGGCCACTCTCCGGATAGGTACTGTTCTTTGTGGAACTGTTGTTGATAGGTCTCTGGGGTGATGCCTGTTTGATCTAATATGGCAGTTCTCACTTGTGTGTAGTCCAAGGCCTCACAAGAGTCAAGGTCACAGTAGGCGATCTGCACCAGGCTTGTCAGAAGAGGTGCTAGTAGGGTGGCCAAGTGTTCTGAGGGCTAGCAGGACACTGATTCATTCAAAAGTGACGAGGAACTCCTTGGGTTCATCTCCAGACCCCATCTTGGTGAGCCTCACTGGCAGTCCCACCAGGGTGTTCCCTGGCCCACCCCCTATGAGATCTGATTTAGAAGGCCCTGTTGGTTGCAATAGCGTTGCCATCTGTTGGATCAGGCATTTCTGTTGGGTCTGGTGTTGGGTGGCTAATTCTCTCAGCAGCTGTTGTTGCTGCTCCTGATGCTGGGCATCTGGAACTGGTGTTGCCTGGTGATCTGCTATACCAGCTGGGCCTGTCGTTGCTGCTGATGGGCTGCCTGTTTCTGCTGATTTTCCAGCACCTACTTTAGGAGCGCCTCGGTGTCCATTTCTGATTGGAGGAGTAATCTCTTTGTGTAATCCCCTTTTCAGGACTTTTCAGCAAGTCCCAATCAATGCCTAGATTCTCCACCAGCTTGTTGCAGGGCTGGCACACCCCACCATGGGTGTTGGGTCAGGTATGCTGGGAAGGCAGGGAAAAGCTGCAGAGCCAACGAATAATTCTCCCATTAGCAGCCCTGACAACCAGTGTGTTCATGCGGCCCAATGGCCCGAGTCAATATAGCGGTCCTTCCAGTCAGGGCAACTTAGCTTATAGGCCGGAGTCAATAAAGTGGCCCTCTAGTTGGGGAAGCATGGCCTAGTGGCCAGAGTCAATAAAACAGTCCTCTTAGTTGGGGGAGCATGGCCTAATGGCCCTTTGGGGTAGTAGGGCGCCACCTAGGGGGTGCAGCACCCTGAGTAGGGGGGGACTTGGGCCCTCTCTGCTCCTCCGAGCCCCAACCCAGGACTTCATCGATGGAGGGGTTACACACCACAGAATCAGCAGGGATCCTCCCAAAACACACTGATTGGTTCCCCGATTCTCCCACTATAGCACTGTTCAAGTCCCCTGGGCTACTTTCTACCCTGTCTCCTGTGGTGCTGATCCCTGATTCTCCAGGGTTGTCAGCTGGTGCTGCTCCTGGTGGTGTGGTCCCTTTGCTGGGTTTGTCTGCCAACCTAGAATCCACCCAGGACTTGGTATGCTTTCACTCTGGGGTTAGAGTCTGCAGCTGCTCCCTAGCGAGAGCCAGTGGCCTGCATCCTCCTTCCTCAGCAGCCAGCCCAGAGTTGCTTCCTTTTGTACCTTGCTTCCAGGCTGAGCACGCCCAGCAGAGGTAGAGGGTTGTGGCCTCATCAGCCCCTGTAGGCCAGGACGGGGCTGGCCTGCCCAATCACAGACAATCTTTATTGGTTTGGTTTTCAACAAGGTTGTGTAATGATTTAATTCATCAAATGAATCTGACTGATTCTGTGTGACTGATAGGGTATTCACTGGCTATGAGAAAGTTAATGTAGAATGAAAAGGTGGCTAGTTAGCCTGGTAGGACACAGCTGAGAGGAATCTGGTGGCTAATCAATCCCTTGATTAAGTGGGGGGACGAGCTGGACAGGAAATTGGAAGCAGAGGGAGCTGTTGGGAAAGTCTGCAGTCATGCCTTGGGAGAGGGGAGGAGTGTCTGGAGGCTGCAGAGGCAGGTATTCTACAGTTATTTCCTGGGGGAGGGAATTGGGAGGCTGTCAAACCCAGAGAGAGGGGAATGCCAGATTGTCAGGAAAGGGCTCAGAGAAAGGCAGTAAAGTCTAGAAGGGAACTGATCTTGGCTGCTGACTAGAGGGTCCCTGACCCGAAACCCAGAGAAGAAGGTGGGCCCAGGTTCCCATGGCAGCCACTGAGGATGTGGCACCATGGGGCAGTGAGTGGGAAGACTGCCTAAGATTGCTGAAGAAAGACTTTGATACCCCAGAAAGGGGAAATGTGTATAGTGACCTGGTAGTAGGGCTGCGTCTTGAAAAGGCAGCAGCAGCTCGCGCATTGCGACAAGGGCTGAAAATTGAGACAGGGGGGCAAGGAGACGGCATACAACCATGGGAAGAGACGTTGACCTTGCAGAGCTAATCCACAGACTGGCCAGGAGGAGGTGCCATCCTAGATGTGGGTAAAGCACCCCGTCATACTGACTGGCTTTATTTCAGATCCACAGAACTGCTGCAATGGACACATAGGACATAAACTTCTAGATCCAGGTTCAGGGACCACTGAAGAATTTATTTTACAAATTATCTCATGCTGCAGTGCCAGCGGGACGCAGAACCCTTTTATGTCCCACAGCCTTTCAGCTTCATAAGCAACTGATAAATATTATCACCTCTTGCTTCACTCTGAATAATGAACATAGTTAAGCATGGCCAGTGATGCAGAGTATAGGCACTCTTCTTCAGTGAATTGGCATCACTGTTCAACTGCAGAACAGAGGAACAGGAAGTGTGTGTTTACACCCATCTCCTTTAAAAAGGAGACCTACTTTATATCTGCGGCTCCCATAGGACTGAGTATACACCCTTCATATAATGCTGTCCCCCAATCTGTCTAGGGTTATTGTAATTTTTACTGCCCTTCTGATGATGATTATTATTTGTGATTTCATAGCATCTAGGAGCCCAGTCATGGACCAGAACCCCTCTGTGCTCAGCGCTGTACAAACGCAGAACAAAAAGATGTTCTGCAGGATTCTGAAATGTTCTGTATTCATACTACACATCATTTTCCCTTTCAATCTATGGTTTTCAATCTTTTTTTCATTTGCAGACCCCTGAAAATTTTTGAATGGAAGTGCAGACCTCTTTGGCAATCTCTAGAGGTAGTCTGTGGACTCCCAGGGGTCTGTGGACCACAGGTTCAAAACCACTGCATTAAAGCCACACTTGCTGGAGGGAGATGGGGAGAGAAGGTAGAGAATGAAATCAATGGGACTAATTCCTCTGTCAGATATACTCTTGTAACTTCTGTTGGAATCTATAGAGTTTGCAGGATTGTGTCTAAGGACAACATTTGGCCCAGAGTGATATATATATTTCTTACTTTAAATCAAAGCATACCAGATAATAGTAAATAACTTATCAGGAAGTTGACTGTCTTTATCTTAGTGAAGTCTCTTGAAAAATGCTAATTTTCAGAAAAACTATAAAATCATAGCAAACGTAGCATTTCTGTCAGTAGCTGTGTAGTGATTTAATACAGCAGATTTAGGTAATTAAAATAGACACATTAGCCCTAATTCAGCCCTCGTGTAAGTAGGGAGCACTGAAATTTCCCCAGAAATGTAAAAGAGTGCCCACAGTGGTTGGATATGCCACCGTTTACAGGAACATGAATTTATTTATGTATATCAAGTGACAGCTAAACAAATTCATTTTAACATGTTATTTTCTAGCATTTATAATACAGTGCTTCATGGTGTAATATAATTCCATCATAACACCAGGTGCTTAAAATAAAGTTTCTTACTGCCTGTCCAAAGACAAAAGGATTTTCCACCCCGTTAGGAAAAAAAACTGACTTCAGAAAAGAAATCTCTCTCACTCTTGAACTATATGTATTTTCAAGACAGCATGTTGTATATTTATAAAGACAGTGTGATATAAAACTTGATGCCAAGCAGATCCAGTCTAGTCTGTAATGATAAGTGCCTCCTGGCTGAGATGGACAAGTTCTGACTTAGCCGCGAGGGCTGGGCATGCCTTTGTAGCAGGTAGGGATGTTCTCTCTTGATATAACAATGAAAATGAAATATACGAATAAATTAAAATACAGAACAAGTCCTTTACATTGTTTTCATTTTTTTCACAGAATGAGCTCTACCACTACTGCTTGTTTTGGTTTCTCCCCCTCCCCCCACCACTTTGTAGCCAAATTTCAGGATAGAATGTATTTTAACATATGACGTTTTTATAGCGCTCTAGGTGTGACTACTTCATGTTGTCTCCTATTTTAGACTGAGCAGCCTACAGTCTGGGCTAGTTCACCATTGCATTCGAGCAGCTTTTTGCCACTCCAGTGACACAGAAGAGCAGTGAGTCTGACTTAAGGGGCCAGTTAAACTGGGTTTAAGGCTGCTTTGGGCCACTGGAATGTTGCAAAGGAGCTGGAGTGTACTGGTGGTGTGTCTGACCCTAAATTACGTGTAAGGTACAAAATAAGATTGTAAGACTGGGCACCTCCAAAACCTTATATTTATTCCTGTGACTTTTCCCCAGAGAGCATGGGTTTTATTTATTTAAAACAACATTTGCTGTAGTTTTCATGGGTAGATTTCACTGTGCTTTAAAATGGTGGCTAAGCATTATCCTTATACCCACTTCATTAGATAACCACTCTGTGCTTCAGTGACCCTAAGTGACCTTCAGTGACCCTATGGCCCTTGGTCATACTGCAAGTCAGTGGCAAAGAGCCTAAGGAAATTAATCGGAGTCCTTCTGTTAACTTCAATGGGTTTTGGATCAGAGCCAAAGTGGGGAACAGACCTGAGGCTTCCTGATTCCAAACACAGTACTAAACCCCAGCTGCCTCCTGCCTTCTCATGTGGATAAGAGCACTGAGGTGAGATCGCAAATTAATGAGATGTTTATTTTTGTACTAAATATATTACACTTCCCAAAGCTGTGGCAATATGGAGCAAGGAGAGAGGCAATCTTCAAATACAGAGGTTCCAAGCCATTTAAGGTTTTATGGGTCAACAATTTACAGGTCAACACTATCAATTTAGATTTCAGTCACCAGGATGGCAGGTCTTGGAGCACTGGTACGTTAAGATACACTGCTTAAAAAGAAAAAGTGAGAAAACCCCACTACCTTCCAAGAAATGTCCACTAAATGATCAATGTCCAGTAGCCAAAGTTCCAAGAACACCTCCAGGTTGCAAACTCTAGCAACAAATGGTAGGTTCAAATAAACCCTTGATTAGTGGGGAAGATATAATCCTCTCTGCATTCTCCAGTCTACCAACATTATCTCAGTCTTATCCACTTGAACCTCAGACAGTGTATTAGATTTTTAAGATTGTGGAATAGCCCACAAGGAATTACTTAAAATTAGACAGGACAAATCTCATGAGAATATACTATATGAAATAACCCTATACTGACAGAGATGGACTAGACAACCTTAACAGGCCTTTACTATCTGTAGTTTCTGATATAGCTCAACCTCTATTTCTTCTCTGAGTATATATCACTCTGGGTGCTCACTAGCCCACATTTTTTCTCCTCCCCTCACACCCCAATACATTGGCATCAACATCCCAGCCAACTCACTGTTGCAGCTCCAGCAGCATGTTCAGAGGCTAGGACCCTGTCTACACTTATCTGTGAGATTTGGCGGCAGTCGACGGGAGTCACGCAAAGTATGCAAAAAACTTGCGTAATTCCTGTCGACTGCTGAGCTTCTCTTCTGCACTCCATCTTCACTGCGCTGCACTACTTGTGTAGTTGATCTTAGTACGTCGATTTCTGGATCAACTGAGCAGGTCTGCATGGACCGCCCAGTCGATCCATAGAAATCGATCTGACAGTAGCGAATTTGCCGCCGTCAGTGCAGCCGTAGCCTAGGACATCTAAGAAGAAGCCTCTTTCCGCTACTAGGGAAACAAGGAAGAAAAGTAGGTCACCCCATACGTTCCACTCTAAAGAGATCTCGCATCCCATAAGGACTGCGGCTGAGGCTCCATCTGATTCCGGTACCAAGCCTAAAGTACTACACAAGAAGAAGCATGTGGAGAAGTCTTCTAATAGACATGTCAAGGAGCCATCTACCTTTTGGCACTGAGATGCACTCAGACCTCCTACTCATGCTCCAGGACCATCATCTTCCTTGTACCAGAACTCTGAGGTCAGAGAAGTTCCTCTCCAATACCACACTCATCATTTTGGCACCGATCCCCTCTCCAAACCCCAGTTCCAACACAGATTTCTGGATACCATAGCTCTCCAGGACCCTCCGGATTTATTTCACTAGAGGTACTTTTCATAGCAAAGGAACAGGAGTCTTCCTTGCCATGGACCTCTGTGAAAGCCCCTTGCCCAATACTGTTCAGACATTTGCAACAGACATCCTCCAGACTGAATTCCAGTTGGACCTCCAGACTTCAATACCGGCTCCCGTGTCTGATGCTCCCCCTTTCAGATCTGGGGATGTTCCTTCTTTGGACTCCGAGGTCTCAGGACTCTCTTTGAGCACCATACCACCACATCCCGCTAAACCAGTAATCTGAAGAGGATTTTTCGGATCCCATCGGATGTCCTAGATCCAGGGGTTATGAATATCTTGTGGGGACCTCCATCTACCTCCTCAGTGGGCTTATTGGAATCCCTGGGGTCACCTTGGTGAAAATTTTATAGGGTACCTGCCAGAAAGAGACCCCAGTACCCACTGATATTGCATCACTCACAGGCACCAACTGACCAACCTTCGGTACTGCATGATTGCCCTCTGGTACTTTATGCCCCTTAAGCATCGGGAGGCACTCAAGAACAGCAGGATGCACAGACTGAGGGAAGCTTGCCACCATTAGTGATGTCCTCTTCATTCCCGATGATGCTGTAAGTCCCTTCCATACTCTTTCATGAACAACTTTCAGACTTTTTTCTCAAAACCTCATGAAACATCTGTCAGAATCTTTCTAGATACCATTAGAAGAGATCTACAAGTTTCAACACTCCTTGATGGACTTTTTAAATATCGCCCCTCATGGGGAAAAACACCCTCCCAATCAGTGAGGCTCTGTTTTCTCTGCTTCCACTACCCAGCCTACCTGTAAGCAGGCAGATAAAAAGTATTATATTTCCAGCCAAGGAAATAGAGCATTTCTTTTCCACCCCACTCCCAATAACCTGGTAATGGATACAGCTAGTGAAAGAAACTGACAATCTCACTCCAGACCTTCTCCTTATGAAAAGAAGTCCAAATGTTTTTAGACCTTTTGGGTAGAAAAAGCTATTTATTGGCAGCTCTCCAATTTTGGGTGGCAAACTACCAAGCCGTGTTAGCAAAACGTGATTTTAACACTTATTCAATGTTTACACATTTTATTGAACATCTGCCACAGGACCACAGTGAACAATTTCAGGGCCTCATTTTGGAAGGACAGTTGATAGCAAAAACATCCTTCCACACTGCCCTAGATGCAGTGGATATGGCTTCTAGTTCCTTAGCCAGGGCTGTGGTTATGCAGAGAACATTCTGGCCTCCAGTCTTATGGTCTCCAGGGAGAGGTGCAAAATATAGTTGAAGACCTTCTATTTGAAGGGTCCAAACTCGACCAGTGACACTGACTTCTTCCTCCACACCTTGAAGGACTCATGGGCAACATTACCACATCTGAGAATTTATGTTCCTGCAGCAAAGAGATTGTTTAATGGGTCCCAAATTTCACAGGACCCTGCATAATTTCAGTACTCCCTGCAACAGACATTTACCAGGCCTTTGGACTTTCAGAGAAGGAGATACCATTCTACATCATCATCATCTGTGCTGACATCTCAGTTGATATTCTGGAACAACCTACTTTCTTGGATCCTGTGCTGCACAATTCCATCCATTCCCCTTTTTGGAGACTGACTATCCCGCTTCCTCCCTCCCTGGGAACATGTTACCTCAGAAAAAGGGATCTTGGAGGTGATCAGTGTGGGATATTCCATCCATTTTCACACTATTCCCCCTTCTACCCTCTTCTCATGAACAGCTCTTAAAACAAGAGATCTAGTCTCCCCTACTCTTGGAAGTGATTGAACTGGTTGTCCCAGAGTTTGTCAGAAGAGGGTTCTATTCCGACCGTTTCCTACTTCTCAAGAGGAGCAGGGGATGGAGACTGATCCTTAACCTCAGAAACCTGAATAACTATATCCTTTTCGAGCACTTCAGGATGATGATGCTAGCCACTAAAATCCCATCCTTAAATCCAGGATACTGGTTCATTGCCCTTGACCCCAGGAAGCCTACTTCCATGTACCTATTCACTCATCCCACAAATATTTCCTGTGTTTCATGATTGGCTCAGAATGCTACCAGTACCATAGGAAAGCTTCTCTCAGCAGTGGTGACCCATTGACATCAATGGGGCATAACAGTATTTCAGAACCTGGTTCTTTGGGAGTCAATTAGCTCGAAAGATTCAGTCAGCAACTCCTATCACTATTTCAATCTCTGGGCCTTCATGTTAATTGGAAAATGCCTACATTGACTGCAGCCTAAAAAATAGACTAATCAGAGCCACTCTAGACTCCCTGACAGCCAGAGCCTATCTCCCCAAAGATAGATTCTCTACTCTGTCCAGTCAAATCTCGACAATTTACACAGCCCACAAACAATTGCAAGGACCTGCCTATAACTCATTGGCCACATGTTGGCTTCCACATTCATCACCCCTCATGTAATATTGCTCCTCACATGCCTTCAGGCATGGCGAAGGACAATGTAAATCCCAAACAGTCTCTCCAAATGTACTGCAGTATTTCAGAAGGTTCTGGACTCTCTTACGTGGTTGAAGGACCCACTGGAGGTCTGTATGGGAACCTCATTTTCACACACTCCACCCTCAAAAATCCTTAAAACAGATGCTTCTCTTTTTGGGGTGGAGGGCTTACCTCCAAGGGGCCACAACCCAGAACAAATGGCCTGCACAACAGGTCACACTCTACATCAACATCCTGGAGCAGAGAGCAGTTTGATATGCTTGTCAACACTTTCTTCACACTATCAGGTATTGCTGGACAACAAGGGCAACAGTGAATTATATTAACCAACAGGGCAGAGCAATACCCCAGTCCTCATGCACAGTCACTAAAACTGTAGAACTGGTGCATTTCCCATTAGATAGAAATCTCAGCAGTTTATTTTCCAGGCTTCCAAAATACAAGTGCAGATTCCCTGAGGAGAAACTTCCTTCAGGACCATGAATGGGAGCTCAATGAGTCTGTCTTTTACAGAATATGCCAGATCTCGGGTCTCCCAGAAGCACACCCCTTTGCCACCCCAAACAACAAAAAATGTCACCTATTCTGCTCCACTGGAAGATACTGGATGTACAGCTCATTGGGAGATGCTCTGATAACACTGTGGAATGCTTATCTTGTGGTATGCTTCCCTTTTCCACTAATCCTTACTCAAACTATGTCATAAAATAGCAATGGTTATCCCCATAGGGCCGTCCTGGCCAAGCCCAGTGTGGTACTCAAACCTCATTCACTTCTGTGGGGCAATGCCTCTTAACCTTCCTTTCAGGAAAGATCTCCTGTTGCAGAACTTGGGGGACCCTGATCCATACCAACCCTTCCTCTTTGAACCTCAGAGCATGATTCCTATATGGTTCTCAAACATGGAACTAATGTGTTTTGGATAAGGTCCAGTCAATTCTTCTATCTAGCAGGAAATTTAGTACTCACAAAACTTAACTTCAAAAGTGGAAACACTTCTTTTCCTGGTGTTCTCTTCACTCTTCTCAAGCATCAGACATTCCGCTCTCAAAAACCTGGGTTACTGGTTGGATTTAAAGACACAAGGTCTACCAATGAATTTAGTCAGATTACATTTGACTGCTTTATGTACCTGTTTGCCTCTGCACAAACTTCAATTAATTAATAAACAATTACACACACACTGAAATCACAGCTTTGCTATGATAGACTTTTTCATTTATATTTTAGCATGAGACGGCAAGTAACATATACATAGCCAATTAAATAGATTGCCTAGTCATCTCCTTGATATTGTTCTAGGTCAGTTTATGAGTATTCAAAGGCCCTTGTCCTCCCTTGGTTTGCTCAGGATTTACACCATTGAATTCAATGGAATTAAGCCTGATTTATACCAGGGTAACTGAGAGCAAAATAAGGCTTTGTATTTTTCCAACTCATTCTTCCATCCTGTGACTATGTATTATCAGTTCATTTAGATGCAGCTGACAGTTGATCTAGTGCAACCCATATTGAAACACTTCCTGTGAATCACACCGGTACCCAGACAGAATATTCTCATGAATTAAAAAATTGAAAGATTATTGCCAATTATACCAAAAAATTGCAAGAGCACATTATAGCCCCTCAACATCTGGTTGGCAAGGGATTGACAGGTGTTAATGTGCTCCTTGCTGCAATCAGAAGATTTTCATAAGTCACGGGTGTGACAAGATCCCATGAATTTCAAGGGCCAAGTGACATCACACCTGTAAATTACAAGTTATTTTGCATTAGCCCTGAAATCCATTTATTATGCTGCTGTAGAATCACTGTCTATATAAAGTTGAGACATATTTGATAATAAAAAAAAATGATAGTCTCTTAGAGGCTGAATCATAAAAAAATCCTATTTTAATGTGAGTACATCTCACAGGAAATAGCTGTGTTGAACTATTTAGCATGACTTTTAGGTCAAATCATATTTTCTCACATTCTCCAGAAAACAGTAGTATTTTCCAGCTTGGTCCTGTGTGCAATTCTGATGATTTGCAAAGGAATTTACTCACAGATGGCTGGAGATAAGTAATTATTTATAATCAAGGATTTTTCAAATTAAGTTCCTAGAAGACAGGACAGTATGGACAGCCCATCAGAAGCAGAACCACATGACAAAGCAAAGCAAAATAAGTTTGTCAAAAAGCAAAATGTCAATTTTGGAAAATTATCTTTCTCGGCTTGATAAGTAGGATTGCTATTCAAAACTATTTTTTTTCCTGCCAAGATTATGGGACTGGCATCCCTAGATTATACACAAGCCTCATGAAAAGAAGTGCTAAGCATCTGCAGGTCACTTTGAAATCAATGATAGCTGTAGATGCTAAGCAGCAATTATGATCAGCATCATCGTTTGGGACATGTAGCCCCAGAAATACGGGGGCCAATTCTAAACAAAAGCTAATAGGTTTTAAAAAATTCAGAGCCTAAGATTAGTCTCCTAAACCCATATCAAGAGAACTAAATAAGTGACCTGATTTTCAAAAGTTCTGAGCACCTGCTAAATTCAGTGGGAGCTACTGGCTGTTCTACATTTTTGAAAATGAGGCCATTTAATTAGATTCCTAAATATGGATTTAGGAGTTTGACTTTAAGATCTTATTGTTTTAAAAATCATGGCTAAAGACTTTAATATGGTCTAATATAGAATCACAGAGATGTAGGGCTGGAAGGGACCTCAAGAGGTCACCTCATACATTTCCCACACACACACTGAGGCAGGACTAAGTATACTTAGACCATTCCTGACAGTGTTTGTCCAACCGGTTCTTAAAAACCTCCAGTAATGGGGATTCCACAACCTCTCTTGGTAACCTATTGCAGTACTTAACTATCCATATAGTAAGAAAGCTTTTCCTAATATCTAAATAGAGTTTCCCTTGCTACAGATTAAGCCAATTGCTTTTTGTCCTACCTTCAGTGGACATGGAGAACAATTGATCACCATCCTCTTTATAACAGACATAACATATCTGAAGACGGTTATCAGGTCCCCCTCCCCCTCAGTTCTCTTTTCTCAAGAATAAATATGCCTAATTTTTAACCTTTCCTCTTAGATCAGGTTTTCCAAATCGCTTGCCATTTTTGTTGCTCTCATCTGGACTGTCTTCAGTTTCTTTCTTAAAGTGTAGCACCCAAAACTGGACACAATATTCCAACTGAGGCCCCATGGAAGGACAATTATCAACTTTGTCTTACATACTCCTGTTAATACACCCCAGAATGGTATTTTCCTTTTTCACAACTGCATCATAGTGTTGTCTCATGTTCAGTTTATGATCCACTATAACACCCAGATTCTTTTCAGCAAGTTAACTGCCTAGCAAGTTATTCCATGTTGTATTTTTGCATTTGATTTTTTTCCCTCCAAAGTGTAGTACTTAATTTGCACTTGTCTTTATTTAATTTCAGCATGAAAATCTGTATAGTTAGAGCAGTGTGGATGAACTTTAGGCATATATGCCCAAACTGCCCAGCAGCATAAATCTTCTGGCACTGAATGTGAGTCATTCTGTCTTTTTGAGCTATCTGAGAAGTAAATAATGTGGCAGAATGCATCACACAATTCTTCCCCTCCTGAAAGTATGAAATCTGAAAAGGTAGTATGGGGGGAACCGATCAGTATTTAATGTGGCTCAGTATTTAACATGGTTGGAAAGGAATAAAATGTGTGAGAGTATGAGCGCATATGTGTTTAACTGAGTGAACAGGGAGTAATGGAGAGGAAAAATAATATTGTGCAGATGAGTGTTTGAAGTAGTAGAAAAAGAAGTGAACCAGCAAGTTGGGAAGGTATAGGCAGACAAAGTGAGGAAAGGAAAGGGGAAAACAGAATTGATACAAGCATGGAAAGAGGAGAGGTAGTGAAAGAGACAGAGGGTGATGGAGTAGAGCTATGCACTGCTCTCAGTGATTGCTATGGTAGAGGTAGGAGTAGTATCCCATTTACCACTTTCTAATTTAAAAAGATCATATCCATTTAAAATCTATGAGTATAAAGCTTGTGTGTGTGTGTATAAAGCTTGTATGTATCTATGTGTATAAAACTTGGCAGGAAAAGTCTATAATTGAAGACAGCAAAATAAGATGGGCACTTACTGCCACGCCCAATATAAAATGTGAAGTGGTTGGGGCCTTCATTTTATGTTGCAAAGAAATAAAAGTATTAGCGCTGGTTAAAAAGGGGCACATTTTTCAAATTTTCACACACAAAAAATCTTTTTTGTCCAGGTTAAATTTCTAAACTGACATGTTTTTGGTAAGCTTTATAGTTTGTCAAAAAGTGGGAAAGTTTTGCACAAGTTTTTAAAAAATTTGACTCTTTTTGGTCAAAACACTTCAAAACACAAAATTTTTTGAGCATCCCAATAAAAGATTCAATCCACTGGCTGCTTTTCTACATCCTCTGCTGTATTGAAAATACTCTTTAACACTCCATTGCAAAACCAACAGATAGCTAGGGCATACGTGATACATCTAGCTCCAAGACATACCCGTCACATAACAGACAGATTCATTGAACATGACACAGGCAGGTATAAATTAACCCCCTCAGTTCTATCTGCCCACCCAAAGATGAAGAAGCTTCATATTCATCTAGGTCATAAGACACAAACTCCTCTGGGCAAAGGCTGTTGAGAGGATTCATTAAATCAGCTTTTTGTGGGTCTCTGTACCTATGTCCTTTTCCCAGGCAGCACTGCCCACCTTTTAGGGTCATTCTGCCCCACCCTTACTCCTCCTAAAGTAGAAAAACAGTTGTCCTCCTCTCAGTAGTCCTGCACCTGGATTTATGCTGCCAGAAGTTTTACAGGCCCTGGGACTCAATTTTTTTTTTACTTGATTGTGTTCTTGTAGCACTCACAAATATGGTCTAGCGCAACCTTCACTTCTTGGTGATGGCACCTCTGAAAACTGAACACACAAATAGAATAGTGCCTCCTAATGCCTCACCCCCACTACTTCTGGCAGCACCTAATTGTTTTCCAAAACCTGGCCTCACCAAAACCTTCTTTTCTTACACAGGCACAATTTTCAGCTGGCTCTGACCTATACAACGAAAGTACAGTGTTTCCTCCTGAAAAATACTTAATGAGAAACTGGGACTAAGTTGTAATTTGTGAAGGGCACTCAGAAGACAGATATATCCACATGCAGTATAAACACACATGCATCACAAAGAGCATAGCCGAGAGTGCTGATTATTAACAACACATTAGTAGTAAGGTTTTTCCAGTCTATATAAAAAGTAATTAGCCTGCCACATTAGACAATAATGAGAGCTAGTAATCACATTTTTATCAGTGAAATTAGACTGGACTCATTTTAAAACAACATTTAATGCAAGAGACTTAATGAATATGCAGAAGGTGACAAGTTCCTTATGCACAAAAATAAATGTACTCTGCAAAACTAAGATAATTACTGTATTTTGGATGTTATGTATCAACTGTTAGAATTCAACTCTCCCCTCCCTCCCTCACTCCCCCAGTTGTGACAATACTCTGTTTGTATTCCTAAAGGATTCAGTTTGTTAGGCAGGATGAAGTAAAGCACTGATCTGTTTTGCTAATGCATAGTATCTTTAATCTATCCTTTTTATGTGTTATAGCTGAGAAGCCTGACTAAAGAATAAATTAATAAAAGCATAATGGGCAAAGTATGCCTCTCCTTTTGTGTGTGGAGTTGGAGGTGGTAGTGCAGGGAGATAGATTTCTGTAGGTATATACAGACTGGCCCTGAAAGTAATACTATAAACTGTTGTTTTTATTGAGATAATCCTCTCGTCTTGAAACTGCTCATAAAGTGCAGCTGCAGCTAATCGCAATTGCCCTATACTGTTCAGTCCTTTTCGTTAGAAACAAGTGATCTACAGGACTGACTGGAATTGAAATGAATGGAATCACTTCTTAAAATGTTGCCGTTCTCCAAAGTGCCGGATGAATGAGTAGGAGAATATATGAGAAAGGAAGTGTATGTAGCTGAAGTCTCCTAAGGGTTAAAGAAATCCAGTATGCCTGATAATAGTGTTAAGTTTCTCTAGCACCTTTCCTCTCAAGAATTCCAAAGTTATTTTCAAATTGATATGCAAATAAACAAAAAAAAAATTCATCCATCACTGAAGAGCAGCCTCCACTGGTGAGAAATGTAACTTCTATTTAACAGCGTTCAGCAGTGTACCTAGACATTTACAGCAGGAAGTGAAGTATCTTTTCTAGTTGTAGTTAAAGGGGAGTTCAGCCACACAGAACGTAATTCCCTGAGAAGATATTTAGTGAGGACACTAGGATTAATATCATGTCTTTTCAGTAAAGAGCTGTTTGCACAGTACTAGCACATTGTGATGCTGATACTGCTGAGGCCTCTGGGTGCTATTGTAATATAAATATTTAAAATAATAAGATTAGGACAGTATCCTTAATGAGCAGATGTTGCCAGTCAGTTTTCCATCTTCTCTGAAAAACAGCATCTCCAATAAAAAAGTGTCCTTTCAAACTATGCTGTATATATGCTATGTACTAGTTTTTTAGTGACTCAAATGGAATAGTGCCACCGGTTACCTCACCAATACCACAACCTGCAGCAACTATTTATTTTCCAAGAGATGGCCTGATCAAACATTCTTTGATTATGAGATATGTTATTACAAAGAGGTGATATAGCTACAGATAAAATTATGCTAACTGCTGTTCTCACACCATCATTGGTGTCAATTACAGGACTAGTTAAACCTTGATCTCCTTTCTGGTATTTTTGAGTGCACCCCCTCAGGTGCTAGGCATCATACCTTTATCTCTCCTGGAGTGTAATCATGCAATCCTCCCACTGTCCAACAGAACTGTAAGTATCAACCATTCTTACCCAGCAACTCAGACTGCGTTCGGGAGTTTTTGACCAATGGTGTACACTGATCAAACAGCCTTCTTAAAACAAAACTATAGTATGTTTTGCAGTATGAATAAAGCATTAAGAGAAGAAAGGATTTTAAAACAGCAAACATTCTAGACACATGTTTATCTTGCGTAAAGGCTCACCATCCCCTGATGGTAACCTAGGCAGGCCTAACTTCTTCAAACTGCCCCAGCATATGCTTGTGCATCAATCTGGTTTTCCCTAAACAGCTACTCCCTTCCCTTGAGGGAGGGACATTTTATAAACGGCCAGAGTTTATTTGTTGTTCTGTGTTTCCTGGCTTTTGTACTTCTGGTGAAAACCAGTTTTGTAGGCTGGCTGGAGAAGAGGCAAGAATATCAAAGCTTATATTTCTGGCATTGTCCTTTGACAATACTCAAGTGTTTCCTGAGAAGTTAGTTATCTTGAGTTATTGTTTTTCCCGACAGCCCTCTGTCAAACTAAACCAATATAGTCATACAGTAAACATCCCAATAACAAGGTCAACAGATAGTATTTATAAATTATGACAGAGCACCTCCACATTTACGACAAATGGTATCAAAAGAAGTATGTACTGCACCTGTACTGAGGTCAAAAAGCTTTTTATGGCTACAAGTATTGCCTCTGAATGATTGCATCCAGACTATATAACACTGCAGTGACATTCTTTGAAGCACTTCTTGCTGGGGGCCAAAACATTGAAGTCAAATCAAGGTCAATCGGTAGATTAAAGGTAGGCAAAGGCAGGTGTTTTTTAATATTCTGCGGTATAGCTTGGGCTTGAACTGTAGTAGATCTAAGCATCAAGTGAATTTCCTTGATTCCTTTGACATGATGTTTCAGGATTAATTTAAGCCAAGTTTTTACAAGTTTCAGGACAACATTAATTCACTTGCCTATATAATGCTGCTAAGACTTTTTTCCAAGAATGTCCTAATACTTTTAATAAATACAGAATTCAAAGTTACTAGAACTTTCTGCCTAATCCATTTTTAAATTAATTCTGACCAGTCACCTCCTTATTTTTGATAACTAAGTTTCACTGACAGCACATGAATTTTTGGCATGCAACTATTTTAAAGAAGAAATGTATTGCTTTAAAATGTCTTGGAACTGAATTTCTTCTCTCTTCCTCTGATTTGACTCTTGTTTAATCTGCATTGGCCTAAATCTGCCTAGACAGCTGAGCTGTGGTCTGTGAAAGACAAAGGAGACTTTGTCAACTTAACTTTCTCCCAATCCTGTAGTTCAATACTTGGCTTTAATTAAATATCACTGTATTCACTTTATCTAGCTGTCCATTGCCCCAAAGTGCCTTCCTGTCAGATGGGAATCATCTGAGAATAAGGATGCATCATTTCAACCACTCGCATTCCCTATGCTGGTGTCCTGCGGGAGAGTACTGTGATACCCAAATACTTTCCTTGACAAGATGAATCCTCTGGCTTCCAGATCTATCAGCTTTACAGCTATTTGCATCAGCGGTGTGACAGCCAGGATCAGACCTTTTAACTTAAGCATAGTTACTTGAGCTAGTTGGAACATTTTCTCCAAAATGAAATTTTGGCAAAATATTCTGTTTCATTGAAATGTATTGGTTTCCAATGCAGAACGGAAACAAATTTTGAAACTTCAAAATTCGCCGTGGAAAAAAATTGTCATCCTCCAGTGAGCTTTAATTGATTATAAGTTCATCCAGTGAGATGAGAAGTGAGTCCCTTATCTGTACCCTAAGACTCATACATAACTATTTCATCTATGCATATGAACAGATTACACTCTTCTTTCGTTCTGTTTGCAAATATGAATCTCATTGTCTCTTTATTAGACAGTGGTAGCATCTCCATAGTTAGGTGGCTCTTGTAAGGCTCAGAGTGTCCTCACTCCAGTTGTCCTCACTAAAGTCAGTGGGAATAGAAGATACTCAACACCTGACCAGATTGGGTCCTACATTTGCAACTTAAATATCAGCTTGATTGAAACATACATCATGCCAGCTTCCTCAAAATCAATCCTTTCTGCTTGAAATGTCTCCTGCCTGAGGAGTTCTTTGTAGAGGTTTGGTTTTTTGCCTTTCATATGGACAAGTATCTGAGTAATAGGGGCTGTTTAATTTTCTGGAAAGTCTTTATATATAATTTGGGGTATTATATCTCCTGACACAGTCTCATCTACACACTCCAATTTTTATTAGTTCCTTTGCATGATTTTCAGGATTGGTGGTTCATTTTGGGGATAATCACTACAAAGGAATATTTGAAATTTGAAAATCATTCCTGATCCGTGGTTGGGATGCCTGTGAGGTTTAGAGAGTGACTGTGGCCAGGACTCCACAGGAGTTGAGCTGTAGTTAGAGCATCTGTCTGGAAGAGCTTCTAAGAGCTGCAGGATTAGTACTTCTCACAATGCTCCATGGATATAAAGGCTTGCCTGGGAGTTGGACTTCCTGAGCAGCACTTCTTGATGGTCCTCTCCTCCTTAGATAGACAGATTGACTGACTGACTTGCACTGCTTATATACTGGTTAGTTAATTGTTATTGAATCAAGAGAGTTACATATGAACCTACAGGCTTTGGAGTGAGAATATTGGCCCAGGTCAGGCTTCTGGGGCTTAATTATCTTAAATACACAGGGCAAGATACAATTCCAGTTAGTTAATAATGATACATGTTAAACTAAATAATCCTATCTCTAACAAATGCCATAATCTTGGTACCAGAACAAGTTCTTTGAATTCATTCAACAAGAGATTTCTTGTAGCGATGGAAGTTGGGGAGTGGGAAATGCAAGTTATACGTGTGCTTTGTAATGTCTGTCATCTCAGTAAATACTCTTTAATAAAATATGGAAACCCACAAAAGTCATCTTTTAACCTCCAAATGGCAAAGGAGTGAACTGACCTGTCTATATAATTAAATTAAAATATTTCTACTCTACCCATACTTGCATGAAGGAAACTCTCATTTCAATTATAGTTGAAAGAAGTATTAAGAAATGTGCAAGCATTGGTCATTCCATTAAGATCAAAGAAATTCACTAAAATAATGGAGTCTATTCATTTCTTCCCCTACTACTTAAGAGATCTGAGTCTGCAGTCACTGCAGGCACAGAACTCCCACCTGGGTCAAGAGGTTGTTTTGTGTGAGAAGCAACTACGAATTCAGTTCCAAGGAATCTAATACAATAGCTCCACTTTAACCTGCACTAATGGCAGTAAGGCTTATTGCAGATTACTAATTTATGTGATTTAGTGATTCTCGAGAAAAAAGATTAAAAACCTAAAGACTGCAGCAAACAAATGTACTTTACTGCACAATTGAAAATATACTCAAAATAATGACCTGGAAAGTAATCCAGCAAATTTTGACTAAGGCACAGCCCTACTTTTAGAGTCTGGTGGGGTATAGACTGTGTAACTGTAACAAGAGCATGAGAAGGAATTCTGTTATTCAAGGTGTAGGGCAATGGGGGTTAGTGCCACCCTGCCCACTGTGTAAAGGGCCAAGCACAACTAGCCCATGAAAAGTACTTTGCTGTGTCCTTACACTGAAAATTGTTTGTCCAAACTATTTGTTCCAAATAACAGATACATTAGTAGAATTCAGGATTGGCTTGTGAACAATTTGTGAACAGAGAAAAGAGTTAAATTTATGACTGTTGTTTACAGTGAACAATTCAACAATTTATAAGCCCAACTTTGAATATGATGATTGTCTAGGGAACCCATTGTGTATCTTTTAGAAGTATAGTTTTTGAAAATATAATTTTAAATTTGTATTTGTAAAGTAATATTTTTTGACACTGTGAATTAATGTAATAATGAATGTTGCACTGCACCTTTTAATATCCATTTCCTGCAACTAAATTATTGTCCTAATTCACAGTTTCTTGTAGTAGTCTTCTTTCTTTGGGGACTTAAAGCTTGCTCCTGAAACCTTTACATGGAAAATAATACCCTTACTGGCATCAGGAGTGAGTTTTGCTTGAATATGGACTACAGGTTATAGCTAATAATGTAGTTCATTACTCGAATCAGATTTGCTTTATTGTTCTGTGGAAAGTATAATATATATATTCTGAGACATAACTTTCTCCACCTACTCACAATTTGCCTCTATATATGATGGTCTTAATTCTCCTCTTAGTATGCTAATGTAAATCAGGAGTAAAACTATCAAAGTCAATGGGAAGAAGAAAAAAAGTCACCAGTGAAAGATCAGAGTAAATGGAATCAGAATCAGGCCCAAGGCATCCACTTACTGGATTCAGCTTCCTCCAGATCTATTTTTGACTTGTCTAATATTTGTGGCTGCTTTTGAAGCTGTGAGACATTTATGTTGCAAACAACCCTGCAGTTCTACTCACATGTAATAGAACCCAAAACTTTTCTACCGTTTCTGCCTCCTTCAGTCCTGTTACCCTAGAGGTCAATTATTCTGAGCTCTGATTGCTTTCAAGATTCAAAAACAGGCTTCATGGCACCACAGGTACCATACCTGAGTGGACCTCTGCTTGCTGAAATTTGAAGTGGCACAGTCTACATTAAGCAACACAGTCAGTGTTGCAAACTAACTCTGCTTCTGAGAGCTTACGGAATATTTATTGTGATGGAGGTGAGGTTTTCTTTTGACTATCAGATAAGCGGATAAGTAATAGAAGTTCACAGCTCACTACAAAAATGCAGTGTATGCTGCAATCATTTCCATCTTTTCATTGATACCCATATGTACATAGATGGGATTGTGTGTGTTTGTGTGTGTGTGTGTACAGACACTTAAATATAGCATGTATTTAAATACATCAGTGAATACCATTCCTTTTTTTTTATCCTAGAATGTTTCAATAGTAATCCTTTCTTATATCTTTTATTAGGTTTCTCTTCAAAATAATGTAGTTTGGTTTATCCATATCCATATTTTCCTATTATATCTTAGATGTTCTTTTAGTTTCTAATCCTTCTAATACAATTAGATCATAGTGAATAATTTTGTTATATATTTTGAGTGTCACAAAATACAATTATTCTGTAGTGTCTACATTTCTAGTCTAGTCAATGCAAGCTGATTTTTTAAAGACATCAGTGAAACTCAATGGGAGTTGGATACCCTTCCTTTGGCTTCTGCAAAATCTGAGCCTGTTTTAATTTAGAGACTGCTACAGTTTGAGAGTAACACCATTCTTATTTTGATTTTTAACCCTTTCAGATATCATGTGATCTATATGTTTGGATGTAATTATGAAAGAATTGCCCTGGGTAATCTAGCAAGAGGCAGAAAGGCTGTGTCCTCCTTTCAGTGGTATGTGGCCAGATACTTTAATTTTCTAATTACATTTTTTCACATACGCTGTGCTGGTTCTCAAATATTTCATACTAAGTGTCACTTGTATCTTATATATCTGAATAATATTTTGTCACAAATTTCTAACTAGGAAAACTAGAAAAAAATAGTTCGTCCACTTCAAAGATTGAAAGATTTTTTCTTTTTTTTTTTTTTTTAACTAGACCCATTTCTCTGAAAATATCTCTCTCTCTTGTTAAATTTCACTTTATCCCAGTCAATACTAATTTTGGCTAAGAATGTTCAAATTGTTTGCATAAACACCTTCAAATATGACTTTGATTTGACATCTTCAGTGTCTGAACAAGTCCTGCAATGCCTCCACTGCTCTATTTTATCCATTTCACTTCAAATCAGGACAGTAAAATTACCAAGCTTTTCCTTAAATTACTTACAATCAAATGATCATGGCATCCTATGTAAATGCTTAAGGGAAGAAATATCCCTCATGTTCTCCTTCTCCTTTAGTGCATGCCATTAGGATAACTGTAGTTTAAGCCTGAGCACATAGATAGGCTTCCAGTATTACCCCAGACATGACAAATTTAGATTCTGTTGGCCCCGTGAAGTAAATTCAGTCTATTTAGAGACACAGATGGTACTGTTTTCTGGATAATTGTTTTGTGTGTATGTGAATGAGAGGAAGAGCCCAGGAAAGCTGGGAATCACCTGTCAACGTCGGGTGTCCCTTCCATTCCAAGTATGTGTTTAATGTCAGTGTCGTCTCCATATTTCAATGCTCTGAGGCATGGAAATGCTAATTCCAAACCTGAGTTCACTTTAGATGCTTAATTATAATCCTTTCTCTTTATTAACTTTCATTTTCCAGATATAGCATTATGAGGAAAGGCAATTAACAAAATGACTTAAAGATTAAATGAAAGGAAATCTTATTTTCCTGCGAGAATCCTCTTTAGCTTCTTATTCATAATTATAGTTTTTATTTTCAGAAAGGGGCAGGGGAGGGGAATTTAACCTGATCTTTAAAAATAACACTCAACGCTCTTCATTTTATAATAGGTCATCCGGTATAATAAGGCTTTGCATCTATTTTTGTAATTATTGTTGATTCTGATTTCTTTTGGTTGCTATTTTTTGGTTTCTTCTACAAACCAATTCCATTTACAGGTAATTTAATATCTACTGAAGCTTTCATTAATTCAGTTTCCAGATAAATTTAGAATTATTGTAATTAAAGAATTGTAAATTATTTTAATTAATATTAATAATCTTGAAGATAAAGGATGCAGGGAAGGGGAAGTGTACCCATAAGAAGTAAGAATGACTTGAGATGATTGCCCATATTTCTCTGAAATGAGCCTTAAAGTTCTTTTTCTAAAGGTGCTTGTCTTTTCAATGAAAATGTAAGAGCCTACTTGGGTCAAGGTCATGCTTCTTGTATATCTTGCAAAACCCTACTGGAGTAACTTAAGACAGATCTGTCCATGATTCTGCATATGACAGATATATCCGATACACTTCAAATGAAATATATCAAATGTTTGACCATAAGTCATCGTTTCAGTGACTACCTTGATCCATCACTTCACATGGTCCCTTCAGACAATTTGTAACATCAGTACCTAATGATTTTTAATATGGTGGAAGGCCATCCTTTCAGAAAATGGGACTCTTCTTCAGAGATGGTGAAAGATCTTATGAATCTTGCTTCTCTTGTTTAGGTGTATTAGACATTTTGGGTGAGAAAAGATCGTGAAGAGGTGGGCCATGGTACAAAGCCTTCTGAAGCTATTTCTAATTTGATGCTAGGTGGACACCTTTGAGCCCTAATTAATTAAATGTCCCAACAACCCTATGTAAAAAGGGCTAAGGAAATCATTAACTCCATTTCAAAAATGGGGAAAACTGAGGCACAGATGAAGTCTACGACTCATCCAAAATGATACAGTGAGTCAGTGTTAAGGCTGGAAATAGAATTTGGAGTTCTGACTATTAGCTCCCACTTCTAATCACTTTGAGACACTACCCTGCAGAGCTTGTAAACTGTACCTAAACGAACAAAAGCAATGTCGAAAGAAGCATGATTTGATTTTTCATCTGGGTAAGCTGTTCTCTAGCTTCCTGGTAACTACAGAATATGACTTCTTAATTGCGTCCTTTTGAGGTGAAAGTGTCCACTACCACATGAAAGCTGTTTCAGCTATGTTTGTGTGAAGTTGTTGTAGAAAGTCCCTGGACTAATAAAGGAGACTAAAGAATTAGATCTAATTTTTTATTCAACTCCAGCACATCCAGTCACCAACCATACACTTTCTAGAGATTTCCCCTGGAGGAGGAATAGGGACTCTATATCTCACAAGACTCCCAAGCCCAAACCTCCTCCCATTCGATACGTGTTCATTTTTTCCTTATCAGCTGCCAGAAGGATTATTATACTTGATACAGAAAATAGTAATTTGGGTTAATTGCAAATGAACATTCTGAACAGCCTTAACACTACTGTATATGTGTGCTAGCAGCTTTTTAAAGATGTTGTTCTTAAGCAGTCAATTCTTTATGCTTTAAAACGGTCAGTTATTTCCAAACTGCTGCATTAAGCAACATTTTTCTTTCCTTTTTTGAAATAATGGCATGCTTGAGAGGCAATGAATTTGGTGATGATGAAGATTTAAACTTCAGCTACTTCAATTGTTCAAAATCAGTCACTTTTTCTAGCCCATAAACTTTATTTTTTTTTCTCCAAAACACTTATTTCTCCCCATTACCTCCATCTGTGCAAATTCTAGTCCTTTCTTCTTCCTTCTGCAGTAATGACTGCAGCAATCCCAACTGGTATCAGCAGGCTGCCATGCTGCTGAAGGTTATTAGTGCCAATATTGTTAATTACTGATCTGGTTGGATATGCTGATTTAGTGAAGGAGGGTTGCTCTCAGCTTCTCAAGAGGACCATTTCCTAAAAATGCTGCCTCCCCCCTCCCTTTTTTCCCTGCAGCACCAGGAGATTAAGAAACTAACTGCTTCAGCTCCTTGCTAATTGCGTCCATTATTTCAATAATGTAATAGGGTTCATATTACAGTACAGTCTGTCAAGTGCAAAATGGTACAGAACTTCATGTCTCCTGCCCATGAGACTCAGATCCAGAGACAGATCCTCAACTGCTGTAAATTGGCACAGCTCGATTGACTTCCATGGGGCTACTCCAATTTCTACTGCCTGAGGATCTGGCTTGTAGTTTCTGTTTCAACTAGATTATTCCTAAATACCAAGAACCTGAATCTGGTCCTGCTTACACTGGTGAAAAACAGGCACAATTCTATTGAAATCAGTGAGTTACACTAGTGAGATCCGAATACGGTCCAAAAATATAGGGGAAACAGAACGGTATTAAAAGGTACTTAATAAAGAAATATATCAGTAACAATCTGTAAAACCGTTACAAATAAACACTAAGCAGAGGTCTTGAATGCAAGAATACTTCTGATTCAAAATTATTGAAAAGCTTCCAAAAATAGCCTCAGTCTTTCATACAGAAAACATCCTTTTCCCCGCAGATTTTACAATGTTGATGCTAATTTACAAAACCCTGCAACAATAGAAACACTTAAAATTAAAATAAAAAAGCAGAAGTAAATGATTGAATAATGGGCACATGTTTCAAGGCTCCAACTCCCCAGTGTGACTAAGGTTTGTCTTTGTCTTTCCACTAAATAAGAAAGAATTTGGTTGCTTTACAGGCAGTCTTATCTAAATGAAACAGCAGAATCCTCTGTCTAAAACCTAGTTATTCTTCTTGGCAATATTTTCCTTTTAGCACCTCAAGCCCCTGATTAATAGAAGAAATTCACTTTCCCTTCCTGCATTGGCTGTGGAAGCTTAGTGGGGTTTTCATGGAGATCACCTGCAGAGCCTAATCCTGATTTAGGAGATTTAGGAGTTGGTAAAAGTCTGTCATCTTCAAACTTCCAGATACATATCCTCAGGCTCTGCATGCTGGACTTTCATGGATAATGAAGACAACCCTCTTTCTATTCTCTCTAGACATATACTCTGCTATACCAAGATTTTGAGCCAAATTCACTGCTGGTGTAAACAGGTGTAACTCAACTGAAGTCAATGCATGTGATATAGACAGGGCTGAACTGTATTCTGTATCTAATGAGGTGGTGACGGATCCCTCATTCAATGGAGAGTGATCACATTCTCTGCATCAGGTGTTCAATACAGTTCAGCTCTCTCCACACCAATGAGAAAACCATGTTCAAATACTGTTGAAGAGAAGGACCTCTACGGTGGGAGGAATTGTGTTTTCAAAAGTCATCAAACAGAGCTCAGGTTCTAGCATAGATATGGACTTGCACTACCTGCCAATACAAGCCTAACAGGTGTTCTTTGGGCTCATGATGAAGTCATCTTATTGTTGTGCTGTCTGCTTGGTAAGTCCAAAAATGAAGCTCATTTGTATGTATAAATCTCCAGTATTGTAAAGGAATGACTGGTGAGCTGCATGCTTTAGTGTCCTATGTTTCCTTATGCAGGGAACATCTTGCATACTTAAGCAAAAGAGAAAGTAACCCCATCCTAGACCCCTGCAGTATCCTAACACCTGAAGTACAACAGCTTAAAGACTTTTTCAGTGACAGAGTGTTCATATAGTATGCAGCAATGTAGCTCTCATGAGCTGGGTTAGCAGGGTGAATGAATGTTGCCAAGAAATAAGTCTTCTGGTAGATATCTCTATTTCCTGTGAGTAAACGTTGGTTGAGCATAAAGTCAGAAACCTTTCATTTAAGTATTTGGCTGCCTGTATTCATATCCAGTAGCCATTATGAACCTTTCTGGCTGGTTTCTCCTAAATATGCTTGGCTAGTTCTTTTCCATTGCATTGCCTAGAACTTTAAGTACTCATAATCACATATAGAATGCTGTGGTCACAGGTCTTGCTTGTGATATTGTCACCAATTCCTGTATGTCTTTTTGGCAGTGATTATCATGTCTACTTCAGCTTCAGGAAATGGCAATTGGAGAAAGGCAGCAATATCTAAACCCCATTTTGAAATCTGCCATTTTGTGTGGTGTATTGGGAACAAGAATGTACTTTGAATGTTCCCATAACATAAGAGGGGTGTGTCTTCTTATGATTTTGAGGACTGAGCAAGACAATATCTCCTTCACAGAGGCTAAGATAGGAGCAAACACCTTCCCCTTTGGTATGCGTTCCACTGCAAGTCTCTGAGTTTAAGACTAGGGGGACAGTTACACCAGTACATTCTGCCCTTCTCTGGTAAAACACAGCAACTGAAAACTCTGCTTAAATAGCCCGTTTCCCTGGATCTGCTCTCACTGTGCATCAGCAGAGTGGCATAAAGCAACAAGAGCATGTCAATGAATCTGACCCATTGTTTAGGAACTACACATTTTGCAGAGACTAACTCGTCTAAACTGAAGTTACTTTTGACCAATAAATAAAGAACTGAAAAGTATAATTTTTCTCTATATTTCATGCTGTTTTGTGTCATTAGCAATATGCACGATCCCAGCTTTCAGCCCCTTGGTAATTGTGAAACTTATGTCTCAGAACATGGAGTGCAGGAGATGCATCTAATAGCCCAGGCTTGATTAGTACTAAAAAAAAATGACCGTGCAGGTATGATTTTCAGGGAAATTTCTGAGCTGTAAATACAGGCCAGATCCTCAGCTGGCATAAATTGATGAAGCATCAATGAAGTCAAGGTAGCTATGCTAATTTATACCAGCTGAGAATCTGTCCATAAAAGTTTAATTCCATGGGAATCCTGCTTGACCTCATGTCTATTTGGCATACGTCATTGGCTGGGGAGGCTCTTTTATGGTATGGTGGCAAAGTGAATCCAACTCCAACTAGCATCATGTTGCCATTGCAATCTTTTTGAAAAATATAAAATGTGCTCTGATAGAGCCAGAGTCTGATCTTTCTGATCTCCTTATTCACAGTGAATAGCACCTTACTCCATGAATAGTCCCATTGACTATTCAGCGAATATAGCCATGAATAAGGTGCTACTCACTCAATAAGGTGCTACTGGAATTAAGGGAATGAGAATCTGGGCCATAGCGATACAGGTTACTTTGACAGAAGGTAGTGGTAATGGATGAACACATGCGTAAGTCTCTCTGTTTAATTTAGGCTTTCCACTCTTGCCTCCTTCCCAGCTCACCTTATACCTACAATACAGCCTTAACCGTGCATATAAAGAAACTGTAAACCAATTTTCAGAACTTAGTAATTCTGGTATGAAACAAACTGTAAATCAAATCCATTTTTCAGACTGAAATTATAAAACTAAAAGAAACAATTACATTTATATGTTGGGATTAGCCAAAGTTCCCTTTCCATATTTATAATCACTTTAAATGTGGAGAAATAAAAAAGTAAGCTTGATAAAACATTCATACACATTTGAAAATGTACAGTAGGTATAAATTTTAAATTGTAACTTCTGAAAAATGTTCAGATTTAATTGAAGCAAATCTCCAAGGGTCTTTTGTTTCTAAGCTGATAAATGTTAGCTGTTGAGTGGTGGTTGTGAATCAATGAGAACTATTTATTTTTTAAATGGTAGCATGTTGTATTGCTTAATTGTCAAGACAAAGGAGTTAAACTGAATAAACTTTCCTTCCCTTTTTAAAAGTACCTTTTACTAGTGAACTTTTACTTTTTTCCCAAAAAACATATCCCTTCCCTTTCTTCTTTTTTTATTCTGTTTCCTACTGTTCAGTGCACTGTGACAACCATCAATAGCAAAAACTTCTCTTAACAAAAGCAAACCAATGTAATCTATAAAACAAGTCACACTAACTTTTATACTTACTTCAAGTACCTCCTCATTGCTTCTCTGCTAACTCTGAACAAATACTCCTGCCCACTCAGATGAAAAAAAAATGGCTAAGATAGGCATAGTGAATCAGGTTTATATTGCAAGTTGCTATAGTTGTTCAAGAACAAAACTAAAATCTTTTGTAACTGTTTAAAAAATGATTCCATGTTGAGGAAAAGTTCTCACCAGTGACAAACCATCTTTATTTCCCTGCTGTCTATATGAGGGTTACTAATCCCAAAGTTTTCTCTAGATTGCATTTGTAATGCTCTGGAAGAAGGGGTCTATATAATAATAATACATTATAATATTGTAAAAAAAAATAGCTTTTCCACTTTAACATAGTTCGTCGTCCTTGTATCAAGGTTAGTCTTTTTGCCTCAGGTGAACTGCCCCCCCCAAGAGCAGCAGGGCAGGGGAAGAGGAAGTCCATCCCCACCCAATTGACCAGCAGGTAGGAGCCCCTGGCTGAGGCACTCCCAGCAGCACAGGGGAGATCAGACACACCTCCACCTCAGAGAAACTCCTCTGGGTGCAGGAAGCTCTGCGTCTTTGAGGATGGCAATCCCGCAACCCCACTACAAAAGTTTGGTGACCTCCTATGGCCCACTTATGGATCAGGACCTCCACAGTCATAACACCATGAAATTTCAGATGTAAACATCTGAAAACGTGAAAATGACTAATTTTAAAACCCAACTAGCTATGAAATTGACCAAAATGGACCATGAATTTGGTAGGACCCTAGTCATTATGGCTTTCAGGTAGTTAGAAAAAAAGCAGTGAAAATACTGTCCTGGTCCTGAAAACCTATATCAAGCCCAAGTATCCATTCCTGACCGGCTTTTAGACCTAGTTTTGCTGGAGAGAGCTCCTCTCAAAATAATGTGACAAACTATATTTTTGGGAATACTACCCCCTATGAAGATTCTTATGAATGAAGAGACATTGATAACCAGATAATGATTGTGCTATTGTTGAGTGGGCTGGGACTTCCACTTACCTCAGTGATATTTAATTAATCAAACTGAAACCACTTCCAAGACATTACAGTGGTTTTACTGAAACCAAAGGTTAGGTCTTTGATAAAAAATAAACCCACCTTAAGGTCTTTGAAAAAATATCAACAAATAGGCAAAGTTTACGGAAATACAGAAAAGATAGTGCATACTGTACATGACATTTTGCTCTCAGATCTACACAAAAAGTATTTTGTTGCAATCAACAATAGACATGGTTAAGAATAACTGTAGAGTCAATCATATTGCAAAGACGATATAGTAATATTGTTCAATATGTTCCTAACACAGCTAACTAATGGAACTAATGTTCCACATTGTATGATACTCTAGCATCACATATGTTTGCATGTTTTAATATTTCTATGGAAGCCCCACAGAGATCCTTATGTATCAGCTGATTATATTAAACATCAGTATTGCCAAAACCTGGATTCACACTGTAATTTTGTCTTGCCTGGGATCCACAGAAGTCTCCTTTGCACTTTAACCAATATTCAACAACTAAAGGATCATCCTTTCCCACTTCTTTGACCATGTCAACCTCCTTTTCAAGTTCTTCAATAAAGCTGGGTGTTGCAAAGTTGGGTACTGTGACCCGTCTGTATCTAGGGTAGCCACCTGAAAATGCCATGGTCAGGGAAGGCTGTAAAAGAAGAGCAAATTCTCCCAGCACTGGTATGTGACACTGAAGTCAGACTTCCCAACCAGCCACAAATAGTGCTTCTGATTTCCCACACTGGTTATCAAGAAGCCAAGACAAAAATATACACAGCTTCCTTTACTACATTTCAGTCTCCAGCTCCCAATCAGCCACTAGGTCCAGTAAAGAGATCAGTTATTTAAACTCTCTGCTCTTTACTAAAAAGGTTTCTCCGGACCCCAAAGGGTCAGCCAGAGTACCAGATCAATATAAGTTTAGATCTTACCCAAAATACTATGCTGCCAGCCAATCTTTTAGTAAATAAAACTAAAGGTTTATTATAAAAAGAAAGAAACAAACTATAAGAGAAATGTTAAAGGATTAAAGCAATCATACACATATAATTGATTTGAAAGTCCATATATATCAGGTTTCTAATAGAATTGTGGAGTTTGCAGGCTTGTACAGTTCCTCTAGTATACATCCAGTACCTGGATGGGTCTCAGTCCTTTGTTTCACAGCTTCAGTTCAGTTGTAAATGAGTTGATCCAGAGCTAGGCTGAAGACAAAATGGATATTGTGCAGCTGCCTATTATGTCCTTCAGCCTTTGCCATGCTCCTTGTGGAAATTTACAGGAATAAGATGGAGTCCAGAGTCACATGAATAAGTCCTGGTGACTCATCGGGTATATCCCTGGCTTCTCCCCCTGGGCCCATTGTAACTGTGAATTTCTTTAATAGGCCATTAAGCAGGCTAGTGCTGCAGCCATCCTGTCTGGGGTGTCACCCAGACACAGCACAATTTGAAATACAGATATATCAAACATATCCATAACTTCCATTACACACATGACACATGAACATAATCATTATCATCTTACTTAGCACGTTATAGCCTTTCTAACAGTACTTGACATGGCATATCTTATATGAATTATTATGATTTTGACACACTGATGTTAAATATAATAAATGTCCCCCCCACACACACACACACTCACACCTAAATCCAGCCAGTGTGACACCCCCAACGCGAGATTGGTGTAGGAAGGGAGTAATCAGAGCTCCTGAATACACCTCAAGGACCCCCCTAATCCAGCCAGTGTACCACATAACATCATGGAGGGGATAACCTGGGGAAAACTCCAGAAGCTCTGCCTTTATTGGATAAGCCATTGGCAGATGTAGGTAACTACAGCTGATATGGTCAAGATCTTTTTTGTTTTATGCTGTCTCATGAGCTAACTTAACTTTTCTGTTTCTAGTCTTTCTTGTTTTTCTGTATTTATTTTCCGTTCTCGTTTTCTTTCTTTTCATTCACTTTGAGATAGGTTGATTATTCTATATATTTCTCCGACTGCAACGGTAAGAATATCACGTGGCATCAGCCCTCTCATCCTACTTTAAATTCCTTTTCAAATAACAGGCATATTTCCCCCCTTGAAGAGCTGGAAACAACTTTAAACTGATGGATACTGTAGTTAATGAAGAGGATGTGCACCACCAACCCAAGGAGGGTAGTGTGTACATCAGCAATAATGAATGCGATGGCTGTAAGTCACCTATGTTAGGTCAACTTATCTTTGTAGTGTAGAGAAGTTCTAAGGCATCTCCTTCAATCAAGGATGATAGAAAGTTCTGTCAAAAATTCTCATGGGTGTACTCTAGGGGTTTTTTTTGTGATCCAAAAGAAAATTAAAAAAAAACCCAATTGTTACTCCTCAAGTACCTCAGTCTCTTCATGTAACAACAAGATTCCAACTGGAAATGCTAGCATCAGTTCTTCTAGAGATAAGCTTTGGGGGACTACTTTCTCTTATGCTCACCTTCTCCTTTGAGTCAGAGCTTCCCAAGCTCCACTGGTCTTTTCTGAGAGTCTATTGCAGGATGCCTATTTTCAGATATGTGCCCTACCCTTCAGTTATCCCTGAGAGTGCTGTTTTCATAGCTCACCTGAGAATGGAGGGGTTATTCACAGCGATGGGCCTGGTATCAAAACCTGAACTGAATAGACTTAGCTTAACCCTATTTAGAGAATGTGTGAATGAAGAGTCCATGAGCGTCAGGCTTAGAGTGTATTTTCTGGAAACTATGGTTTTATTGTGAGTCTTGAGGGAAGCTCTCTTTACCTGACACAGATAATGGAACACTTAAACATGACAATAGACTGCTTTTCTGAGAAAGTCTTTCCATGCCTGGAAAGATTAATAAAGCTTCAAGAGCAGATCACTGTTCCGGAGAGATTCTCATCAAATTCTTAATGAATACCTTGGATCCATGGTCTTAAGAATAGATGTGCTCCCACAGGCCAGACTCCATATGTGGAAGCTCAAAGAGTTCAACCTATAGGAATGGAAACACAGATGCAGTGAAGACACAAGGTGCAGGAGTGTATGTGGAAGAAATACACAAAGGCTGCAACTTGGTCAACTAACCACACCTTTTCTAAACACTATAAATTGGTTTTGTGGTGATTATCTGATTCAATAGGAAGATTCTCCATCCACAACTAAACACTAAGCCTTGTTTTTTTTTAAATCTATTTCTGAATATATTGTGGAATGATTTTTTCTAGTGTAAATATTTAAATGTAATTCCATTGATTCTTAACCTGGCATATTTATTTTCCCTTCCTTGGGGCAGGCTAGCTAAGTCCTTTCTCGTAAGATTGGCAGTCAGGTCTTTCAAAGATAGAAACATTTTTAATTATTGTTCATTTCTGTTCTTTTAGCCTTTACCTGGTCCAGGAACGAAGATGTTTTCTTTCATGTTAGCTAACCTGCTTTTTGTAAAATAAAAGCTACTTTTTTTTTCTCCTCATCTAGACAAGGCCTTCCTTAAAGGCTATGTCCACCAATCCAGCCTTCCTCCTAAGTGAGTGAAGCTTTTTTTTTTTAACTTCCAATATTATAAATTTGTATTTTGCTGCTTCTGTTATTTTTTTCACCATTAAGCAATTTTTACCCTCCCCCCCCGCCCCCGGGTTAATGAACCTTGCCATGTTTGTAACCTTATTATAGAAAATGAAGTCTTTAGTCTTCCTGGATTTGGAATTAATTTTCTTCTGTAGTTTCCTGAGGGTTACTCTCTGTTCCTCGAGGTTACTTTCTGTGATGTCACCTGCTACATCATTTGCAGCTTCCCCTACCCTGCTGCATAGTGACAGAGGATTGGCAGACATGTCCTGTAAAGAACATAATTAAGCAGTTGAGTAAAAACAATTTTCTTTATTATTGACTTAGCAACACAACAGTGCACACAACCTGATGGAAGACTATCAACTTGATTGGAATGACTCAGCCACCCAAACTCTCAAATGACTTATATATAGACTTTAAGTTACAGCTATAGATTTGTTGCAGTCCATAGTTTTTCCTCTCACTTTGAGCTATCTTCTCTACAGAATTCAAGTTTCCTCTCAACATAGCTGTAAGGGATCTTTATTGATGCAATTTCTTTAAACATTTATATTCTCGTGGACAGCTTGCTGACTATCTGTTTTATTGGAACCTACTAAGGATACTGTGGTTGTACCTACATTATCTGATTTTGAATACTTCTGTATTTTTTGCTTGTAGGTGTTTTGTAAACCCTGACCTCATGTGTGTTTAGTCACATGACTCTAATTCCATGTTTTGTTTACCAGTTGCACTTCTTAAAAACAAAATCTCAATAAAAAAAAATCTGTTTAAAAAGTTAAACAGCATTCTCAAGTGCTTTTTCTCACCCTAGAGATGTATGTATTTTTATACCAGTGACCAGTCAAGGGGCAAAGAGAAAAACGTGAGCATGACACAAAAAAAATATAAACAGCATCTGTAAGTGCTTTTTTCCCCTTGGAGTATTGTTTGTTTTATTATATCAATCTGGCACAAGGCAAGAAGGAGAATGACTGATGACTTTTGGGAGCCTAAAACAAAAACAAGCAATAAGCTTTTCCAGAGATTTATTTTGCTTTATTAGGTCCAACACTAGTTGAAGAAAGCAAGCAAGTTTGAATTCTGAAGATGTAGAATAATTGACCTTCTTAAAGGTAAATGTGACTGCTTTTTATCCAGAGGAGGCTACAGTATATACTGATATCCTGTAGCATCGGACAAAGACAGTGATGATGAGTGGTGTATGATGTCAACTAAAGATGAGAGGCTATAATATTGTGAAAAGCAAACCACTAACTTAACTCCCATAGCACTAAAGCAGCACTGAACAGCCCTGACTAAAGGCCAGGCATGACATCAAAATGAATTATGAAACTGGGGAAACAACTTTAAAACTTCTCCAAATCATAGTTTCTAAGCTATTTTTCTATTAGGTTAAGTGTACTTTTGTCAGAGGGAATATATATATATATATATATATATATATATATATATATATATATATATATATAATCTGCAGACCTACTTTCTGTGTGTTTTATTTAAAGGCTGTAATTTGTGTCACATATTCGCCATCAGCTTTTAATTAAACTCTTACTAAGCCTACAAAGCCATCTTTTGTCGTAAATCAAATGTATCCATGTACTGAGTTAGATTTCCTGTGCATGTGAACAGTGAATTAACAAGTATGTGTTGCTACTGCTATGAGGAATTAGAGTTTAACTGCCGTGTAGGAAAAACAAGCTCAAAGTTACAGGGAAATCAGACGTTATTAGTAGGAGTTGGAAACTTGTAATGGAAAATTAATTATAAATGTTCAGCCAATAAGATCTGCATCTGTTGGATTTACCCAATCACTGTATCTGTTATTAACATTTAATTAGTAATAACCTCAATGCTCATTTTTAGAGATGTACCATCAGAAATGTTGTAGGTCTTCAGCCTGGCTGAAAAAAGAAAACTTTTACGACCTTGACTCCATATCATCTGCTTTAGGAAGCTGAATGAATGTGATGTGTGATCTTAAGGCTCGGATTGGATGCCAGTCAGAAATAAAAGGCTTCTGAATGTAGAAACAACAAAGTTCCCAGTGATGGCTCAATTCTCTGAGTAGAAGAAAAATAGTCTTAATAAGAGAGAGAATGCCAGTTCTTTAAATGTTCATGAGCTCCTCAGTGCAGGTTGTAGAACTACAAAGGCCTCATTCATTCACCAAGAAGCTTGTTTTTCATTTTATCATGCTTTGGAGAGTGCCACACAAAAAGCACACATGTAGCTCAGAGCAACCCATGCCATTTTGAGAGTTTGATTTGGTTGTTCATTGTCCTTATATTCTTATAAATGCCTTAAGATTTTTTTTAAAAGCCACATGTACCAAGTAGTATGCAAGTTTCAGAATTAGCAGTATGCAGCTTTGTAACAATTAACCATCTGTTTATAATGCTATTAGGGACTGATAGCATCTGCATGGAATTCAGGAAACCATCAGAAATTTTGTACCTGTCAAGTCTTGGTCATTAGTTATCTTACATAGTAATTTGCAGTCTTACAATATCACTAAGAAGCAAAATACACAGAGTTATGTTACATGCCTAGGTGGAGTTTAGTTTGCATCTTAACATCCTGTTAAAAGTGAATTGAGAAGCCCAAGGATGAGATGGAGAGATCAGATTTAGATGGAAAGGATGGTAGAGAGATAAGAAATTTACAGTTGGATTGGGGAACAGAGAGATGTCACCTGTACAGCATTTAACTAAAATGGGGAGAAGAGAGTTTGCAAGTTTTCATTTTTACTGAATTATTTTAGCAACATAGAGGGTTACCCTGGATTTTGCCAGGCATTGTTACAGATTGATTTGCTTAAAAGATGAATTGAGGAAAGGAGATGGACTCTCTTACCATGGTCCCACCCTCTTCAGGTTCCTTTGTGCCCCCTGTGGCGCACAGAGCCCAAGGATTGCACTTGTGACGAAGTGCTTCTGCAGACTCTTCAAAGTTGAAAAGGGGCTGCTCCTACACACTTGCCAGCCTGTACATAGACCTGTCATGGTCTGGCCCTAAAGACTTTAGACCTGTTAAAACTTAGGTTACAAGGGGAAAAAAGCTAACAATTTCTGTGTAACTTAATTAAATGCAAATACTTGATTTTAAATATGTTTTCATAAGAGTCTACCTAGCTAAACTTCCTTGGAAGAACTTCTTTAAATTGAGATGCTGGTGGCCTGACCTGGCTCTTCCCTTAAAATGTGGGGAAGGAGTTGCCAAAAAGAATTTGACTGAAGACCTTGTATGGCCTTGCTGGTCTGTGAGTCTTTTTCCCAAAAGATCACAGTGGGGTTTGGAGGGAGGATATTGGGAGAAGTTTAAAGTGGGGAAGTCAGACCTGGCTGGGACCTAATTTCTGCTTTCAAGCTCAGATGTGAAAACTGTCTTATTACAGCCTTCAGAATATAGGTAGGTGATGATCATCCAGTCCAGATCCTTTAATACATCTCCCCTGGGACTGTTTCTAAGATTCCAAACCTCAGAGCAGCTTCAAGCCACCACCACTTTTAAATAAACTACCTTCAAAATATTTTCTTCTTTCCCCTAAATGTGGAATTTTCAGACACCCGTTTCCCCCAATTGACACTTATCAGAAGATCAAAACTGGTAATATAAGGTCCTGGACCAGTAATTTGTGTAAGGTGTGCTATCTTGTGCTCCATTAGCATTAGAAAAGAGAGTTTTAGGCCATCAGAAATTAGAGATTTCCAGTTTCTCAAAGCGATACACTCAATTTCTCAAAGCACTAGTTTCTATCATAAGGAGGCCTTAAAATGCCACCATATTGATATGTATAGAGAAGTTATTTTTAGAGATTTAAAAAATTAATTGTATTATATTCTCTCCCACTTAGTATTGTGTGTCATGCTTACAGAGTTGCACCTCTGACCCCTTCTCTGGTCTGTGAGTGAACCACCTCAGGTGTCAGACCTTGTGCCCCTACCTATTATGGGATGGGTTCTCCTACTCTTAGACTGGATTCTAGGCTACAGTCTGCTGTGAATCAGCTATTCTTGCCCAGCTGGTCCACTTGGACTCTGTACCTGCGGTTCTTCCCTTTGAGACCCTGTGACCAGCAGTGAATACAGTGATTAAAACAGACTTCTTGAAACAAAGTATTGTTTAATCCTAGCAGTAGGAGCAAAGTATAACGTAAGACAAAGATTTTTAAAACAACAACACGACTACACATATCTGTCTTACCTCGAGTCTAATCCTCCTCCTCCTCATGGGACCCTGTTATATTAATTTAGATGGAATATATGGGCCCAAGGAATCAAAGGTGTTAACATGACCTGAAACTGTCCAACTTAAATAAGTTTAAGTAAGTATGGGGCTTGGTATACAAAGACCTCAGCCTGGTTAGTACCATGGAATACATAACATTAAATATCCTTTTAACCTTTTATTAAAGATCCAGTAAAAGAAAGGAAAAACTGTTAAAGCATTTAAAAAATAAAGTTTTAAATAAGACTTTCGGTTTTTTTTAACAACATCCATTGTTCCTTTTCCTTTAACTGTAGATTTTTTATAAGGCAAACCCTTTGTTTGACAGTCCTTTAGATGGTGTTAAAGATGGTAATAACTATCCTTTTTGGGGGGGAAAGGAGTTAGTTGAAATGGGTTGGAGCTGCTGTTGCTGCTGCTGTTCTTTTAATCCCATTTCCTAGAACTCAAAATAAAACCAAAACACACAAAAGGGGAAAAGAAAAGAACAGCAAAGATAGGAAGAAAAACTTCTTTCTGTGGTGTTGACTCTAACTTTCAGTCTCACTGTTGGAAAAACACAGGCACAGCACACTGTTTTATCAGCCACTCCAAGACCTGGTAAACTAGCACCAGCATTAGGTTGTTTAGGGATTGCTTTTAACTGCCATTTTCTGGTCAAAGGCGTAGAGTAATGTTGCAAAATATACCATCTTGGCCAGCTAAGCCAGAGTTTTATTAGATGGAAGGAAAAGGGAGAGGCTGGAATAGGGGGGGAAAAGGAACAAGTTAGGGAAAGAAAAGCCTCACCATCTAGGTGGTGGTTGGGATTCAGCCAAAACTAGTGAAGGTGGTGATGTCATCTGGGTCCCTCTCTGGGTCCGGTCTGGTCAGGATATCTCTCAGAATTAGAACAACGAAGGCCCAGTACTATCACAATAGATGTCTGGGTCCCAGGAGATGGTGAGGATGGCAGCCATGATGGTGAAGCTCGCTCTCTCCTCTTCTTTTAGTCAGGGAGCGATCTTCTCCTGTGCCCGCATTTGCTGATTTTCCTCCAAAGTCTCTTTTTAAGGGTACCAATATTTTGTCCACTAATAGGCTTAATTTCTGACCCACCAGTTTTGGTTCATTGATTTTCCTGCTCCATACTTCTCTTATTTATCAGGCATAACCTTAACACATTCCCTGAATTATATCAGTAAGTCTTTTTGTTTAGACTAATTCAATCTTTCTGTCTCCCTTTTGCACCTTTTCCCATCAACGTTTATTGTTATAGATTAATGTGATGCTTTATAAATTTTTATCCACTTTCCCACAGTTAATCTCACAATTAGGGTAAATTTGTAGGCTGTTATCACAATGGACGGTGGGAGGTTTAACTTCCCCAGACTCCCAAACTCTGGATTCACCTTCACTACCCCTCTTTCTGAGGCTACATCTATGCTGAACACCAGTGGCGGCTGCATGTAAGGTATGTGTATCTACACACCACAGTGAAAAGCAAGTTGCATCCACATTGTGGTGTGTAGCTACATGTGTTCATGAAAGGCTCTGGCAGTGAAGAGGCAATGGGAGAGGCTACAGCAGCAGGGAGCTGGGGGAGACCTTCCCTGCTGCCAGGATCTTTTCCTGTGGCAGGGAAAGGTTCCAGTAGTGGGGAGCTAGTGGAGCCTTTAGAACATAAGAACAGCCATGCTGGGTCAGACAATGGTCCATCTAGCCCAGTATCCTGTCTCTGTCTCCAACAGTAACCTGTACCAGAGCCTGTACTAGAGTTCAGAAGGAGTGTACAGAACAGGGCAGTTAAAGTGATCCACCCTTGTCTTCCCCTCCTGGCTTCTGGCAATCAGAGGTTTAGATTTCCCTGAGCATAGGTTTGCATCCCTGATCATCTTAACTAATAGCCATTAATGGATCTCTCCTCCATGAACTTACCTAGATCTATTTTCAATGCCGTTATAGTTTTAGCATCATAATATCACATGGCAATGGGTTCCACAGTTTCACAGTGAGTGCATTATGTGAAAAAATACTCTTTTTCCATTAAACCTGCTGCCTATTAATTTCTTCAGCTGTGCCCTGATTTTTGTATTGTGGGAAAGAGTAAATAACACTTCTCTATTCACTTCATTCATGACTTTATAGACATGTATTATATTCCCCCTCAGTCATCTCTTTTCTAAGATGATCAGCCCTAAACTTTAGTCTCTTTTTGTATGGAAATCATTCAATACCCTGGGTCATTTTTGTTGGCCTTCTTTGAACCTTTTCCAGTTCTATTATATCATTTTTGAGATGGGTCACCTAGAACTGGACACAGCATTCAAGATATGAGCTCATCTGGGATTTATATTGTGGCGTTATGATATTTTCTGTTTTATTTTCTATCCCTTTCCTAATAGTTCTTAACATTCTGTTAGCCTTTTTGGCCACTGCTGAGCTTTGAGCTGAAGTTTTTAGAGAACTGTCCACAGTGACTCTAATATCTCTTTCTTGAGTGGAAACAGCTAATTTAGACCCCATTGTTGGATATGTACAGCTGAGATTACTTTCCTTTCAGTGTGCATTTGCATTTATCAATATTGAATGTCATCTGCCATTTTGTTGCTCAGTCAGCCAGTTTTGTGAGATCCCATTGTAACTCTTTGCAGTCTCCTTTGGATTTACCTATCTTGAATAATTTTGTATTGTTTGCAAATTTTGCCAAATTGTTCACTCCCTTTTACAGATCATTAATGAATATGTTCAACAACACAGGTCCAAGTACCAAGATCCTTGGGGGACCCTGCTGTTCACCCTTCTCAATTGTGAAAACTGACCCTTTGCTTCCTATCTTTCAGTCAGTTACTGATCCATGAGAGGACCGTCTGAGTTATCTCAGGACTACTTAGTTTCCGTAACAGCCTTTGGTAAGGGACATTGTCAAAGGCTTTCTGAAAATCTAAGTACACTATCAACTGGATCACCCTTACCCGCATACCTGTTGACACCCTAAAGAATTGATGAGGCAAAAGCCATTTTGGCTACACCCCAACAAATCATGGTCATCTATATTCTGATAATTATGTTCTTCACTATAGTTTCTACCAATTTGCCTGGTATTGAAATTAGGCTCACTGGCCTGTAATTGTCAGGATCGCCTCTGGAGCCCTTTTTAAAAATCAGTGTTACATTAGCTACCAGTCATCTGGTACAGAGGCTTGTTTCAGCAGTAGGTTACATACTACAGATAGTAGTTCTGCAATTTCATATTTGAGTTCCTTCAGGACTCTTGGGTGAATACTATCTGGTCCTGGTGATGTATTACTGTTTAATTTATCAGTTTGCTCTGAAACCTCTTCTGTTGACACATCAGTGTGGTACAGTATTTCAGATTTGTTGTCCAAAAAGGATAGCTCTATCACCCACGCATCTTCTGTAGTGAAGATCAATGCAAAGAATTCATTTAGCTTCTCTGGAATTGCTTTGTAGCCTTGAGTTCTCCTTTAATATCTTGTTCATCTAGTGGTCCCACTGCCTGTCTGGCAGACTTCCTGCTTGTGATGTACTTAAAAAAAAAATTACTGGTAGTTTTTGAGTCTTTACCAAGTTACTTCCCAAACTCTTACTTGGCTTGACTTATTATACTTTTACACTTACCCCACAAGAGTTTGTGCACCTTCCTGTTATCCTCACTAGGATCTTCCAAAATTTAAAAGATGCCTTTTTTCCCTCTAATGGCTTACTGTACTCTGCTGTTCAGCTGTGGAGGCTTTCTTTTCTCACTGTCTTTTCTGATTTGGGGCATACACTTAGTCTGAGCCTCTATTTTGTTTTAAATAGTCCCCATGCTGCTTGCAGGCATTTCACCCTTGTGATAGCTCATTGCCTCCTTGATGCCAGAGCCTTTCCCCAGTACCAGAATCTTTTCCGGGGGCAGGGAAAGGCTGCAGTAGTGGGACATGACATTGCTAAAAATAGCAGTGTAGACAGTGAGGCCCTGCTTGGGTGAGTAGACAGCCATGTAGGTATGTATCTGGATACATATTCACATGCTTCAAGTGTGTCTTTACTTGCCCAGGGAGCACCTCACCATCGACACTGCAGTTGATGCCTTTTCTAGGGAGGCTACCCATGTATGCATTCTACATGTCTCTGAAAGAAGTGTGCAGTGTAGACGTACCTTGAGAGTGTGTCTTTAAATATAACCTCACATCCTACTGCTCTCCTGTGTATTCTGAGCCTGGTTAAACTGGCTGGGCCAGTTGCAATCAGAGGTGTTGCTGAGAGTCTGTTATGTATATATGGTCCTCCATCCTGGCTTCATTTCCTGACAATCCTGCTATTGAATTAACTCAATATATACATACAGCAACCATTCCAATAACCATGTCACACACAATATTCACAAACTATTACAGAGCAGCAATGAGTCCATCACACTGTGTAGCTCGACTATTAATAACTACTACTACGTTATTTGTAACTAACTTACAAGTGGAGGGAGACAAATAGTCCATTTTTTAAAAAACTCCCGAGATAATGTTAAAATAGTTTTAATATGTGATAATGTAATATAAAGTGTTTATCGACTCTTTTGTGATGACCTGCATAATTGAAGTCATGGTTGATTCACCATGCAGCCATCCCAAACTCCAAATGTCAGAATCATTATTCTATTACACCACACCATGATGTATTTTAGTCTCTCTCTGCCTCAGTTCCCCATCTGTAAAATTGAGATAATACTTCCCTACTCCCTTGGGCCATTGTTAAGATAAATTAAGTATCGTGAGGTACTCAGAGACTATAGTAATGGGGGCCATATAATACCTAAGATAGAGACATATGGGGGGGAGGCAAAAAAAAACCCAACCCCCACTTCTTTATAAATCATTTATGTTTAAATTAAAGAGGGGCTTTCATTTTGAGAAAATCTTCCACCACTAATTAATCTCAGTGCTCCAGTGGGTCCCATCATGTGTTCAGAAAAAGAGCTATACAGCACTGAAGATAAGAAAAGCATTTAATAACTCTTTCTACAAAAGTGATCTCATGGAAATTTAATGTGTATACAGTACATTGCAAGGTAAGTTATGCATCAGCATGTAAGTTTCAAAGTGAAAATAAGGCAATTAAATAGCACATCAGAAGTAAAGTCCGCTGACAAGTTACAGTTTGATCACAGGGCCTTCTGTGAACTACTGGAAAAAGACAATATAAGGTTAGTTGGAGAGAAAATATAGAGACAAGAGAAAAAGGTTAACTCAGAAGAGAATGTGTTAAGAAAATTAGTCTGTAAAACTGAGATGGTGATAGGGCCAGACATTGTTGGGGAGAAGGGAAGGAATCAAATGGCAAAAAAATTAATTAGTGGACAAAAAGGTGGGAAGCCAGATACTGAAATAAAAGGGTGATAATCTTCTCCAGCCAGAAACTGGTACCTTAGATATAATTAAAAAAGAGAAATGAAAAATAAAAATAATTTAGTGGAAGTTTGACATTTATCTGGAGGGAAGTAAAATCTTCAGTGAATAATTACTTTGGTTTCAGTTGTGATTCTGTGGCCTTCTTGTTGGAGGACAGAGACAGAAAAGTTTGAGTTAGATACAAGCAGAGAGAATAGACATATAGAGTTAGATCCTGAATAGGAGTACATGCAAATATATGGGAGTAAGAACCCTCCCTACAAGGGCTATCCAGTTCCAGGGTAAGCCACAGGGAGGGTCAGGAAATGCACAGTACCTTTGCTCCACCATCCTACTTGCTGCCCAGAATAAGTGAGCCAGTGCAGGGATCATAGGTTGGTAAAAGTAAATTACTACCCCATGGGAGCAAGAATGAAATGGGAGAAATTATGCCTAAGAGGTGTGTCTTAGGGTATGTCTGCACTGCTGTGGCAGCAGGGATTGATGCAACGGCATCGATTGAGCAGGTCTACAGAGACCCTCTCAGTCGTTGGGAGAGTGCTCTCCAGTCAACTCAGTTAGTGCATCTCCCCAAAAGGCAGAAGGCAGCGTTGATGGGAGGGTAGCTCCCATTGATGCAGCACTGTGAAGATACCGTGGAACATCAATGTAAGATATGCAAGCTACATTATATAGCTTGCATACCTCCCATCAACTGCCGCTGCCAGTGTAGACCAGCCCTGAGTCTCAATGCTTCTTGGAAGGTTATGTATCACTTTTTGCACAAGGCTGTGGCTAATGTCAAAATCTAGGCTGTTGTTACGGAAGTGAAGATGAAACAGTCCTTTGTGATAATGAGAGCAGGGAACTTGGAATCAGCACTTGTATTTTTATTTCCTGTATCATGGGTATTATAATAATATGTACCTACCTTAAAATGCTTTTCTGAAATTTAAATTACGGTTTTAAAATGCTTTGGGATCCTGGGACGGATTGCTCTTTCAGGACCACTATCTCCATAGTATGCTCCTGTAATACAGATACTGTGTCAGATTCTGCATTCAGTTACACCTGCGTTTTCAAAAGGATTATTCCAGATTTCTGTTGTGTATTTTGTATCTTGCCTAATTGCCTAGGTTGCCATAGCAACAGAGCTTAGCTTGTTGCCATAGCAACAGAATTATATTTTTGGGGGATAGCTCAGCCAGTCCTGACTGGTTTTAGTGTTAGTTCAATAAAAACGCTCCTTGTGTTGCATCTCTCTGTGTTCCTGTGTTGGTTTCTCTCTCTGAATACAAGCAATTAAAAAGGATTCAACAAAACAAAAGTGGCGATGGAAGATGGGATTGACCTGTGCTGCACTGGCAAAAAAGTAAAAGTCAGTGTAAGAAAAAAAACTTTTTTTCTGTTTTGAAGGCCGGGCTGTTTATAATGACAGTTCAAACTGAAACTAAAATAGGCTCTGCTTTGTTCTGACCAAAGTGAAGCAGACAGACTGGGAATGGGGAAAAAACAAAAGCAGTGCTAGTGAATGGAAATCACCAGCAATTGTGTGTAAACGACCACAACACACATCCAAAAAAGACATTAAAAGACAAGAGAAAGAAAGGGGGAAAAGAAAGAGGGGCAGCAAAGGCTACACTTACTGGGCCCCTGGGACCTTTTGATGAGACTCTAGAGAAATTGAACTCATATACTGAGTGTTTTCAGCTTTTTGTTATTGCAAATGAAATTACAGATGCAAAGAAGGTGCCCATTTTCTTAAGTGTTTTAGGAGCTAAAACCTATATTTTATTGCGCAGCTTAGTGCACCCTGATAAGCCAGAGACAAAATCTTACAGTGACATTGTGAAAATGTTGGAGGCACATTTTTCTCCAAAACTGCTGGTAATTGCAGAGAGATTTAGGTCCCACAAAAGGAATCAGGAAGAAGGTGAAACAATTGTACAATTTGTAGCAGCTCTGAAGAAGCTTGCTGAACACTGCGGATTTATCAATGTGTAAAATGACACCCTATGTGAGAGGTTAGTGTGTGGTCTGCACAATGAAGCAATATAGACACGCATATTGACAGAGGCCCAGCTCACCTGGCAGAAAACAATTGAAATTGCAGTCTCTATGGAGCTGGCTACAAAGGAAGCCCAACTGCTCAGTGCATCAACCTGAGTGCATAAGGTGTCACAAGAATCTACCCACAAGACAGTGGGGAGCCGGAAATGTTACTGCTATGGAAAGCCAGGTCACCATGCATGTTCACACTTCTCACTGACCATCAACCTCTAACATCAATTTTTGGACCATACACAGGCATTCCACCATTGGCTGCTAGTTGTATGCAACGATGGGCATTGTTGCTTTCCGCACACACTTCTGAGATCAAATATCAGAAATCCACTCTGCACTGCAATGTAGATGGTCTCTCAAGGCTGCCTTTTCTAGTTAAACATCAAGATATTGGCCAGAAAGAAATCTTCTACTTTGAATAGATAGAGAACACACCCATCACTGCTACTCAAGTAAAGAAGGCTACTCGCATTGACCCAGTAGTGTCCCAAGTTATGGACCTAGTGGTGCATGGTACATCTCTATGGGACTCTCAAGTCTCACCCAACCTTCTTCCCTACATGTTCAAGAGGATGGAGTTATCAATCCATTCTGGTTGCTTGTTGTAGGGGATGCACATCGTCATTCCACCACTACTGAAAGCACAGATGTTGGAACAGCTACCTTCAGGTCACTATGGAATAGTGCACATGAAAGAAATTGCACAAAGCTACTTTTGGTGGCCTGGTCTGGACAGTGCTGTTGAAGAGAAGGCAAGAGCTTGTACTTCATGTCAGAGTGTGAAGAACACACCTTAGTTGGTGTCCCTACACCCATGGGACTGGCCTGAAAACCCATAGCAGTGTATTCACGTTGATTTTTGCTTGCCCATTTGAAGGAAGCATGTTCCTGGTTGTTGTAGATGCCCACTCTAAATGGCCAGACGTCTCTGTAATGACATCCACTGCTGCTGAAAGTACTATCCAGAAACTGTGTGAAATCGTTAGTCGTTTTGATCTGCCAGAACAACTTGTGAGTGACAACGGACCACAGTTGGTCTCTCAGAAATTTGAAATTTTTATGAAAGCAAATGGGATACATAACTTCAGCACTATATCATCCATCCACCAATGGATTAGCTGAAAGGTTTGTGCAGACCATGAAACAAGCTTTAAGATCTGCAAGGGGACATTCGTCCATTCAAAAGCATCTGGACACCTTCTTACTATCCTACAGAAACACACCTCATGCTACAGCCGAAGTGTCCCCAGCCTTTCTAATGATGGGATGACAGCTGCGCGCTTGCTTTGATCTGCTGAAACCCGCCAAAGCACAACAAGTTGTGCAACGTCAACAGCAAAACCAAGTCATCAGATGTGCACACAGAGCAAAAGACCAAACCTTTAGTTCTGGACAGACTGTCCTAGCTCAGAACTATGCTTCTGGAGCTAAATAGGTCCCTGCTACAGTCATCGCCCAAACAGGACCTGTTTCCTACACTGTCCAGACTGCAGATGATCTCACCTGGCGGCGGCATGTAGATCAGTTGTTGTCAGGTCATACATGTCCCAAGGACACATCTCCAGTTGAATTGCCTGACCTCACCATTACAGGAGAGAGAGCATCAAGTCAAGAGTCACCCGTTCCTGACTCCCCTTCTCCATCCACCTCTGCAGCAGATACAGTCCCCTCCCCTGTTCGAGCAGGTACAACATCCTCACCTGTTCGAGCTACAAGTCCTGAGCCTATTGTTAGTCCTGCACCAATAACACCTTCCGGTGCAAGAACACCAGAAGTCTGCTGTAATACACCTAGAGAGAGGGGGCCTCCTCAACAGCTGGATCTTTACATCAGAAAGTATGGTAAATGCTGCTAACAATATTTAACGCTTACTGTATATATCCTCTTTCATTCAAGGAACTTAAACTGCCTAAAATGTTAACTCTTCCAATGCCTCTGAAGTAAGTACTTTCATTCCCACTTTACAGATAGTGAACTGGAAGCACAAATAAATGACTTGCCCAAAACTACAGGAATTGCCGTAGCAGATCAGACCACTGGTTCATCTAGTCATGTCCTGTCCCTGACACTAGATGTATCAGAGGGAGATGCAAGAAAATTCATAACAGACAGTTATGGAATAGTGTTGTTGTAGCCGTATTGGTCCCAGGATATTAGAAAGACAAAGTTGGTGAGGTAATATCTTTTATTGGACATTGGACATTTTTTTGGACATTGGACAATTTCTATTGGTGAGAAAGACAAGGTTACACAGAGCTCTTTGTTATGGAATAGTCACACACAGAGTGAAATTCATCCCACTGCAGAGAGCCAGCGCCATGCCTGCATACTACTTAAATCCAATTTAAGCCCCCAATATAGAGCTTGAGTAGGACTTAAGTGATATCTAAGCCTTCTGCTGTCCTTCTATAGAAGGATGAACTTCAACCACAGTAAGTTAGTGACAAAGGCAGGAGCAAAACCCAGCCATTCGGATTACCAGGTCACCTGTTCTAGACATTTAACACAAAGCCTTTTTTATTTTAGGTCTTGAAGGGGCAGAATAGTGTGCATGCACCTCCTGAGCACTAAGTAATTTAGGGATGCAGTCTACATTCCTGCAACACAGTGCTTCTCTTTGCACTACCTGAGGTGGTGCATATCTGCACCATTCATAACTCTGGGTCATGCCTAAATGGCATGGTCCAGCCCTTTGTCAACATGAGATGCAGGATTAAGAACTTTTTTTTTTTTTTTTTTTTTTAAACAAGTTCAAGTTATTTAAACAAAAACTGTGTCTCTCGCTTTTACCATTGCTTAGTCTGTTTTTCCCCTGGGCTTCTTTATATTTGCAGTCTGTGCTATTTCAATAAGTCCATGTTTCATTCCCCAGCAATTGATCTTTATCTTTTTTTCCTAGCCCGTTACACAATTCCATTAATTTTAATTACATTTTTGTTGCAGACAGGGCATCACATATCTCATTCTTTTATCCAGCCCTTGTATCATTTCTTGATTACGTGCTTACAAATTCACTTGAGAGTTCTGCTTTATCCTGGAGTGCATGGCTAACTACATAATTCTATCATTAATACTTGTGCCCCACATCATTTATTTTTTAAATATATATTATAAAGTTAGAAATGTAGCAAATTCTGTCCTTTCAACATTTTAAATGCCGCTGTGGCCTTTCTGAAGCATTCATTTAGAAAATATAGAGCGCTGAGGCTTTTCTTCACTGGAGACAGCACCTTTAACTGTGCCGCGCTTAGAAATGGAAGAATTAAATTTGGTAATTAAGTGTAAAGAAGAGAATGAATCACTGATTGAAGAAGTAGATGCCTTATGTTACATCTTTTGTGAAGTGAAGTGTTTCAGACATGACTTAAATAGGAAAAAAAAACAAATTAAATACTAATTGATATTGGTAGATATATGTGCTAATTGTGTTACTCATAATCAGCAGTGAGCAGTGTGCTATAAAAAAACATTCAGCAAGTCTTGAAAATACCGTTATACATTCCAAGACAATATGTAGATACAATTCCTGTTTGTTATTTATGTTATGGTAACACCTAGAGGCCCCAACCAAGACCCATTGTGCTAGGTTCCATACAAATGCATATGGAGACAGTTCTTTCCTAAAAGATCTTAGATTCTAAGTAGACAAGACAGATGAAAGGTGGAAGAGGAAACAGAGAGGCAGAGAGGTGAAGTGATTTGCCCAAGGCCACAGAGTAAGTCAGTGGCAGAATTGAGAATCAAACCTAGGTCTCCTGCATTAGTATCAGTCCAGTGCACTATCCAGTGGACCATACTTCCTCTTTTATAAGGGCTGTTGGCCTTGGGGCCTGATCCAAATCCCCCATCACAATCAATGGAAGTATTTCCATTGTCTTAACTGATTTTGAATCAGGCCTTCTAAAAAAGGTGCTTTGCTGAATCAGGGCCTGGAAACTGATCCTGCAAGGTGCTTATAATCCTCAATTCCCAATGACTTCAGTGGAAGTAGTGGGCACTCATCGACAAAGGCCCTAAAGAGATCTTACCTAATAATATCATATTGTGTCTTGTCTAATTGAGTCTACTATGCATTTTTTTTAAATACAGATATTTTTTAAAATAGTAATTATTTAGCCCAGGTAATAAGTATATAAGTGAACACCTCTGTCTGCCATTAACTCAAACACTGCACAACCTGAGAGACTTCATTTTACATTTTGCCAGAATAAGAAATGCTGAACAGGGATCTTATGACTGATTTATAATAGAACCTCATTAATTCACTCTAATGACTGGAAGCCCGACTGCAAATTATTGAATTTTGTGATCCAGCAATTTAGTGAATAAACAAACAAAACAGGTATAGATAAATCACAAAATGTTTCCTTCATTCTTTTCAGCAGTTGTTAGTTTCAGTTATTTAGTATACCTCAGAGTGAATTAGTAAATGTAAAAATATGCTATGTATTGTTTTTACAGAGATTTTACTTCAGTTTAGACAGCAGAATGTGTGCTCATGTGTGGTCAGATTGTATTTGTTAAAGAAACACTTCAGAACAGGTAGATCTTCAGAGCACAGAAGAGCTGTGAATCAGAAATATGCATTCTGCTAGAAATAAGGAATTGTTTTCCCCTCTAGGAAAATCAGTCCTCAACTTGAAACACCCAGAAATGATTATGGAGGGATAAATGTTCATTTGTTTCCCTATTGTTTAAATTATTAAAATTAATTGAAGGCTAAGTTTATAATAGCAAAGCTATCAAGTATTGATTTTCAGTCCTATCCAGATACCATCTTGGATAAATGCGCTCAGGGAATAAAAACATGTCTCCAATCCATTATGTAGCTGCTCCAGACAATCTGCATTTTTGGGAGAAGGTGGGCAGAGGGGAGAGGAGCAGGACAGGACAAGTTTTCAACAGTAAATCTTTTTAAGTTTCTGTAATTCACCAGAGTACTGTAATTAAAATATCATTCACCATATTATCAGTCATTGTACTGGTCATTGTGGGGCACACAAATTACACTGTGGAGCACATAGACATAGTGCCTTTGAAATGACACAAAATTACGAGAACCAAAAACATTGTCTTACGAAAAATAGAGTAGCAGACAAATCAAAGCAAAATAAATATAACTAGAAATATGCATAATAGTCTAAAGGATATACTCAAATCTAAATATAAACATCCAATGAGATAGCAACAGTCTGAGCAGGAATTCTGCTCTATCCCCTGAGTAGTCGCAGACTGAGTGACTGTTTTCTACCTACCCTTTTAAGTCCTGGAAATTTTCCATAAATCCATAGAAATGCTCCTTGTCCTAGGGATAAACTTAATGAGATACAGATAAGTTCTTCCTCAGAGCTTTCAGTCATTTTGTTTTCAGTTCACTCCCTGTCCTGCAAGGGTTTTTAAGCAAACCAAAAAAAAAACCAAACTAGGAATATCTTAGAGGTTTCCATCTCTTTGGGAACACTTTTTTTCCTCTGGTCCACATAAAAAGATGAAATTTTTCTTCTAAATTAGCAATAATATATCTGTGAGTAAAGAAGCCCCTATCTGGCAGGGAAAAAAGGGTTAAATGCTGACAGGAGGGAGCCAGAGAGCAATAGAGAAAGTGGTCAGCTGGCCAATTATAAAACATAGAGAAGAGAAAGGAAACACTTGGAATCAGAGCCAGGATTTTCTAAACTAATAAACCTATGTGTAAATACTGATCAAATATAGAGAACTTCTGCTTTGAAAGATACATTGTAAAGGTCCTGCCTGAACTACTTTCTTAATCTGAGGAAGTAGGAGCTCCCTCAGCAAACACCATAGGTGGTTTTCTTGTCGGTGTTCAAAAGCTGGAAGGTGTACTCAGCTCTATCAGACACATTATTCCTGTGATGACTGTGACACAGAGGCAATAGCATTATTGCTCTTCACACAGGTAGGCTTTCAAGGCAAGACATGAGCCTCATTTATTTTTTGTTCAGAATTTAGGTGTCAGTTTTGCTATTGGTTTCATTTTTTCTGATTTTGTTCTGAGTCCATTAGCTCTCTCTTCATACTCGAACTGTCAGTGTTTGATAGCAACAACTGTAGTAGCAGTATCTTTTGTTTTATTCAGGGCTCCTATTGTGCATAGCACATGTTCTAGTCTTTGTAATTGAAGTACCCTGCTGCTATGGCAATAAATATTCTATGCACGATCATAGGTTAAAAAGAGCTAAATTTAGTGTTTTGCTAATTACTCGTACTAATTTAGTATTTTAATTGTAATACAGTAGTAATTTACTCAAGTTAAAATGAACTGATCCATTTAAATCATGATTATTCTCAATATCCAGTTCTCACTATGAAGTGCTGCAATCCACAAAGGAGGCAGAATTTGTCTGGGCCAGGGATGTGATCTTGTTGCTGTCTGTTCTTCTTAATGCTTCACTGATGCAGAGACTTGTTCAGCCTGTTGGAACTCATTAGATGTCAGAAACAGCCCCTAATTTATTGGACAGGTATTCATGTCATCTCTTTTTGAAGCACTGATGGAGCTAGTGCCTCTGAAAGTGTCTTGGAATTCAGTGCAAAGAGGATCACTTGTGAGTGGATGGATTTGGAGTCACGGGATGAAAACAATGCAGAACCTCTGCTTTTAAAGATATCCAAATCTTGTATGTGAATGTTCTGTCTCTGCTGTATTTCCTCCCCGTAGTGACAAGCATTTGCTCCATTCCTCACTAGTTAAGGTATTGACTTTGATTTTGTTGATAAGGGCAGAAAGGATCAATTGCAGTGTCCTCCCCCTGCTGAGCAGTAGCTGTCTAACACCTCTCAGGTCCGCTTCCCATTGGAGGAGAAATCAGTGACATGGAGTCTGGGTATTATTCTTAGTGCCACATGTTTGTTTTACACAATATACACCAGTCCTTGAACAGAAGTGGTCACAAACAGTTCACAGGCAATTCCCCTTTTCCAGAAATCTCAGCCAAAACACCAGTGTCTGGTTTCCAGGAAGAAACTCTGCCCCAAGAGTGATCCCTAGCTAGTTCACCTCAAATGAAGCTCTTGCAGTTTAAAGGAACGTAGTGGTGGAATCTGGCAGATGCCATGTCTAACTGAGCTGTTTGTGCTGGAGTATATATGAAATGGCAGATTGTGTTCCCCTTAACTACTACATTAATGATGGTTTCTCAGACATAACTGAAAATTATTTCATTTTGACGCTAATACAGCCATTATTGAACCAGATTCTCAGCTGCACCCAGTTTACACTTGCACTGTGCCATCTGTGCTGTTTCTCCTTTTGCCACATCTGGCATGCTCACTGTGCAAAGTAGGTGGTGTAAATCTAGCTATGCCAGTCAAAGGGAATCCCTGTGGTTGGCGCTTTGGAAATCCTGGTTGCCTCTGATGAGAAAAAGAAATCTGCTGCATTGAAATGAATTTTCTGTTTACTTTGAATGCAAAATTAGTAGGATTCAGCCCAGCTTGGCTCCTTGCCCAGAGGTACATCTGTGTCTAGATGACACAAATGCAAAAAAAGCTTTTATGATTTAGGGCAATTTTTTCTCAATAAATTACTGGATGAGATAAAGGAACTTCATCTTCCGACATGCAGGGTGGATGCTGTTCTCACTAGGCCCTGGTCTACACTTATCTGGGATTCAGCGGCAGTCGACGGGAGTTACGCGAGCTAAGCAGAGCAGCTTGCGTAACTCCCATCAAGTGCTGTGTTTCCCTTCTGCGCAGCGTCCTCACTGCACTGCGCCGATGGGAACCGTGTTCCGTCAATGCAGCATTATGCCACTGACTGGGTCGTTTACCAGCGTCGACTTCTGGATCGACTGAGCGTGTCTACACTGACCACTAAATCAATCCAGATATGTCGATCTGACAGTGGTGACTTTGCTGCCATCAGTGTGGATGTGCCCTAGTAAGATCAGATAGAGAGGTTGAGATGGTTAATGCATTCCCGCAGCAGGATAGGATGTCATTGTGCCTTAAGTAAGTGGTTGTTAGGTCATAAAAACAATTGTCATGCAGTTTCTAAGCTTACCTTTTGGAGGGGAATTATTGAGAAATGTGATGACATGACAACTTTGGAGCCCTCCAGAATCCTCCTCTTTTCTCAATACTTTTAAGTTGGGTTTTCATTGTGGGTTTGACAGAGACTTCACTAGTTATGTTGATTTGTGACCTAACAAGGGGCAAAAGACAAACACACATGCTACCAGATCTATTAACAGGCTTTTCATAACTGTGTCTCCTTAAGACACTTAGATGGACCCCATCGCCTGAGTATCTGAACACTTCACCATTTTTAATGTATATGTTAAAACATCACCCCCATGAGGCAGACACAAACTAATATCCTCATTTTACACACAAGGAACTGAGGCAGTCTGTGACAGAGCAGGGAATTAAACCTGGATCTAGACTAGCACGCTAACCACTGGACCAATCTTTTGCTCCCTCCACACTTTTATTGAACTACCACAATGCCTAGGTGGGATAGTCTGTACTGCTCATTTGTGATTCCATTCTTTTTTTTCTGAAAGGTGCTAATGATAGTGTTTTGGCCCACAGGTGCCTAATGATCTCTGTTTTTGTGGTGCTGCAACTCCATAAACATTCTTTTGTTCCACACGTGTGTGAGGCCAATGAGGAATATTATGAGAGAGTCTGGCCTGTAGGGCCATCAATAAGCAGGATTCACAACTGTCATTACTATCAGACCAGATGGTTCATTGTCATTGCTTTCCCAGTGCCTGACTAAGTTGGGAACATGGAGGAGAGAAAGCAGTTAGAAGTCATTCTGGATAAAGCCAAGGTGGGTGGTGGGTAAGGACTGTTCTGGGATGTTCTGGTTCTGTTCTGTTCTGGGATGGGGAGGCAGCTGTCACTGTTGATCTAACAGGTTCACAGTTTGAGGTTGCTTTTGAACTTCTTCTAAGCTCATAGTATTGGGTTGCTTTTGTATTTCATCTGCTCTGGAATCTCATGCGGGATCAGTGACCAAAATTCCTTTTCTCAGCTCTTTACCTGAAGGTGGATTGTAGTTTGTTCTAGGGGATGGTTTTCTTTCTTATCTTTTTTTAAACTATCTGCATGTGCTCTGAGAGATGTGTGCTGGGGGCATCTTATCTCTCTCTCTCTCTCTCTCTCTCTCTCTCTCTCTCTCTCTCACACACACACACACACACACACACACACACACACACACACACACACACACACACACACACACACACACACACACACACACACACACACACACACCCCCCCCCCCCCCCCCCCAAACCACAGCACAACAAGGAAAGTCTTGGTAAGGAAATGTTGAGCTTTCCACTTCTAGCTTCAAATTCATTCCAGGCTGGCAGTCCAGACTCTCCTTTCTGATGGCTGTTGAGTGGCTATTGTAAAATGAATGGTTAGTTATAGACCAGTTCCTCTTGTGTCCACATCACCAAATCCATTACTACAATTGTCATCCTTGTTGGCAGTTTTAGCAGACAGACTGAAGACTGAACTGGCATAGAGCCTGAAATATCCTGGCGGTGTTTCCACCATAATACAATTGAGTCACATCAGGAGAACAGTAGGAGAAAATAAATGTTTAGTAAGGATAGTATGTGATGGATATTGAAACTGCCACACATTTATAAATGTGTAAGAGAATTAAGGCAAACTAATATGGCTATAGTCCTGTTAAGTCAACAGGTTTCTAAGCTACCTGTAACTGTGAGTTTGGAAACTCGCACTATTGCTACCCATATTGTATCTGTTTTGAGAATAAACAAAAGACTTAAATCTTCCAAAGCTGCCACTCTGGCACCCTTTTAGAGAACTAAAATCACTGAGTAGATATGCATGGGTCAAGACATTTTCCTGCAAAAGCCGCACAGTCCACAAGATTTTGAGACTGAATATCCAATTACACATTGATTGTAAGTAGCCAATCCAAAATATTAAAAATTGACCCTCCCCCCATCTTGCATCATTTTATGATATTATGTGACTAGTGTCACTTAATTTGATGGCAAACAGTAATTCTGTGGATACAATAGTAAGCGCACCTGATTCAAATATCATTTTAGATGACCAAGGCAAAAGGAATTTGTCTCAGTGTTGAACATGGAAACATCTCCGCAGAAGAGATTACAGCTGTAATGTCTGATATTAGTGGACATTAAGTTGCTATATTTTTTATAGCTCAGCTATCCAAGAAAGAGAAAATACTGGTTTCCTAAAAAGGCTTTTAAAAATTCTTTAATACTCCTTTCTTAGACTTTGAGCAGATCAAGAAAGTTACATTATAGAAAGCTAGAGCCCAGTAAAGCTATAAGAATTTATAGCGATGAAAAGTCCATTAAAATCCCTGAGGATACATCAATCACAAAGAAATGTTGCTTAAACATATCAAGTCACAGAAAGATCTGCCGGCATTTAGCATGGCCATGAGGGCTACAGGCACACTCTTATCTAGACAGACTTGTAAGATTAATTCCACCAAACAGAATGAACTGGAAGTGAGGAGAAAAAAGGGGTGGGGGAGGATGGGATGACATCTGTGAGAGGGCCAAGAGTTCTGTATCATGAACACCGGAGAGCTACTTTTCTGACAGATTAGTTGCAGATGTCAGTAGATCTATTTATTTATTACAAACAATTAATGTAAAAGTCTTTTAGTTTTGCGCAGCTCTGCACAATTCATATTCACCAAAAAACTGATATCCTATTACCCCATCCCACTATAAAGAACTAAGAAGTGAGATTAGCTTTATAGCATGCTGTGAAGGTCATCAGACTTGAGCTTTGTTAGACTAATAGGGAAAGTGAGTTCAAGAGTGGAGAGCCCTCCACCTGGAATACTAGGTCTCCTATTTAGGCACAGCTAGTACAACTGCCTCAAGCTGACCTCAGCTGTGATAGTGATACATTAGGAGTGAGATGGTCTTTCACTCAGGAATCAGCCAGAGACAGCCAGCAATGGTAAGTATTAACACCTTAATTGCACCCAGAAGCAATCAAGAGGCCAGTGCACTTGCCAGAGAACTGATGAAGTATCTTAATACAGACAAACAAGAAGTCAGTCACATTCTGCATCACTAAAGCTTGCAAGCAGTACTCAAGGATAGTCCTCTTTTTATTATTCATAGATTCCCATGCCAGAAATAACCTTGGTGATCATCTAGCCTGACATCCTGTATAACATATAGGACTTCCCTGCATTAATTCTTATTTGAATTAGAGCATTTAAAAATTCCCGGTGATGGAGAATCTACCACAATCATTGGTAAATTGTTCAAACGGTTAATTACCCTCACCTTTAAAAACTTGCACCTTACATCTAGTCTAAATTTGTCTAGCTTTAATTTCCAGCCTTTGGATCTTATGTCTTTTTTTCCTAGACTGAAGAACCCTGATGATTTTTATTCCCCATGTAGGTACTTAGGAACTGTAATCATATCATGTCTAACCTTCTCTTTGATAAGCTAAATATATTGAGTTCCTTGAGTCTTACACTATAAGGCATGTTTTCTAATCCTTTAATCAGTCTTATAGCTTTTCTCTGAACTCTCTCCCACTTCACAACGTTCTTCTTAAATTGTGGACACCAGAAGTGGACACAGTATTCCAGTATCAGCTGCATCAGTGTGAAATACAGAAGTAATGTAGCCTCCCTCCTCCTGCTCAATATTCCACTGTTTATACATACATGGTCTGTATTAGCCCTCAGGGGGCCACCCAGCCTGTCTGGGTTGGGGAATAGGGGGGAGGTCAAATGTTTTGAGCTGAGCCTCCCCACTTTGAGTTACAGTTTTTGCCTGTGCCCCCTCAACCCAGACAAGCTATGTGGCCCACTGAGTCGTGGTGGAGATGACGCTCCCTCCCCAAGCCCTGCCTGGCATCACTGTTCATCTCTTTGAACGTTCCGGCTCACCACACAGTTTTAAAACCTCTGCTCTTGATCCAGAGGTGATGCGTGGCACGGTCATGTGTCCCCTTTCCTTGAACCTTTAAATTCTGTTCCCTCAGTATCAACAGTTACGCATCGTCCATGATGGTACTGCAACTCACCTCATCTTGCTGTCTACCATAGCAGCTTCACATATGCTTTCAACAGCCTGGATGACAGAATAGCACCTTGCAGAACCTCACATGGAAGATCAATAGGGAAGGGGAGCAATTGCTTAAAACAGACATCAGAGAAATGTCAGAGTGGAGAGAATGAAACCACTTAACTGCAGTACTATCTGCCACAGCCAGAATCTGCAGATGAGTTAACACAATCTTGTGGTCAGCAGCATCAAAGTCTTAACTTTGTCCATCTCTAGAAGATCATCAACCAATAAAACTAGTGCAGTATTTGTTCAAAGCAAACTGAACTTACAAAGGGTGAGCTGAATTATTCAAGGGTCTCGGGTATATAACAAAGTCTGGGGCCTCATCCACATTTAAATCATGGATAGCTGAGCTCCATCAGCTAGCAACTTTGTATTGAACAACTTAAATTAAATAGTGTTTTCCATGTGTTCTGCAGCCTGGCATGGGTATGCCTCATGTTAATGCTAGTCCTCTGTGTACCATGATGAAATATGCTTTAAACATAGTTATTGCATAGATAAATGTCCATTTGATTTTAAATAAATTGAAAGTTTAATTTGGATGATTTAAAGTGCAGCGGTTATTGCTGACTAATTCCATGTTAGGGCACTCTTATCCTACAATAAGAGTGTCCATACATGGAGTTAGTTATTCTAGAATAGCTATTCCTGATGAGTCCTGAATAGTTATTTTGGAATATCTCCATATGTACACAAGTCCTAAAATGATATAATAATCTAAAAATTAATTTTCAAAAGGACAAAAACCTGAAATGAAAAGGTTTGGATTCCAGAAATTTAAGAGTAAAATGCATACTGACAAAAGAACATGTCTTGTGAGTGTTGTTCATTTACATGTTTCCTTTGTGATTCAAATAGTCAGTGCTTAACAGATGGTTTTGTTTTTGGACCTCTGACTTTAATCTTTGTTGATCCCAGCATTGTGCAACCAATGGCAGACATGATGTTCTTACCATTTACTGAACTTCTTTGCACAGCTTTTCCTTTGGTATAAATATAATATAGTGAAATGCCAACCTGAATGTTTGTTGCACTGAATGTGGTATTGTAATTTACATTATCATAAAGCAGTCAACCCTCTATAAACTATCCTTGGAGACTGTTATGATGCAAACTTTATTATTGCTGTTCTAAACAATCACACCTTCAGAAACCCTCTCCATGGAACCCCATAGCAGAGGAATGGTGCATCATTACAGAAAATGTTCCACCATCCTTCCTTGCTATTAAAAGAGAACGAAGAAGGTGCAACTGTTTTTTACATTAATTTAAAACAGCCAGATAATTTAGATGCTCTTGTTTCATAGACCTGCAAAGTTACATTTTTAACTTGTGCAGGCAGGAATATAGATAACCTTGTTGACTGACCACAAAATGTGCCCATATCATTCACCACTCTAACAGCAAACAAGAAGTCCTGTAAGATGCATGTTAGATCTCGTGTATTCTTCACAGGCACAGCTCCACAGATCTTTCCAGTGGGTCTATGGAATGCTAGAATGTATTTATTTGAGATATATATGTTGGCAATTTTTAACAAGGTACTACTTCTGTTTGGTCAAGTTAAAATTCCAGGACTATTTATTCTACTATGAGGCATATTAAAGAGCTGGGAAGCTTTATGAATACAGAGTTCTTTATTTTTCTTCACGCAAGTGTTTAAACCTGATCTAGAAAACTGGTGGACATCAACTTATTTGTTGTTGCACTAATGCTTCCACTTTTAAGGGCCATGATACATGACACATCCCCATCTCTCCTCCACCCACATACTCTCTCTATATATCTTGACTAGGTGAGCTCCTCACTCCTTTTATTATTCCCAGGTCTATTGCAAGATTTCCCCTAATTCTCAACTTTCCTAGTTAATTTAAATGTGTAGATTAAAAAAATTGCTAGAAGTCAGGTCCACTTGTGAATGTGGTTGGTTCCTCCTCTCTCCTTACCCAAAGAGGAGGTAGGTGATGGTAATTCTCCAAAAGAAAAAATCTTACTATATTTCTGAGATCAGTTTCAATTTTTACTTTAATATTGTTCCCAACAACTTTATTCTTTCAGCATCACTCACTCACAACTTTAACTCTTCTTGAAAATTACTTTTTCTATCTTCTCCGTACTCCCGCTATTTGTTTCCCATTTGAAACATCTGGAATAACACTTATTTATTGCAAGTACTATGCTTTCTTTTTGTTGTTTTCATGAGTATTTCCTTGAGCTCCTTTGTCCTAAGGTGATTCAGTGAGTTTACAATAAGCAGTAATTTACAGCTCCTAAAATTTGCAACATTGCTAGGTATAGCTGAGACCATGGTGATTGTGTGATGCATTCGCTTTAGAAACCAGCAAACTGTAGCATTCAAGGACATCTGACAGCTGTTTTTTCCAGCTAAATATCACCATTGGGACTGTGATTCCAAGAAAAATAACAAGGCAGGCTTGGTTAGTACTGCTGCAGATTGGAATGTGAGTCTTCATGAGGGAGAAATCATGTACACTGTATTGGCTTTTCAGACTCTAGGCCAAAGAGTGAATTTTTCTGACAACAAAATGAATCTGTCAAGAAGACTTTTCATGAGATTCAGCTGATCACCATTCCAATGTGACAATTGTCCCTCCTGCTTTTTTTTATTTATTTATTTATTTATTTTTAATAGCTTGCTAATTCTGGATCTTTTTGGCTACGTTTGTCTGAATGGAGCCAAGGGAATTTTAAACAAGAGCAGATCTGGTTTTGTAAAGATAATGCAGCAATCCATCTATGTGGTAAGTTTGTTCAGAGAGCTTAGAGAAGTGTTGTTTAGCCTAGTGAAAAGGGCACTTAAATCAAATCTCTGATGACTAGGATGAAAATTTTGCATTTGCTGCTTTACTTCTTGGGATCTGCATGAAATAACATTTTTGTAACCCTATATTATAGAAAGAAAAATATTTGCCTTAAAAACACCCTCTGATAAATAAGCAGGCAAATGTAATGTGATAATGGACCATTTTGTGCAATTTTAGTGTTCTGCAGTGACCATCAAATTGAGGGCTCACTGTCAACACAAAGTAGAGGTTTTTATTCCTCAAGCACATGACCAAATTTCTCTCTTCCCTGTCTTTTCCATATGGTATCAGACATAGACAATAGGATTTAAGTCTAAATCACTCTTTCCTGCACCAAGCCATAATTGCTAGGCTTCCTCAGGGGGGTTCAGTGAGGGATGATTGGAGGAATCCTCTTCCCCCATTGGGTGTAAGCAAATACACTGTCCTTGACCAGATCCCAAAACCTTGGTTCAAGGGGGCATGCCTGAAGGCCCTTTGGAGCTGGACTCCAGGAATCCTGACCTCTACTACATAGTGAACTACACTGATTCCAAGTGCCTGGGTCAGCTTATACAAGGATGTTCCAACCTAGTGATGGTAAAGGAAAATAGAATTGATTAAACCTTCCCACCATGGGGAAAGAAACCAACAATAAACAATACCCTGACAGCAAAGGCTACAAATAACATAATAGTCTTAGCCCATAATACTGTTAGGCTCATTAGCCAGCTCTAAACCAAATGTTCCTAGTTAGCCTCATTCATAGAATCATAAAGTTGGAAGGGACCTCAGGAGGTCATCTAGTCCAACCCCCTGCTCAAAGCAGGACTAACCTCAGCTAAATTATCCCAGCGAGGGTTTTGTCAAGCCACATCTTAAAAACCTCTAAAGATGGAGATTCCACCACCTCTCTAGGTAACCCATTCCAGTGCTTCACCACACCCCTAGTGAAAAACTTTTTCCTAATGTCCAACCTAGACCTCCCCCACTGCAACTTGAGACCGTTGCTCCTTGTTCTGTCATCTGCCACCACTGAGAACAGCCTAGCTCCATCCTCCCTGTAACCCCCTTTCAGGTAGTTAAAGGCTGCTATCAAATCTCCCCTCATTCTTCTCTTCTGCAGATTAAACTAGCCTAGTTCCCTCAGCCTCTCCTCATAAGTCTTGTGCTCCAGCCCCCTAATAATTTTTGTTGCCCTCTGCTGGACTCTCTCTCCAATTTGTCCACATCCTTTTTGTAGTGGGGGGCCCAAAATTGGACACAATACTCCAAATGCGGCCTCATCAATGCCGAATAGAGGGGAATAATCACTTCCCGCGACCTGCTGGCAATGCTCCTACTAATGCAGCCCAATATGCTATTAGCCTTCTTGGCAAGCAGGGCACACTGCTGACTCATATCCAGCTTCTTATCCACTGTAACCCCCAGGTCCTTTTCTGCAGAACTGCTAAGCCAAGCTGGACGCCTACCATATTTGCTATTCTTTCTGCACATCGGGATGGTTTGTTCCTGTGCCCTCAATAAGGTTTCTTTAAAATACAGCCAGCTCTCTTGGATTTCTTTCCCCCTCATATTCACCTGAGGTTTTTGATGGGGTTTTTTTTTTTTTTCCTTTTCCTGCTCCTCAGGTTCCCATTTGCCAGCTTGCTTCATTTGTCTCTCCAGCTGGGCTTGGCTAAATCTGGCTGTAATAGCCATTAGTGGTCTGGCTACCATCAGTATTAGCTTTTGCAGAGGCTCATGCATTTTGTTTATTTGTTCTTTTCTAGTTGGCCTTAAAAAAAGAATGCTGTAGTGATTAATAAATGAAGACAAAAAACAAAATAATTTATTCTCTTTCATACTTCATTCATATCACATTCATTCATGCACTTGTACAACACAAAAAAAGCAAAGTCAGAACAAGAAAGAGAACTGAATCTCAAAGGGAAAAAGAAACAGAAAAATCCAACACAGTCTGCTAAACAGACAAACCACCCTGTCCCAAGATCCCTTACAATAGATCATTATTTACCAAAGAACTGGAAATACGCAATATATATATATTTTTTTGCACTACATGCAGTTTTTTTATGAAAAGCTACAAAAAAAAAATCATTTAGCACCAGATTCTTCTCTCCGTTACATCAGTGTAAATCCAAATAACTCCACTGATTTCAGTCAATCACTTTAAATCACTGAAGCTACTTAGGATTTGCACCAGTCCAAACAAGAACAGAATCTGTCCTACCGAGAAATATTTTCCGTTTTTGCTCTTTTCCCATTGTGAGGCCAGTCAGCAGCTGAGTTCTCTCACACTACCATTCCCCTAACATTAGGCAGAGGCAGCAATCCTGCTAAGTGTCCCATCAGCATGGCATTGGTGCTTGAATAGATCAGTGGCAGAGCAGAGAGGCTGGCCAACAGAATGTTAATAAACTAAATCAAAATAAAATAGGCACTGAATTTAACTCAGTCTTTAGAGCATACATGCATTGGTCATGCATTGAAATTTTGAGAGGTAATTTGTCTAATCGGAAAACACTTAATTGAAATTGTGTGTGTTTATTTAATCTGTGAGATCCCCATCCTCATCAAACCTGTGTGTTTGACAACGGTCAATTCTCGGATAGCAGTCGCAGCTGAGGGACAGTGTGCACGCTATAAACCAGATTGGTTCAGTCTGCATGGGTTAGACTCACAGACATGCTAAAGGACAGTAAAGAAAGGCTAGGTGAGAGTAGGACCATGGCCCAACCACCCTCTATATTTGGAAGCATGGAATCGAGCTGGCATGCTGCACCTTTCAAACAGTGGCAATTTTCCTATCAGCATCTGCTCCTCAACAAGAATTCTGGCTGAATCAGCCAGAATTTCTCCAGGAACTCCACCTGTGCCATAGTCACCCCTTATGTGTGCATGCACGAGTGCACACAAACACACACAGTTCAGGCCACGGCTGAAAATCAAAAGCTTAGACTTAAATTAAAGGATAAAATTTCTGTATGTTATATTGTAGTTTCACACAACACTAATAACATAATCTGGGAGGTGCTTTAAGAATGTTATACAAAATGACAGAATTCTACCTGCCCTTACGTACATATGTGTTTCCACTAAATTGACTGGCATTTCCTGCCATTCCCTCACCGCCACACAGTTCCTCCTTAATCCCCATGTTGTCCTATATAACAAAAGATGTAAGATCAACTATTTGCATCAGTGAAGAAAATAGGTTGTAAAAGTTATAGCAATGTGGTATTGTGAGTATTTTAGAAGTATGTTGGTCTGACCCTGCCCATAACAAAGATTGGATGGGCAGTTTATCTTCTTTTGTTTTATGCTATTGTGACAAAGCTCTTCCTCTATCTTGGTGGGTCCAGCGCTTCCTTCTAGTGGTAGGTCAGGGAATTGCTTCACCCCTTAGTGTTTCTTCCACCCTCTAGTGGTGGGTGAGGGTAATGCAGCCACTCTAAGATGGCCCCTCCCTTCTGGGTCCCAGTCCTATCTCCGGTTCTCTTAGGCCCTTGCCTCTTCGGTGGGGATCTTCCCCCTCCAGTAAATATCTGGTGGGGGATTCGGGGGTGGAGAGTGGTCCTCCCCTCAACTCCAGGCCCCAACCCAGGGACCCTACAAGCAGCAGCCTCATGTTCTGGCTTCAGGAAACCTGCTGGCTTCCCTGGATTACTTCCCCATGCCCCTTGACTTAATGTCCATACCCTGCTCGAACAAGGGCCCTTCCTGGCTCCTTGCCAGGGGAGGCTCTTGACCTCTGAGAGCCCCACGGGTATGGTAGTGCCCAAATCAAATGTCCAGTTCAATCGTTCCCTTATGACAGGGTTTCTTCCCTTAGGCCTCTAGGCCTGGGTAAAGTATTTTGACCTCTTCGGGCAGGGTTTTTTCTCCCCCAGTCTTTGGACCTGCAGAATCCTCTCCTGCCAGAGTTCTGTTCCTTCTCCTAAACCCTCCTGGCTCTTGACAGCATCTTGTCTGTTCACACACTCTCTGATAGCTCGCCTCGCTCTCACAAATCCAGCCACACCCTTTCTCTGGAAGGGAGGCTATTTAATAAGTTCCGGGTGGGGCCTTGATTGGCTCCAGATGTATAAATTAACTGGAAATAACCCCTGCTCAGCTACCAGGGGAAAAGGGACTTTCTTATCCTAGGCCTAACATATCAGCCTTCTGGCGCTCTCCGGTAGCCATCTGGTTTGACCCTGTCACACTATTCAGTTTACAAAGAATTGAACAAAGGAGCCCTTTCTAAAAAGGAGTTAGAGGTGTATGGATTATGTGTCAGTTAATGTAACAGTTGTTTGTTCCCTGGTACATATTACTGAGTTTTTTAACCTGTAAGCTGATAGTTGGAGCCGTTCTATAATGTTGTCAAAGCAAAACAGCTGTTTCTCTTGTGTATAGAGCAACAGGATCCAGTTTAGTAAATTAATTCTTAATTGTTTGTGGATACTCAAGGAATGTAGTAATTAGAGATGGGCCCTAGCTGCAATGTTTTCAATAGCTGTGATTTTACGGACCAACGAGAGCAAGCTCTGCAAGGAATCCGAGGATATGTCTATACTGATGGCGGCAAAGTTGCCACCGTCAGATCGATCTTTCTGGATTGATTGAGCGATCAGTGTAGACCCGCTCAATCGATCAGGAAGTCAACGCAGAAAATCCACCCCCTCGAGGCGTAGCGCTGCGTCAACAGGAACGCGGTTCCTGTCGGCACAGTGCAGTGAAGACGGCGCGCAGAAGGGAAGCACAGCGGTCGATGGGAGTAGCTTGCATAACTCCCATCGACTGCTGCTGACTTTCCAGGTAAGTGTAGACCGGGGCTGAGAAGGTTTCTGGCATATAGAGGCAGGAAGGAATTCTTGCTCTGAGCAAGTTTTATCTCGCCTCACCTCAGCACAAAGACATCTGTGAACATATATCCACTAGTTTTGGGAAACAAACTGTCAGGAGGCCACAGTAGATGGTAGCTGGAAGATGCGCCAATGACAGAGGAGAGAAGAGCTGTTAGAGAGTGTTTTGTTGAAGCCCTTTGCAGAGTTAAAGGGAAGCTTAATGAATGATTAGTGTTGCGGAAGACAGATCATTTAGGATGACTACAGTCATCAGTACTCCGAGGGAGTTCTCAATGGGGGCTCCTGGGTGCTGAGACCTTTTGAATATCTGATTGCATTAGTTGGGTGCCTAAAGGGGAGCTGAGATCTCTCAAAAAAGCAGCTCCAGTCATGGGTGCTGAACTCTTTTGAAACAATGGCTCTAAAGTTAATCACATTTTTATTAATCAATGGTATTTAGAAATAAAGGGTTCTATTAAATGCTCAGTAGAATATAAAGTGTTCCTGTGAAAGTCAGACATTATAAGACTATGTGAGAATTAAATATATTATTGACTGTTAAGAGTTCTACTCGTACTACATTAACTTTGGTGGGAATGTTTTCATATTAAATGAAATGGGTCACAAGACGATATATTCATCAGATAAGCAAGGAATGGCTTTTTTTATGACACACAAGATCTGAGGGAATATTAAAAGGCTTCCTTAGTCTAATCTCCTTGTCTGAATCTGAAAGGTACACTGTCTGTAATAGAAAACCCTGATAACCGGTTGCTTTAAAATCCTAGAATTATTACGGGGGGAAAAACTAAAAAAAATTAGGTTAGAATTAAAGTTTGATTTAACTAGTGTTCAAATATTCAATTCATTTTCACCAAGGTCCAGCCCCGGGGGGGCATTAGAGGTGCTGGGCCTAGCAACACTACTGCAAATGTGCGGAAATTAAGTGAGATCTGAATCTTTAAAAATGTGGTTCAAGCCTCGTGCTCTCGCCAAACATTTACACCCACCCTTATGAAGATCCTGCTTTTTCCTTTTGCTGTTGAGGGTAGTAACATTGCTACAAGTTGTAACAATCCACACTTCAGTACATTTTGAGGCTGTTGTGCAGTTTCAATGGCATGATACTTTTTCTACTCTTCCAACACCAGTATCCCATTCTGCACCATTCTTGCTCTTTTGTCAATGTCTGGAGGCATGCAAGACAACTTCACAGTGGAGTGGAAATCAGTGAGGTGGAGTATTGGTATACTCTACGTGTAACTTGCTTTATTTGCCTATACAAACCAGTCCTGAAATGAGATGGTCAAATGCCACACAGGACAATCTGAGTCCAGCACCAAAGTCCCATTCCCAGGGAGTAACTCTGCCTGAAGAATTGACTTTAATCAGGGCTCAAGACAGACAGTAATCTCTCCTGCTTCTCACACACAGCTCCCTGTCTCCTGAATCTGCCTCCTCATGAAACGTTGCACAACCCAAAACTGACAACAACACAGCATGTCGTCTTGAGAGTCAAAACATGCCCACACACCAAGAAAAATAACTTTGAAGACTGTGTAACAGTGCCAGCTGGTGATGCCTATTATAATATATGTGATATAAAGAATATATTATTATACATGGCCTCTTCCCCTAAGTTATTTTTTCAAGGGGAGGAGAGGGTTAACCAAAGTTCATAGCTTTTAAAACCCCATGATCCCAATTACTTTAATACCCTGAGCACAGTAAGAAGAGATTATCAAATATTCTGATATTTAGAATAACTTTCCCTGATAGCTTGATCATCCTTCTTGCTGGAGTTCATTACCTCCATTGTTTAGCTACTTCCTTTCCCATTAGAACATAAACCTCCGTAAGTGGAAACAATAAGAAATGGACTATAAAATGAGAGTACACACACATCCTGAATGGATGACTATCCCCATGCAAAATGAGATGGGGTTGATTGAGGGTGAAGCGTGATTCTACTTCTAATAAAAAATAAAAATAATGACCTGTCTCATGACCCGTGATGAATCTTTTCTTGTTCTTTCCCCCTTTCCTTCTATTTTTCCCTTTTACCCTGTTCATGCTCTTGATACATATAGTAACTGATAAATGTGTTATACCCTGTGCATTAATATCCTATATGTGTCTTGGATCTTTCATCCTGAAGGATCTCAGCAAAACTATGGGCAAAAGCTTAACACCACTTCTTTTGCTGCAGTGTGGTGGAATGGGACAAGATTCATTTGGCTGGCACTGGCCAGAATGGTTTAGGCAATAATAAAGGGAATGCATGCTCATGTGCATTTTAATAATACTCTAAAAAGCAGTGTTTGTCTTCACTAATCTTCATCTGCGGGTTGGGAATTGGAATGTTCCCGGAAGAACAGAAGCCCATTGACTTCAGTGGGACTTAAGCACGTGTAAGTGCTTTCCTGAATACAGATGTGTTCCTGAAACAGGGCAAAAGTCCTTTAATTATTGATTTATTTAGGAAGTTTTAAAAGGTTCATAAATAACTGCCACATAACTATCAGAGACAAAACGATAATCTTTACAACAGCGATCAAGATAGTTGCATATAGACTGGGCCAAATCCTCTGCATTGAAATAAATAACTCCGAAAAACTACTCTGTCCAAGTGTCAGAACATGTTCTAGATTTAAAACCTAATGCCAACTGTCAATAAAAGAATTGTAGCACACACCATTTATCCATCTATCTTCTCTTGCCCCCCCATCATTATCATACTTAAGTGCTACTTTTGCTTTTATCTATTTGGCCATTTACTTCCTTCTGTTTTAATCATTTCTACTTGTTTCTAAATATTTGAATCCTCTCTCTCTTTTGAAAAAATTGAGTAATTTTCTTTCTTTTGGTACTCTCATTAGTGAGCTAGTTTCTTACTGAAGTGCTGATAATTAGAAGGATGAGGTTTTGCTGTATCTGAAAGGTGTGAACAAGCAGAGCTCTATTTCATTCACAGAACAGCTAACACTAAACATTCACAATATGGTTCTTAAACTGCAAGCTGGCCTCAAATATGGCAAAATTATGATATATCCTCCAAAAAGCCAAATTGCTGTATCTGGATGCTGTATTAATTAAAATAATTCAAACATTAACTGGTGGAAACACACTACCTATTAAATATCTCTGGTTAAATAAACTTTTTGCAAGCCAGAGCAATGTAACCTCATATCCTAGACATTTTTATAGCAGCTCTGAAATTATGCTTGAATATTCACACAACATATCCTTCTGTAACCATCAGCATTTTAAATATCTTTCAATGGTAATCAAGTCACAAAAGCTAAAACGACCAATTTAGATCCTAGAATGGAGTCAGTCCATTACCCCATATCCATTACTGTTGCTGTGAAGTTTGGAGCGGCCACGCTGCACAGCATAATAACAATCAGACAGCTCTATCTGACCACAGATTTGTCACATTACTGTATATTCAATATTGGTGCTCTTGCATTATGTTTAACAATTCAAAAGCGTTTAAAAAAAAGTGATTTTATTTTGAGGATGGATTTTATTTGGTTGCTCTTCTGTCACAGAATTTAGTCCTCTCTGGGATTCAGTGTGGCTTAGTTTTAACACGTCTGGAGGATAGAAGAAGATTTACAGCGTGGAGGATGGAATTAGATTGTCAGGTGGATGTTTTTAGGGTTATGGATGCAGTTCCAGCTTGTAGATGCATGTGTGCAAAGCACAAAAATTAAATGATGGAAACATTTCAGTTTTATTTCTCAGAAGAAAAACTGCATGGAACATTAGGGAGGATTTTACTTTTGAAAAGCTTACTAAGAAAAATACTTAGAAGTGGCTTCATTTCATTTAATTTGAAAATATGGTTTACAGTACATTACTGGGAGGAATATTTTTTCTTAAGTAATAGTTATGTAAAACCAAGTTCTATGATATTGTTGTAGTTTGGATATACCCAATGGCTGAAGCTCACTGAAGTCTATAGAATTATTCACATGCTTTAAAGTGCATACTTAATAGTTTTGCTGAATTGGGGCCTTAAACAGGATCATCTCTGCTAAAAATACTTTTCAGTATTGACTAGAATAGGGTTTTCTTCATCTGGGAATAACGTTCAGTTTGTCCAACATCATCACATGGAAATTTACAGTAATATTGGAAAATTCATGATTACGGACTTTGTGCCAAGTAGGGTAAATATATCACAGGACAGGGTAAATGGAGAAGCTGGAGAGTGTTGACATCTCTTTGCAAAGACTGACTTTTTAGCTGATTTGTGTCTTACAGGAGGCCGGTAACACCTATTTAACGTTTGGTTTTGACTAATTGGTCACTGGATGGTGTAGATGTTTAGTTTCCAGGGAAAATAAATTAATTTCCAGTGAGCTGCTTTGTTAAAACAAACAAAAAACCAAATACATATTCCCCTACAGTATTTGCAGTCCAGACATAGCATCGTTTATCTAATGCATACAAACTGGAAATTGAGATTAAAGTGAATTTTTCCAGCCTATTTTTACTGTCTAAACTAAGAACAGTTAAACAAAAAGCATAAATAGCAAAAAGCACATTAGATTTTTAAAGTTTCCAGTTGTATAATACAAGGTGTTGCTGGTACAGATAAAAAATGTGCTTTTATTCTGACACTGTACTTTAATTTGAAATGTCTGTTCAGTTATGATGTATGTGTTTCTTTTCCAGCTATGCAGAATGACTTCCCAACTGTGTGGTGTTAACACCACTTACATATTAAACAATTGTATCCAGCTGTCTGGCTCTGTGGACCTCTACCACCTTTTAGGCATCTAACTTTCCATTCTTTTTCTATGCAGATGGGAATCCATACACCTGGTGGGTTGGAAAAGCCAATGAGAAGCACTACTATTGGGGTGGCTCTGGACCTGGCATTCAAAAATGTGCCTGTGGCATTGAACGCAATTGTACTGATCCCAAGTACTACTGCAACTGTGATGCTGATTCTAAACAGTGGTAAGTGAGTTGTTAAAAATATTACCAAAACTCTGGCTAGTCATGCTCCTATGATCTTGCCCCACATTTCTTAAATGGTTTTCGTGAAATCTGATACTCTGAAATTGCTGCATTTTGTTAACTTATTCCTTACTATGCTGAAAACAAATAGCTTCAACCCACTGGTTCCGCACTTCCCTACTATTCTTTTTCCTGAATCAATTTGCCCCTGTCAGTAAGAAGTAGACCTAGGATGGCTTCTTCTCTGATTAGAGTCTTTATTTTCTGCATCATAAAGTTCAATAATTTAGGAAACTTTTATGATGCACATTTGGCTGCATTTTTTATCCAACAGCCATGTGGTTAATGACACAATAAGATTCCACATGATATGGTAATACTATGCAATTCAGGAGGAGAATGGCCAATCTCTCTTAATAACTTTTATATTTATTGGCATGTCTGTGAGAGGTTTTTTTGTATATATAAGTGTGTGTGTTTGTAAAATATAAATATAGATCTTTCTGTGATCATCTATTCTAAAATACCTATCTGTCTGTTTGTCTGCTATTTCTATAGTGTTTGACTCCATGGTACCTAAGCAGCATATAAATAAACTCCATTGAATAATGCTAAAGTGGTGAAGTCAAGCGCTCATAACTTAAGAAAAGTCATAATTAAGTCTGCCCATGTAACCTTCATTCATCCTCCTTGTGCAGAACTATTATGATAATTTTTATTTACTTGATCACATACTTTTTTCCCTGCAGGATTTATTTTATTCAGTACATGGGATGCATGGTGCTGAGAGAGTGGATCAGAGTTCTTTAGCGAATAAGGCTGTCCTTTCTAGGAAGAAGGGAAAGTCCCTTCTTATTGTAGGGAAATTCCCACTTAGCCTCAGCATATATATTATCATATATCAGTGTGTATATATATATATATATCATCAGTATATATTATCATTAGCAAAACAACATGTGTTTCACTAGCCTTGTTCTTGGAAGCAGCTGAAGTGTTTTTACTGAATCTTTCTAAAAACAAAGGAAGAGTTGACAGTAAAATTTGTCATAGTCTGTTTTAATTAATCTCTCTGTTTACAGATTCTGTTTTTCACACACACCCTTTCCCTTTTTATGCTTTTTATACTGATACTTTTCAATAAATAACATCAAGAAAACTTATTTTCGGTATAAGAAGCATGAATCTTGGTCTAACTTAAGGAACTTTTCTTCTCTCTCTCTCTCTCTCTCTCTCTCTGTCTTTACAGTTAAGAAATTTATTGATTATAATTGTCTCTCTTGTCATGGCTTGGAATGTTTAATGATCAATAAGATTCTTACTTTTATAAGCATATTTTACATTGTTAGCCTCTTGCTGGTATTTGAATTAGTAATTGTTTTAATTTAGTAATTCATCAGACTAGTCATGAATGGTGACATGATTCATCAGGCATAAATATAGGGAATGAAATATAAAAATACACAATGGGAATGATAGAGGAATATTTGTAGGATCTGCAAGAATGATATTCTAGGATGGGGAAAAATCAAACAAAGAATACTGTTACATGACAAGCTTAGGAAATGCTAGGATAATATGGTGTCAGGCATGTTACAGGATGAGCAATAGAACACTACAGGATAAAGAAAGAGAAATCAATACTAGACAGAGATAGGAGTCAGACATGATGCAGAGCTGAGAAGCCAGGATTACACAGAGGGCAGAAAAATAATAAATCATGCAGGAGACACTGAGTGGAACACCAGCTAGATATTCCAGTGTAGTAGCAGGGAAGTATTGTAACGACACAAGGAAGATATAGTCATAATAAGGATAATGATGGAGTTTTGGACATCTGCGCTTTTTCTTTGCTCGAGGCAATGAAAGTGCATCCATGTATAGCAGTTTCCATGTACTGTACAGTAGTTAACTAATGCATCATTTGCTTTGAAATAAACGTGAAGGGAAATAACTGACTATTGGCCTTCACTTGTGGCCTTCTTTCCTCTGCTCCAGTGATAGTTGGAGTTTTTGGTCTCTTTCAGAAAGGGGCTCCCACAAAATCTCACCTTCATCCTGCTTAGCATGTGTGCCAGGGGTACAGAGAGATGGATTTTGTTCATTTGTTTCCTATATGAAACAAATGATTTATTTATAACTGTAACCAAGGAAAGAGACAACCCCATTTGACAAGCAAGCTGCACTTTTCTGGAAACAGTTACAATTATTTTATAGAAACTGTTCCAAGTACCTTGCTGTAGTGCAATGTTCAGCTGATGTAATCAGAAGCAGGGATGAAGTTCTTATAGGAGAGGCTGGAGGCAATGTCCTCTAGATTTTTTTAACGAACACCTTGTGGTGGAATCTTATCCATGCCAAAGTCAAAACATTTGCTTTTCAGAAGTCTTTTGTTGAGCCTCAGAGATAAGACTCATCTCTCACCAGGATGATTTAGCAGTATCTGGAGACCACCCAATCTTCCCTTCAGTTTAGTGGTGACATTCTGTTAACAGGGGCCCCCGTGCATCATTGCGCAACATTAGGTTTCAGGCAGCTATCTGAGCTGGGACTTTCCTACCTCAGTGTCTGCAGCTGTGCTTCTTAAGTTTTGGCACTAATGGCTGTAACTGGGGAGAAACTGGAACAGGGAGCCAGGAAAGAGGAAATCAGAGGTTGTGGTGGGGGTGGGCGCGACATGACTGTAGGTTGAAGGAGAAGAGGAGAAACAGATTGGACGAGGAGCCAAGAGGTAGAAGCTGGGACTAGCTGGACAAGGAAACTGGGAGAGTGAAGAGACATGCAGTTAGGGAGGAGACTGGGCCTCAGCAGAAGAGCCCAGAAGGGGAGACTAAGTGTGGTAAGACCAGGGAACTGGGGCTGGGAAATGGAGATTGGGGCTAAGTTGGCAAAAAGAATGGGACTGCAATGATGATCCAGGGGTGGGGAAGAGACTGAACAGAATGGGACACAAGGGGGAACAGGCAGAAAGGACTGTGGCCACTAGTGCATGCTTCCCTCCAGAGGCTGCAATGGAACCCAAGAATCCAGAGTCTCACTGTTCCTATGCAGTCAACAAAATACATGTGAAATCCACTGACAAAGTGTGCATCTCTTCTCCCACTGGTCCACACAGAGGATGACAACATACTACTCCTATCAGTTAGCTCCACGAGCTCACGTGGCAGAGTCCGTGCGGTGGATTTAAAGGTTCTAGTCCTGCTGATGAAGCATGTGGGTGTCAATATGATGTTACATCATGGGATTTCTGGGGAGAGTTTTTCAGTTTGCTTCTTTTTTTTTAAATCTGGGAAGTTGCACACAAAAACTTAATTAAAAGAATATTAAGATTACAAAGTTAAGTACTCAAAATTTAGGAAATGCCAGATTTAAGATTGCCTGTGGAACCTTAGTTTGGCCCCTTTGTGCATATGCATCATGAAGTGTTTTAATTACACGACCCTGTACTATATTTTTCTATAGGATTCCTGCCTCATTCAGTGCTTATGATGGACCTGTTCTGGGATGTGTAGTAAAGGAGGCTGTTGCCTTTAGGACCTTTGCCTCGTTTGTTGCAAAGTTGTTGGGTGTGCAGTGAATGAGGCAAGGGATTGCAGGAAAAGAAAGGACCAGCTCATGGTTAAGGCAGTTGAATGCTGTCCTGGAGAACTGGATTCTGTCCATGCCTCTGCCAGAGAAGTTCCTATGTGATGATGGGCAAGATACTTCAACCAAACTTTTCATAGGTGGTCAATAATTGTGTGTTCCTCATTTTCTGGGTGCACAATTTAAGACACTGGGATCTGATTTTCTCAGCTACATATGAAGTCAATGGAAGTTGTACTTTGAACGTATAAAGTGCTATATAATGCTAAGTACTCTGAAAAGTCAGATTCAGGTGTCTCAAACTGGGCACCCAAAATTAGTGGACACTTTTTATCTTAATCTATCTGTTCCCTGACTGTAAAATGGGCACAATATCACCTTCTAACCTCAAAGGGAAGTTGTGAAGATAAATTAATTAATGTTGTGAATCACTCAGATACTATGGCCATAGAAAAGCCCATGAGGAAATTAATTATTGTGTGTTCAGAGCCGGGTTTGAATAGTGTGCAGTAAATAAGATCTAGGGCCACACACTGAACAATGAAGATAAAACAAAATATCCAATAGCTAAAGGAGCATGATCCATCCTGTGCACTGAATGAGGCATGAGTCCTGGGTGAAAAAAGCATGTAATAATGTAATTAAAGACTGTATCATAATGCATATGTAAAAGGGAGCTGAATTAAGATAGCTCAGACAACTGTAATTCTCACATTTCCTGTTTTGAGTTCTTAGCTTTGAAACCTTGATATTCTTTTAATGTAGTTATTTTGTATGTAATTTTAAATAGTGTCGGGTCTTTGATGTACTGTACCTGCTGTACAGTGATGTTCAAACTGTAACCTGTGCAATGTCCTATATATGCACTAGACAAGGTACCTGTGGTCTTTAAGAGCTAATTTTGATTTTTTTCTGCTATCAGTTTGTGTCATAGCCCTGATGCCACCTAAACCTGGATGGTTTCTGTAGTAATGTTTTTGGAAGGACTGAAAATTAGCTTATAAAGCAAGAGTAGGAGGAATGAACAATGTGTAAAGCACATAAATGAGCTGAAGACTTCAGAAGATGTAAAATAGGACATAAAGTTACAATAAAGTTCTTCAGAAGATGTAAAATAGGACATAAAGTTACAATAAAGTTATCTACAGTGGCTATATGGATGTAATGGGGCCTGACTAACCTAAATAAATAAATGCATAGTTAAGATTAGCCATAAAAGCTGTAATGACGTATAGTGCTGTAATGAGCTGCATAACTGCCTGGTTAGCTCATCCAAGAAAAGTTCTGCAAAGAAAGTTCCCAAGATAGATTAACGTCTGTGGTTTACATGGGAGGCTCATTCAACAGTTTAAAAATTGTAGACTTTAAAATATATAAATTTAGACACAGCAGTGAATTTAGAGAACACTTTGTATTTGTGTTGTCGTTGCTTGTTCTTCAGACAGCAGGTGGCACTGCTAAGCACATGAAATTAAAGAGTGATTCTTGTGGACTGTAAATTTAGATGAACTGTAATCTCCCATCTACGGTTTTAAAAAGCACCCAAACTGAATTTGTGGATGTTTACATTTTGTTCCTTATTTTGCACCTCCTGGTTTAAGATGTACTGCTACTCTGATGACATCACAAACAGTGCCATCAGAGCAACACAAAGGAGCTGAAGCCACACACATGTGCACTCCATCTCTGCTTCTCAGAGTCTCAGCCTTTGAGACAGTATCAGAAGCCTGTTCACAGTAGTTGGAAAAAGCATTCTACAGCCACCCAGAAGGGAGCAAGTGCTGCCTGGCAGTTTTTGCCCCAGCTTGACTGCTTTTCAGAAGCTGAAGTGAATGTACAAGCCACTTTTCCTTTCCTGCTTTGGCCAGTCCTTCCACCACCACTTCCATCATTCAGATAGGTTCGTTCCTTCAGCCATGCAGCACTTGCCAAATTTGTCCCCGTCTCTTCCGCCCTCTGAGTAGAGCAGAAGAGATGGCAAAGAAGACAGTGGATAGTTTGGCTGTGGATTCAGCTCAGTAGTTGTGCTAATTGTGCTCAGTAGTATCCCCTAGTGGTAAGTGGCCAAAACAATGAATCATAGCTAGGCTTGGTAGAATTCAATTTTTATTTTATTATTTTGATGGATAATATCGATGTTTATTTTTAAGCATTTTTTTCCGATTTTTATTCATTTAAATTTTCATGGTTGTGGGTAATTAGGGCAGGGAAGGGTCAGACAATAGCTACTTAATGGCAGTAGACAATTAAAATTAAAAAGTTAAAGCTTCTAACCATTAAAAAACATATTCTCAACCTCACAAGTCCAAGTACACAAAGTAAATATCCCTAAATCAAACTCTAATAAGTTCTCAAGCAGCATTTTTCTTTCTTTGACTATCTGTAAATTTCAATTATTGGTAGAAATATTTTTTCATCAGTGTGTTTGGTGAAATTGACATTGACCGATGTTTACCAATAAAAATCTAATCCTTCCAAGCACAAAAGCTGTATGGCACAGGGATTTTGTCTTCATATGTATTTGTGCAGTGCCTAGCACAATGGAGTCTCAGTTGTGACAGATCTCTGAATGTTACTGCAGTATAAATATTAAGTAATAATAAAAGTGTCAGTGCTGCTCAAGGAATAAAAAACAGACACAGGGAAAGGATAGGGTTGCAAGTGCTTCACCTTCAGCTTTAATTAAGTTAACATTGATCTCAGTGAAGTACCTATTATTCGTGCCTGCTATGAAATTACGCTTTATATAAGTGAACCAGATTGCATGAAAAGGGTTCAGCTTGCTTGGTCTAACAAAGGTCACTCATTCAAGAGCTTACAGTCAGTGTTTAATGACAAGATTGAGCCTTGGTCTCAGGAGGATAAACAGTCTACCAATCCTGTAAAATCATTTGCTCCTGTTGTCTGCATCAAGCACTTCCCTAAGCAACTGCTAGACAGAGGCTAGATAGCATATCATTAGATAAAATACATGATAATTCTTATACTATTATTATTTACATGGTATCATGTCACTGCAGAGATAGACACACTAAGAACCTAGCCCAGAAGCTACTAGGAGGGTCAGTTTTGTGTAGCAGCCATCATCATATTATATAAGATGACGGTATGAGTTAATGAACTACAATACAAATAGAACAAGAACAGTGTACAGAGCAGTCATGACAGACAGGTCTAGAATGGGTAGCGTTGATGAGTATTGATTGGGATGCTGATCTTTTGAGAAGTGTTTGGTGGTCCTGGGGAAGATGAGAGTAGGAATTAGGGCCCGTGGTTGGAGAAGCTTGGATAATATCTATGAGAAAAGTGGTGGTTTCCAAATGAATAATGAATCAGATAAATGTCAGTACTGGAGAACAAATGAAGGGAAATAACACTGGAATGTCACTAAAGCAAAAGTTAATTGTTGATGAAGCAATTCAGGGCCACTTTATCATCAGGGCTCTTGACTCTGGGAATAAATCAAGTGGCTGCAGGCAGCCTAACTTTCTTGTTTATCGTCAGTCACAGTATTTGGAAATTAAAGCTTCTTCCTCCATTGTCTTTGCAAAATGTCCTTTATTTTTGTAAAGTATTTGACAGAGCACTCTACAGCATACTACATCCCTTTGCTTAATAACTTCTAGTTTACCCTTTAGCAAGGGCATGGAAGAAAGTTTCAAGGGGTATAAAGGATCACTACGGTTTATGCGTGGTGTGTGTGAGTGGTTAGAATAGAGACTGAGTGCTGGGATTTATATTTGGTTCATGACTATGTCAATGACTCACTGTCTAACCTTGGGCAAGTCATTTAAGGCCAGATTTTCAAAGGTATTTAGGTACCTAAAGGTGCATAAGCGCCTAATAGGCTTTTCAAATGTTCCTATGCATTGAAATCAATGGCACTTAGGTCTGGTCTACATTGGCGGCAAAATTCAGCGGCAGTCAACGGGAGTTACACAAGTTACTCAGAGTAGCTTGCGTAACTCTCGTCAACTTTGTAACTTCCCTTTAACGCACTGTCTCCACTGCACTTCACCGATAGGAAATGCTTTCCCATCAATACAGCACTACGCTTTTTGGGGAGGTGGTTTAATTGAATCTACGTCCAGATCGACCGAGCGGGTCTTCACTTCCACTCCATCAATCTAGATAAATCAATCTGACGATGATGAATTTGCTGTCGTCAGTGTGTATATACCCTTAGTAGCCTAATTCACGTGAGTTTGTCTACGTGAGGACACTCAGGACAGTTAATCTGAATTAACTTCTAAAATGAATTAGTTAAATAGCATTAAACTCCTGTGTGGACACTCTTATTCCAAACTAAAGTGGTCTTAATTCACGTTTGGAATGAAGTAAACTGAACAGAATTAAAAGGCCACTTTAATTCTGAATAAAAGTGTTCACATAGGGATTTAATGTGGTTTAACTAATCCACTTTAAATACACAATTTTGGTTAATTCTGATTAATTTTCCAGAGTGTCCCTGTGTAGACAAGCCCTTAGTTGCTTTTGAAAATCTGACTGAGCACTTATCTGCATCTTTAGCCACCTAAATACCTTGGTAAACCTGACCCCTGTTGTCTCTGAAGGTATGTCTACGCAGCAAAGAAAAACCCACAGCTGGCCTATGCCAGGTGACTGGGGCTTGGGCTGTTTCATTGCTGTGCAGACTTTTGGGCTTGGGCTGGAGCCTGACCTCTGGGACCCTCCCACCTTGCAGGGTCCTATAGCCTGGGCTCCAGCCTGAGTCCAGAGGTCTATACAGCAATGAAACAGCCCTACAGCTCAAGCCCCCACAAGTCCGAGTCAACTGCCATGGGCCAACTGTGGGTGTCTAATTGCTGCATAGACTTAGTCTGAGCCTTTAATTCAGAGGTTCCCACACTGTGGTCTATGGAGCACCTGCTGGTGGCTCATAAAAAACTGCAGGTCATATGGTGCTGGCTTCTTCTCCTCAATTCCATTGGCTAAACTGTGTTAATGGAAGCTAAACATACATTGGATACTTTGCTAACATTATTTTTCCCTGTATATAATTACAGTCATTTCCACAGATGTTATGTGAATGAGAATGGGGTCTTGACTGGTCCACATAACCTCCCATAATAGGTGGTCTCATTTAAGGTTAAGAACCCCTGCCTTAGTTGACCGTTCTGTAATATGTATCTGCAGTTTCTCCTCTTTGTGCTGAAATGTAATTAATCACCGTTTATAAAATCTGCTTCTTTAGGAGAAGCAGAGTTGGAGAAAAAAACATAAATATATTCAAAAGAACTAGATTGACTAGTTTCAATGAAGGACATGCATAATTGTTCATGGCTAATTTGTGAATGAAAATATCCAATTTGTACACATAGATGTTTGTTATGCACTTAATTTGGCCAATTTCACATCAAAATCAGGCATGTTTATACGCAATCAGCCATACACAATTGTGCAAGCCTTCCTTGAAAATCTAGTCTTTTATGTTCAAATACAGAAGTCTGTGACAACAAAACTTACCATTTCACATTACACAACACTGAAAAAAATAAAACAGACAATCAGTTACTACCATCTATAATATCTTGCTGTTTTGCATGGAATCATATGGGCGTGATGGATCTCAGTTCCCAGAAATAGATGAAATTTTGTAGAATTAGGCCACTGCTTTGAAAACTGTGATTCAACATTTTCACAAAGTCTAAAGTCATCTTTCAAAATGACAGTCCAGAAAACACAGAGGACAGTAATAACACCTGTTCAGTTTATAAAAGCCTGAAATAGCAATGTCTGTGCAGTTTTTTAAGTTCTTTGCTATGCTTACAGCATAAGCCAGATCATTTAAAACTGAGAAGATGATTGACTTGATAGTTGCTGTTCTTTCCCTATCACAGAACTGAACGGCTTTATTCTAGTTTCTCGGGGGTGACTTGGTAAGTTTCTCCCTAGACTATTATTTTCAAATTTGATGCCTAAAGGTAAGGAGATAATTCCATTTCTTGTTATGTTAGGCAGTCAGCTTTTAGCACTCTTCCTATATAGAGTTACCCAGAAAAAACATTAAATGAATGCTCAGGTTGCAAAGCCAAGCACTCAAAAATTAGGAAATTCTAGAATTAAGGTTGCTTGTGCACTGTTCTCAGAACAGCTGAACCATTTTGACTGAAATCTTCCAAATAAAATCAGCCTGAGGTAGACACATGGCATAGGAAATTCCAGCACAAAAGGTAAAAGATTGGCAAAGTTATAAGCAACTGAAAACAGGGTCTTTATAGTAAGAAGTGTTGGACAAACTTAATAAATGGTGCTATTTTTATATGGCACTCTTCATCATTTGGATCTGGTATCCAGCTGTTTAGTGTGTCAGGTGTACACCAACAGTAAATGCCGGACCCATTGAAGTCAATGAGAGTTTTGCCATTAACTGCCATAAGGCCAGAATTTCAGAGAGAATCTCAAGATAAAGTTCACATCATCCAGTAATTAGTGTATGAGGAATTCACAGGAAACATCTTAATCTTACTCTTCTAAACTAACTGCAACAAGATGTTAGGGTCTTTTTGCAGGGCTCTAGCAAAGTTGTGTGCCAAATGATATGTGTTTTAATAAACAAAAATGATGGTTTTCCCAGAAATAAGATTTCTCTGGATCCTTCCCCTCTGACCACTCGCTTAACTGCAGGATTGTGTGGATTCTATGGGAAGTCTGCCATTAAGTTTATCCTTTTCTCTAGCTTCTACAGAAATCTAAATAGCCACAGAGATCTCAATTTTCTGACAGTTCTGCTATCTGTCTCTACTGAGCATTTCCAGCCTCCCTTCTGCTTCCCCGAAAAGTGGGGATTGAACGCTTTCATTACTGATAGTCAGGGATTGAGTAGGAGACTAAGGATATGTCTGTACATACAGTGCTGTAGCTGTGCCGTTGTTGCTCGCCTGTTGGCATAAAAATACCACCTCTGCAAGTGGCAGAAACTATGTCAGCAGGAGAAGTCACTGATACAAGTGCCCATGTGCACACAGGCGTTTCTGTCAGTGTAATTTATATCACTCAGGAAGTGGAATATTCACACCCCCTAAGCAACGTAAGTTTTGCCGACTTAGGCTGTAGTGTAGATGTAGTTTAAGAAATGGCAGTCAGGAAGGAGTGGAAAAAAGTTGCCCCGGTGCCAACATCATGCTACAAATTCACTTGCTAAGGAAAGTAACATCTTTCAAATTATTATGATTTATTATTTGTAATGCAGTAGCATCTAAGAGCCCCAGCCTTGGACCAGGACCCCGTTGTGTGAGGTGCTGTACAAACACACAACAAAAAGACAGCTCCTGCCCTAAGAATTTGTAAGCTAAGATGTGAAAGCGATGTCCCCTGGTCAATTATGGTGACTAAAGGTTCTTTTGTTGTTGTTAGGAAGTGGGAGAGCATGGGGTATGGTAACCCTTTCACTACAACAAGTAGCTGAGGCCTCAGTTTTACATCTTATTTGAAGGACATTACCCTCAGCAATAGATTTATTGTTTTTGTTAGTGTTTTTTTTGGAGGGGGAGGTATTCGTTCAGCCCTAATTCAAAGGGAAGAGAAGCACTAATCACCTACACCATTCTCTTCTGTGCCTCCTTTTTTTCTTCTGACAAGTCCCATCCAAGTGCTGACAATGCCCAATCACATGTCCCATGTGACATCTGATAGGGTCATCAGCACAAGGTGATAGAACTCCAGGTCATTAGGAGTTTAGGAATTAAATTCACTTTGAAATGCAGTAAAACAATCCCTGCTGTTGTGTGTTTTCCCCTATGTATTGATATTCAATTTTAGGATTGTTAGCTATGGACACGCAGCCTTTTTATCACATGTTGGCATTAGTTGATATTCAGCTGTGATCAAATATTTGATATTTGAGGCAGAGTTTCATTGTGGCCTATGGCAACAAAGACCAGAGGAACTGAGCCATCTCCAAGATTGAAAACACAACAAACTGTGAAAATTGAAAGCAGTTAAAATGTCATGGTTTTAGTCAGCAGTCTGATTATTCTCTGTTCAATAACACCTTCATGCTCGGTATTGTATATCCAGAGCCATATCTGCTCCTTTACTAGTTTTTCATGACGTCTCATAGTAGTGAGCATTACAGCACCAAACCAGCTATGGGAGAGGGAGCTGCATGCTATTCTGGCTCGTGTATCATCAGCAAAACTGTCTGCCATGCTCCAAATGCAGAAACTGTTGAAGTCTGATGATTGTTGATAAGGGCTAAGCAGAAAAGGAGTCTAGCTTTACTTTTGAGTGCATTGAAATTTCAGTGCTGGCAATTAGAGGGAAAAAATCAGTTATCTTTGCAAAGTGAACTAATTTGCTCTGGAAATCATTAAGACCCTGTCTACAATTACCTCCGAGATTCAGCTGCAGTCAACAGGAGTTACACAAAAAACTTGCGTAACTCCTGTCGACTTCTCTGCTTCTCTTCTGCGTGTCGTCTTCACTGCACTGCACTGACGGGAACCACGTTACGATGCAGTGCTACGCCACTTGTGAAGGTGGTCTTAGTACGTCGATTTCTGACTTTGCCACCATCAGTGTAGACATAGCGTTAGAGACAAGAAGCATGGGCTCCACAATGCAATTTTTCAGAGTTACTTTTCAAAACCCTTTAAGAACATAGGGATTGCAAGACTGCATCAGACCTGAGGTCCTTCTAGTTCACTATCCTATCTCAGACAGAGAACAGCACCAGATGCTTCAGTAGGAAATAGAACTGGAAGAATGGGATCTTTTTGCTTTGGCTAACAAACTGAAAACATCTGGAAAAAAATATTTGTTTTTGTTCCACAAATGTTTTGAATTTGTCAATAAAATTGGAAGAGTCTGTTTTGGACCAGGAAACTCTGCATGTATGTGTGTCTTTCTAACCTTTAGCTCAGTGGTTAAGGCAAGTGCCTGATGTGTGAGAGACCCAGATTTTTAAATCCCTGTGCTGGAGCAGGGGATTGAACTCAGATATCCCTCTTCTGTGGTGAGCAGCCTAACCAAACAGGGTGTAGGCTATTCTGAGGTGGGTTGCTCTCAATCTCTCCTTTAGATGCTGTTCCACTTTGCATATATACATAAATATTCACTGGGCCAGAGAGAAAGACTCTGTAACTTCATGATTAAAGCACTCAGCTGGGAGGTAGGAGATATGGAATCAAATCACTTCTCTGAATAAGGCAGAGAGAAGAGTCACCAAAAATGTATTTTTTGGCAAATAAAATATTGATCTGAAAAATGTGGCCCATGGAAATGTAAGAACTCTGCAATAGGGGGATAATGTGCCCTCCCCCACATTAGGTCTCATCCAGGTCTCTAACAGAGATTGTGTTAAACCCTGAAGCATGGGATTTTAATCCAGTTCAGAATTTGCTAGCATTAGCTATTAAAACGCTGCAGATTCTTGTTAGCCATATAAATGCACAAGCCATTTTTGAATATTGTTAAAAAGTTTTGATAGGCTTCTAAGTTAATATGAAGAAATGATGCTACAATATGTATAGACAATGTAAAATGTTACCCTCAAAGTATTTGTGGTGTTTTCTTTCTTAATTTATTAAATTTAACAATGAATTAAGTGTATAAAAATCAAGTGGCAAACACTAACAATACCCTTTATACATCAGCTAAGATAATACTGAATTTTTAAACAATAAAATGTCTTACTTTAAGAACAAATTACTTTACTATCACCCGCAGTCAGGGAAGGGCAGAGTATGCCAAACACTGTGCATTGCAGAACTTTAAGCCACGAGTTATTTTCTGTTGCTCCTTCCACTTTTATTTGTACTAACTTAAAGATTAATGACTCCACTGTCAGTGCAGTGAAGAAGATGAAATCAATGGCAGTGCCCAACAGCTCAATATATTTTACTTAGTGCTTAACACTACTTAGCTTTCAAAGAAAATGTGTGGGGTTTTTTGTTCCCCTTAACTGGGTGTCTGGCTGGTGAGTCTTTCTCACATGCTCAGGGTTTAACTGACCACCATATTTGGGGTTGGGAAGGAATTTTCCCCTGGGGCAGATTGGCATAGGCCCTGGGGGTTTTTCGCCTTTCTCTGCAGCATGGGTCACTTGCTCATGGATTCTCTGTACCTTGAAGTCTTTAAATCATTGTTTGAGGACTTCAGTAACACAGTCTTAGGTTAGGGGTCTATTACAAGAGTGCATGGGTGAAGTTCTGTGGCCTTGTTGTGCAGAAGGTCAGACTAGATGATTATAATAGTCCCTTCTGACCTTATAGTCTATGAGTTTAAAAATCCACTGACTTTGTGGAATCACTCTTACAGTTGGTAGATGACATCTGAAATGCCTGACAACTCGCTTGCGCAGGACAGAGGCAGAATATGGGCAGGGCTTTGCAGTCACTCTTGGCTTGTTGGTAGAGCTGGTTGGAAATTTTCCAACAGAACAGAGTTACACTGGAAAATGCCAGTTTGTCAAACCTGAAACATTTCACAAAAGTGAGTTGGGTTCGATGAACTTTCACCAAACCACAGTCGGGGGTCTGACTGCTTGCCTGGCAGGCTCTGGGGCAGCACCCCTTATGCGAACTGCCCTAGTTCTGGGGACCCCAATCTTCTAGAATCTGGAGTCCCCAGGCGTCCCTGTCATGTGTTCAGATTCGGAATGAAATCATATTTTAAATGCCGAAATTTGTCACAAACTGAAAATCCTGAATTTCAGACTGCTCTCGTTGTCAGTGCTCTTTGCAGTCATATCTCACTGAGATGCAGTTGGAAAAGTCCCTCACGCCCGAGCTATGAAGCCTACAGTGGAAACAAAATATCTCTTTGTTTTCACCATTTGGTTTTGTTTTTTTCTGGCGATGTGTGTGTGTGTGAGGGGGAGATTGGAAAAAGAAATCTTCCCTTCTGCAAAGAAATAAACCCAAAAAGACATTATATATTTTATAAGGTGAATCCCTTCGATTTGATGAGATTTTCTGACAGCACCTGTGCCAAATATTGTACCACTACAGCCCACATCTAGGCAGTCATTGCCTGCAGACTGCAGAGCTATTCCTCCTTGCCACTGTCCCTTTGTCAAAATGGTTCCTAGCTCTCCAAAGGCCCTTATAAAAATCAAGGACAACCAAGCTCTGCAGTGATACTGCTAGTTTGGGAGCTATTAAAATGGCATCGTATAGTATTTTATTTTAATGAGGAGGGCCACTTGAAAAACCTAGTACAAACCCTGACAACAAACTAATGGGTGCCCAGAAACCTGTAAATTTATCATCAAAAGCAGGGAGCCCAGTAGAGGAGGACTGAGTTGTGGAATATTTCACATACCCAAACCTCTAAAAATAGTTCAAATGCTTGCAGTTCTGTTCGGCCCAGGGACTAGGTTAAAATTTTAGGTTATTGATTATTCTGGCTGAGCTGGTCCATGCCTCCCTACTGGATGTTTATGTTGTTTGCTCAATAGATATGGGAAATTTTCCATGCTGCTCTTCTTTAATCTCTGACTGATGTACAATTTGTTTTTTCCAGCACAAACTTTTCATTAAAGACATTTCTCTTGCTTTTCTCTTCCTTTGACTCTCATTCACTCTCTGCTTGCGATAGCAGTGAAATTTAAAAACTCAGGTGTTTACATGTACCGAAGAGCTCTGTTTAGATCCCTAAGTGGGGCTGACTCTGTGTGATTGATACAGACTTTGTAAATCGGGTCCAAGATCCTTTGCAGTTTATTTAGTTCATGTTCTTTTCTGTGCAGTCTTGAAAATTGCATTGTAATGATATATGTGTATTTCATATTTTCAGTTTTTAAAGTATCTATTTTTATATAATCAATTTTAGTTATCCTGTCATGCAGCATTTAGACATATCATTACCACAACACAGACCACTTTTGAATGAGGAAGCCTAATAATAGGATTCAAATTTCATTCTTTTCAGATTTTACCTAAAATGTGTAACTATAACTATGCAGAAACCACTCTACCTAAACGACTGTCTTCTATATATCTAATAAGCTCATACTCATTGGCCTCATCACAAATATTAAATTTTGCTCTGCTTTTGGTCAATTGCAGCATGGAATTATGTAGCTGAAACTGTTTACAAGATTATGTTAAATGTAGAGTGAGAGATAGAGAAAAGTCATTAGAAAAAGTGCCATGGGCCATATATAATACATATATGTATTTAAATATCAGACAGCTTTATTCTAAGTATGATATAAGATATGATAGTCAGGGCTTCTGAGATATTTTAGCACTAGTGCTCTATATGATTCTTTGGGTAGGAGAAAGGCACCATCCAAAAATGTATGAAGGATCAAAAGAGACATTTTTCATCAAATTTCCAGGCTTTTATGTACCTGATTTTTATGTTCCCGGATTTTATGTACCTGGCAAGAGTCACCTAAAGGTCAGCATAATCCCTTTTCTTAATATCAGTGCATTATGCAATATCTCGTATAAATTTTCTATGTTAATCTGGACACGCAATGTCAATTTTAGTTTTTTGGGCACCTTCCCTAAAGCACAGTAAGGATGCCTCTTTCATCGTTTATGCTCACAAGTTTCCCTCTCTCCTGCTTCCCCTCCCCTGCAGCCTCAATCCCAGGAAATGTCCCAAAGCTTTAATTTGATATTCAGGTCCCATCACCTTCATAAATCACACAATCACACCAGAAGTCCTGAAATAAAATCCTGTATTTAACCAGGGATTATATTTCCATATGCATTCAGACAGAGACCATACCTTATTCTTTACTTGCTGCATCTCTGTAAAGATGATTGAATGAATGACGATTTGAAGCCTTGTCGTCTGTCACTCAAGATTTCCTGAGAAACAAAATAATTTACAATATCTCAAGAGTTTTCAACCCAAGAATAAAATTTTAAATAATGCATAATAAATCTATCAGGCCACATTTTGACTTTTATTTAAATTGCAACTGCATAGAGAAGGTTTAAACAAACTTCATCAAGTTTCTAAATTTTCATTATCCATCCTTCCATTCTGTTAAAACTGATTTTTTTCCCACACCCAAAAGCACGGAGAAGAGAGAGAAATGGTGGAGTAGGGAAAATTGTGTGGGCATTATCACAGCATAAATTGAATGCTACAAAGGAGAGGCTGTTTGTGGAAGTGTTAAAGCCAAAAAGCATTTTGGAGGTTGCATTGGACATATGTTTCTTATTTTCATGATTTCAAAAGGCTCTTTAAAAGATGCCTGCTTCTAATCTTTGATGTAGACTGCACATTGCCCTGTCACTCACGAAAGACGCAGCACTCTCACTTTATATTAATGTTCAATTTCAAAATACTTTATAAAGATCTAATAAGTGATTAATAAATGTTTAAATAAATAGTTAATCAACTGTTATATCATCCAATAGGCTGCTGAGATCCCTGCCTTATAACCATCTATAGCACTATCTACTGATGTGCTTAGAATTAAAGCTGGTCAGAAATTTTCCAGTGAAACAGAGTTTCATCTGAAAATGCCAATTCATTGAACTTGAAGTGCAGAAATAATAAATGCAGGGTTCTGATGGAGCTGTGCCTGCCAGATTTCCAGCTCACTCAGCTGTCAAAGACCCCCATCTTCCAGGGTCTGGCTCCAGGACAGCCCCATGTCCAACTGGGGATCAAACCCCAGCTTTGGAGCAGACAGTCTAGAAAGACTGAGAACCCCAGCTCAAGCCTGGACTGTCAGGACTTCCAAGCTCCTTCCTCTGTGGACTGCCATGGGCCAAAGAACTCAGGGCTTTCAGACTCCCACACCAGCTGGCTCCTGACAGCAGTTGAGTGAAATTGATGTTACTGTCAGTTAATAGCAGCGGTAAAACTGACAAGAACGTCAATTTCACTCCACTGCGGTTACGGTCCTTGGGGCAGATTTTATTTGGGAAATGCTATGTATTGGTGTTTCCAAAATAGTTGTGTTTTGTTTTGTTTTTTTCCCCCCAGAATTTCTGGGTCACGGGAAATTTCTAGTTTGCAGTTAATCAGAACAAACCAAATTTAAAAAATGTGAAATTTCCTGCAAACCAGAAATCCTGTGTTTTGGACAGGTCTACTTATAACATCTATAACATACACTACTTATGTCTGTAACATGCTTATAATCTCTGTTTCTCATGTATAAAGCTTTTTACAACCATTAATGAATGGAACCTTAATATAACATCTGACCAATACAGCTATCAAGGTGTGTGCAAACTTGTGGATTTTATAAATCTGTTGTCAATGTCCAACTTTGCATCTTAGAACAGATTATGGTAAATGAAATAGAATTATTTTTCTTGAAGGTCTTAGAAAATACTTAGTTTGTGGCCCTCATTTTCCACGTCCACCTTCCTTAATGTTCTCTGAATTATAGCTTCCATAGTGTATCTGTTTCTACTTATTTCATGTTTTGTAGAGCTCTCATTTTAGCTATATACTTTCTAGGAATTTGCATACTTTTAATGGGGGACCATTTTTAACAGTGTGAACATGACACACAGCTCTAACAAATATAGTCAGCCTTTATCATTTGGGAGAGAAAAAAGTAGGGTTGTCAGTGTGTACCAAAGTGTAAAATGTCATCTGAATGATTTTTCACACCATATATGTACAGATTGTTAAACTCAACCACCCACTTGGCAACCTTTACCGATCGACCTTTGTTTTTAGAGGCAAGTAGCAGTCCCATTAACTCAGCCAGCAGAAGGAAAAACAGAAACTTTGAACAAATCTAACATATATCACCTACTTGAAGGCAGTGTCTCTCACTCTCTCTCATGCACACGCACACACATACACAGCAGTGTTAATCCCTTATATAGTTCTTATGGTAAAGCAGCAAAAATGTTGTAGTGAGGAATTACTTATCTGAAGCTTCATTGGGTGCCTAATCCACTTCCCCTTGAAATCCATGAACAGGCTCACTTCAGTGGGAGTTGGATCAGGACTTGAATGGTGGATTGTATCAACTTCAGCTGTGATCCAACCCTCTATGGAATGAAGACTATTTGTCTGAATGTTATGTATTCTTGTAATGCTTCTCACTGTAATGATTTAGTAGGAAAGCGTGTCCTAGTGATCAAGGCCACAACCTGTGACCAGCACAGGGGTGGTGGGAAAGGGAACCCGAGCCCTCCCACTCCACCGGACTCTGATCCAGGGCCCTTTGGACTACTAGTGGTCTGGCAACCAAGGCTGCTTAAGGCTGCTCTCCCTGGGCCACTTCCTCTTGTCACCCCCTGACCCTGGGAGTTAGCTTAGTCCAGGGCTTTCCCCTGTTGGGGAAAGTCCAAATCAAATAAGTAAGAGGAGATTACCAATGCCCAGGGTCCATAGGCAGGGGAGTGGAGTACTTCCCTTCTCTGATTATTTCTGGGGTGGTGTAATGATTTTGAGGGTTCCTTAAAGAACAAACTATTGAATGAGTAAGGAATAGAACTTTCTTAACACTGATGGGAGTGACTCCCAGGAATACAGGTGGGAGCAGCAATGTTAGATCTGATGAAGGGCACATCTCCCAATTTACAGCACTGTCCCATGCTTGGGAGAATCTCTAAATCACAATCTTCTACAAGCATATCTCTACAGGTGGGTCCTCGCTTCTCTCAAGGAGGGCCCTTTTTGGGCAGCTGTGTCAGAGACTCTGTTTCCCTCTGCTCTGTATTGCACTGCTGCCCAAACGAGCTGTTTCCCTCTCCTTTAATTCCTTCACCAGATGGAGCATTTGCTACAGGTGGGGCTGGCTGGGCCCAAAATAATCCCTTAACCCTTTGTTGCTCTGTGTGGGGTTTGTACACCCCATCAGAGTTCTCCTTGCTGGACAGTGCATGCATGTAAATTCTTAGGTTTTTTCACAGAAAAGGGAGACTTCTAAAGTGTAGTTTGTGAACCACTGCTGGTCCCCAGAATCCTTGCTGATCATCTACAGAGAACTAGCTGGACATATAGTGTTAGCTTCTCCTCCTTATTCCCAGCTGTTAAACTACATTAAAAGTAATGTAAAAATGCATTAAATACTTTTTCTAATATTACTCTTCCATGTAAGCAATTGCTGTAGTTGCCACTGGGCTCTTATGAGATCATGAATGAAAGAGGAGGCCGTCTGTATGATCACAAATGGGAGGGATAGGTAGTGCACAAATATCTCCCTTAAATTGCAGTCTAACTCTTGACATAAAACATTTGCCCAACTAATGCATAAAGGTTGCCCAGCAGCAATATTGCTTAGTACCCTATACACTTGAGAACTGTCTGCCAAAATTTCAGTTAATTGACAGGAGATCATAGAGTTACAATGATGGTAACACAGTTAATACTCCAAGAAAGGAGGAATGAAAAAAGAGGAGTGTGATTGGGGGAAAAAACTGTGAAGAGAATCTTGGTGGGAGCTAAAGGGCTTGTCTACATGGCTTGGCAAAGCACGTTAAAGGGGTGTTATTTGTAAAGTGCTCTAATGTGCTGCACTCTAACTGCTCTGGGTAGACCCTACTGGTGCAAACTAAAAGTTACCTAGTTCACATTAATGTAGTCCTGTTTCAAACAGGACAACTCACAGCTTTCTAGTATGCTTCGCTGGTGGTGTCTAGACAAGCCCAAACAGAAGGTTGGGTGGGTCTAGGGCAGCACTGAGGATTGCAAAGTCATCAAGCCAAAGTTATGTAAAAGAGAGATTCAGTGACTGACAAGAAGTAGAGTTGAGCAAATAATGACTATTTTGCCTCGATGGCCAATATGAAGAAGATGGGAAAGAAAATATGTTTGGGTTGAACAAAACATTTCAAATAAAAATTTGAAATGACATTTCAAAACAAAGTGTCAGTTCAAAATGACATTTGAAACTAAATGTTGATTCAAAAATATTGTTTCAAAACAAAATGTTGATATTTCCCCCAGTTTTTTTCAGCTGAAACTATTCACCAGATTTGACCTGAATTCATGAATAGCTTGTGTCCCCAAAAAAGGTATTTTTCTGCTAATTTACTATTTCTATGCACACCACAAAAATTGCCCAGTCTAAATAAAAACACCATTGGGAAGCCACCAAATTAGTTAGGTGAGTGTTGATTTAGAACTAGGTGAGCTGGCTTATAAAATGGTTATATGCTTTTGTTAGTTGCAGTAAGGTAAATGGTTAGACAAAACTTCCAAGCTAATGAGAATGACACAAGGCAATGGGAGATTTTCCTGAATAAGGTCTGCTGCAGTGTTTGGTCCAACACAGTTAAATTGGAAATTGGCTCACAAACAAGCACACGCAGAAAGTCACATTTACCCATTAGATAAAATCCTAGTTTTTAGTCACTTAATCTGTCTTGACATTTTGTAAATCATTTATGTCTTGTTATTTAGATCCTTTAAGAGAGACTCTTCTACCACAGCATTGCAGAATCCACCTATATTTGAATGTTTGAGATATACTCACATGTTGAGTTAATGCAACTTTTTAAAACCTCAGGGAATCTCTTGATCAGTGTACTGTGGTTTCTGATTAACCAGTATGTTAGTGATATCGTACGTAAAATATGGGGGGAGAAGTGTCATAAAAAACATAAAAAGACTATAAAACTTTAACACATGAATGAGGCAGCATTTCATTTTTCTAACAAGGTCGTCTGGCTGCTGGAAGAGACAGTAAAAAAAAAAAAAAAAAGCTTAATTGAAATGAAAATAATTCTAAGAGACATATGTCCATGTTTACAAGCAGAGGGAAAGTGACAAGTATCTGTGTTTTGCCTGTGCTTTATAGCAGACTATTTTACATAATGAAAAAAACACATCTGTTAATTACCTTTCTGCCATGCCATTGCTTTAAATGTGCTTACAAGTGTTGGAGCATTTAATTCCAAATAATTATTTGTGATGAATGAGGGAACATTTAACATGTTGTAAAGATGGATATTTGATTCTTTTTCTAACTAAAACACTTTCGTGATAACAGAAGCCTCTTTCCTCACTCATGCAGCAACATTATGTTTATAGCTCAATTTGTAGATAATCCTTCAAACTGCTCTTTTTTTTCAGTCATTGCCAATATAAATGTCTTCTTCCATTTGGCCTTGGCGTAGCTTGGGACTTGAAATAGCTTTTTGCTCCCTACCAATTACAGAATAATTTAGGTTTGAGTCTACCAGGCATAGTTCGTGAAAGAAACAAAGGATAGAAGAATGTATTAAGATTATTTTCCCTGCGTTATCTGACTATAGTATGTTGTGCGAAGACGTTTCCAAGTGACTAAACAAATTACATCAACATTGATTTCACAGATTTGAGGCTGCATTTATTAATAATTTTATGTTTAAAAAAACTTTACTACTTATCATAGAGAATTTAAAATCTATATATGTCTGGACTGACAATTTCAGGAAGGAGGTTTGAACACAGGGAATCTTGTCGACTCTGGAAATAGGATATTACTGTTTGTTTGAGAGGTTTAGTTATGCAGGATCAGAAGGGTCTTGAAGAGAAATGGGCTCACATCCCATCTTTTTCAAAGTTTAATCCAGAGTTTGGTTTGGATCATTATAGGGAGGGAACAAATAAGTGGCCAATCTCTGCTCTTGGCACTTTACTTATCACTGTATATTCCTTCCGCCTATCCTTGGTTTGTTAGTCTGTTTAGATTGTGAGTTCTTTGAGTGGGGAACCTGCTTTTGCGGATGTTTATTTCTGACTCAGCCACATACTTTCTGTGTGATCTCAGGAAAGTACTTAATCTCCCTGGGCCTGAGTTTCCCTTTTGTGAATTGGGTAGTGGGTGGCATGACAGTATTTGTTGTGCTACTTCAGGGTGTGGTCCCCCCTGCCAATGTGAGCTGTGATTCTGGCTGACTCTGACCCATAGTATCCAGTAAGTATCCCTGCTTAGAGTTATGAGGATAGGCCTACAATGGACCCAGCAGAGAGAGGGAAAATATTCAGCAAATGGTGGTGAAGGAAGATGACCTGTGACCTCAGAACTATCTGCTACAGAGAAGGGTTTCTGGGAAGGGGGTTGGTGTCCCCAGACAAAATCACATCTTTTCTGTCCCAAGGAGTTAGAGCAAATCAATGGGCATCCCATGAAACATGGTCCACATGTTAATCCAAACTCCATAATCATTTAATCATAGGAGTGGAAGGGACCTTGAGAGGTCATCTAATCCAGTCACCTGCACTTTTGGCAGGACCAAGCATTATCTAGATCATCCTTGACAAATGTTTGTCTAACCTGTTCTTAAAAATCTCCAATGACAGAGATTCCACAACCTCCCTAGACAATTTAGTCTAGTAACTAAACTACCCTGACAGTTAGGAAGTTGTTCTTAATGTCCAATTTAAACCACCCTTGCTGCAATTTAAGCCCATTGCTTCTTGTCCTATCCTCAGAGGTTAAGGAGAACAATATTTCTCCCTCCTCCTTATAACAACCTTTTATGTACTTGCAACCTGTAATCATGTCCTCCCTCAGTCTTCTCTTCTCCAGACTAAACAAACCCAATTCTTTCAATCTTCAGCTTCATCTATATTGTATTTCTCTAGTTTGTTTATGAGAAAGTCATGTGAGACAGTATCAAAAGTCTTACAAAAGTCAAGATATACCACATCTACAGCCCCCTTCTCCCCCAATTCACAAGGCTTGTTACCCTGTCAAAGAAAGCTGGTATGGTCTTGATAAATCCATGCTTACTGTTACTTATTACTTTATTTTCTTCTAGGTGTTTGATTGCTTAATTATTTGCTCCATTATCTTTCCAGGTACTGAAAGTAAGCTGACTTGTCTGTAATTCCCTGGGTTGTCCTTATTTCCCTTTTTATAGATTGGCACTATATTTGCCCTTTTCCAGTCCTCTGGAATCTTCCCCGTCTTCCATGATTTTTCGTGGATAATTGCTAATGACTCAGCTATCTCCTCAGTCAACTCCTTGAGTAATCTAGGATGCATTTCATCAGGGTCTGATGATTTAAAGACATCTAACTTGTCTAAGTAATTTTTAACTGTCATCCACAGCTACTTGAGAAAAATCCACCAAATTTGCCACCTAGAATTTACTAATCCTAAACTAGTTTGGGCATCAGGTATTGCTAGTCTGAGAATTGGAAAAATAAATGTTGCAGTTGCTGGAATAACAGGCAAAATTCATGAAAAACGGTCAACATTTTGTGGAGGGCACAAGTCTACTGTACTCTAGAGGAGCCAGGCATGTAAATGGCTTGGCTATCTCCTCTGGCCACCTTTTAATATATCAATCACAACATGGCACCCTATATCTGAAAAACTACTATACGTCAGGTTGAGGTATAACCATGGGCAGCTGACAATCATGTAGCCTGCATTCCCACTGAGCAAGCTACAGATGCTAATAAAGATGAATTCTATGAGCAACTAGCAGCAGTGACACAATCTGTTCTGCGACACAACAAACTTTTGCATGTCTCGCATTTACCATCACTGGTAGCTGGTTCAGGTGCTTAGATATCTGCCATGAATCCTGCATATCTAACAATGGCCAGATGAGGAAGGAACTGGGCCATATATTGGTTCTGAATCATAGTCAGGGTAAGATCATCCTAGGTCTTCAGAGGTGCAGAAGCTCTGACAAATACCAACCAGTGTCTCCTTGTTGCTAAATGGTAATTACTCCCCAATTTCAACATAAGGATGCACCTAAAGGATGCACCCTAAGGATGATACATAAAGGTCCAAGGCACCTATAAAAATCCATCATTGTAACAAGTACTCTGTCACAATGGAAAACAAATTCAACATACTTGGCATTCTCCTAGATGACACAGAATTCGCCAAGACAGCCATAAGCACAGGCATCTGAGAAGCTATAGATGCCATCCCAGAACTAAAATGCTAAAAGTGATGCTTCTGGCTATCCGATGAAACATTTCAAATTTTGCAAAATAAATCTGAGGCCAGACAGTGCCATGATGCTGTTGAATGTAAACATTTACAAGGTATTTTTCAAGTGAGAGCAAAAGTGGATTGTGAAGCGTATTCTGAGAATTTGCAAAAGAGGCAGAAGAGGAAATGAGATCCAGTAAACTACAACCTTCATTCAAAGCTATTCAATCACTTGGATCCAAAACTGAACTTTTTGCCGGGGTTTCTGCATATAAACAAGGTTGATGGTAGAGCATACTTAACCGAAGAAGAACTCCTGCAACGATGGAAAGAACATCATGAGTCTGCATTTAACAATCCTGAAGAGACTCCATGTCCAGATCTGGATGCATGAGTTATAGATGCAATCCCTGACCCTGAAAATTGTGTAGATGCACATATATTCAGTCTTCCATAAAGAAACTGAAGTGGATGTGCTGCCGGACTCAACGGCATAATGCCTGAACTGCTAAGGTGTACCATAGAACCCAGAAGTGTAGCATTACACCAACATTTTGTCCAGGCCTGGACTACTTGGAAGGTATCAGTGGAGTGGAGGGAAGGGATCATTATCCTGCCCTGTAAAAGCAAAGATCCCCACACACAGAGTGCGGAAGCTATCACCAATAACTCTGCTTTCTATTCCTGGAAAAGTTTTCACAAATGTTCTGCTTACCAGGCTCCAGCCTCACCTTGTGAAATGTCATTGCCCAGAGCAATTGGGCTTCGCTTCTGTGTGATCTACAATGAACATTATACTTGCTCTTCATCTTTTATCTGAGATTCATTGTGAATTTAACAGGTCTTTGACAGCAACAAATGTTGACATAAAAACAGCCTTCAATTCTGTCAACAGAGCAGACTTGTAGAAGGCCCTGCAAATCATCAGTGTTCCCAGCATCTCATGGGGCTAATTCAAGGTCTACATAATGACTCAGGCATGGATGCATCGGGGATCCCATGGGTCTGCCAGGTTCCACAGTAGATCCATGGGGAGGCAGGTCTATGTCTTGGCACCCGCCTGTTCTGCTAGGTAATTGATTAGCTCTTTGAACATATCTCAGCAAATATCAGTATAACTGCCAGTTCAACCTCCTTTAATAACCTGGATTATGTACATGATGTTGTCCTCTTTGGTCAAGATGCAAACGATCTCAAAGATGCACTAGAGAGCATCCTGGGCTCAGTGTTTCTTGAGCAAAAACAAAAATTCAGAATCTTAGCGAGAAATTGTAATACAAGACCTCTATGCTGCTGGATAAATCATGGAAGTAGTGGATGACTTCATCTATCTAGGCAGTAAACTGTCATCAAATGGGTGCAATCAGCCAAACATCCTAAAGATAATTGGTTTAGCACCCTCAGCAGTTAAGGACCTGCATAAGGTCTAGAGCCAAAAAAGGTGAAACAGCATATAAAGGTATGGATTTATCAAAGCTGCATAATTTGGATTCTCTTATGTGGCTCTTATACAAGACATCAAGAGGCTGAAGGCATTTCATATGCATTGGCACTGGAAACTACTAGTATCAGATGGTTAGACTTTATCAGTAGTAGGGATGTATTATTGAGAACTGGCCTCAAGAGGAATGAGGTCATCATTTGCCACCACTGGCTGGCTTGTTTGGGTTCTGATGGCTGCTTCAGGGAAAAAAGTCCCGCACATTAAGTTCTGAAAATTGGACTTGGAGTCAGGAGGGGACACTTCCTGGTCATGGACTCGTAGCAGTCACATGGTCACCCACAATCAGTCTTGCTGCTCCAGATCAGTAATAACTGTGGAGCTCTTAATCTATAATTCTAATTGTTAATTCTATAATAAAGCCTGTATAATGTGGCATGGGGCATTAAGCACTATGGTTCTCCACTGTCTAGGTATACTGTTGCGGTGGGGGGGAGGGGGTGGACAGGAAAAATGTGATTTACTACAATAATGCTTGACACACCACAGCATAAAATTCTTTGCACATGAGACAATGTTTTGTTTATTAGCACCTACTATCATTACACAAGCCCAACAACATTATTACAGGGGCTCAAATGTCAGTTAAAATCATGAGAAGTTCTTTATTCTAGTGAGGAACTCAGAAACCTAACTGGAACAACATTAATTACAGTTAGTTTAACACAAGGGTAAAGGAAAAGGAAACAGTAAAAATCAAAGAAGCACAAAAGTAATGCTTATCAGGAGAAAAGGTTACTGAAATTTGAAAGACAGAACCAACCTACTTGCACCTCGCTTTCTGACCTCTTCAAAAGGTCCTGGAGCTATAGCAGTTGATGCTGCTGATGGAATGTGCGGAATCAAAGCATACTTACCTCCATCTCAGCTCTTCTGGGGGCAGCACTGACCGAGTGCTAGTTACCAAGAAAAAGGAAATTTACCATTTATCATTGTACCATAGCAGCGTTCTCCTGCTGCCCTCCCTTCCTCTGAGAACCCTGTACCTTTTTTTTTTTTTTTAATTGGTCAGAAGTCAGCACAAACAGGATTGAATTTGACCCATGTTGTCCAACTGATATCTGTTATATCTAGGAGATATAAAGGCAAAAAGGCATTCGGGATGAAGTTAAACACCCATGTCCCTGTCAACTGCAGCAAATATGAGATATAATTCAAGGAGACAAATGGAGTTGATTTCACTTTGGGTAGTGATGCTTTTCTTAGTAATGACACAACATGATACTGGGATATGCAAAGTTAAAGTAATAGATTGTGGCAGAGCAGGAGCTGATGAGATTGCACAAGAAGAAAGTGAAGAAGGGTGAAAAAGTGAAGAGACTATAGAGAAAATAGGAGGGAGAAAAGACTAAACTCTGGAGGACACATCAGTGGACCATTCTAGCAGTAGAGGATAGTGAAACACCAACCACAAAAATGGACAGATAAATAGGTACAAGTAAAACAAGACTAAAACGTTTGAGTCAAAAAAGCAAAGGAATCCAGAGACAAGGACATAAGGTGGAGCATAGCCGGCTGGAGGAAGAGGATATCCTGGCCTGATGGATGCTAAAACTGCTAAGCCTTTACAAAATTCTCAAGGTAGAAAAAGTTAGCATTCATTATCAAACTTTCTGGGCCAAATTCTGCCCTGATTTACATGCATTGGAACCTCATTTAAGGAAGTGGGCTTGCACGTTCTTTTCATGACATCGTCAATTATTTTTATTTAGCTCCTTCAATCACATGAAATAAAACTGTTGAAGTTGTTAACAACTACAAGAAGTGAAACCTCCAAGCTGCTGTTCTCAAGTTTTCAATATTTCTTCCAACACACATCATCCTTCCTTATAAAATCCTGCCTAAAGCATATTTTGGTAGCAGATAATCCAAATGTTTGCAGATAAGTTCTTTGCAGTTATCTACTTTCTAATTATCATTTGTGATACCTGCATGTACCTTACTGTAGTACAGCTCAGGTAATAACACATAGTTGTCTCATTTACTAATTGTATAAGCTAACCATGCTTATTGCACATGCAAAAATTACTTTTTTATTAAAGTTTATTGTATGATACATTTAAATATATGAAACAAATGCAAATATTACAGTTGAGAGTACAGTATTTTTAAAAGTAGAGAGAGGCCATGTAGGTGATGACACTCAACAAAGCCCTTCAGATTGCAGCTGCTTTCTGTCTCTCTTTCTAACAGAGAGACAGGAGGTCCTGCTATATCAATTGTGCAACTATGGTGGCAGTAGCAGGATTGGTGCTGCAGTGACTGGGAAGCTGACATGGTCCATTCTGTAACAAGCCCCTTTCTGCCCTCCTTTCCCTAGGGGACCTTCATTTCCCTGGTTTCTGCCCACAGAGAAGGGCTGTGTCTTGAGGGGTCTTTCTTTCACCCTGACCCAGATGGGAGGGAAGACCACCCCATTAAATGCAGCACTTGTCCCCAAGCAGACACAAAGCAAGTGGTCTGTCCCACATGCAAAGCACCAGAACCGAAGCAGAGACCTAGAGAAGAATGCAGACAAATGGGCAGATCAACAGGTACGAGGGATAAATCCCACTATCATGGACCTTCTCAGCTCCCCCTTTGACTAATTTAGATGTGCAGATGAGAAAAAATGAGAATGAGGGATTTATAATCCCTGAGAAAAGTGGTGCCCAGAGTTCTGGATTTTGCCTGATGAGAACTCCAAAGAACAGAGATCTCTGTGGAAAGGCCATTCAGTTCTAGCCCTCCATCTTTTGCCCTGTGGAAGAGGACATTGAGGAGACTGTCAGGGAATCCTGAGCAAGTCATATTTTTGTCTCACCCAAAGGTGAGCATCATTGTTGAAAGGAACACCCTGCCAGAGCGCAGGGAGTCGTCATGGTTATTCTCCAATTGCTAGGGTTACTCAGCTTCTTATATATCCCTCTTTAAGATTTCTTCCAATATGAGATCCCAGAGATTCTACCAGGCAATAGCCCTGAGGAACAAACACTACTGAGCCAGCTATGAAAATGTTTTATGTTGGGGAAGCAAGCTTCTCACTCCTCAGGCATGTAGGTTCAATTTCATCCACCAGCACTGGGTTCAGGATCATTTGTGAACATGAAATCTCCTCTGAATGCCCATAGATTTGTCCCATCTCTTGTCAGGCAGAGAATTGGAAGCAATGGAGTAGGTCCCATGTGATTTTCTAAATATCAAAACTGTCCCAGAAGTTAATGCATTGCCCTCTGACCCTGAATAGAGTTCTAGACTTCCCCTTGTTAAGGAGTCTGTCTATCCTGAAAATGAAATGGTCCGGTTCAATTGCATATTCCCCCAGGGTGCTGGAATGTGTTATATAGACTCGTGATTCCCAATAGACTCATGATATCTGTAATAAAAACAAAAAGTTATTAACTTCATTCAGTAGCATTATGAATTTTATTACTGAATTTATGAATAATATAATGTGTTGTTCATCAAGTATTCATTTTCTAATCACAATTAAAGTGACTAATCCTCATAAGTATGTTTATAATAATTTAAATTAACCTGGATTTAATTAAGGGAGTTAGTGTTACAGGATGATAATGAGATTTGAGAGGTGTCCAAGGAGGAAAATTTATTTTCTAATGTAATTTTAAAGTTTTTGTAGCTTTAAGGCTGAGGGGGAGAGAGAGAGAGAATAGAAGAAAGGGAAGAAGCACAGCTAAATCTTAAGCCTTGAGGTAAAACATGGACTGTGCCTGCTTTGGTATAGTTAATTTACAGTGGTCCATTTGGAAGGAGATAACTTTAATTTCTGGATTGTAACATAACAGAGACATACTGTGAGCAAGCTCCAATTTTCTGTGCAACTAAAAATTCCATAATAGCTGATACTGAGACCCCCTCACATTGTCTACCTGGATCTTAACTGGTACATCATTTTCCTTATGGGACTATTTGTGTGCATCATGCTTTTGATGTTGAGATCATTTAACCTGTTCACTTACTCAAATTTATAACAGAATTTACATTTACACAGTGTAGCCAATGGCAGAATTTGGTCTTTGATTTAATTTATTTTTAATGAAAATATCATATTTTAATGAAAATATCATACAAATATCATGTACTTGTATATGTCCCATTTGTGCGCTAGATCTTATTCAGATGTATGATTCTTCCTGAGGTGAGAGAGAGAAAGAGAGGGACAGGAGATGAGTGAGAAACTCTTGCTCCAAAACAGCAACTCATAAGGAAATTTAAGGTTTCAGTCTTATTAGTGTGATACTTGAATTCAGAATAAAGGCAGGCACGAGGACATGAGTGAATTTGGACAATATATATTGTGCATACTACATAATATGTATTAAATTAAAAAGTTGACTATATCGAAACCTCCAAAAATTTCTTTTAAATTTAGAATACAGGTTTGGGCCAATTCTTCTTTTATCCGAGCCTGTTTGCTTAGCCTTCTTTTTAATCTTTCATTACTGCATGCCTATCAGCAATGAAATAGCTCCCAGATTATCAAGACGGGTGCCAGAATTCTATAATTAATTAGATTCTCCGTAATGTTAGCTCTGATATTAGCATCTCAAATTTAAATAGAATACTTGCCAACTATTTTTTGGAAGAAAACAAATAATATTTGGCACTGTACCTCCTTAAAGCTTTTTTTTTTTTTTTTAAACAGACATTCATTTTCAGATATTAGTTTAACTAAGCCTCACTACACTCTTGTAAAGTAGATTATGGAAATAAAGAGATCACTATGGAGGTACTACATATTAAAAAGTTGGATCTAGTAACGGATAGATAACAAGGAAATTGTGCACTTTGAGTGTGTGTATTCTTTTGATCACTAGTAATCCTAATTAAGTAAAAATAAAAAGTTCAGCACTGAAGCTCCAGTTCAGCTAAGCAACAATCATGTGCTTAAGTCTACTCCTATTCAGTAAATCACTCAAGACACCCTCCACATTAGGTACATGCCTAAAGTTAAATTGTGCTTATGTGCTTTGCTGTATAGGAATGGACTGTTGAACCAGAGCTTAAATAAGTGGGATGCAAGGCCTTTATTGATATCTCACAAAAATGAAGATAAAGAAAGAATCCTATGCCTAGGCATGTTTATTTTAAATAACTAGATGAGCAATACAGAATCTCAACATTATTTGAATACGTCATTTGTTTATGTACACAAAATGCATGTTCTTTTTTACATACAATATTACAAATAAAACAAGTAAAGAACTGATCATAATCAAAACAACAACAATAATAAATCTTACAATAACAATTACCTTTTTCATTCAGAAATACCTGGCAGCTCTTTACAAACAATATATATATGAATATGAATATATGAATGGAAATTAGAAATATGACAATTTTACTGACGTCATCAATCTCTTATGATAATTACAGGATTTGATGAGATTCATTCAATCTCATTTGACTATTAACAGGAATATGCTATGAATGCAATCCTTATTCTTAGGGGGATTTTCTTTGGTGAGGAAAACCTTCTGCACCATCTTAATGTGTAAGATCTTAAATAGCAGTGGTAGCATTATCACATCTAGCTGTTCAGTGTTCCTGATATAGTGTAAATCCACTATTTTAGTCAGCCTTTGGTTTAGAAAGTTTTTGACTTTATCAAAGTGTATGTCACTAAGAACCACACACACACCAAAGAAAAGCTGAGTGCATACACTAAACTCCAGTTATTAAGTATATTGAAATACCGGTCAATTCTCTATCTATGTCTTAGCCCATGTCTACACTACCAACTTTGATTGACACAAGTTATGTTGATGTAAAACCACCACAGTTAGTATATTGCTTGTGTGCATGCAGGTAATCACAAGGAGTGCTTGTGTCAGTGCAAAATGCGGTGCACCATGGATAGGTATTCCATTATGTCAGACCCCATCCTTCAGCACAATACCTTATGGGGAACTTTTGCAATGCATTGTAGGGCATGCACAAGTTGCACAGGGAGGCTGGAACAAGCATGTTTCCATCATGTAACTTTCTGCATCCCACAATGCCATCCCTTGGCACCACAACAATGGCGGTTATGACAGTTTCTTTGAGGACAGATTGCTAAGGGGCACAGGGAAAAATAATTCAAGGTTGTTGGTGGTGTTTGTGGAGTAGCTTCAAAAAGTGGAGCGCCACTTCTGGAACTGAGAAATGAGCACTGATAAATGGAATCACATCATAATGCAGGTTTGGGACAATGAGTGGTGGCTGCAGAACTTTTGGTTGCAAAAGACGATATTCCTGGATCTGTATGCTGAGCTTGTGCCAGCCCTCTAAAACGTGGAGACAACAATGTGAGTTGCATTGGCAGTTGAGAAACGAGTAGCGATCAGACTGTGGAAGTTCTCAACACCAGATTGCTACTGGTCAATGGGAAATCATTTTGAAATTGGAAAATCCACAGTAGAGGCCAATGTCATGCAAGTAAATGGGGCCATTAGTCATATCCTACTACATAGGACTGTGACTGTAGACAATGTGCAGGACATCGTGGGTGGATTTGCAGCTGTGGGGTTCCTGAGCAGTGATGGGCCAATAGATGACATTCAGGACTGTTCAGAAAGCTGAAAGTATGGACATTTTTCCTGATTGGTGGATTACTATTGGTGGTGATGAAATGTCAATAGTGATTTTGGGGGACCATCCTACTGTACTCCCCTGGCTTATGAAGCCATACATTGGCCACTTTAGAGCTCCAAAGAAAGATTGAGCTACTGGCTCAGCAGGTGCAGAATGACAATAGACTATGCTTTCGCTAGATTGAAAGGGATACTGGTGGTGGTTACTCACTAGACTGGATCTCAGTGAGAAAAATATCCCAATGGTTATAGCTTCCTGTTGTGTCCTGCATAATTTCTGTGAGGCAAAAGGGGAAAAGTTGGTACCTAGGTTGGAGGGCAGAGGTGGAGCTGCTGTCTGCTGACTTTGAACAGCCAGACACAAGGGTCACTAGAATAGCTACGTGGCTGAGGGAAGCCTTGAAAGAGCATTTTAACAGTCAGCCATAGTAAGGTGATGTGGCAGACTGTGCTCTACCTGGGCCTGAATTTTGGGGATTGTTAGGAATTGTGTAGTGCTTTGTGTAATGGCACTGGATATTGGCACTATTTTCCAGAGGCGGTGGTGGTGATTTTAGCTGATATCTCAATTTTAAGAGTCACAAAGGCACAGAGAACACAGCTGCTGCTGGCATCCTGAAGCCATGCAGGCCTGTCTGCCACTAGCCTCTTTACTGCAATTGTGTTTCTCAAAGTCATCACGGAGTGGCACAGGAAAGTGTCCTATCACGGAGAAAGAAATAAGGATGTCATCCTAGAAATCTTTGGGGAAGGATTGCAGATTCCCTCCATGGAAGTCTCGTTGCAATCAGGTTACAAGGGACGTCCCTGTGTACATAAACAAACAGCTCCACAAGTCCCTCCCAACCCTCACCTAGCTCTCCAGGGAATGAAAACAGATAACTGTACCTCTGTTTGTTGTATCTCTACCTCTTCTCATATGAGTAAATCAGTGAAAAGCAGATATTTGCGTCCTGCTAACTTCGGGTTAGGTCGAGTGCCATCTTCACATTTAAACATTTTAAGGTAGAATGCATGCACACACTTACATGAGGTTCCTTCCCCTGGATAGGGCTTGGTCATGCTGGACTGGTGGGACTGACTCAGCTGCGGTGAAGCTGTGAAAAGATCCTAGCTTGCAGCATAACTGGACCCCTCCCACTGAATATACCTCCTTCTAACTGTTCATGGCAGGGGTCTCTGTCTCAAGTTCCACTAAGGGTATCCATGGTGGTCTGCAGGGGGCTAGTGGGATCTCCACCAAGTAGAGCATGCAGCTCATTGTGAAAGTGGCAGGTCTGTGACTTGGTACCAGATCAACTGTTGGCCTCCCTGTCCTTGTGGTATGCCTGCTGCAATACCTTTGCTTTCACGCAGCACTGTTGCTGATCCCTGTTGAATTTCTTTGTCACCATTCCCTGTGCAATCTTTTCATAGATGTCCATGTTTCTGTATGTGGTCCATAATTATGCCTGCACAGCCTCTTCTCCCCACAGGCCAAGTAGTTCCAGTAAGTCCTGTCTACTACAGGCAGGAGCACATCTGGAGTGGGTAGCCAGCATCATGGTTTGGGCAGCTGCACACAAGGGAGAGCTGCTAGGTGAGATTGTCAAGCTGGGCAATCAAGAAAAGGTCTATCCAGGGGCTTTAAAGAGGGGGATGGTTTCCAGTCTCTGTGACCCCCGGCCAGTAGTTCATAATTATGACCAGAGCAGTCACTTTTTGGCATTGTGAGACAGCTGCTGGAGGACTGTTAGGTTACGTAGTGTCTTCACTTGCTGTATTAACCACAGGACATCAGTCATGGTGTTTAGGGAGGTGGTGTTATTGCGTCACTGTAATGGGGTGTTTATGTCAGTGGTAGACAAATATGAGTGTAGACTCGTGCACAAATAAGTCAATGCAAAGTGACTTAAGTCAAAGTAACTTTGTAGTATAGGCCAGGCCTTTGTAGTATAGGCCAGCCCCCATCCTTGTGACATTTGAGCAACTCACAATCGCTAATGTATTTATCCTTACAACACTACATGTGAGGCAGGGAAGTGCTATTATCTACATTTTACAGATGGTGAACTGAGGCATAAAAAGACTAAGAGACTTGCCCAAAGTCACACAGGAAGGCTGTGGCGGAGAAGGAATTGGAACACATTTCTCTCAAGTCCTAGGCTAAAAGTCTAAACACTGATCTATTCTTCCTCTCAGAGAAGAGGAAGTTTCCTACCATGGTGACAAATAATCAATCATAAGAAAACTACTGGAAGTAATTATGTAACACTTAACTTTATTTTCACAGCAAGGGCTCTAAAGTTACCAAAGGGTATCACAGTATTTTGTGTTAATTCCATAATAATTAGTATGAACGCTGATCAGTAATGTTAGTAAAAGATTGGGGGGAACCATCACTAGTCATTTTCATTCCATGGAAAGGCAGTGGCATTTATAGCTGGTAGAGTGTTGAAAAGTCATTATTTGGGGCTGAAACTGTTTACTAATTTTGGAGGGGGTGGGGGAAGGAATGCCATTGGTGTAGTTTTCTTTTCATCACTCTCTAAAGAAATTCTATATTTTTAATAGTTGCCTCTGATTTGAAAGCCTTTTTGAAATGGTAACAGTCAACAGCGAAAAACAATTTCAGAGAAAAAATCTTACTAAGAGTAGAATGATAACATGCATTGAATTTTTGTTAGAGAGGATAGGGCCCCATAGATGAGGCATCAGGATGGGGATCGGGAAACCTGGAATTATAATCCTGGCTTTGTTGTTCATTCATTTTGTGACCATGAGCAAATTACTTAGCCTTCCTGCTCTTCTGTTTCCTATTTGTAAACAGAAGATAATGATACTCATCCACCTTTGTAAAGGACTTTGAAATTTATAAATGAAAAGCCCTATATAAGTGCTTGTTATTATTTAGCAGAATCTGCAGAAGAAACTCACTTAGACTCAAGGATATGAAAGGTCCTTCTCTCCATTCTTCATCTACTGGCAGTCTCCTCTGGCAGATGCACTAATTAATTGAATCTAGAAGGGTGGCCAACCATACTCAGTTTAATGGTCTGAGCCTCTTGAACTGCTGTAGAATGGAGAAATGAATGGTTGCAGAGATAAAGGTGTGAGTTCTAAAAGGGGGATAACATAAAGATTTAAGAAAATTCTCATACAGTGTTTTCAGAAAACATTTAACTTTCTCAAAAATGTAGTAATTAAATATCTAATTACTCTCTTCATCACAGAGAGCAGACACAAGTTCCATCAAGCTGTCATTCTAAAATGATAGTTATTTTTTAATTACCTTAATTGCTTTTCTTTTTAAAAGAGTTTTATCTTCCATCACTTCAGAAGGAGTCAATAGCTGATGTAACTGGAGACTGTGTATTAGTGCTACTGAGAAACTCTCAGTTTTACTGGATCACGCAAATCCCTGCTCTGCCTCCTGGATAACAGGAATCTGATGTTACAGGGTCATAAAGTCATTGAAGATAGAAGTGGAAAAGGCTTTCAGAGCATGTAGTCTATCCCAAAATGCAATTGCTCCCTACAGTATATTACTCAGTATATTTTCTAGGGCTTTAAAATCATCCCTCGTATCGTGTTCTTGTTGAGCAAAGGAATTGATTTGTAAAAAAAGAAGGTTGGAAAGTCTGTTGTTACTATTAGTTGCTGATTTACTAAAGCACTTAGAAAGGTGCTGTAAAAAAGAGGACTATATGTATCTTCACTTCTTGGGTTATGCAGCTTGGGCGACTTTTAGGCCAAATTGTTTTGCCTCGTCCTATTTTTTTCATGCCTTTAACAATAGGGTCTCGCTAATATTTGTAACAACCTGTATTAAATTCAAGGCTGCATTATCTTTCACATCTCAAGAGCTGTATGGCTGCTTTTGTCCTGCCTATCTGTTTGTTTGCTTCTGACAAAAAAACCGGTTCAAGGAAAGAGAGAAGATGTGACTAGTTAAGTTATTGCTTTCTGTTCTAAAGGAACAGCACAATTGCTGTTCTAATGCTTTCATTTTAGGCACCTGATCTAAAACATCAATCAGTCCTCACTTCACGTAAGTACTGAGGTATATTGGTGAGGTGACTAAAATGTAGGTCTCTGTCCATCTGTATTATGTACTGGGGGTGAACCAAAAGATTTTAGCTCTTAATTCTTTATCTTTCGTCATCAATGCAGCGCTAAAATTATTAAAAGCAATGAAAATGCTATCATCCTATGACCAGGTGTTCTATCATTAGAGTGCCAACTGGCCACAGCTGGGGCCAAAAAGGATACATCTTTAGGAGATGTTGGAAAGCTCCTCTCCATTCGAAACAAACAAGCTAAACAATCAACAGAGTACCATTGACCAAATGGGTAAAGGCTGTGGTCAGTTCCAAAATGAGGAGCAGGGAAATCACACAGTTCAGTTGGTTGGGTGTGAAGAAAAAAAATTGTTCTGACCGGGTTTCTCTGTGAAAGGAGTTGCTGCTATCAATCCCTTTCCTAGTAAACAGGCATCACAAATACACCACTGCCACAGTGGGCAACCTCATTAACCATCTCAGAAGAGAAGAAAAAGTCTGAATGGGCATTCCCCTTAGAGCTGTGCCTTATAGAATGGGATTGAGTTACACTTGCTGCAAACTGTGGGGAAAGCTTGTATTATGGCTACCCTTATTGAATCCTTTGTATATTAGTAGAAGACCCTGCTTTACACAGCGGTCAATTTGGAACCTTTCAGGAGCATTAAATTTACCAAAGATTTAAAAACAAAACAATACATCCAATGAAACCATTGGAGAGATTGTCTTGGCTGAAATGAATATATTTGTTTTACAAAAGTACATATGATAATATTAATATAAGATATTAAATCAAATAAATGGGATTTTGGACAGAGCTTAAAGGGTAATGTTATTGAATTGGTTGAATTATTGCTTTTCAGCAATATTCTTTATTCTCGTGGTGATTGATTGGTTTACTGTCAGGGGAAAAAATCTTTGTAAATGTTTAATTTGTGTTGTTTCTCTTTTTCTCTGTCTCAGGAGAAAAGACACTGGGCTTTTGTCTTACAAAGAACATCTACCAGTGAGTCAAGTCGTGGTTGGAGATATTGACCGATCTGGATCAGAATCCAAACTAACTGTGGGTCCTGTGCGCTGTCAAGGAGACCGTAAGTGGGCTGTTTTCTCATTGCTGTTGCTCCTGGTTAGCTTATAGCACTGTTGGAACATAGGAAAATGTTAATTCTTCCCACCTAAGCTCATGCAAGTTACATTTTGCTCATAAAAACTTCCTAGCAGAGTCTAAGATGGGTGGAGAAAGGGAAAGAAACGACCATAAAACCACCGATATAAAGAGCTCCACTTTGGATCTAAAATGTGGATGTTCATCTTTCTTGTACGGTAAATGAGGCATCTTTGACTACCTAGCTAAGTTTATGATGATATAAACAGTAATACAAATAGTGTAAGAGCAGCACTCAACAGCTGTGATGCTGTTGAGTGCTGCTGTTAATGCCATTAGCACTGCTATTTATATCACCATAAACTAAGTTTATAGAGATATAAATAGTAGCATTATGGCTAAATGCATCATTGTAAACTAAGGTTATAGCTGTGCAAAGTTTGACATTACTGCTATCAAGTATCAGCCTCATCAGAACTCAATATTGATTTGTAAACCAAGGATTGTTCTCTGTAGCAGTTTCTAGTTTTAAACTTGTGCACCTAATAGGGGATACATACCTTCCAACTTGGTCTGTGGGAGGTGCAATATATCAGTGTGTTAGAGACTGAAGTGTATGTTATGTAGTAAATGATGGTAGGTGAAAGAACTGAAAGAAAATGAGTAGATTTGGCCTAACCTTTATTGTCTTTCAGAAATACAGCTGGTAGGATGATTCCTTGTGTTACTATCAGATGCATTTAGCCTGTTTTTCTGATGGAGAATTTTTCTGATTTCTGCTAAAATTCTTTCTGGTTTCTATTAATGTATTTGATGAATATTATGTACAAACATATTTCATGGGATGCTTGCAAACTGTTCACATCAACTATTTTCTGTTTATTATTTATGGTATATGATTTATCACCTGAGTTGCAAGTTATTCTTTGAGTTATAGATGACTGGCATTTTTAACAGGATTTTGCAAATTATGAGTAGGAAAAAAGGAATAGCAAATACTTTTTCATCCACACATACCCTTATTCATATGTTGCACATGAGTATTAATATGAATAGAAATCCATATGAATGTAGCCATTCCCAAACATTAGTGTGAACAAAACCCAATTTTCTCAAGTCATAGAATCATAGATTATTAGAGTTGGAAGGGACCTCAGGAGGTCATCTAGTCCAACCCCCTGCTCAAAGCAGGACTAACCTCAACTATATCATCCCAGCCAGGACTTTGTCAAGCCTCAGCTTAAAAACCTCTAAGGCTGGAGATTCCGCCACATCCCTAGGTAACCCATTCCAGTACTTCACCACCCTCCTAGTGAAAAACTTTTTCCTAATGTCCAACCTAGACCTCCCCAACTGCAATTTGAGACCGTTGCTCCTTGTTCTGTCATCTGCCACCACCGAGAACAGCCTAGCCCCATCCTCCCTGGAACCCCCTTTCAGGTAGTTAAAGGCTGCTATCAAATCCTCCCTCATTCTTCTCTTTTGCAGACTAAACAAGCCCAGTTTCCTTAGCCTCTCCTCATAAGTCCTGTGCCCCAGCCTCCTAATCACTTTTGTTGCCCTCCGCTGTACTCTCTCCAACTTGTCTACATCCTTTTTGTAGTGCGGGGCCCAAAACTGGACACAATACTCTAAATGCAGCCTTACCAATGCCGAATAGAGGGACATAATCACTTCCCGCAACCTGCTGGCAATGCTCCTCTTAATGTAGCCCAATATGCTATTAGCCTTCTTGACAACCAGGGCACACTGCTGACTCATATCCAGCTTTTTATCCACTGTTACCCCCAGATCCTTTTCTGCAGAACTTCTGCCTAACTCATCGGTCCCCAGTCTATAGCTGTGCATGGGATTCTTCCTTCCTAAGTGGAGGACTCTGCACTTTTCTTTGTTGAACCTCATTAGATTTCTTTTGGCCCAATCCTCCAGTTTGTTTAGGTCCTTCTGTATCCTATCCCTACCTTGCAGGGTATCTACCACTCCCCCCAGCTTAGTGTCATCCGCAAACTTGCTGAGGGTGCAATCTACCCCATCTTCCAGATCATTAATGAAGATGTTGAACAAAACTGGCCCCAGGACCGACCCCTGGGGACTCTGCTTGTGACCGGCTGCCAGCTAGACACGGAACCATTGATCACTACTCATTGAGCCCTATGCTTTAGCCAGTTCTCTATCCATTTTATAGTCCATTCATCCAACCCATACTTCTTTAACTTGCTGATAAGAATACTGTGAGAGACAGTATCAAAAGCTTTGCTAAAGTCAAGGTATATCACGTCCACCGCCTTCCCTACATCCACAGAGCCAGTCACCTCATCATAGAAAGCAATCAGGTTGGTCAGGCATGACTTTCCCTTGGTGAATCCGTGTTGACTGTTCCTGATCACCTTCCTCTCTTCCAAGTGCCTTAAAATGGATTTCTTGAGGACCTGCTCCATGATTTTTCAAGGGTTTGAAGTGAGGCTAACCGGTCTGTAGTTCCCTGGATCCAATTTCCTCCCTTTTTTGAAGATGGACACTATATTTGCTTTTTTCCAGTCCTCAGGGACCTCCCCCTGTTGCCATGAGCTTTCAAAGATAATAGCCAATGGCTCTGTGAAATCACCTCAGCCAACTCCCTCAGCACCCTCGGGTGCATTGCATCCGGCCCCATGGACTTGTGTATATCCAATCCGTCTAAATAGTCTTGGACCTGTTCCTTCAGCACTGTGGGATGTTCGCCTCCTTCCCATTCTGTGCCACCCAGTGAAGCAGTCTGGGAGCTGATCTTGGCTGTGAAGACAGACGCAAAAAAGGCATTGATTACCTCAGCTTTCTCCACATCATCTGTCACTGGGTTGCCTCCCTCATTCTCTAAGGGGCCCACACTTTCCCTAATCTTCCTCTTGTTGGCAACATACCTGTAGAAACCCTTCTTGTTCCCAACTACCAAATAATAGGGATTACTGGAACATGGTTTAATTCAACAGCCATTTGGAGAATGAATGAATGAATTTAATTAATTGATTGATTGATTGATTCCTAATGGTCCATTTGCATTGTATTCAGTCTTCTGTTTGAGTTATGCTGCTATGATTTATGTCTTCATAGAACTTATCCTGTGAATAATTTTATATTTTTTTCCATGGCCCTGAATTCACGCTGAATTTCTGGCCAACCCCCATCTCCCGTGCATTCTCCCTTGGATTCTGGAATCTTCCTCATTCTATGCCCTGTCAAATTGGTGCTGTATCCCAGGCCAGAGCTGCTGAAGAGATCCCTTTTTATTCCACAAGCACCTTACCAAGGATCATGAGGATTAATTAATGAACTGTGTGTGGGATGCATTGAAATCCTTTGTGGGGAAAGAGATCAATCCAGCAGGCTTTGAACCATTTTCATTTTCAGTGACCCATCTGGGATTGGACTTGCTCAACTGGGCAATAGCTGGAGTATCATTTAAATGGATTTTGGAAAAGAAAATTTCTCAGACCCATTAGGGCAAAACTATGCCCTGTTCAACTTCTTGGTGGGCAGAGACAACCATACCTGCAGATAGTTGGAGGGAGGGGGGCAGAGTGAGGGCAATGGCTTCAGCAGATATTACTGACCGTGCTCAGTACAAGCCAAGCAGCAAATCTGCGGAGGACACATGTCTCCCTCTCCCCCCCCCCCCTTGCATATGTCGCCTCTATTGGTGAGAACCACTTTGAATGTGAGTTTCTGAAAATTATTTCAAACATGGTCAGGTTGCCCATGTAGATGGGGTCATAAATACACAATATGGTGTATTTCCCATGAAAACATCATTCTCCATACTGGCCCTTTTTTGACTCAGCCATACCCCTGATATAGCACTGACTGATGGCCATTCTCCATGCATTATTGCAGGTTAAAGCCAGTCCCTGCTGCCCACAGCACCTCTCCCCTTCGTGACAGTGCTAGGGGAACAATCAGAGCTGCACAGGATGGGTGAGGCAGAAGAGGCCTTTAAGGAGTATCAGTTACACAAGCACCAAGCTGGGGATCTTTTGTTTTCCCCTCCTCCTTTTTTATTTTTATTTAGTTATGTATTTAACTGTGCAGGGAAATTGGGGCTTGGAGGAGTAGATTGATCTGTCAGGAACAGAGATGCAGATTGGCTTGGGGATCCTGCATTTGGAACAGTGCTGGTTATGGGACAGTTTGTGTATTTTCTAATAGAACTAACAAGACTTGCATCTTTTACATTTATGGTCCTGTGCTTGAGACATTGGACTAGGATTCAGGACGTCTGTATTTCATTCCAAGCTCTTCCATAAAGTTTCTTTGCAATCTTAGTGAAGTCATTTAATCTCTCTATGCCTCAATTCCTCATCTGTAAAAAGATACTTCCTTTCTCTGTCTGTTTTGAATGTAAACCCTTCGTGGCAAAGACTTTTTCTTACTAAGTGTTTGTACAGCACCCATGTGACGGGGAACATTCACCTCTCATGAGCACCTCTGTTGGTCAGGTGCAAAACTGCACGCGCGCGCACACACTCTCTCTCTGCTCCCTTCAACCCTCCCTCTGTCAGCAGTTAACATCATCAGGTGGGTCTTCAATGGCTCAGCCCTCCGGCTAAGTCACACAGCCCTTGTTGGTGTCTTTGGCTTTGGGCTCAGTTCTCAGCCCCTTCTGGACTAGCTTTAAGTGTGTGTTTGCCCTGGTATAGCACAGTGCCCCCAGGGCTTTCTCCCTGCAAACTCTTTAAGTCCTGCCCTTCAACTGAGCTTCTAAACAAGCCTTATCCCCTTCTCAGGGCTAAGGCCACCTTGCCAGTGGCCGGTGCAGAGACCCGGACCTGCCCACTACTCCAGGTCCTGAGCCAGGGATCCTCAAATAATTGTCTCAATAATTGCTACTGCTGTTCCCTGGGCCACTTCCCAAATAGCCCTTCCTCTTCATCCTTATCGCAGAGCTGAAGTTCTTCCTCACAGAATGCCAATATCACCAGAACCCGTCTTCTGGTTCTCCCTTGGGCTCCAGCAAGGAGCCCCCTTCCTTATGCCTCTGGTCCTTGCCAGGAACTGATCTACTCAGGCTCTGCCGCTCCTTTTAACTGGGCCTGCTGCACTCTGACTAGCTGCTTCCCTGCAGCCTCTCTAGGCAGGCCTGGAGGACCCATCTTCACTGCTCCTTTTCTGGAGTGGAGTGTAATAGGACCATAAAGCCTCCAGCAGGGGGCTTCAAAGGGCCTGGTGCATCCAGTCAGAGCCCATCACAATGGGGTTTCACACTGCTGCTTTTCAAATAATAGAGTAATAATAAGAATAAAAGGTTAGAGTGAATAAATGTGAAGGTGAGTGTTGGTTTTTTTAATATGTAGCTGGATCAGAGGTAATATGAGCCCTGTGTATCAAACTACTGCTGTATCCCAGACCAGTGCTGTGCTAATGTAGCAATGAAAAGTAATTGATACAGATTCTTTGGTCCATCCAACACAGCAGTGGGAGAGAGGAAAGCAAAGTGGTTCTATGTAATCTTTGCATTCCCCCAATCCTGATGGCAGAAATTCTAAATTGTGCCCAGTTGCCTATAGCCCCAGGATTATTGTAGGGAAGCAACATTCTGTTCACACTCCTTTCTCCAAAGGTATGTCCACTCCAGCAGGGTCAGAAAAAGGGGTGGTGGAGAACCACTATATTGACTCTGCATCATCTGTGCCTTCCCCACGTCCCTTGGGGTATCCTCAGGAGGACAGTTTAGCTGTTTTTACAGACTCTTAATTAGCAAAATTGCAGTAATACATAGTGATGCCCACTATGCTGGAGTGATGCAAAGGGGCTGCAGCAAGTGTGAGAAGACACGCTGCCGGAGCCTTTGACTGCGGTGGAGACAGGCTCTGGCAGCTTTCCCTGCTGCCACCCCTCTGCTAGAACCTTTCCCTGATGCTGGAGCTTTCACTGCAGTAGGGAAAGGCTCTGGTAGCAGAGAGGTAGCAGGACGCTACACTGCTAAAAATAGCAGTGTTGACATGGGAGGCACTGCTTGGGTGTGTAGAAAGCCATGTAGTGTAAATACCCTAGGTTCAGACATGCAGGGCCCTCTGCTCTGCTCACCTCAGCTGTACCTGACTGTCTACACTGCTATTTATACCATGGTAGCTGGGCATGTAGTGTGTGCACTCTATAAGCTGCCATAAATGTGCATTTTTGTGCATTTTGAGGAAGTTTCAGTGCATTATGCTAGGATATCTGCACACAATTCAAAAAAGACAAACCAACACTGGTTGCACTCAGTTCATGTTTTCAGCATTTTCTTCACAACCATGAGGATTGGAAATGGAATCTTATTTTTAATGAAAGCTTAAATTCCAGATCACAATTCTGTGCTTCAGTGTGAATTGCACAGCAAATTCTATAGCCACAGAATTTGTGAGGCCTTGACTTCAACTAAATGTTGCAATTTGGCAGCGTCTTTTTTTTAATGATCCTTTTCTACATTTGAGTACAGAAGGGAATAGAATATCTATTACATTTCCAGATTTGTCCTCTTCTGTGGGTCCTCTTTCCTTTGTGCTGTTGCTGCTAGAAAGGAGGAGAAAAATTTGCGGGTTTTTGATTCTTTGCATCTCAAATTTATATTTATATTTTTTCTCATTTCTTCTCATTGTGTGGAGCTGTTGCACTTACTGCAGCTATCTCCACTTAGGGTTTCAGGCAGTCCAACAGCAGCCGTATTTATGTGAAATCCACAACAACAAGGGGAAAAATCTCCTTGACAGATGATAGAAATTCAGGAACTAATCAAAACTCTGTTCCTACACTAGTCCATTGATCTCTTGTGTTCCCCTGGGAAATATACCATGAGCTCTTTATTCATTGATCCTTTTCCTGTACTTCATCATTACTCCTTGCGTGATTTGATACTTTGTTGCTTTCATTTCTGAATATTGCTCTTGTTGTTTTAATCTCGCATTTCCTTTTGGAAGCTGTTAATAGAGTTGGCTTAACAAATAATGTAATATTTTGGATCGGTTCTTGATTTTTGTACAGGTGTATTTTACTGTGACTGGTAATTTGCACTGTAATCACTCTTTCTAGACTTTATAAAAAATGATAGATGCTCACAAGACCATTTCCTTTGCCAGGTATGTTTGTATTCCTTAGATACAATACTTGATCTGTATCACATGTACAGGTCAATAACCTAGCATTGTAATAGGGTTTCATTAGCTATCATAAGAAGTAAGCTTACTGATTCATATGTTCATACTAAGGCTGTTTTAATCATTTCCCAACAGGGGAAGGCGTTTACTAGAGCTTCATAAATCCATTAAATTGACGTCCTCCCAGGGACAATAAATCCATTCCTGTTAATTTCAGCTGATCTGTACATCGAAAAAAACTCATAAAGTTCACTAATCTTGTTTCAGCAACGTGATGTGATGTCTTAGCATTGTTTGCTTAACATGGTTTTCTACATAATAGTTCTGTGTCATAGGAAAACCCCAAAGCAAATGATATCCTCAGCAAAATAAAGACATAACTTATAAGTCACATTTAGTATAACAAGGCTGGCTTAATGATTTGTTAAAATATATACTCACATCTCTATGATCCTTACATTCTCTTGTTTTCTTTGAACCAGGTTTTCAGTGATACCACCTAAGATTCAGGGGAAAGAAAAAAATCACAGCCTCAGTGTGAACTTGTAATTCTCAGTTGGACCTTAAATTCATAAATAAGGTCAATTTTTAATAGGGTACACAGTGTGTTGACTAATCAGGCCAGCTGTGGTGTCAGTATTCTATACATCAGTGTGTTATGTTAGTAGGTGTCACAGCTGAGCAACAATTTATATAGGTAATGATAAATAAAACAGCTGTTTCAGAATTTGAGTTGGAGAAGGTCTACTCCTACCATGTCTTAGGCAATATTCCAATAATATAAGTCTTTACCTTTTAGTTCACTAGACATGGAAACAGTGTGTCAAATGCAAACTAACATCAGAGTAATGGTAAAAGAAGGTCAATATTTTCTAACTTAGCTGCCTACAGTTAGGTGCCTAAACCAGTAATTAGTCACATAGATAGAGGTGGCCTCGTTTTCAAAGCCTGAAGCTCCCTTTGACTTCGGTGGAAGTTGGTTCAGTTTGATAGCTGTTGATAGTTTGAAATTCAGGTCATTTCTATTAAGGTTCTTAAATATTTGTTTTTAAAAATGTTACTCTAGAGCTGTTTTATTGTTTCCCTGTTGCTATATATGTCTTTAAAGATGGTCAAAACTCAGCATTTCTGTTCTATGGGAAATTTCAACATGCCAAATTGGAACAAAAAGAAAAAATTTTGAAATTTCCTACAAAACTACATTCCTACAAAAACTACATTTCCTACAAAACTACAAAAAAACATTGTTTCGGGTCAGACAAAACATTCTGCTTTGATAAAATCTAAATATTTCATTCCAGTTTTAGTTTTATTTTATCATTTATAATCATTAGAAATGTATTTAAATTTATATTGTAAATTTTATAACAATGAAACATCACTGAAATGAAACATCAAAATATGTTGTTCTAATAAAGTCAAAACGTTCCACTCCAGCTTTATGAACCTCCCCCCTTTCTTTTCAATTTTTCTCAAAATGAAATTTTGTTAAAATTGACTTATTCCACTAGAAAGTTTCAACCTGCTCTAACTTTTTAACTTGTTTTGCCTGACCACATACTTGTATGAGAAACCTCAAAGGAAAAGTCAGCAACTGCGAGATGTTGATTTTGGTGTCTCCATATTGTGATAAGGTATGGTCAAGTAGCTATGACAGAGTCACTAAAGGCAGATATGTAAGCCTCAGATTGGTCAGAGCCCTGTTCCCGGCCAGCTGGGAAGGGGTTACTTTAGGCTAATGAGACCACCTGGGGCTAATTAAAGGCCTGCCCAAGACCTATTAAAAGCTCTTGCTCCAGTCAGAGTGGGGTGGGAGTTTGGAGCTGTGAGAGTAAGGAGCCAGGAGCTGAAGGAAGCAGAGCGACAACCAGGAGCGGATTAGGGGGACAGAACCACGGTAGGGAGAAGCTGCCACTACCAGGAGGGTGGCTACTAAAGCCCGGGAAGGGTACTGTGGGAAAGCAGCTCAGGGAAAAGACTGTAACAGTTTAGGCGCACTAGCAGTGGGAGGCTGCTGCCATCAGGGTCCCTGGGCTGGTGTCCGAAGTAGAGGGTGGGCTCGGACACACCCCACCGGCCGCAGCTAGGATGGCCAAAGTTCTCCCCAGAGAAGGGGTGAAGACCCCACAGGCCCAGGCCAGGACTATAGGCTACGGTGGGGGCTGACCGCTGAGGGAAACGCCAGACCTAGAGGCGCCGGGCGGACGCCACATCAAGCGCCACACCACAATATTTGGTACTCTTCGCTGTGCGTCAATACTCACCTAATACTCAGTGTGATGCTCTGAGGTATTGTGATATTAAAGGTGCCATTTTTGGAGTGAAATTTGAAAGTAAGATTCTGACTACTCAGGTATGGATTGGTCTAACATATTTGGGATGCTGAAAACATCCTTCCCTGCCTGGTAAATATCCTGTGTCTGTAGGTGATACAAGAGACCAATAACCATTTCAAGGTATGCTATCTCATAAACCACCTGGAACAAAACTAATGCTATATAGCTTTGGAATGCTTGAGAATCCCATTTCTAGCTTGCTCAGATATTCCAAAGCAAATTGGTTAAAACAGTTGGATTTTTTAAAAATATATATTTTATTTACATATGAATGGACCTGATTCTTTACTAGCTTGCACCTTTGTGTTGTCATTTTCTCTTGTTTAAAGAGGAAATAAATCAGTACCCGGTCAGGATGGTAGCATTTTCCACCCATTTTGCACAGGTATAATTGACTGCAGGCAATGGAGAATCTTGTGTGTGGACCATTAGAGAAAATATGACTGTGATCAACTGTCATGATTCAGGGTTAGCTGTACCTTTGACCCTTAACTCAGTCTCCGTGTAGGTACCTCTTTCAAATGACGGTTCCTGTGACTTCACTTCTGTCATAGTGGAAATCCCATGATTCAACCCACTTTTTGACTTGGTCTCTGGGCAACAGCATATCTATTCACCAGCCAAGCAGGTCCAGCTGGGTTTGGCAGCTACTCTAGACTTCCCTCTTTTGGGAGCTGGAAGCAATATGAAAATGCAGTGACATCAGACAGCACCTTCAAAATAAAGTATTATTTATTTGACCAGAGGCACATAGCAAGCAGAGAGAAATGGGATAAAACAACAAAAAGGCCTACATGTATATATATATTAATTAGTCTTACCTAAATCTTAGCATTTCCCTGAAGACTTAGTTAGGCCTGACTTATCCCTGGTAATCTGCTTTTCTGGAGACTGGGTTAAAGTTTACTTCTCTGCAAAACCTGGCTCTCCTCCTCCATGCCTTGGTTTCCAAGTTTGTTGTTTAAGGTGTCCCACCTGAAGGTCCTGACCTTGTCCTAAGCTAGAATGTGCTTGTGTCCCACCTGGACAGAGACAAAAGACCATCACACCTATATTGTCAGTTAAACACTGGTGATTGGGGTTATCTACAGCCATTGACTTTGGTTCTTGCAGAATAAAACCACCTACAACTGTGTAATCCATAATTATCTTTTAGCAAGCAATTCAATGACCATCAAACCAACAGAGGCACACATAATATTCCTAAAATTAATACAGATATCTTCCACTTTCTTCACACCAATGTAATTTACTTTTTATTGTGCAACTAGACCTACTGTACAATTTAGGTGGGATTTTCAAAAGCAATGAGGTCAAGAGGAGCACATTTTGGTTAACAATGGGTGATCATAAAAATCTCACCTTACGTTTCCAATGGTTGCAACTGCCTCTACTAATCAGAAAATTAAAACTCTTGCACAATGAAATTTTTACTGTTTTTTTTAATTCATCCATTGTGCAGGAACTGTCTGCCATACAACTAATGTTATATTATAAATATAAATTAATTCACAAACCATCAGAAACTATGTAAGACAAAATACCTTAGCAATTATAATTAAGGCACGAATATGTCACGTAGGTCATGGATTCCATGACTTTATGAGACCTCCATGACTTCTTGAAAATTCCAATAATTCAGCCCCAGGTGGAAGGACTCCACCCTTGTGTCTGAGACTTTTAATAAAAATATCTGTGCCAAAATTGTAGCCTTAATGATAATGCTACCAACAAAATGTAACTGACCAGTAATAAGGAAATTTTTATTTGAAAATTTGATGACCACCTGCCTAATATTTCAAGTTCATTTTGATTGCGTATGTACTAAGTTTTCAGTGGATTTCGCTACAGCTGATGAAATATGAATAACATTTTGATAATAATCATCCAGTTAATTTAATCAAATAGCTCTGATTATTGTTCAATATCAAGCTGCTTCCTTTAGAGGCTCATAAGAAAAAAGATGACCTGGCAAGCTGTCCTGCTAAACCTTTCTAAGTAAATAAATCCACTCTATTATTAGGTCTTTAATATCTAATTACAATGGTTTCATCTCCCATGACTATGTCTATCTCTTTCTGCTCACCTGTTACTCTGTTTTATGCAGCATAATTTGATTGGATTATTAAATATAACTGGAATTTCTTTTACTATATGTGAGGAAAAATATTTCAAACAGTGAGCAATGTTGGAATGCTCTGCAGGGATGCCTGCTTGTTTCCAGGTTAACCTAGACCCTTCCTACGTCTCAGTAATATGGCATGACTTACTGGCATATTGGTTTCTATGTTCCAAAACTGGTTCCCTAGTACCAGAAATAGAGGAAAAGCTATAAACACCATGAGGATAGGAGATGACAGACCAGTAACTGATAAAAATAGGTAATTTCATTTTCACGCATTTCAAACTACACACATGGGACTGGAAGAAGGAGCAGGAAGGTGCGTGCCCCTTAATTGCTTCCCTCACACACATTATTCATTGTCAGCTATCCCTCAATATGCGGTTGAAGTCTGCTAGGGTAAAAGTCATTGATGAGATTTCAGATGGCTGAGGAATCCAATTTGTGCGCTACAGATTTTTCCATATATGTGATAAGTAGTTGCTTGGAGAGAGCACAACTGCTGGCCGGGATGTCGTACATTTTCCTTCCTCCTCTGTCATTTCTCAGCCTCCTGAGCGAGGTGAGTCTCTTCAAAAAGGGCTGAGGCTTGGTATACATTACAGTCTATTGCCAACTAGCTCTTCCCAATGTGTGTGGTCAATGCCTCCCTTCTTGAGATACACTTTCAAGGTGTCCTTGTAGTGTTTCCTCTGTCCCCTGTGGGTCCTCTTATCATGACTAAGTTGAGAAAAGAGGACTTGCTTCAGAAGACGAGTATCAGCCATCCGCACACAACGACCTGCCCAGCAAAGTTGACGTTTCATAATCCTTGCCTCAACACTGGTGATGTTAGCTGCAGAGAGAATGCTGGCATTGGCGCAATGGTCTTTTTATCTGATACAAAGAATCTTCCTAAGGGAGCGCTGTTGGTACCACTCCAGACATTTAAGATGGCTTCAATATGTCACCATGTCTCACACCCATAGAGAAGAATTGGGATGACTACTGCATTGTAGACCAGAATCTTAGTTTCCATCCACAAATCTCTGTCAATAAAGACAGAACAGAGTGACTTTCCAAAGGATGTGTTCAGACAATGGATCCTATTTTCGATCTCCAAATCAAGGTTGGCTGCCTGGGAAAGGTGGCTACCAAGGTAAGGGAAATATTCAACATTTTCCAGGGTTTCTCCACTGATGACAATTTATCGGGGAAGGGGGGCAACTTATGCTGGGACAGGCTGGTGGTGCACCTCAGTCCTCTCAATGATGAGGGTGAGTCCTAGGCTATGATAGGTGCCAGAGAAGAGATCTAAAGTGAATTGTAAGTCAGCTTCAGTATTTATAAGGGATATATTGTTGTATCCCTTATAAACTGCACAGCATGTGTTATAGTTATTGGTTGGAGTTTGGGGTACTAGATTTTCTGGGGGGGAATTCTTGTCTTTTGAAACTCTAATTCGAGTTCATTGTTGTCAGTAAATACTGAGAAAGAGGAGAAAATACTATAGAGTATTTACGGAGTTGTAATTTCATCAAAGGGAATTCGCAGATATTGTAAACTGGAAAATTAGAATTCAGAGTGAAACTGCCCCTAATATAAGCTCTCAACAAGCTGTTTTATTTTGATAATATATGATCCATAGTGAATGCTACCATAAACAGCACTGAAAGATTTAATGCCCCTGTATTTCCAGATGAGATTGAGGTTTTGCTGCAGGAACAGCATGACAGCATATACAACTGTAATTGTTTTAGTCCCAACAGATGATTTCTTTCTCTTTTGACTCAGTTCCACCCAGTATGAGCTAAGTATTCTTGACGCTTTGCCCATATTACTTTGTTCCACTGGAGGAAGTAGCTTTGTCCTAGAAAATGTGGGGAAATAGACCATGAAGCAGTGTAGGTTTCATTGAGAAACATTTTTCACGCACACCTCTGGATCTACATACCTTTTAATGTCACCTCAGGAAACAAAACAAAACATGGAATTGCTAAGATTAATGACTTCCGTGCTCATGATGTTCTGATTATAGGCCTGTCAGCATTTACAACTTGGCCATAAAAATTCATTGTGAGTTGAAATTTTGTGTACAAGTCCCCAGTGGACTCACAGAGTAGACATGCAACATGACCCAATTTTATCACGAATCACGTGGATTCACAAGAGAGGCTTGAATACTTTCTAACAGTTTGCTATTCACTGTCAAATGTTTGATTTGGGTGTTTGATTTGCCAAGATGATGTGGTAGATTAATTTTTTTTTTAAATCTTTAACCATCTTACATCTACTGTCCATCCCGCATATCGGAAAGGATCCAGACCAAACAGTGTGAAATGACATTACCCTGAATTCACCACCCTTGAAATGCTAGCCTTTGCAGTTTCTGACCTAAGCAGCAGAACAAGCACACTAGAATGCCTAATGGTGCAAGAAAGAAATGTAGAATGAAAATTATTTGGGCATATGGATAAATCATACACCCATGCAGACACTGGTAAAAACAGCTCAATAATCCGAGATCCTTTATATATGATCAGTCTTGCTAGAGAAAGTGGGATACTGCCTTTTTAATAGCAAATACTGAATCTTTATCTATCTATTGTTTGTTTAACGCTGATTCTCCATCTGAGCAGCATCTGGATGTAGTGGAAGGTGGCAGCTGCAGATCACTGATTCAGAGCAGCCTAATTTAGGCTATTGGCATGAGGCCACATACCTTATGCCTGGGGAATACTCGGCATAGTTCCATTCTATTCTGCCATGTCCCAGTCCCCTCCCTGTTCCACCCTTGTCTCTCCCTTGGAATACCGTGAGTTAACATACTCCTCCCATCTGCTTACATTGGCAGTGGGAGGCAGCTGGCATAGCAGAAGGCAGAGCCACCTGCACCAGATGTATGCCAGTGGACAGTTTTCCTTCACTAGAGGAATGGCCATCTCCGGTAGATTGAAGGCTACTTCGTCGGACTTATGTGATGCACAGTTGCCTTAGCAGAAAGGAGAATCTGGCTCTTTGAAATTTCCTTAGACTTAGTTGCCAAAAGAATTATAGGAAAAATGCAGGGAGAAATTTGACGAGATTATTTTTTTCTGTCCATGTGTTTGTGAAGAGTAAACAGCGAAAGCTAATTCAGCTGTGATTTATATAGTGATATAATTTATATGTCAAATGTAAACTCATGAGAAAACAAGTATAAGAAGGTGTACTTTGCACTGGCATTCAGTGGGTGTTTAAAATTAATGTAATTTAAATTTCAATGGGGCAAATTGTCTTCTCTTTGAACTGAGAGGAGAATTTGGCCCTGAAGAGCTTGAAGGAGTGTACACAAAAAGGTAACCAAGGGGGAAGAAAAAACAAAATAATCGTACCAGCTTCATCATACACTTTCCTGTTAGTTATTTTTCTAAAACATTCCCTTCTTGCCCCTCAGTATGTAAATTGCCCATTTGCATATCTACTGAATGTCAGATTGCTGTAAAGTAACACTATTTCACCATTTTACAACACTTTTCTTTCCAACTCACACCACCATTTACATCACCACTAGATTTGGCCCTAAGACTTCCCTGGAAGTTGCACCTGTTTTAAACCAGGTGCTTAGTAAATTAAATCCGATGCATATGAAATTTTACATACACATGCACATCTTGATATAAACCAGATAATGCACTTTGTGTGAACTTTATAGCCCCTAATAATTTTTTAGTCATACTCTTTATATATTTTATACTGCTGTCATGGGACCATACATGCACCAGCTAGTATCCATAATCATTCTTCTCACTGATATTAAGAAAAAGATTGTATAGCTTAATGGATAAAATATAAGCTTCATATTTCAGATCTGTAGAACTCAAATCCAATTAAAGATCTAATTTTATTAAAATTTCCCTTAACTTTTTTCCCCATCATTATGATTATATTACAGGTTAATTTTATCATTTTTCTAAAGCTAAAAAAAAAATCCAAATAATTCCACATGAAATATTATATCTAAATTCCTAGGGCATGTAAGCAAAGACCTTTTAGCCTAGTAGATGACATACAGTAGCTGTTCATATTAAATTTAAATCCTGTTAGGTTATACTTTCATTGCAATTTAAAACATTTTTCCATCCATGTGATTATATTGTATATTAATTTTTTACCACTTTTTTACAGCAAAGTAAAAAAATTAATTAATGTGGGCTACAAAACATGAGAAAAAGAAGATTGAAAAAAGCAGTGTATAAAGAAGTGGGGCCAAATTCCAGGGTGACGAGAAAGGGGCTGTGGATTATTTGTCAGTAAATTGATGTGAGACAAAGGGAAGCTGAGCCTAAATTGATATATTCTGAATGCTTCTGGGACAGGAATATTTTGCAAATTACATCCTCTTAGACTCATCTCTAATTTTGACCTAGTATCTCTGGATAAATTCAGAAATTATTTGTAAAATGGTGTAAATTAGGCCCGCTAACATTCATTTAAACCCCCTTCTACGCACTGAGACCCCATAGGTCTATACATTCTGACTCTACTGAACTGTAAAGGTATAGAGCCAGAAAATGGTGTAAGGAGATGTGAGATGGAGAGTGGAGGCGTATTCTGTCGTCTTGTTATGTAAACTACAGTTTAGTGTGCCTTATACATTGGTAAGCGAGTGGCAGTAGATCTAAGGGAGCCTGAGAATAAGAGTGGAAGTGGATCTAACTTTACACCACTGTACACCTGACTTTTATATTTCACCCATGATACCGAATAAAATAATCATGTTAGTAGAGGACCAATCACTGAAATGACCAAATTAATTAATTAACAAACTAATTAAGAAAAACGTAACTAAGTGGGAAACCCCTGACATTCATAAATCCATCTTTGAGATTTCTGTATCTGAGGAAATGGAACCAAGTTAGCTCTAATTATATCTTAACGAATGAGACCATTAAAATAACAAATAAGTTTGCAAATAGATATGAGTGAACCACAATTAATAAGTAGGTTCAAATGGAAAGTTCGGGTTGTTGGTATTTTTTTTAACCTCATATAAACTGTTAGAAGACCCTCCACACTACAGCCTTTCCTCCTTGCCCCATACATTTCTTGTGGAGTTTCTTCCTACTCATCCTGGCAGCTCATATTCAATACAGTATTGGTCCAAAACACTGCATCTTAATTAACCACATTACAGTGTTTTGGTTGATATCTATAATTCTTTATTATTATATTTATTTATCATTACATGATATTTAGTCACAGTGATAATAGTACTTTACACAGAGATATATGAAACCCAGGATCATATTTTTAAAGGCTTATAGGCATTACTGCACTCACTGTCACAATGCCTAAGTTTCATTTTCTGAAGGGATTTGGCACTTTGCAGCCCGTCAATGGGATTTAGGCTCCTAAATGCCTGAATCCCTTCAGAAAATGAGATTTAGTTTCCTAAATCACTTGGGCGTTGTGATACCTAAATACCTTTAAAAATCTGGGCCACAGTCCTTTACAACCACAGTAGGTTTAGTCATGATCAAACAAGCAACAAATAGTTGGACATATTACCAAGACATGGAGAAGCATTGTGAAAGAAAGAGAGAAAGTAGAATAATGCAATATTATTATATTTTTAACAAGAGAACTGAGGTCTTTGAGTTGATTTGGCAGCTTTTCACCCCAGTCTCAACAAAAGTTTTTGGGAGAATGTTTCATGCCCTTCTACACAGTGGCAGAAATTTTCTAGGAGATACCATGTGGTCCTCTCCCAAAAGGCAGAAGACCATTCTCTGGAGATCCATGATAATGATGCCTCAGAATGCACAGTATCCTATGTTGTCTTCCACACAAAATATGCATACACTCTGGATAAAACAAGTTGTGGGGAGACATAGTTGGTCTGTGGGTCCCAAGAAGACTGCTGTTGTGAGTCTCCTGTGATTGCTGAAGCAATTTCAGAAGTGTTAGCAATTATCTTGGAGAATGACTGCACCACACTTTTAAGTGGGAGAGGAATTTGTCTGGATCACTGAATGAAGGGAACAGTGCTTTATGGCTGGTGGATAGAGGGGAGAGAGAAGTCAAACTGCTGCAAAAGGGCACAAGGGGCGACACTGGAATTCAGATGGGTGGAAGGATTTAAAAGCATCTACATTTTTGCCTACGCACGTATGTTTTTGCTTCTGAGTATGCACACTGCAGTCTATGCCAAGCATCCAGGTGCCTAAGTCCCAGAACAATGCACAAACCAGGGAAAGATAGGTGTTCCTCTGCCAAACTTGCCTGCAGGGCCCAATCCAGTAGGTGAGCTCACAAGTTTATAGGCAAGTTTATAGACACAAAAGGGCAGGGAGGAGGGGTGGGAAAGGACCTCCCTTATATCTTTTATCCAGATGATTAGGATATTCATCTGAGATATAGGAGATCACCAGTCCAAGTACTCCAACCACTTGAGGGGGAGAAGAGATTTGAACTGGGATCTGCTACTGTGGTGAGTGTCCTAACCAGAGATCTATGGGATATTCTGAGGTGGGGTTCCCTCACTTTCTCCTGTTTAGCTGTGGATAAATAATGAATGAATCATTGGATCAGAGAGAGAGAGAAATGGAAAACAAGCTTGAGAATAACTCTGTAACCTGGTGATTAGAGCACTCAGCTGGGAGACCCTGGATCCAATCCCCCTGCTCCAGTGAAAATTTTAATTATTTATTCACATTGGAACAGCTTCAACAGGAGAGACTGAGCCACTGATTAGGGCAGTCACCTGAGAGGGGGCAGATGCCTGTTCAAATCCCTGTTTCTCCTCAGGCAGAGGAGGGACTTGAAGCAGTTTCCCACATCCCAGATGAGACCTTAACCACTGAACTAAAAGTTATGAAGGCGCGCCCACACATCTGCATTAGGAAAAAAATGTTCAGAAGCAATGTAGCTGCCTAACTCCAAGAGGGTTTTTGCTGCTGAGAATCTGAAGCAGAGGTGGTTCCTATCTCTGAGAGAGGGGCAGGGTTTAGCACACGCTCCTCAACTTGCAACCTCTCCTTGGCTAGTTTAGGCAAAGAGCTGCCTAGTGTGCTGGCTTTTGCAAATCCCATTCTGAGGCACCCTATCTCTGCCCATTCATTGTATAGGGAACCTAGGTGTCAAACTCAGGCTTTGTGAATCCCAGAGATTTTGTAGATGCCTAAAAATTGGGCACTCAGCATCATCACGCCAGAGTTTCTTTGTGAATCTAGCCCTACATTTCAAGTCCTTTTCTTCTGTGGGAAAACTTGTGAGAGGAAAACAAACAATTGAGGAAACTGTAAGAGGTGACCTATGTGGAGTTTGATACCCCTTGTCATTTGTGCAGGATGAGTCCATAAAGATTCTTTGTCTTCAGACTCCCCACCCCGACTATGCTGACCTCCAAATTTCAGTTCCAGCCTGCAGAACTCCACATATGCAACATTTATGCAGCAGGTCTTCTGCGGGCTCAAGGGGAGAGGTATGATACCTCTTTACCCTTGTTAATGATGTTAATAACTTGTTAATAACTTGTCAGTTATTTTAGCAACTAGGTACGTTGGTGATTCAGAAGAGAAACAAAAAATAAAACTAAAAGTGCTGATCATTGTATTCAAGTTTTTAACTTTACATCAGCTCAGACAGAACTAAAAACAGATGAGTGGAAAATCCTTTGAATCTCATCATCATTTTTTTCCTCAATAAGGCAATGCATGCTAGTTCCATCCGTTTACTCTTAGGAGCTTACAGTAATCTGTACCTGCAAAGTCTTAGCTAAGCTTGCAGAATCATGGAGCTCTCAGTCTTATAATATTAAGCAGTAAATTCTAGTATTTTTATACACTTTTATACACATTTGCAAAGAGTCATCTGTTTTTCTTTTTTGATCTAATTCAAAGATCATCATTTTTGGGGGTGGGATTTGGTAAGTCATTTGTAAACAACTGTAGGAAAAGGCAGGCATCAGTGACAGATGCTTTTAAAACAACTTTTTCAGCATTTTATTTTATCAATCAATTTCTAGCATTCATATTTTATGTATTTTATTATTTAATCTTGACTCCATGAACTACCACTGAAGGAAAACTTTTGCCTGCTCTTTTTAAATATTTTCACTTTTGAAAAATAAGGGACTAAAAACAATATAAATATAAATTGATTATTTAATCAGAAGTCACAATTCATGTTTATATATCCAGTACACTGCTCTATCATTTATTTAGACTATTTAATATGTTGAATGTGAAGATGATTTACCAGTTTGAGTCATCATGTCTTGCTATCCCAAAGGCAAGCAAGATCAACATCTAAGGAAAACTCAGATAATTCCAAGAAGTGATGGTGACTAGAGCTGGGTGGGATAAGGTGTTCCCATCCTACAAGAGTTTTTGAGATTAAAAAAAAATATCCTTTCCCAAAACAGGTCAAAAAGTTGAAATCTTAAACATTTTCATGAACCAGTAATCAAAAAAAAAAAAAAATCAGATATGATGGTCATTCGAAACATTTAGTTTTCAATATTTTGAAATATTTTGTTTAAATTTGGACCTTAAACAAAACTTTTAAAAGTATAAATTATCTTAAACTTTTAAACAAAAAGTCTCTTGAAATTGAAAAACTAAACTTTTTGTTTCAAAAATGACACAAGATCCCATTTTGATAATTTCAAAACTTTGTGAAACAAATTTTTTGTATTGGGAGATTTGTCAAAACCAACTCATTCTCATGAACACTTTTGATTTCAACAAATAGGCATTTCCGATATTAAAAAAAAATGTTTTGTTGGAAAATTTCCAACCAACTGTGATATTGAGTCAGAAGGTGGCACTCTTCCTTCCCTTGAGCTATGTCCCAGGTTGAGATATAGACTTATGATCCTTACCGCTTTTGGATTCTAAGTAACACATCGGGTTTTTGCAATAGTTTCACTGTCCTGTCTATTACAGTGTGGTCAAATACATTCTGCCTACCTACATTCCTAAGGCATCTCTCTGTATACTACCCAGCTAAGAGCTATCTTCACTCTGTTTGCTAAAATCAGTTCTGTATTGTTGTCATAGAACCACATTATCACACACGTGGCTCAATTTCACCAGTGGCTAAAGTGATTCCTCTGCATAAAATTGTAAGGCACTTTGGGATTCAGTGGAATGGCAATTACTATATAAAAGCAAGGTAGCATAATATTTGGCATCAATTCTATATTGCATGGAGTCTACAGTAGTCCAAGATGCAAATGAAATGAAACCAGAATGTTATGGGAGCAAACAGTATTGGGAGTGTGGCAGGAGGAGTTATCATTTAAAAGTGTTATTTCAGCAACTGTATAAAATGAGTATCATTATTATTAGCAGCAGCTCTGACATGACAACCAGATTGAAACTGTGTTTTTGTTTTGTTTTTTTATCCATGAGCTATTGGAACTTTTTAAATAACTGAGATTTATGAACCTTCATTATTGTAGTCCTTTTTAGTTCTGCTTTTTATGTTTTCCGGGATTTCGAGGATCTTTCCGGAAATCATTATGCTTTATGTTTACTTTAAAAAGAAAAGAAACCCATAATAGTTGGCCAGAGAAGTTATACTAATGAGATTAGAGCAAGAAACTGAGGATGTCAAATACAACAATAAAACAATATTTCAAAAAGCGGAGAATTTGTCATAATCTACTTGGAAAATCTAGAGGACGGTGACAAAGGAAAACGCAAAATTTTACCCTGTAGTAAATTTTGATCTATCTCATCAGGACTAAGGGTCCTAGCGCTCAGGCTCCAGTCTGAGCCCAGAAGTTACACAGCAATGAAACAGCCCCGTGAGCCCGAGTCAGCCGGCATGGGCCAACCACAGGTTTTTCTTTGCTGTGTAGATATACCCTAAATTTATTTCATTGCACTTTCCGGACATTCTTTGACTGCAAAACTCTTAAAGATCAGAAAATACAATGTACTTTGAAAATACTCCTGAGCTTGTTAAATATTTAACATCTTCTGAATCAAGGGGAGGGAGTAGGAGGATATACCATGTTCTTTCATCCCACCAAATTAATAACGTAATCAAAGTGAACTTCCTGGAATAAGATGCAGGTTTTTGTGTTTAAGAAATGGTTATTCATAATAAGCTAGAACATTAGCATTATTTTTCAATGTCTAACTGTTCCTTATTTTTCTGGCATGAGCTCATTTTCTTTTCAAACAACACAGTTGCCTCTTTTACATGTGTTTGCTTTTAAACACAAACCCACTCTAAATTAACTTTGTTAATGCCCTCTTGAAAATCCAACTCAGTCAACATGGGCTGTCAACTGGATCTTTCTCTTTAAATCAGCAGCTCTGGAAATCATCTATACTAAGGTGAGGAGAGGGATGGAGAGGAAGAGTCAGCTCTTCCTTTTTTATTCTTGGGCGTTCTCACACAATTGCACTTCGCTAATATGCCCCAATCCTATTCTGGAAAGATAACCTTTAGAGTTATGAGGTTAATTTAGTGTCCATATCTGTTCAGTACTTGGTCTCTTCTGAACCAACAACTACTTCAATTTTAATATAGACACCTGCTTACTAACACTCATTCCACAGAGACTGTTCAGATACTAGGTAATAATGACTAGCTCAACAGTCCCTAATGACATCAGCTAGTATTGAACCAGTGACCTAGAAATGAAAGTTTCTATATCTTTACTAAACCTGTGATCATTTTAGTTCATTAGCAGCCATTAATTGAGTTATTGCTTGGGGATCAAATGGTCAGAGTAGCTATCTTAGTAAGCCCAAATTCCTCCAAAGACCAATGGCATCACCCCCTGAACAATTCATCCTTCATCAAATAGTCCGAGAGACAAAGAGTCATCCTCAACTTTTGTGTGCAAGTCTGCAATGTCTCCATCCAAACAAAAGAAAGGAAAAGAGAGGAAAAAAAGGGGGGGGGGGAAAGATGTGGCTCCAATAAAAACAGAAAATTACATATTTATCACTAGTCTATTAAGTCATAACGACAATATTCTGCTTTCAACAGTTATTGTGTGATGTTTAAGAGAGAAATGTGACACACATATATATACACACACAGGCCCATCCACACATACCCAAATTCCTGGAAAACTGAAATACTATGCATGAAGGAAGAGAAATTCTTTCCTAACTCTTGCTGTGAAAAGCTTATTCCCTGAGGTTTGATTAGGATATCATACCAAGCAAAATAATTCTTCAGAATCCACCTACACGCTATAATTCTGTGGCCTCCAGGGCTATTGAACTCAATAGGCTGGACTGAAGAATCATTACTGTGCAACTTTCACTTGAGATCCTTGGAAGAACCCCGGCTTATGCTGTAAATTTCACTGTGTTCTCTTTTTTTGCCTCATTCCTCAATTCTCCTTCCTAGTTTTTCTTGCTCTCTTGAAAAGTGTTAGATGAGTAAACATCATCACTTATCACTGAAATCCAGCCCGGGGCCTACCACATAGCCTCCCTTTTATTTACACATGAAATGTCTGTAGCGCATAGTGACTGTGCTAAAATCAAGGAGTTTTCTGAAATTAAATTCATTAATAAAACCAGAAACATTCCAAATGCACACAGCACAGCTTGAAGTGCTCAGCTGAGGAACTACTTAAAGACAGATGGCCAAGCAGGTATAGCATAAGCACACTTTGTGGGTAGACATAGTTAGGCCCAATCCTCAAATTCCCTACAATATTGTACTGGAAATTAAATTGTCACATATACTGAAATAAAACAGAGCTCTGGGGTGGCTTTTGGGCATAGCTCTTCGTTGGGGGTGATATGCCACCCAATGGGATCAGCCAGCAGGATTATGAGATAATGCCTTCCGGAGCTCACCGGCACTCAGGAGAATGCTTTGACTTCCCATACGCCTCGAGGGGGATCTCAACATGCACTCCCTCATGTGGCCATCAAGCTCCACTTGCTAATGCAGAGGAGCCGAGGCCTCCTGAGCATTGCCTCGTAGTGTGCGCCTTGTTATTCAAAGCTGAGAGGCTTTGAATAAAGGAACTTCACCTCCACCCGCCTCCACCAGTGATATTTCTATAGGTAGAACCAAAAACACTGAACTGCTGACATAACGTATAGCAGCAATTGGCCTGCCAGTAAGTGCTCTATTTAAAATGGTATTTTACATTGCAGTCCACGCATATGATAGGAAATACTTGTCCATTAGCATAGAGTAGCATCAAATTTATTTTTAGCCTCTCAGTTTGAAGAACATCAGGCTGTATTTTCAGGAAGTGGATGCAAATAGATGCGCGGCTTGTAGCTCTTAAAAGGTTTAATGGGATCTTATTGCATCAAATTTGTGAACTGCTATTTGCTACATACCAGGCTAGCTGCCCCTATTTTCCTGAGGCTACTTTTTGCACAGCATTCTCTAAATGAATGGAGAAAACACCATTTCTGCAGTGAGGACAGCACAAAAGCTGAGCTTTGAAAGCACAGATATGGAAGAGCTCCCAAGGCAATTCAAATGGCCATTATGAATAAAAAAACATCATTAGCTGGAGTTAAGACTGTAAATACTTATCGTTAAGTTAAACTTCTAACTTCAGAGTTTGAAAAACCCAAAAGTTAGGATGCCAAGAAACTGAAAACCCTTTAAAGAAACCCCACCTTTACAAGTATGACAATGAAGGTTTAGCGCACAACAGTCAGCATTCTACCCCTGAATTATTGCCTGTCTAGCACTCAAACTCATAGGACAACCTTGCACCTGCAGAGTTAAGGTAGCCCAAGCCTAAATATATCTCAAGCCTTTCATCAGTGCGATCCATATTCACAATGAGCCATACATTGATAATTTATTCATAGTGGATTAGACTGTAACCTACAGTCTGCCCTGAGCAAAGGGCCATGTGTAGCTACTCTGTTCCCGGGAGTGTGACTCAGAGGGTATGTCTACGTTGCAATAAAAGGCCTGCAGCTTGGCTGCGACTATCCCAGGTCAGCTGACTTGGGCTCTTGGGGCTCGGGCTGTGCAGTGTAGATGTTCAGCTCTGCTCTGCTCCCCACTTGTTCTGAGGGCAGAGTAAGTTATTTCACCTCTTTTCAAGGAGCAGTCCACTTCCCTTTATGTGCATGGCCAGCAAGGGGGTGAGTGGATCCAGGGCTTCTCCCACCTCTGCCTCTTCCCATCACCTCCTCACCTATTTGCTCACAGTGGGGAATGGCAAGCTGATTCACAATGTGGGAAGGGGAGCAAAAGGATTTTACACCCTCGTATTCCTCTGCACACTGAGTAATCCAAGGATGTGCCAGTGACAATCTAGTCCATTAGGTAATACCTTACTCCACAAGCATTCCCATTGACTTCAGTGGGCTTGCTCATGGTGTATCCCGTGTGAGTAAGGTTACCACAGTCCAGTCAGGGTAGCTACAGACCATTAAATATTTCCACCACCTTCAGCCATATGCTTGGGAGATGAAGGTAGCTTGTGTTGTGAATTTTGAAGATGTACAGTATGCAGGTGTACCATTTTCATGGAGGAAGGATAGAGATATGGGAGCAGGTTATATTTTGGAGGCTACCTTGCTCTATATACCCATACCCACAGATGTCTGAGGTCTTTTAAAGTTTAATCTTAACTTGGAATTGTTAAGCACACTGCAATATTTTTGAGAGAGTCAGGGAGGTAGAGTGATCTACTGGACAGGGAGTCGAAGAACTGGGTTTTATTCCTGGTTCTGCCATTAACCAGCTGTGTGATCCTGGGCAAGTCAATTCACCTATATGTGTGTCTGTTTCCCTTCCTAACCCACATCTGTCCCGTCTACTTAGATTGTAAGGTTTTCCAGATGGGGATTGTCTCCTACTGTGTGTTTATACAGGGCCTCACACAACAGAGCCCCAGTCTTGCTTGCTGCCCCTAGCGACCACAGCAATACAAATAATTAACAAAATTGGACTGTCATTAAGGTTTTTCTCCCTCAAGCCATTGATACATATTTACAACCTTAACTCATTTTCCTGTGAAATTACTAAGGTGTTTTTTAATAAATGTGACAGTGTTGCACATATTTTAATAGATGGAATTCATTTATCTCTACTTTTCTGAAGTGCTAATATGGTATAAAGTCCTCATTAGATTTTATCCATGCTTTATAAGCCCTACTGACAGCTGTTCTTCAGGTTTCCTGGAGCCCTCTAACTCTGTGAGGCTTTAATAAGTCTACACAACTGTAGGCTTGAAGGCTTAGAAAACTCATAGACTCGCATCAAGTATCTCCAAAAGTAACTCCGCTGATGTTCTCAGAATAGGGAATTCCCTTACTCCTCATAGAGGGCAACACAATAAATTAAATGTGGAATTTTTAGGCCATGGTGCTTTTGAATTGAGATAGCAAAGATAATTAATTAGAAAATATCTCCCCCCCCTCCCAACAAAAAAAAAAGTACATCTCTCATATCTGCCTGAGTCTGAGACCTCGGCTCAGCAAGCAAGAAGTGTGAATATGTTCTCAGGATATTTTCATTGGGAGCAAAATGTTGTAGGCTGTCTAGAACTCTCCTGAGATGAGAAATGTTCCCTTGCAGATACAGACGATGCAAATAATTTGCACATATTTTTGAACCCAAACTTTTGGATGCTTATCCAAACCCAAATGCCAAAACTTTTGAGGTTCACCTGTCCTTTGGCACAAAATATAACTGCAGTTAATCCAGCATTTGAAAACATGCAGGGGCTTGAGTGTTGACGTAAAACTGAGGGGGAAGCTTATGTAAAGGACAGCATAAAATTGGAACAGTAAGATGCACAGTCTTGAGAGTGTTTTTGGTTGGTTGGTTGGTAGGTTTGGATTTTTTATTTGATATTTTCACAAAGCATGTGAAAACAGAAACCCTATTGTTTCTGCACCATCTGTGAATAAACACTCTTTCTCCTTGTATCTGCCAATGAATGTATTAAATACAGGAGTATTTATCCCTCGTATTCAGCCTTGTACTAATTCAGACTAGTTGTGAGTGAAATCTGTTTTGCAATCCCCTGGAAATGTAGACAGGGACACATGCCAGGCAAAGGACTGGAGCTGATGTAACTGATTCAAATAGCACTATTCTTTGATTTGTGTTGTTGAGCTGCTCCGGTGGCTTTGTCTTAACCCTTCTGAATATATTGCTTCCAATAGTGAGATCTGTTGGCGTATCTTGTGTCTGGTATTGCCTAGTGGGATAAAACATACTCTAGTGAAGCCAAGTTCTGCAAAGAATAATTATTTTATATGCTGTATTCAGATGATACTGCACCATGTGTTCTTTTTCTTTTTCTATTGTGAGTTGTGTTTTCAAGTGCTGAGTCATAGCTTGGTACTTTAAGGTCCTTTGGTTCTCCAAGAGTCTTATCACCTTCCTGGAATCTTTTAGGACAGATAGATTAGCTCAAATCAAAAGGACACAGCACACGGCTCTCACATCTTATAGGTTAATAATGTCTGCACTCATTTTATTGTAAGTTTTTAAGAGTTATGAAAATAGAACGGACAATTAGCAAATATAGTGGTTGCCACTGAATGGTCACCATTTACCAACCATTGCCTCATGGTGGTATCTAATTATTTTGGATTTGAAGGTAATCGGGGAATAGTACAGTATCTCAGATTCCATTGTGTAGCTGTTTCTAGTAAATGCTTTTTTTTTTTTTTTAACAGGAGACCACTGTGATGTTTCTTTCAGAATAATTCCCATATCTGTCTTTGGAATAGAGAAAGGAGAAGAAAAATACAGTGTGATTTAGCGGGGGGAAATGGAAATGAGCAATGCCTGAGGTTCAGTCCCAACTTTGCCACTAACTCTTTCCATGCCAGGGTCCCAAAGACAGATTTATGAAAAAGGCCTACTTCCAAATAAACTGAAAAGGTCAAATGGTGGATCTAGTATGAGATATTAGATATAAGGATGGGTTCCATTTGTTTAAAAAACTAACCTTACATTTGTACATCTTTTCTTTTATTTTTTTCTTCTCTCCAGTCTTTTATTTCTTCAATCTTCATATAATTTTTTAATTCTTTTGCCATTGTACTCCCATCTGTTTTACTCCAATATCTATCCAGCCCTTTTATGCTGTACACACACACATGCATACATTTGGTGTGGAGGGGGTCTCAGAGATGTGTAGACAGAGAGAACCTTTTTTCTTTGCCTTCTGCATATTGACAGCAAAATGTTTTTTAAAATGTTGATGCTGCAACCAGTCAGATTCAATAGACATTTCCTGCCACCGTCTCCCTGGTTATCTTCCATCACATTGGCTGCTCAGTCTTCCAAGGATTGGGTTGATCTATGAGGATGAAATTGGCAAAGAAGATTCCTTGGGATAACCTCATTGATGGTGGAGGACAAGAATATCAAAAGCTCAGTTGAATGGTCTCCTGGGGGAACAACATTTTCCCTTAGAGTCCTCTGAAAAGCCTATGGTTTCATTAACTGCCACGGGTGGACCATCAAAACAAGTCCTTCATCTAGAAGAGTTTTGCCTCATCCTCAAAGATCAGGAGAAAATGGCTGGTCAATTAAATATTTAATCGCCAAATGTCTAGCCTCCAGTCCCAACCCAAACAAAAAATGTGTGGCCAGCTATATGATTCCATCCTACCACTACCTGGGATAGTCACATAGTGATCATGATGGCTTAAAGATCCTGAGCTAACTTGGAAGACTCATATTCTATGTGACAATTAAAATCAAAGAGCACAATCAACCACAGCAATTCTAATGTCACAGCAGTGAGGAACTCAGTCAGCTTGCACAAGGATTTTTCAATACAGCATGGCAATCAGTACACTAAACTAGAAACATTTTAACCCCTTTTAACTAGCCCCATTTTAACCCTTGGGACTCACATATAACATGGACATACTCTATCGGATCTTACCTTGGTGCAGCAGATCTCCTGTACTTTCAGTTAGCCTTACCACTTTTTCATCAATCCTCCTTCAGCTCATAAGACACCAAATACACCTCTAGAGACCGCTCCACAAATTCTACTTTTGCTTAGACGTTTTGAAATTCACTCTGAAAAGAAAAACTGAATATGTCCCCCTTGAACATTTTCCTCTGCTGAGCTGTTGTAATGTAAGGATAGCCCTACTACTAGAAATTTAATCAGTAAGTTGAAAGTCACAATTCCATTGTTTAGGACTGGCAAATACCTAACAAGAATTATTTGACTGGTAACCCTTTTGACCAACTTGAATAGACTATTTTTCTGCTGTGGAATTAGTTTACTTTAGCAGTAGTAAAACAATACTGTTATTTCCATTGTGAAAGCAATCCCAGCACTGGTGTTTTATGTAAGTACACAGTCACGCATTACATACAGTATCTACTATATAGAGATCTGTTATCTCTATATGTACACACAGTAGAGTGGTCCCACCCATAGTCTGACAGCCTCTGTGGAGGATAAAAGTCTCAAGGAAGGAGAACATCAAAGTGGAGTGAAGGGAAACAATCCTCTCGTGGGGACCTCCCTCCAGATGATGTCATAGAATCATCTCACACTGAGGATATCTGTTTGGGGGAGGGAACCCCAGTCGCTAGGAAGAGAGAGATAATAGCAATGGGGGATTTGATCATTAGAAATATAGACATCTGGATTTATGATGACCAGGAGAACCGCATTGTGGATTGCCAGCTGGGTGCGAAAGTTGCAACTTTCTTGAGACATCTAGACAGATGTATGCGTAGTGCTGGGGAGGAGCCAGTGGTCATGGTACACGTAGGTACCAATGACATAGGGGAAGGTAGGAGAGAGCTCCTGGAGGCCAAATTTAGGCTGCTACATAAGAGATTGAAATGCAGGACCTCCATGGTAGCATTCTTTGAAATTCTTCCAGTTCCACACATAGGGACAATTAGATAGGCGGAACTGCATGATATCAATACATGGATAACATGATGGTATAGGGAAGACGGGTTAAGATTTATAGGAACTGGGAATTCTTTTGGAAAAGGAGGAGCCAATGCAGGAAGGATGGTCTCCACGTAAACCAAAGCAGAATCAGATTGCTGGTATGTGAAATTTAAAACGTTGTAGAGAAACTTTTAAACTAAGGGCTGACAGGTGCAGAGGAGCACATGGCTTGGACAGAAATATCCCTTAGGGGAGAATCTATTAATGGGGATTCTCTATATCCTAAGAAGGAAGAGATGATGGATGATGATTAAGTACAGGTAGGAACTGACGAGAAACAGTCAAATGAAAAAAAGTCCTATTCAATTATGTCACATAATGGCAGACAGCTAAAAAGCGACACATTTTATAAGGGCTCCTATTCAGAAACTAGAAGTCTAAATACTAAGACTGGTGAACTTGAAAGCCTGGTATTACATGAGGATATTGATATAATAGTCATCACAGAAACTTGGTGGAATGAAGATAATTAGTGGCACATGGTAATACCAGGGTAGAAACTGCATAGGAATGACTGCGTAGGTCGTGATGCTGGAGGAATAGCACTATATGTGAAAAGAGAACATAGAGTCAAGTATAGTAAAAATCTTAAATGAATCAAACTGTACCACAGGATCTCTATGGATAGAAATTCCATGCTTGGAGAGTAAAAATAGAACAGTCAGGATAGAGTACTGACCACCTGACCAGGATGGTGATGGTGATTGAGAAATGCTCTGGGAGATTAGAGAGGCTACAACAACAGGAAATTCAGTAATAATGCGGGATTTCAGCTATCCCCATATTGACTGGGTACGAGTCACCTCAGGATGTGATGCAGAAATAAAGATTCTAGACAACATTAATGACTGCTTCTTCAATGCAGTACTGAAACCCACAAGGGGAAAGGAAATTCTTGATTTAGTCCTAAGTGGAGCACAGGATTTTGACCAAGAGGTGAATATAACTGAACTGCTCAGTAATAGTGACCATAATGTAATTAAATTTAGCATCCTTGTGTAGGGGAAAACACCAAAGAAGCCCACCACAGTAGCATTTAACTTTAGAAAAGGGAACTACAGAAAAATGAGGAAGCTAGTTAAATGGAAATGAAAAGCTATAGTCCCAAAAGTGAAATGCCTGCAAGCTGTATGGAAAAACACCATAATACAGGCTCATACTAAATGTATATGCCAAATTAAAAACCATAGAAAGAGGATCAAAAAAGTGCCACCATGATTAAACAACAAGGTAAAAAGTGATTAGAGGCAAAAAAGCATCCTTTAAAAATTGGAAGTTATATCCTACTGAGGAAAACAGAAAGGAGCAATAAACTCTGGCAAGTCAAGTGTAAAATTGGGCAGGCCAAAAAAGAATTTGAAGAGCAATTAGCCAAAGACTTAAAAAATAACAGCAAAAAAAAATTAAGTACATTAGAAGCAAGATGCCCGCTAACCCACTGGATGATCGAGGTGCTAAAAGAGTACTCAGTGAAAAAGCCATTGCGGAGAAATTAAATTAATTCTTTGATTCAGTCTGTACTGCAGAAGATGTGAGGGAGATTCCCACACCTGACCCATTCTTTTTAGGTGACAAATCTGAGGAACTGTCCCAGATTGAGGTGTCAGTAGAGGAGGTTTTGGAACAATTTGATAAATTAAATAGTAATAATTCACCCAAGAGTTCTGAAGGAACTCAAATATGAAATTGCAGAACTACCAACTATATAACCTATCATTTGAATCAGCTTCTTTGCCAGATGACTGGAGAATAGCTAACATGACATCAGTTTTTAAAAAAGGCTCCATAGATGATCCAGGCATTAGAGACAGGTAAGCCTAACTTCAGTACCAGGTAAATTGGTTAAAACTAAAGAACAGAATTATCAGACACATAGATGAATATGCTTTGTTGGGGAAGAGTCAACACAGCTTTTGTAAAAGGAACTCATGCCTCACCAATCTATTAAAATTCTTTGAGGGGGAATCAAAAAACATGTGGACAAGGCTGATCCAGTAGATATAGTGTACTTTGCCCTTCAGAAAGCCTTTGATAAGGTCCCTTGCTAAAGGCTCTTAACTAAAGTAAGCAGTCATGGGATAAGAGAGAATGTCCTCTCATGGATCAGTAACTGGTTAAAAGACAGAAAACAAAGTGTGGAAATAAATGGTCAGTTTTCAGAATGGAAAGAGGTAAATAGGGGTGCCTCTTAGTGGTTTGTACTGGGACCAGTGTTGTTCAGCATATTCATAAATGATTTGGAACAAGCGGTAAACAGTGAGGGGGTTACAATTTGCTGATGATACAAAATTACTCAAGATAGTTTAGTCCAAAGCAAACTCTGAAGAGTTACAAAGGGATCTCACAAAACTGGGCAACAAAATGACAGATGAAATTCAATATTGATCAATGCAAAGTAATTCACATTGGAAACATAATCCTAATTATACATACAAAATGATGGGGTCTAAATTAGCTGTTACCACTCAAGAAAAAGATCTTGAAGTTATTGTGCACAGTTCTCTGAAAACATCTGCTCAATGTGCAGCAGCCATCAAAAAAGATAACAGAACATTAGGTGCCATTAGGAAAGGGATAGATAATAAGACAGAAAAGATCATAATGTCTCTATATAAATCCATGGACTGCCTTCACCTTCAATACTGAGTTCAGTTCTCATCACCCCATCTCAAAAGAGATGTATTAGAATTGAAAAGGTACAGAGAAAGGCAACAAAAACTGATTTGGGGTATGGAACAGTTTCTGTGTGAGGAGAGATTTAAAAGACTGGGACTTTTCAGCTTAGAAAAGAGATGACTAAAGGGGGATATGATAGAGGTCTATAAAATCTTGACTGGTGTGGAGATAGTGAATAAGGATGTGTAATTTGCTCCTTCACGTAACCCAAACACCAGGGATCACCCAATGAAATTAAGAGGCAGCAAGTTTAAAACAAACAAAAGGAAGTACTTCTTCATATAATGCTCATTCAACCTGTGGAACTCATTGCTAGGGGATGTTGGGAAGGCCAACACTATAACAGGGTTCAAAAAAGTACTAGATAAGTTAATGGTGGATAGGTCCATCAATGGCTATTAGCCAAGATGGTCAGGAATGCAATTGCATGCTCTGAGTGTCACTAGCCTCTCTTTGCCAGAAGCAGGGAGTAAATGACAGGGGATGGATCACTTGATGATTGCCTTTTCTGTTCATTCCCTCTGAAGCATCAGGCATTGGCTACTATCAGAAGAGAGGATACTGGGCTAGATGGACCATTGTTCTGACCCAGTATGGATGTTCTTATGTTCACTGATGGATTGCTTTCACAGTGGAAATAACAGTATTTTTAATGTATACAATTAGATATTGTATACATATTTTCTTATTTTTTCACACAGAAATTCTCCACTAAACTTAGTGGAAGCTATGAAAATGAACAAACCCTGTATGAATTACCAAGTAGAAAGCCAGATCACATTTGCCATATTACAAAGCATGAGAATTTTAATATTTTATTAGTACTAGTAGTCTTACATTTTATGATTTTATGTAGTACCTTTCATGCTAAAGGATTCCAAAGCCTTTTTCCAAACACACAAATAACTTTAATCACCACTGAAATGTAGTCCTGTCTGTTGTGGAACACAGGAGTCATTTACCAGCAAAGAGTGACTCTAATTGAAACTGCTTCTCAGAAATCAGGCCTGCCGCAGAGCTGATCTCCAGGCAGCCTCATTAGTACAGCTGGCCTGTAGCAGGCTGGCTGATTAGCCATACCACCTGGTTGTCTGGAGGGGCCAGCAGGCCAGCTCTTAAACCAGAAGCAGCAGGAGTTCACAATCTGCTCAGTGCTCAAGCCCACCACTTTGCCAGCTCCTGCTTTGCACCCTGTCTTTCTTCTGTCCTACTGCTGCCTTGAACCCCTTCTTGCCTGCTACCCTGCTCGCTCCAGTTCCTGCCCTCCGGCTTAATCCAGGACTCTGGCTTCTGACTGATGACCCCATCTTGACCGTCAGCTCTGGTATCCAGTTTCTGCCCTCCGGTTTGACCCTTGGCTTTGTCTCCAGACAGCTGACTCCAGCTCTGATTCTAGTCCTTGGTTCCAAATGCCTGTGCTGACCACTAGGCTGACACCTGCTCTGACCACTGGAATAAACTGCCTTTATCTGGTCGTCTGAAACCACTGGGGAAATTTAGGTAGGAGGAATGTAGTTGCATGAACTGGAATTTGACCAGGACTGGAGCTAACATTCTGACTCTTTCTAAAAGTATTTTTGGATCTTTAATGACCATTAACAGTGACGGCTTTTCTTTTATGTCTAAATTCTAACAAACTGACTAAGCATCACAAATCATGCACTTTGGAAATTGGTCCCAGTTCAAGACTTAAGCACATTCTATAATTTTAAGCAATGGCTTAAATCCAATTGTCTTAAATAGAAATTAAACATGCTTAATTGCTGTGCTGAATTGGCATTATTAATATCACTGACATTATTTATTTGTAAAGTGCTCTCATTGTGTAAGACACAAAAATATAGTTCCTGTCCCAAGGTGGGTTTACCTGACTTGTCTTTATGTACTTTAGTCACTTTATTAATACACTCAAATGTAGTATCTTTACTAAATTGACTCCGATCCATTTGCGTAGTTTCAAAGGAATTTACAAATTCAGATTCTATTTCTTCTGCAGCATGAAATGAATCTTGATGCTTATTGTCAATCTTATTTTAGTCTGGAAAATAAAATAAATGATCCCACCGCAATTCTAACTTCCCTTTTTTTCAAATGCAGTGACCTGTCAGAAATGCATCTCCTTCCCCTTGCCATAACTCCAAATGAAACATTTAAATTGGTGATCTCACAGGGAATACTTGATCCAAATAAAGCACCAAACTGCTGTGTTGTTCACGCTATGGTGTTCCTGCTGATAGTTATTTTTCTTTGTTTAATTTGAATGCAGACACAGATGCAGTGACAGAGCCTCATTGCTCCTAACTGAGGGAAAGCACTATTTTTCTTAACTGAGTTTAAAAAGATTTATCGTGTTAAACACCAATAAGAAGATATGCCACATTTGCAAAAAATAATCTGATAATTCATAACAGCATATAATTACTCTCTCAGTGGAAATCAATAGCATTTATTAAAACAAATTTGCTTACAACATATGTTGCTGATACTGTCCCTTCCTGTCAGAAAGTGGTCATTGAAACACTAGGGTGGGGGAAAGGGAACTTTTTATTCTAAAATATTCTGCCCTCTCTATGAAGCTTTTTGCACTGTACAATTGGCAAGGTGAATTATGAGAGTTTTGTGTTCCTCAGAGAATCAGGCAAGGGCCATTACTGGAGGCAGATTACCAAATCCAATGGACTACTTTGGTAGTCTAATCTGATATGGTCTGGTAAATCCTATGATTCTATAAGGAGCTTCCTGATAATAAGGTAATTGTATTTAATCTCTCATTTGTATTCATATTCACTAATGAGTCTTGTTTATAACAGCACTTCTGAGGACTCTCCAAAATGTCTGTTTTCCTAAGAACAATGTGGGGGGTGTAGCACAGTTGAAGTCTATCCTAAGCAAAATTAATAGCATCAAATTATACTAAACCATCTTTCCTAAAATGGGTTGATGGTAACACATCAGTCAATGGGGTTTAACATTTTGTAGATTTCTTGTGCTTCACTCTCCACACTGGCTTTGCATTGCAACTGTGGTAAGAAGTAAGTGCCTATTTAAAAGACTAAGTTTGTATCTATGCTTAGCGTCCCTCTTTCATCCTCTTCTGGGCCCTTGACTGAATCCCACTGCCCTCTTGAAAACAATCCCACTATGGCAATTTGAAAGTCAGATGCAAAATGTAACTTCTTATCTCCAAGGCCACCTGATCAGTTTCAATGTTTTCTTTAGCTGTGCTCACCATAGAACAAACCTAATGTGCCTTTTGTGTGTGGAGAAGGGCCAATACTGCATATATGATGTACAAGCGGAAGATGGAGAGTCCACACAGAGGCACAGTGCACCCTTGGGCAAGCCATGGGATAAATCTCTTCAGTGAGATGCCAGTTCATTGTGCGCCGCGGATTGTGGGCATTCCAGGAGCATGCTATAACCTGGATTAACATAGCCACAAATGTACAGGTGCAGTAAGTCATGTGTGGTGTTCCCCCTGTAGCCAGCACTAGTGTCCAACAGTCTGCTTACAAACCTGGCTTGCACTTTGAAGATGGAGATTCTGTTCCCTGAGTCCCTTCTTGTTTCTGGGAGCAAAAACTCTTTTGATTCATGATTTAGTCATGTGCGCAGGGCTGAGCTGTTTGAAAGAGGATTATGGTGGGGTGTGTGTGCGTGTGTGTGTGTTAGTTATATAGTCCTACTCTGTGAAGTATGATGTGGAATAAAAATAAAGTGTTTATAACTCTCTCTCTAGGATGGGTACATTGCTCATTAGTGACGAGACGACATACTTTATAGAAAGTAGCAGTTGCCTGCTTTATACCTATATATTATGATCTGGTCACATAAGTGCACCGGGATTAATGGGTACAGTTTATTGGCTATGTTTAGATGAGTTTACATATTCATCTGTTGATTGGTTATGATGAAATTTGGGTTTCTTTTCCCTTTTATTCCCTATTTGAGATCTTTCCCTTTAAGTGATTGGGAGACAACCACTGGATAGAGGGTGAAGTGACCAGTGACATCTTAGTGGACATATCCAGATTGTTGCAGAATCAAGGGCAGCTAGTGAGAGCAATGCCACAAAAATAAGAATGATTTAATATATACTTTGAAAAAACATAAACACGTTGTTCCATTTTCTGGTTTTCCTCCTTTAGTACTGAAGTCCTTTGGCTTGACCACTGGTGCCTGGAATTTGTTTGTCTCACTGTTCTGCCCAGTAGTAAATAAAACAAGGTTCCTCACAAACTGCCTTTCTCTCACATATGTTGTTGACTCTTTGTAGCAGAGCTCTGATGGGTTTTAAAGCTGCCCTCTCACCTGGCCATAGAAGCCAGAGAAAAGAGCAGTAGCATTAATATTCTGAAGGGTTAATCAACTCCTCTTGATGAATTGGCAAAGTAACTTTCATTTTCTCTCTCTCTCATGTTAATAACAAACTTGGCATAATCACATAATAAAAATTTAAAATTGGTATGTGGAATGCAATTTTAAACTTAATTGATCAAAAGACAGGTTTATGAAGCTCCTGTTTTTAAAGCTGTTAACATGTTTAAATATTATTGCTTTTCTGCACATGCTTAATTACCATGCTCAGCAGTAAACAATGCAATATTGTTGCCATCATAATTAAAATGCTTTCAGCCCAAAGAATGACCACGCTTTCTAATGATAATTCTAATTTGTGATCGTTTGATTTCCCATAACGAGAGAAAACAATAGCACCATTTTCATCATGAGCTTTTTGAGAGCAAACCTTTTTAGGAATTAGAGTCAGAGGCTTGGGTGAGTTTATGAAAATCTAATGTGGTTGGGAGCTAATCTAATACCTAATTATGTGACAAGCAATTCTGTAGTAAAGGTATAATACATCCCCTGCAGCCTCAGAGATGGGACGTCTGGTTAAGCAGGGGAAATAGGGCTCTGAGCATCTTTAAGGGTCTCTCCCCTCCACATGGGAGCTTAGCTTCCTTGTGGGCTTGGAAGGGAGGAGGGTAGGGTGAGGAGATGGCAAGTGTGAAAAATCAGGACAGGGGGTGGGAGGTAATAGGCACGTCTCTATAAGAAAAAGCCCCAAATATCGGGACTGTTTCTTTAAAATCGGGACCTCTGGTCACTCTAGAGGAGGGTAGCCGAGAAGGTGAGGGCATCCTAGCAGATTGGCTGGTTTGAGGAGCACAGCAGAAGCCTACTGGTTCCTGCACACCCAAGGGAAAGGCACATAAGCCTTTTCCCTCTGGTCACAGAGCCATTACACACCCAGAACAGCTCCCAGCCTTGGGATTAGAGTAGAACTAGGTGTTTGTGCCATGCTATGGGCATCGTGTTAGTTGCCTTTTGAGGACTGGGAAGGTTAGGAGGTAAAGTTCAAACTGTCATAATTTGGCAGGTATCCAGCATGGTTATTTGGGGGGGGGGGGTCATGTTCCCCAATAAACTGGAAGTGGAATTAGGGGAAGGCATCTGTAAAGAAGCTGGGGGGTGGGGTTGGGGTTCCTAACAACTGGTACAGCAAGGAGATAACCTCTTTTTCCCCAGCCCCTTAACCATCCCATGAGGGGAGGGTGATGAAGTCTCAGCGATCGGCTGAGACTGGATTTGGAGGCTGACAGCAGCCCTCCACCAGGTGGAACAGATTATGGAAGGAAGTGTGACCTGCCCTGGCTGAGCTAGTGTTGGATAACTCCCAGATTAATTCAATTAAGAAAATTATGGCCTCGTTAAACCACATTCCTTGTGTCTTGTCTTGTCTTCATGTGTGTGGGGGACAATATATTGCACAATAATACTTAACACTGTTCAGATTTGTTTGCATGATGGAAAGAAATGAAAGGGGAAATCAACAGATTTACCAAAGGAGTGGGGAAATTCCTTTACTCTGATGCAATACTAACATATGGGACATTGTCAGTCTCTTTCTGTGCAGTTCATAAATTAAAGTATTTTAAGACATGCATGCTTTAGCTGTTTCGTTAGTAACCGTATGCTAGCATATTATTTATCGTGAAGCACTTTACAAACATCAGTGCAATTTATTTCCTCAACTTGGTTAATAGCTTGTTTCATTACTACTTTTTTTCTATTTATAAATTGATTGCAGATTGCTTGAAAATTAGAAGTTCTTTGTGGAATAATTTTTTGAAGGATAAATTTTCTTTTTCTAATTTGAGTCATTTATTGTGAATCTTCTAAATTCATCCCTGACCGGATGGCTGAACTCTTGGAATCAGGTTTAGAGAAAAATAATCAGATTTGAAGATAAAAATTCACTTTCCATGAACATGCAGTAATTCTGCTAATTCTTACATTGCTGATATCAAATAGCATTCAGAGAATGTGAGTATTCAGAAAGCTAGTCCAGGGACAAAGGCTGAACACAGCTGACATTATTTGCATGAATATTTGTATACATTTTCTGAGGTACAGTAGGGCTGACAATAAGCATTCCAAAACCAGAACATCAAAAATCGTGAGGTTTTTATTAAAAAAAAATATATATATATATATGGGGTTCTCTTTATTTGTCTTCTAGTTTTTGAGTCTTTACAGATCACATTTTCAATCTTTTCTCTGCAACTATAAGGGCTAGAAATGTACTTTCTTTTATTAATGAAAGCTGACATTGTTCTATAATCACAGCAGGGGCTGGGTTTTTAAATATTGTGCAATTTGGCAACACTGGATGTATTTGCTTAGCTCTGCTTAAACTGATACACTGAAAAATCAAGATATATAATATGTTTATCTATCTAATCCAAAAGTTCCAAAACCGTGCCCATGGACATGGGCGGTTGACCAAAGGCTGCCTGGTCACATGGTACTAGCTCTCCAGCTTTTTTCCACCTACTAAGTTGCATTAAAAAAGCTTAAAAAGCTCACTAATGCTTCCTAATTGAACTTTTTCATGCAGACAATTGCTTTTGTTGCCACAGCGAGGTTACATGATCAGGAATGGTAGGAAAGGTGGTTGGCACAATCACAAATGATATGGTCTACACAATTGTGAATAGGAAGGTGTCCATGAGCTTTGGTTTCTGTTAAGAGGGACTCTACAATGTGGAAAAATTTGAGGTGCCCTGATCTAATCTCTCTAAAATGAGAGGACAGGTAATTTCGCTTCGCTCTGGGAAGAACTTCTGCAGGAGTTTAACTGGAGAGCACTGCCTGACCATTTAGACAGAAACTGAAGAAAAATACTGTATCCGGTTGAAACTGTAGGGAGAAATAAGAGAGGTAGTGTCCTAAAATGAGGCATTTCACCAGGACATATGAGTTAAAACCCCCTCTCTTAAAAAATACGGTGGGAGCTTTGGGCTCATTAGATAGCACTTAAGCATGTGCTCTAGACCATCTTTTTTCAGGATGACATGTAAGCATGTGCTTAATTAACCTAAGCACGTACTGAGTCCACCTAACTCCATTGGGACTTAAGTGGTGTTCCAATTACAGATTTTTTTTCTGAATCAAGCATTGAGTCCTACAGTGAGCCAAAGCCTTGGTTTTACATCTCACCCAAAAGACAGCATCCACAGCAGCACAGTAAACTTGTGGCATCATGCTGAAGCATTAGTTCATCATAAACTGAGAGGGCATAATGCCACATAATGAATCATCAACCCCACTTCCCACAGCACCAAGTGTTTCTGTGGGGTACCCTGCTCAAGTCTTGAGCCAACCTCCCATGGCTTAGTAGCTTCTGGGCTGGGATAAGATCACAGCACCAGATAATATGGCCACAGAACTGTTTGATTCTGCTAGTGCAACACTGGTTTAGAGACATAAGAGTGCCAGTAATTTATGTATGCAATTGTAAGTCCTTTCCATGAGGAACTATGGGAATGGTTTGTTTTAACAACTTTAGCTTATTCTAGAACATATTGAAAATAGCATGGCTTTTATAGCATAAATTTAATTTTCAGCTGAGTTTTACAGTCAACTGAGTTGGAATAAATATATATTATTTAGACTTGCAAAGTAATAGCTACTCAGTACATTCAGTAATCCAGTACATTTAGTTTTATGGGCAAATTCTTTACCCTGCACCAAGCCTGAGCAGAAGGTTTATTCAGGGAAAGGAGTGAGGATCCTGAGCGGGTTAGAGAAAGGACAGAACCTTCCTCATCTTGCCAGTGAAGCTATTTGGTAGTGATTTACACAGTGTGGTGGGTGAGTTTGGTCAGTGAATATGCATACTCATGGATCTCCCAACCCTGCGCTTCCTAGCACTGCCTACAAAACCCCTCTTAGCAGTGTTGTGGAAGGAGCTTTGGAAGGGCAGGGCTGCAAGATGCACGGGTGATGTGCCTCCTTCACTGAATCCTGGTAACAATGCCTATCATGAAAGCTCACCAGTTTCAATGCATCCAGGATTCTCTGCTCTCATGCAGCGAGGAAGCAGGATTTGCACCAGTTATCAAATACCTCTGGCCTTGGCATATCCTAATAGCAATTATCTAGATCAAACATTTAACATAGTTAATGCTTTTGCCAGGTTTATGGGCTTCTTTTTTTTTCCTTTTGGGAATATGCCATATGTGTGCCATTTTTCCTGCATTGCTGACAATAGTGGTTTTCATTTCTGAATTTACAACAGTATGAGTAATAAATTCTGCTGAGGAGTCAAAACGTGTTCCAACAAAGCACTGAGAATGGCTACAACTTCAAACAGAGAAAATAAAATTTCAGATAGATTAAGCAACATTTGAAGCCCCATTAAAGGTTTCAGGGTAGTTCTGCAAGTGACACAAAACAGAAGTGGAAGACGTTGGGGTTACACAGGTGAAAGTAAGGGCAGAATTTCTGCTGTCACTAGTCCTGGTGTGGCGGAAAGAAGGTTGTTTAATTCTCAGAACCCAGTTTATAAACTGGCAGTTAGGGGGAAAATATCTTTGTCCTTTTGCTTGTAAGTATGTAAGCTGAGCATGTTTGATATGGACATCACGGAGAAAATCAACTCCACACTGCCATTTTGCAAAGTCACTTTTCAGAGTGGAACAGCTCTTTGAATCTTTTCTTGAACCCTAATTAAAATTGGACAAGACAAAATCATGTTTTAATTTGCCTTGTAGGATGCACCCCCTGCAGCACTTAAATGAGATATGTCTGACCCTAGGCAGTATAAAATAGCACAAATACATATTTTTAATGACAGTTTAATAACCAGTTTAACGTGTTCATGAGCCTTAAGTAAAGTCACATGGAAGCAAATTATTCACATGTAGGGTTCCAGTTGGTACAGCAAACATTTGAGGAGCATTAAACTGGACATGATTTTATTTCTTCATGAATAGTTTAAGTGGTGCAATCTCCATCCTTAGAGGTTTTTAAGGCCTGGCTTGACAAAGCCCTGGTTGGGATGATTTGAAGATGGTCCTGCTTTGAGAAGGGGGTTGGACTAGGTGACTTCCTCAGGTCTCTTCCAAGCCTAATAGTCTACGATTCTATGATCTAAGTAAATAATTTTACTCAGACAAGTTTTTTTGTTAAAATATCTGGTATAGTAGTTGGTATTCTCATCCAAAAATATGGAGCTCAGTTATGGTCTGGGGACACAGAGGTAAATCCCCTTGCCAAGAGTTCCCCTGGGGCAGGGACATCGTAGGGGAAATATTGGCAGGCCTACACTCTCTCTCCCATCCTTTTGCAGCCCACAGAAAATGAACAGACAGAAAGCTTTGCCCTCGCAAGTCCTGGGCTGTGCCTATGCCCTGATCAGGAGGCACAGCTCAGAATCTGGCCCATAGTTTACTAATTTTTTACATGGCCTTTTTGGAGAAAAGCAAGGATTTTTTCACCTTACATTTGTAATATGATTGCAGTTCTAACTGAAAAAAAAATCAAACAGGAACACCCCAGTACATTCTGCTCACGGATGTAATATATTACTGGAATGACTTGTCATATTTCATCATTTGATGCACATTGTTACTCATTAAAAAAGTTGTATCACTCTTTCAGATATTCATTTTGAAGGATTTGTACTGTACAAAGAGGATTTAAGCATCCTTTTGGGCAGCAGATTTATTCTTCTAGGAGATGCTAATTTAGTAGATTTTCTGGCTTTTATACATTTTTCCTCTCAGTTTGCCTTGGCTCGTAATCGTGAGCTCTGAGCAAAGTAACCACATGGGCAGTTTCCAAATTCTAGAAAGTGTACACTTAATGCAAATTATAAATTTCTCCTAAGTAGCTGCAGGAGCACCTCCTAATAAGGAATTTCTAATTAGTCTCGGAGGCATTATACTGTGAATAATAGGGGTGGGGTTTATATTTTCAGTGTTAGCTAATTTCTCTGAACAATGGGTACAAATCTGTCTTGTTACAATGCCAAGAAATAGACAAATTTAGATTCCATTTTGGGATACCTGTGAGCTTTAGTAAAAGTTGCATGAAGTGCTAGTATGGCAAGTAACTGGGGATTATAGTTACAGCGTATGACACATTGCATCACAAACACATAAGCTGCATAGTTGTGTGCATGTACATATGTATCTATCACAAAAATTCCCCCATTCTCATCCATTACATCCCTTTTCCTCATTAAAAAAACAACTCTATTGATGCTGTTCCCAGCATCAGTGCTTTGCCCACTGTGGAGGGGAGAGGGTAGAATGGACAGGAAGGCAGCACATGTAGCTGCAGTGTTTGCACATCACTGGAGCTGAAATCTCTGTGCTGAAATCTGAGCTCCATACTGAAGTACTCACCCACTGATTTCAGTGAGCTCAGGATTGGGTCTTCCTCCTCTTTTTCTAATCATGACTACATTGTACTGAGCTGTGTACAGCTGTGGGTTTAGATCCAGGCCTTTCCTTGATGTTGACAATGGAAATTGACATTTCACACAACACCAGGGATAGCCTGGCATTCATCATAGCATCAGAACTCATTATAAACCTGTCTCATAAGTCATTTCATGGATATATGGGGCCTGATCGTTTTCTAATTAAAATCAGTGGGAGTTTTTGCACTATCTGCAATGGGAGCATGATCAGGCCCTTTATGCTGTTTTAAAAAATCATGTTATTTATGAATATGAGTAAAATGAACACTGAACTCCTATCTCTGCCTGTCACCATTCATTATGTCTAGCATCCGCGCACTCTGCCAGGGCAGAGAGAAGAATAGCTAGTACAATAAGCGTTGTCATCTGCACTTAGATCTGTTGTATCTATCTGTGTCTCTAAGAGGTAGTGTTTCTATATAAAAGGCAATTCTACTCTGAAAAGTCATTATGTAAGAATGCCACTTTATAATCAGTGGTTGTGCTCTGTGTTTGTATTCAAAGACACCAGTTAACCTTCATGGCAGAACAGGTTCCTTTTATTACATTGTTGGCCCCGTAGCAACAATACAGCTATGAGAGAGTGAATCTGGTTCTTTTGTAGCTCATTCATCATCAGATTACTAACTAAACTCCAGTGTCATCGCCTTTTCTGACAGATGTGGGGCTGCTCCTTAATCATGTATGAATACTGTATATTGACCCAGTTATTGGGATGTTTACTATATAACTATAGTGGGTAAAATTAACAGGGCTGTTGGGAAACAATCAGGAGGGAGAAACAATAACTTGAGATAAGACATCCCTCAGTGATCCTTTGAGAGCCATTGGCCCTTTGGAGTCTGTCCTAACCTCCCATTGAGTCTATCAATGTGGTTTTGGCCAACAAAGCAAAAAATCCAGGAACTGAGCGAACAAAACAAATCAGGCTGGAAAAAAATGACTCCAGGGGAAGGAAGTTGTTGCTGAGAAGCTGTTCAGGCTGACATTCACAGACAGCAGTGGGGATGTCTGAGGAAGCTTGGCCTAACTGGATCACCATCAGAGATGTCAGGGCTTTAGATAAGGTAGACATGCATATAGAGTGTTTTGTTATTTAAAAATCCTTTTTCTCTTCCATTGCTTTGTTTCTGCTGTTAAGGTTAAACAATACTTATAGTTACTAGACAGCCTTCTGAAATGAATTTTGACACTGAGTCATTTCTTCCCAAAATGAAGAATCGCAAATGCCAAACCCAGATATGCCTGCTGGTGACATTGGGAAACAGTGGGAGGTGTGACCCCAGGCGTAGTCTGAGAGTGGGAGAACTGTGTGATTCCACCCCAGGAAAGGTAAAAGCACACACAGCCTGACACCTGAAGGGGTGCCCACAGAGATACGATGAAGTGGACAGCGGTGCAGCCAAACCTATAACAGTAACACCCACAGTCTTCAAGAATTCCCTTCATTACACCGGCGCAACTCCATTGACAAAAAAGTGGGTGCAACTGATATCAGCATTTAGCCAGCAGAATCATTATTGCTGGTGATGACGTTTGGGCCAGAAAGAACACAGCTTGGTTTTCTTTTCCCAGGCTGTGTTTGCAGGGGTGGCAGGTAGCGAAAATAACTATCTTTAATAAATAACTCATTCCATTTGATCTGAAAATCACTGAGATGTAATAAATGTGAAGCTCCCCAATGCCATTTTTGAAGGTCACTTTTTAGAATAGAATTGCAGTTTAAGGAAAACTCTGGAGTAATTTAAAAGCTGTTACATTTAATCACAAGGTAGAATAAATCACTAAAACATATAATTTTTTAAAGATTAGTTAACAATTAATAGTTAAACTTATTGAGAGCCTGATTACGTGGGCCCAGACCTCCTGCCTGCTTTTGATTTGAAATCAAAAGAAGTTGAGGTCTCAGCATATCCCCTTTCCGTAGGACTTATTGGTTTGGGTGCATGTTAATTAGCTCTAGATTAAGTTGTGATCAGTTTCTGATGGCCGTTTAGTGATCTGTGTGAAAGAATGGGGTGGTCTCAGTCCAGTTCCTAGTGGATAGTATCTGCAAGGTTGAAGGTCTCAATTCCCAAAATGATCATGATTTTGAGTATTTATTTTCTCTTACATGTAAACATGCTCAGGCTACATAGTGTTTGACCTGCCAGAGGAACTGTAAATGTGTTTCCACTTGGGGTTAAAATCATTGTGGGTTAGTGAAGGACACACTGCAGCTACCTGAACCGTACCTAATCTGGACAAATCACAAAGGAGTTACATATTTCAACAGTGTCAATCAAATAACCTTTGTAGTCTCTTGCGAAAGGTTAAAGTGAGACCCTTCAGGAATTAAAGTGTCTAAAGCGCTCAAATGGTCCTTTTGGAAGAAGAGCAGCCATTATTTCATTTTAAAAGCTTTACTGCTTTTCATGGAAATGTTATGTTTATTAACTCGGTGTTTTTGGATTTCTCTTTTTTGTTTTGTTTTGTTTTGTTTTTTCTTTTTTGCATAGCAGGGGACTAAAACTATTGCAGTGAGAGGTTACTGTATTTTTTTCAGTTTGAGAACCACTGGTGTATTGTATGGATTATTTTACTTATAAAGGCGACAGTAATCAAAATACAAACATAAATTAAAGTTAGTATCAGTAATAATACATATTTATATTGTGGTAACACTCAGAGGCCACAATCAGGATTGGGGTCCCTTTGCACTGTATGCAGTTCAAACACATAATACAGACCATCTGAATGTCTTGCAATCTGAGACAGAAAGAGACAAAGATTAGGGGATGTGGCTATAGAAAACAAGCAAATAAATATGATGAACTGGCAAAATTTAAACTACGTTGTTTCGTAACTCACACCCCAATCATGCAATCAGATTGGTGTATCCAGACCCTAACATTTAAATAGCACTCCACTGACTTCATTGGGTCTTCACATGGGCATAAGCGTCTGCCTGTGCTGATTGGATTGCAGGATGGGGGCCATATATTATATCATTTTTTAATTGTGCCATGATCAAAGTGATCAAATAGTTGACCTGATTTAAATAGATGCTGTAAACACAGAAATCACACATGGGACACATCTGCATGAACACTTAATTCACGATGAGCTAAGACGAAATGGCAGTAAATAAACGCGCAGGAGGGAACTTCCAGTGCACAGCAGCAGGGTCCATAGAGATTCTTAGTGTGCAGCAGGCTAGAATGGGGTAGATTCACAACCCAAATTCCTACGAACAAGGTGTTTGGTTAGAAAAGCCCTTAGCAAGGTCTGTGCCTCTGTTTCCAATAGCACCTGGATCATTGAAGTGACAATTTTTAAAATACAATTTATTTTTCCCCATTGACAGACTATTTATGTTTTTATTTCACTCCGTGTGGACAAAGAAAATAGACTGAAGAGTATCACTTTTGTTTATAGTCATTCCTGAGTCTGATTATTTCATAAACTAACAGTGCAATTCGCTTGGGCTCATAATACTGAATGAGACAGTTTTAAATAGACTTACTGAAATATTTAAAATATAATGTAAACAGTCAATTAAGATGCAGTTCTGTAAAAGAATAAATAAATCAGAAACTCATTCCTTCTTTCATATAATCTACATTTTGCATTTAAACCTGGTTCAGTGTCCCTTTAACTCCTTCCACCATCTCTGTTGATAAGATCATTACAGATATCTATTACTATTCTTTTATTTACAAATTTTTGTAGTAATATTTTTTTTGGGGGGTTAATAATAGAAATGTAAGGATAAGTGTTCTGGTTGGCCACCATAATCTCTTTAAACTGAGTATAAGAGAAAGTACCCTTTTTCATATAGTAAGATTACATTTTTACTACAGCGATGACATGACTTATTTACTCTTTGGTGAGAGAATCCACAGCTGAAATTCTACACAAAGAGGAGGCATATTTAAAAGCATGGATACGATTTTTGTCACGGTAAAATTATGCATAATTCACAGCACAGTCATAGTAAAAATAGATCATTTCATGGTGTGTTCCTGGCAACCCTGGTGGACCATGCTGCCACATATTAATGTTTTGTTAGTTTGATCTAGTCCCTTTTTTGCAGGACTAGCTCAAAGGGAGCCATCAAACTGTTAATGCCCAGCAGCTGATCAAAACGAACTCATGAACTATTAATGCACAGCAGCACGATCTATACAAATAGATATCTATTTATATAGATGGCTAAATTCAGGGTTCCGTGACAGTGGTGACCTTTCACAGTCAAGCTGAAGTAAATGGCAAAAGTCTCTGGTTCTGAAACAGGGGTGACATAATCATATCCTTAGTCATCAGACAGCCTAGCTCTGCTACAGACTTCCTATGTGAACATGCATAAATCTCTCAATTTATTAGTGTCACAGTTTCCCCACATGTGTAATGGAGATCATAATACTTCGCTACCTTGCAGGGAGAGCATTAGGGTTCATTTAAGTTTCTCATTAAGGGCTAGATTCTGTGCTATGTTCTCCGGAGGCTGTTCATTACTATTATAATTATTTTAATTATGTATGTATTTATTTTTGTATTACTGTAGCACCTAGGACCCCAGTCAAGGACCAGAACCCTGTTATGCTAGGCTCTGTACATGGACAACAAAAAGACAGTCCCTGCCCCAAAGAGCTTACATTCTAAGTATAACGGATGGATCCAGATCGACATAAGAGTACAAGGAAACAGTGAGATACTATTGTCTAAATCCAAAAGGCAGACACAGGGCAGGGAGAAATATTGGCTTTAAGCAAACTTTGCTCCTGCATTGGGGGAATTCTTCCAGGAGCTGTTGCAGCTCCTTCACACTGCCAGTATAGTGTACAGAGGATACAACAGAGCCTAGAATGCAGCCATAAGTTTCTATCGAAATGCAAAGTACTATTACTTCTTATAAATAATGTCTTCTGTTGCTGCAGTCGCTAGTTACTCTTTGGCTTGCAGTTCCCCAATCTGTAGCTAGATATCATGCTGGGATAATAACTGAAGTCAGGCACCACTGTAGTGTAAATATAAATATGACCCAGAGGAAAGAATTTCTGTTCTCTTTGAAAGGACTCAACATTGGAAGAACTAAAAGCAGGTAATATACCATACATAATCTGATAGCATGAAGATACCTTACTTTTGGTTACAGGCAAATTAAATAAACAGGCTTGAAAAGAGATCAATCCCATATCGCATAAATTTCCCTCTCCCATGTGAAACTGCTCATATTAATGATTACCGGCATAATGCTTTTCAGGAATAGTAGCAAACGTAATCTTTGGATAGTTAGGATGGAGTATTATCTACAAATTTGACTAATATGTCTCCAGACAATTCCGAATATCACTTTCTAAGCAGCATCTTATATACTACAAAATCTATTTATGTTTGACACTTTACTTTTTTGGCAGTTTGACAGGCTGCATTGTCCGGTATTCTGACATGTTGCACTACAATTGCGTGACACAGTGGAACACTGAAAATTAGATGTTGGAGTGAAGTTTTTTGCAACTTAAAAGCACAAGGCATACAAGTAGTTGCTAATTAGCCAAATTACATGGATGTGCTAATTAGCACCTCTCTAATTCTTTATTAGTCAATGAATACATATGTGCTTCAACTAATGTGCACGATTCTTGTGAGAGAGAAACACTGGGCCCTATTCTGCAACTCTATCCACAGGTAGGGTCTCAATGAGGATAAGTGCACAAGAGTTATAGAATCAGACCCATTGCCTTCAATTTATTTACATGTTTTTGTAAATGCGTTTATTAAAAGGAGACGTATCAATAAAAGTACAGTATTCACAATGAAGAAGTGGAGTCACTGTGTGCTTTTGCAAACGATCATGCAGGCATCTTCTCATGAATGACTTCAAAGGAAATTGCGTCCAGCTCATTGAATCTCCAGGTGCTTCCGCTAAGCCCAGTGAGGTTTAATCAGTCACAAATCCAGTGTGCTTTCTAAGCAGTCTGTATGTTAAAGAGTTCAGTGGCCCCAGCCTTATCGTGTCCAGAATCAAGCTCTCTTGGGACTCGACTGGTCATTGGTGCTAGCTGGCCACTTCTTGAACTACCCATCTTTATTATGTCTTGGACGGGGCAGTGTGCCCTTGTGTAGTTGCTTTTATAGAGGGAAAAACTTTGTGAGCCCTCTTTCTCCTTTAGAGTACCTGCTCTGAGGAGTCATAATTTCACCCTAATTGTATTCTTTGACTTACTTGACCTATATTTTTCCTTCTCTTCTCCCCCCACCCCAGCCCTTCTCTCAAAGATTTATTACTCCATGGAAATAGATACCTTAAAAAAAAAACAAATTACCAAATGTAAACTGGTCTTATTAAGGGCAGAAAGATAAAGCAGTCAGTTTTCATTATGCATATGTTATGAGTAATTGCCTTTTTTATTGCAAATCTTTCAATTACATCCTGCAGATATTCACAGAGATACAGCTCATAACAAACTATCTTTCAACTCAAAATAAAAAAGTAGGCTGAAGCTATTGCCACCATATTAATTCAGACAATAAAGTAGTAATTACATGTCTTTAACTGCCTTCCTTTTAACTGTGTCTCACTCAAATTACTTTTCCCCTCTCTGTCATTTTTTGCTTCATTATAAATGTGTCAGTTTTGTCCACGTTCATTTTCAGAGCTCTGTTTTTCAAATAACAGACTTACAAATAGAAAGTTAGGATCCAAACTCCCTCAAACTTTGGGAAAGGGGAGAATTGAACTCTGAATATAGATTCAAACTTTACATATGTTTATAGTTGATTGACCCAAATTCTGATTGATCCCAAGCATCCCCCTACTACAGAGTGTTCAAAATCTGGATCCAGGCCTAAGTTTTGCAATTTGGAATCACTCTGCATGCAATGAGTAAACACATTTTCAGCTATAGAGTGTCCTTGATCCAATGAGCATCTCTTAAAAGTTCCCTAATCTCAATGATACCATTTATATCACTTATAAGGCTATTTGGCTTTCATGTGGTTCTTCTCTGCAACAGATTAGAGTCAGCACTAAGCCACAAAGCATTTGAGAAGTAGAATAGTATGCAGATGTTTAGACACTACATACGTTTCTGTAGCTAATAGCACCCTGTTCAGAAACAACTGAGCTGAAGCACTAATAGCTAACACGTATGTATGTTCTAACATTTTAACCATGGCAAATTTATCACACAACGTAAGGGTAAGGATAGGTTTTTTTTCACTACAAAATCTTCCAGTAAAAGTAATTTCTTTGGTTTCCAAAAGTTATTGAAAAGCTTTGTTTTTCCAAATACCACATGCCATGACTCCCCTGCCACTTATTGGTATAATTTACAAAATATATAGGGTCCTTAAATAGGTTTATTCTAAAAATATATGGAACATGGCAGTTTGACTTGCAGGCTAATGACTCCTCATAGAGTTGTGCAGTGTGGAACTACATGGATATTCTGTGTCCTATATGTGCAAGGAAACCCAAATGAAAATAATTATAGATTACACACTCCAAGAGTTATAGAGAAAAAAGTGATATTCTTCACTTGTGTTATTCTTGCCCATCTCTCACAGCTATGGGAATCCACCAACATTAAGAAAAATGGAAATTACTAATTTATCCTGTAACATCTTCCTCGGACACTGGCTCGGTATATAGAGCGAAGGGATCGCCAAGTCAGTCCCTGGGTTTTCCCTGGTGCTTTCCCTTCCAAGTGTTAACTAGGTTTAACCCTGCATAGTTTATGAGAGCTGGTGAAATCATAGCCCAAGTTGATATAGTTCTGGGATGCACACTATCTAAAAATCTACCCCATCCCTTTTGTTATCATCTGTAGCCAAATCAGAACAGGAAAAGAAAGAGACCAGTCAAGGAGCATCTGACAGCAATTAACACAGAATTCTGCAGCAAGATGGTTTCGTAGCACAGTGTGGGAGAGCTGCATCAAGAAGAGTCCATTTATATTGCTGATCTTTACACTGACATTTGCTTCTCTTTAGCATCAATTGCTGGTAGCATGTGATGGAGAAATGGCCCTAATTTGGATCTCCTCACAGTTAGAATCAGGGGGTTTTCCCCAGTTCCCTGCCCCCTAAATTAAAAGAGAACATACAGTTCTGATGCAAAAAGTGTTTAAACACTGCCATTGCTGTTGGTGTCTTGAATGGTGATTCACTAAATATACTTCTAGAATAGCTATAGGTAAAATAGGAAAATGGTGTTTGTGCTCAGTATGTTGTAGATAATGTTCAAGGATCATAATTCTAATAAAAATACCGCCCCTGAAATGTTGTCAGAGATTTACTTAACATGGTCTACCATGAACATTTACTTGTTGCTGATTTTCACCTAAGGCGGACATCAGGGACCTTTGTAACTTTGACCGTTCAGTGTGTTGGAAAAAGTTATGAGTGTTTCCGTTCCATTCTGTGCTAATTCTACGCTTTCCCTTCATTCTCTGTTCATTTAGGATTTTGTGCCATAATTAAACTACCAGTTGCTCTGCAATTTTTACAAGGAAATTTATGTTAATGAATACCCTAATTCTAAGTATCTTGCACTTATGGGGCTTGTATCATAATTTCTATTTTAGCATGCAATATATGCTACATAAAGAAAATCTTAGGTCTTTTAAGATTACAAATGCTAGAAATTGAAGTCTTCTCAGATCATCAAGTCCATTCTTGCAGTTGCCGTATACATAGAATATTTCAGGTGTTTAAACTGATACTATGCCTGCTCTTAGTCAAATGTTCTGGGCATATGGTCAATCCAGACACAGTTAACCATAACTGAATATGTTGCCTGTTTTGGTTCTTTGTTCCATCATCTATTTTCATTTAACAACACTGATCTATATTTGCGACTAGTGGCTCAGATGCTTCAGTGATCTGAATCCTTTCATTGTCACATTGTGCTACAGCTAGTCATTTTTCTTCTGCCATCAAATTTAGGAACAATACAGAATCATGGAATTTTTTTAGTGTGTTCTGCAAAAAAACCCCAATTTTATGTTTTTCAAAAACCATGAAACCTTTTGCCTTGTTCAGACCAAAATAAACCTTCTAGGGGTTTGGCTTTCCAAAAACGTATGCAACACTCGTCTGTGTGTACATTGAGTAGTCCCACTGACAGTGCCTAAAGGTAACTATTTGCATACATTTTTTTAGGAATTGGGGCCTACATGTAAATTTTTGCTAAGCATGATTTTTAGGCCTAATTTAACCATAGAAGATCCATCCTATTGTCCCTGGAATATCTACAATTGGCTTCTTACAATCCATGCTTTTTAGATTATCTGCTTATTTCCAGCCAGATTTTATCCTCTGCAATAAAAAACCTACAAGAAAATATATATGTAACTATGTAAGAAAGAATGGCCTAATGATATTGGAACTGGAGACTGAGAATCAGAACCCATCTTCCTAATTCTGCTACTAATTTGCTGTCTAAACTTGGGGAAATCACTTGCACTCTCTGTTTTTCAGTTTATCTTCAAACTGGAAATAATAGCTACTGTAGTTCCCAGCACTATTTTGAGCCTTACTTAAAGGTCAGAAACAACTAAGAAATCATTTCCATCTGAAACAGCACCTGTTACAGTTACAAGTCACACTTAAAGTTAATATAACTGAAAAAATTAGTGGAGAAAAATATTCCTAATTTTTTGTTTGTTTGTTTGTTTTTTGTATAGATGATTTAGGTGAAATACAAACCTTTGAAGATAGCCAACACAAGGGGTATGGACCAGCGTAAAACACCCAGTCATGCAAACATGCATGTATTTAATGCATGTGAGTAGTTCCATTAACTTATTGGTGAACTCTTATGCGCACTTGTGTGCAGGATCAGAGCCTTACACCCTAATACCACAACCATATATGTGCTTAGCTTTGTTTATGAAAAAGGAGGAGCCTATACAGGAAGGACGGGCTCCACCTAAACCAAACCAAAACCAGATTTCTGGCACGTAAAATTGAAAAGGTCACAGAGGAGTTTCTAAACTAAGGGTTGGCGGAAAGCCAAGGGTTGTGGATAAGCAAAAGATTCAGACAGGGACATCCCATAAAGGAGGATCTATTAATGGGAATTCTCTATATCATAGCAAAAAGGAGAGGATAGAAGTTGAAAAAGTACAGGTATGAATTAAAGAGAAACAGTCAATGAAAAAAGAGTCCCATTCAATTATATCATTTGAAGGCAGACAATTAAAAAGTGATATATTTTACAAGTGCTTGTATGCAAATGTTAGACGTTTAAACACTAAGGTGCTTGGTGTTAAATGAGGATATAGATACAATAGGCATCACAGGAATTTGGTGGAATGATGACAATCAATGGGACTCTGTAATACTAGGGTATAAAATATTTAAGAATGATAGAATAGGTCGTGCAGATGTGGGAATGGCGCTACATGTGAAAGAGAGCATAGTAAAAATCTTAAATAAATCAAACTGTACTGTAGATATTCCATGCTTGATGATAATAGTATAGCAGCAGGAATATACTATTGACAACTTGCCCAATATGGTGATGGTGATTGTGAAATGCTCCAGGAAATTAGAGAGGCTATAAAAATAGAAAACTCAATAATAATTGGGGATTTCAGGATTTTCAGGAATAAATAGTCAGTTTTCACAATGGAGAAAGGTTAATAGTGATCTCCGTCAGGGATCTGTACTGGGACCAGTGCTGTTCAAAATATTCATAAATGATCTGGAAAATATTGGTCATCTGGTAAACAGTGAGATGGCAAAGTTTGCAAATGATACAAAATTACTCAAGATAGTTAAGTCCAAAGCAGTGTGAAGTATTCCAAAGGGATCTCCCAAAACTGAATGACCAGGGCAATAAAATGGCAGATGAAATTCAAATTTGATAAATGCAAAGTAATGCACATTGGAAAACATAATCCCAGCTGTTCATATAAAACGATGGGCTCTAAATTACCTGTTACCACTCAAGAAACAGATCTTGGAGACTTTGTGGATAGTTCTCAGAAAACATCCACTAAAACAAGCAACAAAACATTAGGAACCATTAGGAAAAGGATAGATTATACAACAGAAAATATCATAATGCTGCTATATAAATCCATGATACACCTGCACCTGGAATACTGCATGCAGTTCTGGTCACCCCATCTCATAACTGATATATGGAAAATGAAGAGAAGGGCAACTAAATGATTATGGGTCTGGAACAACTTTCATATGAGGAGAGAACTGGGACTATTCATCTTGGAAAAGAGATGACTAGGGGGATATGATAGAGGTCTATAAAATTATGAATGGTGTGGGAAAAGTGAATAAGGAAGTATTGTTTATCTCTTCACATAACACAAGAATCTGGGGTCACCCAATGAAATTAGTAGGATGCAGGTTTAAAACAAACAAGAACTTCTTCACACAACACACAGTCAGCATATGGAACTCATTGGTGAGGTATATTGTGAAAGCAAAAACTATAACTAGATTCAAAAAAGAATTTAGATAAGTCCATCAATGACTATTAGCCAAAATGATCAGGGATGCACCAACATGCTCTGTGTCCCCCTAGCCTCTGACTGCCAGATGCTGGGACTGGATGCCGGGGGATGGATCACTTGTTGATTGGCCTGTTCAGTTCATTCCCCCTGAAGCATTTGGCATTGGCCAGTGTCAGTACTGGGCTAGATGTACCATGGGTCTGACTCAGTATGGCAATTTTTCTGTTCTTAATACCATTGACTTCAGTTGGATTGCTCATGTGAGTAAAATCATGCGTATGTGTTTTTGCAGTATTGAAGCCTTGTGCCCTGAGTTAGCAGAGCACTTATGCATGTGCTTACCTTTAAGCTTAAATCCCATTACTTCAAGTTAAGTTTGTGCTTAAGTGATTTGCTGAATCAAGGTTATATTCAGTTTCTCCCTGGCTGAAAGGTTCCAGTATATAGAAACAGCAGAAAACCTTTTATAAGCAAAAGTTTTAGAGGAATTTTTCAAAATTATAATTCAGGACCTACTGTTTAAAAACAAACTGCCAGAAATTGTAATTTTGAAATTACTCGGTTTGTCAAAAATTAAGCTTACGGTCCCTTTATTTATTGTTTGTAACATTGTGGACATTGAAAGAAAGACACTATAAATCCAAATTATTATTATTTTATCATTATTGGTCTTTGGGTTTATAGGGCTTGACAAGAGACAAAGCAAACCCTGTTTCTTTGTAGCTCCTCAATCAAAGATACACAAAAGGTTAAAAAATCCTGACTTTTTCGGTTATAATTTCACGTTCACTCAGATAATAAACAAGGGACTTGTGTGGGCCTCCAAAGTTGACTCAGAGGATCCCTTTAAAACTAGATTCCTTTTATTGGTTTGTGAGCCTCTAGCTGTAGTTGCCCTGAACTCTCTCTTCATATCAGCAGGGGAAAAATATTGGATAAAAGCCAAGGAAAACAAAATTTTGGTTTGTTTCAGAAGATTTATAGAAGTCTAAATGCCTTGGAAATCAGTTTGATTATCAATGATAAACACAAGTCCTATGGGTGAAAATTAACACAGAGACAGGCTGACTATAGAGAAAGCAGAGAGAATTTTAGTGACCACCTGGGAATCTGGAGATTTTTTTATATTAAGACCAAAAGATCTTTATCTTCTGTGGCTTGGGGCTGTCCATGGACGCAAAAAGGAGGGAATTCCTGGCTGGTGAAAAAGGCATTCAAAGATCATCAAAGCATAAACTTAGCAATTTGTATCTTATGAAGCATAAGATACAATTCTTCTAGAATATTAAATCAGTAGAAATATTACTGAATACAGTTGTAGCAAAGGTTGAAAAAGAGAGAACTCATGATTATGTAATAAAACAATGATTTTTCCCCATTATTCTGTATTTAGAGAACTTATGTTCGTACAGTGAGAAATCTCCCCTTCCCCAAAAAAGAACGGATACTTCCTTAAGGAATTTAATATTACCACTGCTTTGATTATGAGTCTGCCACTTCTTATAAATACCTGTTCCTAACATTGCCATACAAATTCATTTCTGGCTGAAAATTGGAATACAAGGCTACTTCCAACTTAATGTATTATCGTCATAATACCCCAAAACATTACCTCATTTCTTGAATAAATAATCCATTTATCATTATAATTCTTAAATATTTGTCATAATTGTGTAATAATTATAATTCATTTATACAATACTACATATAAACATGGTAAATCACAAAATGTAGAGTTAGATACCTTCCCTTCTCTGAAATACTTACCTCCCAAGAAAGATAAGAAAGACAAGATGCAGGAACTGATCACCTGTAAGAAAGGGTTGGCAGGGTTTGTTGAGATGAACAGGGTAGGAACTCCTTCTGAAAAGAATTGGTTTGAAGTAGACATTTGAAGGAGAGAAAAGGTGGTTGATTGGTGTCCAAGAAGTAGGTGAATATTCAGAGTGTAGGAGTAACATCAGTGTTGTGAGCCAGGTAGAAGAGAGGACTGCAAGGAGTGTGGGAAAGGGGAAATTACAGCAGAAATGTGTCAGGATTATATACGCCCTGAATCATGAAGACAAGGAGCTAGAACTGGAGGCAAGGGTGGGTATTCCAGGGGACGGGGCTAGGGAGGATGTGTATTGTTTCCCTTCCACCCCACAGAGATTTCCAAGAAAAGACAAACAGTTTAGAATTGGTAGCACACTTCTAATGGAGAGTAAACCCAGGATTATACCAGCTGTAGAGGCACAGGACCATCTCATTGATGGCCCCAGTCTCCCTCAGATTCCCTAGGATCCACATGATTTCTTGTGGATCCACTGGGTTTCAAAAAGAGCCTCGTCAGGGGTGGGGACATCTCCTTTCCCCCAATGGAGTTATATGTGGGCATCTCCCCAAGGAGAGTTCTCAAAAAAAATTCCTTCCCATCGGAGTAACCTCTTGTGGATTTTATCCCAGGAATAGGCAGTTCGGTCCCTGGTGAACAGTACATTAAAAGACATTCTTGTCATGCATTTTTGTTTACTTTTTTAAAAAATTATCTTTGTAAAACAAAGGAAACATATCTTAGCCACATGGTCTAAACATCAGCACTCTGCCATCTGTATAACAACTCATCAGCACTATTAAATCCAAAGGATGGAGACTTTCTAATGTGAGAAAAATTAATGAAGTGAAAGATTTCTTTCTTTTAATTGAGATCAGGAGTGTAGCAAAGGTGAAAATAGGTAAAGATTCCTGCAAGTCAAAGTGTCACAATTTGACATTTCACTGTGACATTAATGAAGTATGGTACAGCAGCAAGAAGTAGGCTGTCATCAGAAATTCCTCAGGGCAAAAGAGGTCTACCTTGCCTAACCTGTTCTGAGTCATAAACAGTACAATATTTCTCTGCTGTGTAAATTGGCTGAGAACGTGCCTTTGTATGTCATGTTTGTCGCCCTACCTTCAAATGTCAACAATGCACACTGGATAACATTAAGGTCATTTGGGATGAAGAGTGATTATGAATGAAAAATGTTGAATGAACCTAAAGTTTATTCCAGAAAATACGGGCCTGTGTGTGGGAAGGATGGATTGGAATTTTCCTGTCCCATTTGCACTGTGAATAATTTTGCCCTACGTGGATATTTATTCCCTCAAAATGTGGCTTCCTTTCAATTCACTTGTGAAAGCTGTAAACCATCTATCTAGGTTTCTTCTTCTGCCATAACATTATAATGTAATGAGTTTGCTTGCTAATTAACTGAATCAGGCATTTAATCATATGATTGATTTTTCTTTATGCTCACAAGACAGTAAATGCGTGTTGATTTTGCTCATAATAACTAATGTTCAGAGGGACTGCTCTTCTCCCATTCCAAATGGCTAGAAAACACAGGATACAGGTGGTAGGTACAATTAGTGTACTAATCCAAAGTGCAGTCTGTCCTAATTGTGATCACTTTGAGTAGTTGGGTATTATTAATGGTAATATGTTTCTGTTGGACATCACCTAATGCTTGCTGTCTATGTGCTGAATAGATATGGAAAGTTGTTCCAGGTAGCCAAGACATTTCTTTGGCTTTGATGGATTGAAAAGATTGCACTGAGGAATGTTAATCATAAAATCAAACTCTCTTCAGTTACATACCCAGCTTGTAAAGTGTTGATTGTATAGTTATTAGGAAGTCTATTCGAGGGAATGGACAACTCTAAGGCCAATATTTTCCAAAAATTAGGGGCCTAAAGCAATATTGTCAACCCCAAAAGTGTTCAAACATCATGAATCTGGCCCCCCATAATCATGAAATTGTCTTCAAATGATGAGATTATTTAAAAACAATAAATTTGGGTTCTTTTTATTCATCTTCTGGTTTGTGAAGCTTTATGATACATTTGGATTATGTTTTCAAGCAATTTACCACAATCATGAGAGCCAGAAATTTTCCTTTTTTAAATATATAAGCTGAGATTCTGACACAATAGCAAGACTCCTTGACTTTAAGAAAACCAGCAGCTACCATGAGACTTGCAATAAAATCAGAGGAGTCAGCAAACAGCCAGACTTCCAGCTCATATTTCAAAAATGTTGAGCAACTCCTTTTGACCAAACTGGCCACCTATTTAGGTGACTAAATATGGATTCTGGGTTATAAATATGAAGCCTAACTTCAGGCTTATATATTCAAGAATTTTGATCTTTGTCCCAATGGTTCACAAGTAACTGAACTAATGCAACATAGGGCTTTGGATTAGCTTAATTCTTTCTTTGTTTTAATAATTCAAAATGTATGTGTGAAGGAGGATTAAACTGGTGAAAATGAAACATTACTCCTTTAAAATTAGCCACAAATTCTCTAGGAAAAAAACCCAAAACCCTCCTGCTAGTACTAAAAACAGTGAAAACAAACACCAGCATTGAGATTCTATGCTGCGTCTCTTAGAGAAATGGCATGGAACTCACAGCCTGGGAGAGGGATGGGTATAGTGGTTTTACATCAACTTTGCACTGTTCTGATCTTGGCCTGATCCAGGGATTAAAGAAGTAATTTAGGTAGCTCTCTTGGAATCCTCCCCGATGGGAAATGTGGCTTTTAGGACATCTTTACAATGCTCTGACTCTTTTACCCAGTGTAAAGGAACCAGAGTAGGGGTGAAGATCTCTCCCCAGAAATCTTAATGATATCCTCTTATGCCACACTAAATAGTGTTTCTTCTCTTCTTTCTTCAGTGTATATTATACATATATACAGGCAAAGCTGAGGAAGGAAGTGCTTTTGAGACTCAGAAGCAGCAGTAAGAGGGGAAGGAGCCAAACTTTTCCATCTCCCAGCCTTATATACATCCAGGGCAAAAGAGAGAAATCTCCTAGCTAATGACCTGCCGAATTAGAACCATGAACAGCTTAATGTCGTCGAAAGGAGCAAGATTTGATGAGGATGATGCATTATTGTATTGTGAGGTTTTGTTTTAAAGATAGGGAAATTTATAAAACAAACACATACAAATGCAGTATGAAAGAAACAGCTGAATAATAGAATCCAATTTTAAGTTTATTTTGTTTTCTATAGGTTCCAAATATTAAACTAAAATTCTCCTGAACTCCCATAGTGTACAAATTATAGGTCTGTTGTTCTATCTTTGTAGTCTCCTGGTGACCTGTACAAGCCCCTTGAGCTTCAATCTTGTAGTCTTGTCAGAAGAAATTCTCTGTCAGATAAAGCTTTATATAATTTATTTGAGCATAGTGCTCTCTCGCTCACTCTCTCTCACGCACAGAGAGAGAGAGAATGGCGTTCTCCCATGTAGAGAGATGGTCTGCCTTGAGCAAGGGTCGATGATTTGTTGCTCTGCCCCAGAAAATGCCCAGGAAGCAGATTGTTACTGAGAGAGTCATGATCTGCTTTAAGGTCTCCCCTCTGCTTTCAGGGAAAACATACTGTTGGCAAACATCTGGTGTGTTAGCTAAGGCTCCATCCAGTCCCCACTCCCTCTGTATTTGACTTATGCCCTCTAGCCCTTATTTATTAAATGAATAACTTCACCATAACTTCATCCCTCTTGTTCCCCTATTATTAGTAATTGTTTCCACTGGGATTGAGCCTAGAGACCTCTAACAGGATACTCCATTGTGCAAGGCAGTGCACAAACATATGGTCCTTTTCCCAAAGATTTTACAATCTAAATTAAGACATGACAAGTGAGAGTGACTGGAAACAGAAGTGAAGGGAGAAAGGTACAGGATGACAAGGATAAGAATAATAATTTCTACAGTGACATAAGACAATTGTGACGGAAGTGGACAAACAAATGGTCGGGGTTGCTATCACTGACAGAGCAATGACCACAGAAGGCAACATAAGAGACGAGAGCAGGTAAGCAGGGAAGAGTAGAGTTGGAAGGGCCACAGATTAGTCACTTTGTATAGAACCATAGAAATGTAGGGCGGGAACAGATCTTGAGATATCGTCTAGTCCAGACCCCTGTGCTGAGGTAGGACCAAGTATACCTAGACCATCCCTGATAGGTGTTTTTCTAACCTGTTCTTAAAAACCTCCAGTGATATGGATTCTACAGCCTCCCTTTGAAGCCTATTCTAGTGTTCAACTATGCTTCTAGTTAGAAAGTTTTTACCTAATGTCTAACCTAAATGTCCGTTGCTGCAGATTAAGTCCATTACTTCATGTCCACTGAAGGAGAATAGTTGATCACCATAGTCTTTATACCAGCCCTTAACATATTGGAAGACTGTTATCAAGTGTCCTCTCAGTCTTCTTATCTCAAGACTAAACATGCCATATTTTTAACCTTTCCTTATAGGTTAGGTTTTCTAAAGCTTTTCTAATTTTTGTTTGCTCTTTTCTGGACTCTCTCCAATTTGTCCTCATCTTTTCTAAAGTATGGCACCCAGAACTGGACACAGTACTCCAGCTGAGGCCTCACCAGTTATCTCCTGTGTTTTAGATATGACACTTCTGTTAATACAACTAATACATGGTTATTAGTCTTTTTCTGCAGCTGCATCACATCGTTGGCTCATATTTAATTTGTGATCCACTATAACTCCCACATCCTTTTCAGCAGTACTACTGCCTAGCCAGCTATTCTCCATTTTGTATCTGTGCATTTGCTTTTTCATTCCTAGGTGCAGTACTTTGCACTTGTCTTTACTGAATTTCATCATGCTGATTTCAGACCAATTCTCCAGTTTGTCAAGGTCATTTTCAATTCTAATCCTCTCCTCCAAAGTGCTTGCAACCCCTTTCAGCTTGGTGTCATCTGCAAATTTGGAGCATACTCTCCACTCCATTATCCAAGTCTTAAATGAAATTATTGACTAGTATGGGACCCAGGACGGTATGGGATCCCACTAGAGACATCTCCCCCATCTGACAGCAAACCATTGATAACTACTTTTTGAGTACAGTATTTTAACTAGCTTTGCACCCACCTTATCGTCATTTTGTTTAGCCCCTATTACTCTTGTTTGCTTATGACAATGTTATGTGGGACTGTATAGTGTAAACCTGATTTGGTTTTTCAAGCACAGTATAGAGAAGCTAACCAGCTTCTCCACAACTGGCTGATGGAGTGGGATGAGGCCATGCTTAAGGCCCTGTGTAAGGTCTTGTCTACTCTACACAGTGTGTCAATAAAAGGCAGCTTTTGTCGACAAAACAGCACAGGTGTATATGCTGCAATGCATCTCCCGCTGATTTAGCTCTCCTGCTACAAAATAAAACCACCTCAGCGAACAGCATAGAACTTTTTGTGATGTAGTTAGAGTGACTCAGTGTCAGTGTAGACACTGTTCCTTATATCACTGTAACTGGCCTCCAGGAGCTATCCCACAATGTCCACCATGACTGCTCTGGTCACCATTTTGACCAGCTATACAGCCAGCTACACAGGCATATGCTCCTCCCCTTTCAAAGTCCCAGGGAGTTTTGGAATTGCTCTTCCGGTTTGCTTAGCTTGGAGAACTCACATGCCTACTGCCCAGCTGAGCACGCCAGCTCCCTGCTACAAACACACTCCTGCCTGGATTACAGGGGAGGGAGTGAATCTCCTAGGTCTGTGGGGAGAGGAGACTGTGAATCTGTGGCTGGGTCTGTGGAAGAAATCCTAGGGAAGCAAGAGGAGAGAATCACAAGGGCCTCCCTACGCTCCCCCCTTCCATATATCTTCCAGGGCCGCAGAAGTACTCAAGGCACTCCACTCCATGAGAGATCAAACACAGTGGCTGCCACACGTGTATAGGGCCCTATGAAATCCGCATTAAGGAGAATTCAGACGAAATCATGGAATCAAAACACTGATGCGGAATCCTGCTCTCCCTGGCACTAGGACCGCAATGGCAGGCAGGCAGGTAGGGTGGGTTGCACCACTGAGCTGCTCAAGCTGCTGGAGGAACGGGGAGCTTCTGATCTGCTGTGCTGCGTGGAGTCAGGGAGAGAGGTGAGGGCTTATGCTAGCCTGTCTCCCTCCCCCACAGTTGTCCCTGGTCTCCACTGAGCTGGTATGGAGGGACAGTGGCGATCCTGTCCGTGCACCAACTTCTGGCTCAGGATTGGTTGTTGCCGGCTGCTGTCTGAAAAAATGTTCAGGCTGGTGAGTGTTATGTTTAAAGAGACAGCGTGCCGACACACTCACACTCCCCCAACACACACTTCAGTGGACTTCTTGTGTTAGTGTTCAACAACGTCAGTTTGGTCATGTTACCGAGTGCGGCTTTAAAAAGTGATTTAAAATGTGTTACTTTTCAGGCACACGCAGCAACCGTTGCAAGGTTCATAGCACGATGCTCACAAACAATGCTGGGCTTAGTACACTACAGCAATACATGTTACTGTGGCTCAGTGTTAAAATGCTCTTTTGAGGTGTCCCTCAGCCGAATAGCCCCCCTTTGCTCTTCTCCTATAGAGCTGTGTTCATAAAGCACAGACAATTCCGAAGAGCTGTGCTGGATCTATGCTTTCTGACAGAGATGCGGTGCTTAGTTTGTAATGAAAGAGGTGCCAGGGCTCAAGCAATTAGGTGCTGGGGCTCAAGCAATTTTTTTTGTATTCATAACTGATGCAGCAAGCCCATAGGTACTGGGACTATAAACTGCCAAGCCTAGAGGTGCTGGCTCTCAGCCTTGGCAAGCCGTGGCACAAATCAAGCGCTGCAGAGATGGCTGGCTTGCAGGTTACCAGGGAATCTGAAAAGCGGCTGGCAATGCCCATGGAAGGATGGGATGGAAAAGCCTTCAACATGTGACACTGTATCTGCCCCATGAAGCATTGCAAACCCTCCCAAAGCACTCTGAGGCAAGTTGCACAGTGGGATAGCTACCCATGGTGCATTGCTCTGTCTCGATGCAAGAGCTGTTGTGGATGCGGTCCGCCAACACAAGGAGCATAGTGTGGACATCCAACCGCGGTTTAATTACAGAGGTGGCTGTACATCAACATAACTTATGTCGATTTAACTTTGTAGTGTAGACATGTAATGTAGCCTAAAATCACAGTTCTGTTGTTTTTTAAGAAAATTCTTCATTGTAAATGGCAAATTATCGAATTTTATTGATTTTTCACAGAATGAATTTAACCAGCAAACTTAGTCAATTTCAAAGATGGAAGACACCTTTTTTTTTTTTTTTTTAGCTTTTTTGGACAGGTCCCTTTTGTGGTTCGTTTCCCACCTAGGTGTTTATTGCACAGCAGTCTATTCTTCCACACACAAATGCACACAACACTGTTTTCTTCCATATAAGGTGTACAACCATCTATTCCTTGGTGTGTGGAGAAATACATTGCTGAGTGGAAGAACACCTCCTGCACACAGCAGTCAGTTTTACTATACAGACACGTGCTTAGCGGGCTATTCCGCTGCATGCACACACTACTCCATTCCTCTGCATGCACACAGAACAGTAAGATATGGTAATATTTAAAAGATCCCAGGTTGGGTTGATTTTTCACAATTTTCATCCCCTCAATGAAATTGTGATTTATGCAGGGCTCTAGCTATGCTGCAAAGAAGTAAGCAGAAGAGCACACAAAGGCTGGCAAACAGTACAGGGGAGGTTGTGTTCTGGGTTCAGCGACCCCAGACGGTAAAGAAAAATTCAGGACTATGCTTTTTTTTCAGTCAGACATCTGGTGGCTCCTCTCTGCCCCCCAACTTCGTAGAAACAAGGAACACTGCACAGCCCCATGGGATCTGACCATACTTTGGATCTGTAAGAGTTTCCTGGAACCAGCATTGCACTGTATATAAAATGTTTGAAACAAGCTCACCATAAATTATATACATAATCTGAAAATCTGTCTCAGCAATGCAATCAGTGTTAGCCATTCTTATGCTATTCAGTCAAAATGAGAAATAATTGATCTGAGAATCTAAACAATTTGTCCACTCTGCATTAGATACAAGGGGAAAACTCCTTTCTTGTTATTCAGTCTCTGTGTCAAATCTTGAGCCCTGCTGCCATCTGGTGGATTTTTTCAGAAATTAGAACAGATCAGCCTTATCCATGGCTTCAGAGCAGAGAAATGGTAATATTGCAAAGCCAGGGCTTTTGAGTCCTGAAATCATACACAAAGGTAGAAGTTCACGGACTATAAATTAAAATACTTTACCATCGTTGCAGATAAGCTGGGTTTATTTCCAGGGTGCACTTTGCTCACATTATAAGTCCTTTGAAAAATCTCTCTTGATTTGTTTTTCTCATTGACTCTCAGCACGTGAAGAGAAAAATTAAAAGAACATGTCAGTATCCCCTTTTTCACTTCTGAATATTGAATTGGGAGAGCCCAAAATGACTAAGACCATTTCTGGATCTCATCACAACAGTAAATTAATCTTGGGATGGGGGAATGTTGTAATAACATGACAAAATGTTGTAGAGCCTCTTTTTGCTCTAATTGAAGAGAATGAGTGTTGCAGCTGACTTTTGTGAGAGCAGGATCAAGCTTATGCCTGACCAGGAAAATGGGGCAAGGCCCCAATGATAGAGGGGGTTTGTTCAACAATACCACTAAATAAGTAGTTCCCAAATGTGATCTGGGGGCACTTTCTAGTGATTTCTAGAGAGCTGGCTGGTCATATGGTGCTAACTTCTCCTAGTTTCCATCTACATCACATTAAATGAAGCTTGAAATTCATTGAAAACTTTCCTAATATTTATTTCCCATCTAAATAATTGCATTGCTTGATATGGGGATGTTATGTAGTCACAAATGAAACGTGCCAGTCCATGGAGTTCTAGCTCTCTATTAACATGTGATCCAGAATATGAAAAAGGTTGGGAAGCCCTGCTATAAAAAGCACACAGCCTTTTTTAGCATTTGTCTTACTGTGTTTAGAAACAAGGTTGTTTGTTTGGCTGGGTTGCATTTAAAGCAAACTAGCTGGATCTGCTATTAAATATGGTTTGCAAAACAAGCCAGCCCTGATGTTTAGCACCTTGATGATCTCTGATGCCTTTTATTAAGTTTTAAATCAATGTTTAGTTTTATATCATCATGTATTACTCAACACCATCATTTAGCCAGTCAATTTCAGTCCTGTGATAAAACTGAGAAATGGGGGTGGAGTTGGTGCTCCTGGCTGTTTATATTGGGTAATACTATACATTAAAATTGGTTATCATGCAGTCACTATTTTGACTCATTTACAAATTAGAACTAGAGTGAAAGTTCACTCTCCTTCATGCTTTCCCGCCAGGGAATACAGACAGTAAAATCATGGATGTGAATTTGACCCAGTTGGAAATCTCTCATTTGTGGTGAAATTGCTTTGAATATTATGTGGCTCAAAGATGAGGTGCTTGCTGAAGACACAATCTTGCAAGGTGATAATCAACTCATGCAAGGTGGTCATCACCCATTCCCACTCAGAATAATGGGAGCTGACAATGCCTAGTGGCTTGCAGGATCAGGACCTAAATTAACCCTTCACAATTCCATAATCTTCTTCAAGGTTTAGGGCAGCTAAACATTTGCTCTGATAACATATTGGCAGTAACTTCTCCGAAGTCAGTTTCCTTTTACTTCTTACAGCCTTATTAGTTTGTCCTTTCACATTTCAGCCTAAAGGAGTGTCTCCATCCCTTTAAGACAGAACTTCTGTGTCTCTGGCTGATTAGTATTGTACCTGACACATCTCTACTAATGCCAACAACTATCCCCAACTCTTTAATAATTACAGCTCATTCCTGGCTGAGATCCAGCAGGAGGAGTCAGGTCACTTAGGCTTGGTCTACACTTATCTCAGCGATTGGGTGGCAGTTGACAGGAGTTACGCAAAGAACTTGCGTAATTCCCATCGACTTCTGTGCTTCTCTTCTGCGCGCCGTCTTCACTGCACTGTGCCAACGGGAACCGCATTCCCGTTGACGCAGTGCTACACCACTTGAGGGGGTGGTTTTAGTACGTCAACTTCTGGATCGACTGAACAGGTCTTCACTGATCACTCAGTCGATACAAATAAGTCGATCTGATGGCGGTGACTTTGCCGCCGTCATTGTAGACAGCCTGAGAGCCAAAGCCTAGTTGCCTGTAACGTGACACTGCAGCAGCCTTGGTGGTTAGAAGGATGAAGTGCAGGATAAACCTTATTGTGTCCCTGCAGCTTCCCTTGGTGCAGAGAATCCAAGGGGGATACAGACAGACATGGTAGAGCTATGAAGTGGGTATACATGAAACCACATTTGCTCAGTCTCTTCATTCTGTGTCTGTGCCCAAGGGATGCAGTGGAACAGTCAGCAACTTCGCAAGGTATGTAAATAGTGGTGTAAGTGTAAATGTTGGTGGAGAGAAATAAAAATAGAGAGAGCCTTGCTATTCCTTACCATTAAGATTTTAAAAAAATCTGAAGGAGGAAGAGGAGGGAAGCAGAAGCAGTAAGGGAGTGGTACGTCAACTGTCTAAAATCTTTTACAGTTTTGAGAACAGACACGTAGTAACAAGAACCACAACACTGTCCCTGCAAATCCTGCTGTTCACTATTGTTTTTTTCTCATTGACCCAGACCAGCCACTGCTGAGCTTATTTCTCTTTCTCTCCCATTCTCTTGCTGCCGGTCTCTATGGTAACTGACATGTACTGGTCAAGAGTGTCAAGTTCAGTAGTGTCCAGTGGAGGAAGATCGCACAGGCACTAGACCTTATAATAAAGAGGTCCCAACTCAGCAAGGTACTTAAGCATGTGAATAGTACTGTAGACTTCAGTGTGACTAGAAATATTCTTAAGAACCTTGTTGAATCAGGGCCGGTATGCTTACAGTCAGCCAAACAAAGGTTTTGGAAGGGTTCCTGATCTTTCCGTGACTAGCACACACTAGCAGAACAGGTAAAAGCAACTTTCTCCTTGTGTACCTTTTTTAACTGAGCTGATGGCCACTAGCAACAGTCAGATGTCCTGTATGCTGCCATTCAGGCCAAAAAATTAGGAGAACCCCTGAATTCATTGGGTGCGTGACATACGACTTTTCATGTTGCAATTTCAATAATTTTGATTTCCCATGAGACTAAAGTTCGTGTAAAACCAGGAAAAAGGGTAAATCTTTTTTGTTGAGAGGGAGGTCTGCTACAAGTAGTCAGTTGGACGACTCACAGTAGTAAAGTTAAGTGTTTGCAGGTATGGAGTTTTAATCCTTTAGCTCCAGTGGTAGAGGCTCATGCTTTTAATATAAAAGATCCAGGGTTCAGTCCTTCCTTTTAGCCTGCACAGGACTGGTTCCTCAGAGGGAAAAACTAGTTTTAAATCTTTGTCTGCACAAAGATTTTATAGATCTTTAATTCCCAATGGGTTGCATCTTCATTGGTGGCAGCATAGGAGGAAGTTGTAACATAGAGAACACTTGGATGGGCTCTGGTTGGTTATTTTTAACAATAATGAGACGTGGGGGACATATGAGAAGTAAAAGCAAAGGAAAACCATTGACTTCAATTAGGGTAACTTGTGATCTACATCTATGTAATTGGTAGCAGAATCTGGTCATACACATTTTAAACTAAAATTAACATCTATTATGCAATGATGAAATACTAGTTCAACTTATTAAACAAAAGGCACTGCCTCTGTTCTAAAGTATAGCTGGCAAGCCCCTTTTTGAAAAGCATGTTGTTTGTATGTGGCACAGGAGGCAGAGGAGTCTGATAACCCGTCTGCAGTGGTACCAAGGATAAATAATCAGCTGATTAGAAAATGTTTGATTTTTTTTTTGTTTGTATATATGCATGTGCAAGGAAGGGGAGGAGCAGGACTCTTCTTAAATGTTTATAATTTCATGACTAAAAAGATAGGGATGAGAGCAAAATGCAAAGCTAGAAACTTACGAGGAGAGAGGCTAGTGGTCAGTTTCGGCATCCTGCTTCTGGCAGGACAAAAACAAATGACCTTGCTGAATAATCATTCTTAACCCATACACTAGTCTGTTGACTCCATGTACTGGAAGCTAACAGTGTTTGCTCCTTCAGTTTATTTGAACAGCAGATTTTGACATCAGAGGCAATAAATAAAAATAAATTGACCAAGCTGTTGATTTTATGCCAAGGAACTGTCCTTTTCCTGAAGCGGGAGTACTAATGGCACTCTACAGTAAGAGGACATTTAAATAGTACAGAACCGGGGCCCAATACTTTGAGGTACTGCATTGCTCTCAGGGACATGCTGAGCAGCTTGAACTCAAATGCCATTGGTTTTGCATGTGCAGGCACAGTGTGGTTCCTTTTGAGTTCATTAAAGTATCCATGTAATTACCAAAGGGGATTCATTTTGATTAACAATATTATTATTAATTATAACAAATAAAATGCCACAGGAATCAAGTGATTATTAGCCACTTGTTAAGTGCTAACAGGAAATATTTCATCTGAAATTAAGTTCTCTCTCTTTAAACTGATGATATTTCTCTTGGTAAGTTATTAAGGAGAGATATGATTGCGGCAGTAAAGAGGAGAACTCTTAAAGAGTTTCTTGTAAATGGGTGGTCTGTGCTCTTTATTAAGTTACTTCCTTTCCCTTAGAAAGCTAAAATCAGCCCTGATCTCAAGCAGGACTGGTTGCCTGTTATCTATGGAATGCACTTACTTTGATTCCGCTGGTTTAATCTTCCTGCCCCTTGCAGCATTTGGTTTACTTTGCTTAGCAAATGTTGTGCTGGTTCATCTGTTCTGCTGAAAGCCCAGTAATTAAATCAGAAATGCCAAGGTGAGATCAGCAGAGATGGAAACACTGAATCGATTATCCGTTTCTCCCAGCCCTCCATCTTCCAGTTTCTTAGAAAAAGCAAACTCAAGTTTACCATTAATTGGTGCTTTAGCTGGCATGACTCTGCTATCCCGTTTTTTTCATTATTGTTGTCTGATATTACATTACTAGCCTTTGATAGAGTGCTGTCATTGAGGAGGTACAACAGTGAGTGAGTGCCATATCAGGAGAAAAAATTAGATGACCCTGGCTTGCTGACAAAATTTTTTTTTTTTTTTTTTTTTTTTTTTAGAAATTGTCACACTGGGACAATTCAAATATGACTGAGGATGGGGTCATTTTCCTCCTCCTTTCCTTGCTAATCACAAAGAGCTAAGCTTGATTCTTCATCGGCAAGTTCTCTTTGTATTTTATGTTAATCTGTATTTTTAAACTACATTTAAAAATGAAGAAAATACATTTAAATGAGAAAAGATATTGCCATCTACACATTGCAACAGCATGCAAGGTAATGTGATGCCAAGATTTTTAATTTAGTGATGGTTGAAACTCAAAGGTTCCGCAGTTGACTTCTGTTTGATAAACTCAGAGAGATTAACTAGAGATACAGAAAGATACCAAGTTAACCAAAGTCACATAGCAATTCAGTGGCACAGCCAAGATTGTAATCCAGGAGCCCACATTCCTCATCTTTAGCGTTAATGCAGTGATTTTCAACCTGTGGTCCACAGACCTGCAGACTATGTCTAAGGGGTCTTCAAAAAGCTGTCATTACCATAGCACAGTGGTTTTCAACCTGTGGTCTGCAGTCCCTTGTGGGTCTGAAGGATTTCCAAAGAGGTCCACACCACCATCTGAAACTTTTTAAGGATCTGCCAATGAAAAAAAGGCTGCAAACCACTTCTCTAATGGGTAGGCCTGAAACTAACTGTACATGGGAATCCAAATATTGGCTACAGGCAGCTAAAAGGCAGTCTGCTCACAGCTTGAGGAGGGAAGACAAAATTATATAGTTCTTTGATTGGCTCTGCATATTCCCATTTTTGGGTAATGCACTGGTTGGCGCATTAAGTGTCAATGTGCAGAGCCATCTCTGAGAACTCCAGTTACAAGTTAGTAAACTTAATTTTCCTTTACCTTTAGATTAATCAATCTGAGGGCTGAATCTGAGTGAAAAGCTCAGTCTTAAGGTAGCAAAGTGCAGTTCAGACAATGGATACACTCTTAGAGCCTTAAATTTCCTCCTTTCCTGTTGGAGATTTCCTGCCTAAAAGACTTCCATAGGATAACAGTGAGCTCCTTAAAAAAAAAAAAAAGTTGTTCCCTCCCAAAAAGTCTAGGGTCATATTATTGACATCAGTGGAAAACCTCTCATTAACGTCCATGGGACCAAGATTTCACCCAGGACTTCGTATATTGTAGATTTGAAGCCTTTATGACACCAGCTCAGTCAAATATGATTAGGATATGATTGCTGTCTATAAATATATCAGATGGAGTAAACACCAGAAAGAAAGAGGAGCTATTTAAACTAAACAATGCTGGCACAAGAATAAATGGATATAAACTGTCCATGAACACATTCAGGCTGGAAATTAAAAGAAAATTTCTAAACATCAGAGGAGTGAGGTTCTCGGACAGCCTTCCAGTAGGAGTAGTTTGGATAATCAACTAACTCATTTTAAGTTGAGGCTTGCTATATTTATAAAAGGGATTGTATGAAGGGGTTGTCTATGATAGATGGGGACAGGGCTCAATGACCCGAGGAGGTTCCTTCCAGTCCTATGTTCCTAAACACAAATCAGGTAAGTGTCTATTTATCCCACCCCCACAAGAATAATTTTCCATTCATAAAGTCCAGCTTTTCCTGGTGAATGAAACTGGAAACTCCAGTGTCAGTGAGAAATCTTCCCTCTGGCAGTGGAAGAAAGATTCCACAGATCAAAGCCTCCACTGACAAGCAGCCCACGCTCTTTGCAACGTTGTTTCTCTTGTTTAGGCCAAATACAATATGAAGCTGGAAATGGGCGACGGGATGGATCACTTGACGATTACCTGTTTGCCTCATTCCCTCTGAAACACCTGGCATTGGCCACTGTCAGAAGAGAGAATACTGGACTAGATAGACCGTTGGTCTGACCCAATATGGCCATTCTTATGAAACAAGCAACTATTGTTTTGCATAGTCTGAATTCTGTTATCTTTATATATAAAATTAATCAGTCATCCAGTTTTAGCTGGTAACAATAAAATAGTGAGGCAGAAGCAGTCAAGTTTGATTGCCTTTATTGAAACACTGCAGAACGGTAAAGATATTTGCATATGATACCTGGTCTTTGTGTAAATCAGAGCTTGCAGCTGATGACATGAGCAGGTTCAAGATCAATTCCCCAAACGAGACTTAGATTAGCTGTTTATCACTTACAACTTCCCCTTTTCTACATGCGACAATTACTCATATCCCTTTTGTTTGATACATGCTGCAAGTTTGCAGTGACATATTGCAATATCCAAACTTTCCATATTAAAATGGTTATTACATCTTGCAGTTAGAACAGTGGTCAGATAAACAGGATATTATTCTAAATATTAAACAACTAAACTTCCCACTCTCAATCAACTACATTTTCTACTCTTGGTTACACATTTTAACATTATTATTACAAATTATTCTTAAATCTTGCTAAAGGTTTGGTTCGACAGTAGGTCCTTTACCTAACAATAGGCCCTTTGGATCTAATGGTCAATGAGAATGTCTGACATAGCATCCCTGAGTACAAGAGTGACTGTGATGTTGCACTTTAAGAAGTTTAAAACTGTCACAATCAAGTTTTCTGTTCTTATGATAAATAGAGCCTTACGTTACTTTCTGCTTTGGGTTGTGTAAGATCACAAATGATAGAACAGACTGAATAGCACAGTAGTCGCAGAGTGAAATTCACTAGCAGTGACCAAAGTGGTTTTTTATTAACTTTATTTATATCTGAAGTGGAAATAAATGTCATAATCAAGCAATGTGACATGACAGGCAGCTTGGTCACCAAGAGATAATTACTACTCCTGCAGGGTTACAAAGCGCTAAGAAGAAACGTTTAGATCTTAGCACGTAGCTAGATGTTTTTCATCTTAGCTTTTAAAATGTTGTTAGCTCTTCAAACATATGCTCTTCGAACAGCTCGCTGTGTGTTAACACCACTATGCCCACTTCTTGGAATGTCCCAACAAATATTTAACACAATCACATAGAAAATGTGCACCCAAGATTGGCAGGCCTTTGCCGTGCTGCCAAGTCTTGTGATTTCATCACAAGTCTTATGAAATTAGGCATGCTTCTTACAGCCTCAGTTCCCACAAACAAAAGTAGGTAAGAATCTCAGTTTAAAAGTAAGTGTCTACCTATTGTGTTCACAGAGAAAAGCTTGTAAATGCTACCTAAATGTTGCCCAAGTGTCCCAAAAATAGAAAACAAAGAAAAAAAATCAAATTTGTTTTTTAAAAATCACATCCATTTTTAAACTGGACTAATGATTTTTAGATTCTTTGTCAACACTACTTTTGTCAACTTTTTTTAATCTTAAAAAGTTTGGTTTGATTCCTATTTTTTCCCTAAGCCATTTGCCTAGGCAAGATATCTTTATCCCTATAACAACAGTAATGTGAAAGACATAAGACCAAATTCAGAGTTGGTGTAAGTGGGTGCAACTCCATTAAAAACAATGCAGTTAAGGGGCCAATGACATTACTTCTTTGGCTCTAGAATACATTAAAATAGATTAGTATGATTTCTTGGTCACCACTGAAGCTCATCATGAGAATGGAATGGAGATTTACTCACACTGTCTTGTGATTTAGTTTTCAATTTACTTTTGTTGATAGCTTCTTATTCACATTCAGTGAATTAAACACATGCCAAACTTGAGATACATGCTTAAATACCTTGCTGAATAGGTACTTAAGTGCTCAGAAAAATGAGAATGTAGGTGTGGATACTCATAGGCACAATGGTCCATCCAGGCAGAGCTCATGGCAGAATTGGGGCTTTAGTTCTCAGAGTGACCTGTCTCTGGCTTCAATGCGAACACTACATACATATCCCATGAAAATGTTCCTGTTGATACAGCACCATAATGCAGAACCCAAACTCTAGACTTTAGTCTAAGTCTACTTTAGTCTAAAGTAGACCCACTGTGGATTCTATTATACTCCCAGTCAGTGGCAAAACTCCCATTGACTTCAATGGGAGCAGGACCAAGCTTTGAAACCTAAAAAAGGCACTGTTCTCTCCCCACCCCCACCAAAAAAAGCACACCTGAAACAAAGAATATCTTTTCTGGAATTCAATGCCATTGTTCCTCAGCTGCAATCACTGAGTTTTGAATGGGGCAGCACCCACCTCGTGTGAGTGTCCCCTTTCTGGTCCTGAGCCTGCTTTTCTTTTAGTTCTTACAATGGGGTGGCACCCACCTCTCACGAGTACCCTTTCTGGCCATTGGTTCTTTCCACAGGTCTTCAGTGACTTGGTTCTCCAGCAGAACCACACACACTGCCCCCCGCTTCCAGGATATACAGTCTCTGGTTCTTTCTCACAGCCCTGGCATGGGGTTATAGCAGCAAGGCTTCCTTCCCACAGGCACTGCCTTCTTTAACAGCCCATCTCGGTACCCCCAATAGGTGTCCTTTGAGCAGACCTCACCTGGGCTTAGTCTTCAACCAGACCAGCAGGGCCCATCATGGTAACCTTGCCTGGTCTGACTAGGTTCTGGGCTCAGCCTATCCACACTGACCTGTCTATTGTCCTGCACTGGCAGGCAGTCTTTTCTCTTCCAGCTCCAAGTGGAAACTGACTGCTATGCCTCTGCTGCTTCCTTTTATACAGCCTTTCTGGCCTGTGATTGGCTGCTTCCCTGAAGCCCCTCTGATTGACTGCTCCTCTGCAGTCACTCTAAGGTGCCAGAAGGACTTCTTCTCTGCTCTTTTCTGGTGCAGGATGAGGCAGGATTGCCAGACCTCCAGCAGGGAGCCTCTAGTCTGCCCCGTCACAGTAACATAGACATTATCTATTTTACACATCTTTGTGGATTTGGGGTTGGGGACATGAGCAAAGGAAGCATTAAAAGTTTAGTATTGTAAACATACAAAGGAGCCATATAACTTTGTATTAGAGTATGTGCCTATGAGAAATAATATCAAATAATAGCTTAGGCCATGGGCCCACTAAACCAATAAGATCCTACATCTTTGGAAAACAAATCCCATCATATTCTCAGTCACCAGCATAAATTTAATCCAGAACGAAGTGAAATTTACCCAGTAATAAATGAGCCAGGCTTCAGAGGAAAATGACTATTGTAAGAGCTGCAATGAAGATCTCTGATATACAATAGGTAATTTTGGCATCTGAAGAATAAATAATGTGGTACCTCAAGATTAAATCATATGCCAGTTGCAGCAGAATATCAGTAAACAGTTATTTTAAATCTGATCACCATTTCTGGGGAGAATTTAGAAATGCTGAGATATTAGTCAATCAGTAATAGTGCCTGTCGTGTTTGAGATAGTTGGACCAGATTCTTGGCCCTGGCTTCAGCGAGGTCGTTCAGTTTAGTGTTGTGTTTGAGGAAACACAAAACATCTGGAAAGTGACCCTAAAACCGCAGCCAAGCATGATCCCAGCAGAGGAAATCCTTGGGTGACATAGAACTGAACACCACTGATTCCTACTCCTTCCACGTTAAAAGCCTGCAAGTGGGGAGAGAAGGGGCAAGAGAGGGTGATGTTTCACCTGAGCCTCGGCCAATGCTTTGGTTCCTATGGCTGTTCTTAGTTACACTGAGGACAGATTAGATTACCATCCAGTGATATGAAAAGGAGATAAGTGACTTAGAGCTATCTTTCCCCACAGTTCACCGCAGCTGAGCAGCGTGTAAATTCAGTATCACTGAGTTTCTGACTCATTTTGACAATTTGTTTCCTTTTGATGTTGTTGTCCTAATTCCCCCATGCCTTTCACCTCACGAGGTCATTTAAATCTGTGTACAGGCAGAGTGGGACTGCAACACTTCCAAATCAGAATGGTAACATTTTATGGTCACTTTGCAGAGCTATAAAGGACTACACAGGTGCAAGTCAGTGGAGAATCTGAACCTGTTATTCTGCAATAAGCTTTCAGAAAGCAGCTGTTTCCTGTGCTTAAAGTCCACCACGACTTCATCACAATGGGGGATCTTACGATGCTGATCATAGCACAGAGATGATCAGGATGATGTTTGCAGGTTCAGTTATTTGCAAAAGAATTTTCCTGTGAAAGATCACCAGCTCACATGCATCATTAAAGCTCCATCAGCACATTACACCCAGTCATTTTTGAACCAGGCCAGATCAGGACCTTGCACTGTTCTGATGGATGAAAGTGATGGTGCCAGCAGTGATAAGCGGTGCATCATGATTACATGGTTTGACCAGGAGGCATGAGTTGTGAAAAATGATTTTCTAAATGGATTTGTGAGTAACACTGCAAATGCTGGAAGCCTTTCTGTGTCATTGAGTTCACTTGTCATTGACAAGTATACTTGTCAAGTATTTCACTGATAAATGAAATGACACTTTCCTTTGACTCAGCAAATGTGATGATTAACAGAGTAAAACAAAGGCTAGCCTCTGTGTCTGTAGCCATTGATCAATGTCACACATCTTATGCCACTTGGTAACTTGTCTGCTTCCAAAACGTCTCCCAAAATGTTAGCGAAGTTGACTTATCCTACATTTGTGATGGTAGAATCTGGGGTATCAGGTGGCACAGGGTAATGGGTTACCAGGTTAAGTCCAGCTTAGTTTGTAGCGACCGAAGTTAGTTACTACCTAAGGCCTGTATGCTGCTCTTTGTAAAAGGAGTCTGCTGCACTCAGCCTCATTTCAGTTCCCAAGAGACAAATGTCCAGTTCACAGCAACCACTCAGGGAACAACAGGCATGCTTGTTGGCGTTCTCAGAAATAAAAGTGAGAGAGACAGAGGACTGAATGTGACTTGAGATGGAATCTTCCTCTCACCTGTAGAAGTTGTCCCACCAGATCAAGGTTGAGAAACATCGGCAGCACATTGAAGGGGAGCTTGCCATTGAAGTTAATGGGAATTGAAAGTACTCAGGAGGTAGTTGGTGCTTTCCAGGTTTGGTCTTTTGGAAAGGAAGTGCTTTCAGAAAACGGAAAACTTTCAGAAAACAAACCTACAAGAATTACATTGGATGGGAAAAACAGCATGGAAAGCAAAGAGGCTTATAATTACTAATAAAACTACAACTCTCCAGTACCAGATGCAGCTGATGTTTATTCATCTACATCTGGATATACTGATGACCTTCTGTTCTGAAATGATAAATCCCTATGAACTTCCAATAAAGTCTGGTGAACCTGGAATGTCAGGCTGATTCCATTCATCTCTCTGAATTTCAACAGATCTTGTTCTTTAGAACAAGACTTTAGTGAAAAGAGGTCAAAATGCATCAAGTTATAGGGCTACGGCACTCTGGAATTGCACCAGACTATTCCAGAGAGCTGTTTTCAAAAATGAAATTCTGCCCGTCATTTATTCTCTCTCAAATCTGAATTACTTGCAATGTTACACACACTGCTACTGGGCTAATTTTTCCATTTTTAAAATCTAAACTCCTCTTTCGAGGCACAGATAGTCTCAGCTGGTTTTATTTTAGACTTGCAACCATTTATTACTTGACCTAAGATGTAGGGCTGCGTTTATCTTTAAAATGGAAATCTAAACTAGTCTCTTTTTTGGGGGAGGATGGGAGAGAAGGTAGGTGGGGGAGTAATATAATCCTGAATGTCTGTCTTTGCTGTTATCCAACAATAATTTATTCATCTTCTGACTTTAGGAAGTAAGTTCTCTGGTGTGTTGACAAGGTGGTTGTTTGTCTTGTTTAATAGAATTTAATTTGAATTTTTTTGTTGTTTCATACCAGGACATTAAATCAGACCATAGCCACCTCACTTTAAATCAGCTAGCATTTCACATGCCTCATTTTGGGCTGCATTCTGCCCCCCTTTCTCTCACTGAGTAGTGCCTTCCTCTGTGATGGGTTCCAATGAATAATAAGGTACTGCTTCGTGTGAGAAATGGTGGCAATGTTTCATGGTACATGTGTATATTCCTATTTTCCCAGAATAAAAGAACAAAAGGAAAAAAGTTGATTTGTTGAGCATAATTGTGTGGCTAATCTCAATCCGTTACTTTGTGGCACAGAGCAGTTTTCCATTCACACATCCATCTTCACTGAAATAGGAGGCTATTCTTACATTTTATTCACATAATCATTTTGATATAAAATCTGTTTTGCTGCAGATGAGGGCCCTGGAGGTTTTTGGTCTGTTGTAATACATAAAGGCTGCCTGACATTGCAGCATTCGTTCTCCAGTGCTGTTGCCTAGCAGAGCTAAAAGCACTGAGGTCTTTTACAGTTCTGCTATTGCCATTCTCCATTTCAATGGGAGCTGAATGTAAAAGGGAAATTGATGTTGCTTGAGAATGAATTTAAATCATGCTAAGAAAGAAGGGACAGAAGGGAGCTGGTTAAGGAAATGCTGGTAAATGTCACGCATGGGAGAAGCTAGCAGCCTGACTGCTCTAAGCCCACTAACAGCAAGTTATCAAGATATGGATCTACCAGTCTTAATAGGGCAACAATCTGTACACACTGAAAGCAAGAGAGATGTTACATTTGTACATACTGGTATTCTGGCACCCTCACATGAGTATAGGAACTCCCATACTGAGTCAAACTAATGGTCCATCTAGCCAGGTATCCTGTCTCCAACGGTGGCCAATAACAGAGCTTCAGCAGGACTATACAGAACAGGGTAGCTGGAGTGATCCACTCCTGTCTTCCACTCCTGGCTGCTGGCAGTCAGAAGTTTAGGGTCGCCCTGAGCATGGGGTTGTACCCTGACCATCTTGGCTAATAAGGACATTGACGGACCTATCTTCCATGAAATTATCTCATACTTTTTTTAACCCAGTTATACTATTGGCCATCACAACATCCTATGGCAAGGAGTTCCACGGGTTAATTATGCATTGTGTATAAAAAAATATTTCTTGTTTACATTAAGCATGCTGCTTGTTCATTTCATTGGGTGACCCCTGGTTTTTGTATTTAGGGAAAGGGTAAATATTATTTCTCTGATCACTTTTTCCACACTTTTCATGATATTATAGACCTCTATCACATCCCACCTTAGTCATCTCTTTTTGAAGCTGAACAGCCCTAATCTTTTTAGTCTCTCCTCCTATGGAAGCCATTCCATATCCTTGATCATCTTTGTTGCCCTTTTTTTAAACCTTTTCCATTCCACTATATCCTTTTTGAGATGGGAAGACCAGAACTGAACACAGTATTCAACGTGTAAGTGCACCATGGATTTACATAGTGGCATTATGATATTTCTGTCTTATTTTCTGTCCCTTTCCTTATAGTTTCTAACATCCTGTTAGCCTTTTTGACCACTGCTGCTCCACATTGACCTGAAGGTTTGAGAGAACTATATAGTTAGGATTATTTTTTCCAAGCTGCATTACTTTGCACTCATCAATGTTGAATTTCATCTGCCATTTTCATGGGGCAAATCTTGTAGTCCTTATTCAGGTTTTACTTGGGATTTCAAGTGTTTTGTTCTTGATTCTTACTCAGGTAAAAACTCCCATGGAAATTTAAATCAAGCAGCATTTCATCTGAAGTTCATGGGAGGTTAGCCTGAGTAAGGGCAAAATTAAAAACTGAGCAGGAAGCCATGTAGTGAGTAATTATGGAGCAACCCATATCATTTTAACTTTAACAACTCATAACTTTATTCATATCCCCTGTCAGTGATTAAAGCAGGCAAGTTTACTTCCCTTCTAAAAATAATAATAAAACCACACATGCCACACACACACACACACACACACACACAACCCACAATATATTTTCTCTAATTCTTGTTTTAATCTAACTAATCTCTCAGTCTCTGACATCTTGTGTAAATGTAGTATAGCATATTTTGTTAAAAAAATTTTTTTTTACTATGAGACTGCACTGCAACATTCTGTCTAAGATTGCATCTTTACTGAGAAGTGGGAGAGAGACTCTCTCCTACACAAATTAGGAAGTGTACAGATCAATTTGAGTGAGCAAGACTAAGGGAGAAAGGGGAGGCTGTTTTATTTCATTTAGTTACATTTAAAATTCCACATCAGAGAACCTTCATCCAGAGCTCTGAGCATCCTTGCAATAAACTGAAAAATAACAATAAAGTTCCAGGGGCAATCAAAGTATCAGCAGCACTTCTCCTTCCCCAACTCCTAACTACATCTCATATTAACCAACAGTCAACTGAATTGCACTACAGCATCCAACTCACACCACTTTTCTTCAAATGTAAGTCCCACTCCCCAGTTTCCTGCTCACTCAAATAGGTAGGCATTGAAGCAAGCCTGTAAGGTCAACAGGCCTAAGCTATTAGAGAGTATGGATTGAGAAAGTATGCCATATAGGTATACACTTACTATATTACTTAGACTGTAACCTCTTTGGGACAGGGACTGTCTTTATGTACAGCACCTAGCACCATCGGGGTCCTGGGCCATAACTGGGTGTTCTAGGTGTTACCACAATACACATATACAATAATAAATAAGTATAGACAGTGGAATTCTGCTAACAATTTCTTTAGGCAATTCCTTTTTTGATCATTAAATAATACCTAAGGATCACTACGAGTGGTGAGCAGAACAAAATAAATTCTGCTATATCTTTTGGGTTTTTTTGGTTTTTTTTGCAAAATACATGTAATTTTTCTTCCCCCAAGATCCCTTTTCTAAACTGTATTTGCAATGATTCTGGTGCACTAGCATGTTTCTCTTTTCCATAGTATCATGTTAACAGTGGTATTTGAAAACACCTCTCTCAAGTTGTAGTTCCCCTTTCAGACTATATTCTTTTTATCCATTCTAACTCCATTAAGTGTGTACAGGCTTCATGTGGAGAGCCAAATCATAGGGTTTCAAAAAATGTTAAAAGCCTTTCCTGATGACTGAGTGCATGATTCTCCACTAAAGCAGACAGAGTTCAATAACTTGACTGATGATTTTACAGCCATGAAATGCAGATGGACATGTTAATAATAATACAAGCAAGTAATTAAACGTAAAGAAATTGAATAAGATAATAAAGATAATCATGGGGATTAATATTATTATTTATTTGTATTGCACTAGCACCTAGGAGCCATAGTCTTGGACCAGGACCAAGACCACCATGTTAGGTGCTATACAATTACAAAACAAAAAAACAGACCCTGCCCCAGAGAGCTTACAAGTATTACTATAAAAATTGTGATACATTCCTCCGCAATCACCTAATATAGTATGTTCAGAAAGAAGCAAAACTTAGGTGAAAGACTGGTTCATGAAAATGAAAACTGCAATATGGCAAATCTAAACAGTCACAGATTTAATTTTGATGTAATGGTCACCCAATGTTTTGTATGTTGCCTGCATTTACAGTATACTTAATGTTGTGAGGTTTTTAATAAGAATTTTAAATAAAGCATTACAAAATAATCACTATATGAAACATCAATTTGCTTTGAATAAATTGTATTGTAGTAATTATTTATTAATAATTATTGAAATTATTAATTATATTTGTATTGCAGTAGGGGTCGCAGTGAGGGATCAGCAGACTATGCTACACACACACACACACATATATAAATATAAAAATACAGTCTCTATTACAAAGAGTTTATGCACTAGTCAATGGGACAACTTACATGCTTAATGTTAAATACATGCTTAAGTGTGTTGCTGTGGGGACAAGGTTCTCAGCATCTTGCAGAACTGAGTTCTAAGAGTTCTTTGAGATGTATTATTTATTATTATTAAAGGGCCTGATCCAGCACCCATTTAAGTCCATGGGCGCTGGATTGGGCCATATCTATTTTGAAAATATTCTTGAACCCGTAAACAGATGTTTCTCTTCCCAGGTCTGTACACAGTGTCTTTGCTCTCATTTATGCATACAGTTGTTTTCATGTAAGTGTTCATGTGGGGCTGCTTGTGGGTGAATATGGAGCTGTACCCCAAAATATATTTTATGTATACATTTTCTGAGGTGGTGTTTTGGAGTGTCAAGGGGAGCAAACAGTTTCAGCACACTTTCCAACAGTCACATGGCATTACAGCTCAACAATGTCAGTCAAGCAATGGAGCAACGATCACATGAGCATCATCTTAGTTGGTGTGGCTAGCCAACTGGGAGAAACGAGTCTGAGGCAAAAGGTCTTCCTAGGACCTGTAGAAAGGGCCTTTCATCAATATGGAAATTAGGGTCAAGCTCACACAGGGAGGATATATATGTTTTAGAAGGTTTTTAGAATTTAAAGTTTTATCTAATAGTTTAGTGTCTTTTAGTTAGTTAGTTAGCCTCCCTGAGCTGGGAACCCCTGCCCCTGCATACCCCATTTGGAGTACTGGACTATGCCCAGGACTCTATGCTTCAAAATTTGTTCTTCCTGCTCATGCTCCCATGTCAGTGACAACCACAAATACTGCCTGTGCTGATACAGGGAAGCCCACATTACAGTAAGGCACAGTATCTGCTGTTCATTCCCCAGTCATACCCAGGGAGGGTGGGAACTTCACCTTAGGAAGCACCATGAGGCCACAATCAGACCCAGACTGGGGGACTCCCCAGTATATTGACTTGACTTAGCAAGGAGTGCATCTTCTGAAACAAGGTCCGACTCAGGAGTTGAGGGAGTCTATCCCCACAGATCCTTGGCAGCATCTTGTCAGGAAAGCAGGGAGCATTCTCATTAGCATCCCCCTCCAAATCCACTTCAAATTCAGCCTTGCCTAAACTGAGCAAGTCTCTAAGTTTAGCCCAAAACAACTTAGTACATCTTAAGTTTCAGAGGCATGACAAGAAGGAGCCCAAGACTTGTGGGCTGTCAGAACCAGATCACAATTCAGAGGCAACGGTACTTCCCAAACTCAAATTCTGAGATCCATCTGCATTGACAAAGACCAATCACGAAGAGCATCGGTTACCCACACTACTGACTTTGTCTTTCCTGGCTGGGGCACAGACTGTCTTTACTGCAGCTCTGTTGGTTCAGGTGGACAAGACCTCTCTCACTCTGGGAAGAGCTGAGATCTATAGTCCCCCTGAGGACATCTTCGCCATCCCAGACTCAGAGTCTCCTGCTCCATTGGGTCCCTCCCTCTTGAGAGAGAGGTCCTGACTCCACTTGGGGACTGACTTTTGGGAGGAGTCTGTCTTCCATTCCATCTTCAGGTCATGACTTCCCGCTGGTCACACTGTCAGTACTGCCGTTGGATCTGGAATCAGCTTTTTCTTCCTCAGAAGATTCTGAACTACCTGATAAACTGGCCCCCACCCCGGCCATCTTCCCACCCCCTGACATGCCTCCTGGTTAGGAGGCCTGGACCAGCTTGGGACCAACCTCCATCTCATCACCTTGGAACCATTGGTACCCCATGCCATGGGGACCTCTGCAACTCCCATTCAATCAATCCTATTGGCCATACTTGGGGCTGTGGGCCATCCCACAGAGTCAGTCTGGTCTGCAAAGGAGTCATCCTCCTCTTCTCCTCCGAGAGGGCAACCAGAGCTGCCTCCAGATCCAACTGAGGAAGACTGTGCACTGGATCCAGAGGTTTGGCTGGAACTGACAAGATTGTTTTGTTTAACCCCAGATGAGGCAGTGACTCTAATGTCTCCATTCTCCTTGATGACTATAATCAATTCCAAGAACTATTTCATAAAATTGTAGGGGAGATGCAGATTTTTCTTGAGGAGATTCAGGATCCTCAACACATGCTCGTGGATATCCTCCAGTTCCAGTCAAATAGTGCTCCCTGTTAAAGCATCTGACCAAGTGGATTTCTGCCCACAAAAGCTTATGCCCAGATAAATCTGTTAGTCTTCAAGGTGCCACAGAACTCTCGCTGTCCTGTTAACAAAGCCATCCTAGAGTCAGCTAAGGCAGTCTGGCATACCCCAGTTACCTGTGCCCCTTCTCTAAAGAGGGCAGGGATACGTTGCTATGTACCAGTCAAAGGGGTGGAATTTTTGTTCTCTTACCCCTTTCCTAACTCTTTAGTCGTCCAGGCCTCCATGAAGAGATCTACGCAATTCAATCCACCCTGACTGATAAAGAGGGCAAGTGTCTCATTTTTGCAAAGAAAGGTCTTTTCTTCTTCTAGCCTTCAGTTCAGAATAGCCAGCTACCAAGCATTAATGGCTAAGTACAATTTCCTAAACTATTCAAAATTTGCAGACTTTGCTGACAGACTTTCACAGCAGGACAGAGCTCATTTCCAAGCTCTCATAGAAAAAGGCTAAGTGGTTGGCAGGACCGCTCTTCAATCAGCAGCAGATGCAGCTGATACATCTTCAAGAGTGATGGCTACTGCCATTGTAATACACAAGGAATTATGGCTTCTGCTTCAGGGTTTCCCAGAGAGGTTTAGACACCACTGAGAACCTACCTTTCAATGAGAATCATCTGTTTAACCAGAAGACAGATGAGACTTTGCATACCCTGAAGGATTCTAGGGCCATCCTTCACTCCCTGGCTATATATACTCCTGACCAGAACAGCTCCTGCCCTGAACAAATCTATCACCAGAGATTTTATGAGCCACTCCATAAGAGGCCATGGATTCAAGAGACATACTTACCTACACCTTCCAATTCGTCCCAGTCCCAGCTCTCCAGTAAGCATTATTTTTGATGGACGCTTGAGGGTTCAAACCACTAAATTCAATATCTCCCAATCCTCATGCATCCTTTGGGGATTGTCTAGCACATTTTTTCAACACTTGGAGTGCAATAACAACAGACAAATGGGGGCTGAATGTCATCCATTCTGGCTAATTGACAGAGTTTACAACCCTATCTTCTTCCCGCACCTCTTTTGGGGGCCACTCTCACAATAAGACTCAGACAAGAAGAAGAATCCCTCTTACAGTGAGGAGCAATAGAGTGGGTTCCTCTTCCGTACCAAGGGGGACACTTTTACTTGACATACTTCCTAGTACCCAAAAAGAAGGGTGGTTGGAGATCCATTCTCAATCTTTACCATCTCAACTGTTATATTCACAAACTCAAGTTTTGCTTTGTCATGTTGGCATCTATAATTCCATCCCTGGAAAAGGATACATGGCTTACAGTTCTTGATATGAAGGACACCTACTTTCACATAGACATCTACTCCACTCACAGATGCTTTCTCAGATTCACGGTGGGCTCCAATGACTTTCCAATCCCTTTCAGCATTCCTCCTGCCCCCAGAGTCTTTACCAAAGTAAAACACACTATTATCAGATGCCGTGGTTTCACCACCTTCTCCTATCTCAACAATAGGTTCCTTGTCGCCAGGACACACCAAAAGGCCTACAAGTCAACTTCAGCAATGCTGCAACTCCTCTTTGGGGATTAGCATAAACTCCAAAAAGTCCATCCTCACTCTAACACAGACTTTAGACTTCATTGGGGGCATCCTAAAATTCAATTACAGAAAGGGCTTACCTGCTGATGGACAGGTTTCAGGATATGAGTGATCTCAGACCAGATCATAAGCCATCCTTGAGTACCTATCAAGATTTCTCTCTTTTTTTGGGTCATATGGATTCATGAATTTACATCACTCCATTTGCCCTGCTCCACCCTCATTACCTACAGATGTGCTTTCTAGCAGTGTTCTCGCCAAACTGGCAGTCCATGAGCTCCATAGTGACCCTTTCCACCAAAGTTATATCATCCCTGTGGGGGAACTTGGAGGGAGGAGGCTGAACGGGAGCAGGCCTTAGGATGTAACAGGGGGCAGGGCCATGGTCTGGATCACTGTTTCTCCCTTCTAGGGAGTTTTCAGGACTCGTGCCCAGCCTCCCCAAATGCAGGAGTGATGCATCGCCCATGATCCCCACCAAGTATGCCTGGGTGTTCCCTTTCTTGCCTCCCCACCAGACAGGACAATCATTACAGATGCCTCTCTGTTGGGTAGGGGAGCCCACAAGGATGACTGTACAGTGCAAGGCACTTGGACATCTTGAGAGTCCCAGATGCACATCAACTTTTTAGAATTGCAAGCAGTTTGAATGGCTTGCAAAGCCTTTCTCCTGTTCATTCAAGCTCACCATGCCCTCAGAATGCCAGACAAAATCATGACCGTCTTTTACATTAGCCAACAGGGAGAAGCAAAAATCTGCCCTCTGTGTGCAGAAGTGGTCGGTTGATGAAAGAGGTGTTTTGGCAATCAGATCACCCTTCTGGCAGTGTACCTCCCAGGCTACCACAACAGGCTCGCGGACATTCTCAGCAAATATTTTCCTGCCAACCACATAGGGGAGCTACACAACCTTCTGGAGAACAATATTTTCATTCAATGGGGGATACCCACGGGGACCTGTTTGCCTCCCTAACAAACAGAGAGTGCAGCATATACTGCTTCAAAGAAGCACTCTCAGAACAATGCTCTACTTCTTCCATGGACAGACCCCTTGAACTATGACTTCCGTCCACTACCACTCCTACCTCAGGTCTTATGAAAGATTTGGAAGGACAGGGCATGAGTCATCCTCACTGCCCCCAACCGGCCCAGATAGTTTTTGTTTCCAAACCTCCTATGCATGTCATCTCAGGCACCGATCATAATTTCAACATTTCTCAATATTCTGATCCAGGGAAACAGTGGATCAAGCATCCCAACCCATGTCCGCTTCATCTGAGTGCTTGGTTTTTGGATGGCATCATCTTTAGAACGATCATGTTCTGAAGTTGTACAGAGCATCCTTTCTAATTGTAGGAAAGATTCCACTAGAAAATGTTATCTAGCCAAGTGGAGGTGTTTTTCTGTCTGGGTGCATCAGAGATGTATACCCCCAGATGCTGCAGATATTCCTCTTATTTTGGATATATTATTTCCTTTAAAACAGTAGGTTTGTCCATCAGCTCCTTACATATCTATTTGGCAGCAATCAGTGCATACTATCCATCTTCATAGGGTTATTCAATCTTCACACACCCACAGAACTAGCAGATTCTGGAAAGGCCTAACCACAACCTTTCCACCAATTAAAAAAAAAATAAAATTGAATTTTGTTCTTTCAGAACTGACTAAGTCTCCCATAGAACCATTAGCTTCCTTCTCCATGTCTCTCTTTCCATGAAGGTTGCATTCCTGGTAGCCATCACCCTCACCCAGGAAGGCTGATGAGCTTGGAGCACTGATGGCGGATCATCCTTACACTATATTCCATAAGGACAAAGTTTCATTATGCTTACACCGTAAATCATGCCCAAAGTAGTTTCAGAGTTTCATCATAACCAGTCAGTTCGTTGCCTGTGTTCTTTCCAAAACCTCACACATCCTCAAAAGAAAGGAGGCTCCATTCCCTCAACTTTTAGCATGCCTTGACCTTTTAGTTGCAGAGAATAAAATGAAACAGAAAGTCTCCCAGACTATTTGTTGCCATTGCTGAAAGAGTTCAGGGTCAGGGTGTATCCTCTCAAAGAATCTCAAAATGGATCTCAGGCTATATCTTGCTCTGCTATCAGCTGTCTAATCATCCTCCCCTTCATGAGGTAAGGCCTAATCCCACAAAAGCACAAGTGTCTCCATAGCATCACTTCAAGAAGTGTCTCTATTTGATATCTGCAAGGCAGCTACATGAAGCTCCATCCACACATTTGTGAGACATTATGCTTTATCATAGGACTCCTCTGCTGATGCACCTTTTGGTATGGCTGTTCATTTGGCACTGCCATCTGTATCCTCACACCCTCTTCCTACTTGCATACAGCTTATCAGTCACACACTGTGGAATACATATAGGGACCAGTGCTCGAGGAAGAAGAGAAAGTTACTTACTGTATAGTAACTGGAGGTTCTTCAAAATGTATGGTCCCTATCTGTATTCCACAATCCCCATCCCCTCTGCTTCAGATCTTCTTTTGGTTCACAGTGGAGAAACAACTGGAGAGTCAGGCAGTCCATTCCACCCTTTATTTCCTTCTCTGGCAGCACAAGTTGAGCAAAGGTGGATGTGCAGACTGACAGGCACTGCTTTCAAAATTCTCTAGCTCCAGGCGCATGGAGCGCATGCATACCCACAGTGTAGTACAGATAGGGACCACATAGCTTGAAGAACCACCAGTTACTATAAAGTAACTTTCCCTTACAATAATCTGTCTCTTATTGCATTTCTGAGGATGGTAAGCATATGCAGCTTTGGGTGGAGTGTGAAGAGTTTTTTGCTGTGTTTATTGGCTGGAATGTTAATTATTCTATTTTATTTAGCTTCTGGGTGATAGCTTAATGATTATAAATTTAATTTTATCTTCATTTTATGTGTAGGCATTTATGTATTGTATTTTTAAAATTGGAATAAATAAGTAAATCTCATAATTATCAGGATATAACATAGTACTTGGCCAGAATAGAATTACTGTACCAGTTGCTTATCCATCTTTATTTAAACCTTTATATAACCTAGGCTGCAGAATAATTTTTTCAAACTACAGGTACCATGCTCAAAATCTCGATTGCCTAGTTAGCTATATATATCATTGTTGTTGTTAGTTTTATTTACTGCAAATTTATTAGAAAAGAATATAAAATAAAGAATCCCTTTTGTAATGTTCAGCTTCAATTACTGTATTTTTATGGTATTAAAACAAAAAGAAAAATATAGACATAGCTAAATGGATGCAATTATGTAAATAAGTTTGAAAGCATCAAGTTATCCATGCAGTAATGTATGCATGCAAATCAGATTTTTACAAATGAGCAAGGCCAGGCAGGCATATGACTGGCCATTTTTATGAAAATATTCACCATAGCCCTGAAGTCCCATGACATGAATTGGACTACTTACATACTTAAGCATGTACTTAGTTGCTTTGTTGGATTGGGGCCATGTACACAAACACATACATTTGGATAAATAGCTTGAAAATGTCCTCATAGTGTTGTGCATCTAACTTTTGAAATCTAGCAAACTGTCTATTAAACAAAGTGAAAAGTTGGTAGAATTGGAATGATTTTTCTTTTTGTATATAGAGTACTGTAACTTGCTTTGACATTAGAAACCTCAGCTTATGTTCTTGCTTTGGTTACACAAGTAAGTGAACTCTGAAGGAGCACTGAAAGACATAATTTTGTCTCTCACATCTCCACAGGGAATTACTGGAATGCTGCGTCTTTCATTACTCCATCGTCCTACCTTCATTTCTCCACATTCCAAGGGGAAACCAGTGCAGACATCTCGTTCTACTTCAAAACATCAGCCCCTGATGGAGTGTTTCTTGAGAATCTGGGAAATACAGACTTCATCAAACTTGAGCTTAAATGTAAGTATATTCTCTCCACCACTTTTATTAAGAGCCAAAAAGAAAAGGTGATAAGATTTAAGAAACTTTCATCATTCAACACATAGTGTAATCCCATTAAAAGCTATTCATGATGTAGGATAAAGTCTAAGTCTGCCTATTCACTATATTTGTAAATTACCTTACCCGGGGAAAAACCCTGGAAATACAATCATCTTGTTTATCATGGAGACATCATAGCAGAAGGAGCAAAAATTCCCTAAATCTTAAAGCTTTTTAAATTATATGCTTAATTTAGTTATTTTATTTGATGAATAGGTGTATGTTGTATACCACAGTTGCTCTGTAAGGGGAAAAAACACCACATGACTATTCTAATCAACTATTTCAAATAACCAAAGATATCCAGGCAAATGTGTAATGTTTAAAATCTGAAAAATCCTGCAGTAACCAAATCTTTATGCCCACATGGGATCTGACTAACCACTGATAAAAATCTCTGATCTGAAAAAGAGGCTGCAACAGTTTGACATGCCGCAAGATAAAATTAAAATAAAGAGAGTGATTGTTTTAAAATTTTATTTTAAAAGACCTGGGGCAGATTTTCAAAAGAAGGCTTGATGAGCCTGAGGAGGTTAGTAGGTGGGAACAAAGATGGCATTAAGCCTCTTTTGGTCCTCCTTAAACCAGTTGAGCCCTAAGTAGTTTGTCAGTGGTCAGACAGTAAGTCAGTGACAGAGCAGGAGGGAGAGCCCAGGAGTCCTGATTTCCAAGTCTGGGCACCTCTGCCTAGACAACACTCCTTGCTACAGCCTAAATCATCTAGTACGTCCCTGATTCGGATATTATCTTCCTAATAATTAATAATGTCATAGTTTCTTCCTCCAAAGACATCTTCACCATATCAATGAGTTTTGCACACTATTCTTTAGAGTCCCATATGTTTATACAAACAGGGCTTGCTTTTTCCATCCCTTTATCTTTTTGAGCTGGATGACAACATTTATGCGACCTTCACTGTATTTTTTCAGTTGAGTTGCTATTTGGTTTTCCTACCAGAAAGCCACGGTGCTGAAAAATCAATCCATTTGGAGAAAAAGCTGTATTAGTCACATGTCAAATGATGCATAGGACACGGAGGGAGCTCTTCCTCTCTGGGACCTCTAGAAAACTATCAAAAGTAACTGAAAAAAATCTGAGCTCTTCAGGGAAATTTCTGGCACAAAAGCTTTCACAGCATCATTAACCAATTCTCCTCCAACCTCATAAAATGCAATTGTCACAAACAGATCAAGAAATGCATGAGGGAAGTGTACACAGCATTCTTCCAAAGATAAGACTGCACCTTAGGTATGTGTAATGCAGAAAAGACTACTTTGCAAATAAAAAAACTTAGCTCCATTCCTACTGGCTTGGTTAGCTGTAAGATATAGGCTGCTCCATGCGGCTCTACCAAGATGTTAATGGCAGTCACTGAGCAGCTGAGCATAGAGACAACCTAGCCTCACATCGTTTTATGAATCCAAGACACTGAGGTGATCTTCGCTTGGCTCAGGGCCAACTTCAGGGCCATTTTTATGCCAGCAGTGCTGCAGAAAGCAGAAAAAGCACATCTCAGGATCCACAAGATGTCAAAACGTTAGCATAGCGTATCCTAACTCTGACTCAGTCTGTGACGGGCCAACACAACATATGGCAAACAGTTTCTAGCCATACCACCAGCTAGCTCACCACAGGTTATTTTCATTTCAATCTAATTTGTGTAGACTGCTGGAAGTCCAGCTGCTTTATTATGTGCTGATATTTTTACAAAAATAAACACTTTCTGTACTAAATAGCACAGTCAATGGTCTATGACTAGGGCCCGTAGAAGTTATGGTAATACAAATAATAATCTATCAGATATCCTTAACACACTGAATCTTTTCCCCTGTATTTCCTTTTGCAGTTTCCTGCTATTTGTGGAGGGGGAGGTTCTAGTAAAGATAAAATCAAGTCAACAGATTTGAACGTAAAAAATTCTGTTTCAGTCAGGAGTTAGCATCAAGGTTAACCACCAGGTTCCTGTTTGACAGTGTTTGCTTCAATCCTCAGAGCACATGTGGAGATGTGCATCCAGCCGTGTATTTTGTTTTCTTTCTTAATAAAGGAAAGAATAATTAGGCCCAGGACAAATTAAGAAAGGTTAGCTTCTGTTGTTTACACACAATGTTAAGACGAGTGAACTTGGTTACCTGCATGTCTAGATTTGATTTCAGTGACATGTGAACTGATGTGAGTTGAAAGTGTTTCCTGATGAAAATAGGGTGTGAGAATATTGGCTAGGGACTTAGTCTAAGTGCCAGATTTAGAATGCATCATTTTCCTAGAATCATATGTTCAAATACTCTGAGTGCTGACTAAGCCCTTTATCCTTCTTCGGTAGATAAATTGAGTGCCATCTACCACCACATTTGGCACTAATTCAAACCTTTGCTGGCAGTCTCATCCAATAAGCCAAAGACTTCATGTACATAGAGACAACATACGCTCTTACGTGGCTACAATACACTGCTGAGATTCATTATGGGAAAGGTTTGCTTTGTAGCTGTCCGTGCTGCAGAGTGGATAAAAAAAAAAAAGTTTTAAATCAAAAAGGAAAAAAATTGTAGTTTAACTCAATTTTTTGATTTACAGTTTACTTTCTTCCCATTTTACACTCTTAAATGGCTAAAGTGACTATTTTGTACTTGTTTCTTTAGTTTCCCAATCGTTAATGGAATTTCAGATTTGACATAGGGATTTTTCTATCAAGAAGTTTCAGACTTAGAATGTTCATCTGTGCTTAAAAAGACAAAAACCTTCATTAATGTCCTTACTGTAAGAATAGCACAAATTCAAACACTAAATAGATAGTGAATAGCCCACATTCTATTTGCAACTTACAGCACCTTCCAATATATTGAACTTCCACAAGACAAAAAAGCTTAAAAGCGCCAACCAAGCTACACGCCTCCATCAGGATTTGCAACCTGAAATCAATGGGACTCATGCTCCTAAGTCACTTAGGCGCTTTGGAAAATCCCACCATTAGGAACCTAACACAGGCCACTATTTTTGAAAATTTGGCCTGTGTGTAGAAATAGGTCACAGTCACTTTGTTAATTAAAGTCTAAATAACTGTTCATTGTTTACATTGAAGCAATTTTGTTTTGAAGTGACAAAGATTTTGTGCCCCTGGGAAAGAAGCTCTCAATAAAAATAGGGAGTTTTTAATAAAAATACAGTTTTAGCCACAAATACTGCAAATATTTACACACGTACTTAACTTAATTGAGATCAATCAAACTACTCGTGAGTAAAATTAGTTATCTGCTTAATTGTTTGCAGGATCAGGGACTTAATCTTGTTGTTTGTTTTTGCTGTTAGCAACTTCGGTAAAATTTAAATAACATATCCTATTAGTAGTGGGGTTTCTTTTTAAAAAAAAGCTAATTATAAGTGTTCATCTAAAGCTGCAACAGCACAAATTTTCATATTAAGTTTTACAAAACCTCAATCTCATTTAAATATTTTAAAGTGATTTAAAACATGAAAATTATTTAAATAATCTTTACTTAAATCTCTCCTTCCTGCCTATTAGTGATTTACATCATCTTTATTCAAATCTCTCCATCCTGCCTACCTGAACCTGTTTTGAGGAGAAACAGAATGAATATTTATTGTCCAGAGCATTCACCTTTCACAAGTATTTAATTTTCTTAATAAATATAAATACTTTCTTTAAAAACAAAGAGCAGCTAGCCTTCGTGTCAAATTTTAGTAGGGGATGAGGAAACCATCCAAATTAGGTTTTTGAAGGACATAATAAAAGCAATGCCTATCACAAAACTGGAGCTATTTTATATAATTTACCATCTTTGCAACATGCTGATCTCAGTATCTTGACTTTGTTTGTAAAACTTGGAACACTGCAGTGTAGTCTGCCTCTTTCCTAGTATTCTGCAGACAATTTTATATTAACACAAAGTCTTCACTGGCCCAGCTTGGCAGATTACTTCATATGGTTCTTGTCACTTAGCGAATAATTTGGATTCTGCACTCAGAAGTAAAAGAAGCATGCAATCGCTCGGCTTAAATATGTGCATACGTGCCCTTTGTTATGGGCTTGCTCATACCCTGTTGAGAGCACCGAGGAGGTTTTATTCGACAAAGGTTGCTAGTGTTTCAAGCCTTCCCAAAGCTTCAGTATGTAATGTGCAACATTCTCCATCCCTAGGACCTGTTCCTCCCACATCTCCTGGACCTAGGGTCCTTTCTTGTATAAGTTCAAATGGGGACAATTCAGTAAATGACTGGGGAACTTCTCAAATAACAGAGGAGGGATCAGCTGATCTCAGTGACAGGGATCCTTTGCTATAAACTTTTTAAATATCCTTTTCAGGGTCTGGTTGAATCATTCAGACAGATCATCTGTTTGCGGATGATAGACAGACTTATGTAAAGTCTTTGTGTTTAGATCACACAGCTCCTCAACAGCTGAGATATAAAGTTGAGGCTTTGATCACTGAGGATCTCCTTAGGTACCCTGATGCTGGCAAATAATTTTAGCACTTCTATTGTAATAGTCTTTGCATTAGGAACACACAGTGGGATTGCCTCAAGAGAGCGGATAGAATAATAAAAAATAATGAATGTGTTTATAACCAGCTGCACTTTTTTCTAAAGGCCCCATGAGGTTTTATCCCTATCCTTTCAAATGGGATGCCTGCTATAAGGAGAGGGACCAGAGGGGCTTTTGTCACTCATTTAGGTCCTATGAGTTGGCATTCGGGTCAGGAGCTGCAAAAATCTTCAACTTTTTGGTGAATCCCAGGTTAATAAAAGCAGTTCAGAATCCTGGCCAGAGTCTCCTTCTGACTGGCAGAAGGGATAGCATGGGCCAGTTACATGGCCTTGTGCCTATGAGGCCAGGGAATGAGGAATTGTGCCTGAACTTCACCTATCAGTCTTTCTCCAGCCAGTGTACAGTCACTCTGCCTGGAACTCAAACCACAGCACTGGTCTTTTCATTGTGGGTCTATCACCTCCTCATTAACCACCACCAGTTGGTCATAGGCCCAGCTCAAGATTTCATCCTCACTTTGCTCCTTGATGAAGTTAGGATATTTCCCTCCCTGGAGGGAGGGCACCATTGCTTCATTGTTAAATGGACCTTCTGGGGGAGCTTCCCTTTGTCTGAATCCCCACTCTCCAGGGTTCAGCTGCTCACCTACATCTGTCAGTGTATTGGGTTTCCAGATCCTGTCTTCCGGGGTCCCTCAGTTAATTCCCCGAGGGCCCTTCTGGCTGTTTACCTCAGAGAAATGTTCCCAATTCCAACCCAAGATAATGAGGTATGCTAGTGTTGAGGTCAGCTCCACTACAAGGAACTTCATGTTTTGCCCTACAATCAACTGCAGACATTCACTGGGATAGGGTTTAATGGCTCCATGAATACATCGTAGAAAGATAGTCTCCTCAGGGTTTGGGACCAGGTTGTCTTTGATAGAATTGCCCACATCTGGAATCCCCCAGTCCTGTTACCTCTGTTCCTTTATATGAACAGGGACCATTACATTAGCCAGGATTCACTTTCTGCCATCCAAAATTGTCCATAACCACACTCCTTTATTGGCACTCATGACACCGGCGACCTGAAAAACAATCACCTTCTGCTGGCCAAGTGGGCCCCAACCCTGAACCTAATATTTGAGGTAGCCTTCCCTATGTGACTTATCTGCTCCCACCTGTAGGAGTCCCTGGGGCCTAAGAATCTGGGGTTTCCCAGCAGGGGCCAGTCCAGGGCCCAGCGGCCTGCTGAGCCTCTTGGAGGCTGGCACTTCCAAGACAATGCTATCTTAACGCTGATTCCCTAGGTTGGGTTTCCCCTTGAACCAAGGGCCCACCCCTCCTCACCTCAGGCAGTTGCTAGTGTGACACCACCAAAGCCGTTTCAGTGGCTAGATAATTTTTAGTCTGGTGTCACAAGCCAGAACCAGTCATTCTGGGCTGCGAGACTCACTGTGTTGATGTACCATGTATGACCTTAGACAAATTACTTCACCCCTCGGTTTTTCAGTTTGCCTATCCATAAAATAGGGATCATGATATTTACTTCATTTTGGAAAGTGCTTTGAGGTCTTTGGATGAAAATTGCTATGCGAGCTGAACATTATTATTTTAAAAATATATTATAAAAATATATAAACCTATCTTCGAAAAGCCTCTTTTCTATAAAAGCACCTAGCATAGCATGCATAATTAATAAATAACAGTTCTAATAAATAACAATTCCTTTGGGGGTATGTATAGCCTTTGGCAAGCAAGCTAATGTGAAAATTTAATACTTTCATTTAAGTGTAATATTTTCATTTCTTTAAGGTACATTAAATTCCAATAGAATATAAGACTGAACCACTATGTAGGACTTTTAAAAATTATTATTTCTTTATTTATTTAAGCAAAGGGCTTTTATTAAACAAATCCTCCCTACATTGATTCCCCACACATACGCTCTCCAGTTATGAGTAAGGCCACTGTATTGAAACTCTATTTCTTCTCCACATTTAAGTACTGTGCAATTATTGCCTTCTCAGAACATTTCTAATTGCTTAAAGTGTTTGTCTGCCAATGGAGAGGTCATGGAGAATTAGAATGTACCTATGCACAGCCAGATGGGTGGGGAGCCTGACCCTCCTCAACCATCATACACACACTATATGTGGCCACTCAAAATTGCAGGTAGTTCCTATGTTCTGGAGAGTGCTGGAACTACTTTCTTGACATACCTCAGCAGTTGCAAATTTCCATAAAGGAACAGGGAGAAGGCTAGGGCCATGCACATACACACAGGAAAGCTCAGGGAGGGAGTGAGACTCTGCTTTAAGGACACAATCCAGCCAAGAGTGCCTATAGTAGTGTGCATTACTAGAAGTGGGACACAGAAAATATAGGGGCTCTCTGACCAATAAAAAATAAGAAGCTATATTTGGAAAGAAAAATGGTGCATCTAATTCCTTATTTCTAGGTACAGCTTCCTAGCCCTTGCAGAGTAGCAGGCAGTGAGTGGCCCACGCTGAGAACGTATAGTTAAAATAATGCAGCTGTAACTTCACACTCCAGGAAATGACTCCACACATCAACTCTATTCCATTAGTTCCCTATATACTGAGAAACAACAAGAAAAGGGCTTTTATCTGAGCTCTGTACAAAGCAGGCAGCCAGGAAGCACTGAAAGACATATCAGGAAGGGAAAAAAGAGGATATTGGCACTCATGCTGTCTACGCAGGTGAAATAAATTTCACACTGCAGACTAATCAGTAGTGATGGTGAATAGTACAATGTAATCTAACTGTATGCTGCATCCTTCTTAAAAACAGAGAACTCCTTAATGGGACATGGAGAGGGATAGTCAAAAGATGGTGAGAGATGGAAAATCTGCTATCTTATAATTTTCCTTGCTGGAACTGGCTCCTCCGCCCAGGTTGTTAAGTCTATCCACAGGGTCCTTTTGACTCCTCAGTGCTAATGGAGTCTCAAATATCTATAGTAACACGAGTCCGCCACCTCAATCTATGAGTGACTAGATTAAGTCCAATACTATTGAATGCTAATGGAACACAGTGATCAATGCCCAGACTTAAAATACAGTTCACCAAAATGAAAACCAGCACTTCAGTGACCACCATAAAACTGAGCCCCCAGTAAAACTACCTTCCCCACAAACATCGGCTCCCTTCTTCCCCAGAAGCATGAACAAAAAGACAATGTACCCAGTAGCTCAACAAGTCCTGGTTCTGTCATACCAAGAAGGAAGAGTACGTCAAAGCAGAGGGCCACTCATGGAAACCCCTTAGCCTCCTCTCTTAACTCAGGAGGTCTCCAGCTGGAGTGACTGTGCTGATCACATATGCCATAGTATGGGGCTGGGAGCGAGGAGATCTCACACCTATACACATACCCGGTCATGTGTGGCTCTTACAGCAAAACTATCTCCTTAAACTCCACCCAGAAATCAAGAGGCAGCCAGTACTGTGGCACACATGCCTTGTTTTCACACTGCGATACGCTGTTTAAATGGGCTGCTGCATTCTGCACTCGCTTTAGTTTCTGTCTTGTCTTAGAGTGTAGTCTCATGCAGGGCACAGTGCAGCAATCCATTCTTGAGCTGGGAAAAGCATGGATCATAATAGCAAGGTTGGCATTTGAAAGAAACAGTCATAATCTCCTAGATAAATGAAGATGGAAAAATGGCATCCCTGGATGCTGCTGTTTGGATCCAATAGCATTCCCTTATTGCAAACAAAGGGCATCAATAAGAGGGTAGAGAAAATTCTCTACATATCTTCCAGTCTCTTCCCCCAACCTATCAGCATCACCTCAGTTTTATCAGCATTGAACTTCAACCAACTAGCACTCATCTATGCTCCAGTCTCAGCCAAACACTGAGCCAGGCATTCAGCAGATTGGCTGAATCAGGTGAGAGAGAGATATGGATCCAGGTGTTCTCAGCAAATGGACAGCACTGCAGTCCAGGCACCCATCTCTCACTGAAATCATTGGGAAAACTCCCATTGACCTCAATGGCAGATGACCTAACTCCCTTAGGACCTCCTATAGAAACAAAGTACCAACTTTTGAATCCCGTAACAGTAAGTGACCCATTTGCACTAAAAGACATCTGTCCCCAGCCATTTCCACCTATATCCTACATTCAGTGGCCCTACCTTTCCATAGACTCTTCCCCACACCCTTGCTGCCATCTGCTTCAGGCCATCACCACCACCTTTGCCTTGAGCCTCCTGGTACTATGCTTGAATGCCATACAGATGCACACTGCAATATGTCACGCACCTAAAAACAGAACCTCAGGCTAAGAGAATACACTTCCAAGGCTCAAGGTAGAGACAATAAGGTGGGCAAAGATCATTAAGACAGTAAGATACCTTTCAAATATAGCGGATAATGAAGGAACAAGAATTCAGCTGTCTATTTAATCAGGTTTTCTTGTATGTCAGATACACATGTTGTAGCTTTAGAAAAACAACTTGCAAGGGGGAGGGCGTTTTAACATATTTAATTTATGATTCAGAATTGATCCAAATACTCAGGTTTTATTCAGATAGCAAGATGGCTAGAGCTTAGCCAATTTGTCCAGTTAGAGGAATCAGCATTATAATTGAATGCCTTTCTAGAAATAATTGGACAAAATGGTACAAAAGATGGAAAATACATTAAAATTACATCTTTTAAACATAAACTGAAATTATTTTAATAGTATCCAGACTTCTATTTCAAGCAATTAATGTGATGACACACACATATGCTCATAAAATACAGAGCAGTTCCTCACTACATTGGAGCAACATCTTTTAACAGATCAAATACCCTGTCCATTCTCTCATGTAATCTAATTCCAATTTTAAATTAATCAGATGTAGGGACTGCACACACCACAAATTAAATAAGGTGCCCTCAGGGTCTAACTCAAACAGAGGACAGCATAATCATCAAAGAATATGAAAAAAGAGACTGCAATTTTATGGAAGACCTCTTATACTTTTTGCACAGCTTTTTGGTATCAAATGTTCAGTATTTTTTGTTCTTGTTTTTTTTCTCTGTGATTGAGTTTGTAGTATTGTAAAACACTTTCAAAATTCATAAAAAGGGTTAAAAATGCACGCTGAAGATGCTATCAGAATAAATGAATAAAAAGAAGAGCTCACAAGCCTCTGGCATTTGGTTGAAGAATTTCCAAGAGGGTTTAAACAAACTTTCTTTACCGTAGATGGGGGTTGATCTCTTAAGCAAACAATTTAATTGTGTGTTTGTCTGTATAATATTGTATCACCTTTTCCAAATTCTGAGGCTAACACTATATTAAAATTGTACCTATATTTACATTTTTACCTTCCAAAGGAAGACTAAAGATAGTTTTTTTTCCATTCTTTTATAACATCTATTAGTTCAGGAAGAGAATTTTTTTCTCCAGACAACAAAAATTTCAGTGAGAGAAGGAAACAATAGTATATTGTTGATGGCATCATAGGTGTTTATAAAACTAAGTTTATAGAGACATCACTTACAAATGCTAGACCTAAAAGAATTCATTTCATTTCTGATTGCTGAGGTGCAATATTTTATCAACAGAATTTATCCAGGTTGGATGTAGAATGCTGACATTGTCTTGAATGTCAGTCAGCTCTGAATGCCTGTGAAGGCACTGGGCCTGATATCCCACTGCCTTTCACCTTACATAATTGTTTACATCATGCAAAGTTTGTGTTAAATGTTACTAAATCAAAATAGTAGCATTTTACGCCTATTTTGCTCGCTCTTCATACAGGTATAAATGACTACACAAGATTCAAGGTACTAGAGCATCAATCTATTTCTGTTACAATTTTTTTTTCAGCCATACTGGCAAACTTAGTCATTTGGTCAAATAACCATTTCACTTGGAAATGCGACTTACTTAGGCCTGGTCTACACTGCTGCCGGTGGTCGACGGTATCTCCCATTGTCATACTTATGTTGCCGTACCTCAGCGTCTTCACAGCGCTGTCTCAATGGGAGACGTCCTCTCCATGACACAGCTTTCCTCCTTTCGGGGAGGTGGATTACAAACATCAATCAGAGGGCCCATCTCGGATTGATTGAGCGGGTCTCTACTACCCACTCAATCAAGCCCGTTGAATCGATCGCTGCAGAGCCGGCAGTGAAGACTTACCCTGAGTCAATCTAATACATCAATAAGCATCATAGAAAGTTCTATAAATGTAGCAGGAGCTAGGAGGAGCAGAGTGCAAAAGAAAAATCTATAAGTAGCAGGTGTATGGATGAACAATGAAAAGCAGGAGAGATGAGCATATAGGAAATCTGTGTGACAAAAGGATTTCAATGTCTTTTTTTCCTCCTATATGACATATGTCTCGTTATAGCAAATAGTATCAAGTAGACTGAAAAATTCCAGTCTACAAGCTAAAAGAATGGTGAGATGAGAGCTGAACCTCAAAGTGTTCTGGTGAAGTGAGAGCCTCATTGATTCATAGATTTTAAGGCCAAAATCATCTAGTCTAACCTGCTTTATAACACGAGCCATGGATTTGGGGGTGGGAAGGTAGGGAGTAATATGAGAGAGGTCTATAAAATCATGAATGATGTGGAGAAAATTATTAGAGAAGTGTTGTTTACATAACAGAAGAACTAGGGGTCACCTGATGAAATTAAGGAACAACAGGTTTAAAACAAACAAAAGGAAGTACTTCTTCACACAATGTACAGTCCGCCTATGGAACTCATTGCCATGAGATGTTGTGAAGGTCAAAGTATACCTGGGTTCAAAAAAGAATGATATAAGTTCATGGGAGATAGGTCCCTCAGTGGCAATTAGCCCAGATTGTCAGGTATGTAAGCCCATGTTCAGTGTATCCCTAAGTCTCCAACTGCCAGAAGGTGGGGTTGGATCACTGGATATTGCTCTGTTCTGTTCTTTCATCTGATGTATCTGGCACTGGCCCCTGTCATAAGACAGGGTATTGAGATAGATGGAGCATTGGTCTGACCCTGTATGGCCGTTCTTATGACTGTCACCCTCTTACCTATATATTGAGCCTAATAATTTGTTTGACTAAAGTATATCTGCCAGAAAGGGATCCAGTCTTGATCTGAAGACTTCAATAAATGGGGAATCTAATAGATGATGAAACCATACATGTTCCACTTGGTGTCAAAGGAGACGTAAGATGCAGACATAATATTATCTGAATATCACTGAAAATAAATTATAAGTTACTGCTTACCCATTAGATAGAGTGAGAGGGGCGCTTTTTGTTCATCAGTTGCCCATATACCCTCTGAACAGGTTGGTGAAAATGATCTAAATCCTGAGAAGACTCTGTGAGAGAAGCTGGTCAAGGATTAATTACACAAAACTGCTCAAGGCACAAAAAGGGTAAAATCAGGTATAAACATAAGCCTCAGTTTCTCCAATAAATATGTAGTGACACAAAACCACGTTATTTACCATTACTCAATTATAGATGTTCCTTTGCAATACCTTGCACCAACTGAATATACTGGTATGCACATTTATTTCTTTGGTTGTCTAATTTATTGAGCATCTTTAGTCATTTGATCCTCTCTTTAACTCTTTTGCACAAATGCCTAAAGATTTATATTATTTGATCAAATATCAAGGTAAAATAGTAATAAGACCAAGGGTGAGATTTTCAATAGCACCCAAGTGACTTAGCAACAGGATTCTCATTAAAATCTAGTCATTGAAAGTCAGTGGGACTTGTGCACTAAATCACTTAGGTGCTTGTGAAAATCCTCTCCCTCAAGTGACTGGTTTGACAGAATGGACTAATGCCAGTGGAAATGAGTGAGGACTGAATTTGGCCCCAAACCACTGTAGGTTTTTTCGCAGGGAGAGTCTCATTATAGCAAATATCATTGAACAGAACTGAAGCATGGAATTTTTCAGCAAGGGCAAGCTAGAAGAATGGTGGGAGAGAGACTTGCTTAAAAAAATTCAATTAATTACTAGTCTTTTAGATGTCTATGAAACCTCTGGATAAACATATTCATCCATCCCTGTTAAAATTCCAGCACTAATAGTTTTTTAGTTAGAGATTCCTCGGACTGCTGCATACATTGGGATGGGGAGGCAGAAATTTATTGAAACAGATAAATAATGTTGCTTACCTGTGAGAACCAACAGTCAAAATTGCTTGTCTGAGTCACTAACATGCAGCCTGTGAACAATATTATCTCACTTTTTAAGCTGTACATATGGGTAATATTTCATATTTTCTTAGGCCAGCAGATTGGCATATAGATTTACTCTCCAATATTTTATGTGATGCCAATGTTCAATTTGTTTTGGGAATATGTCAGCATAACCCCTGGATGCGGTACTTCCCTGGTGGTGCTTCTCCTTTCACCTACAGCAAATCAAAACAAAAAAGCATTGACGAGAAGTACATTGTTGTGGGATGTTTGTTCTTTTCTCTCTCAAGTTATAAGGTGAAATATTAAAAATCTAAGGATAACTGGTATGAATTTTATTCCTGAATATTTATGCTTTAAAGTCACAGTTAATATTTTCTTCCTATAAGTATAAATTTATTTGTGTTTAAATACAATTATCTCAGAGAAGAAACCTTTCAGGCTGCTACCCAGGCCTTGATCTACAGCCTGAGCTATGCAAGTATGGTCCTTCTGGTTGAAACGTTTTCATCTCTTGCTACCCCACTTCTCTCTCTTTCTCCTCTTCTATTTACAATTATCTCTTTAAAAAAAATGGCAGCTGCTTTCACCCAGAAGATTGAGAGCAAATGAGCCAGAAGTGCTCTTTTAGAGACTTTTAAAGTAGACTCAGTGACTGAATACTAGATGGTGTTTCACAAAGGTGCCCATTGGCAATGTAAAAAATGCCGTCAAGTGGATGAGAATGAGATGAACACTCTGCTTAGCAGTTCTCACTCTTATAACCTTGCAGACATTCTGCTTTTGAGAAGCAATTAAAGGAGTTGGAGACAGACAGTGTTCAGAGATGTGAAGTGGTTTTTTTTTTTTAAGAGCAGCCAAAGTGGAGGCATAGCCACCCACACTTCAAGGCAGACTGCAATGCTTCCTGTATGCTAATGACTTTGTTCTTGTTTCTAATTTGCCCTAAACTTATAGCCCAAACCCTCAGAAGCTTGAAGATTTCACCACATCAGAGTAAAACATTTTTACTTCTCTGAAGCCAAGTCCTGAATGAGCAAGGGCAAACTGCTTGAGCTTGAGGGGCCATGAGAGGTGGTTACTTCAAAAGAGGAAATAGTATTGCAGGGGGCTAAGAAGGATGGATGTTTCAATAAATGTCTTTATAATTCTCCTTCTAAACGTATCTCTTTCCATAATATAAAAGAGAGGGGGAAAAAAACTAAAAAGAAGTAAGAATTTTGCAGAAAAATTTTGTTTTAAAAAAGGATTCATGATTATGAAAAATGCTTATTCATCCGGTATCTTTTGGGGATGTGGGACAAACACAAAAATGGCTACAGTTTGATTCAGCCTTGCAAAAGCACCTTGAAAATGTACTAGCTTGGGCACAAAAAGTATTTTGTTCTCCTTTTACTAGGATGATAGGTAATAATGATATTTTACTAGCCCATCAAAAGCAATTTCCCTGTCTGGGCGAATAAAGTTTCGCAAGACTGACTGGAAGTGAATTATTCATAACATCAGAGACACAACTGCACTAGATCCCTTATAGCCATATGGTGCATAAGAAATCTCTCAAAAGGATAACACAGCTGCCAGAATTTGCTTTTATACCTAAAAGAAAAAATGAAATAAACAGAAGACCCAGTTGTCTTCACATTTAGGTTAAATCCTCCTTTGTGAATACTATCAGTAGCAATTTATTTTCTGATAACTATTTGAACTGGTTTTCTGCCATCATATAATAATTTTACAGCCAAAAGGGAGTCTAGATGAATCATAGCAGGCAATTTGAGATCATGTTTCTTTCATTGAAAGTGATCTATTCTTCATTAATCATTTTACCCCATTTAGTAATAATAAGTGTCAATGGTGTGCTTTGCTGAGCAACCCCGGATGGAAAAGTCCTACAGAGTATAATAAAAATTTATAAAGTTTCTATACATTTTTGAACCATCCAGTATAATTTAATTGAAAATGATATCTGTCCCTAAAAATTCTGTAGGATAATTTTTAAAAGTCTTGGACATCATTCATTACTTATATATATATTAGGTCTTGTTGAAAATTTGCCATCAAAACTTTTTTCCATGGAAACTGTCTTTCTTCTAAAAATTAATTTTTATTTGGAAAACTGAAACCCAGAAACAGTTATTTTTCAGTTTGAATTTCCTGCTGAAAATGCCAAAAAAAATTAAAAAATTTAAAAAATTATTTTTGTATAAATTTTCAGTGTGGAAAAAAACCCTTTTTCAACCTGTTCTAATATTTGTAGATTAATTCTTGTTGAACCCTGTTCATTTTCAGTCGAGACAGATTTATTTAATTTCTGTTAAATTCTTTAGGAATTTTCCATAATGGCCTCCTGAGAAGTGCTGAGCATCTTCAGCTTCTGTTGAACTCAGGGGGACTTGAATGTACACAAGATTTTACAGGACAGGCCTCAAGATGGCTTTCTCTTTAATAAGTATAAACAATCATACTTTGAACCTCTGATGCATTTTCTCCCCTCTGGTATTTCAGCTGCTACTGAAGTGTCCTTTTCATTTGATGTTGGAAATGGCCCAGTGGAGATCATTGTCAGATCCCCCATCCCACTCAATGATGACCAATGGCATCGAGTCATTGCTGAGAGGAATGTCAAGCAGGCCAGTCTGCAGGTGGACCAGCTGCCCCAGGAGATCAGGAAGGCGCCAACAGAAGGCCACACACGATTGGAACTGTATAGCCAGTTATATGTTGGTAAGTAGCAGAGGAAATAACAGACCCCAATGCTCAGTTATTGCGTTCCAGCCACATCATATTGGCAGTTACAGTAATATGCCAGGCTTCTTTCCAGAAGCAGTTAGTGACGATGGGATACAGAATGAAAAACAATGTAAATTATAGAAGCAAGGCAACCCAATGCGAAGAAACAAGTACTGCTCTGGTACCCTGGTATTCTTGCTCCTTCCTTGTTTGTAGCCCAAGCCTCAGGCAGGAAAGCAGGCTTTGTCCAGATTTTATTTATTTATTTTCATGTGTGCAAAGGATCTCCCACCCAGCTATTCAGCCAGGCGCTGAAAGAGTCCTGGGAACACCATGCAGAGAAGGAAGCTTATGGCAGTACTGTTTGTCTGGGGTCTCTCTGCTATGAAGAGCATCTTCACCCCACCTAGATTTAATCTTCCCCTCCCCCATTTACTGTATTCACCCTGACACTCCATCAGCCCACCTTTTTCTTGTGCATTTAATAGCCAGTTATATAGTACCATATAACGAAGACACATGTCACTGTTTGCCTACCCACTTTCAAATGTTGCTAGGCTTCATTGTGTTTTGGGTACCGAATGGCTGCTGTTCCAGCAACACTCGGGCTTTTTTAACTCCTGGGGCTCCACAGTGCAGCCATGGTTAGGTAGGACCAGGTTTGTGTGAAATGATAAGTAAAGAAGCTCTTACCTTCCTCTCTGTATCTCTGGCAACAAGACAAGAAAAAAATTCTTTACCTCGTTTCCTTACATGTTGATGAAGGCTCAAAAACAGAAGTAATTTTAAATGATGTACAAAGCCTTTGGTATCTTGGTAAATATCATACTGTCAGTGGAATGGAAACAGCCAGGAGTGTCACGAGTTGTACAGTCATTTTTCTCAAGCTCAGTCTCTTCTTTAACATTTTTGACATTGCTAAAAATGATCTCCAATAAAAGCCTATTGCTGAATACATTTAAATATAAATAGACCTGGCAGAATTCAGTTTTTATTTTTTTATAATGTTGACTGCTAATGTTTATTTTAATCATTTTTTTCAGATTTTTATCTATTTAAATGTTCACAGTTGCAGGAAATTACAGGCAGGTCAGAATAAGGGGAATTCAGACAATAATTAAACAGTAGACATTGAGATTTAAAAACTTAAAGCTTTATACCCATTAAAGCACAAATTGTCAGCATCGCATGTCAAAATGTACAAAGTAAATATCCTTAAATCAAACTTTAATAAGTTCTCAGGCACTATTTTGCATACTTTGCCTAGCTGTACATTTCAGTTATACTTTTTCATTGGCTTGTGTGTACAGTGAAATCAATATTTAACAATAAAAATCTCATCTTTCCAAGCCTAGATGTAAGGTTTGTTTCAGTAAAGTGAACCTTTCAATTTTAGAGGAAACACCAGAGGTCTTACTGAAGATGTGTGGACTTGTAAATATTATACATATTATATGTTTATATATAAATATCACCTGATTGTGTTCCTGAGGAATTGTTAACTAGGGATTCACAGGTAATCTGTCTTATCTGATACAAATCTTTAAAGGTGTTCATTGTCTGACTGCATTACCAAAACTGAACATCTGTGGTTCCACTTCATTTTTTCTATGAATCATAAGCATGGTCAACTCTACTAGTGGCATAAATCTGGATTTCCTAATAGCATATTGAATGAATTTAAGGTTGAACTTGGGCCTGAACTACTCAGTTCTAAAACTGGCTCTCTGTTGGTAATTTGCCGTGTGTGCTTCGGAAAGGCACAGATTTCAGATTTGATTGCTCTCCTTTGTATGTAAATGCATGTAAATCTATATCTAGGTAACTAAATAAGAGGCCTGACTTTCAGAGATGATTGTGCATCTGTGTCTCCTATTGCAGTTTGAAAGTGTGGGCCTAAATCTCTCTCCCAGGTTCCCAAACTTCGCTGTGAAAAATGGAATACTATGTAAGAGGTTGTTGTCATTATTGTTACTATCTATTATCATCAATCTGCAGAAAAATATTGCTATCCCAAAATGTATTCAAGCATAAAACTTATTTTTACCTCACACATAATCTTTAAAAATATATAAGAAAAAGAAGAAATTAAGTCTCCAAGCAAAGGGGCTGAGGGCCAGATCCTCCGTGGGTATAAATCAGGACAAGGCTAATGGAACTACACCTCTTTATACCCTCTGAGAATCAGGCTGAAAGCTTAGACTTACTGTAATTTGATTGCATAATGAAAAATGAATGAATCTTTTAGGTTTTTAAAAGACATCACAACCTACTGTATGTCCGGTTGTAGTTGCCAGCTCAGTGGATTATTTGGTATACAGTAGCAATAATGCAGTTTGCTAACTCTTGGTTCAATTTTTTTTGCATTCTCTCTCAGGTGCCGCAGGAGGCCAGAGGGGATTTCTGGGTTGCATTCGCTCTTTAAGAATGAATGGGGTGACTCTGGACTTGGAAGAGAGAGCAAAGGTCACACTGGGGGTGAAACCTGGCTGCTCAGGCCACTGTACCAGCTATGGAATGTACTGTGAGAATGGAGGCAAATGTGTCGAGAAATACAATGGCTACTCCTGTGACTGTTCCAAAACTGCATATGATGGACCTTTTTGCATAAAAGGTAAAAGCCTAAATGTGGAAGTCAAACCAACTAAGCAAAACAGAATCACTAATTAATTGTTCAAATTTGGTTAAGCATATGATATGTGCATCCTTAATATTCCTTACAAACCTATCACATTCACAGGGATCTGTTTTACCACTTATATATGGTGGATTTACTGCACATCTCCCATTAGTAGTAATGTGCATTTCCCATTTAAATCCAATAACACATGGAAGAAAGGAACTTCAGGATTTTCTGTAGTCTTCCCAGCAGGGTCAGGTGTTATCTTGAGCTGTTGAGTAATAAATTCCTATTAGCACAAGATAATGTTTACTAGTTGAAACAAAAGCTGTGAAGTTCACATCCAGATTTAGAGGGATTTAGGTCCAGGGTATTGGTTATAACTGTTATAGATTAGTGGGCCAGTGTTTGGATCCAATCTTTCTCAAATTTTTGGCAGTTCAAATCCAGGAGTTTGGTTGAAGTTCCTCCTTAGTTATGCTGGGTTAGAGACTGAGTGTCCCATGTTAAGTCCCACAGCTACAGTAAAGCAATAAAGCATTTTGAGTGGGCATAATGGCTAATAAAGCACAGGTGCTGTATCCACTTCATTCATTTGAAATGGCTAAGATACTAATTAAATCCTGAAAATCAAGGATTATAATCAATCACTTTAAAATCAGAGCAATTTCCGTTGTGTTGACATGCCTACCAACCATTTAAAAAACAAAACAAAACAAAAGTCCAAAACACTTCAAGAAAACTGGGGATGAAGCTCCTAGGTTTTTTTTAGTTTTGTTTGTGCATTTTGATTGGAAATGATCAAGGCAAAACTAAATAGTATTGGGAAATGTCGTTTCCCAAATTTTTTAAATTTTTTAAATTTTACAGGCATCCATTTGTTTACATAATGTTTCATAGGATATTCCTATATTCTTTTGCGACCCACTGCTGAAGATTTCATCGCATTTGCTTGAGCTGCTAATCGCTCTGAACAGCCCTCTTTCACTGTGTGTGTCTTATAAATATATAAAATCACCCAATCTGTTGCCTTTACTAATTCTTTCTAGAAGCTGCCTCCTCTGGTGAGAAGTCTGTGAGGTCAGCTGAGATCATTTATTCATTGCTCTTCTCAATGGTTTCATGATTCTAAGGAACCTTTGGTCTCATAAATTGTCTATCACAGTGTTCTGCCTTTAAATTACCCACCTCACCAGCTATCCTGCAGGCACGTCTATTCAGCAGTCTCCAAACTGCCCTTGAACAGTTCATCATATCTGCAAGGGATAATCACTATCCTTTGGCATTCAGTTTCCCAACTCCTGCACAGCTACTCTCTCTTTTTTTTTTTTTTTTTTTTTTTTTAAAGCAGGCCTCAGGTGTTAGAGTTTGTGCTTTCCACTCCCCTTCTCCCAGCCATGAATAAATGGAGCTTACAGCAGAAAAGACCAGCCCAAGGATCTCTTTACCCACTCTCTGATTATGGGCCAGATAATCTCCTTCCCCCAGGCTTTAGCCCATATCCATTCTTATTTCATTCTGTTGACACAACAAATCCTGCATCTTGGCAGGGGGGCTAGACTATAACCCTTGCATTCCCCTTCTAACCCTATGGTTCTATGAGACTACAATTCTATTATATTGTTACCCATTTTTCAGTCTAATGGTTAACTAAAATTCAGGGTCTTTTGTATTGTTTCCAGTAAAAGGAGAAATTGATGATGGAGCCAGGTGTTTCTTTGATGTAATCCTGTTTATTTACAAAGAATGTACAATGTCCTGATTTCCTGAACACAGCAGGAATCAAACAGCAGGAAACCATTTCTTTGCTGACAGCTTCAACCCCCTTTCAGCCAACACTTGGCCCAAAATCTCTTTAAGTGTATGTCTGCGCTGCACAATGAGCTCAGGTGACTGGTACCTGAGTCTGAGCGCTCAGGTTAGCCTAGCCCAAGTGTGAGCATTCCCACAGCAAAGCCCTATCCACGTTAGTGTATCGTCACTGTTCCTGCACTTGCCCAGCTGTGTCTGGAGGGCACGTAACATGGCTCTGTATGCTGGGGCTCCAGGATTCTATTCCAATCAATTCTGAGTGGCTGTATGCATTTAGAACTAGTACAGAGATAGTTATCCCTAGAGGATGTCCCTTGGAGCCAAAACTGAGGTAATTTTTAAAGATCACGTGTACTAACTCAGAAAATAGTCACTGTTACATTCCAGTGAACTTACTTTTTAAAAGTATTCTTTTTCCAAAACTTGTCACATCATTTTTTCTGTTTCTTTTAGGGATGGGACAAGCACAGATTGAATGAAAACCAACCCAAAGATTCAGCCAAAATTAGATCTAAACAAAATATTTCTTCCCTGACTTTAGACACAACATAAAATAGAAATGCCACAGGAGAAGTTATACCGTGCCTGCTGCAATGGGGCTCCATTCTTGGTTTCTCCATAGGCACTACCGTAACAAGAGGAATAATAGTAGAGTTATTGTTATTGTTCTTACCATGGTATTTCTGACCCGACCAAAACCATGCAGTATTTGAAACAATATTTTATGTTTATTACACCTCTTTGGATGTCAAACTGTTTTTAAAAAGTTAGAAGATGATATTTTTCCCATTTTATAAATGAGGGAATTGAGGAATACAGAGTGTCTAAGGATCAAATTAAGGGCCTTTGATTTTAGATGCCTCAACTTTTGGATGTCCAGTTTTAAATATCTAATTTTCTATCTAATATCTAATTTTAAATATCTCATTTTCAGAGCTCCTACAGCTCCCATTTAATTCAGCTGGAGTTATGCATGCTCAGAACATGAGAAAATCAAGCTTTCGGTATCCAAAGGTGGGCACCAAAAATCAAAGCAATTTTTGAAAATGTAGGCCTGACTGATTTACTCAAGGTATACAGTGAGTCTCTGGCAAAGTTGGGAATAAAACCTATAACTCTAGACTCTCAGTTCCTAGCTCTGAACACTAGATCTATTCTAAAGAAAACTTTTATAGACCAACCTAGTTCCATTTAGCAGCAAATTTTATAACTTGATCATCATCAATTTCCTTTTCTGTTAGTGCTGAAACCTGACTTAGCTCTGTGGAAAATCAGGCTTCTCCTCCCTACAAACATAATTCAATGTTTGTGACCTCACGATGGTTCTTCATAAAGACAAACAGGTGGCATCAAAACGCAAAAAGTTAAAGGATAATGTAGACAAAAAACAGATAGCTTTGGAAATGTCCCATAAACAAGAGAACAGTAAAAATCATGAAGCAATGCTGAAACTAAGGTCTCTAAAACATTTCAATTTCGGCTCATTGAGTTTTACATTGTAAATTTAACTTGCAGTTATGCCTTGTAAATCCAGGAAAACACTGGAACATCTTGTAAATGTCGCCAAATTCCCTAGGTTTTCAAATAAACCGGCTTCTACTTTTGTTTCTAATGACACCTCATGGTGTCTTCCACCATATGCTCCTTTTCCATGAAACAGGACTTAGTTGTCACTGGATGCTAGGAGAAAACACAGAAATAATACATGACAATGAAATAAGGTTTTGGCAAAATAGTAGAGTGTATTGTGTAATCTTTGCTAGAATGTAGCAGTGGTTTTTTTACACCTAGCACTCATTCAAACACATCTCCTTACTATCGAAATATTATGCCTAAGTAATGTTTTCAAGATAGCTGGTTGAAAAGACCAACCTCTGGAATTTTGACTACATTTTTCATCGACATTTTGAATTTTGACACCCCCCCCCTCAAAAAAATGAAATATTCATGAAAATTTTCATGAAAAGTACATCCTTTTTTCAAGCAGCTCTACTTTTTAATGTTAGGGCTATTTTGAATATCGCTGTATCAGTTTTGCTTTTAATTTTAAGTACATGTATAACTGCACCTTGTGATCTTTTGCTGAATTATTTTTTTTTTTTTTTTGCATGGTTAAGAAAGTGACAATTATATATATATTTTATAAAAGATTTGACGATCACATCAAGCCCTGAGGTACCTTGTTGATGTTAAAAAGCACCAGTTACTCGTGATATGTTTTCTTTTTATAACATGTGAGTGGCTTTTATTGTACTGGCTGCACAGGCTGTGGAGACTGACAACACTGGTCAGATATATGGTGGAGCAAGGAAATCTGCTACTTTCCTCAGTTATTCCGATCCTTGCTCTCCTTTGGTCAGAGACCAGCAGTCATGCTGCCTTATCACACGATTTTGTAATATGTGCAAATGGGAATTAGGATGAGACAACCAAGCTTCTTGTCCCTTGTAATGTAAGCCAGAATTTGAGTTTAGTTCTCTAGAAATAACATGGTTAATGGTGCACCACTTATTTATTTAAGGCTAAATTGTGTTGCCCTTACAGTGAGAATAACATCCTGTTCAAGCAGCCCCACTGATTTGACACTGCCTTTCTCCTCAAGTAGTACCACTGAAATCACTGAAGACTCATGATCAAGCAACTACACAGCATAAGTAAAGGTTGTCAGAACCCTTATCCCCATAGCTTTTAAACTCTGATGAGAAGCTTTTTTATGGTATGTATTATAGATCTATCTGGTCAGGTCAGCAGCTCACCAGATTGCTGTGAGGGGACCCAAATACTAGATGCTGGATGTTTTAAGCCTCCGGAGTCTGAAGAGAGCCCAGGAGCTGTCCCTGTCTTGGGGTCCCTAAGCACACTCTCAGGGAGCAGATCTTCTATTTGTCACCGCTTTGGAAAAGCATGCAGTACAACACCCTGGAAATAATGCTGATCCCTCTGGCTTCCCTGGTAACTTAAACACACATCTCCCAGAACTCCACCCAAAGGTGTGAGCCTTCTGGTTTACCTCCTCAAAGAGCTACGTAGTAGGTGTGGCATATGACAAAGACACTATGTAAAGAAATCTAACACATTATTGCTCTTTATTTAATCACAGGAGAAATACACAGATTTATACAAAAATAATAAACCCTACACTCATTTCCCTGACTTTGTTTCCTCACCACTCCAGAGCATTCTTTGGGTTGGGGTTAGGGTCCTCTGTGGGATCCCAGATCTGATTCCTGCCTGATTTCTTTTCCAAAACTTGGGGTTTCTCTTTCTAGGTCAGCTTGCTTCCTCTATCTTTAGCCAGTTCATCCCCTTCCCCTCTTCTGACTGAACTCTCTTTCTTCTCCCCATGAGTCCAAGCCCCAGCCTCTTCCTCTTGTTTGAGAATTTTCCATTCTGCCAGTGCCAGCAGCCCCCTGCAGAGGGAAAGTGAAGAGGGAAGATGTTTTCCCCTAGGATGCAATTACTCTTTTGTTTTCCCCAGGTGACCCATTCAAGTGCTGATAGTCCTTTCACAATCACCTGTTGTACCTGATCTAGCAGAGACGCTTTCAGCCTTGTAAGCCATGGTCATTACACAGACCTAGAGGTATTCCGTGATGCAGCAATTTCCTAATAACTTCATAATATCAACCAGAATTCACAAGTTGCATAGACAGATCCCCCAATCATCACAGTATGTTTTTCAACTCCCACTCTGGGTCCTACCCACTCTTGCATGCCAGGCTTTTCTGTTTGGCTGTACCTGGGGAATGGTAACAGAAGAAGTGATATGAAAAGTCTAAGCAAATAAAATGCCATTGACATAGAAGGTCAGAATAGATTGGTTTATAACTAGCATATGCTTCTCAGGGTAAGTACAGACCATGAACAGTGGGAGATATATTTATTGAGGGAACTTCAGGCTTAGAATTATGACTGGTAAGAAATTGCATTGTCTCCAGTCTGATCAGTGGCAGTTCAGTGATTGACATTTCAAGTGCCTGAATATTATCATCTCCCTTACAAGGACAAAGCTGCCAAAATCCAGTTTGATATCTATTTTTATTTTGTTGTTGGTTTTTGGGGGTCTCTAATCAGCTACATTTGTTCTTTCACTGATCTGAGAAACTATTAGAAGGAGCAGCCAAAATGAGCCTGCTTTCTGACCTTAATCTGTCCTTCACTTCAGGACCTTCTTCTTCTTTACAGTGGTCCTCCCATCACTATAACAGCATTTCTGAGAGCTAGATTTGTTTGAGCTCAATTTTTGCATCTATAACTGGTATATCTTTAAAACAGCCGAGGGCAAAATCCTGGAATCAGTGTGTAGCACAAGTGACTGTGTCATGCTCTGAAGATCTCCCAAGGGGCCAACTGGAGGAAGAAATTCTTCCCCCAGGTATTGAAGGCCCAGGGGAGAGAGTGGAAATTGTCCAACACTACAATCAGTTCCCATTTGGGGTAGTCCTATGGCCTGTGTTACACAGGAAGTCAGATTAGAACAGAATAATGGTCCCTTCTGGCTTTATGATCTATTAAAGTGGCAATGGAACCATTTCACAGTTGATGCTTTAGCTCACATGCCTCCATGTATGTTGGATGTGTAAATTCAATCCTATCCTTTTCTGTGCACAGTTGCCTAATATGAATGCATAAATACAGGATTTAGGGGCACAATGGGTGCACACAGATGCTTTTCTGGTGAAACTTAAATACCTGGTATGAACAATCATAATCCTTATGCCATTCCTTACACCCACCCATAATAGAGTATTGTACAAAACTCCTTTCCTGCCTGTGGGTTAGTCTTTATATTTAAGTAGAGTCCAAAAACAGGACGGCACTTACAAAACTAAAAGGTTTTTCTGAGTCAGATTTGCTGTCCCTCCCTGTAGCTCTTTCTGATGCCAAGAGGAACTCAGCCTTAGTTGGTGCTAACACGATAGTCTGGTGGTTAGGCTGAGTCTGAGCTCTTCACCTTCTTACAGAGTCTTACTTTGTCGGATCGAAATTCTGCCCCATTTATATACATGTAACCCCACATAAAAATGCCTAAATTATCAATATGCCTGAAAGTTTTTGCTGTAAATACATGTTTTTAAACTAAGTGACATTTTAGTTCTTGTTGCTCATTGAACTGAAGACCTTGTGGGCTAAAATAAATACATATTATATTCAATATGGCCTTGGTCTTTCAACCATAACTGTATAAGGACTTTTCTTTGGCTTATGAATCCTAGGCCTTAATCATGCAAGTCTGGGCTCTGCACTGGGGCAGATGTCTGACTGCATAAATCAGATAGCAGCATTCAATTGGTTTGTACAGAAAGGAAGCTAATAATACAGACATATTCACAGAACAGATATATTTTTGAAAAATATTGTACGTTCTGTGAAAAGGTTCTAGACAGGTATATCTCTATTTGTCCTGCATGTATTCTCTTATTGAGCAAGCAGTATATGCTGTAGTGCTTTGAAAATGACATTTCTCATAAAATCATAGAATTTCTTTGTTGGAAAAACATTTTGTTTGATTTTTAATCCAAGAAATCAGCTCCCCTTCTACACTCACACTACCCAAAGAGATATTGCAACCAGAATATGAACCAAAGTAGTGGAATAAAGCTTTCCAGTCTACCATCAGGCCATAATATCTTTCTAATAAAGAGCAGAGATTTATGTATCTGTATACAGAAAACAAATAAATAAGGGTAATAATGTCAAAAATCCTGACAGTTCTGGGACAGAAAGCATGATAAACTTTTGACTTTTCTGTCAGCCAGTTACAATAGGTCTGCTCTGAGGCTAGTATCCACTGAATCCAATTTTTTTACTGGAGATGCGTGCAGCAACTTCAGAAAGCATTTTAGCAGCTGTGAATGATGATGCATGTGAAGGCATAGGAGATCCAACTTCTGATGCTGGGTTCCTGTATGCTGTATCCATCTGTTAGACTTTTATGACCCCCCATGACTTAGTATCCAAGCACCTCACAATCTTTTAGTGTGTATTATGTCCTCAGAACACCCCTGTGAGGTAAGGAAGTACTATTAGCCCTATTGTACAGATGGGGATCTGAGGCAAAGAGCAATTAAGGACCTGTCTTTGCTGCAAAGTTAACTCGAGTTAACACACTGGAGTTACTGTACTCAAGCAAGCCTCACTCAAAGGCGAGTGACCACACTGCAAAACAACACTAAGGGTATGTCTATACTGACAGCGGCAAAGTCGCCGCCATCAGATTGACCTATCTGGATCCACTGAGCGGTCAGTGAAGACCCGCTCAATTGATCCAGAAGTCAACATTGGTAAGCCACCTCCTCAAGTGGTGTAGAGCTGCGTCAATGGGAACACAGTTCCCATTGGCACAGTGCAGCAAAGACGTCGCGCAGAAGGGAAGCACAGCAGTCGATCGGAGTTACACAGGCTACTCTGCAGAGCTTGCATAACTCCCATTGACTGCTGCCGACTTGCCAGGTAAGTGTAGACCAGGGCTCAGTGATATAATTAGCAGCACAAAGTGATTTGATTAGCTGCTGCTGAGTAGTTGCAACTAGAGCTGATGCATCCCCACTGCACCACTAGGGCAGATATCAGCATCATTCAAGGTTCAGCCCACCCTCCTCTGACAGGCCAGCTACTTTGAGCTTAAAGCACTGCTTAGAGAGCTTTGTGAGTGGACAGGAGTTGAGTTAGGGGTAACACGAGTTATAACTGGAACTAACTGTGCTGTAAAGACACATTCTTTGTACTTGGCCATAGTCATACTAGAAGCCTATGGCTGAGCAGAACATTAAACCCAGGTCTTCCAAGGCCCGGTCTAGCACCCTGACCACTGGGCCATCATCCCTTGAAGAATGCAGAAAGCAATCGCAAATATTTCTGGAACTTCTCTTGCAACATTGGAAAACATCCCCTGATGTTACTTCTGGGAGCATCTCCACACAGACCCACTGATACCTCACAGGAATGTGTGAAAAACATTTTCTCAAGAAACAGTTCTTCTGATGTATATTTTATGCAGCTTTCCTCTTCGACTCTTTTCTTTCCCCCACTGCCTGGCATATTTTCATATAAACAAACAGCTGGATTCTCCACTCCACTTGGATGTAGTGAAGGGGAACAAGCTCCAAGATCCTGGGCCAGCCAGATTCAGCATAATTACAGCTCCAGCCTAACATCCCTCAGTGAGTGCAGCACAACAGCCCCCAGCCTTCCTCTGACATGTCCCCTTCCCTCCAGGTATAGTGATGTCGGACGATTTCTGAATTGGTGTATTTGTGCAAATTGGAATTCTGATTGTAGCAAACCCTCACTTACAGTGAAGTTGTTCTGTGTAATAAAATGACGTCATCATGACCCTGATCCAAAGCCCATTGAATCAATGAGGATCTCACTACAGATTTCAATGGGCTTTGCATCAGGCTGCATGAAAGGCATCATTGCATGTTATTTTTCCCGCTCTGCCTTCTCTGCCTTGAGCCCTGATGTATTTCATCAGAGAAGGGGACAGATATTTAATGGGTTTGTATTCTGTTAATTGAAACAAATAATCACTGTATTTCTCCATTTGACTCCACTACCAGAATACTTCAAAATGTTAAGTGACAGCAGCCAAAAAACAAGCCTTGGTAAATGCCCACATTTTGTCTGCACATACTAAACAGACAGTGGGACTGTGAGCAGAGTAAACCCTAAGTGCACCTAGAAGTTAAATGAAAATCATTGTCATCTTCAAAAGTCTCAGTGCAATGGCTCTTTCAGATCAAGAACAACAGTGAGACTCTTACCCTTACTATTCTCTGGCCAGGAGGTGTCTCAACAGGCTCAGTCTTTGTGACCACGGTCTGGTAGTAGTGGCAATTGCTGATGCTATCTAGCACTTCTGGTAGTACAAGCCATTCCTGGCATGCCTCTTATAGTTAGTTCATGCTCTGTACTGATGGATTGGGGAGAGAGTTGAGAAACATAAAAAGAAAATGTCAGACAAAGAAAGAGGCCTTGTGAGGTCACTTAAACTGACTTAAAAATCTGTGCGCGAGCCACAAGGCTCCGAGATGTCTTTGGTGTATGTCCCTGGTTGGAAACGTCGTCATGAGAAGTCTAGCTCTAATAATCAAAATCCAGCCAAGTGAAATCAGGGTGCTGAATATCTGATAATTGGCAGACAGTGGGAAAGAGTAATTCTAATTATTCCTGACTATCTGTGGCCAGGGAAAAGCTTGTAGCCTCAGTACTGGGCACAGCTTCCAGCTGTAACCCTACCTTTCAGTTTAGGTTTCTGAAGCAAAGAGAAGAACATCCATTTTTGCTGCAATTTTTCATGAGTTCTTCTGTGGTCCAGATAGCAGAATGTTCATCATCATGGTGTCCAAAACCATTGCGAAGACCTGCCCCAACTAAAGTCAGCAGAGTTTTATCATTGACTTCTACTGATCTAGAACTTCACCCCTAATGCACAATTATACCCTATCACCAGAAATAAGCCTGTTAACAACATAGCTTTTGATGCCTATCAGCTGAAAACATATGAGGCTTTATTAAGATGCAATAAGACCACAGAAGTAACCAGAATTCTTTTGGATAAGAGGAGATCACAACCCCAGCCCAGAATTAATTTGGAAGTGTATCGGACGACAAGTGCCAGACAGTGATACCTGTCCTAGTGCCAATGCAATAGAGATACCCCCTCTAAAAGTGAAGTGCATCTGAGAAGTAACTGTACTAAAATGGCTTTTTTTTACTCAACAGATCTGCTTCTTGTATACATTAAGTCATATATGCTTATTTGAATGGTTAGAATCATAGAAGATTAGGGTTGGGAGGGACCTCAGGAGGTCATCTAGTCCAGTCTCCTTCTCAAAGCAGGATCAATACCAACTTAATCATCCCAGCCAGGGCTCTGTCAAACCAGGCCTTAAAAACTCTAAAGATGGAGATTCCACCACCTCCATAGGCAACATATACTATAAGTTAATCCAATTTTTTTACTTCTGTTAGCAGCATAGAGCCAACTCAGCTCTAGCAGACGGATCTGGATTCTGTAGCTTTTTTGTGCATCACTGACAATTGTTTATAAAGTTCTTTTCTCTAATCTGTGCACACCCATTGATGGCAATGGCCTTTCACAGTTGTCATTAAGATCATAATTTGAAGACAGTCAGGTTGCAGGTGTAACTGAGGGTAGCATTTGGCCTGCAGAATCTTAATTACTTGTGATGATGCATGAGAAGGAAGGAGCAGTCAATGGAGTTTCATTGATGTAAAACCAGTAGGAGAAAAGAATCATAACCCTTATGTGCAATATTAGGCTGGAAATCTCACAACATGCTTTCTTTTGAGATTTCTGGTAATTCCTGCCTGTGGACCTGGTGGGAATAGCACAAGAACACCTTTTATCAAAATTTTCAACGCCTCTGGTCCTGATTGGAACTGTGCCAAAATGAAAATAATCAGATGGGAATAGGGGTAGGGAGTTGGTGGAGCAATTTTGAACCTCAGAATAAGTTTGTCTGTTCTAAATCTATTTGTGTTTTGTCTGGAGGTTTGGGTCCATTTTTGTTTTATCCACTTTCTAAATATAAGCAGAGTAGATTTGTAAAATGTGTATGGTTCATTTTGAGTGTACTTCTTGCTTGATAAAATTGCATCTATTGTTTCACAAATCCTATCTTGTGTCTCTCCCGACAGCTAATCCAAACTTCTTTTATTTATGTTTTTGCTAAGACTGTCAACAGAGCATGACTGCACTGCATATTGGTTTAGAAATATGTTCTGCTAGCCAAAGAAAACTGATTTGCTATTGCCATGGTCTCTTCCTTGAGGCTTCTGTCTTGAAAGGACAGTGTGCACAGTAACCCTTTACCATGCTTTATCTCCTGGGTCTCTTCAGATGTCTCATCTAAAATGTTCCAAAATAGGGCAACAGTGGGTATATGGAATCTCCTCAACACCTCATCAAAAGGAGGTGTCTTTATTTCAGTTACGACATCACTATTTTTCCTAAAGAAAAAATATCATTCCGTATTTAGGCACAGATTCAGGGAAATATCTATTCAGTCATTAGTGCTTTTGCACTGAACCTTAAATGCTTTCCTGAATCAGGGACTTAGAGGTCTTTGATTAAAAACAAAAAAAACCTCAAGGTGATCAGTGTTTGGTGTCCTCCAGGTAGATAATTTCCTCATTGATCAGCAATCATCATTTCAAAATCATAAGCTGTGTACAATTTAGAGAAAATGATCTGCCTTTGAGTTATGATATTTTAACAGAAACATAATGAGCCCACTTCTACAAAGTGCTGAGCACCTTCAACTACCTTCCTAGTCAATCAGTATATCCCTATTCAGTAAAGCCCTTAAGGATTGATATTAGTTGTGTGCTTAAATCCCATTGACTTTAACATGTGTTTAAATGCTTTGCTAAACTCAAACCTGAGCTCAGGACACTAAGCACTTTGCAGGATCAGGTCCAACATGTATAAATTACTACAAAAATGCTGATCTGTCCAGAGTAAATTGTGTCCCTTAATTCTTAAAGGCAAATGTGAGGCAGATTTTAAGGGCTGCTGCAATAGATGGTACATTTATAATTATATAGCTATTCTGGTAATTATTTGTGTGTCCTTACTTGAAGTTAGTTTCAAGAACCGTCTCATTAAAAATATCCCATCATCACAGGCAGTATTGATTTACTTCACTGAACCTTTATTTTTGCAAATATAAACATTTAATTAATAATTGATACACACAAGCCAGGGGAAAAAAATATTTTTTGTGCATGCTGGTTCAGCTCACATCAGCAAGAAGATGGGCAGGAGAGAGCTGCTGCTCCCAGCCAAGGAGCTCCGTTGTGCTAGGCACTTGGCAGAGATGTAGTAAAAGACTAACCCTGCCCCAAAGAGCTTGCTGTGTAAAAGACAAGACATAACAAGCAGATAAAGCAAACAGACTGGGAGGTAAAAGAAGAAAACAAAAATTTTACAGACTAGCTGTGTGCACAATTAATAGATGCACCAAGCCAAGCAGTAATATTGGCTCACCACCTGTCTAGCAATATGTTTTTTTCTAAGTGAGATGAGTCATAAGGATGGATTTCAAGGGTAATAAGGTAGCAGCCATATGGGTGTTTGCAGGGAGCTTTATATTGACCCCAGGATAACTGAGACCAGAATTTCGCCCTAGACATACAGGAATCATTTCACCCACCACTGAAAAGCAGCACACACGCAAGCAGCCTTTCTGCATCAGCAACTCTAGATAACTGTGTAACACAGAAATATCGTACAGTTAATAACATTTAAATAAGATGCTATTTTAGGGCAAATCCTGCAGACATTTACTACTGTGCATAGCACTTGCAACCCCACTATTTTCAATGCTACTATCTGACAGGAGTAAGCACTAAGCTTGGTGGCAGGTATTTGCACAATAATGCTCTTAATTTTTTATCCAAAGATTGGGTCTAGTGAAAAGCAAAGGTGTTAAACTGAATTGCCTTTCCCATAACTATTTGGAGGTGATTTAAAATTTCTCCTAAGAAATGACAGCTATAAAGCTATTACAGTGGCGCTACATTATTTACAGTACTGTTAGATCACAGCTTGGACAATTATTTTATGTGGCTGGAGTGTTACTTTGAAACATGATATTTCAATTCTTGGGAAATTGTTCTAAGGTAACAGGAGGACAAAGCTTTTCTAGTGCTGCATTTAGCAAGGCACTGGAAAAGAACATCACTGATATCTCTGGGTAATATTACCCTTCTTACATTTTCTCTATTTAGCTACCTTGCCTTTAGCTAAGGGCATGTTCTTACCCCCACTACTGAGCATGCATTACTGCACATCTTGTAAAGTCAGCATTTGGTTGCACATCTGTTGTGCTACCAATATTTGCTTATAAGGACCTAGAGATACTCTGAATATGGAAGGAGCTATATAAAATGAAAATTCTATTTAAATAGTATAGAATATTGATAGTTTAGCAGTTTAGATGTTAATCTGATGCCACTTTATATTAAACATACATTTATAAATAGTATTTAAAGGTTAATAAATTAATAGATGTGTACATAAATGGTTTTCAACTCATATTGTGATTAAATCTACACCAATATGGGTTAATAGAGACCTAACTGGAATCAATCAACTGAGTAGAACCACAGCTGAGGGACTAATTAGAGTGGGAAGAAACCCCAGCAGTTGGGAGCATATAAACTGAGAGGCAGGAGGTTTTGGAGTAGAATGCCAGAGGCAGGTAGAGTGCTTGCATGCTCTGCTTCCAGGCATATGGGGGCACTGGCTAGGGCTTATAAATAGCACTGCAGGTTGAGGTCTGCTGGAACAACAAAGTAAAACAGGGTGGTGGTGAAGAGTACCTGAAGTGGTTTGGTCTGTAATTCAGGCACGAAAGCACTCACAGACCACTCTGTGACTGTGTCCTTAATATAAAGTCTGACTCATGTTTTTGTTACTGAAACTCATGGAAAGAAATTGCTGTTTCTCGGTGTTACCTTGTATAGCGAAGCCTGTATAAAAGCTCCGTATAATTAAGCAAGCTACTGTTTTAAGTAACTATCCCAGTTATCGCTATATCTGCTGCTTACAACTATGTTTCTCTACCACTGTAGGCAATTGTTTTTTTCAGTTCCTCGAGTAGTTTCTGAAGTCAACCTTCACTGTACTGTTTTGACATTTTCCAAATCAAATTTTTGGGGGCTTTTCACTCCATGAAAAGTTTTGATATTTCAACTTTTTTCATCTTGATTCAAGACAAAAACAAATGTTGAAATATCTGAATTTCCTGCATGATGGAAATTCCGTTTTTCAGTCATCTCCAATTATTACATATTCTCATATGCTTAATCATATACAGTAGCAATTTCTCAGTTAGACTACTCATGGAGTAAGGTACTGTTCTTCAGAACAGTACATCAGAAGAACCTGGCCCGTAGTAATTATTTGTGCATTCACCAGCAATTTTCCGGGATATGTTGTCATTCCTAATAGTACTCCCTTTCACCAATGACAAAGACTCTGTGGATGTGTATCAGAAATGTGACAGATGTGAGAAAAGTCACAATGTTATCTTAATAACTTAATAAGTTATTTTATAATTGTTAAGTATAAAATCAGTTATTTATATATTTCATTTGAATGCTTAGTAGGATGAAAAGGTTTTAAATGTTGTTTTCTCCTATTTTTTCTTTACTATGTATTTTCTCTCCGCTAAGACCCTCTGATCTGTTTAGTGTTTCCTATGCTTGATCTCTCTTTAGCCATTTTCTTGATGTGGGTAGTAAATAATATTAGGGTATTGGCAGAATGGAAAGACCTTAATGCTGAATTATTCTTTTGTAATACATTTTTAAGACTGTACGGAGTTATTGGTAGAAATGAGCCTGAGGCAGTATTCTCTTTTGAATATGAACATTCACAAAGGCCCAGCTTTAATTTAATATAAATGCTAATTTGATTTTAATATGTTTTAATTCTTTGGTCTTCTAAATGTTTTTGATATGATTGTTGTTCATTTTGGGCTAAACTCTGGCTTCGAGAACCATAGCTACATTGAGAAAGGTATATAAGTGTAGTACCCAACAGGACGCATTCTATTCACCAATGATGTCTGCAAAGCATTGAGGAAAGACTGCTTGTTTGGAGGAGGTTGCCCAAGGGAAAGGAGCCTTAGTTATATGTCCTACTGACCAATTCACATCTCCTTTGGCATGTTGATCATCTTTGGTGCTATTTCAGGACCACAAACAGTCCCATTCTGCCTGCCTCTTGCCAGGGGCACTAGAGGGAAAGAGCTCCTTTCGTTCCCTCAGCCACCTCAGTGCAAACATAAAAGTTCATACAAGTTAAAGTTGGTAAATGCTCCTTAGCCTCATCCCCTTTCTGGTACAGAATTGCCCCATCAGTAAATGATTTTTCAGTTCTTCGTCCAATCCCATTTAAATCTCTCGAGTGCTACATCTTCCAACAATCCTTGGTAAGACGATTCCACAATTGAGTAGAACTCACCTTTCAGAATTTATTCTTGGTTCAGCCTATAGTTTTCTTTTCTTTTGACTGTTTTCTTGTAGCTCTTCATCATTTTATCTGCTCTATTTACACATTATAAACTATGGCAGTTTGATGGGTTTGAGAGGAAGGGTGGTCTTGTGGTCAAGAGTCTGAACCCAGGATTCAGGCAATTGGGTTCAACTTCTAGGTGTGCTACAGGTATTTTGTGGGACCTTGGGCAAGTTACCTTATCTCTCTCTGTATTCATTTCTCCATCTCTAAAATGGGGGTAGTACTTTCCTTCCTCCTAGGGAAGTTATGAGGATTGATTTGTTAATGTTTGCAATACGCTTCATTACTTCAACCTAGATAGACACATAAAGGAGTACCAAGTAAGTTAAATAATGAAGATTTATTTTATTTGTTGTTGCTGCTAAATTTCAAAGAATGTCTCAGCACATTCACTTTATCCTTACCTCTCTTACTGTTGTTGTTTTTCAAGATGTTGGAGCATTTTTTGAAGAGGGGATGTGGCTCCGATATAATTTCCAGTCCCCAGGGATCAGCGCAAAGGACTTAGTCAGCCGAACTCTCTTGATCTCTACAAACCATGATAACACTGTGCCAGACCTCCGCTTGAATAAGGAAGCACTCAGTTTCAGCTTCAGTACCACCAAGTCCCCTTGTGTCCTCCTGTACATCAGCTCTTACACTCAGGACTACATGGCAGTACTTGTTAAGCCATCTGGTAAGTGATCATTCTGAGCTTTCTCCACTGAAGTTACAACTGATCATAAAATTTGGCATACAATAGCCAAAGCAAAATCCATGAGCTAATGAAAAGATCTCTCCAGCCAAGTAATTTCAAAACAGGACTCATAGGGCCTGATTCTGTACTTTATTGCACCAGCTTTACACTGGTGTAACTCTGTCCAAGACAATGCAGTTACATACAACTGGTGTAGCAGAGGAAAAAGTCAAAGCCATAGGGTGGATTGAGATTCTGGAGGGCATAAAAACCCAAAGCAGCATACATTTAAATAAATAAAAAATACACAGGTTAGATTATAAGGTAGGGAAGAAGTTTTGAAATAATATCCTTTAATTAAAATGTGTACTGAACAACCTATTATTTTCTGTCCCCTTCACTTTTCCTTAACCCCTCCCCCCACCACACACACACACACACACACACACACACCACCACCACCTGATCCAGCTCCCACTGAAGTCAATGGGAGTTTTGCCACTGACTTCAATAGAAGTGAGAGTAGGCCTAAGATCAGGAAAGAAGAACACCTAAGAAATACCACCTTTTATAAACATAACTCAAGGAAGGCTTGTGGTCTAATGGTGAGAGCACAAGACTGAGACAAGAGCTTTGGATTCTGAAACAGGCTCTATAGCTGGCTTGGTGTGAGACCATGGACAAGTCCGTGTGTGTTTGTTGTCCCTATATGAAACATGAAGGTAATACCGATCTCACAGAAGGCATTTTTGTGATGGTTAATCACTTCAGGCTACTGCCACTTTAGACACCTAAATCCCCAAACCAGATGCAATTGGGATTCACAAAACCCCTGTTCAGAGGCACCTGAACCCTGTAGGTTACTAAACTCAGTGCCCAAATTTTTGCAGTAAATGTTCCCTACGTGCCTGGTGGCCAGGGCATTCCCCTAAGAGGTGTCAGATTCCTGTTTAAATTCCTTCTCCCCATCAGGCAGAGGGGGGAACATGAATCAGGGCCTAAAACCACTGGGCTAAAAGTGCTGAGAGAGCTGCTCCTCCTCACTGAAGTGGTATAGGCTCCTACTGCCAAGAGATGCTTTGCAGGCGAGAATCCCAAGCACAGGGAGGTGCTATCTCCAAGAGAGGAGGCAGGGTTTAGCACACAGTCCCTGTCTTGGTATCTCCCATGGGCTATTTTAGGCAAGGGGCTTCCTAGCATGCTGGCTTTTTAAAATCCTGTTCTGAGGCTCCTATCTCTCCTCATTCATTGTATAGGGAGCTGATGTGCCTGACCCAGGGCTTTGTGAATCCCAGTGACTTTCTGGGCTTCTGAAAGTTAGAAGTGATGATGAGCATTACAACACCTAAATTTCTTTATGAATTTAGCTCTTTTTCTAATAGCACTGTGATATCCTCTGTTGTTGTTGCCCCCTTCTCCGCGCCTCCTCCCCCCCCCCCCAAAAAAAAAATTAGTTGGTTACATAATTGAAACTAATACAGTGAAAGTCAAGGGCTTGATCCTGCAGGCTCTTGGATTTATGAGTTACTTTATTCACACGTCAAAGTGTTTCCAGGATCGGGCTCTAAGCAATGCTTGTCAGTGCCACTTAATTGTAAGCAGCCAGAATATTAACTGATTCTGGAATGTTTAGTGCTATTTACCATTGTGGGGAAGGGAAGATCAGTGAGGAGGTGAGTGGTATTTCTGAGAGGAGGGGTGGTGCATCTGAACAAGACGGAACTATTTTTTTTTCCCATTTGCATTTGGATTGTTGCTGCATTATGGAGAATTTTAAAATAGCCTAGGCTTTTGTGGTTTATTAAGAGCCTCATCAAAGCTCACAAATGCATTTATCTCTTTTTAATATAAGCTCCAATTCTCACATTAACAAAACTCAGGCAGACAGCTGCACCTATGCAAAATCCATTGGCTTCAGTGGTATTACAGGCAGATGCATCCCTCTGCTCACACATTGTAAATTGCAGGATTGGGGTCTTATTTATTATCTTCATTCTAATTTTATAAATATTCCTTCAGTAAATACAAATTGAATCTTTCCAGCAGAATTAAAACTAAAATATAAGATTAGAGCCATGTAGTCAAGATTTTCAGTAGCGGATGTTTTAAATCAGTCAATGGAAACTGTTGGGTGCTTAGCACTTTTGAAAATCAGGCCACATATTTAGGTGCCTAAATGTGCACTTAGAAGTAGAGCTGGCTGGAAAATAGGTACATGGTGGGGAAATGTAAAATTCTGACTTTTTGTTGAAATATCAAAAAATAAAATATTTTGATTCAAAATGGTGCTGCCATGCTTCATGGGAGTTGTAATTCAGGTGTCTTATGCTCCTATTCTCTTCTGTGGGCTGGGCTTTTTGACCAGGTTAGATCTCTCAAGATGCACAACTTTTCCCCCTCTTAGTGAGAGGAGAGGATGCATCACAGGAGTCCCTGGCCATGGTGCACCATGGGAGAAGTAATCTAGCCAGAGAGCTCAGATCACAGAGGCAAATGGAAACATAAGACACCTGAACCACAGCTCCCATGGTGTATAACAGCATCATTTTGAATCAGAATATTTCAGGGTTTGGCTAAAAACTGAATTTTTTAGTGTGAGGGCAGTTTTTTTTGATGAAATAGTGAAATTTTCTGCAAAAAGGTTTGTCAAAATTCTTCATTGAAAAAGAGCTGCAATCAAAATTTGTTGACCACTGTTACTTAGCAACCTAATTTGAGACATCCATTTGTCAAAAGCCTTTTGTATAAATTACTAAAAGATTTCCTTCAAAGTCCTTCAAAACACCCCATCCGACCAGTAAATGAAAACTAAGTGGGATGGAAAGAAAACCTTTTGTGCTCACATATAATTTCAATATGAATCTATCATAAATCAGATTTTATTACATAATTATCATTATTTTATTGATGGAAATCCTTATTCCCTGTACCAAATAAAACCATTATTCTGTTGTTTCTCTATTCAGTTTTAAAGAATTTTATTGAGGCAAGGATAACAATCTCAACAGCACAATCTTGCTTTACCTGCTAACATTTATAAGTCTCTTCTGTGCCATTCCATACATAATTCTCACTTGATTATTTTTCAGTTAGTACTGCTTGTAGCTGCTTTGGTTTTGTGATGCCGGTCACTATGGCTTATGGCTGTAAACTGGAAGCAATCACCAACCCACTAGGTTTAGATTATCAGGCACTGACTCTTTCTATTTAAATTCTCTTGCAACAGAGCTTAACCCCACTAGCAATTTAAATGTGAAATGATGGAGGTCTTATGTGAAAAGTGAAATGGGGGAAGAAAAAAAAAATAGCTCTGGGAAATAAAGGCATAAATAGCTAAAAATTCTGTATATTTCTTTCTTCAGGAAGCTTACAGATTCGATACAACCTTGGAGGCATTAGAGAGCCATATAACATTGATGTAGACCACAGAAACATGGCAAACGGACAGCCACACAGTGTTAACATTTCACGGAATGAAAGGGACATAGTTCTCCAGGTAAATATACATCTGAGCCTTTGGATACTATATAGCTTTCTTAGTAACTGTGATGATGATGATAGTTATATTTTGTATTCCTATGACTGCCTTCCATCTGATGGTATCTACACTTTACAAACATAGCATGTGTTAACTGACGAACTGGTCCCATAGCTACTGAATTCCAATCTTGTAAGCTTGACATAGGAGCATCATTCCTCCCATCTCTTTTTTTCATGTTGTTTTTCTCCTCTAATTTTATGAACAGTGAAATATAGAAAGATGAATTTCTTGCTGTTATGGTGGTGATTACCAATGCCCCTAAGCCTGCAAATATACCTATTCTTAAATTTCTGCACATGAATAAATCCACTGAAGTCAGAGGAGCTATTCTAAATTATAAAGTTAAAAATGTGCATAAATGTTTGCAGTATTTGGGATGTAAGTAAAGGAGTATGATTGTGGGCTTAAGACTCTAGATTCCTGAGTTCCAGTCCTAATTCATTTTCTGTGTGACACTGGCAAGTATTTCACCTGTCTGTACTTTGATTTACTTCTCTGTAACTGAGCGCAATCCTATTTACGTACCTCAGAGAGGCACAGGGAGAAGCAGTTAATATTTTCTAAATGCCCTTTTCTTTGTTTAAATATATGTTAACTAGATAGCTCCATTTTCAGTTCCTAATTGTCACATATGTATATATGGAGAATATTGAATGGTGTGATTATAAAAGCTTTATTGCCATGAGTTTCAGAAAGACTGACTACTTACAGGTGGCAAATCAAAAATAAAATGGGCAGGTCATCCCAAACAAGTGCCAGCAAAACCTTTATGCCACACCACAGCTTCATGTATTGTACAAAAGCCTCACATTTTACAGAAAATCTATTCTAGAAATATTTAGGAAGTATTAAAAAATGTTGGCATGGTTTTTTCATGTTCTTCTGCCTTTATTGCCAAGCTCCCTCAGTACCAGGACTCCAGCTGTCCAAGTTTTAGAAACAGAAAATACATTTTAGAAACTTCAGAAAATTACATGAAATAGCTTTAATAATAGCATGGTATTTGTGAGCTGCTAAGCCTAGAAATAAAAACTATATGCCAACCAGAAAGGGGAAATTTCTAGGTTTTCTCCTGGTATAAATCCTGCTACCAGTGTTAATGTGTTGAAAGGTATGGGACCTTAATTATGTCATTCATGTAGAATTGAATATTACCCTTCATCGGCCTTAGAACAGTGTAATTTTGGAGAGCACTTCCACATTTGAGAAAATGAAGGAAACATTTCTCTGGCAGGGTTTATTGGTTGGTTTTTTTTTGTTTTTTTTTTTTTTATTGTTTAAATGGTAGATATTTGAAGATTAACCTTTAGATCTTTCAGGGAATTTCAGATAGCTGTTCCTTACTTGAGGCCTCCAAAGAGTTGACTTCCTTATGTTATGTTGGCTTCTTTAATCACCTCCCCTAGTTTACAATGTGAGGGAACCAGAACAGCAGGCACCATGAATAAAAGATAACAGGATAACAAGCCAAAAGATCAAGGATGGAAGCTGTCACCATATTTACCAGGATACCTGACAGTGTTTGTTTTAAAAAAACAACAACAACAAAAACAGTAGGGGAAGCTTTATCAGTTGATTACAGCATCATTTGCCCAAAGCTCACAGTAGAGTATGCACTCATCTCTGACTCAGAACCACTTTGGGTGCATTGAGGCAGAATTTCTTCAGAAAGTTACTCTGTTTATAAAGAAACACTATTGCTGAGCTTGTGAAACATGTATAGACTATTCACCAAACTGTTTTGGTAGAATGTTTCTTATTTCTCAAAGTATAAACTGATATCAAACAAGATTTTTAGTCACTTTTCCCTCTGAACCTTACATGCTTCTATTTTGTGGTGTCTAGATGTTTACTGAAGATGTATAGCTGGTTGTTACAATTTGTTGTAGAACTTGGTGATGGGATATGAAATCCTGTCCCATTCTCTATTTGGAAAATGCTAGCACAGTTAAAGGTAACAACTATGCAGTAATTACCCTAACACTAGCTTCTCATGGGGTTAATCCAGCATTTTTTTAGTACATTACAGTGGGAGTGAGAGAGAGTAAACTACCCATTTTGGTCCTTGGATGCTTCCAAATACCTCTGGGTTTGCCCTGATAGGATAAAAAGCCCTCAACCTAGTTTAGCCTGTCAAGTCAGCAGATGTATGTAACAAAACTGGATTAAGTAGTTTGGGGAGCAGATGCAGTAGGGGCTTATTAAACTACAGTGCCCAGTTGAAAAGTATAAAAAAGAGGATAGGGAAAGGAGTGACTTATGATAGGGAAAATCCTATGCTAGTTATACTGGAAAAGGGAGGATTTTAATTTGGTCTTGGTTTATACCGGAGAAAAGGGAAGGCTTTGAGGTTTACCTGGTTTTCCCCATAAATGAGGAAACGCTAACGTGGGCATATACGTACATTAGAGAAGAAGGCGTTGTTTTGTTTTTGTGGGCTGCACTAACTTCTGAGGAAGGGCCCATTCCAAGAAATAGGTTTAATATGACCTGCCATCTCTCAGAATTTGGGAAGACAGTTGAGCCCAATTTTTCAAACACATGCGCTCCTCAATGCTTGAAAATATAGGTGTAAGAAATAAAAGTGATTTCTTTTCTCATTCTCCTGAGGCAGGTCACAATGTTTGGACTCTCTGTGGCAGACGTGAATACTGCAATGCCAAGTGGACTTGTATTTCCTTATAAACCTTTTTCCAGCCTGACTAGCACTTGTTTACCTCCTTTTACATGAGGCAGCTTGCTTGCCAGGTGCAATTTCTCAAACTCTCACAGCTCTACATGATATAAAAATGTCACCGGAAGGATTAAACTCTCATCAGAGCACCAACTCCAGTGCATGGAGTTTGTTTTTTCTTGGTGTTAACAGCAAGTTCATATTCAGAATGCCTGTCTCTCTAACTTACTATAATAACGCTGTAGGGTACATTCAGTGTCAGGAATATTTAAATAATCTTCACTCTGACAATAAATCCCTACCACATACATTCTGTGAAGTTGAGTTTTATCACAACTGGTATAACTTATGAATAAATACAATAAGAGGTACACTATTGAGCCCCTTGGTCCTCCAGATGCTACTATAAAACATAAGTCTGTTGAATACTTGGACAGTAACTTACGGCTTTGTGCCAGTCAATCAGAACTTGATTCAAGTCATTGACAGAAATACATGTAGGTTTAAAAACAAATGCTTAGTGTGAATGATTTTAGTTGGTGGAATTGAGGCCCTCATCACTAATACAGGCACATCTAACCAAAGTAACAGGGACTCTGTCAAAAAGGTTGTATGTTGCAGTTTTCTCATTCAGTGATGGTGGATAAATCAACATTTATTGCCTCATTAAACTGCTGCATACTGTTTGTAATGCCATCAGCTTCTCAAGAATTGTGTCCCATGTTCACTGTTGGTCTAGGCTTCAAGAAAAGTGTTATTTAAAAGCAACTCAGATAGGCAAACATTTGATCTTTTTCTCTTCTTTTTTGATGATGTGGGCAAAAATTAAATCTGCTTATAAAAATTCTTGTCTTTCACCTCTATTGATATACCAACTACCAACGATCATGGCACATTTCCAAGGCTGCATAAATTCACCTGTGGACCAGAAGAAGTTAAGTAAGACAGATGGAGAATATGTTATCCTACTAAATGAAATTTCAAGGGCTGGGCTTTAGGCCATGTAGGGCAAGTTTTATTTGTTTTGACTTCATTAAAATTATAATACTTCAGTGGGGTATTTTCCATATTATAAACCAAAGAACACTCTCTGATATCAAGTTTTTCTGTAGTGAAGTGGTATTTAAAGTTATTCATGCATCAATAAAGCCTCTTTAAAAAAAATGTCCAAGGAAAAATTTCTTTTCATGCTTAGTAGCTGATCCAAAGTCCTTTGGAGTCAATGAGAATCTTTCTGTTGTCTTCATTGGGCTTTGGATTATGCCCCTATAGAGCAGTGAATAAAAATAATTTCTGTCTTAGGGCTAGACTTAAGCTTTCTCCCTCTTGCTTCCAAGCAGTGCCCCCAAAATCAAGCTATGTATCCCGCAGTTCCAAATCGGGATGGAATCTGGACACTATATTATTCTGTTATAGCTGCCTATGCTACTTATTTTTCCTGTTGTGCTATATAAGAGCTATTAAGTTTGTTACAGAAGAAATAAAAACAGGATGTATTTTAATATTAAATAGAATAATACCCAAAGGACTACAGCAAAATGTAATGTTCATGATCAGCTTCCATATTGGGCTATATTTGTAGATACTCAGCAGGTCTCCAAACCTCTATGCCTTCTTTTAAAGCCATTTCGATTAATTTATTATGTACCCCAGGGCTATGCACCACCCAGCTCAACAGTTTCTGCAGGAACACATTTGCCATCCTGTATATTTCATGAAGCTTGTATGAATGTAGTTTAAAGTAATGCCAGTATTAAATCTAATATATGGGTATGGTATTAAATCTAACATACTCCCATCTACAGTTTGTAACATGAGACTATTTTCTAAATTATTTTCTTATATTAAAACATTTTTCTTCTTTTGGGCCTAGATTTTGAACCTTACATTTTCCAGACAGATTAAGTAACCATTTTGCAAGTGGTCCATGCACTTGTATTTCTCAAACCATGGAGTCTGGTAACTCAAACCCACCTCACAATGAACTGTTCTTTTACACCCAAACAAATACACTCAAATCTCACTCAGAATAATCATTCTTCATTCAGGTCAACAGCCAAAGCATGCCATATGTTTGGAACACTGGATACCCTGGTTCCATCCTCACCTAAAGTTTATCTTTTTCTATAAAGCTATTTTATTACATCTGGTAGTCTGAGGGTTATACTCCTGGTCTTGCAAAGGGTTATGCATAAGTGACTTTCATGGAACTCCACTTCCTCAGATTTAACTCAGGAGACAAAATTCAAGTGTGACTGGCAATTCTCTCTTCTTGGTCTAGAGGAGATTCAAAGCATGATGGAGAGGATCTACCCAGGGAAATAGTGTGAAATGTTCTTGAAACACACCTTGGTAGTGACAGGACAGTTTAATAAGTAGTGATTGATAAATCCATTCAAATAAATTAAACACAAGCCTGAGCCTTCACCAAAAGCTTGAACTGAACCTGTTTTTTTTTTTTTTTTTTGAGATTCAAACAAGTTTAGTAAACTTTGTTTGGCTCTGCACTAATTCAATGAGAAAAACTGTGAAACATTAGTTTGACTGAGTTGAAAACAGAAGGAACAGGAAATTTTGCAAGAAAGTCTATTCTCCTGTTTCTAGTTTAAATTCTGGACTATATAGATACAGAGACAATTGGGTAACCTTCTGGATGCTTATATGATTTGCACTTTATGAAGTTCATTCCAAACTAGCCATGAGTGCAGAATAAAACTGGAAATATAGTGGGGGAAAATAGCCATTTAGAATAAAGGGCCATGGGACCTCTCCCTTCAAACACACCTGGTTTCTTCTGCTTAGCTAGTCTCTGAAAAGGATCAGAGCATTCTGTATATACCTCCAAGTTTGAATACAATTAATCTATAAAAGATTTTTGAGATTATAGGTTCAATATTTAATTTGTAATGAAAGAGATCATAGAATGTTAGAGTTGGAAGGGACCTCAGAGGTCATCTAGTCCAACCCCCTGCTCAAAGCAGGACTAACCTCAGCTATATCATCCCAACCAGGGCTTGGTCAAGCCTCAGCTTAAAAACCTCTAAAGATGGAGATTCCACCACCTCCCTAGGTAACCCATTCCAGTACTTCACCACCCTCCTAGTGAAAAACTTTTTCCTAATGTCCAACCTAGACCTCCCCAACTGCAACTTGAGACCGTTGCTCCTTGTTCTGTCATCTGCCACCACCGAGAACAGCCTAGCCCCATCCTCCCTGGAACCCACTTTTAGGTAGTTAAAAGCCGCTATCAAATCCCCCCTCATTCTTCTCTTTTGCAAACTAAACAAGCCCAGTTTCCTTAGCCTCTCCTCATAAATCCTGTGCTCCAGCCCCCTAATCATTTTTGTTGCCCTCCGCTGTACTCTCTCCAACTTGTCTACATCCTTTTTGTAGTGGGGGGCCCAAAACTGGACACAATACTCTAAATGCGGCCTTACCAATGCCGCATAGAGGGGAATAATCACTTCCCGTGACCTGCTGGCCATGCTCCTCCTAATGCAGCCCAATATGCCATTAGCCTTCTTGACAACCAGGGCACACTGCTGACTCATATCCAGCTTTTTATCCACTGTTACCCCCAGATCCTTTTCTGCAGAACTGCTGCCTAGCTCGTTGGTCCCCAGTCTATAGCTGTGCATGGGATTCTTCCTTCCTAAGTGGAGGACTCTGCACTTTTCTTTGTTGAACCTCATTAGATTTCTTTTGGCCCAATCCTCCAGTTTGTTTAGGTCCTTCTGTATCCTATCCCTACCTTCCAGAGTATCTACCACTCCCCCCAGCTTAGTGTCATCCGCAAACTTGCTGAGGGTGCAATCTACCCCATCTTCCAGATCATTAATGAAGATGTTGAACAAAACCGGCCCCAGGACCGACCCCTGGGGCACTCCGCTTGTGACCCGTTGCCAGCTAGACATGGAGCCATTGATCACTACTCGTTGAGCCCTATGCTCTAGCCAGTTCTCTATCCATTTTATAGTCTATTCATCCAACTCATACTTCCTTAACTTGCTGATAAGAATACTGTGAGAGACAGTATCAAAAGCTTTGCTAAAGTCAAGGTATATCACATCTACCCCTTTCCCTACATCCACAGAGCCAGTCACCTCATGATAGAAAGCAATCAGGTTGGTCAGGCATGACTTTCCCTTGGTGAATCCGTGTTGACTGTTCCTGATCACCTTCCTTTCTTCCAAGTGCCTTAAAATGGATTCCTTAAGGACCTGATCCATGATTTTTCCAGGGATTGAAGTGAGGCTGACCGGTCTGTAATTCCCTGGATCCTCTTTCCTCCCTTTTTTGAAGATGGGCACTATATTTGCTTTTTTCCAGTCCTCAGAGACCTCCCCCTGTTGCCATGAGCTTTCAAAGATAATAGCCGATTGTTCTGAAATCACATCAGCCAACTTCCTCAGCACCCTCGGGTGCATTGCATCCAGCCCCATGGACTTGTGTATGTCCAATCCTTCTAAATAGTCTTGGACCTGTTCCTTCAGCGCTGCGGGATGTTCGCCTCCTTCCCATTCTATGCCACCCAGTGAAGCAGTCTGGGAGCTGATCTTGTCTGTGAAGACAGAGGCAAAAAAGGCATTGAATACCTCAGATTTCTCCACATCCTCCGTCACTAGGTTGCCTCCCTCATTCTGTAAGGGGCCCACTCTTTCCCTAATCTTCCTCTTGTTGGCAACATACCTGTAGAAACCCTTTTTGTTCCCCATCACGTCCCTTGCTAGCTGCAACTCCAATTGCACTTTGGCCTTCCTGATTTCATTCCTGCACATTCGAGCAGTATTTTTATAATCCTCCCTAGTCATCTGACCAAGCTTCCACTTCTTATAAGCTTCTTTTTTGTGTTGAAGTTCGCCAAAGACTTCTTTGTTAAGTCAAGCTGGGCGCCTACCATATTTGCTATTCTTTCTGCACACTGGGATGGTTTGCTCTTGTGCGCTCAATAAGGTTTCTTTAAAATACAGCCAGCTCTCTTGGATTCCTTTCCCCCTCATATTAGCCTCCCTGGGAATCCTGCCCATCAGTTCCCTGAGGGAGTCAAAGTCTGCTTTTCTGAAGTCCATGGTCCGTATCCTGCTGTTCTCCTTTCTTCCTTTTGTCAGGATCCTGAACTCGACTATCTCATGGTCACTGCTGCCTAGGTTGCCATCCACTTCTACTTCCCCTACCAAATCTTCCCTGTTTGTGAGCAGCAGGTCAAGAGAAGCACGGCCCCTAGTTGGTTGCTCCAGCACTTGCACCAGGAAATTGTCTGCGACACTATCCAAAAACTTCCTGGATTGTTTGTGCTCTGCTGTATTGCTCTTCCAGCAGATGTCAGGGTGATTGAAGTCCCGCATGAGAATCAGGTCCTGTGAACTGGAAACTTTCCCTAGTTGAATAAAGAAAGCCTCATCTACCTCATCCTCCTGGTCTGGTGATCTATAACAGACACCCACCACAACATCACCCTTATTGTTCTTGCTTCTAAGCTTAACCCAGAGACATTCAACTGGCTTATCTCCAGTTTCATACTGGAGCTCAGAGCAATCATCGTGCTCTCTTACATACAGTGCAACTCCTCCACCCTTTCACCCCTGCCTGTCCTTCCTGAACAGTTTATACCCATCCATGACAGTGCTCCAGTCGTGTGAGTTACTCCACCAAGTCTCAGTTATTCCAATTATGTCGTAGTTTCTTGACTGTGCCAGGACTTCCAGTTCCTCCTGCTTGTTTCTTCTTGCATTTGTGTACAGGCACTTGAGATAAATAGCCGATTGGCCTACTTTCACAGTATGAATTGGGAGGCCTCCCCTACTGCACCCTCCTCCTCCTGCTTCCTTGTGGTGTCCCTCTTCCCCACTTACCTTCGGGCTTAGGTCTCCGTCCCCCGTCTAACCTAGTTTAAAGCCCTCCTCACTAGGTTAGCCAGCCTGTCTGCGAAGATACCCTTCCCTCTCTTCGCTAGGTGAATCCCGTCTCTACCTAGTAATCCTTCTTCCTGGAACAGTATTCCATGATTGAAGAATCCAAAGCCCCCTCTTCGACACCACCTGCGTAACCATGCATTTACTTCTGCAATGCGATGGTCCTTACCTGAGCCTTTTCCATGAACAGGGAGGATGGATGAGAACACCCCTTGCGCTTCAAACTCCTTTATCTCTTTTCCCAGAGCCACATAGTCCCCCGTGATCTGCTCAAGATCATTCTTGGCAGTGTCGTTGGTGCCCACGTGGAGAAGTAGGAAGGGGTAGCGGTCTGAGGATTTGATAAGTTTTGGCAGTCTCTCCGTCACATCCCTAATCCTAGCTCCAGGCAAGCAGCACACTTCTCTAGTTTCCCGGTCCGGACAGCAGATGGATGACTCCGTCCCCCTTAGGAAGGAGTCCCCGACCACCATCACCCTTCTCTTCCTCTTGGGAATGGTGGTCGTGGAACCCCCATCCATAGGGCAATGCATCCCTTGCCTTCTGATCAAACGGGTCTCCTTCTGGTCCATTCCCTCCGATGGGTCCTCCAAATCGTTCTCCGACGTAGTACTTGTGCAGAGAGGATGAAAACGATTCCTTACTTCTATCTGCATGGTGGGCATATAAGTTCTCTTTCTTCGGGAGGTCACATGCTGCCAATTTTCTTCCCCGTTCTTCAGTTTCGCCTGCCCAGCCTTCTCTGAATCTTCCTTACACCGTGCCTGTGCCCAATCAAGAAAGACTTTGTTTTCTTTAATGCAACGCGGGGTCGATATTTGGGTCTCTAGTCCTTTAACCTTCTCTTCCAAAAAGGAAACCAGCCTGCACTTGGTACAGATGAAGTCATCTCTATCCTGTGGGAGGAAGACAAACATAGCACATCCAGTGTAGGTGACAACAATAGATTGCTCACTCGCCATATGCCAGGACTCAAGCAATGTTTTTATTTTCATAACTGACATGGCAAGCCCAGAGGTGCTTGGGAGAAGCCCTGGCATAAATTAAGCACTTTATAGGACCCATTAACATCAATGGGGCCAGGATTTCACCCGCTGTGATTATCATTACTGTAGAGTCATACCTAGGAACTTGTTTCATAAATGTAATGTATTTTAAGGCCAGAATGGATTATGATCATCTAGTCTGACCTCTTGCATAATAGAGGCCATAAAATTTCACCCAGTGATTCCTGCATCTAGCCCAACAGCATATACTTTAGAAAGCTGTTCTATCTAGATTTAAAGACTTCAAGTGATGACGAATTTCCATATACCTTGGTTATCTATTCCCAGTGGTTAATTAACATCCCTGTTAAAAGTGTGCATCTAATTTCCAGTTTGAACTTTGCTGACTTCAATTTCCAACCATTAGATCTTCTTATGCCTTTGCCAGAAGAGCATCAGATATCTTTTTCCTGTGATAAAATCACATTTTAATCTTCTCTTTCATAAACTAAATAGATTGATGAGTTCCAGAGGGGTAGCTGTGTTAGTCTGTTTTTAGCAAAACAGCAAGAGTCCTGTGGTACCTTAAGGACTAATAAATTTATTTGGGCATAAGCTTTTGTGGGCAGAAACCCACTTCGTCGCCACGAAAGCTTATGCCCAAATAAATTTGTTAGTCTTTAAGGTGCCATAGGACTCTCGCTGTTTTGCTAAATAGATTGAGCTTTTTTAGTTGATCACGATAAAGCATGTTTTCCACACTGTGAATTATCCTGATAGCTTTTTGCTGAACTTTCTCCATTTCAACATCCTTCTTAAAGCTGGACAACAGAACTAGATATAGTAGTGGTAGTGATCTCAGAAATGCAGTCATTCTTTCACTGATTTCCTTTACTCTCTGGCAAATACACACAAAAGCCCTACCATAGCATCCATTTGACTAACAATGTTGAAAATTCTCTTAAATTTAAGGTTTCATTTAGGGTGGGGGGAAATTAGCTTTCTGCTAATGTCAATATTACTAGTAGTTTTTAGGACAGCATTGTTCATAAGACAAAATTTACAGCCAGAATTCTTTACCTACAAATTCTTTAATAGTTGAATTGTATTTTTAATGCCCAGGACCTTAACCACGTTGCAGCCAAAATCAATATAAACTTAACCTTTCCTGCTCAAACAAAATGAGTTTAATTTTTTCAATCAGTCTGTCTCATCCATTCTATTATGCTGATACTTGGTGGAATCTGGAGTAATTTATACTTTATTGAATGAATACCTGTGCTCATTTAAGAGTGGAACACTTTCTGCTGAAATCAATTAACTAAAACCCTCAAAGTTACTTTTTTTATGTATCCCATGTGGAATATTTATTCCTTAAAATGACTATGTAATAAAAGACATTAACTCATAGCCATTTCTGAGGCAGAACATGTCAGCACATGGTTCAGACATATATAGTAGATGGCGTTCTGAACCAGAAGTAAGAAGAAAATGGTCTTAGCTCAACTCTGAAAATACGTAGTATTTCTTGGCTGATAAAATAAGAATGTTAATAATAGAATTTTTTTTAAACTAAGTTTGATAGTTTACAGAATTGCATTGCTGTGGCCCCATGTTCCCTAGGTTTCTCTATGTGCAAAAGAGATATGGGGCCTGATCCTGCACTTCTTTGTACCCAAAATTCCCACTGACTATAAAGGAATTTTGAGTGGCAAATTGTACGGGATTGGACCCTGAGTACTTGATAGATTCTATAAATAGTTAACAAATGTAACATAGCAGGACTTTGATCACATGCATCGCTAATAGAGGTGGATGATTATTTCACAGTGAATAATTTGCCCACCTCTTCTTTGCTCACAGAATATCCTTGAGTTTATGGTGTTTCCCTGACTTTATTCATTCTTTGAATTTATTTAGTGATTTTATTTACACATGGAACTTTCAGTCTTTCAGGGAAAGACAGCAGTTCAGGCAAAAAGAAAGCACATAATAATCAGAGTCATTCCTCCCTTATATCCAACACGGAGTTAGTGAGCCACTCTTGTCACAGCAAGGCAGCATCTCCCCACAGGGTGTCCAAAAAACCTTTCCAAAAGTTACACTTACCAGCTAGCTTAAATCCATAGAAATATTTCACTAAACAAGAGTCATATCCCTCTTTGCTAAATGGGAGAGTAAAATATTAATATCCTGAAATTCAGGACCCTTAGAGACCCTCTTTCTTCATTGGCATGTGTGATTTTCAGTGAACTCAACAGAAAAAATTAAATCAATAGAATTCTTTCCTGTACATGCCAAGACAGAATTTAACCCTAAGGTTGTATTGCTTTTATAAGCTACGAGGCTGTAACCATTTGCACTCTTAGACTTGCTGATGATTGGAAAAAACAGAAGCTTAACTATGTGTTATTGCAGAAGAAGCTTTTCCTTCCTCCCTCCCCCCTTCCCCCTTGCTTGTCATTCAAGTAGCAAGATCGCAAAGCATTAAGCATTTTAAAGCAGTGGTTTTCAACCTTTTTCACTTGTGGACCCATAAAATATTTTGAATGGAGGTGCAGATGGATCCCTTTGGAAATCTTAGATGTAATCTGGGGATCCCCAGGGGTCCATGGACCACAAATTGAAAGCCACTGTTTTAGAGAAATCTTTCTGTCCCAATTAATCCCTCTGCAGGCCAGAAAAAGATTCTCTCAAAGAACCAGACACTCTCTTGGGTCTCCTGTGGCCTGGTTCTCAAAATGTCTCATTTTCCAGATCACCAAGAAGGACTCCACAGACCATAATTTGTAAACCTTTAGTTAACCTTTGAATTATTTTTGTATTTTTTCCACCATGACAGGAGAAATTCCTTTATGGCATCCCATATTCTTCCAGTTTATCAATCTCTCTTATCTGATCCCAAATCAAGATTAATTTTCAGTTATTTGAAGGACTTAAAACCCCTAAGAGAAAAAAGATGAAATAAGAAAGATTTCTGAAGTACGATTCCTATTTCCTAACCTAATGCAAGTGGAATCTCAGCCCATTTCTCTTTATGTTGAACTAATAGCAATGAACTATATATATTTACACACACACATACATAAAACAACTATATATAGTTGTGTAACATGAGACACAGCCAATGATGCTTCATTTTGAGGGATTGCCTCTCCAGCAAACAATTAATCCTTTCTGTATTAAGGGATATCTGTCTCAGTCTACCCAAATCTGGAGGAAGAATCATTGGTGACTCCCATTTCTAAGGGAGGTCTACACTTACCATGTCATGTAGAGTAGAGACACTGACTCCCAACTAGCACTGATATAAATAGCACTGTAGATGGTGAGGCACAGCTTAGGTGAGTAGAGGTCACTTCTGAATCCTGATCTCTACACACCCAAGCAGTGCCTTTCATGTCAACACTGCTATTTTTAGCAGTATAGTGTCCTGCTGCCTCCCCACCTCTATAGGCTTTCACTGCAGTGGGGAAAAGCTCCGGCAGCTCCCCCTGCCAGAGCCTTCCCTTTCCGCAATCAAAGGCTTCAGCCATGGGGAGTTGCCAGAGCCTTTCACTGCCATCTGTGAGCATGCAGCCTTGCTTTCACTGTGGCGTGTAGCTACATGTACCCTACACACCACCGCAAGTGTAGGTGAATATAGACAAGGTCTAAGAGTTAGGCCAAAATTTTCAGAAGTTCTGTTGGATGACTCAGAGTTTTACGTGCCCAGAGGGGTTGCCTTTTCTAGAATGTGCTGAGCACTCACCCTCTAGAAATCAGGCCCCATTAAAAGGGCTCAAGTTGTATGTAAAAACTGAGCCATCTAAAATCAATAGTCATTTTTGAAAATCTTGGCATTAATTTCTATATGTTTTCAAAACTCCTACTTAAGATCATGTCACAAAACACTGGACCTCACCTGATACACTGTATGAAGAAAGATAATTTATATAACATATTTCATATAATAAATGCATGTGTTTCTCTGTCTGTAAGATCCTTGTATGCTATCATGACTAAATGCAAGGAAAAAAGTCACAAAATATTCTCAGAAACAAGGTTAAAAGACTAAAAGTCATTCATAAGCAATATATAAAATAAACTTAACCAAAAATAGATGCACATTTTCCATTATATATATTGGACAAATTAATGTCCCACTAACGTTGTCTTGCACATGGGGTCAGACACTTTAATTTTAATAACCTGGCATTAAATAGGCTATTATTGCTTCTGTTAACATTTGATGTAAAGTTCATCAATTAAACATAGGGAAAAAGAGCCCACAAGGATCTGAAATTACCATAGAGTTATTTCAATTGATGGTGGCCAAGGTAAAGAATTAAATTAAGACAAAACAGGGACCTGTTTTCACATTATTGCTCCTGTTACATTTTGAGACCAACATTTAGAAACATACTTAATTTTTTCAGATTACTTTCCATTAAACCTTCATCTGAGCTTGCATATTTTTCACATATTGGGCCAGATCCTCAACTGCTGTAAGTCAGTGTCGTTCCATTGACTGCAGTCGGGCTACAGCAATTTACACCAGCTAAGGACCTAGTCACTTCTTTTTTCAAGGGGGGAAAAAAGACCTTCTGTGTTGCGATTTTAACTGCAGTGCATCCTGTGTTGATTGCATTTCCAGTTTAAATCAATGTGAAAAGCTTTTATTCTAAGTGAATGCAGTTAAGCTTTTCGGAGGAAGACTTTAATAGTCTAAGCTGTAGTTCTTATATCAGGGTATTGCTCTAGAGAAGAAAATTTGGAGTCTTATTACATCTATATATCAAATTTTATCTGAATATCTAATGCAAATATTAATTAAGCTTCACTACATCTCTGTTTTTTCCATATCCATTTTGCACATGGGCAAACTGAGGCACAGAGAGGTTCAAGCATTTACTCAAAGTCACAGAGCAAGTTCCTAGGTTCAATCACTTACTCAAGGTCACATATCCAGTACTTGATGTTGCTCTCAGTGAAGCCAATGGCAAAGCCCCATTGACTTCAGAAGTGCAAGATCAGGCCTTAAATCAGTGGTAAAGCCATTATTGAAGTAGCAATCTACTCACTAGACCATAAATGAGAAAATGTGGCTGTGAAAATCTAATGCTGGGCCAAATCTTGACATGCTCACTCAGTTTTTGCTCAGGCCTCACTCAGTAAAAGCTTTCATAGAAGTCTATGGGAATTTCACTAGAATAAAGAATGATTAAAAACTGAGTAAGGATTTTTGGTTTTGGCCTGTTGATTGTGAAGTGCTCCAACACCATGGTATTTGGTAGTAAACCGTCATGTATCTGGCTTATATTCAAGATAATTTTGTGATGAGAGCATCGTGTTGGAGTCAAGACACCTGGACTCTACTCTTATTGCTACAGTGAAGGTTAGCAATAACACATTGTTCAAGAAAAGGTGAAATTATAACAAGACCAGCTAATAATTAACATCAGAAGAAGGTATAGGGATTCTCTTCACCACCACCCTGAATAAGTAGGGGGGAAGGATCTCTACATAGGGCTCGGGAGAGCATTAGGCAGCAACCTAACCTCTGCCAGTCCCAAGAGGATATGGTCTACCTAAAAGACTAATGTGTACACTTCATTCTACTTCATGTGTGACCCTGATGTGTTCATTGCTTTTTTTTTTGCAAAAGACCAGTAAAGTGCACCAGCAGCAAGCATTAGTCACTAATGCATTGTAATAATGTAACTAATGCACAGAGAATTAGTTACATTATCAATGTGAGTAGTGATCTAAAAGAAATGGAATTTTATTGAACTTCTCCCTAAACAACAGCAATGTAAGCGATTGTCAGCCTTGTTGGCTTGATGTGACTTGAGAACTGAAATTGATGCGACTTGAGAACTCTCTCCCAGTTTGATTTCTACTGGGTGTGTTTATATTCAGCTCAAATGAAATTAATTATTTTTAAAAGAAAAGAAGCTGTAATGAAAAATCCTAAAGATAATTAAGAAACTATAACACACATTCATGACACTATCCTATGTGTTTGCATAAGATTTATTTTGTATTCATTAAATAATTCAATTTCCTTTTCAAATATCATGTGTTAGTAATAATTCCTTTTCTATTATCAGTCTTAATCTACATTAGACTGAGATATTGCTGTATTTCTTATGATAATTGCAAGGAGCTTAGTTCTAGCTGCTGATACCTGAACAGACACTGGATGGCAGTAGAGCATGGCTTTTAGAAAGAATTCAGTCCTTCCAAGTGCCTGTGTTCCTTTAGTCACTGACCTATAAATATCCTGGATTAGATTCTTCTAAATTTGTATTTTCTTTTATTAGATTGTTCGAATAGAACACAGACAAATAATAAAAATAAGAGAAAAGAAATCTCACCACTGATCCACCTTTGATTCCTTAAGCACCATATGTACGCACTAATATTGCCCCAGTAGCTGAACAATATTCCCTTTAATTCATAGGGTCAAAACTAGGGAAGGGCACAAGTCACAAATTTGTGGTCTGGATGCAGATCAGAACTTCCCCAATGGGTTCAAGAGCCGATGTAGTGGGCTGGTTTCACGTATAATCAGAATTCTTTTCCTTGCTCCTGTATCCAAAAGAAATCTGATGTGGTTCAACAAGGACAAGTGCAGAGTCCTGCACTTAGGACGGAAGAATCCCATGCACAGCTACAGACTGGGGACCAACTGGCTAGGCAGCAGTTATGCAGAAAAGGACCCGGGGGTTATAGTGGACAAGAAGCTGGATGTGAGTCAGAAGTGTGCCCTTGTTGCCAAGAAGGCTAATGGCATATTGGGCTGCATTAGGAGAAGCATTGCCATCAGATCGAGGGAAGTGATTATTCCACTCTATTCAGCACTGGTGAGGCCACTTCTGGAGTGTTGTGTCCAGGTTTGGGCCCCCCGCTACAGAAAGGATGTGGACAAATTGGAGAGAGTCCAGCGGAGGGCAACAAAAATGATTAGAGGACTGGGCCACATGACTTATGAGGAGAGGCTGAGGGAAGTGAGCTTATTTAGTCTGCAGAAGAGGGGATTTGATAGCAGCCTTCAACTACCTGAAAGGGGGTTCCATAGAGGATGGAGCTAGGCTATTCTCAGTGGTGGCAGGTGACAGAACAAGGAGCAATGGTCTCAAGTTGCAGTGGAGGAGGTCTAGGTTTTATATTAGGAAGAGCTTTTTCACTAGGAGCTTTTCACTAGGAGCTTTTCACTTTTCTCACTTTTCACTAGGAGCTTTTTCACTTTTCACTAGGCCTTTCACTAGGAGCTTTTTCACTAGGAGATTCGTGAAGCTCTGGAATGGGTTACCTGGGGAGGTGGTGGAATCTCCATCCCTAGAAGTTTTTAAGGCCCAGTTTGACAAAAGCCCTGGCTGGGATAATTTAGTTGGGGTTGGACTAGATGACCTCCTGAGATCCCTTCCAATCCTAATCTTCTATGATTCTATGTTAAAAAAAATTCTAACAGCCATTTCACTGAAAAACTATAGTGACCCTATGCTTCATCATGTTTTGCTTTGGTAGGGGTTTTGGGTGGGGGAAGATGTTTTGTTTTAAATGTACGCACTACAATATGTTTTTTTTAGAAGAAGGTAAAGTCAAAGAAGTTTATCTGGCACTTGGAGCGGCAGCTAGTGAGCTTTGTGATGGTCCATCGTTTCTGTGGGAGTTTATTCCACAGTTTGGCACCGGTCACCAAGACAGTTCCATTGTGCCTGAGGAGCAGAGTTGGAGAACACAGTCTTCATCCCAGAGCATTAGGCAGTCTTTTAGATATGCTGGGCCCAGACCACTGAGTACCTTGAAGATAAAGACTAAGACATTGAACTGGACTCAATATTCTATTGGAAGGCAGCATAGAATGCAGAGGACCAGTCTGACGTGCTTGCAGTAGTCCATGTTGCTGAGGAGACGTACTGCAGTACACATATACAGGACAGGCTGCACTCTGGCCCTATGACAAAATATAGATTTACCTTGGACTCATCAAAAGGTTGAAACTCGCACTAAAGTCAAAAGGAGTTTCACCATGCAACAGGCTGGCAGGATTGGGCCCTTACATTTTTTGATAAAGATGCTCACACTGAATCATAATTTAATTTCGCTTTTTTTCCAGGTACATTATCCAGTCACAACTACCTCTTGGAGCAGGGACCATCTTTTTGTTATATGTTTGTACAGTGGGGCCCACAGTGGGGCACTCCCACAGTGCAAATAAATATAATAGGTGTCCTGATAATCTCAGACTTAGAGATCTCCCAGCTAGAATTCCATGCTACAGTAAAAAGAAATATTTAGACAATGCTCTTCCTTGATGGGTGATGGAGATGGGAGAGTTCAAAAGAAATATTAGCCAATTTCAAAATAAAGTTAAATGCTTCTGAGCCTAATTATCTTTCCACTGATACTGGTTTTACTTCAGTGGAGTTATCCCTGATTTACAGACGTTCAAGTGAGAGGAAAACCAGGAAAACTAGTTCTGTTCTGGTTTCACACATAGATGAGTGCAATTTTCCTCCCCCAACAGAAAGAATCAGAAACAATTATCTTGAAGTCAGTGGTGTTAGACTAATGTAAAACTAGTTGTGAGAGAATGAAAAATCAGGTCTTGGGTAATTATTTCAACAATCTGTTCCTGACATACCTCTCTCAAAATCTTTGTTAGTTCAGTAACTATGGTGATGACAACACTGAGTACTGTACTGCTTTGGATTCCTTACTCAGATTTAAGCCATTACCATTTGTCTCCTGAAAGAAGAGGGGTCTATTTTCCTCACCTAATGCACATGTAACTCACATTAATGTTAATGGATATTATGTATGTGATGCTAGATCCCATTTTTCCTTTTACCATGGAAACTGATATCAAGTGTTTAATTTAGTGTTTGCTTGGTAGCACCTGCTGTGGTGGCTGTCACAATCCAGTTTTATTTTTAACCCTTTGTCTTCACCTGCTTATAACTCTCTGGAAAAAAACATCTTTCCTTAGACTGAAATTTTACATGCTCCATCTCAGCTGAAAGGTGAACTTTTTCATGTTGAAAGTCTGAGGAAATCCATTCAGCCATTTTTGAGTTACGTGAAACAATAAACAAATTATAATTTGCCTAAAATAAGAAAATACTGATACAATTTTTTCCATATAAATAACTCCCAAATGGATGTACATCCATGACTAAGCTTTAAAGACTTGGTGATAATAAAGTTATGAGCAATTGAAAAGCATTTCCGAACGTGCTCACTGAGCTTTTTCTACGGGTCTTATGACATCACCAATGCATGTTTTTCCTGCCCAGTTTAATAAGGACAAGAGCTTCTGCTCTTAAGCTATTGCTAAGACAGTTTGCATAAGAAAGATAGAGAAGTTAGTTACCAGCAGTTACAGTTCTTTGAGAGTATTGCCTATGTATAATCACATTTGTGGAAATAACTGTGCTTTCCAAGTGCATGAGCTCAGAATTTTCCAGAGAGCAGTGTCCTTTGGGGCCGTTCATGCCTCCCATTTTAAATCTTTTTGTGCAGAGTTCTGAAATCATAAAAGGAGGAATTCCATCAATTACCCTTCATTTACTTCTGACCCCCAAGAGATGCAGTGAAGGCCTTGCAAAATAGTGGATTGACCTTGGTTCTTGAGGGTATTGTCCCTGTTAAAACAGATAAAACAAGAGCATTCAGAAACAGAGATCCAAATGGAGGTGTAATTTCCACAAGTAAGACCTGATTCACTAGCAGGATAACAGGGTATGGTTCTAAAAGTCTCCTCTTGTTTTTTGACTCCCCCCAGCTTGATCACTATCCTCCAGCAAGTTACAGCCTGCCGACAGCATCTGACATTCAGTTCAACTCCCCAAAGGCGCTCTTCCTGGGAAAAGTTATAGGTGAGATTACGTTTTATACTTGACTTTTTATTAGACATTTTCAGAGAGAAAAAATACATATGCACATGAGATTGTGATGTTTGCAGTGTTTGCAGTAAGACACCCATTGGACATTTCATTTTTTACTAGAGAGACAATGACATTTTGCTTAAGTGGGATATACATCAGGCAGGGTACTAAGTTGTTATTGCAAAGGACAGGAGGACACAGATAGACAAACCAGTGATAGGGTAGGCTATGGCTAATATATACAGAATGCAGATCATATATATTTCGAAGGAACTTCATTTGGAACAGTACAATAGCACAGTTCCTGTCACTGTTCAGATCTCAGTTTCACTGGGGGGGGGGGGAAGAGTCAATTGGACTAGTGCTGCTTTGGAGTGAAGTATGGGAAATATTTAGGAAAATTGGAGTGGTATCTTTTATTGTGAACTCCTTGCACACACTTTTATGGCTCGTTTTCAGAGGAACCCACAAATGTCACTGAACTCTAGGGAGTTTCAGGTGTTCAGTGCCTTTGAAATTTAAGCAATTATTTTCTGTAAGCCATTACTTAGCCACAATAGTTTAGATTATAATGAAGAGTCAGACTCAAAACATCACAAACTTAAATTTTCTTTCTGCGACACCATAATTTAAATGGTAATTTATGAGCCACACAGAATGTAAGTGCCCCACGAATAACCTGTATGTAAGTTTTCTATATGTGCCATATCTGAAATTATTGTATCTCCACCATATTTCCAGCCTGTTTTTCTGTCAAGGCTGATATAAGGAAAGCCCTCTAACCATTATATCTTACATTGTTTGGGGACCAAATGAGAGGCATGTGAGAGGGAAAAGAGCCTTAGACTTTTGAAGAGGAAAAACAATCAACTATAGAGTAAATGGGGCTTTATAATGACATATATTTCTGTTTGCTCCATTTTTAGTCTAGTTTCCCTTATGTTGTGATTTTTCTATGAAGCTGGATGTCAGTGTAAGGTTTTCTTTGGTTTAAATCAAATTAATCTAGGCTAAGATTGGAGCTGAATCCAAAACCTCAGGTTTTATTAATTCTTCTGATTTTAAGCCCCAGTGAAACAGAATAAAAATGAACGTTAAGTTGTGAAATGGGACATGAACAATGATTTTGGGGCTGAGCCACCTCAGTGCAAAACGTTACAGTAGAATATTTAGTCTCATCTTGCTGACAGTATGAAACTTGAGTGACTTTACTGCTCTCTGAATGTTTCCATCTCATAGAGCTGAACTATGGCACTCAGGACAATCTGAAACATAGAGCTCCTAGTACCCATTCTAGTGGACAAATCCTGGGTCCATTTAATCATCAATAGAATAGACAGAGGATGCAGGAGATGAGGCATAGTCAGCAGCTGTAATCTTGGAGTGACTCAGAGAGCGTGGCTGGGAGCTCATCTCATCTCCTCAGACATGCCTTGCAGAGGTTCTGCTAACAATAACAAGCTAACAAAACCAGTGTCTGATAAAAGATATATTTTGGTGGGAGATAAGGTGTGGATCATCATGGGGAGAAGCCCAGGTCTCTGCATTCCATCCTGATTGTCCCATGTGAGTAGCTTGTTGCCACAATGAATCCATTGTCTCTCTGAGCTGACAGCTCTCTCCAGACGTGTCAGCTTTGTGGGCTGCTCAGATTTAGGAAACCACCAGATCATGGTAGTGCTGCCTCCACAATGCAATCTTCTAAAGCCTGAGTCAAGTCCTGAGAAGTTGGACGGATGAGGAATTCTTATGTGGCCTCAGGGTGTTCATCCTCATTACATATGGGAAAAGCCTGGGGAGAAAGTGGAAGAAGACATGAGAGAGAAAATATAGGGAAGGAAGTACCATAGAGAAAACATGGTCGGGGAAAAAAGGAAGATGATGAGACAAAAGGAGAGAAAAGTTAAGATGCTAAAAACATTACATGTATATACTCTATTGGGGCGGGGCCTGAGGGGATAGAGAGAGATAAAAATGGATTGAAGCCAAGAAGAGAAAGAAACCAAGATACATTATGTGTAAGTTCCATTAAATAGAAAGTTGATTGGTGGTACCCAATAAACAGGACATACTCGTATCTTTAAATTGCAGGGACCCCAGTGTGGTCTTAAATGGCATTACAGAATTTTTCACCCTACTTAGTGGCCTTAGTCTTGGAGCTGATAAATGATGGATTGATTTTCCAAGCCCTGAAAGTAGCACTAGGTAACTGCAGAGACCAGTCAGCTCTATCCCAGAGATGCCAAAGGGTCAGCATTATTTCCTTTGCCATGTTTTAGTGCTATCCTCCTTAGGTTTTTCTTTATAGTGCCTCAAGAACAAACTGCAAGAATAGTACTTGTTATGAAACCTTTTGCATCTAGGTCACTTGCCTGAATCCAGCATATGTTGTCAGGGACTGAAATTCATTACCCCCACCTGACAACTGTTTGATCTAGATGAAAAGAGTTATTGACTTAGCCCAGTTCCTAGATACCTACATCACAAAAATCACCACCACATTTGGCTTCCTTGCAAATAGTAACTAAGGCTTCAAGGACTGGATTTACACACATTACCTACCTGCAAGTGTTCCATCCTAGTCAGAGTTCAGGCACGTTGGCAGGATAGTGTGGGGAAGCATGCATTCCATCGTTCCATGATGATCCTGTTATGTAGTTACATAGAAGAGCTCAGGCTGCAGGAATGTCATTACATTCACTGGTATTTTTCAAAGTAACCCGACTTAATTCTCTCTTTTTTTTGCTGTTCTTAGCAGAGTACATCAAGTCTAGTTTGCCTAATTTGGTGCATGTGTCAAGGAAAGTGCATAATATCTGGATGTGGTTCTGACTTGGATTCCTTCTTCTTCCTTTCAAATTTGACAGGCTAAAAATATGGAATTAAATTGGGTTCCAAAATGAGGAATTGGATCTCTTTTTAAGATGTGCAGACTAGTAAACATAGTATTGATAACATCCACCATACAGATGTATGTGGTGAAGTTACAGATTTTCCGTTTAGGTGCATTCAGGGCATAATGACATCACAACAAACATTGGTTAAATCAGTAGAGTGAGAAAAAATGTTAAAGGATAGGAACAGGCATGGTGCCTGGGAGACCTTGGAAAGATATTGGGGTCAGCTGGCACATATTTGATCTATATTTTCATATGCTATTATGAGAATCAAAAACAGTTTCCATGTTTCTTGAAATGTGATATATCATCCATCATTATAAATTATATTGTGTATGTTGCTCTGTACCCTTTGATTGATGGTATTGCTTTGCCTTTTAGTGTTTTAAGTTTATTTTTAACTATTAGGAATGTAATTCTTATGCTTTCTTTGTTTATTTTGTTTCGATTTACTGTCTCTTCAAAGAGGGACATTTTATTAAATAAAGGAATATCAGTGCCAAAGAAACAAAAAGAATTCCATTGTGCATGCCAAAACAAAACAAGAATCTCTGGAGAGACCCTGACTCACTGGTATAATTGCTGTACTACAGCTAATTGCCATTGATCAGATTGAATATACAACTCTCAAGGGGAATGCTGAATTAGGGGAGTGGAAGTCAAGGTTAACATTGTTACATGTGTTCAGAACAGTTTGAAGGGCACACTACCAGCAGAACCTAGTGGTTTTAAAGCTCCTAATTGCTACACTATCCTGGCTAGAAGCAGTTCCAGTGAACCTGGAGGGATTCTCACTTAACAGAGGTGTGTAAACAAAGGTGATTATCTGTACATCATCATGTATATAGTTTGTAATAGCCTACATTTATATCTAGAAAAAGGACTGTATTTGAGAGGCAGAGTGTTTTGATTTTTGTTTGTTTTTAAAAAACTATAATGAACCCTGTTCTGTTATGTTTGATGCATTCTTGTCTTGAAAGGTGAACATGAAGCTATATTTACAAAGTCATCTTGTGCTTTTGTGGAGCACTTTGGAACCATCCTATTGAGAAACAGTTCTGCCGGTCTTTTTTTTTACCTTCTTCTACTTCGTCTCCGTCTCCATTTTATTAGGTTTTTTTTTGTCCAGGGATTCTCTGAATTGAGAAGCTGTTGGTCAAAATGCTGGGATTTGTGTCTCTGTTTTTTGACTTCTCGGATTGTGTTTAATGTTTCTATGTGGATTGCTTTTTAACTTCTTCCTTTCACTTTTGACAAGATACCAGTTAAAACACATTTTTTACTTTATTTAAAAAAAAAAAAAAAAAAAAGGCAGTCTAGAAACAATCCTTACTCCCACCCAACATCCTACTCCACCACCACCATCTGGTCTAGGTTTTTTTGTGCCCTGTGCTATTCCATTGAGAGAACCCTCAAATTATGGCTTTTTCAGTAGAAGACTATTTTACAAAATCAGGGGTAATTTTCTGTAGCTAGTTCTGTGTCTCTGCCTGTGAAAGGGAAAAACATTAATTTCTTCAAATAACATGATACACATCATGCTAGTTTTTTAAAGATTCAAACTATTGAAGGCCTCATAACTAGAAATGGGCATGGATCAGAATACCACATCCAAAACCCAACACACGCTGAGGACTAGAACTGAACCTCACTGCTTGGTTCTATCTCACTAATAGGCTCAAACATGCACCCTGAATCCAAACACTCCTGCATCTCTGTGGCTCGGGACCGTATCTACTTAGAGAATAACCTTTCATTGTTCTTTTGTTGTTTTGTTCTTTTTAACTTTCATAGAGTCAAGAATCTTGAAAGTAACTTTTTGCTTTTATCTCATCGTGTTACTCTTCAAAGCCTCAGTTTTATTAAATAAGAGATGAAAGCTGTGCTGAAGTGTACTGGAACATTTTTTGAAAACATGCTGTTTAATGACTGTTCTGGTTATAAATATCATCTAATTTTCCTTTGCCCTTTTTTATTACTAGAGATGTTTACATAAAAATAGGATTGTTTTCAACTATTTGTTGGCTCCTTCAGCTTTTTTGAGAAGTATTATTATTATTAAAGAGAATTATTAGTTCAAATTAACCAGTTTCACCTGATTGTAAGGACTACAAGTTCAAACACTTTATTTTCAGATTTTTTTTAATGAATATTATTGTATTTCAAATGTCTGTATATTTGCTTTAGCAAAAGCACTTGCCTACATTTTCTAGGATTAACTATTTCTGGAATATAAAGAAATCTTTAACTTAAAGAGAAAAATATGCTCCATAATTACACTTTCCATTCAACAATTTTTGCTTGTTTCTATGTTTCTACTGTAACTCTCCTGACTAGATAGCACACAACAGTAAGGGTAATTATGAGAAAGAGGAGGCCTTTGCTGACTATTTGATTAATTGTTTGTTTTGTGGTAACAACTTCAGTTGAGACTGGGTTCACGTTGTGGTAGGTGTTGTCTAAGTAACAGTCTCTGACTGGTATTAGGTAACCTGTTTTATGACAGTATTCAGCAAAATCCTTGGCAAGTTCTTATGCAATTAAGTTAAACCATTGAATTACATAAAATACTTTTGGGGTCCATTATATGGAAAATGCAAATATTTGTGTATTATTGGAGGATTGTATGGAAATATTTTAGAAGGAGGAAGGATTGATGATTAATCTCTGGGAGACAATGTGACGTTCAAAAGACTATGTTGAACAACATAGCAGACACGATTGATGCTTTGGGACAATGTCTCTGAAGTGGAATTTCTCAGGAAGTATGGAGCAGGAAGCTTTGACCGGAGGGGAGACCTTTTGTTGGCTGATCACCTGTCACAGGAGGACAGTTCAGAGACCCAGTCTGGATTCTCCAGGGCCAACAGACAAAGAAAGGATTTTTGGATAAACAGCTTGGTTTTAAACAGGCTCAGGGCCTTCTTCCTAATCCAGCAAATGGACAGGACCTCTGGTCCATGGAGGGTTCCAATCCTTCAGGAAAGGTTGGAAGGACTTGGCCTAGTGAGGCCTGATAAGATGGGGTGCTAATTCTGATCAGAGCTGTTATGAACTTGTGACCATAGAAACCCCTTTGTGGGTTCTGAAGGCCTAATTACCTGCCATAGCTCCTGTTGGATTTTGGGTGATCTCTGGTAAGTTTTTGAGCAGGGGTCTAGGCATAGGCATGTGCACGGGGTGTGCCGAGGCATACCCTAATGCAGGGGTGTCGAACATACGGCCCGCAACCTTTTTTATCCGGGCCACGTACCTTTTTGATGTGGCCCTCAGTGCCATCTCACTGTGTTTCCAGCTGATGCTGCAGGATAGAGCTGCTGCTGAAAGAGCGGTAGGTGCGCGATTTCTCAGCGGACGGACACAGCTGTGAGATTTTGCAGCAGATACTAGGACGCGGCGAGAATTCTGCCGGCGGGAAATTCAAATGTGGCCCACCAGTAGAATTGAGTTTGACACCCCTGATAAAGATGAAAATGAAAAATCCCTGAGTGCACACCCTAATGAAAAATCCCTGGGCGCACACCCTAGTGAAATGTGCTGCACATGCCTGTGGGTGTAGGTTCTTTTATTGTTTTTAATATTTTCTCTGCAATGTTTTTACCTTAAAAATACAATATGCTTGTAAAGGAAGTGCTGTGTGGTAACTTATAACTATAGCAATAACACTGTATGCAATCTCTAAGGAGGGAAGTGAAGCAGGGAGCTTAGGCAAACTGTCTTTTTGCTGTATCCAGACTAACACAGCTACCCCTATGAATGTCTTTGCTATGAATACCACAGTGAAGACAGGGAACTGTACAGCCTAGAAATACCCAGTCAGGAGGGAAAGAGATGTAGGTCTCCACTCAAGAAAGGCAAAGGCTAGGGAGCCAGAAGCCTTGAGAGTGGAGGTCCTTGCTGAACCACTAAGGGGAAATACAAGTTCAGTTGCCCTGACTTTAACTGGCTGCTGTTCACCCAAGTCCTTCATTGCTAGGCATTGAAAAAGCTAGGAGATAGTGTGCTGATTACGCTTGACAGAGAGGAGATATAGAACTAGGGGTTAGCAAAGTCCCATTTTAAAAAATGACGTAGGCATTTGGGGGAGTCTAAAACAGATTGATGCTTGAAAATACAGCTTAGACTCCAAAGTCCCTTAGGTGCTTTTGAAAATTTTACCCCAGGTGAGATTTTATTTTTTCACACTAGTACTGCTGCCATTTCATTCTGCATTGCCTCATCAGTTCTCTCAACACAGATGTTGAATACTATGGGGAGGTAAGTGTGAAGGTGCTTTAACAACAAACAATGGTGATTGTTCTAAGAGGTACTGCATGTGGATGGGACTATTACTTATGGTCATGAAGCTGCTTCTTTTACATGCATGCACTATCTATGGCTTTAAGACCTCTGGAAAAAATCCTCAGTAACTTAAAAAAAATGTAAGTAATTCAAGAAAAGAAATGAAACACAGTTGTTAAAAAAAACGCTAATCCCTGTATTTGCAGAGCATTGCATAGGTTTGTAATCTCTTGACTCCCTACTGACACAAGCAAAGTATTTCTAAAATAAAGGTTCTGCGACTGGCCTGCTGCATGACCGTGGGCAAGTCACTATATTACTCTGTGCTTCAATTGCCCCATCTGTGAAATGGGGATAATGAGAGTGACCTCCTTTCTAAGGCACTTTGAGTTCTGCTAATGAAAATTGCTATGGAAGAACTAGGTATGTATTTATTTACTTGCTATTATTAATTATTATTTGACCCTTGATTTGGAGATGGCTCTCAGTACTCAAGATAATTACTGTCTTGGTGTGATGCACTCCTATTAACAGATAATCAAAGAACCCATTAAATCAAATATCAATTTATACTAATTAAGGTCCCAATACTGAAAAGTGCTGTGCACAGGTAGACATACAGAGCTCCTGGCAGGAGCAGGGCCTGTGGTATCTTCTAAAACTACAAGGCTATGAATAGATTATGTCCAGTCTAGTAGCATTCTTCTCCCCCAAATCTTTAATATATGTCTATTAGTACATCCTTTATAGTATTCATTTATCTAGACATCTTGAGGCATGCCTTAATATTAGATCTTCTTATTAAATCCCTGAAGCAAATAAAAGATTAATTTTCTTGTCAATCTGATTCTTGCCAACCAGTTTGGAAGTGATATCATATTCCCAAAGACCAACAGTAAAGAAATTATTTTGATAAATATATCGGGTAGGTCTAATAAAACATGGACCACCTGGACATATTGCGCACTGTAACACTTTCATTGCTACACCATTCATCCCTATCAGTCCCTGGCCCTGCACTCATTCATTAGTGAGCAGCCATGAAGTATGGATATGGATGTTGCTGTGCTTCAATGTACTGCCACGTTAGGGCAGTAGAAGTTGAGCACTGAAGATGTGCTTTAGTTGTGAGAGCTGCACCAAGTTTTTAATACAAAGGTCTGATGTCTGGCCAGCTCTCCACTTCTCCAGGAAGTGCATCCATATCACCCGTGTGTTATATTGTCTTCAGCAGCTTGAATCCAATTCAGAACTCTTCATGTATTTAATCTCTCCTACCATCTGGGCCTCATACCCATGGACTCCCTCCCCACCTCAAAGTGGCAGTTCTTTATCAGGCCACCTGGAGCACTGTTTTTCTCAGAAATAATCAGAAAATCAAAGCAAATTAATTTTGCCTGCTGCCCCAGAGTCACTGACCACTGTGGAGTGTAGGCGGTGATGGCACTACTGCCCTTCCTCACAAGCTCTGCCATGGAAAGCAGAGGCTGCCTCAGGTATGCACTGAATAAGCACTGAATTTCTTGAGAATCCTGGTCATGCCCATTCCGCTTACTAAGCAGCACATGCTGGCTTTAGGCCTCCTGTCAAACATGAAGTGAAAGGCACCTTGAGTCCCTCCTCCTTCACAATGAGCTATTATGGCAAAAGCTGGCAAAACCCAAGGTGGATCAAATCCTGTGTTTGTAAACAGGTTTGAGGAAGATAAGCCACAAGTATGATTATTATGCACCATTCATGTCTCAAACTGAATTTCAGAGTCTTTCCTTCTTCCAGAATAGAATAGGGTTCATTGCATCAGGCTGTTCACTTCATTTTCCAGTAGGGGGTTCCAAAGAAGCAACAAGGCCTCTGAATGGACTGCGGCACTTAGCTGAGCAATCTTGGAACATGTTCAGCAGTGCTCTTGACTACCAAGTCAATTTGTAGCTAAGGTTAGTGCCCCATCTACAACTATCACTGTCCACCAACTTCTCCCTCCCATTCTTCAGATCTTTCTTCATCTTTCTCTCAGTTTCCTGTACGTCATATTTGGTGGCTGCTTTTCACTTGTGTGGTGCACTGTTCTATCTAGAATACTCGCCAAGGATCTGAGTCATTCCCTGTCTTTAATCTTCCAGTGACCCTGCATGGGCCTGAACATCCTCAGCCCTGATTGGCTGGATCTGTGGACACTCAACATCTCTGTGGCATTGCTCTTCACTTTGCAGGATTGGGCCCTAAGTATTTTTCACTTTTGCCTGAAACTGACAGCAAACCCCTCCCACCTTTTTCTCCCCCACCCTCCCACGGGCTTCCATCCTTCCCTCATTGCCAAGAATATTCCCATAGCTTTGAAATTACAGCTTTCAGTCCTTTCTCACTCTAGAGCAGTGGTTCTTAACCTTTCCAAACTACTGTACCCCTGAAGCCTGAGTCCCACCCCCACGGGGCTGAGGCATGTAACTTAGTTTCATGGCGCCCCTGTGGCTCCAGGCAATTGCCTTTCTTGCCACCCCCAATACCAGCTCTGCACTTGCGACCCCTCTAAACCCCCAGGTTAAGAAACACTGCTCTAGAGTGTCTCTGGGAATTGTTCTGTATCAATTACTTATGCATCCTGTACATTAAGCAATCTCATTATTTTATTGCTTGTTGAAAAGTATCTGAGACGTCTGAAAGATGTTATATGTTGTTTGTGAAAAAATAGCTGAAGAGAATGTAGAGACATTTAAACATCTCCAGTTTTCTGTCATTTTGAATAAAATTACACAAGTCTTATCTGACATTCAGAAAGATTTGATAACACCACTCAGTGTAACCGGACCAAAGACAAAGTTACATTCCACTAATTTTCCTACCTAGTGCTTTTTTATGAAGTCATGTTTTATACAACTTGAGTTTTTTTCTCAGCATGAATGGAGAGGAACTATTTCACCTGTAACTGTGTCATGTCTAGTACCAATTTACTACTAATACTGCTGCTTCAAAGGGATGAAGAGGGGGAATGAACACAAAAAGTTCACAAAAGGCAGCAATAAACCCTAGTACCAGCCCTATAAAATCATAATAGCATAGAGAGCTAATTCAGAGTCGAGAGCACCTTCAAGGCTCATAAGTCATGTATAGGCCTGCAAAAAGAAAGATAAGGTTAGAGAAAGATGTATGAAAGAAAAAAGGGACACAATTTAATTTTCCACCCAGTATACTTGGATGACACACATGAAAATGCAAAGCGACTGGTCTTAACATAACTAAGGGTCAATACTGAGTGACAGTAAATTGAGTCTCTCCATCTTTAGCTCGCCATACTGTGCCTGGATATTGCACTGATATTCAGAGTGTGCATTATAAAATGGCAAATTCTAGATCTCTGTGCAGTTGCACCCTAAGCACATGCAGAAAAGTAGCATAAATGTGCACTCGTATTTTGACCAGATACAGTCTCATGCACAGCCAGTCTGGGCAGATTATTCTGCACTCTGTCAGGTTACTTAGAGGTCATTCCTTGTAGGGATGGGCAAGCAACTCTTGCCTAATTTCGTAGAATCATAGAATCACACAAATGTATGCCTGGAAGAGACCTCAGGAAGTCATGAAGTCCAGCACCCAGTGCTGAGGCAGGATCAAGTAAATCTAGACCACCCCTGACAGGTATTTGTCCAACCTGTTATTTAAAACCTCCAATGATGGGGATCCCACAACCTCCCTTAGAAGCTTATCTCCCTTTATAGTTAGAAAGTTTGTCCTAATATCTAACCTAAATCTCCCTTGCTGCACTTTAAACCCCTTACGACTAATCCATCTTCAATGGACATGGAGAACAATTGATCAGTTCTCTTTATAACAGCCTTTCACATACCTGCAAACTTTTATCAGGTCCCTCCAAGTCTTCATTCCTCAAGACTGAACATGCCCAGATTTTTAAATTTTTTTCTCATACGTCAGATTTTCTAAACCTGTCCTCATTTTTGTTGCTTTCCTCTGGACTCTCTCTGGTTTGTCTAAACCTTTCCTAAAGTGTGGCACCCAGAGTTGGATGCAGTACTCCAGCTGAGGTCTCACCTGTGCCAAGAAGACCAGGATGATTACCTCCTGTGTCTTACACACAACACTCTTATTAATACACCCAACAAGGATATTAGCCTTTTTTGCAACTGCATCATATCATTGATTCTCATTCAATTTGTGATCCACTATAACCTGCAGATCCTTTTCAGCAGAATTACCACCTCACCAGTTATTTCCCATTTTGTAGCTGTGCGTTTTATTGTTTCCTTCCTACATATGGTACTTTGCACATGTCTTTATTGAATTTCAACTTGTTGACTTCAGACCAATTCTCCAATTTGTCAAGGTCATTTTGAATTCTAATCCTGTCCTCCAAAGTGCTTGCAACCCCTCCGAGCTTGCTGTCATCCACACATTTTGTAAGTATACTTTCCATTCCATTACCCAAGTCATTAATGAAAATATCGAATAGTACCGGACTCAGGACTAACTCCTTGAGGCCCCACTTGATACAACCCCAGGTTGACAGTGAACTGTTGGTAACTACTCTTTGAGTCTTTCAACTGGTTATGCACCCAACTTATAGTAATTCCATCTAGATCACATTTCCTTATTTTGAACCTCCTCAGACTTCCTGGGCTAGACAGCTGAGTTTACACCCCTTTGTTATTGGGTATTTATTTCACCTAGAGGAGACTGGGGTGGAGCGGGGGCGGGGGAGGAGAGGTGGGGGGAGAGAAGCAAAAAGAGAAACAATCCACTGAAAAAATCAGGTAAACATGTAGTGAAAAGTAAAAACCCCTCCAGCCCACCTGCAAAGTTGATGATACGCAGGCTGACAATATGTCTCAATGGCAATGGGCAAGATTCACAAAGATAGTGCAGGGACTAGAGCTGGGTGAAATTTTTTGGACTAATAATTTGTTTGCTGAAGAACGCAGTTTGGGTTGACCCAAAACTATTCATGAATTTCATCTGATTAGTTACTGCTGGGAAATGTTTTTCAGGGCCAGCTCCAGAAAACTGTGTGTGTATATATTGTATTTTACCCCCAAATAATCTTTAGCCCCTTGGTTAGAGCTCTTGCCTCCATTTGTCTCCCCCCCCTCCTTCCCCCCATAGCCTTTAGCTAAGTGGTTACGGAATTTGCCTGGGATTTTGTAGCCCCAAGTTTGGTTTCCCACTCTGGAGAAGGGACTAAATTCAGATCCACATGCACATGCAACCAGACGAGCATCCTAACCAATAGGACATAGGCTGTTCTGGGGAGAGTTGCTCTCAGTGTTGGCATGAGAACAAATGGATATAAACTGGCCATGAACAAATTCAAGCTGGAAATTATAAGACGGTTTCTAACCATAAGAGGAGTGAAGTTGTGGAACAGCCTCCCAGTCAGAGGATTAATTAGTTTTAGGAGACAGCTGGATATAAGTATGAGTGGAATTGTATGACGGGTTTGATTGTGATAACAGCAGGCAGGGTTTGGCTGCCCTGGGGGTCACTACTTATGTTCCTAAATGCTCATGCTTCAAGACTTCAGCCAGTCCTCTGCAAGGTTCTCCCAATGTGTTCTGGAGGGTTTTTTATTTCCTTCCTTGAAGCATCACATGGTCACGGCTAGAGACGGGACATTGCAGGGGTAGGCCGATACTCTGAGGTGGCATGGAGGATTCTCTCTCATGTGCTTGGCTAGCTGGTACTTCCCCAGGGTGTAACTGATCATCATATGTGGGATCGGAAGGAATTTTTCCCCACCACAACTTGGCAGTAACCATGGCATTTTTTCACCTTCATCTTCAGCATGAGGTGTGAGTCACTTGCCAGAATTACCTGGGTATATCTCACTTAATCATTTCCAGGGGATTTGGGCATTGGTGCACCTCAGTCCATCCTAGTTTCTGCCTGTGGCAAATAATAATTTAGTCTCCCATGGGCTATAATACATTTCTCTAATTGCAGTTGTTGAGTTTAGTGTAGAAGTGCTGGGTGGTAGTGGTGACCTATGATATACAGAGGGTCAGACTAGATAATCTGATGGTCCCTTCTGGCCTTAAACTCTGTAATTCAATTTCTTCTGATGAAGCTGTTCCACTTTAAACAATATTTAAATACTCATTGGGTGGAAGAGAGAATGTGAGTGAGTGACTGCATAGCCTGGTGATTAAGTCACTCACCAGAAGCAGTGGCCCCCCTCCCCTCCCCTCCAGGAAAACACCCAGTGACTCAGGTAAGGTGCAGAAGAGCTGGTAGCTGTTTTTCTGGCATGAATAGGAAGGTTTCTGCACTCGCCAAGAGTCCCATAACTTTGTTAGGACACGAGCTCCCCTGGCTGTGAGTTCAAAATCCAGGATTGTCTCAGCCAAACAGGGATTCTGAGCAAGTATATTATCTAACCAATCCCATTTTAGCAACACAGCTCACTTTGGTTGAAATTTACCCTGTTGCACAGGCCTGCACAAGACCTATTTACTACATAAGCCCTACTCAAGCCAACTCCATAAGTGGAGAATTGGTCTACTGTACATAGCACTGATCCTCTGCACAGGAGTGAATTTCATGCATTCTGTATATTTACAATCTAGCCATACAGAAAAAATAATTAAAAATATTCATCAAATCATTAAGCAATGAATACATTTGAAGAGGTGACAATCTATTCATGCCACAAGTAGCAAAAATATAAATTAATGGAATAAATTAGTCATTGTGAATTATTTTCTCAGCTCCTGCTATTACAAACAAAAGGGGAAAACAAATTATGAAGAAATACTTTTACACATTTTTTTAAGCCAGCTCTTTGAAGTTGCATCATTTTGTGTTTCTTTTAATTGAAATTATTCTGTTATTTAAATTACAGATTTAAACATGACTGAAGCCTTGTTTTGAGGGTTTTTGATCAAAGTTCTTAAAAGGTATCAACACTGTATAAATTTGCTCTCTTCGCTGTGTACGGTAATGCAGTGATGTCTTACAAATAACTCACCACATACTTACAGCAGAAAAGAGTCATAATACAATCAGTAACTGCTGCAAATACATTCACTTTATTTTAAGGGTTGCCCTTTCCATTCTAGGCACTTTAGATTGAAATGGATACCCCTTAAAATAAAGTAAATGCATTTGCAGTGGTTGCTATCCATTTAAATCTGTTTAATAAATCATTGGAAATAAATTCAATTCAATGGTTTTGAGGATTAGTTAATAAACCAGTTAGGATGACATTTCAATTCCTTAAAATAATGGTTTATTTATGGCCATAGCTGTGTAACAGCAGCTCAGTATATCCAGTATCAAAATTGGGAAGGCTGTATGGTCTAGTGGACAAGGGCACTGGTCTTTGGGTCAAGATATCTGGGTTCTAGTGCTGGCATAGACCTACTGCCTTACGCCCTTGGGCAAGTCAGTTCACCTCTCTGCCACTGTTTTGCCTCCCATCATTTTTCTGTCTTGTCTATTTACATTGTGAGCTCTCAGGAGGATACTATCTTTCACTCCGTATTTGTACAGTGCCTAGCACTTCAGGGCCTCTAAATGCTACTGTAATAAAAACAAACAACTATAATTTTCTTTTCAAGAGGGAAGGGGGGGGGGGGAATTCCCTACTTCAGTCTCAGTCTGTATGTGCTTAGGGTCAAATGCAGGGACAGTGGATCAGTACCCGTATATAGAACTGATGTCACCAGAATTCTCCTCTTCCTCCAAAAGGTGACCTGAGGGCTCCACTATTGCTACATCTGATACACTAGTAGGTTTATTTTTATTGTTTGATTAGACGGACTGAGTACAGGATTTGATTACTGGTCTACCCACTTAGTAATGCTTACCACTGTCAATAGGGCAACTAAGGGTATGTCTACACTGCAATAGACAAGGGTGTATATACCCAAAGTTCTGGAGAACTTGTGCAGCCTGTACTGCTGTATCTGCACTGCTGTTTTTAGCAGTGCTAGCTAGATAAAAGCTAGCCATAGGCATGCCTGTGCTACCTGCAGTCACACTTTTGATTGCAATGTAGACATTCCCTAAAACTACCTGTTGCTGAACATAGCGGTTAGCGCCTGGCCCCTTTGCTGCCTCGCCCCCACAAACCACTTCCAGACGATGGCTTCGTGCTCCACCAGTGCGCTTTTATTTACAGCAGGTTGCCCACCACCTTCTATCTAGCCAGTTCCTACCTGGCGCAGGGTCTTACAAATTTAGCCTCTAGTCAGAGGGTGTTCAGCCTTCCCTTGCCATAGCTTCTCCCTCTCTGGCTGTGCTTGTCCCTCCCTTCCTTTCAACAGCCTCTCCCTGGGAGCTTTTATAGCCCTCCCAGGTTCTGCAGCTGTTCCTAATTCCCTCCTTCCAGGCCTGCTTGCTCAGCTGGCTCCCATCTACTCTTCATGAGGGCTCAGTAGCAGGGCTAGCCCAGCCTTGCCTGTAGCAGCCTGCTACACACTTCCCTCCTTATGAACCGCCAGGTTTAACCTTGCCCATCCCCTCTACCCTCTGCTGGTGGGGTCCAAGCTGGGAGACTCCTCCACCAGCATGGGTTGACTCCCGACGTTACTTCTGTGGGGTTCAGGCATCCTCCACCCACAGAAGGTACACTGCATGGGTGGCAGACACCCCCACAGATCCACCTCTGCCCACAGGTCATCACCCCCAGAATGGCCCCACGTTTCTACTTCCCTCCTCCGTTGGTAGGCCTTTGGGGTCTGTCTCTACCTCTCCCAGGACTGCTAGGTTCCCTGGTACCGTGGGCATCATGTGTAGCCCAGGCCACCCCCTCAGAGGTCGCCCTGGACGTGGTCCTCCTATCCCAGCTCCCTGCCCTAAGGGGCTGGGACTGGCCATTCCGCTTTTTTCTTCCCCCTTAGTCCTCTCTTTCTCTTGGCTCTGTTGTCTAGGGTTCTCTGGTTCTTCCTGTCACTGCACTGGGCCCTGGGATCCGGCATTCACCCTGTTAGCCTCTTCCTTCCCTGGGCCTTGGGGTCACCTTTCCTCCAGTCTGGGCTCTGGGGGTCAGGGCCCCTCTGCAGACTCCTGGCATTGCCCCTTTCTCTTCTGGGCCCCTTTCCGGATGTTGGGTCTCTGGGTTTCCTTCCCCGTCCTGTCCTTTGTGGGGCTGACCCTCTCTTCGAGGAAGTCTGCCTCGATGTACTCCTTGGTCAGTTTCACGGCAGTATCTATTGTGCTAGGCTGATGCCGCCGGACCCATACCCATAAGTTTTCTGGCAGGGTATACAGAAATTGCTCTGAGACTAGCATGTCCGTTATTTCCCCCATCATGTGGGTATCTGGTCTCAGCCGGCGGGTAACAGAGTCCATGAGCCTTTGGAGAAAGGCCCGGGGTCGCACGCTCCCAGTCCAATGGGCCGTCCTAAACCTCTGGTGGTACTTCTCTGCTGAGAGCCCTACCCAATTGAGGACAGCTGCCCTTACCGCCTCGTAGTCTGTCGCCCGTGCTTCGCTTAGGGCCATGTAAGCCCCCTGGGCTTTGCCAGTGAGGTATGAGGCCATCTGTAGGGCCCACGTTGCTTTCTCCCAACTGGCGCCCATGGCCACCCACTCAAAAGTTCCAAAGAAGGCCTCCGGGTCATCGGCCAGGTCCATCTTGCATAGTCCCAAACCTGGGGGCTGACTGCCCTCCCCTACTGCGGGACTCCCCACTCGCTTTAGGAGCTCTTGCTGCATACTGGCGTGCTCCCTGATGAACTCCTGCAGGGTCTTCTGCTGCTCAGCCTGCCACGCAAGTAAGGCCAACCTCTCCACCTGGTGTGCCTGCTGGAAGCCCTGTATCACCTGCTGCATCTGTTCTTGCTGCTGTACCAGTCATTGTAGGGTGTCCTCCATTCCTGGGCCACCAACCTCTGTCGCTGGCTTCAGGGTCCCGGACAAGCCCCCACATGTAGTGGTTTGCACCTGGCCTCCTTGCTGCCCAGGCCATCAACCCCCGCAAACCTCTTCCAGATGACGGCTTCGTGCTCCACCAGTGCGCTTTATTTCCAACGGGTTGCTCACCACCTTCTATCTAGCCAGTTCCTACCAGTCACAGGGTCTTACAGATTCAGCCTCTAGTCAAAGAGTGTACAGCTTTCCCTGGCTGTAGCTTCTCCCTCTCTGGCTGCTTGCCCCTCCCTTCCTTCCAACATCCTCTTCCTTGGGAGCCTTTATCACCCTCCCAGGTTCTATAGCTATTACTAATTCCTTCCTTCCAAGCCAGCTTGCTCAGCTGGCTCCCATCTATCCTTAGTCAGGGCTTAGTAGCAGGGCTAGCCCAGCTTTGCCAGTAGCACCCTGCTACACTGAATAATGACACTGCAGTGACAGAAAATGAAAACAATTGTATGGAAAAATGAAGTAATATGTAACAGATACAACATCATTTATTTTAAATGAATTATAACTGTGGTTCTTGTCTAGATATCTGCCTTGCATTTTGCCTCTTCTAGTACACCTCACTTCTCTGTTGTTTTATTGGTTTGTTTGTCTGAACATCTTTAATTGTTTTTAAAAAGATTTCTTTAAAAGAATTCATACTATAATGTACATCTAGCAGTGGACATTACGTTTATGAAGAAAATAGATTATTCAGATATTTAATCAAATACACAACATATAAAACAGTAACAAATTTGGGGGGTTGCTCCCACTTATTACAGACTAGGCAGTGTGAAATATTAAACCAGCTCCTTTGAAAGTAATGGTAGATGGTGACCATGTGGAATAAGGGAAAATTTTCAAATTTCATGTCAGCAATCGAGATCATTGGAAACTTTTTTAAAACACTAAATATCATGCAAGTCTCAGTAAAATCGTGAGAGTTGGCAACACTTTATGTTACCCTGGGAACTGAGTGTGATTCACTAGATCCCTATATGGCCTGCGTCTGTTGCTTCAGGGAAATATGTGACAGGATTAGGCAAACCTTTCTTGGCCTGCTGGTCTCTGTGTGGGAGATGCCCTAGAGGAAGGGAGTGGGAGGTATGGGATGAAATGGTCCTCGTCTCTGCACCCTATGTTGTTTGGGAACAAAGAAAAGGCTCATAAGTAAAAATAGGATTTTATTCCCCTATATGTATGCTACATTCAAAATTGCAAGAGGCAGAATTGCTTGAAATATATTCCTCTTGAGCTATAGCAATGCTGGCTCCTTATCTGATTTTCTTGTGTAAGACAGAAATGCAGAACACTTTAAATGATTAACAAGTGGAAGCAATATGATCTTTTAGAAAAATCATTGCAGGAGACAGTATTAATTTTAAAAACTCTAGGTTATTAAAGAAAAAACAAATAGTTGATCCAAAAAACTGTAACGGCATAGAACTTTTTATCTAAGAAGATGATACTGTAAACAAACAAAACACAGCACCAAGAATTATTTTAATTTGCCTCGCCAAAGCCAAACTAACTTTTTTACTTCTTGGTAAGGCTTATAGCACTTGACATCTCCTTTTTTTCCCCCTTTCACCTACCAAGGAAATAAAAATAAAAGATTAATCAAAAACGTAATATGCTACCAACCGCATTGTTCGCAAAACCTTCCCTTTAAAGTCACCTATATTCTGGACACACCTTTCTCTTTGAGCAAACTGTCCCTGGAATTGCAGAGTGGGTTAGGGAGTTCTTTTGAAAAGGTAAGTCTCTGAAGAGTGGGTGGTGTGTTCTTTTATGATAATATGACATACAGTTTTCAAGCTGACGAATTTGTCACCTTTTATTTTCTCCTGTCTAAAGTCTGGAAAAGGTTTACTTGTGGGAGCCACCTGGCAAGAATGAAGAGGGAAATGGTGAATGACAAACTAGATAGCTTCAGAAAAATTGCTTAAAAGATTGTACATCTAAGTATCCTTTTTATGATACAGGCCAGACCTCCTCATCTCACACTGGATTATTCCAAAAGATGTTGTTCAATCACCAGGAGATTTCTGCTCCCGGGAGCTAATATTTGAGGTCTTCCAAGCTCATTTTATAGCCAGCCACTCATATAAAGTACTACAGTATTCTTTAGTAATGGTACTACATCTTCCTGTAGTGTCGATTTGGGTAGTTACTGAGGCATGTCATGCTTTTTCTTTTAATAAAGGGACACATTTCTTCCTAGGAGAATAATTTTGTTTCAAGGGCAACAATTTTTCTACTGGTGTGTATAGAATTTAGATATTGTAATCTTTCCACTCCATGATTCAACTTAGCCTAAGGGCCATGTGTGACTTTTCTGTCTAGAAAATAAAAGGTCAGTTGAAGACAGGGCTTCTTAACACAGGGCACTACATAATTTTGATTTAAATATTTTAAATCCCTGTTCACTCAGGTGGGTCCATTTTTTTCTGGTCTTTGCATGCTAAATTTGTTAATGGTGGTGTAATGGTAGCAAAATCTAGTAGTTAGTGGTGTTAATAATCTGCCTGTCCTAGAAATTACCTAACCTACTTTCAGGTACTGGGAACTGATTTATTCTGAGTGGCTTCTGCATTGGACATGTTTAGTTTCACCAGCTCATTTCTCAACAGGTACCTGAGAAATTGTTCTGTCTTTGGCCAATGTACGTTGAATAGGATTTATTATCAATTCAGCAGTTTTTAATGCCCTGTCTGTCTCTCTTTTCTCAAACACTGTTACAACAATTAATGTCATCTGAGGTTCCTGAGCTGAGAGCTGCCTGCTGAGGAAAAAGAGAAGGGAGGAAGACTGGCAGCAGGGTCATCTCTGGCAGGGAGGGAGCCCTTAGCTTTTGAGTTTCCTCCTTGTGCCCTAAACCTGGGATCACTCTACAAAGAACCACTAGGGGTTTTATTAGGCTTTTCCTGAAAGGTTTGGGGTCTAATAGAATGAGGGGATGAGTGAAGAGGGTTGGTTGATTAAAGGGACAGAGGAGGATGGGATTGCATAATGTTCAGGGATGAGAAGAGGTATTCTCCTTTAGAAGACCTAAGGATGTAGTCCTTGTTTGAGTGCCCTGTTTGGTCTTATATGAATCCTGTAATTCATTAATTAATTTAAACTGACGTCCACAGGATCTCCTATAAGCTCTAGAAGTGATTACAGCACAGGGCTGGGTGTTAAGTCTGGGATCTATTTCACATGCTGCCACTGACTTTCTGTGTAACTGTAATCAAATTACTTAGTCTCTCTGTGCCTCAGTTTCCCCAGCTGTAAAATGGAGATTTTAAAAACTGTCTCACAGGAGTATTTGTAGGGTTTAATTACTTAGCATTTATCTACAAAGTGTTTTCACAAAGTTAATTCGTGGTGTTTTCTTTCTTAAAATGTAGCCAAAAGAAAAACTTTCTTACTTCAGCTTTAAAATGTGCGTTCTGTACACCCTGAACAGTTATATTACAAAATGTTTATTTAAATATCCCTGTGACACATCAGGGTATAATCCAGACTAATCTACTGTTGTGTCACCCCTTCCCCGCAACCTTGGGTGTCTTGCAGTGCCTTGAGGAAGTAGCTCCCCCCGGGCCACTCTCAAACAGCCTTCCAGCATGCAAACCACACCACGGGTGTCGGTAGGTAACTGCAGCCTGCCAGCCACACTTGGGTTACACTCTGGCTCTCGTGAGCCTTGGTTATACTGCAGGGTGACCCCAACATACTCCCAGTTCCAGATCCCCCCCCCAGGAATATTTGTCCTATACTGCTCAGCCCTCTCCTGGACAGTGCAAAATATTTTAAATCCACTATTCCTTAAAAAGAATAACATGCCAGCTCATTGTTTCAAACAGTTATTCAGACACTTCAATTTAAAAACATTGGATTGGATAAAACAATAAAACAAGTGTATTAACTACAAAGACAGAGATTTTAAGTGAGTAAAAATAATGAGGCATAAACGTCAGAAATGGTTATAAGAAAAATAAAGATAAGACATTTACTAATACCTAAATTTAAAATGATATGACATTCAAGCAAAGCTTCTCACCACATGTTTTCAGCAGCCTTACTGACCAAATCCTGTAGGTCAGGACCCCTCCCCCAGAGTAGCGTGACCAGATAGTAAGTGTGAAAAATCGGGACAGGGAGCGGGGGATAATAGGCACCTATATAAGAAAAAAACCCAAATATCAGAACTGTCCCTATAAAATCAGGACATCTGGTCACCCTACCCCAGAGTCCAACACTTGCTTTCTTTTTCTCTTCCAGTGCAGTGAATGTGATGGACAGGCAGAGAAAGAGAGAGAGGGATGCTTTGGGGTGTTTATCCCTCCTTTTTATAGTTTCAGTATCTCTCTTGAAACACATTTCCAGCTACGAACTAGGAGACTATGTGGAAGGATGTCCCCTGCTGACTTTTCCTTACCTGTTTGAGTTTTCTCTGTGTCCATTCCTGCTTACTGCTTAAATGCAAATTAAGCAGAGCATGTAATTCCTTTGTTTAGGACAGACCTGTTTGCAAACCTCATTTTGCAACCCATGCGCTGGTGGACCTGGTGTGTTGCCTATTCTCAGTAAAGGCTGATTTTTAGGAAGTCAGATGACATGTTTATTGCCAAGATTCCTAGGAGAAGGTTACTCCATGTTTACCAGAATAGCATAGGAAAAGAAGTAGAGGCTGCATTTCCAGCAGTCAGCAGGCAAGGACTCTGGTTTTTCAGTGTTATTCTTTAACCTGCTGCTGACAATTTTGAGCAGGGCTGTGGGGTTTGAAACATGTTAATAACATCATGTAGGGAAATCTTATGGACTTGACATACAGTGTTGCCACACATATTTTATCGGGATGATACTGACCAGCAAATTAATAGTTTTCAAATGATACCTTATAAGACATGCTTTGTACAAAAATTATTACAATAGTGAGTAAGGTTTGAACACAAGGATATCACAATCACAGCAAATAACTACAGCCCAATTCTAAGTTTGCAAAAGGTTTGCAAACATCCAGACCTTCAAATTTTGATAAGCCAGGTTGTAATGCATAGTGCCCACTGTTATCAAGGGACATGAGTGACTGTCATTTAACTGTGCATTCTGGGGAAACCAGAATACAGATAGTAGAAGATATCTTGTGTAAAATAAATTGATTTCTATATGGGGAAAAATTAAGGCTTTTTTTAACAGTAAAGAGAAGAGGATTTTCTCACATCCGTCATTTGATTTGAAAAGCATCAGCTCTAACAATGTGAAATTTCAATTGACTAAGAAGATAAATTGGGAAGGAAAGTTGCATTTTTTTCACGAGACCCTTTATCATTGTTTCCATTTGAATATTCATCTGCCCTAAGCAGATTGTCTTTTAAAACCATTTGATAAAATAAGGATAGTTATTATGGCTCATCAGGTCTTAGTAACTGATTGGCCTAGCGATTGTCTTACTGGTTTGTGGAGCAAACTCTAGGGGCCAGATCCTCTGCTGGTGTAGACTCCCATAGCTCCCGTGAAGCTAATGGCAATATGATGATTTACATCAGCTGAGGATCTGCTTTACGAGAATCCTCATTCAGGAAGTTGGATGCATGTTAGTGGAGGAGTAAGGATCTTACTAAATTTAAATGAGGTTTTTTCCCCCTATTGTGGTTATAGCATCTTGTATAGTGTATGCAACATAGCTCCAATTATCCAAAGGTCTCTGGGGACACCCAAAACTTGAATAAGCAGCTCAGTTCATGACAACTCCTCTAATTTTAAAGAATGCCAGATGGCTCTATAGACCGACTGGCTACTGCAGGCCATCATAGCAGGATGGCATGCTGTTCATTAACCCATGCGCTGGTGGCCCTGGTGTGTTGCCTATTCCCAGTACAGTCTGGTTTTTAGGAAGTCAGATGACATGTTTATTGCCAAGACTCCTAGGAGAAGGTTACTCCATTTTTACCAGAATAGCATGGGAAAAGGAGGAGAGGCTGCATTTCCAGCAGTCAGCAGGCAAGAACTCTGGTTTTTCAGTGTTGTTCTTTAACCTGCTGCTGACAATTTCCAATAATTTCAGCCTATGCAAACACATTATTTGAGTTATTTGTTCTTTGAGTTAGTGGGCTACATTTTCAGTGTGAATTGCTGTGCCTCCATTGGCTTCAGTGAGCTGTGCCAATTTATATCTGCTAAGGATGTAACCCACTATTATTATATGTGGGACTTTACAAAACAAAGAGTCTATAATCTAAGTTGAAATAGGAACAGGAAGTGAATGAGGAAGGGGAAGATGATGGCAACAACAAAAGGATCAGGTGTTTGCTTACAAGGATGATGCTGGAGTGCTTAAGGTAACATAGGTTTTTATGGGGAAGAGGGTTGTTTTAAAAGACAAATGATTTACAAGCTTCGTATTTTGCCAAGGCACTTGAAGGAAGAAAGGGTAATGATATGGCAGATGGTTGGGGAAAGAGGTTCCACATATAGGGAACACATGAAAGAAGAACGTGATGCTAGAGGAAGTAGTCAGATGAGTAGCTTTGGCTAAGCAAAGTGGGTATATGGGGTGCCTATACAATGGCACCCTTCTGTCACTGTTACTTGGCTAGCTGCATCTGGACCCCTCTCTGGTCTCTCCCAGTGAACCTCACCAGGTGACAGGCCTCCTGCCTTCACCTATCTCTCACATTGGGACCCCAGGCTACAGCATCCCGCATACTCCTGTGATTACTCCACAGACTCAAATGTGATCAGTCCCTGCAGGTCTCTCCTGTGGGGATGTGACCGGTGGTTTATCCACAGTGAACAGACAGCCTTCTCCAAAACAAGATATTGCTTCTCTTTAACAGTAGGAACAGTGCTCAACATTAGCGAGAGAGATGATTTGTGCACCCTATACGTCAGACCGTCCATACGCCTATCTAGCTTACCACCTCCACTGCCATGGTAGCCAAATTGTCTGTCTTAGTCAAACCTGGCCACAAGACCTGTCTTTCTGTGCAACCTTAATTCAGCCCCCTTGTGTGTATGCGTTATGAAACATGACAACATACTATTTTTTCGTGCAGGATCCGGCCTTATTCATTGCACAGCGTGCAATGTGCTCATTAAATGAGCAGCTATACAATATTTTGTTTTATCCTCTTGCTCTATTTACTGCACACTGTTCAAACCCTGCTCTGACTATAGAATTATTAATTTCTTCACAGGCTTTTCTATGGTGCTCATCACTGTAGCATCTGAATGCTTTACAAACATTACGGAATGTATTTCCCTGGGTAGATGAGGAACTGTTATTTTATACATGGGGAACTGAGGCGCAGGGAGCTTGAGGTAACTAATTTCAGTGCCCAAATTTTGATGCCCAGGACCTGATTTTTTCAGAGTACTTAGTATTACATTGCACTTTATGTTCAAAGAACAGCTCCCATTGGCTTCAGTTGCAGCTGCGAAGGCTCAGCTCTTCTGCAAATCAGACCCAGTGTCTCAAGTTGGACACCCAGAAAATGAGTAACTCACAATTTGTCACCACCTGTGAAAAGTCTGGGTTATGTAACTTGCCCAGCATCACATAGGAGCTCTGTCGCAGAGGCGGTGATAGAATCCCATTCTCCAGAGTGGTGGTCAATTGCATAAAGTATAAGATCATCTTTTCTCTTTCTGTAATCCCCTGCCTCATTCGCTAGACACCTTCCAACTCAGTGACATGCTGTTGATACATGCAAGACATGCATTGCATGCCTGAATGCCCAACTGACTCTGTGTTGTCCAACTGGTGGCCATCTGACCTCCATAGAGGACATCATTTTGTAGAAAAAAAATGGCATCCTCCGCACAGCATGACCTTGCACGCATCATATGTTTGCAGTTATAGTGCAGGAAGGATGCCATTTTGGATCATCAAAGGCATTCAAGGACGTTGTTGCGTGCCTTATTGTCATGGCATGCCACTGTTCCAGCTTCTGCAACAAATGAGGCAGGGGCCTGTGCTTTTCCGTATCATTTTTGTGTGTAATTTCCTAAGTTTTAAAGAAGCAAACTGAAAAAAACCGAAAATCCATCATTCCCAAATGTTTCACCAGCAGGGTTGGAACCTTGCTATCCACCACCCAGATCTCTGCCATTTTTGCTAATGGAGTAACTGATAGCAGTAATAGGCAGTCATTCTCTATGTGGACCAGAATTAATGGGATGAGACACGCAGACTTTGTCCACGGGTTTCACAGATATTTGCTTGAGAGCACAAGAAGCAAGATCGAAAATATGGAAGCAGTAGAGCTTCTCAGAGACAGAATTGTAAGAATTTTCTTTAATGTTGGCAAAACATTTTTCGCTTATTTTATTTGGAGAAAAGACTGAATCATCTTTTGTGGAAACTTTCCCCCAAAATTCAACCTGACTCAAACACACTGCACAGAAAAATTTCATCCCCAACAGTTGAAAGTTTGGAGAAGTTATAAGCAACTGTAAACAGTGATGTGAAGTATTGGCAACCTTAAGTATCAGTAGTGCATCTAGCTCTGTCTATAGTAGCAATAGAGGAATGGAGAATACAGAGGTCAGCAAACACAACCTGCAGGAAAAAGCATCCTATGTCCAGTAAGGAAATATTTGTCAGCTGAATCAAGCTTAAGTGCCAAATAAGTGCTGAGTAATGGAGCACCATTAAACCACTGTCTGCCACACAGACAACTATAATTGCAACTGAATTCAGGCATAAATATTGATCTGCATGTTTACCAGCAAGAGCCACTTCTTATTGCTCCAAGAAATCAGATGACAAATGCTTTTTTGTGTGCCAGGATGATATAATAAATCCACAGCTTTCAGTATTCTCTGCCTCCAAATATCTGTTTTCCAGGAATCTTGACAAGTGTGTGAGGAGGCGTGGTGGGAGGTTGTACAGAGAGATCGAATATGACACAAAACACTAGTGACAAAGCACCAGCAGTGCTAAATTGGAAATGTCCTCAATGCCTGCAGGATCTTAACTTAAGATCAATTATGGATGCCCTACTCTTTCAGAGTTACTTTAGGAAACATTTTGCCAGTTTGGGTCAGTGTACAGTTTATCCAACCACTATAAACTTCATCTTAATTATTAGAGCATTTTAAGAAGACTCGGGTCTAGTTTGGCAAGTTAAATGAGTGTGCGTCTTTGTTTAAATGTGCAAATTGTTTTGGAGCATTTCTATCTGTTAATATATTATAATGTGCTATTACAAAATGGGCGGATAGTCACTAGATTCTCCTGCTTGCATTCCATGGAATGTACCAGACTTTCTGGTCTGACTGAGCTGGGTTTGGTGTAGATATGGGAGAAGGGAGAGTGGGTAAAGATGGCTTTAAGCACATATCTATTCCTCTGCTGCTATTGTGGAGCTGGCTTCTGCGGACTATTGTAATCTAAGCCCAGCTGCCAATAGCCTCAAGGGCAGCCAATGACAACCACATGCAGCAATGTCCCAGAGCCATACCTTTCCCTTGTGATTGCAACCTGTACTGGGGGGCAGATTGAGGCTGGTGTAGAGCCAATACACCAACTGTCCCTCACCTCACACAAGGGTAATCCTCAGAAAGCTGGACACACAAGTTTTATGATGGCTTTGTTTTCCCATTAAGGTCATTGGAAGGATCAGCCCCCAGGAGTGTTAACTGTGAGAACTAGAGCTATGCAAAAGCTAGTTGTCTTGGTTTGCATAGCATCTTCCATTTGTCTCTTGGATTTGGCTTCCGGGAGTTCACGTCCTCTTAGGTTCAGGCTTGATCAAGGTACATTTTGGGCCAACACTGCCATTCTATGGTGCCCTTCATCACAGGACCTCAAAGTGGTTTGCAAAGCTGGAAATGCATTATTATCCCCGACTTATAAATGGTGAAACTGAGGCACGGAAGCAAATGATTTGCTCAGGGTTATATATTAACAGAGTCTGCCCCCCCGATTGAAGGTTCTCTGCTCTAACCACTAATCACACTGCTTCCACACATAAGTATTGCTTTTTTAATTGTTCATATACTTGCTAATTAACCTCATTTGTTAACTTGCAGTGGGTTTCCAAGTTATTAGTACAAATTAACAAGGCTCTGTTAGAACTTGATTTTCAAAGTATGCATCCACCATTCTGTGCTGGCATTCATACATGTGATATAAGTACAGTACGTCAGCATTCAATAACTTTTTAAAGTTATGTGCTAGGCATACTTAAATCTATGTGTTTGCAACTTTATTACTGAGAAAACAATAACCCCCTTTTTTCAGATTTGGCAAGAATCATATTCCACTGAGAAATATAAACACACAATGCTTCAAGTTTTTATGTTCAGCAGTTTTTGGGAAGAATGCAATTATTCGAGGGCAAAAAGATCGTTAAGTGAATATTTTCTTGCTTCCCCCAACTCAGAAATGACTGAACTGGTTTGATCCAAGGGATAGTCTCTATCAAGGAGATGTATGAGGCAGATGTTTCTTTCCAGACTTTGGTACCTGAGTAAACTCTTAGTCAGATTCTATGATAAACATCTTTGTAAGATAGCGTCACACAGAAAGCACCATATTTACATATAATGCCATAGACACAGTTCTGTAGTTGAATCCAGATACGTCATGTAAGTTAGAGACTCCTGTCTAGGGTATTGCTGAGCTCAGCATGAGCTTGCTCCTTCTGCAACCCACTTCCCCTTTAGAAACAAACAAACAAAAAACCACCTCCCCTTTGGGCTTGGATCACGAGTTTGAGTCTTCAGCCCCAAAGGAAAGCTTTCATTTATAAATGACTGAAAAGAGGGCTCTGGAACGGAAATGCCTTCTCAGCATTTGCTATGGTTTTTGCAGTTGCAAATACCAAACAAACAAAACTAGACAGACAAACAAACACATACAAACTTCAAAAAAAGGGTTATTCCTTTAGGATTTTTTTAGCATTTCTTTCCTTGTCTGCATTGTAAATGACTCTGTCCATAGGAAACAGGAAAGATTTGGTATTTCCAGCACTAATGGGTTTAAACAATTTGTTTATCCATTTAGATAACAATTTTTATCTTCAAAGGAAAGCTTATTTGCACCTTTCTCCATCCTAGAACTTTTGCTGTAATATTTGTCTGTCTTTCTTTTCCTATTAAACAGTCTTATTTTCCAGTTAGGTCTCTGATTTAGATCTAAATTATTATTATTTGACTTTTTGTCATCATACTTAAATGTTATATTTTAGGTTACAAAAAAGTACTCCTCAAAGTAGATATTCAGGCCTTAATTAAGTTATAAATATTCATTCATTTACAAAAAAAATTACATTTCTCTTCTTTTTCATCTTGCCTTAATTAATCCTGTCTTTCTATTTATCCTGGATGCATTGTTTCAGAAATTGGAGGGAATTCACCCAAGAAAAGGTAAAATCTTAAATCAGCAGGAAATAAATCTCTTAACAGCATTTCTGTTCTTGTCAAGAGATTCCTGATGCTCCAAATGAACTGAAGTAGCCAATTATTATTCAATTAAATTCAGGCTTCATTTTCAGAGTGTGCCAACAAGAGACATTTCATGTTTCATGGATTTCATCTGGGGAGTTCTGTAAGCAATGGGGAAAACTGTTCCACTTCCAGTTTTTCTTTTTCATTTTTTTCTGCTATTGGAAAATAGATATTCCTTTGGAAATGTAAGATTTCTTTTTTCCACCTCTGCCATATGCCATTTTGTGTGAAACAGCCATTGTGCAAAGTTTCCTGAGAGATACACAAATGCATACAGTGTTTTACAGCAGCCAGTCAAAGGCCTGAATTTGAGGCTGGGTAAAATTCAACTCCTGTGGTGGTTTCATTGCATGGTGTATCTGTCCCAGTCCCTCCGCACAGTGGCCATTGTTGGATGTAAAAGTAGAGTCTGCTCTCCAAACCTGTGAGCTACACGTAAACAATATTCTATCCAACCTTTCACTCTCTTACTTGTCATAGTACAGTGTCTGGTGTGCACAACATTCTAAACAAAATGCACATGGATTTCAAGCCTTGTTCACACTAGGAAAAAGCTAAAATGACTTTTGAGAGCTGTTTTCCAGACCATTTAAACTTCCACATAATCATGTTCTCCCTTTGTGGTTTAGCCAAATACAGTAAACAGTGTGAAGGCAGAACTGTATTTAAGATTACCCCTGGGAGGATTTGGACACGTTTTCAGTGTGATTTGGAATGGTATAGCATGAAAGCAAGCCAGACAACTCATTTTGGAATCATGTTATGTTCCATAAAAAGAGTTTAAAATAGCAGTATGACATTTATCCTTCCACAGTTGCAAAATCTACATATGTAGAAAACTAGTGGAAGATGATAGTCCATTGTATGATCAAAGTAAATTCAGGTCTCTGTATAAGCCTCCTCCTAGTTATGTGAAGGTGAATTACAGGTCTGGATTAAGTTACATGTTGTCAGATTTGTGGGAAGAAACTTTACTTGGCTCTAGCCACTTTCCATGAGTCTTTAAATCTCATTCAAATTCACTTAAAATTATTTTAAAATATATGCCGTGTTATATTGAGCAAGTTTCTTTATCTTGTCTTCTCTTTTGAGTAAGGGTTTTTGTTCATCATGACAGCATGGACCTGAGGCAAACTCTTCTGCTACTGCCAAGTGTCTGTCTCAATGTGGGCAGGCACCTTATAGATTCTCTCTCTTGTTGGCTTCTTTTCTTTCTCTATATTGAGAGAGCCTGGGTTTACATAGTACACCAGAGGATATCAGTCTTGCACTATTTCTTGGATTACAGGAACAAATTAGTCACATTGGCAAGATTGTAGTGAACTATACTGATGCACTTTGCAGTAAAGATTTGGATTTTTGAAAATCTATTTAACAGAATTGTGCCAAATTATTTGATTTCACTGTGGGGGTGGGGGAGTGGGTGGGAGGAGGGTTCATACTCATATTTCTTACCTTTCAATTAATTTTATGATAATTTATATTGAAGCAGTGCTGGGTAGTTTCAACCTGACTCAGCCACTGTTCAAGCATATAGTAAATAACAGTCCCTAAATCAAAAATCCATGCGAGTTTTCACCCTTGCATTGTTTCAGTTTTGGACAATGCCTAAATCTCAATATGATATTCCATCAAAATTAGTGTTTCACCTGATTTTGCATCAAAACCTTGGGAGTTCCAATTTTACTTTTAAAAAAATGTATAATGTATAAATAAATTCAGATTGGCTCAAAAGTGGGCCCAGCTGAGTTATATACTAACTCTTTACAAAGTTCAAGATCAGGCAAGTATTGGGAACATTTAACACAACTCTAATGTTTTAGATGGAAGGATTCTGCTTGTCCTGCCTATTCTGCAGTAATTCAAGGTCTGAAATCCTGATTGGCTAACAAAAAATTGCATACTGATTCAGAGAGATGTGAATGTTCATTCCGACATGTGTGGTGCATTTTAATGATCAAAACCCTTCTGTGGAGCTCATTTGAATTGATTTATAAACTTTGTTGTAGGCAGTAAGTAAATGGTGCTGGCTAGTAGAGGAAGAGAAAATATTCAGGGGATATTACGAGTAAAAATTAATATTGAATGCATGCAGGATCAAACAATGTGCTCAGTAAAATGACAGCAAGATTTAGAAATGAATCAAACTATTGATGTGTAGATTTGGACTATGATGATTTTTGGAGGTTGTGACCTGAAGGCGCCTCCTCCCTCCAACAGGCAGTTTTAAAATTAAGTTCATTTTTAAACAGAGAAGAATGCCTGCCATGGAAGTTACATGAGCAATATTAACCTCTGCAAATGTACTCCATGGCTTGAATAGGCAATTATGCATTTCTCTCCATTAGGAGTTACAAACTCATCAAGATTCAGCATTCTGCATCTGGGTTTGAACCTCCAGGTGACAAGAGATTTACCTCTGAAGGGCTGCTACAACGTGGCAGCTGGGAATGGAGAAAAATGCAGTCCATCTCAGCTTTAGACAGAATCGCTGATTTATATTAGCTCCCAAAAGTTATCAAAACATAGAAAATTTAAAGGTAGGTCTCTTAAAAGAATAAGAGCAAGTTTACTAAACTTCAGATAGATTGGTAGATTTATTATCTCTTGGAAAATCTGTTCTCTGACATTGTAACCTGTTTGTTAGGAAACAGAGTGAATGTGAGACAAGTGAATTGGTTGTTAGTTGGTAAATAAGGATATTGATTGGTTTCCTACATTCAGTGATTTGCAGAACAGCAGCTATTGCAGGTACAGCAGTGTGTGTGTGTGAGAACCAGTTATTTTATATTCTGATAGTAAAACTGTGCTGAATTTCACTTGTTGGGATGAATTATTGCTATTTGGGTGATCATATCTAATTAATTCACATGTGAATGCCTACGGTGAAATTTGATCCACATCTTTGATAATTTCTCTCAGACACCATCGCTGAGTGCTAACAATATTCTACCTGATCATACATCTCAAAAAAAGTCATGTCACATTCATTATATTTGTTTAAATTTAATAATTCTTATTTTCATTATTATGGTAGCTGATGAACTTTTAATTTATAAATAAGAACAAGTAAGCTTACACCCGAGACAGTAATTCAGTCTTAGAATTTTGATGATGTATATAAACAGCTCGAACCTAGCTCTCATACTTTTATGACATTATCAAAATTCAATTGAATTAGTGTTATAATGGCTATCAGCCCATACATTACCCGGCATGTAATTCCCAGTGCAAGCAATGAGTTATAGCATTTAAGAGGCATAAAATAATGTCAGTTACATATTATGATTTAATTTTGACTATGGAGACAGTTACTTTTGACCTTTAGATGTTCCCTAGAATTTCTGCTACCCAGGAAAATCAATTTCATTTGTGATCTAAATTGAAATTTGAACTCTGGTCTCCCTAGAAGACCTATGAAATCATTAATCTATACCTGAACAGCCACCAAAGACACACAGGAGGAGCATTAGTTTAATGTCTTATTTAAGTAGACACATATAACCCCAAGTCCTGGTTGGGGGCTTGAATTCATATTCTTTGTAGCCCAGAGTTGAGAATCAAATCCTGCAGGTGGCAGTTCCATTTTGCTGACTATGAATAGCTTTACCTCCGAAGTATCTAAGAGCTAAAGGAAAACTCCCTTAGAGCAGCATTAACTTCAGCTTGGTGAACCCTCCAGAGGTAGCATGCAGCAGGGAGTCGATGACAGCACAGCTACCAAGCTGGCAGATCTTCCATGAGAAGAGGAGACATTAAATTGGAAGACTTCCATTTGAAAAGAACGCCCCCAGATCTGTGGGGCTAACAGGAGTGCAGTTTCCTGGCCTGTTTTGCTGGCATCAAATCCCTCACCCCTAAGGGACAAAAGAGTCCAACTCTGAGTTTAAACTCATGAAGTTACACTGTCTTGCATTTGCTCAGAAGGGGACAGTTTGGCCCACTAAACCCACTAGCCATTATGCTGTTGTTATTAGCTAACATATACTTTTGGTTTCTCAAACCCGATTTTTTGGGAGGGAGAGAAAAAATGTGAGCCTGAGCTATCCCTACTCTTTCAGAATACATTCAGTGCCTCTTCCCTTGATTTATTTTATTTATTCAAATGAGAACTTAGTGCTCTGGAGGGTTACCATAGAATCTCAGTGCCTCACAATCTTTAACACATATATCTTTTCAACACTTCCATGAGGGAGCGAAGCGCTATCACCTCCTTTTTACAGATGGGGAACTGAGACTCAACTGACTTGTCCAAGGTTACAGAGGAAGCCTGTGATAGAACATGGACAACCCCGAAACCAAAAATATTTCATTTTTGCAACTGAAGATGGAAAATTTCCATTTCTTCCATTTCTTTGATAAAATCCCCAAAACTTTGGGGAAACAAATGTTGACAAAACCAAAACCTTTTCCCTTTTATTTAGTTTTTTCACAGAAACAAAAAGCACTTCCCAACCAGCTCGGAAAAGAACCTATATGAGTGCAAGGTACAGGACTATTATTTAATGCTTGTTCTGTTTAGTACCAACCCTCCCTTCAAACCAAACTTGCATTTGCTGAAGTGATTGACTGCAGCACCATAAGAATCTGTTCTTAAAATAATGAGTGACTTCTGTTTGTTAAAATATGTGCCACCTAGCAGAAGCATATGCCACAAGTAATGAAAGAACAGATCTTCCTTAAAGAAATATACTTCCAGCATCTTTTGTATCATCTTTTTCCTAAGGTGTTGCTCTTCTCCACATAGTCTCTTGGGAGTAATAAATAGGAGTGTTTCTTTAGAAGCAAGTGTGCACAAAGGCGGGGGCAAGCAGGGGCATGCGCCCCACACCCAATAAATGGCATGGGCACAGAACTCCTCCGGCCCCAGGGCCGTGGTGGGAAGAGTGAGCTTCTCCACCCCCGGGGATCCTCCAAAAGCAGTGGAATTTTTATTGCTGCACACACCCCTGGTAGCAAATCTCTGTTCTCCTTCACTTCCTTTTCTTTTGTCACAAATACTTTAAACAAGAACAGCTATTGAAAGAGAATGCAGCAGTTTTGCTACTCAGAAGTCCAATAGTGACTCCCTTTGCTGTGAAGCTGTGGCAGCATGTAGACAGGACACTAATTCATCTATATCTCAGCATTAAGTTTCATCAGGCAGCTCCATAGTGGTCAGACTGAGCGAGGATTAAAGGATACATGGGAAAACCTGGCAGAGTAGACAAAAATCATACCTGATAGCCATCCTTAGCATGGCTTAGCCATCCTTAGCTTCCTTCTTTTTCTTCTCTCCCCCTGTGCTTATATTTTCCCCTTCCAGTGTAGACTTTGTGTTGCTCTTCATGTATCTGATTTGTCCTTGAAGAGATATTTTCAGTCACGGGCTTGAAAAATATACCTGCTGGAAAAGTGTTACTCAGACACCCCCCTCTATCAGCTATCACAGCAATGAGTGGTACAGAAATCTGCCCCTAGTAAACCCAATGAAATTCATCCCAGGTCTTTTTACTTTACATCCCTGCCCCTTAGGTCCCTTTCCTACCAAACAACTGGGTGAGATTCTCAGATGAACTTTAATAAGTTGTATGGGGTCATTGTTGGCTGCTCCCATTCATCGGAGTGAGGTGCTTCTTCCACCCTGAAACTCAGGCAGCTCCTCCACAGAGGAACAAGCAACAAACCTGGCACCAAACACCTGCATTATGTTGGGAGTCAACAGGTTATCCTCTTAATTATTTGCTTTGTTTGTTTTGTTCATTTCATTAGCTGTCCTTTAACAATTAATATTTCTGCCCTTCTACAGCCATAACAGCAAAGGTAGTGATAATGCTTTGCACTTTCATTCAGTGATTTCACAGTGCTTGATACATTTTAAAGTTTACTGCTCTCCCAAGAGGTAGGTAAGTATTGTCATAATTCAGGGCAACTGCACCTGTATTTCCCCCATTCTTAGGCTTCCAGCCTCACCAGCCATTGTCTCTCTTGGATGGAGACATTCACATGTCTCTCTTTCTTCTGACCAGAGTATTTCCAGATTGCACAGTTCCCTGACTGTGCTGTGATATTTTCAGCAAGACAGTCTGCCTAAGCAGGCCTTCTTCACTTCTCTTCTCAGAGATGGTAAACAGTGTGATTGCCACAGATATAAGTTATGCTACAGCTGTTTCTAAGCAAGCAGATTAATTCTTAAAGTAGAAAGCATTACAGAGAAAACATATTACAGACAATGCTAGTAAGCTTACCAGAGATCATCCCTTTCACTCTGATAAGGGCTGTGGTTGATGATTAGTCCTTCCAACCTTTCCCTATGGATTGGGGCCTACCTTAGACCAGAAGTGCTGTCCTTTTGCTGCATCAGGAAGGAGGCTTCTGAGACTGTTTAAAACTAGGCTACTTATCCAAAAATTCTTTTTTGTCTCTTGGTCCCTGGAAAATCCAATCTGAACTAGTACATATGAACCTCTATAGAGGGGTGGCTTCAAAGGGCTGATAACCAGAGGAATTACATTAACATACCCAAAGTTACATACAATCTCACAATAACACACAAACAATGGCATTTTTAATACAATGGACCCTGAAGACATTAAACACAATTCAATAAGATTTGTCCAGGATATTGTTATATCTGGCCAGGTACAGGCATTGATTTTCACCAGTGAGATTTGGAAAAATGGGAAAAGACCAGGTGGGACAGAAAATCCAACTCTGGTTACTCTTTTTAAGTGAATACATTCTAGACTCTCTTCTTTGTGACACCAGAACACACCTCATTAGGTAACTATGTTCATTAGGGACAATTAAAGACATAAATCTCATACTGGATATAGCTGTTCATCTGCCTTTTAAACTAAATGTAGGTTATACCTCAGAGGCATTTTTCAAAATGCCTTGTTCCTTCACCCTTATCATGAGTATTATGTGTAAAGAGTTCTCTGACTATGTGAGTACAAGTTCAGGGGGTACTTCTGGAGTTCGCACACAATTTCTGTGTTTCCAACTGGTTTGATAAAATTAGCTTTCTCAATTTTTCTATCCCAGTAATGTCTAAGGATTTATGTATCAACATGAAATATATAGATATATTCTTCAGTAAAGTTACTGTACAAAGTCAAACAAAATCTTTGCCCAATAATACAGATGTTATTTTCCCTAAATATGCTAATTGTTCTTATGGATGGTGATAATAATAATGTATTTGTATTGCAGTAGCTCATAGGGAACAGGCCGTGGTAGGCATTGTCCAAAAAAGTAACAAAGATATGGTCCCTACCCCAAAATATAGGTGTAAGAGTAGAGAACAGATAGATACAAGACAGAGACATGGAAACATTGAGACTCCTGGCCAGCAAGATATAGTGATCTTCACACACCAGCTGGCTATCTGTGGTCATATTTCTTTTTGTAGGTATCACAGTAAATAAGAGTTTTAAGGAGGGAGCTGAAGGATGATGATGAGGTAGCTCTGTGGATGTTTATGGAGAGCTCCTCCCATGCATGAGGAGCAGGATGGGAGAAACCAGGAAGGTGTTTGTTTGAAAATTTAACATGTGGGCAAGGAAGACCTGCATCATTGGCCAGTCAGAGGCAGGAGTCTATATCTCAACAGTATTTGAGAGATGAAAGGTAGAGTGGGGATGGGCTGTGAAAGGCCTTGAAAGTGAAGACACACAGTTTCTGTTTGATTCTTGATGCAAAAAACTTTCCTCTTTAAAACAAAACTAACTTCTAGAACTAAAATAGCCTTGGTAGGCTAGAGCCAGTTGCTAACCAGTTTGTAACGACAGAAGTATTTTTAAAAGAATAGACAAGCGCCTGCTTTAAGTCCCGAGAACACTGCCCGTTCCTTCTGCTGAAGTAGCCATCAGTCATCTCAAATATTGGAGCCAGAGACGGCAACGAGAAGGGAGCTGAGCTAGAGAAACTCCACAAAACTCCATCATTAAGCTAAGGAACTGCAACTGTCTAGCAAAACAATACAGGAATTGTTGAGAATGAGATGAGACTAAGAAAGAGACGAGACTGAGAATAGTAAGTAATGATTTTCATTTTAAAACAAGGAACTCTGGGTGAAATCCTGGCACTGTTGAAGTCAATGGGTGTTTGCCATTGACTTTAGTGAAACTAGGACTTCACCCTCTGTGTAAGAAGCTTATACTAAAGGAAGGCTACTTAGAAGAACTGTGCAGGACGCCCATTTTGTATATAGTAGATTTCTTAAGGAAGGACTTTATTTGGAGAGCAGCTTCACAACTTCTTGGTTCATCTACATGGCATAAAAGGAGACACATTTGCAATTCTTTTGTATTTTAAATCTTATAGGGGGATCCTGTGGTTAATATGTACAGATCTGTAAATGATATGCATGATTTTCTTTGGCTACCTGGAGGATGATAGTGATTGATGACTGTGGCTGATTTATTTATCACGTGAATTACAGTAGCACTTAAAGGCCCCAGTTTGAGATCAGGACATGATTGTGCTAGGTCCTGTACAAACATAATAAAAAGACAGTTCTTGCCCCAAAGAATTGACCACCTATAATACGATGAGAGGTGATAGGTGAAAAAACAAAAAAAGGAAGATAAGGTAATAGTGAAGGAATCACAGTAGGTGAAAAAACAAAAAAAGGAAGATAAGGTAATAGTGAAGGAATCACAGTAATGTAATAAGCAGTCATATAGTAGTCTTTGCTAAGTTTTTCTTTGTTGTTCAACGGCTGATCTCCGTTGAATGTATTGAGGAAAATATCTATTGCACAGTAAGAAGTGGCGATATTTGTGGACATATCATTTGGCTATGTACCTAATAAAAAGTGCACCTTAACCATTCACCGTAGGTGTCTTTGACATACCTCATACACAAATAACAAACATTCCCTGTGCTGTAACTAAACTGCAGAAATTCCATACCACAAAACAGCCCAGACCCCGAAATTCAGTCCTAGTCCTGAGCCCTACCCACTACGCCTCATTGCCTTTTTGGTATCTTCTGTATATTTTCTTCACTCTTAGAAACATTTGCACCAAATCAGAATTATTTCTTTCTGAACAGCTCATAGGTTCCTGCTACTTGTTCCTTACTTGGTATAATAATCAGTTTGTGATATCTTTTAAATAATCAATTGTCATGTCACATAATTTAAGGAATGAGGAATAAGTAGCAGGAGTAGAAAAAGAAGATTCAACGCTCCTGTTGTGAATGTCTGTACAATCTCAGATAGAGTAGTGCCTGGATATCTGTTGATTATTAAAGGCAAGCGTCCACACAAACAAAGAACACTGTAAACGAAGAGTATAATCATTCTGAAACAGTTAAAAATTGTCTATGTGACAGAATAATCAATGGCAGTTGTCTGAGTTCCAGATCAAAATGGTTGCAATCCTTTTACTTTATAATACTGCATAATTTATTCAGGCATAATAACCCCTCCCTCCCAACGTAGAACATCACAATAGCAAGCCTTCCTTTTGACAACCATACACTTCTACAATTACAGTATCAGTTTTTTTTTAAAGGGATCAAACTTTGGCATCCTGAGGACAAACCAGGACTTATCAACTTACATGGTTCAATTTTCCATCTTTTCCTTAGCCCCCTTTAGAGTGTCAACCTTTTCTTATTCTCTGAAATTCTTGGACCCCAAATCAAAGATGCATTATAACCTCTCAATGGACAATAAGTGGACAATGCACTGGTAATTGGTAAACATTCCTTTAATCCCTGTCCTTTCCCCAAACGCCTTTAAATAATCTTGCTGAGCTTCCACTATTTCTTCCACCTTAAAATTGCACAGATAATGTTTTCCAAGTTACTTAAACTTTACTAATTTTTAAACTATTCTATTCAGGTTATTGTATGGTGCTCATCAGCATAGTATCTGAGCAAGTTTAAAAAAGAAATATTCAAACACAACCCATTAGTAAAGCGTTCTGAAGCTTATCAAAATTAAAATACCCTTCATCTATAAACAAAGGCTACCCTTTTCACTAAGCATGGCTATCTACAATCCCAGGTACTGAAGTTGAGAAGTGTGTTTTACAAGATACTTCCAAAGCCTTAACATTAAGTGTTACAATAATAAATAGTCATGGTGAAAGAAGTATGAAGAAAAACACTATTATATCTTAGACTGCTACAAAACCTTCAGTCTGGGGATCTCAAAGTGCCTTACAAACATTAATGAACCACAGTATGTATATAAGCAAAATTGTCACCAGCTATAGGGGAAGGTCCTCAGCTCATATAAATTATCATTAACTTTATTGACTTCAGTGGAGCTGTGACACTTTACAATCAGCTGAGGCTCTGCTGCAGAGTGATTTTCATTGTGTCAACAAGTTTTAATTTTCTGCTCTAGTTTCAATAATGATGGCCAAGAATCCACAAGGTGTAGCCATATGGAGTGTTGATGAAAAAAGAAATCCAGTCCAGATATTTCACTTTTCCTCTGTGTGTTCTACTGCATTTCTGTAGAAAGAAATGATACTGAAACCAGTCAGGACTCCACTCCGTGTTTTCCATCTGTTCTTTACCTGCATGTCTGTATAGTCCAATGTTTTGTGCCACACAGTATTGGCTGAAAGCAGAGAGCTAAAATTCCAGCTAGTGGTGCTGACAAAAGGAGGTTCCTAAAGGATCCCTGAATCTAGTCAGCCAGTTGACAATCCACCTTCTTTGCAAGGAAGAAGGAATTACCTGAGCAAGGGCTGAAAGAAGAAAAAAAAAGGTAACCTGAATTGCGGAGGAGGGTTTCTCTGAGATGCTTTTGATGCATGAGCCGGTTATGCTACAGAGGCAGAAAGAAACACCAAAGAGGTTACATTAGTGATGTCAAAATGATAACCTAGGTTTATTTTTCTGTTTGAGTCACTATATTCTGAGGTAATATCCCACTGCAAACATAGGTGGGAGGCCAGGATTCTCAGGTCTATGACTTAATTGCCTTAGCACTTTTTGTTCTTCAGACAGCTGGGTCAGTAGGAGTCCACACACCAAAATTGGAGTGTGCATGTTTGTTAGTGGGGAGGAAGAGGGAAACAGTGCTACTGACTGTGTAGAAATGAGACAGTTTTTAAAGATGTTATTAATTTATCTTCTGTCAGACTGAAGCTGAGACTTGTCTATTTTGTTAGATACCCACTATGTCAGTAGGATTTTAGAACCTTGTTTTAGCTGCATTATCTTTCTGTTGGGGTTTACCTCTCCATTTCTAATTAGATTCCATCAGTTTGATTGGTGGGTAGGACAGACCTCTCAAAGGAACACAAAAGGTAGTAAGTAGTCTGTGATTCAATTTATCCTCTCTGATGCCAAGGCTTCAACACACCTGTAAGCTTGCTTTATATTATTTTTTTTAAAAAAGAGGGAAAGCAGAGTAATAGAGGAAATTGTTATATATGTGACTGTTCCCTTGTTCAGGAAATGTGAAATGGAATGTTTTAACCCAGCCAAATCCAGTATTTGGAAATTGCAAAATATCTTGTCGGATTCTAGCCACCTCAGCTAACTTAGTGCATTGTTTTTATGCATGCCAGTACTGGGGAGGACACAATAAAAGACTTTAATTCTACCAGTCAGCCTTTTGCAGGCTATTCTCTTTTGGGCTTAGAAGCCCCCCACCCCCTCTCCCATGTAAACCCAATTGATTTAAGATTAGAAACAAACAAACCAAAGCCCAGCCTCAGCATTTGGAGGGGAAAAAAGAAAATAATTTGCTATAGCTAGTCACCAAAGCCACTATACTGTAAATGGCATTATAGGAGCTCAAACATTACTACTGATTTAATTTGCTGATTGAGGTTATTTCCCCCTCCCCGCCATTTCAATTTGGTAGAAAATCTTGGCAGTCTCGAGTTTGGATTTGGCTGACTGTATGGGGTAGATTGGTACCATCTAATTGGAGTCACTCAGTTAGTGTTTGTATGTTTTCATCCCCCCAGCTCTGTTTTTTATCGAGACATCTAGACTGTGTAATGTAATGTAGTACCTCCTGAATAAGGCTGTAAAATAACACATCACAGTAATCACAAAAATAACCAATCCAGGATGATTGATGTGTAGTATTGTACATTTGAGCGCCAATCACAAAAGAAATAAAGGTCCACCAATAGTGTTACTCCATTAATTCAGAGAATTAAAGTCTGTGATAAGACAGACTCTTTAGATCTCAATCCGATATGCTTCATTAACTGTTGGTTTTCATAGTGTCAAGCTACATACACATTTCTTTTAGTAAATCACAAATGTTATCAGTCAAAATTAGGGTTTTTTGGTTTTAAAATCTTGGTGTAATCCCCCACTTCTCAGTCTTAGTGAAATGTAGTGCCTAGTAGCTTGTGCTAGACATGCTTTTCTGCACAGCTTTGCCCCTGTGACTCACTACTGACGTACACCAAGATTTCACCTGAGTCAAAGAATGCCAGTCACATTGAACTGTGCTAGAATGTGTGAAGGCTGTGAGAAGTGGATCACTGGGCAGCAACTTGGAAGATGTGCTCAATACAGAAAATGCAAAAGGACATTCTACATTGTGCACAAATTCAGAAAATGCAGAACCAAAACCATTAGACACTAAAGGCTTATTTGCTCTATTTCCAGATTTTTGTATCAACCACACCACTGGTATTTAGACATGCAAGAAACTGTTCAAAATACAGATTACAAAGATTCACACTGAAACATGCATTATTGGATAAAAAGACATAAAAGAAACTGCTGCTAGAAAGTTAAATTGATATTTTTCCCATCCTACAGTATCTTTTTAGTTGGTGAAATAAATTATGTCTCATTTCTGCTGCAGACATAGATTCATGTTGTCATATAAATCAAGTGGCTTTTTTGACAGAAGAAGTAGATTCAAAACCTGGAAGTAGACCAAACAAAATGAATCACACCATTTGGAAGGAAGAAAATCTATTCGGTCACCATGTTTTTATCCCTTCCTGTGAAAGATTGTTCGGTACAACATATTCTCCATTGTCTTGCCCAATCAAGCTTTAAATGTCCCAAGCAAGCATCCATCACTTTGGAAGACCCTTCCACAATCTAATCACCGAATATTTCCCAATATTTGGTCTTAATTTTCATTTTCATAATTTCATCAGTTACTCTGGTTATGCCACCAACATTTCTTCTTCTTCTCATAATCTTCTTGTTTTAGGAGTTTTACATATTTCAGAGTACTCTTGTGCTGCTGTATAGTAGGGAATTTGACTTCTATTTTTTCAAAAGATGCATGTCTTATAAGTAGAGGCCATCAGGTCTTTGGGTAAATATCCACTAAAAAATATGTTGTGACTCCCAAAATCACTTTCAATTATAATCTAAGCCATGCAGGAATTCAAGATTCTAGATATATTGGGTATGGCGTTCCTAATTTAAGATAAACAATAGGTGAAAATTGCTGTGGAAATGGTTAAACGTATTTCAGTATAGCAAAATTCATAGAATTGTGGGACTGGAATTCACCTCATGAAGTCATCTAGTCCAATCCCTTGCACTTATGGCAGGACCAAGCATTATTTAGACCATTCCTGACAGGTATTTGTCTAACCTACTCTTAAAAATCTCCAGTGATGGAGATTCCACAAATTCCATAGTCAATTTATTCCAGTGCTTAACCATTCTGACAGTTAGGAAGTTTTTCCTAATGTCCAATCTAAACCGCCCTTGCTGGAATTTAAGCCCATTGCTTCTTGTCCTATCCTCAGAGGTTAAGAAGATGTTGATATACTGTGCACCAAAGGTGGTATAAAAATAATCAAATTCCAGATGTTGATAATTTTTAATAAAAAAAATGCTGTCTTTACTGAAGATGGAGTACTCTGCGTGCAAGTGGTATGTGTGACCAAGGAACCTCTTGGTGCCAGCTGGCAGAGGGCACAGAGGGTGCATAATGTTTTATAGGGATTCCCTGGCTTGGACATATGCATAATAATTCACTAAAGGGAGGCATCTGAGATCTCTATTAATATCCCACTGGTGGTCATACTCAGTGCAAAATGTATGTACGGATAATATTTAAGGAGTTATGTCTGTACTGAAAGTTATTTTCCTAAGGCAGATAACCCCAGGTTATGACATGTCTCGAATAGGTTCCTCTCATGCAGGTGGTAACTGATGCTTCTCTTTCTGGTCATGTGTGTGTTGTATGTCTCACAATGGATGCCTGTTTGCATACTGAACCAAGTGCTAATCAGGAGATTGTGAAATGTTCAAAAGAGGAAAGTTACTGGAAGAAATAAACAGCAGGAGGGGATCCTGTTTACGAGTAATGGCAATGGATGGTTGGGATTTCTATGGGTTGCAGAGGTACACCCTGGATCCTTCACTGAAAAGGCAATGTAAGAGCCCGTTTATCTTATGAATAGAGGGTTACAGGCAAGCCTGGCTGTAAAGCTTTGTACTATGATTTTATTTTTCAGGTTACTCTTATTTCTAATTTTTCTACTTATCAGTAGAATCTCTATACTTTGTTAAATAAACTTGTATTTGTTTTCACTATAAACATACCTAAGTGCTGTGTGTTAAGCAGAGAGGTGATCTGAGGTTGAACTGGTAAGCTGGGATGTACTGCTTCTTTTGAAGCAGTGAATCTGTGAATATTGAGAGTGTCCAGTAGACCAGGGGCCAGACACTCCCAAGAGACATCAGAGGGGGTTGGGATACACCTATCGCTAACCTGGAGAGAAAATGCAGGGTCTGCATAGGCCTAGAGGTGAGTGTTTGTGTTGCCCATGGCCAGTGGAGTCAGGGAGCTGACCCACAACAGGCACAGACAAGGCTTCCTCACACTAAGGACAAGTGGCAGTGAGGTGCATCGCAGCCCTGGGTACCCCCCAGGAGGTGCACTGTATGCAAATAAAATCTTAATAGAAAAGTAGCTCTCAAATTTTAGATTGATACAAAGTATCTGACCCAGATAGTTACTGCAATTTTATTTCCATTCCAAAGTGAAAAGATGGAGAGAGAATATATAATATCCACTCACATGATGTGACTGCAATTTCATTAAGGGTATCTAGAACTAGTGATGATATAAACCACAGAGCAAAGAGATTGTACAAATAGCCACATAAGGGAAACCAGTGAAACTACACAATTATTATCAGAACAAAATTAAAGACTATATAATTGAAACCACCAGTTGGCAGGGTTTTTAAGAATGCACAATATAATTACATAGGTTGGAATCTGGCCAGGTTACCTTACTTTTGGCCACAAGTAATCAGTGTGGTGATTTTTCATCTGATCTAAAAAGCATTTGGGTAACTGAGTTGCATTAGAGCCAAATCCAGAAAGCATAAAATTATGCACACACAAACTGTGTCTATTAGGTATTTTTTGAATAGCAAAGTTATCCCTATGTGTATGTAGCTTGCAATTCTGCTTTGAGACTTACGATAGGCATTGTATAAATCAATAGTTATCAATTTTACATTAGAATCAGCACACAGATTCTGCTGAAGTTTAATCTTGAATTCTGTGAAGGAAGTCTTGGGATTCCTCCTTCCCCCATTTCATTCAAACCCCTCTGAGAAGTTAATCATTAGTTATAAAGTAATTGAATCTTTTTTAATCAGTTGTTTGGATTTTCATTTCACTTCACCCTTTCTTGTGTGTGTGTGGTGTGTTTTGTTTTGTGTCCATTTGATTATTTTAAACCCTCTCACTTGGAAGTTCTCCATTCTTACCCATCTTTCATTTCCCTCTCTCTTCTCAGAAATCTTCCTGCAGAGAAAGGAGAAAAATATTTACTGTCTAACATCTCAGGGTCAAAGAGAAGTGCATAATTTGCCCTACCCCTCTCCCAGGCTGGGGCAGGGAGCAAAAGACTATGTCAAAGAAAGTCTTTAGAGTGTGGCCATTAGATAGTTCTTGCACATTTTTGCCTGAAAACTGCTGAAATCTTGGATTAAATCACTGCACATAGTGAATTTTACTTGTCAATCAAAATATTTCCATTAGTTGCAAAGATGGCTTACTGTAGAGAGAGGTGATAAGGAGAGCCTGACTGGTTGGCATTAGTGCAACACTCTGCATCATTGCAGGAGACACAAGTTCAGACTAGCACTTGAGTTTAGCAACTTTTTTTTTTTCATCCAGGGTCCAATATGTCTGGAGTACAATAATGTTCCAATTAGTTAATGTTATTTTTGTCACAGTCTTCAGTGGGAGCAGGACTGCACTTTAAGGGGGGGAAAAGATCATTACACAAGTTATAAAATATTGCAATGCTAAATATTTATACAGTGCTATAAAGTTGTCTGTAAAGGATCATGTGCAAAGAAATATCTCTGCCCCAAAGAGCGCTTCTAGGGGCAGATCCTTCTCTGGTGTAAATTGTCATAACTCAATTTACTTAAGCTGAGGTTCTGCTCCCAGGAGAGCAAATGTTAAGGCATTGACTTCAATGGAATTTTCTGCATTTTGCCAAAATTAAAGGCACCCACTTCATTCATTACCACTCCTTTTGCATCTAGGTAAAGTAGGGGCCTCGCATAGAACACCATGTATGTTTGTGTATGGTTGTTTGGCATTGAAAAAAATGTGGTCTCTGTGAGAGCTTGAGTTGTCTTTCTTTTGTTGGGGTTTAGATTGTATTTGGGGGAGTTTTCTATTGATTTGATTTGTATGGGACATTTCCATTGACATAACTACTTTAAAGCCTTTCCAACATCCTGGGAAGTATGTAAGACAAAGACAATCAAAAATGGTGGGGCTGTATTCATTTCCCTTTGAAATTAAAACACCACATTCACATCTGTCGATCTCAAAGCATTTTAGAAAGGAGGAGCAAATGTTACCATTCCTATTTTATAAAAGGGAAAAGTTAGGCACAGAGATCTGAAGTGACTTGACCCAGATGAAATAGTAAGTTGACAGCAGAGTGGAAGGAGAGGCTAGGTTTCTTCCAAAATCCCAACCCTGCATCTAATCCACTGGATCACACCATTTCCTCATGCATATGGAACTTCAGTTTTTCCTAGAAAAATAGTTTACTTCATAAATAAACATTTTTTTAAAAAGCAACCACCATAAATCTGGTTGGTTTGGTTTTTTTTGACAATTCCATTACTTAAAAAACTCCCAGCACTTAATTTACACTATTTTCAGATTTAAAAAAATGTGAATTCCAGGACAACAACTGCTATTGCATTTCAGCTGCGTGCAATTTTTAAATGGTCGAGATAAACTGGTGGAAATCAGAGCATTCACAATACTGTATCTCTTACAAAGAGAAGTGAAAAGAATGAGTGTGTTGTCATTCTCATGAACACTTTATTACCCTGAATTTCTTTATTTTGTCACATTCTGCGTGTCTTTGACTGACCAAAGAGTAATAGTCCATCACTAGTCTTAATTATCTCTGTGATAAGGTTCCACATTATCTATTGGTATCTGTATGTTTCAGATCAGTGATTTGCCATCTCCATTAGCCAGTGGCCTTTGAGTCAGTTCCTCCACCAATCACTCACTTTCCCTTTTGGAATCCCAAAACTATTGGGTACAGCCTCCAGTCATGTGTGTAATTCTTTAATAGCTTGGGTTTTTCCTCTGTTCTGTCAATACAAATTTGTACTGGATGCAACAGAAGAATTTCATCAAGAAAAGGTCTTTGAATTGCAGACATCCACCCAGCCATTACTTCTGCTACTGAGACCCTCATTTACCTTGCACATACATAGTCTTCATCAGTAACTATTCCATCACTTTTGCCTAATTTTAGATGCCATGTGCATAACCATTTCTGGACTGGGAGTGTTACATACTGTGGTACAGCCAGTGTACACTTGGGCTACCATGCTGATATCATACACTTTGATTCCTGAAAACAAATGATCTTTTCTATAACTCGCTGGAAAAAAACTTAAATGTCGTCAATAAGCTTGTGAGTTCTGTTATAAGTTGCCTGAGAAGTCCAAGGCAGAAAGAGATGCGAAACTAACACATAAGAGGCTATCATCAATATAAAAAAACCAAGTTAAAATAATCAATACTCACCATACTACTGTTGATCAGGATTAAGTTATTCGATACTATTGACACTGTATTTGCTGACATAGGATATGCATCGTTAACTCAGTTTAGTGAGGTGTGCAATAGAGAGAGAGACTTGGATAGACTGGTAGTAAAATGATTACCATATTTGCGATTTTAAAAAATAATTGGAAGATTGTATGGGAAATAGGACCCTCCTCTGTGCTTTGATATTAAAAATACATGCCCGCGTCACCAGAAATAGAACCCTGTGTTACCCTGTGAGTGTGGATTAATCCAATCTATTCTATGTAGGTTTTCATACCATCTTCATCACTGTGGTAGCTGAGCACCTTCCATTAGCGTATTCAGCAATGTGACTGACATCTGCAGTGTAGTTCATTCTCTCACCATCTCCCCAGATTAAGGTGACTGACCAGATGTCCTGATTTTATAGGGACAGTCAAGATATTTGGGGCTTTGTCTTATAGGCACCTATTACCCTCCACACCCGGTCCTGATTTTTGACACTTTCTATCTGGTCACCCTACAAAGAGGCAGAAATGTGTGTGTGGTGGTGATTTGTTTGTTTTTAAGGATTTTTTTTTTCAAATGTACTGCGTGTTTACATTACAGAAGGCAAGACAATATGAATATAAATCACTTGGAAAAGTTAGATTTAATGAGGCTTATACAGGTCTGACAAAATATGAAGAATATCTGGGGAAAACAGTGACATCAAATATATTGCGTATAATTTTGGGAGCTTTGAACATGGAAAGATGTGCATATACTGGAGGGAATTTGGCTGAAGGAACTGATTGTTGATGAAATAATAATTAAAAATAAATAAGGGCTTGTCTACACAGTGGGGTAATATGCAATATGGGGTGTGATTTCTCAGAGCACTGATGTATTCCACATTCATTGGTCTATGTAGATTCTGCTGGTGTGCACTAAATGTGCTTTAAAATAGCTCTCTGTTAAAAAACACTGAGGAACTTTTAGGTAGACCATCCAGGTCTACACGGACCAATTAACATATAACAGAGTAGTGCACTTTAGAAATCACATCCCATAGTGTGCATTACCCTACCATGCAGACAAGCCCGAAATGTACAATACAACCAAATGATGGTAAGGTAGTTCTGAAGGGTGCTAACACCAAAGAGTGAGGTTCCAACAAGAATGGGGGGGAAGATCTTCATAGACTAACAAAATTAATTTACTCAAGGGAATATTCAGGCTACATATCAGGGGCCTACAAATGATGGGGTGAGATTATCAAAAGAATTTGTCATTGAGAAGCACAAGTTCCATGGAGTCTGGGAGTGCTTGTGAATATTCCACCCCCTGGGTATTAGAGTGAGATGTAATTTCCCAAGGAAAGTGGTAGGTGAAATAGCCAGGTTTTTTTGTGCTGTCCAGGGTCTGCGTCTCTGTTGCAAGCAACTGGCACTGCAAAAAAAAAAACAAAAAAAAACCACCTTTTCCTTGCCATTCCCGCCTCTGGCCACCAGAGGTCAGAGCTCCCATTGCTGCTAAGCTGAATTTCTTCTTTTCTTGCTGCCCTCCTCCATTTCCAGAGGCCTTGAGACAGCCACCAGCAAAGTTCCCTCAAGCTCACAGAGAAACAGCCAGGTGGGAGACGAGGAGGTGGAGAGCAGGGCTAGAAAAGAAAGTGAGGACCTCATGGTTGGGAAGGAGGAAACACCAACTGGGAGAAGAGGAAGGGGGCTTGCAGTGGGAATGGTAAAAGGCACCAGATGAAGAAAATGAGGAATGACACTCTCTAGGCAGGAGAATGGAGGGGACATAATTGGAAGGGTTGGAAAGCTGGAAGCAAGAAAAAAAGAGGAGGAGTCTATTCCCCATGAATATGCCTGAGGAAGGAGCCAGCCTGCTGGATGTCCCCAGTCAGATCAGGTGTTAGGTAGCAAGGCATCCGTCCTCTCCAATTTTACCCCACCCAAAGAATGCCACCGATAGGGGTAATCATTCCCTACTGCAGGAGATGCATTGCTGTCAGGGGAAGGGGCTTCCACAGCTTTGGAGAAGCATCCAAATTGTAGGATGCTGCCCCATTGCTGGTTTTATATGAATTTTTCCTACAATGATGAGAGAGTTGGAGACTGCTAGTTTTCATTCATTTTTGCAACCTTTGGCTTTGATGAGCCATCACATTATTGACACAATGCCTCCAATGGTGCACTAAACATAGAATGTAGTGGATTTTGCTCTGGTAGGAGAGCAGATCTTGAAGACCAGCTTGAAAACCATCATTTTTGAGGACCTGATAATTTAGATATTTAAATAATTTGTTTAAAAGCTCAGAGTGCACATGCAACCCTCTGAATGTGTAGGGAGCTAGTAAAGTATTCCAGACGCCAAGGTTATTTGAAAACTTGAAAAATGTTCATATACGGGTAATAGAGTGGGGTGAATTAATGACAAATGGCCAGTTCAAATATCTACGTTTACATGTGAAATATATCCAGTGCTGTGATATTTCTATTCCGAACTCATAGTTATAAGATTTACACAGTCTCTTCTTGCTGCACTGCGAGAGTTGCAATAGCTCTAGTTACTTGCATGCCGTGCATAATTTGTGAAGATTTAAAAGGCAGCTGCTACTCATTAGCTTTCTCAGCCCACAAGCTAATGTTGTTAAGAGCTGATGTAAAGAACATTCAGAGAAAGTCATTTGCAGTGCACAAGAAGTTTTATTGGTCCTCCAAAACCCAAGAACTATGCTATATATTCTTGAGTGCCATCTACTGGTACTTTATCTATTAATTAATTTTTTACAGATGTAGAGCACCCATGCAACAGATATCACTGGTGAAAGGGCTCTTTTGTTTTTCTATCTAATGACTTGCAACAGATCATTATAATGCAACCCAGCATAAACTTACATACTTGTCGAGTCCAGTCATGGCAAATGGATGCCAAAATGGTAAAGAATTTTAATGCAAACAATCTGGGACCCGTTCTTTCTGTGTTCTATGCAGGAATGGAATGCATCTGTCATAACCTTGCTTGTAAATCAGTGACCTCTAACACCACTGAGTGCTATGAATTTCACTGAAACCCCATGTTTCTGAAGGTTTATATGTCTATTAGGCATTCTGAAAAATCAAGGTTATACTTTAAATTTGATATCCTCAAATTCCACTGAAGTTTGCAGCAGTGCAGTACATTATGTTGACTATGAGCAGTATGCCAACCTTCAAAGGGTTAATTCCTTCAGTTCAAAGCTACCTTAAATATCGGAGAATCAGTCAGAATTTTCATTTATATTTCAGGATTGCACAGAACTCTGTAACAAACACAGATTGGCTTGTATTTACAATAATGAAAAAAAAATATTGTCATCATTTCAAGCTAAATTGGTATCGCTCATTGAATTTTAATTCAGAAACAGAAATCCTCCATCCTGTGGTAGAGGAATTGTTACTTTCTTCTAGCTCTCCCCTTGCAGTCCTTGGGTCTGAAGGACTTGTCTTTCCCACCCTGGCCCGGGGCAGGAGGAGCGTGCTTTACCCACCCTGGCCCCCGAGGCGTTCTGTGCCCCTGCTGAGTAGGGGGGCCCGTACCCGATTGCCCCCCTGCACATGCCCCTGTCTGGGGATTACTTTGAATATGAACCACCGCAATGCAGTCGCAAAAAAGGCTAGTATTATTTTGTAGTATATTAACAGGAGTGTTGTATGTAAGATATGCGAGGTAGTTGTCCCATTCTACTCTGTATGGTGAGGCCTCAGCTGGGGTACTGTATCCAGTTCTGGGTTCCACACTTGAAGAAAGATGTGAACAAACTGGAACGAGTCCAAAGGAGAGCAACAAAAATGATAAAAGGTTTAGAAAATCTGACCAATGAGGAAAGGTTTAAAAAACTGGGCATGTTTAGTCTTGAGAGACGATGGGGGGACCTGATAACAGGTTTCAAATATATTAAGGGATGTTATAAACAGGACGGTGATCAGTTGTTCTTGATGTTCACTGAAGGTAGGAAAAGAAGTAATCTGCTTAATCTGCAGCAAGAGAGATTTAGGTTAGAAATTAGAACTTTCTAACTGTAAAAACTTTCCAACAGTAAGGATAGTTGATTACTGGATTATAGGGCTACCGAGAGAGGTTGTAGAATCCCAGTCTTTGACGTTTTTTAAGAACAGGTTATGGTCTAAAATATACTTGGTCCTCTCTCAGACTGGGGAAGAGGAGCGGGGAAATCTAAATGGTTTCTTTAAATTCCTTCCAGTCCTGCATTTCTATGATTATGGATTCTTGCCTCCCTCTAAAGCATTAGTTTAGGCTATGTGGTACTTGATGCTCTGGTGAAAGGATATACCATACTATATCAGATCTTCCTCTAACTGCCCACTTTATGTGATCAAATCCTACTTGTCTAATCTCTCTATCTTGGCTTTATACCATGCCTGTCTTCAAGGTATCTGAGCACCTCCATGTGGCAGGGGCCTATGCCATACTGTGCCATTCCATCTGGAGTAGACATCAAATCCTGAAAACCAGAAAGTGCTCTAGCATGCTCGGCAGACTGTGACTTCTTAAAATCAATAGCTTTCTTTCAGTGGAGTTAAAACTGCCTTTTGTTGTAATGTTGTGCGTGATACAGTAACACAGACGATCTGTGAGAATTCGGGAATGTAACAGGATATCTTTCTGAGTTGAAGAGATAAGAGAATACCCAGTACCCTCTTTCATTGACAAAATGTATTGTTAAGCTTGTCCTGAAAGCATTTAGGCATTCATTTAATGGAATCAGTGAATTCACCTATATAGTCAGTTATAAATTATATAGATACAATTTAAGTTCAATTTAATATAGTTAGCTCAAGGGTTATAAAGAGAATGTATAATGGATTACCTTTTATCTATCCAATGAGTGAATGCTTAATTTTAAATGAGATAAAATAGTAATCCAGCACTTCAGAGTTGGAAATATCATTCTGTGGCAACCCAAACTTTCCTAGCTATTTGTATGTCTGTCGTATTTCCAGAATGACTAAACTACAGCTTTTCTACAGCTGAGTTTTTCTTTGCCTATTTAAATATATGCCTTCATACTCTAATCAAGCAGCTGGATTATTCTTTAGCACAGTTAAAACAAAGTATGTTGTTTTCTTTTTATTGGAGATGGCATTCATGAAGTTAAATGAATACATGTTGTAAAACAGTTCAGTAAACTTCAGGTCATGCTGCAAGACCTATTTCCATGATAAAAATGTTTCCACCATAACCAGAATGATTATTTATAACAACCACTGCTCCTTCTCCTCTCTTCTTGCAAAAATCAGAGGTTCCCATACCCAAAGAAAGAGGAGGCAAAGACACCATCAAGTTCACTATGGATTTTGCTTATGCCCTAGTATATTTGACCTTAGATCTGCTCAGCTAATATGATGTTGGGCACCAATGCAAAACCCTAAGATAGATAAGTGGTATGCAGCCTATTATGTACTCATACATTGTATGTATCCATGTCTTATGTACTTCAAGAGTTCTATTGTATTTCATATTACTGGAACGTAATTGATGGGTACCACCGTAACCCTCTTTAGCAGGTTGTATTCAGTGAGAGTACATCTTGGTTTGCTGTGCAGAAGAGCAGAGAAGCTATTGCATTTCACAGTAGTATCCCTGTGCTTTTTGTCTATAGGAGATAATCAGAGCGGCTAATAAACCAAAAGGATAGTCTTGTGACTAAGGCACAAGTCTTGGAGCTGGGTTCTACTCCTGGCTACGCTACAGACCCCTACGTGAGGTTGGGCAAGTCAAAAGGAGCCAAATCTTCAAGAATGACAACGGATTTTGGGTTCCAACTTGGCACCTTACATCTGATATTTTTTCCAAAGGTGTTTGAGCACCATTTTTTTCAATGGGGGCCGGGGATGCTCGGTGTCTTTGAATATGATGTTTATAGTGGCTCAGGTTGGGCACTCAAAAACAGAGGCATCCAAACCAGCGGGCATGTATGACAATGTTGGCTTTAATCTCTGTGGCTCAGCTTCCTCATCTGCAGAATGGGATAATATCTATTGCTCAGTGGCGCCGAGGCTTAGTTCATTAATATTTATAAAGCATTTGGGGATCTTTGAATGGAGAGTTCCATACATATAGGAAGTACTATTATTAAAAAAGATATAACGTAACCTCACAGAGACCTGCACAAGGCTGCAGAAGCCAAATGTGTGTCATTTGTTTTTCTGTGCTTTCTTCCAGTGACATTACAATCACCGATCGAGTTTTAATACTGCAAATAAATGTAGAAATTAGGGGAGTTAAAGTGTGATAAATTACTTAGTTACTGCTGGTGACTAATGTCAGTGCATCTGCTTTCACCTGGTATTCTATCAGATGTGGACTAAGATTCAGTAACCTGAATCCAACAATTATAGCTATTGTTTTATTTGTATTGCGATAGCGCCTAGAAGTCTCAGTCACGCAGCACAAAATAGACAGTCCCTGCCCCAAAGAGCTTACAATCTAAATAACCTGACTCCAGCCACTATTATGATGGTGCTGTCTGTGTGTGCCTGTGTGATCCCCAGACACAATTTCTCTATCCTCCAGTGTGTGTGGTTTTTAGTCTTATTGTAGACAATTAGGATAGTGAATTCCATCTCAAGGCTTGTCTACATGGGGCCTAAGTCCGCCCCAGCTGAAGTGTGAATTCTAATGCACATCAGCGTGTGGCACACTAACTGACTTGTGTGGACTCTGCTGGCGCACCCTAAAAGCTCCCTGGTGTGCGTCATGTAGTACAGTTTGAAACATGGCTATGTTAATGCTGACTAGGGAACTTTTAGTGCACCCCGGCAGGGTCCAGTTGATGTGGATTGAGGTACCATGTAGACAAGCTTTTGCTCTCACAAGTTTATGGTCTAGAAAAGCATGTCCGTTGTTCACTGTAGTGGAATGTGTAGAGAGAGTTAATCTCACGCTCAGAGGGTATATCTTATATTTTGTTTTAATTAGTAGAATCATTCTGAAATCTTTCCAAATAATGTCTTCCAGTAGCTTTTCTAGCTTAATCTTTAATCCTCCAAAAGGGATTCTGAAGTTTGAATTGCAAAGTTTGATGATCTGCTAATACGGCAAAAACAAGATGGATTCAGGGCTTTTTAAATTATTTTTATTTTTTTTTACCCATTCCAGTTGTTTAAAACCTTCCTCATCTCTCATTGAAAGGTGTCTCTGATAAAGAGTGCAAAGCCTATTTCAAAAATACTTGGGCTAATCGTCTTTTCTCATGGTAATGCCCAGGAGAACTAAACATACTCACCCCTCATTTAGCTAGAAGGAAAAGTCTCTGAATTTACAGCATAGCTCTATGTCAGTATAGAAATATTACCATTTTCACTCCTGTCATGTTTCTATGACAGCTGCACACAAGTATTATTGTAAAAACCAAAGCAATTACTGAGGGTTAAGTTCCACTATTTTGCTGATATTTTTTATTTTTTTTAAAAATTACTAATTTTTGCTCATTCTAATTATGTGAGACACTCTATGCAAAAATTAGTATGTGTAATGAAGTCCACAAGGCTCTCAATCTATGGGATTGTAAATTGTTTTTCATTTTGATTCCTTAATCTAGGGAGCTCGCCATGTAGATTTCTTGTGAATGGTCAGTGTGGTAGGATTGTGCGCTGTAATGGGTCTATGCACAGTGCTACAGTGTTGGCCACCTGGCTTTCCAGTTGTGGTCTTAATCCCAAATCTGCAGACTTCTAGGCGAAAAAGTCCTTGCTTTTCCCTTTCTTCAGGGATCTGAAGGGAAACATGACAAGAAAATAAATAAATAGCTATAGCCAGATGAAGCAAAAAATGCCTTTAGGATGTGATTTTCAGAAACCACTAAATGACTTAGGCACAAAAGTCCCATACAATTCCCATTGGCTTGTGTACCTAAATCACTTAGGAGCTTTTGAAAATTCCATCCTTAATACATAAGATTGGCCCAAACTCCCATTGGTTTTACTAAGAGTTTTGCCTGAGTATGGACTGCAGCACTGAACACACAAGGACATGTAAGTCCTGACTGTGAAACTTAACTCACACTGAATAGTACCACATTACACAAGTAGTCCCCTTAAAATAACTAAGATTTCTTCTGTAGTAAGGTGCTTCCCAATGTGAGTGAGGGCTGCAGAATCAGGCCCCAAAGTGATCAAATTAGTAACATTAATTTATGACTTTGTACTAGTCTAACAGCTGAAAATTAAAAAAAAGGGAATACAGCAGCATTGTGCATTTCTTTTCTTTTTTAAAAATAATTCAAATCTATGTTATAGTTTTTCTCTTTTGTTTTGGGGGGAAATGGATCTAGTCATGCCAATGATAACATAGTTCATTTTATAATGGTTGCCCTTGTAAAGGAATGTATTTATAATAGATTATGCTAGAGATGGAAGACAAAGTACATCAGAGAACATCAGTACAGAGAGCTCCATGGGACATGCAAAGGAAAAAACTTGTCCATAGTTATAGAACAAAAAGGCTCATTTGATCCCTCTTCTTATAATGTTGATGTGATGTGAGACGCTTATACATTTACGAGCCATCTTGCACAGTTGTGTTATCTGTGGATTATTTTTTTTTAAACAAAAATGCCGGTCTCTGGCAAAGTGCTTTATTATTTTTAATTTCTTACTGGAGCCAGTACCTGTCACTAGCTATTTGCCAATTGGGAGAAAAATGGTAGTGAGTCTACTAATGCAGCACAAATGTATTTGCTTCATCATCTTAGTAGCTTTTTATCAGCATTATTTCATTTAAGATTTTAAGTGAGATTCTGTTATTGGTTTTACTGGATTAAGTTCTACAGGTTCTGTATAAATATGAAGAAGATGCATTTGATAAACTGTTAGTCCCATAATGGTTACAGTATTTAAGTGCAGGAGTGGTTGCAATATAACTTGATTCCTTTTCCTAAAGAAACAAGGATTTCCAATAATAAATTCTATGCATTCTGTAAACTGTTCTATTTCAAGAAATATTGTATTACAGTAAGGGACATTTTAATATTCAGGGAAGATATGAATCTTGTCCATTTTAAAGAGTGGTAAGACTTACAGGGAATACATTCAAATTCACTAACAGTGTCTTCGGTATCGCTTCTAGGGGCTACCTATGAAATGTGTATTTTTATTTAAAACAAAATTACTGAAAAACATAATGCTGGTACTGCAAATGATTCTGTGGGTTCTTGCATTTGCATTTTGCATATAGGAAGGCTAGTTGGAAGAACCAGATCACTAATACGATTGTAATTGATTAATCTAGTCCTTAACCTGCTTCTAAGCATATTGCCATTTTGTCACAAACGACGACAGTCATGACAACTCATGAAAAGTAGCTGTATTGTCAATAAAAGCTAGATTTGAATTGGCAGAGAAAGAAGTGACCTCTCAGATGGATTGGAAAAAATAAAATGGGAAGGAGAAGGCAGATCAGTTCATGTACCAATGGATATGATAAGAATCTAAGGCAAATGTTGCATAATATCTCTGCGTCCTTCTGGGATTATAAACTCTTCAGGATATGTATTCAGTCTACCTTTGTGTTGTGCTGTTGGGGCCTTTAAGGTTACACCAATATAAATATATGATGCTTGTTATTATTATTTATCATTCCAAAACGAAGAGACAATAGATCTGTGCAAAATGCAATTGTTGGTTCACAGGGCTGTTCAGTTTTGATCCATATCTTTCCTTCAATCATTCCAACCCCACTCCATCTGTGTCTAGGATATCAAACTGAAACTCAGTTGAAACTGCCACATTCTGTCTAGTTTATAACATTGAAACCAAGATAAACTGCAAAGCACACCTATCTTTGGTGCAAACTCATTATTAATATTTGCGGTAGCATTAATATTTATTGTTTATTGTTTGTTTATTATTTATCGTTAATATTTATTGTTTTACAATAGCACCCAGTCAGGGATCAAGGCCTTGTTGTGCTGTTCTGAAATTGGAGTGAGTAGCAAAAGCTAAGACCCAGCTTTTCATGTGGTTTTGACTAAACTATTTTAATGCAGCACAAACATCATCCTGCCATGTTTCATTTTCATTTACTCTGCACAATCAAGGAGAAGATGAAGTTGAATTCTTCACTGCAATGAAAATGTAATGTTTGGAGTTGTAGTAATGTCTTGAAATGTTAATCCACCGTCTAGTGCAGACTACTGATACAGAATACTAATATTGTTACTACAGGACTAATGTAATTTGAAGAGTCATTCTTACCTAACCAACATGTTCTGGCAGAATTGAAACTGCTGCGTATGACTCCTTGTAATAAGGGTGTGTGCTAAATGTTTTGTAATATTGTTTTAGGGTTGGTTTGTTTGTTTGTTTGTTTGTTTGTTTTTACCAAATCTTTTGGAAGAAGGAAGGTCAAGAGGACCTAATGAAACTCTACGTTCTGTGCACAAATTCAACTTAACATCTTGCATATTAATCAACAGCAGCAAGATATAATATGTCTGACTTTAGTGGATGTAAACTCTGGTGTAAGAGTGAGAGTAAAAGTGTGAGAACATATAGCGTTCTTTGAGTCTTTAACAAAAGTGTGGAGAATTTGTTGTCTCCTGAAAGATGCATTCATGCAGTTTTTTCAAATTTCCTAATGACAGGAAACTAGAGAGGATATTTCCCATCTTAGACCAAAGGAGTTCTTGATTTTACTAAAAAGCAAATGTGGAGCAAAACACAGAAAGCAATGACTATTAATGATAAATACAAATGTGTAACAATGCTGTCGGTGGGGGGGCTGTCAAAGAGGGAGCTGAAGAGAGACAGGCTAGAATCAATTAAAGGAAGCAGTCATAGCAGCAGTTTCACATGAGTGAAAAGAAACTGACTGGAAGAGTTCTCATAGCTATTCCTGTGTTTTCATTTCTTCTTTGGAGAAGAGTTTTTTGCACCTTGTGTTGATCCCTCCCACTCACCTTTATCATTTTAACATTAGAGCAGTTCTGTCGCCAAGTGACATCAAGGCTTGAAGAGTTCCACTTTAATCAATACTGCAGTGTAGAGAAACCTGGCAACGTCTGAAATGTGCAGGCTTTCCTGAAAGTGGATGTTTAAAACCACGCAGGTTGAGCTTGAGAGAATTGTTTCCAGTGCAGTCAACTGTATGTTTATGAGTCTATTTTTCTCTTTCTTTAGAAACTGGGAAGATCGACCAAGATATCCATCAGTACAATACACCAGGATTCACTGGCTGCCTGTCAAGAGTGCAGTTCAACCAGATTGCCCCACTCAAGGCAGCTCTGAGACCTACCAACACCTCCTCTCACGTCCACGTTCAAGGGGAGCTAGTGGAATCCAACTGCGGAGCATCTCCACTGACCATCCCACCAATGTCTGCTGCCACTGATCCCTGGCATTTAGATTCAGGTAAGGTGTGGACTGACTGCAAGTAAAAGCAATTGCGTATTTAAAAGTAATTGAAAAAATCTACACTGGGTGACCTTTACAAAGATAGAACAATGGGGGGTGCAAAATCAGAGCCAAAAAAGGAAAGGATTTTATCATTGGCTTTAAAATCATGAGCAATGTGTGGAGAAATATTAATGCATATGCCCTATGGTGGGTGGGAATGCATATTTGTGTGTCTGTCTTTCTCTCTAGCATCCTTACATTATCAGTTCAGGTGAGAAAGAACCCACCCCTCCTTGAGTCTGGCATACTTTTTATACATGCACATTTGTAAAGTATATTTGTGCTGTTTGTTTGCTTTTTTGTATTTTAATCACGTTGGACAATGAAGCTTCACTGGTCTGTTTCATGCTGATTTATACACCATTTTGCTTTCTGATTCTTATATACCAGCAAAGTATACAGTGAATCTTTGGCTTCATAACACGATGGAGAAATGTTAAATTTCAGTGGTGTTATAGCAGTCCTTAAAACATTTCGGTTCATGTCCTGTTTTGCATAAATCTTGTAGTGTTTATATCATGAGCCTGGCTGTTATGGTCCCACTTACCATGGAGTACTGGTTATTTTACATGCAAGTGGATGCAAGTGTTGACAAACAGGTTGTTCACAGCACTGATTTGTGTGCCAGGCTCCTGATAAATGAATACATTCTATTGTTCAGCCACATCCAGAAAGTAAATCTAATTTTAAGAGCAAACATCTTGTTAAACTGCAAACTTGTTTTCCACCCTTGCAGAGTTTGCTTTCCCTAGGCCATCTTTTAATGAGAAATTCCATTAATCAGTACCACATTCATCTCAGGCTGAAAATGCTGGGAAACCAAAACAATTTGCTGATCCTAGCAGGTTCATCCTGCTCTCTGACTGGCTGTTCCCAACAGCCTTTGAAAATACGCAGTGCGCCTGACTTAGAATAAGTGATTTATCTTTCAGCTTCCAAGGCTTCAGATAAATATTAATTCATTCCCTTCAGAGTTATGCAATCCAGACTTATATTGACATCTGCAAAATGCTGCAAACCTGATTTCTGATTTCACTTTACACCAGTGTAAATCAAGAGTTATGCTGTTCAAGTTATACTGATGTAAAGCCAGTGTAGGTGAGATCAGGATCAGGTCCCTCTTGTTGTTTTACCCTAATTCTCTCTTGACCAATTGGTGTGTGTGGAGTTAAATGCCTGTCAATATTAGTATGACTGCATGGCAAGTATACCAGCTTCAAAGAACCATAGGCCCAGGTCATGCCTCCATGCAGGAAAAATCTGTGGGGGCTGGTAAATTCCAAGGATCTCTTTCCAGAATGTACTTAGAATTCTTCTTCTGTCAAGGAAGGGGAGTTGTATGAGGCTACATTAACTTCTGAATGGATTTCCTCAAGGGTTAGAGAGAAGGGAGGATGTCCCACTGTCATGGGGTGCAACACTTACTGCTGGTCTGGTGCCTCCTCCTGGTCACTCTGGGGATTAGCTCTTGATGTTGACGCCACAGTTTGCACACCGTCGCTCTCTCTCTCCTTCTGGTCTGCAGCCCCTCTCTCGGCCCCCGGAACCGCAGCATTCTCTTCATGACTCAGCCCTCCAGCTAGGTCACACAGCGTTCCCCCTTCCCAGGGTAGCAAAGTCCCTTCTCCTTAGCAGTTCTAGGCAGGTTTGTCTTCCACTGCCTCGGTGCCACTCTCTCCATGGCTGGCAGGGGAACCTGGGCCTGTCTTCTGCTCTGGGTTCCAGTCCAGGGACCCTCAGCTCAGCAGTTCTGGGCTTTCTTCTCTTAGCCCTCCCCGCTTCTTCTCTGGACTGTTTCCCTTCTCTCTCTGGGTGTACCAGCTCCAAAACCCTCCTCCCTCTTCCCAGTGACTGACTGCCTGCCTTCCTGCAGCCTTTCCCCACATCCTGTCTGTTGCCAGCTACCTGGCTTTATACAGGGCCTGCCTGTTCCTGCAGAGCTGAGCCTTCTCTCAATTAGTTCCCCGCTCCCTGGCTCCTCCTCCAGCCTTTCAACTGGAAGTTGGGCTGGAAGGAGACCCGGCCCCATTCTCAGTGGAGAGCAGTAGCATCAAGAGTGGGAGCCTGAGATTTCTCATTTCTCCTCCATTACTCAATGAGAGTAAAGGGGGAGGGTAAAAATCACTCAAGACCTCTCTGGTAAATAACTGCTACATACAAAGGGGAGCAACAAAGTGGAGCCTACTGGTTAGAGTGGAGTGAAACTCCACAGTGAGTAGAATGAAGTTTCACGGTGACAGGAGTGAAAGCTATTTAAGTGATTTCTGACTTATACTTCACTTCATCCTGACACAGAACAGGGACCCTCTCTCTTGGGTCCAGTGGGCCTTCTTACAGAGGAACTAGTGTAGTTTCACTGTCAAAGATGGAAGTGAGGGGCGGGGAGAAGAAAGGGAAGTGTGTGCAGTGACACTCCTGTCCCATCAATGTGAATTAAGAACAACTTAGTCCTGGTACTGTTGGTGCTGGTCTAAAGAAGTTGGTTGTCTCACTCCCAGAAAAGATAGTCACAGAGTTTCAGGCCGGAAGAGACCTGGGAAATTATTAAGTGAGATATACCCAGACAATCCTGGCAAGCGACCTGCACCCACACACTGCAGAGAAAGGTGAAAAAAAATCCGACGTCACTGCCAATCTGATGGTATTGTAGACAGTATGACTTTGGACTCCCACACATGAGACTGATAAATGGTAAATGAATGACATATTTTTTTAATGCCATTTACTTTAGCAAGTTGGTAGCTTGCACGTTGGGGATTTTTAGTTTGAGAGAATTCCCAAGCCATCCAAAGTCTGCATACCAAAGGCTTTTCTAGTGTGAAGTGCGTGGGGAAAGTACATGAAAAATTAGAGATATGAAATAAGACCACCCTTTCGCTCGAGAACTAGTAGATATACTTCAATTCTTAGTGTAAATTTCCTAAGGCACTAAATTGGATATGGGGACAATGACAAAGGCCCTTTGAAATTCACAGATTTAGCTTCTACTATGCTAAAGTGAAAGGAAGTTGGAATATAGTCAGCTCCCATTATCTCACGCTGAAATGGCTGCAAAAAATGTGTCTTGTAAAGCAACTGAACAGTAACAGCCTCTGTGGTTGCTAGGTAGAAGAGCCGTGCCTTCAGACACATCTATTCAGATTTATTATGATTTCACCCTCACAGTTTAGTTGCACTTCACTTTTTTATATACTACAATGTAAAAACCTTGGTGCTGGATGACTTAGGGCAAAAACTTCAAATTTGGGGTCCCAAAGTTAGACTCATAAATCCATATATAGGGTCCCTAAATCAGTGACATAATTACCAGAGGTTCCCACGGAATAAAGCTACTGTACATCTGTATTGTTGCTAGACCCTGGGTAAGGTTTCAAGTAAAAGAATAAATCGTACTGGTTAGTTATATGTGCTGAAACAGATGTTGCTCCAAAAATAATTCAAGACAGACGGATATTGCAGGAAGTGGCTCCCTTTCTGTATCTGTGTCCTGCCAATGCTACAGGAATCATGCTAATCATCTCCTACCAGCAGAGCTCCTCTGGGGGGCCATGAAGACACTATGATCAGACCTATCACTGGTGGCACAGCAGAGAGGTGTGTGTGCATCTTGAGGAGAGGAGTGGGCAGCAGCCAAATAACATGAGACCACCTAATAGTGCTAGCAATATAATCCTAGAACTGCCGTGAAAAACAAGTGCTGCATATTATCTTAAGACAAAGTTTTCAAACTTGGATGCCCAGAATTAGGTACCTAAATCCAGACTGAGGTACCTTCATGAATGGCTGGATTTTTAGATGTTCTGAGCACCTACAGCTTCCATTTAAGTTGGACTTGTTTGTTTTTTGTTTCATTTTTTATTTGTGTTAAATATAATATATATATTAATATATATACATATTTTAACAAAACATGAGAGTGGAAGGGAATTAAATAGCAAAAACATCTTTCCTATAGATGCTCTGTGGGGAATGGAATTATGTGATACATAGTCTGCATATAGTTTAGATTTTTGTCCCAAAATACTCTTCAACATTTCAGCTGTTCCATATTTAGCATTTATTTGGTGTATGCATAGAGATTTGCATCTCAAATACCATCAAATTGACATTTCAAGGCTTACAAATTTTCTAGGAGGCTCAGACAATTACGAGTCACCCAAAAAAAAAAAAAAAAGAAAGCAAGTTAGTGATCCTTTTACCTTTGGATTGTAATTTGGATCAGGTCCTGACTGGTTATTTCTGAAAGATGTTACCAAGATTTATTTGTTCAGTGGCCTATATGAACTGAATTGGGTCTCAATCCATTTCTACGCAGGCGGGTGTCCATATCACAGCTAGCACTAATTAGCTCTCATTTTGGCAGCCATATAGATGAAACTAGAATGTGCCATAAAGACTAAACTTCCCTCTTATCTCTAGAAGTGGTCCTGTGAGCCAGGTCTGAGACACACTGGCGGGAAAGCATGGACTGCCATTGCCTGTGCTATGTGAGGTCTCTGGATAAGCAGAGGACTTCAGTCTTGTACTTGGCACTGAATTCACATACATTTATAATTAATACAATCAGCATTTCCACTTCCTTCTGGATTCATTGCTGGAGTTAAAATGCTGCTTCACCCCCATTCTGGCACTTTGCCATACTATTGAACAACTTTATCTTAAAGCATTATCTTGTTTAGCTTGCTGAGTATTTTTATAATGCATAATCTTTTCCTGTTGCCATGGTAACCCTTTCTGGTGACGATGAAGAGGTGAAATTCAACAAGTCATTCTCCACTGTAGTCTGACTTGCTAGGGGTAAAGATGAATGAACCCAAAGTAAATCAGCAGAACAATTCACCTTCTACAGAACCTCCATTAATTTTCAGTTCACATGAGATGAAGTAGATTTGATTTTAAAATGGCCATTTAGTAATTAGTCAAAATGTAGCCTCACCTTTTATGGTATTTTGGAATGCAAAGTATAAAAAGGACAAAGTATTGTGATTGTAGAAATTACCTGCTATATGTATGTGCATTTTAAAATAACATCATTTACAATTTAAAAAGTGTATTTAACCATAATTAGTTTGCATCCTAAAATGTAATATCACAAAAGATGGAAAGGCTACAAAAGGGCAATTTCTGGTTTATTTGGTACATAAGGTTTTTTAAAAAAAAATCTGTCTAAATACAGATTAACCAGAATGGATGTCTTCAGTAATTAAAAAAAACCCAAACAGTTAAGTAAATACAAAATCTGTTAGTTTGGCAGCGGTACTATATGACTGGAGAATTGCAAATGTAATATCTGTATTTAAGAAGGAAGGGGGGGATGATCCAGGCAACTACAGACACATTTGTCTGACCTCAGTAGTATGCATGGCTTTAAAACAAATTTTGAAGGAAAGAATAATTAAAGACATGGAGATAAATGGAACATGAGTTTACCGAAGTTAGATAGTGCCAGACTAAGCTGATATCTTTCTTTGATAAGATAGTTAATTTCTTAGACAAGGGGGAATTCAGTAGATCTAATCTATCTAGACTTCAGTAAAGCATTTGACACAATACCATGTGGGAAATTACTAGTTAAAATATAAAAGATGTGAATTAGTACAGGAACTGTAAAGTGGGTAAGGAACTGGCTAACTACCGATTGTGCTAAAAGAGTAACTGTCAGGCTGCAGGAACGTTACTACTGGAATTCCTCGACAGTCAGTCTTGGGATTGATCTTATTTAATATTTCCCTTAATGATCTGGACACAAAAAGTAGGAGTGAGCTAATGAAATTTGCTGATAACACAAAGTTGGAAGGCATTGTCAATACATAAAAAGGATTGGAATATTATACAGGAAGAATTGGACGACCTAGTAATAGACTGAGTAATAGAAATGGGATGAAATTTAATATTACGAAGTGCAAGGTCACACACTTAAGGACTAATAACAAGAATTGCTGCTGTAAACTAGGGCTCATCAATTGCAAATGACAGAAGAAGAGAAAGACCTGGGTGTATTAGTTGATCACAGGATGATGAGCCACCAATGTAGTGGGGCCATGAAAAAAGCAAATGAGATCCTAGACCAGTGGTTCTTAACCTTTCCAAACTACTGTACCCCTGAAGCCTGAGTCCCACCCCCATGGGGCTGAGGCATGTAACTTAGTTTCATGGCGCCCCTGTGGCTCCAGGCAATTGCCTTTCTTGCCACCCCCAATACCAGCTCTGCACTTGCGACCCCTCTAAACCCCCAGGTTAAGAAACACTGTCCTAGACCATGTCTCAGGTGAGGTATTTCAGGTAGAAAGAAGGAAGAATTACTGACATTGTACAAGGCACTGATAAGACTTCATCTGGAACAGTGTACAGTTCTGGTCACCCATGTTCAAGAAAGGTGAATTCACACTGGAACAGGCACAGAGAACTGCTGCCAGGATAATCAGGGGAATGGAGAGCCTGTCTTATAAGATATGAGTGAAAGCACTTGGTTTGTTTAGCCCATCAAAATGAAGGATGAAAGAGAATATGATAGCTCTCTATAAACAAATCAGTGGGATAAACACCAGCAAGGAAGAAGAGCTGTTTATCTTAAAGAACAATGTTTGTACAAGAATAAGTGGATATAAACTGGCCATGAATAAATTTTGATTGGAAATTAGAAGAAGGTTTCTAACATTTAGATGAGTGAGGTTCTGGAACAGCCTCTCAGCAGGAGTAGAGGGGGGAACAACCTAACTAGTTTTATAATGGAGCTTGGTACATTTATGAATGAGATTATATGATGAGGTTGCCAACAATAGCAGGGGACTGATCTCAGTGCCCCAGAAGGTGCTCTCCAGGCTTACGTTCCTATCAGGTTATATTGCAAACTAAAGAAAAGACCCTAAAATTAAATACTAGGACTGCACATTCAATCTGTAACTTGCACACTGACACCTTTTTCACAAGATGGATGGTTAATCAATCTTCTGTTAAGATTTCATTTCCAAACATTTATTGATTTGTCTCCTAGGTTTTATAACTCTTATAACTTTATAACTTTCTCTTTTGTTTGAGATGAAAAATAAAGGAAATATTAATCTTTCAAAAATACCTTTATTTTGTATTAAATAGCAAGGCAAGAGGTATTGAGAAGAGACATAAATATATGTAATCAGTCATACAAGTGGTTACAAACTAAGCCAAAGTAAAAATAGATTTAACTGGCCATTAAAGCATTTACATGTAGGACATAGTCATCCGACCTGTAAACACACTGACATCTGTAGTATTAACTGAGGGATGAATTTAACTCTTAATACCTCCCCTGCCATATTAAGAATTAAATGGAGTATGATCTTATTACTACATCTCTGATTCTTTTCTTTCAAGCAATATGAATTATTTCTAAATTCACCAGTACATAATTCTAATAGAATATTCTGCTATATTTATTTCTTTAGAAGGCAAAAGTTGTTGATCTTTCTGAACCAATAGCTTACTCAGAAAAATATATTATGCATGTCTATTAAAGTCATTGCATGAAAGCACTGATCATTGTCTTTGAGATTAAAACATTTACCCTCAGGTTTAGCTCCTTTTCATACAAGTGCATGGGTCTTTGTTTCACATGTGATGACAAAACAAAAGAGGGTGGGTGGATTGAATTCAGAGTCACACATTCCATGCATTGCAAGTGGTTAACTCATCATCTTATGTTAAACTTTTCACTAGGGATGGTGCCACTAATATATCAACACTATGGCTGTTTTGAACAAAGTCATCTCCTTTCTGAGCAGCATTAGAGGTTATCAATGAGCAAGGCTAATCAGACTCACGAGGTTCTCTTTGGTGACCATTAGCCCTGCCACATGTTAGCAGACAAAGTAACTATCCCGTGAGATGAACCATCTCAGAAATGTGTTCAAGGATGCACCAATCCAAAAGGCAGCTGAAGTATTGAATAGCTGCTGCTTTTAATGTTTTTTATTCTTTGTCCCTGTACACTTGGGTCATGAAATGTGAGAATAGAGGACTCAAGGCATTATTAGCTGCATATAGTATTTTTTATTTCAACCTACTTTAGGCTGTGGATGCAGTATATGGAACATCTCCCAATTGCAGACCTCTTGGAGATTAGCATATTCAATTGTTGATCCTCATTTGCCATGGTGCTTCCAACATCAAAAAAGCCAGCTCCATAACAGATGAGATAAGAAGCTGTTCTCATCTTCTTTGGGGGAAAGCAACAGATGGTCCCTTCCCTGTCTGAAGCGATGGATGAGTTACAAGAGAAGAATCCGTAATCTTCGTTCACGATGTGCCCTTCCATTTCCAAACTTGGCATCCTAAGATACAAAAAGTGCAGATGCAGAAATTGTTTAGAGGACAGAAGGCCAAGCATGCCACTGTACTAAGCATCTGTACTGAGAATGTGACCACTCATACATTTGTAAAGGCACCTATTGCATGGTTTCTGGCCAGTGAACTGTATTTTTTTTAAATTAACATTTTTGTTGATCTTTGCTGACAATGGAATACTCATTGACATTATGCTATAAGCTAGACCCATAATTGCCCCTCATGCAAAAGTCTGAAAAAGCCTTTAAGGCCAACAGAGTCAGCCTCCGGCAGGCTATCTGAGAAGTGAGTTCCAGAGGCAAGAGATCTCTGATGAGAATGATCTACCTTCAGCTCCCAGATGTCCATACCTAAGGAGTGTCTGCAGAAATGGCCAACCTTGATTTCTGGTGTGTTTGCTAACAGGGAAGAGGTGATATTCTTGGGTAGCCAGGACCCAAACCAAGCAAAACTTTATAGCTCAGCAGCTCATATCAACACTGAAAATTAATATTTGCAGGCAAAAATATAGATAATAGGTCTTAAAATGTAACAGTTCTTATTTTTCTCATCCCTAAGGAGCAGTGAGACAAACTAAGGAAATTGTCTGTTTGAGATCTGGCAACATCAGTGCTTGCTCCTTAAATGCGTAATGATGTGCTTGAATATACTATAAATCTCTACTGATGGAAAGTAAAAATGGACCTTTCCCTCTTGTCTGGTTCTCTTTCACAATGATGCATGTTTTTCTTCTCCTAGAAGATATAATCACAGTCTGCAGTTCCTGACACTTCATCAGGTGCACTAGACAGTTGATGTTTAGCTACCTACCAAAGCTATAAATTATTTTGGTACTTGCTAAGAGACCCACACATTTGTAGCTATTGCGTAGAGCAGTGAGCAGAATGTTAATGGTGCAGTCTAGGCATAAGAAAATTAGTAGATTCGTTTACAGAGTCACTGTCACCCTCTGCTAAGACCCTATTTATTCTACAAATATTATCGATAACTAGGATTCCTGTTGAGAGAAATTATTAAATAGTGGAGAGGGAGGCGTTCGGATATCCAAATTCTTGGCACCACTACCTTGCTTTTTCCTTTGCCTCCCTTTCCAGAGGCTGAAGACAATTTAGTGAACTGGCATAAACACTTTGATGCTAAGGTCAAGGTTAGTGCCTTTACAGCTTTCAAGTTTAAATTTACATTTTGACTCTGAATATTGAAGTTCTTTTCTTTGCCCCTACCTCACTCCATGTCCTTCGTACAAATGTTTGGTTTTTCATTTTGTCTGGTTTTTTTAAAGAAAATAAACACACATATCACATGTACAGGGCCTGATCCTGCTCTTATCAAAATCAGCAACAAAATCCCCATTGACCTCTGGGGGGGCAGATTTGCGCCCACCATTTGTAACAATAACAAATATATGAGCTACAAATTATAGAGGCATTAATGTACAAATTGGGAATTTAGCAATTGCTATTTTCAGGCGTCTTAGTTTACAAATACATTCGTTTAAAAACCATTCCCCTCAAGACTCATCACCACAGGCTTCATCTGTCACCAAGATAGCTGTAATAGCATTACATTTTTCAGTATCCAAAACCTTTAATGTGACAGCACAGAGTAGCAAGGGCCTCCAAAATGTGTATCAAAAGGCCAATAATCATTCAGTCTTCATTACTTAGATGTGCATGCATGTGTGTCTGTGGAAAGAGATACAAATACCTTGAACCCAGGCCCTATATAGCTCACAAGATACAGTTTCCTGAAGGCAAACAGAAAACCTGACTTGTCCCACTTCATGGGTAGAAGTAGACATGTTGCTTGCAAGGTAGGAGACCCACATAAATGAGTTTGCCAACCCTCAACAGCACTATTCCTTATTCTTAGTTCTTTCCTATCCTTGCAGGATGTATGTAGAGGACTGGCATTATTTCCAACCTCGGGCTATTTTATAACCTCCTTCCATGACCCCAACAGAGAGAAGAGAAGGGAATCATTGTAAAATGAAACAAAATAGAAACCCTGTCTTTGGAGGTTTACACGCACACACATGCTTTCCATAAAGACAATTTTTCCTCGTCCCAAGGCAGTTTTTTATAGGTTTCCCTTTGGGTCCATTATCAATGCTTGGATATCTAAAGCTAGGCTTTGAACAGCACTTAACTTTACAGTTCCTTTGAGACCACCAAAGCGTTTCATATTCTACATTAATTATAAAAGGAAGTATTTGTTTTCTTTCCTTCCCAGATGAAATGTAAGAACTGTTCATAAAATTTTCATGAAGATAATAGCTTAGGCCGACATGACTAATACATCATCAGTTCTTGTCTGGAGTCCTAGTGAAGCAGCCAGTGACATTCAGATGTGACCACTGAGAAGTAAAAAGACAGATGGGTCCAGGCTTTTGAGCATTGTAATATACTGCAAATCAGCTTGGAACTTTGATAACAGTAAATGTTCAAAATACTATATCTAAGCCTAAACATAACTAAAATTTGAACCGTTATCAGACAAATGCAGTCCCATATCTTGTAATCTTGCAGTATGTTATTTTTCTTATGCCTTATAAGGAAGAAAATCATGCATCATGGAACCTTTAATTTTGAAATGAAAATTATATTGGTCATCACTCTCCACTGCCTTGCACTTGCTCAAATCAAAGCATGGATAAAATGCTGTCATTGGGAAATATGACTATGCAAAGTGCAAGACAATGCAGAATCAAGACCATTGGCTCCTAGTACAGAATTATTCCCTGTGTTTTCTCATGTGTTGTTCAATATAGTTTTTTGTCTCAAAGGATGCAGCTTTCATTGGAAGACTGTATCCTTCTATCCTTCCCTAGCAAGACTTTTCCTTAGTCACCATAAAACCTACACACAATTTTTATACTCTTACTACACACACAACCATTTTAAAAACATTTTTCCTGTGGTTAGGAGAAGAATGCTATAATAAACTTCAGGAGCCCCTGCTGTAAGAAGTCAAGGGGATAGTAGCAACTCATTTAGGAGCAATTCTATACATCTCATTGGATTATTGAATCTGGATACTAGTGATGACAATTTAAATGTCAATGGTGTTAACTATTACACTGCTGATCATTCTAACAGAAACGTCCAGCAAATGTGTTTCTCCCGTAATCCCAGACTATCTCCCACACTACGCTAGATATCAGGTGTAGCAGAGGTGTCCAGAGGATAATTTCCCAACAACTTTTAAGGTTTAAAATTAGTTTTTGGAACAGAAACAAAACTTGAAGAACATTTTTGTTAAATGGAATTGTGTCAAAACAGCTATTTTGGGATAAAAAATGTCATGTTTTTGATTTGTCTCTCTCTTTCATCAGAAGTGACCAGAGAGTTCTGGGCCTCAAAAACCTTTCCAACAAAAACTTTGTCAAAAGTTTGATATGTCTCTGCAAAACATTTTGACTTCAATTAATCTGCATATTTTGACAAAATTCCATTTTGTCAGAAATATTCCAACCAACTCTAATGTGTAGTCTCTGCTCAAAGAATAGATTTTGAAAGTTGAAGGTTAACCAAATGAGCTAATTCTGGAGTTATGTTATGAGAGTTTTTATGTTACGCAACAAGTCAGTTGAATTATCAATGGCCAAAAAAATCCCAGCTTTCAAAAAGTGTTTTATGTGATAAACATCGGTTTAGTTCCTATCTTCTAAGAACTAGTACAAGGACTGTTTTTACCAGATTGTGTGTGTGTGTGTGTGTGTGTGTGTGTGTACATTTTAAGTGACTAAAAGGGGTCTCTTCATGTGTTTTAACTCCCATGAGATGGTCAATGAATTATTTACAGGTTATAACTGTGAAGTTTGCAGCTTCCATAAGGTCTGAAATATGGTTCAACTCATGTTAGACATAAATTTGTAACCCCCAGGAACCACATTTGAGGTTTCATAGAAATTCCAGGCACCACCAGCAAAGCCTTGCAAAGCTTGTGATTCACTGGAACCACTAACTTTTACAAACAACATGTACTGCGCCATTTTAGAGTCATTAGCATTAAAAAAAAATTTTTTTTCTTCCTTTTTAACTACTTTAAAAGGTTTTTTGTTTGGGAATTTCATTAGTTTTTTTTTTTTTTTTTTTAAATTGGGAATATGTAAAACAATTTAAAAAAGGTTTAGGTTTAAAATTGGGAATATGAAAACAATTTTAAAAAGGTTTAGGTTTTTTTGTAGGAGGCGGGATATTGGGTTTTGTTTTTGTTTTTAAATGTAGTGACATAGATAGCGTGGTGGGGATAAGCAAGAGACACAATGATTTTTTCCTCTCTAAAAGTTAATATAATGTAAGTAATGAATGCCTTGCCAGTCAGCTGTAAAATCTCATAAGTAAAATCTTCCTAAATCTAAATAGGGTTTTAAAAAATACAAGAAATAATGTACAAGAAATTTGAAGGAAAAAAACATGTAGTTACTGGTCTGTAAATCTTACAGATGACATAGGTTTTGATTTAGCTTAAGGAATCCTACACAGGCTAATTGCAGAAACAGGGCCTAAGGTTTTAATTTAGCATAAGCTTGTTGCTAAGACAAAGTAGTTCTGAGTGCAGCCAATATTTATCAGGTTTGCTCTGATTTAAGGGGCAAACATTGTCCTATGGCATATATCCTCCATGTCTGTCATGCATGCCAGTCTTCCACAGAAGAGCTATTGAAAAGGGACAGTGATCTGCTACCTTCTGTCTAACTGGTATATCAAATGTTAACATATACCTGAATTTGCATATAACCATGCAGTTTCCTCCCCCCCTTTAATTGTTGGGCTTACATAGTATAACATATCACTGGTTTGTAGTAGCCTTAATGCACTGTGTTTTGCATTTAGATCAAGTACATCAATTTACTATGGGCAAATCACATGAAAGGCACCCGCCATTTGTTACTTTATTTGCATGCAAAGTGTATTGTCTCACTTATTGTCACTTACTGAATTATTATAAATGTGTACAGGGAAACCATGACATTTTTTTACCAAGAAAATTCTACTTTCTAGTGCAAAATGAGGCATCTTCAGTCCCTTGGTCCACGTATTGCCAATGTCTATTTCATTTAAGCCAGGATGGGATATTTGTGTAGGACATGATGGAGTGCTAGCCACCCTCAACTCTCAATAATTTTAATCATCTTGATCTCAACCTTATTGTCTTAAGCCCCAAGGCAGCAGTTCATTTAACCACTTCACCTCTTACTTACATGCTTACTTACATGTAAGTTAAGCATGTACTTAACTGCTATGCCATATTAGGGCCTTAGTTATTACAACTCATTATTTTACCATCTAAAATCCGTGTACAGCTGTTGCCACTATGGTGTATAAAAGTGGTACACATAGTTAAAATGATAGAAGATGACAAATTATGAATGTTATATATTTTTCCCCCTTCGTTGTGTTCAATCTAGAACTGGTAAAAAAAAAAAAAAAAAAAAAAAAAAGGGGGGGGGGGGGCGGAGGAGAAAGGGAAATGTCAGAGTGACTGCAGATGCGTGGTGCTATTATCAAGAGCCAAGCAGTTAGTGAAGAAGTTATTGTAATCAGGATGTCTGTTGCCAAAGGCTATGAAATTGGCAGCCTGAGCACAATAGCCTTGTCTGAAAGGCAGAGTTGTATTTGACCGGAGTGCAGCAAGAATACTAGGTATTGTTTTCTTTTCTGCTGAAGTCCTGAGAAGAACTGATGTAGTCTCACAAGCATTCTCAGAACTCTAAAATATCAGTGATTTTTGAATCAGCACACCCAGGATTGGTCAATCAGGGCTGTGTTTCTTGTTGGCCAGATGGTACTAACAATGCAGGGCAAGGGTAACCATCCAACAGTCAAAAGAAAAAAAATCTCATAAGTAAAATCTTCCTAGATTTAAATAGGATTTCAAAAATACAAGAAATGTACTGTTATGCAGGTTTGCGCTGATTTAAGGGGCAAACATTGTCCTATGGCATATATCCTCCATGTCTGTCGTACATGCTAGTCTTCTACGGAAGAGCTATTGAAAAGCTATTTTGATTTGATACCGTTCTCTATTTTGCTGTCGGCTTCTTGATCACTTTCTTTTTCCTTGAACACTCCATCTGATTCTCTTCACTGAGACTGATTTTGCATCATCATAATTCCACTGGCTCCAGTGAAGTTGATTATCATTTATACCATTGTGAAAGTAGAATCAGACTTAGTGTGCCCAATGCACTATTTGAACTGTTTGAATGTTTGCAGAATTTGGAGTCTCTAGACTAAAGAGCCAATAAGGAGTGATAAAGAGGGCTTTTCAATGAATATCTTTACTGTTATGTGGCGTGGACATGGGGTTATGATAGCAACAGTTTTATTCTCAGGCCAAAGTAACCGAAATTGTTAATAAGTGACTGTGTTCCACAACAAACTTCTTAAAATCCAACTTGAATGCAAAGGGAATGGAGCAGATCTTTACAAAAGAATGGACCAGAACTCACATTTTAATGTTAATGGTGTGTGTTTGTTGTGAAAGTGGAGAGTTTGTATCTGAGGCAAATTCTCAAAATCATAATTTTGCTGAGGGTAGAATTTTTGCCATTTTTACTGTGAAAAGCTGCATTACATCTTGAAACTAAGAAAATATCCTGAACAAAATCATAGCTGTGCTTGAAGGCTCATGAGAATACCCATTTTCTCTCTCAGAAGCCGCCCCGCCCCCTTCAAAGTGAACATGGGTTGTATTGCACAACTATTAAGGTGAATCATCCCATTAGCACAGACATTCTTTAGATTTTGCAATTGGAAGATCTTCACATGCTGAAAGCTTACAAAAAAGGAAAATTAGTTTCCTCTATTGACTATATTCTATGGGTTGGAAAACAGAGTATTTTACTGTTTGAGAAGCATGGATGGCAAAAAAAGACAAATTTAGTTATCACAGTATACAACTTTTAATTCCATTCAGATTTCAGAACACTTTCATTAAAATGAAAATAACAAATAATTTTGAAGTTTGCAAAAGACCTTTGTTAAAGACCCCGTCCAGCCTAAAGTTCTCTTGCTGTGAGGTAGAAAGCTGCAGTGTGGTCCGATGATTTAGCATCTGCCAAGCAAAATGGTAGTTTGAGCCATTATAATGGCCATGTCTGCAGTCAAAAACACTAATTCTGCCTCTGGTCTGTTGATCCAGTTCTACCTCCCCTTTCTGTTCAGTGATTTCTGTAGAGTTCCGCTCGCAACCAATGGCTCTGTATGTAATATATGAGCTTTGGTACTATTTATTTATTTATATTACCGTAGCAATGTCTGGGGACTCTGACTAATATACATGATGAAGTTAAGCTTCTTTCTCCATACTGACCTTAAATTTCCACTATCATTAAAATAATATTAAAAATATGGACTTTGCCTTTAGCCCTCCCTGAATCATTTCTGCATCCATTGCTAATTCTATCTAGCCCTATTTAACCTAAGGCAAATAAAAGGATAGTGAAGACTGCAAAACTTTTCTTAGATTTACTCTGTGGCATTTTTTGAAGCTGATCTATAACTAAGTGCAGCCAGCACAGATGTGAATAGAGGAGACAGCCCAGAACACCAGACCCTACTCTAAAAGATAATTTAATCCCATGATGGTCAAATTGAAAATTTAGCCAATAGACTAATATAAAATGAAAAGATACAAAGAAGGCACCAAGGTGGAATAGAGGAGGAAAATGACTGCACATAGTTATAGATCAGGTTCAAAAAATGCCACAGAACAAATCTAAGAATAGTATCACATGACATGAAGTCTACACACCACAGTTGACTTTGGATTCCCCTACAGCAATTCAGTGCATCCACATATCAGCCTTGTATTTTGACACAATGGTGCTGGCATGTCCTCACTTTACGCTCTTTGCTTCTGGTTGGTATCTGTGCCTGAGGTATGCTTACCACAGCTGCCAGACCATAGGATTTGGAGAATTTTACCACATGGTTACAACAAAAGCAAAAATCACAGAATTCTGAACCAGAAAAGTGGCTTTTTTTTTCCAGGATGGATGCTTCAACGGAAGAGCTATTTGCCATGTTCACTACTTTTTGATTCCCAGTGGATTGAAAGATGGGCACTTGGCTGCTGTAAAACAGAGAGAGTGTGGTGGAGATTATGGGATTCCTGAATATGGAAGGAGACTCTAGCAGTACAGTTCCAGCCCAGCCTTTACAACCCAAATAACTAAATGGCCTTATTTATGGTCCTGAGTAATGGCTAGGTGATGCACAGTGTTTAGAACCAAAATTCATTCAACCACTTGATGGAATTGGAGCAGTTTTGCCTAACTAGGATGGCAGTGAATGGTTGAAATTCTCTTTTTTTCTTCAACCCAGTATTACAGCACCAGTTCATCTGTAATCCCTATAAGGAAGATAATTGCTTTTGCTATGTGAAAGCTAGCTACAAGTGATAACTACTGCTTCATAGACTTTAAGGACAGAAGGGACCATTGTGATCATCTAGTCTGACCTCCTGCACATTGCAGGCCCCAGAACCTCACCCACACAGTCCTGTAATAGATTCCTAACCTCTGGCTGAGTAACTGAATTCATGACACCTATTTGCTCTGGGCGAGTCATCATCTGTGGCTATTGTGGTACAAGTATCAGGCAAGGAACAAAGTCCTGCTGGGATATGTTGTTAGAATTAATGTCCCAGAGATAAAGGAAAGCTTTGAACAAGAGTGGGGTGTTGCCTACAGTGATAGGGAAAATGAGTGAACACTCTTGGCCATTAATAGTCCCCAAGTTGTGCAGCTGTGTATTATTGCCACACAGACTATTTATTATTCCACTGTGATGCAGATCCTACTGGAGCACAAATACTAATTTCTAAATAATAATGTTAGTTCACCGGTCAATAAGCAAGAATTTCCAATAACTCCTGTTTGTATCCAAGGAAGAAGAATGGCACACTGTATATTCAAGAAGGATGCTAATAAACTGGAGAGGATTCAGAGAAGAGCTACAGGATGATTAAAGATTAGAAAACATGCTTTATAGTGATATGCTCCAGCAGGTCCATCTATTTTGCTTAACAAAAGGAATGTTAAGGGGTGACTTGATTACAGTCTGTAATTATCTCCATTGGGAACAAATATTGAATAATGGGCTCTTCAGTCTAGTACAGAAACGTATAATATGATCCAATGGCTGGCAGTTGAGGCTAGACACATTCAGACTGGAAATAAGATATACATTTTTAACAGTGAGGGTAATTAACCATTGGAACAATTTACCAAGGGTCATGATGGATTCTCCGTCACTGACAATTTTTAAATCAAGAGTGGTTGTTCTTCCAAAAGATATGCTACAGCAGTGTTTCTCAATTGGTGTTCCACGGAACCCTGGGGTTCCATGAGATTAATTTCAGGGTTCCGCGAAAAATTGAAACTGTGCTGCCGAAAACAGCTGACAGCGCCGCCGAAAACAGCTGATATCGCGCCACCAAAAAGAGGAAGATGTCCTGGATTTTTCAGCGGAGGGCATTGCATGGCCCCGCAGAAGTTAAAAAGGGTTCTGCGGCCAAATTTAATTGAGAAACACTGCTACAGGAATTATTTTGGGGGAGTTCTATGACCTGTGTTATACAAGGGGTCAGACTAGATGATCACAATGCTCCCTTCTGGCCTTGGAATCTACAAATCTATTTTTCCATGTTCAAGCCAAAAACACTAATAGCATAGCTGTGCCAACTGTGAATCTGGGTTACTCACCATGTCCTTACTTTCTTGGTTAATGAAACTATTCCCAACTATATTGATGGAGGCAAGGAGTCTCTATGTCAGCAACAGTTGGATGCTTGGAGGAATGTGACTTTAGCAGGCCAAAAGGAGAGGAGGAGATGTGTTTGACGAGCATCTTGGACTCCAGCTGATGTCTGGAATGCCCACACACTTTCCGGTACCCACCAATGACATCACTATCCTTCTGAGGGTCAAAGACACTGTCTGGAGTACTTCTCTCTGCCTAGTCCTCTTGCAGCTCTTAAACCCCCCACCCCCATCCTTTCCTGAGCATTCAAGAAGCTGCTGCTGTCTAGAACACTTTTGAGTGAATTTTCTCTCCTAGAATGTCAGTAACTAGTTTTCCTTTTTTCCTCTTCTTTTCCTACACATATAGAATATCCCCTCTGCATCCCCTATAGGACACACACTAATATACTATTGCTTGTGGCATACTCTCCTGTAGCAAAAACCCTTGTATAAGTAGTTCTTTATTTTCCCCCATCAGAATTCCTGATGATTCAGGAAAGGGAGCCCCTGGCTTACACAGGAGCAATAGCATGGGGTTTAACAAATTATCACTGCTAATGAACCACAGTGTTTATCACGAAGGGGGGTAAAATCTGTCAGATCTGCTGGGGTTTGCTTTGTTCATCTGATTTTAGTGAAATATCAGCAAAGAGATGTATATGGTGGCTATTCCCTCATTTATTACTGCCTATCAGCACCACAAAATTACCACTAAAGCTTTGTCTACACAACATAGTTAATGGCGATGATTGGCACCCAAGTCTGAGCACCCAGTGTGAGCGTCCTCAGGGCAAAGCCACACTTACGTTACGCATGTCCTCATTGTTTTTGCACTTGCCTAGGTGGGTCTGAGGGCATATCTCATGGTTCTTTGTGCTGAGGTGCTTTAGGATTCTTTCCCACTCATGTGTGTCAGCTGTTGGATAACTTGTCTGCTTTTGAGGGCAAATGTGGGAAGGGCATTGGAGGACTATCAGCGCTCAGATGATATAGCCTGCATTCAGTGCTTAAATTTGTGCCAGAGCTTGCCAGGGCTGAGTCCCGGCACCTCTAGGCTTGGCAGTACATAGCCTTGGCACCTCTGGGCTTGCTGCATCAATTATGCAAGTAAAAAAATTGCTTGAGCCCTGGCACCTAATTGCTTGATCTCCGGCACCTCTTACAAATTAAGCACTGTCTGCATCCTTACTGTGAAGTGGGTGGGTGAAAGTTGTAGGGCCGGGGCTGTAACCCAAATCCTCAGTTGGGTAAACTAGTCTGGGCCAAAGCACTTCCAGAATCTGAGGTTTTTCTAAGGGATTAAGGCTAAACCCCAGGTAAGAACCTGTCTTAACTCTGCAGTGTAGATATACCCGAAGTGTCTACATTAGCATGCCAACTGATTCGCTGGCTTTTTAAAATCATGAACTACACTCCTCCTCCTCTCAGGCAACTACCATTGCAGCACAAGCGAGCCTGGCTGTGGTGGCAGCTAAAGAGAGACCACACTGGGATCAGCATCACTCCCCATCCTCCTTCCCACTCCTCCACAAACAATGCACCCAGCTACAATACAACCCCTTGTGCTAAATTTCTAGTGAGACAGAGCTTGCCATGCAGCCCCTTCTCCCCCATGACACTCACCCTCACTGATCCCAGGATTCCTTTTGAAGAGCTACCTCAGGACACCCCAGCGGCAGCAGAAAGTAAAATTTGTCATCCCTGGTGTTACTGCTACTTCAGCAGGGGGCACCCTTTTCATGTTATCAATGGAGCAGAACTTTCTTCCAGCAACTAGGCAAACGGACAACTTTTTAAAGGTAGTATTTGAAGGGTTTTTTGAGGAGTATGATTAGAGGGTTGTTTGTTTGTTCTTACAGCCAAATTTGGTTTTATTTTCCCTCTCATCCCCTCAGTAATAAAAGTAACATATGGTTGCCTCACTACTGAGTGAAAGCAGATTTTCAGGGTCTTGCAAGGTCAGAAACAGGTGACATGGAATTAGGTATTTTCTTTCTTTGATTTATTTATTTACAAAATGAAAACAAGTCCTAGTTGCAGACGTGGGGAAATGGCAAACAGGCAACTCCCTCTAGTGGAAACTTTGGGCCAGGCTCCTCTACTGTGTCCCAAGAAATGGCTCTCTTGGCTCTCTCCAGAGACTTTACAGGCTAACAGACTAAAGCTAGCTACTTAGCACCCAGTGGCTCTGCCTCCATCCCAGAGTATGTAGGTGGGAAACCACATGAGGCCATATGGTCTGCAGAGAGTTTTGGAGCTAGAGAGGTGAACCTGAGCTATTAACTCTTTGGTGCAGCTGCTTTGGAACACAAAAGGAACTGAGATGCCTAAGAAGAGGAAGTTAAACGCCATAATGAGCAATCTTCTGGATGCAGTGATTGCATCAATGGTCCCTAATGGCCACCTATTACAATATACACCAAGAAAAAAATACAGCTACACTTTAAATAATAACCTGAGTAATAAATAATTTCTCCATCTCCTCCAAACCTGGTAATGGTTTTCTTACCAACATTTTCTTGTTGGTTCACTGAAACGGTAATGTTTTCAGTGAACCAACAAGAAAATGTTGGTAAGAAAACCATTACCATGTTTCAGTGGCAAAGTATCGAGTGCTGTAAGTGTGCATCCATATGCACAACTACCAGGGTTGGCACAGATCTAGCAAGTAGAAATTGTGATGCTGGGCAATACAGAAAAATCATGATTGCAGATTAAGTAGATGAAAATACTCTGCAATATTCTGTGCACGGACAAACCTGGAACTTTCCATCCAAACACTGTCCTAAAGCTGAACTGATTCTTTAGTCCAGCTCTACCACAATCATTCATTTGTTTACTGTAGGCTGTGCAACAAAAAAGAGATTTCCTTTCTCTTTCACAATTTTCTGTATTGCATGGCAATCTCTAAATGCTGAGAAATTGGAATCCCTTCTGGATAGCAATGTCTAGTATTGCTAAGGCAAAAATCTCACTAGAAGCACTCTATGATCTCCCATTTCTCCACTAGGGAGAAATGATTTTAAAAGTCCTATAAAAGCCTTTGTTAGTGCAGGATGCCACACACGTACTCTACTATATGTTAACACATACTGCTGGATTACCTCTTGTATTTGATTTAGATTCTTGAAATGAATGGTTTGAGATTGAGGGGAGCAGCTTCGAGGTATCAAGCGGAGGGGAAAGTTTCTTTAAAAAAAAAGGAAGAAATAAATAAAAATTACTGCTGACATTCTTTTAAAAAAAAATGTATTTATTTTAGGATCCTGGGATTGTGACAAGTGCATTTTTAGGCCAATCTGTGAATTTTCATGCCTCGATGTATTATAACATGAATCTTTGATTCCCGTTTTACAGCCAGTGCTGATTTCCCATACAATGGTCAAGCTATAGGAGATGGAGTTAACAGGAACTCTGCCATTATTGGAGGTAAGAAAAATGTATTCATTTGTAAAATGTCTTGTGGCTCTTGTATAGAAGTCTGTAATGGCAGAAAAGTGTGTTCAAACTTCCTGAATTGGTAAAGGACTTCTCTACATGTGAAAGTTTTATGCCACTTTTAAGGTAAGGTGTGAATTTAAACCACAGTTATACCAGTATACCTCTCCATGTGGATCTTCTTAGTGCAGTATAAGAGTGTTTTTTTTTCAGTTTTGTTTATGGGACTTTGGAAGCTATTTAAGCTAAGGCCAAAAAAGGCCTTATTCAATGTAGTTGTACTGGTATAACTGGTAACATTTCCTGCCATTTAGTCTAATGAACTAGTACACACCAATCAAAGTGACATGGGGCCTGGTCCTGCTCCCAGTCCCACGGAAGTTGGCTCAAGCCTGTAGATTCAGCAGCTGTAGGTCAAGCACACATTGCTATATTCTTAGCAAGATTCAGCTATCATGCTGACCTGACCCCTTCTGAGAGGCCAGATTCAGCCCTAACACCTCACAAAACCTCATTCAAATTAAAAAATGCACATATTATTAAATAATTGCAGTTTGGCCTCCGCATCTAAGAGCTTTTCTACAATTAAAGACACTATCCATGCCAATGGGAGGAATTCTCCTGTTGGTGTAGGCAATCCTCCTCCCCGAGACGCAGTAACTAGGTCAACGGGAGAATTATGGCTACACCGGGGTTAGGTAGTTTTAACTGCCGCTCTCATGGGTCTGGCTTTTTCACACTCCTGAGTGACGTAGTTATACCAACCTAGTTTTCTGGTGTAGACCAGAATCCTTAGTGGAACCGGTTTGTAAGTAGGACTTTTTTCTTCATCATAATTCAGACTATCTGCAAAATGTGGATCCTGGTTCAGTTTTATACATACAAATACACATGCTCTGGATTCCAGGCCTACACCATACAAAGGACTATCTGGATAAAGGGGTTTTGGTTTGATCCCCTCTTTAATTATCACCATGGTATGCTAGAGAGGGATAGTATTACCACATTAAACTCCAAATGCATTAAGGTATTTTTCTAAAGGATAACCTTTTCATTTTAAAATCTGTTCTAGAGAGAAATTACCACAGCTTTTTTTCATTTTTCCACATTGGGAGCGAGGCAGGGAGAGAGACTGTAGTGGTGGTTACAGCACTCACCTGGGAGGTTGGAGACCAAGGATCCAGTCCCCCTGCTCCAAATAGGTCTTTTAATTATTTATGCACAGGAGAATAACTTCAACAGGAGACTTAGGAGTCGCCACAGAATATCCCACAGCCCAGTGGTTAGAGCACTCACCTAAGAGGTGATAGATCCCTGTTCAAATCCCTTTGCCTCAGATGAAAAGGTGGATTTGAACCAGGCATCTCCCACATCCCCAGTGAGTATCCTAACCACTGGGCTAAAAGCTAAGTGTGTGCCCTTCCTCCTAAAATGGCATAGGTGCCTAACCCCAAGAGACAGTTTGCAGCTGAGACTCCCAAGCAAAGGGAGGCACCTCCTTGCAGCCAGACTTGGGCACCTATCTCCAAAAGAGGAGTTGGGGGTCTTGTACACCCCTTCCTCAGCTTGGCATTTCCCATTGGCTAGCTTAGGCAGGGAGCCATCTAATGTGCTTGCTTTTGTGAATCTCATTCTGAGGTGCCTTTCTTTCCCCATTCGTTTTATAGGGAGCCTGCGAGCCTAAGTCAGGCTCTGTGAATCCCAGTGATTTTTCTAATCACCTTAAAAGTTAAGTGATGGTGACTTATGTATATTGGTGAACCTATCCCTTATGATCAAACCAGCCCCTCTTTAGGGTTGAAAAACTAAGTTTCTGTAGTTGGTTGAAAAATAGAAAAACACTTAAAAATTTATTTGTGGAAAAAATGTACTTATTTTTAATTGAAAACTTTTTTGAAATTGAAAATATTTTGATGAGCTCCAGTGTTTTCCCCCCAGGCACTGGCTCCCTACAAGAACAGAATTGCATTTCTGAATATATGGAATGTAACTAAGCAACAACCTGAACGCCTAACTCCTCAATTACCAAGCCTGATATAAAACAACTGTCTGCAGGAGAGAAAAAGGTTTCTAGGATTGTTAGCCTGCAAAGCTTGCAATTTCCCACTCTGGATGAAATTCACACACCCATAGAGGGCCCACCAGGCCACCTACGCCACAGAAGTGCCACTTTAACACAACTACCACCCCCATGCCCATAGGGAACAAGAGGAAGGCATAAAGGGGGCTTCAAGGCACTCAGTATTTGCCCCAACGAGGCTATTGTGGAAGTTTCTCTAAATAAGAAGGTACAGTTGAGGGGAGGTCAGGTGAGGGGCCATTAAATTTGTAATTATGTGGTACTGGTGCCTAGAATCCCCTTTTGGGGGTGCAGAAGGCCAGCACCCATTATTTCAGACAAACATAATAGGCATCATAGAAGACCTGTGCTAAATCTCCATGGCCTACCTGCAGATTACACGTGTGAATTACGTCTCACCAGGAGTTGTCCTGACAAAACCCAGCTAACTCATCTTCATTTACACTGGTATTTATTGGGGGTAGTTGGGCCCTCTGTCTCTATGTTCACCTATGAAGCACCAAATATACCTGTGGACAGTATAAATAGTAATAATGTTGAGGTTCAACCATTGCAGTAATGATTAGGGGATTCCATTTGATTAAGTTTTGGAGTAAACCACAAAGGAATTCCATAGACATTAGTAGAGGCAAACAAAAAAGTGAACTTCAGAGGTAATTAAATGCCAGATTGGTATAAACATATGAAGTAGCCAGTAAAATCAAGACCCTAGGGAATTCCTGATTTTTTTCCCCCCCCCACTTCTGTCATTTCTCCTATCCATTAGGTGTCATCGCTGTTGTGATCTTCACCATCCTTTGCACCCTGGTGTTCTTAATACGCTACATGTTCCGTCACAAGGGAACCTACCACACCAATGAGGCCAAGGGGGCGGAGTCTGCTGAGAGCGCCGATGCAGCCATTATGAACAATGACCCCAACTTTACGGAGACCATTGACGAGAGCAAAAAAGAGTGGCTTATCTGAGAGTGTGTGGAGGGGGTTGGATGCAGGGCCGGGGTGGGTTTGGGGATGACTCTTTTAGCAAGGAGAGAACGCTCTACTTCAGACTCTTGAGCACATCTAGTAAAAAGATCAGCACAAATGGAGGAGCAAGCAACAGGCAAAACCGATGAGACTGGAAACAAGGATAACAAACACACATTTGAAAAAAGTACTTTTTAATATTCATTTACAGTGAATTGCCCCTTCTGTATCCAAACAACAACAACAAACAGCAGCTTTTGGAGCTTCAGCATTGGTTAAAATTTGTCAGTAATACCTGTCTTTTCTGTGTGTGTTTAGAGATGTTCTAAATACCCGTGATAACAACAGGGCCAGTTTTCTACATTTTTTAAAAGCCCTTTAGAATGTGGATATTTCCGTCTTGAGAACAGCTTAAAAATCTATACATACTCAGTGTGTTCTTTTCCATCAAGCATAGTCGTTCCAGACAGGTTGCCATAATATCCAGGTCTTGTTCACATATTGTTTCATTTGATATTGTTTGAATTGGGGTTTAAAAGTTCTAGAGGGAGGAGTGGGGCAGGAAAAGTGGATCAACACTTAATGAAAATCATATTTGCCAATTTTCAAAATGCTACCATTCTGTGCCAACACTTTAAGAGTCCCACTTTGGCACAGGCACTTAAAAATGTTGATTGTGTACAGTATTTATCAGCAATGTAAAAATATTATAACTATTCTGACTATGGGAGAGGAGTAAAAGCATAGGAAGCTTTTTGGTTTGGTTTGTTTGTTTAAATCTGAAAGAATCTGCAGACCTAGTTTGAGTCTGTAGACCTAATCTGTTTCTGGAACTTTGGCTATGACACTGCTGACATCAGGTCACATGCCAGTTTTAGTTTAAACTCAGCTCTGCCTGTGACATATTGGTGTATACTGTATGTAGGCATAAGCATTGTAGTTGGGAATTAGAGCCAGAATTTACCATTTGTTTGCTTCTGTTTCTCTTTATAGGCTGTCGCAAAACTATTAGTACAATTCTAGGGAATGCATTTGATCCAGCAGTCTTCACGTAATACTTTTTCTGCCATTGGCATAGCAATTTAGTTTGTTCTTTAAACCTTTGGTTTAAATCCCTTTGTGAAGAAAGCCTCTGTCACAGTGTTCTGTCAGGCAGTAAGGTAAAACAACAAGAGGCTTAAAGAATCCTGCTCATAGAGAGGGCAACAGAAACACATAGCGCTAGAGCAAAATTCTTATTTTTAATAAATAGATTTGCCTGACTAGTTTCGCTATTTTTACAAGGCGTGCAAAAGCAATATCTGGTGTTTCACGGATCGCAATCTCTCAAACCAGCTGAATGTCAGGCTTGTCACTGAGAAAGAGGCAGTCAGTTTGCATAGAGGGTAAGTGGTAGCCTGAATAGCTAATTTCCTCCTCTAATGGCATTAAAGTGGCTTTTGCTTCCCCACTGCAAAGGAACAGGATTCTCCAGTGACCTTGTTTGATGGAGACACAGGGCCTTTTGGGTAATTATGCACTAGAAAAGAATGAGGATAGATATGAATGTATAGCAGGACATTTACTGTGCATCAAAAACAGAACCAATACTAAGAATTTCTTGTGAAAGGGATTTATGCTCGTGGCACTTTTGGTGTCACGTAACTTTATTATATTTACAATTTTGGTATGCACAGCTTTAATCCATTCCTTCAGTACCTATTTGCAAGACTTATTTGAAATTCTGATGAACTGCAGTCTGACAAACTAAGCAGTGCTGTTTTCTTTTAGTTTCTTCTTCCCGCTATTTTTGCTTTATACCATTATTTTGATCGATGCGGTAAGGTGAAAAGATTTTTTTTTAAATTACAGACGGAATATTGGTGCATTTTCAGGATTCCTTTGAATTTTTAGCTCTTAAAACTTCTTCCTTGTTTATAAATTCACAGTTTACCAGACATAGAGACAATTTAAAGACATTGGATATGTGGTAAGGCCTTTGGTTAAAATCCTCCATAGGTCTGTCTGACAAACAGGACTTGCTGAACCACTAATGTAGATCTCAAACCCACTACTTCCTTCAGGATAGGAATTTGGACTCAGTATTTAAATTTGGCTAGTTTTAAGAAAGACATTGTCTGTTTCTCAGGTATCTTTATGGAGGTGGGGTCCAAACAAGAAGGAAAACCATCTTTGCCCCACCTAGTGCTTAGAACTGGTTTGCCTCAAAAACTAGCATCTCTCTCTTTGAGTGAAGAGTCCTTATTCTTGTTTAAGATCAGTGGGTATAAGAAGAGTATCCTCTCCCTGGAGAGTGGCAAAACAACACTATAGCATTTTGAAACTAATTTGACATATGTACCATTGGTTATTCAGTCAGATACCTCTACTGTTGGATGGCTAGATTATAAAAATCTTCTCTTTTTCTAGTGAAGAAAATCCCATTTCCTGCTTTCAAACGGTATTTTAGGCATTCTCAATAAAGACTATCCATGTGACTTCAGAAGGTCCAGATAAATCAAATGAGAACAGAGTGCCCATTTCCATAGGTTGCGATTTTGCTGCAGTAAAAGGATGACTATCAAACTGAATTAGTGTGAGAAGTGTCAGCTCTACAGCCTGACACTGGAGTCCTATGGTTCTTCACACAACAAAGACAGCTCAAGTCACCGCAGGGGCAAACTTCCCAACTAACGTGCCTCATCCCTGAGCTGGAAGGGCAAGTGGATAGTTGACTCTCCATGTCCATTCAAGACTTCGGGTGATTAGTTGAGCTAGCAACAAGCATCTCAGTTATAATAGTGGTCTCTACGATAGTGACGTCTGTACATTAATAACTAAACTGAGACCACCAACTCAGTTCATGTGAGCCACTGAGCAGCCATCTCATGGAAATGATGGACTTGACCTCGATTCAAACCCGTGCAATAAAGAAGAAAGGCAAAGTCAATGACAGTATTCTTAATCAGATGGTCCCCCAAACTTCTATCTCTCTTGGTTCACAGAATCTCGGAGTTCTTCACATGAAGGTCGTGAGAGCTGTATAAATTTGTATTAGCCTCTCTTCAGAGAAGCCTCCTGCGGTGAGAAGAAGGTGGTGACAAACTTCAATATTATGATTATTGTCCTGATTCAACAGGAATAAGGAGTTGCCTTTATAAACCCAGAAGCTATGTGTATTAATGATTGAAAATCTTGTTGAGAGCTGCCTTAGCAATAGCGTAGTTTCTTAAACTGGAAGTAAGAGAGCTCGGCAGTCTGAGACAATGGATTTGACATTGCAAACAGACATCATGCTCTCCACACCAGCATTTTACGGGTGGAGATGGTTTCTTGGCTGTCTGTACTTGCAGCCTTGTGCTAGAATGCTGTGGTGACTAGTCTTAAGTAGGACAGACACTGGCCCTGCAGAGGCTTAGGAACTGAGAAGCAGCAGGCTAAGATGGGTAGCTTGCATAAGCCTGCAAGCACCATCTCTTTTGCAAGGAAGTCTCCCTCTCACAGTCTGAGCACTGAAGGCCTGAGATGACATATGTCCTCACACATGATTTCACCTGTTCATATTTATGTGCCAAAAGTGCATATGTGATTCATGAAGGGAGTTCATGGTTTCTTCTGGCTGCTAAGAGAATTTGTACTGACCGACTGAGCAGCTAAAGTGGCAGGTAACATAAGTAAGCTTTTGGCAAGTACTATATATCTTCCTGTGTTGGATAAACCTGAATCAAAACAGAGTGAATCCTGATGAGCACACAATATTGCACTTGCCCTGAAATGTATTCAAATATCATAGGAGCATAGTTTACATTCAGCTGGGTCAGTTTTGTCACCCATTATAGTCCCTTTCCCTGTTTGAACATGTGGGGAATGTGATTCTAAAAGGCCTGCTCCTGTTTCCAATGAAATCCATGGTAAAATTCCTGTTGCTTTCAGTGGGGGCGAGATAGGCCCAGAATCAGGAGTAGTGGGGTAATACTAAGTGGCATTTGGATCCTCAGTCACGATAAGCCTCCAGAAGATGAGCTGTGAAGTGCCAAAGAAGTTTTGTCCTAGTCAAAATGGTGAAAATTAAAATTTGGATATCAATACAGCTTTTAGTAGAAATCTGTGCTCTAACCTGTTGTTTCTTATGTGTTAATTCAAATGTCCCTTATTCCATATTAATGACCTTTAAAATCAGAAATCAGCATTAAACAAAAATGCAGAATTTCAGTTAGGACTATAGTATTTGTGCCTACCATACAAACTGCACCTTTGTTCTCTGATATCTAGTTATGTTTTTCATAGCATTTACCACTTGAATGGTATGAAATTTGCAACATGTTTTAATCATGCTCAAGACAGCATGATGCATATAAAAGGATGGTTATCATCAATATTTCACTAAGATTGCCAAAGAGGGAGTGTATATTTACAAGTTTATTGTAGCAATGAGTTCATTTTAGAAAATAATCTATTCAGTGACTACATTTTAATCAAAACAGAGTCTCTTTTAATGGCAGATGCATTTAACTTCCAGGATACCAGTTGAAATGTGAAGCTGTTTCTCAGTCTGATAAGCAGTAGCTTTTTAATATGATTTCGTACTCAGACTATCTTCCATTGTGTAATAAGCATGGTGACTCTTTAAGGGTTACAAAAGCAGAACCTAAATTCTATCTCTGTTGATCAAAATTGGTATTCCATTCTAGAGATATGAAACAGGAATCTCACCCTCCAAAAGCAACAGCATGTAAATTAGAATGAAAGAAGGAAAAATATGTATGTATGCCTAATATCCTTTGTGAATGTCTTTCCTTTAGTTAAAAGTTCTATTAGAAACCAGATTGATAATAAAAAATAGAAATTTTAAATAGTTTTAATTATCCTAACAGCTGCTTCCTTGTGCTTTGTATGTTCTGATCATTGTCTATACTTTTTCTTCCTCCTATAACAGGAAGTCAATTTGGAAAGGACAGAAGTCTCTGCCTCGTGAAAAAAGACTCAAAATATGAACAAGAAGGGACTCATATCCTCTCCAAAAGGACTTGTTCCTCCTTGCAACAAAGAATGCAGTCATATACAAAAAGTGTGATTGCTAAAAAACCAAGAAACTTGCTAACTGTGTTTAATTTTCACTTCAACCGGCCCTGATTACACACTGAAGGCCAGATCCTTGGCTAGCATTAAGTCGGTATAGCTCCACTGACGTTATGAGAGCTATAACAATTTAGAGCAGCTAAGGCTCTCTCCTCAAAATTTGATCTGGTACAAAATGACTGTTCTTGCTGTGATTATCCTCATTCAGGCTCCTTTACAGACAGTGTTAAGGAAGTTGTGCTGTTGCTATTATTCATTGTGCATCTTATCTTCTACACTGTAGTATTAATTACTATAAAAGTTCCATCCCTTAAAATAACATAGTATACAGATCATTTGTGTTCCTACAGCACCATAATTCTGTCTTTGAATATGGATGTGAGCCTACTGTTGATTGCAGTGAATTGTGTATGCATATCCAAGGCCAGAATTGGGCCCTATGTCTCTTAATAGGTTAAATTATCAGGTTCTAGAAAGGTTTTATATTAAATCCCTTCATAAAAGTATATCAATTGTACTTGAATAAAAGTATATACGACCAAGCAGAGAAACATGAGTGCTACAAATACCTGTGAGACGGGGACATAATTATATCATGATTGTTCCCAACCTGTTGTGCTGTCTAATACAAATTCCCTTGATTAGATGATATAACCAACTACAACCCCTGGTCCTGTCTAGGACTTTAGCTCAGTTTCTAGAATATGATTACATATATATGACAAATTGTGACCATGTTATAACCTGGTGCTTCTGACTATGCTATATTTATACTGTGGGAGCCTCAGGAGAGGGAAAATAATTGTATGTTCAAGTGGACAGTGTTTATCTTGGTGGGAGTACTGTCATGTGGCTAGAGCAAAAAACTGGGATTGAAGACCCTTCCATTTTATTATCATCTCTGCTACTGACACCCTGTGCCAAGTTTTAACCTCAGTCTGCTTCAGTTTATCCAGCGTGTGTTTCACTGAGATCAGATTGTGTGTGCCTGTGTGTGTGTAATATAAGATTATTTTGGGTATGACATAAATAGTTATTGAATAATCATTCACAATTGCACTTCATTCTGAAGAATTTAAAGTGTGTGAGTGTGGTAAGGTGAAAATGAGGATTATATCAGAACCATTGCAGGTTGAAGAGTATCAGGTGATAGAGGTAAATGTCTATCTTTACATTTCAGCAGGATGGTGAAGAAAAATGCACTCAATTTTGCCCCCTCTACAGTTTTGCTGTTGACTTGAATGGGAACAGGACTTGACACAATACCGTAAACTGCATTTCTCTGGTCATCCAAAATACAGTTAAAGGCCTGATCTATTCTAAAAATTTAGATTGCTCGGGGTATGAAAAATTCACAGCTGTGCCAACCTAATCCCTGGTGTAGATACACCTCAGTTGATGGAAGAATGGTTCCATTGACTTAGCTACCACCATTCCAGAAGGTAGATTACCTACAACAATGGAAAAAACCACTTCCCTCGCTGTAGGATGCATCTACACTAGAGTTTCAGCAGCAAAGCTGCAATGCCACAATTCTACCTCTACTGTAACATATGACTCCGCTTTTCATGTACAAACAATTCTCCTGCCAAAAAGCATTAAAACTAAACTTTCAAGGACTTTAGTGAGTCAGAGTGAGAAGGAAAATTGTCGATGCAACAAAAGCAAAATCAGGTCAGGCACTGTAATAAGAGAGCAAGGCGCAAAGAGGTTTCAGCACAGAAAACATTTCTTTTGATTGTAATGAGGTTTTCTGTTTCCAAAACAAATGAGAAAATGAGGCACTGAAGCTTTGAAATAAAGAAAGAAAAAACCTGAAGCTGTGCGTAGAATCAGGTGTCCAATTTGCTTCATCCTGTTTCTGTCTGAAACATGCCAGGCTGTGATATTGACTACTTAGGCCCCTGTTGGGTATCTAAATTAAACAACCAGGACTTGAGAAAAGTGTATCTCTTGCTTTATCAACAAATTTACAGTTGCTGTAAATTACATGTTCAAGAATTAATTCTGCCCTTTGCTCAAGCTAGAGCGGTGATATCACCATTTAACTCACAAGACACATAGCAGAGATAGTGATTAGTGATAATGTTAAGCAGCCCCCACCACTCCGAATTCTAGTAAATGACTGTTGTAATGAGCACTGATATTCAATGACATTGCTGTCAGGCCCATTAAGGCAGATGGCTGAGATTTCTAGGAAACAAGAAATAGGAATCAGCTGATCTGAATGATACTCAGAAACAAAACTTGATTTTTGTGGGATTGTTTAGAAAGCTAACGGATGAGCTATCCAATTACAGAGTCTTAGTCAGCATTCTCCTCTGCAGTATATAGTGTGAAGTGTTATCCTCAGAGTATGTGTGTATTGCATAGTCTGCCGCCATAATGAGTACAGAATATGCAACAGTGCTCTGCATGATGGTTCCCTTATATGCAGGTCAGGTTAAAAACAGAGAAGAAGCACAGTCATGAGGGCTGGCACGCTGCGTTCAAATGCTGGTTCTTTCCCAACCTTTATGCATGGTCTTGAGTAAATCACTTCATCTCTCTGTGCCTCAGTTCCTCAGCTGGAAATTGGGATCATATCTTTCTACCCCACACTGATGATGTGAAGAGAAGTTCACCACTGTTTCTGAAGTATTCAAATCCCATGTTGACAGGACCATATAAGTACCTAGGTAGAAGGACTTTTGTTGTTTGACAAATTGAGCTTTAAAAAAGAATCAATCCATCCTTTCACTTCAAACTAGATAGATCTAGCTAATTTATACAGTCCCCATTACCAGAGTATCTGAGCACCTGACAAGCTTTAATACATTTATTCTTATAACCATGCTGTATGGTATTATCCCATCTGGAGAGCTGACACTGGCTCAAGATCACACAGGCAGTTGGGGGCGGGAAGGGGAGCAGGGAATCCTAAATTGCAGACTAATGGCCTAACCACTAGCCAACCCTTCTCTGCCTTCAGGCGGTTCTCAGAAGTGTTGATGTCCTTCCCAATGTTCCCTTCTATCTCCATGGTGTTAACACTGCTCTTTTGTCAAAGGCTAGCTGGTGGCAGCTCTTTCTGGTGCTCATCAATACTGCTCTTGAACCAGCCAGCCGGTGATCACCACAGTGACGAGGAACTCCCTTCCCTCAGAGGCTGAGCATGCTTCTTCTGCAGCATGCCACACAGGCGTGTCTTTGCCTATCCAAGTGCACCCATGCAAAAGTGACTATTTTTTAAAAGGATGAAATTCTCTGTGTGTGTGTGTGCTTAACTAAATAATAAATCTGTGGCATTGTTTATTCAAAACATATCATGATTCTTTGACCATTGCTCTGAAAACCCTGACTGACTTCATGAGTGGAACTCAACTACCGTTCGTAAGCTCTTTGAACTGCCCAGACATCAAACATCAGGATGTCCTCCAGTGAACTAATCAGAAGCCATATCCTCTCCTGTAATATCTGCCCCCTCCAAAGTCACACTTATTATTTGCATGTCACTGAAGCAGTATGTTCCTTCGGGCGCAGCCCAAAGATTGTGTCAGTGCGCAAGCTGGGCCCAACCATTCAACAGTACTAGGGCTTAATATATTTTTATTAGATGAATATTTAAAAATAGGTATACTGTATGTCATCATAAACGTGTTAAAATGAATGGATTATGCCAAGTGGCTAACGAGCTCTGTTATAAAAGGAAATGTTCCAAGGCTTGTTTCAAACCAGCTAGTGCACAGAAGCACAAAGGTTTATTTGCAGCACAATCGATTGCAACAGGATAGTAGCAGCACTGAAAAATTCCCAGTAAATTGTTTCCCTGAATCCTAATTTTGAGTCCTTTTCCTTTTAAAGTTATTGCTATAGGAGCTAAAGTCTGCACAGATTGACAAGCCCACTGCTTTTAGAGGGGTTGTACAGGAAATAAATCAGCAAAGAATGCGCTCTATTATCCCCAGTTCTGACTCTAATCATTAGTCCCTTCCTTTCCTATAGATAAATCCAGTCAATATTGTCCTGACATGCTCACTGCTCTACCATTGTCAACAGTGCTGGTAAGTTCTGGGCTAATGGACTCTGTCCTGTGTGAATGACCCAGTGAAAAAGTTGTCACATCCTAAAAGCATTGCTTGGTTGAGAGTTTTTTCTACATTTATAGCAGTTGGTTGCCTGGAAGTAAGTCACCAAGTTACATAAAGCAGCTCTACCATAACGTGTTCGTTTCAAACCTACATCTCTGTGTCAAAGAGAGAGAGCCTATGATATAACCATTCTTTGTAAGACTAACTGGATCTTAGCTCAGTTTTCATTTTTCTCCAGTGCTATTACTTTTAAAAGCAATGCCTGAAGAAATAGCCTTTTTATGTCCCTTAAATGGCAAGTTGTCACAGTATCCCCCAAAAAAGGACAGGATTATTTCTCAGCTGCACCTCCCTGTGTGATCCTCTCCCCAGTCTTTCTCCTCCCTCCAGCAGCAAAAAAAGGATGGTTATTTTTTTCCCCAAGTGCATATAGTAAAGTCATAAGAGCTGTGCCTACCTCATCCCAAATGGTTTTAGTTAGTTGGATACATTGGAGAGGACCATTGCACCAGGGACTATTCCCAACTGCTTTTAAGAAGTTATTGGTAGGTCCAAGAAAATAGAACGGGTGTTTGACTTTCTTTTCTGTGGGCCAGATTCTTCTCACAGTTGTGCAGGTGAGAGCAAAATCTGGTTCTGTATTAGGCATTTAAGAGTTTCTCTGTGCCAACCAGCCTGCTCACATTGTGTCTGAGCCATTCAGACCCAGCACTACATGTAAGCCCCCCCCCAGTTACTTCACATACAGAGCAAAATGCATTCCTGTGCAGACAGACTGAGCAATGCTGACACATCACCTGAGTCCCATTTAAGCCTTATTTTGAAGACTGAAATGATGCATTGGCCCTGTACAGGCAACCTGCACAGGAGTGAATTTCACTCCATATGAGATTTAGCAAGGGCTTATATTCTAAACTGGTGATCACTGGCTTAGACACCTGGATAAATATGGGTAGTTGTGACATAAAATATTTTCACTCTGGGAGACCCACTTATTGTACGGAAGGAGTCCAGAGAGGTTGTTGCATGAGTGCAAGGGCAGAATTTGGCCAACTGCATTGTATGGGGATTCCGTTCATTAAAAACTCTGTCGCGCCCAACCTGCCCCATTTGACTGTTGCGAGTTAGGAGCTGCTAAACCTCCTGGAAATGATCTGTATACATTTAATCCCAAATGTAAATGTTAAACCAAATTAATCCTGCTTCATTTCATTGGGGATTAAATAGATTGCCCGAGTGCTTTTGCAGCAAAACACTTGGGCTGTGCTCAGTTTGAATCTACTTACTGACTTCACGTTTAATGCCAGATATTTTTCTGGAGATGTTTTATAAGTGGCCTTTACTTTGTCTTGTCTTAGCTTTTCATTGTGTATGATAACTATTGCCAGACTGATGTTATTTAGAAGCAGCAGAATGGCTGCGGCTCTAGGCTGCAACCTTTAGAAAACTGCATCTTATCATTGTTGCTCTTTGGGTTTGGGAAGAGGCAGTTTCTGCTTGTATTTTCTTTGATTTGTTTCAGATCTCATTTGCATGGTTTGGATTTGCTTTTCTTTCTCTGTGTCTTTTTCCAAGTATTGCTACTCTGGCAGGAATAAATTGGGCTAGAGCAAGAACCTGTTTCTCACTCGCCAAGAGATGGAGTGCAGCCTTTTGTAGTGTGTATTCCTATTGCAGCAGATGCCTTGCACACTTGGTGCTTTCCACTGGTATGAGGCACCCTGTAAATCAGTCTCTATCAGATGAGCTGGGACCTCAGAACTCTTCTGTTCATAGGGTGACACATTCACGTGTCTCCATTCTTGCCCAGCAAAATGGTGACACATGGATTTTGTTTGCACAGGTCTGGAGTGGGAGAGAAAAGGGTTTGGCAAAGGTTAGGTTTGAATGAGGATTCAACTTCAGCTGGCTGCATAGACACAACAGATCTTGCAGTTGTAGGAAACTGTCAAATCTTTACTGACACAGAATATGTCACTTCCTGTTTTCTGTTTTGAACTCTGTTTGGTTCTATGCCATGTGTGAAGCATTCTACACCCACTGGCAGGCCAAAGCTCAACTAACTCAGTTTCTTCTTGTTCAGACAGAGAACTGTACCTCACATTTACTAATCTCACACCTGTCATGATGTAATTGACTAATAGTGTGTACCTAGAAGAGGAACTGGGCCATCAGCTAGCAGGGAAACTGAACCAATCTCTCAACCCCCTTCCCTCAGTATCAAGGAGAAAAATCATGCCAAAGGTGATATGCCTGCAGCTAAGCTGACCTAACAGCTGACATGCACAGCACCTGATTGGTGAAACACAATGGCATTGATTTCCAATCATTCTAACCTGCTGGCCTTTTCAATGAGTACAATTTCCCGAAAGTGTAATCAGGACGTTATGGTTGTCACCTTTAAATGAATAAACCCTCATCCAAGAATATAATGTAGCTGAGATTCCTCCATTACAGTCATTTAGTCTACAGATTTATAGCTATGTTTGCTATGTTATGCTTGAATAAACATATAATTCACTGAAATACACAAGACTGATAAAAGAATACTGTCTCTTTAAGGAGAAGAAACTGTTTGTAAATTTATAAAGAGCATAATCTGTTAGGCCTTATTTGAAGTATGTACTGTGGTTTGGTAAAAGTACAACATTAAAAGAGCCTTGCCAGATCCGGGGTGTTTTGTGTGCATGTGTTTTTGTTTCTTTTATTGTTCTTGGTTTAACAAAAACCAAAAGCAGAGGTGAATAATAATGTTAAAGCTGAGATTAAGTGGGCAGAGCAGTGAGCTACTTCTCAGAGCAGAAGGTAGCACTTTCCAAAGCCATTGACTGCAGCAGTAAAATGTGAGCCCATTACTCAGGCCAAAAGCCTCATTCAGTGTATGTTGACACTGTGTTATGGAGTGAAGACATGGAGGGCTAGATTTTTAAAGGTTTTAAGTGCCTAAAGCTGTGGATAGGCACCTAGTGCAATTTTCAAAAGCACCTAAAAGTCATTGAAATCAATGGGAGGGAGGGAGGCATGTAAGTACTTATGAAAGGATTTTATCTGCACCTTTCGACACCTATAAACCTTTGAAAATGTGGGGCTGAGTCACTATGGGTCTAGTCTTGAAAACACTCTTTTGTGCTGTGAAGTCCCATTCATTTCAATGGACCTACTTTCCTAAATTAATTTACCCTGTACACAAGTGTCTACAGGATTGGTTGTATGCCATGTTGCTGTAGGAATCAACCCATCTGGAGAGCAAATCAGCAGTGTCTCTGACCCTTGTCTCAATCAATGATTAGGCAGCCAGTAAGTGTTTGTCCCAAATTGCTTAAGCTTTGCCCTTAAGACTACCAGGATGTTATCAAAACCCTTATTAATTTACTCAGTGTGAACTTGTTTTATGTGAGGATCCCTAGGGATCAACAAGAATGATCATTAATCTTCATTAAAGCACTTAATAGCCAAAGGCAATCTGGACACCTAACTCAGCTACCATCATGATAGAGACTATATAAATACCTCAATGGAAGGATAGGATATTATATGTGAGCATAAACTAATAAAACAACTAAAAAGGCAATATGACCCAAAGACAAGCAGAGGGAGGGTACAGGGAAAAATGAAGGAATAAAACTCAGTAATATACCAACAGACAAACATTCATTTAGCAGAGGTGGTCAAATAGAGGGCTAACAAACTTGTGCTAGGAACTACATAGGATTATTCTAAGGATACAGCCAACGTAGTGAGGAAGCCTTTAGTTTTAAAAGCCCACAGGTATTTAAAAAAAAAAAAAAAAAAAGATAACCTTAACAGAGGGTTAGAAGTTGGGGAGTTACAGTGGGGCTGGAACATTACAATAGCGTCATAAAAGGGGAAATGGTGGGGGAATTTGCTCAGCATCTTAGCTGGCTATACACAAATGCAAGGAAATGAACTTGAAATATTAGTAAATATGTTAAATTATGACTTAATTGACAAAACCAGGACAGGGCTAAAGTTCATGACTGGTAAACAAAAGGGCTGGCAATCACAGTTAACTCAAGTGATTAATGCAAAACAAATTAACTAGATTTTTTTTTTTAAACGTTACCATTAAGCGCAGTTTTACTCTCACTGTTAAACAACAATAGAAACCCAACAATATTTATAATAAATTGGTAGTTTTCCTGCAGTTTCAAATATATTTATTTCAATTACAACACAATACAAAAGTGTACAGTCCTTACTTAATATTATTATTTTTATTACAAATATTTGCATGAACTGCATGAACTTGTAAAAGTTTTACATTGTTTTGTTTTATGGTTAAAAAAAAAAAATGCCTTTGTAAGGTGCACTTTCATAATAAAGCGATTGCACTACAGTAATTGTGTGAGGTGACTTGAAAAATGCTATTTCTTTTGTTTATCTCTTTTACCGCACAAATATTTGTAATTAAAAAAAAAAATAAAGTGAGCACTGTATTCTGTGTTGTAATTTAAATCAATATATTTGAGAAAGCAGCAAAACATCAAAAAATATTTATAATACATTTAAATTGGTATTCTATTATTGTTTAACAGTGTGATTAAAACTGCGATTAATTGGGACTATTTTTTTTTCAATTTGTGATTTTTTTTTTTTTTTAAATCATTTGACAGCCCCCAGTAAAGAGCAGTATAGCTTGTTCAGGAAGGACAAGCAGTGAAAAATGGAAGGACATACTGCATTGTACATCAAGAATGCAAACACTTGTTCTGTCCTCGAGAAGGAGGTCAGAGGCAGGTCAGTTGAAAGGCTCTGGGTGAAGATAAAAGGGAGCGGGAGGGAGCAGAAGCAATAGCATGATAAGTGTCTACTACAGACCACGAAATCAAGACGAGGAGGTAGATAAGGCATTAATGGAACAAACAACAGAAATATCCAAAGCACAAGACCTGGCATCAATGGCAAGGGGTGTCTTTAATACCCAGCTATCTGTTGGAAAAATAATACAGCAAAACACAAACTATCCAGTAAGTTCTTACAATGTACTGGGGACAACTTCTTGATTCAGACGGTGGAGGACGTAACCATGGGTAAAGCCATATTAGACTTGATTCTGACTGACAGCCAGGAATAAGATGGTTGAAGGCAATTTGGGTGTAAGTGAGCATGCAATGACAAATTTTATCATTCTAAGGAAAGAAAGGAATGAGAGCAGCAGAATAAGGACAATGGACTTCAAACTTTAACAAACTCAGAAGACTGATAGATTTTTCTTCTTGTGGGACATTACCTAAGGGAAATGGAGGTCAAGAGAGCTAGCAGTTTCTCAGAGACAATACAAAGGCACAATAGTAAACGATCCTGATATTAAGGAAAAAATAGGAAGAATAGTAAGAGGCCAATATGGCACAATCAGGCACTGTTTAATGGCCTGAAAGTCAAAAAGGAATCCTACAAATATATATAAATTGCAAAGGAGGAGTACAAAAGAATAGCACAAGCACGTAGGGACAAAATGAGTAACTCCTAGCAAGGGCCATAAAAGGCTAGATGAAGCGGTTTTATAAATACACAGAAGGCAAGGAGAGCTAATAACGGGAATATCAAGCTGGCCAAGTTGTTCAGTTTGCTTCAGTCTTCACTAAAAAGGTTAATTGTGACCAGATAATTAACATAAGTGATATTAACAATAAGGGGGGGAGGGGGAAGAACACAACCCAGAACGGCGAAAGGACAGGTTATAGCCTATTCAAATGAGTTCAAGCCTAACTTCAATACCTGGAAAGCTATTGGAACAAATTATTAAACACTCAGTTTCTAAGCACCTGGGGGATAATAGAATTATAAGGCAAATTCTTATATGGATTTGTCAAGAACAAATTACACCAAATCAATCTAATTTTCTTCTTTGACAGCATTGCTGGCCTACAGGAGTGGCACAGTAAATGCAAAATAGCTTGATTTTAGAAAGACTTTTTGACACAGTTGCACGACAGTCTCATAAGGAAACTAGGGAAATCTGGTTTAGCTGAAATTGCTGTAAGGTGGGTGCACGAGTGGCTGAAAAATGGTGTGGAAAGAGTAATTATCTATGGTTCGCTGTCAAACTGGGAGGGCAAAGGAGTCAGTCCTGGAACTATTCAATATTTTCATTAATGACTTGTATATTGGAATGGAGCGTAAGATTATAACATTTGTGGAGGACCCCCTCAAATTGCAAGGGGTTGCAAGCACTTTGGTGGACCAAATTAGAAATCAAAATGACCTTGACAAATTGGGGAATTGGTCTGAAATCGCAAAGTACTTAGAAAGGAAAAATAAAAGGCACAGATATAAAATGGGGAATAACTGGCTAAACAATAGTACTGTTGAAAAGGCTCTGGGGATTATAGTGGAGCAAAAATATGAGTCAATACTGTGACACTTTGAAAAAGGCTAATATCTTTCTGGGGTGTAGTAACAGGAGTCTCGTATGTAAGGCCTTGTCTACACTAGTTGACCTAACATAGGTCGACCCAGGCTTCTCCCCTTCCCATTCCCCACTAGAAGCCAGGGAAAGCCGCCTGGGGCTTACCTTGGGGTTTCCTGCCCCTGGGAAGTGGGGTCCAGCTGCCGCAGCTTCTCACCGCTTCACCCCCCACTCGCTGCCCTGGTGGAGCAGGGCTTCTTCCCTCCCTGCTCCCCGCCAGGAGCCGTTGCCCAGGTTTTCTCCCCTTCTGCCAGAAGCTTGGGAAAACTGCCCAGGGCTTTTTCTTTCCCTGTGGGAATGGGGCAGCCATATCAATTTCACCACGCAACTATGAAATTGACAAGGTTTCCCCAGCGCCTGCCTGATAGTGGGGTCCAGGCACCTGGGCGTCTCACCCAATATGTATACCTATCCCACAAAAAACACCTCTGTTGCTTAACAGTTAAGGGAGCCACATAGATAACACACCTGATGCAACATCAAGTAGATGAATAGTTATACCACCTAGCCACAACTTACCACCAAAACTATTATACACCACCCAAGTCTTAACTCTTTCCCCATAAGGATGACAGCTTTCCAGCACCAGTTTTCCCCAAAGCAGCAGTGTATCTGAGAGCAGAATCAGGCTCTCGGTTGTTAGATTTTCAGTATCTGATCCTGTTCAAGTCAGAGCCATTTTCCACAAAAGAAATAAAAGTTCTGGGCTCTCAACATGTGCAATGGATAGCGTCAGCTGCAGACCAGTTAATGATAATGTCTTCTCCAGTTTGGTTAGAAACCCCACCAGTAAGAAATGGTTACTCATCTTTCGTATCTGTTGTTCTTCGAGATGTGTTGCTCATTTCCATTCCAAGCAGGTGTGTGCACGCCGCATGCACGCTCATCGGAAGATTTTTTCCCCCCTGTGTTATTTGTCAGGTCAATGCAGGAGTCCGATGGAGTGGTTCCCTTCTGGCGCCATATATAGGGCCCTGCCACCCCACTGCCCTTCAGCTCTGACAAGAGGGGTAGGCAGGTGGTTTTTGCAATAGACATAAGCAACACATCTGGAAGAACAACAGTTACGAAAGGTGAGTAACCGTTTCCTCTTCTTTGAGTGCTTGCTCATGTCGAGTCCAAGAAGGTGACTCCCAAGCTGACCCAAGGAGATGGGGTTGGAGCTCACGAGATGGCTGACTGCAGCACAGCCCTGCCGAATCCTGCGTCGTCCCATGCCTGCTGGGTAAGGGCATAATGTGAAGGTAACGTATGGATGGAGGACCATGTTGCAGCCCTACAAATCTCCTGGGTGGGGATTTGTGCCAGGAACGCTGCTGAAGTTGCCTGTGCCCTGGTTGAATGTGCTGTCAAGGGCGGGGCTGGAACCCAAGTCATAGCAGGTCCTAACACAAGAAGTAATCCATGACAAAATTCGTTGGGATGACACTAGAGTGCCCTCCACCCTGCCTGGCACTGCTATAAAAAGGTGGTTCGACTACCGAAATGGCTTGATACGCTCCAAGTAGAATACTAACACCCGCCTAACATCAAGTGAATGGAGGGCACACTCCCTGCTGCTAGCATGTGGCTTAAGGCAGAAGACTGGCAAAAAAGATTTCCTGCCTTGTAAGGAAGTGGGAAACCACCGTGGGAAGGAAAGGGGGTGAGGGTGTAGTTGCACCTTGTCCTTGTGGAATACTGTGTATGGTGGGTCCGAGGTCAATGCCTTAAGGTCTGAAACCCTCCTTGCTGAGGTGATCGCTACCAGGAAGGCTACCTTCCAGGACAAGTGCAGAAGGGAGCAAGTAGTCAAAGGCTCAAATGGGGGGTCCCATTAGCTTATTAAGCACCAAATTCAGATCCCAAGCTGGGATGGAGCGACGGACCATAGGGTAAAGCCTTTCTGTACCTTAAGAAAACGTGACACCATAGGGTTGACAAAGATCGATCTGCCTCCTTTCCCCAGGTGGAACGCAGAGATTGCTGCTAAGTGCACCTTAACTGATGAAGTAGCAAGCCCCAGCTGTCCAGGTGCAGCAAATAGTCCAGGATAAGGGGCTGCGGAGGACGGGCAGGGGGAGCACCTTTTTGAGATGACCAGATGGAGAATCTTTTCTATTTAGCCAAGCATGCCGCCCTGGTGGATGACTTCCAACTACGAAGGAGGACCTCCTGCACCTGCTGTGAGAACATGGCCTCTCTAGAGCTCAACCATGCAGCCTCCATGCTGTGAGGTGGAATGAGCCCAGGTTGGGGTGGTGGAGCAGTCCGTGGCTCTGAGTGATGAGGTCTGGGACCAGCAGCAGAGTGATCGGGGTGTCTGTGGACAGCTGCAGCAACGTTGTGAACCAGTTCTGCCTTGGCCAAGCTGGGGCTATGAGGATGACTGAGGCCCTGTCTCTCCTGACTTTCAGCAGGACCTTGTGAATGAGAGGGAACGGTGGGCAGGCGTATGACAGGAACTGGCCCCACGGGAGAAGGAATGCATCTGCTGAAGAACCTAGGCTGTGGTTCAGGTAAGAGCAAAATCGATGACACTTCCTGTTGGACTGCATCGCAAAGGGGTCCACTTGGCGAGACCGCCACTTTTGGAAAATGTCTCTTGCTATATACGGGTGGAGAGACCACTCATGAGTGGTGAAGGAGCGGCTGAGGTGATCCACTAGTTCATTCTGAACTCCAGGCAGGTACAACGCCTCTAGGTGGATAGAGTGGGCTATGCAAAAATCCCAAAGGCCGATGACTTCTCAGCACAGGAGAGAGGAGTGCGCTCCTCCCTGCCTGTTTATATAGAACATTGCTGTGGTGGTGTCTGTCATCACTGACACGACTGTCCCCTGAAGTTGAGGCAGAAAAGCCTGGCATGCCAGCAGGACCACCCGAAGTTCCCAGACATTTATATGGAGCGACAATCATCTGTGGACCACAGACCTTGGGTTGTGTACCCGAACCCAGAATCGAGATATTCGTGGCCAGCACCACTGAAGGTGGCGGAGCGGCAAATGGGACTCCCCCGCAAACCTGCTGCAGGTCTAGCCACCACCACAAGGATTCAAGCACCTGACATGGAATGGAGACCAGTTTGTCCCCGTGAGGGGGATACACTGGCGCGAGCCACAACTGGAAAGGTCTGAGTCTGAGCCTTGCGTATCTGACCACAAAGGTGCATGAAGCCATGTGGCCTATAAGGGTGAGACAACTCTGAGCTGTGGAGGTGGGAAACCTTCTGAAGCCCCTTATCAACGTGCCATGGTCTGGAAACGAGCCTCTGGGAGCAGCGCCCTGGCCTGGACTGCTCCAATGAACTCTATTCTCTGTACTGGCTCCAATGTGGACTTGCTCGTGTTCAGCTGGAGTCCTAAACTGACAAAGGTCGATCTCACAGTGCAACATGGGCCCGCACTAGCTCCCTGGAATGCCCCGACTAACCAATCATTCAGTTAGGGGTACACTTGAACGTGGTTCCGTCTCACGAAAAGTGCAATGACAGCCATGCATTTGGTGAAAACCCTCGGAGCCGACAAGAGGCCGAATGGGAGGGCTGTGAACTGGTAATGTGCATGCCCCACTACAAATATGAGGAATCTCCGCTGAGGGGGGAATATTGAAATATGGAAGTAGGAGTCTTTTAGGCTGAGTGTGGCACACCAGTCCCCTGGATCCAGAGAGGGAATGATGGAGGCAAGGAAAACCATGTGGACTTTCAGCTTCTTTATGAACTTGTTGAGGTTCCACTGGTCCAGGAGAGGTCTGAGTCCCTCTTTGGCCTTGGGGATCAGAAAGTATCTGCAGTAAAACCTCTTTCCCCTCATGTCCAGAGGGACCTCCTCCACTGCCCCGGGATGCAGCAGTTGACACACTTTTTGCATGAGAAGTTGCTTGGGAGAGGGGTCCCTGAAGACGGATGGGGAAGGGGAGTGGGAGGATGGGGAAGAAGAAAACTGGAGGGAATACCCCAGCTCCACTGTGCGTAGGACCTATCTGTCCGATGGCCCAGGCCCAGTAGAAATGGAATACCTAGTCCAGGAAGGGAAGATGAGGATCCAGGTACTGAGCTAGAGTGTCGCCCTTGGGCGTAGCTTCAAAAGTTCTCTTTTGGCCCCAGGGGTTGTTTGCCTGTGCCTCTGCCATGGGTATGAGGCTGAGGGGTTTTGCGCCTGCTATTTCTACCCCTCCTCCTTGAGAAGTCCTGACTTGGTTGCAAGGGGTAGAATCTTTGGCTCAGTTGAGGCTTAAAATGCTTCCACTGGGTAGAAGGTGTGTGTGGAGCCCCAAGGATTTAAGAGTTGCCCTCGAGTCCTTGCGACTATGGAGCTTTGAGTCCATATACTCTGAAAACAGACCCCCTCCCTTGAACGGTAAGTCCTGAATTGTGGACTGAACTTCCGGTGGGATGCCCGACACCTGTAACCAGAAGCTACACCTCATTGCTAACCCTGATGCCATGGTGCATGTCGCCGAGTTCACTGCATCAAGCACAGCCTGAAGTGAAGTCTAGGCCACCGCTTTGCCTTCATCTACCATAGCTCCATATTTGGACTTGGAGTCAGGCAGGAGAAGGTCTTTAAACTTCAACATCACCTCCCATGAGTTGAAGTTACATCTGCAGAGGATTGCCTGCTGGTTGGCGATCCGCAGCTGGAGCCCCCTGTCGAGTAGACCTTTCTTCAAAACAGGTCCAGTCTTTTGGGCTCCTTGGAACCTGCTGCCCTTGCCTTTCTTTCTCATTTGCTGCTGAAACCACCAGCGAGCTTGGCTGAGGGTGCGTGAACAAGTATTCATATCCCTTGGAGGGCGCGAAGTACTTCCTCTCTATACCCCTAGCCATTGGGGAATCAAGGCGGGAGTCTGCTACAAGGTCTTTATTGTGGTCTGAACTGTCTTAATGAGTGGCAAGGCTACCCTTGAGGGCCCTTCTGGTGTCAGGATTTTCCACCATTGGATCCATTGACTCTATTACCTCCTCTGCCTGAAACCCCAAGTTCTGAGCCACCCGTCTCAGAAGCTCCTAATGAGGTCTGTTGTCCATTGGGACATGTGTGGTCAACGAGCCCGCCACTGTTGCGTCTAGGGAAGAGGAGGATGAGGCTCTCAGCCCAGTGCCAGCCTCCAGTATATCCTGATCCGGATCCTCACTGTCTGATTCCTCCACATCCCCTTCAGGGAGCTCGTTGGTGCCAGCGCCTTCCCTGGCACTGTGCCCCTCGTTGGCTGTCACCACAGGCTCCTTCTCCCTGAAACCATGGACCTCGGTACTGGAAGGGGCTCTGCATTCCAAGGCGTGGGACGTCTGGGTCTCCGACACAACCAAATAAGGGCCTCTTGACTGCGTCCCCTGGGCCTGATGGTATGCACATGAGGTCCAGAAGGGCCATTGTTGGGGCATTTGCCATTGAACAAGCCATGTCCCCATGGACGGGCCCTGCCCCATGTCCTCTGCAGAGCAGCACCTCCTTGACCTGCGCCTGTTGTGCTTGGGTGGAGACAACCCCACATCCGAGTCCGAGAACTGCAAATCCCCCCTTGGTGACCAACGCGGTGCCGTAGCACTGTGCCGGGGCACCGGAGAATGATGCATGGAGGAGTGGTGCCAGCACTCAGAAGATTGGTGCCAAGATAACAGCGATCAGTGCTGGTACTCGGGATTGGTGCCAGGACGGCAACACGTGGTGCTGATTTGCTGGTGAATGGTGCTGTGGCGAAACGGGCCGGTGCCGTGGTGAGACCGAGTAGCGCCTCGGCGAAGGCGATCGACACTGTGGTTCAGGCGACCGGTGCCGTTTGGGTGACCAGTGCCATTTGGGCAAAGGAGACTGCCCCTGATGTGTCAGGGACCGGTGCCATGGCAAAGGCAACTGGTGTTGCATCATTGCCGGCTTGCCTCTAGATGGCACCGCCATGTGTGATGCCGGAGGTCTTCTGTTGGCTATTGCTGAGGCTGGGGACTGATGGGCCGTCATGGCGGTCAAGTCCCTTGCTGCCTCAAAGGTGTCTGGCGTGGAGGGGAGATCCAGCTCCTCCAACTCACTATCTCTCGCCAGGAAGATCTTGCATGCCAGACTCGCGGGCTCCTGCAGGATCGGTGTAGACTGCCTGGGAGCTCCTTGGTCTGGTCCGACTAGGGGCGCAGTATCAAAGCATCCTTTCCCGCAGTGTGCACCGTAGGAGAGCAGCCTCGACCTGTCCTTTGCTTCTTGCGTGGCACTAGTGAATGAGATCAGTGCTGCGCTGCTTTGTGTGCTGGCGAGAGGTGCCGGGATTCCCTCAGGGTCAAGCTCTTCTTTGGTACTGAGTCTCAAGTCGACAGACACGCTGGGTTCAGGGCCTGTGGTCGGAGAGCTGCCTCCATCAAGCTTTGCTTAAGCCATGTACTCCTTTCTTTTCTGCTCTGGGGGCGAAACTCTTTACAGATCTTGCACTGGTCGATTTGGTGTGACTCCCCTAAGCACTTCAAACAAGAGTCGTGTGGGTTGTCCTTTGGCATAGGTTTATGGCAAGATCCGCAGGGCTTAAATCCTTGGGCCCCCGCCATGGCCCAGTGCCCTGGGAAGTGGAATACCAGAACTCCCCTAACTAATTCTGAACTGCAACTCTAACAACAATTAATTTTAACTTGTTTTAAACTAACAGGAACTGCTACTGGAAGAATGCTTGCGAATGCAAGGGGAGAAAGCTCCGACAACCGTCACTGGCGGTAAGAAGGAACTGAAGGGGCAGTGGGGCCCTATGTACGGCGCCATGAAGGTGCCACTCCAGGGGGCACCTGCACCAACCCGATGGGTACCTCTGGGGGAAAAGCCTTCTGATGATCGTGCATGCAGCGCGCACACACCTGCTTGGAATCAACATGAGCAAGCACTTGAAGAAGAAGTAAGTAGAGCATACAAATACCAACAACACAATGTACATTATACAGAAGACGAAAGTGTATCTTGAGTATCCTTTTTAAAAACGCAAATGTTTCAATGCTTCTGCTATTGTTGCCTTTAAGTACCAATAAAGAGCTGTTGCAAAGCAACAAAGAAACAAACTTCTGCAACTCTCTTCATATGCTTCTCAATTTTCTGCCATTTATAAACTCCACATGAATATCTGTTAGCTCAATACCAGAAAACAGAAGAATCAAGGAAATCCTTTCACACTGATGTATCATAACAAATTGCATTGTTTTTTGGTTTTTTTACATTTTGTTACAATTGATTTCAGCACCAAATACACACTAACAATTCCCAAGCTATCATAATGCCAAATTTAATTTTTGGGTGAGAGTAAAAATTATGAATGATTTGGTCTTGAACCAGCAACACTGGTTATTTTTCTGTCAAGATGTTATCAGGACTGCATGAGGAATAAATGAGAGTCTTGCCTGGTTCTATAAATTAGGCTGCACTGCAGTCATTGATGGGTTTTTTTCAAATTGCTGGCTTTTTTTTCTCCCTTTTCTCTTCCCTGTTATGACATTTATTACTAAACATTTACATTGGGGCATAACTTTGCACATTGCTTTGGAAGGATTAAAAATGAGGCAGTCCTACCTTTCAGAGTGGACAATCTAAGAGCCAGATTCTGCCTCCCCTTCTCCCTCCCAGTTACTCCTCAGTGTGAACTGAAATGAATAACAACTCAGTGCGAAGTTTGACCCCCAAATTAGACACAGATAGAAAGCTGAGATAGACAAAGGAAGTGGACAGGGTAAAAAGGAATGAAGATCTTGTGAGCCACAATAACAACTGTTATAAGTTCTGATGTTTTTTAAACCAAAGAAACAGGGCAAGAAGAGAGGCGCAGATAATACAGGTCTAGAAGGCAGCAGTGGAAAAAGCCAGGGGAAATCGTGGCAGGGTGAGGAGGGGCTTGATGCTGGATAACAAAACTGTTTAGAAGAGGGATTTTGTTTCAAATGTAGGAAGAAATAAGGTGGAGGGCAGCAAGGACAGAAGGAAATCCATGGGTGGATCCTTAGTGGGTGTAAACTGTCATAAATCCATTAAGCTTAGTGGAACTATGATGATTTACACCAGTTGAGGTTTCAGTCCATAACTGTAAGATCTGTATCTTAGGTTTTGGATGCATCACTGAGCTCTTAGCTAACAATACATTTCCTGTATAAAGAAATTGCTGCTGATGGAAAATTGTGGTATTAGACAATTTCTGCATCAAGTTCTTTACACAGGGAGTTGGTGGCAAAGCACGGTTGACTAGAAATGAACAATGAAAAGTCATGACAGAGAGGAACTGATGAATCCTAATCAGTTTTCTTCTGCTGTCAGAACAACATGGCTTTACACTTGAAAGATGCTGCAAGGGGGAATGGACTAGGATTCTAATCATCTTCCTTTTGCAATCTGTCTGTCATAAATTACTGACCCTGCAGAGACCAGAAAGGGCGTAGGAAAAGGCTCAAATAGGGTAAAAGATGTATAAGACTGGGAACAAGTAAAAAAGAAGGGACTTGCCAGGATAAAAAGAGTGAACTAAGAGAAGAAGGGAGAGAGAGAATAGAATAGAAAAATTAAAAGTGATAGATTGCTTTGAGTGTGCTCTGGAGTCAGTTCAGAGGAGTGTAGAGAATATTTAGGAGCTGCTGGAGGTGCTTAGCAGCACCAAATCACCTTCACACCTCTGGTATTAACATTCCAAGAGACAAGTCTTGTCACCAGAGACTCAGCCTCACTGTTTTCAGCTCTCTGTCAGTCCAAATACTTCCAGTGCCACCGCCATTTGCAGCACAGGATGCTCTTAAGGTTTGCAAATAGCAAAAGATTTGCAAATTTGAGTAACTAGAATTCTAAGGCAAGTTTTGGTGTCAGAGTAAGTAATGTTAAGAAGCTTTAATGAAAAATCTTCCCACAAATAAATAACCATCAGTCACAATTTGAAAAAGTGACTGTCCCCATTAATCTGTATGCTAAGGAGCTTGGGTGAAATTCTAGTCTCACTGAAGCTAATGTTAGTTTTTCCTCTCACTTCACTGGAGCTAGAAATTTCACCCCTTGTGTATAAAATACATTGCCAAATACTGTCTTCTTTAGTCACACAACAGTAAACCCAGAGTCATACCATTGATTTAAATAGAGTGGATTTACACTCATGTAACTGAGAGCAGAATCTTGGCCCTAATCTTTGCTTTAGTAACATCTACCGTAATTCATTTTCAGAACTTTTCTTGTCTTTTAACAAAGTAAGAGCCAAAGGACATAATTCTGATTTCACTTACCTCTGCGTCTCTACATACCAGGGTTTGAGTGAAGTCAGAAACAAGCCATATGCTTTCAGAACCATTACAATACTAACACAGTATTGCTAGAAGTAACCATTCAATTGCTAATCAGTGATGATTATTTTTAAGTCAGGGGGCTTTAGGCCTGTGTTGGCACTTGTTCTTGCTTAGGAGTCCCAGTCTGCACCTTTCAAAGAGAAAAGAAGAAAGCTGACAACACTCCCCCCTCCCACACACACACATCTAGCTAACAAGATTATCCTACCAGCCTATGAAGACCATCTTTAAGGAGAAACTGAGATAGCAGATGCATCTCCATGGCAGACAGGTAAGACTGGTGGGGAGGAATAACAAATGGGGTGGGGGGCAAAACAACAAAAATTCAAAAACTGTTTTGCCTTTGTGTTATTTAAAAAAAAAAGAAGAAGAAAGCTTGTGGACAATCTTCAAATATAATCTTTTTTATTTATTTTTTTCCTGAAACATAGCATGTTCTATTGTGTATGTAATGAAGTAGCTAATCTAAAGAGTGCCATCTACTGGCATAGGAAAACAAGTAACATTTATAGGTTCAATGAGAGTGTGTGTTATGTGCTGGAAATGGCTTCCTAGATCAGTGTTTCTCAACCTTTTAAGTAGCAACTAACCCCTAACTTCTGAAAATTTTAATAAGTACCCCAACACTCAATTTTCCACAGGATTTTATATTTACTGACTAATGTGAGCCATATGTTGGAAGAAGGGCTGAGTATATAAGTCCGTGATATAACAGCTGTCAGATCTAGTGTGGGTTCGGGTACCACCTTTACACCAGGGGTGCACAATTCAGGTATGTACCTGGGCTAGAGGTGATGTTGGCCAAAGCTAGGAGGCTTTGAGCAGCATGCCAATCCTGGGGAATATAAAGCGCCGTGCCACATTTTTTGCCATAGATTTGAGAGGAGGAAAGGATGAGACAGAGAGACAGGGAAGAAGGTGAGAGACAGAGAGACAGGAAAAGGAGATAACTGGTAAAATCTGGGGCTGTCATAGTTGTCAATTTCACTGCTCAGCTAGAGCAGTGAAATTGACAAGTTTTCTGGGCACTGGGCTTTGAGCCAGGGAGGGGGGCTGCCACCTAGGCAAGTTGCAGGTGGCTGCCCCCTGGCTGCCAGTCTGGGAAGTGGGCGACTGCCACCCAATTCAAGATGGGGAAGAGGAGGTTTTTGTGCCAGCTGGGACCCAGGGATGTGGGCAGGAGGCTGCTGCTTGCCTTCAAACTGGGGCGCTGGAGGCTGTCCCTCGGCTTGGAGCCAGGGCGCGGGTGGCTGCCACCCAGCTGCAAGACCAGCTTGCGAAATGCAGGAGGCTGCCACCAGGCTCCCACCTGGGAGCTGGGCCCCACCGAGAAGCAAGGGGCTGCTGCCCATCTCCCCCAGAAGCCAGCGGCTGCCGCCTGCCTCCCAGCTTGGAGATGGGATGGGCAGGAAACGGGCAGCTGCCACGTGCCTTCCCCAAAAGCCAGCGGCTGCCGCCCGCCTCCCCTTCACTCTGTTTTTCCCCGGGTACCACAGGTTGAGAAACTATGTCCTATATGTATCTCTCACCATGGTGCCAGGAAGTGAAATGCTTTCTCCTGCTCTAATTCCTCCTTGTGGCTGACCTGAGTCATTTCTACAATGGTTGGGGGCAACATTTTACTGCCTTCTGTGTTACAAATGAAAGGGAATATCTATGAAAAGTGGAACTTCTTCAGATGGCATGGACTAACTGTGACCCTAAATACCCCTGTACTCATACTGCATACATGGCTGCAATGATGTTTGCCCAAAATTTGCCTTATAATGTATCATTTGAAAATGTGTTAACGTTATATGTGAAGTTATGAATTCTCTTTTTATAATGTTACTACAATATATGTAAGAAGACAGCCTAGGTAAAGGTGATAAATATGTCCGTCCTAGACAAAGAAATGTAGATTTACATCAATTTACATATTAAAGTTATTAAGCAAACCATTGGGGGTTGTCTTTAGCCTAAACTTGACACAGAAAATTAACATAGTTCCTGAACCCCAGAGAGATATAGAAGACTGAATCCCCAGGGGTGCTTCCTAACTTTGAGAACAAAAACAATTCTTTGGGAATATAAGAAACAGAGTGTGTGTCCATCTTTATCTTTCAGCTAAGAAGACAAGTGAAACTAGCATCTCATACTTCTGTGGAAGGACTGAGAGACAGGCAGGCATTCTGGATCAAGAGTAATTAGTAAGCAAAATAATCTTAAATAAAGATGGTGCCTTGCTAGATTGTTTTAGACTTTTAGATGAATGTTTTCACTTTTATTTGGGGGTAACCATCTCTACCGTCCTGTCTTTTACTTGGCATCTCTTAACCAATGTCCTGTTGTTAATAAACTTGTTTAATTGAATCTAAACCAACCCAGAGTTGCATTTGAATTGAAGTAATAGTTAACTCCAGTTAATGTGGAACACTGCTGGGTATTGACTTTTTAAAGGCACAAACAAAACTTATCATTTCTGAGTGTTCCAGGAGAGGGCTGGACTCTTCAGGACAGATGGTTTGGAGGAAATTCAGTACTGGAAGCATGTCAGGGTCACCTTGCCAGGTGTAACCAAAGCTGGCAGAAACCAGGATGAGGCTGTTGTGTTGTGGCATGCTGTGGGAGTTAGAAGCAGTAAACAAGGCTGCACAGCACACAGACACTCAGAATACTACATGCTAGTCTGCTGGCTGCTGGTGTCTGGGCTGTGAGCCAAAGCAGCAGAGTATTTAAGGCACTCAGGGTTACAGGGCAGGTGATGACACAACCACTTACTGGATTGCACCTAAAATGTGACACTAACTAAGAAGAATAAAGAAAGCATGGAAATCAAAATGGCCTCCTGCAATGAAGTAGTTAGCAAAGACTGCCTTCTGACTTGCCAAGATGTCTTCTTTTTTGTGACTCTCCTTTGCATTGAATAAAAAACTTCTCAGCAGTGTGTTATACGTATTCTATACTGTTAATATCTAGTAGAGATTCTCCTTCTTAGGTTAGCATTTCAAGAAGTAAAGCATAACCAATAATGCAAGCTGTTTCAATGACCACATATTCCTACTGTCTAACAGCTTCACAGTCTGAAAACACGGACCTCGGAGGAAAGGACTCACGCACTGCTGTTTGAAAATGGTAGGTTGCAGTTAAGTGAAAAGGCCATCGTCTCTATGCCCCTGTCATTCTTAACTGGTCACTAAACTCTATGAAGCTTGTCACAAAACAGTATGTTCCACATCAGCTTCTGCTTCCTAGGAACCTGGCCTACTCAGAGCACTTTAATATATTTTCTGGTGGGATTCTCCAGTACAGCTGGAGCTACATTATCTGCATATAAAAAGGAGATATATATGATGTGCAAACACATGCATTACAAATATCAGCTTATTTGTTGAAAAATGCTATCATCATACACGTGGTGTATTAGATGAAATTCACTCCTGTATAGAGGGCAGTACAATGTCATTGTGACAGAATGCACCTCTGTATCCACACCCAACACACTACTGTAATGATCTTGGTACAAAGTATGCCTTGTGAGGTACATTTGAAAACTCATAATTTGCTTGTCATTATTGTCTTGGTTGAAGTATGTTTGGCAACACTGTATGTGAAGTTATAAGATTCCACTGTTTTTTGTTGTTAACATGTTCCAAATAGAGGTTGGCAAACAGATCTATCTTAAGCAAAGGAATGTGTGCTTTGCTTAATTTGCATTTAAGCAGTAAACAGAGTAAATTGAAGTGTTTGCGAAACTCCATTTGGGGTGGCAAGTTGCGTGCATATTATTTCTATTAAAGAAATCAAGGAATTTAATATAACTTGTATTGTCCAGGAGAGAGCTGGGCAGTAAAGGACAAACATTTCTGGGGGAAAATCTAAGACTAGGGCTGTGTTGGGGTCACCTTGCAGTATACCCAAGGCTGGTGAGATCCAGAGTGTAACCAAGTATGGCTGGCAGGCTGCAGTTACATACAGACACTCAGGATGTGGTGTCCATGAACGCTGTTTGGCCCAGGTGGCAGCTACTTCAGCAAGACATTGTAAGGCACCCAAAGTTGCAGGGCAAGGGTGGCACAGCTTCTCATTAGATTAGATTGTACCCTGGTAGGTCACAGTCATGCATCACTTAACCCTTCTACCATAAACGTTGTGCTTTCCAGCTTGTACAAAGCCACATTAAAACTCAGGGCTTTCTGTTCCTGATATCCCTTTTAGGACAGGAAATTGTATGTATCACTGAAAACTCTAGCATTATAGATCTGAGGACATGAAACTCTGAAATCTACTTGATTAGTAACTAGAGTTACTCAAACATCATCACATGTGCTTTTTATTTTACCTGTAGATCCTACATAATTACTATGTTGCATTCTCCATGTTGTCAGCCCAACTAATGTGCTGCCTGTCACAGTTCAGAGCAACTGCACCTGTATTTGCCCTCTATGGTCCACCAAGATCACCCACTCTAGACTCACAGCTCCTCAGCTGTCACCTCTCTTGGGTGAAGACCTGTGTCTCTCTCTCTCCCCCCTTACTGGTTTTTTCCAGTCTGCACAGTTCCTTGCCTACACTGTGATTTCCCCTGCAAGTCTGGCTGCCTAAGCAGGTCTGCTTTGCTTTCTCCTCAGAGGGTATAAACAGCATAACTGCCCAGCGTTAAGATACCAAACAGCTCTTTCTAAGCAAGCATGTTTATTCTTAAGGTGAAAGCATTACAGAGAAAACAGTAAAACAATGAAAGAAGCTACACATATGCTAATAAGCTTTTCTGAGATCACCCAAACTCAACTCAAAACCCACCAATGGCTTTTTCTGTGGTACCCTGTTTAACAGCTTTTACTCAGAATAGGCACTCCCATATAGCTGAGAGTCACTCCTTTATGCAGTTTGGGTTGCTGATCAGCTGACAAAAGTCACCTCCTCAGGGTGAAGCTTCAAAAGGCTGAGTTTTTGCATAAACATAGGGGGCATGTTTGCATACACATCTACCTAGCGATTTTCTGGGAAACACACAACTATAAAAGTTCATTCTTATCTGGCCCTTTGTTTCAAATAGTTCTTTGAAACTCATAAAACTTCCCATGGTTAATATTAGTCATGATTCCCCCCTGGAGAAGTACCCAAAAATACATAAACATAATACAATCCCACAATAACACATACACTTTTCATTTATAATACAATGGATTCTAAAGTGACTTAAACTTAATTCAGTATGGCAAGTCCAGGAAATTGCCATATATTGCTATGCTGTCACACTGTATATAGGACCAATCTTTCAAAGATTTATGCATGGGGATAATTTTACTCATGTACACAAATGTCTGCAAGATCTGGCTATGGTGTATATTTGGTATATTGATATTGCCAATTATATACCAGATCTTTCATATACATTTAATAAATGCAACAATTCTCAGAAAATATATTGTTTGTCTTGATGTTAAGTCCATCAGATGCCTCTTGGGCTCTAATTGGGATAGTGCATAGCAGTATGGCATCCTTGCTCCTCTCCCAAGATGCTGCCTTGTTCTCAATAATCTTGGCTCACATGTAAGGTATGGGGGAGACTCTCTATCTGTTTTTATTTTCAAGAGAATATTGAAAACATGACCTGAGTGTCATTTAATATAGTGACATCTGCCTGAGTTTTGCAGAAAGTTTGACTCAACAGCTGTTAGACTATGTCTACACTTACAGAAACATGGAGAGAACATACACAGCACACACCACTAGCATGGTATAAATAGCAGTATAGATAGTGAGGAAAGTAAAGACAAGCCAGAACCTTATGGTGTACCCTACATGGTTCTCTACACACCCAACCAGTAGCATCATGCTGCCAGAGCCTTTCTCTGTCACAGGGAAAGGCTCTCTGGCAGGTGTGGAGGCAGCAGAGAAAGGCTCTGGCAGCGCCCCATTGCCAGAGCCTTTCACTGCCACATGTAGCTACACACTAACGTGTTTTCTATTAAATGGCACATTATCTCTGAATGGAGAGTGTTGGCCAAGTGTAGCCCGAGACGAGCGATTCAGACCATCTCTGGACAGATGCTGTTTGCAGAGCTTCTGTGGAGCCCCATCCATGAGCTACTGCCATTTCCCCTCCTGGAAGCACCCAGATCGAAGTACAAATGCTGTCTATCCTCCTCCTAGTTTGACACTTGCTTTGCACTCCTCCAAGAATGCTGTTGCCCCACTTAGTGTATTGGCAATTTACAACCTCCTGTGCCTGGGGTGGTAAATCCTAACCTGGTTGTATAAACTTAACCGCTCATTAAGTGTATGGTACCTAGAGCTGAGTAAATAATTGGGAGTTTTGGGAGCGTGGTTTAGTGGCTGACCAAAAAAAGTTTGTCTCAAACCACAATGACTGTATTTATTTTTTTCAGTCTCTCACCAAAATGAAAAAAACAAAATAATTTTCTTCTGGTCAAGAGAATATTTCAAACATCAATTTGAGTTGATGTTTAATTTAGTTTGAAAATGTCAAAATAGAGTTTTGACATTTCGGAGGGGGGGGGGGGGCAGGGCAGGTAGGAATCGGACAAAACTACTTGATAAATTCGACCCAAATTTGCAAATGATTTCTGTGCTCTGAAAAAAAAATTTTCCAGGAAATTTACCATTTGCACAAAAAAAGTCAAATAGCTTAGTGGTAACATAAGGGGGGGCATAAGTTGGTATAATCTTCTATGCTAAATAGGCTGGAAGAAGTTTTTAAATATACCAAGTTAGACTTACCTCTGACTATGGCCTAAAGCTTGAAGTAGAGGAAGGGCCTTTTAGGAGCCTTTGGTAACAGAGAACAGAAAGGAGTTTGTCTTGTTAAATGTTGACTACTTACATTCCCTAAGATACCCGAGTTACCACCTGAAGCGATGGAGTGACAGTCTAGTTTGTTAGCCTGAGACAACAGACGCTTACTGGGCAGTTGATGGCTTTCAAAATTTCAGCATTCACTCAACTGACGGAGAGATGTGGAAGCCTGTGGATTTTGTTTTATTTTTGTTTTTGCCCACAGTTAAAAGTATTACTACCACAAGGAAACTAGTTAAAATATACCCCAGACAGGACTGTACCATACCAAATAATTCAGTGTCATAAGGCATAAAGCCCTACTTTATTGCTCATGCCAACATGTTGCCATAAATGGTGAAAAGTATAGAAACTCTCCAGGTACAAGCATAGCAGTAAATACTGTATAGGCTCGATCCTGTATTACTGAAGTCAGTGAGCATTTTGCATCTGATTTCAATAGGAGCAGAAGCAGGCCTTATATGGAGGAGAGATTCTCTGCCTTTCAAGTTCCATCCCTGTTTCAAGAAAAAAATCCCTATTCTCATTTTTCTTCTGTCACTGTTCCCAGCAGCACAGTAGGGGCCTGCGGCCTTCAGTATGTAGAGGCAAAGAGGTGGGGGGGAGGGGGAGGTGCTGCTAAATTTATCCTCTGATCCTAGCAGCACCCACGGGATGTCCCTGTCAGTGAAAGGAGTTGTTGAAAAATGCTAATGAGGAAATACCTCGTCCTTGTGATAAATAAGGTTTTTGTCAATTTTCTGTATGCCATTTCTCTGTGCTACATGTTGCATACTGCAGCTTGAATATTTTGATTGCATGACCCTATAATGAGGGTATTAGGGGAGTTAAGCCTTAACTGCTAAATTTGGTTTGGAAAAGTATCATTCCTGTCCCACTCATAGAAAGAGCTGTCTGGTCTGATTTAATCTGACCAATAATCCTGAACAAATCTATGGTATTGCAGACTCCCTGTTGACTCACCTTATGGGCCCCCCCCCACACACACACAGATTAGGCTTCTCTTGACGCAATCTGTCTCTAAAACTAATGACACTGCTCTAAAAGTATTGTATCCTGGTTTACAAATATAGCTAACCACTACTATCCCTGCTTGACCTAAATCCACCTGTTGACTGTGGTTCTGCTGTTCACACACTCTTTCCTCCTCTATCTGACCCAATTCCTGAGCCAGCTGTTATGCCATGACATAGGGCATGCTTGACAGCTGTAGGACACAGGGTTTAGATACAACAGCATCTTTGAATCCTGTTAGCTTAGGATGGGTTCCTCTCTGCTTGCCTTTCTTCCCTTCTGGATTTTAAATGTGACAATTTTTTTATAGACACAGTATGAGGAAAGCCAGAAGGGCAAGTCCAGAACCATCAATCATGTCACATGCACGAACCCCAATACTGATGCCAATATATTTTCTCTCGTTTCTTGAATAGCTTCTCTTCCTTCATATGTCTGCAGAGTTAGGGATTTAACTGCTTGTCTTGAGGCTTCCCATGTGTTTTCCACAGCCACCAAAACATGGGATCAGTTCTCATTTCCAGCCTCTCAGAGGTTAGGAATGTTGTGGAGGCTTTTGTGTCACTCTGCAGTGAGCCTTCAAGATGGATGTTGACCAATATATGCTGGGCTAATATATAACACATTATCAATATGCATTATTCATACCACATATTAATAGGCATTAAGCACATAGTATCAGTAATGTAAATTATAGTGTGTGTGTGTGTGTGTGTACATTTAAGCACATAGCAGCTATACTGGAACAGTCCAATGGTCCATCTAGCCCAGTATCCTGTCTGCCGACAGTGGCCAATGTCAGGTGCTTCAGAGGGAATGAACAGAAGAGGTAATCATCAAGTGATCCATCCTGTTGCCCATTCCCAGCTTCTGGCAAACAGCAATTCCTGCCTATCCTGTCTAATAGCCATTGATGGACCTATCCTCCACAAATTTATCTAGTTCTTTTTTAACCCCTTTATAGTCTTGGCCATCACAATATCCTCTGGCAGGGAGTTCCACAATTTGACTGTGCTTTGTGTGAAGAAATACGCCCTTTTGTTCGTTTTAAACCTGCTGCCTGTTAATTTCATTTGGTGACCCCTAGTTTTTATGTTATGAGAAGGAGTAAATAACACTTCCTTTTTCACTTTCTCCACACCAGTCATAATTTTATGCACCGCTATCATATCCCACCTTAGTCATCTCTTTTCCTAGCTGAAAAGTCCCAGCCTTATTAATCTCTCCTCATATGGAAGCTTTTCCATCCCTTAATCATTTTTGTTGCCCTTCTCTCTATCTTTTCCAATTTCAATATATCTTTTTGAGATGGGGCAACCAGATCTTCACACAATATTCATGATGTGGGTGTACCATGGATGTATAAAGAGGCAATATGATATCTTCTGCCTTATTATCTAATCCCTTTCTTAACTTCTAGTAGATACATGACCTGAATTGGCCTATGTTTTCTATTATCCTATTAATTTAGTATTCTAAGTATTCTATAATACTTTGCAAAGCTGAAGTCAGCTTTGTACATTCACAGACCAGTACCTGGAAAGCTAGCATCCAAAACAAAGATAAGGAAGGTACAGAGCAATAAGTTAAGGAATTGATACAAATTGATGGGTTGGATTTTACTGACGTGTAAAGAGTTTTGTAACTTGTAAAATCACCCTATAAATGCTTTGAGCTGAAATGTGTAACTTTAGAAGCACATCTTCTGTGTAAGGTGAATTTAACAATGCTGCATGAGACAGCTTCCTGGAAATTGGTATCGTATTGAACCTTTTCCCCTGTACTATACTGGTATTGATTTTTAGCAATAAACCTGATATTGGTTATTTGGTCTGTTGAACCAAAGTGTGGTCAAGACATTGACTAAACAGTTGACCAACACTGATAAGCAGAGTTTTCAATTTAGAAAGGGATTCCCAGCCACTCCATCTTAGCTAGAAGAATGTTGGATATGATGGAAGCTCTTGGGGGTGAAAGGTGGTAATCTGTGGGGAAATGGGATCATTCACAGGTATGTGAAGCAAACACAAATAAACCTTAACACCTAAGATTTGGACGCACTATGCTTGGAGGAAATCTTGGGATTGATCAGTGGATCAATCAAATCCTTGGTAACCGCAACAAACTGTAAAGGTGAGAAGAGCACATCATCAAAAAGAAGACATTTATTTATTCCCCAGAAGTGATCCCTGGAACTAAAGTACATGCAGTCTGACTTATATGTATAATTACAGTATTTCCTCTGATTAGTTGTGACATCCCCCTCTGCAATCTGGACTGGTGTACTGCTGTGTTACCCCAATCCCTCATTCTTGGAAACTGCCTTACACTTGCTCTGCTGTGTGAATCACCAACCCTGGCCTACAGCAAGCAAGCTGCTCCTAACTCAGTGAGTGAGTACCTCTACCCAGCCACTCATGGGATTATGCAATTGTATGACCCCCATCAAGACTCCAGTCCCAGATGCAACCCTAGGAACTGCCATCGTACAATGTTCAGGACTGCCCAATGCAAGCTCTTGGGTTTGTCAGTTTATCAAAGAAATTGATATGCACCTGCCTTGTTACTTCAAATGGAGTCCCTAATACACCTTAAACCACATGCACTGCTTTGGGTAAAAGAAACAAACACATTTATTAAGTACAGAAAGATTGTAAGTGATTGTAAGTCAGAGGAAAGCAGGTCAGATTTGCTCAAGAGAAAATAAAAGGCAAATCGGATTCCACACTAAGCTTAGCACTTTCCTAGTTCAGCATCTCTGTGATCTTATACATCCAAGATGCTTCTCTCATGGAAGTCAGTGGGGAAAAAATCCATTGGGAACAGTCTAACACATCATCATTACATAACTTACCCTGATGTTCATCTCAACTGTTCCTCTGCTACATTTCATCCCAGTAACCCTTAATAACATTCTGATTCCTCTTCCTCTTTTGGGGGCAGATTTAATCTTTGCACTGACCTAGGTGCTAGAACAAGGAAAGATGGGATACAGTTTAAATCTCCTCTGTTCTGGGTCTGCCAAGGTAGCTGTAGCCCATGTCACAAGGGCAGCCCTAACCTGTGTCCCTACTTCAAAAGTCTCCTATCGGGCTTTGCAGGGGGTACAGAATACGCATATGCAGGTCCACCGTGGTCATGCTACACCCTCCCCTACTTCCTCTTCCAGCATGTTCACACACTGCTGTCCTGCCATATCATGTCTCCTGCATCCAGAGCTGCTATACAGCTGTCACTAGCTCTGGTCTCGTATAGGATTCCCCTGGAATAGGGGCATTCCCAGATGGCCCTAAGACTGGCCATGCAGCCCCTTTACACCTGGTTGACTTAAAACGGCCATGGCATGATTATCTGGACTCTTGATGTTTACACCCTTCAGATACATTTATTGACTTATCCTCCTTCCCCCACTCCCCACTTCATTTTTGTTTAGTTTAATTCTTTCCTCATAAGCCCATCTCTCTGGCACCTAATTCCTTCTGTTGCACTTTTTATTTAATCTAATAAGCTAACAAATGACAAAGTCTGTCCTTCGGAGGCAGAGGTTTCTCAATGTCTTATCACTTCATTGAGCTTCGATTCACACAGAAGAGAAAGTTACTCACCCGGTACAGTAACTGAGGTTCTTTGAAATGGTTGTCCCTGTGGTTGCTCCACTTTAGGTGAATCTGCATCCCTGCACTTGTAATTGGATATTTTTAGTAGCCGTCCACATCTTGTGCTGCCTCTGGTGGTTACATAGCACTGTGCAACCAACCGTCCCTCAGTTCCTTCCCTACCACGGAGTCCATGATGTGAAAAAAAACCTCCAAAGTGGAGGGGAGGAGGGAGGGTAGTGCAGCACCCACAGGGACAACCATCTCAAAGAACCTCTTTTACTGTACAGCAGGGGTGGGGAACGTATAAGGCCCGCGAAATTATTTGGTCCGGCCCTGGCAGCGGCGGGGAATTCAGCGGCGGCACGGTTTCGTGGCGGGGTTCCGTGCGGGGGGGCGATGACTGCCGCCGAAACCCTGCCACCGTTTGCCTGTTTTCGGCGGCAGGGGGACTTCGGTGGCGGGGGGACTTCAGCGGCGGGCACTGCCCCCCCCCCCCCACCGAACCCCGCCGCCGCCGCCGAATTCTCCCCCCGCCGCCAGGGCCACCATCAGGGCCTTGACAGCAAAAAGGTTCCCCACCCCTGCTGTACAGGGTGAGTAGCTTACTCTTCTGCTTGAGGAGTGTCCCTATGTGTGCTTCACGTTAGGTGATTGTAGAGCAGCGCCCCTCGGTGGAAGGGAAGGGCTTCGGAGTTGTAGCCATGCTAAATGATAAAACCATAAGTCCAAGTAGAGCATCTGATGATTGCTGCTCTATGGCATAATTGTGTATGAACATATGGGCTGATGCCCAGGTTGCTACTTTAGAGATGTCCATAACAGGCACATTGTTGAGGAAGGCTATCAGTGTATAGAGTGCTCTGGTGGAGTGTGTGTAAGTCCGCAGTGGAGGTTGTATTTGTTGATGGCAATAGCAAAAATCAATGTAGTCAGAGATCTATTTCAACAGCTTTTGTTTGGATATGGCGTCTACTTTAGATCGTTCTGTGATGGAAAGAAATAACTGTGATGACTTTCTGAAAGATTTTGTCCTTTCAATGTAAATAGCTAGTGCCCTTCAGATGTTCAGGGTATGAAGCATTGCTTCTTGTTTGTTCCTATGAGGTTTTGGGAAGAACAATGGGAGATGGATGGTTGAGTCCAATGGAATGATAAAACTATTTTAGGTAGGAACTTGGGGTGTGGTCATATAGTAACTTTGTTTTTGAAAAATAATGTGTATGGGGGATGTGCCATGAAGGCCTCCATTTCCCCCACTTGTTGGGCAGATGTGATAGGAAGGCCATCTTCATCAAGAGGTCAAGAAGGAGCACGTCGTTAATGGTTCAAAAGGGATCCCCATAAGGCATTGCAGCACTAGACTGAGGTACCATGATGGAGTGGGGGCTTGTATTTCAGGGTAGCGGTTACGAAGACCCTTGAGAAAACATTTAGTGATAGGGTGGGTGAAGATCGAGAACTTGTCCACTTTGTGTTGGAATACCCTGAATGCCATGAGGTGTACTCTGATTGAGCTCATTGAGAAACCCAATTTCTTGAGTTCCAGTATGTAATCCAATACTATTGGTAAAGGAGAGGTGTTTGCTTATTTTGGCACAATGTATGAAATCTCTTCAATTTCTGACGGTAGGTACATCATGCAGTAGATTATCTGCTGTTTAAAAGTATGTCTCTTACGTCCTCTGAACAGATCATTTCACTGTCTTGGAACCATGGAGTAGCCATGTCTTCAGGTGGAGTCTTGCTAGGTTCGGGTGGTAGACCTGGCCTGCATCCTGAGACAGGAGATGAGGTAGAAGTGGAAGAGTGCATGGTGGGCACACAGCCATCTTCAGGATGTAAGAAAACCACGTTTGTCTGGGCCATACAGAGTTATCAAGATGACTCTGGAATTTTCAGTGCTTATCTTGTGTATGACTCTGGCTAGGAAAGGGATCAAGGGAAAAGCATACAGTAGATGTGTATCCCATTTCAGGAGAAAAGCATCACTGAGAGAACAGGGTTCCAGTCCTGTTCTGGAGCAGAAATATGGGCACTTGGCATTCTTGTTTGTCACAAAGATGTCTATATTTGGGAATCCCCAGTGTCTGAATATGTTCTGCAGTACCCTGGTGTTCATTTCCCACTCGTGGTTCCAGGAAAATGTTCTGCTCAGTGCATCTGCTGTGGTGTTTTGGCATCCTGGTAGTTAGGAGGCTGAGATGTTGATGCTGTGGCAGATGCACCAATTCCATAGTCTGCACATATGGAGTGTGACACTGCCCCTCCTTGTTGGTTTATATAAAACATACAAGCGACATTGTCCATCAACACTTTTACAGCTTTGTCCCTGATCATGGGTAGGAAGTGTAAAAATGCATTGCGAACTGCCCACAGCACCAGTTTAAAGTTGTGTAAAGTTGATTCCGATGGGGAGAAGTGGCCTTGGATTGTGAGGTTGTGCAGGTGTACACAAACCTAGCAGAGAGGTGTCCGTTGTGAGTATCACTGATGGAGGGATTTGTGCGAAAGGAACTCCTGTGCAAACGCTGTGTGGTTGAGTCCACCAATGTAGAGAATTTTTTACTTTGCTTAGTATTGTAAGACACTTGTTTATACTGTGTCTGTGTGGAATATATACTGTAATGAGACAGCCTTGCAGGCATCGCATATGCAGTCTGGCATGCTTGTAGACAAATGTCATTGCTGACATATGGCCTAATAGTTGGAGGCAGATCCTGTCTGATGTCTGTGGGCTGGCTTGCGTTATAACAATCAGATTTACTAGAGTGGTAAATCTGTACTGGGGCAAAGAAGCTGTACCTTCCAGAGAGTGAGGTAGGCCCTGATGACCTCCAGCCTACACAAGTGTGAATGTTGATTTTTGTGGACCTGGGCTGGTGTGGATAGGCGAGGACTGGTGGGAGGAGTAGATTCCCCCTTCATCAGTAACATCCTTGTTGCTGGATAAAGAAGGAGCTGATCTGGGTGGTGTGGTAAGTTGGTACAGTACGGAGCATGCTGGAGGAAGGTCGATGCCAAGGAGTGGAGAGTCCAGTGCTGATGAGACTAAAAGGTCCTTATGCCAGAGGAATTGCTGCAGTACCGAGAGCATCAGTACTAAGGAAGGTATTGTCAGAGGTACCGGAGTCTTTACCGCAGTTGTCAATGTCGAAGGTCATATGCTATGGAGGCAGGAGGTGGTGCCACGTATTGTAGCGCTGCCGAGCTGCTTAGTGCCACATATTTGATCTGCTGCAGTGGTACTGAGGCAGGGATAGTAGGTTTCCCTTTATTGCCTTTTTCCCAGCCAGTCCACTTAAGGTCTTTTGATCACACAGTACCCACAGTACCAGATGGTCCTGCTACCTCAGAGGTGAATGGCCTCAGTGCAGTTGGTACTGATGTGGTCTGAGGGATTGGGAAATGTCTCCTTTTGGCAGGTTCCTGAGACGGAGAGGTCAGAGCCCGTTTCTTTGTTCACCTTTTGGGGGGGGAAATGCACCTTCCTCTGAGAGGGTGGTGAGGAACCTCTTTCAGATGCTGCTGTTGGAGACCAGTGCACAGGAGGGGTCCGTAATTCAGGATCAGATGCCAGCCTTCTCCATCATAAGGAATTTTAGCTGTAGGTCTCTTAATTTCCTGGCATGAACTTTCAAATTGTGGCAGTGGGAGCACTTTTGTGGAATGTGTGTCTTGCTAAGGCAGTGGACAAAGTGTGAATGCCAGTCAGAGACCAGGATTGACAACCGGCAAGTGAGGCAACATTTAAAACCCGAAGGGCCGGGCATGTCCCTTAGAAAAGGGTTTCTCCCGTGAAGGAGGGTAATTATACTATAACTAAGGGATATACTAATAACGGAAACTTAAACTCCTAAGGTAAGAAAAAAAAATTTAAGAATGAAAAATAAATGGGGAAGAGATATTGTTGTTAACTATGAACTAACTAACTAACTAACTGGGTTATAAACTGGTACTCTAAAAGTTAAAACTAGACTAAAGATAAACTTCAGAGGCGCTGCAAAGTTCTCCATCTGAAGCTGAGGGTGGCATAGAAGGAACTGAGTTTGGTCACACAGCGCTATGTAACCACCAGAGGCAGTGCAAGATGGGAACAGCACAACTGAGATCCAACCAGGCACTACTACTAAAAATCTCCAATTGCAAGCACAAAGGCACAGATTCACCTAAAGTGGAGTATCCACAAAGATGCTCCTTGAAGAAGAATATATGTGATTCTCAGTTTTTAACTATGGCTTGGATACTGTGGTGATGGGTGTGATAAATATGGACAGTACATACATTAAGCTAGCAAGACAGATGTGATACTCCACACCTGATTCCATGCTTCAAACTCCCACTAAAGGTATCAATCAGTTTGTGCTGAAAAGACCAAAGTGATTCAACGTACAGAAACCATAGATGCTAAACTGGTCTCATTATGATATTTTCTACAAAACAATTCAAACACCATTAAAAGATTTACAAGATTAAGAAAATAGTAAGATGCTGTATTACAAAGTTTAAAATAAATGCAACACCCCAGCCCTTTTTTAAAAGGATTATTATAGCTAAGAATAACTGTTATTTTTAGGCCCTATCAACTCATTTATTTGCAATGATGGATTAACCCTTTCCAACCCCTTAAAATGTACTGATCAGTGGGTGCTTGGATTCCAGTCCATCTAGCAAAGGAGGAAGTCATTAAGAGAGAGAGACACTTTCTCTTGTTGTGACGCCCTGCACCCCCATGTTTAGCCTTACAGAATAATTGTGTATTGTTTAATGTAAATATGTCATATAAGATGTCTGTGGTATGCACATAAGATACTGATCATTATTGTTATGGTAACATGTTTGTCGTAATTTCATGTGTATGGTTATGAAGTTTCACTATGTAAAATTCCCAAAGATGTGTCCTCATGGCTTGAAACATATCCAGGCAAAACTCTCCAGGAGCAGAGGGGCAGTTCACACCTCATCAAGGCGTGTATAGGACAAACCCAGCTCAGCCTTCCAGGAACAAATGACTGGCCTGGGCATCAAGGGAAGATCAATTAGACTTTCGAGAGAGTCACCTCCCTTCCTTTGGTCAGTTTGGAACCCTGGGGAGGTAATGCTCACTGACTCCAGGCATGGGTGAGTCCATATAAGGACATTGTTTACCACCTGACCCTGAGTGGGGGGGAGCAAAACCCCAGAGGTGAGAAGGAACATTATAAAAAGGGGAGACATTTGCCATGCTCTCTCTCTCTTCCACCTCCATCTACAAACACCACCAAGCAACCGAAGTGCTGACCAAAGGGGAGAACCTGGTTGAAGAGAAACCAGCCAGCCTATGGTGAGAATCACTTAAGTTTGTAAGGTCACTGAGAGTGTTAAGCTTAGTTTAGAATGTGTTTTGTCTTTGTTTCTCTCGAGCAAATCTGACTGGTTATGCTTTGACTTATAATCACTTAAAATACTTCTGTAGTTAATAAATGTGTTTGTTTATTTACCTAAAGCAGAGCATTTGATTTGAAGTGTGCTAGAGACACCAACAAGGCTGGTACATATCAATTTGTTTGTTAAATTGACAAATTTTTATGAGCTTACATTGTTCAGTGGGCATAACTGAACATTGTAAGATGGAGGTTCCTAGAGTTGCATCTGGGACTGGGGGTATTGCATGGGTCATTCTGTAGCATAATCCAAAGAGTGGCTGGACTGAAGCACTTACTCGCTTAGTTGGGAGCAGCTCACATGCTGGAGGTTGTGTGTGAACAACCCACAAGTGGGGGTTCTCACAGCAGAGCAGAGTAAGACAGGCTCCAGGAGCGGGACATTGGGGTGATACAGCAATACAGCAGTCCAGATTGCACCAGGGGAAAGTCACACCTGTAATCAGAGGAACCTAGGTAACTACATAGATTGAAACAGAAGCTATGCTCTCCATAAATACCAAAGGTTTGTCTGCACATTGGTTAAAAACAGAGAGCTACATTATCAATTCAATTTTAAATTAGCCTCTTTTTACACTGGCAATTGTGCAGACATAAATATTAGTACTATGCTTATGACTAACGTACAATAAATGATTTGTAAGAATGATCGAATTACTTGGGCATCTAAATGATATAATTTGCACCCTCAGTTACTTCTGTCCTTAACTAAGAGAAATCCTCAGGGGGTTGGTTACATTGGTTTTACAACTACTTTGCAGCACCAGAACAGTTAGAACCATCTGTGATGGTGCTTAGAATCTGGCCCGAAGTGCAGTTTTATTCTGTTTGTAACTACATGAAAATCAGCCCTTCTTAATTAACAATTCTGTTCCCAGAATCTATTTAGTCATATCTGCTGACTTTAGTGACAAAAATGTTTGCTACCTCTGTTACCACTGTGAGCTGGATTCTAATTCCCTCTTGTGCATCTGGGGTGCTAGTCACACCAGTGAGGGGTTGTCACTGCCTGTCTTGTGATCTTGGATGCCTCACAATTCTTTGCTGTTGTAGCTCCCAACCTGGGCCATTCACAAACTGCCTGCCAGCATGAAAGTCACACTCTGAGTGACTGTGTAGTGCTGTAGCCCTGGTCCAGCATTAATGACCCCAACAGCCAGTCAGCAACACACCAGTCACACTTTGGCTTCCAGGAACCTTGGTTACTACTTGCAAGGTGACCCCAACATATTCTCATTCTCAGATTTTTCCCAAAAACATGCATTCTGCACTGTCCAGCCCTCTCCTGGACAGTTCAGATATTAAGATTCAATGCCCCTGTAAAGACTCAATAAAAAAAGTTTATTAACAAAAGAAGATAGGATTTTAAGTGACTTGACATATCAGAGATGAAGTTAGAAATGGCTAGAAGCAAATAAAAGTAAAACATGCATCTGAAAGTCTACAACTTAACCTAGCAAGTTTTATTTCAAGGCTTTGTTTAAGATGCTCTCTTTTACCCAGTCTTCCAGAAAAATAGTCACTGACCCTTTCACTGGTGAGGACCTCTCTGAGAAGCCCAAAGGTGCTGATGCCTTTGTCTACAGAGATGAAATAGAGATAAATTGGGGTTCTCTGCCCCTTTCTTTTATAGTCCAGTGAATCTTTGAAGTGGATTCTTCTGAAAGTTACCCTTCAAAGTAAAGTTTATTCAAGCAGTAAAGAAGGCAACAGACTGATGATGAAGAAGGTCCATGCTCTTTCTTACCCCACATGTGTTTGCTGAAATCCAAATTGTTCTGTTTCTTGCTGCCTCCTCCCCCTGCTGTTTTGTGGATCATGTTTACTACTTACGTATAAATTCCTTTGCTTAGGATAGGCCTGTTTAACAACTTTGCCTGGGCAGGGCTGTCTGGTTTTGAACATGTACTAACAACATCACAGAGGCAGAATTAATAACTTTACATATAATATTGCTACTTACATTTCACCAGGATATTATTGACCAGTAAGCTGTAAGTTTTCAAATGATACCACACAAGGCGTATTTTGTACAAAGATGATTACAATAGTGTGTAGGGTTTGAATACAGGGATGCTTTTGGTGACAGCAGCCTCTGCCAAATTGTCAACCAATTTCCAACTGCAGGGCACTGTGCAAACCCAGTGAAGGTAATGGGGTTATTAACTGAGGGCCTAATCTGAAAACTATGGGGTTGCACAGGTTGCTAAGGGCCTAAGTTAGCTTGCAGCACTTCTATTAATGGTGGGGAGGCATGAGCCAGAAAGAACATAGTTTGAATCCAGATTCTAGGTTGAGCTTGCAGGGCTGATAGTTAAAAAAAAATTCCATGTTTATACTTGTCAATGGAGCAGTTTCAACGTGGAAATAACAATAAAGATAATAAAGAAGATATCCCACAATGCAATTGCTTTTCACAGAACTACAGCTTTAAGGTCTTACCATAGTTACAGTTTAGTTTGCTGTTAGTATCACCACTAGATATTTTCATCTCACATGCATGTCCTGGAGGGGAAGCTAAAATGAGTAGATCTCCAAGTAGGAAAAAGCTAGTTAAACTAAGGGCCAGATCCTCTGCAGAAAACGCTGTGCAGGTGTAGAAATAATTTTTTAATCTATCAAGCATTTATTCCACAAGGTCAAATTTCTGGATCCTGAACCGACAAGTTATATTGGTTTAAATAAATACATCATGCTGCATTTGTAGTAACAACAAACGAATGTAATCTGGTCTTTGACAACATTGCTATCGCTCATGGATTAAAGGCATTGCTGTGATATGGAAGTGATATGTGGCTGTACTTAATGAATTAAAACCTTAGCATTTATAATGGGTGGATTACTTATTCTTGTTTACCAAACAAGTTTTGAATCTGTGGCTTCAATTAGATTTAATTACTTTCCCTGCAGCTTTCAATTAAGGATGGCTTTTAAAGTAGGACCCCTTTTATTACATTTAAATTACTTTCCCTCTGGCTTGCAGGACAAAGGAACACCTTTACAGAGGGCAACTAATAAACAGGGATAGCTTCTAAACAAACATAAAGTAGCTGAAAACTTTACACACATGCAGCTGTTGAGACACTGAGGTAAGGGCTGATTTTCATCACTGCATGTGATTTTTTTCAATTAACCTAGTGATTCGTATAGGTAAGATTAGAATTAAACTTCAGTTTAGTGGTAAATTTTCAAAGCAGTATAAGGAGTTCTAGAGACAGGGTTCCTATTATTGTTCATTGAAGTTGCACAACCAATATTTAGGGGTAAATAGAAAACAAAACTCCCCATAATTGTAGGCATTACTATGCGATGACTGACTGTGACATAGGTTGTGTGTCCAAAAGCAAACTTTGAAACAATTATTGTCACGCTGGCTGGATTGGGGTGGGAGGGGCATTTATTATATTATGTGACATCAATGTCAAAATCATAATAATTCATGTAAGATATGCCATGTCAGTTATTGTTAGAAAGGCTATAATATGCTAAGTAAGATGATGATACTTATGTTCATGTTATATATGTAATGGAAGTTATGGATATATTTGATATATCTGTATTTCAAATTGTGCTGTCTGAGACACACCCTAGACAGGGTGGCAGCAGAACAATAGCCTGCTTAATGGCCCATTGGGACATTCACAGATGCAAGGAGCCTAGGGGGAAAAGTCAGAGGTATACCTGATGAGTCACCAGGACTTGCTCATGTGACTCTAAACTCCATTTTGGTTCCTGTAAAATTCCACAAACAGCATGGCAGGGGCCAGAAGATATATAAGGCAGAGGCCTCGGAATCTTCAGCCCATCCAAGTACTGGACGTATACCAGAGGGACTATACAAGCCTGCAAACGCCACAATTCTTCTAGAAACCTGATGTACATGGACTTTCAAATCATTTGTATGTATCTGATTGCTTTAATCCTTTAACATTTCTCTTATGGTTTGTTCCTTTCTTTTTATAATAAACCTTTAGTTATAGTTACTAAAGGATTGGCTGGCAGCGTGGTATTTTGGGTAAGATCCAAACTTATATTGATCTGGTACTGTGGCTGACCCTTTGGGGTTAGAGGGAACCTTTTTAGTAAAGAGCACAGAGTTTAAATAACCGATCTCTTTACTGGACCTAGTGGCTGATTGGGAGCTGGAGACTGGAATGCAGTAAAAGGGGCGATGTGTATTTGTGTACTGGCTTCTTGATACCAGTGTGGGGAATCAGAAGCACTGTTTGTGGCTGGTTGGGAAGCCTGACTTCAGTGTCACCCACCAGCGCTGGGAGAATCTGCTCCCTTTTTACAGCCTGCCCTGACCTTGGCATTCTCAGGTGGCTGCCCTAGGCACGGAAGGGTCACAGTTATTTCACAGTAATGTCTTCAAAAAAGGAATTGTAACCCTGTGGACAACATTTTTACAAATAATATTCTAAGGGTCTGTCTACACTTGGAAACTTATCTAAATAGCTATTCCAGAATAATTATCCCAGAGTAATTCCCCATGAAACACTCTCATTCCAGAAATGTCTTTCTCTGAGTTAGCTTAATCCACTTCCTACGACGTTGCAGAATAGGATCCTCTATTATGAAGTAATGCTGTTTGTTTTTATGTAGAATCCTTCAGAAAAAGCTTCCCATAATGTTTTACAGTGAGAATCAGTTGCAAGTGAAAGAAAAAAGGAAGGGTTTTAAGAGAAGACTAAAGCACAGAAGTAAATTGCTTACAGTCTTTCAAAAGATTTAAAATTGTATTGCATCCTGATTATATAATCTGCCAGGGAATGCTTTTCTCTTTCAACAATTTGGTTAAGGTAAATTACAAGTAAATGGCTACTTTTAGGCTTAAACGACAGATTAGTGTACCATGCAGCCTATCTGAATTGCTACAGTTGGCAAAAGGAGTAAACATAAATCAGTCTGTCTGTGAATGATATTTAAGGGCTAGTTTACACTAGAAGCACTACAGCAGCACAGTTGTTGATGCAGCTGTGTTGCTGTAGCACATCTGATGAAGTCGCTGTATGCCAATGGGGGAAAGAGCTCCCACCAGCGTAATAAAACCACCTCCGAATGTGGTGGTAGCTATATCAGTGGGAGAAGCTCTCACACGGAAATAGCACTGTCCACACCAGCTCTTAGGTCAGTGTAACTTACGCAGCTCAAGGGGGTGGCTTATTCACACCCCTGGGCAACATAAGTTATGCCAACATAAGTGGTAGTGTGTACAAGCCCTAAGACTTACACACAATGCAGGAGAGGATTCACTATGGAAAAAAAAAATTGTGGTGTTAAAGCTATGTACACAGCTCAGCTATATTGTGGCTATTAGTGCATTGCATTGACTTGAAGACTCAGATAAGATACATTTAAGTGGTTGAACAGCTTAACCATGGACAGCCATCTTTGAAATTGACTAAAGTTAGTTGTAAAACTCATTCTATCCTTGAAATTGACTAGCTAAGGTAACTTTTATATTAAAGACTTTGTTCTAGACATTTTTATTTTAAAACTATACATAAATAAAAGATGACAGGTTAGGGGGATTTTCACAATTTCCATGCTCTCTGTGGAACTGTGATTTACACAGCCCTAGGTGTAAGAAGAGAGTTCTGCCTCCTAGGTTTTTTTTGTGAGAAAGGGTTGGTTTAGGTATTTAAATGCATGGGAAAGTTCAGAGTTGTTAACCTTTGAGGAACCGGTCTTCGGCCACATTCCTCTCCTTGCCATTTCTTTCCTACTGATTAGTTTGAGCGACTCCCTACTCAGCTTGCTGGCTTCTGTGAATCCCTTTTTAGGGCGCTAACTTTCCCTGTACAATGCATAGGGAGGCTGGGTGTCTATCTTGGGGTTGTGAATTCCACTATGCAGCTGAGCACCTGAAAGTTAGGCATGACAACACTTAAGTTCCCCTTGTGATCCAGCAACATTAGAGAGAGGAATAATTTCCATTTTACTATATTAATTGCTCACTCAGAACATGAGTGAAATCAAAGTTTCATTGTTTTCATTAAAGATACACACAGGACTAGGTTAAAAGATCATTAAGGATGCAAAAATCAAGCACTTGAAACTTAGGAAATACAAGAATTAAGATTGTACAACCTAAATTTGGCTCCTTTTTAAATATTAAGAGAGACTTTAACTACATGATTCCAGTTCTACAGGCTCTTTGTCCAATCTCAGTGCCCACTGTCTCCTTGTTCCAGTGTCGTTCTCCAACAAATCCCAGTTCCCCCTCACACTCTGGTTCCTCATCAACTCTGTCTCCTCCCTCCACCTGACCCATTCCTATTTTGTCTCCTTGTCCGGCTAATCCCAGTCACCTATCTTGGTTCCTCATCTGATTTCAGTCTTTCCTCCCCTGGCTCCCAGTCCCATTCTCCTTGCTCAGCCAGTCCTAGTGTCCCGCTCTCTGTTTTAAGTCCCAATCCTCCCACTCCCCAGCATGCTTGTCCCAATTTACTTTCCTCCCAGCTGATCTGCCTGTTGTTCCCTCTGTTTCAGTCAGGCAGTTTCTTCCTCCAGTGCTGCTGGGCATCATCAAGTGAACACTGAGCACAGAAGAGACAGGCTCCCTACTATTGGTTCCACTGCCTAGCCCTGGCATAGCTTGCTGCAGCCCAGAGTTGCAATTGCAGGAAAAAGTCTTGCTCATCCCTAAGCTGGAGCATGGCTAATGCAGATGGAGTCTTTGGAGATTCTAGCTGTGAAGCTCTAGCAAGTAGCAGTCAGTGTAGACCTGCTCAATTGATCAGGAAATCGACTGAGTAAAACCACCCCCTCAAGTAGCGTAGTCCTGCATCAACGGGAACTGGTGCAGTGCAGTGAAGATGGTGCACAGAAGGGAAGCACAGCAGTCGACGGGAGTTACGCAAGTTACTCTGCGTAACTCCTGTCGACTGCCTCCGAATCTGCGGGCAAGTATAGACCAGGGCATAATTTTATAATGGGAAATGTCTGAATTACCTTAATGTAGGCAGTGCTCTGCCTATAGTAAGAATTGTTTGCAATTTTTTTTAATAAGGCAACTCACAGGGTAATGAGTGTAGATTACAATATTACTGACAACAGATCAGATCAACAAAAAGGCTTTTTTCCTGTCAGCAGTTATAATACAGGCAATTCATGCCCATCTCACACCACAATGTTTTTTTTTCTTTTTTAAACACAATGAGACTTTCCTTAAAAGTTTTACAAGGATTTTCCACAGCACATAATTGTATTAAATCTGATTCTTCATCTAAACCAAAATGGATTTAGACTGGAGTGGATCCAACTAGTTTCTCTCTAATCAAGAAACCAGCCATGTTTGTGTAGGGACATCACTTTCTGTGATTCTGTAAAGCACTATTAAATACACTTCAAGGGATGAGACTTCATTAGCTGGGGAATAAAAGATGTTCCAGTGCAGATTCTGTCTCTAATTTCTCTTGTTTTTCCATTAGATTCCAAAATCCATTAGACCATCATATGTGGAGTGTCACTTCTATCAAACTTAAGAGGAGGACAAAACAATTTTCAAGTATACTCTGTTAGTAGAAACACATGTTGGAAGATGTCCTACTGTGCAAGAATAGAATCTGTATTAGAATACATCTGACATCAATTACAGTTAAAAAGTATTGATATGCTTGTATAAGTAATCAGATGCACAGGATCAAAAACTTGCTAAACACAGTAAGGAAACAAGCATACCGCTATCCTTCTGGGCCCCCCACCTCCTCCATAAAGCCAAACATACTGAGCCATTCTTCTCTTCCTTTACTCAATCAATACACAATGTAGAATATTGATTACTGCACTCATTGAAGAACATGAGTATTAAACATTAAGCCACTAGAGGGTGTCTCTCCACAGTTTATGAACTTTCAATTTCCTTTAGTCTCTGGAGTTATTACCAGATGGAGCCATTCTATTCAGTATATTTACAAAGAAAAACATCAGTGGAAAGCTGAAGTGAACAAACTGAGATACTAAATATGAGCTGATTCTGTGTCCTTACAATTACTTTTGAAAAACAGTTCTGTGCTCCAGTGAAAGATTAAAAATAAATTTACCAGTAAAAGCTTTCGTAAGAGGGAGGAATGGACCATTGTGCCTGAACTCTGACAGATATTATCGATGTCTGTAGGATGAGAAGGTAATTCAGTCTTCAGATCCATTTAATCCTTGTCCAGCTTCAGCTAGCCAGAAGGGTGGTAATGTAGATTTCAGTCCACTATAAAACTGATCTTCAACTTATTTAACATAGACCATCATAGCCATTGGCTCACATGGTAATGATTTTCAATCCAGTGATGAGCCATCAACATTTTAAGAAGAGATTTCCACAAAAATTCCCCACCTCTTAATTTCTGAAATCTCCCCAACCCTAGTTTGATCATAGATAGGAGGGGTGAGAGCCTGGAGAATCTCTTTGTTTGCTTTCCATTTAAAAAGTTCATAACCAGGAAGAAGATTATGCCACTTTACAAACAAATATATATAGCACAGCATCCAGCTTTTGTAATGAGGAGTTAGAAAGGGAGAGCCAAGTAGTATTCTCCTCCACTATTTCCTGGAAATGGTTTTGAAAATACCTGACACTGATGTGATTTATTTCATTCCAAAGGTCTTCAGAAGTATTTTTAGTAGCACCAGGGATTGGAGGTCTGGTTGGGCCTAGTGTAAAGCCTAGCCTAATCTGAGCACAGCTAGCCCAAACCTGACCCAAGAGTGTCAAGTCATTTTTAAAACTGACCCGACCCCAATGCTTCCTCCCCAGCCTGTGTCAGTGCTGCTGCCGCCTCATCTTTGGGGCTTGTGCTTGTGAGGCCTTCACGCTCCCAGGCCCTGGGCCTGTGATCCATTTCCAGCCGCCTCCACCAGGCCAGCTTCTCCTGGGCTCCACCACCTTGCTGTGTAAGAAGCACTGTAACCTGTTGGCACACAGAGCTTAGCAAGGTGGCAGCAGCTGGCAGAAGCGGGGCACACAGCTGCCACTGCACCAACCCCATGGCAAGAGGAGATGATCAGAGATGACTCAACCAAGTCCAAGAGTGTTGTTTTCAGACCCAACCTGAACATACACATGTAGTTGGGTCCCACTGGGTCAGGTTGCAAGGCTCTACCAGGGATAAATCCTGTTGAAAAGTATCATTTAGCAGTAACCAGGGTGATGAATTCCAATTTATTACACCTTGTACTGCATCCTGTGCAGTACATGGTGTAATACATTTCATAAATAAGAAATGTGGACGGTTACCCTATGCAAAACAGTGTTTTACACTAGCCTAAGAATTGTGGGAAGGAGTCTCCAGACAAAAGTAAGGTGATGAGTCACCTCAGAAGAAAGCAATGCAGATAATTTTGAGAGCAGAGCCTGCTCAAACCTAGAAACTTTCAAGAAAAGAAAAGTCACAGGGAAGCAGTAGGTATCTTCCTCCAAAAAAGAACAGTTGGGATTAACGCTGCTCTGTGTTGACAACAGCAGCATTCATGATGGACCCTTTAGGTTTGTGGTGAGCATGATGAGTTAAAAACTTACTCAAAACCTCCAATCAATTGTACTTCAGATTACCACTGAAACAAAAGTGAAGTAAAAGTAAAGTACACAGACTGATGTCTCTGAAAGCTGTGATGCCTTAATGGAAGACAACAGATTAAAATTCTTAACAAGTCCACCCACAATAGTATGTTGAAAGTACACTTTTTTGAAAAAAATGTAATTGCAATGGATTCACTTTATTCGTGTCTCCATGCCAACAGAAGGACTTTAATCTATTATTTTCACCAGAACATTTCCAAGTACTTCCCCACCCAGGTTAGGCTCTGCAGAGTGAGACAAACTAAAAAGAATGATGCCAACAGAAGTACTCTATACAGAATCTCTCCACAAGCTTCAAAGTAGCTACTCCGCAACAAATGAACTTAAGGTTTCATTATTTTCTCTGCTTTTAAGTGGTTATTTTTTAAATAGTAAATTAATCAGATTTATTTTAAAAGTTGTCTAAATTGCATGCTTTAGCAATCCTTTGCTAACTTTCAGTTAAGGACATTTAAAATTTTTGAACTTTGATTTATTTTGCCACTAACAACCTGTGATGTTACGTATAACTAATCTTACGGTATTCTGATACTTTGACATTTAAAGAATATTGCACAAATTAAAATGAATTATTTTGCCTTCTGTTTTCTCCTGACTAAAACACTATTGTAAATGCAGAGAGATATCTAGAGCAGCTGGAAATCAAAGTGTTTAGATACTATGGTGATGGACACACTGGAACTATTTAGGACCTTGATTCTGCAAGGGAATTCGGGGTGTTTGGATCCAGGGTTTTGGTTATATATAAATCTGTTTTGATTGGGTAATGGAGCATTCGCTGGTGTTCTTGACCTATCAGTGACTTGCCCTATTTAAGTTGAGTGGTAGAAAAGATGTATAGGCTGCATAGTTTGTTAGGTTTTTATTCTGTTTATGTATCTTTCTAAGCCTAAAGCATGGTAAACATGGTAACCGGGCACTATATTTTTGATAGAAATCTAGAGAGAAACTGTCAGGTCCTGAAGATTTACCCACAGTTGAGAAATTGTAAAGCACTGTTTACTTCTGCTAATGTGATGGGGGTGAACTTATGTATATTTCGGTTAACTTGTTTAAATTGTTTCAATGAGAACAGTAGATGAAGTTAGTTACTTTAACTGACCAATGATTTTAAAAAACTGTTTAAGCAATAGTTTTGCTTCAAAATCACTTGCTTGCATCGTTATAGAATAAGGCATCAAAACCTGGAAATTCAAGAGCGTTGTAGATCCAATAGCACGCTAACCCTGAGAACAGATTTTGCAAAGGTCTGGCATATGCCCTTAAACAGAAGGTACAGACAGACCCTGACTCTAATAAATATCAACATGCACACCTTACTTTTTCCTTCACTTATCATCAACCATGCACCTCACTATAATCTCTTTTCTATACCCAGATTTGAAATAAGACTGATGTGGATCCAAGAAATCTGTGGATTTTAAGTGTAACTGGCATTCATCCATTACCATCGACTCAGATGCTTTCTCTGGGAATGGGAAATTTCAGACAGACTAGCAATTGGTAAGGTTAACATCCAGTCTAACCACTGCTTGTTTAACCATAACTGACAATTTGTCCTCCTGATGAATGGAGCCACTCATCCTCATCATCATCATATGTTGGTCAAGGCAGGTATCAAAGATAGATTATTCAGTTAATCAAGCATTCCTATTAGCTGAAAAACAACTAAAATTCTATATAATTAACAAGTATAAGGAGACTCTATTTTGCAATCAATCAATTGATTATCCCTTGAATAAGTCTTTTATTGCTTCAAAAGTCTTAAGCTTTTCAGTATTGTAGGAACTGGGGCTAGTCAATGTATTCAGATGTAAATGAATTCATCTTTGCATGCTGTCTTTTTATACTACTGAGTCGTATGTTTCATACCATCGTAAGGTGGAATACGGTTTGTTCCAAACATTTTATTATTTGGTTTAGTATGAGAATGCAGTACCGCGTATAACCGCAAGGGTCAGATGCAAACGTATCAGTGCTGTGTGCAAAACGTTTAAGGGTCATGTGCATCTATGATAGAGTGATGGGTGTGGGCAGCGTGCAAAACTTGGAGCAGGAAGATTGGAAGCATCCTACTGGAGGATGCCGTACTTACGCTTGCGAGTAACATTCTGTGGACGCTATTCATCATAGTGACAGCGGTCTAGCAGCACGTGCACAAAGTTTGCCGGATCAAGAATAGAAGACCAAAGGTTGCTTAGAGACTTACCTTGTTCCTGATTCCCCGGGTTCCTGGTTCCAGTTGGTGTGTTCCTGATCCTCCAATTCCATTTCATCTCGGATTGATTCATCCACTGGTCCTGTCCAAGATGAAGAAGAGGCAGTGGTGATGTGTTAATTCCCTTGTCTTTATGCCCACTGTTTTATGTTCATAGAGGTAACAGGACCTAGGGAGGCTTCAGGCCTCCTCTTAAAATCAATGCCCGAGCTATATTTGTACAGGGGTATTTGTATAGGATAACAATCATAATTTGATTGTTGGAAATTTACGAGAAAAGTTTCAGGTGGTAAAAATGGTACCATATAAAGAAAAAATATACCTGATAAAACCTTAAAATATATGCTCATTCAAATGCAACAACTAAAGATCTGTAGGAAAATAACAAAGAATAGGTATACACAGGCGTCATTCAAAGTGGCCAGTAATCTACCAGGTAGGACACAGCTGAAATTGGCTATTTTCCTTTTTCCTATAATACAAATGCTGAATACACAAATAAAAAATTGTTTAACACCTCTATATGAAAGAGACATGCATATAACTCTCATTTAGTATACACAGTTTGTGATAGACCCTTATGTTTTTGTTTCAATTTAACTCTTGCTGTGAAAGGATATCTAGCTTTCTTGATATACTCATTCTCCAAGGATAGCTAAATGAGGATTTATTGTTCCAGGACTAATGGGCTTCACATGAATTTTTTTTGTAACTTTTGGTTCTGAATTAGCAATGTTCTGAATTAGCAATGTTCCAAATAGAGGAAACATACATAAAAATACAACTGATACAAGTAACCTCAAATAAATCCTGGCAAGGTTTTAAAGGTATAATCCAATCATTCATCAAACAAGTTAGTCTCACTGTCCCATATTTTCCTGAAGCTGGTAAGTGACCCAAGGAGTACAGTTTTGATTTATCCATTGCCAGTATGATATTTCTTGTTGCCTCTGAGAGGTTTGTAATAGTATCCTGCTCTGTCTTGCTGGGAATTCTAGTATTCCAAACATTCTGGCTGCTCTTGGATGCTTAAATCTTTACAGAACATTTCGACCAGAAAAAAACAAGCACTCCAGGTTGGTTATCAATCCCAGTTTACCTATGTATCTGACAAATCACTTAGAGCTTTTTCTAATAGCTATTTTTAATTATTCACAATATAAAACAAAACCCTCACTGTAACAGACTAAATAGGCTAGTTATCTTAAAGTTTAATAAGTCAGCATCTTGAACTATTTTTTTTAGATACTCTATGTGAAAATATTTTCCACACTTTTGTGGGGATAATTTTACATCAACCATGAGATATATTTTGCTTATATTAAGGCTACAGTTGGTCTAATCAAAAAGTAAATGTATAGTAAAAAGGGCAAGATTTTGACTGGTCTTTCCACATCTGCGTATGTAGAAAAAGAGGGACCAGGCAAGGAATTGCAGGGCTTAACTGATTGACCCTGATCCTCACTCCCCTGAAGTCTACTGTATTTACATTGCATGGGTCCCCTCTGTATCCAAGGTGGAGTTTAGACACAGACTTGTGGAGCCCTAGGTGAGTATCCTGCTGATGCACTACACGCCTTTCCCCATTCAGATTAGTACTGCTTCTGCTTGCTTTCTTCCTTCCCTCTGTTATAACCCTATGAAAAACTCATTGTTGGGTAGTAGGATTATGACCTCAGAGGCATATCTCCCTCCTGTCCCCTAAGCCATTCCTCTTCCTTCTCCTCAGGTGGGCTCTGCACAGCTCTTTGTTCAATGATGGGATTCTGACATCCTTCCTCCTGAGATTATGACATCAAAGGTAAATCAGCCAATCACTGCTCTTTCCCTCTTCTATATCTATCTTCTCTTCTCTATTTCTTCTCTATTACCTCCCCTCAATCTTTATTCATTTGCACACAGCTGTCTTGTTGACAACCAGTATGATCCAGTGGACCAAGCATTGGACTGAGTCAACCCTGAATTCTAGTTCTGATACTACACACGATTCATCCTATGTTGTATGCAGTGTAGTTGTAGCTGTACCGGTCCCAGGATACTGAGGTAGTATCTTTTATTGGACTAACTTCTGTTGGTGCGGGAAATAAACTTTCGAGCCACACGCAGCTCTTCTTCAGGTCTGGGAGAGGTACTCAAGCACCACAGCTAAATGCAAGGTGGAAAAGATTGTTTAATATAAGTAGTTAGCACATATTGTGAGGGACTATTTCAGCTGGATTTATAGTTTATTACAACGATCTGTAACCAGGGTGGATTGATTTAAATCAAGGTGATTTAAATCATTAATTTAAATCATCAAGAGAAAATCATTGATTTAAATCAAGTTTCCCACTGATACTGCTTCACATATTTCTTAAACAATGGTGCAAATCTGATCACTAAAACATATTAATTTACAACTCAATACAGCATTTTACAACATCTAGGAGGGCATATTTTGTGTAATTTTTTAGATAACTTGATTTTTATTAATTTAGGAAATAGTACATAATACTCATTACCTGTGTCAAACTGCAGATGTAGCAGCAGTGCATTAGGAATGGTAAGAACTAAATCACACACACAAACACAATAGTACTTATATTTCATTAAACTAAATCTTAAATGTTTCATAAATGTTTCACATTTGCAATTGCAGCAGTCTCCTGAGTTGCCGGCTGACGGTTGTCCTTAAATTCTCGGGTTTTTTTAATTTTCAAATGTTATTAACTCTAATAGACAAGTTATCACAACACTAAACATACACTGTCCTTAAAACTTCTACAACTGGCTCTCATCTTCCCCACTCCCACTGTCATTTTTATTCATAGACTGAAACAGAAATACGAGTTTTCCTGCTTTTTCAACTCCCAGTCCATTTCTTAGCTTTTAGTGAATAATACCAAATGATGAAAATATTCTCTCTGTGCTTGCAGAGAAAGCTACTGCTGTGAAAAGTTGGCTTAGCAACTGAAGGAACTCTGTTTCAAGGTGCCTGCCTAATGATTTCCACCAATTGAGAGGACTGACTTTGTTCAAAACATCATCAGTAAACATGTACTGTCTAAATGGTTCCGCGCCAGCCCTGAAATTTATTATGACTGGCATAACTGAGGAGAGATTTTGAGATGCCCATGCCATGGCAGCATCATCTTCTTCAGAAGTTAGGCATCCACCTTTATATCTGGGGTCAAGAATGTTCGCAAGAAAACGAGGTGGAGTTAGTGCTTGATCAATTCGCTTGTTATTGCCTGCAGTTAACTTTCTGGTGAGATATTTCTTTCTTTAATGTCTCTTGAAGTGCTTTCCAAATTTCAACAGCATCAGCAATGCAGCAACAATTTCTCTGAAGTTTGATTAAGGCTATGGATATAGGCTTTAGTATACTGAGCATATCCTCTACATTCCTCTTTAATCCAATGTTAGATACTTTGGATGAGATACTTCCATCTATTTTATCACGGTTTTCTTCACAAAGTTGTATGAGAATAGGCCAGTTCTTAATAAATTGTTCAAAACAATCAACCACAGAATTCCATCGAACATCGTGAGGGAGAATTAGTTTGGATCCTCCTGCTCTCTTCAGTGAAGCCGAAGCAAAATGGTTGTTATGGAAGTATTTTGCAACTTCAACGACATTTTCGTTTATTCCTGGAGAAGATGTACTGAAGTCTTTGGCTAAAAGATGCATTAAATGGGCACTGCAGCCATATGTTATTAAGGAGCATCCTTCCGTTTCTTCTTCTAAGTATCTGCTCATCTTTGCCACATTTGCAGCATTGTCTGTGACAAAACTGCGCACGTGACAGTTGAATTTTTCTTCACAGTTTATTACAGCTTTCACTGCCACTTCTGTTAAATATTCTGTTGTGTGGGCATTTCCCAATGTATCTATTGTTTCTGAAAGATATTCAACTCCATCTTCTGTTGTCACACAGGCAATTATTACTGGATCATTGTGTACATTGCTCCACCCATCAACGCTTAAACTGGCAAATTTCCCCTCAGTATTTCTTGAGCACTGTTCAAGTTCCTTCTCATAAATTGTATCTAGGTACCTTCCACCAATGTCTCTCTGTCTTTAAGACAGTGTCTTAACTACCTCCTCTGCCTTGCTTGGCCCAGCTCCACCACCACAAAAGCACAGAACAACAACAATCCTATCCAGCCTGTGTCTTTCTTTGCACATGTGACTTCAGTCTGCTTCAGATACAGAAACTGAAAGCCCAGAACTTTCAAGAAGCAAGAGCTGGTAGTTAGGCTGGACAGACTAGAGCCATTCATTCATTTTTATGAGACTGTAAGTGTAGATTTAGCACATTTGTGATGAGATTTAATTGTAACTGTTATTTTTTAAACGAGAGAGAAATTTAGTGTTTGTTTGATTTTTAAAAAAATCTGATTTAAATTTTAAAATATCGGTTTTTGGTTTTTTAAAAAAAATAATTGATTTTTATCCACTCTGTCAGTTACCCACTAACCCCCTCTTTTTGTCCTAGGATGTACAGGTGTTAATGGCCCACTTTGCCTTGAATGCCCCTTAGAACAGTGGTTCTCAAACTTATTGATCATGCCTCCCCTTGTGTCTGTATTAGTTGATACCTCTCCCACACACACACAAGTACAAATACCGATATATGCAAGGGAGTGCTTCACTTCAATCTGTTTCAGATTCTCTTTTTTTCACTTTTTTTTTTTATTGTATGAATGAGCCAGTGATCCATTTTAAAAAGAAAACCAGCGACTATACTCCACGCTTATAATTAAATGTGCAGACTGCGTCGTAGCAAACGGATTAAAATACAGCAAACGGATTAAAATACGGATTAAAAAACGACTTTATTTATATAATGCATAGCTCCCTCTAGCAAAGGCAACGTGTAGGGAAGACACATGGGATCACGTGCCGCCTCCTTCCTCAGGGTTGCTGTTTGGCGTTTAGTGAGCATGCTCACAAGGACTGAGCATGCTCAGTAACACCTGCTGAAGCTGCTGCCCTCATTCTGCCCCGGTACTGGAAAGTACAGATCGTCTCTACCATCTAGAGACAAATGCACAGTGTCATCTGAGGACCTGATATGTCTGGAGGAATCAGCTTTGCTAGTTATTAATTGCTGTGGGTAAAATGTGCGCAGTAAGTTGGTTTTTTTCCTGCTAAAGCTTCTCATGTGTTGTCCCACCCCGCCCCCCGAGCTTGAGAACGTCTGCCTTAGAATATGTGCTAACTACTTATTATAAACAATCTGTTGCACCTTACATTTAGTTGACACTTGCAATACCTTTCTCAGACCTGAAGAAGAGCTCTGAGTGGCTCAAATGCTTGTCTCTCTCAGCAACAGAAGTTGGTCCAATAAAAGATATTATGCACCCACCTTGTCTCTCTAATGACTCATCATATCATGTTGGGCAAATCACTTCACTCTTCTGTGCCTCAGTTCCTCCATCTGTAAAATGGATATACTCCTTTGATTCACATTTTTGAAACTATGAACATTTATGAAAAATACAATTTGAATGACATGCTGGTCCATATCAGCACTGTTGAAGGAGTTTGATGTACACACGTACATGCAACTGAGCATTTATGTGATATTTGTAAGCTGAATATATGCACAGATACATAAACTTCCACAGTGGCATCAGTTAAATTACTTCAAAGAACTAATTATTGTAATTATACCTCTGTAGTAACACTACTTGAAATGGTGTACATAACAGGCCCGTTGTATGAAAACCCTGCAACATGTTGCATGCTGTAATCAGTTGTTTTCTCTGGGACACTTGAGAAACTGGCTTCAATAATTTACAAACACTGTACAAAATGATAAGACATCATGGGATAAAGTTGGGATGGAGGCACAGCTAGGGATTAATGGAAAAAAGATTTTCTTGTGATTAATTTATAGGAATAAGAATTGCATTATATGCTCTACCAGACTTTCCATGTGATCTTGGGTAAACCACCAATGACAAAATTTTCAAATTTGGATGTCTAACTTTAGTCACATAAATAAAATTGGACTGGTTTTCACAGATGTTGAGTACCTGCAGCTCCTGTTAATATCTGCAGGATCTGTAGGTACTCAACACCTCTGAAAATCAGGCCAACTGTATGTAGGCTACTGAATATGAATTTAGGTATATTTCTTTAGGAATCCAAATTTGGAAATGTTGGCCTTACAAGAGCTGGGTTAAATTCACCCCAGTACAGAAGTGAGCACAGGGCCATTTGAGGTAATGCTACATTTAAGAAAATTTTATTCTCTATGTCTCAGCTTTAAATGTAATGCGGATAACAATACTCATGTACTTGATCCAGAATCTCGTGAAGCTTAATTTATTATGTTTTATAGCAGTTTGAGATCTTCAAATGGAAGTTGATATATAAGAGCAAAGCATCATTGTTATATTGAAAGTATCCTTGGACTTTAAGCTTCTTATCAGTGCTACTGTATTCTGTATATTTTCAAAGGGTCCTCTTCCAATCTACATCATCCTTTGAAGTTAACTTGAACCTCTTCTGTCATGTTTTGTGCAGTCTCATTCAAGATTCTGAAAGGTAAACTTCAAAAGGTACTGAGGAATGAAAGGGACAGAGGGAGAAGGAGAATGAGGAGATAAGAGGTAGCAAAGAGGAGGGAGGGATGTGGAAGACCAAAGGAGGGAGATGTTTTCCACAGAAAAGTGATGAATGTGAATGAACAGAAATATGTAAGAGTAATATCAAATACTATATGACAGATACAAAAACTAAGAGAAAAAGAATGGGACTGAATCACAGAAGTGTCCTGAAGTGAAAGAGATGAAAGAAAACTGTTTTTGGGGTTTTTGGTTGGCATGGTGTAAGTTTGTAAATTATAAGAAACGTTAGTGAGGATGAGGGAAAGACTGTAGGAAAACAGGGAGAAAGATGGAAGAAAAGAAACACGGAGAGAAACTTTAGAAAGCCAAAGTTGAAAAGAAATAGAAAGAAGGGAAAGGGAGGACACACAGAAGGGAAATCTTATTGTATTCGGTATTGCATTGTTTTTTGGGTTTTTTTTTTTTAAATACCAGTGTTACATGGAATATATACCAATCTTTGTTTTCATGTGGCCTAATGTATTTTAAGATGCAGAAAATTAAGTCCTGGATTTCAAAATTTCTTGAGGGTCCTCTCCCAATACAAACCCATCTTAAACTCAGACACAGCTCTCTTGCCTGGTGTTTAAATGTTGCCATATACGATACTGTTTTCATGCCATATTGTGATTTCTAGAATTATGGAGACCATCCCTGTAAAACATCCTGAAAAAACTAACTTGTAATAAAATGTAAGGTAGAGCTGATACAAACCAAATACGATCTTGCCCAGTCCTTCTTGGCCTCAAATATTCAGTGAAGGAAAGCATTAAAGTTAGAAATATGTGGATGATTCTCAGAATTTTGATAGGAAGACATTGGACCCTTGTGGGAAAAGGATCTGTCCTAAACTTGCCAGCAACTGATGGCTATAAATGTGAAAGGAAAAATACCTATGAAATGATTAACAGCTGCACAAGAAGTAGCAATTTCAATAAATAATACAGTTGTGCCCCCACTGAAGGTGATATAAATTCAGTAATCTCTATACAGCATATGGGGGTTTAATTTATAAGTATGGCTGGGCTGGCTTCCTATCAGTATTCATAGGGTGAGGTAGAGAACTCACTCCAGCCATATTTGGAGTTAAAATCACTAAGATTGTAGATTGTCAGCCAACAAAATGAACTCTGCTAGTTTCTCTCCAATAGGATGAAGATTAAGACTCAGATAAGGAATGTCTTTTCTTTAATCAGTACTGTGCCGTATGAAAGTAAAGCTCCCATCTACTATTACATGAATTGCTAATTAACTTAATACATTTCCCCAATGACTCACTGTATTTGTCCAAATATTTTCAGTAATGCCATTTTTTTCGTCTGCACAAAATAAATCCTACAGAGCTAGGGAAGATTAAGATCAATTCCTGCGTCAGTTAAGCAAGCACTTTTCTCATTGAACCTTTCCATTTTGTGTTTAAAAACACAGAGAACAAGTTCTGAAAGGATGCATAAGAGGCAATAAATGACCAAATTCTGCTATTTGTGAATGACAGCTGAGCAGAGCTGCACAATATGCACACCCTCTGTACTTTACTAGCTACTAGTATGTTGATATACAGTGTTTCATGCAGGCTACACTGGGTCAAACTGGCACTTACAATTACTACCATTTCAGTCAGATGCTGTTTCCTGTGATATGCATGAAGTTCACATACTCTGTGAACTCCTCAAATCCTACCCCTCTCCACCCAGGCAGTGGAATTGCATATGTCCCATGGTATCTGCCTCTGTGTGTCCATTGGTGGAAATAGGTTTGAAGTGTGTATATTAAAAATGTTAGAATAAAAGAAATAAACAACTTAAGTCCCTAACAAGTCCTATACAAAAAGTTAAATTCAAAGTATTACTGATATTATATAAAGTGTTTAATAATCTAGGCTTTAAGCACATGAGTACTGGTTGTTCTGTTTTGCCCTTTATGGTGGTTTAGACCTGACTAGCTGATTGCCTAATTTTAGGGCCAATTTTGTTTAAATATTGTTTACATTTTACACCCATTTCATGCGCATGCAAGTGGCTCTTGTTAAATTGATTTTTATTAAACACATGCCCCTAAGTTTTCAAATCAGTTTTAATTATTCATGTACTCATTAAAAAATGTATCCCATAAGAGTTTGAATTTTTCATTAGCCACACTTAACACCATAGAGAAAATAGGTATAAGAAGCACACAATATGTACAAAGTATGTTTGTGTAACTCCTATGAATTTTTTTAAAAGACTGTTCTCAAACTTGGACGCCTAAATAAGTGGCCTTGCCTTCAAAAGTACCAAACACATGCAGTCTGTACTGAAACTTACATATGCTTGGGTGTTACTGAAAATCAGGCGATTTTTAACTAGGTGCCTAAATATTTACCTCACATTAAGCATCCAGGTTTGAAAATGCTGGCCATGGTATGTAATAGCTTCCTGCTTAAGAAGGATCCCTTTCAGAAAACTCCACCTGCACCAAAATGACAGTTGTCTTTGCAGCACTGCAAAATTCCTCCTGGGCTCCTTGTGGCAAGCAAGGAACATATCTGGAGACATAGAACTAATTAGTTCTGTGCATCACTGTAGTTTGATGGAGTGGCATTGGCGTGTACAACCCTGTTAATATTAAATTTGCTTCCATGGCTCAGGAAAGAATCTTCTAGTTGGCACTAAGTTAAACAACAGGCTTCTCAGCATAAATGTACGGAAACAGGAACCCTCAAGTGGTACCTGAACTTATGGAGAATGGAATTGTCATAAATAGCAACATACAACTGAAAAATATCTTTACCACCTTGAAGGAGAGAGGGACCGTGCAGGCTTTCTCTCCTGAAGGAAAGCTGTGGAATATCTTTTCCAGTTTTGTTCACTGCACTAGTTTCTTTAAAAAAATGGCTTCCCCAATTCAGTAAGGAAAAATAATTTGTTTTTAAGCCTATTCTTTATCCTACGAGACTCAAAGTCTATAACAAAAGAGTGGTTAAGGAAAAATTATACTAGTAATAATTAGCTTTATATAGCGCCATTTATCAAAGAATTTCAAAGTTCTGAACTAAAAATGAATTAATTAGACCTCACACATCCTCTGCAAAATAGATAAGTATGGTTACAAAAAAAGAAAATCAGATGCATGAATCACTGAAAAGTAGTATGTAGTCACTATCTTTTTATTGTTTACCTCATCTGACATTTGGAGCAGTGTTAACCACGCAGTTAGCACACATGAATTAGTGAATCTTTAATTGCTTTAGTTGAATTCTGTGTAATTGTAAAACAACATAAAAATTTCTGGCTCAGAGATTAATTTAATGAATGTTAACTTTATTTCCTTCTTACAATGTTTGTTTATAAAAGAAAAAACGCTCCTTTGACATTTTTAACCATTACTGTGGGTATCTCAAATATTACAGGTAAGATCAAATATGTTTATGTAAGGACCTAAAAAGATATTTCAGCCAGATTTTCAATATTCAGAATATTATGCAAAATGAGTCTGCTGATAAAATATGCAGTTGTCTTAAAGCTTCTTCCAGCATAGCAGAAGTGGTGCACCCTTCCAAGTGTGTTTGTGCTTACCTACCAACTTCAGTATGTGAGATATTTCATCTATTATGGCTTGTGTATAGGGGAAAATTGCACTGTGTTAGATGTGATAATCTATACAGTGTTAAACACTAGATGTAGCTGACTGCTTTCATCTGCTAGCTTCTGAGTGGTTTCTCTCATTGTGTATGGTCAGTAATACAGTTTTAAGCAGAAAGTCTAGCATGCATTTTCATCATCATGTTTGTAACAATTTGTCTCAATGCATTGCCAGCTCTTGTAGCACAGAAGCAGAGGGCATAAACAGGATCACTATTAGCAGTTAGAGCCAGATGATTACCCACCATGACCCCCCAAATCTTTTTCGGACTCACTACTTCCCAGGATAGAGTCTCCCATCCTGTTAGTATGGCTTACGTTCTTTGTTCTTAAATATATGCATTTACATTTAGCCATATAAAATGTATAGTTCACTTGCGCTCAACTTACCAACAAATCCATTCACACCGTATTAGTGACCTGTCCTCTTTATAATTTGCAACTCCCTCAATTTTTGTGTCATTAGCCAACTTTCTCAATGATGAGTTTATGTTTTCTTTAAGGTCATTGATAAAAATGTTCAACAGTGTTGGGCCAAGAACATCTCTCTGCAGGAGTACACTAGAGTCAGACCTGCTCAATGATGATTCCCCATTTACACTTACATTTTGAGACCTATAAATTAGCCAGTTTTTAATCCATTTAATATGTCATATTAATTTTATATTGTTCTATTTTTAAATCAATATTTCATACAGTCAAGCACCTCACAGAAGTCTAAGTATATTACATCAACAATTTATCAGCCAAACTTGTAATCTCATTTTTTTTTAAAATTACTTTCCATAAATCCATGTTCAATTGCATATTACTCTTTTAATTCATTATTAATCAAATCTCGTATCAGCCACTCCATTATTTTTGCTTGGGACTGATGTCAGACTGACAGGTGTATAAATACTTGGGTCATTCCATTTACCCTTTTAAAAATATTGGCACAACACTGGCTTTCTTCCAGTCTCCTGGAATTTCCACAGTGTACCAAGACTTGATAATCAACAGTCCAGCAAGCTCCTCACCCAGTTCTTTTAAAATTCTTGGTTGCAAGTTATCTGGACCTGCCTATTTAAAATCCAACTCTAATTTGAGTAGCTGTCATTTAACATCCTCCTGACATACTAGTGGAATGGAAAGAGTACTTCTTTGGAATCATGATCTCTTGTATCACAGAGTGGCTCTGAGAATGATAGCCCATGAGATGCATTAGAGACTCCTTTTTACTACATGACAAAGATAGGATCTATCACTAAATTCAGATGTCACAGTTCCAGGCAAGGTAATACACTTTGTTGTGGTGGATGGAAAAGTAGAGATTGACCAAAGGGACATCACTGCCAATCAATGAAGACAATTCTCACCAAACTTGAGTACTGAGAACTAGAGAATCCAGTCAGGGAAGAACTTGGTACAAAGAGTGTGTTTCAGGGACAAAAGAAAGAAAAATCAGTCAACCTATTGGAACTCAGGGAAGTGAGCAGGTTCTGTGAAAGTTATAGTTGGTCCTAAAAAATAAGCATATCCTGGTGAAGACAAAACTATAAACATGATCTCCTAGCTGACTTGACAAGGGGGAACTGCTAGAACCAGGCTTCATTTGACAGCAAAAAAGTTGTCTCAGTGGGCAAAAGAACACACTCTTCCTGAAAGCTATGCACATAAATGAAGCCACCAGTGACTGGGCAGACTGACTGAGAAGAAAAATAACTCAAGACAGTGAATGATTCCTTCATTAGTAGTCTATATAAAACTGTATGATAGGCTCATTGGAATAACCCACAATGTACTTATTTACCTCACTAGACAATCACAAGTTTCAAATATACTTCTCCATTCACAACAGAAGAGCAATAGCAGTTGACACCACACCCTCTCCGACCTATGGCCAAATAAGATACTGTAGCTAAGAATATATCCCTAACCTGAGCACCTAATTATATGCTCCTTGACCTTATCCTTCATCTCCCATCTGGTTCATAAGCTAATGGAGAAAAGGAATGCATCTTCCTAGTTGCCCCTCACTAGTTGAAGCAGCAGAGGTTCTTAAAAATAGCAAATCCATGATCAACACAACCTTCAGCTTGTGTTAACAGGGCCTATGCCTTAACACTGGAATACACCATTACTAAATTAGCAACTTGGCTTCGAAATGGAAGATTGAGAAAACCAGATCTGCCAGACAAAGTAAGAGCTCCTAACATCCAAGAAACTCCCCAAATATGAGTAGTATAATACAAAGAACAAATATCCACTGCTAGTGAGAGGCAGCCAAAATAATCCCAATAAACTGCAGATCTCTAAATCCCCACATTCTTAAAGGATAACCTGTCCTTCAGCTTGGCAATATTAACCTTGAGGAGACAATTATCAACACTTGTTTCTATACCAATGTCTTTACATTCACAAATTTTGTCTCATCAACTAATGAAAAGACTTCAAAACACAGCAGAACTCCTGCAACCTCCAAAAAGATTCAAAGGTGCCTACTTAGAGGCTGACCAATAAGTCCTTGAGTTCCTAACTTGAGATTTTTCAAATTCTTATCTATTATCCACAAGATGGGTCTACTATTAAGGAACTCTATCAACTGAGGAGCACACTACACCTTCCAATAGAAGAGGCCATGCTATTCACCTGACCTGACTTTAACTGTAAGCATAACATTAGTTCTCACAGATATCAAAAGAATATATCCATTCTTGTTATTCAAATACTAGACGTGATCAGGAAGAATTATGGCACAAAATGGATGTAATGAAAACTAAAAGTTTACTTGAAATGAACTGATGCTTTTAGAAATCCAAATAATAGTATCATAGAAGATTAGGGTTGGACGGGACCTCAGGAGATCATCTAGTCCAACTCCTTCTCAAAGCAGGACCAACCCCAACTAAGTCATCCCAGCCAGTGCTTTGTCAAGCCACATCTTAAAAACCTCTAAGGATGGAGATTCCAACATCTCCCCAGGTAACCCATTCCAGTGCTTCACCACCCTCCTACTGAAAAAGTGTTTCCTAATATCCAGCCTAGACCTCCCCCACTGCAACTTGAGACCATTGCTCCTAGTTGTGTCACCTACTACCACTGAGAACAGCCTAGCTCCAACCTCCCTGGAACCCCCTTTCAGGTAGTTACAGGCTGCTATCAAATCCCCCCTCATTCTTCTCTTCTGCAGACTAAACAAGACGAGTTCCCTCAGCCTCTCCTCATAAGTCACGTGCTCCAGCCCCCTTTGCTGAACTCTCTCCATTTTGTCCGCATTCTTTCTGTAGTGGGGGCCCCAAAACTAGACACAGTACTCCAAACGAGGCCTCACCAGTCGAATAGAGGGGAATAATCACTTCCCTCCATCTGCTGGCAATGCTTCTGATAATGCAGCCCAATACGCCATTAGCTTTCTTGGCAATAAGGGCACACTGTTGACTCATATCCAGCTTCTTGTCCATGGTAACCCCCAGATCCTTTTCTGCAGAACTGCTACCTAGCCAGTCGATCCCGAGTCTGTAGCAGTGCATGGGATTCTTCTGTTCTACATGCAGGACTCTGCACTTGTCCTTGTTGAATCTCATCAGATTTTTTTGGGCCTAATCTGCCAATTTGTCTAGGTCACTTTGTATCCTATCCCTACCCTCCAGCATATCTACCACTCCCCCCAGCTTAGTGTCATCAGCAAACTTGCTGAGGGTGCAATCCACACCATCCTCCAGATCATTAAGGAAGATGTTGAAGCAAACCAGCCCCAACACTGACTCTTGGGACATTCCGCTTGTTACTGGCTGCCAAATAGACATCTAGCCGTTGATCACTACCCGTTGAGCCTGATGATCTAGCCAAATTTCTATCCATCTTATAGTTCATTCATCCAACCCATACTTCTTTAACTTGCTGATAAGAATATTGTGGGAAACCGTATCAAAAGCCTTGCAAATGTCAAGGTATATCATGTCCACCACTTTCCCCACAATCACAGAGCCAGTCATCTCATCATAGAAGGCAATCAGGTTGGTTAGGCATGACTTGCTCTTGGTGAATCCATGCTGACTGTTCCTGATCCTAATGGATTCCTTGAGGACCTGCTCCATGATTTTTCTGGGGACTGAGAGTGGTATGCCACAAATGCCTTTTTGTGGCATGCCATGCTCTCCTGATGTGGGAAGGAAGCGCACAAATCTCCCAGCAATAGCATGTTCTCTGAATGTATTGCTTCCATGCTGTGACACCGAAGACAGAATAGTCTGCCTCTGAACAGATCCAGAATCTTTGAGAAGCAGATCTGCTGTTCCCAAACCAGGGACTCTGACCTATCCTGTGGAACCTTCTTCAGTAAAATGGGGGGGGGGGGGGGGGAACCATGAGTCCTTCCCCGCTATGTAAATTAAAGGTTCTGGTAGGCCCTGTGCTTTTTTGCCGGTTCCCAAGCTGAAACTTGGACTCGTTGATTTGTAGCTGATTAGATTTGTAACAAGACAAGCCCATATCTGGATGGCTTTACCTGACAAATATCAGACAAGCTACCAAAGGTTTGAACAACCACTCACACTGATCCTCACCTTTCTCACTTAAGTTTCTTCGAATGTTGTTTTTTGTAATTGACAGGTGCAGAGTTGATAGGGTCACTTCATTCTAAATTCCACCATTTTCACAGCTTGGATTGCCTCCTGACACAGCAGGAGGGGGGACTGAGGTCTCTCCCTGTCCGTTGAAGTCATACATTACAACAGTGCTGTCCATGAAATCTCTTCTATGCATGAGGAAGAAATTATTTGAGAGAGGCTCATGGCCCTCAGCTCTAGCAAGTTTATGTAGAATCTCAAATCCTGAGGTTTCCAAAGAACATGGACAATTTATGGATCTTATATGTGCTCACCAACCCAGATTGGAAACATCAGTGCATCATCTCCAAAGCGAGCTCATGGGACCTACACATCACATAACTGCCAAATGCTGTTCAACAAGGTTTTATGGCTGTGTGACGGAGAGGCTTGTCACAACTTTTACTGTGGGGCTTCGTGGAAACATGGTCATGAAGGAGAAGACTATCTGAGCAAGATGAATATAGAATTGCAACAAGGAAGCTTAAAGAGCAAATTCTGGTGAAAACACCTAGTGGCTTAAAAGCACAAAACCTTTAGGTCCACTTCCACATTATGGACTAAGATATTATTTTCTGCAGAAAACATCCGTAAAACCACTCCAAATGAGTATTCACACATTCACAAACCGTTACAAGTTAGATCTCCAAACCTTTCTGGAGGCAGCATTTGCTAGGAGTCACTGCTATAGAGTGGTACCTTTCTAAATTCTCTCTTCTCCTCTCCATCTAGCTATTATCTGCTGATTACATCTCATCTTGAAAGGATCAGTGGACTCCGACTGAGTTTGGCTTGTCTGCAGACTCTGATCTCGGTTCTGATAGTTGGCCTGTCCCCAGATCTCAGTTTCAGTACTACCCCTCAGCCCAATCCAGACTATTCTTCTGGTTTCTACCTCTGCTCCAACCACTAGGCCTGACTATTGGGAGACAGGGCCTGATAGTAATATTCATTTTAACATGAAATTCCCTGGCTTTTTCTGCTATCATTGGACTCCTGAAACTGGAATTCCTTCAGCACATTTCTGATTGAACCATGTGTATTTAGCAACATCTAAATCCTCCAGTGAAGATTGTTTCAGTCTTCCACCTCAGCACACCAGCTACGCTATCACCATCATGAATAAACTTATGAATCTGTGACTTGCCCTTGTTCGCAAATCACAATTATACTTTAGTGAAAGTTTTTTCTTGCTGGGACGCCATGCTCAAATTTCTCTATAATCTCAAATTTCTGTTGCAGAGTTAAGAAAATTATTTTTCTTTGTCATGCTACAGGACACAGAACCAGATTGTAATGGTTGTTTGTGCATGATACTTCAGACATTTTCCCTTTTCGCCCCTTGAAAGGTGTTCCCTCCCGCCCCACCTTCTCTTAGGTGTGGCCCCAATCCTCTCCTTGGTTTAGCATTTGAAAAATAATGCTGACTTTAACAGTGCACGAATTTAATTAAATATTATTATTATATTGTAAAATGCAATTAAGACTCACCTTCAGAAATGTTACCATCTTTGTCCTCATTTTTTAACAATCATTCTCCCGCCCTCATATTTGGTTTCCTCCTTCCTTTGATCATCTTTGTCCTGACTCCACCCGTGAGACAGCATGTTATTCATCACTCCACCCCTAATACATAACTCCTGCTCTGTCAAATAAGAAGTGCTATGTTGTGTCCAGGGATAGTGCTTGGACAAAGTTAACGTACATGATGCAATGCTCCCCAGCTGGCAAATAGGGTCCATCACATGTACTTATTCAACTCCCAATGTATAGAATCATAGAATATTAGAGTTGGAAGGGACCTCAGGAGGTCATCTAGTCCAACCCCCTGCTCAAAGCAGGACTAACCTCAACTATATCATCCCAACCAGGGCTTTGTCAAGCCTCAGCTTAAAAACCTCTAAGGATGGAGATTCCACCACCTCCCTAGGTAACCCATTCCAGTGCTTCACCACCCTCCTAGTGAAAAACTTTTTCCTAATGTCCAACCTAGACCTCCCGCCCTGCAACTTGAGACCGTTGCTCCTTGTTCTGCTTTGCTATGCCAGCACTGTTTTCTTAAAGGAGCGGTCTCAATGAATTTGATTATGTTCACATCAGAGGGTGGTTCTGGAGAAGATTTTTATTGTATAAAGAAATAATTCTTTCAAGAGGTTGTGGGGACAACTGCTGTTTGTAGGGTGTTAACAGCCAAATTTTGAAAATGATGCACAGCCTGCAAGCTAATAATTTCTGGATGGAAAGGAATCTTCTTCCCCAGCCTGGTCCTCTACTGCTTGTGCAACTTGTACCATAGTACAGTATACTGTGGAGTGTTGCACTCCGTGGGCCAGATTCTGATGTTCTTTCCACTGGTGTGAAAGCAGAGTAACTACATTGACTTCAGTGTAGTTAATTATACCATAGGAAATTTGGAGTAAGATCAGAATGTATCCCTTTGTCTGCAGAGGAGACTGGCCAGTGGATCTGCATTTATATTATTTGTAATGATAGGGTGCAAAGAGCCCACCTACAGCAAAGGTCTTAGGTGCACAGAAGTGTGCAGACACCCTGTGTAAGGGTCCCTAAGTCCTGTCCCTTCTCCTTTTGCAGTGGAACCCCTTTAATTCCACTGTATCATAGCCCTCAGCAATAAAGAACAAGACGACAGGATTTGGACCTAAGTTATTTGTTCATATCTCTATTATTCTTCAGAAGAATATCTTTAATTATGCAAAATTATACAAAAATGGTTTCATATTATTATATACAAGAATAAAATTCCATGTGGTGAACCACTGAAAAATCATGTGATGTGCTAGAAATTTGTATTTCATGTCCTCAACCATTAAAATTAACCAGTCAGATAATGTATTTTATGTTAATTTGTTCATCTGATTTGTTTGCAGTTAAATTCAGTTAAAACTATTCATCTTTGAATTTGAGATAGAACATGCACATCTCTGCTTCCTGATCAGGTTAAAGATGGGGGCTTTTCCCAACTTCAACTTTCATTTTGTCTTTGGAATTTCACCTTCCAAGAAAAAATGTTACATTTCTGAAACTGATGTTTATAATGAAAAGATTTCTAGGTAAATCTATTGAAAATATGCAAAATGTATGCAACAGTTCTGATATTGACTTCACATTTTGATAAACATCAGGGCTTACTACCCAACATTTACTGTTCTTCAAGGTAAAAGAATTTTTTTTTTTTTTTGTATCAATGATTCTTGATGTTGACCTGACCAGAGATAATTTCCATTTATTTCAATTTAGAAAAGGATCTTCATTCTTTTTTGTCTGCTGTCCTGCGCTCGTCTCCACCAGAACTGATATTCTGTGACCCTGTAAGGGCTAGAAAGAGCTAGAAATCCAGGCTGTCTAAGCCCTGGTCTACACATACCTGAAGATTCGGCGGCAGTCGACGGGAGTTATGCAAACTACGCAGAGTAGCTTGCGTAACTCATGTCGACTCCTCTGCTTCCCTTCTGCGTGCTGTCTACACTGCGCTGTGCTGACGGGAACAGCGTTCCCGTCGACACAGTGTTACGCTGCTTGAGGGGGTGGTTTACCAGCGTCGACTTCCTGATTGATTGAGCGGGTCTACACTGACCGCTCAATCGATCCAGAAACATCGATCTGGCGGCGGCGAATTTGCCGCCATCAGTATAGACATGGCCTAATATGGTATAAAAGCATCTGTAACTAGTTCTGGATGGCTGAGAGTTATAGAACTTAAAATTGTATCATCTTGATATACATAAAACTATTTAATATATTTTAAAAGTTTTAAATGTATTAACACTAATTTTTAAAGCAATTTGGTCCACTTGATAAAACACAGGATTGAGAGGGAGGAGTCCTGGTTTCTGTTACCAGTCCTGTCACTGACCTACTATGTGTTCTTGGGCAAGTCACTTCACTTATCTGTGCATCTGTCACGGTACCTATCCTTTACCTGTCTTACCACCTGGTTGCTTTGTCTATTAGATTGTAAACTCATCAGGAAAGGACTGTATCTCACTATGTGTGTGTACAGTGCTTAGAATAATGAGATTCTGAGCTCAGTCTCAGTAGCCTCTAGGTGCTACTGTAATAGAAATACTACAACCTTTTTTCCTTTCTCCCTTTCTGGTACTGAGGAAGCTTGATTTCAAAGAAAGATTTTTCTTTTAAAGCACTAGTACGTTTAACTCTAAAAAATACCTAAAGTAGCTATTTTGTACAGTATGGCATAAACAAAATGCATGAGTTTGACAGTATAAATGTTTTATTGACACTCATTTTTGAGGAGCTATATCATAGGATTGTGTGGCATCTCAAACTCATGCTAGCAAGTGGAGGTCATGGTGAATAACAGACAATACTTTAGGACAGATAGTGAAAAATATGATACCCAACTGAAACGGCAAGGGCACTGCAGGTAGTCAGCGTATTATTTATTATACAAACTGCTACTTTGTCAGGATGCTCTCAATTTTGCAAGATATACCCTCTACACTCTTTAGTAACTGCACAGGAGTTAATGTCTCATCAGAGGCAGCACTTCCACCAGCATGATGCCATCATCACCAAGGTAGGGTGTCACTTACAGGTGGCAAATGGCAACTACTGGATCAAGTCTCCCCTTCAAACATGGCTCAGGTTCAACCCAACTTAATTTGCAAGAACTGACAATATGACAATGTTATATATAGCAACAGCAGGCCTTCAATGTCTCCTCCAATAATTCCTGTCTACTATAATATGACCTCTACCTATCCAGTGAGGCAATACATCACCCCAACCTCATCACATCCTCTAGGTCCAGATATCTCTCTCTAACATCCGTAAATAAAAAAATAAATGGGCCTGAAACTCCAGCACTTGCTCCAGCCAAGAGGACGGGAGTGAATCTCTCTCAAACAAGACCTCCTCTAGTCAAACTGTGGCCACTACGGGAGCCCTGCCACTTTAGCCCAATTCAGCAGAGTTAACAAAAAACAAGTCTGAGTTCCCCGCCAACTGAGATTCCCCACAAGTTACACCACTAGACGTGTGATATTACACTGATTTCAAACGTAGCATTACAACCATCCTCCAAGGGAAGACAACAGAGGGCTCTATGAGCAACATGACTGGTGTAAATAAAAGTATACTACCTGGGGGGCAGGGTGTTTTCGCCCTCTCCCCTTTTCTCTAAGGCTGACTGTAGGGAAGGGGTTTTACTCTTCCATCCTCTCTGGTGCTGGAGGAGGATCAGTTAGCCTCTCCTCTTTCTCCATCGGATTGGGGTGGGGAGGAGAGCTCCTCCGCGCTGGGCAGGAGGGAGTGTCGCTTGGTCCCCCCCATTTCTCCCTCTGGGGTTGAGCTGTTTTGTGGGTGAGTGGGGGGCGAGGGGTGGGTGCTGCGGGGTTCCCCTCTGGCGTTGGCAGGTCGGTGGGTGCTCGTCTGGGGTTGGGCACATCTTTCCTCCTCGGGCGGGGTAATAAGTCACCCTCCCGCGTCGGCGGGGCCCCTTCCCGCTCTTTGGGGCTAGGGGGCCGGGAGCGCAGGCAGGAGCCCGGACGGAAGGAGCCCGGAGGCGCCCTGCCTCTCCCCGCGTGGCTGGCGAGGTGGGCGGGGCGCTTGCTCCGCCTCTGGGGCCGCGCGGGGAGGCGGCGGCGGCGGCGGATCCGGGGCCTGGCGGGCGGAGGCGGAAGGGGAAGGGGCGGGCCGCGGGCGGGCGGACGGACGGACGGACGCGGCGCGGCCGGGGCCTGCCTGAGTCTGACTCTGCGGGACGCGCGATGCTGGTGAGTGCCGAGGCCTCAGCGCCGCCGCGGTGTCGCAGTGAGGCCGGCGGCCGGAGCGGGCCGGGCAGCGGCAGCGGGGCCGGGCTGGGAGTCACTCCGCCGCCGCCGCCGCTGCTCGGTTTTTCCCCCCTTCGGGCGCGTTTTGTGCCCCTGAGCCGCCAACCCCGGGGAGGGGCCGAGCCCGGGCGGGGATCCGGCTCCTCTGCCCCGGCTCGGCCTGTAGTGAGAGGCCTCGACCTACTACGCACTGGAAATGCCTCGCGGCCCCCAGAGGCAGCGGCTCCCCACCCTCCCCCCATCCCTGCCACAGCCCTAGTATCGCCCCGGAGCTTCCCCCACCCCTCCCCCGAGAGGCAGCCCCCCGGCCTCCGTCCCACGATCGCCCCGGAACTGATCGCATCCCCCGCCACCGTCCCAGTGTTTCCGCAGGAGCCGGCAGCCCCCTCCCCAGTCCCAGTGTTGCCCCTGGAGTCTCCTCCTCTGCTTGTGTATCACCCCAGGGAGCCTCCCATCTCAAGGGGAGCCCCACACAGCCCCTGTGGCCAGCCCCTCTCATTCCCAATATTACCCCATCACTCCAGAATATTCTCTTCCACAGACCCTCACTCCTGCCCCCAGTGACTGACTGTCAGACTTGTGTGGTGTCTGTTATCCCTGACCCCTCCATCATCCCAGTCCCCTCCAGCCTTCTCCCACTCCTAAAGACTGCGCACCTAACTATTCCCCGAGGCCCTTATTGTCACTTCATCCCCAACAACTGTCCCAGTAACCCTCCTTTGCCCCTACCCAATGACTGTCTCACCACCGTCCTCTGCGTTCCTTAACTATAGCCCTATAATCCTCTAGTTAACCTTCTGCCACCCACTAACAGCTCGGTAACAAAGCCTTACAGTGGTCCATTTTCCTTTAACTGGAATCCTTTGCCCCATCCCTTTAATCACTATTTGCCTCTCAATTTGGAGGATTCCTCCATCATAATTATTTATCTGCTGTAATTCTTCCTTCTCCAAAAAAAACTACACTGTGATTCTTACCCTGTGCTCATCTTGTTTCCTTGTCATCAATCTTTCACTGTGATCCCTCATAATCTTCCCATTACTTTCCTTTTTTCTTTTTGTGAACCCATGTACCGTCTCCACTCATTTGTTTTTACAGTATATCCTCTTGCTGTGCCATTTTTTTGATGGTGTAGGGCTGGTTGTCTTAATTTTAGAAAATCTTATCCTATCCAGTCTGTGTGCACAGATTTTCTTATCTTTATTAGTTTGTGCCAATTATGTTTTCTGTTGTCCGCTAATAACTGCTAACCAGTTTAATGCACCCCCTCCCCACTGCCCCAAATGAATGTTGCTTTATTTACTGCATGTATAGCTTTTTTTTTGTCTCACTTTTTATCGGGGGATAATTTATTTGCCTCTCAATTTGGAGGAGTGCCTTAATGAAAACCTGCTATTTTGGAAAAATTGGGAGAGGTAATAGTGAGGGAATGGGTGGTTAGCTTGAAGTAGCAGCTCAGAAATTGTTTCCATTACAGTATTGTGAATTGATAATTTGTGTGGAGGGAGGGATTTTTGGAATCTTTTCTTCAAAAGAAAATGTGCAGTGAATGGGCCCACTTTCACCCCCTGCAGCCCTGGGTACTTATTGCAAGGAACTGGTTTTCACTGGAAGATTAAGTGACTAGATATGACCCTTCTACAAATTAGTTACTTCCCTCTCTGACTTTGGTTCAAAAGATTCATAGATTATAAAGCCAGACGGGACTACTGTGATCATATAGTTTGACCTTCATTATACAGAACTTCCCTGAAATAATTCCTGTTTGGACTAGAGCATATCTTCCAGAACAAATATTCAAACTTATTTAAAAATTGCCAATTGTTCCTCTTTGTAGCTGACCTTCTATCTCTGCTCCTCTTGTCACTTTGTTAGTCACCTAATGGGTTAATGTTGATTGCTTTATCCTTGTAATTTGAATATTGCAGTCAGTTAAGTGCCATGCATAATTATTAAATTAAAATACTGCATGTGCAAACTCTGTCACATTGGTTTAAACCTGTTTTATAATCTGTGCCTGTAATTTAGCCCCTGTCTGCATGAGAAAGTTGCACTGGTTTCAATTAAATCTCCCTAAAAGAAATTAGCTAACTTTATGCAAACTCCTGTGTGGACACTTCGTTTGGTTTAAGAGTGTTTTACTTGGATTTGTCTTAAATTGATTCTTAATTGACTTAAGGTGGCTGCTTTTCTGTTGTTCTGTATGTATATAATTTTGGGGATGAAAGTTGCTATATAAAATATTAATCTATAGAATTTTGCTGTGTTTTGTATATTATAAAAGTTAAGGAGATATTCGTTAATATTCTGTTCTATTACATATTGTTCATCAATTACATTTCTCAAGTGCTGGATTGTTAGTTTGAGTACATGAAACATAGAAAGGCCCACTTTACTCATTGGTGACAGTGGTTACCAACATAGGGTCCACCTGGACTCATCTCAGCTGGCACTGAAAGTAGTTCAACTGCTAGTGGACAAAATGTTTTTTAACATGGCTCCTTTATACTTTCTGTAATGTTACTGAAAACAATTTTGTTCCTGGTACACCAGCAGTTATATCACTTTCAGCACCCATTTAGAGGATGCATGGAGGGGGTGACATACCCATTGCTGACAGTTGCTAACAGAGGCATTTTCCTATTACAGATAGATTATACAGGCCATGTTACGCTACAACTTTCCTAGCATTTTATAGTCCCCTGATGACAGGGTCACATTAATAAAAGTTCCATTTGTGTCTATACAGCTTTTCTCTATCGCAGCTGTCTTGTGAGTCTGTATTTACCAATGTATAATCTTGTTTGTATCCATGCATTCTAGGAAATATCTGGGCAAGTGTGGTGCCTCAGCAGAGGACGCCGGGTCTGGAGGTCATGCACACAGAACAATATCAGCAGCATGTAGGGTAGTGTATTTTTATGGTTTTGTGCTGCACGTAGCAGCGAGGAAGGATACCCAGTGAAAACAGTAATAAACTTGGTTATGGAAGTCCTGACTGCACTGCAAAAATGTGTAAACCAGTTTCAGAAAGACAACCATGTGCCAGCCTAGGCCTCTGCCAGGGGCAAAAGACTGTTAGTTGCCATAATTACAGAATTTTAAAGATGAGGTAGATGGAAACAAATGGTGATTTGAGCCAATTGTGCCAATTACTAGTTGCAAGCTTTGATAAAAGTTGTAGTCTCATATATACTGTATAGGATCTTTTTATTTCTTCTTCAGCCACAGTGATTACACTGTCTGTGGCTTTTTTGCATTTATTACAAGAGAACGTCTGATTCTGATGAAGGCAAGAAAGAAAAGGAAATAGCTTTCTCTCTCATTTCTTAAACTATTGGGCTTGTCTACACTAGCATTTTTCTTAAAACGTTTCATTGTTGCACTATGATCGTTGCATCTCCATTAGGAGAACTAATGTAGTAGGTTGGCTATGGTATGTTTATTGCTGTGCAGCCTAGACTTCCTGTGATAGGGTTAAATGACATGGAGATGAAACTGACAAGGGCAGTCTGCACCAGGGCTCCCACTGGTATTAGAACAGAAGTGAGACATATCTACATCAGACTTTTCATAATACCATTTAATGTAGCATTATAAGATGTCTGGGCTATCTTCAGTGTTGGTGGGGGGCAATACCGTTTCATGAGATGGTCAAATTCTTTGCCATATTTTTCTTTCTCTAAAAAAAGTTAGTATTAGAGTGGTCAGCTCATCAGTGCTTTAGAAGCACATAATTTTATTTGTCTTCTACAAAAGAAACAAGTTTTTTAAAAATCTAAACAAACTGCATTATACATCTAATTTAGGTTATACACTGTATTTTTTCATATAATACATTCTGCATCTATAGTGCTTTCTATATGAGAATCCTGAAGGGTTTACAAACCTGAATTACTATACCTGTGATGTTGGGAAAGCATTAACTCTATTTTACAGATTAGGAAATTGTGGCACAGGAAGTTTGTGGCAGACCCCGGAATATCTCAGATCTCTCGGTACCTAGTATTATACTTCAGCACCATCCTTTCTTTCTCAAGTTAGCAGCGTTATTCTTATTTGCTAGTTTCAGAATCTAGGATGGAATTACATTAGTTTCCCCATCTCCCTCTTTAATTATTCTGCTTTTGGAAGGTTGGTCAGAGTCAGAAGGTTCACTATTAGATGGTCATGAGGGATCTGTGTAGTCTGTCAGTGTTAAATCTTATACTCATAGTAAAGGATTGAAACATATTTAATTTTTATAACATCTTCCCAGTTGTACATTTTATTTCAGGTTTAATTGAAAATGTCACTCTTGGATCTGCTTTTTAATTAAATATATGTACACCTGCAAAAGTAATGGTGTATACAATGCTTCTTGTCCTTTGTTTCAGAGTTGCTCTCACTAACACTATTGTTATAGCAATGATTATTAGTGATACTGTAAGTGCGAGAGAAATTCAGGTTGAAATAACTAACGTCACTTTTATACAAAGCGAGGGGCATGGTGACTAGTAGTGGAATTGGGGGACAATGGGAGGCTTCTTCCTCTGGCCTGCTGCTTCCAGTTTTCTAGAGAGGGTGAGCACAGGTGATCATTTGGTCTTTCCTTCTGTCCTTATTAGGGCTATTGATGCTTTTGCAGCTTGGGAGCCACTGTAGCCACAAAAGTGTATTTGCATGTGGCATGTCTTGGTTTTTATATCTTGAATTTAGTAAAGCATTTGACACAGTCCCATGTGACATTCTCGTAAACCAATTAGTGAAATGTGATCTAGATGAAATTACTATAAAATAGGTACACAATTGGTTGAAAGACCATACTCGAAGAGTAGTTATCAATGGTTTTCTGCACGGGTCAGTTCTGGGCCCTTTACTATTAAATATTTTCATTAATGACTTGGATAATGGAGTGGAAAGTGTGCTTAAAAATTTGCAGATGTCTCCAAACTGGACAAGATTGCAAGCACAATGGAGGACAGGAATAAATTCAGAATGACCTTGATGAATTTGAGAATTGTTTTGATTTCAACAAGATGAAGTTCAGTAAAGACAAGTGCAAAGTACTTCATTAGCATATGTCTACACTTAAACTGCTACAACAGCACAACTCCAGTGCAGCAACTGTAGCAGTTTAAGTGTGGATGCTACCTACACCAAAAGGAGGGATTCTCCCATTGGCGTATGTAATTTACATTCCTGATAGGAGATAGCAAGGTTGATGGAAGAATTCTTCCATCACCCTAGCACTGTCCACACTGGGGATTAGGTCAGCATAGCTACATCGCCCAGGAGTATAGATTTTTAATACCCTTCGGAAATGTAGATATGTTGCTGTAAATTCCCAGTACCCTTAGAAAGGAAAAATCAAATTCACAATACAAAGTAGGAAATAACTGGCTAGGTGGTAGCATCACTGAAAAGGAACTGGGGGTTATAGTGGATCACAAATTGAATACGAGTCAGCAATGTGATGCAGATGCAAAAAAATACACCCCAGAATGAAATAAGCCTTAACAGGAGTGTCATGTAAGACAAGGGAGGTAATTGTTCTGCTCTGCTCAGCACTTGTAGTAACCTCAGCAGGAGTACTGTGTCCAGTTCTGGGTGCCACACTTTAGGAAAGATGAGGACAAATTGGAGAGAGTCCAGAGAAGAGCAACAAAAATAATACAAGGTTTAGAAAACCTGACCTATGAGAAAAGATTAAATGATCTTGGCATGTTTAATCTTGAGAAAAGAAGACTGAGAGATATCCTGATAAGTCTTCAAATATATTAAGGTCTAGTATAAGAAAATAGTGTTCAGTTGTTCTCCATGTTCACTGAAGGTAGGACAAGAAGTAATGGGCTTAATGTGCATCAGGGAGATTTAAATTAAGATATTAGGAAAAACTTTCTAACTATAATAGTTAATCTCTGGAATAGGCTTCCAAGGGAGGTTGTGAAATCCCCATCATTGGAAGTACTTAAAAACATTGTTGGGCAAGCTCCTGTCAAGGGTGATCTAGGTTTACTTAGTCCTGCCACAGTGCAGGGGGCTGGACTTGATATTGTCTTAAGGTCATTCCAGCCCAACATTTCAATGATTCTGTGTGCTGCTGCTTCTGGTTCCAGTTTCTGCTGCTTATATAGCAACTCCCAGCAGGGGTCAGGGTGACTTCCTAGAAATCTGGAGGAGCAGGGGAGTAATAACTCATCCTCAGAGAAATTTACAAGATGAAACTATACTGAAATTAGACTAAATAATGTTAAGGTTTGATTTCAGCTCTAAATCAGGAAAATACAGGGAAACAGGTTGAATTAAGGACAGAATTTCAGCTTTATCTGAACTCAATTTTCTTATTTGTGGGTTTAGGTTGCACGTAGTGTACTTTGATGTAAAACGGATTCTCATCCTCTGTGGTTTTTATGATAGAATAAGGTCTTAAGTAATGTTAATATAATTTAGTATCAAGGCTACAGTCCTGTCCTTAATTCACCGTGCTTTGCTTGGCTATTTAAATTTCATGTGTAAATTCATGAACTGCTCTGTGGTCTCATAACAATGGAGAGTATAATCTACCAAAGGAAAGTACAGGAGAAAACGAACAGCGGCCAGAGGTGTATAGTTGGTTTGGGAATTGTGTGGTTTGCCTCCTGCATTCTAAAAGTTCCTATGTTGCTGCTCTTGCACTTAGAGCTTGCTCACTGGCACCAACAAGAGCAACAAATTGAAATTGCAATTATGCACAGTTTTGAACAGATAGGGAAGTGCTGTGTGATGAAGCTGTAACACAGATGTGGTTCCCTCAGAGAGGAGAAGAGATAACAGGCACATTGGCCCCAGCTCCATGGGTGGCTCTTAGCACTGCCTGGATCTGGCTTCTGACCTGGCCAGGAGGTGGGACTTTGGAGGGGGAGTCGGATAGGAGGGGCAGGGGATGGGGCTGTGGAGGCAGGTGGGGCGTTGTGCGCTTCTCCTCCCTGCCTCCCAACTAAGGTTCTGGCACTCCTGGTTGAACTTCTCCATTCAAAATTCTCACAATTTTAAATCTCAACACAAATTACTTATTGCAAGTGTTTTTCCAAATACCTTTGTTTTCCTGTATGCCCTTGCTAAAATCCCTTTACTAATATAACTAGAATAATGCAAAAATGTACCCATTTAAGTAAATCAGTTAAAAAATTGATTTAGTTCAACTCTGGTGCAAGCTTAACTTTGTAACTGAGTGATACAAGCAAGATTTTTAAGGATGTCTACATTGAGAGTTTGCTTTGGTTTTACTAGATTAATTTATAAACTGTTTTAGTTAAACTGGTGCACTTTTTTTTGTATAGACAAAGCCTAGCAGCAGTTAGGAGCTGTTGTAATTGTGTGTTGGAAGGCAAAGATTAATTTAAAAATAACAAGTTGTTGGAAATACTCATCTCACTTCTTTTGTAGAACAGAACAAATGATATTTTTGTGAGGTGTAAGATCTGGGCAATGCAGAAAGTTAAATGTTGGGTTATTACAATTAAGGTAATTAATTAAACTGAAGGAAACATCTCATGTATCAGTAACTTAAGGTTTTTTTCTGTTTGATGGACGAGTACAGTTATGTACGAGTCTGTGTTTGTTCACCATTTTGGCTGTTGTCTTTTAGGCGTCAAAAGGTGGGATATGTAGCGGTACTGTGTGGAGTTCAAAATGCTTTAGCATTGCACCATTTAAATTATCAATAAATGTAATTGTGTTCAGCGTATGTCTAAAACTAATTTACAGTCGAATATAGAACTTAAAATATAAGCTTTATTCTTAAAAAAATTGAGTAAAAAGGGAAGTGAGTCCAAGAGTGATCATTTATAGGAAGTTAATTAACAATAGTATTCCTGTAGAACATGCTCCATTTCAAAACATAGCATCACTAACTTCTTCTGCGTTAACTATATACTAGTTGTAATGCCAGTGTTTTAGTCACCCTTGAATGAAATGTTGGTATGAGTACATATAAGGAGGAAGCACTTCAGGATTTAAACCATTCCCAAGTGATATATATTTAGACATCGAGCTTCTCTGAAACTACAGACTGTTTGCAAGACAAATCAGTGTGTCTGTTATCTTTATTTATAAGGTGAAGTGGCAGGCTGTGCGGCCTGACGTGCCTTGATCAGCTGAGCTTCTGCAAAATTAAAAAAGTGTAAGAAGCTGTAAAATTAGTGAGCCCATGAAAAGAAGATTGGGGCCAGAACTGAATGGCAGTGATTAACATTTCATTGTTTTTAAGCAACTGGTCGAAGTCATGGTCTGCCTAATGTTAGGGTGAAAATCAGATGAAGAACCAGGGTGCTTATATAAAGATATTACATTTAAAAATTCAAGTGTGTAGCTAAAAGATTATATGAAGTCATTCTTTGTGGTAAGCTCAATTCTCTAAAATGGAATGGGCAGTGCTCTGGGTTTAGGGAAAAGCAGGTTGTGTATTTTAATTTTAATCTTCCTGAGGTGATTTGCAGGTACTGTGGTAGCTATAGTGAAATTCAGCCCAGGCCAACATGGGATTTTGCTCCATGGAGATCTGTGTGGTCATAATGTTTCAATTTATTAAATGCATTCTAAATAGATGTTTTTATATTTACTGGGGGAGGGGAGGATTACTTATCTTCAAAAAAGCAGGGGGAAAAAGTTTCAGGAAGGATAGCACCCTTAACAGAATTTCCAAATCTGGGGACAGTCAAATCCCTGAATTGCCCAAATTGATATTTCTGGGTTTCCATGATGGTGTTGCCCTTCTTGCTAAATTTCATCATCTTAACACACTTAAAAAAATTGTGACTTACTTGTTCCTGCTCTGCTATCTTAATTCTATGTTTTTGTCCTTTCTTGGCTGTGTCCTCCCTCACCTTGCTTTGCTGCATCTCTGTAGCCAGTTCAACAGGAAGCCTTTATCTAATTTGTCCTTCTGGGCAGGGTATTTGCTAACTTTGTTCAGTTTGTTCAGTTTTGGACTTAGGTGTCATGCTTGGTTTGAATGAAGTAGGTCTGCAGGTCCTTCTAACCACTTAAACTTTTCTTTCTCTCATGCTCACTTTTTAACTTGATCTTCAGTGCAGGTACACTCTCTTCTCCCAAAGCACCACATTCCAGCTTAATGTAAAAGATGAGCATGGTAGGCAAAAAAGTGCAAAGGTAATCCCTACAAGATCAGTTAAAAGCATCCTAGGATTTGTAACATGTCAGACATAGGAATATCCAAGGTCTTGAGTTAAAGGGACACATTCAACTTGAAAATCAAATTTGTCTGACAGTTTTGTACTTTCTTTTGTTATATCACCTAAAATTACTATATCTTAAAGAGATTAGACACTTTTCTTTTTTAATTTTGCTTTGGTCCGGTCTACACTAGAAACTAATATAGTAAGGTTGGTTAGGCATGTGATTTTTTTTTTTCCCATGACATTTTTTAACTGGCAAACACCCTAATGGAGATGCAGGTATACTGGAATAAGAGTCCTTTTGTTAGCATAGTTTAATTTCTGCAGGGAACCAATATAACTAAGCTATGCCAGCAAAAGCACCTCACTACTCTGGTTAACTTTCATCCAAGTGTTTTAGAAGAGCTGGCTTATGAACTCTCTGGACAATTTAATGTTGATTTTCTCTAAGTCTTGGAGCACTGGGGAAGTTTGGGAAGACTGGAAGAAATGTTGCGCCAATTAAGGATAAATAAGATTATGTAGGTAATTGTAAGCCTGTCAGCTTGCCATTGATCTCAGACAACATACTGGAGCATCTGATACAGGACTCGATTAAAGCTTTAAAGGAAGCTAATGTAATTAATACAGATCCATCAGTTTATGGAAAATAGATTGTCAAACTAACTTTGTGTCTTTTTCTGAGGAGATGACAGGTTTGATTGATAAAGGTAACAGTGTTGATATCATATATTTAGATGTCTGTTAGGTGTTCGACTTGGTACCACATGACATTTTGATTTACTAGAATGATATAAAGTTAACATGTTAACTGTTAAAGGGACTGAAAACTGGCTAACTGATAGGTCTCAAAATTTAACTGTAAACAGGAAATTGTCATCTAGTGGCTGTGTTTCCAGTGAAGTCCCACAGGGATCAGTTCTTGGGCCTATGCTATTTAAAATTTTTATCAGTGACATGCAGAAAACTTAAAGTCATCACTGACAGTTAGCAGGTTACACAAAAATTGGTAAATAATGTAGAGGACAGATCACTGATTCAGAGCGATCTTGATCAGTTGGTAAACTGGGCACAAGCAACCTATGTTTTAATACAGCTAAATGTAAATGTATATATCTAGGAACAAAGGATGTAAGGTCATACTTACAGGATAGGGCACTCTATCCTGGCGAGCAGTGACTCTGAAAAATATTTGGGGGTCCTGGCAGATAATCATCTGAACATGAGCTTGCAGTGTGAAGCTGTGACCAAAACAGCTACTGCAAATATTGGAGGCATAAATGGGATACTCAAGTAGGAGTAGAGGTTATTTTACTTTTATTTGGCACTGTGCTGACAGTTGCTGGAATACTGTGTCCAGTTCTGGTTCCTACAATTCAAGAAAGATGTTGACAAATTGGAGAATGTTCACAGAAGAGCCACAAGAATGATTAGAAAACATGTCTTATAGTGATAGGCTCAAAGGTTAAGGGGTAACTTGATTACAATCTATATGTGGGGAACAAATATTTAATAATGGCTCTTCAATCTAGCAGGGAAAGGTGTAATATAATCTAATGCCTGGAAGTTGAAGCTAGAGAAATTCAGACTGGAAATAAGGTATAAATTCCTAGCTGTGGCAATGAATAACCTTTGGAACAATTTATTAAGGATCATTTTGGATTCTTCATAACTGACAATTTTTAAATCAAGATTGTTTTTTTTTTTTTTTTTTTAAAGATATGCTCTAGGAATTATTTTGGAGAAGTTCTGTGGCCTATATTATACATGAGGTCAGACTAGAATCTAAACCTGGGGGTTTAGAGGGGTCGCAAGTGCAGAGCTGGTATTGGGGGTGGCAAGAAAGGCAATTGCCTGGAGCCACAGGGGTGCCATGAAACTAAGTTACATGCCTCAGCCCCATGGGGGTGGGACTCAGGCTTCAGGGGTACAGTAGTTTGGAAAGGTTAAGAACCACTGGACTAGATGATCACAATGATGCTTTTTGGCCTTGGAATCTATGTATCTATAAATCCTTTTCACCCCTGTAGGTGTCTGGAGGAATCTTCTAGTTGGTGACCCAGTCTGAGTGGGGTTTCCGTAGGTGGGGAGCTGTCAGGATGCTACTACCATCAGCAGTGGGGGAAAAGAAGGCCTGAGAGACTCCATCATAGAGGAAAATAGTGCCCAGAATTTTATGCCATCAAACCTGGGATACAAAAATGGTGGAGGCCAGGCTTTCAGATTCTGGCCCATAATATTCTTATGTTGAAGAAAAAAATCTGAGCAGAACTTTGTGACATGGAAATCTTTCATGTGAAAAAATATATTTTGTTATGATTGTTCTTAGATAATCACATTCTTAGATCACATTTCTTTCAAGTTAATGTTTACAGTTGAGCAAACTTGAAGAGTTGTATTGAACCGGATTTTGTAGAAAAGGGGTGTGCAGCAGAGGTAAGGTGTTATTTCTGAACACTCTACTTTACATTCATGCATATGCTGCCAAAGGTCTAGTCTTGCCCCCACCATTGGCATTGATTCATAAGAAAGTTTTATGGAGCGCAAATTCTGTATGCTGATGTTGCACATACTGAAATCTGAGAGGAATTATGCTGCACATCTTTGGGGACTGGGGATGAAGAATAGTGAACTGGTTTTATATGCTTCAAATTGTCTGCTTCATACTAACAGTCTATGGCAACAGATGCCAAGAAAAGGTTTTCTTTTATATGCCCAGATAAGTGTAATACAAGGCTAAAATCTACGGAGTAATCTATGGTAAAGGAGCTTTCCAAGAAAATTCTCATATTTTAAGGTCAGTTCAGCTGGATTTATTTTAAAACTAGCTGGAGCTAATAGTGTAGACCATGTAGCAGCCGGAGTTGTTTTTAAAATCTGCTGAAATAAGCGTTTTTTGTGTGGTTCAAGCCTCTTGAAGACTGGTCTAAATTACAGTAATTAGTGTTGGAGAACAAATCTAACCTACGCACCTTTCCTGGTAGTATATGTTTGCAGTATATATGTCTAGTGTGCCCTTGTTCTTGTGAGCACATGTGCTTGTATTTCTGTAGTATAAATATTTATTGATCTCTATGATAGGGTGTTTAAACAATTGTTTTTGTTTAGTGGTGAGATGGTTAAATTGCTGTTGCTCATTGGGACAGGTAATTTTAAATTTAACAGTTGCCTTCACTCAATGTAGGGTCTGCAGAGAATTAACCTGGTCTGGTGGAGTGGGGCTTGACTGAGGTGTTAAAGACCGTTGGGAGGGTGGGAGTGGAACTTAATAGAAAAAGGGTGCCTCTTGTCTAACTACTGGAATTGAACTGCCAGAAAAGTTCATTTAATAAAGGCTTTTTGGCTGCAAGAATCTCATTTTGCATTTTTGGACTCTGGCTGTATAAGCCTTATTCCTTTTCTGTTTTGGCTTTGGGTTCAAGAAGCCATTTACTTTGCTTTTTGCTCTGATCACCGAAGGCCTGATATGCTTGCACCATCTGGCCAGAGTAGGTTGAGTGAACCAGGGTCTGCCAAGGACTGATGGCTGCTTGCATATCCTTACAAATGTGTACTGTGTTTGTGATAGTGAGAACCATATTCATTTTTAGAAAAATTAAATAAGTTCAGTGTTTTGTGCTATGTTGGCAAAATATGGAGAGTGGAGTTCTGATCTTAATCTGTAAAATAGTGTGTAATGAGGCTGCCAAGATTTAAACTTTACTACTAGTCTTCACAGCCTATGAATTTTTTTAATGTACTGTGTAATATGTAATGAAATTTGATTTTTCATAATCTTTTACTGCTTTTTGGCACAGACACATCTGATTCTTAGCTGCACCTTGTTCTAGGAGTGATAGAAGAGTATTCTCATTCTGTGGGTTGAAATTAGGCAAGGGTTTAAACTTTTGAAAAGTGCCTGACTACATTACTCTTTTGAAAAAGCGACTTAGAGTCCTAAGTCAATTAGGGGCGTTTGAAAATTTTACTTAAGACCTACAAGTGATTGTTGTGGTCAGAAAGCTAATACCTGCTTATTAGTACATAAAAGTAGAGAATTTAAAATAACAGAATTGTAGTTTTCTCAACTTTACAACTTTATTTTGGAAATTAGTGGGTGTAATAAAGCATAGAAGAAAGAAAATGAATGTGTGTATGTGCCTTGGGGCCACGCCTGTAATAAGGTATTTTTAATATGGAAATAATTCATGGAAATATTTTTAAAGCACCATTGTTTTGAATTACAGTAGCACATATTTTACAGTTGATATTAGTGGATAAATATTGGTGCTCTTTTTATAAGTTTCATACTGTATACACATCCATTTTTCTCAACCTGAATTTCTAAAAGAAATGAAGTGCTCTTTACTGGCTATTAATTGAAAGCAAACTTTTATTACCTGAGTTTCAAATATATAACCTTTTTTTTTTCTTAGCAACTGAAGTTTTTGTGTATCACTGGCAAGACATGGTTTTAATATTATTTTGGTATAAAGGAAGGGAATCTGTCTTCTCTACCTTTGTGCCCTTTTTCCCTTTCAGGAATTTACAGAATTTTAGCGGAATGTTATTATGTAGAGTAGTTCTTTTATCACTTTAAGATGCAAGCAGTAGATTTCTTGATGGTACTGTCATCAGCATGATTGACAAGAATTTTAGTAGGTCCCAGTTTGTTGACATTCTTTGGATGCAGGAGAAAAATAGGATGGCATTGGAAAAACATGATGCAGGAAATTGTTGTGCTGCTGCCTAAAGTATGAATATATAGTATAACACTAGCTAATAAGGTAATGGGAAATAAAGGGAGATGGCAATCACCAAGAAGTTTGGCATGACTCTTTAGGAGTAGCAAATAGGTCTCTGTAGCCTTTGGAAATGGAATAATTATTCTGAAGTAAAGTCACTTTGGATACATCTACGCTGCAATAAAAAAACCCTTGTACCGAGTCTCAGAGCCCAGGTTAATAACTCAGATTCACAGGGCTAAAGATTGCGGTGTAGACTTTCGGACTTGGGCTCGAGCCAGGGTTCTAACACCCTTCCCCCTTGCGGGGGTTTCACAGCCCAGGCTCCAGCCTGAGCAACAACAGCCACACTGCAATTTGTACCCCTCAGCCCAAGCCATGTGAGCCAGAGTCAGCTGACCCAGGCCAGCTGCAGTAGTGCCACAGGTCTTTTATTGTAGCGTAAACATACCCTTTGATTTCACAGTGCTGTCCATCTGGGTGAGTTATAACAGCATAGCTATAGCAGAATCATTTTTATCTATGTTTTGTTTAATTAACATCATGTGTGCTGAGATAATGGTTTAAGTTTGTGGGTTTTCACCAGCTCCTTGGTGAATAAATGCTGGTATATATTAAGTGTCATGCTTACTCTTGCTTAACATTATTTTTCTTTCGTATGGAGTTAGCAACATTTACAGTTAATAGAAAAGTTGGAGATCCATTTGAGGGGTTTAGGAGATGTAGAGTGCACCTTTGCTATACCTCCAGAAAAAGAAATAGTATTTTTCAGTTCACCTCATACAAGTACTGTAGTGCAATCTCTTTATTGTGAAAGTGCAACTTACAAATCTAGAATTTTTTTTACATAACTGCACTCAGAAACAAACAATGTAAAACTTTAGAGCCTACGAGTCAAAGCATGAAGAGGAATATGAATGTTTAGCATAGCTGGCACGTAAATAATTTACAACAGTGCCATGCGAATGCCTGTTCTCACTTTCAGGTGATGTAAATAAGAAGTGGGCAGCATTATCTCCCATAAATGTAAACAAACTTGTTTGTTTTAGAGTTTGGCTGAACAGGAAGTAGGACTGAGTGGACTTTTATGAAGTGAATTGAAAAAACCATTTCTTTTATTTATCTTTTTTACAGTGCAAATATTTGTAATAAAAATAACATAAAGTGAGCACTGTACACTTTGTATTCTGTGTTGTAATTGAAATGAATATATTTGAAAATGTAGAAAAGCATCCAAAAATATTTATAATAAATATTAATTCGTATTCTATTATTGTTTAACAGTACAAGTAAAACTGCAGTTAATCACAACTCTTTTTTAATCATTAATTTGTTTGGCATTAATCGCATGTATTAACTGTGGTTGATTGACAGCCCTAGTTGAAAGGCTTTTGAAAGATAGACAAGAAGGAGATGATAAAGGGTAATTTCTGCATTATTATGACAATCCTGCTAATGACTCTGGTCAAGGCCACAGGATTTTTGTTGTTGGTTTTTTATTTTAAAAAAAAAAAAAGCTTGCCTGAAAAATTTAGATTCCTGGGGAATTTTTCAAGACGTTAGGTTCTCCCCCAAAAAGCTACTCTAGCAAATACGTTAGAACCTCAAAGATATGAACACCTCAGGAATGGAGGTTGTTCGTAACTCTGAGTAAAACATTATGGTACAGTACCTTGCAGTCAGTGTCTTCCAGCTGAGGCTGGGAGAGATCTGCAAAATTGGCATCTGGCAGCACTGCCTGGTTTGCAAGCAGCTCCCTGCCCTATTCCTGTTTCTTGCCTTTGGACTGAACTGGGGAGGCCTGCCTTGCACCCTTGGCACTACAAGCCCCAGCCCTCAGCCGCCTCTCCCAAAGGCTCACCCTGCTCTGTGCACTGCTTGCTGTGCTGCAGAGGCAACATGTGGCAAAGGCGTGGCGCCAGCCTGCTGCCAGTGCCCCCTCTCTCCCCTGATCCTTGCACGGCCAGTGGTGCAGCCATGACCCAGGAGTGCAGCCACAGGCAAAGCTTGGGCCACATTGGTGCACAGGTTGTGGGCCTTCAGAATTCCTCCAGAGCTCAGCCTCTGGCTCCCACTCCAGGCCAGGATTTGGCTGCAGTGCAACAGCAGCAGGGCTCGGCAGCTGTCTTCCCCCCCCCGTAAGCTTGTCCCCCTCCTGTTAGTGCTTAATTGGTCCTCTTGGGGAGGAGTGGGGATGTGCGCTTCTGCTCTGCATGCTCCAGTCAGGCTGCCTTGGGCTGGTAGGAGGAGCTCACAGAAGTGTCTGTAAACCTCAGTGTCTTCGCCTTCTACCTGTAAGTGGCTGCCCCTCACTTGGCAAGTAGAGTTGGGGACAGAAACCCAGATGTGCTGACCTTTAAGATGAAGTATAGGCACAGTATAGTATTTGCTTCTCTCGCCCTACCCTGCTGCCTGATTGCTTACTTCCAGTTTCACATGGTGTTGGGTTGACCAGTCAGTTCGTAACTCTGGTGTTTGTGTCTTGAGGTTCTACTGTATATTGTAGTTGACCTTTAAAAAGATTTTGAAAGCCTGTAATGGCATTCAGTCACTACTGGGGCACTTTTTTGTGGCTGGGTCTGGGGATCAGCAGTCATCCTATCTGGTGCCCCTTTCCATCATTCGCTTTTCCCATAGTCTCTCTCCCTCCACGAGTTGGGTCTCTCTCTTTGTGACACAGCCCTCTGGCCGAATCACTCTGTATAGTTTTCTCCTTCCAGGGCATCAAAGCCCCTCTGGACAAATTGTCTCAGGTAGTCCTCTGTGCCAGTTACAAGTGTGTGCCACTTTCCCAGTGGCTGTTAAGGGAATCAGGGCCTGCCTGCTACTCTGGGTCTCAGCCCTCGCTGCTCTTTCCCTGGGCTGCTTCCTACTCTGCCTTCCAGAGGCTTTCTTCCCTGCAACTTATCTGGGTAAACCATTCCTGGAGGGATAAGATCCCAGGGCTTTTGCTCTCCCCTGGTTTCCTCCTAGCCACCTCTCTGTGCCCAGAGAGTGACTGCAGACTCTCCCTGCAGCTCAACTTCCTGACTTTATAAAAGCCCAGCCAGCTCCTGCCCAGCAGGGCTTCATCTCCAGTTAGTGCTTATCAGTCAAGCCTGACTCTCCCCCAGGTGTGGCCTATAAAGTTAATTGGTCCTTTCTGAGCCACCTTAAACTCTTCAGGGCTTGAGTACAGTGAACACCAGATCTCACAGACACAAAAGTAGAGGGTTTTTTTTTTAATAAAATAAAATACAAAATCTGGAAAGCAGTTTAAGTGCTGGAGTGGAACAAGCAGCTATCCAGAAATAATCATGACAAAGGACCCATCAAATATTTTAGATCCCGTAGGAATATTGCTACTTCCTTCCTACTTAAAGGTCAGAAGCAAATAATGTGATGAATTTGGTCCCAGTACTGTTCCTTCTTAAAATTTTGGAAGGACATTTATGGCCCTTGGTGAACAAACTATATCAAATAGGCACCTTCATCCCAATTTGATTTTTCTATAAAGTTTTTGACCAGTTCATAAAACAAATGTGCTAATACAATTATATAGTTACTGTATGTATTTTGGTCATAATTATGAAGTTTTTTTTCATTCATGGATTAATTATTAAATTGGCCAGATATAAACTCTGATGCATCTCTGAGCATGTCTCAAGTACATTGGTTCAGCTTTCTTTAAAGTGAACCTTCAGCAGTTTTGTTTGTTTGTTTCTTGGTATATGTCTATAATATTGTCAGTATTTATTGATATTAAGGTTCCATTAAGATTCATTGCCATTGGTTGTCATGATATGAATGTTGTAAAGAACTTTAATATTCATCTGCAGCAACCACGTATACTACTGACTTCTAAAATATTTTGGCAGTTTAACAGTATGGTTGTCTTCCAAATTCTTATTTTAATAAATAACGAAAGCTAAAGTGATACAGAAGGCACACAGTAAAATCATTGCTCTTTCACTTACATATTTAAGATGATGGATTTGTTATACATAAATTGTAGTCGTTCTTGTTTTGGGTTTCTAATATGACACAAAATTGCCATCAAATGTATGGCAGGTCATTAAAAGAAGCAAAAAATCATAAAGCTCCTAAAACATGCATATCACTCAGAAACTTTTGATTATACTACCCTTGACCTCACCTTTCTTTTTGTCACCACCTTCTTTTTGGTTAATTTAGGCTATAAAAGCTGTTGTATTTGTTTGTCATATTTGTTTATAAAGCACCAGGCAAGCTTATAGTTGTGTGGAAATAATAATCCTCTGATTAGTATGTTCTGTTGTTGAAGAGTAGGTGCTTTGGTAATGTTATTAGCAGAGAGCACCCTAAAGATATAATATTCACTTTTGGATGACTTAATCTTTTGTTCTAGTAGCTGATGAAATTAAATCTGATGTCAGTGAAAGTTAACTAATTGCTTAATTTTATTTTATTTTTTGCAGGTTATCTTGCAAGGGGATATCACTCTTTGTATGTAAAGAATATCTTTTTGAGTGACTGAATTTGGAATGTTACTTTACTTGTGAATCTGATGGAGGAATAGCCAGATCTCAGACTGCTGCTCTGGAAGACGTTACAGGAAATACAAAATGTCATCGAACAGGAGTCAGAACCCACATGGACTTAAACAGATTGGTCTTGACCAGATATGGGATGATCTCAGAGCTGGAATTCAACAGGTTTATACCAGACAAAGTATGGCAAAGTCCAGATATATGGAACTCTACACGTATCCTAATACATACTTTAAAAAAAAAAAAAGTTGGTAAATATTTTCACTTTTCAATTAAGAGCTAAAATCACCTTATAACTTAAAGTAAGTTGTTTTTTAAACAGTTGATGATGTTTTGTATTTTTTGTTTTTAAACTTCATTTTTGAAAAAGGTTAGCCTTTCCCATTTCATTGTGACAAAAACAAGTAGAAGGACCAGTCGCTGGTATAATAAAGATCATGAGTGAATAAGTTTAGTTTGATAAACTCTTAGTTTGAAAAGAGATTTTTTAAAATAATTGTACTTATTTGTAAAATGTCAAGTGGAATGCTATTAACTTTATAAGACAGCAGACACTTAAAGGTAATTTTTCATAGATAATTTAATGTTTACATGGCACACCAAATATTAATGTTCCTCATTAATGATCAGTAAAAGAAACATTTTTTTCCTTCCACCATTTTCACTTTGACATTTTGCTGCAAGGCTTTTTTGTAATAATGTTCAGTTATATACTTTAAAGTAATGGAAGAATTTTCTCTTGCAATAGGGCTTGCCCAGTCATAGGGTTAGCATCTTTTTCAGCAGAAAACAGGAGTCAATTTCAAATCTTTCAGTCTGGAGTAAGGACTAGCTCTTTGAATTTCTTGCTGAAATTACTGGTTTCCACTGAGATAGCAATGGAAACTTTTGCACAGCTCCCAGTCCAATGAATACTTGAATGTTTAGTAGGATTCTAAAACAGTGTGGTGTTTTTTGTTTCCATGTTCATCTTAGCCTAATACTTGGAAGTTGCATTCAAGGAAAATGTTCCTGCTCAAAGACTCTTCTGTCAGATCTATCATTTATGGTGGAGAAAGGCAAAATGCATCTTATAGTATCAAGAAGGTGTATGTCTCCAGGCACATCTTCAGGCCTTTAAGGGAAAAAGTGAGTTTTACAAGTTCTTGAGGCACACAGATGGCTTTCACAAAGGTCTGGAGAATGTCCTTACTGCTTTGCACTCACCTATTCCCTGTCTTTACCCTCTTAAGAGCCTTGTATTTCTGCAATAGGGCAGGTGCTTTGTAACAAGAAAACACAGTCATGAAGCTTAGAGATAGAATAAAGAAAAATATCTTTTGGAATTGAATGTATTCTTAATTTTTAGTCTAATTCTGTTACTTGATGAATTAAAATGACAGTTTTAAATGCTTGGTAAGCAGACAGGCATGATATCTCTAATTCAGCTTTTTAAAGTATTCTTGAAACTGTATTGTAGTTTCAGAAATGGTGCATCTGTCAAATTGTGGTCCTGTTTGTAGGATTCAGTGCTGTGAACAGATGGGGACTTAAAAGTTTCAAAACTTGAAGAAAGCTTGTGTGTTTGAGGGGATGGAGATTGGATGGACTGAAGCTGTGTAATGTAAGCATTTCTCTAGTCCTCTAGATCCATGGTTCTCAGCCAGGGGTGCACGCACCCTAGGGCAGTGTTTCCCAACCGGTGTGCCATCAGGCCTGAGCATGTGTGCCACGGAGTTTTTTGAAAAACTACTTGAAGAATTCTGGATTGGCTCATGAATATTCATGAGGTCATTTGACTATATGGTGATGTGCCTCAGAATAATTTAAGGTCTCAAGGTGTGCCACGTCAGAGAAAAGGTTGGGAACCACTGCCCTAGGGGATATACCCCCTGTTCAACCTCTGTGTATATCAACTCCTCTAGATATTTGCCTAGTTTGACAAGAGGCTACATAAAAGCAGTAGCGAAGTCAGTACAAACTAAAATTTCATACAATGACTTGTTTATACTGCCCTATGTACTGAAATGTAAGTACGATATTTATCTTTCAATTGATTTATTTTATAATTATATTGTAAAAATGATAAAATAAGCAATTTTTCAGTAATAGTGTGTTGTGATGCTTCTGTATTTTTATGTCTGATTTTGTATGCAAGTAGTTTTAAAGTGAGTGGGGTATGCAAGGCAAATCAGACTCCTGAGGGGGTACAGTAGTCTGGAAAGAATCACTGAGAATCATCGCTCTAGATTTCATAAGAGGGTAGGGTGATATATGTATGTAATCTATCAAATGTTCTTCAGATATACCTTCATAGAGAGCTCTCCTAATCTTCTGAATTGTGAATTTACATTCCAAATTAGTGGAAATAATCAATGTATTCTTTGTTGGATTTTCACTGAATGCTCTTTCAGTAATAGTTGGGAACATGTTGAATTCTGAACTTGAAGCTTCAGGATCTGGTCTTAGAATTTTGAGAGCAGACCAAAAGGATTAGATCTGGGGCTAAAAAAAGTTAGATGGAGAAAATGATGTGCAGTAGAACTTTTGAGGACATTGAGATTTAACTGAATTCAGTTTCTAGTGTCTAAGAATGTCTTGAAATATAAAGATATGAAATCCTTCTTTTATAAACCTATTACTTAAGTGGAAGGGGTAGAACCAATATGCCGGAGAGTTTTATCTGTGTTTTTACTCTTAAGTTTTTTTATTTTTCCAAAGCAAATAGAGTATAAGTAGTACAAAGTAAGTCATACTAGATCAGATATATTTAAAAATACAGTTTGAGGATAGGCTTTCATCTGTTCTATATCTAGATGTCTGGAAATGCTAGGCGCCCACCATGTGTTAGTGTTACTGCAGGTTAATGAAACAGTATCACTTAAGATACCTGAGGTTCTCATAAATGCAAGATCTGAATGTACCCTTTAGAGGGTATCTGAGGTATAATAAAATCCACTAAATTCACATCTTAGTGCAGTTCGGATTTTACTCTTTTATATTGCCTTACCGTTTTGCTATTTTAAGGCAAGTTCATGCTATAGAATACAGAGATAAAGTTGTTTATTACTACAGTAGCACTGGTTTGTTACAAAATGGTTTGAGAATAGCTTCAATCTGTCCTACAGTTTTAAATTTCATTGAGCAAATAAGCAATATGGGAAAGCAGTATGTTTAAAAGGAAAGATTTTTTTTTACAAGATATCAGAAGTAACTTTAAATTCAAAGGAGCTGGTAGAGTATCAGTCAAATTATTCTTAAATATACTAAAGAAGACAACCTTGTATATGGAATATTTTATGTAGAAAAGGATTACACTGGAGGATGTTATAGGTGTTCATATTGTTCATTTGATAAAGCAGTGATCATTACTTGACTAAATAACTTGGCATTAGGATCCATTACTCTTGGTACCACTAAGCAGATCTGAAAAAGAGTTCTGTGTAATCTCAAAAACTTCTCTTTCACCAGTAGAAGTTGGTCCAATAAAAGATATGACTTCACCCACCTTGTCTAATATCATGGGAGCAACATGGCTACAACAACACTGCCAGCAAAAATGAAAAGTAATTCAGCATTGTTCATCAGAACAAAGTACTCTAAAGTACATCAGAATTCACATTTGAAGCAACCTCAATTTTCCATTAATCAAGGAAATCCACTGTATGCTCCCTTTTTGTCCATATAGACATCTAGAAACAAGAGATGGTTTAGTAGGTAACAAACTGCCCAGAGATTGCATCCTGCTCAGTTCTTTGGATTCCATAGACCTACCCAATCCCGCAAGAAAAGACGTGTTTCAGAGAGAGAAGGCTGCCCACCCGCCCTCCACGACTACATAACCGTCTTCTGAGCAGCAATTTTGACTGGGTTTGCCCAGGGTTTGAATCCTCCCAGATCTCTAGTTTACAGCTGTGCCCATTTGCCCACCACCTTCCCTTTGGGAGCTGCCTTTCCCATTTCCAGCATAGCTGGAGGCAGGTCAAGGAGGCCATAGAGATCAACATCATACTGTGCCATCCATTTTATGTCACTACCTCCCTTCAACTCCCCTTCCCCATCCTGCTTCAGGGACCCTTATCACGAGCTTGTATGAAGACAAGAGACCAATTCTCTCCCTGGTTAGAGCAATAGAATCAGTCCCTCACCATCACAGGAGCAAGGGGTTTTACTCTAAGTATTTCTTTGTACCAAAGAAGAATTGAGGGTGGAAACAGATCTTAGATCTAAAATGTCTAAACAAGTTCTTAAAGCCTCAGAAATTCAGGATGGTGTCTGTGGCAGCTGTAATTCCTTCTCTGGAGAAGGGAGATGTGTTTTTGGTCCTTGACCTACAAGATGCCTATTTCCATATAATGATATATTCTTTGCTCAGGAGATACCTTTGATTCACTGTAAGCCAGAAATCTTTCCAATACAAAGTGCTTCCCATCAGTCTCTCCTCTGCCCCAAGGTGTTCTCCAAATTCCTGGTAGTTGTGGTGGCTTACCTCTAACAGGAGGCGATACTGGTCTTTCCATACCTCAACGAATGACTACTCTATGACCATTGATACGAAGCAGTACTGCCTTCCACCAAGATGGCCCTTGCTCTGTTCCAAGAGTTGGGCCTTCAGCTAAATGTAAGGAAATCCACTTTACCCTTGTAAAGAAGATAATTTATAGGGGCTTCTTTGGACTCAATGACAGCCAGAGCATACCTTCCCTTAGTCAGGTACAAAAACTTGTCAGATTTGGTACAGACAATTCAGTCCTCAGACCACTATAAGGAACTGTCTTCGGCTTTTGGGACACATGGCAGCTTGCACTTTCGTGACAGATCATGCAAGATAATGCCTCTGTTGCTTTCAAGGTTGACTCGGAACAACCTATTCTTCAGTCATAGATACCTTGGATAGACAGATGACTGTTCCCCTACAAGTGAGGAACTACCTGGATTGGTGGAAAGATTAACTCAGCATCTGCATGGGCCTTCCCTTTTGTCACACAACTCTATCACTAACTTTAACAACAGACGCATCATTGTCGGGATGGGGAGCTCATCTCATTGCTCTCGCGACTCAGGGCAGGTGATCTACTCAGGAAACAAATCTCCACATCAATCTGTTGGAACTAGGGCTGTCAGGAACACCTGCTTCTATTTCTACCTCTCAGCTGGGGCAAATCAATCAAGGTCATGATGAACAATGTGTCATGTATGTTCTGTATCAATAAGCAGGGAAGTGCAAGATCTTCCTCTTGATGCATCAAAGCTATGGAACTGGTGCATTTCTCATCAGATCCATATTTTGTTGGTCTACCTCCCAGGCATTCAGAACACCAGAGCTGATATTCTCAGCAGATACATCTTACAGGACAATGAATGGGAGCTGGACTTTCAAGTCCTCCACAACATAGGCCAAAGATGGGGTCTGCCGGAGGTGACTCTCTTTGCTATCTTGAGGAACAAATAGTGCACTCTTTCCTGCTAAAGGGAATCTGAGCTACTATTCTTTGGGGGATGCCTTCTGTCCTGGAAGAAGGATTTGCTCTATGTGTGTTCTCCAGCTCCACTGACAGAGGGCGATGAAAAAAAGCAGGACAGAGCCAGGGTTATCCTTATAGAACCAAACTGGTCGAGACAATCCTGGTACCCTTACCTGCTTCATCTTTGCATCCATCCACCGCTCAAGCTCCTGGCCATTCTTCATTTCCTCTCACAGAATGAGTGTTGTATGTTTCACTCCATTTTAGAGGTTCTCTGCTTCTGGGCATGGTTCCTCGGTTTTTCACAGGTTAGAATCCTCTTGCTCTATAGGAGTTACTGAGTAGTAGGAAGAAGTCAACCTATACTACTTACCTACAGAAATAGTAAAGATTCTCCCATTGGAGAACCGCTTCTTATTTGGATCTCTTCCTCTTTTTGTCATCCTGAAATATCTGATAGATCTGAAGAAATCAGGGATATCAGTTAGCTTAATTAAGGTCCATTTGGCCGCAGTATTAGCCTTTCATCTGGTTATTGAGGTTTTTCCATATTTTTCCATATCTGTATCATATAGGTGATTAAGGGTTTGGGGAATCTCTACCCCCAGACTAGTGACCCCATCCTGACCTGAGACTTCAACCTGGTACTCCAATTACTTTATGAAATATCTATTCAAACCTATGGCAATCTGTTTTCTATTCCATTTATCTATGAAGACGGTCTTTTTAGTAGCCATCACTTCGGCCCATAGAATTGGGGAGATTCGTGCCTTGATGGCAGTTCCCTCTCTGCCCCCCTTCTATCTTTACATTATTCTTCAAGGATAAGATTTCTTTATGCCCACATATTAAATTCTCACCTAAGGTTCTCTTGGAGTTCCACTTTAATCAATCTGCTCATCTACAGTGTTTTTCCTGAAGCTGTGTAACTCTGCAGGACTCCTGTTTTCATACCCTGGATGCTAGGATAGCTCTGGCCGCCTTCTAGGTAGAACCAAGCAATTTTTAAGGTGATCCAGGCTATTCATCTCCTTCTCGGTTAGATCTAAGGGATCCACAATTTCTGCTCAGAGACTAATCGAGATGGATATCTGGATGTATTGTCACTTGTTATGAGACTGCAAGCATTCATTCTTCTCAAAGGGTGATAGCACATTCTACCAGTCACAAGTAACATCCTATCCACAGCAAACCTTAACGTACTGGTGTCTGAGATATGTAGGGCTGCTACATGGGCTTAATTACATACATTTTTGAAACACTACGTTTTAATCCATGCTGTCAGATCCGGTGCAGCTCTGGGTACTGTAGTACTATCTTCAGTTCTGGGCTCAGTTCCAAATCTCCATCCTCTCTCTGGGGAAAACTGCTTAGAAGTCACCTGAAGTGGAGCACCAATATGGACACTACTTGAAGAAAAAGAAGAGGTTACGCAGCTGAACAGGCACTGCTAGTGTGAAGAATCTCCAGTTAAGGGCTTGAGATGCACACCTGAAGTGGAGAACCCATAGGAACATGTTTCTTGAAGAACTGCTCTTACTCCACAATGTGAGTAAGATCTTGTCTTCATTCTCTCCACCTTTTTTATATGATTCATCCTCTCTATAAGTCACTTTCAGTGTCAGATCAATCTTGTCTTTTCCAACAGAGGTAATTTTCTTTCTGGCTAATTTATTGTCTTTGAGGAAACATGTCCGCTAATCCAGATCCTGCCTAAAGAAGCGACCAAAACAAAAAACAGGTGAGTTAAAACTTTCAAAAGCAGCACCCAAGTCCCATTTTCAAGTTTACTTCCATAATAGTGAGTTAATACACTGCCATAACTAACACAACATATACAATAGTATTAATAACCATTATTTTACTAATCTCTGTATTTTTTGTCTGTTCTAAGCACAGGATGAAATGATGAATGATCATCAGTAAATTGACTGATAAAGATGAAAAAGTTTTAATATTTCATTTCTTTTTGGAGTTTTACTCTAAGTATGCATTTTACTCTGAGCAAAAACATTTGTATGTTTTCTTCAGAATAATAATTCTTAAGTTTTCTGCATATTCCTTTATAAATTTTGTGGAATAGCTTCACAATCTCCCACTTCCCTGCAGCACTTGTCTGTCTGGATTTGTAAAACGTAGTCTGAGAATCACTGTTCTCAAGGAGCTGTCTAAAAGTTATAGCTTTACCTCACATTAATTCACTTAATTCTTACACCAGTCACAGCAATCATATTGTGTGGTTTTAATTTTTAAAACAAAATCTGGCTTCTTTCATATCTTAAATCTATACCGTTAAAACGCTTCAAAAGCTATGCATTTATAATAACATTTCTACTCATGCTGGTAGAACACTTAGCCTGCTTTAATCTTTTTCTTTTGCTATGGGGAGAGATGGGAAGTGCACAAGGTAAAATGTTCAGCCAGGTAAGTGCCATTTGTTGTTGATACTGGCGTTTAAGAGAGACTAATGTTGTTTAGGTTAAAAAAAAAAAAGTTCAGTCTCATAGGAATCTCCAAAACATTGGTTAATCAGTTTTCCATTAAACAAGTAAAATTAATTTCTATTTGAAATTTTTGTTAAAGGGAACTGTCCAAATTTAGGATGATCTGAAATTTGTGTAAGCATTGTTCCAATAAGCCCGATACTCAAAAAGCTGTTTGTTACACTAAAGTGTTCTGATTAACAATTTACAAATTACTTTTAACAAGGATTCCCCGCATATTTAATATTTAAACTTAGGACCTTTATAAAAGATCATGTTTTGTTACATCTCATTATCTACGCATAATCTTTTCCTTATTTGTCCATTAGTTTTACTGTGATTAAAATTGTTGTTTAACCATTTTCTGCTTTATTACTTGAAATCATTTTTTCTTCCGTCGCTTTCTTTGATGTCTGTTAGAGCTAAATATTGCATATCTGTGGGCAGAATTAGACTCATTCTAGTTATCATCTGTTAAATGTAATTGCTTTCCCTAATATTCCCGCTGTAAATAAACACATCTATCTACCATTGTGAACTGAAATAACAGTTAAATGCAGTGTATTTACACTTTATAAACTTAAAATAACTTGTTTATAAATTAAAATGTAAAAACTTTCTACATTTTTTTTTGGTGACTGGCTTTGCTGCAGTATCAGTAGACGGTCTGCCCAAACATATGGTCAGGTGGGATACAAATTCAGGCTAGCTTTAGCTGTTTAGGCTGCTGGTATTTCTATCTTAACCAAAGAAGCTGCACAAAAGCCTTCACTGGGATACTTATGACCACTGTATATTGCAAACTTAAAAAGTCTTTTAAAAGCAGTAGATTAAGTAGACAATGATACATCACTACTGCATACATTCTCGCTTTCTGCTTCATGACATATTTTTGGCTTTTTGTCTGTTAATACTTTAAGTTCAGGATCACTTACTGTTTCAGCTGTCTGTGTTCTCCAGTCATTCCAGAAACTAGGCTTATTTTTTATTTGGCTAAACTGTTGTTATATAATACAGATTTCAGTCTGCAAACAACCTAAAGCACGATACTAATGAAAGAGTTAACAAAACCATTGTATGATGGATCCACTACCCTTGACAAAAGTCATAACTTTCTGTATACTCCAGTAGAATGGAGGTGTGGAGCATTTTTTAAAATTAAAGTATCTCTTCTGCCCACAGCTGGCACATTTGCTGAACTGACTGTACTCTCTCCTCTTTGACATATACTAAGGCAGTGGTTCCCAACTTGTGGCCCGGAGGCACTCCTGCTAGAGCCATAGGTGCTGTGGTCCCTGCTGGAGCCAGAGGGAGGGGATCACTGATCCCCCGTCCCTCTGACTGCAGAAGGGAGCCCTGCCTAGGGACCCAGGTAGAGTGCACGGGATTACAGGACGCATGCAGTTTCCCTGCTGCAGCCAGGGGAACGGGAGATCAGTGAGAAGGCAGCCTCCTCGCTGTACTTCTTCCGTTGGCTGCAGGGAAGAGGGGTGGTTTTTGGCGGAAACTGATGGCTCTTCAGGGTTGTAAAAATTATCTCTGTGGCCCTCGAGCCAAAAAGGTTGGGAACCACTGTACTAAGGAGGTCAGTAAAGGCAGATTTTAACACCCAGCATTTGTTTGCCTCTCCTTCAGCTCCATTGCAAGCCAGCCAGCCCCCCACTTTCCTCTAAGTAGTTTGGAATCACACTGGGGACATCAGTGTAGTATCCATTACCCATCACCATCCATGCAGTTTGTGTACAGTTTGATGATTCAGAAGATCACTGAATGTGTATCAGCGTATGCATGTCAGGAGCCCTTCAGGTTGAAATAAAAACCTATAAATTTATGTGTGGAAAAATGATAATGCACATTTTCCCTTGTGCAGTAACTTCAATAAACAAAGGCTTGGACATACAGCTATGACTATACAGGTGTGTGGAACTCTGCCAATTTGGATCTCTTCAATTTGAAATAACTGTGCATCATGCATGATCAGTCATGTTTCTCTCATTTGTGAGATGAACATCGCATGTTCATCACTTTCTTTTTTAGGAAAAGGGTATTCAGAATAAAAACAGCTACTATAGTGTTGATTCTGAAACTTTTAAATGCATAGATTCAAGAAATCTGTTATGGTTCTTCTCATAACTTGCTCCCCTACAGATATCGTATAGATTAGTATTTCTAATTGTATCATGTTTGTGTGTAAATGGATGTGGCGACTTACTAAATATTACACATGCACCAGGCATACACACACTATAACTAAGGTATCCTAACTTCTTTATTTTTACACGTCCAGATATAACATATTACCATAGAATTTTTAGTGTGTGTGGATATACCTGCCTAAAAGTTGTGTATTTTAAGTATTTATGTACATGTAGTTATAATTTTTGTTGCAGTCTATTACCATGGGTGTAAGGGTTAATTTAGGATTGCAAGGAAATCTGAGATTTACTCTGTGAGTTGAGCCACTGGAATTTATTTGGCTTATTTAGGATAGCTTCTTTTGCTTTTCTTTCTACGGAATTCAGACTTTGATTTAAACAATTGAAGTTCACATAGTAGACAATTCTCTTCTTTCTCCAATATACATACATACATACATATATATATATATATATATATATATATTTTTTTTTTTTTTTTTTTTTTTTTTTTCTCTTGTGCAAGGTTTGCTGTCATGGATGGCTAAACTAATCTGAGCTCTGCCACTGTACTTTGTAAACAAGTTCCTTTATGATTTGCTTCATCTCTTCCCATGTAAAATGGGACTATATCTACAGCAATTTTATATAGTACTTTACATGATTAAAGATAAATATTTTGTCAATCTTGTGGAAAACTATCCAGACATAAGATAGATGGGAAATACATTTTTTTAAGTGTGGAGAGCGGTCATATGACAATGCCTGGGTATATAAGAGCTACCTAGAAGGGTCTGAAATATTTTTTTCTACTGGCTCATGTTACTGCTTTGAAATTGTGCTTCAGCCTTGTAAACACTCTGCCTGAAAGTGAATTAATTTGACAAGTTCTTAACTTTGGAAAATTTAAGCAAAATTTCTTCAACTATTGACTTATGAAGGGGTTAGAAAAATTCTGTAAGCATTTCCATGAGTCTTAATTTTTTCAAAAGCTTCATTTGGTTGTTTTACAAAACTTAATCTTTGTATCACATTTGGTCTGAAACTATTACTTTTAACAGTTTTTCCTCTAATATTCTATATTAAGTATAATAAATGACATTTTCTTGGAAAGCCGTTTAACTTGAGCTATTTTGAGTTTGCTGGCAAGTCTGAAAAATCAGGGAAGAAAACTTGTTTTGGGTTAAGTTGAAAATATTTTTAAAAACTTTTCTGGGAAATCAAAAAGTTTTTTTTATTTAGATTGTTTGTTTATGTTAATCTTTTTGAAAATGAAAAACAAAATGAAAAATTTAAAGTCAAACTTAATTTAAAAGTGTCAACATTTTTTTAGTGTAAGGCTTTTTTTCACTTAAATCAATTCTGTGAATTCAACACAAATTTACAAATTGTTTAAATTTAACTGAATTTGCATTTTGGTCAAAAAATACCATCCAGCCCTACATTTAATGCAGTGCAAATTACTCTATTTCTGTAACTTCCCAAGTAGTTTCTTTCATGTGAAGTGTTTTGTGTACTTTTCCTCAATTATTCTATGCTTCTTTTTGTCCTAACTGAGTGAAATATTAAAGGTAAACACATAAAGGAAAACTGACTTGAGTTATTCCTGTGGGCCAGTTCAGCCTGGTAAAGAGACTAACCAGATTGTTGGATCATAGGAAGTAGCAAAGTTAATACCCACATTCAACATGTATAAGACAAATAAGTAACGAATAGGAAAACCCTATTTGGAAAGTTTTCTTATTGTCCTTGTAGCATACTTCATTTTGAAGAACCTTCCACAGTTTTTGTGGCACAGCTGTTTTGGTAGTTAACCTATTCCTACTTTCCTTTCAGCCCCATTTGGTTTTGCCTATCTATTTCATTCTGTTCTTTACACTAGCTTTTTTCAGCAATGCTGATTTCTTTTCAACTTTCCATAGAAGTTTGTTTTTTGTTTTGTTTTTTTAATTAAAAAAAAATAATGAGCAAAAACACTAAATTTTTTTTAACCCAATTATGCCTCTCCAGGCAACTTCTTAAATAGTCAGTTTGATTATAAAAGTGCACAATTTTTTATTTTATAAATTTTTATGCTGCCTTCATTTGTATAGTATCTGAGAGCCTTCCAGTTGTGCATTAAGTGACATGACTAACATCTTTCACATGTGACTTATTCTTACTCTCTTCAGGGGGAGAATGGTGTGTGTGCAGGGTAGTGCTTTTTTAGTTTTCTTTGGTTTTTTAATATGTACATGCTGCTGTGTGTTTATATTGGATAAGGCAAGATTGAAGAAGTGTGCCTTGCACTTGAAGTAGTAGGTAGTGAAAGTTGTGATCCTGTGCATGTTTTGTTCCAAACGCTGTGGCCGACCTCTGAGAAAACTGTTCTGCGCAGATGAGCTTTAGATGAGTAGTAAAGTGTGTTGTTGTTTTTGGGTTTTTTTGAAGCACTGCAAAGAGACAAGCACCTTGTAAGATGAAGTTGAACTATAACTTAGCTATTGGCCAGTTCTGGTGATTGTGTATCAGTTTACAAGAAAAGGAAGGAAAGCTCTGAGAGAGTTGTCTCTTGAATCTTATAGCCTTGACTGGCATCAGGAGAGGCTTCATTATGGCCTCATTTTCTCCCCTACATTTTCTTTGTTTCAAGTTTGAAATTAGTATCTCTTTCAATAGTAAGAGCAGTCTAGAAATAACTTAGATTAGGTCCTTTCTGCAAAGTGCTGTGTCTGAAAGTGATAGAAATTGAGGGCAACTAGTATCTCTCAGCAGATACTCATCACATTATTGGATCAGGCCTTGCTGTTTACTAGCTGCACAATTAGCTTGGGAAAGAAGTAAGATTACACTCCTGTGCATATTGGTACAGAATATCCTACTGAGTAATTATCTGTCCCCTCAGTTTGATTTGCAAATATTGTACAAACATCCCACTGAGATCTTTTGATGTTTCCTAATAGCCATTTGGATACACACATGGCTTCTGAAGTACACTACTGTTGTGAAACTAGGTTTTACTTGTAAGGCAAGAATTATTTTTATAGAACTCTCCTTGTGATTTTTGGACTGTATGTGATGTATTTTGTTGCTGGCTTACAGATTGATTACACATGCTGCATTTCAGATTTTGTTTTGAATACATCAGTCTTCCTGTCAGTGGCTGGCTGTAGCATATGGAGGCACAGAGTGTAAACATCAGCATGAGAATATTATTATTACATGTAGAACATATGTACAGGAAAACATTCTGATGGACCATACAACAGGAGTAAATACTATAATTTGTGGTTTGATTTATATAAAAGTCAATCTGGAAGAATTCCAAAATTTGACTACATAGAATACTTTCATTATGTGCATGTTTGAGATTGGTTATATGAATGTCCATCTTATTTTTTACTAGAATGTCTTTGTGAATTGCACACTTTCATACAAGTAAATAAATGACGCTAGTGAGTTTGTGTGTGTGTGAATTAAATCTTGCCTCCATTCTATTTGCAAAAATAACTAAATTTAAAGAGAATTTGTCAAGAACGCTCATCAATGCTATAATAGTGCTTGTGGTCCTTGAAACCTCAAGAAATGACTCTGAATGCACCCCTATGTAAACAATTAGCTGATGAGCGCCAGCATTAAACACCAAGTAAGGAAGCCATCACCAGGTTATGCTCCTTCTTGGAGAGCCAGGAGTTGGATCACTAACAGAGAAAAGATCTTCCTCTATTTCTCAGAAAAGTTGTTCTGCTTGGAAGCTTAGTTGGGTAGGGAACACAGCAGAGTCAACACAGGGCAGGATTATTGTGCTGGGATCAGTCTTTCTGTGATCTCAGTATCTGTATAGAATTGCTTATAGGTGCTTATCTATAGCAGTGAGCTTGGAGATGGTCCTCAGGGCCTAATTCCCAATGTTAGACCTGAAATAAGAGCAGAAAAAATTGCTGTGTTTTCATGTGAAATTGATATCAAAGGACTGTAATGATGATTCTCCAGCTGCTGGCTCATAGTGGAGGCTGGATCACAGGAACCTGGGGGGAGGAAAAGCCTCCCATTGGTCAATTCAGAATACAAAAATTAACTTATTGGGATGACCTAGACTAAATGGACCACAAAGAAGTGGTTACCTGACCACCTCAAAATGAAGGCAAAACTCACTCTGTTTGTACATTTTGTACAGAATCTTACCATCAAGCCCTTCTGGGTACAGTCAGACAATGCAACCACAGTTTATAGGCAAGGAATCACAGAAAGTAAAGCATGGACAAACTCCCACATGCAGCTGTCTGTCCTGGGTAGAACAACACCTCATCCAGGGTCATGGGATCTCAATCACAGTATATATGTAGTACACTAGAGTTGGGGAATCTGCAGATTATCATAAAGATCAATGGGAAGGCAGGGTTATTTCAGCATATTAAAGGATCATGTCTTTGGGGAAATAATAGATGTTCTGTTACTTGAGTGGAACTTTGAACGGCTATATGTATATTCACTCTGGCCCATAGTGGGGAACAGGAGTGTCATTTGCTATGAGGCGGGGAGAGCAGTTCCCCCCAACCCCCGCCCCGACTTTTCATAGATCTATACATACTCTATTGTGTCTTCTACTCTTTGCCACCTCCTACCCCTCACTTTGTAATATATAGAATAATCACATATTATGTTCTACATGCCGGCACAATTTGCTGATGAACATGTACCACTCCCCACAGCCATCCCACCCCAGTTTTTCTGAAATGATGCCCCTGGTGAGGAAATGCTCTAAAAGAAAGCCACGCCCACAGGAAACTTCATTCTGAATTCACCAGACTGGCTGTGAGTACTCTGGTTTCCTGGACCTAATGAAGCCTCAGTTCTGTCATCTGGTTCAATCAGTTCACTTCAGGCTTACGGAATAGCTGCTGTTAGGGCAAGTTTCGCAGAGAGGCTTTTTTGATATGGTGATATCAACCTTGATTGATTCAGAAAATACATCTATCTGGATTTAGTATGCAAGATTTTACAAAGTATTCATTACGTAATGTGAAAATAGAGGTTGGATGCTGTGCTCTCTTAAATTCTTAATATCTGTGGAATTTTTGCTCAATAGTTGGGGTATAGGAATGAATGTCAGTTCACTGAAAGTTAGCTTTGCAGCAGTTGCAGCCTTTTAGTACTATGTATATGATACGACTTTTGGGACACCTCCAGTTACTTGGAGATGTTTGTTAAATTGGGGAAACTGAGGCTTGTACTCAAACCACCCACTTTTTCATGCAAGTAAATTTGGATTGGAATCCCCTTACCAAATCATTATTCAAGCTATCATGAAGGACTTCACTACCACATTTATCCCTCAGTCATCTTTTTGCTTGCTATAAGTTTGGCTATGCTAATCGGAGAACATCATGTCCTACCTTGCAGTACTCATTAATCAGAACAACATTGTGGTCAAAACAGTGCCACACTTCTTACTAATGGTTCCCTGCCCTTCCATGTGAATCAGAGCATAACCCTGTCTTTGTTTTGTCCTAAGTCATGTACAGATAGTGAAGGAAGTCCAGCCTCTTATAAAAACTTAATTGGGGGGGAGGGTTAGCATAAGAAAAGGATAGCAGCAGCCAGGTTGGCCTTGTCTAACCAAATAAAACAGCCCCATCAGAGAGGCTTATTTCATAATGGAAAAGAAGTTCTCGGAAGTATTCCAAGGCCTACTGAGGACAGAGGAAGCGGATATATTTGATGGTAATCTATGAAGTTGCTTCTTGCACATAACGTCACACCTTTCCAAGCGTCACTGGGTTGATGTCCAGGTCTCAGTGAATGCACTGTTCAGAAGGAGCCTCTGTAAGCTGTTGTGAGATGCTAATACTATGGCAAAATTGAATACTGCTTTGGGAAGACCTAAGTGTCTTGACTGGCATCGGCCAGCGGGCAGGCCAAGAGAATGAGAATTGTGCCATACCTGATCATTTATTTCCTTTGAGATTCTCTATGCCAATCCAGACTTCTCTCTATTCAGATTAGCATCACTTTTTGTACATTTCAAATTATAGAAATGTCTTTAGTTACAATCTTGCCATAGAACTTCTTTTGATTATTCAGCTGAACACATACTTTTTTTTTCATATACAGATGTGAAAAAGATGTGTGTGCTTTCTCCGTTTGTTGGCAAAAGGAATCGTAGCCAGGCAGAGACTGGGATCTTTAAAAGAAAATTATCTGGTAGGGAAATACTCCATTGATAAGGCACATATTTTAAATGTTGTAGTACAGCACTTCTCCCAACTACATTGCATCTCTCAGACTCCAGCTTTCGGGATCTTATGCCGGATACTGCAGTTGTTGGAGAAAATGCTGAGTGGACATGATGAAACCAAAACAGCATGGGCTAGTGTGGGCACACTCTATTAAAAGTTACAATTCCATTGGACCATTGTAAATTGCAAAGATGCCATTCTCTATACAAGGCTGAAAAGGAAAAGCCAACTGTGATTTTTAACTGTCTATGTTCTCCTGAATGCTGTAAACTAATAAAATGCATGTTTCCGTGTCCCGTGAACTCAAGATACTTTGTTATGGAAAATGAAACTTATTTACAGCTAATGGCAGCATAATAATGAGTGATGGGTAGCATAGCAATAATGAGAATTTAAGTAAAAATGTGATTTCTCACAGAAGGACAGAGATTAGTAAAATTAATCTGCATTAACTCTCTCAAACAATTGTCTCTCTAGAAGCCAAGTTTAAGAATATCATCTAAGTGGATTCTAGAGTTTAAGCCTAGAAGGGACTGCTAGATCATCCAGTCTGACCTCCTATAAATCACAGACCATTAAATTTCACCCATTTACCCTTGTAATGAGCCCAGTAACTTGTTTGACTAAATCATAACTGGGGGAGGAGTTCTATACCAGACTTACTTGGAATGATGACTGTATAGTGTTCAGCTGACAGCGTAACATTACTAAAGACTGAAAGTTGAATAAAATATAGAGGTGTATTGTGTAATTGGAAGACAATGGTATTATAATGTATTACATAAAGAACTATAAATCACATCTTACATAGAGATACTCGAATTGAATTACAGATCAGTCAGAGTAATGACACATCCCAGAACTTTTGGATAAACAAGATTGAAGAATAGCTTAATCTTTTTTCTAGAAAAAGACAGTAGTTCTAATATTGTACCTTCATGAACTGATCGTGTCCAGGAAATGAATGTCTGATGCAGGGAATGAAGCTTCTTTCACTGAGCACTAATCCAGTTTTTTATGGTTGCTTAGCATTGTAGAAAATCCCAATACTTGGTACTGAGGTAGGGGTAACACATGGGAAATAAACGTGTGGAATAAATTTCCAACAAGGGTGAAATGTAAGTAAAGAGGATTGTATTCTTGGACTAGAAGTACATGACTTTCTAAAATAAACGTGCAAGTAGGGATGCAGAAGAAAATGAGAAAATAAATTGGAGGGAAACAAAAAGGGTGATTGATCATAAAGACCTTGAGCCTTTGCATTTACTGAAGTGTCAAATACTTTCTTGATTAAGCTGAGAACCACTTTTAAGGATCTGCATGACTTAATATTAAAGACAGTAATACGCTTTTTTTAAAAAAAATCGGGATAGGGGATTATTAGTTGCCTTTCAGAAGTTCTGCTTTTGATTTAAAGCTGTGTTACAAGTCCTTCCGTAGTGACTCTGGTGCATAATGTATGCTGGGTTATCTAATTCAATTGGTATTTTATTTTGCTTACCGATTGGCTTTTATTGTGCTGGCCTTTCTCGAGGGAGTGTTAAAAATCAAAACACAAGCATACTCTCAACAAAATAGTTTTCTGAGGTGTTGTTTGTTTTTATAGAGGAATCCTGGCCTAGTGTGTAAAGCATGGACCTGGAGCAGTAGTCTCACAAGCTAAAGATAAGACTATTAGATCATCTAATCCATTTCCCAGCCACAGGAAAGTAATTCTGTACAGGATACTTCCTAGTTTTGTCTACTCTAGTTTGAAGTGTCCCGAGGAAAGGGGGTTCCACTGATTCCCTTGGAAGACTCAAATTAAAATTTCTTCTGGGAAGGTGGTGTTCAGAACTAAATGCAGTTTTCAATGTCTGGTCAAACTAAAGCAATAGAAGACTTATTACCACACTGCTCCTTGTTGTGATGACTGTTCACAGCTCAATGTTGCTTTGGCCTTTAATTTAATCCCATCACTTTGCAAACAAATATCTACTTTGCTGTCCATTACTGATATTAGTTCTCTTTCAGCATAACTGCTTCCCATATTTCTCCTTCCCTCTGTGGGTGTGTGCGCGTTTGTTTTTCCTCTGCTTGTAGTATTTTCAGCCTATTTCTGGTCCCTTTGTTTGTCTGTTCAGACTAGTGCTTAAGTTCCTTACAGCTCAGGAGCAAGTGATGGCTGTGAAGTGAAGCTGTGCAGATGACCAGCAAAATATATATGCATCCATTTACAGTTTAAATGGAGTTTAACTGCTGGTGTAGAGGCCTTGTGTTACTCATTTTCACCTTTATCAGCAAATTAGTGTGGTTTACTTCATCTTCCAGTTCATTAATAAAGATGTTAATTAAGATTGGTCCTAACATCAATCCCTGAAATACTCTTTTAGATTGCTCTGTGCAGTTTGATACATTTGATGATTACCTTTTGTTCAGTCTTTTAGACAGTTTTCACTCAACATGACGGTTATTCTTACCCAAACCAGTTTGAATTTTTCTAAGACTTTGAGACTATTATAAACATTTTACTAAAATACAAATGTACCCACTGTTTCCCCTTATTCATTAATTTTGTAATTCTAGCAAAAAGTGAAGGCAGTCAGATTAGTCTGAAAAGATTTCTTTATGTAAGCTTGTGGTAGCTTTTCCTGGGATGTCACCTTCTAAATGTACCTCATGATTTCTTCTGTATTTTATCTGTTAATATTGTTTTCTTTGATTATTTTGCTGGGAACAGAAACTAAATTAACAAGACCGCAATTGCCAGGTTAACTTTTGTCCTTTTGAGAAATGGTACTACATTAAATCAGTCAAATATATTGTTCTGTTTTCCGCTCCACTACAGATTGAGATGCCTTGGACAAATAACTTAATCTCTTTTTGCTTCAGTTTTCCCATGTGTAACATAAGGATACTACTTACTGACACCACAGGTAATCCTTGCAGGAGGGTTAAATAATTGATTATGAAGTCTTTGAGATGCTCAGATGGAACTCGTAGAATTTGCATAGAATATGTAGCATACACACACATACCTATTCCTTAACTTTTCTATCAGTCATGTTTATAACTACTGTACTAGTGTACACCAGTCTAATCAAGCACGAGGAGCTGGAGTACCTCCTTCTAAATCTAAAAAAGGCCAGACACCCGGAGGAGCTCAGTTTGTTGGCCTAGAACTGTACAAACGACTTAAAGAATTTCTGAAGAATTACTTGACAAATCTCCTTAAGGTAAGATACATTATGTCAACTAAATGAATAATTACGTTAAATTGAGGTAGATTGGAATCAAAATAGTACAATCAAACTAAAAGTATTTGAAGCCACTGCAAGTAAAATTGTTGCATTCAAATTTGTAGAAAATCATGAAATTTTACATCTTAATTCTTTCATTAACCTTTCACTGTTTACCTTGTATACAAGTCAATTACTGTGAAAGAAACACCCAACTTTTCACATGGTTTGGTGAGACTCATAAGCTATCCTATGTAATTTTTTCATTTGCTATGAGTGTAGCTGAATTTTGTTTAGCTAATAGCTAACCTCCATCTTAACCCCACTGCAAAGTTAGGCAGCTTGTTTGTGTGATTGAAAATGCACTGACAGCAGTTGTCAGTGAAATAGTTACAGTACTAACACAATGGTATATTAGGCTATCTTCTAGGAAAATATTTCCCAGCTGCTTTTCTAATCTTGTTCAATATTAAGGAGCTAACCCGTTGTTTTTTTTTTTTTTTTTAAGATTTAAGCAAGAATATAAAAAGGTTTAGGGGCCCCAACAATTAGACTGCACAATCACACAATGATCACCCAGCAGCATAAGAGTATCCCATGTTGTATCCAGAATGGACTTCTGTCCTTACCCATATGTTCCCACAATCCATACTGGTCTATTTTAGAAAGATATTTCAACTTCCCCTGTATCCTGTTATATTTTTCTTACTTCCCAGACTTCAACTCTGTAGTTAAGAGCCATATGTGATGCCTTTCCTCTACTCAGAAGGACTGCGGGTAGCAACTTAACTGCTTTTAGATGCAGAGTTCTTAAGGGGAAAGTGACAGTATTCACTCTTGAATCCTGGGTAGCGGCTATTCTTATACATTTAGCACATGAACTTTACCACTGTTGCAGGTCCCCAGATGGTAGTAATGGTGGAGTCCATAGAGTCGACAGGGCTAAAGCATTTTTACTAGATATCTAACCCATAATTCTAACATTTTACCAGACCACTATCAAGGTAACAATGGATTTAGTAATACTTCGTTTCCTATGTGCAGCGAGTCCTGTTGCTATAGCAGAGATCTTACTGGAAGCAGCAGCATATGTTGTGTCATGGATTTCTGTTTATAGTAGCTGATTACTTTTGTCTCTACATAGCATTATATTGTGTATTAAAAAAATAAGCAGTCTACAGTATTGGTGGACTTCCCCTGTTTCAGGATGGTGAAGACTTGATGGATGAGAGTGTGCTGAAATTTTACACTCAACAATGGGAAGATTATAGGTTTTCAAGCAAAGTGCTGAATGGGATTTGTGCCTACCTCAATCGACATTGGGTTCGTCGTGAGTGTGATGAAGGTCGTAAAGGAATATATGAAATCTACTCAGTAAGCATTTTAAAGAGCTTTCTCTTTTCAAGTGTATTATTAATTGGTTTTAAGTTTTTATTAAAACATATTTTGATGGAAATATAAGTATATCCCTACTGTGTCCCTAGCCTACTGCACCATGCATCTGCTTTCTCTTCACACAAATCACTCCTTAAAACTCAGTATTTGTATGAGGTTTACCAGAGTGTGATTATCATTAGTATGTTGTCACCTTACAGTAAATTACTTTAAAAAAAACAAACAAAAAAAAAAAAAAACAACCTTCCATGGGCCTTAGCCTTTGTGATGTTGAGCCTGAGAGAAAATAGGCAGGAAGGCAGTCGGCATCTTGGGCCTCTGTGTGTTCTGTAAAGTCTTCAGAGCAAAGAGTGTCTTTCTTTTTCTTGTGTATGGCTGATGCTTACCATGTGACTAATAGTGTTAATAAAACAATGTGTGCATATGATTTCGTAATGAAATTCAGTAGAATATTTATATACCAAACTAAGTAATAGGTGCGTTGCCTTTGTTTTGTTATCCTGAAGAAATGCTCATCTCTACAGTCTGATTTAATCATCAGTATGTTTGTAACATTTAATTGGTTCTCATCTAATTTTGGATGAGTGACATCATTTGGATTACACTTTTTTGTACATGTAAATCACATTAAAAAGGGCAAAGACATTTTTAAGAAGTGGAAATTAACTTTTTACTCTCCAAGCACTTACCTATACAATGTTCTCCCTTCCATCCCCGACCTTTAAATATTTAATTTTAACATGTGAGAGATTTTGATTGCTATGAGTACCTAAGGCATTGAGAAGTCCCTTTATACTGTCCCTGCCTCCTGTGACTAGAAGTGACTCAGGGTTTGTCTATGGTGCAGTCACAGAGTCTGATTGCTGCTTGTGTAAGTACACCTGGAGCTAATTTTAAAACAGTGGTTCTGAACCAGGGGTACATGTATCCCTGAGGGCACTCAGGGGTCTTTCAGAGGTTACATCAACTCATCTAGATCAGTGTTTCTCAACCTGGGGGTTCCAGCCCTAGGTGGGGTCACAGGATGGATTTAGGGGGTCTCAAGTGCAGAGCCAGCATTAGGGGACAGCAAGCAGGGCAACTTCCCGGGGCCCCATGCCACAGGGTGTCCCATGAAGCTAAGTTACATGCTTCAGCCCCACTGCCGGGGGCTCAGGCTTCAGACACATTTCACAAGTAAAAAACTGACTCAAGTATCACACTGAAATGTAAGTACAATATTTATATTTAAATCAATGTATTTTATAATTATATGGTAAAAATGAGAAAGTAAGCAAGTTCTCAGTAATAGTGTGCTGTGACACTTTTGTATTTTTGTCTGATTTTGTAAGCAAGTAGTTTTTAAGTGAGGTGAAACTTGGGGTACACAAGACAAATCAGACTCCTGAGAGGGGTACAGTAGTCTGGAAAGGTTGAGAACCACTGTTTTAAACTAGCTAGCGTGAATACTTGAGCAGTGAAGCTGCAGCAGCATGCACTTCAGCGTGGACTGTACAAGCCTGCTCAGAACCATGAGTAATTACATGCTACTGCAGCTTCACTACTCTGATACCCAAACTAGCTAGATTAAAGCTAGCTCAAGTATGTGTATGAGTGTTGAATCACATCAGTTGATTGCAGTGTACATATCCACAGAAGGTAGTTGGGAAGGCATCTGGAGGACTTTGCGAATAGTCATAAGTCAGGGGGATGGGAAAGTAGTTGACAGAGTTGCAAGCTTAAGTAATATCTTTTTCCCTCTCCACGTCTAGACAAGGTAAATCATGTCAATTTATGTAATCTGCAAAATTCATTTGCTTGTTCTCCCTGCCCCCAAAATGTTGTTCTATGCTCTGGTCATGACTGCCATCAATATTGTTTGTAATTTTGTTTTTCCTGGACATCTCTCATGCAATTTAATATGCTGCTGCAAAAATTATCATCTTATACTATTTTAATCATATTTTCCTTTTCCCCCATCCCCTTCACAGGCTTTCCATCTTCCACCAAAATTTAAATTTTTCTCACTTTCAAAACTATTTCTGACAGCCTCCTGATCTGGTCTCCTTTTCTTTTATTTCCCTGTCTAACTGGCTGTATTCCACTTAAGCCTGTTTCCTGATTTGTGTATTCTTCTGATTTCTGGCTATGCCACATTCTGGGGAGGAATCCAGATTAGTGTAAATGCTGTGCTGTTGTAGCTGCCTTGTCTGAATGCTTCCAGCCAGCATACAAGCATTCATTAAGCATCTCTGTGTTAAGTAGCTCTGACTCAGCAGCTCTGATTCCAGCAGCCTTCTTGTTATACCACTGCCACAGTTTGGCCTCCACCACCTTTGGTTACACCTGGCAGGATGACCCCAAAATCCCCCAGTCCAGAATTTTCCCAGAATTGTGTGCTCTTCAATATCCAACTGTCTCCTGGACCATTCAAATTGCTGTTAAGGTTTGTTTGTTCCTTTAAAGATACAGTACCCAGCAGCTTGCCACATTAACTGGAGTTAACATGTTCACTTCAAATCAAACACAGTACTGGGTTGGTTCAGATTAAAAGTAAAACAAGTTTATTAACTAAAGGAGATAGGATTTTAAGGAAGTTCTATAAAGGATAGAGTTAGAAATGGTTACAAGCAAATAAAGGTAGAAAAACTTTCTAGGGGCTAAGACTTTAAAAAAAGAAAAAAAAAAAAGCTACAGCTTTAGTTCATGGTAGTTTCCTTACCAGTTTACCTTCCTGTAAGATGCCTGACCACCCTGTTGGTCAGAATCTTCCACACACTCAAAGAGATTGATGCCTTTGTCTTAAGTGAAACATAACTTGGGGTTCTTTGACCCTCTCTTTTATAGTCCAGTGCACCTTTGAAATGGATTATTCTGGAGACTTCCCACCAAATTAAAGTTCATTCAAGCTGTGAGGAAGGGAACATGGAATCTTGTGGTGAAGGAAGGTTTCATGCTGGTTCCTTACTCCGCAGTTGTTTGCTAAAACACAGGTTGAGCTGTTTGTACAATCTCCTCCCTCTGATGTGATGCTGAGTGGTTATCTCTGCCCTTGTTGGCTTAATTGTCCTGTTTACCTTCTGTTTAAATTGCATTCACATAGTCTTAATGTACCTTGGAAAAACCTTCAAGGTGGCAGTACCAGATTTCTTTGTCTAGTTTGGGGGTAACTGGCACACACATTTTGATAACATAAGTTCCAGTATGTTCGTAATTTTGAATTTGTCTTCTGTGCATACCACACCATAATATTAGTGATCACTATTGTGTTAGCTTTCTATTGATATCTTACGTGATATCTTCTAGATACAAATTATGACAATAGTGAGCTGAGATACACTGAACTGATCAGGCCAGCTGAATCTCATTATCGGATACCAATGAGTCCCTTAAACGAGATGCTGTTAGGGTCATAGGCTATAAATCGTCTTCCTTTCACTCCCTGTATTTGAAACAACCTTTCTGTAAAATGCTCTAGACATCCTACCTTTCCTTTGTATTCTGAAAACCACGCTGAACTGTCATATCTAACAGTGATATTCTCCCTCTCACTTGAACTGTGTTGTACTCATTTGTAAATTTAGATTGTTCTATGGTGAAGGAATCTTTTTATTTTAGTTTTTGCTTAGTATATAATTTATTTCACTATAAAAGTACCTCTGCATTGGGTGGGAGGATAAAAGCAGTTTAGTAGGGTATCTTTACTGAGTTTTCATCTCCTATGTGCTCCTTCTCTGGCCATTCCAATTCAAAGTCCCTACATCAGCTTGTAGTAGGAAAACCCATGTTTTGTAAAATAATTTAAAGAGTGGAGTATTTGTCAGGGTAAGTGTTGGATAATCCTATCTGTCTCTGGGGGGATGAGGAAAACAGGAGTTCAAAAATAATGCTGTGTGATCATTTAGAGTTTGGGTATAGCTATAAAATGTAAATTTTCCTTGGGATAGCTTAGCTAACTGTGACTAAGACTTTCTTAAAAATAAATAACTATTTAGCATACTACAAAATTTCAGTTTTCCATAAAGGATTACCTTGTATATATAACCCTTTCTTTTTTTTCTTCTCCCTTTCCCAAACTTAGCTTGCCTTGGTGACTTGGAGGGACTGTTTGTTCAGGCCGTTAAATAAGCAGGTAAGTATTTTATAACTACTGCATTATTTCACAAGGTTAGTATTAAAATGTCATAAGCAACAGTTATAACAATGACAACGCCGCAAATTTAGGTTTCATTATAATGGCAGGACAATCTAAGGCCCCAAACTGGTGAGTGGGATACAGTCTCATTGCAGAATAGGACATAAATCAGCATCCACTCCTCACTGAAGTGGAGTCAGCTGAAATTACTCTCTCATATCAGATCAGTATTCTTTCCTACAAAGATGTCAGGGTCCTCTCCAGCAAAGAGGGAACTTGATATATTAGGAACTTGATTATTGATATGATATATTATATTTTCCCCCCAGAAAAGATTTTTTTAAACATTTTTACATTTAACATAACATTCATTTAACATGAAGGAAAAGCAGAAGGCTTTTTTCTTCCCCTTTGCAGTTCATATTGAAATAGTTACTTCTAATGACTGAGACTCATTTCAGATTAACTAAATGTATTGCATTCAGTGAAAAAATGCATTAAAAAAGCAAGGATAACTCATGACAATATACACTGTCAAGCTACATACATTATATCAACTGTAATTCAGTTTTAATTTGACAGTACTTGTAATATACTGGCTGCCTAGTAGTATGTTTTATAATAATGAAATTTTAGTAATATGGGACATCAGCATCTGCAGTATCTGTTACATATGAGGGATGAGGAGAGGCTGCTAATTTTGTGTGTGCATTTCAGATGTATGGGTTAGTAAAGCATGGATTGGCAAGGTTCTACTGTATATTTCAAATGTAAACAAGCAGAATTTATTAAACAAACAGGTAGAGGTTGCTTATATATTAGAGAAAAACAATAAAAGACACAAACAGATTCTTTTATATTTATTTGCAGTTCAAAGTTACTGATGTGCACAATTTTCAATGATGTTTGTGGGTGTTCTGTTCGGTGTTAAGATTAATACATTGCCTTAAATCTTTTTCAGGAGTTTGGGTTGTCTTGAACATGGAAGTACATGCCTGATTAATTACCATATTTGTTGACCAAATAATTGGGTTTAATGTATGTTCAATCATTTTTAATCCATATTTTCAAAGGTAACAAATGCTGTGTTGAAACTGATAGAAAAGGAAAGAAATGGTGAAACTATCAACACCAGGCTGATCAGTGGAGTCGTACAATCTTATGGTAAATTAATTTTTCTTAAGGTTTTCTTGTAGCTTGTGGGAAAATCTCCCTCCAGAGCCCCGAAGAAACATTTTTACCGTAGCTGTTTAAAGATTTTTGTAGTAGAATAAACTTTTAGTAGTGTAATTTGCCATGTAAAAATTTAACCTTATTCTGTCTGGGAATGGGGGGAACAGACATTCAATATATGCCTCTAAAACAAAATAGCAAAATAAATCCATCCCAATTAATAATGCAACCTTTTCTATTTTGAGCGGCAAAATCTCATAGCTAGGAATAATCAGAACTCTAAGCATGAGTAGATCTTCTTTGAGTGATGGTCCTTATGTGTGTGTCATTCTTAGGATATGCATGTGCACCATGTGTTTGAGTCTGGAATGTTTTGCAAGCAGTGTCCATAGACCTGCCCATGCTTCATAGCTCTTCTTGTGCTCCAAACCAAGGGCGAAAGGATGACACTGGGTGACATCTCTCCAGTTCCTTCTTACTGCTGCATGGATCTGAGTTGGAATCTTCCTTGCCCTCAGCTCCTTTTTTACTTTTACTTTTTTATATTACTGTAAGATATTGTATATAGTTAGTTTGAGTAGTCTTCATGACATAGTCCACGTAGCAGAGTTACATAATGTTGTTTTTTTTCACACCTGAGGACTTTTTTCTTTTGAAAAGTCTGGGATTGCGCCCGGAGTCCCAGGATTAAAAAATTGTGTTTCTTGCCCATGCTCCATTTCAGAGCAGTGATCATCAATGGGTGAGGTTCATGTTTCTGCCAACTGCAGCATCTGCTGCTCATTTTTCCCCCAGAACTTGTGAAGGTTAGGAACTGAGGCTCAGAAAACATCTCACAGAGAAGGCAATGAAGCCCTAATCAGATCCAGACTGGGGACCTCCACACACATGTGGTACAGTAGTCTCACCAAGTAGGTGAGCTCGGGAATGGAGCACGAGCTTGGGAATGGAGGCTAAAACTGTTAAGCCTAAGGAAAGGGCTTCTCATGAGAATCAAGGGCTTTCTCATAGACTTACGGACAAGCCATCTTTGTCTAAAAAAACACACCAAAGAGAGAGGATCCCTCCACATCAAAGTCAGCAGAGCCAGCATGCATAGGCGCTAAGGACTTAGTCCCGAGTAAATCATCTTTCTGGAGAAGATGGTACACAAGGTTATGGACACAACTTTACAAATTGCATGGTCCAACTCTGACCTTTCGAGACATATTCTAGGAAAATACAATGGTAGTGAGGGTCATTCCTTATAAGTAGACTAGAGCTTTGATATGTAAGTGTATTGTTGGTAGTTATTTGATGTTTACATATATCTTGTTGGAGGTTAGCAATGTAGATAAACTGCTTTCCTGTCTATTACTGTTGTTCTATTTGATTGAGGTCAAAAGAAATATTAACATCTAGATGGATCTTTGATGTAACAACATCATTTGCCTGTATGACTCTTTGAGGCTTATGTAAACTGTCTGTTAACTGTGCTAATGCAGCAAATACCTATATGTGCTTAGGAGGTGAAAGTTTTACTTCAAAGGACAATATACATTACTATTCTCCACTCAAGAAAGTGTCTGTGGACTGTCTTGATAGTTTAAACAGCTATTGCTATCTGTATTGCCTGAGGAAGGACCCACTGAGTAAAGATCAAACGTCTCTTTCATCAAAGCCCACATGAGGGAGTTACCAGCAAGTGCCCACCTTGCTTCAACTATAAAGGAAGCTTCAGGCCTGATCCTTTTTATCTCAAATTTTTTATCTCAAAGCTCGTCAGGGAAAGTTTGGATTGAAAGATTGAGATCCCAGCACCAGCCTGGAATCACCTTGCTAATTCTCATGGGAAAATTTGAACGAACTCTGTACATGGATTATTTAGTCTTCATTTCTCTGGACTGGATTACTAACAAAGAAGCTTTAAACAAGGACTGATGACCTCCAAGCTGTTTGGGTAATTTCAGAGAGTTTGCAATTTAAGAACTTTGCAATTCAGTTATCATCTTTACTTTGAAACTGACCGTAGAGCTTTATTTTCATCTGTGTATATATACTGACCTTTTAACCATTATGCTTTCCTTTTTTTAAAATAAATGTTAGCTTAGTTGAATAAGCATTGGCTTTAAGCGTGTATTTGGGTAAGATCTGAACCATTCATTGACCTGTTTGGTAATGTGTCCGATCCTTTGGGATTGGTAGAACTTTTTTACATATGATGGATAAAGATTTTCAGTAATCCCCATCATATTTGACTTGGCTGTCTGGGTGCTATCCAAAGGGCTGGATAGTTTTAAGGGAACTGTGTTTTGTCTACTGAATGACTAGTGAGGTCATCAGAACCTGTTTGTTGCTGGCTTGGTATATCTTATGAAAGAAAACCACCGGTATTTAGGGCGTTGCCTGTCCCGTTCTTTGCAGTTTGACCTGTTTAACCTATCTCAGCATGGCTTCCCTGGAGTCAACGTCACAGAAGCCAATTCTCAGTCTGAGACAGCTGAACAGATTCATTCAAAACAATTCTGCATGATATCCTTGGCATCAATAATTCCAATAGGACACACATTTCACAGCTCTCAACATGAAAGATGCATATCTTTACATAGTCCTCCACCCAGCACACAGAAGGGTTCCTCAGGTGCCTTCCTCGTGAGCATTACCAATTCAGAGTCCTCCCTCTTTGGTCAAACTTCATCACCCAGGATCTCCACAAAGGGTTTTGCAGCAGTGGCAGCTTGGATGAGAAGAGAGGGATTTACAGTCTTCCCTTACCATGACAACTGGCTTCTGATAGACATTTCCTAAGAGGAAAGTTCAGCAGGCATCCATTGTTGTGGTGAACCTGCCTTTACTGAGTGTCTACATCAATCACGAAAAATCCATGGTAACACCCAGGCAGTTCATCAATTTTATGATGTTGGACTCGACTACAGCAAGAATGTATGTACCTCTCAAGAGGTTTCAGGCCACGAGCACACTCATTCATCAGGTCTTTATCAGATCTGGAACATCAATCAAAACTTGCTTTTACCTCCTCAGCCACATGGCCTTATGCACCCACTTGATGTCTTTTGCCAGGCTTCATCGCAGCCTACGTGGCTGGCTTCTCTCCATGTAATCACCAAAGAAGGGCAACCTAAATGGTAGGTGACAATTCCACTCAGCGTTTTAGACTCTTTCGTCTAGTGGACAGAACCAGAGAAGGTTCAGGTGGTGGTCCGTTTTCTCACACCAACTCCTAGGTAACCATTGTTACTGATGCTTCCCTCTTGGGATGCTTCCCTCTTGGGCTATCTTATGGAGCAACACAAGTGGACCCTCTGGGAGTCCAGAATGCTTATCAATTTACTAGAACTGTGGGCAGTCCGTCAAGCCTGTGACTCCTTCCTCCTACTCATCCAATCTAAACGTCGAAATAATGTCGAAAAACATGACAATAGTATTTTATGTAAATAAGTGTGTGAGGGGTGATATTTCTGCCTTTCTGCATAGAGGCAGTCACTCTCTGGAACTGGTGCATCAGCCATCACATAACCCTATCAGCAACATGTTTACCAGGAGTGCAAATCTCCCTAACAGACTGCTTGAGCAGAAATTTTTCCTTGTCACAAATGGGAGATTCATAATTCAGTTTTTGTTGACATCTTCACCCAGTTGAGGAGTTCCAGCCTGGGACCTTTTTGCCTAGCAGGAAAACAGGAAAGTTCCTTGTTACTGTTCCTGGGTAAGGGCTTGATAGAAGATGCCCTATTAGTGTCATGGAATGGTGTCCTTGGGCATGCCTTCCCTCCGATCCTATTGATATCACAAGTTCTATGGAAGTTCTGTGAAGAGAGAGCTTCAGTTATCCTGATTGGAACCAACTGGCTGAGACAGTTCTGGTTTATGGATCTGTTGAAGCTCTCAGTTCACTCACCTATGAACATCCCCACATTGCTAGACCTTCTTACTCAGCACAAGGGCAGGTTCAAGCGCTCCAATCCAGGACCTCTGCAACTCAAGGTCTGGCATTTGAATGGGTATCAGAAATAGAGCACTCCTGTTCTATAGGGGTACAGTCCATCCTTAACCAAAGCAGAAAAGACTCTACGAGAACCTGTTTATTCAGGAAAATGGAAGCGTTTCTCCTCTTGGGCTCACAAACTCAGTTCCAGAATCTGCTGGATCCCTGCCATCTTAGAATATCTGCTTACCTTTAAGTCTTCAGGTCTTGTGCTCAGTTCTCTGCAAGTGTATTTAGCAGCGATCATCACTTTCCATCCTCCAGAGGATAACCGTACAATATTCACTCATTCTGTCACAACTAGATATTTGAAGGGGATTCTCAGATCCTTTCCACCATTGGCGGTGGTTTTGTTTTATTGTCACTCAGTAAACCCCTCCCCACTCTTGCGCTTCTAGTCACATGCTCTATGGCCCATCTGTCCATGAAGGTGGCCTTTCTAATAATGTCGGCCAGGAGAGTCAGCGAGCTTGACGTGTTCATGATGCACTCTCCATATACTGCCTTCTATAAAGAAAAGGTCTTGTTATGACCCCATCCTCGATTAGTTCCTAAAGTAGTTTCTGAGATTCGTATGAGTCAGGTAATCAACTTGCCTCAAATGAAGAGAGACAACAACATTCTCTATGCCAGTGATTTTCAACCTATGGTCCACAGACCCATGGGGGTTCACACACTAAGATTTCCAAAAGGGTCCACACCACCATGTGAGATTTTATGGGGTTCCAAATTGAAAAAGGTTGAAAACCACTGCCCTAAACGTCCGAAGGGCTTCAGTCTTTTATTTGTAAAGAACAAAGGATATTAGAAAGATACCTTAGCTATTTGTTTCCATAGCAGAGCGATCAAGGGGTCAAGCTGTATCAAGGCAGAGACTTCCAAAATGAATCTCAGGTTGTATTATCCTTTGTTACCAAAATTAGCTTATATTCCCTCTTCAGGAGGGGTGAGAGTTTATTCCACTAGAGGGCAATCTACTTTGGCTGTAATGCTGAGAGATGTACCCCTCCTAGAGATATGTAGGGCAGCTTCTTGGAGGTCTTTGCATCCCTTCATGAGACATTGTGTTCTGGTCCAGTCGTCAATTGTGGATACGGCTATGGGGACAGCAGTACTACAGTCAGCTGTCACTTCAGCATTCTTTTACCCATCCTGTCTGAGTAGTGCTCATTAATTTCCCATGTGTGGAAAATACATAGGGACCAGCACTCAAAGAAGAAATGGAGGTCCACTACCCACTCAAACTGAACTGTGGAAAGAATGGGAAACTGAAGTGGTGTTGGCCCGCACAGCCTTTTACGCCCTCTGTTGGAAGCACGAGGAGAGAAATGGTGTGTGTGTAGGACAACAGACACTGCTTACAAAAAATTATGGACTCAGGCATGTGGTGGTACACATGCATATCCCTTGTGTGGAATACTGATACAGACCACACATTTCGAAGAACCTCCAGTTACAGGTAATAACTTCCATTTCATTGTTATCAAGCTGTTATTTAAGACGACTGTGCTGTAGTTGGAGCAAAAATGTCATTTTGGAACAAAAATATGAGCTGCAACAAACAGATTTTTTTTCACTTGCATCAAATTCTGATATTGTGTCCTGCAGACTAGTGAATGAACGTTAATATGTGTGTGCCTAATTATTTATCCAGACAATCTGAAAGTTTAAAAGAAAATTCCTTTTTGACTTGAATAAGATGAAAGATGGCATTTGAGATAGTTTCTGTGACACTGACAATATGGAAACCATAATGTCCTACAATTTCCATGATCATTTATAATTTATAATAATTTCTGCTTCAAAAGCTATGTTTCAGTGTTCCCATGCAACTGAATGTATTTCAAATGTACAATAAAAAGCATGTTTTTTTAAATATTAAAATGTATTTACATGTTAAACATAAAAAAGTTTCTTTTTGTAAACCCATATTAAATTTACAGTAATGGTTGTCAAAAATTATGCAAAAAATTCTTCTTGGAATAATTTAACCGTATACTCACTGTACTAGGGATAGTACAGATAAAGACCACAAAGACTTTATTCTTTTCAGTCCCTTTCTTTTAGTATCTACTCCAAATATTGGTTCCTTAAGACTTTTAAAGAACAGAGCTTATGTAAATTTAAAGCACAATTCTTCTTTGAGTGCTGGTCCCTTTGTGGATTCCATACATGGGTACGCCTGCACACCATGCTCCAGAGCTAGAACTGTTTGAAGTAGTATCTGTTGATCAACGTGTGCTTCGTACATCTGATATGTGGTGCATCTGAGGTTTTATGATAGTGCCCCTTCAGTTCCCTCTTACTGCTGCATGGCCAGAGTTGGAACACTTTTTCCTCCTCATTTTTTGAACTACATAGCTTAAAGACTGTTTCTGTTGTTGTATATAGTTCTGTTATTAGTTAGTACTTAGTCAGTCATAGGATAGTTAACTTCTAGTCATCCTACCCTGTGTGGGTCATCCTACCCGCGGTGGGAGACTATGCCCCAACAAACTGGTTTTAAGAACTGTGCTTCATGCCTGCGCTGCTTCTCAGTGAGTGATGAGCACCATTTCTTTCTTTATTGCTTCGGCGAGACCCATGTCATCGCCCGTTTCTCCGTCTGTTGCTCTTTCCTGTCACAAACCCGGGAGGTCTGAGAACTCAGACTGCGTAAGCACCTCGTGGAGGAAGCAGTGTGCCCACATGTGTATTCGAGTGGCACTGGCGGACCCACTGGAGCACTCAGCCTCACTGTAGGTGAGCACTTCCTGCCAGGGTAACACTGGCAAGAGACCATCATGCTCATAAGAAGCACAGCCATGGGCATAAGGGGAGATCCCCGAGAGGGACTGCCCCTAAATAGTGTTACCTCCCCGAGCTGTGCCAAGCCGGGAGAAAAGTTGCACGCTGATTCGACGGCAGCACCTTTGAAGAAATCTAAGGTGGGAATGCAAGACTCAACATTGCCATGACCAACCATTGTCGTTTTCTGCCTCGGACACAGGACCACCACTGGTGCTCCCAGCTCCGTCCAGTCCGCTGGGTCCATCTGGCTTCTTGCATCTGGTGCTGCATACACCTGGCCGACAATCTCCCCTGACGCCCATAGCAGAGTTGCTTCTGCCATTTGCAGACTCTCCACCGCAGCCTCTATCACCAGGGGATGAACCATTGCCCCTCCGTCATCTGCCAACCCTACAGCGTGGAACTTCATCACAGGCCCTACCTGCTCTGACCACCCTGACTGCACTGCCCTTCCCAGACCAGCCATCAGACTCTGAATGGTCCTCTGTACTGGGCCTATCTTTTCAGCAGCGTGCTCCTAGAGTCTGAAGCCACAATGCTTGATTTACATGCCAGCATATGCACTGTCCATGGAGCCGTGGTTCCGATACCCCCACGGACCACCAGCGCAAATGGACCCTTATGCCTGGTCCTGCTGGCACCATAGGGACTCCTTTCGTGGCCATGGAGCACCACCACCTCCTTATCGCTGGCCTTCAGCCGTTTACACTGCCCCTCCCATGGTCTATGAGAAACCACGAGACTCCATCATGCCCCCCAGCACTGCAGGAACTGCTGGAACCACCAGTCCCGACTGGAGCCTCATTGTCCCCGGATGAGGCGTTCATCCCTCCCTCCTTCTCCCCCCTTGTGTCTTGTCCAAGGTCATAGCAGGCACTCCATTCAACCGTCCTATACCCCACACCATCTTCACCATAGACGCGTCACTAATGGGTTGGGGAGCTCACATAGAGGGCCACCCGGCCAACGGTCTCTGATCACCCAGAGAACTAAGGATGCACATCAACATCCTAGAACTATGAGCTGTCCAGCCCACCTGCCAAGCACTTCTTTTTCTCTTCTGCTCCAGACGTGTGCAGCTCCAAGCCATTGTGTATATATAAAGAATCACTGCGGAGCCAGATCTCCAATGCTTTGTCTGGAGACAATCCACCTGTGGAACTGGTGCCTATAATATGACTGCATACCTCATGCAGTCCATTTACCGGGCACCGACAACAATCTTACAGACACTCTGAGCCAGTCCTTTAATTGCAATCATGAATGGGAACTTCATGACCCTACTCTTTAATCCATTTTCCATCACACCACACTTGGACCTTTTGGCAACAGCTACTAACCACAAGTTTCTCTTCTTCCATTCCAGAGGTGCTCTTGGGCAGAGCTCTCAAGGGGATGCGCTTCTCCTTCCCTGGACATCAGAACTATGTTACGCCTTCACACTCATACCGCTCCTCCTACAAATGCTCTGCAAACTGAGGTCAGACAGAGCAGTCCTCAGCCTCGTAGTCCCCTTCTGGCTGCACCAATATTGGTTCACCAATCTTCTTCACCTTTCAGCTTGCCCTCCAGTCCGTCTCCCCCCTCTCCCGCATCGCCTCACGCAACAACACGGTCAGATCCATCACCCCAATCTGGACCCTCTTCACCTCATGGCTTGGTATTTGGATGGGGCTCACAAGTAGGCAATGCATGCTCCACACCTGTGTGAGGCAGTCTCACACACAGCCAACACCCAGCTACCAGAGCATGCTACCAAGCCAAATGGAGACACTTCACAGCGTGGACATCCCACCATCATCACTGCTAGACACTGTGACCCTCCTTGACTATCTGCTCCACCTTTGCCTTTTGGGCCTTGCCCACTTCTCCATTCGAGTTCACCTTGTGACACTTAGTGCTTTCCTCCCGCCGATTAGATGGCTTCTCTGCCTTCGGCTACTCAACCACTGCTCGATTCCTCTATGGTCTCCTCAATACCTTCCCTTCAGTGTGGAAACTTACTTCCCCTTGGGATCTTAACCTCATCTTTTCAGCCTTCACTAGACTACTCTTCGAGCCCCTGGCCACTTGCTCCCTCACTCTCCTCTCCATGAAGGTGATCTTTTTAGTGGCCATCACCTCTGCTTGACAAAACAGCAAATTGGCAGCTATAAAGCCACCACATCCTCGCTTCTCACAGATGTCCCATGGCAAGACATTTGTAAACCGAGAACATGGACCTCCATTCACACTTTCACTACTCATTATACCATAGCCCAGTCAGCAGCAGCAGATGCGGCAGTTGTCCACACAGTCCTGCAAACTCTCACTTCTACTGAATTGTTGCTCTCAACTCCACACACTGAATACTGCTTGTTACACTACCCACATATGGAATCCACATAGGGACCTGCACTCGAAGAAATGGAGATAACTTACTGTAACTGAAGATTCTTTGAGATGCGTGGTCCCTATCTTGATTACAGTCCCACCCCCATCCCTTCTGCTGTGGGTTCTGTGCCTGTGGGTAAGAGGAAACTGGAAGGACGTCGACCCCTGTGATCTCATAGTATCTCATTTGCACCATGTGGCTGACACATGAAGCACATGCGGGTTGATGGATACTACTTCAAAGAGTTCCAGTGCATGGCGTGCGTGCACACTCGTGTGGAATCCAGATAGGGACCACACATCTCGAAGAACCTTCAGTTACAGTAAGTAAACCTCTATTTTTCCTTAACACACAATGCAAACTAATAGTAAAACTTTCTCACTGTCATGAGAATAATAATTGCATTTTTTTATCTGTTTTAGTTGTCTCTATCAGTGCTTTAAATATTCTGGTTATAAGTGCAGTAACCTTAGATCTTTATGACAGTCTAGTTGTGGTTTGGTAGGAAATACCAAAAATACTAATTCAGTTAAAGTCCACCATTTTTTTTGCCTGCCTTGTTTCAGTCCTTCTCTACTATGGATCTTTGTTTTCAAGATAAAACTGTGTTGTCTAGGCTGGTTTTAGTACTCTTACATTTTTGGGGTGTTTTTTCCCCTCAGTATTTCCAAAGGTTTTTCAGAAATTCTTTCATGAAGCATCTTGTGCTTTGCATGTCTTTATATAATACAAATTTCACTGTTCTCCTTGCAGTGTATATCTATGATATGTATTTCATAATTGTCATACATCGCTTGTCCTCACACTTGCTAAATTGCCAAAAAATGAGCAGTCTCTTGCTGTCTCAACAAATTTAATAATAGTACACTGCAGTGAGTCCTTATGTATTATTATCACTTCATTATTTTTATAAAAAAAATTGCACTTCCTAATTCCGAGGCATGTATGTGTATATATGTGTGCATACACATAATTCTAATATAATATACATATTTGTCAGAAATAATAGGTTAAATACATCATGTTTTTCTAGTTATCTGTTCAACAACTAAATCACAGAAAACGGTAATTTGCAATGTGTCTCCAAAAATATAAGGGCGAATTACCATGGTTCTGTAGACTAGACTTGATTTCCACAACATTTTGTGAACCATCTGATGATGACCTTTTATCTTAAAAATGATTTAGGCCTTGATTCTGCAGTCTGTTTTATGTGAGCCGATTCTCCTCCTCCTCCTCCTCCCCCCACCCCTCAAAGGCTATTGAATAAGTCAGTATATCTGCCCAGGTGGAGGAGCTTACAGGATAAGGACTTTAATCTGTTACTTGAATATTATGAACAACCTATAGAAAAGGTAAACAATTCTCCTTTCTGATTTAATATCGGTTAAAAATTTGGAGGAACTGTAGTGCTCCCAATGCCGTTTTTACAGAAAAATATATATTGGGATTTCTTTGTAGAAAAACCAAGAACTTAGAACACCGTTGCTGTCTAAGGATTTAGGAAACCTTCAGCAACTAATAAATAATTTAGCATTAATATTAATGGGAGTTGCATGGCTCATGTCCCTACACATTGCTGGAAAAATTGTCATTGTGCTTAGTATTAAAATTAGGAGATCATTCAAATGTAGGTTTGGTTTCTTAATTTAGTCTGGCTTTCACTCTTGCCTTCTCAAATGCATGTTTTCAAAATGCAGGTGAAAAAAGCAAGACTGTACTTATTAGTCTTTAGTTAACGTAGAAGCACCTATATCTTCCCTCCCACTCTTTTCCCCCATCCTCGGTTTCTTTCATTCCTACTCTTTGGCTTATGTGCATCTTTTCTAGTTCCTTGACATCTTTTAATATATTTGTACTCTCCTCCTCTTCCCCCCATTTTGCACTTTTTTCTCCCACAACCTTTGGTTTATGTTTTTTTCCCCAATTCCATGTAACCAGGTAACTCCCATCTTCTTTCTACCTCCACAGAGTAGAGGGGAGTGTTCTTATAGTACAATCAGCAGCTTGAAGCTGACTGAATCATACAGTCTTGGTCAATTTTTTACTGCTGTGTTTGTCAGCTTCTCTAGGAAAATACATTTGTTCAAAACTGCAGTCCTTTGTGGGGTTCTCACAATTATTTGACTTAGAAAATGTGAAATGACATAAGAGAATGTGATAATCCTACTCTGTTTAAATTCCTGATAACTGCATATCACGATGTTTTCATACATTGGGGTAGATTAAGGATATCCTTTTAGCTTCAGTTCTGATTTTCCATATATAGTGGATTTCTCAGACTTTTGAACTCAGTTGAAGTTCAGGTTTGTGTAAAATAACTATCAATTTTCAGGGACTGTCTCTTTGTTCTCTCTTTGTGTGGTACCTAATACAATGGGGTACTAGTCTGTGGCTGGGGTTCTTAAATGCTATGATAATTCAAATAATTAATAAAACAAAAACCACTTTATTCACTAGGTAAAATATATAACTGTCTTAAGGAAGAAGAGGAAGAGGCTAAAGGAATACTTTTGTTCCAAAGGTCAAGTTGTGAAAATCAATTGGTTTTAATGAGCTTTTTATTTAGATGAAAACTATGAGAACACATTGTCAACCAACATTTCATCTATCCTTAATAAAGTTACCTCAGTTACATTTTTTTATACAAAATAGATTCCTGATGAATTGGGGCATCTCTCCGTGTACCTTATTGGTTTAGAAGTAAGGATGCACGTCTGTAATTTATAATTAAGTGCAAAGAGAACTTAACTAAACGTTTAATATACGAAATGTACAGTAGATAATTTAACGGAGGACTAACTAATCATTGTGTACTTTGGTTTTTAGTGGAACTGGGGCTGAATGAAGATGATGCATTTGCAAAGGGACCTACACTAACGGTTTATAAAGAGTCTTTTGAATCTCAGTTTCTTGCTGACACAGAGAGATTTTATACAAGAGAAAGTACTGAGTTCTTGCAACAGAACCCAGTCACAGAATATATGAAAAAGGTAAGCATTTATTAAGTAGCGCGAGATCAGTGCATATTTCCTGGATCCAGCTGTCCATTCTGTAGAGATAAGCACTAATAGAGATATTTGAGGTCTTAATATGCTAATTATTGCAGTAAAGCAAAAACTACTTGCAGTCTTTCCACTGCCATTTGGGCGGAGATGTTCTTATTCCTCTCTTTGTTGCTCCTAGCTGGTTTGAAATTCCTTCCCTTTCAGTGTATTTCAGTAATTACGGTGATTTGAAACTCTTTTTTCTTAATGGGCAAAGCAAAAGAGGTGAAGGAATAAATCCAGGCACATCAAAGGCCTGTCAAATTTTCCAATGAAAAAGCTATTAATTGTGTCTCAGGGCCATTGGCTCATGAGTTCAGTTCCTGCACCGGGAGCTGGACTCATAAATGATACATACTGAAAGGTCTGCACTGTTAGGTGCTGCCATTAGCCACCACCAAAATCCCTTTTCCATCAAGAAGCAGATAGCAGATTTTAGGGGAAGTTCAGCAGAATTCTCTTCGTGAACACACGTCCTTTCAGTAAGGAAGGAGAGGTTTTTTTTTTTTGCTTGGTTTGCAGTGTGAAGATATTTCAGCTGCTGCTTTCCCAGTGGTCCAGCTGTATTGGTGCAGACAATAGATTGGTCTCCTTTTCTGACATTAAAACAAGGTAGTGACTTTCTCTGTGGCTTTTGCATTTTTGCTTTAATTAAAGCCTATCATCAGCCCACTCTTTCAAGCACTTTTTATTCTGCCAAGCTTCAAAGAGCGATAGTGCAGCCTATGAGCTAATATATGCATTGAAATGGCACATGTTAATGGACCCTGAATCTGGTGACCATTTTGTTGTGACTTGGTTCTCTCAGATCCTTTGTCTGCCTGCAGCTGAAATCCATATGGACTCTCAAAATGATCAAGGCTCATGAGAGAGTGTGGAGGATGAAATGTGATTCCAAAAAGGAAGAAGGCTGAATATTGCATTCTAAAATCATTATTTGGTTTAAGCATTGAAGCTATTTCCACCAAAACTTGCCTTTCCTGTTTTTAAGAGACAGAGACCGAGATCCTCAAAGGTACTTAGGTCTTGATGGGCTCGTTGTTGTTATCCTTAACTTCCTGCTGCTTAGTGGGATCACCAGCCTCAAAACAGGTACCCAGATTCTCTGTACAAAGCAAAGGGGAAACTTAGGTGCCTTCAGAAGCCAGCAAGCTGAGCTGTGAGCTGCTTAAGTTAGCCAGGAGTGAAATGCTGAGGAAAGGGGTTTAGGTGCCTAGGAGGTGACCAGGTGCACCTGACTAATGAGCCAGAGATAAGCACTTCCTTCTCCTCAGGATCCTCAGCTGCAAAGCCTCTCCTGGAATTATGCACCTAAACCAGGTCAGCCAATTAAAATCCATCCTAGTATCATTGGATTTGGGGTAGTTACTGAGTGTCAATATTCATGTTCCAATAACTGTTGAATCAGCAGTTCCTATTTTCCTTTTGATTCATTGCCCTGGCTCTATCTGGCCTTCATAAATAAAAAAAAAAACCAAAAACCCACACCACGCACAAATAAAAATTGAGGCAGTATTAGCTATAGCACTGAGGAGTGAGGGAATCTCAGTACAGTAATTCCCAATCTAGACCAGCTGTGCACAAACTGGGAGGAGAGGGGGTTGGTGCAAAGAAACTGGGGTCCCATGGATCCAGCAGGACCCGCTGCCATTATACAGGGAGCAGGATAAACATAGAGTTAGTATTGCAGGACGGGATGGGAATGGGACTAAAAGAAATTCTTCCTCTGCACCACAAACAGCATGAAAACCGTGGCCATCAGCTGCCACTGTCTGGTCGCCCAGCTCTGAAAGCAGCGCTGCTGCCAGCAGCAGTGCAGAAGTAAGGGGGTAGGGAGGGTGCGCAACAAATTTCGTAAATAGTAAGTGGGGCTCAACTGGAAAAGTTTGTGCACTTCTGATCTAGACCATGAGTTCATCCAGGCTTCCTCCCTGCAGGCCATCAAAAACGTTGTCAGAAGATCATTTGAGCTATTTCAAGAACCAGGCATCAGTGGCAAATTTAGAGAGTTTAACAGCATCCCAGGCAACCTTGGAGGTCTGTAAAAGACAGAAGGGAAACTTGTTCCCCTCCAAGATGATGATTTTAAGATTGGAGAGAGAGATGAAAGCTATCCAAGGGCAGAGGAAATCTTCCGAAAGGAAACACACAGCTTCACTGGGAATCATAGTCTTAGTCTTGGATCCAGAGTGTTAGAATTTGATTTATTCTCACTATCTTAATTCTGCCTCGCAAAGGACACTCAAACATGAAAATCAAGCTCCCTGTCCTAGCTGAAGAGAAGAAATACCCTCATAAGAATTCAGCTGACAAAACCAAAAAAGCTGCACATTAGACACCAGTCTAAAGGGGATGGGGACATTCACAATGGATGCAGACCAAGGGATGTGGCTCTCCAGGAAAGGTTTATGCAACAGATACTAACTAGATCACTGAAATAAATTTGTTCTCTACAAATTCTTTTCTGTGGTCTGGATACACAGGTGTAGACACCCACACAAGTTATCAGAACTGTTTAATTGGGATTAGGTATTAGATTATTTTTCCAGATTTTTTCCCCTTCAGTGTATTTCAAAATTCAGTGACTCCAAAATTGCAGCAGGATTAAATTTTCCTCACTTGCTTAGATGATCCTTTTGCTTATATACTGTGGTACTCTGTGCAGTAAAATTCTGTTCCAGGCATTGTTCTCCCCATAATTACTTACCCAGGTGGTGGTAAATTAGAATAGAATTAAGTAGTTTTCTGCTGTGTTAAAGCATCAACTCAGACAGACACAAAGAGCTGCAAGGACGGCTGCTGCAAGCCCACTCAGCTGAATGTTAGTGAAGGGGCTTAACAATCATCTGTATTGGCAAAGTGAGACCACAACGAGCAATTTGCACTCAAATGGCTTTTATGTTTAACTGCCATGAGCTATAATCTTGCTGAGGATAAATGGTAGTGTACAATAATTTTTAAACCCACACTACTGTTGTACATTAGTAATGTACTGTAGTACATTAGTGTCCACAGACATTTCAGCACTATATAAGCATGTAGAGGTTCAGATATGATTATGATATAGTAGGGCTCCAGTCATACATTGTAGATTCTGGAGATTTCTTAATTGGAGTTGAGAATTGGACATTTAGCCATGCCTATAGATTTGCTGAGTTGAGAGGAAACGTGCTCTTACTCCATGAAGGGAAATGGGAGGAGTAAAGTTGGGATGGCAGGTGTTGCCATAGGAAAAAGATGGATTCATAGAGACCCCATCACATTTGAAAATCACAAATTCAGTCTGAGGTTTATCTACTATTGTTACTTGAAACACCTAAGATTACTACAACAGATTAGAGAAGTATTTACTTTTTCCTGTTTTTATTACTATATAATTTCTTCAGTATGATTATTTGGTTTCCTTTGTTGTTTTTGTGGATGTGTCTTCCTCCTCTTGCTTTGAAAGACTTCTTTAAATAGAATTATGAAAGCACAGAAATTGTTAGGGGGACTTCAGCCGGTATAGTGTCAGAAATTATTTTGAGCTTATTTTTTGGAAATGAAAAGATTTCAAGTTGACTGTGTCCCTTTTGACTGATAAATTTCTTGATACTACTTTTAAGAAGAAGGGGATAAGAAATGGAGTCTCTTGACTCATAGAAATGTCAGAATTGCATGGATCAAACCAGCAGTCTTTCTAGTCCAATATCCTGGACATTGGCCAGTACCAAATGCTTCAGAAGAAGATGCAGTAAACCTTACAGTGGGCAATTAAAGAATAATTTCCATATAGGGAAGGTTGATTCCTATCCCCACTGGCTAGAAATTGGCTTTTGCCCTGAAACATGGGGCTTCATATCCTTTCCAAAATTCTTGATTTTGTTTTTAATATTTTCAGTCCTTTCTCTTGTAACTGTGGAAGCTCATTATCCACATACATGTCATCAGAGAAGATGATCATGTAATACCTTTAATAGAAATGGATTTAACTAAAGACTAGTGTCAGTGCACAATTTGAAATTTTTATTTTATGCTAGGACTTTCCATCTGTTTAATGTGTAGATTTAAAACTCAGTGTGGTCTTATCTCTAATGTTGTCTTTTATGTTTAGGCCATACTTTTAAGTATTAGGAATATGAATAAACTTGTTTTCTGATGTCCCTTCCATTGTGACTTTGATGTTTTTTATCACTAATTTGTAATGGGGGGGTCACATGTGCCCCATCCTCTAACATGCTGCTCTTACAGATTGATCATAAAGAGAACCTTTAGCACATTCTACCGAGAATTGGTGGCTGTACAAACAAATTCAGTTTTATTTTTTGGAATTAACTACTGTTTCCCTATTGACAGTTAGAATTTTGGATCAGAAGAAATCTAATTCATATGTAGGGGTCCATGCATCAAAATAAATGCTGATGCAATTTTTTATTTTTGGAGCGTTTTCAGATGTAATCCTGTATATTTATGAACACTCAAATTAATTCATTTGCACATACTGTAAAATTGTCTGATTTCTCTGTTAAATTTTATGTAAGCGTGGAGGACCTTCTGTTCTTGTTTCTTTAGCTGGGTGCTAGAAAACCTCATGTTTTAAAACTCTACAGGTTTTCTGGCTTGGTTGCTCTCTCATTTCTTTTGAAAACTTTTGTTGTTCAGAGGCACAGGACAAAAATATTTTTTCAGTGACGTTTTTCCATTTTAACAGACTGATAAAATTAATGACATGATCACTAATACAAAATATTACATATAAACAAAAAGAAGTCACACTTTTCTTGTGAGAACTATATTCTCTGTATTTAAATAGGCAACTATAATGTTGCATCAACAGATTTTTTTTTTTTAAATTCAGTTTACACTGTAGTCATTGGTTTTACTGCTGTTATATCTCAACTGTTATGCATATATACATGTACCTTTGTTCTGCAGGCAGAAGCTCGTCTTTTGGAAGAACAGCGTAGAGTTCAAGTGTATCTCCATGAGAGCACACAGGATGAATTAGCACGAAAATGCGAGCAAGTTCTCATTGAAAAACACTTGGAGATTTTTCACACAGAGTTTCAGAACTTGTTGGATGCTGACAAGAATGAAGGTGAGTAGGTTCAAATTTCAGCTTGATTTCTCAGAGATTATGCTCCTTAATGGTACTAGTGATTACAATATTGCTAACTTCAATGTCTTTGCTAGATTTACATCAAGAGATAGGATTAACACTTAATAAAGAGATTTTAAAATCAGAAATGTCTGAAGGGACATTTTCATAAAACAAAATCCATAAGATCAGCTTGGTGGCTTCCCAAAATACTGGTTAGTGTCACAGATGGAATGTATAAGAAAAGAAAAATGGGGAAAATCACAGCATGATAATGTATAAGTGGTTTTTATTCAGGCAAATAGATCCTTTTTATTAGAGGAAATTGGTCTTAGGTGGTGCTAACAGAAATGAATATAAACTTCAGTAGATAATATCTAAAATGGAGGCTATAAGAGCTGAGAGAGAGAATTTGAGAAATAAATAGCCAAAAGAATATTCAAGAGAAATTACTTGAAGTATAATAGATGTAAGACGTCTATGGGAGAGACAGAGGATTTGCCTAATACCAAGAATTTTGCAGATGACACAGGGACAGCTAAGTGATTTATTTGTGAAAAACTCTTCATCATAGATGTTGATGAAAGGGGTTACATCTAATCTGGGGTTAAACTTTACAGGAAATGAAGGTGGGCACTGTGGGTGAAATAAAAATTTCAAAAAGGAAGTGATAGAACTGAATAGATAATGCCCTCCAACTCTGGTGATTTATTATATTAATCTGAAAGTTCTGAAGATATTTAAGAATGAAGTAGCTGTGATAACATAAAGAAATAATTACTAAAAACAACTGTAGAGTGTCCAATGCTACTTTCTACCCCCCCCCCCCCCAAAAAAAAAAAAAAAAAAAAAAAAAAGGTACTAAGTGTTATCCTATGAAACGGGTTAGGCCAGTGAGACCCTACCTTCACTAGCAGGAAGAAGAGCTAAGAAACCAGTTACTATACTAAAATTATTGATATCTAAGATTTTATTTAAAAAAAAAAAAAAAAAAAAAAGTGGACACATCAATGGGGTTAGTAGATCAAAAAAAGTTATAAACTGTCACAGCTGTAAGTATAAATTACCTCTTCATAATAGCTATTAAGTGACTGGCAGTGTAAATTTAAAAAAAATTCCCGCCTAATTGAAGTAATTTTGCAATATATGGATACTGAACTATAAGAAACTAATGCCTTTATAAAATATAAATCCCTTCTGAAAATATAAATTTCTTCCCCCATCACGACACTGTCCCTTCGTCTACTTAGCCTTTCATAATTGATTTAAAAAAAAAAACACTAAGCTTATAATGGTTCATGTGAGCTCTTGAGTGTACCATATGGTGATAAATTACTTTTCATAAAACATGTAAAAATACATTTATCGTGCACCTTTGACTATCTCACCCAGTCTCTGTCCATTAATTTTACCGACTTCTATGATTCTATGAGCAGCTTTTAAACAGCCACCACTTTTTAAAAAGTTTCCTTTCCTCTTAACCTGATTCCACTTGCACAACTGACAAAAATTGTTTCTTGATCACTTTAAGCTCCAGTATCTCGTGACTCAACATGGCTAGAAACAGTTGCATTAACCTATTGACTGGAAATTCAGTCTTAATATAAATCCTTTGTATGTCTCAAGTCAAGGAATATTCATCCAGTCAAGGCTCAAGACATTGGATCTAACCTCATGATACACTGAAGTAAACTATTTTAGATTATCTTAAACGCAGCAATGAAAACGTTATATAGCTATACACTATAATATATTCTTTATAGCTCATCTCCCGCAAGCATGCTGTCTTTGAGGTTTTCCCATATATAAGGTACGTTAGGCACGATGTATTACACACCACTCACTCTTGAGGTGTTGTGTAATTGCTTAAACATATACAACTGTAATACAGGACATGGTATGCATTAGTCAGCCGGTATCTAGGTACATGAGTACAATTGCTGCAGGAAATACTAATCTTTACTGGACACAGGATGTAAGATGACCTAGGAAAAATTACCTTATAAATCCATGAAAGCTTCAGCAAGTTTGTGGCATTTGTCTTCCATTTATTTCCAAGTATAGACAGTCTGACTCAATAGTCCTTGTCCCCTAACTTTTGGGATAGGGCTACCAACAGCATGGGTTACCTTCTCACAAAGCATTGCTGTTCAGATCATCCAAAGATTTTACCAGGGTCCTGAAACAAAAAGAAGGAACTGAAGATCTTATATTCTTGGTTATATGTAAAGCTATGCAGAGAAACTTTTTCAGAAAGAGTTTGAGACAATCTTTATATATCATCTTGAATGTTCACCAAGTTATAAGTAAATGAAAACTGAGTTAGAATGGAAAAGGTTAGCCAACCTTAATACAGGAGTTAATACTGCTTCATATGGTAATAAAGGAGCAGAAAAGGGCACTATTTTTTGTGTGCTTTATATTTCAGTATTAGTGAGCAATATTACTGCCTTACCTCTCCATTTTATTTAACTTCCAGTAATTTGAGATTTCCAATAAATTGTTCATAGGCTGTACAGAAAACTCCCACACCATTTAATAGTAGGGTATGGCTGAAAAGCCCTAATATTATTCTACTGGATTATCACATCTCATGGTATTTAGTCCATAATGGCTAATTTGGTACCTTTGCCTTTAAGTTTGAGTATCTGTTTACTAAGGCCAACATTTTCAGTAATGACTAGTGATTTTATGTATTTCATTTTTTGAGTGCCCATCTTGAGACGTTGAAAGGTCCTCATTTTCAGAAAGAGCTGAGTTACCTGTCCTCTAAAATCAAACCCCTTCAAATTGGAAACTGCAAAATCACGGGAGAATTTTGGCTGCAAGCTATTGTTTTTTATATAAAGTCTTTAACATATTGCGAAATTATGTCCAGTGAGGAGTGTATTGTTTTTCATCCTGTGACCTTGAGTTTTGTACTGGGGCTCTTGACAGTCTTCCATCTCTTTTTAGTTGGGCTTATAAAACAAAATACAAATTTACTGAAACTAAGCAGTCATTGAATGGTCCAAAAAAAAAGAAAAAAGAAGGGGGGCAGCAGCACTGCTTTGAAGCAAAATTTGCACATAACTCACTTTTTCAGGTTTCACTCCAAGGCCACATCTACAGTGGGTTTTATTCTGCCTCAGATTTCTCACAGTTGCTAACACTGTTTTGTTCCTACCAATGGGATCGTTAATGTATTTTTAAAAAAATCTGTAGATGGTTCCTGAGGTTTTAAGAATTGTGCTGTGTGTACCTGCTCTGAGCAGGATTAAACAACACAGTGCTTATGTTGGTGGCCAGGTGAAGCCCATGCTACATTAGCGCTCCCACCACTGTTACTACTGGTGGTGCTAAAACAATGGTATTAATTGTAGAAAACATGGAGGCAGAAAAGTCTAATTTAGATACTCAAAGGTAAGTTGTATAACCTATATGGCACCTTCTCTGAAATGTGGAAACTTTCTGAAAACTAGATATAAGTTAATTTACTGTAGTTCATATCTTGGTCTTTGTTCTTGATTTGTGTATAACTGTACTGGAAGTAAGAAGTGGTTTAATACTTAATCAGAATATATATATATTTTTTTATTTTAGCAAGTTTTTGTCCTTCAGTGCCGTCTAGTTCTTTGCACTACTCTGGAATTGTTTAATGTAAATTGTTTGGCTTGTTATGTGATGACATTTGCAAGTATGCATATGTTGATGAATGTGTGGCTCTGTTCTTTGGCCACTTTAACAATGAGGAATTGGGGTGTTAGGAAATCATAGTTAATACATATGAGAGAGATTGGCTTCCTTTTCTTCCAGACTTGGGACGCATGTATAATCTTGTATCTCGAATCCAGGATGGCCTCGGAGAGCTGAAAAAACTCTTGGAAACGCACATTCATAATCAAGGTCTAGCTGCTATTGAGAAATGTGGAGAAGCTGCTCTAAATGCAAGTATCTCTTCAGATACAGTCTTGTATCTGGCTGCTAACCGTTCATTTTTTAAAGAGGTGAATGCCTTTGATAGTCCTGTGTGTGTATATTCCTTCAGACTACAACAGTTGGGGACTAAACAATTCACAAATGGTTACAGTAGGTTGAAAATAAAATAACTATAGTACAACTATATTATTGCTATTTTTTGCAAAGCTTCTTCCTTTCTCCTTCGACTGCTCAGTTTGTGCCTTGTTTTACACTGCCCCATTTGCTTGAACTAACCCTTTCAATAAAGCTTGTTAAATTCTTCCCTTTCAAAAAACATATGAAACCCACCATTTCAAGAAGCATTCTAGGTCTAATGACCACATGTTCTTTATTCTGTGCAGCATCATATGTACTTGTGCCTTTCAACTTGTAAGCTTTTTAATCAACTTGTCTGCCTTTTTTTATCTGATGTATTATGTAAGCTGAATGTGGCTATGTAAAATTGAGACAAGGTGGATGAGGTAATATCTTTTATTGACCAATTTCTGTTGATGGAAGACACAAGCTTTCGAGCTTCACAGAGCTCCTTTTCAGGTCTGTGAAGCTCAAAAGCTTATCCTTTCCATGAATTGAAGTTCTTCAACAGAACATACTGCCTCCCCACATTCTCTCTCATATCCTGGGACCAACACAGCTATAACAATTATGCAAACGGCTACATAAAAGTATTTACTAGTACAATATTCTTAGTATTAAGGGAAAGTTGTGCTGATTAATCATAATTGGAATGGTAAAGAAATCATGTAATGAGGCACCTGATTTTGATCCTCAGAGGTTGAGATTGCCTCATATTTAAATAATTTTAAACACTCACATTGCAGGTCATCAGACATTATTTTTTCACATATTTGAAGACATTTTAATTTTATGGAGGGGAAAGGGAGGTGAGGGAGAGCAGAGTATATTCTTTTCATGGGAAAAAAGAAAACTGAACTCTGACTTCAGAAGCAGAATCGTATCTGGTTTTTAAAAAGATCTACAAATATAAACTGACAGCTTCAAGGTACATGGGCACTGTGGAAGCTACAACTAAACAGTTGTGTTGTCTAAGCAAAGAAGTGGCTGGCTTTCTAGCAAGTGATGAAGTTAAAGAGTAATATTGAAACAGGCAAAGAAAAGAGTTTAGGAAGCTGATGTTTGCACAGTGCAGTAAGTGTACATGGTGCTGTTCTTTCAGAAATAAGACCCTTGTCGTTAACCAACTAAAAGAAAAATCTGTTAGGAAAGGGTTGTTTCAGATTAATGATGGCAGACAAAGGAAGGGATTGGAAGGAAAGAAGTGTTTATAGTCTAAGACAAAGACAGGAAATCAGGACAAGAGGAAAAGGTGAGGGACAACAGATGAGAATGAGTCATAAGATGGTGCATTCAAAGCTTCAAAATAGTCTTTTATTTAAATTTGAGAATAAGGATGGGCAAAAGAGGAATCGATAGCACTGGAAAAGAGGGCAGTAGTGAAGTCAGGCTACCTGGAGAAAAGGGGACACAAGACTAAGAAGGCTATATGGAAAGGACATGAAGACAGCACAGAGAAGAGGAGACAAAAGGAGCAATCAGGCAGGAAGAGAAATGGGTAAGGAGGCATAGGGCACAAGATTAGATAAGGGATTTTAGACCTTTTGTATTATATGCCAAATTACATGACTGTATAATCACATACACTGTAGTTGGCCTTTTAGTTGAATTTGCCACATAATTGACCTTCAGGATCTAGGCATTTTGTTTATTTAGAGATAAATAAGTCTCAGTAGAATTTGCCAACAGTTTTTGCGTTCTCTTCTCAAATGTCAATAATCTGAAAATTTCTCACAGAAACTATGATAAAATAAGACATCAAACAAAAAAAATAAATCTGCATATAATACAAACTCATGTCAGAAGGGCTGTTGCATTAAAATTTGATCAAACTTGACCTTTCTTTGAACAAAGTGGTTTCCACTGACGATAATCAAATTAATAAGTCAGCCCTAGACTTTCAGGAAAACATAAAAATTATTTTCCAAAAACATAGCATTTCTTCCCCCTAAGATCACTAAAGCCACATAACAAACAGTTAAAATATGTATGTATCTGTTCTCCAAGCAGGTATCCATTTACTGGACTAGTATGGCCTTTCACAAGTCATTCAGTAAAGCATTATTTCCTTTTCCTGTTATCTTTAAGTCCAGATGTAGAACCCTCCTTAAACTTCAAAAATTCATGATTTCTAATATGTTTTCATGGGAAAGCCGGATGAGGCTTCCTCTTAGGTGGTTGAAGTTTAAAAGGCTGATTAGGTACCAATCGGTTTCTGGCTCCTGCATGTAGAAGAGAAATCTGCCACTGCATGAATTCTAGCTTCCCTCTGCAACAGAGTAGAGTCCTGACTTTCATAGGGGATCTGTAGTCCACAGCCACACCTAGACCTCCTGAACACTGCCCTATTGCTTGCCTCCCAAAGTATTGCCTTCCTCATCTTTCTCTGCTGCTTTCCCTCCAAAGAGTTCTTGCGCCTATCTCCCTATTCCTCCCAAGAGCCACCAGCTCCATTGCTTTCCCCTGGGAACCATCATGCCTGCTTTCCTGAATATGCTTCTCCCTACCCCTATATACATCTACTTTCCTTTTCTCACCAGTATTCTTGTGCACATCTAGCATCTTCAGATATGTCTTTTGTGATCAGGAGACCCAATTTTTGTCTCACAAATGCTCCTGAGATTCTTGCTTTAAATGTTTCTTACTATCTGGTTGTCCATGATCCCTGAAGCTTCTTGCAGTATTTGTAACTATTAAAGAGGGATTTTTTGTTAGCTTCTGGTTACTTATCTTGGTTTACTTCGTTGGGAATTTGAATGATGATTTGCATTCTGGTAAAGTATTTAGAAGTAAGATCTTATTGCTGGAAAACTAATACAGTTTGTTGTTCAATCAGCCACAATGTGGCAATTTCTAAGAAGAAACTGTGCAATTAGATCTGGTTTTAATTAAACTTACATCTTAAAAACATGTCCTTGTTGGATACTTACATAATGCTGGTTAAATAGATCGTTGCTTTTCCTTTTATACTTTATACTGTAGCAATGTTTGTTGTACATTCAGCATGCTCAAGTGTATATATAAATCAACTCTGATCAATTTACATGTTACTGTATTAATTACCATAACAAGTTTTCCTTGTCACTTGAATGCATTTTGTAGTCCAGAATCTACTTCTGTTTTTTAAAAAAACACTTCTAATCTCCCTTTTAAAAAAATAAACCAAAAACTTTCACTCTATTAATACTGCTTAAGAGAACATTGGTCAGCTGCATTGTTTGGAAAAACTTGCAGAAAGTTGAATGAGTTTCATTGCAAGCAACAAGGGTGTCTTTTCTTTTAGGATCCAAAAATGTATGTACAGACAGTGTTGGATGTCCATAAGAAATATAATGCTCTAGTCATGTCTGCCTTCAACAATGATGCTGGCTTTGTGGCTGCACTAGATAAGGTAAAGTGTATTTAATGTCTCTGGTAACCATTATATCTCTCTGATTTAAAGGATTTCCAGAAATTTCACTTTCTTGTGTAATTTGCAGGCTTGTGGTCGATTTATAAATAATAATGCAGTGACAAAAATGGCTCAGTCATCCAGTAAATCTCCGGAGTTGCTGGCACGATATTGTGACTCCTTGCTAAAGAAAAGGTATGTTTTACAGGGCAAGTTGAAAATTAGTTTTCTAGCATTCCTTGTTTAAAAAATTATTATAATCATAATTGTGAAGTAAAATTACATATTGCATCTATATAAATATATTTACACTGTTAAACACTTAATTCAAGCAAAAAAAGATACTACAATAATTGCTTGAAAAATCTATACATAAAGTTGAACAGGAACACTTTCTAAAAACTTTGTTTTCCAAAGAAAACCCCATATTGGACTTGAGTTTCAGTTCACAAGGGAAAAGAAATATTTCCTTTTTTTACATTAAAACTCTTGACTTCCTCTTGTGTTTTCTTCATTTTTACCTCCCTCTGAGTGGAAATTGAGGACAAAAAGCTGCTTTATAAGCTTTTGTGGTTCACGATTTGATTAAAGTATTTGCCATCTAATGGTTCAGCAACTTGTGGATTGACTTGATATCAGCCCTGTTCTTAGTGAACTGATGTCAGTATTGGCACTGATTGGCAACCCATAGCTATTTCACAAGAGAGACAAAGGACCGACCATAACCCTCCATCGGGGCTTGGTCTTTCTAGTTTAAGCTTGAAGTACACTTGATGAACAGGAAGTATGAAAACTTGCTTGTGCTGTCTGCTTATCTCAGTGATGCCCAAACGTTTTATCCCACACTCCCCCTTACCTCTGTCTGCGTCCCCCCCATTTGGGGCTGGGAGTGGAGCCTCGGTCACGGGGCTGCAGTCAGAGGCCAAGGCCACAGAGCAGGACCTCAGTGGCTGGGGGATGAAGCTGGGAGTGCCCCACAATTTGAGGGACCTAGCCTTATCTTCTCAACCTGCCAAGATTCAAATTTGACATATGATATTGCAAGTGTAAAAGTTCTAGAAATCCTCTTGTTTTGGGCAGCGTATAAGATAATCAATGAGAAAAAGAGAGCATTCAATAGCAGAGGAGAGCCTGAAATTTTGTGAGGGATTAATTTCTTTAATGTGGGCATAGCTCTTTCTTAGCCATCATGGAGTCCTATGTATGGGTCCACTGCACTGTTCTCAGTGCAGCTTGAGGACCTTAGACTGCAGTTCAACTGAGAATCTAACTATGTAGCTTAAATACATCTACTTGTGTAATTGAGAAAATGCTGTCCATTGTATTACACTATCATCTTTATATTAGAGGTTGGGAAAACCATGTTTACTCCTTTAAAGAGAAACTCCCTGATAGATTAAAACTCTCAAAGGAAGATAAATTTTTAGCCAGTCTACCTTTTACCAACACTCTTTATTTATTAAACAAATTTCCATATATATCAAATCATGAGTGTAGAATGTAACAGGGTATTCATAAGTTATGAATAATAAATTTGCTCAGTAATGCATTTCTTTGACTGCAGTTCCAAGAATCCGGAAGAAGCAGAACTAGAAGATACACTCAATCAAGTGGTAAGATTCTTAAATACAGTTTTCTTCTACGTGAACTTAAATTTCATAATAATTTTAAGATCATCACAGAAGGTTGCAGGTCTTGTGAGGTCAAACTTTTATTTTGTATATTTCATCGTTTTCTTCTTATTTAAGATTAAAGCTTTATAAAAAAAATGCCAAAATTCTTCGGGTTTTTTTTAGAGACTTCTTCCTTCGGTCAGTAGTACACCCCAGAAAGCTGAACAGAATCAACCTTCTCTTCATTTTGTATTTTGGTGTAAAACTATTTTAATCTCTTCTGAACTATTTCAAAGGTTAACATGTAAAATAAAAGACTGCATTTATATTTAAAAAATAATTATGGCACTAAAACGTCTGACACTTTTAATGAAGTAAAAATTGGATTTGATGCAAATTTTCAGTTGTGTTCCTTATGTAAAAAGTTTTTTTTGGCTTTTCCAGATGGTCGTATTCAAGTACATTGAAGACAAAGATGTGTTTCAGAAATTCTATGCTAAAATGCTGGCAAAGAGACTGGTACACCAGAACAGTGCTAGTGATGATGCTGAAGCAAGCATGATCTCTAAACTTAAGGTAAGTCTTCTCTTTCTTAGCTCATTCCTGAACCTCATTGCAGTTCTTAGTGCTGGCTAGGGAGGCACTGATGAGTACACTTTCGACACAATACATTTATACAACTTTTGTTAATAGTTGATCAGAAAAATACAAAACTTAAAGTTCCCAAGTCTTTAAACCCCTTGGTCTTGCAGTCTGTATGTCTTGCTTTGAAATGAGATCTTTAAGCAGTCTTGCCAATTAAGTAAAAAACTGCTGAAACAGCTCTCCAATCTGCCACAGTTTTCAATAACCCTAAATGTTACCTTAAGAACAGCTAATTTTTTTTATGTTGCAATTTGACATCAGAGATGAGGGGAAAATAATCATTAATCTGTACCACTGAGTTCTTAATTTGTGTAACTGTTGCTGTTTACAAACATCTTGCCAAACCTTACTTCTGCATTTTTTTTTTTGAAGGGGGAGTAAAATGTTAGTAACTTTTTCATTCTCATAGTTGTCAAAAGGGGCTACCATGTAGAGAGTGGTACCATGAGAGTGATAAATTTTTATGAGTGTATTTCCTGACTGATTCATTTTACATTTTAAAATGTTGATCTCACATTTTTGGTGGCAGAACAGCTACAGAAAAAGCAGTTACAATAACACTACTTGTCTAAATGGGGTCAGAACTTTCAGCCTGATTTTTAGACAGTTAGGAAATGGGTTGTCATATATTCCTCTAACAAAATTGATTCCGATGAGAGAACCCTACTTTTCTTGTTCAGTTTGTTCTCCCCATGTCAAAATACATGGTCTTGCAGACAAAGTTGTGCTCTTTAATTACAGCAAGCTTGTGGTTTTGAGTACACCTCTAAACTTCAGAGGATGTTCCAAGACATTGGTGTAAGCAAGGACTTGAACGAGCAATTTAAAAAGCACCTGACCAATTCAGAACCATTAGATTGTAAGTATTACATTTAATATAACCCTTCTCTTAAAAAACTGAACTATTGTTGAATTAGCCACACCTTCCCTTAATGGTATAGATACAAGGGGAAATGACTAAGTGTTGAATGAGAAAGTATTTGATTCAAGTAGCATGTCACTGAAAGTTAGAGTTATTACAACTTCAGCTTCGATCGACCTTTTTAAGACCGTATTTGGGTATATCGTCTTCCAACTGCACCTCATGCCTCCTGATATGAACAGGCTTCTTTTTTTTACACAGATCACACTGGGGTTAGCTGTTACTGAGAGAGGATTCAACTTAGTGTATCCTCCTCTGTTAAGAGTGAAACCTCGTGTTTTTGTTAAATGTTGTTTCCTTTGACCAAAATCATTGCTTAAACAGGGGGACTTGTATAAGAATAGTACTGAAAAAAAGACAGGTCCTCCTTTAGCTCAGTAAATAGCCCTGTTGCTTTCATGTGCAGAAGTGTCTGATTTCTGTTTCTTGTTGAAATGAAATGCTTCAGGACAGTTATCACTTGGTTTTTACTTCATTACATTCCTGTATTATTCAAGGTCCGCTTCAGGTTTTACAATTTTATATTATAATATATTTATTTCTGCCTTGCATCTAAGGGTCTGTCTACACTGCACAAAAAGCCCTGCGGCAGCAAGACTCAGACCCCAGGTCAACTGGCTGGGGCTCATTCTATGTGGCTAAAAATAGCAGACGTTCCTACTAGGCCTGGGGCTCCGGGCTCAGAGACTCACACCCCCTTACTGAGTCTCAGCACCCAGGTTCCAGCCCAGATGAGAGAGTCTACACTTACGTTTTATCCTTGTAGCGTGAATCCTGCAAGCCTGATTCAGTTGATCTGGATTCTGAGACTCGCTGCTGCATTTTGTCCATACCTCCCTCCCCCTCATTGTAGATGCATCCTCAGAATCTCAAAAGCACTTTACGAACATAAATTTGCCATTTGTGTTCTTGCCAGCAGCAGGTTTTTAATTAAATGGTTATGCATTAATTTTGAAAAACCTTGTATTTTCTCTTTTAGAAAACTAAAAACAAACAGTGTGTAATGAATAGATTAAATTTGTGCATATGTCAGGAAATGCAGTTAGATTCTCAGAGTAAATACAAATCTGACCCCTCGACCCTACCTTTGCCTCACAGAATATCTTTAACTTTAACATTATGTTCTATAAATAGTGATACTTACCTATTGTCTTTTGGCATTAGTGTCATCACCTTGACAGATCAGGCAACACAGAAATCTCCTGTTTGAGTTAGCTGCTCCCAAACTGGGCATTTGACAGCACCATAATACCAAAGGGGGAGATAATTGTTAGCCTATTCATCTATGTACGTTTCTTTTTCAGTGGACTTCAGTATACAGGTTCTCAGTTCTGGGTCATGGCCCTTTCAGCAGTCCTGCACATTTGCTCTGCCTTCTGAGGTGAGGTGATACGCTTTTTAATCTTCTGTTAAATAAACTAAAGTTTCAGTTTAAATGGAAAATATTCTTTTTTTTCTAGAGATGATACCCTAAAATGAACTCCAAATATTTTCTGACATATCATGACTTGAACCCTTTTGCCTCTGTTAAAGGTTACTTGCAAAGGATTTATTCAAATAAAAAACTAGATTCAAACTCTCCTGCTTTATGGTATATAAAGAAAACCTGAAAGATTTTTTCCCTGCTTATTTTGTTTATTTTTGAAGTATCAGGAAGGTCAAGTGTTGTCTTTCCTGATTGTGCTTGAGGAACTCCCAGCAGGAAGGTCTGAGATGTGTAATATTTCTTTTTTTATTAACGGGTCAATGTTAATCTTTACCCAAGATGGCCTTCATCCAAAATGATCAGTAAAGTAAAATGGGTGCAGGCTCTTAAAGCTTTTGTTTTCCTTAAGAAACTTTAACCCTCTCATGATGACATGGTGACCTGTTTTCCAGTCACTGTGGTTCTCCAGGCTAGACGAGACCTGAATTTCTAACGTAAAAAATGAGTTGGAGAAGAAAAGGGAAATGACCTTTCAGGCCCTCCTTAATACTTCATAAAGAACATAAACCCATTTTCTTTTCCTTTCCACTTTAAATGTAGAGTGAAGTTGATCACAAAAGAAAACTTCTTATGCAAGTCTGAAGAACTTTTTTTAAAATTTTCAATCTAGACCCCTTAGGAAAAAGCATGTTAATATGAGATGGTCTGCACTGAATTACACATTATAGATTCAAGTAACACTTTAAAGCATGAAAATGCAGTGGTGGAAATTACTTTCATTTTTTTTTTATACAGTTGGAACGCAGTTATCAGAGATTTACAGCTTTTTATGCCAGTCGTCATAGTGGAAGAAAGTTGACCTGGTTGTATCAGCTATCCAAAGGGGAACTGGTTACCAACTGTTTCAAAAACAGATACACTTTACAGGTAAGACTAACCTTATATTAATGGAAGGGTTTAGAGAATAATTGAATAGTCTAAACATTTTTGTGATGAGTTCTTCCAAGCTGTTATGTAGAGAGACCTTGCTGGTGGAAGTCCCTAACTAGATCTATTTTTTGCACACGTCAGACAAATAACAAAATATATATGTAATTCTGTGTACTGGGGGGAAAGCTTTCAAAATAAATGTTTCATATACCTTAAAAATAAGAGGCAAGCCTTCATAAGCATCCCTACAATAGCAAAACATGATTGTGCAATGGTGGGGGAAAAATTAGGAAATATATTTTAGCTCTAAACTTTGGAGGTGGTTAAACAGAGAGAAAGAAAATGATTAAAAAGAATGATACATATCACTGTGTTTTCTTTTCAAGTGTTTAAGGGCCAGATTTTCAGAAGAGTTCAGCACCCACTTGCAAAATGAAATGGGCAGTTTTTAAAGTGCTCAAAACCTTGGAAGACTCCCTTTGGAAAACCTTCCCACTTCATTTTAGTGCCTAAATAGGAGCTGAGCTCTTCTGAAAATTTGGTCTTAAAAGCTTTTCCCTTGCTTTTTTCCAAAGGTTTTCCAGCTTGTTTTAATCCTTTTATGCCAGCAGTCCCTGAGATATCCATTGTAAGAAGATAAATTGTTTAAAAACAAAAGTGAGATTAGCGAGTTAAGAGTTTTAGCATAAGTATAGCAGTGTAGTAGCTGCAGAAGCACAGGTAGCAGCTGTGAAGGCACGGCTGAGCCCCCAGGTTTCAGGTGTGTATGTGGCACGGATCAGTTGTGCCTCTGCTGCTGCTACTCGTGCTATCACGGCTACACTCTATTTGTATTCACACTAGCTCGATAAAAGCTTAGCACGGTGAAAGCTAGCCTAAACTGTGTGTATGTTGCAACTGGCCAGTCTGAAAAACACTTATGCACATTGCTTCACTCACATGAGTAATCCAGTTGATTTTAAAGCTAACTGTGCGCATAATTGTTTGCATGATCAGGTCTTCTATCAGAGTATCTAAAATAAACTGAGACTTTTCCTTCTCAAATACCTTACTTAGAGTATTGAACTTATGCATGTACATTTATGATTTTGTTAATATTTCTGGTGATAAATCATTGGTCTGTGCCCTGGAGTTCATAAATTCACCTATAGGCCTTGATGAAATTAGTCTTGTGTACAGTGGTACATAAAATGTTTCTAATGTCATGTAAGGAAATCCTATAGTCTGTGTGTCGGTTTTATATTAAGAATAAAATGGAAAATACTCATAGTTGGGTAACAACCTGAGGGAGAATATTTTGAAATCAGAAAACTTATAGGTAAAAAGAGAGCTATCGCTTTGGCACCACAATAGATGTAAGATACTGTCTTCAAGTAGTTCAGCTGATCACAAATTTAGGATTTAGATTTAAAGAATACTGGAACCTAGGTAATACCGTGCTGGGCACATGAGAAATATCATACGGAGAGACTTGCTGCATTGCATAGTGATTCCATTTAAGGTTCTTGGTGTGAAGATTTATCTGCCATTTTAAATAGCAAATCACGCTTTTTTATTGGCAGTCCCATGAAGCTCTTTAAAAAGTATGCTCTGAAAGCATGTGAGCCTAATTCCTCAGTTCTCAATTATCGTTCACACGTACAGCTCGGATTCAAGTTTGAGTTGTGTAGACATATCTGAAGGCATGAATAAGTCTCACTGTTTTTAATTGTGCTGTAAGCATTATGCCTGTATGCTTTCTCATTATAGTTAGGCATAGAGGAAAATTGACTCAAAATCCCCCCCCCCCCCCCCAAAAAAAAAACCCTCTAGTACAGCCCCTAGCTCCCATTTTTTTTAAGTGCATCTCTCAAACTAGATTTTTGCTTAAACATGCATTTGAATGCTATTTAATAGCAGAGAAGAAATGGTAGACTTGTATATGAAGGCTCTTGTTTAAAAGTACGTTGCATATTCACTTTTTTTAAATGGTGATTGCTTCAAATTGAGAATTATGAACTTTTTTTTTTTTTTTTTTGCTTTAGCATAACTGTTTAGTCTTTTCAGCCTTCATCAAGGTTTCATTTGTTTTGGAGGTGGGGAGTGTTTTTGTGTGTGTGTTTGTGGTTGGTGAATTTTCCAAGTCATTCAAGTTGTATGTACTTTCACTTATACATTTGGCTTTTCTTTTCTTTCTTTGGGTTCTGAAAGGCATCAACATTCCAGATGGCAATCCTACTGCAGTACAATACAGAAGATGCCTATACTGTACAACAGCTGACAGACAGCACTCAGATAAAAATGGTAGTGTCTTAATTATGTATTGAATTACACTAGTTTCATATTACCACTGCAATGTAAAGTCTTTTCTCATGGGGTTCAGGACACTTACTGCTATCATGAAAAGGGGAGCAAAAGGTCAAGCAATTTGTTTGAATCCAGTCTTAGCTTTTTTGTTCTTGTGGTAGCAATTGTGCTGCTGTGTTGGTCCTTCATGTTCAGTTTCCAGTAATCATAACCTCTTCTGGGTTTTATTTCTGAGGTTTCTAATGAATCCTGAAGCATACACACACTCTCATTGATCACTGTGCTAAATCCTTTAGAATTATATTACTCACTACCTTCCTCTTCTGCTTGGGTCATTGGTCATTGGTTTTCCAGTGCATGTGTTTTTGTTTTAAAAATTCTGTTTTGGGGAAAGGTGGTGGTCTCCCTTTATTATCAGGATCCTGGAGTTTCCCATCTGCTTTATATCCTAAAAGATTAAGAACATGAACACATTAAGAACTGTAGATGTATTGGCTAAGTGTTTGTTTTACATGAATGGGCTATTCTCTACTGTTTCTTCAAAAGCAGACGCCGTACTTCCATTGATAAAAAGCTTGTGTGTCTTTTTCTAGTAGGTTCACACGGGGTCTGCTAAGATATATCGGGGCAAGTGGAAAATCAAATTATCCCTGTTCAGCGGACTTAAGCAACCTGCCAAAAAGAAAATAAATCTGTGACTACAAATTAGAGTTGTGGATGCTTCATAAAAAAACTCATAGGTGTTGTCTGCACTGGGATGGACATGGTCAGCTACCGATGTAGCTGCACCCAGAGCAAACCCTAGTTGTAAACAGACAAAGCTGCTGTTTGCATGGATGGGCCTTCCTGCTGCTTCAAATTGGTTTCAGTTTCAGCAGGGCAAAGTAGCAGCTTCATAGGTTTATACTGGAGGTATACCCTGGTGCAGCTGCCTCGGGAACTGACCTCCAGTGTTTGTAATTGAAAAATATCCCCAGTGTAGATAAGGCCTGAAAAATATTTAGAAATCTGCCATGGTGCATTTTTTGAGTTCTTACTCATCATTTGAATGAAAATGGTGTTTGGCTAGATGCTTTCCTGCATGTCAGCACCATTTTGTGGGGAAAGGGTCATTAAACGGGTAATTGGAAAGAACTGTTCTTTGAAATTGGCCTGTTTGAGGAACCTCAAAGTAATCTGGCACAAGAAAGGGGAAAATCCACTATTGGTCTGATGCTAAAGTGGAGTTCTTTGTCTTTAATCCCCTAAAACGAAAAGATTTTAATATTTCCCATATGCTTTTACGGTGTTTCTGGATCATTAATTCTCACTGTCTAAATACATGATGTATTTTTGCAATTTTTCTATACCTATTGGTGGTGTTTTCAATTTTGCCTACAATACTTATTTTTGTAGCTATGAAAAATGAAATTTGAATAATTCCAGTGCATGCAGACCTTTCATTTATTTCGTTATAATTCAGTGTCAAAATTCATTTGACATTTTGAAAGAAAAACATATTGTAAATTTGTATTGATAATTTCTTCTACAACTTTTAGGATATCTTGGCACAAGTTCTACAGATCTTACTGAAATCAAAGTTATTGGTAAGTTCTTTTGCTTTCTTGCATATTTAATTTATATTAAAACATTTTAGTGAATATATATTAATTTTTTGTTTAATTTATTGTAGGTTTTGGAAGATGAAAATGCAAATGTTGATGAGGTGGAGTTGAAGCCAGAGACCTTGATAAAACTATATCTTGGTTATAAAAAGTAAGAAAAATCTAATAGTATAAAACCATTGTGTATAAATGGTAACAACTTGTTTCTCTGAAGCTCCTGCTGTTTATAGTGTCACACTAGCAATGCTATAGCTATGGTTGAGCAAATACTCTAATGGGTCTATAAAGCAAACAGGATGGCACTCACCAGCAGTGTCAGTAAACATACTCACATGTTCAGTGCTTGATTCTTGCCAGTCACAGGGGCACAGTAAAATCTGGTTTAATTTAGTTAGACTTTGATCAAATAGACACATTTGGCTGGCGTGGCATCATTGGGTTTTTTGCAATTGGTCCTGGTTTACACATGCCAAGTAAATAAATTACATTTAAAGGGATCTTATTCACAAACAAACAAATCCAAAGTTTTAAGTGCGTGGCCATTAAAAACAGCTCCTGAAAAAAGATCACTGTGTTTATTTAGAGACTTAAGCTCTGAAGTGCCTTAAAAACTAAAAATATTCTCTTTGCAGTGTTTTTTTCTTAGCTCCTGTTACTCCAGTGCCATTTTTATAGCCATATGTCTCAAACTGCTTACACCACAGTGGTGATTTTTGTGTCCTTAGCCGAAGGGCAGGCATCATCTCCGTTATGAATTCCATACTGATGTTATTGGTTTATTTAAGAAACCTTTTAGTGTAGCACATGTAACCTAATCCACATTATAAAAAATAAACCACATTTTGTGTGAAATGAATTAAATCTTTATTTAGAAATTCTCCCTTGTATGTAAAGGTTTTCCTTTCTTCCGTACCTGAGCAATGACTAGAGGGCTGAGTATTCTCTTAAGAGAATTAATAAACAGTTGTTATATTATTTAGTGTTAGAAACACTGATGTGACATTGTTATGCTTTGTCTAGAAGTAACCTCTTTACATGTAACTGTAGCCATATCAGATTTATAAATTCAACAGTCTAGTGTTCTGAAATAATAGTACTTATTTTAAATATAGAATGGTAATAACTACTTGCTGTGATCAGCAAGTAACATGATCACTGTTCAGTGTTTAACACTGGATACCTGTTTTGCTTTGTTTAATATTCACTGTCTTTTTTTATACTCTCCTTTCTACAAATCAACCACTTCTTTTGTTTGATTTTCAAAATCAGTTGAATTGATAAAATTCTGTTTTTAACAGCGCATGGATTCACCGGGATGTTTATAAATATCACTTATTAGAAAAAGATCAAACTGCAATATTGTTTTTTTGGGTCAGGATTTCTACAAATGTTCACAACATATATAAATGTGTAATTGCAATAATACCTATACTTGGGACAAATTAATCAACATTATGAGATTAATTTTGGGATTTTTTCCCTATTGCCTCATTATGATCAGAATGTAATCAGTAAACCAATATATTGGCCTTTCTCCTAAATGTGATTATTCCCTGTTGTCCCATGTATAACATATATAATTGAAGTAAAGCATCAATGCCATTTCTCTCTTACAAGAGGTAAAACTCCAATAATAACATGATTCTACATTTAATATTTATTTGACCAAATGAGGCAAAAAGTCTTGTGGGATGACTAATTGCAGCTGATCTGGTAAATAAACAACAATCCAAAGGGTTCACAGGTGGTTCTTGAGGAAGATTAAGTGGTAAACTTCCAAAGTTCCATTTTCAAAAGTAATTTACAAGTATCACTTTCAATGATATTTAGGTTCCTAATTACCCAAGTCACTCTTGAAAATATGGCTTTGGCTCTTTTGAAAATGTTATCCTTGGATCCCAGAATAAAACTTACGCTTTGTGTGTTTTATTTTTAGGCAAAATTAATATGAATAGAAGTTTTGGTTTGAGTTTTTATTGTCTATTAAAGTTTTTAATGTGTAAATTTTCCTGCCATGTCAAACTTTCTCAAATGCATTATGCTAGTGGTTGGTGGCAACCAAAAAATGAAACTAGAACATGGGGTTGTACTGCCTAAGGCCCTGATCCTGTAACAGTGTCTGTATAGATGGACCCATATTGACTTCAGTGGGGCTCCACATGGGTACCGGAATCTACACATGAGGATGCAGTTGCAGTTTTTAGTCCCATGATATTTAAAATATAAATAATAAACATATCTGAATGGAAAAAATAAATGAACTTTAGAATTGAGTAATTGGGTAAATCGTTTTGGGTTTTTTTTCTGGAATTAAGTTCCTTTTACATTTCAAAGTCTACTCCTTTGGTAATTATTTTTCAGTCAGATGCACAAGTAGTTTTGATTTGAAATTTGTGACTAAAATTCCCATGTTTTAAACATTATATTTTGTTATCTTAGCTATTTTTAAAACAAAGCCATAATTTGAGATCTCTTTTGGTTTTCTACTTCAAAGAAAACTCAAAACTTAATCTAAATGTGGAGCTCTCCCAATTTAAGTGTGCATTGTACCAGGATTTGTCCAGATGTTCTGATCCTACAGACTCTGTGAGACTTATTCACATGAGAAACTTTGCTGGATAAATCCCATTCTTTGACAAATCACAAACCTTTCTAGTATTAACCATTTTGTGGGAATTATGGTTTTTTGAAGCAGGTTTAAATTTAGTGTCCAGTTGTGCTTGTGTACCCTAGAGTACTATGAAATGTATTCCATTTGGCCTTAGGTAGCTCTTACAGAAAAGAATATAACAGTGTTAAGATCCTTTGAATATCACTGCCCCATGTCACATTTGGGGAAGGGAAGCAACTATGAAATAAGTGCAGTAACCACAAATTTCTCTCCCATCCTATGCTCCTTTTCCCCTACGGGAGAAAAGCTGTGTTGGGGGGAAATGGGAGGAATTCCTTTGTTTAGTAGAACTTGAAATGCAAGAAGTAATCCGATATTCCCAAATTTCCATTCAGATTTTCTTTTTGAAATTAAGCTAATTATTTACTTTTTCCTGCAGCAAAAAGCTGAGGGTAAACATCAATGTGCCAATGAAGACTGAACAGAAGCAGGAGCAGGAAACTACACACAAGAATATAGAGGAAGACAGAAAACTACTGATTCAGGTGGGTTGGATAGTAGCATGATGAGATTGCCTACAATAGCATGTGGTTGATCTGTGACTGCTAGTACCAAATATCCCCAACTTCTGGAGATGAAACACCAAATGGGGACGGCTCTGAGTTACTACAGTGAATTCTTTGGTAGGTGTCTGGCTGGTGGGTCTTGCTGATATGCTCAGGATCTAACTGATTGCCATATTCGGGTTCAGGAAGGAATTTTTCCTCAGATCACATTGGCAGAGAACCTGGGAGTTTTCTGCTTCCTCTTCAGGGTGGAGTATGGGTAGCTTGCTGGTTTAAACTAGAGGAAATGTTGGATTCTTAGTCTCCCTGTGGGTGCTCCACTGTAGGTGTGTCTGTGTCCCTGCGCTGCTGATTGGATAACTTCAGTAGCACTGTCCATTGGCCCTGCACATGCGTTTTCTCTCCTTGTGCTGTGCCATGAGGCTAGCTAGCACGCGGGCTAATGGTCCAGTTCCTTCTCAACCTCTCCTGTCTAGAGATGAAGCCTTTAGCTGTCTGTTAGCGGATCATTAACTCTCCTTTTAATTTGTTAATCTTTAGCTTTAGAAACTTTTTAGCTTTCACCTGACTATTTGGCTGTGCCTTAAAAAATAATCAAATCAAAAAGAAGAAAAAAAGATATTTCATTCTTGCGTCACCCCCCTGTGGTGGGTGGGGGAAGAGGGAACTCTCCATGACAAGGGTATGCCTGGCTCTCCAAGCTTCAAGAAGTATCGCACTTGCAGCTTAGCGATCCTGATTGCAGACGAACACTCCCAGTTCATTCACTACCTTGGCGAAGACCACATCCAACAAAAGTGTTGCTTCTGCCAGCAGCTCTGACTGAGATGCTGCAGGCACAGAGAGCTCTGCCAGAAAATCATCTTTGTGGAGACAGCTCTCTGACCCAACCCCTCTGGCAGGTGTCAGTCTTCCCCTCAACCTTTGACTTCAGAGGACAGTGAGTCGAAGGAGCAGTCCAAGACTTCTTTCATAAGTTGATAAAGAGAGCAGGAAGTCCCCTAAGTGAGCCCAGGGATAATCAAAAGCAACCATCATCTTGCTTGGTATCCAGCACCCATGCCTCACGGCGACAGTAAGTGACCGGCACTGTTGATCGGCCCACAGACACTTTGAGCACAGGCACCAAATCTTCAGTACTGAGAGTTAAGGTCAAATGCCCTAAGACACTCCCGGTACACAAGCTAATGTCAGTATCATCAGTGGCATCGGCCTATCTGGCACCAGAGAGATCAGTACGGAGGAGGTCTCCATCCCCCCTCCAGCACTGACACTGGGGCGCTCAGTACCAACTGAATTTCATTAGGCCAGGGACCTGGCTATGCTGGAAGCACCTGACTCTCCGCCCTTCGGTACTGAGATCTTGGCATCAAGCCATGGCCAACCAAAGGGTATTTTCCCGCAATCATGCCATGCCCCTCCATGTCAAGTGAGGGATCGGACAGTGAGCTGAAAGGAGTTTCTCAGTACTCTTCCCAAGCTCCATATGTGACCAAATATCAACAAGGTCCAGGAATGTACCATCAGATTGCATTGCCACCATCTTGATATGGGCACCTGTAGGCACCTCCACCAGGTCCCATGCCACTATAGTGACCATAATGGAACCCCTGGGCAGCACACCGACAGTCTGCCTCAGTGGTACTGAGCATCGCTTGGAAATCTTCAGGGACACTCCTTCAGCCACAGTATCACGGGCCTCAGAACAGGCGAGGAAGACACAGAAGAGGAAGTAACACCCAAACCCGTATCCTCTTCTTTTCCAGACAAAGCAGTCATGCTCTCACCTCCTTCCATGGTGGACGACTTCCATTGGTTCTAAAAGCTAGCGAAAAGAGTGGCTGATGCCCTCTGCGTACCATTGGAGGAGGTTAAAGATACACACTACTTGCTCATCGATATCCTCCATGCTTCATCTGCTCCCAAAACCACCCTCCCAATTAACGAGACCATCCTAGACCAAGCTAAGACGGTATGGTAAACCCTGGCTTCAGAGGCACCAACATGCAATTTGGCGGACAAAAAATGTTATGTCCGCATGAAGTTTCTGTTCTCCCACCCATCACCCAATTCCATTGTGGTGGATACTGTGTACTCTCATGGCCAACAGCAGCACTGTAGGACAACGTCCTATGACAGAGACGGGAAGTGCTTTGATCTCTTTGGTAGGAAAGTGTATTCCTCTGCCACCTTACAGTTTTGAATTGCCAACTATCAGGTGTTCATGGCAAAGTATGAGTATATGAATTACAATAAATTACTGTTTGTTAGAGAGCTCCCGGACTCCTTCAAAGCCATTATCCAGGAACGGCAGCTGGTAGCAAAAAACATCTTTGCAGCCACCCTTGATGCCACTGACACAACTGCCAGGACCATCTTCACGGCTATGGTGATGAGACGGGCGTTGTGGATTCACCTTTCGGATTCCTGAAGGAGGTGCAGACCACAGTGGAGGACCTCCCCTTTGAGGGTGTCACACTCTTCTCCTAGAAGGATTCCAGGGCTACTCTCAGGTCACTGGGAATCTATACACTGGGACAAAAGAAATGTTTTAGCCCTCATACCAACAGAGGCCTTATGCATCTCAATTCCTGTGGCAGCAGCATTATGAGCCCCAAAGAAAAAAAGCAAATTCCCAAAATGGAAGCCTTTGGAGACTCAGTCCTCAACTCAAATATCTGCCCCTGAGCACCACTCTTGACGGGCAGTTCAAGGTGCTGCAAGAACTCTCCCTACTATTACCTGGGCCCTGTTGTCCACCGTTACCCTTTGTCCACCGTTTGATAGCATTCCACAGTACCTGGGAGTGCATAACCTCGGACAGATGGGTCCTAGAGATCATCAGATCCGGTTATTCCATCCACTTCACCTCCCTATCCCCTTCAGGGACCCTTTCCACGAGAATCCCAAAAGAGAGTCTACTACAGTAGGAGATAGATCGCCTCCTGCAGTTAGGAGCCATAAAACCAGTACCTCAACATCTATGTAGAAAGAGGTTCTACTCTTGTTACTTCCTAATACCCAGAAGGAAGGGAGGTTGGAATCCATCCTGGACCTCAGAGCTCTCAACAAGTCCATCAAAGCTCAGAAGTTCAAGACAATCACCTTATCGGTGGTCATTCTATCATTGGAACAGGGAGACATGTATGGAACACCCATGTGACAACTTCTTCCAACAAGAGGTCGACGTCCTACTGCCAAGGGGAGCTGTGGAGCCAATCCCAGACTCCTTTCAAGGAATAGGGTTCTACTTTAGCAGCTTCGTAGGCCCCAAAAAGACTGGAGGATAGAGACCGATATTGGTTCTCAGAAGCCTCCACTACTCGATTTCCAAACCAAGGTTTCTCATGGTCACACTTGCAACAACCATTCCCTCCTTAGAAAAAGACTTGTTGTTTATGACTCTCGATATGCAGGACACCTACTTCCTTATGGATGTACACCCAACTCACAGGAGGTTCCAGAGATTTAAGGTGGGGCCTTGGCATCTTCAATACTGTTCAGACTCACCACTGCCCTGCAAGTATTCACAAAAGTTTTATCAGTAGTGGCAGCCCATCTCGGACATCAAGGGGTCCTCATTTTCCCCTATCTAGATAACTGGCTGATTGCAGCATGGTCCAGAGAAGAGGCCCAGGAGTTGACATCCTGACTGCTTCTACTCCTCTCCTCCCTAGTGGTCAACGCCAACATTGAAAAATCAACTTTAAGCCCTACGCAATTCTTGAAGTTCAGAGGAGCTTGCATAGATGTGACCTCCACCCAAGCTTATCTACCAAGGGAAAGATTCTAGACAATGGGGGAATTAATCGCTTTGGTGTTCTCCAACCCTTTTGGTTTTGGCCAGAACCTGCCTCTCTTATGGGACACGTGTTATGCCCTTCGCTCGCCTACAGCTGCGCTGCCTTCAGCTCAAGTTACAGGGCGTCATCTCCCCTATGCATCAACCCATTCACACACTGCTCCAACTGCCACTGGAAGTTCTCTCCTCATTCCAACAGTGGATGAATCCACTACAAGTTTGCTCATGGAGGAGCTTCCTTCCATCCTCTCCCACTGTGACGATCATAATGGACACATCCCTCACGGGCTGGGGTGCCACATGGGCAATCACATGACACCAGGCACCTGGACAGCATGCACATAAACATATTGGAACTCCAGGCAGTCTGCAAAGCTTGCCAGGCATTCCTGCCAGACATCCAAAACCGACACGTTCCTGTCATGTCAGCCAGAACCACCATGGTCTTCTACACAAACAAACAAAGGGGGACAAGATCCAAGCCCTGTGTGTGGAAGCTACATACCTTTGGGAATGGTGCATCACACACCGTATTCTTTTGACAGCAGCCTACCTACCGGGCACCCATGCTCTCAGCAGAAACTTTGCAACATACAAATGGGAGTTGCACGACTCTGTAATCACGGACATCTTTGGCCAGTGAGGAACCCTGGTGAGGGATCTTTTCGCATCCCACAACAATGCCAAATGCACCCAATATTGTTTGAGGAAAAGAGCTGAAACTCAATCCCAGGGGGATGCCCTAGTCCTCAGTTGGTAGGACTGGAAGAATTATGCCTCCCTCCCCTCCCCCCTTACTCTTGCCACAAGTGATCCACAGGATCAGGCAACAATCATCCTGATAGCCCCATTCTCACTTCACAAGTTTTGGCTTCGGCTCCTCCTCTCCATATTGAAGCACACTCCAAACGCACTTCTAACATTCCCAGAGCTGCTGACCCAGCACAATGGCAGGCTACTACTACTTCTTCATATGGCATCAGTTTGATTTGCAACGATCAGTTTATAGGTCAATGTCCAGGTTTGAAATCCTGTTCCTTGTTTCGGGTAAGTCGGTGAATGTCAGGGAGGCTACCCTTAAACAAATGCTTAGTGCAGGAGGAATGTATGTGTTCCATGGTTTGAGGCACTGGTCCACAATCACAGTATTCTGTTACAGAATAGACTAGCACCAATACTGCTATGCGCAGTGTCCTGGAACCAGAACCCCATGATGTTTCCGCCAGCCGTCTTATGAGGCTCACCCTAGTCTTATTCTTGTCTTAATGGCAGACTCAGACACCCCAACTCTCACACTCTTCACCTGATGAGTTGGTTTATGGATGCACACCTCCACTCATGCAGGAATGCTCTATGGTAGTGTGAGATGTCCTATCAAGCAGCAGGAGCCTACAAAGGCTTGTATCAAGCCAAGTGGACGCATTTCACTCCCTGAGCTACCCGGCAGGACCTTACCCTTGAAACAGTGGCATCCCACTACTCCTGGAATGTTGCCTTTATATGAAGGACTCAGGATTGGCCCTCAGTTCCATCAAGGTGCATGCAGCTTCCATTATCGCCTTTCATCTGTCAGTGGGTAGTCATTCAGTCTTTACCCACCCATTAACTTCACGGTTCTGGAAGGATCGCCTCCAAAACTACCCTCCCATTCAGCCTGTTGCCCCCCAATGATATCTTAACCTAGTCCTCACTTAGTTGACAACCTCTCCCTTCGAACCTATGGCCTCTTGCTTGCATTCTCTCCTTTCCATGAAAGTCGCCTTTCTTGTTGCCATTACATTGGCTAGGATGGTAGGCAAGCTGGGGGCCATGATGGCTAACCCCCTCTTCACCACTTTCTTTAAAGACAAGATCTTTTTACAATTCTCCCCAAGTTCCTACCCAAGGTGGTTTCTCAATTCCCCCACAATTGATCCATACATTTATCTATCTACCTTCTCCAAACCTCACGCTTTGAATGAGGAAAGAAAATTTCACTCATTAGATGTTCAAAGGGCATTGGATTTTATCTTGAGTGAACAAAGCTCTTTCATTCTGAAAGCCTGGGAGATTTCCAAAAGGACAGGCCATTTCCACCCAGAGAATCTCCAAATGGGTGTTAGGGTGCATCATGCCCTGTTACCAATTATTGGGACAGTCCCCACCTGCAGGGATTCAGGCCATGAGAGTGCAAGCATCAACCACAGCCACACTCCACAACATGCCGCTCACAGACATATGCAAAGTGGCCACGTGGATTTTGGCGCACACGTTTTCTGCACGCCTTACACTTTAGTGCATGATTCCGTAAAGGACACTTCGTTCGGAGTAGCAATCCTCCATTCCACAGTCTTCTCGCACCGTCCTCCCACATAGGTACCGCTTGTTAATCACCATCAATGGAATATAATAGGGACCTCACTTGAAGAAGAAAACAAAGTTACTTATCTGTACCTGAAGGTTCTTAGAGATGTGTGGTCCGTATCTGTATTCTAAACCCAGCCTCCTTCCTCTCTGCTGCGGAGTCAACAACTCTGTGGTAGAGAAGGAACTGGAAATGCTGGCAGCCCGCCATGCACTTCATTGCCTCGGGCAAGACCATGACATTGCATAGGGCGCATGTGTGGACTGCTGAACAGCACTACTTTCAGAAGCTCTGGCTCCGGGCACATGCGCATAAGCCTCAATAGAATACAGATAGGGACCACACATCTCGAAGAACCTTCAGTTACAGGTAAGTAACCTCATTGTAGAGGCATGATAAAACTCTTTAAGACAGTGTTTCCGAAACAGTGGGTCATGAGAAGGTTCTTGATGGCTTGTGGGCCAGGTATGAAGAGGAGGTTTCGAGGGGAGGGTGACCCTACCATTCAGTGATGACTCAGTCCTGTCCCATGGAACTGCGCCCAATTCCAAGTATTGCGATCTGGTGAAATGATACTCTCTCTACTTTGGCTTAGCCACCACTCTGTTATGACAGAGGAGAGGCTGGTCCAAACGTGAGTGGTGCTGTGACCCAACACAGCAATGTGTTGCAATGTCCATAGTGGGGTGCCGAGCCCCGCCCCAGGGGACAGGAGCACTGCTGTAGAATGTGTTTGGGGCGGGCTTGCTTCTACCCTCCACCCCCAAGGCCTCTTCTCCATGTTGGGCCGAGATCATAGTTGCAGTTGAGCATGCTGATGTGGGTGGTTGGTGTGCTTGGGTGGGTGAGGATGACACTGGCCTATGGTTTTGCTTCCACCCTCCCCAATGAATTCCGGCCCTGGATGGGTCATAAAAATAGATAAAATATAGTTGGTGGGTTGTCTTAGTAAAAAGTTTGGGAACCACTAACTTGACCCAGAATGGCAAATTGTATGTGCCTAAGAAGGGCTGTTTCTACTTTGCTATTTAGGCTGCTATTGTGAGAATTATGAAAATGAGAAAGGTTCTAAAACACCAGCAATTGCTTGGAGAAGTTCTAACCCAGCTGTCCTCAAGATTCAAACCACGAGTTCCAGTAATTAAGGTATGTCAAATCAGCAATAATATATCTTAATTTCTGTAAACAAGTGTCTGAGTTAATGGGCTGATTTAGAAAGGCTAAAGAAACAAGTTGTTCAACTATTATAATTTAAGTAGGAAACATTTAATTATTCTCTTATAACTTCTCAAAGATAAACCATCATATTGCTATTATGAGGCTAAATAATAACACTTCATCATATGCCAATAACCATACTGTAGTGTGTATTTTAAAATAATAATTTATCATATATGAAACTATAGTTGTTAAAATAAAGAAACCAGGTACATCTTGCTTTAATTGTTTTATTGCTCACTTACAGAATAATAATGTTCAGTGAGTCTCCCAGGGAATTAGTGACATTTGGCTGTATCAAGTCACCTTTATTCCATTGAAAGGTGTTTCTGAGTGGTCTCTTCTAGGCATGGTCAAAAATTGGAAATAAATTGCTGTAGTTTAGATGGTCCATAATTTATGTCATTTCCTTGCTAGTGTTAGTGCTAGTCTTTGGGATAAACATGGATTCAACATGGTGCTTAACAGCCAAAACTGTTAAAAGCTTGTAGCAACCCAGAAAAATGGTTTTATTGCTTTTAAAGTATCTGCTGCAAAGTGCCTGCGTGGGGTTTGTGTTGTTAAATAATATGAAATATACACCTTGCCTTTCAACGTCTCCCCTACAGAAATGCATTGACATTCTGATTGAGAAGGAGTACTTGGAGCGTGTCGATGGTGAGAAGGACACCTACAGTTACTTGGCTTAACGTTTTTATTAGCAGTTGTCTGACTTTGTGAGACACTCAGCAAATAGTTATGTGATGGAAAGAATGAAAACAACTGAACTTCATAGCAGCCAGTCTGCTGCCATTTGGACCTCCCTTTTTAATAACTGAGACCAGGACTCCCATCAGCCAGTCTCAGATTTACATCGGAACTGCTCAGGATTGATACATTTCAAGTATGTAAATATGGACACCAAGGCCATTTAACCTAATTTAAGAACAGAAGGAATCAAACCCTTCTCCACTAAGGGTTGCATGCTACTGCATTTAAATCAATACATTGGCTATATGATAAATAGCTGCCACCACAGGCAGCACTTAGAAATGTCGGCAGCACTTTGAGGGTGAGTCTTGAATGGACCCATGTGTAATCTGCTATGAAAAACCATTTGTATAGTGTGTTTCATTTTTTAATGTGTGATAAATAAAAAAAATTAAAAGATTTCTGTACAAGTTGCATTTGGTTTTATTGTTTTAAGTTTCACTACTTAACCTTTCTAAATGTAAATAAAAGGTATAATGATTATGAAAGCTACAGTCATTTGTTAGTTTGGCTTTCTTTCCTTTTCCCTGTTTTCCAGTGATTCAAGCAAAACACGTCACTGGATTGAAAAATCATTCTGTATTTGTGGTTTTTAAGGGTCAAGGCTGTGCCTGAGTAATTAAGGAGGAGTGTATTGAATTGTTCATACTGATTTTTCAAGATATGCTAATAAATCAGAATAGCAGATACTTGGAAGATGTGCAACAATATTTTGGCATTTAAGTTTAGAATTTTTCTCAAAATGGATTCAACAGATGCTAAACTCATCTAATTAAGCTGCCAGGTAATATTTTTTGCCCAAGATTAATCAGAGAAATTAGGCTGCTTTTATGAATAGTGTGGTAATGCATTGTGGATGCACATTCCCACAGACAAACTATTATTAAAGTAAGTACTTAAAATGGAATAAATGCATTAGTTTTGAACCTCAGACTGTGTTGATAAAATGGCTAAATATGCTAAAGTGAACTCTAGTTCCAGCATCTACCATATTCTCTTTAAACTTACATGTGACTGCAGTCTTTGCAGTGCTCCTGGCTGTGGAAGCCTGACTAAAATGCACTACAGCCATTGCCAAATGGGCTTGCTTCCTAATAATGCAACTGAGTACAATACTCCCATCCTCTCAACAAATGTAAAATAAATTCTTGCTCTCAAAGTCCTCATTGTGAGCAGATGTTTCGCCTTGACATCCCTTGATCTTTTTGATGCAGCTCCCGCACTCAGCAATGCGAAGGCACCGTCACACTGAATCATCACAGTGTTTATTATGGAAAGGTGGCTAACACAAATGTATAAGGAGCTTTGCAGCTCTGCTTTCTGAACATTGAAGCATTTAGCAGGGATAAAACTGTTCTAGTGTTGCTTTGTTGGAAGCGCTGATGCTTTGCCATAGTGAAGGCTAACCAAAAGTTGCCAGTTTTGAAAAAGTGGCAAAAATTACAATCCAGATTGAATTATGGGGTGCTGTTAGACTTTAAAAATAGTCTTGTATCACGACCATCTCCGTCTGAGATTTGTGTGCATGTTGCTACTAGGCCTGCTGGCAATGCTAGCACATAACTGCACTGCAGTCTGCCGTTTCAGCAATACAAATCCTATTGGAAGGTTGGAGAATGCGTTTTGTATTTTAGAGGAATTTGGTCGGGGTTTTTTTTTTTTTTTTTTTGCCATTTAGTTTGTGTTGCAGTTCTGACACACTGACTTTGTGTGCAAGGCATAGGGTGGTTGTTTTAGGTTAGCTTCATTTAAAAATGTTTCTGCAGAACAATCAGCACTCTTCCAGTGGAAGAAGGGCTAAACTGTAAATGGAGGGGGGAGGGGCAGATGATGAATATTAAATGTTGTTTACAGTGCCAGCAACGGTTGCTGTAAACACTTTTTGAAAACTCTCTGCCAACATACCAGGCAGTGGTAAAATGGCATAGCTCTAAGTGTAATTGTTATGCTATGTTTTACTAAGATCCTTGTTTAAACTGTGTAGCTCAATTATGTTCCAATATGTAGTTTTTAACACATGGAAGCAGAAGAAAAAAGCTGGTTAAAGTGAGCTAGCAAGTGGATTTATATCCAGTTTCTGAGTTGGCCTGTGAAGAACCCAAGTCATTAACAGATCAGAAATTACCGATGTCTACTAGCACTACTAAAGCAGAGTGGGGACAGGGTAATGGGTATATGGAGTCTTTAATATTTTGGCGTAGGCTGCAATACTGTTGCACTGTGGTTATAGTTGCTTTCTGTGCAGTGTTGTAGCCATGCTGTTTCAGTTAGGGTTTTTCCCCTAATTCCACACACAGCTTGCTGGGTTCCACAGGCTTGTGTGTGCTGTTTTCCCAGGCCTTTCTTCAGTCATGAGGTGAGGCTGAATGCTTGGTTCTACTTCGAGTGATTGTTCATATCCATTCCAATATAGGTGAGTGCATGCCACCGTGCACTGGTTCCCGGAACTTTTTTCCCCTTAGCAGACCCCATAGGGTCGGCTTAGGCACCCCCTGGACTGCTGCGCTCATGCCACGATATATGAGGCACCGCCGACCCTATGGGCCCTCAGTTCCTTCTTTCCGCCTGTGACGGTTGCTGGAACGTCTTGCCTCTTGTCTTTCGCACGTAGTAATCCCCTTACTGACTTTGTTAATCGTTGTTTGAATAGTTTAGTGCTAAGTAGTTAGTTAGCAATAGAATAGATGCCCTTAGGGGCTTAGGGCCAGGCCATGCCCGGCTCACCTGATTTCAAGTCTTGCGCTGCTTGCAGCAAGCCTCTCCCCGTGAGTGACCCTCACGATCGCTGCCTCAAGTGCCTGGGAGAGCAGCATAGGACGGACAAGTGCAAGATTTGTAAAGCCTTCAAGCCGAGGACTCAGAAGGAGCGGGATATTCAGCTGAAGGCTAGCCTGATGGAGGTGGCGCTCCAACCAGCCGCCGAAGTGCCGCGTTCCGCCTCTTCACCGAGCATCTCCTCGGTGCGGAGTGCTTCACCAGCACTGGAGTTGACTCGATGACGCCCATCTCCGGTGACCAAGAAGAAATGGCGCCAGGGCACAGACCGCCCATGCTCCCCCCGCACAGCCTGTGTGGCTGGGGTCGAGCGAAGAGATGCACCAGCCACAGCCCGTTGAGCCTGCTCCAGGACCTGCATCTCCATGCAGGGAGACTCCCTTGACTCATGGGGGTGGGGGGATGTCCCTGCAAGGCCTGTCGACACCGGAGGCTTTCCACGCGGCACGGGCATAGGAGGGCCATGCGCACGCCTCCATCCCCCCCTTGGCCGAGGGTGCGAGGACTGGTGTCCCAGGGTAAACCTGTGCCGGGTGCCCAAGGTGGATGGTCGAGATCCCCGTCGGGAGAAGTCTCCCACCAGACGGCCACGGAGGGTAGAGCACGGCAGCTCCGCTCGCAGCTCCGACTCGGAGTCGTTGAGCTCATCCTCCCCACAGCACCGAGGTCGGTCCCCGGCACCGGAGGCATCATGCTCGAGGCGGCACCCCTCCAAGTTCGCCTCACACAGCTCCCACTCCCGCACCCCAGTACTGAGCCCTTCGCCACCATGGCACTGAACCTGATCTCCGGCACAGCCCAGCACCGAAGGACCCGGCCATGACCTGTTGCAGATTTCGGTCTTTGGGGTCAGGCTCAGCACCGAGACGCCATGGTCGGCACCATTCCCGGTCCCCGAAGGGCAAGCGGCACCAGAAGTCCTCGGTGCAGGACGTTGTCATCCAGCTCATCAGGACGTGCGTCCTCCCATCAGCACTGCTCGCAGCGGCATCCACGCTGTTCTACTTCGTCGGGGTCATCGAGAGGTCGGTCCCCGACTAAGACCAGTAAAAGCCGCAGGCATCGTTGGCACCAGTCCAGCGGCTCCAGGTCCCACAAAGACCAGAGCACTTGCCGGCCCTCATGATGCTTCACAGCCGGTACTGATGCCGGCACCGTGGTGGCTGCAAGAGTCCTGGCAGTGGCCTTATTGGGGCCCATGGGGGGCACAGATGGGATGGGGGACCCATCAGGCCAATGGGCTAAGGGCCATTCCTTGGAGGAGGAATCACACCCTGTGGAGGGACCCTCCACGGGGCCCCCCTCAACAGTCCTCCTCCTCCTCCCCAGATGACGCGGCCTGTCAGAGACGGGAGGGTGCCCCTCTCAGACTTCAGGGCGCACCAAGAGCTCCTGAAAAGGGTGGCTTCTAACCTAAACCTAGAACTCAAGGAGCTCTCTGAGGAGGAGGATGCCCTCTTCGGGGTTGTTGGGTCAGCGGGACCGTCAAGAGTGGCCCTACCTGTACATGAGAGGGTCCTTAAGCTGGCCACAGCCCTCTGGCAAACCCAGAGGGGTTTGAATTTTTGTATACACACCCGGCCAACCAGAGGGACAGGCAAGGTGGCCCAGGCATCATGCCGAAGAACAAGAAACTTGACTTGTTTGGGTGTAAAGTATATTCCAGTGCCTCAGTTGCCCCCACATCCAAGGGCGCTGAAAAAAATACTGACGAGAAGCTGCACACTTTGAAGGATTCGCAAGCTATGGTCCGTTCCTTGGACTCTACACTCCCCAGGCCTCGAGGCATCAGTCTCGGCCGCAGCCCCAACTCCAGGCAGTCACGCCCTAGGCCATCACCTAGACCCTCTCAGCCCAGTAGGGGCCGAGAAAGGAGCAGGGGGTGCAGAAGATGCAACCGTTCGGGCTTGTCCGTAGCCACCCAGCAAGGACCCTCTACGGGGACCACCCACAAAAAACAATTTTGATAGTGCGCCCGAGGGTGGCACCACTACCTCTCGCCTGGATCCACTCCTTCCAGACAGGCTAAGACCCTTCTACGCCGAGTGGCAGAATATCACCTCGGACTGTTGGGTCCTTGGCATAGTTCTCAGGGGATATGCCCTTCAGTTGACGGCCTTCCCCCCAGAGTACTGCCCCTCCCCCCCATCCTGCTTCAGGGACCCCTCTCACAAGCAACACCATGTGCAGGAGGTGAATATCCTCCTCCTCCTGGGGGCGGTGGAAGCGGTTCCTCCACAAGAGAGAGGGAGGGGATTTTACTCCAGATACTTTCTCATCCCCAAAGCAAAAGGGGGGCCTAAAACCCATTATTAATCTACGCCGACCAAACAAATTTATCAAGCGTCTCATGTTCCACATGGTCTCTCTCTATTATCCCTGCTGTGGATCCAGGAGATTGGTGTGGTGCCCTATTTCCATCCTTCCCAGCCACAGGCGCTTCCTCAGGTTTATGGTAGCTGGCTGCCATTACCAATTCTCAGCCCTGTCCTTTGGCCTCCCTGCCCCCAGGGTATTTACCAAGTGCATGGCAGTAGGGGCGGCCCACTTGCGCCGCAAAGGCGTGCAGATCTTCCCGTACCTAGACAACTGGCTGATCGGGGCAAGTCCAGGTCCCACGTTCGGAACAGGTTTATCCCTCACCTGTGCAACATGCACCAGACTGGGCTCCTCATAAACGAGCAGAAGTCCACTCTTACCCTGGTGCAATGCATTGAGTTCAAGGCTATGGCCGCAATAATCACCCAGCTACACAGGTGCCCCACGATGACAGCCAGGCACTGCCTACAGCTGTTAGGGCACATAGCGGCCTGCATGTATGTGGTGAGGCTGGCTTGCCTCAAACTCAGGCCTCTCCAGTACGGTGAGCCTCGGTGTATGCACCGATCAGACACCCCTTGAACAGGGTGGTCATGGTTACCCCAGGGGTCTTAGCCTCACTGAACTGGTGGAGGACTCCTGGGGAGGTGTTGAAAGGAGTTCCTTTCAGGGATGTGGCCCCATCGGTCACCCTGATCACAGACGCTTCGGACGTGGTGTGGGGAGCCCACATCAGTACTGACCTGAGCACCCAGGGGCTGTGGTCGGAAGAGCCTAAGAGAGCTCAGGGCCGTCCGGTTGGCCTGCAAGGTGTTCCTCAGATTCCTGAGGGGCAGGATGGTTCAGGTCCTGATGGACAATACCGCAGCCATGTTTTACATGAACAGGCGTGGGGGAGGGGGTTGCGCTTCTCGGCGCTCTGCCAGGAGGCCTTTCGACTGTGGGACTTCACAGTGAGGCATGACTTTCACTTATCTGCCTCTCACCTCCCGGGGGTCAGGAACGATGAGGTGCATCGCCTCAGCAGGTCGTTTCTACCCCGCCACGACTGGTCACTGCACCCAGAGGTTGTGACTTAGTGGGGTGTTCCCCAACTGGACGTGTTTGCGTCGTCCTGGAACAGGAACTGCCCAAGGTTCTGCTCGCTCTGGGGTCACGAGCCGTGCTCCATCTCCGATGCAAGTGGGAGGGGACCCACATGTACGCATTTCCCCCCGTCCCGCTCCTGCCCAAGGTCCTCTTGAAAATCAAGAGGGACAGAGCGGACATGATACTCATTGCCCCAGCCTGGCCAAGACAGCACTGGTACAGTATGCTGCTGTACCTGTCGATCGCCCTGCCAGTGGAGCTCCCGCGGCATCACAACCTGCTCTCCCAGGACCAGGGTTGCCTGCTCCACCCAGACCTGGACTCCCTCCACCTGACGATCTGGAGGCTCTGTGGCTGGCTGAAGGGGAGAGAGCCTGCTCAGCGCAGAAAACCTTCCACACAGATTGTGTACCAGGCCAAGTGGAGACTGTTTACCTGCTGGGCGGAGTCCCAGGGCATCCTGCCGAGCTGCTTGCCTATCCAGGCGATGCTGGACTATCTGCTCCACCTGAAACTCCAGGGTTTGGCACTAGCCTCCCTGAGAGTCCCCCTGGCAGCTATCTCAGCTTTCCACCAGCCGCTAGAGGGGAGATCCGTTTTCCCACCCCATGTCAGTCAGGTTCCTCAAGGGGGTGGAGAGGCTTTACCCACAGGTCCATGACGCGGTGCCTCCCTGAGATCTAAACCTGGTCCTCTCCAGGCTGATGGGGCCCCCCTTCGAGCCCATGGCTACGTGCCCGCTGCTAGTCCTCTCTTGGAAGGTAGCCTTCCTGGTGGCCATTACCTCAGCTAGGAGGGTTTCCGAGACAAGAGCTTTGACTTCGGAGCCCCAGTGTTTTATAAGAACAAGGTGCAGTTGAGACCCCATCCAGAACTTCCTGCTTAAGGTGGTCTCCCAGTTCCCCTATAACCAAGATATCTTCTTCCCTGTGTTTTTTCCAAAACTACACGGGCTTACATTGATAGGACACAGCTGTTCGTTGCAGTGGCGGCCCGGATGAAAGCTCACATCTCTCCACCCAGCGCATCTCCCTGTGGATCACTGCCTGTATCAAGTGCTGCTACGAGCAGGCAAAAGTACCGCTTCCAGGGGCTGTTTCAGTGCACTCAGCCAGAGCCCAGCCCTTTTCTGCGGCCTTCCTGGAGAGAGTGCCTCATATTTAATTTCTTGCAGTAAAATTCTTTATTTACCCTAATTACTTTGTGAAAGTTTATCCTTCCCCTTGTCAGTAATTTTGAGTCCAGCTGTGTGTGATGGCTCTGGCAGCTATACAGTGAAAGCAGAGAACTACTGCTGAGGTTGGTAATAGCAGCTCATGCAACTGAAGGAGCCTGAGTATGGGAATTAGAAGGGGGGAGGGAAGCAAACATCATATGCTGACACTAGTTGGTTTTGACCTTAACAGTTTCATTTTTGACTGTCAAAATGATTAAATGTATTAATTTGTCACTTTTTGCAGGAAGCTATTGACATTTCAATAAGGTTGAAAATAAATGTAATCAAATCAGCATTTGGCAGTGGAAAACTGTTCCCTTGGAAACTTTCCAACAGCTCTACATCCAACTGAGTTCCATGGTGTGTACTTCATTTTGGAACTGAAAAGGGGTGGAAGTAGGATGTTATTCGGGGGTCGATTACACAAAGCAAGCCCTCTACTGGATAAGCTTTGCTTAATTAATGGGCTCCAGTGTACAATGCACACTAAATCTCTAGTACTCTGCTCAGTGGCCTTATCTGAGCTTAACATAGCCCAGTAGATTAGTTTTCAGCAGTGAACACCAAATATACCTGGCTATTTGAAGTTAAAACCTCACTCTGCAATTATTGCTTAAACAGCTACTGCACTTCAGGGGAGCCACTTGCCACAGCCAGGGGACCAGTTCGTTTACAGGTGCTATGCTTAGTCCCACATCCATTGGAAGTAGTAGATTTCTTCTCTGAGACAGTTGCTGTTAATGTTTTGAAACCAAGCCCCTCTCACTTTTTTGGTAAGGATGCCCCTCTATCTCAAAACACAAGCTCTCTCATTTTTGTATAATTAAGGAATACACTTAGTTCAATGTCCAGTGTGGGGGTTATTATGGGGGAGGGGGTCCTGAGCTTTCAGCCAGAGCCCTTGACCGCTGGGTGGCCAGAGAACGCCAGTTGCTCTTAAGGCAGCACCACCAAGGGTGTCATGGGGGGGTCCCAGCAAAAGAAGTTTGAGACCCCTCCCTCCTCTAGTGGATTTAGCTCTTAGAGCAGCAAGGGTTTTGATGGGGTCGCTAATGAAGTAATGTGAAGCTGTAGACTAACCCATCTTTCTCAACCAACATTCCCTCACACAATATAGGAAGCTGTCCCTGGTATCAAAAAGGTTGCGAAACACGGGACTAGACTTACTTTATGTGTACATAAAGTTATGGTAAGAGACACTTCACTATGATGGTTGATGCTATAATCCAAGGATCTTCATAGTTTGACACTGAAGAGTCTAAATATACAACTTCTTGATGAGTCACTCCCAGAAAATACACCAGCTAGTGCTCTGATAGCCAGCTGTATATGTTATACAATTATGTTACAAACAACATAATGCATTACTCTACCGTTAGAGCTAGATATTTAGCATGCCAGAAGTTATACATGATGCCACCTGTAACACTAGTCGTTGTTTCCAGGGGAGGGGCTAGATTGTGGGGAAACTAGCTAACCAGGTTTTGCAACATTGTAGAACTTGAGTGCTTAGCTGGAGCACTAAATGACAGGGGGAAGGGCACTCTTCCATACTTTTTCCATTTGGAAATGAATTAAGATACTTTCGTTCTTAAAATCCACACAAGGGTTTAGTGTATGCTGTTATTAAGTAATCCACTTTAAATGCACTCTTAACTTGGGTCTCCTTCTATGGCCCAAGTCTCAAGTTCTACAATGTTGAAAATTAGTCAATTAAAAAAATCTATGGATTCACTAAAGTGAATATTTGATAGTTTCGGAACCTCAGAAGTTTTCTTGCTGTTAAAGTGCACCCTATACCTTCTAAAGATTTACTTTCTAGACCAAATTAGAACCACCATTATAGCTCAAATACATTCAAAATGAAGAAGTTCAAGTATTCTTTATTCAAGGTTGAAAAAATGTACCACACCGCATTATTGCAAAAGTTCATTGGTACAAAACTCTTTGCAGCTGGTTACAAGGCAATAAAAAGTTGATTTTTCAATTTGTTACTATAAATTACTGTTACAGTACTTTGCAAATTCAGAATTTCAAATTGCATTATTTTTCTAAAATTGCCCACAGTACTAGAAAATTTCTGGAGATAAGGCAGCTGTTCAAAAGTAGAGGTAGCTGGTATCAAGGGATTTCCATTTCTCTTTCAATGCCTACATATTTAAGTGCATCAGCCTGGCTATATCTGGGGAAGAAAAAGATACATATCAAATACAACTTAATGAATCTTGGCAAATATTGTATCATGCTGAGCACGCAGTAACTTCAGCAGGAGGTGAGTGGCTCAGCATTTTACAAAGATATTGGAATCCCACCACCTAAAAAGGTTGAAATAATGCTGTTGCTTTTGTGCCACTGCATTTGAAGTTGCTGCTCTAGAAGAAAAGGCAGGAGCAACCTTGTTTGTGTAAAGCATAGTAGTATTTGGAGAGCCCCATTCATGTTAAAACAGTGGCTGAGGTAAAAATTAGTATACATATGCTTAGTGGAATTCCATCTAAGTCAAAACATGTTCAAATAAGCATTATTATCTATTTAAATTTTCAGTTGTAGGAAATGTTTTTTGAAAGGGTGAGACAACAGCAGACATATATTGTGACATGTCATGTTGACACTGTTTAAAGCTTTGAATATCAAAGTAATTATCCTTAAATCAAACAAGTTCTCAAGCAGCATTTTTCTTAGTGGCCCACCTGTACATTTCAATTGATGGAAATATTTTTTCACCTCTTGGTGTACCTACAGTGAAATTGATGTTTACTGAAATTTACCAATAAAAATCCAATCCTTCCCTGCTTAAATATAAACTAACTGACCATGAATAAATTTAGGCTGGAAATTAGATGGTTTGTAACCACCAGACACTGAAACAGCCTTCCAGTATCTTGCTAAGTTTATTAACAGGATAGATGATGCCTGTGATGGCAGGGGAGTGAACTTGATGACCCAGGAGTCTTGTTCCAGTTCTGATCCCATAAATGGCAGTCACAGTAGGTCAGATTTTTAATGCTACTCAAGTGCCTATGTTAATCACGTAGACTTCGCAACTTTGAGCAGAGCAATGCCTAAGTACCTTTAAAAATCTGGGCTAGCATGCCTTCAGCACTAGTCAATGCCTGTAGCAGCTGTCTGCTCCACATCTGCGTTTAAATAGCACATTAGCCCGTGACTTAAGACTAATCTATACTAGAGAAGAAGTGCAAGCATGACTACACTGGCAAAAGTGGGGTGGTTTTTTTGGTTTTTTTTTGCTTGGGAATTAAAAAGAAAAAAATCACAAGCACTTTTATGCCAGTATAAAAAGTCTCAATCACCTTCAGACTTTAGTGTACACCTGATCTTTGTAATGGAATACAGTATTTGGAAGGAGGAGAGAACGATGTAAAGTTTAGATGCTTTGCTTCTTCCCTCATAATAGTGATATTCCCTATAAGGGATGGGCTTCAAGTTTGCAAGGTTTTGGCTAGCTGTTTTGTGTAAACTGTGCCTTTGCGTTTCAGAGCCAGAAGTGTCCCAAGTGCATTGCTATCTCTTAAAATCCCACCATTTGAGTCATGAAGACAATTGCTGGCATATAAACAATCGGATGAGCCCCAAAGATGGATTTATGTAAAGGATCAGGGATCTAAGTGCATTTTCAAATCTAAGATAAAGATTCAAACTGACTAAAAATCAGGCTTGTCCACAGTGGCCCTAGAATGTACGAGGAAAAACATCCATCTAGACTCTTTCATTTAAGACAATGTCAAGTGAGATTACAGAAAACCTATATTCCAATGTTTAGGATCAGATTCAATAAGAAAGAAAATAAATAAGGTTTTGCTATAAATAATCTACCAACCTGTAATCGAAAAACAGCTCTTCACCAGTCTGAATGGCTCTCTTAGCAAATATACCTATTCTGTGATCTCCATTAACCATCATAACTGTTAAAATAAATAATAATAAGTATAATGTCAGAATGTTCAGACTCACATTTGCATGACTATTTGTATTTACAGATTCTGCCACCATTTAAACATGGACTTATTCAACATTCTACAGTGATAATGTTTCATGTAGTGTTAGACTACCCAAAGTGAGTTTAACTTTGTCTGATATTACCTTTTGCATAGCAGTTGGGATTTACTGAATGGTTTGCAAATCGGATTTTGTTACCCTTGCGTGTTGCATCAACCACAAAATCTAGAAAAGAATGGAAGCAGTTAGATCAGGTTGCCTCTAAGCACATTTGAGAAAAAATGCTGTAGGGCAGATAGCCCATTTTATGCACTTCTCAGGTTATACAGTAGAACCTCAAAGAGAACACCTTGGGAATGGAGGCAGTTCGTAACTCTGAACGAAACATTATAGTACAGTACCCTGCAGTCAGTGTCTTCCAGCTGAGGCCGGGAGAGATCTCTGCAAAAATGGCACCTGGCAGCACTGCCTGGTTTGCAAGCAGCTCCCTGCCCTATTCCTGTTTCTTGCCTTTGGGCTGAACTGGGGGGGTTTGCCCTGTACCCTTGGCATTACAAGCCCCAGCTGCCTCTCGCCATGCTCCAGAGGCAGCATGGGGCAGGTGCCAGCCGGCTGCTAGCGCATCTACCTCCCCTGCCTCTGACACCCCCAGAGGTGCTGGCAGGATCCAGGAGTGCAGCACTGGCAAAGCTTGGGCCATATCAGTGCACAGGCTGTAGCCCTTTAAAACTCCTCCAGTGAGCAGCTGACTCCAGCTCCAGGCCAGGCTTTGGCTGAAACCTTCAGTTCCTTGCTGCAACAGATTTCTCTCCTGGGCTTGCGTAGGGTTGGGTGGGTGGGGGGGGTGTGTGTGTGTGTGTGTGTGTGTGTGTGTGTGTGTGTGTGTGTGTGTGTGTGTGTGTGTGTGTGTGTGTGTGTGTGTGTGTGTGTGTGTGTGTGTGTGTGTGTGTGTGTGTGTGTGTGTGTGTGGGGTGAAACAGCATCCGTGGCTTACAGGAACAGCGCAAACCCCGGACTGTTTGTGCTCTGCACAGTATTTGTTTTCTTTTTTCCTCCCCTCCACTGTTGCCTTATTGCTTACAGTACTTCCGGTTGCACAGGGTGTTCGTAACTTGTGTTCATATCTTTGAGGTTCTACTGTAACTTTAGTGGGTTTGGCTTCACAAGTAAAAGTCATTTTGAAAAACCCTCTCACATGTTAACTTGGAAGGCTAACAAGTTGCCATATCATGGTGTTGTAGTTAGGCAAAATTCTAAATTTCCCACAGTAAGCGGTAAGCGGCCTAAGCTAAGCAGTAGGGAATGGGATGGGGGCCTAAAACCCACCTATCACACAGGTTTTTTAGGCACCTGATTCTTGGACAGACACTTGGACAAAAGACAGCTATGGGGGTCACTGGATTGTGTGCACATACGTGAGACCCAGTGTGGTAGGCATGCTCTGAAAACGCCTACTGGATTGGGCCTCGCAGGTGAGATAGGCAGGAGTCACCTACCCTTAGAATCTCACCCCGACACAGAAGTGAACTACAGCATGAAGCAGCTTAGCCATGGCAGAACATAGGCAGTTTTCTCTATGCCTACAGGGTTAGGTGGCAGCTAAATGGAGTTTCAAAAATTTTAGTGGTGCCAAAATGGAGTTAGGCACATATGCCGCTTTTTGGATCCAGGCCCAGGGTGAATCTAGATTCTGCAATAACTGAAGGTTTTCACCTCTAACTAGAGGGCAACATGTTTCAAATTCTCCTAGTTTGCTATGTCACATCACTTCCAGCACTTTGTTGTGGCCACCAATGGTGAAGGGAAGTGCATGCCATGATTTACAATTTACTTGTTGGTAACTGATTTTAGAGACAATTGACAATTTTGTTCTTCAGGTCTTACTGGCACTATTGCATATGTGATCATTTTGAATGGAATTGTGGCCCAACTGAAGTCAATGTGTTTAATGGCATGTCTACTACTGTTGGAGAACTGTAGGCACTTTTTCTAGAGTGGCAGGGTAATTAAAATACATAGCTCAACATACATACCATTATTCAAATTGAATAGAAAGCTGCACATGTACTTGTCATATACCTTCCCTCTTCTGTCTGCCTCATCCTGAGAAATAATCTGAAAGAAATATTGCATACAAAAAAAGCCCATTTATTTTTCATTTCGGTAATGAAAATAGCCCAAAGACTCAAGTATGTCTTTCTCTCATGCCCACATAGACTATATATCCAAGCTGCTGCACATCTAAAGCCCATCCTAACTTTTCAATCATTTATTTCATTCTGGAATAAAGTTTTCCCTGCCTTAATCCCACTTGAAGTATGAATTACAACACTGCAGCTAAAGCTGACAAGTGACCTTAGATTGATACTGTTCTGTAGATGGATGCAAGGATGATGACTGCAAGATTAATAAAAGTCTGACTGTCATCTTGGAGACATTTCCTATTCAGCCAAATAAAGTTACATTAAAAAGGCTCTCTCACTTATTTGGTAAACCAAAACACTAAGTGGCACTATCAGCTCAGCCTAGAAAGGAGACATATTTTGTTATTGTTTCTTTAAAGATATATAAACTTACAGGACCTGCATGGATAAAAATTGAAGATTTACAAAATAATCAAAAACAAATGTTTTCATTTAAATTACAGTTTTTTAAGTCTACCCATTTAAAATTAATTTTGAAATAGACAATTTATGGTGAGGTCTAAGTTTATTATTAAAATATTTTAAATTAAATACATAAAATATTAAGCAGTACATGTTTGATGCCACATTTTAAGGAAAGTCAAACCACTGAATTGGTAGAAGTTACTGGCTAAGCATTTGGAACCGATTTGTTAAAGTGCTAAACCAGCTTTTAACATCAGTAGCCTCTTCAAAGAGAATATTTTCTTCATTTCAGTTTATTCAACTAGTTCATTTCACTGACTAGTTCATTCAAAAGTTAAGGAACCAATTGGGAGTTGAAAAAACAGGAAAGCTTATTTTCCTCTTCCAATCAATGCATAAAAACTAGATGTAAGAGGATGAGATCTACTAGTTCTGAAATCTTGAAGGACATGGCGACCAGAAACAATCAGTTCAATTCACTAACAGATAATTACTTCATTTAATAAATCATTTAGTTTTAGATACAAAACATGTTTTGATAAACTTTTGATTTTTTTTCTTACATATTCAGCACATTTAAGGTAGTTTTATTTAATTTTTTTAAAAATCAAAAACTTGGTGTATTTTCAATTGATTCTGAAAATAGAGCTTGACACAAAAAGTTAAAAAAATTATCTAGTGAAGAATTGCATCTTCACCATCTTCTAACAATAAAAAATATAAAAATTAAAAATCTAAATGTAAGTTAAGCTACATAACTGCTTAAATAAATATGTATAGCTATAGTGTATTCTCCTGGATAGCAAAAAGAAACACCACATTTAGTGTATAACATTTAGTTGCAAGTTAACATGTTTAATGATTACCAACCAATAAGGAACAACCCACTCTCTAGGAAAATAACTAAAAAGTACAAAATGTGATTTAACCAAGGTTTCCTGCTGGCTGATTTACATAGTGATTGAAAATGACAATTTAAGTTGCTTTGACTTAAACCAATTCAATTCACTCTGTGCAGGACACTCACTTCTGGGCCTTAGCTCTCCCTTTCACACAGCCTGATACCTGCAGATGGTATGGCAGATCATTTGGGACAGGTGAGAGGCAGTGTTGCCTACTGAATCTTGGAAGTGTGTGATGCTGGCAGTCAAATGAATTTGCAGGAAGCTTCCGATTTGCTTAAACAGAGACTGCTCTTTAGATCCATCATCTCTTCCAGCCTCATCCTCCCAGGCACAAAGAAGTCACGAAAAATCTTGCCAGTACAAAAATGCCAGTATCAGCCATGGATTCAGCTATGCATATGAGATACTAGGGAAGCTCTTATTCTCTTGGCAATGCCAAGACCTTGAAACCTGCTGGGAATTACTGTATAATATGCCGTAATTCCTCAAAAGGGCACTACATCTACAAACAAGCTAGTTCCCAAGCCTGGAGGCATTATTTAACCAGTTTTGCTTTATAATTAGTCAAGGTCACAAACGGATACATCGCTGAAGAAAGTGACCTTGACTACTTTAGTGACATTATGTATAAAAAACAGTTTCTTACTCCTTTGCCAATATACAGCTGTAACAATTAAACATACACTTGAAGCAATGGTTTTCAACCTATGGTCCGCAGACTAAGTCTTAAGATTTCCAAAGAGGTCTGCACCTCCATTTGAAATTTTTTAGGTGTCTGCAAATGAAAAAAGGTTGAAAGCCACTGACGGGAAGGGTATTATTTTTCCTTACCTCACCACAGTACTCAGAGATGAATTCATTCTTCTGTACAGGATCTTTGATGAAAATTCCCCAGCCTGCCACATCTGAAGGTGCCAACAGCAAATGCTAAAGAAGCGAAACAAGAAATTTATCACCTGACCTGACCTGGGTTTTCTGGAATGCTCAGGTTAAATTATCCACAAACATAGTGCCTGAGAAGCTACAGGCTACACATTAACATGTTGGATCAGTGGGGAGGAGGAGGAAGGTGCACAAAAGAGACCAAATACAGTGCTAATGAACAAACATTCCAGGGTAGACGTGGCCATGGGATAGAAATTGTTTGCTTACAAATCCAGGTAACAAGACATATGCCTAACTGTATCTGTCTGTACTAAGGCCTTCAGATCAGAATATTAAGCCAACTTGGTAAATTAAAATATTTTTAAGACTGTAGAAGTCTGCTTGTACAAGTGCAATATTAACAAATGTAATATCTAATTAATTTGCATTTAAGGTGCTCAAGAGAAACTATAGAAACTATGAACTAAACTTTAAAATGAAGATTTTTTTCAGTCTACAAGATGAGGTGACTCATCTTAAGCTTCATATTTGCACAAAAGTTAGTACTGGAGATAACAGTAGATGTTTCACTCCATAGTGACAAGCTGTATAAGGAGCTGTACAAAGAGGGGTAAAGTAGCACATAACTCAGAATGGCAAAGTATGTGGAAACCACTTTCCCTTTCAGACAAGTCTCTCTCTTTCCGTTGGCCATAAAAAACACAGCAGAGTCCAAATTCCAGTGCACTGGGGATTTTTTTGGCATGAAAACAATATTAGACATCCCCATCATTATACACATGTGATGTAAAAAGGTAAAAAAAAAGTGGAGATGGGAAGAGCTGTGTGTAGAAGGGTAAGCATACACACCTTTTTGGATCCTCTCTGAATGCTGCAGTTCTTGCAAGAAACATTTTTGCTGTCCCAGTGATCGGCTGCTCCACATGTTAGACAGAGGTCTGGATCACATTCACGTACAGCCAGATAGCATGGACACTGCTTAGTGTTGCACTGTGCTTTGCAGCGGCATCCAGGAAACCTGTTTTGGCCTTTAAAAAGGAAACAAAGACAAGTAAATATGAAAAAAAGAATCACTGTTCCTGTCCCAAGTTTTAGCAAAAATGCCTATACATTGACTCCTTGCTCCAGATGTCGTAATTCCCCAATTATTAAAGCTAATGCAAAGTAAACATGGACAGGAATGGTATGCCTACACACCCTGCAACAGCGAGCCTCCCACTCAGGTTGACAGACTCAGACTAGTACTCTAAAAGTAGCTAAAAGTACCTTTGACCTTGCAGGCTCAGCCTTTGGAGTGTGGTGGGCTTCAGTATCTGAGCTCCAGACCAAGCCGCAACTTCAAGGTACTGTCCACATAGCTATTCTTAAAGCACTAGCCCAAGTCAGTTGACCCAGGCCGGGAGGCTTGTTGCCATGAGCTTGTAGATATATCCTTTGTAGTCTTCTCTGGAGTGAAGCAGTGCTCACCATATGAACTGGTTTTAAAACTCTTCTTTTTAAAAGAGGTATGATACGCTTCTTTATAGGAGGCCTTACGTGCAAGAACAAAAACTCAAGGCTCCCTGATGCCCCCATCCTGCAATCATTTAAACCTTTTCACTCTGAGCAGGTAAGTAGTCCCACTGAAATTCATAATTAAGGTGCAGATTTTAAAGATATTTACATGTTGATGCACTTGGCGTCGTTAACACCTAACTTACTGAGGAGCCTATGGCCTATTTTGTGCAAATATTTAAAAGTTGGGTCAACATAGCTATGGTGCTGAGGGGTGTGAAAAATTCATGCCTAGGAGTGTCATAGTTAAGTCAATTTAATTCCCAGTGTACTTCTGTCAAACTAACTGCCACTGCTTGAGGAGGTGGACAACCTACATTGACAGAACCAGCCCTTCCATCACAGTAGGAAGTGTCTACACTACAGAGTTATAGCAGTACAGTACAGCTGCAGTACCGGTAATATAGACATGCCCCCAGCCTCATTTTCAAAAGGGATTTAGGTAGTTAATCTAAATCCCATCTACTGTCTATGGGATTTTAGACTCCTAAACACCTATAAACCCTTTTGAAAATGAGATGTAGGCATGATGATGCTGAGCACAGCAACAACTAATACCTTTAAAAATCTAGGCCTCAGTGCTTGCAGGATCAGGGCCTAGCTGACATGCTTGAACCATCAACTTTACAAAATCAAACAGCTTTCTGTAAAGTCAGCCAATTGAGAAATTTTCAGAAAAATGGGCTTGATTGTTTGTTTTTTGAGTTTTCTGCATCTTTATAAATTCTGAAAAGGGCCAGAAAGACGGGGCAGGAGTGTGTGCATGCACTTCTTTTTTACCTTAGAAATATCAGTAAGGCAAAGCCTAATCTTTCCTGGTTTTGTTGGAGGACCACTTGGAGGTAGAATATTTATTGTGACCTCTTAACTCTCTACTTGAATGGGTGAGGGTGCTGAACTTATAATAAAGACTCTCTTTATTCAAAGTGTAATTAGTCAGTAAGTTAACAGGAGCTAACAAAACCAAAGAGATGTAAACATCTTAACTAAAAAGCACTTTCAATCCTTTCTTGTAATGTCATCATTTATGCTAGCCTTCTGGTCACTAGACATTAATGCTAAAAAAAAGCAGGAAATAAAAGAAAGCCTCTCTGAAAACATTCCAGTCCTTCTTCAAATGTCATAGAACTAAAAATGGCACAAGCCATTTTTTTGCCCTTTTTAATAGCAGCGGTAAATTTGTGTCTACAAATGAAACTAGATAGACTACAAAAAAGACTTAATTATAGACACCTTCCAAAATTACTACTTACATTCTGAGCTGCACTGACAAAACTTCTCACAAAAGTTCTGAGCAATTACACAAGGACATGAGCTGTCACAAGGCTGACGAGGATGATCACATGGCTGGTAATTGTAAACATGATTAGATGACCCATCTGAATAAAAATAGCAATAATTTGAAAAGATTAAGAGTGAGGGAACTGCAAATTATTTACCCAAAAATTTCAAATGGGAAGTCCCGTCTTAAAATTCACTTCAGCAACAAAAAAGCCTATCAAACCTACTCTTCAAGTATTAAAAATAGAAAAGTACACTAAACAAAAATTGTTTGGCATTAACAAGATGCATGTTAATTACTCAGTTGCTTGCTTGCTGTTGCACCTGACCCCTCACATTACTCATCTGGTTAGTGTATTTAGAGCATGAGAGCTTGTCTTAGAGAGCCTGTCTTATGCTGTAGGAAATGATCAGCAGAATTATAGTGGTATAATACTACTATACCTCCCCATGTGGACAATCTAGACTGTCATTTCTATTCCACAAGAGTATCCACAAGGGGAATTATGCAGTTTAGCAATACCCACACAATTATCCCACTATAGTTCTGCGGGTCCATTTCTCTGTGTTAACAAGCCCTAAGCTCTGAAAACAGGGATCTTGTCTATCACTTAATCTGTAGAGGAGCTAGTAGATTTGGGTGCTACATAAATTATTTGCCTGCAATCCTCTAGTGCTTAAGTTGGTGTAGATGTATTTGTATAATGTTATATCTGTTTCAGTCAACAATCAAGCAGCAAAAAAACCAAAACCCCACTTCTGAACAGAAGATTATTCTTTATCAAAGTCTCTCAAATCCCCACAAATTTCCAGAGCAGCTTTCAAAATAAAGTTTTTTAAAAACAAAACAAAAAACAAACAAAAAACCCAAACAATTGTAGTTTATCACCATAAGAGCTATCTGCACTGCAATAAGGAGGCCTGCCTGAAGTGTTATGAATTCATAGCCTGCTTCCTATTTAGTTTGATTTTCTTTATGAGAAGTTTTTTTCTGGACAGCTGCATAAACAATGTGTAATATTCTCTGTCCCTGCTATATCAGTAATGTAAAGTTACTATTCTTAAAGTCTTCTTGTGACCCCTGGCTCCCCATGGAATGTATAAAATGGCCTAACATCATTTAGAAAACATTAGTAAGATCTTAAAAATGCAGGACATAATGTTGAATGGAAAGATGCTAACCCTTTTTCAGCTGTATCTTTCTGCAATGAGCAGCCCACAACCTGCAAAAACACAAAACAAACACAAGAAGGTTGACAGGAACTCCTCCTGTATTGGGCTGAGGAAAGTAGCTGCAGCTCTAGGCACCTATAAAATCACTTTTAACTGGAGAAGTCTTCTGTAACAAGAATTCCTAAACGTTCTATATCAGTTTTACAAAACTTCCACTCTTTCCCAGGTTATTCATAACATCTGGTGACATCAGCATGCTTGAGGCATTTTACTATCTGCTAAAAATGTTAGAAACCAGTGTTTTTAATTTTGCCTTAAAAGCTGTGGTTCCAATATATCATTTCTCTAGCAGTTAAAACTAATTGAACTACCAAGTTTCACCATAATAAAGTTAAATCATTTGCAGCCAGGATTTCCTAAATTTATATTTCCAAGGGCTTAATTTGTACGTTTAAATTCCAACATTAAATTTCTATTTTTTGAGACTATTGTACAAGATTGTCACTTTGCTTCTATACAGACGTCCATTGCTAGAGAGACTGTATTGTAACTGGTCCAAATCATGCTGAATGTTCTGTGTAGTGAGAAATTCTCATGGTAGGTTCAAATGTTTAAGAAACTGAACCAGGTATCTACATTTCTTTCCAGTGAATACAACAAACACCAAGAAGTTCTTCTTTCAAAGCAGACATTTAAATATATGCTTAATCAAACTGGAATTTTTACCTGTTAATTTCCTTTCTACACTGCATTCTGTCAATTTGGATTCTGATGGATTACTGTTTTTTCCTCCTGTACATCCAACAGCTTTAACTAAACATAACATGATTCTCCACCCAAGCACCCTCTGCCAGTTCAATAACTATGTTTTATGTCCCACAGTTAAGACTTACAGACCTAGTTTATATTAAATATATTTCTAAAGTTAACCCATTCTCCATCCATTTAAGTTGACTCTTGTCAAGGTAACTATGAGACTCAGAGTTCAGGCTCTTAATTTATTTGGGTTTATAACTTTTCTTCAAAGAATATTATACAAAACAGATTTAATTCCTTTTCTGGGTGGGTCACTCAAAACTGGTATAATACAGCAGTAAAAGGATATTAACAGGTAAAAATTCCTATTTCTGCACTGTATTACTTCAGAGACATGGAACCTCTAGAGAAATCTGCTTCCGAATTACTTGAAGGGAGAAATAAGACTTCAAATTAAAAAATTTAATATACCTCACATGATTAAGTTACATTCTCCAAACACTATAGACTAGATAAAAGTAGCAAAGACTACATAGTTGAACACTTCATCCCCAGAAGCTTTCCTTCTTTTGGCCCAAGATGACAATATGGATAGTAGTATGCCAAATTCCCTACCAGTGATGGGAGCTTTTTGTAGATAAAACTCTTGTATGCGCAACTTAAATCAGACCTTTGATCATTATGAAGTGTTTATGAATTAAGTACTTCTCCAGTTCTAGCGAAGTAACATATTAATGTTCCTGCAAAGGTCCAAGGTGTGCCACATCCTTTCTAAAGGATGCCAAATTTGCCAAATTTTTGTCTAGAGAGACTGGATTAAAATAAAAGATTAACACTTTGGGCAACATGATCAGCATTAAATTTATTTTACCTGGTAGAAAATTAGATATGGAAGTTGTGATGAAGGCTGCCAGCTCACTGACTCTTTCGGAATAGACTAGGGCCACCAAAACAGAACTTTGAGAGTAAAGGACTAAAAGTATATTATGACCATGAGTTTAGAGGAGCAATTGAAGAGGACATTATGGACCAAGTGAATATTTCAACATGGGCCAACTCGGATAACTGGAGGTCTGACTAGTGCTCTTGGATACTGGTGATGGGGTGGCAGTATAAACCCTAAGATTAGTGTGATGGCTTTCAGAAACTGCCTAAGATGGAAAGCTGCCTGGAAGCACTGTACCGTTCCTCCACTGGCCTCAGTGAGTGACATACTGGGGGCTAAGGGAAGTGGTGGGAATGAGAGATTTCTCATCAGTAATTCTACTTGTCCTGTCTTCTCCCATTCTACCCAGCAACACAAGACAGTGTGATGTTCATTTCTGATGACTAAAATTGTCTGTCAAAAAAATATCGACCTTTCCTACTAAAAATCCAATCATCAGATGGGTCCCAATGCCTCTTGAAAAATAGGTTAGCTATCATCCAGAAGATGCTGACATCAGCCAGATAGTAATTATAGACCTTTCTGCGGAAGCTGCTATAACCTGTCCCTAGTAAACGCACGAGGATGATACTAGTATCTGAATCTACTTCAAGTTTAGAAATGGAAATTCAACTGATATTTGCAGTTAGATCTGTTGGAAAAGCAGGTTTATGCTTTTCTCCTCATTAGCTTCTTTAAAGATGCCTGGTCTAGGCTCTCTCTGAAGATACAGCCTTTTACAGGGGAATGCAAGTAATTTGTGTCAAGACTTTAGCCACACTAGAATGATACTGAAGATGCCTTTGGTCAAGGTCCTCAGCATCATAGACAAAATAATATAGCAAAGCTATAGCTAGGTGCTGTGAAGAACCAGTCCCTGAAGAATGAAGACAGTAAGAAGAATCCAAATTAAATCTTTCTAAAGCTAACTCATATCTGGATAAAAAAATCATCAAGAATATTTCTTCACTGAAGTGGAGTCTACAGAATCAAGTCCTGTTTAAATGAGGGAAAACAACTCATTACAGATCACAGGGAGATTGATGACTATTTGGAAGCAGATGTATTCAATTCCTAGACATGAATGAAAGCATGTATCAGAATGAGTGACAAAAGTATGAATTTCTTCTCCTCTCAATGTACGGTCACATTTTCTTTTGAGTTAGTGGAACTGCTGCTCTTTATTCCAGTTGTTAAACTGATTGTGTCTTATACAGAGTTGTCTTTCCTCAGTTTAGCTGGGAAGAGTAGCTTTTGCAAACTGTCAGGCTGCAGACCTGGCACATAAAAGATACCTCAGGACAATTGAAGTTATTAGGCTCCTACAAGACTGGTATAAAAAAAGTTTTCCTCTCTCTTTTAGCACAGCATCATCAGAAATATCTAAAAGACTTTGGCCTGGTAAGAAGAGAGGGAAACTGCTCTTAGCGATGAGCAGGCTATATTTCCTAATAGGCTTTCCATTCTTTGAGGAGACTGGCATGCTAAGATGATGTGGAACCCAATGCTGCAGAGGGTTAAGTTTGGTAGTGCTGATGCGGAGTAAACAGTGGCAGTTCAGTTTACAAGACAGCTGCAGCAGTATATGGTAGAGAGGCCAGCCTGACTGAACAGAAAGCTTAATGAAAAAGTGCTACCAAATCAGGTAGGAAAAATGTTACGAAGGCTCTTAACTGAGCTTCTGCTGCTTCTTAGTTTTCTTCTCTATGAATGGCATTCTCCTTCAAAAGGAGCCTGTGAATCTTGGAAGCCACTATGAATTGTTCTTCAAGCTATCTCCCGCCTTCTTGTAGAAAGGAATTGGAGCGTGCAGCACACTATGGAGAGCCTGCAATGGAAGCCATGTCCCACAGTTAGGTGAATCAGAGGCAGTTTGCTCAGCTTAATTTAAGCAGTCTGGCTCCAAAGGAGGCAGAGAAATAAGAGAACCATTGTGAACGAGCGTTGACAGTATTATTTTGTTTTACTCAAGATGCTTCTTACACAGGAGGAAAAGTAACCCAATAGTCTTTGAGTTGACCTAGTAAAACGCAGACTCCATTTTTCCACAGAACAGTGCAAAACCCAATGATATGTTATAAAAGCATTAAAGACATCCTGAAATCACCAACAACCAGTGAGAAAGAACACGTTGTAGAGTGCTTCCCCACCTCCCAATTAACCAGAACGACAGGGGTTATGCCTTCACTGCCGGCTCTGCAGCAATCGATTCAGTGGCATCGATTGAGCGGGTCTCTGCTACCCAGATGAGCTCTCCGGCCGATGCCGGTAATCCACCTCTCTCCCCGATGAGGGCGTCTCTTGTTGACACAGCGCTGTGAAGACGCTGCAGCATGGCAACGTAAGTACATCAATGGGAGATGTGCAGCTTGTGCATCTCCCATTGATAGCACTGTAGATTGGCCAGGGAAAACCTGAACTCAAAGTTAACTATCTTCCTAGACATAGCTGCCAACAGTCCAGTTTGGCTGAACAACTCTAGGTTTTGAAAATCTTGCCCACCAAACACCCCAGGACAGTTGATAGCTAGGCAGCAGATAGGAAGCAATGGTACTACTGTGCTCTGAACAGAGCAGGACCTCTTCCAGCTGCTCACTGACCTCCTTTTCCACCCTGGTTTGGTTGTCTCTCTACACTACAAGCAGCCAGCTCATTTTACTCCTGCAGCAACTTTTGCACTAAAATCAATGGAAGGCTCCTATTGAGCAAGACTGTGAAACAGGTGGACAGGAACCAGGAAAGTAGTCGAGATTAGTTGCTGGGAGAAGTAGGGGGAGATGAGAAACAGGCAGCCATTTGGGAAAAAATAGAGAGGAAAAATTTTTCAAAGATCTCTTGTCTGCTAGGGGTTGTGTGCCTCTTTGGTAGATTGGTTATTTCTCTCTTCCTTTTTCCTCAGCCCTTTCTAGAAATAAAAATATTCACCAGAACACATGCTTGGGGTTCTGCTGGATCCCAAATTTTCAATTAAAAGAAACCTGTCCCCATCAAAAGTGTTCAAATGTTGCAAAGTAGATAGACAAACAACTGTGGTGGGGGGAGCATTTTAAAAAACTTGTAGAAAGTTAATTTTGGAAGGGCTTTTTATCTTCAGAAAGAACCTTAGAACAGCTTTCCTTGTCATTTAAATCAAGAAATGTAGATAAGTTGCCACATGATCTCTGTCTTGTACTGGAACTTTAGTAGCCTCTTAGCATGGTTCTTCAACTGAATATCTAGTTGGTAAATAAACTGAGATGTCTGAGTCTGTGTATGTTGTCAAGAACTGTTTTTAGTGTTTGTTCTTTTAAAAGGGAGTACGTCTTAGTTTTCCAGCACGTTATTGGTTTTTGATTTTTTGAAGCATTAGATGTTACACATTTCACCATATGGACAAAAATCTACATACTAATTTACAGAATATCTTGGATTCCCTATTGGGTCAGACTATTATTTAGAAGTGATATATTATAGTCACATGATTTTCATTACTGAAGTGTTGTTTCTAAAAAGTACCCAAGGAATCGATAACTTTTTCTTAACGTTGCCAAAAAAATCTACTAAGTGGTAGTATCTGCTTTTGCTTCCTTTTTTATTTAACAAAAACTATTCTACACTAATATAATTTTTTTTTGACTATTATAACTGATTGTCTGAAATAATGTGAATGTAACCCTAACTTGAATTAACTTGTTGCAGGAAGCCTATAAGCATCTGTGAATAAGTTTACTATTTATAAAGGTGGAAAAAAAGTGTTTTTTTGTTTTTGTTTTTTTTAAAGAAGTGGTTTGTTTGAGACCAAAACATTTGAGAAATTGGACAACTTTGTGTCATTGCTGCAGGATTTGTTCTTCGAAAGTAAATGAATAGGGAGAAGAAACAAGCAGCCTTTTCTTTCAAAGTCCTTAATTGTTCTTGTATACTGCTGGTTCAATAAATCTCCCATGGGTGATCACGTTTAGCTTCTAAGGTTATTTAGTAACAGATTTACCTGTGTTTCCTCTTCTTCTTTCTTGGAGGGGTATCAACATCTTCAGCAGGAACTGGAGCAATAATACTAGATTCTTTTACTCTAAACTCATACACCTACCAAGAGATACCATAACACATCTCACTTATAGAAAATGAAGCTTTCTATGTTAGAATGATTTCCTCCAACACCTTACAGATAACAAGTCACAAAATTTCTTTCCCTTTATAGATATCTCTTACTTTATCAACTTATTTGGTCTTACATGATCAAACAAAAACAGCTGTGTATTTTAAACTACGTGTAAATTTAAAATCAACGATACAATGAAATCATTAAAATTCATTGTACAAACTTATAAAAATCCGATGACAGCATTCTCCGGAAAACCAAGATAGTTAATAAATTCTTATAGGAATGGGTATTAACATTTATTTTCTATCCTGTTTTGAAAATAGCATGCTGCCACCAAAATAAGCAATTTTCACTTCTTACCTGCCTACATGTTTTGGTCCCAATTAATCTAGCAATTGCACAGAAGTTGTCATAGTAGGTACCAATGAGAACTCTGAACATCGAGGCTTCTGCACCACTCCATTCCACGTTCTCAGGAGGCTCAATATTTGGTTTCATCTTTATTGGTGTCTGACACCTGGAATTTGCCTCTGCAACATCAAGACCATCAATCAGGTTGAGGCTTCTCTCACAATTTAACTAAGTTTCCATTACCCTTAAAAACATCGTTATGTGTAAACGTACAGCAGAACAAAGTCCTGTTATAAAGTATCTACAATATATTTTTAGTGAGAAGACACAACATACAGAAGTTTTCACACATCTATAGACACAAGCTATAATTTGACTGTGCGAAGAATTTAGATAGCACAGTCGAGCTTCTGAAAGTATTCAGGGGACAGTGCAGAACAAATGAAGTTTTTCTGAACTTTCATTAGAAGGCTCTCTGTGATAAAGATACCATATCTTCTAATTAAAAGTCTAAATATACTTAAAATATGTGGCTTCTAAAATTAGTTATGCTTTGAGCCCTCTCTTCACAATCACTATAATTCATTTCTTATTAAAGCATTGTTGGCCTCACCAGAGGAACTGGATGTTTCATCTTTCTTTTCCTCTTCCTCTTTATCATTATTTTCACCTCCAGTTTCTGCTCCTGCTTCTCTGTCACTATCTGTATCCTTTGATTCCAACACATTTATTGTTGGTGTGCTGGGTCTGCTGGTGTTATTTGGAAGTCTTCCCCTTCGGCGGCCACCTGGGCGCTTTGGTGGTGTCTTTATTCGCTCAGCAGTTAGAGCAGCTGCAAACTCCTTTGCCCCTTCCTAAATAAAGTATACTAGAGTCTTCAGTAAATGGGTTTGAAATGTTTTAATTTGGGGAGGAGGGAGGTGAGAATGGATGATTAGTCACTTAAAACCAAAGCCCGCACCATGAAAAAATGCATAATTTACACAATTGGTTTCTGATAAAATAACCATTTACATATTTTAATATTAGTCTAAAAATGTTTATCCAGGATGCTTTTAGGAGTCTTTTCATGCTCAAGCCCATGTGCATCAGTAAGGTACACAGTTTGAAATCTCAGTTTACTTAGCTTTGATATTAGTACCCAAATTCTATTTTCACTTTGACTTAAGAAATGAAAAATTATGTGGGTAGTAAATTTTCATCTTTGATGATGACAGAAATAAATATTTTCCAGCACAAAGTCCATTGCCAAAAACAGAAATGTTGGGAACAGTTTTAAGATGCAATAGCTAAAAGAGATCTAGTATTACAGGGAAAGATGAATACAGCATAGTATCTTCACTCATTTTCTTTGAGTTGGAGATGGGTGTGAGAATGTATAGTAAACCATTTTTGGATTAGAATATTATTTCTCCTACAAAAAACCCCTCAAAACTGAGAGAAGTGGGGGAGGAGTTTGAAACTATATCAATTAGGGTCTCCACGCCTCATCCATATCAGCTTCTTAAACGACACAATCATTGGCGGAGACTCTGACAATGAAACAAACTCATGCAGTTTAAAATGAAAGGTAAGAGACAGGTAAATCACAGAACAAGGCTCAGCTCATAACTCTCTTACTCCCAACCTAGGTGGTACCAGACAAGTCCCAGATCAGGATTGGAACTGGATCCTGTCCCGTGTTAACAGTGCATTATTGAGAGGGGAAGATACTTGCGCATAGGGTAACCATACATCCAAGTTTTCCCAAACAGTTCCTTTTTTTTGATCCTCTGCCCTCTCTCCAGGTGGATTTTTCAAATAAGAGGCAACGGTCTGGATTTTTGCGAGCAAAGATTGCAACTCAGAAACAGCTGTCTCCATGCCCCGATTGGTCCCTTCCCTGCAGCCGCAGCTGATTAGTCCTTGCTGGATCCTGCCCACCCAGGCCCCAGCTCCCAGCTCTGGGGAGGGGAAGAAGCAGAGAGACGCAGATGGATGACAGGCACTGTGTCCTGGGCCTGCACCAGCTGCCCTGCCACCATGACAGGAAACGACACTGCCCCCCACCTCAAGAGTGAGGCCACAGGTACCCACTCCAGCATGCCCCAGATACCCCCTCTTGATGTACACCCCCCTCCACATCTCCCAAATACCCCCTCTAGTTCACCCCTCCCTGCCCCAGCTCCCCCTCCAGCAGTGTCCTCTTTTTGGGAACCTGAAATATGGTAACCCTATACTTGCACTGTTAAAGGTACTTACTTTCATATGAAATAATTCAACTTTCCAATCTGAACTTTGGTCTTTTCACTGGAGTCACCATCCCTACTTTTGTGAAAAGTACCGTGAAAGCTTTGACTGCAAGTTATTAGCACCTACATTTTACATCTTGAGTAGCACAATATCGCCTAACACCACATGGGACATTAGTCACCAACAGAGCTTCCTACCTACAGCACTACATAATATGTCTTGACTGAATTCATTTGACTACCAGTTTAACATGTTTTAACACTTGATTTTTACTTTTTGCTAAACTGAAAGAAGCACAAAAAACTCCCAATCCCCTATCTGCCCAATGAAAGAAATTATCTTACCAGATGCTGATAACAATGCTGTCCACAAGGTTTATTATCTATTGCCGTTTCTGTATTCTTACGTTTATAAGTGTTAGGAGTTGCGTGGAATGCTGTAAAATAAAAATATTGCTGAAATAAGCATTTAAAAAATATGTTTCACAAACAAAGACTTGCAAAATTGAAAATTTATCTGAATTTTACCAAAAGTGTCCTGATGGCAACAAAAGTAATAGTGAAAGAAAAACCTAATGCCATTTAAAAAACAAAACAAAAAGAGTGGAGAAGTGAAACTGTGCAAAACTGATAACTTAGCGTATGTGTTTCCACCCATTAGATCACTATCTTAAGTAAAGATGATTACTCTTTGATGATAAAGATGATTACCCCCCATACCAGAGACAATTTCATGGGTTAGTTTTGTTTCCCCCCCACTCCCTTTCAGACAAACCATTGGTACTACCAATGGGAATCAAATTTCTTATTCAAGGACTTTCCATCAAGAACATCCTCCTTCCTGCTCGAAAACCAGGACAAATAGTGGCTGACACCTAGGCAATCAATTTTCATTTTTTTCAAACTTCATCAAAAATCTCATTTACATTAAACCTCTTTTACATCATTCTGGCAGTGTACAGAACTTTAAATTGGGAACAAGTTACTATAACTACTTCCAAAGCCACTTTACACTGCTCTGAAAATATAAAGAGACCTTAGTGTAAATGAGACTCCAGTGCTTCCATAGATGCAAAATGAGCTTTAATAATCCCCTTAACTATTCCTTTGATGTCCAAAGATTGCCTCAAAAGGAACTTCTCTCAACATAAAAATACAATAAATAAAAAGCAAGCCCCTTCGAATATCTTGACTTTCCTGTTTTGGCTGGGAGATCCTCAGTAGTATGACTAAACCTCTCAATTAAGGGCTGGGAAACTGGTAGCTAGACTGTCAATGGAACTTGTGTTCCTAAATTATTTAGGTGCTTTTGAAAATTCCACATGTAGTCTACTCTGATATAGCTATTCAATTAGTTCTCCAGTATTTGAGGGGAAAACTGAGATGACCTAATGTTTCTAATTTTTTTTAGGGTGTGTGCGTGACGATTAAATGACCTCTGAGGTCATCTTTATGCATCACGAAGCAATGAAGAGCACATTTTTGTTCTGTGGTTCACCTGCAATATTTCAAGAGACACATTCATATGATTATTTGTTTAAAAGGCACTTAGCTCTCTTAACTGTACATCAGGGTCACCATGGAAGCATAATCTAGATAAGCTACCTAGTTGAGATCTTCCTGCATTAGCTAGGCCTGTACTGAACAAATATAGCTAAGATACAAATCAACTCCTTTTAAGAAGAACCCAATGACAGAGGGGGAAAAATTGGTAAGAAACTGGATGTCACTTTTATATTTCCAGTGGGCAATAAGAAGTGAGGAAAACAAATATTAAATACAACCTGGCATTGTTCTTTTAATTAAAAGAAAATGTGATTATTGTGATACCTGCATTGAATTCAGAGTGCTTCACTACCCAAGTCAGAAAATTAACCTTTTTTTAAGGTGGGGCAGAGGGAGGCCTTGGGGTTTGAAACTAACCCCCATATGGAGGGCTAATACAACCCTCCTTGACCCTACTTAATTCTCAGAGTGAGAATCAGGCTCTGAAAGAATAACTAGTTTCCATTTAATCTCTAGTATACATTGACTAATGTTTTTTTTTTTTTTAAAGGCTATTAAATTAGTTGCCCCCAAGATCTTTTACAATTTTGCCATATTCATGCAACTGCAGTGTTTACTTTTCTTCCTATATTTAATATAGGGAATACCTCAATATAGGGAATATTTCAATAACATGAATTATTTTCAAGCAGCAAGAGTTAAGATTTAAAAGCAACTGTAGTGCATTAACAAGATTGTACATCAAGTCACAATCGCAAGCAATTTAATTCCATAGTGAAAAATCTGATACTCAGATTTCATAATTCTGAAGCACAAAAGACAACATACTTTAGACTATAGTATTACACACAGCAAAATACAGAGAAGAGTTTGAACTCAATGTCATGAAGACTGAAACAGTAAACATGCTGGGCCAGATCCTCAGCTGATGTAAATCAATGTAGCTCCACTGACTTACACAGAACTGCACCAGTTTACACCAGGATGTGGCCCTACCCTGTTTGAAATGAGTGTAATTCCAGGGTACGTTTTAATCCCACAGCCTAAAAAAAGGAATTGTATAATTGATTCCAGTTTAAACCCAACAGCTATTAAAAAAGCCCAGTTGAAAAGAAGCTAGCAAACTTGCCAATAAGTACAATTTTTTTAAAAGGGGATGAGAAGAGGGGGAAAGAACATTCATCAAACTCAGACAGTTCTCAAATATCAGCTTTGTATTGCTCCATGTAGGTAGGGCTTTGTAATCTGAAACTGTGATTCTTAAGACCCATAATTCTTTACATTGCTTTATATTATAATAGCAAATAAAATGTTAACAATATTGTTTTAGTTAAAAAGTACTTACCACCACATGTCCAAAATATGTTAAATAACTCTTTACCAAACACTGCATTAAAAAATAATGGCTGCATTGTTGAACACTCAATTACTAGGAAGTGCCAAAGTTAAGGTTAAATGCACAACTTTAGCTCTTTCCCTTTTGAAGTATGCATTATGCTTAACTTCAACATTTCTTTTTCAGCTACATTGAAGTTTATAGCTTTAATGTTGTATATAGTTTCTGGCATATATGCATGTATTCTACACCTACACATCCTTGATAAGTTCAGATGTTTTGTACATTAAATATATGAAATATACTTAAAGCAATCTTACACTTCAAAACATTGAAAAATAATGTACAAAACTTCTGGCATTAAGTTTCTAAAAATAATGAAGGGAAGCAGGAAAACAGAACACAGTAACAGAGGAAAATGCAAGTCTTTCAATGTTTAAAATTTTTGGTGCTGAAAGTATGAACTTTTTATTGTTCTGAAAGGCTTTTTTACTTTCTTCCACATTAACACTTTCTCCTCCTCTCTCCTCAATCCCCAAGGAAAATGGCTCTGCAATAATGTGAGAACACAGCTGGGAACATGGCTTGCAAGTGGTTTACAAAACTACAGCAATTTGCAGAAAATCAAAAGTATTTTAGTTAAATGTCTGAGTTTCACATGTGAACATTTCCATTATGACTTCTTATTGGTGCAGTTATATTTGTCCTAAAAATGTGCTCCAAAAATTCTCTCTCTGGTCTGCAGAAAAGCAATTAAAAAAACAAGAAATATAACAAAAAAGACAAGTCTCTGCTGTTGTGCTTGTGTTCTATTACAAACGAGGCTTTTCAACATTTTAACATTTAACAGCATAGGCATGTCAAAAAGAAGGTGCATCAGGAGTTTACATACAAATACTTTAAAAACTACACCACATTAATTTTGTCTGTATCAATCAAAACTGTGTTGGATTTTTTTGTGCTGTTGGTTGTTTTCGGGGCAGGGGAGAGGACACATATGCATAGTAGGGGATGTCAATATTGTGAATGTCATTCTTGCTATAACGGAAAGTTGTTTGTTGGTTTTTTTGTTTTAAAAAACAGTGGTAGGTTCTGCAGTTTCCTAAAGATGCTAGAGTCTGGAAGTTCATTCCATAGCCAGAACTCTTCAATCAAGAATGGAAGCGTTCTCCTGGGCTTTGTGATCTGCATTGTCCTCAGTGGGCTCACAATCCTCAAGACCTTACTCGAGCCTAATGATTATGAAAGTGCAAATACATAGGCAGTATTTTAGCCTGGAGTGTACATTTGCTCCATAAACAAGCTATTTGGGAAGTTCTCCCTACCCAATAAATATCCTTCTTCTAATTCTGTTACTCCAGACACTTAGGTATAATTCCTCACTACCAGCAAATGAAGACAGTAGGACAAGCTGTTCCTGTAATGTCATCACCTGTATATAAAGGGGTTCCCGCTCATCAAGTGTAGTTGACCCTTTGAAAGTTAATGATAGCTTCCTTCCAACATTTAACAAGAAACTCAATATTTTGGATTAAAAAACTTGAAACTATATAAAGTGATGCTAGTCTCAATAAGAAGGGAGTCTGGACTGAGAGAGGAGGATTTAAAAGATTAAAAATAGATTAACTAGGGAGAATTTCTGTTTTCTCTGATTTTCTATGCCATTCCAGACACTTGGATCTCCCAAAGTGGCATTCTGATTGCTGCAGGGTGGAACTTGCATCCCACAATAAACTACTGGACATTTCCTCCAAAAACTGCATCTGCTAAAGTCTGGACACCATCCTCCAATGCTCAGCAAAGGTGTGAAGGTAGCACACAACAGTTACATTTTAACGGATTGCTATCAGAAGTGTACCCGCTTTCTCCAAGGGGCAGCTCATCTCATTGAGTGGACCCTGAATACTGCCAACCCTATCTTCTCACTACTGAAGCAAATCTTGCTGATTAGTTGTTTTTTCCCCAATTCAACAAGGTGGATTTGGCTATGTATCCTTTTTTAATGCCTTCATGTAAAATGAAAGGTCTCTCAGACAGTCTGAATTTCTGGATTATTTACAGATAAGCTTGAAAAAATTAAGTTCCATCCAAACAATGCAATCTTGCTTGTTGTTATTGGGGGTTGGACAAGAGAGGTAGCAATACAATCTATCCCATTGCAGTACACAGGTTTATCAAGATTAAAATGGTGCTGTAGGATATTCTGAGGCTTACAGCCATGCCATGTCCTTGAAGCAAGTTTGATCGCTGTGGATATTAGGGTCCAATGTCAATGACAATTCCAGATTTACCCAGTAGCAAACCAGTGTCATTTTGGCCAGTCCTCAATTATGAGAATAATGTCTTCTGTGAATCTGGCTATGTTTTGTAGTGCCTTCCTCACCATGGGCCAAAGCCAAGGTAAATTCAACTTTTAGATATCTATTCCCTCAACACAGAATAGGGAATAACAACATATCTATTCTCTGAACTTCTGAAATAATCATGGTATCCTGGTGTTTTGGGGTTAATCAGATTGATATTTTGCTCCCTATATTGCCTTGAACAGTTTGTGACTGATTTCTCATTCCACTGGACATATGTTGTCTTCTTAGCTAGTCTTTCATGTTGTTTCAATTCCCTGCTAGGAGAGTGGCTGACAGTTCTAGTGGATGTTTTTCCACCCAAGTCAACAGCATGTGCAATTCTTTGGCCATGTTTTTGCTTTTTATATCTTCCTGCCTATTTATGTAGACAGACAACTGTGGTTGTGCTATCAGACTGTATTCAATGGCTAGTTGGCAAGGTTGTCTAAGAAGTCTCACCAGCCTCATATACTGATGCAGCTAATCAACCTCCCCTCACCCCCCCCCCCCGGTCCCCCAGCCCCCCTTTACAGGCCATTTGCTTTGAGCAGTTATTTTGAAAGATGGACACAGTAGCCCATTCCAAAAGGCTCAGGTATATTCAAAGTTCTCCCATGGGAATGACCCAGGTTACATCCTTTTCACCAAGGTAATGTTATCAACCAGTACCTACGAGAGCTACATCATCTGGAAAAATGTTACATTCCGGTTCCCAGGGGAAGAGCAGAAAGAACTGCAGCACTGTCCTACAAAAGCAGGCTCAGGGACCATTTCCATCTTCACTGACATGGATCCCAGTACATGCAATTCTACAGCCAATGACTGAGGTCATACAAAGGCTTGTATCTGTTGACATTAAAGTATGACGTGCCTATCCTATGCTAAGAAAACTTCACCAACTTCTGAACTGGACTGAGCTCTCAGGCAGACTAACTACTAACATAAGGATAGAGTGCTCTTTGTTCAATTAACAATCCATGGCTCTTGAGGAAGGTGCATAACCTGGCAATGGCATCCTGTTAGTTTTCTATCCCAATCTTGCCAGTCAATCATATCAATATATTCTTTTCTTTCAAGACAATCATCATTGTGGTGAATGTCCTTGTGATTGTTTCCAATTTAAAAAGAAAAAAGACTGATGAAAATTTTAAATGGCACAAGAATCACTGATAACTAAGGGTAAGATTTGGTCATGGAGACCATGAATTTCAGGATTTCCTGGGACCTCCATGAGTTCTGGGGCAGCTGATTGGCCAACCAGCCCACTGGAGCTTGGGGGGGGGGGCGGCGGCGGCGCTGAAGCTGAAGCAGTTGCAAGACCTGGCAGCTCTGTTCTCTCCCCTCCCCCAGGGTATTTTTAGTAAAAGACAGGGACAGATTACGACTTCTATGAATTTTTGTTTATTGCCCATGACCTGTCCCTGCCTTTTACTAAAAACACCCGGAATAGAATCTTACCCTCACTGATAATGTAACAGAAGTTACCCTGACTTGACTGAATAGATCAGAGACTTCCGGGAAACTTGCAACATAAGTTGTATTTTTCTGAAAACTGTGAAATTTATTGATCCATACTGAGCTTTACCATTGGCCCCTTTGATCTGGGAAAACCAAGATGATGTCGTAGATTTTCAACAGGTGAACCAAAGTGTTTTAGATGCTCTGCCATTTTGTGAGACTGCAGCATAAGATATCTGGGTTCATAAGGGAGGTTACTTACTGTAACTGATGGTTCTTCGAGATGTGTGGTCCCTATCTGAATTCCATCATGGGTACTGCATGCATGCCAGGTACCAGAGCCAGAACTGTTGAAAGCAGTGTCCATCAACCCACATGCACGCCTCACATTGCCCATGTGCTGCGTCCGAGGTCTTACATGTTTGCACGCGTAGAAGCCCCCTCAGTTTCCTCTTACACCCAGGCATCAAGCCCTATGCAGAGAGGGGGGTGGGATTGGAATCCAGATAGGGACCACACATCTCAAAGAAACACCAGTTATAGTAAGTAACCTCCCCTTCTTCTTCGAGTGATGGTCCCTGTGTGGATTCAATTATGGGAGCATAGGTAGCAGTAACCAACATAGAGGCAGGGCTAGGACTTCACAGATGCCAGATTTTGTAGGACTGCAGTACCCACGGGCACGTCAGTAGAGGTGGTATTAGTCAAAGCGTAGCGAGCCATGAACGTGTGTATGGAAGTCCAAGTTGCTGCTTTGCAAATATCTTGCCATGGGACGTCAGCGAGGAAAGCCGATTCCTTAAGTGCTGTCTACAACATTGGTCACCATCCGTCATTAGGATCGTGTCTGGTTTTGGTTGGCGGAAGGGTATGCCCACCAAAACTTTGGAGGAGTCCTGCCACCATGTCAGGGAGACCAGCACTTTTGGCGGGAGGAAGACACATTTGCCCCGGTGGTCCTTGTTCAGGTCGTAAACCAACCGTAACCAATGTTCTAGGCAGCGCACATGGAGTCGGGAATACGGTGCGACCAAAGTAGATGCTGCCATGTGTCCCAGGAGGGATATGCATCGTTGAACACGTGTGAGACGCTGCACCCATGCAATAATGTTACTGAGGGCTGTGTAGCGGTTTTTGGAAAGGAACACCCACGCTACCTGTGAGCCCATCATGGCTCCAATGAATGTGAGGTTTCTGGTAAGAATAAGTGTGGACTTGTCCCTGTTGATACAAATGCCAAGGTCGGCAAACAGATTCTGTGGGGTTTGGATAGTTACTAGCAGCCATTCGCTCGATGATGCCACCAGTAACCAATCATCTAGGTAAGGAAACAGAGAATGGCTTCATCATCTCATGTAAGCTGCCACGATGATGAAGACATTTGTGAACACTCGCGGTGCCATATTTATCCCAAAGGGGAGAATGCAGAACTGGTCATGAGATAGCCTGACTTGGAAGCAGAGAAATTTGCAGTGGGCTGGTGGATGTCTATATGAAAATATGCATCTTTCATATCGAGAGCCGCAAACCAGGCTCCTTAATTGAGGGAGAGGGCGATTTGTGGTATCATTACCATCCGAAAGCGGAATTTGCGGATTAATTTGTTGAGCTCCCGTAAGTCCAGAATGGGTCTGAGAACTCACCCTTTCTTTGGAATGAAGAAGTAGAACCCACGGTTTCTGTAGCGGGAGGGAACTCGTTCTATTGCTCCCTTTTTGAGTAGTGTTACAGTCTCCTGGTGTAGGAGGTAAATTTGCTTGGCATCCGCCCTGGTTGCTCATGGTGGGTGATGGGGTGGGAAGGTGTGGAACCCTATGGGATAGCCTTGTTGTACAATGCCTAGCACCCATTGGTTGGCGGTAATCTTGCTCCATTCATCGAAAAAACGAGCAAGACGGCCTCCGAATTGAACTGGTAAGGCCAAGTTTGGTTCACGGTTCTCTTACTGAAAGTCAAAAATGTTGTCTTGGGAGTTGGTGTGGGATAGAGGCCACAGACGTGGTAGCTGAGGAATGGCAAGGGCGCGGTGATCCCTGCTGTCAGCGTTGCTGCTCCCGATGTCGTGGAGGGTAGGGGTTGATAGGCCTGATAATTGGGCTGTGGTTGATATCAAGACCAATAAGCTTGTCGATGTTGGAATCTGTTGGAACCAGGGATATACAGGCCAACGATCAAAGAGTGGACCTGGAGTCCTTCAGGGAACGGAAACTCATCTCTCTTGTCACTAAACAATTTTTGATTACCAAATGGTAAATCTTCCAGTGTCATTTGGACTTCCTTTGGAAACCCTGAGGTCTGTAGCCAAGAGTCACATCGTAGAATAAGTCCCAATGCAAGGGATTGTGCCACTGTATCTGCTGCGTCAACTGCTGCCTGGAAGGTGACTTTGGAGAACAACTATTAAGGCCTTAAATTCTCCACGTTTGTCTTCTGGCAGCGAGGTCTGGAACCCTAGAATAAGACTGGAAGTCTTATTTTGCCAGTATGGCTTGGTAGCTGACTGTACAAAATTGAAGGCCCACTGAAGAGTATACCTTGCAACCAACAAGATCTAACTTTTTCGCAGCTCAGTCTGAAGGGTGGCTCTAGGCTGTTGTTGCCTGGCCTGCTGTACCATGGCTTGAACCACCGTGAGTTAGGTGGTGGGTGCATAAAAAGAAAGTCTGAATTCCTGGCCAGTACCAGATATCTGCGTTCGGCCCATTTGGATATTGGCACATAGGAGGTTGGGGTATGCCAGATCACCTGCGCTGGCTGTAAGATAGCCTTATAGATCGGTAGCGCTATCCTAGCTGGGCCCGACGGTTGAAGGATGTCTAGGAACTCATCCTGCGACTCTGTGATATCTTCAGCTGTTAGTTTTAGGATTGACACCATGCGCCTTAGCAGCTCCTGATATTGGCCCTAATCATCCAGTGGCAATGCAGATGGCAAAATTATGGCGTCGTCCGGTGACGATGAGGCTCCCACAGAGGGTGGCAGATCCACTGGTCCCAACGGAGCGAACGGTACCGGCAGTACTGAGGCTTCTGTGTATTCCCCAGATACCGATGGTGCAGTATATACTGATGGGGGATGAGAGGTTGTTGACCGGTTGTAATAAGGGTCCCACCCTTGCAAGTGAGGTCTACCCGAGCCTGCATAAAAGTCCTGAGGATATCTAAACCATTGTTGCTGTGGTGGCATTTGTGAGGACTCATAATGCCATCTTGGGCTGCATTGTGGGGAGAAATGGTGCTCTGGTTCAAATGACCAGTCCGATTCTGAGGGCTCCTGTAGTGGTGGTGCCATTGGTACATGAAGAACCAATGGAGGTTGCGGAGCCAGTAGGGGCTGTACTGTCGGCTGAGGTTACGAGACCACATGTGGTTGTGGGCCCGGCAGTACTGGTGAAACCATAGGATATGTTCAAACCGGACGGTGGTGCAACAGAAGTGGTTCATCGGCCGGAGATGGTGACCATATGTTATCCTGGGGTTACACTGAGCTCTCTTCCTTTGGATTGCCTGCATCTACTCAAGTTTAGACTGAAAGAATTACTGCTATTTCTGAGACTTAATTTGTGGGGGAGCCACATTTCATGCATCTAAGAGTTCTTTGCCAAAGAGAAGTGGCCCTTTGCAGGGTGGGGCAGACAGACCACAGCTTCAGCCACAGGGACTCCTTACTACAATGGATGCGGCCTTTGTGATAGATACAAGTAGCATCATACATAAATTGCATTGCTGCATCTAAAAGAATATAGAGCCCAATAGCTCTGACTGTTCATCTTTAGCCTTAAGGGTTCTGTAAGGTTCTGCAGCTATCTAAGCACTGCACTAGATTATACTCCCTTGAAGATGAATATCCAGAGTACTTTTACTTCTCAAATGTCTATTGTCTCATTAAGAAAGTAGCCATTCTTGAATGGCAAAATGTACTTGGGGGCTTCTCAGTGAAGACCTCTGTGTGCTCTCTGGATTACAGATATAGTATTTTCATGAACCTGTTCAGCACAGACTTCCTGTTTGGGAATTCTCATTTCTGGTCTATCATTTCTTTGACATACAGGTACAGAGCTATTGCTTTTGGTGCCTATTATGGACTCAGAAAGAGGCACTGAATCTGCTGAATTTCCTGCTTCAGAGTATTATGTTCTTGGTGATCAGGTCAAGCAGATCCTCTTTTTTAAAATAGAAATTTTCTCTTTTCCTGAGCTTGGAGGTTAGAAATTCTTGAGACCGGAAGTTACTGGCCTAATCCTCCATGATTTCACCAGCCTCAAGTGGGTCACCATCTCCTGAAGACTATTTTTCATCTGGAATCTACTAGTTAATTATTCTCTTTACTTTAGTTCACTAACAAACAGACTGTATACTGTACTCCCCTCACTGTCAAATTCAGACAGTCCAGAAATCACTTGCGCTCACTCAGTAGTTGCTTCACACATTCTGAGCCGTAGGCGTCAGGATGAGGAAACAGAAGAACTGTTTCTCTGATGGCACTCAGGGATGTCCATTATTGTTCCCATTTGGAAATGAGAATTAACAGTCTTTCAACACTTTGTTAAAAGGTTTATTCAAAAGGAATGAGGCAATATGAATTATAACTGAATAGGGCATCCTTTCTGAATGATTTCTAGGACACAATTGTCTAAAAATAATTCCACGCCATAAGACTAAGATAGTTAGGAGTAACCTCTGCAGTGTTCTCAGAAGAGAATAAAAGGAAAAAGCAGTTCACTGATATTCATTTCTCCTGCTGGGGACAAAAAATCTGAAAAGGAAAAGAACAAATCCCTCCAACACAAATCTGGTCAGTTTTCAATCCCCTGATGCTAGAAAGAGGTAAGTATGATAATGGATGGAATAGTATTGGAAAACATGACAGTATTTTCTTTTAAGAAAGTAAAAGAACCACCACTACAGGTTGGTCCATGCCAGGCACACGATCAACTTCCAAAATGCAAATGAGAAATCAAACTACATCAGATCAGACATCCAATATTTCTAAGATCAGAAACTACAATTTTCATACCACACTGAGGTTAGCATTTCCACTGTTAGCAGATGTTAGCACTTCAATAGTTCTCTTTTCTGTTTTGTATTCTGTGGCTACTTTGAAGTTTCTTGAGATCTCATAAAATGAAATGCATAATTACAAAAAGGCTATTGCACTTACGATGCAAGAAGCAGTCATATTTAAAACAGCGCCTACAGAAGAGCGTATGAAAGGAGTGCAGACTCTGCTCCCTTTGAACAGATTTTGCATTTGGTCCATCTATGTTTGGTGTGCACTCAGGAGGAAGAGCTCCTGGAAGTTGCTGCTCTGTGAGTTCTTTGTATCTTCAAAAAGAATGGAGATAAAAAAAACATTATTTTAGACAGAAAGGGGCAAGTTTTGCTGTAACGCCACTGTAAATCCAAAGTAACTCTTGATTTCAATGTCTTTATTCAGGACTTACCAGTGTAAGAAAGAAAAATTTGGCACTAGATGCCTGCTAAAAAAAGTTGTTCTACAATATTTATCTTGGCAACAAAGTGAAGTTATCTTCTGTCTGTGATACTATAGCTTATATAAAAAGCCAAATTACTTAAATTAAATGTTATGTAAAGTATATCAATAACTATGTTCAAAGGCATAACTAAGTAATTCTGTATTTATTAATCTGGGGACAAGGGGAAATCACAGGGGAGGAATGTATTTACTTTACAAAAACGTTTTCTCCCCAAATGCTTTTCCCCACCAATTCCCCAAAAAAGATTATTGTAACAAAGCATTTTCTCTTTCCATTATCACACCAAGACGACAATATATATCCACACAAAAATGCTTTTTGGCTGCTGGTAGGGAAGGCTAACAATAATAAATAACACCACCAGCTCTTCTATATAGCAGTTTTCATTTGTAGATCACAAAGTGCTTTACAAACAAGATTAGTATCCATACCCCTATTTGAGAGGCGTCACCTAAGGTCACCCAGTAGCCAAAGGCAAAGCCAAAAAAGAACCCAGGTCCCCGGAGTCCCAGTCCAGTGCTCTATCCACTAGGCAACACTGCCTCCTTTATGTCTAAAACAAACAGTCACCCTTCAAGTATCATCTACATAAACTGTACAGTTGTAGTCAGTTTATTCGTAACTTCCCAACCACGGGGAATAGAATGGTCAGCTCCTACCCAAAGCATCAACAAACTTTAATACAGTAGAATCCCACTTATCCAAGCATCGTATTAACTAAACCAAGCCTCACTGCCACGCAACGCTGATAGCTCAAGCCATGCCCATTCTCCAGATTATCCTAATTTTTGTTTATCTGATCTGGTGCTGGTTCCACTGTTGCTCTTTTCTAGATAGAAAAGAAATCCAAGTTCCATATTATACTAACACTTCTTAATAAATCAAATCTTACTTCTCCTTCAATTCCTCTGCTGTACCCTTGTCTGGAAACATCGAGGAAATGGCTTCAAATATCTTGTCAGAAGGAAACTTCCGAGGTGGATGGCTCTCCTTGTCTGCAGAGAACCAAACAAAGAAATATGAAGATTAAAAGGAAATATTTTCTTAATAATATTCTGCTTCTTTTGTATTTCATATAGTAGTTTTATAAATGTAGCTCTACTTGTAAATTTACTGCTTACACCAATAATTAAGGACAAAAAAAGCTGACCAAGAACCTAAATTACAAAGCAAAGAAACAATTAGCTCTTCAAAAATCTGAAGCTTTCAGTTTATAATTAATTGCAGAGAAGTTAGATTAAAGAGTTTAAAATGATTTTTCCAACCAACAGGTTCTTCTGGACAAACGATACATTATGTTATTTTGCCATCAGCAGTCACTCAGGTATCTGCTTGATGAATGGTGCTTTCTTCCTCAGTAAATACTGCACAATTGTATCCTTCAGTGACAGTGCAGAATTGACCATCTCCCTGTGTTGGCAGTGGTCTATGATTAGCAACACCATATTCTGCAACATTCTCTATGCTAATCTGGGACTGAATGGCATAGGGAATGTTGAGGAAAGAAATGATTTCTAACCTGTTCCATAACTGTTGTTCTTAAAGATGTGCTGCACATGTCCACTCCACTTCAGGTGTGTGCGCCCAGTACACTGTTGGAGATTTTTCTGTCAGTGGTGTCAACTGCTGTGTGACGGTATAAAGAGCAGAACCACTCCTGACCACCTCCACACTCCCAGTTCATTCTTACTGGACAGAATCCAATGTAGAGGGGAAGGAGGGTGGTCATGGAATAATATGTGCACATATGTCTCAAAGAACAACAGTTATGGAACAGAGTAGTCTTCGAGTGACTGCACATGCCCATTCCACTTTGGGTGATTCTCAAGCAGGTCAAGCTGGAGTGCAATCAGAGTCTTCCTGAATAACGACTGAAAGACCACACATGCAAATCTGGCATCATCTCTACATTGCTGTGAGATGGCATAGCATGAGGCTAAGGTATGGCCTGAAGACCAAGTAGATGCTTTACCAAATTTCTAGGATAGTCACTTGAGCCAAAAAGGTCACAAAGGCTATATGTGATTTTGTTGAATGCATTAATTCTGCTTGGTGGAGCTATACTGGCCAATCTGTAGCATAAGCATATATAGGGGAATATCCAAGATGAGATTCTTTGAGAACAGATTGGAAGCCCCTTTATCCTGTCTCCAATTGCTGCAGATAATTGTGAGGACAATCTCAACTGCTTAGTTCTGTCCAAGATCACCACCAATGATCTCCTAACACCTGTAGTGTGGAGTCTCTCCTCATCCTTCTGAGCATGAGGCTTTGGGAAGAAAAAGGGTAGATATATTGCCTAATTGACATTGAAGTCAGACACTACTTTGGTGAGAAATTTTGAATGAGGGCCTAGGTAAACTTTGTCCTTGTAGAAGATGGTATACAGCGGTTCATACACTACAGCATGTAATTTGCCTGCTCTTCTGGCTGAGGTGATTGCCACCAAAAAGGCTATCCCTTCATCGAGAGATATAGCAATGATCAGGCAGAAATGAAGTCTGGACTCCTTGTCTTTCTTGGTTCTTCATTTAAAGTCTCTGCAAATTTGGCACCGATGCCTGATGTGCAATTCCCACTCACTGGCACTGATTTCTTGAAGGAACAGCAGGCTTTGAAGCCCAGTGACTGAGGCATGCCCGAGCACCAGTACTGCTACCCAAAATATATAAATATATAAATAAGTAAATAAACAAACAAACACTTTCAAAGAAAAGTTATGACTAGAAACACTTAACACTAGAGCCATAGTTAAAACCAGTACCAACTATATACAATTAAACAATTTCAGAAAAATCTGCACTAGCAGATGATACACTCCAACAACAATCATGAGCAGTAAAAAAAAAGAAATTAGCAGAATCAGGACAGCTCTGCCCTTTATACAATTGCACAGCCGTGCATGGCAGCAAAAGGCACATATGCTGCCTCAGTGGGTACCACTGAGGGAAGTCTCGAACAGTGTACTAGACACCTGAAGTGGAATGGATATGTGCAATCGCTGGAAGAAACAAGGTTGCTAGCTTCACTGAGCATAAATACAAATATAAATATGAACATCTTCCATTTACTGAGTAAATAAATACAAGAAAAACTGCTACAATAATAAAGGTTTTTAAAATCTGCTTGATTGACATACCCATTCTATTCCCTTCTCGGTCTTTCTGCTTTTCATCTTGCTCATCAGGATTGTCATCTCCATCATCGTCATCTTCATCATCACTATACTGACCAAGTGCATTTACCAGCTCCACAAATATCTCATCATTGATAAATCCGCATTCTGAAATTCAGGAAAATTGGAAGTGAACAAGAAAAACAAGCAAAGTGGATATTACTTTCTATTCCATATTTTCATTTTGGCAAACATGGCAACATATTCAGTTATCAGATGATGTGCTTAGAGCACATTACAATCCATAAATTCAGCAGAAGATAGGAGGAACTGAGCAGAAGGATGAATGAGAATGAACAATTTCTTACCTGTTAATTGAGTGGGTTTTCCTAAATCCCTCTATGTCAGCCAAGAGAGGAAATATAAATCCTTCTTCCAGGAGATAGGGAAAGGAAAGCTTTAGTAATATCACACTTCCTACAAGGTAAAAGGGGACTGGACTGGCTGACATACAGGTCACTTAGTACCTCAATGGCAATGCAGAAGGAGGCAATTGATAGTTCACTGCCCTTCCCAGTCATCCAGACCACCTACGTAGGACGCATGCCAGAGGAATTCATTCATAAGCAGTAAAGTAAAGAGAAATGCTGAAGGGTGTAACTCCCCATCTCTTGGCTGATCTAGCTACAGCTATGCCATTTTGCCATACAATTCAAAAGTCCTGTCAAAAGTGACAGGAATATGTTTGGATTCTCCTTGAAATGTTTCACCACTTAATTTAGTCAGTCCCTAAAAAGGCATCTCCTCTTATACTGAAAAGCAGCCAAAGCAATTGTAGATGCAACAGCACACAAGACCTGCTGGGTAGAAATCACAGTGGGAGTGGGGGAACCTAAATGGCATCATAAGTAGCTTTACTGAGGAAAGTTCCTGCTAACTTTCAAAGAGGAGCTATATGGGAAATATAGAACTCCCTACCATCCTAAGAGCCTAATTAGAGAGAGATTTGACTTTTCTATCTTCTGAATGGGATTTCCCCTTCCTCAAGGTCTGAGATTCCCACATTATCTCTATTGGTTGCATCTACATGAAAACACTGAGTTAACAGGAAAAGCAAACGATCTTCATTTGAGACTGAAAAAGTATCTTTGATGGAGGGGAAAAAAAAGCTAATTACCGCTAAGCTTAGGCCATGAAGGGAGACAAATCTGAAGGTGAAGCCTTTATATGGCCTTCTTCCTCATTGGGGTTGTCATCATCTTGGTCCGGTGAATTCTTCCCAAAGAAAAAGGCTAGACCTCTGAATGCCAACCGTGTATCAAAGTCTGTAGAAATATCCATACAGAAAGAGCCACGGCTTTCTCCACACAAGACAGAAAGGAAGTACCAACACTGCCATTCTGAAAAGAACCTCTATATAGAAACAGCATCAAGACTGGTAGCTAGCATTAGGTAGTCTTTTGTTTGATACAGACATTTCCTTTCATGAGTGGCACACAGTGATTGAAAAAGTGGTGCTTATTTCCACCTCAGAATTCCCTCCAGAAGGCTTATCTTTCCCAATTATTTCAATACTAACTTGAAGTACTATCAAAGAGCAGCCTTACAAGACATAACCATTAGGCCAAAAAAAAAAAAAAAAAGAAAAAAAGTGTGTGGGGGGTACCTGAGAGAGAGCCTGACAGTTGTGAAACTACAGGATCATACAATGAATTTACTACTGAGCAGAGGTACAATAGAGCATGTTTTCACCCTAAGAGCTGAGACTCCGCTTTGAGCAAACATGAAAGGCAGCTTTGTCACAAGAATACCTCGCAAACTAGAAGAGGCAGAAAACATCACAGCTAGTGGGCCAACTCCCCCACAGAATACTCCAGTAAGTGAAAGAGGAAAAATACTATTATGAAGCACTCTACACATTAACACACTATACAGAATACAAATAAAAAGGATAGAACTAGGGACAGTTTTGCCTGAGGAGAGGCAGATAGTATTAAAAACCCAAGCATTCTTATTAGCCACAGAAAACAGTTATTTCCTCCTTGGAGAAGAAAACATTTGAATTGGTTCAGACACCCAGCCTCATTTGTACTATTTGTAGGAGTGTTATCACCAGAGCTTTGTCTTTTTCTTGCCTCCGTTAGAACAATTGTACGTACTTAGAGACCGTATGTTCTAGTGGCCAGAATGCAAAACTAATGACCAAGAACTTCCATGTTCTCAATCCCAGCTATTACAATGATTAATTGTATGCTCTGGGCAACAAGGTTAACCTAACAATTTCACCTCTCAGGACTGGTGTGAGGATTTAGTTTATATTTTCAAACAACTGCATAAATATTAAGCCACATACAAAAGCCAAGTATGAATATTATATTCACTAGTTGGCATGGCATAGGGGGATGTTGGAGAATACTAAATAGTAATTAAATAAGTCCTCAGGACTCATATTTCAGTTTTATATTTAACTTAAAAAGATATAATAAAGCTGACTGCTACATAAGCAGCTGTTAATCATATTTAGGTAGGAAGAAGTGACGGATATACATGGTGTATTGGACTCACCTCTGTCTCCATGTACTTTTCCATCATAGTTCTTGATGAGTTCTTCAATAAAGGTTCCATCCTGGTCAAGCACTTCATCTCCCATGTAAGGAATGTTATGTAAAACTGTTTCATCCTCTACCTAAAAATAATGTGGAAAGGTTTATGATTACAATAAATGCAAAGATTTTCTCTCAGGGAACACACAAGAAAAATTATTTGCATGTTTGATCAGTCCCCCATTTCAACAGTGACACTGCCCCAAACCTGCAGTGATGGGTGGCATTCCATGTAATTATTCTGAAATAAAGTCACTTTTTCTGGAAGAGAATACTCACATGGGCAGTTATTGATGCGTAGCTATTGTGGAATTGCTATTCCACTATAACTATTCTGGTCAATTAGACAAGCCCTTATCCTCAAAACTATACTCATTATGTTAATGGATAATCTGTTGTCTAAAATGGATTAAATATTTGTTGATAATAATGCCTTTACAATTACTTAGTTTAAATAAAATAGGCCTATCTTTTAATTTTGGGTTTCAGGGATGGAGGGCTTGATGATTAGTTTTTGTTGAGAGAAATTGTTCATTTTGGATTGAATTTTCTTGTGGATCAGCTGTTGATTTTATTTGAATTTTTTTTCCCTAAAAAATCACCTCTAATAATAAAAGCAGTAAGTTTGAGGCACTTACAGTAATTTGTATATTTTGTATTTTTTATTCTAAATCTAAATAAATAAAAATGGTTACCTTCAGTGCACTAAATTAACATGAAAAAGGATGACTGATTACATGTAAATAATTATGCACAGTGTCAAAAATGCAGTTCCTTAAGTAACTTAAATGTCTGTTCACAATAGAAGTAGTCAGGTCCTACAATAAATCCTGGATTCTTGAAGGAATTAACATCACATGACAATGACAGTAGATTATGCAAAAATAATCAATAATTCATTAAGACTTCCTTCTGGACACATAATGCCTCAGTCTTCATTTCTAAAAACTTAGTTCAAATTTGATTTAGGTCACAAAAGAAAGCTGTTCTGGTCAAAATCTAGACCTTAGCTGACATCTGTCCTAAACATAAAGCCATTGTACATAATCAGCATTTCTACCCTGGTGAGGCCAAGGACTGGAATAATCTTAACTTTGCAGTACTCATGTTATGGAACACTGGAAGATTTAGGTGGGAAAGATTAAGTCTATGGCCAATGCGATCACTTGCTTAAGCATTAACACTCACCAAGTGTAAATGACAAATATCTTTAAAGTGTCCTGTTTCTAAAAATTAATCAAATACTAAAACTTTTGTCTGCTAGAAAAGCATGCCATCCAGTGATATTTTTAATATTCAACCTTTTCTTCATATGTTTTCAGGTTTAAGACGTAACTGGGGGAAAATGAAAGATGCAACTGGGTAGAGAAACAAAACTGATGTGAAGCACTGAAGAAATCAATATTTCAGATATTATATATAGATCTGACTATTAAAACAAATGGAAGTTTTATATTCTTCCAGATATACTAGTTTATTGGTTTCCAGTTTAATTGTAATTTATCTACTTTTTAAACATACTTTAACAGATATTGAAACTCCATGCAGTATCTTTGGGAACAAGTTGTATTAAATTTATGAATGGTTTATGTACGATTGTGTTCCACTCCATAGGGGAGAGTTAACACAGATCCTCCAGGAACTAAAATACAGTGAGTCACTGAGACCAAACAACTCCAGAGAAGTTCCAACCCGTCAAGTAGTTTGCATATTCTGAGTCAGACTGTTTTCCAGCAACTAGCAAAGAGAGAAAAGGCTTTTGATATAAAAGGATGAGTTTGAACTGGCTCATAGCCTTCACTTTGATTCAGCAAATGGATATAACTCTGTCCAAATGGAGGCCCCAACCCCTGTGGAAGATGGATAGTTTCTGGTATTTTTAGTATGGATTTAAATGTGTTTATTGTTTTCCCTGTAAAGCTTTGCCCTATGGATAAATGTGCTTGCTTAGAAGAGCTGTATAGTAACTGGGAAAAACATTGTCATTGTCTTCTGAAAGAAAGCAGTGCACTAGCTGGCCATTAACCAGAATAGCTTGCTGGAGATATCATAGTGGATGACAAAGGTCTGTGTAACCTTAAAAACCCAAGTCAAAAGGGAGTGGGACAAAGGTTCCTACCCAGAGATAGGGTGACAGGGGAGACCTGAGACCTGACTGGGCATTCCTGAAGTGGACCATGGTGGGGGGAATACAGATGCAGTTAACCTGAAACTGTGACACTTACCATAAAATTTTGTTGAAGGGGAGACCAAGAATACATTATAGGCACTGAAGCAACAGCATTCAGAGTCTTGAGTGGGATGACTTGTTTTGGAAAATCTAAGTCACTGGTAACAGAACACTGAAATGAGAGGTAGAAATTACACTTCTCTCCTGGTAACAATTCTGATAACAAAATACACAAGATTGTTTCAATGTATAAACTATATCAGAATTAGGTAAGTCTGGCCTTTCAAAAAATGCATCAATGTTTAGGTGGTAACATTAGGAATAGGTTTAAGAAGACAGACAAAAATTAATTTTGTTTGCAGAGTATTTATTAATGGTTTCCATAACATGTAGATTTATTTGTTTACTATCACATAGAATGATATCCAGGCTCTCATGTACCTAAGACATTACACTCAGCCTACTTAACTAAACGCAATGATGTTTTTCTCTTATCTAAAACAGATTCAGTACCTGATGTTGAATTGTCTTATTAGTATTTATACTGTATTAACTTGTTGACAGGTAGACAGGGAAGAATTCCTTCTGGCTTCATATTAATGCACTGCTGAGATCAAACAATTTCTTTTTAGAAATGTCTGATTTAATAAATTATCACTTTAACTTGTCTGTAGGTTTCAACCTCTACTATATCCCTATCCTATCTCAAAACTTTTGATCATGTGTATTGTGTGCAGGTCAACAGCAAAGTGAAATTTACTCTAATACTGAACTCTGAACTGTCAAACAATGCTTTTAAAATGGCATTCTTTTAAAATTCATGTTTTTGCAGACCTAGAAAAGGGAAGGAAGAGAAATCACAAAAAGGGTGAGAAAGTATAGAACGCTCAAAATGTGAAGCGAGAAATTGTTTTAAAAACTAAAACATTTAGACAATTAATAAATTTGGTCAGTCCTAAAATATATGAGAAACATTTTAAGCCAGGATCTGAATAATTCACTAATTCAATAATAACTGAGGGGACCTACACAACCAATTTCTGAAGGTTCTATTTTTAAAGTTTCTAGCCCTTATACTTGCAAAGGTAACCTTGTAAATTACAGGCAGAGGTGGTAACGCTGCCTATACTTAAGGCTGCTCAACAACCCCGTTTAGAGTTGCCTATAACTTTACCAAACTTTAACCATTCATCCTGAATTTTTTCATGCCAGATATCTGCCTGGCTGAAGGGTAGTAGTTTTGTTTTTTGAGTTTCAGCTCATTTCTCAGAACACATTTAGGGAAAAAAACGTTGCTTTGCCCATGTGAAATACTTTTTTTCTTTTTTTTTTTTCTTTTTTTAAAGTTGCATTGAGAAGCTCTAATACCTCCTTGGTTTGGAGACACTAGTTAACAAGAGTAGAAGAGAAGGGATTTATCTGTGTCAATCTTTCTACACTACATCAAAGAACCCACATTTTTTATAATCACATAAAATAACTATATTTAAAAATATTAATATTTCAAAGTCAAGCACTCAAGAGTTAGGAAATGCCAGAATTAAGTGCCTTTGTACGTATGTATTATGATATAGTCTTTACTTTTTTTTAAATCTTTACTTATACTATCATATATTTTTTCCACAAGACCCCTATCTTATTCAGTGCACAGAATGTACCATTCTCCTTAAATGGATAACTATTCAATATATTGTTTTATCCTCATTCTTTAATGTGTTGTCCCATGCCTTATTTACAGCACACTATTCAAACAAACACAGCATTATTCATTTCCTCATAGGCTTTTCTATGGCACTTCTCACTATGGTATCTGACTGCTTCACAAACATTTTATGTTAAAAAAATTCACTGACTTCAAGGGGCACCCGTGAGTGCTCAACACTTCTGCAAATCAAACCCCAGGATCTCAAACTGGGGACCCAGAAAATGAGACACACCTAATTATCAGCCTCTTGTGAAAAAATGCAGTTTCAGTGACTTGCCTAGTACCACACAGGCAGGGACAGAATCCAGCACAGTTTCCAGCACAGGCAGAGACAGAATCCAGTTCTCCAGAGCATCATTCATGCTTTAAACATAAAACTATCCCCTCTCTTCCTGCACTTCCCGCCTCAGTCAATATACACCTTTCGACTTCTGCATCAGTGAGATTGAGATCCTATGGACAACAGCCTCTCGCTTCACTACACAACCTTGATTCATTCCCAGACAGGGTGGATTGATTTAAATCATGATTTAAATCACCAAGAGAAATTCATTGATTTAAATCAAGTTTCCCACTGATACTGCTTCACATATTTCTTAAACAATGGTGCAAATCTGATCACTAAAACTTATTAATTTACAACTCAATACAGCATTTTACAACATCTAGGAGGGCATATTTGGTGTAATTTTTTAGATAACTTGATTTTTATTAATTTAGGAAATAGTACATAATACTTATTACCTGTCTCAAGCTGCAGATGCAGCAGCAGTGCATTAGGAATGGTAAGAACTAAATCATACACACAAACACAATAGCACTTATATTTTATTAAACTAAATCTTAAATGTTACATAAATGTTTCACATTTGCAATTGCAGCAGTCTCCTGAGTTGCCAGCTGACGGATGTCCTTAAACTTTTTTTTTTATTTTCAAATTTTATTAACTCTGACAAGTCATCACAACATCTACTGTCCTGAAAAATTCTACAACTAGCTCTCATCTTCCCCACTCCCACTGTCATTTTTAATCATAGACAAACAGAAATGAGTTTTCCTGCTTTTTCAATTCCCAGTCAATTTCTTAGCTATGACTGAATAATACCAAATGATGAAAATATTCTCTGTGCCTGCAGAGGAAGCTACTGCTGTGAAAAGTTAGCTTAGCAACTGAAGGAACTCTGTTTCAAGGCTCCTGGCTAATGATTTCCACCAATTGAGGGGAGTGACTTTGTTCAAAACATGATCAGTAAACATGTACTGTTTAAATAGTTCCATGCCAGCCCTGAAATTTATTATGACTGGCATAACTGAGGAGTGATTTTGAGATACCCATGCCTGGCAGCATCATCATCTTCAGAAGTTAGGCATCTACCTTTGTATCTGGGGTCAAGAATGTTCGCCAGAAAAGGAGGTGGAGTTAGTGCTTGATCCATTCGCTTCCTTATTGCCTACAGTTTAACTTTCTGGTGAGGTATTGCTTTCTTCAATGTCTCTTGACGCGCCTTCCAAATTTCGACAGCATCAGCAATGCAGCAACAATTTCTCTGAAGTTTGTTTAAAGCTATGGATATAGGCTTCAGTATACTGAGCATATCCTCTACATTCCTCTTTAATCCAGTGTTAGATACTTTGGATGAGATACTTCCATTTATTTTATCACAGTTTTCTTCACAAAGTTTTATGAGAATAGGCCAGTTCTTAATAAACGTTCAAAACAATCAACCACAGAATTCCATCGAACATCGTGAGGGAGAATTAGTTTGGATCCTCCTGCTCTCTTCGCTGAAGCAAAATTGTTGTTACGGAAGTATTTTGCGACTTCAGCAACATTTTCATTTATTCCTGGAGAAGATGTACTTAAGTCTTTGGCTAAAAGATGCATTAAATGGGCATTGCAGCTATATGTTATTAAGGAGAATCCTTCCGTTTCTTCTTCTAAGTCCCATATGTAGCTTGGGAGGAGTGTAGAGAAACTCCATCCTGCTCACTGTCCGATTACTCACTTGACATTGGAGGGGCATGGCATGATTGTGGGAAAACACCCCTTGGTTGACCACGGCTTGGTTCCGTGATCTTAGTACCAAGGGGCTGAGAGTCAGGAATTTCCAAATAGCCCAATCATCGGTGTGATGAAATTCTGCTGGTACTGAACATCCCAGTGTCAGTGATGGTGCCAAGACAGATGGGAACCTCACCCGTACCAATCTCTCTGGTGCCGGATGGGACAGCTCGCATACCAGGAGCATCGAAAGGTGTTTGCCCTGGTCTCTCTGTACCAAAGATTTGGTACCTGTGCCCAAAGGATCCATGAGCCAGCAACAGTACCAGCCACCAACAGTTGCCAGGAGGCATGGGTGCCGGACAATCTCAGTGCCGAGGATATCAAGTAAGATGGTGATTGCTTTTGGCTACCCTGGGCGCGGCTGAGGGACTTCTCTCAAGTTGAAAAAGAGAGAGGGGAATCCTTGAACCGTTTCTTCAACCCGCTATCCTTCGAAGTTGAAGGTTGAGAGGAAGACTCATGCCCACCAAAGGGCTGTGGTTGGAAAGCCACCTACACAAAGATGATTTTCTGGCAGAGCTCTCTGTCCTTGAGGGATCTCTGTTGAAGCTGCTGGCAGCAGGAACACTTTTGTTGGATGTGGTCCTCACTAAGGCAGCAAATGCACTTGGGAGTGCTTGTCCACAACTGGGATATCCTTGCTGCAAGTATGACATTTCTTGAAGCCCAGATATCTGGGTATACCACCCTTGTCCAGGGGTGTTCCCCCCTCCTCACCAGGGGTCAAAAAGAACATAGTCTTTTCTTTTTTTCTTTAAAGGCACAGCCAAATAAAACTAAAGGAAGGCAAAAGGGTTTCTAAAAACTAAAGATTAACAGCTGCAAAGGAAAATGAATCTGCTAATGGACAGCTAAAGGCTCCATCTCTAGCCAGGGATGGTTGAGAAGGAACTGAGGACAGTCAGCCCTCACTCTGGCAAGGCTTGTGGAGCAGCATGAGAAGAGAGAGTGCATGTGTGGGCCCTACAGCCACAGCTACTAAAATTCTTCGATCAGCAGCTCACACCCATAATGGAGACACACCCATAGGGACACTACTCAAAGAAGCAGCCAAGATCAGCAGCAACGATCAGCAGCAACAAACAGTGAACCAAGATGAAAAAAGAGGCTGAGGAATATAACTGGTAGGCTCTAGGGAGGGGTACAGTAGTGGAGCTCTGTTTCCATCAGAGTACCAAGAAAGGGGAGACAGAAAGCTTTCTTCTTTCCAAAAGGCAGAGATGGGCTTCAAATTTCTAAAGACACCAACTAGCCAGAGACTGACATAACAGGTAGAGTCCTCCAAGCTAAGGTACAGGGACAGTGGCCTGGTAAAAATCTGATCTATGTCACTCCCTTTCCTGAGCCACTGGCAAGAGAATTGAGATTCTCAACAGTTCACTCACTGCCTTGGATACACAATTGGTGGAGATCCTTTCCACTCACCTCACCTCTTATTTCTACCTCAGGGTTAGTAGATTTAGTTCTTTGACTAGTAGATGTCTGGCAATTTTTTCATGCCATCATCTAAGTCTAGAAAATATACAGAATTATAAAAATAATTATTTTGTCCTTTAAAAAAAAAATATAACTAAAGTCTCCAGGCAACACTGTGTTTGAACAAGGTCAAGAACAAAGTCAATATTTTAATTCCCTTTTATGATCTTATATGATTCTCTGCCTGCTTTTGAACTCAGTTCAATCATCAAGGAAATTACATTCATGGGGTGGCTCTGGTCAATGCCACTCAATAGGCTAGTCACTGGAGGTGAATGAAAACCAAGATCTATGGATCAACATAGAGAGAGGAATGTCACCTGTGATACTTGTAACCCACATTGAGTGTGTCACCTTCATGAAACCTGAACACCAGGTACCAAGTCTCTCTCCAATGTATTTGAGACTAAAATATTTAAATTTATTTAAAAGAATTCAGATACATTTTTCATAAATACTATTTCCAGTCTTAAATTTCCTATTATAAATTATGGCAATTTTTAAATCAAGCATTGAAAGTAGAGTTCTTCTGAGTCTTTTGTGAGACACACACTGGATTAAAATGCAATAATTAATGCACTCCAATTCAGAGAGGGAATTAACATAAAATTCCCCGTCGATCAGGAAGGCAAATCAAGCTAATAAGTCAAAACCTGATATATTCAAACCATAACTCCAAAGGTGAAGTTTGACCCTCTTCCTCCAAAGAACTGAAAAACTGATGCACAACCCTTACAATTATTTTTGTTTTCAGCATTTGTTACAACTACTATCAAAAGCTCTGATCCTGCATGTATGTGGGTGTAGCAAGTATGGAGCTCCACTGACTTCACCAGGGCTCTACCTGTGTGCATTGTTTTCTAGGATTGGAGCCAGTCATCTGTTTTCCATTTTTACTCGCAGGATTACGTTCATGAGAGAGCAGCAGAAGGAACACTACGACACATGGGCTGGAAATAATTTCAAGAAGGAAGACAAATGGACAATATATATATTTATGGCTAAAATACCAATAGTATATAAGTTCCCTTTCAAAAATTTCATATTTTTTGTAATTTTTTGCCACTTACTAAAAAGTCATCCCCTCCTCTCCCCGTCAAAAATCCCCCAGAAGATTTGTCTATTAAATTCACTGTCTGTTTATGGCAAGCCCGTCTCACTTTGATGAGTAGGAAAAGACACTTTCCTCATTATCAGATCATTTCACATCAAAAAGTCAGTCTACCTACAGAAGCTATACTAGCTTAAATGTGCTAACATCAGGGTTTTGCACCAGTTTAAACTACATCCATTTAAAACCTATTTAGTTAATCCAGTGCAACTTTTTTAGTACGAGCAGAGCCTAAGCAAACTAATCTATTCACTATTTTCACGTAACTTGTTTTATGAAGTGAGGGCCTGATCCAGCACCCATTTAAACCAATAGGAGTTTTTCCATTGACTTTAGTGGCAGCTAAATCAGACCTCAAGTTCCCATGAAACAAGAACGGCTGATTAAAAGATGGTAATGTGTGACCTAAGCATTTTCAGCATCAAAAAGTGGTCTTAATTTTATGTACTTTAAGATCTTAACTAAGCAGCATTTTATTGATTCCCTTTCAATAATAATTGTTCCTAGAAAGGTGCTAGGGCTTCATATGAAAAAAGAAAGTTAGTGGCTAACGTACGATCTGCCAGCCGATTTCTCACCAGTAAAACCAAAATGGGCTGACAACCTTGTAACTAGAATTACCACAACACATGTTAACCAACCTCCCTGGTCCCACGCAATGAGCTCACAGAAGTCATGATGTGTACAGGCTGTATCCTACGTTGCTTCCATTCTTGATTTAAAATTTCTGTTCTTTCCAGTATCTTCTGACGATTACAATTAAACATACTCTATGAATGAAAGAGAATGTTGCAAGCAAATTAAGGAGTCAAAAGTCATGTAATAACTTCAAGTACTATCAGGTCTATTTTATTAACAAAACATACATCTTTGAAAATACTAACTGCACTTAAGCAACACCATGATAATACATAAAATTAACAACACATTTTACTTGAAAAAATAGTTCTCTATATTCAGCATTCTACCTGTTTTGAAAAGTATTTTTTCTCTTAAATATCCAAATATAGAATTATTGGACAGTTATTTTTATTTAAAGTAGCATGTTCACCAGCAAAAAGAGGGGTCCTGTATTTCATACAATACAGAACTACAGATAAACATATTTCATAGTTTCCAAGTGGACTGATTATATATAAAGCCACAAAACATCTTTGACATTAATGCATATGATGTTATTTAAAAGGCAGACTTGATGATCCTGGTGTCACATATTATTGTGAAGGTTATCGTATGTTTTTATACACAGCCTGTATTACAAACACTACACTTCATGGCCTAATGCTTCTGTTCTCAATAACTCAGTTTAAGTTACCCAGCTTGATCTCAGCCATATGACTTTTTTTCAAAGTGAGAAAAATCCAGTCAGTCATTCCTGAATTATGGGAAAGTGGAAAGAAACATTTTAAAGCTTATTTTAAAATAAGGCCAAACCAACTCTTCTGCTTTCCCCCCACATTAAAGGAATTAAACAGAAGTGGGGGGCAGAAGACACATAGGGGAAAAACACTGAACTGTCTGTGGAGATGGACTTAGACTAACTGACGTTTATTCCTCCTTCTTCCTCTTCCATGCAAGTCATTTCTGAATGTTTGGAGATCTGGGGTTTCATGATGGTGCTGCAGGACAAGAAATGGCCACTCTTCCCAGAACTAAGTCCCCTAAAAACTACAGGGATTTTTCAAGCATAAATAAATATTGATCTTTGGCATTTCCTGACTGAATTAAATGTGTAACTAAATGTATTTATGTAAATACCTGCCTACGAATTCATAACTCTAATTACACATTAATACAATTTTCTGCAGTTAGTAGTTCATGTTGAGATGTGCAAAACCTTTTATTAAAGGAAATACATTTTCCAACACATATATACTTTGTTAACTGCAAGATTTCAATTCTAATTTATATTTTAGAAGAAAATCCATTTTAATGCCTACTATATAAGATTTTCATGAAGGAAGTACAGGTGACCTACCTTAACTTCATCTGCCCGGCGGAACCTCTTGAGCTGCCTCAGTCGCATGTATTCTGATTTTACACGCTTCCGCCAACAAATTGGTCCCTTCTCAGATTTCTTTCCGGTCTGACCCATGATTATCCTGTAAATCAATAATATCATGTTAAGATTCACCAACCTAACTGCTATGGATAGGACAGTGACTGAATAGACAGACAGAAGGACAATGGGTGAGAGAAAAATCAGACATTCACAAAGAACAGTTAACCTTCCAGGACTTGATCCTGCGAGGTGCTAAACAGTCTGGCCCTAATTCAGCAAAGCAGTTAAGCATATTTTTAATTTTAAGCATAGAAGCAATTGCACTGGAAGTCAATGGGGTTACTCATGTGCAAGCACGTGCTTAACTGCTGTGCTGGGTTGGGCCACACTGCTCAGCACCTTGCAGAATTGACCCCTTATTCAGGTAGAAAAGTTCAGATACTGAGAAATGCTTCATACTATGAAGTAAGTAATGTAATGGGAAGTTAAACTTTCTAGTTATAGTCCCTATTTGAGTTTCAAGCTGGAAGCCAAATTACTGTGAATGTCACCAGAAATACGGGAAACCAGAATAAGATACTGTAAACTAGTTACTATTCTGCAGTACCATTGCAAAATATTTTAACTATAAGGACACTTATATAAACAAGTATTATGGAGGTAAGAGTTTAAAACGGAATAAATTCACAAGATAGACTTGAAAAATTCTCCAACCATAGTAAAATGAAGCTATTTACACTTGATCCTAAATCCAAGAAAGGAAATGTAGATCTTTTAGTTACAAGCTTTTTCACACAAATATTAACAACCATACAATGAAAAAAATCTGATTCATTTGTGCTTTGTATTTAAAAATATCCACATTTTGCTAATATAATATGTAATGGTCTCATAATGCCAAATACTTTCAATAGCTGTTGCCATTAAAAGTATATTGCACTTCCTGGCTGCCACCAGTGCTAGAATTCCTAAAGCAAAGCCACTCCCTCAAGACTTGCCTGCACTAAGGAAATGAACCACTACAACCTACTGTATTTTATTTGAAGTACTTTAACTTGCAACAGTGCATTATGTTCACAAAAGCAACCCTGGCTAGCAGGACTGAAAAAAATCCAGTTGCCTGGCAAAAGTAGGAAACTTTTAGGCAAGTGTCATCAACTTCTGCAGAATCATTTTTAGCTCTTATGGTTGTGAAGATAACCTTCTAAATGTAAACTCAGGCCAGGTCTACACTAAAAAGTTAGGCTGACCCAGCTACGTCGTTGAGGGGTGAGAAAAATCCACCGGTGTAGACAGCACTAGGTCAGTGGAAGAATTCTTCTGCTGACCTAACTACCGCCTCTCAGGGATGTGGATTAAACTACAGTGACAGGAAACCCCTTGTTTTAATGAGCATCTACAGTGACGCACTATAGCGTTTCTAGTGAAGACATAGCCTGAGTAACTGATGCAATACTGTCTTCCTCAATCTAGAGGCAGATGGTTTAATGCCTGTGCTGTTTGTCAGAGCTGTGCTACACTCCCTGAAACAGTACTGAAAACAGTTTTGTCCAAGTTACATTAACAAAACAGTTTTCAGGAGGCAAAGAAATATTTTCAGCAACTGTTCAGTTTTCCAGTATAGACAAGACATGAAGAGTTACAGAGGACTTTAGGACAATCTCATAAGTATCAAGCACAAAGCTAGAAGTCTAATCACTCTCAGAATGACTGTTCCTTCATTTATATATAAAAACTAGTCATATACACAAGTCTCAAGAAACCTGAAACATGTTTACATAAAAATCTTTTATGCTAATTATGCCATCTATTTGTTGTCGGATAAGTGTTTTTAAGCAAAATTATATGCTTGGGCATGTTGTTGAAGGAAGACCAAAAAACACATACTGCTGGGTACACAGAGATGCAGAAGCTTGAACTCCTGGACAGAAGCTCTACCTAGATTGTTCATTTGGAACCTCAGACTTTTGAATCTGTAATGTCAACAGTTGGCCCCAGAGGACAGAAGGATCAGGTGAACACAGCGGTCAGAGAGCTAGAATGCAATCGGGAAAGGAAGCACTGCTGGACTCTTATAAGCTTAGGCTCTCTCTCTGGGAGTAAGAAGCAAAAGAATTACTGAAAGCCACTGTTATGTTTGTTATGATTACTCTAGTTAAATAAAAGTTTAGTGGTTTTTCAAACCCAGAAGTTGGAGGGGTAGTAAATCTGAACGGTCCTAAAGAGATCTTCAGGGCCCTCAAAAATAGAGTTTGGAATTGCTGTCAGGATCACCCAATACTGTCAGGCAAGTGTCCTGAGAAGAAGCTTAGAGAAGAAAGCTATTCAGGCAACCGAGAATTGTTGTTGAACAGGGTGTGTACCCAGGTTGGGGCAGGTCATGACAAACGGACTGGGGGAGAAAAGAGTGTTGGGTTGGGGAAGGAAGAAAGTAGTGGTAGTCACAGTAAGATGGGTAGCTGAAACAATTCTCAATGTCCACCTACCCAATAATAAGACTGCAGGTCAAATGCCCCCAGTGCACACTGTCTCCACATTGTCTACATGCATTTTTACTAATTACTTTAAAATAAAGGTTACTCACTTGTAACCAGAGCTTTCAGAGATGGATTCTGCATATTCACTCTCATGACTACAAAAAGCCACAGATGCTACTTCGGCTCTACTTGAGTGAGACCTAATCCATTCAGGGTAAGGGAAAGATATCACCCTACAGACTTTTTGGATACATTTGGAGTGTCTGTGTTGTAACAGCCTGACCTTTTCTCCTATTTGCATAAAACACAAAAAGATTAGATCGGCTAAACATTTTAGTTCTGTTACGATAGAAGGCTAACGTACTTTTTGCATCTATAGTTTGTAAACAAGTCTCATCTATCTGATTGTGCAGCCTAGGAAGAGATACAGGTAAATTGATTGTTATTATGGAAATCAGTCAGTACTTTAAGGGAAGACTTGAGTGAGGGCATAACACTACCTTATAATGAAAGAGACACTAAATGGTGGGTCAGCCATTAGCGAAGTTCACTCACTCTTCTTGCTGATGTAACAGCTATTATGAACACTGTTTTAATTGGTATCTGAAAACAGGAGCTCAAATGGGTGTTTCATAAGCCGTGTAAGGACTAACTATAGTAAGGTCTCAAGAGGGTGCGGGGATTGTGAGTGAATAGCAATTTATTACCAATGACAGTGTAGTATGCTGATATAGCTGAAAAGTGAACTAATGACAGTGAGATACTAGGTACTCCAAAATGGACTGAACTGAAGCCATATGAGGCATATGAGGTATAGTAGGATTTGCCTATAATAAAAACTTTTCCATTTAAGAAAGTAACATTTGAGTTTTCTAGAGTTCTTCACAACCAGAGTTCTTTCTAGAAATCATCACAACCATAAGAGCTAGAAATGATTCTTTTCCAGAATTAAATTCTTTGCACTTATAAGGAATGAGACTGTTCTAGGTTTGTTAATATCGGCCCACGCCATGAAGTGAAGCAAATGCAGGGCTGACGATATACTTACCCATTCTATTGTGTCAGAAGCAGAAGGTGTTGGGAACAGGTCAGAAGACTCCTCTGGGGAGTTGAAGCAGGTCTGAGAACCAGTTGTTTGGCCCAAGCTTTGGAGATTAAGATTACGTTGTTTCATCTTCCTTAATACTTTCTCAAAGGGGTAGGAAAGGCTTAAAGACGACCTTGTCCCCAGCTTATCTCAAATGGCTCTCCCAGTCCTCAAACAGAACCTGTGACAATTCACATTCTGTGGAAGCAAAGAGGTCTACATCTGGATACCACAACAGAGCGAAGATTTCATTTATCATAAATGTCGTCTATGATCATATGTGCACTTGTGTTATTTCTGCATAAGAAACAGTTACTTACTGTAACTGTGGTCCTTCAAGATGTGATGCATACGTGTGTTCCACTTTGATATGTGCATGACCAATGCAGTCGAGCCAGAGCATTTTGCCTAGCAGTACCTGTAACAGGGCGGATTTTAACATCGCAGCCATAGTCCCCCATTTGGCTAAGTGAGGTGATGCTGCCTTGATCGCCTCCCCAGACTACACTCCGAAACAGAGGGGATGGAAGGCAGGTTGTGGAATACACATCTACATCACAGCTCAGAGAATTACAGTTACAGTTAGTAACTGTTTTTAATTCATGAAGTAGATGGAGCTGTGTATTCCACTTAGGTGACTCACAAGCAGTACCCACAGGAAGAAGAGCTCAAAAAAGTCTATCTAAACAAGGGCTGCAGGACCGTCTTCCCTAAGTTTGCATCTGCTCTGGATGTCATGGTAACGGCATAATGGTCAATAAATGTATGCATCAATGAACACATGATGCCCTGCAAATGTCTAACACTGAGACTTCGCTTAAGAATGCCACTGACATAGCTTGCGCTCTCGTAGAATGAGCTCACACTTGTTGAGGGGGACAACTCGAAGGTATTTTGTATGCAGTCTTGATATAGGAAGTTATCCACTTAGAGACAGGTAGTCTCTTCACAGACTATCGCTTCATATGATCTGCATACGACTCAAACAGAGTAGACAAAGCACATAGGTTTAGTCCTGTCCAGGTATAATACTAGACATCATCCAATGTGTGACAGTGCTGGTCCTCTGGGGATGAATGCAGTTTATGGAAAAAACCCACAGATAAATACACCACCTGATTCAAATGAAATGGAGAGATCACTTTAGAGAAAAGTTTTGGTGCAGCAACAAAATCAGTTTGTCTTTGGAGAATTGCATATAAGGAGGCTCTGCCATGAAAGCCTACAACTCTTATACTCCTCATGCAGATGTTACCACCAGGAATGCAGTTTTTTTACATGAAGACGAAAGTGGGGAAGATGCCATAGGGTCAAAAGTCAGTCCCATCAGAGCCGCTATCACCACATTAAGGGTCCCATAAAGGAACTGGTTCCTACACCAAAAGATGGAAATGAAGAATTCCTTTTACACGGCACTGGAAATACAAATCTTTCAAAAGTGGAAGGCTGAAACACTGAAATCACCACCAGATACACCCCCAATTAGCTAAATATAAGGCCCGACAACTGAAGATGTAGCAAGTACTCCGAGATACCCTGGATTCAGGCCAGCATTGGTTGAACGCCGTGTGCCAATGACCACATCAAAAACTGCTTCCATTTTGCTAAGTAGGCCATTCTGGTAGAGGGCATTCTACTATTAAATAGAACCTGTTGAACAGCCACCGAACATTGCTCTACTTCCTCATTCAACCACAGAGCAGCCACATGGGGATTCTTATGTGAGTAGGTAAGGATGGAGAGGAAGGAATATGGCAGGCTGAACAGACAACATGAGAAAGTCGGAAAACCAACGACTCACCCATGCAAGACAATGCAGATGAGCTTCGCCTGATCAGCTTTCAGCTTGAGGATGACCCGTGGAACAATAGGGACCAGAGGAAAAGTGTACAGGAGACCAACTGTCAGCAAAAGTGGAAGGCATCAGTTAGGAAGCCCAGACTGAGGCCCCCTCAAGAGGAGAAAAGACAGAATTTCTTTTTGTCCCTTGTAGCAAGCAGGTTGATCACTGGGATGCCCCAAGCTATGAAGATGACTCACAGAACAGTGGGTTTCAGAGACCATTCGTGACTCAGGTGAAAATTCCTGCTGAGATGGTCCATGAGATGATCCTTGACCCCAAGCAAGCGATCGACTATCTGAGCAATATTCTCTGATGCAGAACTGGCACAGACTGTTTGCCTCTTAGCTGAGCACCCTGCAGTGTGCTCTCCCTTGCCTGTTCACATAATACATTGTGGTGGTATTGTCAGTAAGTATGTCAACCACTGAGCCTCTGAAGCCATCTAGAGAACTGTGAGAGGCCTTGCAGAAAGCTTGTTCATATGCAGTGAAGCTTCCTGCTCCAACCACAAACCCTGAACTTTCTGCGACCCCAAACATACTCCTCAACCCATCAGGGAAGTCTTGGTGATAACGGTCCTGGTTGGTAAGGGCCGGACGAAGGGAATGCCCTGACATACTCTGAACTGTCCACCACTGCAAAGAGTCCAGGATCAATGGAAGTAGGTGAACCAATTTGTCCAAGGGGTGAAGGGTTAGGCAGTAAACTGTTGTGAGCCACAGCTGAAGAAGGCAACGCAGCCTGGTAAATTTGAGTACCTGTGTGCATGCGGACATATGGCCCAAGAGCCTCAGGCAAATCCGAACTGTCATGGAAGGTTGAAACTGCAGTCCAAGACAAAGGCAGTAAACTGTCTGAAAACAAATCAGTCTGCAACAATGCTCTCAAGTGCGTAGAGTCTATTAGTGCCCCAACAAACTCGATTTTTTGAGTGGGGACCAATGTTGACTTCCCAGTGTTTAGGATGAGACCCAGACAGTGGAATAAGCACAGTGTAAGAAGAGCTTCTTCTCCAGACCTCTCCTTTAGTAACCAATCATCCAGATATGGGAAGACATGGATTCCCTTCTTCCTGAGGTATGCCATCACTACAAACACATAATTTGGTAAAAATCAGGGGTGGGATAGAAGACAGACTGAAAGGAAAGACCGTGTACTGAAAACTGAAAGTCACCATGATGAACCAAAGAAATCTTCTGTGGCTCAGGAGAATTGCCACATGAAAATAAGTATCCTGAAGGTCCAGAGCAGCAACAGTTGTTCTGAGTCAACGAGGGAAAGATAACTGATATGTGGGGTTCTGAACGATCGCCCTATCTGACACCTTTGTTGAAGCTACTGAGATCGAGAATAGGCCTCACCCCTCCTTTGGCTTTGGGATCCAGAAAGTACTGGGAATAAAAACCTTGACACCAGTACCCCGGAGGAACCTGCTCCCCAAACCCAGTAAAGACGGGATCAGCTTGAGAAGTATCTTGTGAGAGGGGTCCATGAAGGAGGACAGAGAGGAACTGGTCAGTAAAGCCCAATCTGATGGTGCTTAGGACCAGCTGCTAGTGGTAATAGAGTCCCAAACATTATGAGAGTGAGCTAGCCTGTCCCAATATGGAAGGGATGTGGTAATGGTAGCCATGACTGGACTGCTGCTCTGGACAGACAAGTCAAAATGGGCACTTGGGAGGTGCTGAGGAAAGGCATGACAACTCATTGAATCCAGAACCCAAATGTCTCTGCCTCTGGGACCTATGCCCCTTTCTGAGGTAGTCCCGCTGTCTCAGGGGAGGGAAAGATTGCCCAAAGGATCACCGTGAGTGGTACTGCTGCTGCTGACTGCCATAATGGTGCCTTTGCATTGCTGGTGTTTACACTCCCAAAGAATGTAGGGTTGCCCTAGACTCCCTGAAGAGTGCAAAGTTTTGTCCGAAAAGTGCATCTGACCATTAGAGAGCAAGTCCTCTATAACCTGCTGCACATCAGGAGCAATGCTTGAATTTTGCATCCAGAACAGCCTTCTTACAGTCACTACTGAGGCCATCACTCTGGCCAAAGTGCCTAGCATTGACTGTGGCTACTTCCTGGCTAAAACACAGCCCTCAGCAATAAATGCCTGAAATTTCTCCCTGGAGGTTTTCAAGCAGCTGATCTGTAAATTTTGACAGTCATCCAATTCACAAAATTGTATTTGGACAACAGTGCCTGCTGGTTCACAATCTGCATTTGCAGGGAAGAGGAGGGATAGATATTTCCACCTATTATTTATATTATTATAGATATTTCCACACATTTCCATCAATCCTCTTAGAAACCTTGCCCTTATAAGTAGATTTAAATCTGCCCTGCCAAGCTCTGTTGTTCACTGCAGTTACAATCAGTGAATTAGGGGGCGGGTTGGAGTAAAAACCATCAAATCCCTTCAGCAGCACAAAGTATCTTTTCTCTAAATACTTTGCCATGGACAACACTGAAGCAGACATGCTCCAGAGTCCACCTCTGTGGACTCCAGGAGCACATCATTAATGGAAAGGGCCACTCTCTCTGTGGCAGACTGCAGCAGGATATCCAGCAATTTATGGGTATTTTCTTGCAGGATCTCAACCTGGATACCCAGGGAAGCAGCCACATGTAAAAGGTCCTAGTAGGCCTAGAAGTACTCAGGCATTGAAGGGGAGGAAGAGCTGGGCACCGCTGAATCGTCGAGGGACAATGAAGAAGCAGTTATATATGCCAGGAACAGATCCCATTCCTGAGCTGGCAGACCGGGACAAGACAATGCCAGAGGCTCCACAAAGGGAAGGTCAACTGGTGCCTGAACTTGCAGTGGGTTGATGACCATGCCTGATTGTGCATGGGAGTGAGATGAAGAGCACGACCTCCGCAACAGAGGAACGTCCAATGGGTTCTATGGAAGCTACTTGGTATAAGGGTAGACCATAGGAGGACAGGCTAGGGACCCTTGTCCCGACTGCGAGAAAAGTGCCAATCTCTATACCCATGTTGCTCTATAAACAGCACTGATGTGGCCCAGGTGATGGAGAGCGGGAGGAGGATCCCAACAAGTCTCAGGTTTCCAGGGACCAGGGTGGAGCCAGCCCCGAGGGTGTAAGCAACTAGTCCAACTCATTTGTCGTCCAAAATAAGGGAGGGACTGGTGAAGCAAAGGTAAAAACAGCACAGCCAGAACTAAGTATGCCTCAGTTGTCTCCAGTGCTGGGAGCAGCATCAGTATCGAAATCAGTAGCAGTGCCAATGTATGGGGGTGGGGAGTTTCATCATGGTAATGCAGCTGTGCCCAGGAGATCCCTTGTGCCGAGCCCAGCACCAGCCTCATCTACAGTCTGCTAAAGGGGAATATCAGGATGTGGTGCTGACAAATCTGAAGATTCAGCAGTCCATCCACACAGGGAGGCTGTGAATGCAATAGCCCTGGCAAAGTCATGGACCAAGGGAGAGCTCAGCACAGAAAGAGATGGCTGCTTCCTGATATACTACCTGAACAGTATGGAACAGATGGAGGAATCATCTCATGCTCTGCAGCTGGCCAAAAAGGCAGAGAAGCTGCTCTCCATTGAGTGTGCTGAAGAAAAGGTCTCATAACACCAATTGAGATCACTCCCCATCCCGTGGAGACACTTCCTTCTCCTCCACACTATTGTCGGCACACAGGATGTAGCAGAGATATAGAAATAAGAGAAATAATATTTTATGGACAGCTTGTGGAATCAAAAACTATTCTATAAATGAATTCAGCTTCCTGAGGACCAATATGGACCTCCGTCTTTTGTTGGAATAAGAAAATACTTAGAATAAAATCATTTCCCCCTGAAACGACTCAGTACTTCCTTTGTGGCACGTGCTTGTAAAAACAGAGGGCACATCTTCACTCCTGTGCTAAGTCGATCTAAAATACACTAGTTAAGGTACATAAGTAACATAACTAAATCGACGTGCCTTAGATCAACTTGAAAAGATGTCCACACTACACTATGTCAATGGGAGATGTTCTTTCATCGACTTAGCACATCTTCACTACACACATTAAATCGATGCTGCTGCACTGATGACAGCTGCATCAATTTAGCACAGTAATGAAGACATGCCCAGAGAGAACTTCTAATTTTAACATAACCTCATGAAAGAGTCACTGAAAGGTGGAGGAGGGAATTGGAAGGGTCACAAACTGAAGAGCATTATCCACTGCGTACTCTCTCTAAAAATCACCTGTCCAAAGTTATTGATTGATGGTTGCCATAAAAGTGGCACAGACAGTCTGCGGTTAGGGTAGGAATAGTTAAGGTAAGAACTGTTAAACAACTCACAACCCCAGATTTGACATGAGGATGGAATTTCATACAATCACAGAACTGGAAGGGGCCTCGAGAAGTCTTCTAGTCCAGTCCCCTGCACTCCAGGCAGGACTAAGTATGATAATCATCCCTGACTCATATTTGTCTAACCTGCTCTTAAAAATCTACAATGACAAATATTCCACATTCTCTTTAGGCAATTTATTCCAGTGCTAAACTATGCTGACAGTTAGGAAGTTTTTTCCTAATGTCCAACCTAATTTGTCCTTGTGGCAATTTAAGCCCATTGCTTCTTGTCCTATACTAAGAGGTTAAGGAGAACAATTTTTCTCCCTTCTCCTTGTAACCTTTTATGCACTTTAAAACTGTAATGCTCCCCCCCTCAGTCTTCTCTTCTCCAAAACAAACTCCAGCTTTTTCAATCTTCCCTCATAGTTCATGTTTTCTTTAATCATTTTTGTTGCTCTTCTCTGGACTTTCTCCAATTTGTGCATATCTCCTGAAATGGGGCTCCCAGAATTGGACACAATACTCCATTTGAGGTCTAATGAGTACAGAGTAGAGAGGAAATGTTCTCTGTGTCTTGTTTACAACACTACTGCTAATACATTCCAGAATTATGTTTGCTTTTTTTTTTTTTTTTTTGCAACTGTGTTACACTGTTGACTCAAATTTAGCTTGTGATCCACTATGACCTCCAGATCCCTTTCCACAGTAATTTCCTAGGCAGTCATTTCCAATTTTGTATGTGTGCAACTGATTGTTCCTTCCTAAGTGGAGTACTTGGCATTTATCTTTACTGAATTTCATTCTATTTACTTCAGACCATTTCTCCAGACCATTTTGAATTTTAATCCTATCCTCTAAAGCACTTGCAACCCTTCCAAACTTGGTATTGTCTGCAAACTCTATAAGTGTACTCTATGCCATTATCTAAATCAATGATGAAAGTATTGAACAGAACCAGACTTAGAACTGATCTCTGCAAACTACTGATAACTACTCTCTGGGAATGGTTTTCCAAACAGTTATGCACCCATCTTATAGTAGCTTCACCTTGGTTGTTTATGAGATCATGTGAGACAGTATCAAAACCTTTACTAAAGTCAAGATACACCACCATCTACTGCTTTCCCTCATCCACAAGGCTTGTTACCCTGTCAAAGAAAGACATTAGGTTGGCTTGACATGATTTGTTCTTGACAAATCCATGTTGTTACTTATCACCTTATTATCTTCTAGGTGTTTGCAAATTGATTGCTTAAATATTTGCTCTATTATCTTTCCAGATTCTGAAGTTGAGCTGACAGGTCTGTAATTTCCCAAATTGTCCTGATTTCCCTTTTGATAATTTGGCACTATATTTGCCCTTTTCTAATCCTCCAGAAACATTCCCATCTTCCGTGACTTTTTGAAGATAACAACTATGGCTCAGATATCTCCTGTATCTAATCTTTTCTTTATAGCACAGTACATTTCTACTACTTGTGGTTGCATAGATCTTCCAAATGTAAACCAATGAAATGCTGCTTCTGAGCCTGTAGGCAGGCTCAAGTGCCTCTACTTATGCCCAGAGCTCTCCCTAGAAACAGAAGAATGAAAATGCCCCTCCCCCCCACTCCCAATGATCCATTTCACAGAACATTGACAAGTAAATTATAAGATTCATGTAAATCAACTTTTTCTGTTGCTTAGGAAAGCTGAGTACTCATTGTTAGGTAACAGCAATAAAAAACCACTGCTGGGAGGAGGAACGTAGAGGCCCCTTTCCAGCAACATTGTGTCTGTCTGTCTGACTCTCACACACACACACACACGAGAATCACTGGGTGAGGGAACAAGAAACAATCCTTTCTCCTTTCCAACAAGCAGAAGAGGATTTAAAGGTAACCTGCCAAAGAAAAAGAAAAAACCCAAAACTACCACCAACCACCAGGTTTATCCCCCCCCCCCCCTTTTTTTTTTTTTTTTTTTGCATTTACATTAGGAAGTTGGGTCTTGGCTAAGTTGGAAAACTAGTGAAATGGTGAAATAATTTTAATAAATATTTAACTTTATTGATTTAACATCTGGGATGCAGATAAAGATACAGTGCCCCTTACAATAAAAATTCCTGAGACCTTCCAGAAAAATCAAGGAAGACAGACTTGACATTCCTAATATTTGTAAAGCACAAAAACAAAGTATTTATTCAGGCCTATCTGACATTATAAGGGAGCAAAAAACACAAACGCGATCTTAATATAATCCTTTGTAGTCATCTATAAAGTTTCTGGCACCCCTTCACTACAAAAGGCTGATACAAGACTGAGCCCCTGAAAATGAGCCAGGAAAAGAACCTTAGTAAGAATTCAAACACCTTCCAGTTTCCAGCAGTTGTGGAGGAGGAGAAGGAGCATGGGTTTCTCACTAGCCCATTGTCACTGGACTTCTTGTTTTTTTCAGATCAGGATTTGGTTTAGTCCTCTAGTTAACTGTCCTCTAATGAGGCCACTTGTTAACTTTCTCTTATAGTTTCCTAAATTCTTGAGAGAAAAGCTTTTCAGTACTTCCATCTGACAGTGAGAAATTTCAAGAGATGTAATAGACCCCCCAAGCTCCTCAAAATATACCCTTCAAACTATACAGCCTAACAAGGCAAAATCTAATCCCTGGAAAATAAAAAAAGAAGAAAAATCTTGCTGCAGAATATTTACCTAGAAGCCTCTTACAAACACCTATCTTCACTGCAGCCTGCTTTCACAGCAAGGCTGAGCAAGTTCTATAGTGAAGAACCTGTAGCTATCTGCAAAATCTCCTGTGAAACATCGAAAGACCTCCCTCTATAAACCTAAGGCCACTGGATTTCCTGAAATCCAACACACACAAAGTTTACTTATTTAATGCCACAGAGTAAACCTTGCCAAAATTCCTTCATCTTCCATGTTTCATTGCTTTTCTCCAGAATTAACAAGAATAAAACTGCAACCAAAAGTATTGTTTTGAGTCTTAAATTTAGCATTTTATCTAATTGCTGGTATGTTTCACAGAAAATTACGAAAAGTAGGTTACTTAGTGGAAATGACGGCTTCAAGAAGTGTGGCCCCATCTGGATTCCATACGTGGGTGCGCACACGCACCATGCACCGGAACTGTTTGAAGTAGTCTCCATCGACCTGTGTGCGGTCCACGTGGTGTAGCTGAAGTTTTGTATGGCTGAGCGTAGCAGAGGGGATGATGTCAGGATTGGAATCCAGATACGGACCATCCCTCTCGAAGAAACATCAATTACAGTAAGTAACCTCCTTTACTTCGAGTGCTGGTCCCTATGTGGTTTCCCTAGGTAGGTAGCATAGCGAGCAGTATTCAGTTTGGTGGTGGGAGCAACAGCTCAGTAGGTGTAAGGGTTCACAGGGCTGAACAGCCGACTGCCACATCTTCAGCTGCTGACTGGGATATGGCATAATAAGTGGATGAGGATAGAGGACCACGTTGCCGCCTAACAGATGTCATGCCATGGGATGTCTGTGAGTAGTGCCAACATGGTGGCCTGAGCTCTGGTAGAGTGTGCTGTAATGCCTGATGGTGTTGAGAGTTGTGAGAGCCCGTGATGCAATGGGCTATCCATTAGGAGATGCGTTGGGACAAGAGGGCATCAGCTATGCATAAGTACACCCCATACTGGCATGGAGCACGCTTTGTCTATTCACGAGCCCCATCCAAATACCAGAACGAGGTGACTAGGGTATGGGGTGGGGTGGTGGATTTGGCCCTGTTGCTGCGTGAGGAGGTTCAGGAGAAGGCAGATTGGTGAGCAGACCGACAGGTGAAAGAGATCCGTGAACCAGTACTGACTGGGCCAGAAGTGGGCTATGAGTATGAGGGCTGTCCGGTCTTGCCTCACTTTGAGGAATACTTGTGGGAGAAGCAGAATTGGAGAAAACGTGTATCGTAGGTCCCGTGTCAAAGGAAAAAGGAGAGCATCTCCTTGCAAACTTTGCCCAATGGCACCTCTGGAGCAGAAGAGGGGAAGTTTGTGGTTGGCGGGTGTTGAAGAGATCCCATCACGATGTGCCCCACCAATGAAATATGGCACGGATAATGGGATAATGCAATTCCCACTTGTGGCTGCAATGGAAGGAACAGCTGAGGCTGTCTGCCATAGTGTCGTCTGTTCCCAATGTGTGCTGCATGGAGTATGAAGTGGTGCCGTAGGCACCAATTTCACAGCCGTACTGCTTCTTCACAGAGGATGAGTGAGTGATCTGTCGCCATTCTGTTTATATATATATGACTGCCGTCATTTTGTCTGAGAGAATTTTTACGTGTCTGGATCAAATGAAGGGAAGAAGCACCTATACACGCACACTGGACCGCACATAGTGCCAAGATATTGATGTGCATCTCTGCTTCTTTGGGGGACCAGAAGCCTTACACCATATGGCCCTGTATGTGGACACCCCAGCCTATGAGGGAAGGATCCATGGTGAGTGACATGGGGATAGAAGGTTGAAGGGGATACCCATCATGACCTCAGACAAGTCCCATCATCAAGAGAAGGAAGTGAGTACTGGAGGAGGAAGGAGGACCCATTTATTGAGGCGGTCCTTTTGCAGATCGTATGCCAAGCGAAGCCATAGGTGAAGGCATCTCATATGAAGATGTGCTTATGGTATAAGCAAAGTGCATGCCACCATGTGACCCAGGAGCGACAGGTAGTGGCAGACTCATGTACGTGGGGGGTGTCGTAGCCATGTAATCAAGGAGGTAAGTGTGGCAAAACAGTCCTTTGGAAGGAATGCCTTTCCCACACTGGAGTCCAAGTATGTGCCTATACAGATGAGTTTTTTGGTTGGTACAAGGGTAGACTTCGCCTCATTGATGCACACTCCCAAACTGGGTAGGAGTTCCTGCAACATGCAGACAGACAGTGATGAGAAGGCGGTCATGGGATGATGCCACTAAGAGCCAGTCATCCAGGTAAGGAAAAAGGGAGTGGTCCAAACATCACATTTGTGCCACCAACACAGCCACAATCTTTGTGAACATTCAAGGGGCAGTGGGAATTCCAAAAAAGAATTGGTAATAGAAGTGTCCCACCATGACGCAAAGAAATTTGCAGTGGGCTAGGTGGATGTCCACATGGAAGTATGCATCCTTCATATCAAGAGCCGCGAACAATGCTCGGGAGGGGAGAGGGGGGAAAATGATTTGGGGGAGGGTAGTCATACGAAAGTGGAATTTGTGGATGAATTGATTTAGTACCCACAGATCCAAGATGGGGCAGAGATCTCCCTTTTATTTGGTATGATAAAATAGGGGGAGTAAAAGCCATGGCCCTGATAATGACATGGGACCAGTCCTATGGCTCCTTTTTCAAAGAGGGTGCATACTTCCCTTTGCAGGAGGTCCAGTTGTGCTGGGTGTGCACGGCTGGCCTGGGGAGGATGGAGAGGGGAAAAGGTGTGGAATTCTATCAGATAGCCCTTTTGTATGATGTCTAGCAACCATCAGTTGGTGATAATCTTGCTCCAATTGTGAGCAAAAAGAGACAGATGGGGAATCTTGACATCTGCAGCCAGGAGTCTCATCTGAGCATTACTCCCAAGGCCAGGGAGCGCACTGACATATCCATTGCATCAACCGCTGCCTGGAGGGTGACCTTGGCCACCAACTTGCCCTCATCAATGAAGGACTTGAAGTCAATTTATTTGTCCTCCAGCAGGGAGGCTTGAAACTCTGCCAGTTTTGAGTACAACCTGAAGTCATACTTCACTAGCATGGCTTCGTAGCTGGCAATTGTAAATTGTACACCTGCCGAGGAGTAGACCTTCCTCCCAATTAGGAAGAGTTTCTTGGCTGTCCAATCTGGAGTTGTTCTGAAGTGTTGCTATCTGGCATATTGCATCGTTGCCTGCACTAACGGGGATGTGCTTAGTCCCAGGCGCAGCAAGCATGACAGACACGACGGAGTCAATGGTGGCTGGGGAATCGGGGGTGTGTCAGTCATTGCTGTGGCCGCAAGCTCTGGTCTGTCCAGGTGTTATGTCTTCCGGTCCACTTTGGCCTTCTTCAGAGCTGGCGCCTCTGTGTCGACGCGCAATTTCTCACCCAGCTTGTCGCGGCTTGAAGAGATAACACTGAGTTTGGAGGCAGATCTTACCAGAGATTCCCCCCGCCTCCACCCTGGTGCCAATGACTATCCTTCTTATGAGCCTTATGCGTCTTACTCAGTGCCATTGGTACCGCTGTTGTTGGACTGGCAGGAGATGTATGCACCGCCAGTGCAGCCGGGCATTCTGATGGGTCTGTTGGTGCCACTTCTGAGTGCACACACTCCTTCATTAGGTGTTTCCAGAGTCTCTCTGGCCTCTTGGGTGCATGCTGGGAATGACTGGCAGATGGAGATCAAGTGACAACGTGGGTCTCACACAGGCAATAGAGGCAGCGCTGGTGTTTGTCACTGACTGAGAAGGATCATGGGCAAGAAGCACAATTCTTAAACCTGACTTGTCGGGGCATAGATCAGATGTGGCACCTCGGGTAGAACCCAGTAACAGTCGCTAACTAACCAACTATCCCCCCCCCCCCGCGCGACTACTACAAAAACTACGTTCTAACTACAACTGTGAACAATAAAAACTTTTTTTCCCTCCTTTACCTACACAGTTCGAAGGCAAAGAGGAGAGGTGTTCCAACTCTGGCTAGGTGGCAGTAACAGGGAACTGAGGGGGCGTCAACCCACATAGTCGCACAAGATCTCAGATGCACCATGTGGACCACTCATGGCATGCAGGTCGACAGAGACTACTTCAAACAGTTCCAGCTCCGGCGCCTGGCACATGTATGGAATCCATACATGGATTACTATTAAGATTTAGGGCCAAGGCATTTTGCACATTTTAGCCAAATGGATACATCTGGTATATTTTCATGGTACATGTACATGTGTACATGGTATTCTGTCCCTACAGGTATAAACCTGATGGATTAAATTCTCCCCCCAGAGCTCCAGAAGTCACCCCCCAAACAGTAAGTTAAAAGCTGAAGTTGAAAAGTTGAAGAAAAATTGTTTTCCCGCAAGGGACAACAAAACACACACACACACACATTATAGATATATATATATTATATATATATATATTCAAAACAAAACCACTCTGCTCAAGGTGCTCAGTTTCTCAAGCTGCAAAAGAAGATTATCAATAGAGGGAAAGCTGCGTGGTCCATTATGTCTCAATTACAGGAAGGGAGAAAGTTGAACACTGCTCCATGGCACTTTAAATCAATCGTTGTCTTCAATGGTAAGTATGCAGAAGTTTTCATGTAGATGTATTAATGAAGAAACAAATTCAGTTCTCATGAGTCTCCCCTTCCAATGGTTACTGTTAAACAGAATGTTCTTAAGAAATGTGAATTCTGTCCTGCTCTGACAACACTAGTAGCATGCACCAGCCTTATATATCAAAAGTACAACTTGGTCAACATTTAGTTTGAGGAAATTACCACACAGAAGAAACTAGAAAAAATTATAATCTGCACCATAGAACCTGGGGACCATAACAGCTAAAAGCATTAAATCTGTTTTTTGAAATTCAGGCTTACAAGCATATCTAAGATTTGTGTATGGTACCAAAAAGCATATACAGAGCCTTAAAGAAATACGAAAACAAGGTCCCTATCCCAAGGATAATGCAAGTTTTCATAAAAAGAGTACTATTAAGTCAAGTCTACCCACATGACTAAGAGTGTCTCATAAAATGTTTTCTAGATCAGGCCCTTCCCCTCCTTAGATAAAACATATGGAATGGAAAGGAGAGCTTACACAAAATAAGATGAAGATTAAGAGACAAGCAATTTTGTTTCTGTAAGTTATATCAAATAGTTTTGACAGAGGAATTGAAGATTATGGAAAGATTTTGAAGAGGGAAGTTGCATGGTATATAGAAATTGTTCCAAATATAGGAGAAATCATGGGAGAAGGAAAAAGGCAGCACAAAGTGGAATCGATAGAACAATGGGGCTAGGTTGAAGATGTAGATGTAAACATAAAAAGGGGAATAATCAACTCATCTATTTCTGATTTTAAAAAGTCATAGTACCCTTTAAAGGTCTGACTGTAGACAGAACTTTTTGCCACCTCACTTGCATAGTTACACAAAATTAAGGTTAAGACTCTGTCACAGGTATTTTTAGTAAAAGTCAGGGACAGGTTGTGGGCAACAAACAAAAATACATGGAAGCTGTGACCTGTCCCTGACTTTTACTAAAAATACCCTGGAGGAGGGGGGAAAACAGAGCTGCTGGAGCTTGCTGCTGCTCCAGCCCGCTGCTCAGCTGTTGGGTGGCCCCAGGACCGGCTGCGGGTCAGCGGCAGCCCCAGGGCTGGCTGCTGCTTCAGTCCTGCCCCAGAAGTCACAAAGGTCCCAGAAAAACACAGAATCCATGACTTCTGTGACCATATTGTATCCTCACAAATAATACATCAGGTAATTTCACATGTTAAATATGCATGATGTCTCTTAAAAAAAACCAAGTAATTGAAATTCCAAAGTATTTCTACATTTCAATGACTGTTGTGTCCATATCTGACACCTCGTTATTTGGATGCAACAAGATTGCTCCCTGTTTAAGACGTGCTCAAACCCTCCAGGGTCCTGGGACCCTAGGATCGAGTCCTCGGTTAACATAATTGGTGTGTGGATCCAAGGGGGGATTAGACTTGAGCCCACGCTCAAGTCCAGGTTTACATTGCCATGTAGACATGCCCTAAGTCATAGGTTAAGTTCCTCTTGCCTAGACCTCCCCCCGCAAACTGTTTTCTCCTTTCCAGTCTCAACTGTCCAAATTAAAGTATGCCCAAAGTACAGCAGTTCATCTTAAGCCATTCACACGAATACAGTGCCCTCAGTCTCAAATCTTCAGCAGCTGTCCATGAGGCCAAACAGAATATATATTTCAAAATCTAGTTTGAAGTTTCCTTCAAACTCTAATTCAAGAAAATACTTACACACATACTTACAACTGAACACATGCTAAATTGTGACCAGTGTCTTCAATTTCTTTCATGAATTTGCCTCCTCCTCCATCTTTCTGTTCTTGCATGCATTCAACACTTTTCACATCAGGTCCCCCCCCCCCCCCCCGTTGCCTCTCTCTTTCCAAAGTGGATGGTAAATCCTACTTTTACTGTCATCTCCCCTGTTTCTTTTCCTCTCCTCTACTATTTGGAATTACCTCTTAGACCCAGTCAATCTTAGAATTCACCATTTCAAATAATCATTTGGTCATCCTAGAACATTTGTGTGTGGATGCAAAGTGTTTTGCAACTGTTCAAAACCATGTATAAGGGTCCCAAATACCATGGAGATTAGGCTTGCTTTCAACAAGCCTAACCACTGTTTGTCTGCACAGTTTAGTGGCATGGTGAACAGAGGTTGCTGGCAAAAGTACAAATAGCTCAATCAATCCCCCATGGCTCTATCATAGCAAAGTGGTGGGCTTTCAAAACCTCCCAGAACTCACTACTTCTGGAAGCTATCCCAGGACCTCTGGAACAGGCATACTGCATATGAAACTGTTTAGAACACTGCTAGTGTGAACACAGGGCAAAACTGAATGTTTCAGTTGTTTTCTCATGCAGACGCTGCCTTGGTGCCTAATGAGGCCCTTTAAAAATGAGCTCACCTAGTAAACTGTCTGCCTGTTCCATCCTTCTAAGAGCTGATGAACAAATTTCTGCCTGTGCGAGTAAAAGCTCTGTAAAGAAAACCTAGCAAACTTAAACTTTTCAAATCCTTCTTGGCTATTTCTGATGTTTCCAATTTCCTCCTGCTCAATCATTCTATCTATAAATGTTATCTGTAAACCATTATTTTCTTTTATTTGAATATATACATATATATGTTATAACTGGCAGTGAAGTGTCCCATGACACTATTTATGTAGCATGCAACCAAACCTCTATTTAAATTATCCTCTTTACTGTAACTACAACAATTCTTATAAAAACAAAATCCACAATAATGTAGTAATTACACCATGGGAATGCCACAGTACCTAATTAAAAAAACCCCTATCCCTAATCCTTAAATTTAACATGCGCACTATCAAATATGATATACTATAAGCTTTTTGGGGTAGGGACAGTTTGTACAATGTTTGCACGGTGCCTAGCACAGTAGGATCCTGATCTGTGATGAGGGTTACTAAGTGCTACCATAATACAAATAATATTTGAGACTTATAACTTAGTTCCTGAAGCAGCTTTTTGAAGCTGTTGGAAAGTCAATACATGATATGTACAGCCACACTAGACAAGTACAATCTGCTTCAAAATTGTTAAAGTGAACAGAATTAGGCTTCAAAGTTAACACCTCTGTGTTTGTCTGGCTAGATGAAGACTTTAAAACAGTGTATTTTTTTACTCCGAAGGTTATCTTCACAACCAGAAAGACTAAAAGCTTCAGATGTTTGCAAAATTAAATCTTAGGGTCTGATAAAAAAAAATACCAAATATGGCAACACCTTCAAATTCAACAGATCTGCTTCCTGTGGATTTAGAGTAATTTGTCTAGACTAAACTAGGATTTAAAGGTTCTAACTAACATGTTTTAAAACTCTAGTGTTAACTCTAAAGAGTTAGAACTCTTTAATCAGAACCTTTAAATCCTAGTATATACATCCCTAAGTGTAAGGATGTATTGTGCACTATATTTTAGTCCTATTAGCTCTGTAATGTTATGGGAGAGAACTGATTTCTAGTCTTAACATTAATAAGTTGAACTAACTGTTGAAGTCTTTAATACTTCAAGTGAGAGGCAGAAAGAAAACAGCATGACCTTCAAGTTCCCCACCTCAGCTTACAGTACTGAGTTAAAAATTTACACATATAAATAAACTAAGCAAATTTGATTCGCTAGTCAATGACAATTTGGAATTCCACAATGTCACTTTCTGGAGAATAGGTATATTTTAATAGTCCAGTGAAAAATCCAATTCTGCAGATTTCTATTGACCTAAATTAAGATCTTGGATATGGCATAGTTTAGCACAAGACAATTGTTGACACCTCATGGAAAGCTTTTAAAAAAACAAGTTTATGTAGAAACTTCTACCACTGCCCTTTAATTACTAGGGACATTTTCATGAAAAAGAGTATATGTTTCTTAAGAATTTGTCTTATTATTTAAAGATACGACACTATTTGATGTCAAAATCATCTTCACAACAACTAAGCAATAGAGGATTGTCTCTTTAGGTGAAAGATTTAAAAAAAACCCACAGAGAACAGCTGAACTTTTTATTCAAATACCCTGTTTACGTGCAACATTCCACACTAAAATATGGCATAAAAACACAAAAGTGTGCCATACTGCAGGGTTGCTCATGAGGTATCAGCAGGTCTTGACTATTCAAATTTTAACAGACCAAATTGAAAGTACTTACAGTACAATGTGTACAAGTACTCACCCTTCACAACATGCTTTCTGGTTACCACAAATAAACATTCCAGGGGCTCCCAATTTGATATGGACACTTGGGATAAACAGAAAGAGTGGCCTTTTAATTAACTCTTACAAATTAAGTTCAGGCTCTATCAAGCGTTACATCCTAGAATTAAATAAGGAAATCCCAGTTTAGAAATTCAGTAGAATTCCCACTACATACTTTTGATCCCTGTAGATTTGTATAGAGCCAAATTCCCCCTGGATACAACACAATTCAGAGGAGTGGCACAAAAGATTAATTTCACTAATACAAATCTAAAAATTAAGTCTTCCAATGTCTTCACTTCTGATATAGAAGGGAAGAGATCTGAACTCCAACTTTCTAGCTCTACATTGTTTCTGTTTCAGAACAATATGGATGATATTCCAGAACTAAGAGAGAGAAGCCACTTGAACAAAACCCAAAACACCTTTATTCATTAATTTACATATACACACCTACCAGCTTCTCTTTTCCTTCTCACTTCCAGTAACTTCTGAATCACTGTGGGCAACTGTTAATATCGAACACTTCAAAATAATACCAAATCACACATTAATCTTACTTTGTCATATTTACCAGTCACCGTTTTGCTCTTATAATTTTAGTAAAAAGGCACCTCTCCCCAACACCCCCTTATAGCTATCAAAATGACTCAATAAAAATCATGTTTTTAGTAAGAGCATGCCTCATGTTCAACACACGTTGTTCTAGAATCACAGTCTCCAGCCTATCTGAACTCGTGAAATGCCATGCAATGATGTAGAAGACAGGCACCCACTACTGTCCTTAGTAATTCGGAAGTTCACTCGAGTTGTCTTCAGGTAGGTTTGCCAGTGGTGACAGTGCCACCCTACTGCCTTTGCATTTAACATCCTCCCTGCACTCTGGATTTTCATATACAAAGGGAAGGGGGAGAATCAAAAGCAGAAACTCGCGTAAGACAACAGCAAGCGAAGGAACAACCCAGAGACGGCTCAACTGTCCCCCGCACTGAACATCAGCTTCCGGGAGACTGTCTCAGTCGAGCACATGAGACTGAATCAGACCTGCCCAAGTGCCCAAACCTGTCCCCGTAGCAAGGAGGAGCCCCTCGTCTGCGGAGGGCAATTTTAATTCCCCCCTTCCCCCGTCTCCTCCTCTGGGAAGTAAGTATTTTCCTACATGTTTCAATCAGACGTTTTAAACTCATTCGCCTTTTGTGGGGGAGTAAAAGGGGAGGGGAGGGGAGGGGACAGCCCCCCTGTCCAACTGCCCCTGCACGCGCCACTCGCCTGAAGTCAAGGGGGGGGGGGCCGAGAGACAACCGGGCTCCTCCATGAGCCCGCCCTGGTTCGGGGTCACAAGCGGCCCCAACAAGCCCGGGGCTCCAGTCCCGCCTTTGTCTCAGCCGGGTCGGTCCGTGGGGGGGAGGCACCCTCCGCCAGGCTGGGTAGAGCCAACTTAGACAAAGGGCGCTTCACGCTCCGCGTCTCTCTCCAGCTGTCACCGGCCGGCAGAGCGCGTCTCGCCGCAGCCGCTCCGCGCCCTCATGCACCCCCTCTCCCGCGGCGCCCGCGCCCCGCCACCGAGGTGAGGAGGGGTTTCCTCACGGCTCCCCCCCCCCTTCTGCTTCTGCCGCCACCGCTCCCGGTACAAAGGGCGCCGGTTATAAAAAGCCACTCCCTGCCCCGGCGCGGTGCTGCTCGTCCGTCCGTTCACTCTCTCTCTCACTCACCCCCCTCCAGCCGGGCCCCGCGCGCTGCTGCAGCCGCCACGGCCGCCGCCTGGTCCCCGCGCCGCTCCTCTCTGCCGCCGGATTCAGTCACCCTCTGGGTCCGGGACCGAGCGCCAAACCCGGCGGCCCAATCGGCATCGCGCTCATTGGCGAGAACCAAGCGCCGCCCCGATTGGATGCCCGCGGAGGGGCCGTCTGGGCCAATCAGCAGCGGCTGGAGGCGGTGCCGGGGGCGGGGAATTCGCTCCCCACGTGCGGGGGGGGAGGGGGAGTGGAAAAGCTCTTTGTTCTCGCAGGCTGGGGTGGCGGCGGCTTTCCTGCTCCCCTTTCAATCCTCGCGCGCCTCTGAACCCCCTTGGGGGTGGGCATCGGGGCGCGCGGGGCGGGGGAGCCTTGAAATCCTCCTTGGCTGCGAGGGGGGGAGGTTGGAGTTGATGAGAGAGGAAGCGCCGCGCTGAGCCCGCGAAGGGAGGGGCAGGCAGGCAGGCAGTCCTGTTCGGCGCTGCTGAGTTTGAATCAGTTCGAAAGTGGGCGCTGCAACGGTTTTAACTGTCACTCTACTGCTGCGCGCGCGGGGGGAGGGGGAGCGCGGGAGCTGTGGGCTCAGCGGTGGGTGGGTTCGGATCCACATCCCCTGGTGGTGCTGCCTGTTGCTTCCCAGGCGGGCAGTCCAGACCGTGGCCCGCTTTTTCCGCCCTGCATCTATCCCAGCCCCGCCTCTCGCCTTGGCTTCACGCTGACTGCTAAACCAGTTCCCAAACCAGCTCAACTCAAACCAATTGTGCAGCAGCCCTGTTGCTCCCTGGAAGGCAGCTCGACCCACCCTGACGGAGCCAGTTTCCAGAGATGCAGGTGGCTTCAGTAAAAACGGGCCAGGCCACCCAAAACTGCATCTGCCCTATGCCTCTAATGGGTGTGGCAGTCACCAGGCTGCATCAGTTCAAAAACTTGCCCAGTGCAGATGAGCCCCTTGCCCCCAGTCTTCTCTGCTCTGTCCCTCATTTAAGCCAGACGGATAACTGCCCCATTTTTCTGTAACCTAAGGTTGCCAACCCTTCAGGATTGTTCTGGAGTCTCCAGAAACAAAGGATTAATTAAAGATGATATCGCAATGAAACCTACAGGAATATGTCCAACCAAAATAATTCTGTCTTCTCCAGGTTTCTCTCCACGCTTCTTCCATGTGGTGCTCTATGCTTAGAACCACCTCCCTAATACAGCTCACCAAGTCATCCTCTCAAATGTTAACAAAATATCACAAAAATCATGGCAACAGCAAGATGTATGCTCCACCTCACTGCTTAATCACATGCTTTTAGTTATATCCTTTGACGGTATTGCCAACCCCTAGCAACACCACTATTCTCCCTGTCACTCTGACTCATAACCTGGCCATCAGCCTTAACTTGCCTGCTCTAGATCCTTACATCCAGACTGTGTTTAAATCTAGCTGATTCTTTCTGCATAACATCTCAGATACAACCTTTCCAATCCATACACACAAGCTCTTTGGGGCAGAAACTCTTTTTGTTCTGTGTACATACAGTGCCAAGCACAATGGTGTTCAGTCAATGACTGGGGATCCTAGGCACTTTGATAATCAAATAATAAATAACAATAATTGAAACTCTTGTTCAGGCTCTCATAATCTTTCATCTTAATTACTGCAACATCTCTTCTCCGGCCTTGACGAATGCAGTCTTGCCCCATTCATATCAATTCAAAATGCTACTGTGAAAATCATTTTCCTAGTTTGTCATTTTGACCATGTTGCCCCTCTCTTTGTGTCCCTCTACTGGCTCCATTTTTGCCAGTGCAACAAACGTAAGCTTCTTTGCTTCATTTTTCAGGCCCTTTGTAGCCTATCCCCACTAAACCTATATTCTGTCATTTGCTTTCAGATATCAATTCCTGCTTTTTACCAAACCTATTCAAACAAGCATCCTTCATGCTTTCTCCTAGGATGCCTTTCACACTTGGGAGAAGGTCCCAGCAAAGCTACCTCAATGGTCTCCTTTAAAGAAAGACACTGATAAACTGGAGAGTGGTTCAAAGAAGAGCCACAAGAATGATTAAAGGATCAGAAAACATGGCTTATAGTGATAGACTCAAGGAGATCAATCTATTTAGTTTATCGAAGAGAAGATTAAAAGGTGACTTGGTTACAGTCTGTAAGTATCTATATAGGGAACAAATTTTTGATAATCGTATCTTCAACCTAACAGAGAAAGGTATAATATGATCCAATGGCTGAAAATTGAAGTGGCACACACCTCAGTGTACAGGGGTACAATTTTATAGAGAGACATTAAAATGTGGAGGTGCTTTCATGAAGAGATACTGATAATGTCAAAGTAAATACATTTTAAAAGCATGTAGATTATTTTTTACAGAAGTATATTTATGATTATTTACCTAATAATTTCACTACTGACCACTGCACAAAGGGGCTTAGGTAATATCTCTGTCTGTCTGAGGGAACCAGTGAGGGACAGCCTTCGCTTTAAAGAGCCCCGGTTTGTTGGGGCAGGGCTAGAACACCTATAATTGGATATATTAATAAAATATTACTGCTGAATGTTGGATTATTCGATAGGATGGATAAGAGAGACTTCTCAACAATGTACATTCATTGTTTTTAAGACAACAGAAAAAGAACTATTTATGATCATTTATATAGGCTCATACAAATATCATATGTTCACTTTTTTTTTAAGTGCTTCCTGCCTGGCTAAGAGGGAACACATGTAGGCCAGCTCCACCGGGATGTGATGACTGACAGCAGGGATATTCATAGCTAATGCTATTGCTTTTATGAGGATGTTGGAAATAACTGTTGCTGTTTACACTCCCCTGAGTGTGATTTAAGTTGAAAATGCAGGCCCACCGCCATATTGGATTGTTAAAAAGGATATATTGTTATATTGGTAAAAAGGAATATTTCCACCACACCGATGAACAACACACTCACCCACAGATCCCTACCTACCAATGCTACAAGAAAAAGAATTCTACATGGACTCCTCCTGATGGACAAAACAACAGACTAGACTTTTACATAGAATGTTTCCGCTGATGTGCACAATCTGAGATTGTCGACAAACAACTCCGCTTATCGCATAACCTCAGACTTGCTGAACGCAATGCCATCCACAGCCTCAAAAACAACTCTGACATCGTAATCAAAGAGGCAGTCAAAGGAGGCGCCGTTGTCATCATGAATAGACTGGATTATGAACAGGAGGCTGCCAAACAACTCTCAAACACCACATTCTACAAGCCTCTACTGTCCGATCCCACTGAAGAATACCAAAAGAAACTAAAACATCTACTTAATAAACTCCCTAAAGAAACACAGGAACAAATCCACACAGACACACACCCTGAGCCCCAACCAGGGTTATTCTATCTGCTACCCAAGATCCACAAACCTGGGAATCCTGGACGCCCTATCGTCTCAGGCATTGGCACTCTTACCACAGGTCTATCAGGCTACATGGACTCTCTCCTCAGGCTCTATGCCACCAGCACTCCTAGCTATCTTCGTGATACCACTGACTTCCTGAGAAAACTACAACCCATCAGTGATCTCCCAGAAAATACCATTCTAGCCACTATGGATGTAGAAGCTCTCTATACTAACATTCCACATAAAGATGGACTCCAAGCCATCAAAAACATTTTCCCAGATGATCATATGTCACACCTCACAGCTGAACTTTGTGACTTTGTCCTGACCCTCAACTACTTCAGATTTGGAACCAATCTATACCTCCAAGTCAGTGGCACAGCTATGGGCATCCGCATGGCCCCATAGTATGCCAACATTTTTATGGCTGACCTCGAACAACGCTTCCTCAAAACTCATCCCTTAACACCTCTTCTTTACCTACGCTACATTGATGACATTTTCATCATCTGGACCCACGGGAAAGAGTCCCTCGAAGATTTCCACCGGGATTTTAATAATTTCCATCCCACTATCAACCTCAGCCTGGACCAATCCACACAAATCCACTTCCTGGACACTACAATAAAAATAAAGGATAGGCACATTAATACCACCCTATACCGAAAACCAACTGACCGCAATGCATATCTTCATGCCTCCAGCTTCCACCCTGGACACATTACATGATCCATTGTCTACAGCCAAGCCTTAAGATACAACCAGATTTGCTCTGATCCCTTAGACAGAGACAAACACCTACAGGATCTCTCTGAAACATTCCTAAAACTACAATACCCACTGGAGAAGTAAAGAAACAAATTGACAGAGCCAGACGGGTACCCAGAATTCACCTACTACAGGACAGACCCAACAAAGAAAACAACAGAACCCCACTGGCCATCACCTAAAAGCTCTCCAACACATCATTAAAGATCTATCCTAGCAGATGATCCATCTCTCGCTCAGGCAGTGGGCGGCAGACCCATCCTGGCTTACAGACAGCCCCCCAACCTGAAGCAAATACTCACCAGCAACCATACACCCTACAAAAAATCCTACCCAGGGACCTATCCCTGCAACAAACCCCATTGTCAGCTCTGCCCACACATCGTCTCTAATGACATCATCACTGGTCCTAACCACATCAATCACAGCATAAGAGGCTCATTCACCTGCATATCCACTAATGTTATATATGCCATCATGTGCCAGCAATGCTCCTCTGCCATGTACATTGGCCAAACTGGACTACGCACAAAGATAAATGGACACAAATCAGACATAAAAATAATAACATCCATAAACCAGTGGGAGAACACTTTAATTCCCCAGGGCATTCTGTTTCTGACCTGAAAGTTGCTGTACTTCTCCAGAAAAACTCCAAAAACAGACTTCAAAGAGAAACTGCTGAATTAGAAATGATCTGCAAACTTGACACATTCAAACTGGGCTTCAAAAAATACTTGGAATGGCTATCTCACTACCGAAGGTAAATTACTTTGCTCACCCATTCTCACCTCCTACTCAATGGTCATCATTAGGTCTTAAGTACTGGACTCCACCTGCCCCACTGTTCTCAATGCACCTGGATACCTATAAGATACCTCTGTGTTACCTATTTTTTGTATTTTTTTGTATTTTTTGCATCTGAAGAAGAGAGCTAAGTCTCTCGAAAGCTTATGTCTACAAATATTAAATTTGTTAGTCTTTAAAGTGCCACAGAACTCTCGTTGTCTTTGCTGTATACAGACTAACACGGCTACCCCTCTGGAATATACCTTTCAGGTCTTTCATAAACCTTTTGCTTGTCTGCACACAACCATCCAATAAGGCTTGTTCCCAGATAATACAACTTAAAAAGTCCTTTAAAGATTTCCAGGACGTCTGCTACCAAAGCCACCTGGATTTCTGCAGGCAAAGCACTGAAATCCTCTGTTGCCATGGATTCCCTTGCCAGTGCAACTAGATCTTCCATATGCAAACCAGGAATCTACCAGCACGGCCAACCCAATCCACCACAGTTTCCCTGTTTAATAAATGGCCCCATTGTTGGGTTGAGAATACCCTTGTGTTATGTTCCCTATTCCTTATGGGTAAAATCCACACTGTGGAAATTATTATGTTAATTAAATTAAATGTTTAAGCTGATCGCCATTTTGAAATGGTGAAAGAACAACTAGAACTCCATCTTGGAGGTCTTCTTTCTCAGTGTTTCCCACCCTTTCTGGGAAAAAAGGCGGGAAAGGTAAGGTGAAAAGGAGTGTGATCTGCCTGGGAACAGGACTTGATAAATTGTAGTGAGCCAGTGAGCTCCGGGCTTTCTGCTCTAGAGGCAGCAAGCTGTCGCCATGTGCAGGAGTCGCTAAGAGAAGCCTCTAGGAAGAACATCACGGATAGCGCCCACGCAAGAAGATCAGGATACCTACCTGCAGCGGTTCCTGAGTCCATCATCAGATCCTGAGTTCCTGGCTCATCATCCTGGGAGTCGTGAACAATGCCCCAGGAGGGTGAAAAAAGACCTTAAGAAGTTCTTATGAACTTTGGGCCTGGGTAGTTTAGGTTTAAGTTGGGAAAGACTCTGGAGTTAAGCTCCACCTTGTTAAATCCCTGAGTGACCTCTCATTTGTTATTTGCCCCCTGAATAAATTGTTCCTTGTTTTGCTTTATTCTGAGTTTTGGTATTTACCCACCTGACTACTCCGACGATAGATGCAGAAGGGGGACCTAGACACTTACTTTTTAATTGTTGGTGGAAGGGTTAGGTGTCTCCCATAGAATCCCGTTTATTTTCTCCAACATCATGGCTTTCCCCATGGTTTTCCCACGGCTTTCCCCATGGTTTTCCCACGGGTCTCAGTAGGTCTCCCCTGGCCCACATATTGAACCACAGTTGTGGTTACCAGTGCCTTGGGTATCCCACTCCCACTCACACCAGGCCCTTCTGTAAGGGACTTCTCTTTCCCCTCCTCAAGAGGAGCTGAAGGGATCACACCTTCTCCCTTTATATGTGAGTCTAGCTCACTTTCACTGGACTCCACTGAGTCATTCTCAGAGCTGAAGCTGGAGCTACTGTGCTCGTTCTTATGTCGCCTGCCCTTCAGGGCAGCTAACATTCCTTTGCTTCCCTTAGCTCTGCCTCCAATTCCCTAGCATGACTCTTGCATGCGGAATGGTTTGCTCCACCCTTGCGGGCTTCCTTGAGTTCTCTCATAAGGCTCCTTACTGTGGCTCTAGACTCTTCTTGTCCAGCAGTAAGTTTGTTCACCTCTTTCCCTTTTTTAGCTAATGCCTCCGTTAGTTCCTTGACCTGACTCTCCGGGTCGGTTATTCTAGAGGGCTGGCTGAGTGATTGTGCCATCAACCACTCCTTTTACCCCTGTAATTTGGAGATGTGAGTCTCCTTCTGGGTGATCTCCTCCTGGAGACTTGCCAGTCGATCCTCCAGTACACCCACATAACTCTGCAGCTCCTTAGCTGCTTTATCCAACCCATACCATAGGGCTCTTTTAATTTGCTTCTTTGTGGGCTTGGGCTTGCCTCTTTCGAAACCTTCCCACTGATTGTAGAGGTCAGTGTTCGCTGACTTACCTTCAAACTTCCATCCACACATGGGTTTTTTCCTTTACTCAATAACTCAATATATGAAGCCAAACTGTTTTTATTGACGGTCCGCTCCCATTCAGAAGCTCCAAATCTGCGATGGGTACTCATTTTCTTCAGTGGATTTTTCGTAACAACACTTATTCCCAGAGAGGAAGGTTCCCACTTTTCCCTTTAACCTTCCAGCTTTGGCTTAGCAAGGGCACCAGAGGCACCGCTCTCTAAAAGCACTTACCAACTGTCCTTTAACCTACAGATCCTCACGGAATTCATACAGGTGACTTAAAACACAAGTCCACTCACTAGCTGGCAGTCAGCATGCCTGTTTTTCTTATGGCTCACAAGGCCTTACAATCCGGCTCTCTAGGCCGAGACCCCTCCTGGACACAGCCAGGCTCTCAGGCACTCTCAGCGCCCAGGTTGACAAGCAGGCACTCTAGGCCTTTTCAATCATCAGAGCTACTTTACAACGTCTGCTGAAGGCAGAAAGAATATCTCTACCTCTAAACCCATGCATCCCTGTCTGCACACAAGGCAGATACGGCACCCGATAACCATTGGCCACGGACACACTAGGTCATGCCGCTTAACAACACACACAGCTGTTCAGAGGCAGCTTACTCCCAGCTCTTCAGAGTGCTTCTCTCCGACCATTTAATTGGCTCGTTCTGTCTCTGTTCCCTCCCTCTGGGCCAGTGGACTTAACTACCCGCTCTGAGTGAGAAAGGAAACTTATTATAGGTGTCTCTTCATGGTCGCCAAAAACTATTAGCAGGAAAGGGGGTTAACACTGAAACCCACCCACCAGCAGATACAAAAGGTAGTGTTTAAGGGTTCCCCTCCGTATCTATCACTGGTATCCTGTACTGGTAGTCAAACCAGGAGACTTATATAGGTAAACTAGAACAAGTAAGTAGCTGCGTCAGTGTGGGGGCTGCCCTCGATCTCCTCTCAGATCCTTCCGTCTTCTCCAGAGTCTTCTCTATTGTTGGTCTGCACTGTCACTAGAATGGACAGTGTGCATATGTGCTTGTCTGCCTCTGGGATGGACAGCCCTGAGCTGTCTGCCTAGCTTTCATTTATACCCTTCAGTTGTTGGGCAGATTCTAGCTGTTCCCGCTTTCTATCTTTCCCGCCCTCTATTGGAAAAGGTGGGAAAGCCCATAAAGAAGGCTTCCCAATATGGAGGTCTTACTATCCTTTTTATTATCTTTTTTAACAGACCTGAGTTCCTAAAGATGCATGCATCATGCACCTTTCCAGACCACCCCACATTGATGTTGGTGAAGAGTCCCCTGTGATCCACAAGGGCCTGCACCACCATTGAGAAGTATCCCTTTTGATTTATGTACTCTGTGGCAAGGTGGTCTGGGACTAAGATAGGGATGTGTGTACCATCTATCACACCCCCACAGTTAGGGAACCCCATTGCCGAAAAGCTTTCCTTTATGTTCTGCACGTTTCCCAAAGTCACTACCCTTCTTAGCAGAAGTCTATTAATGGCCCAGCACACTTATATCACAGCTGCTCCCATGGTGGATTTCTAAAGAGCGATGGCCACTCTCTTTTCCACTGTCAGAGCTGGTCTCAAGCTAGTATTCATGCGTTTCATGGCTGGGGAGAGCTCTCTGCAAAATTCAAAGAAAGTGGCCTTTCGCATTCGAAAGTTTTGCAGCCACTGCTCATCATCCCACACCTTCATAATGATGTGATTCCATCAGTCACTGTTTGTTTCCCGGGACCAGATGCTACCCACGGATGACTAGTGGGGATGCAGTTTCCCAACACAATGAGTGTGGTGTGATCATGCTCCTCCGACTTCTAAAATTTGACAGTTGAAAGTCAATTTAAAATAAATCGACTTCACTCCGCAGCGTAGACATACCCAGAGAGTGTGACCAAAGTGGAGGGTGGTGGTGGAGAACTCTTACACCTATCTAATAGTAGCACATGTATTTTTATTGAAGAGACAATAGCAAACACATACATCTTTACTTAGGAGGTAAATGAGAGAACATTCCCTGTTGTTTACCAATCAATAAAAAACAGAGACCAATAATCCCTACTTCTCTAAAATCAGTGGAAATACATTTTTAAGTGGAAAATTCTCGGTAACATTGTATCTTACTAATAATTATTTTCTTTATATTTAGTAAAATTTCATCTTGTATTAACCCAGTAGTTAGGAAACTAAAAAGTATTCATCAGAAGAGATGAGAGCACAAGTTGTGAATTTTAATTTGGATCTAATCTTACACATACACTAGGAATGAATTTTGTCTATACAGCTAGATAGCCCTTCCTGATACACATATATCTATATTCAAAATAATTCCTTCCTCCAAAGTTAGGAGCATAGATTAAAGGCATCCAAAACCAAGATCAATCTACTTGGAAAAATGGTAGCATATCAAGAACAACAGCATTTTGCTAAATCACATTTTGTTTGCCAAATCCTGTCCCCTTACTGGCGATCTGCCATCCCAAACCTGGAGGACGTGCAAAGTTAAAGATCCCTGCTTTTCTGAGAATGGCAAAATGTTGTCAGATCATCAGACAGAGGGAAAAAAACCACTGCCAGCTGCTCAATTTACTGAAACATTCTGGGATAGATCAGAGGAAAGATATTGGCTTCCGACCAGAAAATGCTGTACTGGAGTATTCAACTTAAAATAAAAAAATTTGAAATGAAGCAGGTAAAATATTTTACATACAGATGTTTCCCATAACCTCAATCTAGAATAATCTACAATAATAAAAAGCTGTCCTCCGAGCAGTCTAGACATCATGGTACTTAAAAAGCTGGTGGGAAACAATGCCTTGTCTACACTAGTGTTCCCAACATTACTACCACTGGCAACAACAGAGGGAATTTTTTTCAGAAAAAGGGTGAGTGCAGACAAGGGCAATGGGTCTGTGTGGGACAAAAGTGAAATATTTTCCATACTGAGGAAAAACAGAGAGGTATAGTGTCACAGTTCCTGAAATCACTGCACTTCTGACCTCTTTGTGGCCTATCTCACAGTTCAGGGCAACTGCACCTTTATTCTCTCTCTGTGGTCCAGCTTCTGTCTTCCCAGTTGTTCCCTCTCCTGGGTCTCTCTCCCTTCTGATTAGAGTATTTACACACTGATTAATTTCCTGACTATATGGTGACCTCTGCAGCAAAAGACAGATGTCTAAGCAGGTGTGCTTCATCTCTCTCTTCAGAGATGGTACACAGTGTCATTGCCATAGTGAAGTTACCACAGCCCTTAATAAACAATCACATTTATTCTTAAAGTGAATGCATTACAGAGAAAACATATTAAAAACCATAAAAGAACCTACACAGGTGTCTAAACATTTAAACTTAATTCAGTAAAATTTGTCCAGGATATTGCATGACACTGTCATATCTGTCACAGTCTCCTTGAAGGCATCCCAAACAGGTCTCAAGCTTCTAGCCATCACCTTTTTCGGGGCAGGAACCCACATTTTTCTCCCTCCAGCCTGGGGATTTAGGCTTTAATTTCCTCCTGCAGCTCACAATGATCACCTTTAGCAAGCCTACATTTAGTCCAGCATTTGCTGCCTTGTTACCTCCCGGGAGCTATGAGAGAATTTACCAGTAACGAGCCAGTCTTCATAAAGCAAAATATTAATTTACAACAAAAGTATTACAGAAAACTCGTACTGAAAACAATAAAAGGCTTACATGAATGCCTGTCTAACCAGATTTCACGCATCTTCCACATGGAGACCCTGGTAGATTTCAAAGTGCTTCAAACACTTTCATCAGGCTCTGTTCCTGGTTACAGTCCAATGCCAGTTCTTGGATCTAGTGAGCGTGACCCCTTCTTTATATCAGGTTGCCCACTTTATACAATTCATAGTTCTTTGTTTGTTGGACTTTTTGAACCTGGTCAAAAGCAGTATGTGCAATTTCCCCCAAGGGTGGTACTTCTAAAGACTTGTTAACCCCCTCTAGGGGGTTATTATATTTGAATCCTTGGAAATTATTTGTATTCAAAGAGAAACCAGCACAGGAACACAGAGAGATGTAACACCAGAGAGTCTTCATTGAACTACAATTAAAACCAGCCAGAACTGGCTGAGCTACCCCATAATATTCTAAATCCATTGCTATGGCAACAAGCTAGGCTCTGTTGCTACGGCAACCCAAGCAACTAGGCAGGACACAAAATACACAACATATTCCACCCCCTTTAATGAAAACGCCCATTTAATAGAACAATCACAAAAACTAGGGAATGAGGGTAGATTGCGTAGACTAGGTAGAATGAGGGAAGGATTATTCTACCCCATAAATGTGGGTTTGTCCTAGCTAAAGATCCAGCCATTGAAGAGGCCTTCTCTCTCTAAGTGGATTATGGCGAACTTTTGGTGTTCTGGCATCAGAAGATGTTATCGGTGTGGGTCTAACAATGGGCTCAGGACTCATAGCTCGAACAGGTGAGGCTGCTATATCTGCTTGAACAGGTGAGGAGGCTAAATCTGCTGCAGAGGTGGATGGAAGAGGGGATTTAGGAACAGGTGACTCTTGACTTGATGATATCTCACTCACAATGGTAAGGTCAGGCAGTTCAACTGGAGATATGGCCTTGGGACTTGTATGACCTGGCAACAACTGATCTACATGTCGCCGCCAAGTGAGATCATTTGCAGTCTGGACAGTGTAGGAAACAGGTCTTATCTGAGCAATGACTTTAACAGGGACACATTTAGCTCCAGAAGCATAGTTTTGAGCTAGAACAGGCTGTCCAGGACTAAAGATTCAGTCTTTTGCTCTGTGTGCACATCTGATGACTTGGTTTTGCTGTTTTTGTTGCACAACTTGTCGTGGTTTGGAGGGTTTCAGCAGATGAAAGCAAATGCACCACTGTAGTCCCATCATTAGAAATGCCGGAGACGCTTTGGTCGTAGCATGAGGTGTGTTTCTGTAGGATAGTAAGAAGGTGTCCAGATGCTTATGAATGGATGAATGTCCCCATGCAGATTTTAAAGCTTGTTTCATTTTCTGCACAAACCTTTCAGCTAATTCATTGGCGGATGAATGATACAATGTTGAAGTGATGTGATGTATCCCATTTGCTTTAATAAAATTTTCAAACTCCTGAGAGATGAACTGCGGTCTGTTGTCACCCACAAATTGTTCAGGCAGACCAAAATGACTAAAGATTTCACGCAGTTTCTGGATAGTACTTTCAGCAGTAGTGGACGGCATTACAGAGACGTCTGGCAATTTGGAGTGGGCATCAACAACAACCAGGAACATGCTTTCTTAAAATGGGCCGGCAAAATTAACGTGAATACGCTGCTACAGGTTTTTAGGCTAGTCCCATGGGTGTAGGGGCACCAACCAATGTGCGTTCCTCACACTCTGACACGAAGTACAAACTCTTGCTTCTCTTCAATGGCACTGTCCAGGCCAGGCCACCACAAGTAGCTTTGTGCAATTTCTTTCATGTGCACTATTCCACAGTGACCTGAATGTAGCTGTTCCAACATCTGCGATCTCAGTAGTGGTTGAATAATGACACACATTCCCCAGAATAAACAACCAGAATGAACTGATAACTCCATCCTCCTGGACATGTAGGGACGAAGGTTGGGTGAGACCTGAGAGTCCCATAGAGACATTCCATGCATCACTAGGTCCATAACTTGGGACAATACTGGGTCAACATGAGTTGCCCTCCTTACTTGAATAGCAGTGATGAGTGTGTTCTGTTAAAAGTAGAAGATTTCTTTCTGGCCAGTATCTTGATGTTTAACTGGTAAAGGCAGTCTTGAGAGACTATCTGTGTTGCAGTGCAGAGTGGATTTCCGATATTTGATCTCATATGTGTGTGCAGAAAGCAACAATGCCCATCATTGCATACCTCTAGCAGCCAATGATAGAATGCCTGTGCGTGGTCCAAAAATTGATGTTAGAGGTCGATGGTCGGTGAGAAGTGTGAACTTACATTCAAAGAGGTACAGGTGAAATTTCCAAATTCCAAAAACAATTCCCAGTGCTTCATGTTCGATTTGGGCATAGTTAATTTCTGCCTTGCTTAAGGTGTGTGATGCAAAAGCAATGGGTCTCTCCTCTCCAGAAGGCATAATGTGTGATATGACCATTCCCATGCCATAAGGGGAGTCATCGCAGGCCGACTGTAGAGGTAAGGACAGATCAAAATGTGTCAAAATCTCTGAATTTAGCAATGCACATTTAGCCTTGTTAAATGCAACATCACAGGCTTCAATCCACTTCCAGACCTTGTTCTGGCAAAGGAGTTCATGTAGTGGTTTTAGTAATGTTGCTAACTGTGAAATAAACTTTCCATAATAGTTCAATAGCCCTAAAAAAGAGCTTACATTTTGAGGAGGTAGAGCTTCCACAATAGCCTTGACTTTTGCAGGAGCCTTAAGAAGGCCAGTAGCATCTCTGATATGTCTCAAATATGCAACAGAGGGCTGGAAGAATTCACATTTGTCTTGGCAGACTCATAGGCCATACTCTTCCAGTCTTTGTAGGGCAGCCTCCAAGTTCTTAAGGTGATCCTCCTCATTCTTGCCAGGATGTCATTCAGGATGTTGTCAAGATAGCATTGGACTCCTGGCAAGCCGCTCAAGGTCTGGTCCATAGTCCTCTGGAACAAAGCTGGAGCAGATGTTATTCCAAAGGGTATGCGACAGTATTGGTACAGCCCTTTATGCGTCACGATAGTCAACAGCTCTTGGGACTTCTCATCAGCATGCATCTGTAAATATGCCTGACTCAGATCAATCTTGCTGAACTTTTGTCCACCAGCCAAGCCAGCGAAGAGGTCATCGATGCAGGGAAGAGGGTACTGCTCTGCACACAACACCGGGTTAACAGTAATCTTAAAATCCCCATAAATCCAAAGAAGCCATCTTTTTTCAATATTGGAATGATTGGGATTACCCATTAGCTGTGGGTAACTGGTAGTATGACTCCATTTTTGACCAGGTGCTCCAGGTCCATTTAAACTTTTGGCTTGATGGCATATGGCACAGTTCTGGCTTTCAGACATTTTGGTTGGCTATCAGGCTTAATGTCCAATTTCACAGTGATTCCCTTCATACTTCCCAGGTCTTCTCCAAAAACAGCAGCATATTTCTTTAATACAGCTGTCAGACCTGTTTCTTCTTTAGCCATCCTGTGCACTTCTGCCCAGTTCAGCCGTATCTTCCTAAACCATGGCCTTCCAATTAAGGTTGGGTAATGCCTTCTACCACAAACAGTGGCAATTTAACAGTCTTTCCACTGAGCTCCACCTTAACATCAGTAGTACCCGACATGGGTACAGCTTCTCCAATGTACGGCTTCAGTACAATTTTTGTCGGCTTAAGCTGTAGATGCTTTAGCTTCTCCTGATACACAGTGTCTGAGACCAGTGAAACTGCTGTGGCTGTGTCCAGTTCCATGTGTATAGGTTTACTTTCCAACAGCCGGGTTACCCAGTATTCATGTGAGTCAACTGCCATGGACAAGAAGTGGAGTGGCACATCTTCTTCTGACTGGGTGTCACTTTGATCATTCTGAGCATGCTCTACCACATGCAGATTTCCCTTTTTGGTCTGCCAGACAGCAGGCTTCTTTTTCTCCTGCTTGCCAGTCTGTCTGCTTCACTTTCGGTCAGCACAAAGCACAACCTACTTTACTTTCAGTTTCAACTGTCACTGCAAACAGCCCAGCCCCCAGAACAGCAAAAGGTTTTCTTACGTTTATTTTTGCTTCTTGCTGATGCAGCTCAGGTCCATCATCCCATTCTCTTGCCACTCTTATTATGTTTGAATCCTTGGAAATTACTTGTATTTCTAGAGAAACCAGCACCGGAACACAGAGAGATGTAACACCAGAAAGTCTTTATTGAACTACAGCTAAAACCCAGCCAGAACTGGCTGAACTAGCCCATAATATTCTAACTCTGTTGCTATGGCAACGTAGGTAACAAGGCAGGACACAAAATACACAACAGGGGTTACATTAATTACCCCCTAGTGATGTTTGTTCCTGGTAAATCCCATCATTCATGATTAGTGACTTCCCCTCAGTCACTTCATTACTTGTCTTGTTTCAAGGATGCGGATAACCCCTTCACATCTGGCAGGTAACAATACAAAATGAGAAGAGAAACTGAGTCAGACATATTTTCATAAAAATAAACCAGTTCTTCGCATATAATATTGTATTCCTTTGATTTGAATGGATATTCATAGGTTCATTGCTGATTTCTGTTCTCTTTTCTTATTTGCATGGAAGCATTTAAAAAATGGAACAGCAGATGAAACAATTTAGTAGAATTTAGGAAAGCTTTGATTATTCCTGGACTAAATAGTAAGCATTTAAAATATGATAAATATTGCTAAGCTTGGTATGTACTTTCGAAACAAAAAAGCTGATGTCAGACAATGGCCAAATTCTTCTTAGTTATACAGGTGTAGCAAAACAGAAAAGTGGGTTCATTGTCTTATATTTCTTCCCTTTATGTTTGACTATTAGATTTGCAGTAAAGTACAGTCTGATTTAGGTAATGGCAGCTACAGCTAAATTTGGAAGGAGTATCTTGTGCTTCTGAGCCTCTTCCGAGTATTGTAACCAATATGGAGCTATCTGACTAAACAGGCTAATTGCACCCCTGGTGAAACAGGTTATTACACATTTCAGGGTTATATGAGCGTAACTAAGAGCAGACTTTGGCCCAGTGTCTTATATTTTTCAGTTTTCTTTCCAAATTATATACCAAAATTAGCCATATTTTACATATTACAATATTCCAAATACTTGCACTTTAGTGTAATCAGATGATGGAAGGACCACACAAATGTATGAATGATTCAATACCAACCCCTCACGCATTCAATCACATGTACTAGCACAGTCACTCAATCATACACTGAAACGATCATAGAAGCAAACAATGATATGCTGAGTCATTCACTTAATTAATCAGTCACTGATTCATTCATTTTGTTGAGTCAGTCATTTGTATTTAGAGATTTAGAATCTGATCTCACTTTCACCTGTAAGAAGTAGGAGTAACTCCAATTAAGTGAATTGCTTTAGATCACACAGCTTTAGATCAGCAAAATCAAGCTCTCAGTCTCTTAGATACTAAACACTGCAAAATAACCCTTTGATATGACCTTGTACTATTTTGAGGTCTTAAGTAGGATTTAAGTATAGCACAGGCCTTGTCTGGCCCGCTGTACAGGGGTGAATTGCTTTGAAGCTACAAGACGAGATTCTGGTCTCAGTTATTTTAAATTTACACCAATGTAACTGACAGCAAAATGTGATTTGTAGAATAGATTTTAACAGTTGTTTAGCTGTCTGTTGACAACAGTCCATGAAGACGGATATCAATGTCAGCACATGCAGAGTACTGACTTTCCTTAAAAAATGTTCTTGGCTAAAATCCAATGCATATATTGGTTAGTCAATGTCTCCAAACTTGGGGTTTCATACCCAACATTACAGCCCCAAAGAATAAATAATTTTTATGAATTGTTAGACAAATTACTCTTTGTATCTTATGACGTAAATTTGATATAAATTCAAATCTGTGATTTTTCCCTTTACTCAGCTGCCCATAATGAATGCATATACCAATTGTCAAGATTCTAGTTCTAGTGAAACATGGAAATTAATTGTGTCAGACACTCACCCTGTTACAAGTTCTAAATTTTTGTGTACTAGATTTTGATGTAGAATGCTGTTGGATTTTGGAAAATTTTAAATTCAAAAGAATCACCTTACTGAACTACGAAAGTAGTAAAGTTTTCCATTATAAAATATGAAATCTCTTATTTGTTACCCACCGATTCAGGAACAGAATATTGTTCTCAAAGCACCAGTTTTCCCTCATTGACTTTGTTTTCACTATTTCTATCTGCGGAGATATGTACATAATAAATCAAGCCAAGGATCAGATTCAGTGTTTCCCCCCTAATCATTGTCAAATACCTACAAATCCTGGACTACAAAGAATTAAATAGATTGACACAAAACCACTACAGCAAATGGGTCAGTATAATATTTTTCTGAATTTGCATTTTTTTCCAGACACTTTTATCCAGAGGTTGAATTGAGCTGGTGCATGGGGATCTGAAGTACCCACATCTTTCTGTAGGTGCTTTCTTATTGTCCAGAATCTCAGCTTTTCTAAAATAAATAATAATTAATAATTAATTAAGTCTGTAGTTGTTATAGTTGTGAAAAAAATCTAAAAAATGTGAACCAAGTATAACGGCTGCAGAAAAGTCTATGGCCATATCTAGACTAGGATTTAAAGATGTGCTGTTCACAAATGTTAGATAACATGTGCTAACAAACATGGGATATATCCTTACTAAGAAAAAAGGTGTGTTCTTACCTTTTATTACCTAACTCTGGTTTCAAATACGAGGTAAGATCCTAGTGAAGACAGGGTAGTTTTTGTAGTTTTCACAAGTTAGCAGGTCAAGATCAGGTAAAGACTGTGGAGGAGTTTAAAATTTCAACTGCCTTATCTTTGTTAGGATTTTACCATGTTAATAACCACATTTTAGCTAACACAAAGTAAGAACGCACCATTTTCCTAAGAAGAAAAGGCCTAAAAGTCTAGAATAGACAACGCATCAGTGAAGAATTACCTCAGCTGCTCATTGATGACAGTTTGAAATGTCAATAATATTAAATATTGTGTTCTTCATGTGAGAAAGGAGAGAGAGAACCAACAAATCTGTACAATTTTCTGATAATGACATCTCAGTCATTTTAGTGCCACATGTGGGTGATATTTGGGAGAGAAGGATGAGGAAGGGGAACGGTGCTTAGAATGGAGCATTGTGTAGGGAAAATTCACAGAAAGGTGGGAGGATGACTGGACATGGGGGAATGCATAGAGGAGTGAGATAGTGGACAGAAAAAGGGACATTTCACAAACGCGTTGACCCTTTAAAAAAAAGTATTTAATTATCTTTAAATGTATTATTAAATTTTGCTAATTAAAGAGGCAAATTCTGCAATAAATCAAGACTGAAAAATTTGCCTCCTACCAGTGAATTTTTTAATCCTGGCCCATGACTCCTAACTGAAAGGGTAATTTGACCCTTGCTACCAGCCCAGCCCTCTTTATCTGGATTTGGTTCCTCCAGGCTGAAGAGAGGGCAATAATCAAATATCTGATGGAAAAACCATTTGCATCCTTGAAGCTTTCAGCCTTTTCCTTAGGGAACATCCTTTTCAATGAATGGAACATCTAATTTTACTAGACAGGCACATTTGCTGAATATTTCTGCTAGTGATGAATAATTGTTGACATTTAAATCCTTATCCTTAAGCTTTCATGTTAATATACCATTGGGGGCAATATACCAATGAGGGCAATTCACAAAATACATTAGTTCAGTATGTGTCTGCAAACTACAGGTATGGGACAAGGAGATGAGATGAAGGACAGTTTTCAAAAGAATGGAGGGTTATTTTTGATCTACAAATTCAGGAATCCCTGAGACTGCAAAATAAACAGCAACAGATCCTTTCAAAGCAAAACTACAAATACTTTAAAAAGTTTACTTTTAAAAACTTTAGAAAGTTACCTACAGCCAACTTTTAAAGTCAAAATCATTTCCTAACTGAAATCAGTGGGAGTCAGTTTCTCCCTCCACAGCTGAAATTCATGACCCAGGCTGTAAGCATTACCTTTTTATATTAAAAAAATGTTAATTCTAAAGAGAAAATAGTTCCACTGCTTTTTTTACAAGCTGAAGTAATTCTGAAATCAGAAGCAATATTGGAGTTTTCTTTTAAATCCCATCATTTTAAACCAAAAAATCTATTATCCTCTATTTGTGCAGCGCCTTAACTTTTGAGTGAATTTCTTTGTATTGCTCTCAGTTCCACCTTTGTTGTGTAACCCTTTTCCTGCAACAGGATGTTTTGTAATTAAATTTTCTCTGAACTCTCTATGCAAGAGCCTAGAGGTGAACTAGTCCAGGATACTGAAAGCATCTTGGCCTGTCTACTAAATTATCTGTATAAAATATGTTTATACATATATTATGAGACAGATAATCATTTAGAGCCCAATACCTTGTATATCACTAGGGAATGAAAGCTAAGAACCAGCTGCTTGTCATGTTAGCTACAGCATGAGGCAGACAGGTCTGAGTTTTGCATGGAGAAGTGTCAAATTACATGGACAGGTGTCAATTCTGATGTAATACCACATAGCCAAATCCCTGTAGTGCATTAGCTATGTAATCATTGTACCTTTTTTTCTTTCCCCGTGTACTGCATTTTTAAATCTCTAAATATTCTGGAGTTGGCCCATACAGACAGTGGGTATGTCTATGCTTAATTTTTTAGTTATGTTTTACTTTCCCAGTATGATGATCAGTTCAGTGAATACACACACTGGGCTTCTCATGGAGACTTTAGTTGTCTTGGTTTTAGTTCTCTTAATCTAAACTAAAGGCCACTGTGACTAAAATTATGTTTGTACTTTGTGTCTGGAAAAAAACATAACTGTATCATTATGATTATTAAATTAGCTTCTACAGAAAATAATGCAGTATGTGGAAATATAGAAGATATAGAATTAACTTTTGAAATTATGCATAAAGTTGCATTTCCTTTAGGGAAAATAATACTAAGTAACATAAGAGTTTGAATGGAAAAATATTTGAAACAGGAACTTTATTTTGTAAAACAAAATTAATTTTGAAATGGATAATTAATTTTTTTTTATTAATTAAAGTATATTCAATTAATTACAAAAATTAGTACATTTAATGAAATAAAGATTAATTTTTAAATGAGTTGAAGATCATAAAAAATAGGTAGAGGTTAGGAGGGATGTTAGAGGAGAAAGAATGTACAGTGCCTTTCACCTTGTAAACATATGATAGTGGATTAAGATAATGCTATTGTTGGTTTAGGCCCCAATCCTGCCATCAGTTCTACACAGACTATCACATCTATGAGTGCAGAGTCTCAGTGAATTCACTTGCCAGATTTGGGCCACAAAATGTTATTGCTCAAGTTGCAGCCAGTGATAGTGTTGATAAATAAATACAAAATGAACATGATCCTACTCCAATTGAATTAATAGGAACTTTGCAATGAATTTCAATAGGAGAACTGGATCCAGAGTTTCAAGTGCACTAGGTTGCACCTTGTTACAGACCCACCAAAAAAAACTCAGCTTTGTAACAAGTCACAGCAAAGTCTCAAAGCAGACAGCAGGGCTTGGACATAGTCCACAAGGCAGTGACTTAAACAGTTTGTGCTTCCTTGTTAGCAGGAAAGAGGGATAAACACTGAAACCCATCCACCAGCAGATACAAAAGGTAGTGTTTAAGGGTTCCACTCCATATCTATCATCGGTATCCTGTACTGACAGTCAAACCAGGAGACTTATATAGGTAAACTAGAACAAATTTGTTGTGGGATAAATGAACAATAATCAGGGTCACTCGGAGGGGTTATAATACAGCGGAGGTGTACTCCAGGTTTTTCCCTATATAATCAGTAAGTATATACCCAGGCCATAGTTCAGATGTAAATACTCAGGATTTGTTCTTCTCACTTCCACAGGCGGTTGATCTCAACCTTCCAGGAGTGTGAAGTTGTCCTCAGCTTCAGAACTCCAGCGTCGAAACAAGGATGTCTTCCAAGGTAAGTAGCTGCATCAGCGTGGGGGCTGCCCTCGATCTCCTCTCAGATCCTTCCGTCTTCTCCAGAGTCTTCTCTATTGTTGGTCTGCACTGTCACTAGAATGGACAGTGTGCATGTGCTTGTCTGCCTCTGGGATGGACAGCCCCGAGCTGTCTGTCTTGCTTTCATTTATTCCCTTTGGTTGCTGGGCAGATTCTAGCTGTTCCCGCTTTTTATCTTTCCTGCCCTCTACTGGAAAAGGTGGGAAAGGCCATAAAGAAAGCTTCCCAATATGGAGGTCTTACTATCCTTTTTTAACAATCCAGTATGGTGATGGGCCTGCATTTTAAACCTAAATCACATTGAGGGGAATGTAAACAGTAACAGCTGTTTCCAACATTTCCCCTCCTTGATACATTTGTGGGGTTGGATACCTCCTCCCAAGTGTATCACAATACATATTTATTCACATATCTAATTGTTTAAACTTCTGTCTTACCCAAACACAAGTAACTATCCAGGTAAGTAACAGACCTACTTGAACAATCAAAATAGCCACAAAAGGATGGATAAGGATATGCTATGCTTTTTCTGGAGTAAAGAAAATGCTTTCCCACCAGTGGGTGAACCGAGACTGCTCCTTAATTCCGTTCAGTACAGCAGTAATTTCCCCTTGAGCATGATGGACTGATATCATGACGTCCATTCCTGTTTCCTTTATTTGAATCAGATGCTGCTTGATTTCAGGATGCTCAAGCAATTGTTTCAACATTGTCACATTTGTGCCATATGTATTGGTGTTATTTCCCTATATAAGGAGAGTGTTAACCTTAACTCACTTTCCTTGGGTGTGCTAGAGGTGAAATACGCATCACAGCTTTGGAGACTATGAACCTTACTTAAGCATCAGTTATTGTGCCCATCGTAGTTCACCTCATAAAAACGTATTGACTACAAACTTTTTACATAAACTTCTTATACAGACACAATCCTGGGTGATTACCACTAGAGAAGAACAATTATATCTCTTAGGCCCCAGTAAGTAGTGACGCTTCCCCGAATCTTTATTCAAACATACATGTTCTTCCTCGTGCATCGTGTTGGGACAAACATAACTCTTGTCAGAGTGTAGCTGGCATTTGGTTAGATCTAAAATTGTGCCTTCTGCTGTTACCTCCAAAGGGACGTCCAAAGGTACCAGAGTCACATTCCCTATATTTGTCCCTAACGGAATCAAAGGATACACCCACGTTTCCAAAGCATCTTTTATAGTCAATAGAAGTGCTGTTACTGTGTGGGTTGGTATGCTATAGGAAAAGTTTAGTAGTTCCCACCACTCCTCTGTTGCCAATTCAAATGGTTCCAATTTTTCTTACAATAGCCTTTTCATCTCCACAGGGATCCTCCCACTCCATACTTCCTTTAGGAAGGCACCATTTATGAATGCTACTCAGCTCTGTGCTTGGGTGCATGCAGTGGCCCAGGCTATATGCTCTTGTAGACCTTGTAATCCTCCTAAGAGTATTTGATCATTATTTGGGACATTTCAAATTCAAGAGATGCTATTTTCCCAAATAACTCTGAGATTGGTTGCTCTAGAGAGGCCAGACTTATCCCTATACTCCTGATTTTCATGGCTAGAACCGCTGTGTCTGCAGCATTCTTTATACTTAATCCTGTGCCCAGTCCACCGAGGACCTTTGCTATCGGGTCACGCTTATGCACCACCTTCCTTTTGGGACTTAGGTTATTAATCCAATTTTCCCAACTTCTCAGCATGTTTCTTATGAATGGCTGGCATCTTCTCTGTACACATGTTACCGAAGTTGGCATTGGAATTATCACAGTTCTTAAATTATACTTAGGGTTTATTAAAACTTTCCGTTTTAATTGTTTGCTAATTACTATGGGGCCCACATAGCTGATAGTCGGTTGTCCCAATATAGTAACCCTCACTTCTTGTCTAAGTCCATATACACTTGTTATGTATCATGGGCCAGCATCATTCTCATTTACCCAAACGTGGAGAGATCCCATACATATTACCGCATAGTCTCTTGTGTTATTAACACAGAATTCATTCTTATAATGATTGGACATATGCACAAACCTAATCCCCTTATGACAATAAATCTTTAAGTCATACTTATAAACTTCTATGTACAATTTCACTAACACTTGGCTAATATTAGTGACAAAGTTCACTTCCACATCGATTTAGTTCTTTCCTTCCTGCAATATCCTTGACACATTTTCATTAATATGTTTGCATTTTGGTTCAACCATCCCAGCAGTGCTTTTACAAGTGACCTGCCTATGGAAAGTCATCTCGTCTGGACACCAGACACATCGGCCTGGGGTATCCAATCATTGCACAAACAATTGGCATAATTCTTTGGTGGTTCTTTAAGTTCCCAGCTTCTATCCCTGAGATATTGCTGGTTCTCCCATGTCATCTCATGTAACATTTCCAATTTGTCACATAAGTGTAGATGTCTAATTCTCTTTTGAAGGAGCTTAACAAAACTTCCCCTCCCTGAGTTAGATGACTCTCTCTCGGAGATTCATTTAGGAGTTTGCACAGGTAGTGTCTATCCGGGTATATTTCTAGACCGTACCTTGTTATCCCAAACATTACAACTAAATACATTATTACATACATTATCTACAAACACTATATTTGGCGACAGTGATGAGAATATCTGAAATGGAACAGACAGAGACTTCCATTAATACTTCCATAATTCTGTACAGAAACCTTCAGTTTCCTCTTTGGCTTTTCATTTGTGAACGATGGAACCATTTCTGGATTTTCCTTCCCTTATGATTACATAATTCCAACTCATAGATGGTGGGTCCTGCCTTGTTGGCCTCACCCACCTGGGACTAAGCAGGTGTCTTTTTTTTGAAAATATTTATACAAATACCTTTTCCCCAATTTCCCATTCTGTCTCCCTCAATTTGTCCCCCAGTCGTCTGTCCATAGATTGAACATTCTTCTTCAATTGGTGTGCCACCTGGTTTTGGATGTCTGAGATGATTTCTAACAGCTTTGATCCCTTTACTGAACGAGTCAAAAATCACAAACACATATCGTTTATTCCTCCCTGTTGGAGGCAATGGGCCAATATAATCAATTTGGATTCTTTCCCACGGCCCTACTATCGACTGGTGTTTCAATGGTCCCTTATTGACCCTTGAGTCCGCATTGTCGTGCGCACAGTTCAAGCAGTTGTTTGTATGTTCTTCTACTTGTTTTGCCATGTCTGGCCACCATGCTACCTTTTTTAATCTTTCCAAGGTTTTCATTTTGGCAAAATATCTTTGCCCGTGCACTAACTGTATTAATTCACCACGTAAACACGACGGGGCTAATGATACTGGGGTATCGTCCCTGTATATCATCCTTGATGGTAAAAACTACCCCATTCCGGTCCTCATATATCTTCCGGTCCTTGATATTTCCTTTCTGTAGAAGATCCTGAAGTCTTTACTTTGCATTTCAGCTATTCCCACCGAAATATCCCATTTATCCAGTCTGTTAGTGCATATTTGGATTTGTTTGCAGAATGAAGTCCACATTGTCTCTTCTCCCAACTGCGTAGCTTCCTTTGCTAAGTTGTCCACTTGTGAAGCTTCTATAGAGTTCCTTTTTTGATGCGCTTTCACCTTGTGGAGGTATACCTTCCCAGGTCTTCCTGTCGCCAATTCCCAGGCATGTAAGAGGTACTTCCATGAGTAACTGGTTTTCCTTTTCTGGTCTTTAATCCTCTCTCTAACCACACTGGCAGCCAATCTATTATTGCCCTGATTGTCCAGTAAGAATCAGAGGCTGTCCAGAGTCCCTGCTGCAGATTTGACTCCATTATTACAGCCAGGGTGGCCACCACCTCCACAGCCTGAGCCAAAGGAGGACACACTCTTTCCTGTAATGTCTTCCCATCCCTCTTACAGATGGCTGCATATGCTGCTTGAGGTCTTCCCTCCACATACATACATCTGCCATCTGTGGCCCACACTTCTAGATCACTCGCTTCTGTCTCTTCCATCGATTTTCCCACAACAAACAGGGATTCGAAGTTTCTACGTTCTTCTACTGGTAAAGGGCATTTGTGTTCAGCCCCTGTGCTAGGAGTGCATACGGAGCTAATGCGGCCTGCTTGGTTTTTTCTATGGAGACTTCCCTGTTGAGCAAGGTCAAAGTCCAGTTAGCCAACCTGGGATTTGATACTTTCCCCTGGTTAGCCTTCCGGATAGTACATACTTCACTGGGGTATGGGAGGTATGTAAAACTACAAGAGACAGACTGATAATGTATTCCCAATGCTGTAATGCACAGGTCAAGGCAAGAACCTCTCCAGGCGGGCACTTTCTTCCTTGATCAAAAAATAAATATTGGTGATGTTGAAATGCCAATAGTGATCCAGATGATCCTCCTACCCGTTACTCCCCTGGCTAATGAAGCCCTACACCAGGCATCTGGACAGCAAAAAGGAGCATTGTAATAATAGGCTGAGCAAGTGCAGAATGGTGATGGAATGTGCATTTGGATGTTTAAAGGTGTGCTGCTCACTAGGTTAGACCTCAGCGAAAAAAAAATCCCAATAGTTATCTCTGCCTGCTGTGTGCTCCGTAATGTCTGTGAGACAAAGAGGGAGAAGTTCCCATTGGATTGGGTTATTGAGGCAGATAGGCTGGCTGCAAATTTTGAGCAGCCAGATGCCACTGCAATGCTGAGAGCCAATCACAGAGCACTGAACCTCAGGGAGGCATTGAAAAACCACTTTTGCAATGAGACACAACAGTAATGTGCATTGCTTACCAGTGCTATGCTTTCACTTCACATCCCCTACCCATTCCCCACCGAGTCAGTTTCCCCCCGTCTCCCTCATCCACTGTTCCTTTCCTCTCCTCCTTTTCCCTCCCTTTATTCCCTTCTTATTAATAAACAAACAGTAATGAATTGTGAAGCAGTAGGTTTCCCCCCAAAACTTTCCCCCTCCTGCTCTGATCCATTCCCACCCACCCCCACTTCCCTCTCCTTTTATTCCCCTTATATCAATAAATAAAAAGTAATGAATTGTAAAGCAGCCTTCACAGAGGGGGGAAATGGAAGAAAATGGAATGTTTTGCATGCATTGTGTGGGACTAGGGATACAGAGCCCATTTTGGCTGTGCACACATGAAAGAACCACAGATCCCTACTCCTTAAAGGGGCCATCACCTCTTTCTGCTCGCCTCAACGTACTGCACCCTGCTCAACCTCCTCCTAGACCGCTTTGGGGTGAGGGCTATGAAAGAATGCATTAGCTCAGAGTTTTGCAGGGGCTGGAGAGGGAGTTTGTCTTGCCACTGAGCTTCCTGAAGCTCATCCAGTTGCCTCAAATGTCTGACTGATCACGCATTATACTCAGCATCTCTTCTTGTGTTGAACGTTCATACTCCTGTGGTCCATGTCCATGTTCAGTTTGTCAGATAATGAAATCCTCCACACTCTTAGTTCTGTGTCAGCAGCCACGGAGGTATTCATTAGCTCATTATACATGTCATCCCGGGTTTTTTTTTTCCTTCTTATCTGCAGCAGGTGCTTTGCAGGAGTATGAGACGGTAGTATGTTGAAGACCACATTGTCCACTGTGAGGGAAGCAAAGCACAAGGTACCCATTGTTAACTCATCCCATGGACGAAAAGCAATGCTATTTTTACATTGTAAGTCCCCTGAACATTCCCAAGGGAAGGCTACAACCGCATACCATTATCTGACTATTGAAGGGGTCGGAGTGCTGTTCCAGCCATATTAAGTAAGGGGCGAGTGCATCTATGGTAGGGAAATCCCCAGGGCCCCTGCTGCACAAGTTCATGCTCCCCATAGCAGCATGGATGTCGGGTTCCCAATTGATCAGGCTTTTAACAGGTGGTAGAAAGGGTGTGGGGTGGGTACAGGTTAACCGTCTCTGGAGGAAAAAAATGGGAACCCATTTGCGGATGCCCAAGACCCACAGCAACAGTGTCCTGCTTAGGGACCTGTGGTGTGCTGAACCAAGAAACCATCCCCGGCTATGCAATAACACACAGTTTAAAAATCTTTCTTGGTTGGGTACTGTAAATGTACACCATCTTCCCTAGGTAACCATGAGTGATATCAACCTGCTGAGGGTCACACAGGCAGAAAGGGAGGATTTGCTGCAAGCATCTGGCTACAGACCTGGCCCTTATGCTGCCAAGCTGTGTTCTGCGATGATGCCTGCACAATTAATAACAGAATGGCAGGGGAAAGTGTCCTATCGTGGTGGAAGAAATAAGGCTGCCCTCCCAAGAAACCTTCTTCAAAGGATTGCAGAGTACCTGCATGAAGGCTTCTTGGAGATATGCGTGGAGGATTCTTGGAGCATCCTTGTGCACATAAATAATCTTTTCCGGGGTGAATTCAATGCTTAAACATACCAAATATGAAGAAGCACAGCTCCACCGCCACACACACCATTTTTTCCACTGGTGCAAGATTCTGGACAGGGGATATAACCAAAAACATGCAATCTGCAGTACATACTCACCAGATGTGCCTTCCCCCGCATCCTGAACAGTCACGGTTTCCTGCATCTGGGTGGGCTGCTCCTGTATTGCAAACAGCTCCTGGCTTTCACGGAGAAGGGATACCCCACTCGCCTGCCCCCTGTTCTTATCATCATCCTCCTCATCCACGGGCTCATCCTCATTCATCCTGGTCTCGGATTCCCACGAGGTAGTGACGCCGTGTGGTGGCATAGTGGTGGGGTCTCCACTGAGAATCGCATGCAGCACCTCATAAAAGTGACATGTTTTGGGTGGGGAGCCAGAACAGCTGTTAGCTTCTCTAGTTTTCTGATAAGCCTGCCTCAGCTTCTTGATTTTAACACGGCACTGCTGCGCATCCCTGTTGTGCCCTTCTCCAACATGCCACTAGATAGCTTCTTATAGATATCCAAATTTCTTTTGCTTGCTCAGAGCAGAGCCAGAACAGACTCTTCACCCCACAGACCAATGAGATCCAAGACCTCAGGTCAACTCCAGGCTGGAGTGCATTTAGGGTGTGCAGTCACCATGATTAGTTGTGCTGGCAAGCTCTCTCCACATTGACCAAACAGGAAATGGGAATTCAAAATTTCCCAGGGCTTGTGGGAAGGAGCTATTTCCTGTTTACGTGGCCACAGTGCAGCAGAATGCGAATGTGCAGAGTGGTCACAACAGAGTATTATAGGATACCTCCCGGAGGCCAATGACGTTGATTTATGTTGCGCTCTGCCTACACTGACGCTCATTCGATCCAAAGAATTTGACTTCAGCACTATGTCACTTGCAGAGGTGGTTTTATTAAGTCGAATTTTACCACGATTTAGGTCGGCGGGACTGACATGCCAATGGAGACCCATACTTAAAGGGGTCAATGTAAGCCACCTTATGTCGACCTACGTTGTCAGTGTAGATCAGGCCTAAGTCACGAATGACTCCCAAACTCTCTTGTTTAGCAATCCAATGCAGTTTATTTACAGTGGGCAGTCCCACCACCTTCTTATCAGGAGCTTCTGCAGCCAGGCAGGTAGAGCCTCTGCTCCACTTCCACTCCCTGACTTCTTTCCCCTACTTCCTTCACCTGGTCCTGTTTATAGCCCCTGGCTAATTAGACAGACAACTGTTTCCCCTTCACCAATCAGGTGCAGGTGTCCCTAGCCAGCTCCAATTTACCTCTTCAGTTGGGGTTGGCATGACAGAGGGCTGGCTAAAGGGTTGCTGCCCAGCACTCTGTCACAATAGGATTCATATTTACCTGTTATAGCATTGGCCATCTTATTAACTCTTAATGGTTGAAGAATAATCAACATTCTTCTGAGAGACAAGGCTCCCAACAATCAATTCTAAAATGCCTGGATAGAGAAGACTGGACAGCATTAACATGAGATTTACCCTGTTTTTAAAAATTCATTCATTCATTCAAACTATTATCGACTCTACCTCAATCTAATTCTGTGGTTTACAATTAGTTGTTGAGATCCTAGAGTGTGAGGTAAACATGGTGTAGTGAGTGGAGAACAGGAGTAGGAGTCAGGATCTACTCTTGGTTCTTCTACTGACTTGCTCTGTGACATCTGGCAATTACATTTCCCTGTGCCTCAAATTTCCCCGTTTTTAAAATGAAGATCATACTTATAGATAGAAGTTAGGCTTAATGAATGTTTGTAAAATGTTTTGAGATCCTTAGAATAGCAAAATATCATTATTTGATAAATAAATGCTGTCACAGTAAATTATAATTGTTATTACACGTAAAATAATGACATGACTAGCAAGACCATTCTGTATTTGAAAGCAGAATGACATATTGGAATAGAGTGGCAAAGGACATAACAGGGGTTAAAGCATGCCATATTTGTGCTCCTGGGTGGTCAAATATGTGGAGAGAGAAACCTGCCCACAGCTGGATCAACTAATATAGCTCTTCAGATAAGAAAGGGCAGTCTGCCATGTCTGTAAAACTACATTGCAAGCAAATGTTTATATTTGTGTAATTCTTACAGATCTGCCTGTAAGTGAAGCTAGAAATACATCATAGATGGTGTAACTTGCTTAAATACATTTAATGTGTGCCACTACCATATTGTAGTCAATTTCTTGAAATATTTTTGTTTATTAGAAGCAAGTTTAAGTAAAAATGTGAACAATTCATAAATGCCCATGTGAATTAATTTTCTATCTGAGTTTTCCCTCACAGCTGTATTTATACGATAAGAGAATCCATGAATGTTTCTGTGTCTTGGGGACTGAATTGTTTGGGTGGTTGTTAGTGGGTTAGTCACTTGCAGTTCATAAATGTGAATGCAGACAAGGTTGATAATAAGGAAGAAATGCAAGCATGTGACAGCTGTCTGTTGTTCTATATGATATCAACCCAATTCTACCTCAGTTGCAACTAGCTAGCACTCTTGTTGGCATTCCCAGAGGAGAGGCCCAAAGGGCCCAGAGACTTACTTTCTCACCATAGAAGTAGCACCTCTAAAACTCAGTTGAAACATTGGTGTGGCAGTATTCAGTATAGAGTAGTCTTATATTGATGCTGTTTATGCTATAGATGAATAGAACTCTTTTTTGGCACTGTGTATCAGTTACTTTTCCTGTCTGCTGTGCTATGAGAAACCACGTGGAGGCATATCTAAAGGTAAATAGAGACTTCATTAAATTTGAAACTCAAGTTACACATCAAGGACTGTTGCAGCTCACAGGTACCTCATAAGCCACAGAAGAAGAACATATAATTATCCCTATGTACTCAACCCAGCATATGGAGGATACCACATAAAAAGCACAAAATTAACTTAATTATACTTGGTAAACTGAGGACTTCGTTTTTCTCTTTTTTAAATACACTGGGAAATTATATCCAAAAATAAACAAGCAAAACCCTACATTCATGCAGAGTTACAGTCAGGAAATGCAAAAGTTAATGTTCCTATGACGACTTTACCACATTGCACAGAGACAGTCTTTTCCATTCCTGTTTTTCTTATTAAATGTATTTAGATTTGTTGGCACCTATCTCAAATTCCAGGTGCTCCACAATTTTTAAAACAGTATTTTAACATCTCTCAAAAACTTATTGAACTGCATGCTCTTATTATGAGAACTAAAATACTATGTAACAGTAAACTAAAACTCAATAAATCACTTGCTATATTTGTGTGGCTTAATGTGTACCATAAAATATACCAGATGTACCAAGTTAATGTGGCCAAGTTAATGTTACCGTAATGATTTAATATTTGCGTTTCCTGGCTATTGACGTCCTGCATTAGTGAATTTCAGACTTACTAGAATCTGTGAGATTTGTTTCAAATGTACCTGACATTGGTTAATAGTCCCCAATGAACAACACCCAGGAAGTTATTAATCAAAAGAGAATTCCCAGTGTCTCTGTCAGTAAGTAGTTGCTATATTTGTATATTTTTAAAAGTTACTAAAATACCTGAGTTAATTAACATTCAGTTCTTCATTAAACATTTATTGGCATTTCATATGCTATAGTTTGAACAAGTTTCCCTATAAGGAAAGATACATATAAGTTTTAGTGCCATATTCACCTTTAATTTAAGTGGTGCCAACTCTTTTGAAGCCAATGTAGTTACACCAAGATTGAATATGATCCCTGATATTTTATACTCTGCCTGGTATATAAGAGAATTAGGACTGAACTCATTTGATCCAGTACAGTAATAATCAAAGGACCTTCACCTACATTAAATATTTTTTCCATGGGGAAATACTTAAACAGCATTTACTTTTAATCTTATGCATTCAAGATAGGATAGTAAATTAGACTGCAAAGACCAATAAATAACAAGTAAAGAAAATATTCATTGTGATAAATGTGTAAGAATAAGAAGTGCTGGTAAATTACTCAACTTTATTTCCTGGTCCCACTCACCTGACTCAAGTCAGGGTTACAAAGGATCACACGGGTCAGTGTCCACTGAATTCAGTGGTTACTATTATACCTAAGATGAAAAAAAATGATTTTGATAATTTCAGTTGCTACATCAGTCCTTAAGCAAAGTGCCAGCTTTTAACTGACACTGCAATAATAAAAGTGTCCATAGAATTATTATACTTCAAATTAATTCCATGTCTTAAACTGTAGGCTTGTCTTCACTTACCTCAGAGATTCAGCAGCAGTCGACCGGAGTTACGCAAGCTACGCAAAAAACTTGTGTAACTCCCATCGACTTCTCTGCTTCTGTTCTGCACGCCGTCTTCACTGCACTGCGCCGATGGGAACTGTGTTCCCATCGAGACAGCATTACGCCACTTGAAAAGGTGGTCTTAATATGTCGATTTCTGGATCGACTGAGCAGGTCTTCACTGACCGCTCAGTTGATCCAGAGAAGTTGATCTGATGGCAGCGAATTTGCGGCTGTCAGTGAAGACATAGCCTCAGTAGGTATATCTCTAGAGCTGGTTGACTAATGAAAAAAGTGATTTGTGAATATAAGTGGTGAGCTTGGTTAGCTGTTATTTGTGGGCTTATAATTAATAGTTCATTGCCAACGGATGTTTGTAAAAATGTCTGCAAACCCTAAAAGTTTCCCACATGATTACTCATTTGAAAATTTGTGCCAGAAGTAAATTCATCACTATTTATGTGTCATCCTCTTGTTCTAAAAGATTCAGTCATCCAGTCAGGGAGCGTAAACTCTGCCATGATCACCCTCTAGGACCACAACCCTCACTAGTTCTGCTCTCAGTAACAACTGTCATATCTAACTAAAAGGCAAAGTTTGTATAGGATATAAGGCTTTCCCAGGGATGGCCCCAGAATAGACTGTGGAATTATCTCCCACGGAAACTCCCACAAACCAGTTCAAATGCAGGGTGCACTTTTTCAATCTTTTTTCTCCTAAGGGGAAAAAAAAAGACACATAACACCTGAACTTATTAAAAAATACAAACTAAACCTACACCACACTATCAACACAATTTTCCCTGGAGAAGAGAGGATTAGAGGAGATGGAGATCCACCTTTAGTCCCTTTGTCAAATTTCCCGATTCTGGAAAGTGCTCAGATATCATGCTGATGGGCACAATATAAGAAACTGTCTATAGTAAAATGAGAAAACACCCACACATGGATAATTGTTGCCAGAATAGTAAGAATAAAAAATAGAATTACAACAGTTACAGTTTATTAATGTGAATGAGAATAATTAGTTATGATTGAGAAAATACAGGCACGTGTTAAACTAATATTCTGTATTCGGCCCAATCATGAAAACCCTTACTACTAGGCATAGTGCATAGTAGTAAGGGTTTAAATGATCAGACCCTTAGAAGTTTAAAATTCTAAGTTTCTACGTTTCTTTTCCTGCTTCCTAATAATTTAAAATTCTGTTTGTGAAACTGAAAGAAGATAAGGACAGGTGGAGATCTGTTCTGTAAACTGTAACCTGAAATGAATTGGTTTTGGTTGGTGGGTTTTTTTTTGTAGGTGTAAAGAAAGCATAATTTCAATATTTCTTTTTTTCTTTAAACTTTCAACAAGGACTACATCGCAGGCTATGAAAACAATTGAGGTATCTGAACCCACCAAAAATGGCCCTGTTCTAGTCTCTTGAACTAAACCTGTATTTTTGTGAGTTTGAGTTAATTTAATGTCAGGGCATAACTGTAGCGTAGATGCTTCCTACATCAATGGAAAGGGTTTTTCTATCAATGAAGGTAATTCACCTCTTCAAGGCAGTAGCTAAGTCCATTAACCTAGCTACATCTACACCAGCAGTTAGGTCGGCTTAACTATAGCTCTCAAAGGTGTGAATTTTTTACACTCCTGAGTGACATAACTAAATTGATCTAAATTTTAAGTGTAGACCAGGACTCAGACATGGCACCAAGTTGTGATCCTACCTCTCAATCTGCCAATGCCCACGTGTGAGATGCAACATATGGCAAAGATCCAATATGCGGAAACAGCAAAACTTTAGTCAACCCAGGGAAAACCACGATTCCCTCCCTAAGTGTAAGTGACTCTTTCCGTAACCTTAGTTACATAATTTTTCCTTCTGATATAAATAATTTTCAGAAATAAAAGTGAGGGGACACCAAATGGATGTGATATAAAGTTAATTTGGTTACTAATGAGTAATGTTCTTTGAAATGAAAGGCATTTGAGAGGTATGGTGTGAGGACATGGAGGTTGCGACACTAGCCTAGAAGAGCTATGCACTCTGGGTTCCTACTCAGCAGTTCAGAGGAGGGAATCTGGGTTCATGAAATAGAAATTGCTTTTGGTTTTCTAGGTGCACTTCTATAGGATTCCTGTTGAATTCAATGGGAGTTTCCCGTGCAGAGTGATTACAAAATTGGACATTTTGGTCCAGATCCTCAAAGGTATATAGGCACCCACTCCTATTTAAATCAAAGTGAATTAGGTGCTTCAATACCTTTGAGAAGATGTGATTATTCTCTGTAAATACATCAGAGGGATAAATACCAGGGAGGGAGAGGAATTATTTAAGTTCAGCACAAGAACTAATGGATATAAACTGGTCATTATGTGGACACAGGTTTCTAACAATCAGATGGATATAAACTGGTCATTGGGAAGTTTAATAAGGGGATCAGATGGGACATAGGTTGACTGATCTTTGACTACTGGTGGTAGATATGCCACAGGGAGTTAGGATGGGTTCTGAGTTATTACAGAGAATTCTTTAATGGATGGCGTTGTGCAGGAGGTATTTGGGGTCAAACTAAATGATCATATTGGTTCCTTCTGACCTTAGAGTCTATGAGTCTAGGATCTGTGCCTTTGTTGTTATTAATTAGAGCCAAAGCCTATATACCTTCATCTGCCTGTACTCTGTAACGTATTTAAAAGGCACCTATGTCATGTCACTGTAATTTGCATTTCCCTTGTCCGTCCTGTTTATCAAGTGTATAACCTATCCATAAAATTTGTTCAGGGCTGAAACTTGACATAGAAGATCTCATCTTAGAAGAGCAATTTAATTTGATTATTGGAGTGCAAAAAAGTACATTGATAAGGCAAAGACAGACGAATCCTGAGAGGCACTGCATCTCTGCATCTGTATTTGAAGTCAGCAGGAGTTGTAGAAGTTCATCATATCTCAGGATTTGGCAAATAAATTATATACTCCTTTATTCAACAACTGCTTAGATTTTTCAATAATTTTTTTCCAGACAATATTCTGGATTAGTTGCATTTAAAAAGTTTTTTGGATGAAAGAAATCAACTGAGGTGTAAGTTTTAAAGAACAGCAAACGCACCACACACATACTATAAAAACATTTTTCTTGATACTTTGTAGGGATTTTTATACTATATGACTATTCAGTTTCATTATATTCAAGCACTCTTATGGTTTATTGACTAAATAAAGCATCTCTATATTTATCTCACTGTATTCACATTAGGTGCTTGAACTGCTCTCAAGAAGATCTTCCAATTTAACAAAGAAAATAAGTGTTTTATAACATTTCTGCATGGATACAGCAGGTTTACTTAAGAATGATTTTTGATCTTCTCAAGTGCACTTGTTTATCTTAATCACTTCTTACTGCAGTCACCATTCCCATGCACATTCATGCACACTTTGTCACCAGGGGAAGAGCTGGAATGTAATTCTCATTATTAAAAATAAATAAAAATTAACAGGTACCAATCTGATCTTAAACTACTGATTTTGAAATGCATAGTTTTACCAGAGGAAATGCAATGGTACATACCCACAAGGAGCCTGATTCAGCAATCCTTACTCAAATGAGAAATCCAGTTGATTGAGTCAGAATGCTTGTGTGAGTCAGAGTTGCAAGTAAAGGCTCAGAATTACTGATATCGTTTATTGGGGTAATTATTTTATTGGATTCATTGTCCCTGGTTTTCAGCTGTTTCTGATTTTGTTTTATATTTAATAGATTTTTTTTTAAAGAGTTCTACTTACAGATAGCTGAATCCACAGAGCTTTTCCAGGCATGCAAGACAAAATATTACCCTTTCAAACTTGCCTAGAGATCTGTTGTGAAGATGTTTAGGAACTACTATTCTGGGCTAGGAAATAAATGATGTACTTTAACAAGCTCACAATTTTATGCTTACATAATGATCTGTAACAGCCATCAATGAACAAATACCAATTACCTTATTACTAAATATTCTATTCACTTCTAAAAGAATGTAATTATATACATTGGAAGAGTTAGGGTTACAACTGCTGTCAATTCATTTTTCTGATGATTATATATATATATATATATATATATATATATATATATATATATATATATATATACACACATTCACACAATTATGAAACAAAGTTGCATGAAAGTACATCAATTTATGCTGAAATGCTGTAGAGAATAAGTATAGGGTGGTAAATACAATTTTCTCTTGTTCTTGTGAGCTTAAGTCAGACCCTTCCAGTTACCTTCACATAATCACAATAAAAGTATCACATTGTCCTATCCTTGGACTGTTGGATTTTTAAGCTTTGAAGGCCAGATTCAGATGTTATTTAAACTGGTTGAAATCTTCCCTGCTCTGCTGGTCGTAAATTGTTTAGTACTAAAGTTTAGTATTAAATACTACAGAACAGGTATTTTTGTAATACAAGATTTGTGTGTGGATGCAATTCCTATTTATTTTAAGCCAAATTATATACAAGATACACACACTCATATCTTAATAATATAGATCCTGATTCAGCAAAGCACTTAAGTATAGAACAAAATATATATTGGTCTGTGTGTTTGTGACCTCTGGAGTTTTGTCACTCACTTGAGAGCATAGGGCCTGGATTGGCTGATCTATTCAATCAGGCCTTAATCTCCCTGGGGCTTCTCTGATAGGAAAGCCTACTTCCCCATAAAAATCTAATGAAAATGTAACTCCCTCCTCCTCACCACCAACCTGCATATGTTCCCTGGAATGCGAAATCATTCACCTTGTGTTGTGAAAGTGACTAGAACAACAAAGTAGAGCACAAAATGTTGCATTCACAGCTGCATGCTACTGATTTTTTATTTTAAATATTGCAAGAATTAAAATGTTTTTGTCCTTTTACTCACAAGTCAGGCACATGATACTGTATTTGTTTAATAATCATTGAAACAGGTCTATTTTATGTAAAATTACTTAAACGTAAGCGTATATACACAAGCATATTTAACTACGTAATCAGCCTGACTTCTAATTTAGTATGAGGGCAAATATATTGTAATCGTTTCATTGACAGAAATGGACTTGTGTTGGCTTACACTGCCAGTAAATTTGGCCCATTGAAAATAGTAGAGGACTAGTGTATATTTTAATTGTGAATTTCACCCTGGTGAATTTTAATGATTTTTAATTATGTAATTTATTTAATTATTTAATTAATGTTAAAATTTTAATTGTGAATTTCACCCTAGTGCAGTCCTCAGGACCACTTAAAGCTCAGATTAAGAGCTTTATTGATGCACAGGGTCTTGTGCAGCCATCTGAGGAGAATTTCACCCTGTGCGAATAAAGATTAGAAATGAATGTATGTAGCTTGGAGTTGAAAAGCTCAGATTTTGTTTATGTTTTTTTAAGTTAATTTAGTGCACCTGGAAGATGCTGGAGAGTGAAGTTCTTCATCCACAGAACAAATACATCTTAAATGCCTCAGTGAGCCTTTGTTCTGGCTTCACCACTGTGCCTTAGTCACGGAGGGGCTTCTCTGTGAGCTTTGAAGCTAATTTCATATTTATACCTATTCAATCTTTGGCCTCAGTTGTTGGAGAAAACAAATGGGATTCTATGGGAGACACCTAACCCTCCTGCCAACAATTAAAAAAGTAAGTGTCTAGGTCCCCCTTCCGCATCTGTCGTCGGAGTAGTCAGGTGGGTAAATACCAAAACTCAGAATAAAGTAAAACAAGGATCAATTTATTCAGGGGGCAAATAACAAACAAGGGGTCACTCAGGGATTTAACAAGGTGGAGCTTAACTCCAGATTCTTTCCCAACTTAAACCTAAACTACCCAGGCCCAAAGTTAATAAGAACTACTCAAGGTCTTTCTTCTCCCTCCTGGGGCATTGTTCACAACTCCCAGGATGATGAGCCAGGTACTCAGGATCTGATGATGGATTCAGGAACCACTGCAGGTAGGTATGCTGATCTTCTTGTGTGGGCGCTATCAGTGATGTTCTTCCTAGAGGCTTCTCTTCTTCTCTCAGCGACTTCTGAACGTGATGACATCTTGCTGCCTCTAGGGCGGACAGGCTCGAGCTGACTGGCTCGCTACAATTTATAGAGTCCTCTTGCCAAGCAGATCACACTCCTTTCCACCTTACCTTTCCCGCCTTTTTCCCAGAAAGGGTGCGAAACACTGGGGAAGAAGACCTCCAAGATGGTGTCCTAGTTGTTCTTTTGCCATTTCAAAATGGCGATCAGCTTAAACATTTTACTCAATTGACATAATAATTCCTACACTGAGGATTTTACCCATAAGGAATAGGGAACATAACACGAGGGTATTCTCAACCCAACACAGTTGCTGAGTGTACCAAGTTGGGTACACAGTATGGTGATCTTTTTTCTTTCTTTTTTTTTTTGTGATACAGATCTCTGCCTATTGTGATGGAGACCATCAAGTCGTTTTTCAAAGATCAGTGATAAACCATAAAATAGGTAACAACTTTCAGTCACTACCAGCCTGGATTCAAACCACTTCATGGAAGTGAAAGTTCAACAGTTCAATTCCAGCCCTCCCATAATTCTTTCAATGCTTGATAATACAATAGTGCACGTGACTAGGACTCAGGAGACCTGGATGGGGTTCTTCACTTTCCCAATCACTCACTGTATGGCATACTGGGGACAATGCATCCTCATCCTTCTTATACCTCGGTTTCTCCATTTGTTATGAGGCTAATGATACTTAAATGCCATTGAAAAGCACTTAGAGGCCCTTGTATGATGCCAAACTATATAAATGAGAAGTATTGTTATCATCCTATTATGATTCCTTTATACTACTTTAAAGCAATATAATAAGTATTTCCCACAGACACCTACGTAAAAAACCAACGTGCACAGCTATCTATACTTCACTTATTGCAGGCAGCAAATATCTAGTTTCAGTAATTTCCTCTGATCAGAATCAGAACATAATTAAACTTCAGAAAAATCAGTCGTTTTATATTAGTTGGTTGGGCCTCATCGTTTTCCTGTTATTGTCATCTACAAGAAGGTAAAGTACTGTATTATGGGGTATTCCCTCTGGATTATGTAGTATTTTAAATGAGTGCAAGAGGTCAATTAAAATTATGAAATAGGAATAATAAAACAAGGACAAAAACCATAAAACATTGCTGGGGTCAAAATATTCGGTTAAATGTTTGTCAATGTTATTTTATATTCGGAGTTCCCATAAAACAGGCAAAAATGTTAAATAAATGCACTGATTTGAAAACATGGGATTTTGTTTTGAAAAATCATACTATCACAAAACACAAATTTAAAATACTTGTATTATTAATGAAAAATTTATTTTATAAATAGTTACTCTTTTACATGTGCTCACATTAAAAAAAGTGATTATAAAAATGTTACCTTCCCACACAACACATCTGCTCTCTCTCTTTGACTCTCACCCACTTGCTTTGCTAACTAAAACACACTCTAACTCTTCTTGGCATTGCAGAACCAGCATAGTTAATTTCTACTTGGGCTTGTGAATCTTCAACAGAATTGTCAGCTAAATGCTAATTGCAATATATTTATTACTAGTGATGGTGTATGAGGCAGAAAGAATCCAACTTCATTTTCAGATCACAGATTGCATATCTAGCTGGTGACAAAGTAGCTTCAGAGACGGACTGAGATACTTCACTCAGTTTGGATGGAGAGAAATTTGGGATGTAGCGTACAGCATTTTCCCCCCCGGTGGTGGTGAGTGGAGCACCATTGTAATATGGATATGTGGTTGCTTGCTTTCTTGGACATCACAAATTACATATGGAGTTGTTATAGAGGAGGCCATCTATGTATAAAGGCCATCTAAAATCCCAAGCTGAAGGAAAGCCTTGCCAACTCTAAGACAATTACTCTGGTTTTCCTCAGGCCAAAATAAAGGGGTTAAGAGAGTCCGCCTGGCATAAGTTCAGGGGAATAGAAGACTAAAAGAGCCAATTCTCACCCATGTCTCTGGTGGCCTGTACATAGAAAATCCAAAACCCTCTGTACCACTAGTTACTGTTGATTTCATTGGAATTAATTACTGAGCTGCAAATAATATCTATATAGAAACTCAGCTGCCAAAAGTAAAGGGCCCACATTTTAAAGTGAATGTGTTCTCCATCCTGAGAAGTATTAAGGTTCCATCCTGATCTACTGCAGCTCAGCTTTGACTTTCAATAATAAATTAATGTACTTATATATATAGTGCACTGTCATTTCAAGTAGACACCATATATTACATTAGTATATTAACATAGCATATGTACAATGTATCAGTATTGTATCTATACTAATTGGCTCCACAAAGCAAACTACTGACTTTATTGCATTGTAATCCAGTGAACATCCCAAAGTTTTGGTCACTTTTCGCTGTCCCTCCCAATATCAAATATGATCATATACATCTGCTTGAAAGTTGTGTAACTAGAAATACACAGTACCAAAACTGGGGCCACTATTAACAAGTTTTTACCTTTTCCTCCTGTTCTGCATTTGTATCCTTCATGCCTCTTCTTCACTCTCCTCTCTTCATCTGTTACCTTATCCTTCTGCTACTTTTCCTGTGTGTCTCCCCTCCTAATTTTCTTCCACTGCATGATTCGCCATTTCTTTTTAATCACTCCTTCTTTTGCAGTGTCACACCTATGGAAATTAAGCAATGCCTTCTTTGCTGCACACAGAAGCTTGATCCAAAGATCTGGCGTCAGTGTGAAACTAAGGTCAGATGATCTCTATTTTACCGTATTTAGAGATGGGCTTAAACTGCCAACTAGAAATCCAGAGCTGGATTTCAAACATTCAAAAGTTATTTAGATCCTGGGTTTTGGTTTAGACCCTTCTCTAATTTCTTTGTTTTTTTAGAAAATATTGTGCAATAAATTATTTTTTTTTAAAAAGTAGTAGATAGACCATCAGAAGACATTAAAATAATATTACAGCTCTAACAAAATAAAAAGCCATGATATACAATGATAAGGATGAAGATCTTTTCTTAACTCACACTGTTGTTTCTTATTTGCTTTATGCTTTTCAGGCGTCTGCGGGTAGTAAGAGATCACCCACTATGTACTTCAAAGCCTAGGCAAAAAATGGGGGGAGTAAAGTTTTTGTAGTTTCGTATTCAAAAAACAATATACTCACTTATATTTAAAGAAAATTAAGCTGGAGTATTTCATCTTTGTTACCTTTTCTGAATTGGTATGGCTCATATAATAGTCTCTCTGGCATAGCCTCATTCTTAGAATGACTTAACAGCTACTGTCCAAAGTCTTCACTATTGTGAAGCTTTTAGCTGGTTTTGCTTTCATATTTTCCATTGCCCATAATGCACTACTAGAGAAATAAAGCTCAAAATATGCTAGGTACTTTATATCCTTTAAACTAATATAATTTAGTGCCCTTCTTTCCATTACATTGCCGCTGGAAATCACAATTTTGTTTTCTTTCATGAGTGGGATTAGCATTGCAAAATGTCCCCTAACTAGTAAACGTCAGTAAAGTAAATGGCTTATACAGACATTAAATCAGAGTGAAACATAGCTGGTCTGCTAGTGGTGGGTTATTGTCAGATATCACAATGTCCCTCGTACCATTGACTCACTTATTTATTTTTAGAGTCTTTCTTTCTTTCTTTGTGAGGAAAGTCAATATGTGAAAAGTGGGTGTCATTTAAAACAAACAATTCCTTTTCATTATTAATGGAAAAGGGTGATTCTCTTATGAAAATACCTGCCAGCAACCTGAGATAATGCCCAACAGACAGAAGAAAATACTAAAGCATTGTTTTCAGTGGGGTGTGTTGAAGGAGAAATGTTAAGCTCTGGCTCACCTACAGTATGTTAATGACAACTGCTGCAAACATGGGGAAAAAATGACAACATTCTTGCTAATTTATCTGATTTTAAGTTATTGATTCGTACATACAGCCTCAACTCCACTTCAATGAAGTATTTTTCTTTAATAGTTTACCTAATCATCTTGTTGGTCTGCTAGTTGTGGACTCTTCATTGATAAATCTTAGCTATGGTAGAGACAAGTGTCTGTCAATTTGCACATTCCAACCACCACTAGCATTGACTAGTCTTTTATATTATTAATACCACAAAGACAAGTTATTTGGGATTTTTTGAATGGGGCTGATTGTGGCAGTGATTTTACAAAAAATGTAGATGTAATTTTAAAAACAAATTTTACTTTTTCCCATTTATAAGTAAATGTTAGCTTGCTTGTGTAGTGTTAAGGTGGGTTATGGGTAGAGGGAAGGAGAAATGCTACCTTTCTTTTAAAAAAGCTCAAAGATGCTTGAAGAAATTACCGTGAGAAATAGAAATGATCTAGTATTGTCTACAGTCCTATGTAGTTAATTAACTTAATCAAATATTGGCTCATTGATGGTATTCTTGACAAATACAGCAGCCCAAAGAAAATCTTAGAAACTGGAGTCTCAGGTAAAACTGAAGAGAGAGCAGACTTTTCTAGTTCTTTATTCCTCAGCCAAAATAATGCAAGAAAGTACTTTGAGATGTGATTATAGGAGAGTCTCAGATTCCTTTTTAGAAAAAGTAAGTTAAATTAAATTAATTACTGCACCATCTCTTGAAACTATAAATAAAGATTGGGCATCTTTCTAGGAGGTATGCTCTAGTTTAGCCCCAAGTTTTTAGGCTTGGTCCAAGAATTACTGGGGAAAATTCTATGGCTTGTGTTATGCAGCAGATCAGACTAAATGATCACAGTGATCCCTTCTTACTATAGTATCTATGAATCAATGAAACAACTGAACTGAACTGTCAAAAAACTGAAATTGGAAATGTTTCACTTTCTGGAGTATGTACTGTAGGTAATGCCTAAAATTAAGTCAAAATGACATTCTTATTCTGAATAGGTGTGTCTAAACAATATATAGCTATTTCTTTTCAGACAATTTATTTAAAAATAAAAAATTGTGATATCTAAAATATGTTCTTTTGAGCTATGTAGAGGCATATGGCTTTGAATCTCTCTGTCTGTTTCTTGACTTTAGACACTTGCTGACAATGTACAGAAGCAAATAAAAATCTAGACAATAAAATGGAGCCTTCCACCAGTCCTGTGTGAGTCAGTGTGAGGAGTGACAGTCTATATGCTTGCAGTAATCCTGAGATAAGCAACAGATCACATTTTCTTTGTACACTACTGCCATCTACTGCATTTTCTCAAACAAGAAATTTCAAAATTAGAGCCAGGAGCAATGAGAAAAAAAGACAAGAAACCTTTAAAAAAATTGTTTTTGCATCAACATCAGATAGCCAGTAACTTTGTTATTAAGTCACTTAAACAACAGCTATCTCAGTGGTCTATCAACTGAAACAATCTTTTAATACAAGGGAATAGAGAGAGACTACTGTTTAGTAATTTGCTTATATTTCCCATCATGCACATTTGTAGCAATCTAAGATCTCATTCTGGCTTCTAAATTTTCAAAGAAATGGAGGCAGATGATGTAGTGAATGTTTGTTGTTGTTTGTGACACAAGATGCATAATATGTGATGATAATTTGCCTCGTTTGTGCTACTAAAAGAAATCATGCTAAGTAAATTAATACAGTGTTTTGAGAGATTTATATACAAATCTGAGAAAACTCTTACTTTAGCTGGTCCGATGGTAGTGGGTTATCAGCAATTATTACTGTTAGTTTAACTAACCTTTCTATATTCCACCCCACTGCTAACTTTGACTGGTCTTTTTCAGTCTTTAACAAACACAAAAAATTCAATGTACATCTAATAGTCTTCAGTAATACTCTGTGCTATGAGCCTGTCGGAGCTCAGTTTTGAGCTGTAGCCTTGTACTGTGGCTGTAGGTACTACAGGAAAGTGTCTGTGATTCGGTAGTTGCCACTTTCCCCTATGAAAACAGTATTGAATCATTGCCCTTCACGTGGTTTTTAGGGCGCCACTGAGCTGCAAAACTTTCATCTTTTGGGGGAGACATAAACCAACATCCTCCTGACCAGTTGAGGTCATAACACAGAAGACTTCATGAAAATAAGAATAAAAAACCTGGTTGTGTGACTAAATTCTAACCTAGCTCATTACATCCTACTTACCCAATTTCCTTTGGCATTTTCAAATAGATACAGCAGTCCTCTTCTAAGCTGTTGTGTAGAGTTGCTCTATGCTGTTCAACTGTTGCCAAGTTTTACTGCAGAAGCAGCTGTATTTCAGTGAGGAAGGAAATGAAGCAGCTACAGTTTAAGGCACAGATCCTGCAAAAACTCATACACATGCTTAACTTTCTGCACAGGAATAGTCCCCTTAAGTAAATGAATGCCTGATATTTTCTATGAATTGGGAATACAACATAATTAAGCAAGTCACAATTTTTTTGTTTCAAAAGTTGTGGCCATAGTTTGTCAAAGTTGCTGTTTTGGTGAGGGGGCAAATTTGAGTGACATTGTGACCCCATGAGTAAGTAGCACTGAGACCTAGCATTAGGGGTCACAATACCACCCTGTTTTGTGGCAACTATAAATCAAGTTGTGGTGTGCATTAAAAGTTGCAGTTTCCACAACAAAATTGTGACTCACAATTTTCTTACAGCCTTAAATATAATAAAATGCAAAAAGATTGAATTTTGCCTGCCTCCACCCACCACATTATAGACAATTAAATTTTTAATAATTTAAGCGGAAGACTGATTGATGCCAGCTCTTGGATAAAAGCATAAATTCACCAGTATTCTACCATTCGCTATAAAATACAACTTTCCTGATCTTATTCTTTTTGCATGAAGGATTATGGTTAATTTGTTCTTGCTAAAAAAGCAAGTAAGAGGGAATAATAAGAAAAAATGCATTTATATGTATTCTAGGGCTTGGGAGATATGCATTACATGATCATAAGAGTCTTAGGTTGATTTAGTGAAGTAGTTGCATTTACTTTTAAGACGCTATAGAGAACTGGGGAGGAATCCGAGCAATAGCAAAAAGCAAATATGGCACCGGACTTCAGGTGAGAGGGGGAAAGAGAGATGAAGGTGTGGTAGGCTAGTCCAGTCTTTGCAATCATAGAAACATCTAAGTACATCAGTCTCTGGTAAAACATAACCAGTGTTGAAAAAGGACATTTTGTAAACCTATGGGAGGCCATGAACTATATAGGTTTGTAAAAATGAGTTACAAGATGGGTTACTTTATAAGCTTGTTGAGGTAGGGACCGTCTCTTCGTTCTGTAAAACCAATGAGGGTTCTGTAGCACTTTAAAGACTAACAAATTTAATTTCTGCAGGCATAAGCTTTCGTGGGCTGTAACCCACTTCATCAGATGTAAGGAATAGAAGTCACATACGAGGCATATATATACATATCCAAGGGAAGTAACAACAATGGGGAAGGTGCAATTTTCTTACAGCCTTAAACACCATAAAATGCAAAAAGATTGAATTTTGCCTGCCTCCACCCCACCACATTATAGACAGATAATTTTTTAATAATTTAAGCGGAAGACTGATTGATGCCAGCTCTTGGATAAAAGCATAAATTCACCAGTATTCTACCATTCGCTATAAAATACAGCTTTCCTGATCTTATTCTTTTTGCATGAAGGATTATGGTTAATTTGTTCTTGCTAAAAAAGCAAGTAAGAGGAAATAATAAGAAAAAATGCATTTATATGTATTCTAAGGCTTGGGTGATATGCATTACATGATCATAAGAGTCTTAGGTTGATTTAGTGAAGTAGTTGCATTTCCTTTTAAGATGCTATGGAGCAATGGAGTCCTGGTCAATGACTAGGGTTTCAAGGCACTACAGTAATACAAATAAATAATAAAGTAAAGAACAATTCATGCCAGCCAAACCTGAGGGTTTTTTTATAAAACTGAATTATTAAATTGAACCCTGGATCTGCAACTAATAGCACCCATGAGAACTGCTGTACCAATGCAATGCCCTACTGACTTCAATGGGACTCATCATGCGCACAGCATAGCAAGATCAGCACCTTAGCATATGGAAACGATTTTCACAGATGTGATATATCTGGGCTTTAGAAAGCATGTGATTCAATGCCTCACAAAATCTTATCGAAAAATTTAATTCAAACTGGCAGTGTCGCAGACTGAAAATTAGTTGGAGCACTGTTTGAAAAAAGGAGAACAATAAATTGTGATGTGTTCTAATACTTTGTGCAGAATGATGTCAAAGTTTAAGAGTATCTAGCATGTAAAAAGTTCATCTATGGTACGCCAAAGTTTATAGTTATGGTGTAAGTCTTGGGCCAGAACTTCAGCTGGGGTAAATCAATGCAGCTATACCAATTAATATCAGCTGTATTTATAGTTCTTGTAGCTGGTGGTTGCCATCACTTCAGTTGAGACCGTGTTCTAACTTCTATTCTAACACTCTTTATCAAGTGCTCATACTTTTATCAAACAAATTGATTTTGGTCTGAAGCTGTCAGTGTTTGATCTCACAATGAAGGTTAAAATTATTATGGAATAACCGAGCAAAAACAATTAAACTGTTTTTGCATTAGATAAACATGAACAAAAATACTCTTGTCATGTATGTTCTGACCAGAAAGTTTACATGAGCAAAACTAAAAGATAACTCATGTTAGAAACAAAAAAGCCTCATTTGTTTTATAGACTGAAATTTGAGAAACTATCCAAGTTTGAAAAAAATTGGTTCAGTATTTTAAAATTATGAATGTTTATTAAAGTTAGCAATTTCACGCATGCATGTTAGAACAGTCCTCTGATTTTTTTGTTAACATGCATCTCTCATTGACTTAAATGGGATTTCAGTGGGTCCAATGCCCTCAAAACTCTGCACAGGGGTCATGGCATGTCTGTGATAACTATAGTTCATAGGCTGGAACAGATGCTACAGAGAGGCTGTGTTGCAGCCCCATAGCCTACCTGGGGATCAGGAGTGGTTGATTATATTCCTCCAATCCACAGGGAGTTAGCTCACTTTCACAAAACATAATTACAAAGGCTTTGTGCCGGGCAGGTGAATGCATGTAAATTTCACACATGGTGAATAGTTCCCAGATGTTGTTACTGAGTAATACAAATAACTGGAAATATGGAAAGTTTCCAGTTCACAGGACCTGATTCTCATGGGAGACTTCAATCACCCTGACATCTGCTGGAAGAGCAATACAGCAGAGCACAAACAATCCAGGAAGTTTTTGGAGAGTGTTGCAGACAATTTCCTGGTGCAAGTGCTGGAGCAACCAACTAGGGGCCGTGCTTCTCTTGACCTGCTGCTCACAAACAGGGAAGATTTAGTAGGGAAAGCAGAAGTGGGTGGCAACCTAGGCAGCAGTGACCATGAGATGGTCGAGTTCAGGATCCTGACAAAAGGAAGAAAGGAGAACAGCAGGATACAGATCATGGACTTCAGAAAAGCGGACTTTGACTCCCTCAGGGAACTGATGGGCAGGATTCCCTGGGAGGCTAATATGAGGGGGAAAGGAACCCAAGAGAGCTGGCTGTATTTTAAAGAGACCTTATTGAGGGCACAGGAGCAAACCATCCCAATGTGCAGAAAAAATAGCAAATATGGCAGGCGTCCAGCTTGGCTTAACAAAGATGTCCTTGGCGAACTTAAACGCAAAAAAGAAGCTTACAAGAAGTGGAAGGTTGGTCAGATGACTAGGGAGGATTATAAAAACACTGCTCGAACATGCAGGAATGAAATCAGGAAGGCTAAAGCACAATTGGAGTTGCAGCTAGCAAGGGACGTGAAGGGGAACAAGGAGGGTTTCTACAGGCATGTTGCCAACAAGAGGAAGATTCGAGAAAGTGTGGGCCCCTTAGAGAATGAGGGAGGCAACCTAGTGACGGAGGATGTGGAGAAAGCTGAGGTACTCAATGCTTTTTTTGCCTCTGTCTTCACAGAGAAGATGAGCTCCCAGACTGCTGTACTGGGTGGCACAGAATGGGAAGGAGGCGAACATCCCGCAGTGCTGAAGGAACGGGTCCAAGACTATTTAGAAGGCTTAGACGTACACAAGTCCATGGGGCCGGATGCAATGCACCCGAGGGTGCTGAGGGAGTTGGCTGATGTGATTTCAGAGCCATTGGCTATTATCTTTGAAAGCTCGTGGCAACAGGGGGAGGTCCCTGAGGACTGGAAAAAAGCAAATATAGTGCCCATCTTCAAAAAGGGAGGAAAGAGGATCTAGGGAACTACAGACCGGTCAGCCTCACCTCAATCCCTGGAAAAATCATGGAGCAGGTCCTTAAGGAGTCCATTTTAAGGCACTTGGAAGAGAGGAAGGTGATCAGGAACAGTCAACACGGATTCACCAAGGGAAAGTCATGCCTGACCAACCTAATTGCTTTCTATGATGAGGTGACTGGCTCTGTGGATGTAGGGAAGGAAGTGGATGTGATATACCTTGACTTTAGCAAAGCTTTTGATACTGTCTCTCACAGTATTCATATCAGCAAGTTAAAGAAGTATGGGTTGGATGAATGGACTATAAAATGGATTGAGAGCTGGCTAGAAGATAGGGCTCAACGAGTAGTGATCAATGGCTCCATGTCTAGCTGGCAACCGGTCACAAGCGGAGTGCCCCAAGGGTTGGTCCTGGGCCGGTTTTGTTCAACATCTTTATTAATGATCTGGAGGATGGGGTAGATTGCACCCTCAGCAAGTTTGCGGACGACACTAAGCTGGGGGGAGTGGTAGATACCCTGGAAGGTAGGGATAAGATATAGAGTGACCTAAACAAACTGGAGGATTGGGCCAAAAGAAATCTAATGAGGTTCAACAAAGAAAAGTGCAGAGTCCTCCACTTAGGAAGGAAGAATCCCATGCACAGCTATAGACTGGGGACCGACGAGCTGGGCAGCAGCTCTGCAGAAAAGGACCTGGGGTAACAGTGGATAAAAAGCTGGATATGAGTCAGCAGTGTGCCCTGATTGTCAAGAAGGCTAATAGCATATTGGGCTGCATTAGGAGGGGCATTGCCAGCAGGTCACGGGAAGTGATTATTCCCCTCTATTCGGCATTGGTGAGGCCGCATTTAGAATATTGTGTCCAGTTTTGGACCCCCCACTACAAAAAGGATGTGGACAAGTTGGAGAGAGTCCAGCGGAGGGCAACAAAAAAGATTAGGGGGCTGGAGCACAGGACTTATGAGGAGAGGCTGAGGGAACTGGGCTTGTTTAGTCTGCAAAAGAGAAGAATGAGGGGGGATTTGATAGTGGCCTTTAACTACCTGAAAGGGGGTTCCAGGGAGGATGGGGCTAGGCTGTTCTCGGTGGTGGCAGATGACAGAACAAGGAGCAACGGTCTCAAGTTGCAGAGCAGGAGGTCTAGGTTGGACATTAAGAAAAAGTTTTTCACTAGGGAGTGGTGAAGCACTGGAATGGGTTACCTAGAGAGGTGGTGGAATCTCCATCCTTAGAGGTTTTTAAGCTGAGGCTTGACAAAGCCCTGGCTGGGATGATATAGCTGAGGTTAATCCTGCTTTGAGCAGGGGGTTGGACTAGATGACCTCCTGAGGTCCCTTCCAATTCTAATATTCTATGATTCTATGTTATTTTGACATCTTGTTTGTGATCATAAATTACATGACATCATCTGTTTCTGTGTGTTCTCTGGCTCTGTATCTTTGTTACTGTAAGAAAAATGTCTGCTGCCACCATGCTTTCTGAATGCAAATCACAGAAAATGTCCAATGCCGGGTGCAAAAGCAAAGCTTTATGTTTATTTATAATGTTTAACTTATTTCAGTCCAGAATGTAAAGTAGTATTAGTTGGCCATATATTTTAAATATAAATCACTGGGCCCCCTTGGTGCCATTTTTAGTAGATAAGCAAAATATGTCACAAAAATGACCATCACTTTAATTAACTGGCCCTCTTACTGGCAGTGTCAGCAAGACTGGCCATGGAGACTAACATGTTCTTTAACCTCTGGGTTGGAATGTCCTACAGGTCCACGCACACAGATGGGCAGTCACCATTGTCAATCAGAAAAACAATTCCTCCCTCCACCTCCTTGCTCTGTGGAAGGAATAAGTAACTTCACCACTTTCTGTGTGCCCAGCTAAGTGGCCTGGTCAGTGAGTGAGGAGGGCTGAACCTGAACCAGGGCCTGCCCTTTGCTTGCATCAGGCAGTGTCAGGTGAGTGACCATTCCCCTACCCACCACGGCTAGACTCAAGGCTAAGCAGGTGCGTAAGGGAGGAGGTCTTGTTCCCTATGTCCCCTATGCAGTTAGTGAAGGGCCATGACAATTTAAACCTGCGTAAACAAAATCAAACAAAAATCCCCAAAATATTTGCATATCTTTCTAAGAGTAATTTATTTCTAGACTGTGTCTTTGGTGTGTTGATGTAAAATGCCCCCCCTGCTGCAGCAGGAGTGTGTAATGTTGAGGTTATAGTACAGAGAATCAGAACCCATAGAACATTTGAAATAAAGACTTATCAAGTCATTCTGCTACCATGCTATGATCCTCTAGAGCACCAATTCTTCAGTTTGATCATTAGGTTGATTACCCGGAAAGTGAGATTTTCTGATTAGTCTGAGGACCCACAGATGAATACACTGTTGACAAACACAAGCTGATGCAAACTGGAAGGAATAATTTGAACATTGATGGGTTCATAATTATCTGTAACCACTTAGGAAAAAGATCAATGCAATTTTGTGGATAGCTTAATGAAAACATTTGCTCAGTGAATGGCAATGGCCAAAAAAGCAGATAAAATGTTAGGATGTATAAGGAATGGGATAGAAAGTACCCTGAAAGTTTTATAATGTCAAAGTATAAATCCATGGTACTCCCTTATTTGGAAGACAGTGTTCAATTGCGGTATTTTAATTTCAAAAACAGCAGAAATAAAAAAGGGCTGAGGACAAAGGATGAAAATGTTTAAATACGAAGAGAGAAATTGAAAAGATGGACTGTTTAGTGAAGAGAGGAGATCAGTAGATAGGTATGTGAGAAAAGTATGTAAAATATTGAATGACATAAGGAAAGTAAATCAGGAACTTTGCCTACCCTTCGTCATAATAAAAGAACAAGGGGAGATCCAATTAAACTGAAATGTAACCAATTCAAAAAACTCACAAAGGAAATATATATTTTTCTCCCCACTCAGTGCAAATCAAACTGTGGAAATCATTGCCACAACATTTCATGGCAGCCAAGAGCTTACTAGGATTCATAAAAAAAGCATATAACATTTATATAGCTGATCAACACATCCACAGAGGATACTTTTTTCAGGGTATAAGCCAACCAGTAACTGAAGGAGTCTAGGAAAAAGCTTCCCTTGGGGCAGGTTATTCTATTATTGCATACTACAGTTTCACTTGCATCTACCTTTAGGAACCCGCTACTCTCAGGTGTTGGCCTAGATGGACCACTGGTTGAGATTTACCATGGTGGATTTTTGTATTCCTAATAGACCATTTCCCATCTCAGCACAGCTGCCACCAGTGCTTGATTTTCAAAAGTTTTCATTCTTTTGATACACTCAAAGGGCTCTGCTAACTGTTGATTTTTCCAAAGATTCCAGTTTGAGAATCACTTCTAGGGCATTACATGGCCCTCCAGAAGTCCGACCTTTTACAGGACATAAAGACAGATCTCTGAACATTAGAGAACACCTACAGTTCAGCAGCATACATTGTTGAATATTTGGCTTTAAATATTTTCAGAAAAATAGTCTGTGCAGATTTAATTAATTAATTAGTTAATTGGCATTTCTCTGGCATGAATCACAGTAGTAACTGAGTGCCTATTGATAGCTAGCAACTGACTTTATTCCTCATTAAAAAAAATGTAATGCAACACACCAAAGAAAATGCTCAGTGGTTAATTGTTAGTCTTAAATACATTGGATATTTTAGCATTGTTCTTGGAAAAGCAGTGAAATGGCTAAGAATACAAGCAGCTAAAGACAGCAGAATCTCACAGGTCTGAAATACACCACAATTTGGGAGAAATTTTGTTACCTATGGGCTTTCACAAGATAAACCTGACAATATATTCATTGTATTTAGTGGGATCCCAGTAGAGGTTCAGGATGCTCTCTTTAACATGGCTTTGTCTATACTAGAAAGTTGCATTGTTTTAACTAAAATCAATTTAATTCATCTACTTAAATCAGTGCAAATGTCTAATGCGGGCACACTTAAGCCAGTTTACACCTTTTACTGAATTAAGTTAAATTGATATAAACAAAATTTACACCAGTTTAAAGTGGGTCTACATTAGAGGTTTTCACTACTTTAAATTGATAGGTAGACGACACAGACAGAGGAATTTTATTATCATCTTTAAAAAGCTATTATTTTCCAGAAACTTCATCAGCTTGGGCTATGGAAATAAATATATGCCTTACAGACAAAAACCTACATTCATTTTTCTATAAAACTGAAAATGAATTACTTTTCTGGGGGAGGGGAATGCTCCTCTAGAGTCCAGAAGAAACCTTAAATGGATTGTCCAGGTACTGTGTGTCACAAATCCACAGTTCCGGTGCTCTCATATGGCTCTGGAACAATCCCTGTGGGGGCCTCTTCAGTGTGTCAGCCACCGTAGGGTCACACTCTCACTGGGGTAGGCCCTTTGCTTCACCGCCTCCTGAGACCAAACCTCGGAGCCTTCAGCACCCCTGCTTCATGCCGTGAGCTCCCTGCAGCAAGTCCATCTGGACTGGACACCAAAGAGAGACTTACACATCCAAAGGGAGCAATGCACCCCCCAATTTCCTTAATCTGGAGTGACTCTCAGGCCCGATCTACACTTACCTGGCGATTCGGCAGCAGTCAATGGGAGTTACGCAGTGCTACACCACTTGAGGGGATGCTTTTATAGAAAAACGAACGTAGGTTTTTGTAGGAGATTCAGAGTATTCTATCGAATACTTTGTGAGTGGATATGGTAATCTGTCCATGGAAGCAAGAGGGTTGTTGGAAGTTACAGAATCATCCAAATTCTTATTTTTAGCTGAGTTTATGAGAATGATTTTGAAAGATTTTGCTCCTGTGAACAATTACCTTCAAAATGAACTAGATGCACCTTGCTAAAGGAGTTGAATTGATTACTGGGAATAATAAAAGAAAGAGAAGTTTGAAGATTTTTTTTCCAGAGATTTGATCCAAACACTCTGTTTTAAAAGATGCATGTGATGAAGCATCAGCATTAAAATGTGCCACCAAAAAGGGCCAACTTATTGCTCCCAAAAATTCAAGATTCCATAGTCACTGAACACTTACCAGCATTCCAAAGTGTAATGAGCATCAGGTCTCAGACTTATGGATTGAAGAAACCAGTGGTGAATCGCAAAGGAGATTTTCTGAGAAATCCAAGTTCTACAAAAGCTTGTTAGCAATCTATTCCACCAGTTCTTTGGACTTCTTGAAATTGGAATCACTGTGGGCTTTGACTGACTTGCTTGGATTAGAGACTGAGAAGGTGACATTGAAATGGCTGTATTTAAGCCACTAAAAGATAAGAGAAATTGCAAAGATTTTTGAAGAAGTTCCAGGAGCTGCCAAAGAATGAAAAGAGGCTTTCCCACATATTTTTGAATATCTATAGTGGTTTTATTGTTTGGAGCATCAGCTGCAGTTTGTGAGAATTTCTTTTCTTGTCTGAAAATAATTTTATCACACCAAAAGATGAACATAACCCATGAAAGAGAAAAAAAAAAAAACAATTTTCCTGTCCTATGAAAGTGATTTGATTCAAAACTGAACCTGAATATCTTTGTGAAGGAATTCAGAGGCCATTATCCGAGAAGACTTCAACTTTAGGATTATGAACAGTCTTTACGTTACCCAGCATTACCTTTCATCTTAAGAACTATATTTTTATATTTCTCAATCTTGGAATTTTTGAATGCTTGAATATTTGTTATACTGAACAAACATAAATATGTATCTTATTTTTTCTTATTACACAAAAATAAAGTACAAAAAAAGGCTTCTGACAGAGACTGCATTTTTCACAAAGTACATGAACTTTTGAAAGCAAGCACAACTGCTCCTCTTATCATGCAGTCTGCATCCCTCCTCCCCCCGCCATGTTGATACCCTACCCATGGGGAAGATAATACCTTGTGAGTTTTAGGTGTTTTTGAACCAAAACTGTGGCTCAAACTTAGGTTTCAAGCCCGAAACCTACTCTAAATGTACACTGGATCCAAACATGGCCTCCTTAGGTTACTTCTAATTGTTATAGCAATATAAACATTATTCATACTGTTTGGGGGAGGGGGTATTTTTACAAAAGAAAAATGGAAAGATAACTAGGTGGAATATTTATGGATCTTTGTGTGTGTATATTTGCCAAACTTTATTCAGTACCCTATTACATTATGTTTAAAGAGGCCATGTTAGATGACTTATACCAAGTTATTACTTTGTCACTCTCTAAGGACCCTTAAGCTGAAGTTGCAGTTCCCATTTGGCCTAATTACCACCTGAAAGCATAGAGTACAACAAATTGGAACCTAAACAATTGATGTATCTTAAAATTTACTACGTGTACAGGTATTAGCCCAGATACAAAAACTATTGACATCTTGCCAAACTTTGAAGCCTCTCTTTTTAATATGCTGTGGATCCTTTGCTCAAAAAGTTCATTATTATTGACTAATAGACTCCACAGCATGTCCATTGCTTTGTCAGCTTCTCATTGCTCATTGCTCTTTGCAGATAAATATACCCTATGGGCATTGTGTTCAGGAAGGTAAGTATGTCAATAGACACTAATGGATTATCAAAGTAACAAAATAGCTTTTCAAAAAATTAGGAGTTGATTCACTGTAACATTCTTGATCCTATTTGTAAAGAATAGGAACTGTTGCTAGATTGCTTAGATTTCAAGAGCATTTTGTGCCTAATTCTGGATTTAAGCCTCAGTTTGGAACTGTGTGTTTGTTTTAAAGCCTCTGGCATGTCATGTAGGCCCAGATTTTAAAGTTATTTAGGCACCTCACTCCCACGGAAATCAATACCTAAATATATTTAAAAATCTCAGTCATAGGCCCGAGCCAATACTACAATTTTTACCAAGATCTGTGAAGGAGAAGTGACCAAAGTGACTCCAACCTGCCGCACTTAGAAATAACATGCCAAACTATTACAGGAAGATAGCCATAGGCCAGTTTAGTCCACTGACATGGGTGAAACACGATAAGGCCCCGTCCAGAAAACTATCTACAAAACCTAAAGCATGTGTGCAATACTTTTGATTAATCATGTACTGATAGATATGCAAGTGTTTGCATTTTTTGCTAGATGAGGGCCTTAGTTGATTCAATTCCATACTGTGCATGGATATAGACCCATTATGCAGTAACTTAGTTAAAAGTTGTAGTACGGACAAAACCTAAGTCACTTGCTCACGGTATGTAAATATATATTTTTTTAAACAACAAACTAAAGATCAAGTCCTGTGTTACAAAGCACCTGTAATACTTATTAAAATCAATAGGACATGTTCAGCATCTCTCCAAAGTGGCCCTAAATCATTATTAATCAGAAGAGATGTATTCTTAGTTTATGTTCCTGTTAATACGCATGGCCTTCATATATATTTTTATTCAGAAGCATAGCCTCACCCTGATGAAATTCTACTCCCTGATCAGACCTGTCATGAACAGATCAAAATAGATTCTCCAGATGGCAAACTGAGCTGATATACAAGAGCTGATATAGGGTACAGCTTTATTAACGTGTAATCATCCACAGGTTCCAAAACGAGACAGTAAATTGGATTTCATTTAAGAAAGAAATTAGTACATTTGTTTTGCTTAACTGTTGCAAATCCCCAGTGCCATGATGTATATAATGCACCTCATTCATTAGACTGTGTCTATACGTTTTGGAAGATGGGAAAAATATTTCTAATGTATTATAGTTAGTGAGGCATTAGCTTTGGGTATTACTAGCAGTCTTAGCTATCCATTGTGTGAATTAAAAAGGAGGGGGGAGAGAAGGAGGAATGAAAAATGTCAAAGTAAAACATGATGACTGCTCATAAATTAGGGAAAGGTAACACTTAGTCACTAACACTAATGTCAAATTAGAAAGATGCAGTGGGGAGGGAGATAGTGGTAGATTTATTGTTTGGCTCTTTCAGGCATTTTCTGCTGAAATCAAAGTTTTGTAAATGCAAGCAGTTGCAGCTGTCAGACCAAGCTATATAGAAAGAGAGTTTTCTTATTTTTGTTGTTAGAGTTTAATTTTTCAGGAAAACATTTCCTAAACTTGTCTGGACAGGAATAAAAAAACCTGACTTTAGTCTGTGATTAGATTATTTTTATATGCTAATACCATGAAAATGGAAAATCAAAAGTCTTTAAAATATTCACTTCATGATCTTTTGCTTTGGGCGGTGCAGCTGGCTAGATTCACTAATCTCAGTAAATTATACCATACAGATGCCTCAGCCTGTCAAATAAAGTATGTGCATACTGTTCCTTTAAATCACAAAGGGAAGTGGTAGAAGGACTTTTTTTCTTTTATAATTTAGTCACACCTTTGTAAACCTTAAGTCATCATTAAAAGTCTAAAAGGTAATAATACAATATTTCTATTCAAATTGCCAATTACACAAATACCAGTGTATAGATTTTCCCTCAAAAGAAAACCAAAGGTCCTCCACCTGCTCATGTCATGAGATCACATCTGATCATCTAGAAAATGCTGCTATTTATGATCTTATTTTCAGACATACAGCAAAATCTGGGGTTAGGTCTGGGTCCATTTATTAAATGCAGTTGTTCTGCTGCTTGTAATCCCTCCTTCTGCACTTGAATTTTAATGTGTTTAACATATTATGCAGTTATTGGGATTCAAGTTCATAGGAAGAAAGCAAAGCAGCATAGCAAACACACCAGCGGATAATATAAACTCAGACCCTTTATGTCTTCATAAAAGGGCTCTTGAGTCAACCCATGAATGAGAGAGATTTTGCCAAGGTAGTTATGGTGAAAAAAAGACCCAGAAATTTTATAGAAAGCGAGTCCCATCCTGATATATGCTGGTTGTGTGATTTTTTTAATTGGAAGCTTATCCATATGGAAGAAATTTCAATTTTAAAAGCAACTGCTAGACATTGTGTCTAACGCTGTTTTTTGGCAGTGATTGAGACTCCTTCCTTGTAATACATATGTCCAGGACACTTCAGAAACATCACTAACAAAAATAACCTGTATGTTTATATTAGAAAATATAAGGTAGGGGAGAAAGTAGATACTGACCTCATGACCTTCTCTCCACCCCATGGACTCTAATTGAGAGATTATCTCATTTGGAGGAGTGGGGGAAGGTTTGAAATCCTTCTTAAGGCTGAGAACAGAGATTAGTCTTCATGCTTATTCAGACCTTGGCTTCTCTGCTGAGAAGGCCAGTAGCAGTAGTGGCTTTTGCAATAGGAGGACTGACATAGTTAAGATTACCTTCCAGGAGCCTGATTCTGCAATTCTTGTGAAACAAAAACTCATGCTGAAAAATTGGCCTCTAAAGTGATAATGAGCAAGATGGAGTCCAGCCCAATGAGATGTCAGATTTAGGCATTTGGAAATCATTAGACAAGCCTGAACACAATATGCACTGATTTAAAATGTGCACAAGTGCATTGAGCCATACAAATAACTCAGCTTACCTAAATATATCCAGTAGCATTAAAAAGAAGCCCAACAATAAACAGGGTTAGAGAATAATTACATTGAATTTTCCCATTGTTGTGAGTGTTCCACCCATGATGTTAACCTATATTATAAATGGTATATACATTTTTTCCCTTCTTCTCATTTGTTTTTCTGTATGATTACATGATCGAAAGAAATCTGCAGGAAAGGTCAACAAGTTCTGCTAAAATTTCCTGCTAAGTCTGCCCTTTATAAGAGTAAGGATGGTCTTGTGTTTAAGGTGCAAGACTGATTGTTAGAATATATGGGTGATTTTCCTTGCTCTGCCACAGACTTCCTGATGTTGGGCAAGTCATTTAATTATACTGTGCTTCAGTGTCTCCAGATGCAGAACTGGGTAACGGTAACTGAGTACTCTCTCTAGGAAAGTGGGGAAAGCCACATTGTCTGGATATTTTAAAATAAAATAAAATTGAATTGGACTAGATTAGAAATTACATTACAGGAGCTATTCTGCATTGGCAGCAAGAGACACTGGATGATCTAATACATCTTCTCTCTCTCTAAGTTCTGAGTCATTACAACTAAAATAGAGATAGCCAATTGTTACCACAGTTAAGGAGATTCCAGAACAGTATATTATCTCCAAGAATCATGACAAAATAGGAAGAAAAGAAAGCAACAACAAAAAAAGTCACTTTACACAATACACACAGTATCTAAGGGCTTTATCCTGCCAGGCAAAGTGCTGAGTGCCCTTAAATCTCATTAAAAGGTTTAGACACTATATTATTTAGGTTTTCCAGATCCTGTTATATGTTAAAGAATATTATGTTACTCTGATACTCAGAGAATCATGAAGGCTCAAAAAAGGATCCATATTATGGATCAGTTCAGGTTAATTTGTCAGATTATGATCATCTCGCTCACAGTGAGCAGACTCACTCCACAAGTACTTCCTGAGATGACTCTAGGTGTAAGATACTATCCAGAGTGTGCAAGTGCATCACAGTCTGGCCCTATGGTAATAGATACTATTGATAAAACTGTTCTGAGCCATAATGATATTGAAGGAGCAGAGGTTTAAGCTGTGTACAACTGCCTTCCTGGCCCCAAAAGCAGCTTCCATTACAGCTGCTTCTTCGTATTGTCTGCAGACTCCCTTAAATCCCTTAAACCCTTAGGCAAGTTTGGGGGTTAATAAACCTCTCTGGCCTGTGATCAAGCAAGTTCCACTCCTACCCACAAAACCTGTTAACATTAAGCATTTCAACACCACTTGCTGCTTCTGGAAATGTTCAACTTGTAACATAACAAGGCTACATGAATTTGAAAGGTTTTATTGTACAAATTAAAATCACAAAACAGGACAGAAACAGGAACACTGATTTGCATTTACTAAGTATTCTTTCTTAAAGTGTTTTCTCCTAGCACTTCCTTTTTGCTCAAGAGAGTTCATGACTTCCTATTGCCAGCGATTGGGAACTTTCTGCTGGTTCAAACAGCGGCTGTAGGAATTTCATACTGTGGACATTTTTCTTTCTAAACTCCATTGCTCCTTGAAAACGCCGTGGCTTCATCTCTGATCTATCTGTACCATGCTCATTACCATGGTATCTGATCACCTTCTAAATCTCTGGCAGTCTGGAGAATACTGCAGTGGTATGGTAATGAGTGCTTTGAGAAATGCATTTACTACGACTGCTACTACTTGGACTATTGGGGAAATATCTATAGCATCATCTAGCACAGTATTTCTCAACAACCGCTCTGTGGACCAGCTCTAGTCCTTGAGATTTCCCTGTCACAGTTTAGGAAGGCAGCCAGCTGGTCCCTGGTATCAAAAAGGTTGAGAAACACTAATCTAGCATATGTATCAGAACTAGGGAAAGAACTGCTTGAGCTCCAATTTTGCATTTGGTATATTATTGGTTTGCTTTTTGCTGAATATGGGGGGGTGCCATGTGAAGGCAGCAGACTTGCTCCCCAAGAGAAAGAGCATAGTCCCCTTTCAAAAGCCTAATCTTTTTCTATGTCAAATTCACTCTTAATCTCGTTTGCTTTTTGGGTTGCCTCTTCCACAAATCAAAATACCATTGTGTTGCCATTATCTAGAATAGCCTAGCTCAGCAGAAAGATGGTAGATAGAGGCACTGGCAGGTTCAGGACTGGACTGGATAGAAAGCTGAGGCTATAGAGTGGAAGGAAGAGAAAGAAGGGTCATGTTACGAGCTCTTTAAAGGGGTTCCCAGATGCCAAGAGGGGTAGCAGAGAGAGAGAGAGAGAGAGACTGTTTCTGAGTATAGCTATGTGGGAAGCAGAAATCCTGCAATTTCAACATTTGTTTCGTTCTGATTTTGAATTTTTCCATGAAACGAAACTTTTGGAAAAAAATTGTTTGGGGTCAATCGAAACATTCAATTTGATAAAATCCAAGTTTTGTTCCAGTTTTTACTTTTTAAATATTATAATGTATAATATAATGTGAAATAAACTGCACACATGATATGAAAAATCAAAATGTTTTATTTTGATAAAGGATGAAAGATTTGAAACACTGCACTTCAATTTTCTGTTCCAAAAGGAAAATTTCTCAATCAATTTGGTTTGATAGTACAGGAACTTAATTTGTGAATTTATTTATTTGGGATAGCACCATAGGTATGCTTACTGCTTTACACCCATCAGACCAACTACAGATCTTGGAAATATAAGATACAACCCACTAAAGTCAATGAAAGTCACATTTCATTTCTTCAGGGCTAAAATTGACTCATGCCACATAAGACGATAATGTCTCTTCCCTAAAATGTTTGCTATCTAAGGTAGGCAGATAATTTAAGGATTAATGACAACAAATAATGGTGGGTTGGGATGGTAGTGAAGTAGGAGAGGAAACGGAACAATTTTGGGATGAATGTTCTAGGGACTGAGTGAGGGAAAGAGGAAAATTGGACTGTCAGAGCATTTTGCTCTGGGAACTAAAGTCTACTGGTTGAGGGTCCAATCCTGCAAGATGCTGAGAACTCTCAAACCCAGCTGACTTCAAGGAGAGTTCAGGGCACTTGGTATCTTTATTAGATCCTGAAACAAGCATCTGACAGGGAGAGGGATTTATCTAGATAAGCCTATACACAAAGTGCACCACTTCTTCTCTTGAATATATTTTTGTTTTCTTTTCAAGTGTAAAAGGCAGGTTTATATGAGCTGCTTTGAACTTATTCAGCACCAAGAAGAGATGAGGACTCCAAGGAGCAGACTGTCTTTTCAGATGCTTAAAGAAATATCTCAAACATTTTGGGTTAAATTCTGATCTCTGTTACACTGGTGTAAAAATCTAAAATAACTCCACAGAAATCTGTGGAGATTCTGCAGATATACTCTGATGTAACTGATATCAGAATCTAGCTCCCCCCCCCCTTTTTTTTTTTTAAATAAATAGGAGGTTTGCATAAAACCAACAGCTTTGTTTTGATTTGAGCTTGCATCTACCATAAAGTTTAATTTAAGAAAGAGTTAAAATACTTTGGGGTTTAGCAGATCCTGTCAACATTCACCCATCACTAACAGTCAGAGTTGTGTTTTCTGGAAGCACTATAGAGAATGATAAACAGAAGGATTTGCACCACAGCAAGAGGGATCAAACTGAGTAATGTTCAACGGCTGAAGGACTAAACATTAGGCAACAGATTTTGGGGGGGGGGAATAAAAGAACACTTTGAATATACCTGACATTTGCTGCAACTTGGCTCACTTCAGAAGAAAAATAAATAAATACATTTTAAAATTGCTGTTTTGAAGCATTTTTATTAGCCAGAGAGGGAAGTTATGCCTGACAGGAATGGTTTTCCAATAGCCAGAGAGGAGATGAATTCCATCCGAGCCAGAGACATTACTTCCTTCCCCCCTCCTCCTCACTCAGTTCAAATGCTGATCACTTGCATAGCAGTAAGCAGTTACTGGGGAAAAGCTTCCCCTATGCTTCTCCTGCTCTGTATAAACAAAGGAATTTGCTGTGTTAAAAGATACATCATATGGGCATGCCCCCGGATGTCTTCTGAATACAGATGTGCAAACCTAAAGCAGTGTCAATCCACAAATGATTGATCTAAACCATGTTTTCACTTGTTAGATAAAACTGTATTATTTTCAGACGTTCTGGGGGCAATTAATGACCCTTCAGTGTCAATATAATTGAAATTAGATTGCTTCACTGAATTTAAAGACATCCCCACTGCCTATCTTTTGCAATCGTAATTTGTAGAATGGTGTGCTTATTTGCATATAACTTACCCACAATGCAGCAGTGCCAGTAATCTCAAACGTAGGAATCCACAAGAAAAGAAAATAATGTACATTTGTAAAAATATTTATGATTTTATGTTTGAAATGAATGGTATAAAGATGCTATTGTCTAACTTGGCCATTTGAAAAACTACCATAACTTAAAAATATAACAATTTCAGGGCTATATATATTTGGTGTGATGAATATATCTTCTGGCTGGTCCGACTGCAGTGGAATTTATAATTAATTGATCACAGTCAGTTACAGATTTCTTTGTTCTTTCTCCACTCCCACTGCTTCATTTGACTAGTCTTTTGCTTCTGAAGCTTGACAATTTCAATGATGTGATTATTTTAAAAGCATAAAGTTGGTTAATCACAGGAGAAAGTAAATTATTAAAACACTTAAGTACAGCAGTATCTCTCTGCCAAGTTAATTCCATTTTCTCCATTCCAATCATCTTAAATGCTCACTGCTTTTTGGGTTCCTCTTCGTTTTAGTTGCTAAGTTGAATATTGATTTTGTTTTTCGTTAACCCCTGATGCCCCAAAATGAACATGCATCCATGAAAGATCACTTAAAATGCATTCAGGAAAAAACACAAAAACAAAAACTTACCTTGCCTCAGTGTGGGCTGTCTCCCCCTGACCAGTAGATTTGTGAACTCTCTGAACTTACTATTTATTTCAGCATGACAGTTGTGCACCAGTGAATTTCATCTGCAGCACTGATATGACCATATGGTCATTGTCTTTCAGAAATATGTATACAAAGGCAACTGAAGTGGTTAATTGCTAGCTTGCTGGGTGACCTTGGGCAAGTCACTTCAACACTACAAGCCACAGAATCCTCATTTGTAAAACTAGGAATAATGATACTGACCTTCTATAACCTTATTTATACTGAAAAATTAGATTGGTCTAACTACATCACTCAGAGGTGTGAAAAATGTACATCCATGAGCACTGTAGTTAGGTTGACATAATTCCCAGTGAAGATGTGGCTAGGTCAATGGATGAATTCTTCCATCAACCCAGCTACTGCCTCTTGAAGGGGTGGATTAACTATTGCAACAGAAAAACCCCTTTTGTCACTGTAGGAAGTGTCTACACTACAGTGCTACAGCAGCACAGCTGCAGATCTGTCGCTGTGCTGTTGCAGCATCTGTAGTGTAGATAAGTTCTTTGTAAAATTCTTGGAGATTGACTGAAGAGAAATGCTAGGTATTATTATTGATTATTCTTATTAAATGCCACTCTGTTCACAGATACAAGGTGGGTGAGGTAATCTCTTTTATTGGATCAACTTCTTATACAGAGCTTACACAGAGTTCTTTTTCGGGAAGCTAACTCGATGCATGTCTACATTGCAGCTGCACATCTGCAGTTTGCTAGACCATGCCAGCTGACTCCAGCTCCTGGGGCTTGGGCTGTGAGGCAGTTTCATTGCAGCATAGACTTCCGGCTTGGGCTGGATGGAGCCCAGGCTCTGGAACCCTCTCACTTCATAAGGTCCTGGAGCCCGGGCTCCAGCTGAGCCCAGAAGTCTACACTGCAGTGAAACAGCCGCGCAGCCTGATCCCAGGATCCTGAATCAGCAGGTACAGGTCAGCTGTGGGTTTTTCATTGCAGTGTAGGCATACCCAAAGTGGCCCTGCTAAATACAAGATTTGAGTGGATAGTTCAGCATAAATACTTAACACATATTTCAAAGGACCATTCAAGATGAAGTGGCCCATTAACACCCCTCTAGTCACAGAGAGGAAAGGAAGAAGATGAGGGGGTAGTTAGTGGGTACAGACTGTTGTGATAAACCATAAATCCAATGACTCCACTAACAACCACCTCAGCTGCTTCTTCTGCCCTTCCTTTCCTCCCCATGTCTGGTTGGGTGTTATCGGGCCACTTCATCTTGAATGGTCCCTTGAAATATATGTTATCTATTCAAATCTTGTATTCAGCAATGACACTGAGTCAGGTCTTGTCTACACGAGCACTTATGATGGCAAAACCTTTGTTGTTCAGGAGTGTGAAAAAACATACCCCTGAGCGACATAAATTTTGCTGGCATAAGTGCTTGTGTAACCGTGTTATGTCAATGGGAGAGAGCTCTCCTGCCAACTTAATAAAACCACCTAAACGAGCATCAGTAGCTACATGGGCAGGAGAGCATCTCCCGCCAACATAGTGCTGTCCATACAAGCGCTTATGCTGGCAAAGTTTATGTTGCTCGGGTGGGGTAGGGGGGTATATCTTTCTCACACCCCTGAGCAACAAAAGTTTTGCTGGCATAATTGCTAGTGTAGACCAGGCCTTAATTTCCCAGACCTGAAGAAGAGCTCTGTGCAAGCTCAAAAGCTTGTCTCTCTCACCAACAGAAGTTGATCCAATAAAAGATACTACCTCACTCACTTTGTCTCGCTAATAGCCTGCAACCAATACGACTACAACAATACTGCATACTACTGGTAGAGTATCATATTTTAATTATACAATACTGTTATAAGCAAGAACCACAAATATTGAAAATTAAGGCCCTGACCTGCAAACACTTAAGCAGATATGTAACTTTACTCGCAAAAATAGTCTCTTTGACTCCAGTGGGCCTACTGGTGCTTAAAGTTAAGCATGTTTTGCAGCATCAGCATAAATGTTCGTAGTATCAGGGGCTAAAGTTGTTTTTCACTAAAAAACATTCTCTTAGTGACATAAATTATTTGTTAATGTGGTGAAAGTCTAAATAACTTTTCAGTGTTTACACTGAAGCAGGTTTTTTTTTTTTGAAGTGACAAAGTTATTGTAAACATTTTTAATACACATTTTCAAAAATAAGAACCTAAAGTAAAATTACATTTAGGCACCTATGTGACTTATGAGCACAAGTCCCACTGACTTCAGACCCTGATGGACCAGGATAGCCTGGTGGAGCATTTCAGCCTTCTTGACTTGTCGAAGTTCAATACATAGGAAGGCGGTGTAGGTTGCAAATATAGCACGGGCTATTTGCTATAAATTTAGTGTTTGAGTTTGTATGGTTTTCGTGATAAAGATTTTAATAAAGCCTTGAATTTGGCTTTTTCAGTATGGGTGTGTATTTTAAGTGTGAAACTTTTTAATAGAAAAAAAATCTCTACATCAACCTTGGCCCTGGCACTGGCCCAAGGTACCCTTTGGCCCATTACTAGATGGAGATGGTAAAATTCTTAATGCAGAAATGGTAGAAGTGTTCAATAAATAACTCTGTTCTGTATTTGGAAAAGAGCAGGATAATAGACTTGTATCACATGAGGATTTTGAAGTCCTTTCTAGTCCATTAGAAACTAAAGAGGATGATAAACAGCAGGCCCAGATAACTTCCATTCCAGAATCCTGAAAGAACTGGCTGAGGAAATCTCTGGCTCACATGTTAATTTGTAATAAAACTTGGAATATTAAGAAATTTCAGAAGACATCAGAATAATTAATCCTGGGAACAAATTATTAAGGGTTCTGGTAGATTTTCCACCACTGGCAATTTTTAAATCAAGACTGGATTTTTTCTATAAAATATACTCTAATTCAAATAGAAATTATTTTGGGGAAGTGCTAGGAGGGTGTGTGTTACATAGGAGGTCAGACTAGATTACAGTGGTCTCTTCTGGGTTTATAACTGATGAATCTATGAAATCTGAAATTCTATTAACAATTAGAAAACTTATTAAAGAAACAAGCACAAAATAGCCATTAAAAATGTAAGACTATAGAACAGGAAGAAAATAAAAAACTAGCAACATTGAATACATTTTTTTTTAAAGTCAATTAATGTTTTTTTTAGTTCTGATTTTATTTTATTTTATTTGTTTTTTATTATTTTTTTTAAATACACCCTAGCCCTATGCCTCTGACATAGGCCACAAGAGCCTCTGTTATTGTTGACACTTACAGACTTTGCATACCTCTCAGTCTACAGGAGGCTGCACTCTATCCTGGAGGATACTTCCTCCTGGAAGCAGCTAGGTAATGCCAATTATGGAAGAACAGACTGTATAACAAGCAGAAGGGAACTGGAGAAGCAGCAAGAACCTAATACACTTCAATGGGAGTTAAGCAGACAAAAGGATCTGAATGCATAAGCATCTCTCAGCAGCTGACACTGAAAGAGCCCATTATGAATCATCATCTATAATATGCAGGAAAAATCCCACTATGATTCTGAGGAGATACCTACCGCTGTCCAAATTCTAACTGCAAAAAATCACAGGGGAAATGCGTCCATCCATTTAATGATGTGGCAAATATATTTGCATAATGGAATTCTGTGAAAGATTTTGTCAATTGGGCAAAAATGGAATTATCATTGGTTTAAATCTCAATATCGTTCCTCCACCTTTGTTTGGTTCATTGTTCTTTGCAGGCCTCAGATGCTTTTGCTCATCACAAAAATGCCACATCATCCTCAGTCCAGGATCTCACTTTTTTATCTTGATAAGCTGACGCAGTAGGGAGCCATTGTGGAATTCCATGAGGGTTCCCCTGGGCTCACATTGTTCCTGGGCTGCTGGAACATGATGGCAACCTGGAGGAAGAGGAAAGTGAAGTTCTTCTTTGAAGTGTGGGAGGATTTTCTCCTTTTTCCTAATGTTGGCTCTTCCAGGACACTATACATTATTATAGGGTCTTGATCCATTATGAATTCAATAACCTAGTAACATCTCCATCACTTTTTATATCTATGAAATCATCTCACTCCCAGCCCTAGATTTGATCATTTATTTTACCTACCTCATATAGGCCCTGATTTTGCATCTGCAGGGTCTTTGTGTGTGTGTCTTTGCACAGAGTTCTCTGCTCTCTATTGAGGAAAAGGAAAAAAAAGTGGGGACTTGGTGTCCACAGGGTGGTCAAAAGTTGGGCCTTCCTCGCATGGCATAAGATGTCAGAAGAAATCTAGGCAGCATAGCTACATTGGATACATGCTGCCAGTGAGACAGAAGGAGGTCAGAGTATCCCAGAGCCAAAGGCATAGCACCTTTGTGAGTACATGTCATCTCTGAAATCTGGGCAAATCCTAGGTGACCTGATGCTTTTGGGGGATGTTCAAAGCATAGATAAGAGAAAGCAGGAAGAATCTCCCCCTGCTCCATCCCTCTTGGGGTCAGCAGCACTCCCCTGTCTCCTAGGTGGGTATGGTGACAGCTCCTCCTCCTCCTTTTTCAATCTACTTTAATCACCAGAACAGTGGGCTGTACTGTGTGCCTGTCTCTCCCGCCGGAACAGTTTGGGAGATGAGCCACTCACAGTTTGAGTGGATCTTCATTGAGTTCTTTCCTCCACATCCACAACCCTCCACCCTTGTGTTTTACAATGGTGGGGTGATATTACCCTTAATTATTTTAAATTAAAATTAGAAAACTTCTCATTCTCTTGCCTTGTGATTTCTGTACTTTATTTCACTGATTAATGTGCACTTTGACTTTGCTTCTTCGCCCTTACCCACCTCTACTTCTCATCACCCTCTTCCAATCCTCCCCCTTTTTCTGGCCCCTAACCTTCCCCTTCCCAACACTAGCTCCTACTCCTTTGCTTCTTACTCTTCCCATCTTGTTATAATAGTATGTCTAAATGTAAATGCTGTGTCTAATATTGTGTGCTGAATTATGTCTTCAGGGAAATGTTAATCTACCCTTTGATTGGAAACTCTTCAAGCCAGGTATTTTATGTTTTGTACAGTGCCTTGCACACTTGTAAAACATAATGAGTACATTCTTTGGGGAAGGGACCATGTCTTATCTGTAATAGTACTTTGGTGCGGTCTTCATTTATAGTACTATATACATGTTTAATAATAATCTATACAATTTATAATGGGGGAGGTTTATTGCATTATTCATCATCCTATTCGGAGAAGTTAATTGTTTCAGTTATTTTACAGTATGTTATATTTCATCCTCTTCATCTAGAGAGTCCCTAAGTTTTCTCCTTCCTTTATTCCTTTGGAAGCTAATCTTTATTTTCTGTTTTTCAGCCACCCTTCCCTACTGCTTGCCACATTCTTCAAGTAATTCTTTCCAAACTCATTTTTAAAGTAAGCCTCTTTAAAAAGACTTGAAGTGAATCCTCTTTAGGAGTCTACTAGAATATACATTCAGCATCCATCTGTTCTGAATTTGTTTGTGTGTGTTATATATCCTTGTCAAATTCATTCTTCTGTTGAGCAGAGTCATCTTTATATATCCATGCTGGCTACCATTGTAGAATAAGGATCTCTAGGCATAAATAGCTGATCACTGATTTTCTTACTGTAACTGCCAGTAGTTTTTCTTGTAGCCATTGAAGTTTGTTGATGCACAATTCTCAGGATCCTGCTGATAATATGACATTAAATTGTTATTATTGGTGTTGATTATATGTATTTATTATCAGATTAATGCAAGTTTCTAATTGATTTGCCTCCAAGGTTCAGGCAGCTTTTGAACTGTCTGTCTGGCTCATGGTTACTAGCTTGATAGTTAAAAATTGTGTTAAAAACAAAGTAAATCTTTAGATAATAAGAATTGGCTGCAAGCACGTATTTGAGAAAGATCTGAAATATTCTTTGACTTGGTGGGTAATGTGTCCGATCGCTTGGGTTGGTAGAACTCTATATATGGTGAATAAGGTTTTTAGTAACTCTCACTATATTAGACTTGGCTGTCTGGGTGAGAGCCAAAGGCTGGACTGCTTAAAGGGAAAATGTATTTTGTCATCTTGATAACCAGTAAGGCACCACAGAAGGTGTTTTGTTACTGGCTTGGTGAATTTAAATATAAAATAAAACACCAGTTTTGGGGATTGTCTGCCCTATTCTTTGCAGTGTGCCCTGAGTAAGCATTCTCAGTGTGGTCCCTCCAGGGACCACGGTCACACATGGCCACTGAAAACAGATGTGGATAGGAAACTAAACAGTTTTCAGAGTAAAAAGTAACAGAACGTTCTTTAAATCTGTTGGCTTGTTTTTGTCACACATAAGGCGATATATAGACAATCCTGGCAATTGAGATTTTTGTACCAGTTATGAACAAGATGACTGCACTGGTGGGGTCATGTCTAATGTGCAGAAGAAGGCACACTTTTACAGAAGCATTATAGAGCTGAGACTGAAGAAAGCAGAGCACAAGGCAGATAACGAATGAGACTGGAAGATGCAATTTTGAGGGATTTAAAAAGCCCAAATTCTTCCATACTCTCTCTTGTCAATGGAAGAAGACTGATAAGGGACCATTCAGGATAGACGTCCATTCGGTGTGCCACCATGGCTACATCATAGTCATGTGAATCTGCTGCTGATGTTGCTTATTTTATGTTAATAAAGCCAGTCTCTGGGAAAGGAATGAGTTATTGAACCTACCCGGTGTGTAATGACTGTTTTGGAACAAGGTGAAAGTGCCACCTGCTAACAGGCAGCCTAGCTGTTGTGAGGATAATGTAAAGACCAGCTACCCTTTCAGGAGGGTTCTGTTTTGTGAAATTATATCCCCATCCAGAGTTTAACAATGCAGCAGCTGTTCTGCCAGGTGTTCCTCTTTGGAGAATCAACATATTTACAGCAAAGGAAACTATGACCGCATCAATTCTATTCTTTTTCCCTATAAGGAAATGAATATTTAACAGTATGATTGGAGTGGAAATAATGCACTTAGTTGAGGTGACATCCGTATTTATTTCTGTGTCAGGGTAACTGACTATTCTATTATAAAGAGATGATTAAATGCTACTTCAGGGCCAAAATCACAGGACTCTGATTATATGCAGTAGCTTTCTGCAATTCTTTACCAGCAGGACCAAGTGTTCACTGCAGAATTCAAAGAGGCTTGGGTGTCTAATGTTACTGTTTCTCAGCAAGATCAGTAGGAGATTGATGGGCAGCTCTTCTTTATAGTTCTTATAAACAATGTTTATAGCACATCTCAAGGGTGAACTGAACAACTGGTTCAAAATAGAAGGCGAGACTGATATCCTAGATCACATAGAGTTAAATTCATTGTACCTTCAAAAAGCTATGATAACTGAGCTTTATTCAATTGAAATGCATGAGGGACTGGTAGTAGCAAAATCCCCAACTGAGGTCAAGATAGAGGACTGCAACAACCTCCTCCCCAACCCTGCTGACACTATTCCTCCTTATGGGCTAGAAGAACAGCCTGTACCACTTGCATGAGATGCTAGGGTCACTGAATACATGTATTAACCACAGGACCCCTGGCTGCCATAGGCACTTTCTTTGGAGTGCAAGACGTACAGAGGACCCCTACACAGTCACTTCGCCAGAGGCTATCCTCACACAATTCCAGCATGAGACTTGGGAGGTACAGAGAGTCTTGTATGGGCCTTTGGCACCAGAGTGTATTTCATCCTAACAGAATATGGTAAAATCTCAATGGTCTGAACCTTCATTAACCAAAATGTTTATTTACCTCAGTGTCAGATACAGCCCACCAGGTTTGAATGAAGCTCTGACCCTGAAGCTTAAGCTGCAGATTAACTAAGAGCAGAAAGGATGACACTGGAGTAGGTTATGAGAAGGTCAGTGAATGTGGTCATATACATTATGGAAGGCCATCAAGAACTACAGTGATGGAAGGGGTACAAAAGTAACCTAGAGAGGTAAGTAGGTAGATAGAGTTTTACTGGTTATAATCTATTAAAACTGGAAGCCTTGCTTATATGTTTTGATAATGACTTGTTCTCTGTTAGAGATACTGGTACTTCAGTAGACTCTAGGAATAAATAGACCCACATGTGTGGTATTTTGTTCCAAAATTGAATTGCCAGCTAGAATCAATAGGAACTTGTGGAAGATTTTCACCTGACATGTTTATCAGAGCTATCTGACCTTATGCATGTTGAGGAAGAGGAAGTAAAATAAGAGAAAGGAAAACCTGGGACAAAACCTGCAGTTCTTAGTTGGGACAGAAATCTGCTGAGGATAGCTCAATGCAGGAATCATTGGATGAAATCTATGGTCTGTGTTATGTAGAAGGTGAGCAGAATAGTCCATTCTAGCCTTAAAAATCTATGAATCTATAAATACTCCCTTTCTTTCATTTGTTAAGATACAGCTGAAATTATAAACTCACTTAAACCAGCAGCATTTGCAGTGAATATTTAGAGTCACTGCTAAAATGGGTTTTGTTTTTAAATTATTCTGCTATTTATTTCTCTAGAGAATCCCCTTTCCTCCCGTAATGCCATGAATCTATTAAATTTGTATCTGTGATGATGGACTTTAAATACTATTTTTATATCCATTGATAATCTACCTTACTTGATAGTCTAAGGAAAATATACAGTTTAATTACTACACAGCATAATTGTAGCAAATTTAAAATGAATACTTTCAAACAACCAAGAGCTTCGCCTGGCCTTGGCATGCGCAATTTTGTTTTCTGTTGGTCTAGTTGCCCAAGTAGAGATTGCATTGCCAATTTTCAACTAGTTTCATTAGCCTCAGAAGGTTGGTTTTGGAAAAGAATAATTAATTTGTAATTCTTCCATCTGAAACCAAGGGGGCCATCAAAGCAAAAGAGATACAGGGAAATATTCTAATAATTTCCAATTGGATGGAGGAAATCCACTCCCTAGCACCCACTCCAAGTGCCTTGGTTGACTACTGTAAAGACCCATGAGGAGAGAGAGGAATCCTCCCACCAAGGCCATAGTGTATCAGAGCACACTGGAGGCTATTCCTATCTACTAGCCTCTGTGGCCCGTAAGCTGCCCCACCTGGGGAAAGAAGCATAGCAGGGGCATGCACAAGGGGAGACAAGCAGGGACACTAGCTCCCCACAATAATCGGCAGGGTCACAGAACTCCTGCAAAGTGGGGAAGAGCGAACTCCTCTGGCCTTGGGACCACAGTGGGGCACAGGACGTGCCCCTCCAAAAGTGACCAAATTTTTATTCCTGCGCACATCCCTGAAACAAAGCATCTGCATAATCACATAACCTCAATGTCCAGACCCCCAAAACCCTTTCCCTTGCCTTTTCTCAGTCCCCTCTGCGCAGCTGAGCCCCATTGTTACCCAAGCGGTAATTCACACATGCTGGATGCAGCCTCCCCACCCCAAACTGTCTAACCTGGTGCCAGGGAGCCACAGCCATTCCTCTGCCAGAAGATCTTTTACATCTGTGGAGTAAGAGACAGGACTGGCGCCATAATGAGGCAGGCAGGCAGACAGAGACAGAATATTGTCTCCTTTTCTACTTGTTACTTATGCACTCACTGCATCAGTACTGGTGCATATTCCATGATACACACAGTAGTTTGGAATGAAATTTATACATACTTGAGCCAAGAACAATGAACAAATATTGAAAGAGACTGAAAACCTTTTGTAAAGAAAAGAAGAAACATTTAAAGATAGTAAACTATCTAAAAGCCAGAACATAGCAAAATACAGTTATCCTTTCACTAGTGTTCGTTTTAAACATTAGTTTAATAATAAATTATTTTAATTGTTACCATTATTATTTGTAACTATGAATGATCATCAAGTCTGTTTAAAAAACCTGAGGCATTTCTTCAGGATGAGTTGCCTAAGGGGAAAAGTTAGTACTGTTCAACTATAGAAATCATCAAGAGAGAATAATGTAATTTTAATTCATTCGCAATAGGAAAAAAAGAAAAAAGAAACTAAATCCTCTAGAAAGTGGTTTCAGTGCAACAGGCAAAAGAAAAACAGATTAGTAACGATAGACACACTCACACATCTTTCTTCTCCGCAATATCAAATTGAAATAACAATATGAAAACAAGTACCAGAAGGTTACCTACCTCTCTTAAGACTAACACTCAAACCTTGTACAGGAGAAAGTTGGGTCCTGCTCATTATATCTCATGTATACAGAAGCCAGGGCTGTGATCAGTAATAGATGAGATATAATCCTCAACTCTCTAGAGAATAAAATTCCATATTAAAATATTCTCTTCTCAAAATGTTTTTTTAAAAGAGAGTCTCTCAATCCCTCCCACACCCAAATAGGTATATTTTAAAAATGATCTTCAATGAATATATATCACTCCATACAAAAAATCCACATTCCAACCTGGTGTATAATCCAGGGACCTATACTGATATTAATCAGTATAGCTTCATTGACTGTAAGCTTTTCAGGCCATGGACTGTCACTTACTATTTGTTTGTTCTATGCTTGACACAATGGAGTCCTGATCTTGGCTGAAGCCTCTAGGGACTTCTTTAATGCAAATAATAGATAATAACTGAGGTTAAAGGAGCTATGCAATTTACACCAGCTGAGATCTGGACCCGACTATCTAAAAGGTATAAAAACCAAAATGGAGATCTACCGCACATGCTGGCTGAAACTAAACTGTGAAACATACTCACAGTAATGAAAACCCCATCCCCTTGAACCTTGTTTTTATGAAAAAGTCAAATAGAATTTAATAGGGATGAACTCAATTCACTTGTAAAACTTTCCTTTGTTATGGAAATCTCCACAGTCACCAGCAACAGAACAGTGGACTCCAGGTAGTCAAAAAAAATTCTACCATGGGACAGAGGCTATTGTAAAGGCAGAGGCTAGGCTACAAACTCTGACCATATTTAGTATCCTTTAATTGAGTCCAGGAAAGAAAGCCACCTGGAGTAAGAAACACATACATGACCCTCTCATAAACACATTCAAAAAACCGAAACAAACCCACAACTTAAAGCTCATTCAGTATGTAGTGATGAAGAACAAAGATGATGATTCTCCTGTAATGTATCAAAACCTTCCATGTGACAAAGGGAGAATAACTGAAACCAAAACCGGTTTAGGAGATCAGCACCCTGATTCCTGAGGAATATCTGTGATCAAGTGTTTTATTGCAGACTAATCTCTGAAAATCATGGTAAAGATCTATCATGAATATTTAAATTTTGGAGGTTTACCAGCACTACAGTTCCTTCTCCCAAATGAAGTCAAACTATCACGGACAGAAACCTACCCAAACAATTTGGCATTGATTTTTAAGCCTTACCAATTTATTATGGTACCTAGTTCAATTAATTTACTTATGGGTTTCTTCAGCATGAGAAAACATTAAAAAATAGCTACACAAACCATCAAAGTAGAAGAGGCATATTTTCATGAAATATTCCCCCTTAATATTCCAAACCAGGTCTTTGAAACAAATACAGTAGAGGTAGCTTTTGAAGAATTCATTTCTGGTTTACCTTAATTTTCTCTCCAAGTTTTAAGTGACATTTTAGTGCTGTTGAAAGGTGTTGTCTTATTTGATCCCCATGTTCTGGGCAGAGCCCTGTTGATATGTACTGAATTAACAGCCCTGGAGACTGATGTCTTATATTCATGGAACAGGTACAGCATGGCTGGTGGCAGGACAAGCTGTGGGAGGAGTTCAGCTCTTCCTCCACTCTCCTTGGCTCTGGTAAACAGTGCTCCTTCTCATCTCCCCTTTCCCTTTCGGGTAGTGTGGTGAGTCCCCCTTCTTATTACAGTCAGATTTAACCACTGAGTTCAGGGTTCCTCACTCCTCCTTACCCATGTATAATTATGCCTCACTCCCGACCTGGAAGGGTCATTTCGAGGATTGAGAGAATAGTTCTGTGCTTTTTCAGTCCCTGGTGTTTTGCTCACATCTGACCAGTTGCTGACCATTGTGGTTTTTAACACGGGTACTCGTCCACCAGACACTGGAATGGGCCCCTAACTGTGAGTTCACACAGGTCATTACACAGCCTTTACCCATGTAACATTTTCTCTAGAATCCAGGCTACATACAACCAGGCATTTTGAGAAGCGTCGTCAGTTATATAGAGAAGCCCAACCAAACAGGAGGCATTCACTAAAGCTGCTCTTCTTGACTTTAAAAAGCCCTGCCTCTTATTTTGTAAAAAATAAGATTTTTATAAATCCTATAGCCAGAGGAAATGAGCATATACAGCCCTGTAGAAAGTCTGACGGGAAACCCTGTAAGTTCAGAAAAACCCTCTTTTATTAATCACAGTTCCCTGGGAGATAAAGGAAGAGACTATCTAGGGTCAATTTAGCACAAGTCCTTCCCTCTCATTGCTCTGATTAGAGGAGCAGGGAAGGCAACTGTGCTTGGGCCAGGACTCAGGGACAGCAGATGGGTCCTATTCCTCTAATAAAAGAGGTTCTCCTTAGCAGGGATCTTATTATCATTAATCATGTTTATTAAGGTACTGCCTAAGGACCAACCAAAAAAGGATCCCGTTAGGGAGGCCCTGTAGAAACACAGAGGAGCAGACACGGGCACAGCTGAAGCTTTATGCAAAACCTGCTGTTCCTGAGCTGGGACCCAGCATGCTGCTCAAAGCAGTTGCTCTCCCAGAAGAGCAATAGTTATCCCTTGGTTAAGGATAGTATCGTACATCGACTCAGTGCCGGGATCACTCATGCACAGCAGCATTTCATTTATTCTTATGTACACCCAGTGCTCTAAACATAGGCAGTAAGTGATCTGATTGGGCAGCATGCACAAATCCCATTAAAGCTTGTCTGCCTTTCATAAAACAGAACAGTGTGGGCTGAAGTACTTAGTTTGCATACCGGTTTCCCAGCATGCAGCCCTGACGATCTGATTACCAACTGATGTTATTTTCTTCCTGAAATTAGTTGCCTTTATTTGCTGTGATGTCCTTTTCACTTATGGCAATAAAAAAAACGTGAACTGTACTGTAAATACATTTCACTAATACAACTTGAAGGTCACCATAATAATAAAGAAAAATAAATCTATGAGGTATAAATACATGCTTAGGCAGGCTTTTATTTTGGCTGGTCCGAAGGTAGTGGGTTATCTCAATTGATTGTTCACAGTCAGTTACAGATTGATCTCCTTGTTCTCTCTTTCCCCCCTTCCCACTACTGCACTTGACTAGTCTTTTGCATCTAGGACTGTTAAATATTTGCTTTCTTAATGCTGTTTACATTTTGTTTAATCAAAACAGAAACAAACAAACAAAAAAATGTGACATGGTTTAGGAATTGAGCTTTCAACTTTGTTATCATAACCTTAAAACAATATTTATAATCTCAATTTGCATTGTATTTTATGTTTATTAAGTAGATCAATAAATTACAATACTACACTTCCAGCCAAAGCACAATAGTACCATTCACTCAACCCTGTCTACTGGCTGTGACGGAATATAATCTGCTAAATAATTCTGAATAGCCTGATGGCATATGGAAATGTTCTATTGTGTTTGGGTCAGGGGACAATTGTGTCCTAACCATGACATGCTTTCAGAGAGGTAGCCGTGTTAGTCTGTATACAGCAAAAACAACGAGAGTTCTGTGGCACTTTAGGATCTGCAAATATTAAATTTGTTAGGCTTTAAAGTGCCACAGAACTCTCATTGGCCATGACTTGCTTGTGTTTGTATTGTAGATAGGGTCTGATTATCCAATATCTGCCATTTCTGCCAATAGCACACTGAATTTAAAAACAAACAAACAAAAAAAGTCCCAGCAGAAAGCACTGTTTTTAAATAGAAGGGAAACAAATTTTGTTGGGAAACAAATAAGCCCACAGCACAAGTATATTTTATATTTGTGAGTGCGTCTGTCCCAGAGTGCCTATCTCTTTTGTGGTAACCTGAATACAATTCATGAAGCACTGTGCTTAGCTCAGCTGTGTTCACCTGTTGTAGAGGCACTTTTCCTGTGCACATGTAGATGAATAATGCACTTTTGGAATTCTGCACTGTCTTGTTCTGAGGCAATGAAGATGTCCTAAGTGTGGGGCAACTTTTGATTAAGGTAGCAATATGAACAGGCTTACGAAGGCCATATCTATTGTAGTATTTGTTTCTAATGGAAATGTCATGTACAATAGTCTTATCTGATTAAGCTTCAGATCTGGTTTGTGATGAAATTATATAATGTTGCATGTGATAAACTTAATCTGTTTAATGAGCATGTGTATGGCAAAACATGAAAACCCACCTTGTTTCCATGTTTATGGCATTTTAAAACTTAAATAAAACTGCTTCTCTTTTTGCAGTCTTAAAAAAAAAAAAAAAGAAGCACTTTTGTTTTGCCAGCATCTATTATACTATGTGGTCACAAATGTACATAGATTTAATCAGAGTGAGTCTGAAAAGAGAAAAATCTTCACATTAGGAAGTGGGCTTGCCAATGTATTGAACAATCCTACAGTGGTATCTGGTATTAGTAACCTTAAATTAAATGACTTGGCTCTCTTCAACATATCCCTTGAATAAAGTCACATATATTTTAGGCCACACACTTTTATAAATCTAGCTATAACATCTGATAATGGTTGGGTGATGAGTTGTGATGTCTCTTACTGATTGGCTAAAACTTTATTTTTGTTACCCTGTCCTTCCCCCACCCGCCCCACCTGATTTGTTGTCTCATCCACTAAATATGTCTTGTTTTACCCTATGGTTGTACAGTGCATAATGCAAAGGGTCCTCCTCAGCCAGAGGCTTTTTTGGCACTGTTGCAATATACATTTTTTATAATATGTAATTACTGATGAAAGTTTCAGTAAATTGCCCATACTTGTTATTTGAAAGCCTAAACATTAGCAAAACTAAGATATATTGTTAGACATAATACAAATGTTGACAGAACTGTGGGTTATGTGCCACTGAAATTTGTTGTCACGTTATTGTCAAAGACAGAAAGACTTTTTGATCTTTACCATTGCTTTTTTTGTTTGACTATCTTCTAGTGCATGGCTTATTCACTCTTTTATATCAGTGCAAGAATCCTGAAAAACAGACGAGTCTAAGGTAGCCGTCACATTGTGTTGCAGTATGCTTTGGAATGAAAGGAACATGGGATTGGTATAGCATGGTAGTGTGGTATGTGAGGAGAGGAAGGTGAATGTAACGTTTTGGGGACCACCCAGACTACTAAGGGGTTCTGTTACTGCTGGTCCTGTAACCTTGGCAACCTTTGTGCTGTGGTCTAGATCCCTGACACCAGTAGTCTGCTCACAAGCATAAAGTCTCACCCTGAGTCTTACCAGTCCAATTACTCTTTGCAGGGTAACATCAACAGCCCTTCCACTCTCAGGTCTCCCCACATCCACCCTCCCCAAGTTCTTAATTAAAAGACACTTGGACTGTTCCCCTCTGGTTTGTCAGCCGAGCTAGCGTGAAATCAGTGTGCCGTCCCGCCCCCGTCCTTCCCCCCCCAGATAGCATCTTACTCTGGGATGCACATTCCACACAGTTTGCACCCCAGAGATGTGCGTGGGATGGAAATAAACAAAACTTTTATTTAATAGCAAAACCACAGAATCAAAGATGAAATAGTAGGGGAAAGCAAAGAGATACAAGTTACACAGAAAATAAACATCAAGCCGCAACCTCAAGCTTTACACTTTCATATTAGATTAAAATCCCGTTTTTAATAAAAGTTACCGATTGCCTTAAAACAGTTTCCCAGTGTACACCCTAGCTAAAAGAGGGATCCAGCATTCACAGATGACTTCCTGCCATGAGACTGTCCCCCAAGTTCTGAATAAAAAAAGCCTCCTCAGCTTCAACTCTGCTTTTAAAAAGTTTTTCCTTTTTTCTTTCCTCTCAGTCCATGGTGACTCATGTTTATTCAGATTGGGGAAATACCTTCTTGGCTTGATGCTCAGGTCAGGAGCTGTGATGTTCTTTTCAATTTCAAGTTGTCTCAGACTCTTTCCGTTACTTCCAATGGTCCATCATTGTCTTTTTCTGGGCTGGACAAGGGATATTACTTGAAGCTGGTTTCATGTGAATACCTGAGTTGGGAGGTGCTTCTCCCTGCTTGACTGCTCCCCACCTTGCTGTGAGATGTAGCTGAAGTAGCACAGATTGAGCTCAGTTTTCTATATACACAAATATATAAATTTATAACCACAGTCTGTACACATATGACCATCAAGCATCAAGCCATTAAGCAGGCTGTTGTTCTGCAGCCATCCTGTTTGGGGTGTTGCCCAGACACAGCACAATTTGAAATACAGATATATCAACCACATCCATAACTTCCATTACACATACAACACATGAACATAAACATCATCATCTTACTTATTATATTATAGCCTTTCTAACAGTACCTGACCTGGCATATCTGACATGAATTACTATGACTTTGACATATTGAAGTTAAGTAATATAATAAATGCCCTCCCACCCACCCAATCCAGCCAGCGTCACAGCTTCTATGGAAGATAGCCACATGGAAACGTGAAGATTATCATTGTGCACCTAATTTTCCCTGTGGAAGGCTCACAGTTCTTTGATCATCTAGCCCTTGCTGTTCAAATGTGGTAGTTTTTTAATCTTTCTGCTAAAGAAATGAACTCACTTGTTAACTTTTTAAGATGTTGTTTCCCAAAATAAAATGAACTCCCTAAGAAAGTATGATTTTTTTTTAAATAAGTCAGTTTCTCCCTTGTACAGTATTGCTAAGGCCCTTCATTTCTGGCTTTACTTTGTTTATGATTTCCTGGGAATGTATCAGTGTTTACTACAAAAATTAAAAAACAGATGAAAATGAGTAAAAAATTAACTTCACAGTTTTCTGGGGAAATATTAGGTTTAATACCAGCCAGGTTACCAGGTTGCCATCTCTTCTTCTGGAGCACAGAGCTAGGTCTGGACTCTGGGGCATCCCTCCAGAGCCAAAGAGATCCCCTAGACCAGACTTCCCACTCCAGAAGGAGAGGTGTGTGTCCAGGGAGTTCCAGGACTTCCAAAATTCAGGTAAACAGTAAAAACGAAAACCAATCGGCCTTTATATACTGGTAACTCCAAGCATTCAAAAATTGTGAATCAGACCCCTAAAAATCATGAGTGGCTTAAATAGCTACGCATGTTGCATAGCTGAAAGGGCATTAGGCATTAATATTTAAATACTTGCATTTGCAGAGCACCCTGGGAACCTGTGTTACCCAAATAACAAATATTACAGGATCTTATTAGGGGATAAGGCAACAAGCCGTATTTCGCCCTCGCCTTCGCCCTTACTCTAATTTTCGCCCTCGCCTTCGCCCTTACTTAATATTCGCCCTTACTCTAATTTTCGCCCTCGCCTTCGCCCTTACTCTAATTTTCGCCCTCGCCTTCGCTTTAAGGATGGAGAGGAGGAAAGAGGAGGGAGAGGTGCTTCCACGAGTGAAGGGGAGTCTGCAAAGAGGCCTGAGGATGAGAGTGGGAGGAGGAGGAAGAGGGAATGACAGTGGAGATATAGAGACAGCAGGGCCTTGGAGGGAGGACAATGGGCAAAGAGCCGGGCAATCAGCAGAGGATTGGAGGAGCAGAAGGTGTCAGAGAGAGGTGGTTGCATTTTGAATAGACTGCAGGAGATGTGTGCGCGAGTCTGCATGCGTGTGTGTAGGTGCATGCGTGTGCATGCGTGTGCATGTGTATGTGGGTGGGTGTGCTTGTGTGTGTGGGTGTGTGCATGTACATGTGTGCACACACGTCCAAAGGGAGGTACTTGGCAGCCAGGGCCTGGGACTCCACTGCTAGGTGACTCCAGCTGGTGGATTGCTTTGAAAGGTCATGAGGAATCACCTTTAAAAACAGAGAGAGAAAACACCACGAACGTGAAAGCCCAGGGTTCAGACCCCAGTCCCTCTGCGGGGGCTGCACCGTACCTGGCACCAGTGGCTAGGGCAGAGAGAGGCTGGAGGCTGGGCAGGCTCCTTCCATGTCCCATTCTGGGTGAGCCTTGCCGGACGGCTCGGAGTGGGTCTTTCTAGGGCCTTCCCACTTCCAGCTCTCCCCAGCCCCCTCCCGGCAACTCTGGGGTGACCAGGATCTTGTGGGGGTGGAAGAGTCACTGAGTGGATTTCCCCTGGTTCAGACGGAGAGTACAGGCAGAAATCTCACTCCGGGGGGATTGCACCCGGAGGGTGGTTGAAAGGTCACCTTGCAGGGTGGGGCACTGTGCTTGCCTACGGGTGCTGCTCCTTTACCCGGAGGAGCCAGTCGCTGATTCAGGTCTACTACACCTTGCCAGCATGGACCCTGCCAGGCTGGGGATGGGAAAGGAACGAGGGCCTCCCCCATGGCATGCTACCGCTAGCACCTAGCATGGCCCTGAATCATTTTCTGCGATGGGAGAGGGACAGACAGAAGCCCAGCGTGCTGGGTGGTAGCCGGGCACCATTGTTGCTAGCGTGGCTGCTGCCTGCTGGATCTCCCGCTGCGTGGACTGCAGCGTGGTGCTGATTTCCGACAGGAGGATGCAGGTTTTCTCGTCGCCGCTGCTGCCACCAGCAGAGCCCACGGTCCTGCTGGCATTGCTCAACCGACCCCACGCGGTGCTCACTGAGCCCTCCAGCTGGGCAGCCTGCTCCAGGAACGCCACCTTGGCATCTGCAAGCAGCACATGGAGAGCACTCCTGCAGCCGTCACCCCAGGCTCCTTCCCTCGGGGACAAGGAGCCCCTTGCTGATGCATTGCGCTGGCTCCTGCCCATGGGAGTGGAGTGATGCTCTGGGCCAGAGGGTGCTTGCTTAGGTGCGTGCATGTCTACATGGCAAGTGGGACACCTGCCACAGCCTAACACGTTCCAGCATCGAAGGGGTAGGAGGGAGGGTTCTGATAGAGAGTTTGATTCCCCCACTGCACCTAATTTCACCCTGTTGAACTCTCCAACAATTCCTCTCCCCCGGCAATGCCCAAATACATGTAGCCGTAAGTCAAGTGCCCCCTCCACCCCGCACTTCGTGGTCACTGAGCCCAGCTTGGCACATTTACCCTGGCGGTCCCTCCAGCTGCCCCATCATCTTTCTTGCTCTTCTCGGAGCATCCTGCAGTTTATCAGTCTCTGTCTGGTAATGTGTCACCGGCAGCTGCAAGCAACCGCTGCATGGCCGTGGGGGACAGCCCTCTCACCAGATTTCCCAGCGTGCTTGCCTCCCAGCAGCTCCCCTGATGACAGCTCTGGGTAGATTTTCAGTAGAGGGTTCAGCCCTCAACGTGCATTGAATGCACCAAGCTCTTGTGCATATGTGGCCACCTACTCCAGCTCCTCTCCAGGCCCCCACAGATGGGAGAAGCATGGGGATCCCTTGTGTACAAGGTAAGCTCTCCTGTGCACTAGATGGCTGGCACTCACATTGCTCTCTAGCAACCCCTGCAGGCCACAGGCGTCAGCAGGCGGTGGAGGGAGCCGCATCCAGCCCTCCTCATTCGAGGTCGGTTCTTACACAGCCCTCAGCCCCATTGCACCTGAGTGCCATGGAGTGACCGATGCGCACAGCTCCTCTCCCACTGCCCTCCCTGGATGGCCACCGTGAGCCGGCTCTCCCCTGCCCCTGCCCCTCTCTACGTTGCAGCCCGGAACAATGATGGAGACTGTCTCCTCGGGGCTCCTCTCCCAGCGCTGGGTCATGGGGCCCGGGGCTGCTGCAGTCTGGTTTCTGCAGCCACGTCTCCATCTTCTGCAGCGTGGCCTTCAGCTTGTCAGCCTGCGAGGGAAGGGTGGCTTCTGGGGCCGGGCCAGGGCAAAGGCGGGGCAGCGTGGAGAGCCAGGTGTATAGGACAGGGCAGCAGATAGGCAGATGGGGGATGGGTGTATAGGGCCAGACCAAGGAAAGGTAGAGGGCCGTGGCCCGCAAAGGGATGGCGCCTCGGAGAGGACACAGCGCATGGTCGTGGCACACACGGCGGTTGGGGAATGGCCCCAAGACTGGGAGGCGCCGTGGGAGGGCCGGGGCCCAGGGGAAAGAGGCGTGCAAAGGCAGCACCGCGAGTACAAAGGGCTGTAAGGACGGGCACGTGGGGTGAAGGGGATTCTAGGCGTGTGCACGGGGGCTCTGGGAAAGGGGAGGTTCCTGGCTCTGCAATCCCCTTGGCAGGGTGTGTGCCATACCTCATCCTTCACCAGGGAGTAGCAGACGGGACACTCCCGGCACTGAGAGCGCTCGGGCGTGTAGAAGAAGTTCACCTCACACCGATCGCACTTGTAGCCCACAAAGCCCCTCCTGCAGAGGCAGGTGCTGTTCTCACGGCACTGCGGGGTGACAGTGCCGAGCAGGGAGCAGTGACACGCTGCAAACAAGGGAGAGCAGGGTTAGGGCACAGTAGCAGGCACGAGCCAGACCCAAGGTACGGGCGGGCCACTGTGTCCCTGCCAGCGTCCAAGGCAGTGTTTGGACTGGAGCCATGAGTGGCACGCTGCGGAGCTGGTCAGCCCCACGGATACGGGCAGACACCCCGTTCTCATTGCCACTGGCCTCATTCGGGAATAGCGCCACTGGATTGAGAGCAGTCACTCCGGTGTGGCACCAGGGCAATTGAAATCAGAGCCTGGCCCAAGTACAGAAAAGCACAGCTGACTGCCACCCTCTAGTGCCTCGTCTCCCAGTGTCTGCGAAGGCACCACACGCACGCACGCATGCACGCACACACATGGGTCACTGGGGCACCAGGCAGAACTGCAGCTAAAGATTAGAGTGAGGGTGAAGGCCAGGGCGAGGATTTATGTGAGGGTGAAGGCGAGGTCAAAGATTAGGGTGAGGGTGAAGGCGAGGGCGAGAATTAGGGTGAGGGTGAAGGCGAGGGTGAGGATTTATGTGAGGGTGAAGGCGAGGGCAAATATTAGAGAAAGGGCGAAGGCGAGGGTGAAAATTAGAGTAAGGGCGAAGGCGAGGGCGAAGATTAGGGTGAGGGCGAAGCTGAGGGCGAAGATAAGCGTGAGGGCGAGGGTTAGGGCGAGGTTTAGGGTTAGGTCGAGGGCGAGGAAAAGAGTTAGAGTGAGGGCAAGGGTGAGCGATAGAGGGTGAGGGCGAGGGCGAGGGATAGGCTTAGAGCGGGGGCGAGGGTTGGGGCGAAGCAGCGGGAATGGGTGGGAGCGAGGGGGAGGGCGAGGAATACGGTTAGGGCGGGGCCGAGGGTTGGGGCGAGGGTTGGGGCAAGGACTCTGTTGAGGGTGAAGGCGAGGGCGAAGATTAGGGTGAGGGCGAAGGTGAGGGAGAAGACTAAAGTAAGGGCGAAGGCGAGGGCGAAGATTAGAGTAAGGGCGAAGGCGAGGGTGACGATTAGGGTCAGGGCGAAGGCGAGGGCGAAGTTTAGAGAAAGGGCAAAGGTGAGGGCGTAAATTAGGGTCAGGGTGAAAGCAAGGGCAAAGTTTAGAGTAAAGGCGAAGGAAAGGGCGAGGATTAGGGTGAGGGCGAGGGTTGGAGCGAGGGCGCGGGATAGGGGGGAGGGCGAGGGATAGGGTTAGGGCGGGGGGCGAGGGCGAGGGTTGGGGCGAGGATTCGGTTGAGGGCGAAGGCGAGTGCAAGAATTAGTTTGCGGGCGAAGGTGAGGGCAAAGATTCGGTTGAAGGTGAAGGCAAGGGTGAAGATTAGGGTGAGGGCGAAGACTAGAGTAAGGGCAAAGGCGAGGGCGAAGATTAGAGTAAGGTCGAAGGCGAGGGTGAAGATTAGAGTAAGGGCGAAGGCGAGGGCGAAGATTAGGGTGAGGGCAAAGGTGAGGGGGATGATTAGTGTGAGGGCGAAGCCGAGGGCAAAGATTAGGGTAAGGGCGAAGGCGAGGGCGATGATTAAGGAGAGGGCGAAGGCGAGGGCAAAGAATAGAGTGACGGCGAGGGCGAAGATTAGAGTGAGGGCGAAGGTGAGGGCGTAAATTAGGGTCAGGGCGAAGGCGAGGGCGAAGTTTAGAGTAAGGGCGGAGGCGAGGGTGAGGTTTAAGGTGAGTGCGACGGCGAGGGCGAAGATTAGGGTGAGGGTGAAGGCGAGGGTTAGGGCGAGGGTTAGGGCGAGGGATTAGGGCGAGGATTAGGATTTAGGGACAATGAATAGATGATTATTTGTAACTCTGAAGTATCATCTATGTCCTAAACACATCGGTAACTAGTTACATTAGCAGAAGATAATTGGCCATATACAACCATTCACAGGTATTTACTACTTCAACTTCAAAGAGCACTACAAAAAAAAATATTCTTACATTCAAAGTTCCATCAAAATGTTCATATGCTCCTTTTGAACTCTTACTCAATAGAATAGGGTGAGGGGTTAGGGTTTGGGTAAGGGCGAGGGTTAGGGCGAGGTTTAGGGTTAGGTCGAGGGCGAGGACAAGAGTTAGAGTGAGGGCAAGGGTGAGCGATATGGTGAGGGAGAGGGTGAGGGATAGGTTTAGGGCGGGGGCGAGGGCGCGGGATAGGGTGAGAGCGAGGGAGAGGGATAGGGTTAGGGCGGGGGCGAGGGTTGAGGGCGAAGGCGAGGGCGAGAATTAGTTTGCGGGCGAAGTTGAGGGAGAGGATTTGGTTGAGGGTGAAGGCGAGGGCGAAGATTAGGGTGAGATTGAAGGTGAGGGTGGAAATTAGAGTGAGGGCAAAGGCGAAGGCAAAAATTAGAGTGAGGGCGAAGGCGAGGATGAATATTAGAGTGAGGGTGAAGGCGAGGGTGAATATTAGAGTGAGGGCGAAGGCGAGGGCGAAAATCAGAGTAAGGGCGAAGGCGAGGGCAAAAATTAGAGTAAGGGCGAAGGCGAGGGCGAATATTAGAGTGAGGGCGAAAATTAGAGTAAGGGCTAAGGCGAGGGCGAAAATTACAGTAAGGGTGAAGGTGAGGGCGAAAATTAGAGTAAGGGCGAAGGTGAGGGCGAAAATTAGAGTAAGGGCGAAGGCGAGGGCGAAGATTAGGGTGAGGGCGAAGGCGAGGGCGATGATTAGGGTGAGGGCGAGGGTCAGAGCAAGGTTTAGGGTTAGGCTGAGGGCAAGAATGAGAGTTAGGGTGAGGGCAAGAGTGAGCGATAGAGTGGGAGCAAGGGTGAGGGCGAGGGATAGGGCTAGGGCGGAGGCGAGTGTTGGGGCGAGGATTCGGTTGAGGGCGAAGGTGAGGGAGAGAATGAGTTTGCAGGCGAAGGCGAGAGGGAGGATTCGGTTGGGGCTGAAGGCAAGGGCGAAGATTAGAGTAAGGGCGAAGGCGAGGGCAAAAATTAGAGTAAGGACGAAGGCGAGGGCAAAAATTAGAGTAAGGGCGAAGGCGAGGTCGAATATTAGAGTAAGGGCGAAGGCGAGGGCGAAAATTAGAGTAAGGGTGAAGGTGAGGGTGAAAATTAGAGTAAGGGCGAAGGCGAGGGCGAAAATTACAGTAAGGGCGAAGGCGAGGGCGAAGATTAGGGTAAGGGCGAGGGTCAGGGCAAGGTTTAAGGTTAGGTTGAGGGCGAGAACGAGAGTTAAGGTGAGGGCAAGGGTGAGTGCGAGGGATGGGGCTAGGGCAGGGGCAAGGGTTGGAGCGAGGGCGCAAGATAGGATGAGAGCGAGGGGAAGGGCGAGTGAGAGGGATAGGGCTAGGGCGGGGGCGAGGGTTGGGACGAGGAATTAGTTGAGGGCGAAGGTGAGGGAGAGCATGAGTTTGCGGGTGAAGGCGAGGGGGAGGATTCGGTTGGGGGCGAAGGCGAGGGCGAATATTAGAGTAAGGGCGAAGGCGAGGGCGAATATTAGAGTAAGGGCGAAGGAGAGGGTGAAGATTAGCGTGAGGGCGAAGGGGAAGGCGAATATTAGAGTAAGGGCGAAGACGAGGGCAAAGATTAGAGTAAGGGCGAAGACGAGTTATTAGAGTTAGAGTTAGGGTGAAGGCGAGGGCGAATATTAGAGTAAGGGCGTAGGCAAGGGCGAAAATTAGAGTAAGGGCGAAGGCGAGGGCGAAAACTAGAGTAAGGGCGAAGGCGAGGGCGAAGATTAGAGTAAGGGCGAAGGCGAGGGCGAAGATTAGGGTAAGGGCGAAGGCAAGGGCGAAAATTAGAGTAAGGGCGAAGGTGAGGGCGAAAATTAGAGTAAGGGCGAAGGCGAGGGCGAAAATTAGGGTAAGGGCGAGGGTGAGGGTGAAAATTAGAGTAAGGGCGAAGGCGAGGGCGTGGATTAGGGTCAGGGTGAAGGCCAGGGCGAAGTTTAGAGTAAGGGCAAAGGCGAGGGCGAGGTTTAAGGTGAGTGCAAAGGCGAGGGCGAAGATTAGAGTAAGGGCGAAGGCGAGGGCAAAAATTAGAGTAAGGGCGAAGGCAAGGGCAAAAATTAGAGTAAGGGCGAAGGGGAGGGCGAAAATTAGAGTAAGGGTGAAGGCGAGGGCGAAAATTAGAGTAAGGGCGAAGGCGAGGGCCTAGATTAGGGTCAGAGTGAAGGCCAGGGTGAAGTTTAGAGTAAGGGCAAAGGCGAGGGTGAGGTTTAAGGTGAGTGTGAAGGGGTGGGCGAAGGTTAGGGTGAGGGCGAGGGTCAGGGCAAGGTTTAGGGTTAGGTTGAGGGCGAGAACGAGAGTTAGGGTGAGTGCAAGTGTGAGTGATAGGGTGGGAGCAAGGGCGAGGGATAGGGCTAGGGCGGGGCGGGGGTTGGGGCGAGGGCGCAGGATAGGGTGTGAGCGAGGAGGAGGGCGAGGGAGAGGGATAGGGTTAGGGCGGGGGCGAAGATTAGGGTAAGGACGAAGGCGAGGGCGATGATTAGGGCGACGGGTTAGGGCTAGGATTAGGGTTTAGGGACAATGAATAGATGATTACTTGTAACTCTGAAGTATCATCTCCTATGTCCTAAGAACATCGGTAACTAGTTACTTTAGCAGAGATAATTGGCCATATACAACCATTCACAGGTATTTACTATTTCAACTTCAAACAGCACTACAAACAAAAGTATTCTTACATTCAAAGTTCCATCAAAATGTTCATATGCTCCTTTTGAACTCTTAATCAATAGAATAGGGTGAGGGTTTAGGGTTAGGGTTTGAGTAAGGGTGAGGGTTAAGGTTGGGGTTAGGGTTTTGGGTGAGCGTGAGGGTTTAGGGTGAGGGCGAGGGCTAGAATTAGGGTGAGGGCGAGGGTTAGGGCGAGGATTAGGGTTAGGTAGAGGGCGAGGACAAGAGTTAGGGTGAGGGCAATGGTGAGTGATAGGGTGAGAGAAAGGGTGAGGGTGAGGGCAAGGGATAGGGTAAGGGTGGGGGCGAGGGTTGGTGCGAGAGCGCGGGATACGGTGAGAGCGAGGGGGAGGGCGAGGGAGAGGGATACGGTTAGGGCGGGGGCGAGGGTTGGGGCAAGGATTCGGTTGAGGGCGAAGGCGAGGGCGAGAATTAGTTTGCGGGCGAATGTGAGGGCGAGGATTTGGTTGAGGGTGAAGGCGAGGGCGAAGATTAGGGTGAGGGCGAAGGTGAGGGTGAAGACTAGAGTAAGGGCGAAGGCAAGGGCTATGATAAGAGTGAGGGCAAAGGCGTGGGCGAAAATTAGAGTGAGGGCGAAGGCGAGGGCGAAAGTTAGAGTGAGGGCGAAGGCGGGGGCGAAGATTAGGGTAAGGGCGAAGGCGAGGGCGATGATTAGGGTGAGGGCGAAGGCGCGGGCGAAGATTTGGGTGAGGGCGAGGGTCAGGGCAAGATTTAGGGTGAGGTTGAGGGCGAGAACGAGAGTTAGGCTGAGGGCAAGGGTGAGCGATAGGGTGGGAGTAAGGGTGAGGGCGAGGGTAGGGCTGGGGCGGGGGCGAGGGTTGGGGCGAGGGCGCAGGATAGGGTGAGAATGAGGGGAGGGCGAGGGAGAGGAATAGGGTTAGGCCGGGGGCGAGGGTTGGGACGAGGGCGAGGGTTGGGGCAAGGATTCGGTTGAGGGCGAAGGTGAGGGAGAGAATTAGTTTGCGGGTGAAGGAGAGGGCGAGGATTCGGTTGAGGGTGAAGGCATGGGCGAAGATTAGGGTGAGGGTGAAGGCGAGGGCGAATATTAGAGTAAGGGCGAAGGCGAGGGCGAAAATTAGAGTAAGGGCGAAGGCGAGGGCGAAAATTAGAGTAAGGGCGAAGGCGAGGGCGAAGATTAGAGTAAGGGCGAAGGCGAGGGCGATGATTAGGGCGACGGGTTAGGGCTAGGATTAGGGTTTAGGGACAATGAATAGATGATTACTTGTAACTCTGAAGTATCATCTCCTATGTCCTAAGAACATCGGTAACTAGTTACTTTAGCAGAAGATAATTGGCCATATACAACCATTCACAGGTATTTACTATTTCAACTTCAAACAGCACTACAAACAAAAGTATTCTTACATTCAAAGTTCCATCAAAATGTTCATATGCTCCTTTTGAACTCTTAATCAATAGAATAGGGTGAGGGTTTAGGGTTAGGGTTTGAGTAAGGGTGAGGGTTAAGGTTGGGGTTAGGGTTTAGGGTGAGCGTGAGGGTTTAGGGTGAGGGCGAGGGCTAGAATTAGGGTGAGGGCGAGGGTTAGGGCGAGGATTAGGGTTAGGTAGAGGGCGAGGACAAGAGTTAGGGTGAGGGCAATGGTGAGTGGTAGGGTGAGAGAAAGGGTGAGGGCGAGGGCGAGGGATAGGGTAAGGGTGGGGGCGAGGGTTGGTGCGAGGGCGCGGGATACGGTGAGAGCGAGGGGGAGGGCGAGGGAGAGGGATACGGTTAGGGCGACGGCGAGGGTTGGGGCAAGGATTCGGCTGAGGGCGAAGGCGAGGGCGAGAATTAGTTTGCGGGCGAATGTGAGGGCGAGGATTTGGTTGAGGGTGAAGGCGAGGGCGAAGATTAGGGTGAGGGCGAAGGTGAGGGTGAAGACTAGAGTAAGGGCAAAGGCATGGGCTATGATAAGAGTGAGGGCAAAGGCGTGGGCGAAAATTAGAGTGAGGGCGAAGGCGAGGGCGAAGATTAGGGTGAGGGCGAAGGTGAGGGCGATTATTAGGGTGAAGGCGAGGGTGAATATTAGAGTGAGTGCGAAGGTGAGGGCGAAAATCAGAGTAAGGGCAATGGCGAGGGCGAATATTAGAGTAAGGGCAAAGGTTAGGGCAAAAATTACAGTAAGGGCGAAGGCGAGGGCGAAAATCAGAGTAAGGGCGAAGGCGAGGGCGAATATTAGAGTGAGGGCGAAGGCGAGGGCGAAAATTAGAGTAAGGGCGAAGGCGAGGGCGAAGATTAGAGTAAGGGCGAAGGCGAGGGCGAAAATTAGAGTAAGTGCGAAGGCGAGGGCGAAGATTAGAGTAAGGGCGAAGGCGAGGGCAAAATTAGAGTAAGGGCGAAGGCGGGGGCGAAGATTAGGGTAAGGGCGAAGGGGAGGGCGATGATTAGGGTGAGGGCGAAGGCGAGGGCGAAGATTAGGGTGAGGGCGAGGGTCAGAGCAAGATTTAGGGTGAGGTTGAGGGCGAGAACGAGAGTTAGGCTGAGGGCAAGGGCGAGCGACAGGGTGGGAGCAAGGGTGAGGGCGAGGGTAGGGCTGGGGCGAGGGTTGGGGCGAGGGCGCAGGATAGGGTGAGAATGAGGGGGAGGGCGAGGAATAGGGTTAGGGCGGGGGCGAGGGTTGGGACGAGGGCGAGGGTTGGGGCACGGATTCAGTTGAGGGCGAAGGTGAGGGAGAGAATTATTTTGCGGGTGAAGGAGAGGGCAAGGTTTCGGTTGAGGCTGAAGGCGTGGGCGAAGATTAGGGTGAGGGTGAAGGCGAGGGCAAATATTAGAGTAAGGGCGAAGGCGAGGGCGAAAATTAGATTAAGAGCGAAGGCGAGGGCGAAAATTAGAGTGAGGGCGAAGGCGAGGGCGAAGATTAGAGTAAGGGCGAAGGCGAGGGCGAAAATTAGAGTAAGGGCGAAGGCGAGGGTGAAAATTAGAGTAAGGGCGAAGGCGAGGGCAAAAATTAGAGTAAGGGCGAAGGCGGGGGCGAAGATTAGGGTAAGGGCGAAGGGGAGGGCGATGATTAGGGTGAGGGCGAAGGCGAGGGCGAAGATTAGGGTGAGGGCGAGGGTCAGAGCAAGATTTAGGGTGAGGTTGAGGGCGAGAACGAGAGTTAGGCTGAGGGCAAGGGCGAGCGACAGGGTGGGAGCAAGGGTGAGGGCGAGGGTAGGGCTGGGGCGAGGGTTGGGGCGAGGGCGCAGGATAGGGTGAGAATGAGGGGGAGGGCGAGGAATAGGGCTAGGGCGGGGCCGTGGGTTGGGACGAGGGCGAGGGTTGGGGCACGGATTCAGTTGAGGGCGAAGGTGAGGGAGAGAATTATTTTGCGGGTGAAGGAGAGGGCAAGGTTTCGGTTGAGGCTGAAGGCGTGGGGCGAAGATTAGGGTGAGGGTGAAGGCGAGGGCAAATATTAGAGTAAGGGCGAAGGCGAGGGCGAAAATTAGATTAAGAGCGAAGGCGAGGCGAAAATTAGGTGAGGGCGAAGGCGTGGGCGAAGATTAGAGTGAGGGCGAAGGCAAGGGCGAAAATTAGATTAAGGGCGAAGGCGAGGGCGAAAATTAGAGTAAGGGCGAAGGCGAGGGCGAAAATTAGAGTAAAGGCGAAGGCGAGGGCGAAAACTAGAGTAAGGGCGAAGGCGAGGGCGAAAATTAGAGTAAAGGCGAAGGCGAGGGCGAAAACTAGAGTAAGGGCGAAGGCGAGGGCGAATATTAGAGTAAGGGCGAAGGCGAGGGCGAAAATTAGAGTAAGGGCGAAGGCGAGGGCGAGAGTAAGGGTGAAGGCGAGGGAAAAAAGAATTGAGGTAAGGGCGAAGGCGAGGGCGAAATTAGAGTAAGGGCGAAGGCGAGGGCGAAGATTAGAGTAAGGGCGAAGGCGAAAATTAGATTAAGGGAAGGCGAGGGCGAAAATTAGAGTACGGGCGAAGGCAAGGGCGAATATTAGAGTAAGGGCGAAGGCGAGGGCGAATATTAGAGTAAGGGCGAAGGCGAGGGCAAAAATTAGAGTAAGGGCGAAGGCGAGGGCGAAAATTAGAGTAAGGGCGAAGGCGAGGGCGTGGATTAGGGTCAGGGTGAAGGCCAGGGCGAAGTTTAGAGTAAGGGCAAAGGCGAGGGCGAGGTTTAAGGTGAGTGCGAAGTCGAGGGCGAAGATTAGAGTAAGGGCGAAGGCGAGGGCAAAAATTAGAGTAAGGGCGAAGGCGAGGGCGAAGATTAGAGTAAGGGCGAAGGTGAGGGCAAAAATTAGAGTAAGGGCGAAGTTGATTAGAGTAAGGGCGAAGGCGAGGGCGAAAATTAGAGTAAGGGCGAAGGTGAGGCGAAGATTAGGCGAAGATTAGAGTAAGGGCGAAGGCGAGGGCGAAAATTAGATTAAGGGCGAAGGCGAGGGCAAAAATTAAGGGGCGAAGGCGAGGGCGAAGATTAGAGTAAGGGCGAAGGCGAGGGCAAAAATTAGAGTAAGGGCGAAGGCGAGGGCGAAGATTAGAGTAAGGGCGAAGGCGAGGGCGAAAATTAGAGTAAGGGCGAAGTTGAGGGCGAAAATTAGAGTAAGGGCGAAGGCGAGGGCGAAGATTAGAGTAAGGGCGAAGGCGAGGGCGAAAATTAGAGTAAGGGCGAAGACGAGGGCGAATATTAGAGTAAGGGCGAAGGCGAGGGCGAAAATTAGAGTAAGGGCGAAGGCGAGGGCGAAGATTAGAGTAAGGGCGAAGGCGAGGGCGAAAATTAGAGTAAGGGCGAAGGCGAGGGCGAATAAAGTAAGGGCGAAGGCGAGGGCGAAAATTAGAGTAAGGGCGAAGGCGAGTGCGAATTTTAGAGTAAGGGCGAAGGCGAGGGTGAAAATTAGATTAAGGGCGAAGGCGAGGGCGAAGATTAGAGTAAGGGTGAAGCAAGGGCGAAAATTAGAGTAAGGGCGAAGGCGAGGGCGAAAATTAGAGTAAGGGCGAAGGCGAGGGCGAAAATTAGAGTAAGGGCGAAGGCGAGGGCAAAAATTAGAGTAAGGGCGAAGGCGAGGGCGAATATTAGAGTAAGGGCTAAGGCAAGGGCGAAAATTAGAGTAAGGGTGAAGGCGAGGGCGAAAATTAGAGTAAGGGCGAAGGCGAGGGCGAAAATTAGATTAAGGGCGAAGGTGAGGGCGAAAATTAGAGTAAGAGCGAAGGCGGGGGCGAAGATTAGGGTAAGGGCGAAGGCGAGGGCGATGATTAGGGTGAGGGCGAAGGCGAGGGCGAAGATTAGGGTGAGGGCGAGGGTCAGGGCAAGATTTAGGGTTAGTTGAGGGCGAGAACGAGAGTTAGGCTGAGGGGAAGGGTGAGCGATAGGGTGGGAGCAAGGGTGAGGGCGAGGGTAGGGCTGGGGCTGGGGCGAGGGTTGGGGCGAGGGCGCAGGATAGGGTGAGAAGTAGGGGGAGGGCGAGGGAGAGGAATAGGGTTAGGGCGGGGGCGATGGTTGGGACGAGGGCGAGGGTTGGGGCAAGGATTCAGTTGAGGGCGAAGGTGAGGGAGAGATTTAGTTTGCGGGTGAAGGAGAGGGCGAGGATTCGGTTGAGGGTGAAGGCGTGGGCTAAGATTAGGGTGAGGGTGAAGGCGAGGGCGGAAATTAGAGTAAGGGCGAAGGCGAGGGTGAATATTAGAGTGAGTGCGAATGCGAGGGCGAAAATTAGAGTGAGGGCGAAGGCGAGGGCGAATATTAGAGTGAGGGCGAAGGCGAGGGCGAAAACTGGAGTATGGGCGAAGGTGAGGGCGAATATTAGAGTGAGGCCGAAGACGAGGGCGAAAATTAGAGTAAGGGCGAAGCGAGGGCGAATATTAGAGTGAGGGCGAAGGCGAGGGCGAAAATTAGAGAAAGGGCGAAGGTGAGGGCGAAAATTAGAGTAAGGGCGAAGGCGAGGGCGAAAATTAGATTAAGGGCGAAGGTGAGGGCAAAAATTAGAGTAAGAGCGAAGGCGGGGGCGAAGATTAGGGTAAGGGCGAAGGCGAGGGCGATGATTAGGGTGAGGGTGAAGGCGAGGGCGAAGATTTGGGTGAGGGCGAGGGTCAGGGCAAGATTTAGGGTGAGGTTGAGGGCGAGAACGAGAGTTAGGCTGAGGGCAAGGGTGAGCGATAGGGTTGGAGCAAGGGTGAGGGCGAGGGTAGGGCTGGGGCGGGGGCGAGGTTTGGGGCGAGGGCGCAGGATAGGGTGAGAACGAGGGGGAGGGCGAGAGAGAGGAATAGGGTTAGGGCGGGGGCGAGGGTTGGGACGAGGGCGAGGGTTGGGGCGAGGATTCGGTTGAGGGCGAAGGTGAGGGAGAGAATTAGTTTGCGGGTGAAGGAGAGGGCGAGGATTCGGTTGAGGGTGAAGGCGTGGGCGAAGATTAGGGTGAGGGTGAAGGCGAGGGCGGAAATTAGAGTGAGTGCGAAGGCGAGGGTGAATATTAGAGTGAGTGCGCAGGTGAGGGCGAAAATCAGAGTAAGGGCGATGGCGAGGGCTAATATTATAGTAAGGGCAAAGGTTAGGGCAAAAATTACATTAAGGGCGAAGGCGAGGGCGAAAATTATAGTAAGGGCGAAGGCGAGGGCGTAGATTAGGGTCAGAGTGAAGGCCAGGGCGAAGTTTAGAGTAAGGGTGAAGGCGAGGGCGAGGTTTAAGGTGAATGCGAAGGCGCGGGCGAAGATTAGGGTGAGGGCGAGGGTCAGGGCAAGGTTTAGTGTTAAGTTGAGGGTGAGAACGAGAGTTAGGGTGAGGGCAAGGGTGAGGGCGAGGGATAGGGCTAGGGCGGGGGCGAGGGTTGGGACGAGGGCGAGGGTTGGGGCGAGGATTTGTTTGAGGGTGAAGGTGAGGGAGAGAATGAGTTTGCGGGCGAAGGCGAGGGGGAGGATTCATTTGGGGGTGAAGGCGAGGGCGAAGATTAGAGTAAGAGCAAAGGCGAGGGCAAAAATTAGAGTAAGGGCGAAGGCGAGGGCGAATGTTAGAGTAAGGGCGAAGGCGAGTGTGAAAATTAGAGTAAGGGCGAAGGTGAGGGCGAAGATTAGGGTAAGGGCGAAGGCGAGGGCGAATATTAGGGTGAGGGCGAAGGCGACAGCAAAAATTAGAGTAAGGGCGAAGGCGAGGGCGAATGTTAGAGTAAGGGCGAAGGCGAGCGTGAAAATTAGAGTAAGGGCGAAGGTGAGGGCGAAGATTAGGGTGAGGGCGAAGGCGAGGGCGAATATTAGGGCGAGGGCGAAGGCGAGGGCAAAGATTAGGGTGAGGGCGAGGGTCAGGGCCAGGTTTACGGTTAGGTTGAGGGCGAGAACGAGAGTTAGGGTGAGGGCAAGGGTGAGCGATAGGGTGGGAACAAGGGTGAGGGCGAGGGTAGGGCTAGGGCGGGGGCGAGGGTTGGGGCGAGGGCGCAGGTTAGGGTGAGAGCGAGGGGGAGGGGGAGGGAGAGGGATAGGGTTAGGGCGGGGGTGAGGGTTGGGACGAGGGCGAGGGTTGGGGCGAGGATTCAGTTGAGGGCGAAGGTGAAGGAGAGAATGAGTTTGCTGGCGAAGGCGAGGGGGATGATTCGGTTGGGGGTGAAGGCGAGGGCGAAGATTAGAGTAAGGGCGAAGGCGATGGCAAAAATTAGAGGAAGGGCGAAGGCGAGGGCGAATATTAGAGTAAGGGCGAAGGCGAGGGCGAAAATTAGAGTAAGGGCGAAGGTGAGGGCGAAAATTAGAGTAAGGGCAAAGGCGAGGGCGAAGATTAGGGTAAGGGCGAAGGCGAGGGCTATGATTAGGGTGAGGGCGAAGGCAAGGGCGAAGATTAGGGTGAGGGTGAAGGCGAGGGCGAGGATTAGCGTTAGGGCGAGGGCGAGGGTAAATATTAGGGTGAGGTCGAAGGCGAGGGCGAAGATTAGAATAAGGGCGAAGGCGAGCGCGTAAATTAGGGTCAGGGCGAAGGCGAGGGCGAAGTTTATAGTAAAGGCGAAGGCGAGGGCGAGGTTTAAGGTGAGTGGGAAAGCGAGGGCGAAGATTAGTGTGAGGGTGACGGCGAGGTCGAGGTTTAGGGCGACGGGTTAGGGGTAGGATAAGGGTTTAGGGAGAAAGAATAGATGATTACTTGTAACTCTGAAGTATCATCTCCTATGTCCTAAGCACATCGGTAACTAGTTACATTAGCAGAAGATAATTGGCCATTTACAACCATTCACAGGTATTTACTACTTAAACTTCAAACAGCACTACAAACAAAAGTATTCTTACATTCTCAGTTCCATCAAAATGTTCATACGCTCCTTTTGAACTCTTAATCAATAGAATAGGGTGAGGGTTTAGGGTTAGGGTTTGAGTAAGGGTGAGGGTTAGGGTTGGGGTTAGGGTTTAGGGTGAGCGTGAGGGTTTAGGGTGAGGGCGAGGGCTAGAATTAGAGTGAGGGCGAGGGTTAGGGCGAGGATTAGGGTTAGGTAGAGGGCGAGGACAAGAGTTAGGGTGAGGGCAATGGTGAGTGGTAGGGTGAGAGCAAGGGTGAGGGCGAGGGCGAGGGATAGGGTAAGGGCGGGGGCGAGGTTTGGTGCGAGGGCGCGGGATACGGTGAGAGCGAGGGGGAGGGCGAGGGAGAGGGATACGGTTAGGACGGGGGCAAGGTTTGGGGGGAGGGCGAGGGGTTGTGCTAGGATTCGGTTGAGGGCGAAGGCGAGGGCGAGAATTAGTTTGCGGGCGAATATGAGGGCGAGGATTTGGTTGAGGGTGAAGGTGAGGGTGAAGACTAGAGTAAGGGCGAAGGCGAGGGCTAAAATAAGAGTGAGGGCGAAGGGGAGGGCGAATATTCGAGTGAGGGCGAAGGCGAGGGCGAAAATTAGAGTAAGGACGAAGGCGAGGGCGAGGTTTAAGGTGAGGGCGAAGGCGAGGGCGAGGATTAGGGTGAGGGCAAGGGTTAGGGCGAGGGTTTAGGGCGGGGTCGAGGGGTGGGGTGAGGGCGCAGGATAGGGTGAGAGCGAGGGGGAGGGCATGGGAGAGGGATAGGGTTAGGGCGAGGGAGGGGGTTGGGGCGAGAATTCGGTTGAGGGCGAAGGTGAGGGCGAGAATTAGTTTGCGGGCGAAGGTGAGGGCGAGGATTCGGTTAAGGGTGAAGGCAAGGGCGAAGATTAGGGTGAGGGCGAAGGTGTTTGTGTAGTTATGTCTTGTTTTACCCTATGGTTGTACAGTGCATAACACAAAGGGTCCTCCTCAGCCAGAGGCTTTTTTGGCACTGTTGCAATATACATTTTTTATAATATGTAATTACTGATGAAAGTTTCAATAAATTGCCCATACTTGTTATTTGAAAGCCTAAACATTAGCAAAACTAAGATATATTGTTAGACATAATACAAATGTTGACAGAACTGTGGGTTATGTGCCACTGAAATTTGTCGTCACGTTATTGTCATCAAAGACAGTAAGACTTTTTTTGATCTTTACCATTGCTTTTTTTGTTGACCATCTTCTAGTGCATGGCTTATTCACTCTTTTATATCAGTGCAAGAATCCTGAAAAACAGACGAGTCTAAGGTAGCCGTCACATTGTGTTGCAGTATGCTTTGGAATGAAAGGAACATGGGATTGGTATAGCATGGTGGTGTGGTATGTGAGGAGAGGAAGGTGAATGTAACATTTTGGGGACCACCCAGACCACTAAGGGGTTCTGTTACTGCTGGTCCTGTAACCTTGGCAGCCTTTGTGCTGTGCAGCTGTGGTCTAGATCCCTGACACCAGTAGTCTGTTCACAAGCATAAAGTCTCACCCTGAGTCTTACCAGTCCAATTACTCTTTGCAGGGTAACATCAACAGCCCTTCCACTCTCAGGTCTCCCCACATCCACCCTCCCCAAGTTCTTAATTAAAAGACACTTGGACTGTTCCCCTCTGGTTTGTCAGCCCAGCTAGCGTGAAATCAGTGTGCCGTCCCGCCCCCGTCCTTCCCCCCCCAGATAGCATCTTACTCTGGGATGCACATTCCACACAGTTTGCACCCCAGAGATGTGCGCGGGATGGAAATAAACAAAACTTTTATTTAATAGCAAAACCACAGAATCAAAGATGAAATAGTAGGGGAAAGCAAAGAGATACAAGTTACACAGAAAATAAACATCAAGACGCAACCTCAAGCTTTACACTTCCATATTAGATTAAAATCCTGTTTTTAATAAAAGTTACCGATTGCCTTAAAACAGTTTCCCAGTGTACACCCTAGCTAAAAGAGGGATCCAGCATTCACAGATGACTTCCTGCCATGAGACTGTCCCCCAAGTTCTGAATAAAAAAAGCCTCCTCAGCTTCAACTCTGCTTTTAAAAAGTTTTTCCTTTTTTCTTTCCTCTCAGTCCATGGTGATTCATGTTTATTCAGATTGGGGAAATACCTTCTTGGCTTGATGCTCAGGTCAGGAGCTGTGATGTTCTTTTCAATTTCAAGTTGTTTCAGACTCTTTCCGTTACTTCCAATGGCCCATCATTGTCTTTTTCTGGGCTGGACAAGGGATATTACTTGAAGCTGGTTTCATGTGAATACCTGAGTTGGGAGGTGCTTCTCCCTGCTTGACTGCTCCCCACCTTGCTGTGAGATGTAGCTGAAGTAGCACAGATTGAGCTCAGTTTTCTATATACACAAATATATAAATTTATAACCACAGTCTCTACACATATGAGCATCAAGCCATTAAGCAGGCTGTTGTTCTGCAGCCATCCTGTTTGGGGTGTTGCCCAGACACAGCACAATTTGAAATACAGATATATCAACCACATCCATAACTTCCATTACACATACAACACATGAACATAAACATCATCATCTTACTTATTATATTATAGCCTTTCTAACAGTACCTGACCTGGCATATCTGACATGAATTACTATGACTTTGACATATTGAAGTTAAGTAATATAATAAATGCCCTCCCACCCACCCAATCCAGCCAGCGTCACAGCTTCTATGGAAGATAGCCACATGGAAACGTGAAGATTATCATTGTGCACCTAATTTTCCCTGTGGAAGGCTCACAGTTCTTTGATCGTCTAGCCCTTGCTGTTCAAATGTGGTGGTTTTTTAATCTTTCTGCCAAAGAAATGAACTCACTTGTTAACTTTTTAAGATGTTGTTTCCCAAAATAAAATGAATTCCCTAAGAATGTATGAATTTTTAAAATAAGTCAGTTTCTCCCTTGTACAGTATTGCTAAGGCCCTTCATTTCTGGCTTTACTTTGTTTATGATTTCCTGGGAATGTATCAGTGTTTACTACAAAAATTAAAAAACAGATGAAAATGAGTAAAAAATTAACTTCACAGTTTTCTGGGGAAATATTAGGTTTAATACCAGCCAGGTTACCAGGTTGCCATCTCTCCTTCTGGAGCACAGAGCTAGGTCTGGACTCTGGGACATCCCTGCAGAGCCAAAGAGATCCCCTAGACCAGACTTCCCACTCCAGAAGGAGAGGTGTGTGTCCAGGGAGTTCCAGGACTTCCAAAATTCAGGTAAACAGTAAAAACAAAAAACAATCGGCCTTTATATACTGGTAACTCCAAGCATTCAAAAATCGTGAATCAGACCCCTAAAAATCATGAGTGGCTTAAATAGCTACGCATGTTGCATAGCTGAAAGGGCATTAGGCATTAATATTGACATACTTGTATTTGCAGAGCACCCTGGGAACCTGTGGCTCAGCACCTTGTGAAGCTGCATAATTTGAGAAGACAGATAGACAGTTCTGAACTATTCTCCTTCTTCCTATGCAAACAATCAAACAGGTTTAAGCTATAAAGCCTGATACTGCTTAATTGACAACTTTTCCAAGGTTCATTTCATAACTGAGAGCATGGCTCAATATCAAGGATTTTTATAAAGTATTTGCCACAAGCAGTAGAATTTGTCAGATACCTCAGATAATTCATCGTGGCAGTAAGATATTTTTTCTTCATTTTAGCTTCCTAATTTATCACTTCACAGTGGTGGAGGTCTCGCCCTCAACCTCTCCCTCACCCTAGCCCTAACCGTCGTCCCAACCCTAATCCTCGCCCTCACCTTGAGCCCTAATCCTTGCCCTCACCGTCACCCTAATCCTCGCCCTCACCCTAAACCACGCCCTCACCTTCGCTCTAATCCTAATCCTCGCCCTCCCCTTCGCCCTCACCCAAAACCACGCCCTCACCTTTGCCCTCACCTTAATACTCGCCCTCACCCTAGCCCTACTCCTCACCTTCACCTTTGCCCTCATGCTAATCCTCGCCCTCACCCTAATCCTCGCCCTCACCTTTGCCCTCACCCTAATCCTCACCGGACACCGGTATTCCCTCTGACACCCTCTTTTATACACTGTTACATACACTTTCGGTCTGCCCCCTTTCACGTAGGTAGTTGCCACCCTCCTGACGTAGTCTAATACCACCTTTTTCCGTTGATTGGCTGATTTGGGCACCGCCACTTCATGTATCATTTCTACCCATAAAAGTGTTATTTCAGAGAGTTAGTATCTTGGTACCTCTTATACCTACTACATATTTTAGTAATATTTTGGCAGTCTTACAACCTTGCAGAATCAGCACTTTCCTATATCAGTCTCAGTTAACTTGAGTGACCCCTTATACTTCTGTTCACTCGGCTTTTTCCATTTAGGCCTTAGCCTGTTTTACAGGCCTTAAGCTCTCACTTCTTACTACATGTGTAAATTATATCACCTTGGGCTGTAATCTGATGGAATCTCAAACTAATTTCCAAAAGAATTCTCTTCTGGTATAAGAACAGACATAGAATTTCAGGTTAATTTTTTGTTTTGGTGATTTTTTGTTTTGACAAAGTGAACAGAGGTAGGGAGTGGGTATAGAGGTGTGTTTCAGTCAAAATTAGGATGAAAATGCATAGTAAGCAGCAACTTCAACTATGAAGAGCCACTAGGCTTTTCAGAACCAAAGTAAGTAGAAATTCAGTTAAGACTTTATTTTTACTGGATTGGATCATGAATAAATACATTGTGGTGAAGCTTCCTATTATCCTTGCCTTATTGGGTAAAATACAACTTTATCTCATGTATCCGTTCTGCAACCAAACTATAATGTAGTGACATTTCTGAAAGCAAAGTCCTCCACCTTTCTAACCGAAGTCTCCCCAATAATTCAAAGAACAAATCCTTGCTCGTGCTTCATCTCTTAGAGTGCAAACTGGAGAATGAGCACGTCCCTTCAGATCTCAAGAGGTTCAATTTAAGCAGTGTCATCCAGTGAAAATGTGATCTAAATTTCATCATTAACCTAGAGGTTGCTCAGTCGACTATTCAGACACATTGAAACAGTGCATGCTGCAATGGCACTGTGTAACATGGTATTTTTGTACAAAGTAAGGTGCCCCTAGCGTGGTAGCTCCAGTGCTAATGTTAGGAAGATGGCAGTCTGTGGTCATGCCTCTCCTGAAGTATGCAAGACAATGATTCAACAAGCTGGCACCTCTATGGGGCAGACTTCCTAAGGCCTGTAGAAGCCAGCGGTGGACTTCTGAATTCCATGGGATTCCTAAAATAGGCATAAACTGTATTTTAAAACGATGGGCAAGATGTGGCTGTGCAGGGGAGTGGGGAGTCATTTTCTCTTATTTACCTCTGCATTGACCTGTGGGACTATCTTTGATTGTGGCCCTCAGAAGAAAAGAGCAGGGGTGCACATCTGACACACACAGACTGTTGGGGGAGAGGTTGGTTCATTGGCCCCTTAGCATCCCCATGCACAAGCCTGTGGACCTAAGTAGGCTGCACTCAAAAAAGGGATGTTGCAACTTACTGTTTGTAAAGAATTGACTTAAGCTAAATTCAGTATAAATCATTTTAAAACCAGTTTAACAGTGTCCACATAGGGCTTTGCAGCAGTTTAGCGAAAGAGGTTTAAATACATCCCTAGAGGCTATGGCTACAGTAGAGAGCTTACAGCAGTGCAGCTGTGCTGGTGTAAACTCTGTGTAGACACTCTAAGCCAATGGGAGAGTTCTCCCGTCAGCTTAATTACTCCAGCTCCCAGGAGTGGCGGTAAGGCGGTAACTATGTCAGCCAGAGCAGCTCTCCTGACGACATAGCTCCAGCCACATCAGCACTTAAATTGGCCTAAGTTATGTTGTGGGGGAGAGGGGCAAATTCACATGCCTGAGCGACATAATTTATGTTGATTTAAACTGTAGCGTAGCCATCGCCTGACTTAATCCAGTATAAATCTGTGTGTAGACAAGGCCGGAGGCATGATTTGCTAGTACTGTTAGGGTGGGGCAGCTCTGTGCTACCCCCATCTAAGCGTTGAGCCAATAGGCTCGTCATTAGTTCTACAGATTGAGTCAAAAGCCATGAAATTCACACAGAAGCTGAGAACTCCCACATTTGCATGCACACCCTTCTGCACGCACACAGACACACAAAATAGGAAACACCAAAAAGCCGGGTGGTTATTCTTCATTTTAATTCTTGGTTTTAGAAAATCTTTTGAGGCATCCCTGCATTGTGTGATTAGTCTCCTACTTTTCAGAAAAGAAGTGTTACCTAGGAATAAGACTGTGCAGATGTAAATGCCTGTGATTTAGAATTAGGAAAAGTAAATTATTTGAGGCAAGGACTGACTTTTCCTCTGTTTGTACAGGGCTTAGCACACTGGGCCCCACTCTTGGACAGGCCCTAGATACTACCAAAATAAACATGATTAAGGGGATGAAAATCAGGCTTGCAGCAAAATAAATAAATAAATAAAAATCAATCTTAACTTTGGAGAAGTCTCTTGGGACAATCTAGCCCAAAGAGAAGACTAACACTTTATACAAGTATTGAGGAACTAGGTACAGCATTACTTATAGTGGCAGTGACATAGCTTCAGAGCAGCTTATGCTCACCCCTTCCTACACACTTGGCCATGCTAAAACCCAGAAAAATCCCCAACCTGGGTGGGGTAAAAACGTTTAGGCACTCTATTTAGTCTGAATACTGAGACAAGTATTGCAATTTACACAATTATTTCTACACCCATAAGATGTGGGAGGGAGGAAGGTGTAATCTTTTTCTGGAGCTGAAAAAAATAGAACTAAGCAATGCCACTGAAAAGGAACACCTCATCAGAAATGCAAGAGAATGATAGGTGTTGTTTTCTTAAAGATGTGTTAGTCATTTTAACTCTTACTGCCCAGCTAGGGAATTTTAGTTCATGTAAAGGCCAAATCCAGGAAGCCATCCACCATGGTGCCAGACATCTGACAAATATAGGGTCACGTGCAATAGCCGCTGTTAATGAAAATATTAACAGGGCATAATGATAGGGGAGGGTATAACATGAAAGGTGGGAGGAAGGATGGGGTACTAGGCTGGGAGTGGGAAGACGTGTGATCAACATTCAGCTTTGCCCCAGCTTTCCAGTGTGACATTGGGCACATCTCACAATAATAGCACTTCCAGTGAGCAGGGAGCTGTTGTGAGGAATAGCTGCTTTTGGGAGTGTAAGCTACTCCAGTAATGGCAGACGTAGGAGCACCTGAAACAAAGAGTAAAGCGAAGCCACCAGAATGAAATGAACAACTGGCATTTGGTTTGCTGTACCACTCAGCTCACAACCATTTGCACTCACGGTGGGTGGCGCAGTTACTCTGCACCTCATAGATGCACAGAAATTTAGTAAGCACTACTACAGTCAACTCTTTCTACACCCCATCCTGATCGCTTCCCCGGCCTCCCCCTCCGAATAAAATTCTGCTCCTTGCACTGCAGCCTGGAGTTATTTTCTCCTGCTCCTAAATGGGGAAGGGAAGGAATGTACATAAGGCAGGAAAACTCTGCAACTGTTTTGAAAACAAAGCTCAATTCAGGTTCTGCGCATAGAAGTGGCAGTGTGAGTATTTTACTGTGTGCTGGAGGCAGTTATGCTTAGAGAAGTTGTATTATTGAAGACACTGACTGGCTTTGGTTTGGGACAAGAAAACTGTATGTTGTAGATCACCTTCAAAAGTAACAAAGAGTTTGATACCTGCAGCTCTTGGAAAGGAGCCAGAGAAAATTTTTGAACACAATTCAACCTATTTTGCCTGTTCAGAGGGACTGTAAAAGGTGCCAAAGGAAATGGAACCCTTGGGCCCTGAATGACTAGTGTTGCAGTTTTCACCTTTCTAGTTGTAACCAGGGGTTAGCACCTCTTTTCCTTAGTGTCTCTTAACAGCTAGTTAAAAGGGATTTGGTTTGGAATAAGAGCTGAAGAGCTTTCACCTCCTAGAGCTTGCTGTAGGACATAAAAACAAATAAGATGGCCACTCCTAGTTCTTTGGCTAGTATAAGAGAGAGTTTGTGGCTTCAGACAAGCTACAATATATTTAAGAACTGAGCAAAAAAAAATCAGTCTAGTTACATGTAGAGACTAAACTACTCTAACCGGTAGGGAAGAGGATTCCCTACTCCACCCCCCCCCAGTATCATTGATCTAAAGCTAGTCCCACATCTAAAGGCCAGAAGTGCTTACTTGACCAAACAATCAGCTTGTACAGTAAGTGTAAGTTATGTTGTGACACTGGAGTTCAGAGGGTTGTACTGTACACATTTTACAAGCATGCCACCCACAACACACGTGCGGAGATGGTTTTTGTAGATTCTCTCTCTCTCTCCCCCCCAACAACCTCCTTCACAGAAGGAAGGGAACAGTGATGCCAGCTTATTAGGAAGTGATCATGCCTAAAACCAAAGCCCTGATTCAGAACCGATCATGTGGAGGGTAGGAAGCACCATTAGTTCTCTGTGATAAATAGGAGTTGAAGGCCATTCAAACAGCCCACAGTATTTGACCATCAATACTCTATATGTTCCTCTCCTGTGCTCATCACTGCAGTATCCGAGCACAGTGCAGCAGTAGATGCTCTCTGTTCAGCTCCAATTCAATTCTTCAATAAAAGGAAATCAGAGATGGAATGTAAAACTCCTGTAAAATGAACAATAAGATATTCATTTTTGCCTAGGGATGTTGACAGCTCAGGCATAACATGAGTGTAATGAATAGCCCATCACTCAGGCAGCAGTGTCATATTACTCCAATAAGAGCACAGAGGGACTAGATAGGAGCACGGTTCTGCATGTTACAGCAGATCTTACGTTTTCTTTTAGATATTCTGGAGAATTAAACAAATTCGAAAGGAAAAGTTAGGGGGCATAATGGTGATTATAGGCTAAGATAGAGACCAACATTGTTAGAGTTTGAGCTCTTCCTGTAGACAGTGTCATACTGGAAGTTATCACTGTGGCAATACCATAAATGAGGATGCTGCAACATTAAACCTCTGAGAAGAAAGGCGATACAGTGCTCCTAGAGATTTTATTTTTAAAAACTCCTTCCTATGAAAGGCACTTCTTTCAAGGACATCACACTCCATGACTTTACAATCCTTCCTTCCATCTAACAAAAGGGGAGAAAAGTCAAGCATGGGGTCTGGCACTGGAAACAGCATACAAGAGAGTCAAAGATTACACCACAAGAGTTTCTTTGTTCTACATTGCAGACTGCAATTGCCCTCTAATTGGCTTTCATCAGTCATCATTTAGGAAAGCTATTAAACCTAAGATTGGGGCAGCTTTCCTTTAAGTAAGCAGTCAAAAAAGACCATCAGACTTTATTCCCAGCTTCCTCTTCCCACCACTCTTTTCCTTTAAGTCCCAACACTTGAACAATCATTAACTAAACTCTGGTCTGTTTTCTGGGGGGGATTATGGGAATTTTTAAGAGTCTACATGGGACCCAAAATGTTTGAACCACAAATAAGGAGAAGGGTCACTAGTACAGAAAAATGTACTGAGCTTCAACGCACCCTCCTTTGCCCTCCCCTCCCCTTTTTTTTTCTTTGCCTACTTAGCTCTCTGATATTCCCAGAAGAGCCACCTTCTAAAATTACTAAGGCTACGGCTTCACTGCCGGTGGCAAATTCGCCGCCGTCAGATCGCTTTCTCTGGATCGACTGAGTGGTCCATGCAGACCCGCTCAGTCGATCCAGAAATCGATGTACTAAGACCAGCTACACAAGTGGCGCAGCGCAGTGCAGAGGGAGCACAGAAGAGAAGCTCAGTAGTCAACAGGGGTTACGCAAGTTTTTTTTGCATACTTTGCGTAACTCCCGTCGACTGCCACCGAATCTCACAGGTAAGTGTAGGCAGGGCCTAAGGCCAGACTTTTCAGTTTTGGATGTTTAACATTAGACACCTGTAAGCCTGGGGTTTCCAAAGGGTGCTGAACACTCCGTTTTTACTGACTATAATAGAAAGTTAGCACCTTTGTCAAAATAATCAGGCCACACATTTCTAAAGCTACACCTATGAAGTTGGAGACCACTTTCAAGAATTTTGGGATGGAGTGCCTGAAAAAACAAACAAACAAACAAACAAACCTCAGTTCACGGCAGCTGCAGTTGGTTCCGCCAATCCACTGCAGGTAGGCATATAACAGTGCCTTGTTAAATTATGGGAATCTGACCAATTTCTTTAAGAGACCACTATGAACAAAAACACCCACCTTTTGCCAAATGAAACCCAAAATTCTTAAACCCAGCAGTATTATAACTGCATGCACAATTCTAAGAAATACAGGTCATTAGACACTCCTACTTCAACCATCACACTTCACTTATCAAGAGTACATTCAATACAATCTCTGGGAGTAAGGACCAAGGGGGGAGCCGGGCTTGGGCAAACCACCAAAGCAGAACAGATACATGCTTGTGTTTTTGTAGGGAAAAAGTGTAATCCTAAAATGACATGCATAAAGCAAAAGGAGATAGGTGTAGAAGCATGTTGTGTTAGCACATTGTTGTTGTGTTTGAGCTTGACAAGACCGAGTTGTCTCAAAATTATCTTCTCATCCTCAAAACCAGAAAAACGATACACCTATATGAAGCAGTTCAAATTTAAAAAAAAGAAAGGACTTAAAAAACAAAATATGAAGAGGCAGAAACAAGCTTGTTTGGCAGGGTTTTTTTGGATAAATGTTAAGAGTTTAAAAAAAATTAAGAACAAAACAAACTGTACTGTAATAAAAAAATGATCAACCTTAAGGTAGTCACAAAAAATAAAGACTATTTTAATCCAAAGATCAAAATAACTAGTCTAAAGACATTCATGTCAGAGAGAGAAGTTCAGTGTCCAGAATGATTTCTTTTTTTGTAATACAAAAATCAGATACTGCAATATTTTTTCTGCCCCAGAATCCCCTTTGCTCAAACTGCTGAATTGTTCCCCCAACAAATTTTGTGAGAAGCCTGCTTTAAACAACAACATACAAACAATTCTTTCTCCATCCTCATCTCATCTAAAGCTCTTCTTTTGTTCTGGTTAGTTTTGTTGAATGTTCCTCTACAAATTTACTCAAATGCTCTAAATCTCTGTTCCCGCCTTCAAATTTAATAGGGTTCTTTTTGTTGTTGCTGGGAGCAAAATAGATGGTGGGGAATCCTTCCACTTTGTAGTGATCATTTGTCACATCATTGGCAGTAGCATCCATCTTGGCTATGACTAGGTTTTTCTGGTTCTTGTATTTTTTACCCAGCTCAGCATACACAGGTTCCAGTTGCTTACAGTGTCCGCACCAGGGGGCATAGAACTCTATCAGGACATCAGTCTTTGGATCCATTACTATGGTGTCAAATGTTTTACCCACCACAATTTTCACAGGCCCTTTGTTATTTTTTGGTATTGGCTGCGATTTCACAACGGGTTTCAGTTTTCCTAGAAAAGAAACAAAGTGAAGTCAATAAAAGAGGCCACCATGAGACAGAATTAAGAGCAGCAGTCTGACCACTATAACCTCTTCTAGAGCGAGAGAAACTAATACAGAGTATTCCAACCGGTGTGCCACAGCCCACTGGTGTGTTGTCAGGCCCAAACAAGTGTGCCACAGAATGTTTTGAAAAAATACATGTGAGAACAAGGGGATGGGAGGGGGGGGGGGGGGCGGAGAAGGAGGAAGAAGCTGCCTTCTGATTGGCTGTCTGCCTCACTCACTGCTGCATCTCCTCCAGGGGCGAAGCAATCAATCAATCAGATTTCAATCTCTCTCTCTTCTCTCCTCCCCTCGACATTTTTGATAAGATCTTCTCCTCTCTTGTATTTGTGTCCATCACCATTATATCAGACACATACTTGTTCATTACACTAGCAATGAATATGAATAATGGACTGCTGGCACTTGAACACACACATTTCATGAGCAAGTTGTAAGAAAATGTTGGCTTTACCAAACCTTTGAAGTGACTGACACACACAGTGTGTTAGTACATAGCTAGAATTGCCCAGATGCCACTATAATCTGAGCAACACAAAGTTAATGAAGATACAAATGCAAGAAGGGGGCAAGAACAAGCCATCATCTGTCTGACAGTTCTGTTTTGAGGCTGTGACCACAATATAAAGTCATATGTAATATCAAATGGATTGGGAAGGGGGAGAGGAAGGTTGCAGTGGAGAAAAGTGGGACAAAATACCCAACCACCACCAAAACAACCCCCCCCCCCCAAAAAAAAAAACAACAACACAACCCGCCCCCGTGAATGTGTGAGCATGCACACAACTTCCCTGCCCCACCCAAAACCACCAACCCTGTTTTGGAGTTTTCACCTTTTTTGAATGCCAAAATGAATTCCCTGAGCACATCAGAGTCAAACTCCTCTGGTTTCATGGCATATTTCTTGCCACCCTCATCCAGGATTGCAGCGTTAACATCTTCCCCACTGTCAATCAGCCCCAGGTCCTTTATTTCAGAAGAATAATCTTCCTCATCAGAAATGGCAAAAGTATATTCAGGGAAGTCTTTGGCCACCTCTAAGACTTTGCTTCTCCAGTACTGGGTAGCTGAAATCATCAGAACACAAAAGAATTAGCAATTTCTAGCTGCTCATCGCTCTCTCCCTCTGCCCCCTCCCCCCATCCCAAAGGCAATTATTTTAGGGGAAGTCACTAGAGAGTTAAACTCACCAACACGATAATCAAAACTAAAGTCTACGGTATAGTAGACAACCACTAGAGGACGCTTAGCATATCTCTTAGCATCATTGGAGGTCTTGCGATGACCAACTAGTGGCAAAGCATGTTTTACCACGTGATCCTTTATTTCAGAGCCATCAGTAGAATCCTGTTTAAAGTAAAAGAAGAGTGCTACATTTAGTTAAAAACCAAATTCAAGTTGTACATTTCTATATATATTTTGTATTTAAAGAGATGCACATAAATCCCTGATGTCCTTGAACACGAGAAGTAAATTACTCCTTCAGTTTGGTCTCATGAAGTCTGTGGAAGTGGAAAAAGGACAGAGTGATTTTAAGAGGCAAAAAGCTGGTTCTATTCTCCTTTCACTTACACCAGTGAGTAAGGAGTAACTCCACTGAGGTCAATGGAGTTACACCAGCTTAAAACCAGAGCGGGGGGAAGGAGGGAAGAAATCAGGCCCACTGTAACCAAAATCAAAATCAAAACCAAACCAAAACAGTTAGGGCCTGCTCCAAAGCCAAATGGTCTGTGGAAAGATTCCCATTGGCTTCAGTGGGGCTTGGATCCGGCCCTTATAATCTTAAAGAAACATCTAAACTTCAAGCAGACTTGGTTTTTGATAACAGCCTGGAAAACTACTCACTTTAAGATCCAAAACATTCATTTTGGACTCGTGTTTTGACTGAAATTTTTCAGGCTGCATGACCACCAGTTTTCCAGGAGTCACTTTCAAGAATTTTGCGATCTCACTGCTGAAGGTGTGGTGGAACTTGTAATCTTCTCGTAAGGCATTAGCTGAGAAATTAAAGTTTGGGAAGGAAAAAAAAATTAGTAACTAAAAGCTACTGCATCTGAGGACTTGTTGACACTACCCTGCAGTTCAGACTATTGTGGGTGTGAATAGTAGTGCATATTAATGTGCTGCACTGTAACTTCCCCATGCGGATGCTGCAGGCACAAACTTAGAGGTGCCTAGTTTCTTCAAAACAGGATTACATTAATTCAGACTTTTAGTGTCATGCCTGGAGCAGATTTAAACTAGTGTAAATGGTGGATTTGCTGTAACTTTAAGTCTTTAAACCATGATTGGAGGACTTCAGTAACTCCAACAAAGGTTAGGGATCTATTACAAGAATGGGTGAGTGAGGTTCTGTGGCTGGCAATGTGCAGGTAGTCAGACTATGATCATGAGGATACCTTCTGACTTTAAAAAGTCTATGAGCATCCACACAGGGGAGTTACAGCACAGCACTTAGGTGCACACTGCTAGTCATGTCCCCTGTAGTCCAAACTGCAGGGCAGTCTAGACCTAGCCTAAAATTAAAATCCTTGAACTCTAGTTTGAGGAAATTCTCCCCTTGCCCCAAGATATGGAAAATGTGATATCTTATAGACTTAACTTTTATAACTTTATGCTGCATCGGTTATTGAGTACTATATTTCCACACACAGGTGAGAATCTGGAGACAAGTTTAGCATGCACCTCACCTGAATTCTGCCCCTCTGAATCTCTCTCCCCTATATTTATTCTAGTATTCCAAAACCCTGAGCAACTTAAAATAGCTGCTTTTATATATATTTTGGAATATCAACCTTCCAGAGTAATATTTCTGGCTCTCTTCCAAATGTGGGACTGTGCAACCGTTTGCTGTGTTTGGATGTCCAGATTAATTGTGAAGCAGTATTGCCATGCCAGTGATCAGAGTAATAAGAGTTAACATGCATGCTTCACCACGAGTAGAGGAAAAAAGGGAAATCCTTGTGGCCCTCTATCCCCTCAGGTGGATGCCAAGAGGGGCACTGACTGGTTCAAGAAAGATCTGTGTCCAGCCTTCCTTCGCCAATGCTTGGCCTCTTCTAGATTTAAACACTGAACTCCTCCTAGAGCACTGAGAAGGAGTAACTGGATTGTCAATGTTCACACCTTTCCCTACTCTTCTACTCCCAACCACCAATATAGAGAGCCCCTATTCTCCAAGCTTCTACTATCTCCCCTGAGGAAAATATGCCTCAGGTGCTAATATACCCAGATTCCTTCATTGCCTCTCATCCACCAGCCTTGCTTCTCTACAAACTCATACTGCTGGCCCTGTGTCAGTTCTTCTCCCACCCCTGACCTGACCTCCTGTTGCAACCATACAGCCAGTTTCTTCCTGCTGGCTCCCTACTCAAGGAAGTGTGGGCATGTCTCATCTGGAAGAGTCAGGAGGGCAGGAAGGGGAACAGAGAGGTCAGGATTGGTTTCTTTCCAGAGTCTTGGAATAGGTCACCTACCAGCAGACAGAAATTCTCCTTTCTTTTCTGACACAACTCACCCTAGAGTTGTCCCAGACATTAGGAAATAGCTAGTCCTCATAGGACCTCTACCTGAGATGTTAACCAGTTTCCTAAGGATTTAAGAGAAGCTAAAATAAAAATTGAACTCAGAACAGAAGTATGTGAACACTCCCCCTATGCAGGCCATGGGAGAACACAAATGCATTTAGCTTAGTATTTTAAAAATGTAACTTACCAGTATCTTGATACAGCTGGTAGGCTTTGTCCATCTCTCCATTAAAGATGCCAATGATGATGACATCATCACCATCCTTCAGAAATTCTTGTACTTGTTTGGTAGCCTGAATCTGTTTGGATGGAGGGCCAGCCTGTTCAATCATGTAATCAACAATACCTGGCACAAAACCAAAAAAAGTTATTCAGAAGATGTACTTGAATGCAAGGCTCAGGTATTGTACCTCTGTAGCAATTTCAATCTTGTAAAACTACATTTTAGTTGGAGTTCCAGCTTTCTAAACACATGTACTATAGCAACAAAAAACACTAAACCATGAAGATTTAGGCCCTTTAATTTCAGGTGCTCAATTTAGGGCTGCTTGTCAGAAGACCTGAGCAGCTACCTCTTCCACCAAATTCAAATGGTTGGCGATTACGTGGCTCCTCTGAAAATTCAAGCTCGATCTTTCTGAAATTGAGCATCCCAAAAAAATACAGACACCACCTGAAAATACCGACTAATTCCTCCTGGGTTTTAATCTTGTTAAAAACAGTACTCAACACAGCGTCAGTACTTAAATGAGACATCATAGTGCAGTGGAATGGTTGCCCATACTGGCACTGCTCTGTCACCTATATTTAACTTTCTGTAAACTTGTTTGCATTGTCTCCCGTATAAAAAGGTGCTAGAAGACCCAGGAATCTACAAGATTCAGTTAATCCTGTTAACCTAGGCAAAAGAGACAATGCAGTTTTCCATGCCCTATCGCTCCAGCTACACCAACAGCAGAATGTAAACAAGACGTAGTCCTTATGCTCTACAAGTCTACTTCAAAATGTTTGTGATCCACCCTTCCCTCCTGCCAATTCTAATTCAGATAGTAAGATCTGTTACCATATTTTTCTCGTGGGCCATTGTAGTCAAAAGGCTTGCCCTTGCGGAAGATTTTCAGCGTTGGATAGCCAGAGACATCAAACTTCTTTGCGAGATCTGTTTCAGCAATGGCGTCCACTTTAGCTAGGGGAATTGGGGGTGTGCGTTTGCTGAGCTCCTGGGCAGCTTTCTCATACTCTGGAGCAAGCCTTTTGCAATGTCCACACCTAAAGAAAAAAATGAAAAGAAAGAGGACAGGGAGATTTTGCAAGTGACAATACCCAGTATATGCATCTTACCTGCCAACCTGTGAAGTGGGAAAATTTACATTTTCAGAATAGGAAATAAGTACAGCTCTTAAATTCTTAATATTGACTCTTCAGAGAAGTACCTGATGTGGTTTTAACCACATTCTGTCCTCATCCTATTAAATATGGAATATCTCAGGAGGGATAAGTTGCACAAAGAGTTACTCTGCTAGCTTTTCATCTGCTGAGAGCTACATCTCAACAATAAATTACGTTCAGAGTTTGAAGTGACCAATGATTTTGTCACAGCCTGGGGGAGGGGTGAGGCAGAGGCTGGGAACAAACACACAAACAAACCAGCAGCTAACTTTTTCCTCAACAGAAGCTCAGGTCTGGAGTAACAGGGCTGTTAAAAAGATCAGGAACGAAGTAGGTTATAGCCAGAAACATTTGCATAGTATTTGACTCCACTATGCATGGCTATGCCCTGCCCCCCCTTTCCTGAGAAAGAGGTCTTTCAAATTCCAAGTTCAGTATAGGGCGTCTTCCCATTTAAATATAGAACATATTCAAAACAGAATATCATTTTAAGGATGCAGTCAATCAAGCAAGCCATTTTAAGAAGGGGCAGGTTTATAGGAAAACTAAATTAGACAGGTGGGTGTCCCCGCTGCCCCCTTCCATTTTTACAGACATGCCACGTCTGTGAAAGAGGAGAAATTTGCTTTTTGTCTTACCATGGGGCATAGAACTCCACCAGCATTATGTCAGCATCATTCACTACTTCATCAAAGTTTTCTTTGGTCAACACCAGTGTAGATTCTGGCGGAGGGGTCCAATTTGGATCAGAAACCTCTTTAACTTTAGCCACAATTGCTGAAAAAGAGTTTAATGCACAAGTTCGTAATTCTGCATATCCATGCCACCTGCATCTTTTCTAGTGCTGTAGCTTGTGTATGAGGAAGATGAGGTCACCAAGAATGTGTGACATGAGTGATTGAATATTGTCTTGGATTGAGCAGATGGCTAGGACCAAGAAACTCCTGAATTTTATTCCTAGCCACACCACTTACTTGTGTGGGCTCCTTTCATACTTTATGTTTTGTGAATGGACCCCACAGAAATGAAAGCAATAAAACAAAGTCAATATTTTAATTCATGCTCCTCCAGATTTACAGAGCAGAAGTACAGTACATTGCAACAAGTTATTTCAGTGTCTCCTTTTCTTACTGAGCATTTTGTAATACCTCTTTGACAGCCAGCTTTTCTCACAGTCTGGACTGAAGTACAGTAACATCTCATTAAGTGACAAAGAAGTAGCAGCTTCATAGCCATTGTCAATATACGATACTGATACTAATGTTTCATGCTCCGAGAGAAGCCAGCTAAGAGTACCACTTTAACAGCCAAATTACTGTGCATTAGTAACAGGGGGAGGATCCGTTGGATATCAGTGACATCTGTTACCTGGTGGAGTTATACTGTAACATGAAGCTGTTTAAAAGATCCTAAAAAATTCTTGACTAACATTCCTCCATTTAAAAATCAACTGAAATGAATCTGCTGCATGCTCAGGAACAGACCATACAAATGGGTCAGGGAGTTTAAAAAAACTCCACTTATAGTAAGATGCTACTTCACCTTTTAATTTGCTTCATTACATTGAACTGAGAGGGAGCACTGCTTACCATCTTCTGTTCGGGATCCATCATAATCAACTGATTGCCCCTGCTTCAGAATTTTGATGGTTGGGTAGCCACTAACATCAAAACGACCTGCCACAGCAGTGGCTGCAGTAGCATCTATTTTGGCAACTGGAATGGGAGGATCATTTTCCTTCAGAGTTTTGGCTATCTTTTCATATTCTGGAGCAAACTGCTTACAGTGCCCACACCTGCAAAATCAGAGACACGAACTTGAAAGTACATTTTGCTAATCTGCATTTCCACAGATCATTCCACAAGAGGACCTCAGAATTAACGGGTTATTTTTCTTGCCATGATTTCAGATCTAGAATAGATAAAGAGTACAACAGAGTGTCCAACTATTGTTTTAGTAACATTTGCCCCTTCTGTACATAACCTCTGCAGTTCTTACAGTGACAAAAGACTATCACAAGATAGTTAACTTAGAACACTACTGCTCCTCACTATGGAAAAAGTAAAGCTCTACATATATCTTTATAATCTCACACAATTTAGATGTATGGTTTCCATTCAACCCCAGCTAGAGGACTAAAACCCTAAAATTTCCAACTGACATTTTACTAATGCCAAGTTTTTTATTCTGGTCCCAATCTAGGAATCTTGATAGAGCTTCTCCTCGTGATCTGCAGAGTCCCACATGAATGGGTTTGGATGAGATAAGGAAAAGAAAGAGTTGCCTCTTAGTCTGATGGGAAGGGATCAGGCCACTCAATGAGTTGCAAATCCAAAGTAGTTGCTTGTGCGTAAAAGATGACACCCCCCACCCCATTTTTTTAGGTGAAGCAGGATAACAACAAGCCAAAAAAAAAAACAAGAAACAAAACACACCCTACATAGCACACGAAGTGGTTTTGAATGTAGCGGCAGAGGGGACACACAAAAAAGACACCAAGCAAACAAACAGAAAAACACAGTCAATATAGCAAGTAGTTCTTAAACTGCTGTGTGCGCTCCCCCCCTCCCCCCCCCAAGAAGAGAGAATGCATCAGTTCAGTTCAGTGATGAGGTTGTCAGTGCTTGAATGAAGTGAGAGCAGAAAAGGTGGAAAGCACTAGATGAATCAATCAATTCTCTGATCTAGTATGACAGGTGTCATGCTCCTATTTTGGAGTCTAAGATGATTGCTGTACTTGCCCAGTAACTACATTTAACTTGTATTGTAAAGGGCTTTTGAATGACTAATAAGAAGTGCTGTCCACATGGAACTTCTTGGGGCTCTGACCTTCAGCCATAGTCTTCATTATGCTTTCTAGTTTTTATATTAAGAAACATTCATGCTTTGATTTGAAGCTGTCCATGCCTGAAGAGGAGTTAGAAAATTTAAGTATGATCCCTTCAGCTATTTTTGGGTTAAAAGGCAACTGACTCCTCCCATCCACCTCCAAACCACCCCACTGTAAATACTCTCAACTAGACTGTGAATCTTGTCATAGACATAACTTTCATTAAAGACTTTGGGTGAAATCCTGACCCCACTGAAGGCTTTTGCTGAAGTCGTTGGTAATGACTGGGGAGGAATAAAGACTCAACTAATAATGGCGTGTATGTGGAGGGGCAGAGGGAAATCACTACTGAGCATGTTCAATCAGCAGCTGTTAAGTTTATGGAAGAATAAAAAGAAGCCTAATAGAGTCCCTCATCCACTTATAACATCTCTGCACACTGTCTGGCCATCCCAGAAATCCATCTGGGTTGAGGCTGCTGGGACAGTCTACATGACAGAGAGAATACTAGTCTCATTTACATAGGGAAATCTTAAGTCAGTTTTGTTTAGCATCAAGGCCAGGCAAAAAAAAATTGAGAGAAAAAAAAAAAGTGTTTTCATCTTTCTCCATTACAAAGATATGGAGATCACAACATATGTAACTAGGCCTTACAAAAAAATTGCAGGCAGATTACATCTACAAAGGTGGGAACTCATCCCTCTGATTCTATTCGGATACAACACGATGGAAGCCAATATAAAAAGTTAGATAGACTCATCTCCATGCTAATTGGGACCAATTTTTCTCTCACTCACTCACTCAAAAAAGAATGATTTGCATTTAATTTCCCTGGCTGCTTCTATATTAATGCATGGTTAAATTACAGCTTAAAAAATAAAATCAGTCAGGCAATGCAGAAGGTTCCTGCGGCAATGCTAACTCAGCATCTTGTCAACAAACAGTTTCTGTTCTCATTTTTCCCCTTTCCTTCAGTATATTACTGTCTGCAGTGTAAAATGCACAAGATTATATATACTGGCCTACATTCTGTTTTCAGTTTTATCAACGTAAATCCAGGGTAAGTCCTCTGAGTGCACCAAAGTTACTCAGTTTACACTGGTGTAGCAGCAGAATTGGACTACTGAGATGTCCTGTGAAGTACTGTTAAAATGCTCAAGTTAAGGGGGTATAACTAAAAACTGGCCATGTCCCTTTTATACTGTTATCTTAATTTAATTAAGCAATATACATGTCAATTGTTTATCAGGCCTGAAACATTAAACAACAAAATAGTAAATTTATTTAAGTAATTATTTAAACAAACCCAATGTAATCAGTTTTATTATTTTACATTTTTTATTCATTATTTTCTGATTTAGTATGCATGCCCTGAATGTTTAACATTCCTTTTAAGAAGATTACATGTTACTATTATTTTGATTCTGTGACTTGTATCCCATTAAAGGTCCTTTTCCCCACCATCTATTGATCTGAGAGAAGCTTAGGATACCAATTACAGTCAGACTTTGCGTATCATTCCCAGTAACAAGTGTACATAGCAATGGTACACTTAATATACTGTAAATGTTTCTCTTTTATATATCCATTACACTTACATTTTTTCTATCGCATTATTTAACCAAAAATACAAACTTATAAAACATGATATAAGAATATATGTCTTACGTTTTAAATTATTGTTTGCTTCTGAGTTTTGAGGGAGGAAAAATAAGGTGTAATGTCATTAAAGTCCATTTGTCGAATTAGTTCTGACTCAACAGCCATTGGAGATAAGGCATTCAGATGTCTTTGATTCATTGTTGATCTCAGTTCATTTTTATCACTGCCATCTTCGAATATGTACGTTCTCCTTCACAATTTTTAACTGGTAGGGTCAGGAAAATTCTGAGAGCAATGTATACATTAGGGAATGTTGACTTGAATGCTGCTTTGCCTTGAAACTTGCAGTAAATGGGCTGGAGATTTGTCAGGCTCATCCTGTACAAAGAATTTGAACTGTATGAGTTCACTGGGAAAAACTTGTTCCATGTCACTGGGGTAAACAGCAGCAAGTTCAGTAGTACAATTATGAACGTCAGAAATGTCCAGCAAGTTGTTTTCAAATAGTACTCCAAAGCAGTCATTCAGCAACTTGTAGGCACTCAGTCAGTGATGAAGACGAGCTAAGAACTGGTCAATTACAACATAAAAAGTCTCAATGGGAAACTTCTGACATCCTCAAGTAAAACCTCGGGTTCTCCCGATTCATCAGCTAACTGTTTTTGTTTTTGGGAAAGAGTCAGATCAGTTTGATACTACTATAAAAGAGTCTTGCATGTGTCTTAGCAGCATTTTCAAAATTCTCTAATTGATCTCGTAGAGAAGCCACAAATTATTCTAGTTATTGCAGTAACTGAACTGCTTTATTCAGGTTGATGTTGCTTTTCTGTAAGTGCAAGGTAGTAATTTTAAACCGTTTGAAGAACGGTGTCCTGTTCCATTTTGCTCTGAAGCGAAGCCGCTTCCAGTCGGGTATTGTGACTAGTTCATATCTTTTGACAGGCTTACAATTTGGCAAGCCCTCGAATCAGTTCTGAAAGAGCGCTCTTGTAGAATCTGCATGGTTGCTTCATTATATATCTGACAGACTTTTGAGTGTCAAGAGTGAGTGGCTCCTATCATCACAGAAAACCTGTTTTCCAGCGATATGTTGAGGTTGAACAGAAAACATACAGCGACTGCAGAAACTAGAAAAAATTAACTGCATTTGAACAGCTGTTAATACTGTTAACTCCACTAAATTTAAAGAATGGGCAGCACAAAGAACATAGACAAGAAGTGGGTTCAGTCAATTTAGATGTTGTAGATGCAGGCTGTTGTATCATCTCGACATATTACTGTCATTGTCATATGATTGTCCATGGCAATTTGATAAGTCCAAACCCAAACTGTGTATCAGTGTAAGTACAGAGTCAACAAGGCTTCCACCTACTCTAGTGCAATGGGTCTCAAATTCTACCACATTGCGCACCATCAACATAAAATGCCACCACCTGTAGTACCACCACCATTTTTTTATAAACAAATTGTGTATGAAAACCATCTTGAAACCTAAATGGTGTTAAAACACATAGCATAGCTATGTATATAAAAAGCTGTAGTCTTGCAAAATGTTAATAAATGCATTATAAACTTACTGCAGCTGAGATTTCTGGTATGCCTTTAATGAGAGGGATGTGCTTGCCTGACAGAGCAAAGTTGGTGAATATCTGGTATGATCTTGGTCAGTTTCAGGCGAAGGTCTGGTTCTATATTTAATTTTATTCTGTACTTGTTTTTGATGGCCATCATTGCTGAAAATCCTGTCACACTCAGGTAACGTGTGTAGAATGGTATAAAAAATTTTAATGCCTGGTCTGAAATGTAAGAGTACTCCTCTCTTCTCTTGAGCCAAAAATCACTGAGATGCATTTGCCTGAATTCCAGTTGCATGGTGCCGTCACATGAAAGTTCTATTAGCTGGTCCCTCTTCTCACCTGAGAAGTCACTTGGCATGCTGTTGTCTTCAGTGAAAATGGGTTCCTGATCCAGTTTTATTTTGTCACATCTTCGGGGAAATAGTCACTGAAATCTGAGCTCAGACCACGACAGTGTTCTTTAATATCAGTGATCAGGTGCATGTGGAGTTTCACTTTGTTTTCAGAGAAAAAATCATCCAGCATTGAGAATGATTGGCAGTTACCTCGCTCTATGCCCGTAATTGCAAACTGAAATTTCTTCAAGAATGCCCTTGTTTTGTTGTGAATATTAAAAGGAGTTGTTTTCAAGCCTTGTAAACTAGCATTCAGTTGATTAAGACGTGTAAAAATATTTGCAAAGTAGGCAAGTCTTGACAGCCACTACTCATCAGTGAAACGTTCACATAACTCAAAATGAATCACTAAGAAAAATCTGCAATTGGAACGAAGTTCAAACAGACGAGTCAACACCTTTCCACAAGAGAGCCATCTGACTTTTGTATGGAAAAGTAATGTTTCATGCTCACTTCTCATTTCGTTACATAGCAGAGAAAACAAACATGAATTGATTGTGGTGCTTTCACAAAATTGACCACTTTCACTGCCTGATCTAAAACATTCTTAAGATTGGTAGTCATTTTCTTGGCTGCAAGCGCCTTGCGGTGAATGCTGCAGTTGGTGAATTAGGCAGCGGGAGCAACGTTTTTTATTTTTGCCAGAACACTTCCTGACTTGCCGGTCATGGCACGAGCCCCATCGGTACACACACCAATGCAGCTTTGCCACAGTAATCCGTTATTTGTTACAAAGTTGTCCAGTTTTTTAAAAAAATCTCCTCTGCTGTTGTACAACTCAGCAGAGAATAACAAAACAAACATTCTTCCTTAACTGACATATCTGCTTCAAACCTTATGTATGCAAGTAAGGCCTCCTCACTTGCTTGAGCTATGATTGATGACAGCGTCATGCTAGCTTCATCTACCTGCAACTCCTCAGATTCATCAGAGGTCCTTTTTGTTTCAGTTTGCTTTCGCTTCCCATAATTTAGCCACCTTTTCATTTAAATTTTAATTATAAAATGATGTTTGAATGTTTGATTATTATGAACTGAAATGATACATTTCCTATTGAACACAAAAGATGTCAAGATGGCGGAGTGAAATGGTTTTTAAAAAACATTCTGGAGTTTTAATTAGTTGGTGGACGTGTACCACTGGGAGGTGGCCTGTGTACCATTGGTGGTCGTGTACCAGAGTTTGGGAATCGCTGTTCTATTGGCTAAAGCCAATGAATCAGCATGTGATAAATTTAGGGTTGAATCCATAATAACTGAAAAATATTTGGCTTGTTGAAGTTCTGCAGCTATTGTGGTTTTTTTTAAACTTTCTGGCCCATCAAACCAATACATTCTTCACAAGTAGTTAATGACCGACAAGTGCTACTGCCTTTACCCTTCTGTCCAAATTTAGTGATATGATCTGCCAAAAATGATCAAACTGAGAAATCAGCTTCAAAATCCCCAAATAGTTACCATTATGTGATGACCATAACAGCTCATTGTGGCTATGGAACATGAGTCCGCGCTCACTTAAGAATTTAAATAACTGCTACAACATGCTTAGGGACATCTCTCCAGTACTGACACTGTGCCTGAAACTGCTGAGGTAGGTCTGCATCAACTGTACCTTTTGCCATTGCATGCTGTATACATGCTAGCATACAATTTCGGTGGTCCAAGCTTTTCTCATGTTGAGAAAGACGTTCAAGTGTTTCCAATCACTGAATCCTTTGATAAAGGCATGTGTTTTGTTTGAAAGAAGTTTGCAGGCAAAGCAGTAAACGTTTCCAGAAGATAGTGAGTAAATAAACCAGTCCTGCATAACAGATTCACCTGTTATGTAGCTGACAAGAGAACGGATCTTCAGACAGCAAATGTCTTCCCTCCAATCACCCAAGCAGAAGCAGAGAATTTTTAAATGTTTTTATTCTGACAAGCAATAGCAATCCAAAACCCATAGCAATCCGAAAACTCCTGAAACTTTCTTCAATTTTATTCCACAATGCAGGATCCCTGCTAAATTCATCTGGTTGTATTACATTTGTCTCACCAGCATAACTGAGTCCTGGTTCACCGCCTCCAGCAGGTCCTGATATGTAGATTCCTCCCCTTGAAGGCCAAGGCCTCCATTGCCAGCAATAGTGTCTGCTGAATCATCCTTGTCGTCTTCGTCTGCTGTTTCTCCTTTCATTCCCTCCTTGGAGTATTGATTTATTGCTGGTATCTTTTGTAGCAAAGCAACTTCTTTTACCTCCTTTGCTTGTTCCAGCTTTTTCTTAGCATTCCCGCTTAAGTTATGCCGATCCATATTGTGGGTTTCATAAGCAAAATACAGGAGGAGATCTCAGACAATGTTTTGTATTGCCACTGAAGTTGTGCATTCAGCGTGTCAATAACATTATCAAATCGTACCTTTAAAGCCTGCTCAATATTGAAATCTTTGTTTTAGGCTTCATCTGAGTCCAGTGTTTTTACCTACTTATTCCTCTCTTTAGGAAATTCCGAAGAAAGATCCATGGATTGAGCATGGTTAGCTGCATCCTTCATTACTGCATCAACCCCTTCTTCATGCACATGTTGCAGTCCATTTATCAATTTTGCAACTTGGTCAACAGATAATCCTTAGTTTTGCAAAGCTAGGTTGACATTGTGACGCTGCCTGGATTAGGGGGATCATTTATGATATAATTTAACATCAATCTGTCAAAATTACAATAATTCATATGAGATATGCCATGTCAGGTACCGTTAGAAAGATTGTAATTTGCTAAGTATGATAATATTGTTTGTGTATGTGTCATATTTGTATTGGAAGTTATGGATATGTTTGATATATCTGTAGTTCAACTTGTGCTGTGTTTCTGGGTGACTCTCCAGACAGGATGGCACCAGCAATAAGCTGCTTAATGGCCCATTAAGGAAACTCACAGGTACAATGAGCCCAGGGAGAGAAGCCAGGGCTACACCTGATGAGTCACATGGAGTCACATTACATGAGTAAGTCCTGGACTCCATCTTATTTTTGTAAATTTCCACAAGCAGCATGGCAAAGGCCAAGGGACATAAAAGGCAGCTGCACCACATCCATTTTGTTTTTACCCTAAAGTCTTTAGTCTTCAGTCTCTTCATCTACCCCTGGAGAAACTCATCTGCAACTGAGGCTGTGTGAAACAAAGGACTGAGACTCATCCAGGTACTGGATGTACACCAGAGGAACTATGCAAACCTGCAAACTCCACAATTTTACTGAAAAACTGATATATATGGACTTTCAAATCATTTGTATGTATCCGATTGCTTTAATCATTTAACATTTATCTTATAATTTGTTTCTTTCATTTTATAATAAACCTTTAGTTTTAGTTAATAAAGGATTGGCTGGCAGTGTGGTATTTTTGGTAAGATCCAAACTTATATTGATCTTATAATAGGGCTGGCCCTTTGGGGTCAGGGGAACCTTTTGGGTAAAGAGTATAGAGTTTTAAATAACTTATTTCTTTACTGGACCTAGTGGCTGATTGGGAGCCAGAGACTGAAATACAGTAAAGGGGGCTGTATATTTTGTTTCAGCTTCTTGATAACTAGTGTGGGGAATCAGAAGCACTGTTCGTGGCTGGTTGGGAAGTCTGACTTCAGTGTCACCCACCAAAGCTGGGAGAATCTGCCCTCCTTTTGCAGCCTGCACTGACCTTGGCATTTTCAGGTGGCTACCCTGGGCACGGATGGGTCACAGACATAGTCAATATTACTAAAAATTCAATCCTACATAAGTAGAGTGCATATGAACTTGAAATTAATTTGCAGTATGAGGCTCTCAGTTGTTTCTGAACATGAAGTCTGTTTGGGTATTTCGTGCAATGCCTGGGGAAAACACCTGGCAGTTGTTGACTTAAGGCCTTGATAGCACAGGCTTTTGACAACCACATGGTGTCACTGTGATCTTTGAACATGATTTTAAGATTATTGGTTAAGATTTCCCATCTGCTTGTGGAACTAACAAAACAATTAAACAGTCTCTGAACAGTTCTAAAAAACGATACTATATCCACAGAGGAGCCGGCTGCATGAACTCCTACTAAATTCAGTGTGAATGTGCTGCACATGCAACAAATCTAGCCCAATTGTTCACTTCTTTCAGTCTTGCCTGCACTTACTATACTTTCCATCCATGTTTGCTCTGTTATATCCCTGTCCATGAATATTAGCTAGATCTAATCCATCATAGCATAGCTTCTGTTCTATTTCCACAGTGAGACCACTATCCATCTTCTCAGTCATGTTAATAAAATCTATAAAACTCTCTTCAGCAATGCATTGGCTGTCATTCTAACATATCTGATTATTTCACAGAGTTGTTCTTTGTGTGCCGTGTCTGGAGTGCAATCAAAGAGAATAGTACTTAGCCTCTTTGATTCTGCTGATTAATTCTTGTGTTGCCAAGAAGGTTTATAAACTTTCCCTTTTGTGATTTGAAATATGAACTGCTAACTCAGAATTGTAATGGCTAATCATTTCAAGCAAATTGAGGAATATTCCTGAGTTGGATTGGACAATTATATTGTTAGAGCCCTAAAGAGCTAAATAGTTCTTGGCTCAGAAAATAATTGCAGCAAGGATTATTTTTAGGATTGTATGCCATGTCTCCTTTTCTGCACAGATAGCGTTTGAAGTCCACTGTCAACTCCAGTACCATGTTTTATATGCATCTATAAAGACGGCCAATTTAAATAACTTTGACGATGCTCCAGCAAGTTCTCATGTTCCCTTATCTTGGGTTCAAATGCTTCCAGTCAAAGAAGCCTATTTTAGGATTTGCAATGTAGGTGCTTGCAGTGGATGACGATTTCTTTCCAAAGAGCATGTTTTCCCAAAACAAAATACAGCTCTCTGTGTCTCTGAATACATAAGCCATTTGTGCTCTACTCTTTCTCCACTAAGTAGAGCAGGGGTCAGCAATCTTTCAGAAGTGGTGAGCCGAGTCTTCATTGATTCACTCTAATTTAAAGTGTCAGGTGCCAGTAATACATTTTAATGTTTATAAGGTCTCTACATAGTATAATTAAACTATTGTTGTATGTAAAGTAAATGAAGTTTTTAAAATGCTTAAGAAGCTTCATTTAAAATTAAGTTAAAATGTATATCTCATCAGTTTTGTGTGATCCTTGCCTTTGCTTTTCTTTTCTGAGTTTTCCAATGTCTGGCACGTATTTGGGTACTTACACATGCCTCTGAGTGATCAGTTGTTAACACAGGTATGTGGATCCAAATGCTGAAAGCATTGCAAATGCAATTTTCTTTAAACGATTACATTTCACTGGTCAGAATAGAGACCCCATGCTTGGTAACCTCAAGTGCACTCTGCAGATCTCTAAACTTTGATGCCCACAATTCTGAGCTTTTTAACCCAATGAGCTGTATTTTGAGATCCTCAACACCCATCCACTGAAACAAAGACAAATCCACGTTGCTTTTGTTGAAGTTTTCTGGTGTAATTAGAAAAGAAAACATTGAGCCAAATTGCTGGAAATCTTGAAATCTGTCAGAAAAATTCTGATTCCAGTTCTTGCATGTACATTCCGATCTCATCGACACTGACAGTGCAACATGTCAATAGCTCTTTTATGCGTTGGAAGTAGCAGAAAGTCAAAGATCGAATATCCTGAGAAAAAACTGCTAGTTTTGAAACAAATACCTTCCAGGTTTCATAAAGATCCAGAACTGTTTGCCCTTCACCCTGGAGATGCAGGTTATGGTCGTTTAGATGACCAGTAATGTCATTTAGAAACATGAGCTTGCGAAGCCATTTGTCATCTTTCATTTCGGGGAAGTTTTGTCCTTTTTCCGACTAAAAAGGCCTTGATTGCATCAAAACAGTTTACAAAACGCACCAAAACCTTGCCAAAACTTATCCACCAAACATTGCTGTGAAGTGGAATGTCGTTATAAGCACTGTCCATCTCTTGTAGAAGTGCTTGAAATTGTCTGAGAGTCAAAGTAAATCGAGCAACAAAGAAATTCACAATTTGCACCACTGTATTCATCACATTATTAAGCTCTGAATTCAAAATTTTAGCACACAGTCAAATTTCACTGTATCATCCATCAAGAAAACCTGTCGGGTGGCCAATTTTATCTTCAAGTAACTTTACAAATCCCTTCTGTTTTCCGACTATGGCTAGCGCACCATCTGTTGTCACACAAAATATTTTTTTCTGATGTCAACTGCTCATTCTTCGAAATGATTTACAAAAGTTTCCACTATATCTCCCCCTTTATGTTGTGCCATGCAGGTGTTTTAGGCAACAAAGTTCCTCTCAGATTTCACTGGAAGCACAATATCTCGCAACAACTGCCAAACGTGGCACATCATTTATATCCACGCTCTGATCAACTGCAACTCTAAACACAGCTGTATCTTTTAATGCAGTAGTCTGCTTTTCGGTAATGTTTTCTGCCATTTCGCTTATGCATCTCTCAACTGTTCTGGCAGAGACAGGCAGTTCTTTTATTTTAGTTACGATTGCGTCTTTATTTGGCAAATCATTGAGCGAAACCTCTGAAATGCTGAGGAAAGCATATATTCCCCATCTGTAAATGGCTTTTGGTTTTTTGCAATGCACTGCAATTTTATAACTTTCTTCTGTGGCTTGATTTTTACTGACACTTAAACGTTTAAAAACACTGCTTTCCTTCTCATATCCCGCTACTGCCCTTTTGATTGATTCAGTCTTGTCCGCTTCATCAAGAAAGATTTTCTCGTGCTTCGTTTGAAAATGTCATCAAACACTTGATGTGCAACAAACAACACTTTCACAACAGAAAGCACACATGGCACAGTCCTTCTTTTGAATAAATCCAAATTTATCAGTCCAGGAAGGCTGAAATGAACGGACATCTAACTTCGCTTTCCTAGAAGATGACGTTTTGTCAATGGTATCCCTCAACTTTCAGTGAAAAAAAAATCATATCATACGGCACGGCCGGAGTGCTGGGACTATGTGACATCACGTGGGAGAGGGGTGAGGCCAGGAGGGGGGAGTGGCCACCGTGTGGTGCTGCTTAGTCCATGTTCAACTAAACAGTACCTCAGTTTGTCTGTCATGTCAGGTCAAGAATATTGATCATTGAAATTAAGTCCCAATGAAGCAGTCTCATTCTCCTTAAAATTTGTTTTAGAAAAATTGTTTACACTGACACTGGTATTATTAATGCTGTGTAGTGTAGTGTCAAGATCAGTTTTGTAATTCTCATTTTAAAAATGTAGGCCTACTGCAGCTGTTATGTTGATTAACTTTCTCCTGCTCTGCGAATGAATTTGAACTTGCTGTTGGCCTTCCACCATCCTAGTTGACCTTTGTCAGCCAATTCTGCCACTGTGAGAAAACTTGCATGCTTCCTCTTCTCTTCCCCTCTTCTGTTTTCTAAATGTGGCTCCAGATTGCTTTTTTGGTGGCACAGTGTAATATTTTCCAGGAGGTAAGTAGTGCAACTAACTTGGTAGCAGGTTCCTACAGCAATTTCATTGCATCAAAACTGGTTTCTCTTTTTATTAGTAGATGATGCACATCAGTTTGTCTGATTCTAAGGAGTTTATTAACTTTTAGGATCCAGCTCTCTGTGTCCATTTGGCCTCAGATCTGCACTGAAGTGAACACCGAGGAGCATGCAGCACTTTGTTAGCTCAGGCACCATCTAACCTCACCCCTCCAGTCAGAGCCTTACTGCCCTGCCCACTCCTAATCCTTTTCTTTCTCTATAGCCCTTCTCTAAATCCCACTCCCCTTTGGGAGCTCTAGTAGATTGTTCTCCCATCACCTCCTTCCCCTCACCAGCACTGGCATCCAGCTTCTCCTTTCCCCACCCTCTCCAGGTGCTGCCGCCTCAGCCTTCCTCTAGCCTCTGTCCTGGTTCTTTCCACTCTGACCTCTGCTGATATACGTGACCTCTTGCCATCTGGCTGCCAGCCAGGAACCAGGAGGAAGGGGAGGGGGCAGTGCACAAGAAGAGAGCAAGAAGGAGGGTTGCCAGGTGCAGAAAGTATGACCAGTCAAATTACTCACCAGGCAAAGGTCCTGACCCAGCCCTGCTTCCTAGCAGCCAGAAACCTTCCCAGGCACAGAGGCCCACAGTGGCTCCCACAACATAGCCAGCCTTCAGATGACCTGCGCCTGATGATTAGTTAGTTCCCTAGGAACTAACCTAACTTTTTGGTGCCGCCCAGCCTACTGAGTGTGAGGAGGGAAGGAAGGTACCTCTACTGTTGCCTCCAGGCAGTAGACCCAGTACATCACTTGCAACATTCCAATGGCGTATTGACAGCTAAAACAGCGCCATTTTCCCCTGATGTGGAAGCCAGTTGTGAAAGGGTGAATTTGCAGGTGACCCATTCGAAAAGTCAGTTTTTCTTTTGTCATCACAGATGCTCACCAGCAGCACTCTGCTCTGCCTGGTGAGAAAAAATGGGAGTGAGAGGTGACGGTCTGACAGGCGAGGAGGGCAGTTTTGGTGGTGGGTGCATAGGAAGGAAGTGAACACACTCCTCTTTCCTCAGCCTCTCTCTTCCCACTCTTTTTAACTCCTGTTCAGGCTAGCCAGCCTTATTCCCTCGCTGCCTAAAAAGAGGGAAACAGACAGCATTATTTATGTAAGAAACAGGTGCTCTTTTGCTTGGTTTCAACCTCCATCTTGGGGTCACACTACACTGATGAGCTAAAAATACTTCCCTTTGAACGTGGGGTGTAAATGAGAAATGACTAATGTGAGTGAGGAAACACTAGTTACTGGGTGTGGCCCAAGGCACCCCTGTATTCACACCCCCCATCCTTGTGCAATGATGTTTGTACAGAATATGCCTCGTGAGGTATCATTTGAAAACTAATAGCACACTGATCATGAATATCACTGTAAAATGCATGCGTTAACCTTATAGGGAATTCATAGCTTCATGTATAATGTTACTGGAGCAGGTTTGAGGCCAGATAGCCTAGCCTAAGTAAAGGTGATAAACATCTGTCTTAGACAAAAGAATAGGATTTTACCTCAATTTAACATACTAGCGGTAAACAAAGCTATCAAGGAAACCAGTGAGGGTTGTTTTGAGCCTGATCTTGCGAGACAGAGGATTACCATAGCTGAGTACCTGGATGGGCCTCAGTCCTTTGTTACACAGCTTCAGTTGCAGATGACTTGATCCAGATGTAGATAGGTGGCTGAAGCTCAGGATAGAAGGCTGGTGACTGATGACAAAATGGATTCCCAAGGCCTCTGCCTTATATACCCTCTGGCCCTGGCCATGCGATCTTGTGGAAGGTTACAAGAACTAAAATGGAGTCCAGAGTCACATGGACAAATCCTGGTGACTCACTAGGTGATGCTGCTTGTGGAATTTCACAGGAACCAAAATGGAGTTCAGAGTCACATGAGCAGGTTCTGGTGACTCATTGGTGATGCTGGCTTCTCCCCCTGGGTCCCTTGCACCTGGGAATATCTTAATGGGCCATTAAGCAAGCTATTGTTCTGCAGGCATCCTGTCTGAGATGTCACGCAGACAGCACACTTTGAAATACAGATATATCAAATATATCTATAGCTTCCATTTCACACCTCACACATGAACATAAGTATTATCATCTTACTTAGCATATTATAACCTTTCTAACAGTACCTGACATGGTATATCTCACATGAATTATTATGATTTTGACATATTGATGTCAAACAATATAACAAATGCTCTCCCCCATCTACCCAGCATGACAGGCACCACTTAACCTATGTCCTGTTCTTAATAAACTTGCTTTATTTCAATCTAAACCAACCCAGTGCTATGTTTCAGTTCAAGTAATTGTTAACTCCAGTTAACGTGGCAAGTGGCTGGGTGTCATGTTTTTAAAGGAGCAAACAAACCTTATTATTTTTCTAAGTGGTCTGGGAGATAGCTGCACAATTCAGGGGAGATAGTTTTGGGGAAATTCAAGACTGGAAGTATGTTGGTGTCATCTTGCCAGGTGTAACCAAAGCTGATGGAAACCAGGCTGGGGCTGTTGTGTTGTGGTAGGCTTCTGGGGCCAGAAGCACTGAAGCAAAATTCACAGCACACAGATATTCAGGATGCTGCATGTGTCTGCTGACTGTTAGTGTATAGACTGTGAACCACTGCACCAGAGCATTTAAGGCAACTAGGGTTACAGGGTAGGCAGCAATGCAATTTATGGTCTGGATTGCAAAAAGTGATACTAGGGTTTTTCCATCACCCCACAGTGAGACTGTGGCTAGAATAAACAGCCACCTCTCTCAGTGACAAATTAGAGAATAAAAGGGACTCAAGAGTAAACAAACAATGAATGACCATGGAGATGGATTATTCAGCAATTGAATTACCAACACTGCATCTGACTCTGTATAAGCAGAAGTCACCCTTTATGTGAGGGAGACAGCCATTTTGGGGAGAGAGGTTGTACAATTTCTGTTTTTTACCTTTTGCATTTTGATTTTATTTTTCTAAGAAGAATATTGATTATTGTTTGCTTACTGGTACAATATTATGGTTGTCTTGTACCTGATCATTTCTGCTGCTGAATCCTGCCAAGCAAATTGTGATGTTGCCCCTTTAAAGGTGAAAGATTATAGCAGCATTGCTTGTTTGTATAAGGCTAGTGTGGGAAGTATCATTCTATTGGGGAAGCTGTGACAGGTGTGATAGCTGATAAGAGGCATAATGCATCCTGTATCTTGGCAGGGAATTAGACTAGATGACTCTTGCGGTACCTTCTAAACCTATGAGTCTATGACGTTTGACTTCTGGCCAGGTAAGGCCCCTCACACCTTAGTATGGAGACAGTAGAAAGCCTATGGCTGTGGTGATTGTGAAATCAGATTATGCTGTACTTCAGTGTGAGACAATGCCAATGCCATGATTATAGTGGCTAGATGAACATATCACCGATTTGATGGAGAAGAGTGTCAGGCACAGACTGGCTGGGTCACAGCCCAGAATGCTACACGCACAGGACTCACAGTGGGCATGCTTCTTTGTCAGTGCATATCTCAGCAGCTGCTCCAATCTAGATCTGCAACCAATGCAGGTTTCCCTATTGGTCTCTTAACTTGTATGGTAAATGGCCTGTATTTACCTGTCGGGGCACAACTGAAAATTGTCCCTAGCCCCAAATTAGAGGCCTTTTAAAAGAAAAGTCAAGGTGTTTTCAGCGTCCTGGGCCAGTCTGCCCTGAAAGTGTCAATTCCTTGATGTGAGAGTGCACCTTGTTGGCTAGTTAATGGAGCATTATAACAATGGATCAAAGGGAGGCTCCTTCTTCTGTTCTCTGTAATAACAATTGAATCAGCCTGGGGCTGCAACAAGGAAAGATAGGTCAGGGTAACAGGAAAACACAGCTAAAGGAAGGAGCAGGGCATGTTTTACCTCTACTGAGTGTTGACTAACAAGGCATGTTTTACTTGTGCAATGTTTACTTTTTTTGTTTCTGCTGTTGCTTCCCCTAGCTGTAAATCACAAGCAGACCATTTTTCTTGTCTGAACACTTCTTCCTAAGCATGGAAGCCCTTCTGCTTCCCTCCCCCCAACCCCATTTTTGCAAACATGGCAGATGGCTCATCCCACTGGGGTAACTGTTACCTCTTTGCGCTCTGCCTCCCACTGGTAGCCCCACTGGGCCCGATCCTGCATGCTGCCCCATTTTTGTGCCCCTGGCTTTGTGCTAGTTATGGCCCTGCTTTTGCAACAGGAGCGTCTCAAAGTTTGTTGGGACGTGACCAGAAATGAATCATACATACTACAATACAATGAAAAGCAAAAACCCTGAACAAATATTTTAGCTTATATACTTAAAATTCAAAACCAACTAAAAATAAACATTTTTAAGCACGGAAAAACAAGAAGCCCTTTGTATATGGTACAGATATCCCACAATATATTTAAATATATCTACTTACAATGCCTGAGTTGTAATATGATACTTGATTTACAACAATAAACTACACTAAAATGGGCTTTTTTTAAAAAGGGGAAACAACCTAGAAAAGCAACAAGAAAAAACTCTAATTAGATGATTCTGGATTATACCTTCATACTCTTTTAGATCCCTTTTATAGTAGTATTAAAATCTTAATATTACCTAGATATTAACTATAACTTGATGAGTTACAATAACATGTTATTCTGAGATTGTATCATCATGAGGGACCGTTACTTTAAAAAAAATACTAGCTAATGAATATTGTGAATGTATAGGGCCTTATGTATATGTAAGTGTGTAGAGCTAGGATTGTGCTTACTTTTCAGTATACCACGACTTTGGACATAGCCATTTTTTTCAGGGGAGATAAAGGGAAGTCATAGTTTACTAAATATGGTCCACAACATGTTTTTCATCCCATATTCTTAACTTCCTCTGACCAAGCCCAAGACAAAAGTCATGTGACAGGTCACATATATACATCCCAGGCCACTATAAATCTGCCAGCAAGCACCAACTGAAGAGTGTCAAGGTCAGTATTTTTAACCAGTAAAACCGCTGAAATTTGAACACTTGACAACTGACTTTTGTGGCTTGTGTTTTGCAAGCTGACACTAATCCTCACTGTATGCTAAAAGCTTCAGATACACCATTTTAGGTGAGAAAGTTATTGAGTCATTTATATTATCTCTATTTATTTACTTGAATACTTTCCAGTGAGCAGTCTTACTGTGTTCAATACATAAATGCATAACATAAAGCTACCGGAAATATTTGTGGGGGAGTGGGGTGGAGGACAGACAAAGAAAAAACAACAAATGAATGTACCTGTGGATAATGAGTGGTTACAGTTAGGAACAGATACTTAGGTTGATTATAGTAACCATGTAAAATCCGGCTGCAATAACAGGAGTAGTGGGCTGGTGCATTAGTGCGAACCTTGCAGCTTTAACAAGTCATTTAAAGCTAGAAAGTGCTAACAGTTAGAAATAGTTAATGGGTTTTGAAACAAGAGGGAGAGAGAAATCAATTATTTTTCCTGCTGAGGGGAAAGCTTTTTCTATGAATATTTGAATGTTAAGCAAATGCGAATGAGTTAAGCCACTGTGGAATCCATTTAAGGTGACATCTTTTCTCCAACGAAAGTTGAAGACAAATTAGAAAGCATTCGAATGTTTGCAAATGGAAGCCATTAGAACCAGGTTTATTTTATTGCTGTGCAGTCTGATAATCTCTATTTAATAGTCTAGCTTTATCCATCAAGGATAATCATGAATACAAAGATATTGTAGTACTAGCATATGCTCTTCCACAGATTTGACACACCAAGAAATAAGGCCAGGAGAAGGTGTTCAGATACCTTCATATGTGATTTAAAAGACCAAGTTATATATTGGGGGGAGTGGTGTATATATCAATGGTTCCCAACCTTTTTGGCTCGAGGGCAACAAATAATCATTTTTACAACCCTAAAGGGCCACCAGTCTATCAACTCATAAAAAATGTGGACCACCATTGAGGAGTACAAATCACTACATATTTAATGTAAATATTTTGATGCTACTGTGCTCATTTTTGCACTTTATTTTACCCTACAAATTACTCACAGTATGTCACACACTCACAGACAAAGCTCTAGCGGAGATGAGTGACTGTCACTACACACTGAAGCACATGGCCTGGCAGCTATGTCATGGTGGGTGACAAACCGGAAGGCACTGATTTTTAGAGTCCTGCCCCTCCTCAGGCCTGGGGGGTCCTGGCTGCTCTGCCAGCAGCGCCCCCAGCCTCCCAACTGCAGCCAGATGGAAGGAATTCAGTGAGGAGGCAGCCTCCTTGCTGATCTCCTGTCTCCCTGGCTGCAGCAGGGAAACCACATGCGCCCTATAGCCCTGTGCACTCCACCTGAGTCCCTAGGGAGTGGCTCCCTTCTGCATCCAGGAGGAAAGGAAATCAATGCTCCCCTCCCTCTGGCTCCAGCAGGGACTCCAGTGCCCATGGACCTAGGCAGAGCACTTTGCCATGCTCCCTGCTAGAGCTAGGGGGAGGGGAGCACTGATCTCCTGTCCTCTTGGGCGTAGCCCCATAGCAGTGTGTCCTGGGTCCTTAGGCAGCAGCTCCCTTTTGCAGCCAGTGGGAGGGAAGCGGCGGGCCACTTTGAAAGACCCCGTGGACCATAGGTTGGGAACCACTGGTGTGTGTGTGTGAAATATTTAGCAACAGAAGAGACCTGGATTATAAAAATAAAATCAAAATTATTTTCTAGCATTACTTTTATATGTATCAGTAACTTTATTAGTTGTAGAAGAGTTTCTATGCGCAGAAAGAGAAGGAAGAAATGTTAATCTAATTGTGCTACCTGTATGCTGATGTCGCAAATAACACTGTTGACACTTAATATAGGGAATAGCATTGTAACATTAATTATTTTCAAACAACTGCAAAGATTTTAAAGTGATCTCTGGACTGTACACCACATTATCATTACATTAGAATTATTTATGCACTAGACCATATTTCTACTTACAGGTAAATGCATACTGGAAATATATTCTTTATTGTATTAGTAGACCAAGGACAGACAAATAAATAGTGGTTTTTGACAACTGTTCCAGCTCAGATCCCAAATTACACAAAAGAAAAGAAAGCAACCGCAAGTATAATAAGAGCACTGCCTTGTGGAAGTGTCATTTCCAACCATTTCTTACAATTACTTTTAATTTAGCTTCCTATTTGTTAACCATTCCTGTTCCATCCAGACTGGAAGTATTTATGGAGCCCTGCACATACTATAGGTTTAAGACCTAGCAGTAGGCATTTGTGTATTGGTGTGGGCCACTAAGTTTTACACTTCTTTTAAAGAGTATTTATTGCTACCTGATAAATATTAATATACTCTGTCATCCAGATACTGGCAGGACACCTGGATACTGGCAGATTGTGATAGGGTATACAAACCCCACACTGGGACCGAGGAGGTTAAAAGATTATACTGGGCCCAGCTAGCCCTGCCCCTCCAACCCTGCAGAGCATGCTCCAACTGGAGACAGGGTTGAAAAGGGAGGAACCCAGTTCAGAAGGGTGGAGGGGGCTGGGGAGGAGTGTACAGTGCAGTAGGCCTACCCTGCAGGCTCCTGCAAAAGAAGTTAGAGAGAGACATCCATGAGAAACCAAGGCTGTGTGCTGAGCCTGATTGGGGCTGACGGTTTGGTTTCCTTTTTTATATTTTCTTTCTCCTTATCTGGGATCAGGGAGAGTAACAGAGGGTCCACAACCCCCAGAGGTGACTGCTGCTGGCCTTTCTAGGCTCTGGGTCAGAGCCTGGTGGAGTGGGTGGGCCCAGGCTTCCCTACCACTACCCACTGCCTTCCCCCAGGTGAGTGGATGCTAACCACTAGGCTACCCAGACCAAGGGCCCTACTACACAGATGTTTAAGTACATTGTAACAAAATAAATTAAAAGTTTGCAAGTCAGACTGGTGAAAATGTCAAGTGTGTTTGAGCACCAACCATTACAGCCAGATTCATCACTGGCCTATATCCCATTTACACCAACACTAAAGGGGTCACAGGGCAGGTTTAGAGCTCACCCTCGAATAGCACTGGTTCAGTTGGTGTCTCTAGTTCAAGCACAGAGTGACCCTCTGAATCAGAGAGGCAGTCACAAGTCAAGAGTGCTGACTACATCCATAGAGGATGCAAATCAGAGTGGAGGGATGGACAAAATGAATGTGTCTGGTGGCACAGACTTTGCCTGGAAAGGGGTCAAACAAGTGGAAGCAGGGGAAGGAGAGGAGCAGATAAGCAAAAGCAGGGATGGAAGTGGAGGTAGGAGTCAGGGTTAAGAACTGTGGCAATGCACTGCTAGACAGTGGCAGCAGGAGGAAAACTTCAGGACAGGGAAGGGCAGAGGGGATAAAGGGGAAAAAATGATATTAATGATGTGTATAGTTGTGATGTTCAATTTTAATGTACGTTTGGGAAAACAGTAAAAAAATTGTTTCTAAAAATATTTTAGATGCTTGTTTTTGAAACAATGTTGAAATGTAACCAAAATGTTCCTTTTTTTCACTTTGTTACATTAATAAAATTTTGTAAATTAAAAAAACTTGTTTTATTTGTGTCCAAATCTAAAACAGAGTAGCAGACTGTGACAGGGCAGACTTCCATCCATTTCAAATTGTTATCCCTGGACCAGGAGATGGAGAAATTGCAGATGCAACAAATTTGTGACAGGTCAGCAAAAAACCTAGATGTCAGTAACTGATAGGGATGTGGAGCAGTTTGTAACCCTATACCTAACTCTGCCCCTTCTCCCCCGTCTTGTCATCAGAATCTGCTTCTGGGTAAAAAGGGGAGGAAGAGGGGACATAAGGTGAAAATCAATGAGGAGGGAAAAGCAGAATTCGTGTAGGAGGCCAAAAATGGCTCCAAAAGGATAAAATAAGTGAAGGGAGAAGAAGGAGAGAGTAGATATAAAAATTTTATTGAAGATAATGTTTACAAAAAATAGTCAGGTACAGAGTTTAAACGGAATAGTTTCTGGACATCCAGGAATAATGTACAGATTATCAGCAGGTACAGAGTTTGGTTGGGAGTCAGGGAGTACAATGAAAGGATAATCTGTGGTATCCTGGATGGGGGGGGGGGGATAGGTTTGACAGTTAATAATACAAGCGATCAGTAATTCAGGAACATCACTTATTGCAGGGGTTACATAGGATGCGGTTAATGGGGAGTAAGTATGTCCATAATAGTGGATTGTCCCTCATTGAGTCAGTTATGTGGTGAAGATAGTCCTTTAGTCTATAAATTCCTCATGGTGGCGCTCTGGCTTACTCGTCCTGGTACTGTCTGTGCCCGGTGATGTGCTCGATGTAAATGTCTCTCGACCACCGGATGGCGTCAGACACCATGAGATGCCGCATCAGCTGGGCGTAGCGCCGACCGACACCGCAGGCCCGCAGCATACACTCGTTGTGAGGATCCCACGCTCCCAGGGCTCCGACGATCAGGGTGACATCGGCCAAGGGGGCGTACTTCTCCATACGGGCTCGGGCTATGTGAAAGGCCAGGGTCCTGTTTTCAAATGGGACCGTGATATCCACCATAATGATCTTCTTCTGATCCTTGATGGTGACGACGATGTCCGGCCTCAGTGGGCTGTTGGATCCAGGGATGGTGGAGTTCACGGTGCCCTTTCCCAAGTAAGGCAGGATGGCTTTCACGAGCCGGCTCTGGACTGCATTGTGCCGCAGCTGCCAGGCTCTGGACTGGGGCTTGCAGCTGCAGAGAACACGGGGCAGGATTTCGTTGTTGTACCCGCACTTCCTGCAACGTTTGTCCCGGTTCCCGTGGCGGATGGCCCTGTTCAGTGGGAGGCAGTTGAGTCGGGCATGGTGGATGAACCGCCAGTCCGCGAAACGGGTGAAACTGCCCCCTGGCAGAAAGTGGTTGCTGGTGTCCCACTTGCTGGTCAATTCGAAGGCCTTTCCATGGTCAGGTTTCTTCTTCAGGTCCTCCACATACAGTGCATGGATGGCATCCTTCAGGGCCCTCTACAGCATGCCCCGGGCACTAGGGGTAACGATGGTGTGGTCAGTGGCTCTAATCCCCGGCACCAGATCCAACAGCTCCTGGCGCTCCTTGCACCATGTCCAGTGGCAGCCGATGCGTTTTCCCAGGCGCTGTGTGGCAATGTGAGCGCGGATCCAGAGCGAGGCAATGTCGCCCCCGTTGCATCCAAATTCGCCATCCAGGGAGCCGCTGAGGTAGGTGGTGATGTCTTGGCTGGAGGGGGTTCTGCTGATCCACTTTTTGACAACCTCTCCCAAGGCATTCACCGCGATGTTCTTCACAGTGGCATCCGGTCAGGTCAGCAGGCGGAAGGCCTGGGTGATGACCGCGATGTCGCAGAGTTCGCCCATGCGGGGGACGCTGGTGCCTCTCTGTCTGTGCCCACTGTAAGTCAGCTCATTCTGGCCCTCTGGGGGAGGAACAGCCACCCCTTCACCAGCTGCATGCTGGCGCTCTCGGCCTTGTTGAGGGGCACTTTCACCACGGCTGAACCCCGCAGGACGAATGAGATGCGGGGGATCAGGAAGGTGTTTAGGGCATTGATCTTTTGCCAGGGCACTAGCAGAGAGGCGTCGATATTGGTGGCGTCCTGTAGGATCTCCTTGATCGTGTCTTTGGGGATCTGTTGGACATGGAAACCTGTAGGCGTGCCCAGGTGCTGGTATGCCTGACCTTCCTCGAGGGGGATCATGGGCTCCCCCTGAATGTGGAACGAGGTTGCCTGGACCGAGTCCCTCCTGCTGCTGTCGATGTGGAGGGACACGCATTTCTTGGCGTCAAAACGCAGTCCCATCCAATTGGCAGCCTCTAATTGAGGACAGGGTACAGGAGATTCCAGAAGAGCAATGAGGAGAGGGTGACCCCTCAGACTTGAGAGGAAGTGAGGCTAAAAATGATCAGACATGGAGTGAGCAATCTGCAACAGCTACCACAATATGGTGCGGGTGGCAGAGGGCCTGCAAGTCTTAGTGCCCTCTGTCAAGGGCTGTGAAGCTGAAGGCACAGTGTAGCTTAATGATTAGTTCATAATCCAGCTCCTCTCTGAAATGATGTACTGAGCTACTTGTGAAGACTTGTGAGGTCTTCAGGGTTTGCTATAAATTAGGGCAGTGAGACTCTTCAGGGATCTCACATGGCCCCAGAGAGTTGACTCTTAAACAAGTTCATTAGAATTTGCTTTCAGGCGTCAGGTTGGGAATAACTTTGACACTTTCTACAAGTCTCTGGTTCTTAGTCATTGTTTGGTGTTTGCATTTGTTCATTGCTTTAATATTTTCCATATTTGCTCAGAGTCTGTGTTGCCCAGATGTCTGTCCTATATATTGAACTTAGTTAATTTTACAAAAGTAGGCCCACAGACTCCAACTTGAGAGAAGAGTTGAGAATCGTTTGTCTATAGTTGAGGAATGTCCTAGCCAACTCTTAGGGTACAACATTCATTATGTATTTGCTTGTATGTTTTCAGGCCTTTTAGAAATTAATACATGTCCAAACCAAAGCCCTACACCCCAACACCCATAACCTAGGATGAAGTCTGCATGTAGGTCCAAACTTCTCAGTTAAATCAGGACTATGGAACTGATCTCTTCTGAACTTTTGTAAACTGTGGATCTGAACCCAAACTTTATCACATAGCTCCATCTTTATAAATAAACACTTGTAAGCTGTTTGTAGCAACGTCTTCAGCCTTTCAGTTAATGGTTTTTCAGCTTTCTCCCAAATGAAGGTGTCATTATGTTATCACTCTGTTTTGAAAAATTGCTATATCCCCTCTTATAGTACTTCTGACTCTCATTATATTCAATCTGAGCCATCTAAATAATGTATTAAAAGTAGCTGCCAGAGCTGGATTCCTCAAAATGTGACCTAGTTTTGTATAAAATGGTAATTGGGCTCTTCATAAAGCCTTTTAACTCAGTGTTAGTTGTAGACATCTATCGTCAGCTGTTGGTCACATTGTGTGAAATAGAATGGCTGCCTAGATACAGTGCAGGATATAGGATAACAGTGTATGTGCATAGTTTATAGTGTTATCTACATCATTAGTGTAGCATGTTGGTAGATTCTCTACAGCTACTGTTTTCCTGGAACTACAGTATCTTTTCATGTCTTAAGGTTATTTTGATCTGGACAGATTTTTTTTTTTTTTTTTTTTGCTAATAAAACTGAACTGAGGCCAGTGGAGAACAAACAGCCCACAGATATGGGGTTCAAATGAGTGAAGGAGAGAGGGCTTCCTGCAATCAGAGTCCACTAAATTAAAGCATGAGAATTTCATAGCAGGTTCATGCTTCAACTTGTAGGCTCCAAAGTTTTAACATCGTTTTGTTTTTTAGTGCAGTCAGGGGCGTGCCCAGAAATTTAACTTTGACCCCTTTTGGAGGGGCAAGCTTTGTGTCCCTCCCCCCAGCTCTAGGAGGTGCTTGCTTTTCCCATGCCCCAGCAGGAGCACAGCCCCGAGGCTGGAGGAGTTCTGTGCCCCCGGATGATTATTAGGGGACCCATGTCCCTGCTTGCCCCCTCATAAACACCCCTGAGAGCAGTTACTTAAAAAAAAAAAAAATTCTACATTTCTGAGTTGCACTTTCATGATATTGCACTACAGTACCTGTATGAAGTGAATTGAAAAATACTGTTTCTTTTGTTTATCTTTTTTTACACCGCATATATTTGTAATAAAAACTTTGTATTCTGTTGTAAGTAAAATCAGTATATTTGAGAATGTAGAAAAATATCCAAATATATTTATAATATATTTAAATAGGCATTCTATTGTTTAACAGTCCGATTAAAACTGCGATTAATTGTGACTATTTTGTATATCACGATTAATTGCAATTTTTAAAAAATAGTTTGACAGCCCTATTTTTTGTAATGATTTTATGTTCTTTCATACAGTCGAGTTCAGCTTTTACTTAAAAATACCATTTAGCCTGTGGTTGTTTTTTGAAGTGTAAATGTGTTTGGCCCTTTATGGGAGGAGGGATGGAAAAGAGGAAGACTGAAGGAGCAGATTCACACCTGAACATGTGCCATGAGCATACTATTCCAAATTCTGAGTCTGGGATGCTAGAGTAACTCATGCTTTTCAAAATGTTTTCCTACTTGGAGTCTTGGAAAGACTCTTAGGGTATTTCCTTATTAGTTTTATTTATAATATGTAAACAAGTCCTGTCCACCTTGGACAAAAGAGGTCAAGAACATTGGCAAGTCTACACACAGGTAGTTCCACTTGCAGACCCCCAGCTGAGATACTAATGTGTTGTAGACCACCTTTTTACCTGAAGTCTTTATGTCCCATTTTTCCTGTCCATCATCCTTGTAGTGTGGCCTGGAAGTCCCTCAGCCCAATGACATACCTTTCCCCACCACACTTTGGTCCTAAGTAATGAACATGGTTAAGCTCTGTGTCAAGTTCCTTTGCAACACAAAGCAGCTGTTCAGTCAGGTCCAACCAATCACTGTCTCTTAGCGCTCTCTTACCTGGGATTATCCATTCAAAGAAAAGAGTGCCTTTTAAGGATTATGATTGGATGTACCTGCATAAACCAGCTCATATCGTATATTAAAGTTTACTTTGCCTGGGCCCTAGTGTTTCATGTAAAAAAATACTCATTTCTCACTTTAGCAACATGCATTTCACTATCACCTTCACCACAACAATAAAGTAAATTTGATACTTTTAAATTGTGGGGGAGGGGAGGAGTAGTGATAAGGGATTGGATATAATGGTAAAAGTTGAACAAGTTTAGTAGAGAGTTCCAAAATTGACACTAGCTGCTAATGGAAAGCGAGAGCTCATTCAACATTTTTTAGTATCCCAAAGGCCAGTGGCCTTTCAATGAAAATATGAATTCTCCACAGGAACATAAACATTCTTGGCTCCTAAGTGAAAAAAAAACCTGTGTGTGTAAGTAAATAAACAAGGAGAGACGGGAAGAATTTATGAAGGAAGGCTTTGGTATGGTGGTGCTGCTGTTAACTTCATTGTTATTGTCCATGCACTGTTCATATTGTTTGTACTAAAAAGAATAGTTATTTTGGACAACATGGTCTAGGAATTGGAATAAGTTTGGTAGGAAGGCTTTTTTGGCTCTATTAGCAGAAATTCCCACAGATTTACTGAATGACCTTAGGTAAGCCACTTAACTACCCTGTGCGTTGGCTCACCCATGAATACAGTAGGTATAACAACTACTTATGATGGGTCAGTTTGTGAGGTTGAATTAACATCTACAAAGGTCTTTGAGATCCTTCAGTGAAGTGTGTGCTCTGCATGCCAAAGCATTACTATAAAATGCTCAGGACTTCTAAAGCTATAGTTCAATAATGTTGCCTTTTTTCCACCATGACAAAAATATAGCCCTAATGATAACATAAGCTTCCAGGCCAGAAAGCTGCTTTCTTCAGTAACTCATGTTTTTTTAAATGTGAAATGAGGTTATTCATTCTCCTTTCAATATAGTCTTCAATTTTGAAGCTCCCATCAAAATTTAGCGGAAGAGCTCAAACTTTCCTGGTCATTAATGAATATCCATGTATTCATGGGTTTTACAGCTGTCAGGACTGTATGCTCTCAGTGTTGTTCTTCACTGCATAATAGACAGATTACTTCATTGGCTCCAAACATTCTTTCAGAGTCCGAGACACATCTGATAAAAACTGGGTACTTTTTCCTTTTCATACCAGCCTCAGAATGGTATTGAATGGTTCTGGCATTCATCACCTTGACAGCTATTCTTTTGGTAGAGTAACTAAGTTTCAGTTGGACCTCCAGGCTCTTCACACAAAATGGTATTTGTATTCTGTAACATGGTTATGTCTTCCTCGTTATTCAGTCTAAAAAGATTTTCTAATTCTTAAATTTCTTGGTAATTCAATTTTTTCTGCTCTTACCAGTTAGATTTACTGTGGAATTACTTCAACTTGCATGAATTGCTTGACTTTTCTTTCCATTTCTATCTTTTTGTTAATGAATCAGTATGGTTTTCTTGTCTGTTCTCTCCACCCCTCCTCCCAATTCTTTCAATTTTTGTAATTATTTTTGTGTTGATTTTCATGAAGCAGCAGACAATGGAAAGTACAAAAAGTTAAATGATAGCCTGTATATGTTTCCAAATACTGCACGCTTCACAGGATTTCCAATAGAATTATGAAATATGCAATTTTACAACTTGTCAAATCTGCAAGACCAGACAATTAAAACAAAGAAAGAAAGAAAGACAATACTACATAAATGTAGCAGATTACCTGTCTTGTCTGTCAGTATTTTAGATAACAGTTCCACTGAGTGTTAAGAAACCTGTGTGGAACATCATTTCCATGTGAGTTACCCAAAAGTTGCATGATTTTTCCGTATGGGGATGCAAAATTTAGGCTACCTGTAGCATAAACAATCCATGAATATGACCATTTTGTTCCCTCATTTTAAGTAAAATGAACCTGTTGCTCCTAGTTCACTTCAACAGTAGATTATTATTGTTTATTCTATGTGCCAACAATATCCTCAGTGCTCATAGTTCATTGCTGGCCCAAAATTGTTCCTTCTGGAATGGGAGATTCACTAATAAACACCAATAACCTTCAAATTTAAAAAAAACAAACCTTAAATGTAAAGGGGCAAAATACAATAGAACCCCGTATGTCTGATCTAATTGGGACCCAGGACCAGATTGGATAATCAAAAATTCTGTTAATCAGGAAAATGAGCAAAAAGCTTTCTGTCCCTTATTTTAAGATGCGGAGATATTTTTAAACTAACTGACTCCTCCCAGAAAAGCATTAAAATGTAGATATCCTTATCTACTTAAAAGAATATACAAACTGTTAGCTCTTACAAACAGTGTTTTGTTCATTTATTAACAGGAAAACTGACACAAGTTTTTAACAAGTTGTATTGATCTTTTTTACACTTCATAGTCTTTCAAAATTCCGAACATTATAGGGACCATCTACAAAGTCTGTTTATTGTTACACAAGACACCATCTCTATTTAGCTTGTTTACACATAACATCACAAACAGTACATTTTTTTTAAAATGCAAAAATGATAATCATTACAAAGCATGAAAACATAGCCCTTTTCTTTATTTACAGCATACACAAACTGTTACTTCTGGTAAAGAGTACCTGTTTTTAAAAATGCAGAAATGGTCTTTTTAAGTTGCAACAGCAATACTCATGGTAACAATTAACAACATACCAATACGTAATATGCATAAAATATCAGATTACAATACAGTACTGTAGACAGCACAGTGGTAGGTACAGCAGCACTCATGTTTATAATGGCTGGAAAAAAATCTGACCATTGGCATTGTTTTAGATAAGAGGTTCTCATCTTCACTGTGCGATCACAGAGTCGCTTCATCAACAACAGTTCAATGGGATTGGTATCGGGCTGTTGCTCCAAGAACTGAAGGAAGACATTTTCTGCTGTTGCAACAACGCAGTGAGACATTTTTTCCATCAATACTTCCCTGTCAGAATCTTCAGCTTCATCATCACCATCAGCATGTAGAACAGTTTGTATGATTTTGGTATCAGCCAGTAACTGATGGCCAGGGACAGTACTACACGTTTTCGAGTAGTAGTCGCAGTCCTTTTACAAGGCTGAAAAGACGTGACGGTTACAGTAGTGTTGCCTTGGAGGTAGGATGACCAGATGTCCCAATATTTGGGGTTTTGTCTTATATAGGCTCCTATTATCTCCCTACCCCTCCCGTCCTGATTTTTCACACTTGCTGTCTGGTCACCCTGCATGGAGGTGATGTTGATTTCCCATATTCCTGTGTGTGCTTGTTGTTTGGTTAATACAGAGAGCCAGATAATGGAGCCTTGGATAAATTGGATTCTGCTGTATAAGAAAATGTCTAATTTTGCTGTCTCTTGTTAGTTTGCCAAATTCAGATTGAAATGTGTAATTTCTGTGCTTAAAATGTGAACTCTTGATAATTCAGATTGGGGAAGTTATTTAAACCCCACATCTCTTGAGATCTTGCCTCAATTTATTCTGTAGTCCTGTTTTTATCCTTAGTTTTTATTTATAACCTTTGGGCTATCCTTGGTTGTGTCAGTTTTGAAAAGCAGTCATTCTTACCTTGACTTGCTGTACTCTCCTGACTCTGATATATTGATTTAGGAACCACACATAACAGCTTTCCCCCTGTACTCCTTAGAGTTCCTCCTCTGTCTTCAATAATTTGTGTGAAATCAGTTTTAAAAAAGATCAGGGCAGTGTCCTTGTATCAGGTACTGAGCCACTTGACTTTTATCTCCAGTATCTTTTATGTTCCTCCTGTTGAGTTCTTTGTCCTATTGTCTAGATGAATCTCTGAACTTTCATTAAACTTCATATCCTAAAACCATATAAGTAAGAAATGAAAGAGATCTAATTGTCTCTCGTAGCTCATCTCCCTTATCAGTGCAAGATTGTTTCCTACACTATATTCTCCAGTACTTTGTTCAATCTATTTTTAAATATCTGAACAGATGAGGGTTTCATCCATTTCCTTTTAGCAGATTATTCAACAGCTTTATAGATACCACTGTTATGATTTCTTCCTGATATTCAACCTTTAATATCCTTAATTTTAACTCATTAATACTATTTATATGCAGTACTTCCAAAATTTTCCTTTTTTTCCAGTAAGCTTAAGTGTTGCCTCTTCAATCCTTAGTCTATACTCAAGATTTTACTGTTTTCCTTTTGCTATTTATTTTTTTTAATCTTGTATGTTTTCTCATTTAATATTTGTCTCTTTCTTTCTGTCTGTCTGTTTAGGGCATTGTCTCTGTTAATTATGATTGATTCGAACAATCCTTTTTCCTTGGCAAACTTAATTGTTGTCTCTAATGCCTTTATCTTTATTGTACCAAAGACAAATACAGCCTACTTAGCAATCCTGCTGGTCTCTTATCTCTATTAGTAGCTCATTTTTCATGTGTAGTTGAAGCTGCTGTCTGTTCATTCTATGTCAGTTAGGAAAGTATTTGGAAAAAAATATTTCCCCCTTCCTAGTCAGTGTCATGTAAGCCTGGTTGTAATTTTACATTCTCTCATTGGATGGGCACACGAGTTCAAAAAAAGCAAAACCCAGCACAGCAGAGTTTTTTTTTTTTTTAAAAAGGTGAATAATTCTTTCTTGGATCTTTGTGCTGCAGCCCATGTTCCCCCGGCAGTGAGATCTCTCACAAGCTAAGCTGTGTTGGACTGGGTCAGTACTTGGATAAAGGGATATAGGTTCAGAAGGATGTGGTGTTGATGATTCACTAGTAGGTGGAACTCTTCCTTCTCAGTCAGGAGTTGAGCCAGTGCCAAGAGTGGTGGTGAGGATCTGTGTGCTAATGGAGGGTGCTCTCTTTCAAGATGTATTGCTCTAGTTTTTATTGAGATGTGAAACAGAGTTCTTGGCCACTTGTGACCACTGGAAATCCTACCCAAATTCCAACATAGGTAGTTATGCTCTGCCCGTATAATTTTCCCTTGCAATTTCAGTTGTATTTTGGTATTCTTCTTTACTTCCTTCTCTAAGTTAGTGGTATTGTTTAGCATGGTTAAACAACAGCTGCATTCCTGTACAGAGGAGGATGGATTTCAATGGCACAGGAAATGGATCCCCGTATATGCTTAACCTACATTACAGGAATGTGAAGAGAGCTGCATCAGTAAATATTCATATCATGCTTTGAGATCCTTGGATGAAAGGGGCTATGGAAGTGTAAAGTAGGAGGATTGCTTGCTCCACCCCCAAACCTAACAATAACACTGGAGTCTCCTTGATGTTCCCGTCTGTGTGGAGTTTCATCTACATTCTTCTTTTATAGGGTCAGAAGTTCAGTCCCCAGATTCCATGGATCTTGCAAGATCTAGCTCCTTGCTGACAGAGCTCTCTCTGCCAGCAGCTGACTCTGGATTCCCCGGCAGAACAGGATTTTACAGTGAATAGGTGGGTCCACACCATAATTCAGACACCCTGGGGCTTTGTGAACCCTGGAGGAGATTCCTCATGGATTAGTTATAGGTTTCTCCCCAAGATGAGCCTTTCCACTCCTGAGTAGAGCTGGTTGAAAGCAAAAACCCAAATTTTGGAGTGGAGAGGCTTTATCATATATTATGAACTGCACAGAGAATCCTCTATGGGATCTGGAGAAGAAAGAAAGCCAGTGCTCCCTCCCCTTCCACGCAGACAGAAATAGATCCAGGTGCTGATCTGGAGGAACAGCTGGGCCTATCTTTTATTCTGATCTTTGCTGAAATCTGTTTTTCTCCAGAAGTCTGTCAAACTTTGCAGAATTGGCCAGAGCCTCTAAATCTCATGTGAGCTGGAGCTTCAATGAGAAGGCAATGAATTCTAGTTCCTGTATAACTGGGGAGAGCACAACAGTTAGGGAGATTTAAATAGAACAGCTGGCTAGAGCCCAGAATATACTGCAAGACATGGGAACACACCCCCATCATAAAGGCATGTCATTAAGATAGAGTTGAGTGTCAGGGGACATGTTGTTAAAGATGAAGGAGAGAGCTGAGTGCAGTATAAATTCCTAGCTATATTGATTAGATAGAACTGGGGAATCTGGCGAGTCTTTTCGGAGATAGAAAAAGAAGCCAAATTCAGAGTTGATGAGTAAGGGGCAAGGAGGTGACGTTACCTGTTGGCAAATGGGTGAGTCCAAGGGAACATATGCTAAGTTGGTGGTCGCACACATTGATGGGACAGGAAGTAGGTGTAAGCGATACCAGTTTACATTCCCTCTAGATCTACTTCAGATACCCTCTGAATCTGAGTGAGAATTTGTGGGTCAGTCTGAAAAGAGTATGTGATAGGCTTTAGTTTAGTTGACAGACGGTGGAGACAAGCGGAAAGGGAGACCTAACAGGGTTTGCACTGGCATTTGGACTTCTTCAAAGCTTTTTCATCATTAGTAGTTCCCCTGTTTCTTTTACATTTACTGCATTTTAAGCAACAGAGGGGTCTGCCTGCTTTTTCTCTGCTTCATTTTGTATATAGCTTTTAAACAGATTTTAGTTGGATCACTTGCTTGATCTCCCTGACTCACCACCTTTCTCTCTGCAGATGTCTACTCTGCAATAAAAAACCCTCGGCACCGAGTCTCAGAGCCCAAGGCAGCTGACTCAGGCTTGTGAGGCTCTGGCTGCAGGGCTAATTTTGGGCTAAAATTGCTGAGTATACCTTTGGGATCGGGCTGGCGCTCAGCCTGTGAAACCTTTCCCCCTCACGGGGTCTCAGCTCCCAGACTCCAGCCTGAGCCTGAATGTCTACACTGCTATTGTATAGTCCCTTAGTCCAAGCCCTGTGAGCCCAAGTCATCTAACCCAGGCCAGCTTCAACTGTGCCGTGGGTCTTTTATTGCAATGTAAACATGCCCTCAATTACTTCAATATAGGTATGGGTTTCCCCTCACCCCCTTCAAATAATAGAGAATAGAAGATGGCTTTCAGCCAACTCTGACTCTTCACTAGATTAACTATCAGCTTTCCCACCTAGTGCATGCTCTCTGCATAGTCTTTGTACTCCTATGAATCTGTAATTTGAACACAGATTCTCTGGCTTTTCACTTCAGAAGCAATGATGTAATGTTAATTAGCAGACAGAGAGTCTGTCACCTCTGAAGTGCTCATTTCACCATGAGACTATGCCTTGTTTTGAAACTGTGATTTCCTGCAAGACAAAGTAAATCCAGCTGGCCTATCCAGGTGCTTTATTTTATTTGTCCAGCAATACAGTGTTACTTTTGAAAGAAAAGTACATGAAACGCTGTTTTGTGCTGGGATACCACTGCAACGCTATAAGAGCAAACTGCTGCTGAATCAGCATTTGTGAATTTGTATTGCAAAAAACTACAGATTATTCCACTCTGCAATCAATATTGTGAGATTTTGTGCAGTAATAGCATGAAGAGGAGTGCCATTGCCCTTCCAGAACAGGCATGGGTTAAAAATGTGGCTTGAATGAAACAGGAACCAATCTCCATTTTCACCCCAAATTTAAACTTTTTTTTTTTTTTTTTTTTTTTTTTTTTTTTGAGAATGGTCACATTTTGGTTACTTTTTAAAAAGTGCAATTCTGCTCTGACAAATGATGGTGGAAATGGCACTGTTGGGTTCCATGTTTATATTTCAGTGGATTTTAGATTAAATGTAATCAAATGGCAACTAATTTTTTTCTAATGGCTGCGCGACTGCCTGGCTGTGAGAACTGTGCAAATGACTTCATATCTCTTCCACTGTTTCTGCTCCCCTGTGTGTAGGACTGTAAGCATTTCTGGGTAGGGACTGTTTCTTACTGTAGGAACTGAGATTCAAGCTGAGTTTATCATTGATTATCACCAACAAGATATTCTATAGGCCCAAGTATGCCCTCAAGTGTGTTACTGTTTTTATACTATACCCTTAGCAATGCCTCTCCTACCGCTTATTGATGGGAGCCTAGCTGACAGTTTTAATGCCTAAAAATTGGCATTAAATTAGGTCACAGCATTTCTGACCTAAATGGAAGGAGCAAGCCTCTGAAATCTCACAACAGCCTGTTTTTGTGAGGGTTCAGGCCTAGTTTTAGAGACTTATCAGGTTTGAATAAACATCCTTATTTCTGGGTATTCATTCTAGCTGAACTCCCCAACTATTTGAGGGTCACTCATCCCTGTTCAGTAACTGCATCTTGCTTTGGCCCAATTCATCTTTGATGGGTCGGATGACATTTTCTACTATAGAGGAGATGACTTTAATCAGAGAATAACTAACTTAATTTGCCATTGACACAACGAACCTTCCAAATAAAATGGAATAATCAAAACTATCAGCTAGTGCTTGTGTGCAGTATCTGTTTAAACTCTGAAATACTTGTTAGGATTTTGTTTCAATATTGTGACTACCTTTTGTATTCTTTTTCACAAACAAGCAGTTTAATGAAGTTTAAACACATTTCATATCAGTTCTTGCACTTTGCAATTCTTAATGTTCCGGCTGAAAGAGATGGGGAAAAACTCTTTTATCTCAGCTGCTCTCAGAATTGATAGCTGCCATCAGTGAAGCAGAGATGATTTGAAAGGAGGTGTATGTTATACAGAAATAGGAGAAGGGAGAATGGTTTAAGCTGCTCACCTAGGCAACAAATAGTGGTTTATATTGTGCATTTATAATATAGAATGCTTTTCATCCTGAAGGATCCTGAAGTGTTTTACAAATACGAAGAGAGTAGGTACATTTCCTATATCATTGGTTCCTGATTCACAGAGCACTCGGAGGTGGTCTTTGGGGAGCTGATCACTAAGCACTGACTTTTCTCCTTGTTTCCAGCTGCTAATTCAGAAGATGCTAGTATTGGAAAATAAATATATTTTTATTTTTTCATGTAAACCGCTATAACTGCAACAGGGATGTTATGTGGTCATGAATGGGATGGAATAGAGATCGTCTGTGCGAGCTGGAATTGAGAGGACAAGTGATACTTAAGACACTATCTAAGATGTGGCCTATGCTATGCAGATCTTTGAGAAGCCTTGCTTGGGGTAATAGTGTTGGTCTAATTGGTGCTTAGATACTACAGTAAGGAGTGCCTTAGAAATTCCTGGAACAATAGAAATTTTGCAGATTGTATCCTTTAAAGAGTCAGAACATTATCTCCAAGCTTAGGACAGGGCTTATTAAACTCCCTATGGAGCACAGAGGCCTATTTTGTTGGTCTTCTCTCAGAGGCAGACAGGCCTGCTCTAGATTTCAGAAGTCTCCAAGAGATAACACCAAGTAGCTGGAGAACTACATTATTAATGTCCTGGTAGAAGGCTCTAATCACCTTCACTATTAATACAGTGGTTTCTATGAGTGCCTGCCTATCAGTCTCTCTTCACAGATCACCTTGGTATAGATTTGACCTGAGGCAAGTAAAATGAAAGGGGAGTAGGCTATACTATCAGTGATGGAGGTTGTCACAGTCTGAGTCTGACCAATTCTGGTATAGTTTTGAAGTCCTATGCCAAACAAATCTGAGCAGCTGAACTGTGTAGAGTGGGTAGTTAGCCTGATGAATCTGGGTCTGTGTTTGATAAAAAAACACTGATAATTATTCACTTTGAGGAATGTTCCCATCATTGATTTTTGCAATTTGGAATCAGTAAAATCCTGTATCCCAACATGAACTTCAGCAAAAGTTTATATTTGTATCTATGCTTTGCAACTGAGTCCCATCTCTGCTGTATAAAGAGGTGTTGCTGGTCCAAGACCCGGGACTGGATTAACCTTTTGTGGGCCCGGCCCCAAACATATTTGTGCGCCTCCATGAGGAATGATTGTAAAAGACGTGAGATCGACACAGACGTTTTCGTCTTTAATCACAGCAGCACAAGTTTTATTTACAATATTTACATGTTTAAGTTGCAGAGGGGAAGTGGCTGCCATTAGGGTACCAGCAATGGTAGCCGTAGGGCAAAAAGCGTACACACAAGTATACATAAAATAAATTATAAAAGAAAAAATACAAATAAAACAGTGGGTAAAAACAGCTAACAAAAGCCAGCCAAAACACACCCATGTGATGCTCCCAGGGTATGTCTATACTGGTGGCATCACTGATTGATGTCGCAGAATCGATTGAGCTGGCAATGAAGACCCACTCAATCAATCCCAGAAGTGCCCTCTAGTTGATGCTGTAAATCCATCCCTGCAAGAAGATCAACTGCATCGACTGGAGGGCATTTCCCATTGGCGCAGTGCAGTGGAGACACCATGGTAAGTAAAAGTTAGTATGGCGACCGGAGATACACAATCTATTCTACATAGCTTGCGTATTTCCTTCAATGCTGCCATCAGTGTAGACCAGGCCCCAGTAAAAGGGAACCTTCATACTATCTCACCCTTTACATTTCAAAAATATGGAAAACTTTAATACATTTTATTTACAGCATCATTATTCATACTAGTCTTGTTTCAGATAAATAATTTGTATATTACATAGCAGATATTAACGTGAATAACTTACTCAATGAAACTACTACATGTAGCTATTGTTCTATTTACAGAGATGAAAGATGTCTTCAGATTTTCGGTATATCTTTGCTGCAGCAAACATTTCATTAAACTGGAGAAGTCAGAGTTTACCATCGTGGATTCAGTGGATAACAGAGTAACACTGTTAAGTCTTTCTTGAACCATTGTAGCACTTAAAGCATTTTTTATTCATTTTAAATGTGAAAAAGACCTTTCATCACTGCAGTTTGATAATGGTAGTGTCAGGTAAATGCACAGTGCAATAAAGACATTTGGAAAGGCTGTTTGCAAGTTATGCATGTTCATTATGGTCAGCATTTGCAGTGGTGTAGGCAGAGCTTGTGATAATGGCTTAGAGACAAACTGCTTTACAAGTGAGCACCTCTGTACTCATTCTTCCAAGATCTCTTCATTGAGGTCATTTGAACAGAATTCAGTTAAACTTCTGAGAGATTTTTTAACAGCAGTTAAACAGACTTTTTAACAGTCAGCACAACAGCAAGTTCTTCACTATCGTCAGCCATACATTTTGGACAATCTTTCTGCTTTAACTAAAAGTCAGCTGTAGAACTTAAAGACATTGCAGATTCATGGTATTCCTCAAAAATTTTCCATTGTGCTGCCACAAATTCAGATAGCGACTTCAGCAGTCACAGCTGTGACTAAGCCTATTGTTTCAATCTGCAAAGGTTGACTTGTTTTGTTTATTCTTGTAAGGATATTACTCCAGACTGTTATCATAAATGCAGTCTCCAACTAATCCATGGTTTCAACTAATGAGTTTGCCTCTGCTCATGTGTTGATCTTCTGCAGAGTATCTGCACCAAGAGCCTGAAGCACAGAGCTGTAGCTTTTGTAGTTGCATAATAAAACTGAAAAGTGCATCCGCTCAAGCTGACTACCTTATGTCACTGAGGTGCATTGGGAAACGTTTTCTCTTACTGGCCTCAGATGTCTCCTCATTCAGAGGATCTCACAAGAGGCCCCAGCAATAAGTTGATCCTGAGAAAAACACATAGTTTCTGGACAAATCCAAAAAATGTAATTGCATCAGTGCATGACTCTGCAGCAGCAACACCTCATGGGTTAAGTGAGAGGTCATGCTTGGGATGTACACTGCTTTCTCACTGACTGCAATTACGTGAACTCGCACACCAAAATAAGTGCCAGACATGTTACTAGCATTGTCATATGTTTGACAAGGATGTTTCGTTCAAAGCATCTCACAGGTGTACAGTTATTCAGCATGTCGTGCAAGTAAATGTCAGCTGATCAGTATAGCTAATATCCAGTGTGGAATTAATGCTGAAGGAAAAATATTTAACTAATTTTAGCTCATCTACAATGTTGTGCTTTACCTTGTCAGCCATGAGTTTGATGAACTCTTCACAGATTGTTGATGATAGATATGATGTGCCATGACCAGCATTCACATACTTGTTGATGTGGCAAGCCAGGAAAGGGTCATACTCTGCTAAGAACTCTAAGCTGCCAAGGAAGTTGCCGTTATTAAAACAGTCATAGGTTTCATTAGTCCCTTTCAGAGACAGACCTCTTGTTGTCAGAAATTTTATTGCTGATACGACTTGCTTCAACACTTCTGTCCAGTAATTTCTTTCTTTAATAAATCCATCTGCTATATGTTTATCAAGGGCTTGATGAATGCATTGTATAAGTGGAGAGAGCTTGTCAGTGCTCAGTAGAACTTTCATGGTCACCAAGTCTGCCAATGTGATCCCATGAATCAAATCCTCTCTTGGCTACTGCAGACATGCTGTTCAGAGAAAACAATTTGCATGCAAAACAGAAGACCCAGCAGCCAATCGATGGTGAGTATATGAGCCAGGGCCTTTCAATAGTTTCACCATTTGAGGACACTTGATTGAAGGCTGTATCACAGAGTTTCCTAAAATCAAAAACATTTTAATATTAATGCATACTCTCCAACATTTGAGATGAAAATAGGCACAGTTGTGGGGCATTAAGAGAGTAAGCAGCTCATAGTGTAGTAGTGAGCAACCTAGAATGTACATTTTTACATTGAGGTACAACAAAAATCTGTTTGTTTCAATTGTCTCACAAAATTAGTGGTTAAGTCAATCCCTGCTGGAAAAACTTGATCTCATAAAATGACTCAAGTAATGTATAAAAAAGAAGTTATTACCTTGTTCTGTCCTTATGTTGTCCTGATGACATTGCATATATTCTATCATGAGTTTGGCAGAAATCGGGGCCTGTGTCTACACAGTACTGTTTGGTGAAAGCATTGACAGTCCACAGGCAGCTTCGGAGGAAGGAATCATACTGGTGTCCTGCAGCAGCAGGTTATTGTTGTGTTCTTTATTTGGCAAAAGGATTTCATCAGAAGAAACAGCGTGTTCTTCAGAGCCATGAACAATTTAGACTGGACGCGCCACCGTACTAGTATAATCGATTACACACTCATCATCATTATTAGTACTACTAGTACTAATATTAGTATCATCACCAGGAGTGTCTATATTGTTATTAATGAAGTAACTGCTTATGTGATGCAGTTTTGCATTCTGATCTGCAACTTCTGCTTTATGCCTCCGTTTTTGAGTGCCACTTAAATGTTTTTTCATCAGTATTTTCTTTATCACTTGGACTTCTTTGTTCTCCTATGTTTATAGTCTCTCTGTAATGGGGTGCACACACCCCTTGCGAGCATCCCCTGGTCAAGTGTGTGTGTCTGCACTCTCTCTCTCTCTGTTTGTGGTGGGTCTTCGGCGACTTGGCCCTTTGGCCAAGTCACACAGAGTCTGTATGTGAAATAAAAAGCAAACCCCTTCTGAGGTACAAGTCTAATAGAGGCCTCTCTGTGTCCTGTCTGTAACGTATATTTATGTGCAGCCCTATCTCTGGGCTTGCTCCTCAATCAGTCCAGCAGGGCCTACTGCAGTACTCTGGTTTGAATTATCTCTCAGCCCCTTCTGGACTCTCTTGAATTGTCCCTGCTCTGGTATAGAGCAGTGACCCAGGGCTCCCTCCCTGGAGGCAACATCTTCACCCTCTCAGGGCCTTTCTGGCCCCAGCTCTCCAGCTGGCCATTACAGTTCAGTTCCCCTTCAGCGGGTGCATCAGAGTCCAGGTCACTTTCCCAGTGGCTGCAGGGAGGGGGGGACCCAGGCCCACCCTCTACTCTGGGTCCCAGCCCAGGAAATTTGAAAATAACAGCCTTCTCCCATGTCCCTTTAAATACACTGTGTTGCTGCTGTGATGCTGCTGTGATTCCTTGGGCCACTTCCCCCAGCAGGTTCTTCACCTTTACCTCAGGGCCTTGTCCTGGCTGAGTGCCAGAAGCCAGCCCAGAGCTCCTTCTCGCTCCCACTGGTCTCTGCCAGCACTGCTCTGTTCAAGGTCCTGTAGCTCCCTCATTCAGCCAAGCACACCATCCAGGCTCCTCCAGCTCCAGCCAGCAACTCTGCTTTGTACTGCAGCAAAGGTATGTGGGAGACCATCTCCACTGCCCCTTTCTGGGGTAGAGTGTGACGGGGCCATGTGTCCTCCATCAGGGGGCCTTCGGACCTAGTTCATCTTGTCACACTCCCGCTCCGCACCTCACCTTTGACTGCAGTGCGTACATACGCACACACGCCACACTGCTGACAATGTGACACCACGCTTACCGTAAATGACTGAAGTGCTGAAATAAAATGGAAGCTACAACACCCCAACAACATGAGTATGTGGCACTTAAAATATATACACAGTTTGTTTTTAAAAATGTAGCAGCAAAATCTTAATATATACACACATTCTCTATTGAAATGCATCGCGATTTGCGATGTGTATACTTCCATCCCTGTGCACACAGTGGAACTAAGAAAAGGGAGGCCAAAGAAGCAGTTTGTGAGACTGTATGTGGAGGAGGGTGATAGAAGATTCCGTGATATGTTGTGGATGAGTCACAGATTTTAATAATTTGATTTTTTGCAAAATTCTTGTCACTAACGTCCCTGAATTAAAAAAGCAATGTGAAACAAAATAATTGCACGTTGAAAGGACTCACATTTAGAATTTTTGCAATAATTTCTAAGTAAGTTTATTAAGCACCATTAATTCATTTAAAAAAAATGTAAGTAAAATGTTTAGATGTTCAAGAGTGGGTTTGAAACACAAACGAGAAGCCAGGGAATTGTGTAGTACTAGTTAGCAGCTGCTGTATAACTAGTGCAAACACCACTTCAACTTAATGAAATTTTACTCTGACTACCTTGCACTGAAGGTTTGATAAAAATGTACCAAATTACTGTGGGGCAAAATAAAATTAAAAAGACAAAAAAACTGAGCTCTGAGATCACTGAAAGAATGCTTTCTATGTACATGAAGCATATTGCAGAATCTGTGATTGGATGCTCTTGTACTAAGAGTGAATGGAAGGAGATGAATTTTTATTGTGGTTGTTTCCATTGTTAACTCCATAAGTGCATTTCCTAGATGAGAAATATATTAGCTCAAATTCTGAGGAATGCTCATTTCAGAGAAAAATGTCACATCCACATTAACAAGAGCAAGAGTTATTTTGGTTTTGTTTTGGTTTTTTTCTTGGAACACATCACTGATTAATAACAGGGAGAAAAATCAACCATCACTCTACAGTTGAAGGGTGAACTAGCTTGCCAAGTTGATTTTTTGTCAAGTATTTATACTGTCTGGCATTTAACTACATCTTAAAGGCTATACCATGACCTTTGTGTATGTCATATTTAACTCAGATTTTCAAGTGTTTTATATGATTCAGTCAGTTATTTTTCTATCTATATTAAAGGTAACTTGCAAAGGAAAAATGAGCTTTGACTCCTTTTATGTTTCATTATGATGCATAAAAAAGCCATAAAAGTACTGATTTTTTAAAAAAGTGTGCATAATTTTTACGTTAGAAATACCTGTCTACATTGAAGACAAGTAAAACCAAATTGAGAGGACAAGGGATTAATGCTCAGAGCTCTTTAAAACTTTTTTGTTTCAACACTTATTTGATTAAAACACTTAGGAGAAAAGCTTTCTTTTTTAAAGATTAAATACTCCCCTATTCCTGTAATCAGGATGGAGAAAGCTGCTAATCCATATTACTGAAGCCCCCATGAGTCATCTTGAAACACCAGAGATGCCCAGACCTTGACATTAAGCTAATCACCAAGTAGGACCCTCTTTCCACCCCTTTCCATTCACTACCAAAAGAAGAAAAATCCCTTTATCCCTTCTGAGTCATCTCTACCCATCATAAAGAAATAAGAGGGGTACAAACCTATTTTTCCCCTTATTTGAAAAACTAATGCCATCGACTTGGCCACACCGTGCATTATGCCCCCCCATTACCACTCATCCCAAGGAGGGGAAGGCATTGGAGGAGGGCTTCAACTGGGTGGTAGTGATTCCCCATCTGGCTGGAAACATTCTTACCTTTTCATGAACACCAGAGGATGATGCATGGTAACCACATGTATGTAGGGCAATGGTGCCATTTCCACTGGCTGCCATACTCCAACCTCTCAGGCTCTGCAACCACACCTTTGCAGACACATGTGGACACTGATATAACCCTGCGGGTCCCTACCAAGTGAATGGCATGGATCCATTTGGCTGTGTGGCTGAAGGTTCTAGCCACCACACTGATAGAATCATAGAATTATAGAAGATTAGAGTTGGAAGGGACCTCAGGAGGTCATCTAGTCCAACCCCCTGCTCAAAGCAGGACTAACCTCAGCTATATCATCCCAGCCAGGGCTTTGTCAAACCTCAGCTTAAAAACCTCTAAGGATGGAGATTCCACCAGCTCCCTAGGTAACCCATTCCAGTGCTTCACCACCCTCCTAGTGAAAAACCTTTTCCTAATGTCCAACCTAGACCTCCCCCCCCTGCAACTTGAGACCGTTGCTCCTTGTTCTGTCATCTGCCACCACCGAGAACAGCCTAGCCCCATCCTCCCTGGAACCCCCTTTCAGGTAGTTAAAGGCCGCTATCAAATCCCCCCTCATTCTTCTCTTTTGCAGACTAAACAAGCCCAGTTCCCTCAGCCTCTCCTCATAAGTCCTGTGCTCTAGCCCCCTAATCATTTTTGTTGCCCTCCGCTGTACTCTCTCCAACTTGTCCACATCCTTTTTGTAGTGGGGGGCCCAAAACTGGACACAATATTCTAAATGCGGCCTCACCAATGCCGAATAGAGGGGAATAATCACTTCCCGTGACCTGCTGGCAATGCCCCTCCTAATGCAGCCCAATATGCTATTAGCCTTCTTGACAACCAGGGCACACTGCTGACTCATATCCAGCTTTTTATCCACTGTTACCCCCAGGTCCTTTTCTGCAGAGCTGCTGCCCAGCTCGTCGGTCCCCAGTCTATAGCTGTGCATGGGATTCTTCCTTCCTAAGTGGAGGACTCTGCACTTTTCTTTGTTGAACCTCATTAGATTTCTTTTGGCCCAATCCTCCAGTTTGTTTAGGTCACTCTGTATCCTATCCCTACCTTGCAGGATATCTACCACTCCCCCCAGCTTAGTGTCGTCCGCAAACTTGCTGAAGGTGCAATCTACCCCATCCTCCAGATCATTAATAAAGATGTTGAACAAAACCGGCCCCAGGACCGACCCTTGGGGAACTCCGCTTGTGACCGGTTGCCAGCTAGACATGGAGCCATTGATCACTACTCGTTGAGCCCTATGCTCTAGCCAGTTCTCTATCCATTTTATAGTCCATTCATCCAACCCATACTTCTTTAACTTGCTGATAAGAATACTGTGAGAGACAGTATCAAAAGCTTTGCTAAAGTCAAGGTATATCACATCCACCGCCTTCCCTACATCCACAGAGCCAGTCACCTCATCATAGAAAGCAATGAGGTTGGTCAGGCATGACTTTCCCTTGGTGAATCCGTGTTGACTGTTCCTGATCACCTTCCTCTCTTCCAAGTGCCTTAAAATGGACTCCTTAAGGACCTGCTCCATGATTTTTCCAGGGATTGAGGTGAGGCTGACCGGTCTGTAGTTCCCTAGATCCTCTTTCCTCCCTTTTTTGAAGATGGGCACTATATTTGCTTTTTTCCAGTCCTCAGGGACCTCCCCCTGTTGCCACGAGCTTTCAAAGATAATAGCCAATGGTTCTGAAATCACCTCAGCCAACTCCCTCAGCACCCTCGGGTGCATTGCATCCGGCCCCATGGACTTGTGTGTGTCTAAGCCTTCTAAATAGTCTTGGACCCGTTCCTTCAGCACTGCGGGATGTTCGCCTCCTTCCCATTCTGATATGGGCCACTAATTGATGGGTAGCTGTGCATCCTGTGCAATGGGTGGTGGAATGCAGCAGTTGATGCTCCCACTCATGTCCCATCACCTGTCTGTGCATGGGTCCATCTTGGTCATGCTTCTGTAGAGGACAGTCCCTGGGTGGCCTTCCCTGGTGGATACTTTCCTCAGCGGGCACACTACAAAGGCACAGCCATGTCCCCATGTAATCATTGCTCCTCCACCCCAAACATGACACCTTATGACTGCACACTGCCTCTGATTTGGGGCATTATGGAGGCCGATGAGGCAATGTGATAGGCTTGTTGAAGTCTCTAAGAGTCCTGGAATGCTAATGATGGTCTTGGATCTGATGGCTGATGCCCACACACTCCTTCACAGCTGGCAGCTGCAAAGTGCTCAAGGGCCCACTGCTGGTCTGCAAGGCATCTCGGCGCAGTTCATGGAACCTGTCCCTGATCAGGGCCTGCCACGTGTGTTTACACTACTTTGTAGCGTGGCGCTCCACCCCAAAGATGACACATTGTTGGCAATATTTTTTCAGACCATTTGCCTTCTAGTGAGCTCTTGTTTGCATCCTACTTCCCAGGATGACCCTGATGTTCATGAAGACCATGCCAACCAACAGGTCGGCCTTTGCACTGGACCGATTTATTGCCGGCCGCCTGTGGGCATTGTGCTCTCGGTATGTGGCTGCCCCTCACCAGCTTTGTCAGTCCTCTGGGCAATGGGGCTACGCTGACATCTTTTCACTAGATGCCTCCCATGCGCAGCTACTTGACTAGCACAGCCTACTGCACTTGGTATAGTGTTTCAGCTCTCTAATGCGTGTGGCTTGTCCCAGCCCTCATGCTATGTTTGGAGAGGGACGTTGATCTTGTTGGTGTGGTTCTGCATGCCTCATATGCTGTCTGCCAACCCTCTCGGCTATTACCAGGGATTGCTGTGATTTGCTGGCTGGTCATGTGGGCTTCAGTATATCCCGGCTCTCATGCCTGTTCCATTAGTTCTTCTGATTGGTGCTGCGTGCCACAGCTAGGGCATTGCTTGGGAGTGCCTGTGTAGTGCCACTGGCCACGGAGGATGGGAACTGACAAGTGAGTAAGGCAACCTGGGGGAACAGCTGTGGATTCCTACTGTGGTTCTCCCTGTGGTGTGTGCACTGATGCTGACCAGGTCATGGATTTGTGATCAGCAACGCCCTGTTGGACTTTGTGTTGGTTTTGTGCTGGTCAGTGGGAATGATGCCAGGATCAAGACAGGTTTGCACTTGTGGCACCAGAAGCTACTGTATTTCTTCAGGAGCAAGCCATGGCCGCTATGGTGGCCTTTCCACCAGCCACAATCTGAGTGTGATCCCTGGGATCTGTAAGTGTACTGCAATGCCAAATTACAGAGGTTTGCTTTGTTTCTCAGGCTATACTGCATGTTGCATGTGCAAGTCCCTCTGTGGCAGCCTGTACAGTAGCTGTCGTGAGCAGTTTTGATTTTTCTCCATCTCAGTGTGTGGACCTTGTGGCTGTGCAGTGGGGATGGAATGGAGCACCAGAAAGCAGGGGACAGGGGGCCATGGCCCCCCACTTTTAAAAGTAGGAGGGCCAGGCCCACCCATTTATTAACATGGGTGTAGTTGGGGGCAGGGGGCTGCATTGTCCCCCCAAACTGCAAGCCTCAGGCAAGCATGGAGCATGCAATGTAGGCGGCGTATGCAGCAGTTCTCCATTGGGGGGGGGACAAGAGATTCCCCCCGTCACATGGGTGGATCATTATGCCTGGTTGCACGCTGTCTTCAGGGTTTTGCATTCTCAGTGGTGCCATGCTATCTGCTATCTGCTATCAAGCCCAGAGACATACTCTCTAGAACAGAGTTGACGTGCACAGGTGAACAGTATGAAGGGGAAAGTAGTAGGAGACATTTGGGCATTACTTTATGCTGTCATGTGCACTTTAGTCTCCAAACCTGTTGGGTCAATGCGCATCTGCATTCAGTTCACTCCTAAATTGTTTTAAAAATGAAACACAAAAGTTCTAACTGTAAACTCTTTGCACAGCAGAGGGAGCTGAAAGTTAAAGAATATTTTCATTCTGTGATAGTCTGAAAAAATTCACGTGGGTGGAATAATGCATGAGGCTTTTTCATTCCCGCTCTGGGAGATGATGGACATTTATTCCAAACTGTGAAGTGAAGTGAGTCAGAGGGTGTAAAGCCTACGGTGCTAATGCAGCATAAGTTATAATATGTAAGACAGCAGTGTTGAGTCAACATAGTGCTTGATTTTATTACTTTCATCTAATATTAAAATACCTCTTACCCTTGTGTAATCATATTCACAAATATTCACTTAAAAGGACAATTTAAATCAGAGGTTTTTGTATGTATTGAGACTTTTTCAATTAAATGTAAAATTGTTTGTAAAACATCATGTGAATGGTTCAAACCTTCTTTTTGTGTATTTGTTCCTGTGTTGGCTTTTTCTAATCTTGGTTTCTCATTGGGCTATGTGTGTCTTGGCAAATTTGTGAAATGAATGTAATAGGTCAAGACTTGTCCAACCCACTCATATCTATTGTTTCATCAGGTTCTAAATGATATTCCCTTAACATGAAATTCACAACATGAGGCTTTAGCAAGGGAAATCGGGAACAACGTGGGGTAAGATACTGAAAACACCATGATTGTAGTACTTATACTGTGTGACCTAATTTATTTTAGTTTCCATTATTTGCTGGAGAACTGCAGAGATGTGAGGGTGATGTGGAAAAGAAAAGAGCATGCATAGAAATAGCGAAGAGCAGATTTGTGAACAGTCTTGAAGGAGAAGACAAGAATCTTAAAAGAGAAAGGGGAGCCAGAGATTAGATTCAAGGGATGGAATTGCCATGATTAGTGTGATGACCAAGTAAGAAGACCTAAGCAGCTTTCTTGTATGAGTTGGAAGGGTGTGGTGTGTAAGAGAGGAGAGGTTACAGTAGTTCTGATGGGAGATGATGAGATCCTGAATAAGATGTTTAACTGTAAGTTTGAGTTAGCTGTGTGGCATCCTGGAAGGGATGTCAGAATGACAGACTGAGATGCAGTATTGGATGGAGAGAGACAGGTCAGGCGTGGAAACATAGATCTGTGCCATCAGTAGATGCAACTGTGTGGACCCATAAAATTACCCAGAGACAGTGAGGAATGCTGGGAGCTGAGGATGAAGCTCTTTGGGACCCCACAGAGAGAAGAGGAGGAGGAAGACCCACTTAAAGAGACATTCTAAAGGGACAATAGGAGGAGGAGAATCAGCAGAGGACAGCCATGAAAAGGCAAGGGAGGACAAGACTGGTGTGGCTGACAATGTCAGAGGCAGCAGAGATGTCAAGGAGGAGAAGAATGTGATAGAGATTTAGCCAAGAAGAGGTGGTTGGAGACTGAGAGCAGTTTTGGCTGACTCAGGAATGTAGAAGCGAGACCATGAAGGGAATCCAGGATGGAGCTGTAAGAGAAGAACTTGGATAAATGGCTGTTAATGGCACATTCTGAGCTTAAGATGAGAAGGAGAGGAGGGCGATGGGGCTGTAATTAGAGAAGTAGACGAGGTCAAGAGAGGTTCTTTTCTGAGGATGGAAGAGACCAAAACCTAGTTTTATTTTGAGGAGTCCAGGCCACAAGTGGGGGAGGAGGGTTAAAAGGCTAAGAGAAAATAAGAAAATCTTGGCGCGGGTAATATTTCATATGCAGAAACATCACCACCACCACTTTTGTGTTTAAAACACTTTTCTACCATCAATCTTTTTGTTGTTACATGTATTACTAGGGTTATATAAGACATCATTTGGGCACCATAAGTCATTTGCCCCTATACTGCTCCTTTCAGGCTAACTGTGAGACTGACAGCTTCCTTTGGTACCACAAGATCACTCTCCAGAGCTGCTTCTAGGAACAGGCGAGCATGGTGGTCACCTTGGGCGTCAACTTCCAGAGGGCACCAAACTGCTGGCTGCTCTGCTTCCTCTAATGGTTGGGTTGTTTGTTTGTTGGTCTGCTCCCAATTGACTGATTGGTGGGAAGTGCGCCGAGAATGTTTTCTATGCAGGAGCTAAAGCCGCTTCTGTTACTCTCTAACATTTAGCAAGGTCTTTAAGAGTAAATAGTTAACAAAGGGGATTGTTCCCGTGGAGAGACAACTGGGACAACTCAAGATGTGAGACGACAAGATAAAAGTGGAAAAACTACCTCCTTCCCGACTCTCTGTACCAGGACACCTTAAAAGCACTTGCCCTATTTTGCACTCACAAGTGCATGTTTTCCCACACAGTTAACTGTTTGACCAAGTTTTGCACATGCAATTTAGATGTGTGTTTTTCAAAATGGGGTAATTCTTGTCTTTTTGGGTGCTCAAATTGAGTCTGAAATTCCAGAAACATAGGAAATACTCTAATTTATAATTGTAAATAGACTTCTCACGGATGAAGAGGAAGATGAGATGATCTCTATAGAAATTTAAATTGTATCGTGTACCCCTTTAAAATTGGTAGGTTAGTGCAGACCTCTAATCTTCCATTTGGCTTTCCATTTGGGCCTGATCTTGCAGATTTCAGGATCAGGCCTACTACTTGTTACACAATTAAGTTATCTGGGATATCTTCTCCCTACTAGTGTGGTGTTCCATTTTCCAATTGTGATGTCATCTTTTTAATTCATTGGGCTTTATTTGATTTCAGACAGTCCAGATACCCCATTTGTAGGCAGTAGCCTGCTGCATTTGTAGGCCATTGGATTATAAGCAATTAACCAACCAATATCTCAGAGGGAGAGAGAGTCATCAGTACAACACGTGCTTGGCCTGTCTTATACTTGTCTGTATTATTCATATCCTTCCTCTGCTTTAGAAATCTCAAGAGAATAAGATAAAGATAGCTCTGGTGACTTGGAATTTTTTACATCTGAAGTTAAAATAGTTGCCTATCTCAGCTAATTGAGCTGTTTAAAGTTTCTGCTCATTTGTAGGGTTGTTCACTTCCTTTCCATGTAGAGTTGCTTAGTTTTAATGGCTGTAAATTTAACTTGTCATAGGCACACTAGTGTGACAACAAAAAAGATACTACTGTAGTATCTACTACTGTGGTGTGGATTTGTCACAGCCTGAGCAACGTAGTGATACCAATGTACGTTTATAGTGTATATATCTGAATAGATCTGGCCTCTGGGGTATGAAAAATCCACAGTCCTGAATACTTATACTACGTTGACCTAACTCCCAGTGTGTATGTAGCTAGGTCCACTCAAGAATGTTTGTCAGCAGGGCCCCCACATGGGAGGGGGGGGGGAAAGGGTACACTTTACTGGGGCCCGGAGGCCCTGGCGGGCCTGGCCCAGGCTGCTACCCCCATGCGTATGTGTGTGGGAAGGGGCCCCTGCTGCAAGTTTGTACTGGGCCCGAAAAAATTATTCTTGGACCCTGTCTGTCAGTGTTACTGTCACTCAGGGAGGACAGCAACAGAAGGGTAGCTAACACGTTTTTCAAACAGGAAAAAGGAAAAATGTATGATTTGCATAGCACTAATGCATAACATTGGGGACAATCTCTGTAGATTGTTGTCTGTAAATAAGGTGACATGTTTAGAACTTTGCATGATGTACAGTAAAGGGATTTTATTTTATTTAAATAAGTCAAGGCAATCTTGTGGCATCGGCTATGGCAATTGGGATTGTTTTCATCAGCTGGAATCAAGAGGTGTAAATTGTCTGTGTACAAATTTTTGTTGCCATGGGGCGGTAAAGATTTAGTGATTAAAAAGGAGGATTATTTGTTACAACAGAATCACAACTGTGAATATAATAGCTACCTGAAATCACTTTAATGCAGACATGCATTTATTTTTTTCTATTTCTAGCTGTAAAAGTATAAATACAATAATTGTGTTAGTATAGATCTGAAAGCATTTAAATACACTGTGTGTTGCAGTCCACACCGTGTGCCCAAATCACTTTATTTGCATTGGTAATGCCATTATGTTTACATAGTACCACGTCTTTCTGCCCTTTTTTATGGAAGATTCTCATCAAAGTACTGACCTGGCTCTTATCCTGCTTAGTTCACAGCTCAAGAATCTGTCTTTCATGTATCTAAGAAGGCTTATTTGTCCACTTTCATGCAAGTAAATAGAGGGAGTGATACAAGATCACAGCACAAGGTGTTTTAGTTAGATCTTAGAAGTAGAATGATTCAGAGGCAAGAATGGATTCACTGTGAAGCTGGAAGTCAGAACACCTGAGTTCCAATTGAATTTTCTTTCTTTTCTATTTTGGCAGCTGGGTAGTATTACTGTGTGCTGTGTTTCACCACAGAGCCAGCTGCTTTACAAAAGCCAATACAATGATTCTAATATATTCTTTACTGATGGTGCGACGATGATGAGATGACAAAATTGTTATAAGGTCTTTTGGATAAAAGCTACTATGAAATTACGGAGTATTTTTATTGTTAAAATGTTTTTCCTTATTGAATGTTTTCCTTTGATTCTAATAGACTTCAATCACTTGTGGAGACAGTCTGTAAATTTCCTGCTGGCATTCTGCAAGGCATTTCAGTAGCCTCTCATAACAGCTTTTACTGCATTTTCTGTATAAAAAGCCCAATAGCTACGGCACATGTGATAGTAAAGAGTTTATTCGCGACCTTAAATAATTCTGAATGAATTTTAGCTTTATTTGGTTGAAAATTAAATATAATTCTGTATATTTCATTAGCTATCACTTTGAAAATTAAAACATGATTTGTTTTCTGTGCCTGAACTCTGTGTGTATATATTTTAGTTAAAACTTCTGCTTTGATGCACAAAGAGAAGAATAGCTGTGTACAACTGGAGGAAAGGATCATGGTGCTTATGACACATACAAGAGAACAATTTTAGGATGTTTCTTGCTGCAGGAGGAAAAAACAGTGGCAAATCTTGGCTGATATGGTCTAGATCTCAGGTGTCTTGTAAATATCCTCTTTATTACTCAGACCTTAAAATAACTTAGATCATCTGAGTTAAGACTTGCAGTAATTAGTATTTCCAGGACACTGTTCCTCTGTAGTTCTCAAAGTTCTTCACCGTGTTGGGTGTTGTTCCCATTATAGAGTTGAGGAAACCAAGGCACAGAAAAGATAAGTGATTTGTCCAAAGCCGTACAGTGGCTCAGTAGCAGAGCTGGGGATAGAATCCTGTCTGACTCGGAGTCCCATCCACTAGACCTTGCTGCCATGCTCAAGCACTCAGTTAACTCCGTTAGTATGTCTGGGGGCAGAAATTTTCCATGGACGGCCCTTGACTCTGGAATTCACTCCCCCACCCAATAGAACAAGATTGCATGTGTGGACTTTCTTGGAATGTTGCTTGACTCCTTCTGTTTGCCTGGGCTCTTTCTCTGGAGTGATTTGAAGAGGAGTAGATGAGGAAGGGGTTTGCAGTGCTCTTTTTAGAGGCCTTGCTATCACTTGCTAAAGTGGTTGACCTTTTGTGTGAAACGATTAATGCATCTGTTTGGTTTGAAAGACTCTTTTTGCATTTGCCCATAAGTTACAATGGGATCATTTTTATACATTGGAAAAATAAATATATGACAACTCCTTCCCCTCTTGTTATAGAAACCAAGCTAGACCTGACTAGTCTCCCAAGTTACTTTATTTGCTGCCGGAACTTCCAAGGGAGACACCCGCTCTCTTCCCCACGCCTCTCTCTTCTCCACTGTTTTCCTTTGCTCTCAGAAGTTGAAGTTGTGAAGCCATTTTTACTAGCCACAGTTGCTAGCTTTATGATGCCTTGTATCTAAATGTCTCTAACATTGTTTGGCTCAATCAGTGCTTAATTTTTAATGAAAGAGGTGCCGGGGTCAAGCAATTTTTTTTACATTCATAACTGATGCGGCAAGCTCAGAGGTGCCGGGATTATGAACTGCCAAGCCTAGAGGTGCTGGGACTCAGCCCTGACACATATTAAGTACTGGCCTCAATACACTTTAAGATAGAAAAAAAAAAGTGTTAGTGGTTTTTTTTTTTCAAATTAAGGTCAACATTTTCTATCTAAATTCAGGCAGTCAGATCATATTTTGTCACCTTCACTAAAATGGCCAGTTTTTCTCAGAAGTGCCAGGTGTTCACAACCTAGAGGCCATTTTTATTTACATACTTACACATTGGATTTAGGTGTCAACTTTTATGAATCAAGAATCGACTGAAGTCAGAGGGGCTTTGAACAGGTGCAGGGATCTGCTCATATGTTTCTTATTTCAGGATCAGAATCCAAGTTGACTTGATTGTGTGTGTTTCCCCAGTCTGTGTCTGTTTCCATCTGGGAATCAAGATATTTACATACAAATCTGTCTTAATTTTCTCTCTTCAGACCAGATCTCATAGGAGAAGAGAATTTAAGATTGTTGAATTTGTTTTGCTTAAAATTCACATAATCTTTAAATGCATTCTTTGCCTGCATACAAAGTCTTTGAAGAATATTTCTCTTTGATCAGAGTAATGGTCCATTTAACATCATGTTCGATATTTTCAGAGTATTTGCACTCTTCCTTTAAAGATAGACATTGGATAAAACAGGTGTATGAAATTATTCAGAGAAGAACACACTTACAGTTACCTGTTTGTCTCTTGCTTTTTTTAAACTTGAAGAACAGAAAAGGCATGATTTCAGAATTAAATGAGAACAGAAAGATTAACAAGTTCTATGTAAATTGATCTATTTTAGCTAAAACTAGAGATGAACTGAACTTAATCCTAGTCTTCCAGCCCTCATTCCAATGAGTATCCCCATTAAAATCTGTCTTGAAAATGTGAAAGAACTTTTGAATACAAAGAAATTGTTTTATTGGCTCTAGGGTATAGGGAAGTAAAATTTACCCTACAGTACCAGATGAGACCATCAGTCCATCTAGTCTAGAATACTGCTCTGTCAGAGGCCAAGAGTTGTATATTACAGAGAATGGCAACTGAGGCAGCCTTACACAACATACTAGATATAATCATTTTCTCACTGACATCCACAGTGGATTAGCTTAACCCCCGAAGCATGATATTTCATTGCCTTTATCATTACCTTACCTGGTATAGCTATAAGTGTTCTAGCAGTCATGAAGTGAAATAAATAAATTAATCCTGCCATTTATTTGACTTGATCTTGTATTCTGTCTGATTCCCAATAGGTCCTCAGAAGTTTGGTTCTGAATCTATACCTAGCTGCTATGCTATTGCCATAGTTTTATTCAGCTGAAGGACTAAAAGTTGCACTTCCAGAAATGCAATGGGAGCATTTGAAAATGCTGGATGGCTGACACTTTGGTGATGTTTTGTCAATGCAGTACTTCAGGGAACTAAAATAAATTGTACTTTTGAGAGTATTGCTATAACATATTGTCAGTGGAGGGGTATGGAGTTACACTCTGATATTTACAAAATCTCTCATTTCATAGTGTAATAGCTTTCTACTGTTGGTAGAAGAAACATGCTGTTGTTACTGAACCATAACTGCAAAATATAAACTTCACAGTTTTCCTGAAGAGGTAAATTTGATAGAGGTGTTGATGGGCGTGAAACATTATTAGTGAGTGTCAGGATGGTAACTGAAAGCCCAGCATCACATTGAAGGTGTTAATCCTAAAGCCTTTTTTCTCACAAGCTGTTCACAAATATATCTGCTTCTAAGAATTATTCATTTGTGTTCAGTAATGTCAGTTTAAGTAGCTAGCCTATGAATTTAAAATGGTTTCACTATCTCCAAATAAGTGCACTCTCCTCTGAATTTCAGCTATTGTTCTGCCATTGGGTTTAATTTGCATTATGGGATTTCAGGAAGTAAGCCTAAAATGGGGGCTATCTGCTAAAGTTTACAAGTTGAAAACAATTACTTTCAGAGAAGATATTTACTCCCAGTTATTTGCAGTGACTTTTCCAGCCTGAAGCAGATAAGGAACATGTGAACAGGAACACGGCCCAAATTATTTTAAAACAAAACTTTGATTCTTTCTTTCTTTCTTTATGCCTCGGCCTCATCTCTCTATCCTGTGTCAAAATCTTTTTGATTGCTTTGATAACCAGTATATTAAGCAGAACATGTCTTAATGCTCATGAAGACCAAGTGCACTCTAAGTCCTTGGAACTGTTAAATGTTATGATTTATAAGGGAAAACTGAAATCTGACAAAATCCTAATTTTTTTAAAAAAAAATACAGTAAATAGAAAACATAGCGTAGCAAATCCGTGGCTAACTAGAATTTCATGGTTATCATTATCCACACAGTCAGGGGTAGCTCAGAACTTCATGTGAATATTGGGAATAGAACTCAGCTCCTTCTTTAGAAGCACAGGTGCTAATCACTGGAGCTAAAGGATGATCTCCAATAGCTATTAGTTGTTTGTGGGCTATGATATTTCACCAGATATGCTTCCATCTGGGAGAACACAATACAAATCTTTAAAAACTAATTCCCAAAGCTATGTTACAATACCTTAGATTTCAAACCTTTAATGTCATTTGTTTGCATTTTCCATTGCTCTCAGCTTGGACACTAAAAATTGGCCAATACGTTTCACTTTTGTTTATAGTCAATTTCACTTTGAGTTACACCTGCAATAAACAGCACCATGCTGCAATGTTTGGACTCTCCAAACACCTCCTTGGACTCTCCAAATTGTTTTGCAAAGCTGTTTCCATGACAGAGTTTCCAATCAATTGAAACATTACACACACCGAATATTTATAAAAATAAAGGTATACACAGGCACACACATTCCATATACTCTGTATTATCAAATTAGGTTTTATGGAAGTTTATTTTTTAAAATTCTAAATTTGATGGTTAATCTGAACTTATCAATGACTACGACTTCATGCACTACTGAAATGCAATTCCCTAGATGCAATCTTTCTGCTTAGCTATAAATACTTTCCGGCAGTGTAGAAGACACTCCTTGTTGCATGTTTTAGTCAGGAAGCTAACTTCAAATAACTTGTGGACCGATGAACATAGGCTTTAAATATCGACGACAATGACGATCAGTGTACGATTTCCCCTCTGGACACAGTCACGCAGAGATGAAAGGGCAGCATTAAAATACAGTGAGCACCTGCTTAAAGCTATTGGCCATTCTGTCCTGGGATATATATTTTGATAAAGAACCGCCGCTACCTATCTCCATCTATATAAAATTGTAACTAGCAGAGTGACATTTGGGACAACTCACGATGTCCTCAAGAAATGGGACGATAAAAGGTGTGGAGGAAGGTATCTCAGCAGAAGTTGAGGTCACCGACTAGACGCCTCACATGGGTCCCAGGCGCACGGTGCCTAGTGAGTCTGTGGGTGAGTTGCTAAAGAGAGGAGAGCATGCCCCAACTTTCCCTTTCAAAGGGCAGGTTTGAGAGGACGGCTTTCCTGATCCATGGGCCCCCCGCCCCCTTTCTGTATGGACGGGAAGATTGATTAGTGCAGACAGACAGACGGGGCACAGAAGCGAACGGAGACAGAGCCGCAGATAAAGACCCAAAGGCACAGACACAGTACCGCTCACATCGGCAGGCTGCAGATTAGCACGCCAGTAGCCACACAAAGACACCGAGGCGCTGATCTCTCTCACACACACACTCACACTCACACAGCCCACTCCCTGCTAGTCAGTTTCACTCTCGTCCCGTCCGGCTCTGCCGCAGACAGACTCCTCCGCAGCGGGGACTCCCCCTTTCTGCTCCTTCTCAACAGCAGCCTCCAGCTGCACGAAACTTCCCAGCGGCTGCCCGGGAGGATCCCAGAATAGCCACAACATCCTCCCCCCCCCCTCCTTCCTCTTCCTCCTCCTCCTCCCAATCCAAGGCGAACTGGAGAAGGGGGAGGAAGAAACAAGGCAGGGGGTGGCTGGGCAAAAAGGGGAAATGGAAGTTGGAGTTGATTGGTGCTGAGGGGCTGGTGGGTGATCGCATCTCCGTGGAGGGAGGAGGAGGAGGAGAAGTGGAGCTGGGGGAATGATTACACGCCCGCCCCCAGTTGCTGCTGCTGCTTATGCTTTGATGCGAAGGAATGAAGAGAGGTTTCCTTACAGGAGGAGAGCTTGTGGTTGATCCGAGTCTTGTGTGCTGGCGGCTGTGCGGCTGCAGATCTGCTGCTGCCCTCTCTCCTCCCGATGCGGGCGCTTTCCCCCCGAGGCTCTGAGTCCTGGCTGCTCCTACTGCGGGATGGAGATACATGCTTTCTGGCTAGTGCAACTTTTCCTTTTTGTGCTGTGGGGTAAGTAGTTGGTTTGCAAGATGATGCTCAGAACAGCTCGGGCAAGTGGTCAATAGAAAAGCACCTGGAGAAGTTGGTAGCCTTCATAACTTCCTAGCATTTGTGATTCTTTGCCGTCCTAGTAAGGCGTTTGTCTGAAATAACTTAAAGCATTTCTTATATTACACTCGCAACGAAAGTGTTTAACGTCCTGGTTTGCGGGTTTCTCTTACAAGAGAAAATGAATGGATTTTGCCAGGCATCTTTAGCTGATTGCAAATGTCTGGGCACAAGTCCTGATTCTGCTGGAGAAGCAGAGCCCTTCCAGAAAGGTGGTTTCATGAGGGTTTATTGCATGCCAGAGAGAAAACAATCATAAACAACCTCCCTCTCTCTAACTCCCACCTCACTTAAATTGTTCAGTAACAATCTGAGTGAGGGAGAGGGAAAAGAAGACCTTCCCTAAGGCATTAATGAGTTTGTGGCTCACCTCAAGGCAGACGTGCAGGGCTGTCGTTTGTAAGGTTAATGGCTTTTTAGTGTCACCGGCATTTTTGTGTGACAATATTAGCTGAAGTCAGATTTTCTGTTTTCATCTCAATTGTTGAAGCTGTATATTAAAAATAAAGATTATGGAAAGGCAACTTCCGTTATGAAATAATACTGTCTGCTTGGGGAGAGGATTTTTCTAGGAGCAGAAGGAATCTCGTCTTATAATATCAAGCACTGGGAACAGATCTCTGATAATATCCTGCTGAGAAAGGAGAAACTGTCTCCGGCCCTCTCTTTATTTTCTCCACACACGCCTTATCAATTAGTTACAGTGTGAGATGTGTAAATGTCACCCAGGGTGTTGGTGATGCCGTGACAGGCAGGGAACCACCTCTTTCTCAGCCATGCAGCAGATGGCTGTTGTAAGACCCAGAGAACAAGAGTGAATACATGTACAAATAAGATGCCAAACCCTGAACAGTGATGAGAACTGAATTATGGTTAGTTTGATTGTATACACAGGAACGCTATGGCTTTTCCCGCTTTCTTGTTGCAATTATATCAACTAAGTTACCATGTTTTTCTGTAAAATAGTTCAAAATAATCAACTTTGACATGGTAGCTGGATTTTCCTGCAAGATTGGTAACTTCACCAGCCCAACATCCCATAAGCAATTTTGCCAGGAGATGAGTGAAGAAATACATTCCTATATATGTTCTTTCCAGGAAGAATGAATGGACAAATTTCTGAACTATATTCATCCTTTTCACACCAGATTCCACATAGGCTTTCTTCCCCACCACCCCCTTTTGGGAAGCAGGGAAGCTTTACGTTCAGGAGACAGGCTGATTCTATTTAGGATTTTGTTCAAACAGCTACTTGTAAATGTGCAGATACCTTTCAGATTTTTCACATTCTTTGACTTTAGTTTACACTATGTTGTTAGTCATTGATATTTCATTTTTTCTTCTTGTAGCTGGCTTTAGGAACTCAGGATTTAATGCCTTTTAGTCAAATGCAAAGTTACTGACAGTCTTATTCTGATCTTATTTACACCAGTGTAACTCAAGTGATGTCAATGGAGTTACTCTTGATTTACACAGATGTAAGCGAGAGGAGACTCAGGCCCAGAGTATTTAGAAGGATATGCCAAGTACTTTATAGGGGATAAAAACTTGTGCAACCAGAAGTTAGACATATAAAGACCTATAAATAAGAGGAACATCTGGTTCTGACAATTTTCAGGAACAATGGCCCTCAACAGTAACTTTTTTGTTGATTAAAAAAAAAAAGTCAAATGTTTATTTTGGTGGAATTTTCTCTTAAAAATTGTTTGAAACCTACCTTTTGCAGTGAAATGTTTTGTACATGTCCATTGAAAGTGCATTTCAGAATCCAAACATGCCCAAGTACTTTCTTGACATCTAATGGTTGATTTCTTCAGTGTTGAACATAGGGAAATACGATGATTTTTGAGTAGGATAAACTTCCAGTGTTAGGCTTTGCCACGACTCTCACAAGTGAAATATGTTTACTAAGGATTTATTCCCAGAGAATGACAGATTGAAGACTACTCTCTCTGTACCTCTGACAGTTACACACAGCTCTCACCAGAGGCACTAACAGGTAAATCCCAGACTAGAGTTTCTTGCCGCTGCCAGTTGCTCACCTACTGAACTTCACTGAAGAACTGATTTTCATGGGGGTCTACAACTGACAATGGATTGCTTTTGATCAAAATTGAAGGGATGAACAAAGAGCTAAATGGAATCAAACTAATTCTCTGATTTAAAACAAGCTTTTTATAATTACTCAAAATTCCACAGTGTGGAATCTGACTATTATAAATAGTACTCAATAACTGTGTAAGCCAACTACAGTTTGCACTGATTCTTCTGACAGCAAGAAATACAAACTGGCTCATTAGCATCAGTGATTCCCAAAGATATTGACTTTAACTGAATGCTTTGAACCATGGTTGTTCCTTCTTATTTTTATTTCCATATGATCCAGTTTAAACACTGACCCTGGTACCCTTTCTCTTTATGACAAAAAATACCAGGTCAAATGTTGTTATGGTTGGTCAGTCAATGCTCAAAGTGTATATTTTGAGAACCTGTTCTGCACATCTATCTTAGGTCATTTACTTGGCACCCGATACCATAGGATATGAGTGCCTCATAATCTTTAATGTATTTTCATCACAACATATCTGTGAGGTAGGGAAAAGCTATTAATTCAGTTTTTACAGATGGGGAACAGAGAAGCTAAGCGACTTGTCCAGTGTCACTTAGGAAGTTGGTTGCGGACTTGAATGCACAGCCATTTAACAATCCAATAGCATATTTTACAAGAGTAATTGTTCTGGCATCCTTTTCTAAACATTTCCCCATCCATTCTGTAAAGATGGCTGCTTATCAGTAGTGCTGCATCTATATGTAAGGATGAAAGGTGCTATACATAAGTTTGAGAGGTTATCATTTATATTGAATCTTCATATATTTATACTATACATCTGCCTCAGCAAAATGTGTTAAAGTAGAAATGTGATAATTATATGACCCGTAACACTTTTAATGCACAGATCTCAAAACATTCTACAAAGTTGTAAAGAATCATTACCACTGTATTTTGCTGCTGGGAAACTGTAGCGCAGAGAAGCTAAGTATCTTGCCAGAGTTGTACAGCAAATCAGTGGCAGAGCTGGGAATTGAATGTGGCTCCAGGCTTCCTATGCTCTGGACCACAACTCCACACTGCTAATTATCATCAGAAGGACCCGATCCTGCAAGGTATCTTGTAAATACAGAGTGCCTTCAAGTTCAACTCCCTGTAAGGTTGGATTCAAGTGAGAAAGAGAAAAGGATGAAAATTTTGATTTGTTTAAATTTGAAAAAAAAAATTACCTATCATCTGACTGATGAATCTGGTCAACTGTTTTGTGGCTGAAAGGGTTGGTAGGGAAAAATCAGTGTGGGAACTCCATTGAGTACAATATCAGTTAGTCAGACATAAGTAGAGTCTGTGTGTCCTCTTTTAAAATGAGAACATCTCATTTTGAAACAGATCAGACCAGCTTAGCAATACACCACTCTGCCAAAGCACTGTTCTAGTTTGTTAGGGATCCTGCATGTTTTCATACAGCAATTAACAAGAAAAATAAACAGCAGACACTATTGACATTACTTTTCAAGCAAAGCAGACAAATGTTGATGCAGTCTGTGCTTTCAAGTTGCTGTTAGATCCTGGTGCACAACACCTATCATATTTTGCCATTTCCATCTCCTTTTCTTTTCTTTCCTGTAATCTGAACATCTCTCAGGTCTGCCCAGCTCCTAGCGTACAGATTCATACTCAGGACAATTAATGTGACTGGAAAAAATATAGTGTGTTCATGAGAGAGATCTTCTGAAATGTACGTGGATGTGCTGTGGGTGGCAGCAGAGAGCATCAAATACTCAAGCAAAATCACACTGGTCCCAGAAGTCAAGAAGAATGACATCTACAAGAGTACAGATACATTCCAGATTAAAGATAGGAGACAGACACACACACAAATTAGCATCCTGATTCTGATCCCATTACACTGATGCAATTCCACTGAATTCAGTGGAGTTACCCCTCATTTACACCAGTTTAAGTGAGAGCAGCACTTGGCTCGTAGTCATTTTTTTACATGGGAATGAACTTGTCTCATAGTGTGTGATAGATACACACACACACACACACACACACACACACACACTGTACACACACACACTCAATTTTATAAGGATATTACTGTGGATGAGTCCTGGTGTATGATGGGATGTCCTCAGTAAAAATGTGCTAGCTGTGGTGGTTCTCCCTTTCAAGCCATCTTTCTACATTACAGTGTCTAATTGTTATTTGTTTGATATGCTGTTTCCTTCCATCACCTCAGTGCTGATTACAGAGCTTATTCTCTAAATGCCCTAGCTGTGAGAAAATCAAATTCCACTTACTTCCACAAAAAAAAAAAGAAAAAAAAAATGGAGCAAAGGGCTCAGTGAAAAACTTCACTTGCTAAACACCATTTGCCACCAACCTATGACTTTGTTTACTTCTCACATCTCTCTTGAGAGTGAGTTTCCTTAGCAAACTACCTTCCCCTGCAGGGCTCGTCCACATACATATTTCCACTAATAATGTAATAATGACATCAGTCTGAATTCACACTTTGGTGAAAGTACTGTGTGGACACTCTCTGATTTAAAAATAAACTAGTGCTAGTTCAATAAAATATAAAATTGGAGTAGGATACTTATTCCAAAATACAATTTCATTTTGAACTAAAAATATCCACATAGACTTGTACTGAAATAAAAAGGTTTGAGAACTGGAACAGGTTCAGTTATTTTGGTGCAAGGTTGCATGTAGGCCAGCCTTAAGAAAGCTACATGACTAGCCCAGAAGTGAGGCGGGAATGAGGCAGTGGCCTAGTAGAGAGTGGGGAAGCAGTAGATGTGATAGATCTTGATTTTAATATGGTTTTTGACACAGTCCCACATCGCATTCTCATAAACAAACTAGGGAAATGTGATCTAGATGAAATTGCTGTAAAGTGGGTGCAAAAATGGTTGAAAGGCCTTATTCAAAGAGTAGCTATGAATCGCTCACTGTCAAACTGGGGGATGAATCGAGGGAGTCCTGCCAGGGTCCGTCCTAGGTCTGGTACTCTTCCATATTTTCATTAATGACTTGGATAATGGAGTGGCGAGTATGCTTATAAAATTTGCAGATGATACCAACCTGGGACAGGTTACAAGCACTTTGGAGGACAGGATTAGAATTCAAAATGACTTTGACAAGTTGAGGAACTGGTCTAATATCAACAAGATGAAATTCTAAAAAGACAAGTGAAAAATACCACACTTAGGAAGGAAAAATCAAATGCACAGCTACAAAATGCGGCATAACTGGTTAGTTGGTAGTGCTACTGGAAAGGATCTGGGGTTATAGTGGACCACACCTTGAGTATGAGTCAACAGTGATGCAGTTGTCAGAAAGACTTATGTCATTCTGGAGGGTATTAACAGGAATGTCGTACGTAAGACACAAGAGGTAGTTGTCCCTCTCTACTCAGCACTGATGAAGCCTCAGCTGGAGTACAGGTCTTGGCATCACATTTTAGGAAAGATGTGGACAAACTGGAGACAGTCTAGAGGACTGCAACAAAAATGCTCTATGAGGCATTCCACATGCATTGTCAAATGCAACTATTACGCATAAACTGGTTTGATTTTGTCAGAAACAGCGAAGTTGCCTCCAAAACTCAACTCCCCAGCATCAAAGACATCATCTGCTGTCATCGGTCTGCACTGTTTGGACGTGTGGCTTGCATGGACAGCTCCGTCCAAGCCCACAGAGTGATTAAGTGCATCCTGAACATACACTCTGGTCATCGGCCATCCTTGGAAGAGATGACCCAGTCATCTGCGGCTAACCTGGTTGCAACAATTTGGCAGTGGCTCATCAGACGCGAATGGAACAAAGCCATTGGTAGAGGCCATGGGGGATTGTCACAATGGACCTCTGCTGTCTAGGTGAACTAATGATGAGGATGAGGAAAGGCTTAAAAACCTAGGCTTGTTTAGTCTGGAGAAAAGAAGACTGAGGGTCTATCTACGCTGCAGTTAAACACCGACAGCTGGCCTATGCCAGCTGACTTGGGCTCATAAGGCTCAGGTTGCGGGGCTGTTTAATTGCTGTATAGACTTCTGGCACCATCCTACCTCTGCAATTAAACAGCCCCACTGCCTGAGCCCTATGAGCCTGAGTCAACTTGCATGGGCCAACTGCGGGTGTCTGATTGCAGTGTAGGCAGACGCTAAGGGGGGACCTGATAACCTTCAAATATGTTAAGTGCTGTTATAAAGAGAATGGTGATCAGTTGTGCTCCGTGTCTGCTAAAGGTAGGAATGAAGTAATGGGCTTAATCTGCAGCAAGGGACATTTAGGTTAGATATTTGGTAAAAACGTTCTAACTATAAGGGTAGTTAAGCTCTGGAATAGGCTTCTAAGGGAGGCTGTGGAATCTCCATCACTGGAGATTGTTAAGAACAGGTTGGACAAGCACCTGTCAGGGATGGTCTACTTGGACTACTCAGCACAGCAGCTGGACTAGATGACCTCTCAAGGTCACTTCCAGACCTACATTTCTATGAGTAGCTAGGAAAAGTTAATGTGGGCCAACAAAAGATTTCCTAAAACTTTACAGGAGTGCTCTAAGACAATATCTTGACTTACTGTCTTCCCTGAAACTAATCTGAAAAGTACCTGGGAGAAGTTTGTTCTTCACTGAAGTGATTTTCAAAAGCATGTGAACAAATGGTTCAAAGGCCAGAGAGGGAGGCAGCCTCTGCCTTGAGAACAGCATGACCTGATCTCATTAGGGTCAATTAGTAATGGTCTTAATGGGAATTCAGAGTTCTGTTTGCCAAATGCTCTGTGACATTTTTATTTTTTTTTGCATCTTCCTGTCTGTAGAGGGCTAGATGTTTAAGGATCTAACCTTTTATTTTCTGTATTTTATCACCTTTTATTTTAAGAATAAGTAATTGTGAAATACTGACTGCGTGGTTCTCAGTGTGTTGCCCACCTGTCTTCAGTTCTGGAGAAGCAGCGATTGGGAAAAAGGAATTCATTGCCGAGTTGCTGGTCTGAGCCTATTGAGAAATGCTGGATCAACAGGAAAGCCCTCCGGAAATCCTCCTGGATTTGCCCTCTTGGCCTAAGGACAAGCAAGGCACTAAAAGGAGCACGGACTAAGTCCCTGATCCTTCAGACTTTAAAATCTTTGGCTAAGTCTTTATAGGATTGGGCACAAGAGAGCAAGGACAGCAAAGCTGTTGACATGAATGCACATACACATTCCTGATTCTGTCTGCTGCTCACTGTCTGGCAGAGTTGTGCATAAGGGAGTTTTTCAAAGGCTGGGAGGAAGAAATTCCTCTGAGCCGGCAGGGCAGCAGCAGGAGTTTGCTGCTTCATGGCCAAACCTACATTCTGAAGATTGAAGTAGTATTTGCAGAACCTGAAACCTGCTCTGTGCTGGGGAGGGGAATGGCTGTTTGATCTAGGTCAGTGGTCCCCAAACTTTTTATTCCATGCCTCCCTTTACCCCGTCTGCGTCCTGCTCCCCCCTTCCTGCTATCTCCAGCTGTGGCTGGGAGCAGAGCCACAGTTGGGGGGCTGCGGTCAGGGCCAGGGGCCAAGGCTCGGGTCAGGGTCCTGGAGGCCGAGGCAGGGGACTTGCTGCTGTGGCCAGGGACTGGGCATCAAAACCACAACTGGGGGCTGAGGCGGGAGCTGGGCGCTGCAGCTGTGGCCGGGGGAAGGACATTGAGACCACAGCCAGTGGCCAAGTGCCAAGTCAACCCGTGCCCAGCCGTGCCCCGCCAAACATTCCTCCGCACCTCCCTAGGGGTCACGCCCCACAGTTTGGGGACCTCTGATCTAGGTAGTCTCAGCCCTGTCACCACATCTCTGCTGCCTGGCAGTGCACAGGGAGCTTCTGTAGAGCAGGGTGTCTGTTTAGCAACAGGGAAAGCAACCCCAGCCTGGGCCCCTTCCCCACTCCCTGGGCTGTAGAACCACCCCAATTTTGCTGCTGACAGTGCTCTTCATATCACAGGAGTGATGTGGCAGGGTGTTTCCTATATTGTATTACTAGATTTTTGTTGCATTTAATGACATCAATCTGCTCATTCGTATAACTGCATCCTTAATATTAATGCAGCATTAGGATTGCACAGTTATAAAAAAAAGCAAATTGGGAAATACAAGTTAATATTGTCCTACAGCAACATTAACTCTGTCACATGGCACATACATAGCCTCTCCTATTCCAGTTTTACTGTTAAATGAGCAGCGTAATATATTGTTGGTAAATATATACCATAAAACAAGAATTCTCAAACTCCTGTGGTCTACCACAGGACTTTGTGTGACCTTTGGCAAGTCACTTAGGTCCAGAGCCTCAAAGGTATTTAGGCTCCTAACTTCCACTGAATTCAATGGAAATTAGGAGCCTTAATGTCTTTGAGGATCTGAATCCTACTCTCTCTCTCTCTGTCTCAGTTCCCCATCTGTAAAATGGGAACAGTAGTACTTATCCACCTTACAGGGGTGTTGCAAGGATAAAGGGATTAAAGACTGTGAAGAACTTTGAGATCTACTGATGGAAAGTGTAATAAAAGAGTTAGGTATTATTATTATTTATTAATAAACTTAAGACCTAGTGTACCACACTGAAAAGTCAAACCTACCTGGCACTAAGTTCATCATTTTGATCAGTGGTCCGAGAATGGATATTTATTCTGATAAATCAATCTGCATCCCATCTGACTGGTGTGTATCTCACCAGTGGTACATGTTACGACAGTGTGAAAACTACTGCCACAAAATACATACTAATTAGGAAAGGGGCAGAGTTAACATTGCTGGAGGAACCTCGGGCCTGATTCTCCTTCACCTACATCAGTGTAAATCAGAAATAATTCTATCAAAGCCAGTGCACTTTCACCAACATGTGACATGAAAGGAGAATCAGGCCCGTTAAAACATTTGAATATCCTGACTTTCTTTATTTCAGTTCAGTGATTTGAATGTTGTATTAATGTAGTTTTTTGTTGTTTGCATTTAATTGATTTTAAGAGTGGAAAAATGCTTCGGTGCCTAATCAATAACACTTTTTTAAGGCTGGATTTCCAAAGCGGTCTAAGGGAGTTAGATCTTATCTGTTGCCTACTGAGCAAGCTTAGATGTGGATTGGTTTGTTTGTTTTCCACCCAATTGCTTTGTATTTTATCACCCAACCAATCTGTTTTACAGATTTGTTTGTAGACAGATTTTTAGGTGTAGCTCCACTCATCCTTGCAATGTGTAACTGACTTAGGCACCTAATTAGCTTTAAAAGTCTGGGCCTAGTTTCCTAAATCCTATTGAAATAAATGGGAATTAGGTGCCTAAATACCTTTAAAAATTGGGCCCTAAGTTTCACTTTCAAAAGTGACTTCAAAAGCACTCAGGAGTCTAAGGGCATGTCTACACTGCTGCCGTGGCAGCATCAATGTAGTAGCATCGATTGAGTGAGTCTGTGTAGACCGCTCAGTCAATGGGAGAGCACTTTCCCGTCAAATGAATTAGTCCACCTCCCTGAAAGGTGGAAGGCCGAGCAGTGCAGCGTCTTCATGATACTACATAGATGTAAGTACGTCGACGTGAGATATGCTAGTTCCATTATGTACATTATGTAACATAATAGTGTATCTCACTTCGACCCAGAGTGGCAGTGTAGACCAGGCCTCAGTCTCATTGAAAGTCAATGGGACTTATGCGCCTAAGTGCTTAAGATGCCTTTGAAAAAGAGCCCTAAATGCCTTTAAAACTCTGGTATGTATTCCAGAATGAACACTTACCCAGGGATGTGGTTGATATTCCACCATTTGCAGTCTTTAAGTCAAGACGGGATGTCTTTCTAAAAGATCTGCTGTAGCTCAGACAGAAGTTATGGGCTTGATGCAGGAATACTGGGTGAGCATCTATTGCCCATGTTATGCAGGAGGTCAAACTAAATGATCTTAATGGTCCTTTATGGCCTTAAAATCTGAGACTCTGTAAGCTTTCAAAGCTCAGACATTTTTAGTTCTGTATAGAAAAAATGGTTGATTCATTTTTAATTGGGGTGGGGAGAAAGAGATATGGGGAAGGGCCCTTGTTTTCTATTCTCCAGTCTTATATAAAACTCAGCAACAGTTACAAGGGATTTCTTCAAACTTTCACCAAAAAATCTCCTCTTGTCTGAGATCAAGCATAGAAAAGTTCAGTCCAAGAAGAACATTCTGGGGCAAGTAAAAGCAAGGAGACAACAGATACTGATTTTCAGCCTTAATGATAGCAAACAAACTCTTGTATTGTGAGGAGAGATAATAAACCCCAGGATTCAGACTGTGTCAACACTTCCATTTTAAATTACGTTTGCCATGCTGAAGCGTCTTTACATTCAATCAAGTGACCAGAGAGTTTATGGAATAACCCTTTCTCAAAACACTCAAAGCTAGAGTAAAGCACATGCTGTTAGTGCTGTTGATAAAGAAAGAGTTGTGTAGAGTCTCCTGCAGCAATGCAGGGAATTTGGCTACACTAACCTAAGCAATCAGTTCCAACCCTACTATGTGTGTCCCAGCTGTGAAATAGAAGTTCTAAGCCTAGGTGGGAATAACATAGGAACATAATTATTCTGACCCTTTTTTGAAAAACAAACATAATTTTGCTTTTTATTTCTGACTTGTACACAAACTTGTATTATTCTAGTACAGCCAGACACAACGCTTCTTTTTAAAATCTGAAATGTTGTAGGCATTTTAACTACATAGTGTACACTAGAGCCTTATGAGTGTTTGAGGGAAAAACGTGTTTGAAGATGGTCTGGATATTGTATAAAATGAAGTTGCCGTGCAGTAATTATGGTATCTGATAACACTGCTTTAAATCAAGGGCTTTGCTACCGCTGAGCTCAAAGGAGAATCCAGCTCCAGGTCTTCAGAGAAGCCTGCCTTTGAGAGCAGACTAACTTCTGTGTTCCAGCTTGATTTTTAGGAGCCTGAATATATGGCATGGGGTGTCTTGTGCATTTTCACTGAGATTGGATTACTTCCAGGGGAAGAATTGTGGTTTCTTGTTTCCCACAGTTTCCAGTGAACATGCATGGGAAACAAAAAAAGAAACCACAATATGGGAAAACAAGGGTTGCATTAGAGATATGCCGGTGTCTCTGCAGCTGATCTCTGAATAGAATGTCTCTTTGTGCTGGGACTGGGTGGTGTTGTACCCTTCTTATTTGTTCTTAATAATATGAGGGGATAAAAATACAGCAGAAAGGTAATTTGACAAAAGCAAAGAAAGCCACGATTCAAGGTGAAGCACAGACTAAGTCCTCTTGTTCCTGTAACTTAGGTGCTTAGAATACTTTTATGGAACACTTGACCCTGAATATCTGTGGTTTTATTCTTTTCAGTCATAACTGGAATAAATATGCTGAGTCGTTCTTGTGCATGAAGATAAGGCGGGGTGTGGAGATGAAAAGTGACAAGATTAACTCCTCCACTGAATGTCCCTTTGTTCTGTAATGTTATTTTCACCATTTACATTTTTTAAATGAACTGGTGGTATTTTATGAAACATGAAGATCAAAGAAAATATAGAGATTCGAACCTTCTCCTCTTCTAAGAAAACCATCACAACTCTCCCCTCTTGAGGAAAACTCAGTACTATTAGCCTCAGTTCTGTCTTCAACTGGACAAGCGTAAATTCCACTGAAGTTAATGAGTTACACCAGTGTAACTGAGGGCAGAACTGGGCCAGTCATTTGTGCTCAGGTAACTTCCTATACTTGGGTTCTCTTTTGTGCAAATGTGAATTGTTGACTGTCTCCCCAAAAAAGCAGCACAAATGCCACTTTAGTATGTTAGAGAGACAAGGTGGGTGAGGTATTATCTTTTATTGTGCCAGCTTCTGTTGGTGAGAGAGATGAAGCTTTTGAGATTACACAGAGCTCTTCTTCGTGCCTGGAAGAGCTCTGTGTAGCTCGAAAGGTTGTTTTTCTCACCAACAGAAGTTAGTCCACTTAAAGTTATTACCTCGCCCACTTTGTCTTTCTAGTATACTGGGACCAACACGACTACAATAACATTGCATGCAGCAGTATGTGTTCTCTTAAGGGAAAATTGATAGTGTGAAATTCACACAGCTCAGTGGACCAAATTCATCCCTACTGTAATTTCTGTGACCTCAACTGTTATACCAGGGGACTATCTCTGGCCCAATTTATTCATCACCAACCCTGGATTTCCTGAGTCTATTTTAGACTGGTTATTCCTCAGGGCAGGGACTTATATTTTATCTATTTGTGGAGTGTCATGCACACCTACTGTATGATGCTATATAAATAACAATGTAACAGTATGTGCCAAGGTCTGAGACCTTGTTGCTATTTTGTGGCTGTTGTGACTGCCATTGTGAAATTACTGTTCTGTCATTAAAAGTCTTATGCAATCATATGTGACCTGTTCACCTGGAATTCAGGATGCTAACAACGGAAAGCTTGGGCCGTTTAAAGAACCTGAGGCACAATTATTCTCTTCTGGTACACGTGGACTTTACTGAAAAACTGACTTTGATGAAATGACATCAACATTAGGACATTTAACCTGTTACTGGTTAGCATGAAGAGGCTTCAAGAAGAGCACAAATAACATGGGGGTGGGGGAGGTAATCAGGGTGGAAATCTTGTTGCAAGGAAAAAAAACAACATTTTCCCTGCTCTTCTGTGATATCAGGATCTTGATTTAAAGTTTCTGCTTCTCAGGGGAAAAAGAAGCTTTAAATGTCTTTAAGTATCCCATGCGATGAACACTTCCTCAGGAGGGAGTGTGCTGTGACCCTCCTGTGTGAAACTTACATGGGTCACTTCCCCTTCCTTTCAAAAAATATATGCTCACTTGGCTCTCCCATGCAATTCCTGTGATTAAAGTCCTTATTTGCCTTGTGGGACTCATACTTGCCATTCACAGGTGGATAGATGTCAAGTTAAGCCAGTACTGGGCTGACCTTTATATTTCCTTATTACAGATAAACTTTATGCCACATCACATTTCTTTAGTCGTTTTTCATGCTTCTTTGGCTAAAGACCATACAGCATCTAATATGCTAAAAATATTCACTTCCTGGTAATCACATGTTGCATTGTAGATTGGTAGACTAAGGGTCATATACAATCCCGATTCCCATGATCATCTTCCACTGCAGTCGGAGTTCTGTTTGTGGACTGGAGGCACTATGTCCGCAGAGATAATTTAGATAACTGGCAATTTTGTATTCCTCTTCAGCTGTTAGATCTTTTTTTTTTAAGTCCTGTGCTCCAGCCCCCTAATCATTTTTGTTGCCCTCCGCTGGACTCTCTCCAACTTGTCCACATCCTTTTTGTATTGGGGGGCCCAAAACTGGACACAATATTCTAAATGCGGCCTCACCAATGCCGAATAGAGGGGAATAATCACTTCCCGTGACCTGCTAGGATGTACCTTATCCATAATGTCACACAGCCATACCTCACATACACCTTTTAGATAGAGATGTACATGATTATAACACACTTCATTTGGCCAAGAACTTTCAACCTTCTTTGCGACAGAGGGAGCTGTGATCCTGGCACAGGACTGAGTATTAAGAATGCACCATGCCAAACCTGATACTGACTTCCCTCTGTGGTCTTGTGCAAATTGCTTAACATACTGTGCCTTTGTTTCCCTGCTTGTAAAATGGGAACAACAAAAACAATACTTCACAAGGATGGGGTGAAGAAGAAGAAGTTCAAACGCTTGGAAAATAAAATATCCAAAATATTATGGTATGCTTTCAAACGATTGGCTTTTCCCCGCGTAGTGGTATGGGCCTAGTATAACAGTCATGCCCACTTAACCCTTTTGCTGCTGACATCTACCATAGCAGGGCATGGCAATCTGTAATGCACTTGCTGTTGACAGCTCACTGAGGATTTTTAGGACCTTGATATTACACTAATTGGTATTCTATAAAGGCCTCTGAAAGGATTTACCGTTTAGATATGGAAGTGCATAGGACAAAATGCGTCTCCAGCTTAGGCGGCACTGAAATGGTTAAAGGAGTAGTGCTTAAATATAATTGGTAAAGGAATGTAGTTAGGATTGCCAGAAAATGTAACTATTCAGGGACTTTTTAATGTTATTGTACCAATTCAAACTATATTTTATAAATTAGCAAAGCCACTCTAAAAATAAAGGCCTCTTAAAGAAATTACTCTATTAAAGAACAGTTATGGTGTAAAAATAAAAGATCCAGGCATAGTCTTTCAAAAAATTGTGCAGAATATAGTAGGGATGAAATCAATAGAATTCTATAGAAGCGACTTAAAAAACCTATAGAATTTAATAGCAAAATAACATCTTTCTAGTTTTTTAAATGACCCTTTAAAATTCTGTAGCTGGAATGGAATTTTCCATAGGCTGGTCCAAAAATCCTATAGGAAAGTCCTCATTTTAATTAAATTCTATAGAACTTTTCCATAAGATGTATTTGCACACAAGAAACAGAGTAGATATTTGTAGTCTAGTAGCACTTAAAGGTTTCAATCAGGACCAGGATCCTATTGTTCAAGGCAACTCATGAACACAGGGAGAGACACCTATGTGGCCCTTAATGTTGAATTGAGCAGCTTATGATGAGCCAAGATCTAAGTTTAATATGTAACGTTTCTCCCGCAATACACACACTTGCAGATTACTGCACTCCCCAGACAGCTGCAGTATATGTCAAGCTAACATCAATGGGAGTAGTATCAGGCCCATTACATTGTATGGGAAACACGTATCATTGATCATGGGTCTTATATGGTAAGCAGAGGAGGAAATAATTTCCCCCCATTTTATTTGATAATAAAATTATCTGTATTTTTAAAGTGTATACCCATACTTTCTGCTAATTCATCTCAGGTCAAAGATCTTGCATAAGGCTCATCACATCACTTTACCTCCTTAAAGTGTGATTCTTGTGTAACATGCAGGGGCCTGTGCATAGCCATGAATTCAACAATTAGTAAATTAGGATGTTTGAAAAACTTTTATGCTCACCTTTTTAAACAGGTTTACACTGAATTGTCTTCTGACTAGTTTAATTCTCTGCAATTCTGCTCTGTTAGACTTGGATTGATGCAGACCTATTGGAGGGAGCACCACAGACCCCTGCATGTGATGCTGGGAGTCAACAATAAACTGTTCCTGAGTCCATCAGCTTAATTATACTTTTGAAACAAATGGATTTTTTTTTCTTTTTGGAACTGTGGAGCTATGACTCCCAGGAGGGGAAAAACCTACTTGAGAGCTAATCTGTATAATTGTTTATGTCATCCATTTAAGAATGTGAAGTGAGTTTACTTCATGCAATTGATACTGACACGAAATAATCTGTTTCTCTGCCAGCTACAGATTAGTTGTTTTGAAGATTGTCATTTTATATTTCTTTCTGTAACAATTAATCGAAATTTGAATACGGCAGAAAAGTTGGAACCATAATTTAACGTCTCTGGTTGAGGTTTTCGTTGTTGAGTAGGGTAGCTTAGGGCAGCTCCCATGGTAAAATATGAAGAAATTTTACTAGTCACCTTTGAAAGTCTCTCTGCTTGGAACAGTAATAGTAAGTATGTCTACACTGCAAAAAAGAACCCATGGCACCAAGTCTCAGAGTCTGGGTCAATTGACTTGAGCTCACGGGTCTTGGGCTGCAAGGCTAAAAATTGCAAGTGCTGACTGCAAATCCCAGGGTCTGGAACCCCACAATGGGGGTGGTCTCAAAGGCCAGACTCCAGCCTGAGCCTGAATGTCTACACTGTAATTTTTAGACCTCCAGACCAAGCCCCATGAGGCTCAGTCAGCTGATCTGGGCCAGCTGTGTCCGTGCCATATGTCTTTTATTGCAGGGTAGATTTACCCAGTAAGTAAAACAATTTCAAGTAAAGAAGCAGAAAACCTATCCCAGAGGCTTTTGGGAATACGTATTGGTTATTCAAAAATTGTCAAGTATTTATATGTTGCCAACAGTGAATAGAGTGCTTTACAAACAAGTGGGAGGACAATGTTTCTGGCTTGAAGAGCTCACAGTTGAAGTAAGATTTCAGAATAATAGGAACGCTTCTTGGCAGTTTCAGAAAGTGAACTGACAGGGAGACTTGTGCAGCTGGTATCATTAGTAGTGTTCCATGTTAAGTTGCATTGATGAATGAATAAAAAATGTTGGAATTACTACATCTATGCTTTACCTGCTCTGTGGAAGGAGAATGCCAGTGTTCAAGGTTGTTAACCTACTTAAGTTACCTTACCAATTCAAAAATAAAAAAATGATATTTCAAACGAGGCACAAAATAGCATTGCATTGCATTGTTAGTTCCAAATATTAAAATACGTCACGTAGTTCACTTGTTTTTCATGTCATTTACACAGGAACAAAAATTGATTGAGGAAAGTATATAAAAGGATCAGGCACTAGGGCACAGGTCAAAGCAAAATGCTTTTTCATTTAAACCTGGACCTCCACTAAATTCTTTCTAGGTTTAGGGATATCTTTTTTTTCTTTTTCTTTTTTTTAAACGTCCAGGTTTTGGCTTAGTCAATATACTAAACTGGCTACACCCCCCTTGGCTGCATTCTTTTCATGTAACCTACAAATAATGAATGCTATCTCCCCCTCCCTGTGACTCGGTTTCCTCATCTGTAAAATGAGGATAAATGATACTGACTTGCTTTGTGAAGCATTTTGAAATCTACCAGTGAAAGAGCTAGGTACTATTATTAGAAAAATACAAAGCAGAATGGGGATATAAGCCATTTTCCCCAGAACTCCCACTGCTAATGAGCACAAACCACTCACTCTGGGAAATACTTGGCCCCTCTTTAAAGTGTTGACCCTAAATAGAGTCAGCTTTCATACTTCACATGACCTTCTCGCTGTGAGTGCTCCTCTGAGCAGCCCCTGAACCTGTGCTGGGAGTAATCCCCTGCAGAACCCAGGCTGCTGTCTAGCTTGGATACAGCCTTGTAGTAGGGCAAGTGTACAGTGGAGGCGAGGAGACCTCCTCTAAGGCCACAGCAAGCTCACTATGCTCCCCCTCACAGATTTATTTAATCTTCCCCTTTTGTCTCTGTATACTCTATGATGTAGGACTCCCCACCCCCGAAACTATTTTAAATTGTGCCTGCAATATTTCTTTCGTGTGCTATATTTATTACGGCTTCTGTTTGTTTCCTGCATCCTTCCTCTGTGTTGTGGTCCTTCAAATGCCCAGATCTCTGTGCTTTATTTGCCTCATTTCCTTTGCTGCTTTCACAGTACATTATGATTGTTCTCGCTCTCTCTCTCTCTTTTTATTTTTCAATAGTCTGCTCCTCTTATAAAGGACAAACATATAACGGACAATTAGTAACAATGAGAACAAAAGATGGCCTTCTGAACCGAGCACAAGCACTTCTAACTCAGGTTATTAAAAGTACTGGAGGTGGGAGGCAACCTTTTTGTTGTGATAATGTCATTTTTCTTCCTAATACTGTAACTTTCAGATCTGTCAAAAATAAGGACGGTTCATATTAATTTTCTTTTTGAGGGTAGGTTGCCTCAGAACCACCTCTCCTCCTCCACATGCACGCACCAGGTATATTTTCTTATACTATTTAGCAGACAGGGACTTAGGACAGGCCCAGTTTTTCTGAGCCGAGCTTGATGCACTGGCAGACATTCACTTGCACACGCCTAATTTTTGGTGCAAATACACAATGTGTGCACAAATGTCAGGTATATAGGCAGGCAAATGGCCCACTGGGTACCTCTCTGCCCCACCACCTCTGTAGATTTCATCTTAATTTAGGCTCTAATGCTTCAATGATATCCACACAGTGAATCCCCACTAAAGTCAACTGTTGCGCCATGCATGCAATGGTTTCTGCCTCCTCAAAACAACTTCCAGGACTGAGGCCTCGAGTGTAAGCTCTCCAGGGTGGGGACTTTGCACTGTTGTAAATAAGCTGCGGGCTAGTGATATATTGGGCCAAAAGTTGAAGCTACCATCTGACCCTTTGACCTCTCATGGTTTTGTAAAGGGCCATACTCTTCTATGGTGATTTTAAGTGTTGATAATAGTAACCGTCGACTGGCCCGTTGGTGTCATTTTTAGTTGCTTCTGTGATGGAAAATTCAATCTTCAATCAAATCTTTGGATCTTTGATACCCAGCTCTAATTCTAAGACATTTCGCACTCTTCCACAGACTTGCCCACACTCCAAAGGCCTGTAAGGAAGTTAGCGCTACGCACCCAGACCAGGGTGACATTTCAAACAGAAACATTTTAGTTAACTTTTGTAAGAATCCCATAATTCAGCTTGTGCAACCCACTGCTGACATGTTTTCCTAATGCCCAAAGCCCATGCTAGGACCTGACCTCACCAGAGCAGTTTGTGGTCAACTGTTTTGCAGAGTATGAACTTTAAAGAGATAGAGTGATGGAAATACAGCCCTGGCATTCCAACCAGGCTTGTATAAAACAGACACTTTACACCAACCCCCCCACCATTATATTCATGCTATGCATTACTTCAGAGTGTTACATTGATTGAAAGCATGTGTCTACTGCAGCCATCAGTCATTGTACTGGAATCTAATGTAAGAACACATACAAAGGAAGTAAGGCCAGGTATCAGTGAAATTCTAGCGCAGCAACTAGGAACTGCTGTAGTGCAAAGATTTTGTAACAGAAACTTAAGTCAGGTGAAACTAGCTTGGCTTTGGGTTTTATTATGAACCTTCAAATTTGGGTCAGATTCCCAAATTTTTCAGGAAAACTGGTTCACATTTCATGGAAACCCTCCCTCCACCGACTTCCAGGAAGGAGTTTATGGATTAGGCAGAAGAAAGAGCCCTTAGTTACATACTGTGGAAAATGATCTTTGGTATTGCTACACTGGAAACATGAATTGCCAAACCAAATGGTTTGAGCTCAAACACGTTTTTTTCCAGTGAAGGAAATTCTGAATTCTCATGAAGAATAAAGAAGGGTGGTGGTTTCTGAAGTACTCAATGCTGTTTTTGCCTCTGTCTTCACAGACAAGGTCAGCTCCCAAACTATTGCCCTGGGCAGCACAGTATGGGGAGGAGGTGGGCAGCCCTCAGTGGTGAAAGAACAGGTTCAGAACAACTTAGAAAAGCTGGACATGCACAAGTCCATGGGACCAGATGCAATGCATCCAAGGGTGCTGAGGGAATTGGCTGATGTGATTGCAGAGCCATTGGCTATTATCTTTGAAAACTCATGGCAATTGGAAGAGGTCCCAGATGATTGGAAAAAGGCAAATATAGTGCCCATCTTTAAAAAAGAGCAGAAACAGGATCTGGGGAACTACAAACCAGTCAGCCTCACCTCAGTCCCTGGAAAAATCATGGAGAAGATCCTTAAGGAATCCATTTTGAAGCACTAGGAGGTGAGGAAGGTGATCAGGAACAGTCAGCATGTATTCATCAAGGGCAAATCATGCCTGACCAAACTGATTGCCTTCTATGATGAGATAACTGGCTCTGTGGATGTGTGGAAAGTGGTGGACGTAATATACCTTGATTTAGCAAGGCTTTTAATATGGCCTCCCACATTATTCTTTCCAGCAAGTTAAAGAAGTAGGGGTTGAATGAATGGACTATAACAGGGATAGACTTTTATGACTTTTATGTAAGTGCTCTGATACAGCAGGAGGGTCAAGTTTAATTCATTTTTAGTAAACTGTTGCAGGATTCTCATTGCATAAGTCCCTTCAGGTTGCATGATGACTCTTGTGAGGTCATTCACTTTCCCTCTCTACTAAACTAGAGTCACAATCTCCCTGATCAAGATTTTCCAAAGTCACATGTGATTTTTGGATGTCTCAGCTTTTCGGTGCCCAACTTCAGAGAGTTTGGGGTCTGATTTTCAGAGGAGGCATGCTCAGCTCTTTCTGAAAATCAGGGCCCTTTCAACATTTCTCAAGTAAGGCATCCAAAATCATGAATGACTTTTGAACATCATGGCCACTGTACTGAGCTGAGCAGATCTATGTTGCAAAAAGTTATTTTAAAAAGTGCTTTATCCACTAAAGTGTGCAAGAGCTGGATTTTCTAATTAAAGTAAAAAATTAAGTGTTTATGAGAATGACAGCCGTGAAAGTTGAAGTTCTCTGTACGGGCGCAGAACAGGTACAATATAGCTTGCCAGTTTTGCCACACCCCTAATCTTGTCGAGATCTACACATGGTAATTTAGCCTCCATGGTCTGCTCTTTGCTGATGCTGCAGATGATGCCTGTTGCTAATATTTCTGTGATGTGAATGTGATCACATTTCTAGTAGCAACAATACTGACCCCCATGTAGGCTATCAAACAGCTGATCAGTGATGAAATATTGGTTACTACTGACCTGATTAGCACCAGGCACCTAGAATTGAGCAAACTGATAAAATTCTCCGCTGTAAGTGAGTACATGAGGACACAGTTGTTAATAGCCTGAAGAAGCCTTTTTCTCTAGCTGTGCCAAACACACCTTCCAGTACAGCTGAGGTGCAAGCAGGTGCTTTGAAGACCAGTCTAGCTGTTGCTGTGTAATGACATGGTTGGAAAAACTAGATCACAATGTACAACTTTTGAACTCCCCTGGAAAGGAGAATAAGGGCTTTACTCGGGGATCAACTGAGCCACTCTGTAAAACTGTAAGGGCAAGTCTACACTACTGCTTAAGTCAATCTAATTTATGTTGCTCAGGGGTGTGAAAAACACCCTTCCCCCAGAGCCACACAAAGTACAGAGACCTAGGTGCTGTCCACTCAGGTGCTATGTCAGCGGGAGATGCTTTCCTGCCAACATAGCTTCTGCCTTTCATGGAGGTGGAGTAATTATGCCAAAGAGACAGCGCTCTCCTGTCAGCATAGAGCATCTTTACCAGATGCACTACAGTGGTGCAACTTCTAGTTGCGCTTCTAATGTAGACCTACCCTAAGTCACAGTGTCCTTAAAATAAATGGGAAGCATTTTTGAGACAGACAGCAGCTAGATTGTTTTACTGTCAATTCCCCCACCCCTAAACCTTCCACTACTTATTCTTCCTCATTATGTGTTCTTTAATCTAAGGGCCAAGCTACTTTTCACTGGCTCCTCAGTGACACTAATTTGTAATGACAGTGCTCATGAGTATCCCTAAAGGTCTCACTCTTTAGTGAGCTGTGTCTCTGCTGTCTGGAGCTCATGTTGGAAAGGTCAGGCATCATCAGTTTTCACTTCCATGTGTCTGTTCCAGTTTTCTCTCTGACATTTGCAAGTTTATGGTTGTGTGTCTAGTCCATTTAGCTGGCTTTTGCTAAATTATGATTCAGTCTGATCAGGTGCATCATTTACAGTTTAACAACTTAATGCTGTTGATAAATGAAAATTAAGCTCAGAAAAGCATTGTAAAATAACTTGCTATATTCAGCTGCTGGTGTAACCCAGGCCACAGTCTGGGGTGGTGTGAAATAGATCTGAAAGAGCAGTCACATTGACGCAGTGCCTGAAACCCAGTTTGTATTGGAGGGAGGGCTGGCCTTAAGACATCCACTGGGTAACCTCTGCCTGTGGGGTGCATCCCAGGAGGGGGACATGGAGGAATGTTTGGGGGGGGGGGAGCATGTGGTGGGGCCTGGGCCAACCCCCAGGGGATGAGGAGGGAGTGCCAACCAACCCAGTTCTGCCCCCAGCCCAGTTCTGCAACTCCACTCCACTGCCAGCCCAGCACCGGCCCAAGCCACAGATCCTCTACCCTCTGTTCTGCCCTCAGCCCAGCTCTGCCCTCATGCCCTCTCTCTGCCCCAGGCCAGCTCTAGCCCCCGCTCCTCCCCCATCCTCAGTTCAGTCCCCAGTTCCTCCTTCAGCCCAAGCTCCTCTGCTGAGCCAACTGTGCAGTAATGGGGGTGGGGGTGGGGGAGAACAGATTCCATTATTGGTAAGGGGGCAGAGTGTGACAAGAAAAGTTTGGGCGCCAATGGTCTATGGAATCCAGTCACAGTACAAAGCTTGTGGTATAAACACTGCGGTCTTTCCTCTTGGGATGGTTCTCCCCGGGCACAGAGGGTTGCAGGGTGAATCTTGTTCAATTTCTAGGTTTTTGCATTTTTCCCATCATATTTGCTCCATTCAGATGAAGAAAATTACCATAACTCAATTGAAGCCAATTGGATTAAGACAATTTGCATCAGCTGAGGATCTGCTTCTTTCAAAAATCCCTTTAAAATTTTTATATCGTCCTAATTTAAAAAAATTAAGGGAATTAGTTGGGGAAGTGGACTGGACTGAAGAACTCATGGATCTAAAGGTGGAGGAGGCTTGGAATTACTTCTAGTTAAAATTGCAGGAACTATCTGAAGCCTGCATCCCAAGGAAGGGGAACAAATTCATAGGCAAGAGTTGTAGACCAAGATGGAAGAGTAAGCATCTCAGACTGGTGATTAAGAGAAAGCAGAAAGCCTACAAGGAGTGGAAGATGGGAGGGATCAGCAAGAAAAGCTACCTCTTGGAGGTCAGAACATGTAGAAATAAAGTGAGAAAGGCCAAAAGCTAAGTAGAATTGGACCTTGAAAAGGGAATTAAAACCAATAGTAAAAGGTTCTATAGCCATATAAATAGGAAGAAAAGAAAGAAAGAAGAAGTGGAACCGCTAAGCACTGAGGATGGAGTGGAGGTTAAGGATAATCTAGGCATGGCCGAATATCTAAACAAATATTTTGCCTCGGTTTTTAATAAGACTAATGATGAGCTTGGGGATAGTGGTAGGGTGGCTAATGGGAATGAGGATATGGAGGTAGAAATTACCACATCCGAGGTAGAAGCCAAACCTGAACAGTTTAATGTGACTAAATCGGGGCAGGGGGAGGCGGATAATCTCTATCCAAGAATATGAAAGGAACTAGCACATGAAATTGAAAGTCCATTAGCAAGGATTTTTAATGAATCCATAAACTCAGGGGCTGTACCATATGACTGGAGAATTGCTAACATATTTTCTATTTTTAAGAAAGGGAAAAAAAAAAATCTGGGTAACTACAGGCCCATTAGTCTGACCTCAGTAGCATGCAAGGTCTTGGAAAAAATTTTGAAAGAGAAAGTAGTTAAGGACATCGAGGTTAATGGTAATTGGGACAAAATACAACATGGCTTTACAAAAGGTAGATCGTGCCAAACCACCCTGATCTCCTTTTTAGAGAAGATTTTTTAGACAAAGGGAATGCAGTGGATCTAATTTATCTAGATTTCTGTAAGGCATTTGATACGGTTCCACATGGGGAATTATTAGTTAAATTGGAAAAGATGGGGATTAATATGAAAATTGAAAGGTGGATAAGGAACTGGTTAAAGGGGAGACTACAACGGGTCATACTGAAAGGTGAACTGTCAGGCTGGGAGTAGGTTACTAGTTGAGTTCCTCAGGGATTGGTCTTGGGACCAATCTTATTTAACCTTTTTATTACTGACCTTGGCATAAAAAGTGGGAGTGTACTAATAAAGTTTGTGGATGACACAAAGTTGGGAGGTATTGCCAATACAGAGAAGGATCGGGAAGACCTTGTAAACTGGAGTAATATAAATAGGATGAAATTTAATAGTGGAAAGTGAAAGGTCATGCATTTAGGGACTAATAACAAGAATTTTTGCTATAAGCTGGGGATGCATCAATTGGAAGTGACAGGAGGAGAAGGACCTGGGCGTATTGGTTGATCACAGGATGACTATGAGCTGCCAATGTGATGTAGCCATGAAAAAAGCTAATGCAGTCCTAGGATGCATCAGATGAGGTATTTCTAGTAGAGGTAGCGAGATGTTAGTACCGTTATGCAAGGTGCTGGTGAGACCTCATCTGGAATATTGTGTGCAGTTCTGGCCTTCCATGTTTAAGAAACATGAATTCAAACTGGAACAGGTGCAGAGAAGGGCTACTAGGATGAACTGTGGAATGGAAAACATGCCTTATGAGAGGAGACTCAAAGAGCTTGGCTTGTTTAGTTTAAACAAAAGAAGGTTGAGGGGAGATATGATTGCTCTCTATAAATACATCAGAGGGATAAATACCAGGGAGGGAGAGGAGTTATTTAAGTTCAGCACCAATGTGGACACAAGAACTAATGGATATAAACTGGCCATCAGGAAGTTTAGATTTGAAATTAGATGCATGTTTCTAACCATCAGAGGAGTGAAGTTCTGCAATAGCTTTCCAAGGGGAGCAGTGGGGCAAAAAATCTAACTGGCTTCAAAACTGAGCTTGATAAATTTATGGAGGGGATGGTATGATGGGACATCCTAGTTTGGCAATTGACTGATCTTTGACTACTGGTGATATATATGCTAATGGCCCATGATGGGACGTTTGATGGGGTGGGTTCTGAGTTATTACAGAGAATTCTTTCGTGGATGTCTGGCTGGTGAGTCTTGCCCACATGCTCAGGATTTAACTGATTGCCATATTTGGGGTCGGGAAGGAATTTTTCCTGAGGGCAGACTGGCAAAGGCTCTGGGGGTTTTTCACCTTCCTCTGTAGCATGGGGCATGGGTCACTTGCTGGTGGATTCTCTCTACCTTTAAGTCTTTAAACCATGATTTGAAGACTTTAATAATGCAGTCATAGGTTAGAGGTTTATTACAGGAGTGGGTGAGGTTCTATGGCCTGCATTGTGCAGGAGCTCAGACCAGATGATCATATTGGTCCCTACTGACCTTAGAGTCTGAGTCTAATTTTGTAATCAAAATGTCATGCAGTATTAAATCAAACACCTTACAGAAGTCAAAGCATATTACATCAACTTGTCTCTTTCATCAGCAGAAATTGGTCCAATATAAATATTACCTCACCCACTTGTCTCTGTAAAATGAATATAGTACATATTAAATGTGGCACACATTAAATGGATTAACCGATAGGTCTCAACATATAGCTATAAATTCAGAATCATCACCTAAGAGTGTGTTTCTAGCAGGGTCCTGACCTCCCGTGGGGCTGAAGCTTTGAGATCCATCACCTTCTGCGGGGCTAATGTCCTGAGAACCTGCAGGGCAGGGGCACTTAGCCCCACCACCCCACCATAGGGCAGAAGCCCTGAGATCCGCCCCTCCAGTCTGGTAGTCAGATAATGGGAGTGGTGGTGGTGGTGGGGGGGGGGCTCCAGGAAATACTTGAAGAGAATTTAAGCCCTGGTGAACCCAATAATGTGAGAGTGAGACTGATAGAAAGAGAAGCTTGCACATGCACATTATATCAGGAAGTTGTGTCTTTCCGTATTCAGGCATTGTGTTGTGTGGATCTTCTGTGCTCACAATCTTCCTGCATTCCACAGAATACAGGCTGTGTTTACTGTTCATAAGTTGTATTTGAATAGTTTTAGGTTTAAGTGTTTACCTTGAGTTAATTTTATGGATGACAATGACATCTTCAAATTGTAAGAAATGAAAGTATGAAGAAGAAAACCAAACCTTTAAACCAAAATGGGAGGAAGATTTTGCATTCACTGTTAAGCCTTATCTGCAATGCATCACTCACTCACTACAAAGCAAGCAACTTGAAATGTCACTACAAAGCAAATCACAATAACTTTTTGTCTAAATACCCTCCTGAATCAGAATTAAGAAAAAAACAAGCTAACAATTAAAATTACACCTAAACAGTCAACAGACGCTATTTTTGGCATTCAGTAAGGAAGCTGACACAATGACTGAAGCTAGTTCTGTTATGTCATGGAATATTGCTCGTGCCATATTGTGTTGAGAATGTTTTAAGAAGAATATTGCAAAAGTGGTTGCAATTTTAGACCCCAGTAACACAAAACTTCAGTGACTAATAAAGCAAATTCTAATTTCACACCACACTACAGAGAGGTGTATCTTCCAGATCAATGCTGATCTTGCAAGCAAGATGCAGAATGATCTAAAGAATTCTCTAGCATTCAGCTTCATTGTCAATAAATCTACAGATATACAAGATAAACCACAACTAGCAATATTTATTCACTATGTTTTTGTGGATGTAATTATGAAAGAAGAAATGTTGGATTTAGTGATGCTAAAAAAAAAAAATCCTTGGTGTTGACAAAAAATGCACTTCACAAAGAATTGACAAATGCCAATGTACCATTGGATAAGCTGGTCAGTGTTGCAACAAATGGAGTACGTGCAATGGTGGGGAAAAAGGTAGGCCATATGGGACTCTTGAAAAATGATCCCAAATTTCTGGAGTTTCTCCCTGTTTACTGACTCATCCGTCATGAACATCTCGCAGGCAGATACTTCAAGTATGTAAATGTTACAAAAAAGGTCCTAGAAATTGTTGGTTTCATCTGCTCAACTGGGATGACTCATCAACAGTTCAAAAATTTCATTAAAGAGCTGCATCTTGAAGACAAACCTAATGATGTCTCTTTCTACTGTTTTGTGAGGTGGTTATCAACCAGCAATGTCTTAAATAGGTTTGTGGAACTGTTGGAGCCTATCAATACTTTCCTTGAAGAAAAGGAAAGTCCTATCCACAACTGGAAGATGAGCAATGGATGCAGGGTCTGATGTTTTTCACTGATATTATGCAGCATCTGCAAACTCTCAACTTGGCACTCCAATGGAAGGATAAGATTATTTCTGACCTTACTCAGACAGTCTTCAGCTCCCAGAACAAATTAAAGTTTCTGCAAAGTAACATAGTGTGAAAGACTTCAACCATTGTCCCCATATCAAGAATAGGGTAGACACAGTTCCTGAAATCCAAGTAGAAGATCACAAACTCGAGGAATACAAAGGTAAATTACAAGGAGTGCTTGCTGACTTTCGGGCCTGGTTGGAAGACTTGCAGAAATTGAGATCCTGCTTTGCCTTTCTTGTAAACCCATTCATGGTTGATGTGATTAATGACAACTGTCTGATTCCCTAAACTGTGGCCATGGAAACATTTATTGAAATGGAACTATTGGAACTCCAGGAGGACCGGGCTCTAAAGATGATACATAAATCACAGTCCACAATTGAGTTCTGGAAGCAAGTGCAAGGAACAAAGTATCCTCAGTTCAAGGACTAGTGTGCAACTCATTTCAATTTTCAGCACAACATGCTGCTGCGAATTGCCGTACTCCACAATGAAGTTCGTCAGATCAAATCAAAACATAGTGCAGTCCTTATAAATCAACATTTGATTGAACTCTTCTGTACTACCTTGACAGCATATCAGCCAAAGACTTATGACCAGGATGGAGACTCACAAGGCCTCAAGCTCTAGTAGTAATTAGCCGTCATATAGCAAGCAGGAATGTAATATTTTTCAAAAATGCATGTGTAAAGGTTGTGCGTGTCTTGCGATTCACAAACTTCTGAAGATTATTGCGTGTGGCTTTGAGGTCAGTAAGTTTGGCCACTCCGATATATATTATAGAGAGGTACCAATAGAATTTTATAACACTCTATCATGGCTTATGTCTTACAAATCACTCTTGGCCTGTAGCCATATCACTTGAAACTGTAATCCTGATTGTTTTTACGAACTACGCAGTGTAATGCCAGTCTTTGGATAGGACACCACCAGGGAAGCCATGGGTTCTTCAGGAGGTGGCAGATAATAATTTAGTAGTAATTTAGTAGGTGTCATTTTCACCTCCAACTTCACCCCAGCATGCTGATAAGGGGAAATAATTGGTGAGAGATTGCTGTCTTTAAGAAGAAAGAGAAAAGAAAGGTCTTCCTGGACATTTGTGATTATTAAACATTCATTGGCACTTTTTGTAAGAGTAGAGATATTAACCTTCCTATCCTGTCCAAATACCAGTATGGGTAATTATATTCTGCCTACCTGATCTCCCCCTTTAGTTTCAACTGAGTACAATATTCTTCACCTCTAGTCCTACACTAGTTTTGTTGTGCAGTATTACATTGCTAGGTTTCAGCCCAGACATAGCTGCATATCAATAGTGAATAAAAGGATCTCATTGGTTTCTAAAGTTCACTTATGTGTAGAATATGTTTGCATGAGTAATTGTCAAGTGCTTTGGAATCTTTTGGGTATTAAAGTGGAATAAATATAAGAAGTTATGGCAGTATATTATAACTTCTGTGATAACAAAAGGATAGGGAAATAAAATTGCTTCAGTCCTTCAGATAATGAGAAATGGGATTGAAGAGAAAGTAATTTTTTTGAGTGCCCAAGACACATTTTGGAGGCTAGTGTAGATAAGCCACAGAACACACTATACTGGTTATAACAATACTACCATTATTGAGAAAAGAACTGCATACGCAAGCCAGATTAAACATGAGATACTTCACACATCCTTTGGGAAATATTGTAATTCTCTAACATCATTGAGTCTTGACAGAAATTGTAGCTTCCAGAAGAAATATTTAGGCAAGAGGGAAATATCAGAATAACATTCTCTCTTATGAACTTTCAAAAGGCATGAAGGTCATTATTGAAAAGTATTTTGGGCCACCTTTAGTAGAGATTGACATTATATCGTCCAAATGCTATTTTAAATTTATAAGACAATTGAAGTACTGTACAAATAATACTGAGGGGGGGGGGGGAAAAAGCCAGTACATAACAAAATCACACTCCCCTGAAGGAATTCTAGTGATAGCATAAATTATAAGAATGAACCATGAGTAATTTGTCATTGTCACCAGAAACCAGCGATTGTAGCCTCATTTGCATGATTATAAGGCAAAAATTCTTCTCCTGTGCATCCACACTGTTAATTTCTATATTTCCCTAGATTTCCGTGTAAAACTCATGTCAACATCTGTAGGAATTCTGTGTACAAGATCAGAGTGCAGTGTCTGCAATAAAAGTCACGGTGCAGCTCGGAGAATAGGACTCACTCTGAGGCTGTGCCTTCATTGCCAGAAAGATGTGCATTAGCTGCCCTGCTGTAAAATCCTAGTAGAAATAAGGCACTGTGGTTTTACTATGAAGTAAATAGGCTTGCCAACCATGGGGTGGGGAGATGGCATAAAGTGTTGACCTCACCTACATCATTATATAAACTGCAGTGCCTTTTCTCCACTAAGATTTTACAGCAGGATGCACATTACTCATCCCACAGTAAAAGCACACCATTTTTGGTAGTGAAAACAAGGCCTTACTGCACATGATTTTTAAATGTGTGATAATAAAAGAACACTTGTTTCCTTATTGCTTACTACTTTCTCCTGTCTTCCTTTTCTGCTATTTTTCTTTTACAACACCTCTTCAGATCAATGGTATTGTGAGGATTACTTCACTCATGACTGCAAAGTACTTGGAGATCCTTGATAGAAGTTTATAAAGAAGTGTAAAGTAAGATTTCCAGAAGAAATCAGGAAATGTAGGGGTGAACTTGTGGTTGTACATCAAAACTTTGGTTGCTTTGGAGTGGGTAGTTTTATCTTCCCCAGAAAATGTTTACTTAATTTCATACGTAGTTGTCTGCAATTGATAGAGTACATTTTAAAATGTAGATTTTATAAACCTCGTGGGGAATCCACTACATTTACTAATGAATGTTTTGCCAGGCTTGAAAAATACGTACTGCTTCTACAAAATAGATACACTCTAATAGTTGTATAGTTGAAGCTCACATCCTTATGTCTGGGTGCTATCAAAGCATCGTGATACTTGCATTCCTGTTCTGCAGAATTCTAGTAAATTCTTGTTCATTAGAAGTTTGCACTTGACCATAAGAAAAGTTTATTCCTTTGTAGGGGCTAAATTCTTGTCAGATGTGAGTGCACAGCAATTCTCATTGAATGGACAGGGAGGTTGGGCATGTATCAAAAAAGAATTTGTATCTATGCAATTTGGGCCATGTTCTGTCCTCCCACACTGTGCAACCCAATTGACTTCAGTGTGTTGCCCAGGCTGTAAATGAGAGCAGAACATAGCCACTTGCAAGAAGTTACTCACTTAGTTCCTTAAAAAGCCTGTGTGATTTGTGTAGATTAAAAGACAGATAAAAGGAGATTCTTTTTTAATAAATGTTGAGTAACTGTTAATCTTCCCCTCCTGCTTCTAATAAAAATAAATCCATATGACAATACTTAGGGCATGTAGTAACTTGGAATATTCTGTTGAATCATTAATTATGGTCAAGATTACTTATGTATTAGATCTAATACTACACAAATTTTCATCACGTTGGAATAAAACCAAGAAATTCTAATCAGTCTCTTCTTTTTTTTCTAGTTAATGGTCTAATGACACTTGGATTAACAGGTGAGCTTTTTTAAAGTTCTAAAACTCAAACATATATTACTTTTTTGTTAATGACAGCCCTTTAAAAATATGCACATACATAAAACAACAACATAAGTAGATTCAGCTAGTCAACTCTAGACACTTTTGTCCATTAGTTTGCTTTTAATTTGGACTGTATCTACTGGTTTGTCAACATGTGCTAGTCTTTAACCAGTCTAGATAGTGATGGGAAAGCTTTAAAATGCTCTTTTGCAGTCTGATTTGTCCAAGAAGCTTAAGAATCAAAAAGCTTTGGTCAGGGAATCAGACTGGAACTATTGTGTGATTAGATTCTTTCATGAGTGTGTCCTTTTAGTTTTAGAAGATATGTGCTCCTCAGACTCTATTCACTTTTTCTTTAAATCACACCTTTAAAAATATTTAATCTCTGAATAAAGCCAACCAAAAAATGCAAGTCCATGTAAAATAAAAATGGAACTTGATCACACAGCCCAGTTAGGAATCTGAGTAAATAAGTAGGTTTTGTATTGTGCCCTGAAGGTCAGCTAACTTAGGTTATATCAGACCAAAAAATGAATTGTCTTTGAAGTTAGACCCTCCCCATTTAGAATACTTTGCCTCTAGCATTCTCCTACCCCACAGATTTAGTGAACGCATCGCTGCTGACCTCAGATTGCCAGAGACATGTTGTCACATCTATTTGTGAGTTTGCGCAGGTCTAATGTTGATCTACCTTTGCAAAATTCTGATGCACAATTTACCACCAGTGCTGCTCTACAGATGGCTGGAACAGTGAAAAAACTTGTGTAGTCAGGACTCAGGCATTTGTTACCACAATTTTGTGTAACCCTGATCAGAGCAGAATTATAAGACAAGACGGTAAACATTCTAAAATCTGTCTACTTTACTGCTTTCACAATAACTACCCCGATGATAAATTATGGCTTTGAATTTTTCTAATGCAGACAAAGCCTTAGCCTTAGCAATCTCTCTCTGATCATCGAAGGTGGTGAAAGCAGCAGGATAGGAACTAGAGTGCTTTTGCTGTTAGAAAGCGCTTGGAAAGCAATGCAGTGCTGTGAGCAAATGTAACGCTGCTGTCTTGGCTGACACACTTGGGAATGAACCAGGAATCTCCAGAGCTAAAAAAACAGGAGCTGCTACAACTTGAGCTAAAGAGCCAATATTTGCTAGCTGTCACTGTAACAAACTCATATTGTCTATGGATTGGGCACAGCAGAGGATCTGTAACAAACACCAGTGGGTTACACAATTTTCATTCTCAGTGAAGAGATTCCTTTTATTAATTAAGTGCAGCCCCACCTTAGCTTGAAATCAATCAGTTTACCTCAGTCTGATGACACTAAACTATACACATCCTGTTACAGATGGATCCATGATCAAAGTCCCAATAACTGAAGACTTCAATATTGTTCCCATCTGACACAGTTTCTAAGATTGTAATAAAGTTTTTTTTAAAAAACATCTGCACTTGGAGGTAAAACATCCTTAGTGCTAGGCTCAGACTGTTTACATTTGCTGCTGTTATAGCAAATGTGATTGAAATAACTTGTAGATGCGAAAAATCCAAACTAGTGGCAACCTTAAAGCTCTTGATTTAGTAGCAGTAAAAAGGTTTTTTTCCAGAGAGGAAAGCAGGTTCTCTGAAGCCATAGAGAATGTATCTCTCTGAGGAGCAAGGCAGCAGGTTCTTCCTAGCACTGAAAGGAGCCCATTCTGGGAATATAAGGCTTTATAGGCCTTCTGCGATCTTGAAAGTTAGTAAACACCTGTTTCCACTCAGAGACTTATCTAATGCTCTGAAGTCCTTCGCATTTCAAACTCCTGAGATTCCACAGGGGGGAAATGTTGTAATACATAATAGCCTATTTACAGATTACATTCCTGAACAGTGTAGACCCAAAGGTTTTTTATGGATTGTCAAAAGTGTGAGTCCAGGTTAACTATTTTCTTTTTTGCATGGCTATGTGTTTATAACGTCAGTGACAACTAATGCTAGACAATCCCTCTAAGCCAGACCCAGGAAGAGAAGGATCTTCTACTCCCTCCCTAGACCTGCATTCACCCATTCTTTTATTGGTGACAATTGATTTTAAAGTCCTTTGTAAATGAGATGTGCAAACATTCCTGGTATTAAAAATATTAATGTATAGCTATAGCCAAACAGTTAGTTTAATATGTTAAAGCTTGCCAAATTCTTTCCTAATCTACAGTACAAACCGAAGCAAATCTATGTGGTCAATCACTCCATTTTGTCTTCAATAATAAGATTTAGAAATACTATAAAATTGTAAACGGAAGAGGATAGGTCCCTCTATGCTGGGCTCTTAATGATAATGCAACATATGGCAATGTGGCTCAGTTGGCTACCTCTAGCCCAGAAGGATATGCATGAGTTCAAATCCCGTACCAAGATTCAGGCTCACATTCAGTGATGATACAGCACTTAAATAGTTATTTATTGCTTGTTGTATTTAATTATGCCAGTGGCTCTACACAAGTGGGTGGGGGAAGAGAGTGTGCTGCACCATTTACAATTGTAGTACTCCCAGATGAGAGTTTACTATCCAGCCCTAGCAGCAGCTGGAAATGGCAGAGCTCATGGTACTTTTCCAAGATCCGAATCCAAGTGTCATGGACAAAATTTTTCCTTTCAATAAAAAGGTTTCTAATTCTCAGAGTTTTGTGAGTTATCATGAGCATAGTCACTGCTGCCCTTTGTCTGCCTGGTCGCTGTAGATCTAACTTATTTCTTAGTAAAATAGTTTGACATATCTAGAGTATGAAAGGTTTGGTGTATAAAAATATTTTCTATAGTAACTGTAATATCTATTGCAGTATTGATGAAGTAAGAAGGATTTTTTGGATAAAGCATAGGACTTGTAGTCAAAACACCTGGATTCGATTCCTGGTTCTAGCACAGACTTCTTGTATGACCTGAGGCAATCCATAATGCTTTAAATTCAGTTGTAGTATAAGTGGTTCCTAACTCCCATTGACTTCAGTGGGAATTACACCATTTTACACCAGATCTGAATTTGGTCCTAAATTTCTTTGTGCACATTTTCCTCATTTACAAAATGGAATAAATAACAACCCAGAGTGGTGGTGTGTGAAGTTAACTTCATCAAGGTCTGTAAAATCCTCTAAGATGCTTGAATAGAAAGGGTTATGCCTTGTAAGTGCAAAGAGTTGTGCAGAAAATAATTCTGCATTTATGTTTCTACTATCTTCAACGTTTTGGGATTTAAAGTACTATCTGACTTATTCTAGGTGCACATCAACAAGTGATCATTTGCAATGAATCGCTCATGTTAGAAAAGTTGCCCACATGTGGAAAATTCTTTGAAGAGATGATGAAGAAAGTGGACTCTAAAAAATGGTGCAACCTCACAGAATTTATCACGTAAGCTTCCTATTTTTGTCTTTATTATTTATCTTTTAAGGGTGTCAGCCTTTTAAAAAGTCAATTGTATCAAGAATCAGGAACATCTCTATAATTACAAGGGATAGGGTGATTCCCCGCTAGAATCAATTTGGACATCAATTTGTTTATTTTGTTGGATTCAAACTCTTTCAAATCTGGGGACAAATCCTGCAAAATTTGTTGGGAGTATTCAGGCAAAACTTGTATTGAAGTCAAAAGAAAATATTAATGACACTTTGAAGTTAATTGGAGTTTTGCCTGAGTAAAAGCTGCTGGATTTGGTTCTTTTTTCTTACAGCAACAAAGAAGTATGAAAAATGGCTAGATAAACTGGCAGCTCCATTACCATTCTCATCTGCTGCAGTCCACCCCACGCCACTCCTTGTGGTTATCTGAGATTTATATTCAGCACTTAATGGATACATTATCTCGTACCTGATGAAAGCAGATGTACCACATTCTTAATATTTATAAATTACATATGTTCTAGATACATTTTCTAATACTGAAACTATAAGTACTTGATTCCCTATTAACGTAGGGATAATCTGTGGTTACCATGCTCCACGAACAGATCAGGAAACTGATTGTAACTCAGATTTACAATTGGCCTTCTAGTGTCTCCCTGCTCATGGAGTGTGTGGAAATGTACCCCACACCAGCATTCTACCTGCTGCCACCTATGTAGATGAGGGGTGTGAGTGGGCGAAGATGGCTTTAAGCCACACACAGAGATAAAATGAGGTACAGTCTCTTACTCAAAGAGCACACACACTCAGACATATTAATAGAGGTTAAATCAACAGGCTCCTAGTTGCTGATATTGATTTTAACATAATAAAACTGTCTTATTGTATCTATAGGCAATCCAGAGCTCAGCATATTTAAGGCAAACGTTCTCGAAATCCATAGTCTTCTCATTCAGTTACTAATGCACAACGTATTTTCAAATACAGCTATTCTGGTCTCTTTATTGACAACAATATTTCCCCTCTGTCATTTGTTTGTGTACCCCTGCCCCAAGGTGGGGCTCAAGCTTCCTCCCTGGTGTCTGCTGCTAAGTGTGGCTTCTCCCTTCTCCTCATCTGGGTTGGGTCCTGGGTTTGTTTTCTTATGCTTGGTGTCTCCAATGGGACCTGTCGGTATGCCTGAGAGACAAGGGGTGGTATCCCTTGGGAGTAGGTGTGTTCATGTGATGTTGAGCATGGTTTTCAGAAATGCTGGGTGTCCATGATGCCAATTGAAATGGATGGGAGCTGCCAGTGTTCAGCCCCTCTGAAAATCAGGCTCAGGTGAACTAGTGACTGCAAAAGGGCTCCATGAAGCCTACTCCCATCTAGTAACTGGAGTAGCCTACTAAGCCCAATGTGCTCCCTTTTCAGCAGCAGCACAGCTCCGCACAGCAGCAGATCCACTGGCTCCGCTCTTCCCCTCTTGGTATGTCCTAGCCACACATTCTCTTAGGGCACTTCGAAGTAGGGAGTCACCTAAGCTGGGCTATACGCTATGCAAGAGGGATGCAAACCCTCAGACCACTCACTTAGTCCAGAACCACATCCTCCTTTCCCTTCAGTGCAGCAGAATCGCTCACTGGTTTTGCTATCATGGGACCTTTGTAGTAATGGAGGAGAGGGCTAGGTTTCTCTCTTAATGAAGAAACTTGATTCTCCAACCCCGAAGGCCCATACATGTTGTATTTGGAGGGCTGCATTTGGTACATGTGAGCACTGTGAACCAGCATGGCCAACTGGATGTCAAATAATTCCTAAACTGGGTTGACACTTGAAAATAATGTATCCATATAACTTTCTTCTCTATGACTAGGCAGTAGACATATCTGCATGGAGGAGCTGACAGCCTTATGAGTTCTCATTACTTGTTTGACTTCCCTATACTCTTATCTACCCCCTTCCAACTCTCAGCTTTTTACTAAGAGTTTAAAACTGCATCCTGTGTACCCAGGCTAAAAATAAGTTCTCATTCTGTAACAACTACACAGTTGAGTGGCTGCGCTATGTTTTCTACTCATCTGAAACATTTAAAAATAGGGAAAAAAGGAAGAGGAAAAAAAAAGGAATAAGCATTCTACTTGGTTGGCATTTATTCTCAAAAATGTTGATGGTGTGAAACTGTCCATGCGCTTTTTTGCCTGAGAAAACCAAACCTGTGAAAGAACAAGTCTACTCTGTGTAGAGGCATAAGGCAATAAGGTTCTTGTGAAGGCAATAGAAGAAACTGTGATATGAATCTAGTTATTCTTCCCCCATTAAGTAGGCAGGGAGAAAAATGTCTTAAATACACAGAGAAATCCTTGTCTCCTTCCAATGCAAGCTCGGGACAGTGTACTTTTATGGTTTAGCCTTGGATGTGTCATTGAGATTCAGGTTTTGTCATATGAACAACTGTTGAAAAGATATGATACTGGGAAGTCTGACACATTGGAGATCTCGGTCTCTTTTTATTCCCATTACTACAATGGAAAGTTAACTTACTTGCCTGGGATCACAGTGTGGCTATCATCATTATGGATTACAGTGTATTTTCCAACATTGTGCGTTAAACTTCAGGTTCTGGAGCTTAAGAGTTGCCATTAATACAGATAATACACTTTTGCAAGGAAGAATCTGTTTTGATTTATATCTTAATTGCACAATTTCTGCATTAATAAAATCAGCATTTCAATTAAGGTCTCTTCCAAACTGAGATATTGCAGAGATATTCAGCACTTTGCAGTTATACCCATTTTATCATAAGGATATACAGGCATTTTACAAAAAAGCAACAAATTAAGGGTAAAATTCAGGTCTTGCATGCACTTGATGGATTTATTCCTTTCTCTCCCTACATGGGCAGAAATCTCACTGACACCCCCATGGAAGAAGTGTATGTATGCAAAAAACATAGTGTTGGAATCAAGATCCTGTCATATTTTTGTAAAAAGTAATTTAAAATAAGGTGTGAAGCAATAATTTAACATTTTAACTCACGAGACAGGCCATTTTTTCATCTTTAAAGAGACACACTCATTCTGCCTGCCCCCAAGCATATGATCTGCATCATAACTATGTTATGATCAGCTGGGGGAAATAACCTCTTTCAGTCAGATTCTGATAACCTCATGGTGAGCAATACCTTAAATTAGTGGGACTATTTGCAGAACAAGAACATGACTCTGGCACTGTTTATGCTGGATCAACAGGCTTCCTCTGCCGACTTTGCTAGAACTGTTAAAATATTCCTGGGAGAGATTTTGTAGAAGGCACAAAGGGGACTCAGGCTTCCAATTCTCATTGACTTTCCATAGGCGTTGGGTGCTTAACTGTCATAGAAAACCTCTTCTCCTATCATGTCATACCTCTTTCTAATATAAGATCAATTATGTTTGTGTACAAAGATTAATTTTGTCTGACAAGCCACCCTTGCTGAACAGCTGTATTCATTTTACCTGAATATACAACACAGTGGGAGAAAAGTATCAATCTTTTCCAGTGTAAAATGATAAAATATGCAGGGAGAAATTATACTGTAAAAAAAAACTTTCTAAGAAAGGATTTCAAATATAAGCAACAGAAAGAAAAACTTTCTTTAGAAACTTATTGGCCAGATACACTATTTATTGGCAATTTCTTATCAAGACTGCATGCTATCCTTAAAGTTTCATTGCATGGAGGAAATAGCAAATTCAGTTTCAGCTTTAGCAGTTTAACCTGAGGGATGATATGATGCTTTGACCTCACTTCATAGGGTATGAAAAAACCAGCATGAACTATAGATTAAATGTTGTCCCCTCTCTAGCTCATTTGACAGAGAAACCTTGGATGATAAGAAAGTTATGATACTCAATTTTTTATTTGGAGTGAAGATACATAGGATAAACTTGTGAAGAAATGGTATTTTTGGTGATGGTCACCTGTAGCTCAAATGTTTTGCTGATAAGCCTGCAATATATAGTTATGGCTGATTTCAAATCTCCTCTCTAATGGTAAAAATGAGTCACTCCACAGCAATCAGTGGAATGAAACCAATCTAAATCTGCTGTCAGAGGAGATATTTTTTGTAGACATTTTGAAAGGAGTAGAGCAATTGTTGCCTTGCACATTCCATAACAACAAATCTGTGCTTGTAAGAATGGCCCTGAACTTGCAAAATTTGGATCCCTATCCAAAGTTTGAGGGTCTTTGTATCTGGGGTGCTGATTTTGGCCCACCTCTGTTCGTTTGTGTTATGTCTTCGTTGTAAATAGTTATGCACAGTCTCGTGACAAGGTGACATAGCAATTATCTACCTCCATTTACTGCTTGTCCAAAATGTCACTAGGCAGATAAAAGCAGCTTTAATTTGCTTTGTCTTAATTATGATCCAAAGTGTTCTGTTAGCCTCTAATATTTGGCTGCTTCATTTACACTAAACTTTACTTTTAACCTTCAATCTGACTTTGATTCCTTGAAAGGAAAAAAAACATTATTGCCAACTGGTTTTAAATACATGAGTTGCCTCACACCTGTTTGCCAAGGGTCCCTAATCTTGAAAATTGGAATACAGACTTTTCAATACTCACATGGAATTGTGTCTAGTTGAGAACATATTTGATTATAATATTAATGTTTCAAAAATCAGTTTCATTAAACTTTTATAGAAGCACATTTTGGAGAATATTTCTTCAACAATTTATATACAATGTTTCCCTAATATTTAGGCCTATTTTTTTTTAATTATAAGGACCCAGAAGTATTCAGGGACAGATTTTCAAAGGAATTTTTTTTTATTATTTAAAGGCACCTAGTGGGATTTCCAAAAAGTACCTAAGCAGGTTATTTCTAAAATAAATAGATAGGATAGATATGTAAAATCTGCATTTGGAGATGTGCAGTTATGATACAGGAGAGTGGTCAGTTGTTTCTTCATGATCACACTGATGATTGGTCTTAAATTATTCTAGTTCAGAAATCTTCCTAAAAACTAAAATGTACAAAGTGTTTTTAAATGTCAGGAGGTAAACTCAGCATAAACCAGGCAAGTGTCATGTCAAGTAGAACATGAAATTTAAGACTACGTCGTTGGTTAAAGACATCAGTGACAGGAAAGGTTAAAGATTTTCAGAAATCTTTTTTTCATATAGTTCATCAATGGCAGCTCCACTCAGATTAGGATTCAGTGGAATACTTCAACCCTTGGTTATAATTAGTCAGCTGTGCAATAAAAGTTCTAAAACATATACTATGTGATGTGGAGGAGTCTCATCAGATCACAATGAGATCATGGTCAAGGTGTTGGCTGAAATGACCAGTTCCTTAAAGAGCTGGCCGGGGAAGAGAAAGTTACTCCCTGCTTTCTAGATCAGTGTTACTTATGGCAGTTATGTGGATTTGTTTTCCTTTTGCAGCTTTTGGTTTGTTATCTAAAAAACTGGTATTTTAATCAAGAAAACTGGCTCCTGGAAGCAATTTTTCTAAAATTAACAAAGCAAAAACCAATCTCTCTGGCAAACAGTCACAATAGGCCAACTTTCATTATTAATGAATGAATTTGATTCAAAAGATATCTGGAGACTGACACCTCAAGGAGCTTGACTATACATATTTCTCTATAGTACATTCATCTTACTTCAGAATTGACTTTTTTCTTATGTCTTCAGAACTGATTCCAGCATGCCTAGAAGAAGCTATTGATAATATATTAATTTCAGATCATGCTTCAATTATACTTACCATAGTTGCTGGTTACATATCATTAAAATGTTCTAAGTGACAGCTGAACACTCTGCTACTAAAAGATCCAAAGTTTTGTTCCACAGTTGATTCAGTCATCTCTAATTTCATACAAGAAAATAAGCACTTGGTTACCTCAGATACCATCTTTTGGGAAGCTCTGAAAGCTACTGTAAGGGGTGAAAGCATAAAGTATGCCTCCCAAAAAAAGATAGAGAGAATCAAGTTACTAGACTTTCTGAAAAATAAAATAGATGTTTCATTGAAAGCCTAAGACTGACCGGAATAATGAAAATCTACAATCTGTAATCAATGCCAAATATAAATATAATGAATGCTTATCCAACCATGGATAACCATGACGCACTCAATAGCGTCAAACAAAGATATCAAGAATGGGGATATAAAGCAGAAAAATTAAGATGGAACTAGCCAACAACAACATTTTTTCCTTATTACAAGAAGACAGGAGTGCCATCCTTGAAGCAATTGATATAAATAAGCAATTTAAGCAATTCTATAAAACTTTATATAAATCAGACAACCAATTTGACTCTAATAAATCTGATCATTTAATTGAAGGCCTACTTTTTAATACCCTAACTTCAGAACAAGTGTTGTTTATGGACAAAGCTATCACAACACAAGAGATCAAACAGGCTATAAAAATATATATTCCAGCAATGTCCGTGGGATGGATGGCCTTTAGGCAGATTTCTACAACATATTTTGTAATTAGCTATCTTCTATTCTTTCAAGGTCTTCACTGAAACATTCCAAGAAGGAACCATATCTCATGGGATGAGACTTGCTTTAATTACTTTAATATTAAAGAAGAACAAAGATGGCTACAATGGTGACAACTTCTGCTCCATATTTCTATTGAACATAGAGTGCCAAATAATTGAAAAAAATTTAGTGAGACAACTGAACACCATAATCCCATCAATTATACATACACATCAGTTTGGTTTCATTAAAGGAAAATTTGCTGCTGATAATACCAGAAAAATCGCTCACTTGATCCAGCAAGCTCGTATGTCAGATGTTCCCTCCATGACCTTCACTCTAGATGCAGAGAAAAGCCTTTGATAGGGTTGAATAGCCCTAATCGTTGTCCTAAAATAATTGGATTTGGACCAATATTCCTGAACTTGGTCAGTGTATTATACAGCTCTCCCCTTGCTTCAGTATCAACTAATGGAATTATTTCTCCCACATTTCAACTAGTAAGAGGGACATGACAGGGCTGTCCCCTCTTGTCCCTCCTTTTTAATTCCACTCTTGAACCACTAATAATGTACACACATCAGCACACAGCCGTTAAAGGTGTGACTATAAGTAGGAAAGAATAAAAAATCAGTTTATATTCTGATGATATTTTTGTAATGTTAAAGAATCCATCCTCATCAATCCCATCATTATTGAATGCAGTTGATATTTTTCAAAAGAGTTCTGGTTTTTGCATTAACTGGAATAAATCACAAGCAATGGATATACCCAAAAGACTAGATCCTTCTCAGTTACAGTATTTTCCATTTAAAATAGCCAAGGAAATAACTTATTTAGGTGTTAACATTTCACCTAATATTCCCAAAATTCTTTCTGTAAAAAGAGGACAATATATTTAAAACATTTCCCAGGCTGTTAGGTGCCATCTCCTCCCTCTATCCTTAATGGGGAGAATAGAAATAGCCAAAATGAATATCTGCCCAAGAATGACTTACATCATTAGCCTATTGCCTTTCAAAGTCTCTCCCTTGTTCTTTGCTCAAATAAATAGGCTTATCATGCAATTTATATGGAATAAAAAACAGCCCCCCTTGTCACACAAGACCCTTAAAAAATCCTGGGCAACTGGAAGTATGGTGTTGCCAGATTTGTAACTATATTATCTAGCATTTGAAATGCATCCTGTTGTAAGGAGGTTCTCCTCCAGTAGCTCTGTATAAACACCGGCCTGGTTTGAGATTGAAAAAAACATAGCTATACCAATTGGTTCCCTCTCTCCTTTTTTATACTTTGAGGCTACCCTCACACTTAAGGAAAAATCCAGTCTTTGCAGCTATTTGGGACAGCCTCCAATGCATAAAGATGCTTATAGCATCCAATTTTACTAATTCTTTTCTCATAATACAATGGGATAACCCCTACCTCAGGATCAAGGCCAACTCCATGCTTAAGAGAATTTGAATAGAAAAAGGATTAACAAAAATTAAAGATATAATACAAGATGATAGAGTGGTCTCCTTCAATTACATGTGCAACAAGTATCAGCTACCGCTGTCTCACAGTTCCTTCATTCAGCAGCTATGCTCAAGTATTTATTCAAGGATAGGGAACAATTGGTCTGTTTCAACTCTCTCACTTCTGGAAGAACATGTTAAAAAACGTGGAAACAAAATTAACTTGGTAGAAATTACTTATAGGTGGCTAAATGCTTTGCATTACCCTCCCAATCTCAGTCCCAAATTAAAATGAGAAAAAGAACTTAACCTTACTATCACAACAGAAACCTGAGAGGATATCCTGCTTAATATCAAATATACTTCAAGTTTTTATGCTTGTGATTCTTCCTCAACAAGATAATAAAACAGGTATTACTAGACTCCAGAACATTTGGTTAAGGCTAGGTTGGCAACACACAGTGAATGCGGAAGATGCAAACAACCCTATACCAACCTATCAAAAAATGAGTGTGTTCTGGAACACCATATTCATCTCAAAAACTTTGTGTTGCTATTTTTACCTTCTCCAAGAGTGTGTATTTTAGAGCTGCTGGAGGAGTTGGCATTACCAATTAACATTAAGAAATGAATTGCAGTAAATATTTTAGTGGCCAAAAGAGTTACTTTGAAAAAATGGAAATCTGCAGTTCCTCCCTCATACATAGACTTGCTTAATGAGCTCTCTACTACTGCATTAATGGAAAAAATGACTCTGTCTAACGGAAATACTTGGAAAAAATATGAGGATGTCTGGTCACACATGAAACTATTGCATACTTTTGCAGTTTAGTATATATTAGTCCCCAATATTCATAGGTTATGTTCTCAGTTATCTATTTGGTCACTTCAACAATTGATTATCTCTACAAGTTCAGGGTTTTGGTTTGTTGGTTGGTTTTGGTTTGTTTGCTTTTGTTTTTTTCCCGGGTTTTACAAAAAATGAACACTGAATTTTGTTATTTATATAGTATTCCCATCTTGTGCATGAATTTATATACGTTTTGTTTCTTTATGTGTTTATATTTTATATAAAAACAACAAAAACAAATTAAAAAGAAGAAAATGTTATAAAAATGGTTTGTATTTTTAGTTGCCTGGTAGCTATGGTAACAGGTACAAAAGAAGCAAAGATACATTTGTATACATGGCATGCCATTAGTAACAGCTTCAATAATGACATGTTCCATAAAAAAGGAATTTATAAAAGGCTTTGCTAAATTAGAAGTCTTTATTTAGTAGCTGATATAATCAAATCTTGCTTTATTACTGCCTTAGCTACTGGTTCATCCTGGACTGGATACCTCTGAGCACAAAGATGACTGAAAGTTTATGAATAAGCTGGGTATTTTCCAAACCTGTTTTGTCTCAGCACAGGGGTTGTCATAATTTCTACTGCTATCATTCCCAGAAGTAGTCACTCTAAAATGGAATTTTGGAGACTGATATAGATCCCGTAGACATGGAAAATGTTTTAGTGACAATTGTGATGGTTGGATATCAACACTTCAGACTGAGAGAGCCTAAAACGGAAAAGCCCGCTTTCTGGTATTTCTTACTATATTTCTTCATATAGTTTATAGTACCTTCTTTCTCATGGGTGCATCCAGTCACCCCATGCAGTGACAACAGTTCAGAAGAAAAACTTCCAAAATGAACATACATGATAGCATGAGCTAATCAGTTTCTGTAATGCTGCAACATAATTGCTGGAAGAATTGCTTTCAGAGGTGTCTATAGAACCAAAACCTGAAGTTCATAAGGAGGTATGGAGGGAAATACCTTGAATGTCCACAGACCACAAAAGAAATGCAGTGATTGTTAATAATAATTGAAGAGACAGAAAATAATGCTGAGGTGTAATTCCCAGTGTTTCAGTACAATAACCAGTTCTTCAGGGAAGATGTCAGCCCTGCTAACTTTTTATTGCCATTGGATTGAAATGTGGGAGCATAGGATTTGGTTGTTATCTTTTCTTTCTTGATTTAATAATGTATTATATATTTCACTGTAAGGTATAATTCTCTATCATTTATTTCTAGCCTGTGTTGCTATTGCAAAAGTCATCTTGCAAGCATAAGATTACATACCAGTTACCCAAAGGAAATATCATTTTGGGTTATTTCAGCCAAGCAATAACAATAGATCTAAAGGCTCAGGGTAAAATTCTATTTGTTGCAGACAGGGACCCAATGAGACACCCATGGTTAAATGCAGAGGCTGCAACTTCATTAAATGATTAGCCAAGAAAGACCCCCTCCCCAAACTACCTGTCAGGGCCGTTACAGGGCACAATTGAACTGGGCACCAACGGGTTCTACACACCTGAGGATGGGTATGAAACAATGTTCCCTCTGCACCCCTAGGCCTGCTTGGGGAACATGCAAGAAGCTAGAGTCCCAACCCATTGCCCTCGTGACACCAGAGAAATGAGATGAGCCCCACACTGTGCAAGACATGGAGGCATACTCCCCCCCCCCCACCATGTAAAGCTGTGCTCAGGGCCTGTGTCCAAGCAGCCCATTGGGTTACAGGGAACTCACATCAAACCATTTCTTAAGACACCAATTGCACTAGAACCCACCAAAATTGTGAAAAAAAAAAAACTGTAAGTCTCTAAACCAGAAGTCTGGTGCTGGATGGAAGGTGACAGTCATTTCTCAATTTGCCATATAGCAAAACCCATCCAAACCCAGTTAAAATGTGGCAATCAGCCTAGCACTTGGCTTCCCAAGAGAACCAGTGTACTAAATGTGGGTGGGACAGGGTGGAGCTGGAATGAAAGCCAAATGGCAGAGAGCAGAAACAATCTCTCCTTCCTGTCTCTGCAGGTGGGAGCCAATCAGATGGTCTGCCCTAATCCCAATAATTGAATAGCAGCAGGAGCAGGTGGGTGGAGGGGAGAGAAAGACCAGGCTTGGAGGTTAGATACTGTTAAAGCCAAGCCACTTATCCCTCCCTGCCCCTGGAGGGGGCAGGAGAGACCAACAGGAGTTCACCTGTTTCAACCCAAGCAGGGCTGTAGTGTGTACGTCCCCAACACTCCTGGGCCCACCAATTATACACGCCAACTAACAAGGGAGCCTTGGTGTGTATTACACCAGCAATCTGGATAAGTAGTATGTATGTTGAAAAGAAATGGTTTCTCCGTTTCTTAGAAAACATTTTTGGAGCATAGCTCTTTCTTTGGTGTGATCAAAATTCATCCTATGGAATCAATGCCAAATAATGTCCTACAAATCTGATTCAGAAAAGCTGTCCACAGAAAGTTGTAAATTATATCCTACCAAGTGCACTATGTCCCAGAGAATTTTCTCCCTGACCAAGGGTAGGTTATGTCACTACTACCTCCTCCTCTGGAGTATCTGTCAGGTTGGGACAGCTTTACGTCACACTTGGTGTGTATAAGAACTCTTCCATTTGGAGCTGCTGAAGGAGACACTTAATCAGCATGTTCCCTGTCCACCCTTGTCATTCTTTCTTTTCAGCCAGTTCCTACTCTGGTATGGCCTCTGGCTTAATTAAGGCTGCAGTGTATTCGGCTACTGAAATCTTACGTCTCATGACAATTTCTACCAACTTCCATCTCCCTTCGCACATACACTGGGGCCTGGTCTACACTGCAAAGGTAGGTTGACGGAATGTGGCTTCTGTCGACCATATAATGTATGTGTCTTCACTGGCTGACCAGTTCCGTTGACTTAAATTGGGGGAAAATTCAACTTAATAAAACCACCTTTGCAAGTGGCTTAGTGCTGAAATCAAATTGTTTGGATCAAATGAGCAGCAGTGTAGGCGGAGTGCAGTATAATTCGATGTAATTGGCTCCATGAGTTAGCCCACAATGCTCTGCTGTGACTGCTCTGCACATTTGCACTCTGCTGCACTGCGGCCACGTGCACAGGAAACAGCCCCTCCCCTCAAGCCCCAGGAAATTTTGAATTCCCATTTCCTGTTTTGACAGCATGGAGAGAGCTTGCCAGCAGAACTGATCATAGCGACTGCATGCCCCAAACGCGCTCCAGCCTGGAGTCGACCTGAGGTCTCTGATCTCATTGGTCTGTGGGGCGAAGAGTCTTTTCTGGCTCAGCTCCAAGCCAACAAAAGTAATTTAGATATTTATGAAAAGATATCGTGCGGCATGTTGGAAAAGGGGCACAGGAGGGACGTGCAGCAGTGCCGCGTTAAAATTAAAGAGCTGAGACAGGCGTATCAGAAAACTCGGGAGGCAAACAGTCATTACGGCTCGTCACCAAAGACATGCCACTTTTCTGAGGAGCTGCATGCAATTCTTGGCGGTGACCACACCACTGTACCGCCAGGCAGCATAGATACCTCAGGGGAATCCAGGATGAATGAGGAGGACTCTGTGGAGGAGGAGAAGAACAAGAACAGGAGCCAGGCAACTGGGAATCCATTCTCCCTGAAAGCCAGGAGCTGTTCGTAACCCCAGAACAGCCCAGCCGGACGCAGGGCAGTGCGAGTGACCAAGATGCCAGGGAAGGCACATCTGGTGAGTATGTGCTGCAAATCTCATTTCTATGGTTATCTCCCCAGTCCAGCTTCTTGTCATAGTGAAAAAAACAACTGAGTTTGGTGGTGGGGATGGGCTTCCTCATCATTAGTTCACCTGAGCAAGGGGTTCCCCACAGAAAAGAATGTTTTTGTGCACAGGGATGCTCCGAGAATCCTCCATGGATATCTCCAGGAAACTTTCATTTAGGTACTCTGTGATCCTTTGCAGAAGGTTTCTGGGGAGAGCAGCCTTATTTTTCCCACCACAATAGGACACTCTCCCCTGCCACTCACTTATTAATTGTGCAGGCATCATTGTGGAACACAGCATAGCAGGATCAGGCCTTGCAGTAAATCCTCACTTTCTACCTCTGTTACCCTCAGGAGACTGATATCATTTGTGATCACCTAGGGAAGATGGAGCAAATTTGCAGTACCTGCTACATACAATTTCCTCTGCCATGGGAGGTTTTTTGGGGTACGTAAACCGCAAGTTACAAGACAGCACATGACTGCAATGGATCTTAGGGGTCATGAGATGGGTGCCCACATATGGTTTCACCCAGGGGAAGTTCACCCCTCCACACACACACTTTCTGTACTGCCTTTTCAAAAATTAATTTTTGGGAAGGTCAAGGGGGTGCAACAATCCTGCTGGTTGGGGAAGTATGGACTTATGCAGCATGCACTATGGGGATTTCCCTGAAATGGAAGCACCAGTCCCTTACTTACTATGGCTGGAACAGCACTACGACCCCTGGAATAGGTAGAGATTGGTATGTGGGTCTGCCGTTCCTTTGGGAATACAAAGGGGAATTATTTTTACATTGTAACATTGCTTTTCATCTGTGGGGCCAGCTAACAATGGATATCTTGTGCTTTGATTGCCTTTCAATGGACAGCACGGCCTTCAACTCAGCATCTACTAGTCCTGCTGACTGCCTGTCACAGATTAGAAGGAGAAAAAAAAACACCTTGAGATGACATGTTCACCGAGATAATGAATGCCTTCACAGCCGCTGACACAGAGCTAAGAGCCTGGAGGATTTCAGAATTGGAGAAAATGAACATGGACATGGAGAACAGGAACCTGAACATGAGCATGCAACGCAGGATGAGATGCTGCGCATAATGAAGGATCAGTCAGACATGTTGAGGCATTTGGTTGAGCTTCAAGAAGAGCAGCGGCAGGATAGACTCTCAACTCATGCACTCTTTCCTAGCCCTCAGCCCCAAGCGATCTAGGAGGAGGTTGAGCAGGGTGCAGTTCGTGCTCCACTCCATGCCAGGTGAGGGGAACAGAAAGAGGCACCGGCCTCTTTTAAGAAATGGGACTGTGTTGTTTGCTGTTTGCACAGTGAAACTTTGCTCTGTGTCCCCTCACAGCCCCATTACATTGCATGCAACGTGTTGAAATAACTTCCTGTCTCTCCACTGTTAATGACCAACAATAAACATTTACTGCTTTAAAAATCATTACTCTTTCTTTATTGAGACTGCGGGGATTAGCCCTGGGGGGTGGGAGGGCTAGCACAGTGCTGTGGTGCTGGGGAATGGATGTGGGATGGGAAGCGAAGACAGACCATAGATTTTTCAGAAACATTAGGTCTCCCTGTAAAACCGATTTTTCAAGGCTTCCTTGAGGCGCAGCGCTCCGTGGTTGGCTCTCAGCGTTGCACTGTTGTTTAGCTGCTCAAAATTGTCAGCCAGCCTATCTGCCTCCATGACCTAACCTAATGGGAACTTCTTCCCCTTTGTCTCACAGACATTATGGAGAACACAGCATGCTGAGATAACTACCGTGATGTTTTTTTCACTGAAGTCTAGCCTAGTGAGTAAACTGCGCCAGCATGCCTTTAAACGTCCAAATGCACATTCCACGGCCATTCTGCACTTGCTGAGCCTATTATTGAACCTCTCCTTCTTACTGTCAGGTGTCCCATGGACGGCTTCATCAGCCAGGGGAGCAATGGGTATTCAGGATCACCCAGGATCACTATTAGCATTTCAACATCACCAATATTTATTTTTTGGTCAGGGAAGAAAGTGCCTGCCTGCATCTTTTTGAACAGACCTGTGTTCCTAAAGATGTGTGCATCTTGCACCTTTCCAGACCACCCCCCATTGATGTCAGTGAACTGTCCCTTGTGATCCACAAGGGCTTGCGACGCCATTGAGAAGTATCCCTTTTGGTTTATATACTCTGTGGCTAGGTGGCCTGGTGCTAAGAAAGTGTTATGTGTACCATCTATTGCCCCCCCCCCCCCCCAGTTTGGGAATCCTGTTGTGGAAAACCCATCCACTTATGTCCTGCACATTTCCCAAAGTCACTACCCTTCTTAGCAAAAATCTGTTAATGGCCCTGCACACTTGTATTACAGCAGCTCCCACGGTGGATTTAGACTTCAAATTAATTCCCAACTGACCGGTAGCAGTCTGGCATTGCTAGCTTCCACAGAGAGATGGCTACCGGCTTCTCCACTGTCAGAGCCAGTCTCAAGTGACTGTTCATGTATTTCAGGGCTGGGGACAGCTCTGCGCAGAGTTCCAAGAAAGTGGCCATTCACATATGAAAGTTCTGCAGCCATTGCTCATCATCCCACCCCTTCATAAAGAAGCGGCGCTTCACTGACTGCAGATGGTGCATGACAGCCATCAGCAAACTGGAATTGTTTCATTCTATGGCTTGTAGCAGGATATCTTGAGTAACATCACAATTTTCAGCCTTGTGGCCCTGTCTCAGCCTTGAAAATTCTGCAGGATAAGACATGAAGTGTTTGTGATGCTTACAACGATAGTGCAGAACTGAGCAGGCTCCATGCCTCTCCAGCAATGGTGTACACACGGCAGAGACTGAACGGTTTAGAAAAATGGCCAGAAAAAGCGTTAGTCTGTTTGTTTGGGACCAAAAGGGAGGGGGAGGGAGGACGTTGCATCATGGGAGGATGAGTACTTTACCAAAAGCCTATGTGGCTAGTTGCATTGTGGGATAGCACTGTTTTGATTTTCGACCCAAACGCGGCTAGTGGGGATGCAATTCCCCAACGCAATGAGCGTGGTGTGATCACGCTCCTGCGACGTCTACATTTCAGAGGGAGATGGTCAATTTAAAATGAATCGACTTTAGTCTGCAATGTACACATACCCAAACATACGATGCCAATGAATCTGGCACTTGATTTTTAAAATGCCTTTTGGGGAACGGAATGGCTCAGGTTATTGACAATGGGCTGCAGAATCCAGCCATATTTAGTAGTGAATCAATGAAAGCAGTTGAGTATTCAGTATAAAATCACTTGGTTGTCTCGCCCAGTTCCTAGAAGATGGATGTCTACATCACACAAAACATCTCCTTGAGCAGTTTAACCTGGGGAGCTAAGGAATGAATTATAACAGAGACTGTAGTATCACCGGCCCATGCACTCTCTTATACCCTATCATGCCTTTGGCTCTTCACGGCTCTCTGACAGAGGACGTAGAGGCTTCATCTCTCTCTGCCGAATTCAACTGCATTTAGGGCCCTCTCTACCAGCCGAATGGGCAGGATATTGCTTTAGCCTGGTACTGTTAAGAAGTCACACTCACCCCACAAATGTCCGTGTAAGACTGATAGACATCACAGTAATTGTAAAGCTAATGGGGTTATTTTTCACAAAAATTTGGTGCAAGGTTTTGTGCTTACTCCAATTAATCACCTTATTTTCCATGCAGTCTTAGTATAAACTCCCCAGAACACTTTACACCAAAGTAAATTATGCACACAGAAACAACAGTTAGGCTAAATAAAAGCAAAGATAAATACATTAAATTTGAAAACAGTAGAGGAAATCTGCCCTTATCTTGAATAGATCGAGAAAATTTCACAGAGGATATGATCCAACAGGGGAAAGGAAAAGCACCAAACAACGTGATCCAAACAAATGCCATTTTCAGAAGTCTAAGGGAAAGAGAATAGAGGCATCTTCCTGGGACATATGAGACAAATGTTATTTAAACAGTTTGGAGAAGTGGGGAAAACTCTGGGGTGAAAATTGAGCAGAGAGCAGCTATAGTGAAAGACATATACAGAGAGTTTCTGTGGGGGGGAAAAAAGGAGCAGAGAGAAAAAAGATTCAATTAAATATATACTATATATAGGGTACCCGACTTTGCTTAGTTTCTGGTGTGGGACAGTTGGTTCTTCTGCACCGATACATAGCTGATTATTCCTTTTCATTAGAAAAATATATGTGGTCTTTTTTTTATTGAATTCCCCCTTGAAAAAAATGAGATTGACCTTACGCAGAGAGGGATCCCTCAGTGAATCTGTAAATCTAAAATGCATTTGAAAAGTTTGCATAACTCTGAACTCTATTGGATTGTCCCATTCTTGAAATAAACTATTCAAATACTTACAGGCAATTAATGGAACTTCAAAGTTAATGGGTAGTCCAACCAGAAGCCAGTGAAGGTCAGATAGAAGTGGGAAAATGTGATTAAATTATTTAGTCTGTGTTATAAAATGATTTAAACTGCTGAAAGTATCAGGCAGGCTGTGGGACAAAATGCACCTCAGTACTATCTGATGTGCCTTTGAGAATGTTGGCATGGAAAAGAGGTTAATAAAGCCACTAAATGTAAATGCCATGCATGAGTTAAGCTTGCGTTCAGCAGCTGAAAGGGCTCAAGAGTTGGAAAAGATAGCAGCCACCAAAGAATCAGCATAGTTGAATAATTATTTGTACTGCAAAAGTGTGAGGATACTATAGTTGAATTGAGGTCTTACTGCGGTAACTGCTGTCCAAACACATCTTAGAGAAAATCGCTGCCCCTACGAGTTCACTGTCTAAATTAAAGGGCTTAAATAAAACCAATTAATAACGCAAGTCTTCCAACCTTGACAAGTGAACACGGGTCAAAATATGGAAATAGTTTTAAAAATGATAATAGGGATCATCAGTGAAGTGCCGTCTCAAGAAAGAGTTCTGACTGCAAAATAAAACCGAGGCTAATCATGTGTCTGGCTAAAGCCAGATTTAATCTAATCAGCTGGACAAAACTTGGAAGTTCTTGCTCAATTTTAATGTCAATTGCAATTTTGCCTCTGTCAAAACTCAGTAAGAATTTAACAACTGGCTTACAGTTGGTTCTGTTTATTAAAAAATGACTGATTTTCTGAAGAACGTGGCTGACTGTGGAGTAAAGAAAAAAGATGACATAACATTAATGGAAAAACTAATCATGCAATAACTAAAAGATAAGCTCTTATTTTTGCTTTCATAAAATTATATATCCATGGTTCTTTTAGTGAAAGCCTTGTTGACTGAGTGAGCATGGCAGAGAGGTTTCCAACTCGAGACATTGGCTTTAATGGCTATGGCTTTTTATCTCCTCCATTGACTACTTTGACCTAGATGCTGGCTTGTGACTGCATCAAGCTGTACTGGTGTTAACGCATCTGTGGAAAAGTGGCAAACGGTACCAAGTTCAGACAATACAACCGAATTTCTGTGGCCAAGGTGTGACGCAGTTTCATGTGTAGCTGGTTCTTTCCATCAGTTATATATTTAACAGTGAAAAAACATTGGCTTTATTCTGTCTAACAACCTGCAAATCCAATTTTGCAATGTTACTAAAGAAGCCTGCTGCTGCTGGTTTTGTACCAGATTTGCTCCCATGGAAGACAATGACAAAACAACACCAAGTTTAAGTGTATAGGATCATGTGCTTAATGAAAGTCTCAAATTTTGGTGTAGGGCTCCTGGTACAGTGTAAAACATTTGTTAATGAATAACTTACACTCTGTACTTTTGTACCTTCAGTGGCGTAGAGCAAAGGGGGTCACACTCATCACCTGGTGAGTGTGTGAGAACAGTGGCAGTGCTAGCCCATTGGGAGCCCTAAGAATTTAGGGACTGCCGTGGTGCTAACATATCCTATCTCTTTAGTAGGTTGGTGCTGTTCTGGTGGTCTGTGTCATGCTGGGTGCACACAGGCAGGAGCAAAGGGGCAGAAGTGATGGCAGCAGAAGTAAATGCTTCTTTAGTAACATCCTAGGGTGGACACAGATAGACAGCGCTACTTCCAGGTTTTGGGAGACCTACAGTGTTAACACTGTAAGTGCCAAGACTGATGCTGGATTAGGAAATTACAGCTCCAACCCTGTGAGGCCACCAAGTGATCTTTGTGTCAGTGCTAGGCCTGACCACCTTGTCCCTCCTGACTGCCCATGTTGCTACATGCTGCTTTCTCAAGCTGAAGTTTAAATGTTGCTATCTCACCTTATGTCCCTCCTTCTTCCCTCCTTCCCTTTACAAATGTCAAAACTCATGGACTTTTCATATTTAAAAATTCCTCATGAAAATTCTGGAGGCCATGACAACAATTATAAAAGCAGAGTGGTACTAATTGCCAACAGGCACCTATTACTTTCCTTTTGCTATTCATGCATTTGTTTTCAAAAGTGAAGAAAAGCAGTTTATAAATCAGTTAGGCAAGGGCAATAATAATAATAATTTCATTATAAAAATGACTTTAGTCTTGGAGCAGTCGTGCTCACACCATGCTGACTGCTGACAAACCCAATTCTTTAATGACAAAAGGAATTCTGCAAGATCATTTTTGCAATCTGTAATTTAAAAATTAAAAATAAAGGAGCCCTACAGTTTTTAAAATCTCACTGGATTTTAATGCTCTGCTGTGAAATGATCCAAAGTTCAACAGTGAGTATATAAGCTCACGCACTGTACGGAATGGCTCATTTTAATTGAGAAATAAATGTGGTGACATTCTTAAAGTGCAGCTTTACTCTGAAAAGGGACTATATGAAAATTCCGTTGTCGAGGTCCATTTTTATTTTTCTCAATTATTTTCACATAAAATGTGCTTAGTTTACAAGTAAGAGTATTTTCTTTCCTCTAACTGTGGGCCCAACAAACTCAACGTGGTCTCTGAATGTAAAGCTAACCTCTTTACTTCTCCCATGTGAGAATTCCCTCTTGCCTATGTAGACAGAAAAAGCACGTTATTGCTTCATCCTGGTAGAGACAGAGGCTGAAATATGGTTCCTTAACATGATTATGATTTATTTCTGTCTTCATAGGCAAAAAGGAAAATGTGCTTTAATACAATTGAACCATGACTGCAATATTGGACAAATGGTTTCAACAGTCTAAATGGATATAGGAATCTGGGTAGGCAGCAGAATTTTTCATAAACTGGGATTGTAGACTTACTTGGTTTCCATGCAATAATACTGATTTTGACAGGTCTGTTCTACATCTTGCAAATGAATTATGCAGGTAGCTAGAATCCCGAGTTCCTTTTGGGGGTGAAGCAATGCCATACATTTGTGATGCTTCATGTTGATACGATGTTTTCAAATTGTGATGCAACACCTGGAGGTGACCAAGCGACTGTGGTTAGTTACCCTTTCTTTTCCGCTAAATAATTCTCCACCCATCATAGGGTTGCATAGATTATTTGGTTCTATTTTAATTTTAGAAGTTGTCATGGTTCTTGGGGTACCCACGACTGTGAGTCACCTTGTTACCCCTCACTTCCAGTGAGAGGGAGTATTGCCTGTGATGGCTGGATGTTAGTTTCCTAACACCACCAGCCTATCAGCTAGTCAAGCCCTTTTACCTTTGCCTTGCAATTAACAAGAGATGCTCCCGAGTCCCCGTGAGCATTTTATTTGTAATATACAGCCCCTGGCAACTCACAGAAATCCCAGCTACTATGCCTGTAAAGGTACACTGTATCCCAGATTACCAGTTTTACCTTCATTCACTGCTCCTGTATAACGCACAGCACTTGTAATCACTATTCATAAACCAGAATTTGTTTAAGAGCAAATAGGGATTCCACTAGAAACAAGAGAGAGTGACGAAAACAAATGGTTTCCATATAAAACAAAATAATAAAACATGAGCAAGGGCCTACACTTATTAATAGCTACCTTTCCTACCCAATAAAGAGGTTCCTCACCTTCCCTGCCTCCTCCCTCTCCACCAAAATTCAGACAGTTGCAGACCTTGCTGGCTTTCCAGGAACCAGGATCCAATCTTTCATGAAACACCCCCACTCAACAAGATATCTGCTCAGTGAATGGATGCAGAATATCTGTCTCCACCTTGTGATATATTGAATAAGTCTTCTGTCTTTATTCACAGGCAGGGTGATCCATTGTCTGTTCCAATGTTCCTTTTTACTACAAGTGGTTTTGATTGTTTGTAGTAGTCTTTGATGGTTTTCCATTGACTGCTCTGGGATGGCGCCAAGGTAGACAACTGAGCCTTGCATTTACATCACCAGCTAACCAGGGAGGGGATGATAACTCCATCCCACTTGAATGGGCTATCACTGAGACATATGATTCCCTATTGACCAGCTTTTACTCCAAGACCAAAGGCATAATTTTCAATTTAGTTACATTATTCCTTAAATGTTACTTGTGCACACATCTTGCAATGATTAGGAATGTTGATAAGCTTTCAGTGGAAATGTCACATGCTACGCTTTATGGTTAAAACCCATGAAAGTGGCGTGTTTGGTGTAGTGAGTTTGTCAGGTCTGAGACAAGAATTGTTTGTAAAGAACAGTGAAGCTTTTGCCACTTGGCACCAATGACTTTGTGTCACAGAACGCTAGATCTGAAAAAAAGTTGGATTATATTGTAAACTTCCATACAAGTATCTGTCATAGAAAGGGAATCCATATTTTATATTTCCATATGATGCATTGTGTAAGCATGTACAAGTTCTAAAAACCTATTACTAATATTGTCAAATCAGTAAATTTATATGTCAATGTATTCCTAAATCCAGTCCACTGCTATGGCTTGACAAGATGCAGAAGACAGCAATAACTTGTTGAACCTCTTATTTTATTCATTGTTCTAACATGGTCCTTTCAGAAGCTTCATGAAACTTGAAGAGAAGTTTGTACATAAACGCTGAGCTCAGTTGCTCAGTTCAGCAGTATTTTGTAGAACTAGCTGCAGCACAAGCCAGCTAAACCTTACTGCAGTTTTTCATCTAATTTGCATGCTTCTCAGCTTTACACACGGAGAAAGTTGAGATTCCTCTTTGCAAAGCTTCTTTGAGATCATTATATGGGCAACATGAACAGTTGGAGCAGAAATAGAAGATCTCATGGTCCAGCCATTCTGGAGTCTGCCTTCCAGGTTCTCATATTTGGCAGACATAGAGTGAAAATAACATTGTTTGTTTACACCACAATACAAATATTTTCATGCTATAGCCTCAATCTAGGAAAGCCTGCACTCAGGGAAACCATCCCCAAGGAATGGGGAGAAGGAAATGGACAGGATACAGAGTGCTCTAGAAAAATGGAGGATTGGGCCAAAAGAAATCTGCTGAGGTTCAACAAGGACAAGTGCAGAGTCCTGCACTTAGGACAGAAGAATGCCATGCACAGCTACAGACTGGGGACCGACTGGCTAAGCAGCAGTTCTGCAGAAAAGGACCTGGGGGTTACAGTGGACAAGAAGTTGGATATAAGTCAACAGCATGCCCTTGTTGCCAAGAAGGCTAACGGCATATTGGGCTGCATTAGTAGGAACTTTGCCAGCAGATTGAGGGAAGTGCTTATACCTCTCTATTCGGCACTGGTGAGGCCATATCTGGAGTATTGTGTCCAATTTTGGACCCCCACTAAAGAAAGGATGTGGACAGATTGGAGAGAGTCCAGCGGAGGACAATGAAAATGATTAGGGGGCTGGGGCACATGACTTCTGAGGAGAGGCTGAGGGAACTGGGCTTACTTAGTCTGCAGAAGAGAAGAGGGATGGGAGATTTGATAGCAGCCTTCAACTACCTGAAGAGAGATTCCAGAGAGGATGAAACTAGGCTGTTCTCAGTGGTGGCAGATGACAGAACAAGGAGCAATGGTCTCAAGTTTCAGTGGAGGAGGTCTAGGTTGAATATTAGGAAAAACTTTTTCACTAGGAGGGTGATGAAGAACTGGAATGGGTTACCTAGGGACGTGGTGGAATCTCCATCCTTAGAGGTTTTTAAGGCCTGAATTGACAAAGCCCTGGCTGGGATGATTTAGTTGGGGTTGGTCCTGCCTTGAGGAGGGGTTGGACTAGATGACCTCCTGAGGTTCCTTCCAACCTTAATCTTCTATGAATTTATGATTGGAACATCCTCTTCTTCTTGGGGATATGTGTGGCTCTCATCAGAGCACAGGAGATTTCAGGTCTGGCATTGCAATGAGATGGTGAATGCATTTTGCCAACATAGTCATTTTCTTGATACTGCTCGCCTTGGCTTCAACAAACTTTGTGAGGCATTATCCCTCTCACAGAAGAATTAACAGCAGGGAGCAAGAAGAAAGTTTGGTGAGGTTCTACCTTCAGAGATTTCCTCAAATCGTTACAAAAGATTTGCCCCTGTACTCCCCTCCACCCTCAGAATGAGCTGAAGGGGTAGAGTTGGGTTCCCAGATACCTCAAAATCTGTAGCTGACTACAAGAAAAATCTTAAATCTGAACACTGAGCTCTCCAGCAAAGGTCACCAAAAGCTCATCAGTCTTTAATCTGAAATTTCAATTGTTCAAATGCTCTTTTCACCCAATCTTGAAATTTGCTGAATTCATTCATTATGAACCAGTGATTACAGAAAATAAATTGAAATATGATACTTGTACATCGCTGAAAGTTCATCAGTGAAAATGTTGATAATTATATTAGCTTCTCCTTGAGGAGATCACATTGGGTATGAGATCTCCTTCCATGGTGGTGAAGTCAAGGCAAATCAAGGCCACTCATTCTGTATATCTGATTTTAGCCAAGACAGCTGTCAGAGGCAAGCAAGTAGGCATCAGTGCTGGTGTCTGTAAACTGGACTCCTGCCTGCTGTGGGAGAATCAGTACATCATTGATATCTTCAGGCACGCCTCTTGTTTACAAAGCTTGGCCATCTTATTGGGGAACAGAAAGCATATGATCTTTTAGCAGATGATCCATAAAGGGAAGAACCAGTTGAATAAAATAGTTTGCAACAAATAATTTAACCAGCTCTAAGCACTGATTCAGAAAAGCACTTTTTGAATAAGTTATTGGAAGGGCATGCCATCTGACAGTCTAATGATTCATGAGACTTAAGCGGTTTATTCAAAAGGCAAGGCTGATTTTGTTATGGCAGAGTCGATCAAAGAAAAGGATCATTAAGGAACACAGTATTAAAAACTATTTTAATAAGGGCAACACATGATTTTCTTGTTTGAAACTCTTTTGTGTGGTAAAATTTCACATTACAAGTTTGTAGACATGTAACTGTTATGCAAACTAGCTAGCATACCCTGCATATTTTAGAAGCAATGAAAATACTGAAGAAAATAAATCTTTGTTATGAAAATGAATACTTGATACAAACTTTTGATCTAGTTTTCTTCTGTATGGAGGACATTTGTTTTTGCATTCTTGTGCTCTAAATGAATCAGCGACAAATACATGATAAGCCAGATTAGCTGCACAAAGGCATTGAAAATCAGATTTTATTGCTTCAAGCCACACGAGGTGTTAACCACTGGCAGCACAACAAAGCAGGACTTAATATTACCTATTTGTTCAGTGCTTTGTTTCAATTATAACAGTTTATTGCATAATGATTGATTTTACAGGGTTAATTGGCAAGACTCCTAGTTACCATTGCAATACAGTGTACAGCTCTGTGAGGAAGTAAGTTCCTAACCATGAAATCCACTGTGGTGCAGTTCTTACTAGATTAGTTGATTTCTCCAACCAATTTTTATGTTTTGTAAGAGTATTTATTGTGGGCTGCATAGACGAGGTTGGGGACAATTTATAAAAGAAATGAAATACTTACTTTTAGAAAAAAACCTGACATCCAAAAAGAAGCCAGTTCTGTAAAATTACAGACTGTTTTTAGGGAAGAATTTTGAATGAGTAACAGGAAGTGAAAAGAGGAGGGCTCCAAATTTTAAATGGGTAGATCGTATGAAGTGTAGTTGTAGTCAGCCCCAGGATATTAGAGAGACCAGGTGAGTGAGGTAATATCTTTTATAAGTTGGTCCAATAAAAGATATTACCTCAGCCACCTTGTCTCGCTACATGAACAGTTTGATAATTAAGAAAATAATGTTCAAGAATCTGTGGTTTGTTTTGTCTGGATGGACACATATAAATGTTTTTCCATTGCATACGTTTCATGGGCTATGGACAGACTGCAAAGCAGAGCATTCTATATTATTTAAAGGGAGCAACATTTTATAGCATTCCATAGGGTGGATTTTGAAAGGGGAAAGGATGGTTTTGTGGAATTCAGGAGATCTGGGTTCTCTTTCTGGCTCTGTCACAGATCCTGTGAGACACTGGGTTAGTCATTGAGATCCTAACCCTGTCTCGGGGAGATAGATGAGTAGGGAGAGATGGTATAGTTGAGGTGATATATGATAAATGTATCATAAAGTCACACAGTCAATAGTTTATCACATTTATAATTTACCATGTGGATGTTGCCATCACATATGTGAGGCTTATGAGTATGTCTACACTATGGAGAGTACACAGGTTTAGCTATATTGGTGAAGCTATGCCAACATAACTCCATAGTGTAAACACAATCTCAAGGGTAGCTAAATTGATGGAAGTATTTTTCTATTGACGTAGCTGTGTCTAGACAGGTGGGGGGTTGTTTTTTCATATCTCCTCACCAAAGTATTTATATCAATCTAACTTTTAAGTGTAGATCAAGCCTTAGTGTATGTGCATGTGTGCGTATATATAATATGTACATAGGGCTTTGGGATTTTTCAAGCTAAGAGTACTATATGTGTGTAGGATATTAAAGTTATATATTATTATAAAAATGGTCCAAAAATAGGGGTCTGTATCTTAAGCAATACAGCTGAGCTTGTTTCTGCTTCTCTGAGTCAATGATATATTTCTAGGAAGGTTTAGGTTTACATATTCATGATGGAATTGAGGCAACTTTGGTTTTTACAGCATCTGAATAGGAATTAGATGAGGATTAAAAGCAAAAACATTTACTGGACTGATCAGTGATTACAAATTACCAAAGACATTATTGGTCTCTTAAGTAACCCTCACGTCTATTACAAGTGAGTATGCAGAATGGGTAGTACAGTAGAGGCAGAAATAGCCAAAGCAGGGACTGCCGCTTGGGTGGAGAATGAGGCCCAACTGGGGACAACCCTCCCCACAGCTCCCTCCTGGACCCAGAATAGGACAGTGGAGAGCTCCTTCCCCAGGACTCTCTGTGCCCTGTATTGATTGTCTGTTTGCTTCAACCGTTCCTTCTTTCCTCAATCTCTTCACCTCCATGTCACTCCCCTTACCCTCTTCTCTACTTCCCTGTCCCCAGCACCCCCCTTTTCTTCAATGTCCCCTCTCCCATCCCTTTAGCTGATGCTCTGCTAATTTAATCCACTTATATATCATCTATATCTCTAGCTAATGTGAATAACATGCCATTTGCTGATATCGCATTGTTCACTCTGTGTTCTACCCATTCCCTCACCTGGTGTCTGTCTTGTCTATTCAGATTGCCAGTTCCTCAGGACAGGGGCAGTATGGGTCTGTGTTTGTATAGCACTTAGCACAATGGGGTCGTGGTCCATGACTTGCACTCCTTGGCACTACGGTAATACAAATAATAATAACTACTGGTTCCTCTGCCTGCTTCAGCTCTTCTGCACTGTGCCCCAGCGGTGTCAGTCACATTAGAATAGAGCACAGCAGGATATCAGTGCGGGAGATAAGGGAATGCATCTTTTCTTCACTGAGTGGAGAAAATGAGGTAGGCATATTCTTGGGTCTGGAATGAATTGGAAGGGGGAGAAGAGGTGATGAGGAAACTGGGGAGATTGTTAATAGCTCTTAATACTACCCCAATCAACTATCCATTTACATTTGCTGGACCAGCTTCAGGTCAGACTGAAGAAGAGCTTTGTGTATCTTGAAAGCTTGTCTCTTTCACCAATAGAAGTTGCCCAATAAAAGATATTATTTCACCTGCCTTGTCTCTCTAATATCTTGGGACCAATATGGTTACAACAACACTATTTACATATATACATACAGATCTCTTGTGTAGAGATTCTCATTAACAGTGGGGAGGGGAGAGCCACACCCATATTATGCAAGGTATATGGCCTACTGCTTCAAAACACTTTGTAAACCCAGCATACATTTGAAAAATAAGCACTTTTTTCCATGTTCAGTTGTTCCCTCATCTGATTTTCATAATACCCTTTTAAACCCCTTTTCTGTAATAATTATATTCATCTAATCCAGAACTTTTGCAGGCAGATATTGTACCATTTCCTGTTTACAAATTGTCCATGAGCAGGCTGCACTTTTTAGGAATTTGTTTGTTATTCAAAAATGTGAGAGGATTTTGTATGAACAAATTTCAACATGAGTTGTTCATGAGCTGTTCTGTGTAAGCTTTGTGTAGATAATATTTGTGATTTAATATTCAAGGTGTATGTTTGGTCATCTGATTCTCAAATAGTATTATGTATTAGTAGTATGCAGGGACAAAATTAGAAAGTCCAAGGCACAAAACGAGATTAAACTAGCTAGAGACATAAAGGGTAACAAGAAAACATTCTACAAATACATTAGAAGCAAAAGGAAGACTAAGGACAGGGGAGGCCCATTACTCAATGATGGGGGGGAAAAACAATCAGAGAAAATGCGGAAATGGCTGGGGTGCTAAATTACTTTTTTGTTTCAGTTTTCACCAAGAAGGTTGGTGGCAATTGGATGTCTAACATAGTGAATGCCAGTGAAAATGAGGCAGAATCAGAAGCTAAAATAGGGAAAGAACAAGTTAAAAATTACTTAGATAAGTTAGATGTCTTCAAGTCACCAGGGCCTGATGAAATGCACGCGAGAATACTCAAGGAGCTGACTGAGAAAATATCTGAGCCATTAGCAATTATCTTTGAAAAGTCTTGGAAGACAGGAGAGATTCCAGAAGACCGGAAAAGGGCACATATAGTGCCCATCTACAAAAAGGGAAATAAGGACAATCCAGGGAATTATAGACCAGTGAGCTTAACTTCTATACCCGGAAAGATAATGGAGCAAATAATAAAGCAATCATTTTGCAAACATCTAGAAGATAATAAGCTAATAAGTAACAGTCAGTATGGATTTGTCAAGAAGAAATCGTGTCAAACCAACCTGATAGCTTTCTTTGATAGGGTAACAAGCCTTGTGGATAGGGGCGGTAGATGTACTATATATTGACTTTAGTAAGGCTTTTGATACTGTCCCACATGACCTTCTCTTAAACAAACTAGGGAAATACAACCTAGATGGAGCTACTATAAGAAGGGTGCAAAACTGGTTGGAAAACCGTTCCCAGAGAGTAGTTATCAATAGTTCACAGTCATGCTGGAAGGGCATAACAAGTGGGGTTCTGCAGGGATCAGTTCTGGTCTGGTTCTGTTCAATATTTTCATCAATGATTTAGATAATGGCATAGAGAGTACACTTATGAAGTTTGCTGACGATACCAAGCTGGGAGGAGTTGCAAGTGCTTTGGAGGATAGGATTCAAATTCAGAATGATCTGGACAAACTGAAGAATTGGTCTGAGGTAAATAGGATGAAATTCAATAAGGACTAATGCAAAGTACTCCACTTAGGAAGGAACAATCAGTTGCACATGTACAAAATGGGAAATGACTGCCTAGGAAGGAGTACCGCGGAAAGGGATCTGGGGGTCATAGTGGACCACAAGTTAAATATGAGTCAACAGTGTAATGCAGTTGCAAAAAAAGCGAACATGATTCTGGGATGTATTAGCAGGAGTGTTATAAGTAAGACAGAGTAGTAATTCTTCCGCTCTACTCTGCGCTGGAGTATCATGTTCAATTCTGGGTGCCACATTTCAGGAAAGATGTGGAGGAAGTTCAGAGAAGAGCAACAAAAATGATTAAAAGTCTAGAAAACATGACCTATGAGGCCAGACTAAAAGAACTGGGTTTGTTTAGCCTGGAGAAAAGAAGACTGAGAGGAGACATAATAACAGCTTTCAAGTATATAAAAGGTTGTTACAAAGAGGAGGGAGAAACATTGTTCTTCTTAACCTCTGAGGACAGGACAAGAAGCAATGGGCTTAAACTGCAGCAAGAGAGGTTTAGGTTGGACATTAGGAAAAACTTCCTAACTGTCAGGGTGGTTAATTACTGAAATAAATTGCCTAAGGAGGATGTAGAATCTCCATCATTGGAGATTTTTAAGAGCAGGCTAGACAAACACCCATCAGGGATGGTCTAGATATTACTTAGTCCTGCCATGAGTGCAGGGGACTGGCCTAGATGACCTCTCGAGGTCCCTTTCTATGATTCTATGATTCTGTTCCCTGATTGGCTGAGCAAATTCATATAAGTAACAACCTCTACCTCACCCCAAAATTAATTAAATGTTGTGATTAAATTAATTCTGGCTACACACCTGAAATTCACTTGCTGCATACAATCGAACAAATCCTGGAAACACAAAAAGAAAATAAGACAGACGTCGAAGGCCATTTTTATTTAGAAGCTTTGGAACTGTTTGTGGATGATTTTTTTCTCCCTGTTCACCAGTTCCAGTGGAGATATTCCTCAAAGCAAACACCTGGCTGACCTGAAATTTATGTTTCACAGCTGGATTTCATCACCCAGTTGCTCCATTGTTTCCACTAACAAAACTTTACAGCATCGTTTCTTAAAGTTCTTGTGATACTCTGGACTAAGTGAAGTCTAATAACAGCTGTGTCCCCAGCAGATGACACTTTAATATCTTTTTAAAAAAAATGGGATCTGAAAATGTGTATTTGTAGATGATAGTTAAAATGAATACAAAGGTCTGTTTATTAACCACTGGCTTCAATCCCTGCTTTTCCTCCCTCTGTGAGGTTGCCTCCAGGTCAGATTGGTGACTCAGTTCATAGGTGCCTTTAGGGTTGGAGTTCCAGCTATGCAGTACTGATCTGGATCTAAGCCAAACTTTCTGTGCTTGACTGTCAGTTCTGCCAATCTACATAGACAGAAAACATGTAGAGTTGCAGAGGTGATATGAAAAACATCTGAGAGATGACAGACTTTGTCAGATCAGTCATAAAGGGTGAAGATCAAATTTCCCTCCCAATTGCAGCTTTCCCACAGTTGTTATAGGATTAGATTAAAGCCAGTTGAATTTGGATTTTTTTGAGGGGGATTGTTGTTCTTTTAGTATTACAGCTGAAGATGGATCTTTTCAAGAAAGATAGCCAACAATCTAAACAGAAATGTAAGATAACTGGTGTGCAAAAATGGTGTGTGGGTGCTCTTGGTAGGAAAGCTTATTGGCTGTAATATAATGTGCAATATAATTTTTGAATGAGCAAAGCTGTGGATGGTGTGTGGGAAAGTTACTCTGAATTAACTAAAGGTGGGAATAAAAGTGAACTAGTTATACGGCAATAAATCCCTGTGTGGACAATCTCATTCAGAATTAAAGAGACCTTAATTCAGTTTACCTTAATTCAAATGTCAATGATTTTTGGCCTTAATTAAGTTTGAATATGAGAGAAAAGGGGAAGATGACCTCACTGAATGTCTGTGATCCAGCTTCCTGCTACTCATCCTATTGAGGGAGGAGATACTCTGGAAAACAGTAAAAGTTTTCTTAATGAGACCAAAGGGAAATGCAGAGTTGATGTGAAAGAAAATTTTCCAGCTCTCAGGCTATTTCTACATTACAACTTATATTGGCAAAATTTATGTTGCTCAGGGCTGTGAATATTCCACAAATCCCGCCCCCAAGCGACATAAGTTTCACTAACATAAACATTTGTGTGCACAGTGCTATATTGGTGGGAGAGGTCTCTCCCATTGGCATAGAGCATCTTCACCAGACGCGCTGCAGTGATGCAGCTGTATCGATACAACTGCAGCACTGTATGTATAGACATGGCCTTAGTCTGGTTTTGTTGTCACCTCAGCATATTATGAAGTAAAGCTCTACACCTGAGTTTAGCAAGAAAAAGCAGAAGAGGCTGCAGCAAGTAATGACTAAAGTTGTGTTTCCTTGAATAGCAGCAGCGATGGAATTCTTTCTGCTTTATCTCTCACTTTTCCCTCAGGGTCCTTGTGAGGAATAAGCTTACATGTGAATCCTCAAATGTTAACGGGTACAGAGACAGAAGAAAACACGTGGTTGTATTTGAATGTCTGCCACAGAAGCATGTTTGTTTATTTTCCAAGAGATACACATACTGGTGACCTGAATCAAATCCATCCGTTAATTTGTTTCCATTTTGGTTACTCCCTCCCCCTCTGCCCTCTGTGGTAAAGAAATTTAAGAAGGCTTAGAAAGGGCAGAGCCCATGGCAAGAGCTAAGAGATGGGGACCTGAGCTGGGTCTACCCAGGGCTGATAACTGGGCATGCCCAGGGGCTCCAACAAGGTGGGAGTAGCACCCCAGGGGGACTTGTTTACAGGCAATTATTCATGCTGTGTTTTGGTCAGTTCATTTTGCTTGATGTTTATGCTCATGTGGGCAAGGAGAGAGAATATGCAACTTTGAACGGCTGAATGCTCTTTCAGCAAACTGCCTGGCATATCATGTTTTAATAGTCGGTGTATTTTTAATTGTGATGGGACTGACAGAAATCATTAAGAACTTCACCAATTATGTTTTAACAACCTGTCTTCTGCTTGACAAGTCAATTGATGTATAGTGGAGTTTTTAAACCCTCAGATGAGAAAATATACTTGGGGGGATGGATACCAGTACTAGTTGTTTATCTTTAGCAAGGCTGGACGGGTTTTATGTCTTTAAAAAAATCACATAAATATATTGCACTGTTCCTAATGGGTTCCCTGATCAGAAGCTGGCTTCTCTATTTTAGTTTACCCTCTATCCACAAACATTGGCTGTACATTTAATTAAACATTATATTTAGTTTTTTGGACTGTTTTAACTCTTTCTGGGTAGAAGGGGCCAAATCCACGTATTTCTCTGAGGCAAAGGTGGGTAAGGTTCATCTTATATATATTTGTCAGCAATAAATTCAACAGGTATTATTGAGCCCACACCCAAGCAGTGAAGAGTTAGAGGAGGGGTGTCAAAATCATTTCATACGGTGGGCCTGCCACTTGGCATGGGTCATACTCAGCAAAAGTTATTAAAATAGAAATAGGTAAAGATAAACCATGCTGGTAATTACTTACATTTATTTTAGATTTTACCGACTGCTACTGCAGGTCCTCGATTCTTGGTATCTCTTTGCTACAACCAATGCATCAACATTTGGAGCAAGTGACAGGGCTGAGGCTATCTTGAATATCAAGTTCAGGAGTGTGTCACTTAGTGGAGAGCAAAGTTTAGATTTGTTGATATTAATGATGGAGAAAACTTGTTCACATGTGTACGTGCTCCCACACATGGAAGGAATTCCTGATGCAAAGGACTTCACTTTTGGGATAATATTATCCCAGATATTGGATACTGGAGAATTTGCCCTTCAACAGAGTGTCACACTGTAGTTCAGTAAGTTCCATTTGAAGCTCCTCTGGTGCATCATGCACACTGACAGAAAATGGTGTGCTGAAAATCGCAAACTCTGCTGCATGGTCTCTGACATCAGAGAATTGTTCTTAACATTCCTTAGTTCATCAGTTTTGCCCATCTACTACTCCGTGATGTCATCAAATTGAGTCCCAACAGTGTCACATAGTGATTTTAAGGTGGGAAAATGTGACAAATTATGTTGGGAAAGTTGCTTCTCCCCCAGTTGAAGCTTAATTTCAAATGTAGTCATGGTATTCTGTCACTGTTTAGTTGCACCCCTGCATTCCTGTGTTTAACGAGTTCAACTGCTCTGTAATGTCCATCATGAAAGCGAAGTCTTGGAGTCATTCATTGTCCTGTAATTAAGTGACATTGTTCCCATTCTGATCTGTGCAAAGTTTGATCTCACCACACAGCTCAAAAAAGTGCTTCAACACAACTCTCTGGCTTAGCCACTGAACTTCAGTATGATATTGCAGTCCAGGATGAATGTCACATTCTTCCGACAACTGGCTGAAATGGTGATTTTAGAGACCTCTAGCTTGAATAAAATGTACAGTTTTAACAATCACATGCATCACATATTTCATTTTCAAATTTTTACTACAGCAAGCTTCTCAATGTAAAATGCATTGAAAACTGCTGGTTACGGTAGGTAGTTTGCAATTTGGCCTTTAATTTTGTCACAACTCCAGCTTTCTTGCCCATCATTGAGGGTGCCCTGTCTGTGGCCAGGCTCACAGCTCTTGTCCAATCTACATCCAGTTTGTTCACAGCTTCCACCAAGTTGCTGAAGAGGTCATTTGCTGTTGTATTTGCTGTTGTGTCTTTCATCAGCACTGATTCTATGAGCTCCTTTGCTATGCATATTCTCATCAACTCCAGGCATGAATACTGCTATCTAAGACATTTCACTTACATATGGGCTTTCATCAGTAACAGATGAAAAAAGCAGCAAAGGATTTTGCTTTTTTCCTGGAGTTGACTCTTCAAATTCTCAGCTAAATAATTGATTCTCTCAGTAATTGTGTTTCTCGACAGACTGATGTTTACAAAAGCTTGCCACTTATCTGGACACACTATTTCCAGAACGTTTAACATACAGGTCCTCAAAAATTCTCCCTCCGATAATGGTTTTGATGACACAGCTATTTCATGTGCAGTCGCATAGCTCAATTTAATAGCAAATAAAGTGCAAATAAGTATTAATAAACACTGATTGCTGCTTTTTCACTGACTGTGCTAATTCAGAGTATTCATCTTCGTATAACTTCCCTGTGCACTTTTCACATTTCTCACCATGACTTGCTTCATAGTGTCTTTGAATGCTGTATTCTTTTGCCACAGCTACCTGTTGCTTACAAATCAAGCATGTGGGCTTTCCATTCATGTCCACACAGAAATATGAAATTCTCAATTTCTCTTGAAACACATGACACTCTTTATCTACCTTTCTTTTCTTGGACACGGTGGCCACTAGTCACAAGATGAATAAAAAATGAAGGAAAGGGTAGAAGTGAGAGTATCCCTCCCTCCCTCCCTTCCTTCATCAGTTGGCCACAATACACATTCACCCTTTGCAGTTGCCTTTGCTCTGACTTTCTAGGTTGGGGTATCTATTTTCCAGCTGACAGGTAAGTGTTCTTCAGTGCCACTTCTTCTCATCTAGACCCATACAAGCTTCTGCCAGTCTTACGCCTCTCCAGTGTGCCTTAAACACAACTAAGTGATTCTGTACCTGTATACTAGGTTTTGCTGGATTGCTGGCTGAAGTCTGTGTGTGATTTGTAGAACACACCAATGCATTGCACTCTTTCCACTGAGGATCTCTGCTTTGTAAACAGAAGTACTTGAAGAGGATTGAGCTCTTCATAAACTGACATCAGCCCTTTGTGAGAGACTCCGCTGGTGTTGAGTGGCTTTTCTGCAGAGGTTTTTAAGACATTTTGGTCTTCTCTGGGATGTGATTTAGTGCTGGTCTGCAAGGAAAACATCAAGGAAAGACAGGTGTGTCTCTCCCTTGTTGCCAAGAGGAATATCTCATTTGTTGCCCAAAATAGAAGATATCAGCGAACTCACAAACAGGAAACCCCAGTTGCTGCTCTGATTTTAAAAACTTTTCCCAGAGCCCTAGGAAACAGATTTAAAAATGTTATTAGCTCAGATATGCACCCTGATCAGATCTCTCACATCTCTCTCAGGCCTATGTTATCTTTTAAACTTCTTCAGGGTTATAAATCATTGATGAAACAAAGAGTTTTATCTCTTCCCCAGTGGGATGGATTCAAGTGTTAACAGATCTTGTAAGCAGAGTAGGAGCTTTCCCGCTGCCTTTTTTGTAGAGGCTACTTCAATTGGAAAAACTTTTACTATGGATGGTTGGCATTCACTTTCTTCTGGCATGTGGGGAGGAGGCTGGTGTTAGATTTTGATCCAGGACTTTTTTGTTAAACCTTGACAGATTTGGTGGTGATGCATTATCTGCTCTACGTGAAAGAAGAGCTTTTAATGCTTGGAGACTTTTGAAGGTTAAGGGACAGAACAGGATTTTGCAGGTACCAGGGCTATTTGTAGGACCTCTTTCCGATAACTGTTCTGGCTGTTGATGGCTCTAATTCCAGGAGCCTGATTTTCTGTTTTCTTAAATCAGGTATAACAAAATTGTAGCACATAATAGATTCCAAAAGTGTGAATTGGATCTTAGCAGATGCTCTTGCTGCCAGGCTGAAAAATTAATTCTATTCACTGTTCATCTAAGATTTTGTTAGCGGTAAAAATCTGCCCTTCCCAGAGACAACAAAGAGGATTAGAACATTGTTTCTTAGAGAAAAATTGTTCCTGAGAAATGTTTCATTTTCTCATAAACAAGATCCCAAGTAGATCAGGTTACTTATAAAATGGTTTATTTCCAATCATCTTTATAAATTACTTTTGGCATTAAGCACCAGTTTAGCATAAAGGCAGAGACTATGTTCAAAGGCTTCAAACCTGAGCTCGGACAGTCATTTCACTGACACAAGGGGAAAAGAAAAAAAGAGAGAAAATACTGCCATCACATTATCCCTTTTTTCTGACACCCCAACATTGTGTAATTATAGTGTCTACCTGACACTTTCAGGGACACCTGTGAATGTCCCAATCACCCATTGCTGGTCAGTGAGATGATTAATGCTCCATGACAGCATTCCTCTCTCTGAGAATCCTCAGGTGATATTTTCATTCTCTGCTGACCAGCAAGCACCCCAACTTCAATCCTTATTGTCCTCCATGCTATCAGCTCAGTGATATCCTCTCTCGCTGTGTCTTTTTGCAAAATGTGCTCATGTCCTTGATTGACATAGCAAATCAAGGCAGAATTCAACCCTTATTTTTTTAATATATTCACTATAGAGCATATTCATTGCTTAATTTATACCTCATTTTTTTGCTGTTCGGTATTGAGTTCTGTAAAGTGTTTTGAGATAGCTCGCATCAAGTACCCCAAGCGAGTTAAATGTATATTGTTACTATTTACTTATTTGTATTATCATAGTTCTGAGGTGCTTCAGTCATGGCCCAAGATCCCATTGTGCTAGGTGCTGTACAAACAAAGAACAAAAGGACAGTCCCCACCTCAAAGAGTTTACAATCAAATTATAAAACAAGAGACGATAGGTGGAGACAGACAGACAGATGGAGGGTAAGGAAACAATGAGACAATATTGATTAGGATAATATACTATTGTATGAAAACACAAGCCCTTGTCTAATATACTTACAATGGAACTTAGGCCAGAGTCCTTCAGACACCTAAGTGCATGCTTAGCCTTATGCATCGACTTCAATAACACTACTCACATGTGTAAATTAGAGCCCAGGAATGTTTTCAGGGTCAGGGCCTTTGTAGTGAACAAATGCACATCTGAAGTTATAGTGTCTGTTGACAACAGATGGCAGCGGCTTTTAACACTTATTTTGTACTATCATGAGCAATTAATATTTTGTTTTCTGTCAGTTAATACCACAAGACCTCTACATTGCCTGAGATGATCAGATCCCTTGCTGACTTGATTCTGGCACTCTTTTACAACCCCTAAAAACTCAACTTCTTCATAATCCTTCAGTGACCCTATCTAAATGGCTACCTAAACAAGACTATTCTTATATATAAAAAGCCACATTGGGAAAAATGGCACCTGAATTGCTCATGTAAAATGCATGTGCACAGATAACAGGTAATTGGTATAATACCTGCACAATATAGTTTTGTGCATGGACAAAAGAGGTTTGGGTATATGAATACCTGCTTATGCACATGTAACTGGAAATGTTACTTCTGCAACATAGTTCTGTTTTGTCCAGAAAGAAAAAGCAAGGCAAACAGGGAAGTAAGTGACAAGTGTATGAGTTTATTTATATTTGGGTAAAGTGCTTGAGAATTCAAAGTCGGCAGCTGCATTGCAATCTTTATGTAATCTTTATTGCCTTTTAGAGATAGCATTCTGTGCAGTTAGCACATTCACAAATTAACCAGGAAGGAAAACATATATTGGAACAATAAGAACACAACATTTAGCCTTCATGCACATTGTTCGGGTTCCCTCGGTTTTGTTGTATCTGACCCTGCTGATCAGGAGATGTCGTCAACAAATATGTCAGATCCCTCTTCCTCCTGTTGTTAATTTTCATTTACTTTTCATACAGCTGTGCTGGTATACAAGAAGCATTGTCCTTGTAACAATGCATCTTATTAATACTGTGCATATGCTGCTAAGATGTTCATTGGGCTTTCTGAAATGTTGCTTTGAATACATTTGGAAAAGGAGGAGATTGACAAAACACTGAATCAGCCATCCTGGTATTGCTGCAGTCCTATTTAGTTTTCAGAAGAATGAAAATGGAATGAATGGATGAATGAAATGAAATGAAAATCTTATCAATAAGTTGTGGTGACCCATAGTGGCTACACTAGGATTTCAGTAGCATGGCCAAGTGGAAACTTTCCTCTAACTCATGTTGTGTTACTGATTCAAACTGCAGCAGGAGCAGAAGTTTCACAGTCTAAAAATGATCCTATCAGATTAAAAAGACTAAGTTTAAAATTGTTCAATGGGCCATAAATGTGCTAGTTGTTGACTCCTGATATATTTTCATTGCATATACTCCACAAAGCCATCCAGCCTTGATCTGAGGACACCAAGAGATGGAGGATCCACCACTTCTCCTGGTAGTTTGTTCCAGTGGTTAACCATCCTCACTGTTAAAAATGTGTGCCTCGTTCCTAGTTTGAATTTGTCTGGTTTTAACTTCTACCCATTGGTTCTTGTTATACCTTTCTCCACTAGATTAAAAAGCCGTTCAGTATTTAGTATTTTCTCCTTATGAAGGTGCTTATACACCATAATCAAATCACCCTTATTGTGTGAAATGAGATGATCAAACAGCATGCAGAACAATCCCTTCCTCCAGGAATTCCAGCCCAGAAGCAATGCCTAAAAAATAGACTCTAATTGGCAACTGCTCTTGCTGCTCACACAACTCCCTTTCTCCCTTGAAGCTGCATCTACACAAACCCTGGATAACCCTAAAACTAATAGAGCCCAGCATGTCTTCCCAAGAGTCAAAACTTGCTCCTAAGTCAAGAAAAAGCAATTGGAAGACTATATGTAACAGTGCAACCTAGTGATACCTATTTGACACATTATATATCATATGCTCAAACACATCTGCAAAATATGAATAATTCGATAACTCTGAGTGTGTTCAAACATGAAAGAATGTACCATTCTGCAAGCAAGTTAGGTATTTAACTAAATGACCTACCCTCAATTTCTCAAGGCAGGTCATTCCTTTTGCAGCATCAGGCTTCATCCTGTCATACTGAAAGAAGGAGAGAATGTCTCATGACCCCATTCCATGGTCAGAGGGATTTTTAGGTGCCAACAAAGCTTGATCTTCAGGAACGTGATGCTAAAAGCTAGACTTTCCACTCACCATGATAAAAGTAATATCTTTCATCAGTAATGTTTTTCAAGCCCCAGCTTCCTTCTGTGTGTGCCTGCATGTGAGCCTGAGTATAAATTGAAAGTTTCCTTCCAGCTTTTGGAGGATGTGATGCACACTGACTTGCCTCTATCTAAATAAAAACATTAATGACCCCACATATACAGAAAACACTAACACTTCCTTAGGTGTGACTGAATTCAAAGATCTGGTGTATTATTCATTTGAATTATTTCTTTTTCGGAGTGTTTCTTTTTATTGTATACCATACATCTTTTTAGTTATCAAAGTCAAATTTTTTACAAGATGTTGCAAGGTGGTGAAGGCTGGGGAAGAAAGAGAATAGATGTGAGAACTGAGTTCCAAATAGCTGTGGCAGGATCACTAATTATTACATTTGTTTTAACTGGTTGCCTTTACTGCTTTCTTTTTGGTGGATCTAGAAATCATGATTTCAAGTAGTCAAAATGCCCAAGATTTATTTAACATGCATTTATTTTATAGGCTTTTCCTGTTTATTTTTTTTGACCATGGCAGAGAACATGTACTGAAGAAATGAGATATGCTTTGAACAAAGAGTATTGGATTCTATTTTTCATATAATTATTTATAACTTTCACTCTAGATGATAGAACACAGTGTTTATCCCATGATGCTGTGGGGAGTCACGGGAGGCCAGCAGTCTTCCAGCTGGAGCTGTGCAAAACTTACAATGAAACAGAAAATTCACTCCAGATTTGCAACCTATTCATTGAGTTTGGGCTGGGTTTTGTGTGAGCCTAGGCTGGCTTCTGGTTTTGGGTGAAAAATACATCAACCTTGATGAGTTTGCATGGGGTATGATTAGGAGCCAGGCAAACTTGGGGGGGAGAGGAGGTCATTTGAGCTTTGTTTCAAGTTTCTGACTTACTTCAACGGAGTGTGTGAACCTACTCATACCTAAATGTAATTGAACAAACTCCCTGGGAACAGAATCCACCAAACTCCCATTTTATCTTAGCACAAGATAAATCCAGTATGTAATCCCCCCCGTCAAAAATAGCACGCAACACTGAGCAGTCACAATTTCACCCTTTATATAACACACAATTGCTAAGGGTTTGCAGATGCTTTCTCTTTTAAAACCCTAATTGCGTGTGTTGAAAGATAATTTGTCTTAGAGAATGAGACACCCCAGCTGTTGCTGTAATTAAGAATGAGAGAATCTGAATAGGTGTAGATTCAAGGTTTAGTCACAATATTGGTGGAATGTGATCCTAACAGGATGGTGTTTATCAGTGCCTTAGGACTAGGGCCCTTTCTGCCTCTGTGTTTTGTATAATGCCAAGCACCCTGATGCAGTCAATACATAAATGATAAATATGCTAACTCAGCACAGCCTTCATTCTGGGGCTGGTTCAGGTGCTAGGAGAGATCTCCAGCCTCTCAAGTGGCCAGTTTGCTTCTCCTTCCTGTGTTGTTAGGATTACTTCTCTTTGTGGCTTGTCCTTTGCCACTCATGCTCTTTGGATGAACTTCCAGAGCCTGGTTTCACTGTATTGGCAATGACGCATGCATGATATTCTGCTTTAATCTGGCATGTTAGAAGGGATGGTTCAAACTGGTTCATATTTTCTTTTGCTCGAATGTGTAGATTCGTGTCTCAGTTGACTATCTTGTTGCAGCTCATCACATTGTCAGAGTTGACTCCCAGATACTTGATGATGACTAATTCTGTTGTTTTAATACATGGGCCATCACTTAGTTACCTCATCCTGGGGAATGATTTGTCTTTTTTGTGTGTGTGTTTAAGAACCTGTATAGATATATTTCAATCTACTATTACTTCTTTTATGGCCTGTGTTATTCAGTGATGCCTCTCGATGAAACATTTAGATGTGGTTCTTTAATTTGCCCAGCTGCACATGGACTCATCAAGGGCAACATTTTCCCCTGGTATGTATGGCAGATCTGGCAGGAGGAGGACAGCAGCTCAGGGAGTCTTTCACTTTGCCCTCTAGCTCACCCATGCAGAAACAGAGCCAAACCTAGATGTAGCACTTCCTTGACCAGCTAACGCCCCAGGAAGATATAGTGCTTGGTTGGTTTGGAACTCCCAGTTTCCTGAAAACATCCTGCGTTCTGGCAGCAGGCAGAGAGGGTGTGCACAGTTTTCCTTTTTGAAGAGGCAGTAAGGAGTTCCCCTGAGTGTACTGCTTCTAGGCTGCTTCTCCTTTCTGCCTGAACTATCTGACCCTGCACAGGCAAAATGGCTCACTAAGCCTCCCATTGAAAACCACTACTCTGCTCCCATATCCCTGTGCAGCTCCAGAGCAATGACAGAATTTAACTCTAACAAAGGATATTTGTAAAGTGCTCTGCTGTGGCTGTCAATTAGGTCTTTAGGCTCCGCTTTGGCGTCCTTACTAGAACGTGCATATCTGCTTCCACGTGGATCCTTTCATTCTTCATCTAGAAGAAGAACATTCTGTTACATTCAGAGTTCTGAATGGTCAAATGGTCCATAGAATTGGGATAAAGGTGAATTTTCTTTCATTCTCATTTTATTGTCTCATTGAAGAGGTGATCCAATAGCAAAAGCAGCCCTACATATTTATCTAGGCTGGGATTTTCAGTGCGTGTTTGGTACCTAATTCTCATAAACTCTTTTTTTAACAGCCACCCCCCTTGCTTAACCTTATATAGGCAGTGTTGCCTAGTGGATAAAGCACTGGACCAGGAAACATGGGTTCTAGTCTGCTGGGTGACCTTGGGCAAATTGCTTCACCTCTCTCTGCCTCAATTATTCCATCTGTAAAAAGGGGATGATGATACTGACCTCCTTTGTAAAGCACTTTAAGATTTATGGATAATAACTGCTCTATAAGGGGTAGGCATTATTAATATTTTATTATTTATATTTTATTTTACTTTGTACAAACATCAGTAATTATATTAACTATTGAAATTGTGCATATAAAAGTTAATATTTGAAATATCATTTATGTGCCTTTAAAGAACATATTCCCCCAGTCTCTGTTTAGGAAGCAATGGTTTTGTTTTAACTAAGATGGCATTTTAAACCAGGAGTCTTCAAAAGCTATTGAGTCCGCACAGCTGTTTTTATTTCTTTTTCCTTTGATAGTGTCTGGTCTGTCACATACTGTAGGGATGCTTAGATGTGTGGGTTGTTAAGTATAGAATTTTGTGAAGCAATACAGAAACTAATCTGAATTTGTGCCTTTTATAACAAAAGTGTAGGAGATAGGACTTTCTTTGTTTTCTGTGTGGACAGTCCTACATGTTTTCATGCTTAACCTATTACCTGTAGGTTGCTCAGCACAGCAGGGGGAACTGTGAGAGGAGCTATCCTTTGTTGTAAGCTTACTTTTAACATTTGTGAAGCACTCAGATCCCACAGTGATAAATTGGAAAGGGTTCAGAGAACAGCCATAAGAATGATTGAAGGATTAGAAAGCATGCCTTATACTGATAGACTTAAGGAGCTCAATCTATTTAGTTTTAACAAAAAGAAGGTAAAGGGGTGACTGGATTACAGTGTAAAAGTACTTACATGGGGAACAAATATTTAGTAGTAGGCTCTTCAGTCTATCAGAGAAAGGTATAACACAATCCAATGGCTGGAAGTTGATGCTTGAAAAATTCAGACTGGAAATGAAGCGTACGCTCTTAACAATGAGTAATTAACAATTTGAACAATTTACCAAGGGTCCTGGTGGAGTATCCATCAATGGCAATTTTTAAATCAAGACTGGATGTTTTTTCTAAAGGATAAACTTTAGGAATTATTTTGGGGTAGTTCTCTGGCCTGTGCTATCCAGGAAGTTAGATTAGATGATCATAATAGTCCCTGCAGACCTTGGAATCTATGAATCTATGAGTAACGAGCCTGGTATAAAAGAAAGTTTTTCCAAGTACAGTCAGATAAAATTCAACTATCTGTCATGGGGTCTTACATGGCTCCCAGCACTGTAGTATTTGAGTGCCACACAGGTTTTAACCGATTTATCTTCACCATACCTCTGTGAGGTAGGGGAGTATTATCTCCATTTTACAGATGGAGAACTGAGGCACAAAGAGATTTAAGGCCAGATTTTCAAAGATATTTAGGTGCCTAAAGATGCAGATAGGCACCAAATGGGATATTCAAAAACAACTAGGTGCCTCTAATAAATTTCAGAGGTAGTTAGGTGCTTTTGCTTTTGCTTATCTGCATCCTCAGTCCCTAAAATACATTTAAGAATCTGTCCTAAAGTGACTTGCCCACAAAGTCTGTGATGGAGCCCACATATCCTAGGTCCCAGGCTAGCACCACTGTCACGTCACCTTTCTCTCATTGTGATACCAGTAGCCAAGCATTCCACCTACCCCATCCTCTGCTCAGCTAGAACACAGCAGGTGATGATCCCCCTTGAAATGCAATCCCACACTTTTCTGTAGAGGATGATTCCCAGGGGAGTGGCAGGGTGTAATTCAGTTCTATTGGCATGAATCTTTGCTACAAGCACAATGAAGCTTCACTGATGGAGGAATGGCAAGTCCACTGAAATGCACTGAAGCCAGTTAGCCTTCTCGATAAACAAGTTTTCTAAAGACCTGATCCAAAATCCACTGAAGTAAATGGAAAGACTCCAACTGACTTTAGTGGGCTGAGGATCAGGCTGTCAGTGTAGGATGCACTGTATTTGGTCTAAACGGTGCAATAACTGCCTAAGCCTTTCTCCTTTACGGATTTGGTCCTGCAAGGTGCTGAGCAACTCCCGGAGGTGGTGAACACCTTCTGCTTCCACTAACTTTAAGGAGAGGTGAGGGCTCTCAGCACCCTTCTGGGTCAGGCTCTAGATGAGTCAGTTCAAAACCAGCCCTGATCAACATGTAGGTCACCTCTCCTTACACCCTGAAAAATATTTACCTTTTTTCACTCTGGGCTTCCAAATACCTCTGCTAATGCAGTTTCTTTTAATGAAGTTAGAAGGTATGTCTCTTTTATTCCATCTAGAGGTAGCTTTCCGACGTTGGCAGGTAGGAGACTAGAACAGCCTTCAGCTGGAAATGGCCTATGCAAAAGTTGTTTGGTAGTTTGCATTCAGTTCCCACTAGACAATCACAAAGGCTTGCCACAACAAGAACTAACTGACAGCCTTAGCAGAGAGGATAAATTGAATAAGCAATGGAATTTGAACCACCCTTAATCTTAGAAGTGTTACATTGGGGTTAGAGTTGGGGACCAGAAGTGGGCAGTGTGGGAGGCAAATTTGTAGTACCACAGCCGGAGCTGTTCTGTTCATAAATCGGGTACTTAGGGTTGCCAATCATGCAGCTTACACAAGCATTGTGTGGTACACAATTTAAATGAACAGCCAAAATAAACGACCCCCAAGCAAACCATCCGCAAGGGGGCTCCAAGAAGAAAAGGAACAGAATCACTGCCATTCTGAGTGGCTAATGTATTTCTCAACAGGTACAAATTTGATTTAGTAGACAGCTTTCTTTTAGTTCTAAATTCAACCTTGTTCTCCTTTCTGCCTTTCTCATTCCCTTCTCAGCCATCCTTAGATGGTCAAAGTTCAGGAATTTGAACTCTTTGTCTATTCTTAAAGCTGTAATCTGTTTTAAAAAATTCTGCTTTCCTTCAACATTCAGTTGAATAACATATCTCCTGTCAGTGCCATATTTTCTGTTGTCTGCCAGATGTTAGTGGTACTATAATATTGTTCCATAAAGGACCAAAACATACTTTCTTAAATAGTACCAACTGCAGTTCTCAATCCTATTTTCAATCTTACATGTTAAGTTCTTTCTAAATTCAAATAGTGGGGTGGCTGCTGTGTGCCATAGGATATTTGATTACAAATTATCTTGGTTAAAAAAACAGCTTTAATGTGCCTCAGAATTTTAAATAGGCTTTAAACAGAAACTTAATCGCAGACTTAACTACACGTTGACTAGCGGCTTCTCTGTCATCAAAATGGTGTTTCAGTGAACTTTCAAAAGGCTTTGGTTTGAAAGTGAACGCTGGAGGTCTACAAGTCAATTCCGATTTAATTCTCCAGTATTTAAAGCATTGATTCCCAAGAAATCATGACATAAAATTGGTGCCAGTAAAACCCTGTCTTTTCCTTATATTGGCACAGTGCATGTGAGAGATGAAATGTCTTATTGCAGAGAAACTTTTATTTACCCTGTTCCAGTAGTGAAAGGCAACTGTATTTATGTTTGAGTGGCCACACACATGACCCATGCTGACACAGCGTGGCTCTTATCTCCCTCTAGTGGCATATACAGGTTTATGAATCGGCAGCTCTCTCCACACTAATGGCCCTGGACCTATAAATCAAGCAGTACAGGGTACTGCTTTTAGATCCAGGAGTCCCCACAGATCACCTGACCAGGAGCATGGTTACATAAATTAACTATAAAGAGATATGTAAAAATATACTGTTTCAAGGCACCAATTAGTCAATGAATTTTTTTTTTAAACTATAAATGAAGATTCAGTGGCCTTGAGAAGCCAGATGATTTTTTCTAGATTGTTTAAATTAAAAATACTTACTGATCTTTGAAAATATTAATTTTAGGATACACAAGGGTGAACTGGACACAACTATTTGTACTAGAAATATCTAAATTAAACAAACTGGAAAAAATCATCTGGCTTCTCAGGACCACAAAAACTTAATTTTCAGGGTTTTTTTTTTTTTTTTTTTGAAGTCTTGGTTTTCCCATCAGGTTTATGTCATAATTAGGGTGGAGGGTATAAAGTTTCCAAATTCCTTTATTGACTAGTGCGAATCTTAAAACGGCATATTTTTACATATTTCTTTCCTGATGCTTTTTCCCCCCAAAAAAACAAATCCCAGATTATTTTTTTGAAGTAGCTCAACCCACTCCCTTGTTTTGGATTATTTGTGCCCCTCCAGAATCCATGATTAAGTTTTGCATCTTGTGACACATAAATAGTTTGCATAATAATTTAGAAAATAATAGCTTATTCAAACTAGATCAAGATATGAACCATAAAGTTTTTGAGGCAGAATCATCATAAAGAAAGGAGGGGTAGGGCACCTGTAGCACTGCAGTGTTATAATTCCATGACTCGGTTCCAAGAAGTAAAGCAAGCCCTTGATTTGGAAGGCAAGGACATGGGATTTACCAGCTATGCTTCCATTCCAGGCCATCATAAGTATTTTTGTACATTCTTTTGTTTGTAAGTTTTGTTGGAAAGAAACAACGTTATTATGTCACCAAGGGACACACTGTGCCGTTAAAGTAGAGGACTGAGTTGTGTGTGGTATGGAACTGCAGTGCCATAGAGAAAGTTGTGAAAGTGAAAGGACTAGGCATAAAGTACTAGGAGGTCCTGGCCAATATTGCTACTGTGTCACCCCTTAAATTTTGGTGCAGCTTGCTTACTCCTCTGTAGCTAGCCAGCCAAATCTTACCCGCCCTATTTTGGAAGGCTAAGCTTATGGGGGTGCTAGCAAGGAGCAGACCTGTATTCAGGGGAGTTCAAGGGTGCAAATGGGATTTACACACCCACAAAGGGTCTGGCTGTAATCTGGCCCCAAACTGGCAGATGGCCAACATTGCAGAGTCTATCTGCTCATGCAGCAAATTAATTAATTTGCTTAATTAAATTGATCTAGTTGTGAAAAATTTCTTGCTCTGAGTGCTGTAGGTAGGTCGACCTAACCGCCATTGTAGATACAGCTAGGCCAACGGAAATATTCTTCCATTGGCCTACTCTTTCAGAGAAGTAGATTAACTATAGTAATGGAAAAAACCCTTCTGCCAATGTATGAAGTGTCTACATTCGGCACGACTGCAGTGTTGTAGTAGCTTTAGACATATCTATAGTATAAGCTCCCGAGCTGTCTGAGCAGTGCACCTCACCTACAAGTACCACATCTTGGAAGTGAGAGGAGAGTTCAGTCTTCCATTCCATCCTTTGTGTTCTCTACTATGACAGCAAAGATGAGTGCTTATTAGTTACAATGGTGATGTAGACATGTGTCTACTTCTGTTGAAACTTAACTGAGTCAGCCAACTCATTTCACATAGGTCAGTGAACAGACATATATCTGATGGTAATTTAGACTTGGGTTTGTGGGCTTTCATGGTAAATGATATGAAAAAAGAGGGAGAGTTCTTGAGGGGAGAAAAAGGCAAATAATGAATTTATATTAAAGAAGGGTGAAATTATGAGCTGTATCATTATAATCAAAATATCCTTTCAATAAACTATTTAAATCCTTTAATAGCTTCTAACTAATAATTTAAACCATCACACTCTTTTGATAAACACTGTTAATTGCAGGTTATTATCAACCTCCTAGCATCACAGAATTCAACTTTGTACCCACAATCATGGGTGCCAGGGTCCTATAATTTTTGGTGGTGCCTTGGCCAGTTGCTCTGGGCCCACATCATGTGGGAGAGGGGCTGGGGGAAGGGCAGGGCCAGGAGTGGGGAGCAGTGACCAAGCGGTGCTGCCAGGGACTGGGAGTGGCTCAGGTCAGGGCTCTGGGTCCACGTGGGAGAGGGGCAGGGAAAGGGGCGGGGCTGGGAGAGGGGAGCGGCCACTGCGCTGTGTAGTTTGGGGCCAGGCCGAGGCCGGAGCACCTTCTGGCCAGACACTGAGTGTGTTGGGGGAGGGAGGCAGAATGGCCGGGCCGCTTTGGGTACCACTGCACTATGCACCTCCACGGCCAGCCCCCTAGCACCACAGAAATATTGGTGGAGCCTGGCCCACCATCCTCAATGTTGGTGGAGCCCAGGCACCATGGGCCCATATAACTCTCCGCCTATGCCCACAGTAACTGTTAGCCATTGTGATTTGGCTAGGGATAAGGTGGTGGCAGCTTTTCCAATACATACTGCTTCCCTGCCTCAACTTCTGCAAAGATAACAGCCTGTACAGATGGCTGTTAAACTAAATAATCTTCATCTATAGGGCAGATTCTGATCTGCCTTTCATGTGGCAGGGCCCTGGTCCTGCAAACACTGAAGGATGTTTGTAATTTTATGACATCAGGAATTCCATTTATGTCAGGCATGACCAAAGACTGATCAAATGCTGTAATTTAAGTATGTACAACATGATCTATCAAAACAAGACGTACTTGGCTTTAAATGGTCTACAATGTTAAATGGTTTTAAAACATTTTTTATTGGGCAAAAAGGAATGTTTTGATTAAAATAATACAGCCTGTAATATTTTCCCTTTTTTCATGACCTACTCACTTCTTTTCATATAATTTACCAAATCAAACTGCTAGTCCCAGTCACTGATTACCATATGATGGTGGTGATAACTCGACTCATGAGACTTTGTGCATAACTATGCACATACTTAAGTGTTTTCAGGATTGGGACCTGCATCTGTTTATGCTGGTCCAATATCTTTTACTTCCATTTTATTTACTTCTGATTCACACCAGTGTGTAAGGAGGTGAGAATTAGATCCTTTGAATTTTTTTGGGTAAAAAAATCAGGTAAATCATGGGACCAGTGACTTTGCATAACCACATTATTCACTTTACTGGACCTAGTAAAGATTCTCAGTCTCCTCTGACCTAGTTAAAATCTGAACATGTGATCCCTACATGGTAAGTGTTGCTTAATAGTGGATAACCATGCTCAGGAAGGTTTGAATGCAGAAGCCAGCAACTAGTAAATTCTAATGTTTTAATGCAATCTCTCCACTGCTAAATTATTGATCTTTTATAATATGATACCTAACTAGTATCAGGCATTTTTCTCCCTGATTCTACCCTTTGCTGAATATAGGCGCTTCTGGTGTTCCATAGACATTGGGCACTTGGATCAGAAATGTTGTATAAAAGAACAGCTGCTCTTTCTATTTACATATTCCCTTATATCTTTAAGTATCCAACAACAGTTTGATACTAAATTTTGTATATTAGGCATCTCAATTAGGTTTATGCAACCACTTTTCATGCTCTAGCAGCCTGTTCAAATGAACCTCAACTGAAAGCTCAGTAAATATCTCAAAAGGAGACCAACTTTATTTATTATTTTCAGTCCCAAGTGTGTAAATCTGTCATAATGTCATCCATGATTCAATGGAGTAGCAGTAAATTCTACTTTATGATTGTCTCATTAATCCAGCTGTTTTTCACTTTCATGTTAATTTCCTTCCCTATGGTTTGTGGAGTTTTATTTTCTTCTGGCTGAATTCTGTGTCCATGATACAAAATGGAAGTTGTGATTTAAGTAGTAAGGTACAGTCTAATAATAATACCTTGCTCTTGTATAGCACTTGCTAACTTTAGAGCTCAAAGTGCTTCTTAAAAAGGAGGTCAGTATTATTATCCTTATTTTACAGATGGGGAAACTGAGTCACAGGCAGGTATATGACTTGCCCAGGTTCACCCTGCAGGTGATCAGGATTTGTGTATGAGGTTGTTCCTTATGGCTGAAGGGAATCACTTTATTTTTGGATGTGTTTAAGTGAAGGAGGATAAGATGCAGCCACAAGTTCACTTGGTTAAATGTTCATATGAAAGAGGCAGAGAAGTATTCTACAACATTAGTGTCTACTTTGTCTCATATAGCTGTGGAATTGTTAAACAGAAAACTAAGCTTCCCTTGTGTAGTGATGGGGAAACCTTAGGAGATAATCATCTGAAAGGTTGGATCCTTAATTTGAAGTTTATCCAAACTATTCACATCCTTTAATTTTGCAAAATTTGGCTGGAAATCACACAAGAAGCTTTCTTGTGAGTTTTTCCTGCTTCCAATAGAGTGGAAGTAACAAGACCAGCCTTTCTCATGGTATGATATTTATAATTATTATTATTTCAGCACTTCTGGTTCTGGTCCTGGCAGGGTCTCGCAGTGCAGAGACATGCAAAAATGAAAGAATAAAAGAGATTAAGACTTTTATCTGAATATTGTTTTGAAAGGAAGCTGTTCGCTTTCAGCCTGGTTTAGCAATTTCTATTATTGGATAGATGGTCTGAAATATATGAGCTTTTTTCTTCTGACAATCCCAAACTTTTTCTTGAAGGCAAGTAGACAGCCTTGCACTAGATGTTTGTTCTATAGTTGTGTTTCTAGCTTTAATTAATTTCTCCTATAATGTTAAGTAAAAAGTCACACTCTTGGCCAAATTCATGCCTTATGTAATTCCACTGAAGCAAATAGAGTTGCAACAGGGATACATTTGTAGCAGGTCACAGGATTTGAAACCCATTTTTAGTTATGTAACTATGTAAGGATGACTTTTCTAGGTTGGAGCTGGGTTTCTGGGATGGAGACTCCTATCCCTGATTAACAGATACTGTTAGTTGAGAGGCATGAAGTGTTTGGATTAATTAGGAAAATTGGTCCACAGTGGTCAGCACTGTAATTAGAATTTCAAGCAGCAGTTTCTAGAGGTTCAGACTGCCTTGGCTGGGGTGATTATAGTTTATAGGCAATAAGTAGCCCTCAGGTCAAGATGTAAGGCTTAGTGTGGCCCATGCCTGGGACTCCAAGGTACTACGATACTACTACTATTTAAACGGAAGGTTAGCTGAATGAGGAAGCTTGTCCACTCTGAGAAACACAGAGAAGGGATTTTATTTCTCTATTAAAAGTGCTACATGAGAGACTTCCGAACAACAAAAGAAGAGACTATCTCTAGAGAATCCATTGCAAGGTTTAGATTAAATCCAGAGAATGCTTGGGCAGGACTTTGGGAGGTTAGTCTGTGTTGTGTGAATACTCAGAGTGGAAATATGATCAATAAATTCATGGTTTATGTTCCTTGCTGTCTAATTTCAGTGCCTTGATTTAAAGAGCTCCCAGGAGTTTAGAGCATAACATAATGATGTAGCTAATTGTATAAAGGTAGACTGTGACATTATGGTTAAAGTTTTCTTAAAATACCTTACCCAGGAAGGTAAGGAAAAGCACTTTCTTAAGCTTATTGCAAAGTGTTTGAGGTTCATAGGTGTATAGTCAAACAATAAGTCCATGGTCACAAGTATGTGAAGGCTCCACAGAATTAGCTAACTTCATGCATGTTGCTAGATTTCTCTGCTAGACTGTTCAGTAGTTCCAACAAATGAATTTATGGTGTGTCTGGCGTGGCTTGACATATATTGTACATGACACATTCTGATCTGCTATTTATTTGGCTGAATGTTCCAGAGAACAATTGTCAGGACACATGCATATATCAGCAACAGTGAAGATAAGTTAAACTGCAATCCGAAGTGCAGGTATAAATATTCATTAACATTTCACCACAGGCAAAAAAAAAAAAAAAAAAAAAAAAAAAACACAACCAACCCAACAAAACAAAAGAAGAAAGAAAACAAAAAAACCCCCAACAAAACAACACCACGGGAAAAAATCATGTTTACATAACTTTCAAAAAATAATTCATATTGCAGTTGTGCTCTGGATTATTTGCTTTCTAGAAAATCTCATATGCAGGGGAAAAAAGCTATTTGTGCTCTGAAAACAGTATCATTTGCAATTTGTTCCAAGGAGGAATTTGGCCATTTTTGTTGTGGAAAGCTTTTTGCTAGCAACAGAACTGGAAATAATTTCAAACATGACAAAAATATGAAGTTTCTTATGAAAGCATACACAAATTCTCATGAATATAACTGGGGAAAGTATTTGATACAAAACAAGACACTCAGAATTTTTGGCCTTTGGTGAATTTGGTTTGTCAGTCTGTATTGCAGTTCTCAATCAAACGTATTTTTTGACACACTGATTACATTGATTCATGAAGACTACTTGTGTCAGTAAGAGTTATAGAATCAGGCCCACAGGAAATATATGTCTTCATTATAGAAACCACACTTTGTGGACAAGAACCCCATTGTGCTATATTAACACCCAACAAAAAGATAGCCCTAAAGGTGCTCTAAAGAGTTCAGAATCTAAGCAAAGAGAATTACAGTCTAAATAAGAGAAGTAAACTTCCCTTTAATATTAATTAACACTTGCCTCCCCTTCAAAAATGTTTTCAAACCAGTCGGTCATTTACAGAAGTCTCATATTTTGATATTTGGAATTTAACTGAAATCTTGTAAAGTGGATGACATGCAATATAAGATAATGGAGATTTTTTTTTTTTTTAAAAAAAGGGAATTCTAATGCACTTTTTAAGCAGTAAATTACCACACAAATATTTTGGTTAATGGAGCATTATTCACAGACCACATAGTTCTCAAGTAGTTCAGATTTTTCCTTATCTTCAGTCTCACAACTGTGTGTTGCAAATGCAGTTATAATGTGGGTAAAATATTAATATTTTAAGGCATGAGATATTAAGTAGAATTCTGCAGAACATTCACATAAGATAATATGTGTGGGTGTGTATTGGCTTTTTTAGGGATTCTGTCTTTTGAACATACTATACTAAACCTATTTTTATCTTACTATTTGGGGGAACTTGGCAGCTGTTTAATTCAATTTCTTTGGACTGTATTAGACTTCAAATACAAAAGCAGTTGGTCAATTTTTTTCCTGAAATCAGCCAATAGTTGTGGAAAAGTCCTACAGAATTGATAAAAGAAAGAATGATAACTTTTCTATAGCATTTGTAAGCACCCTATAGAATTTGATGGCAGCAATATAGTGCTCTAGATTTACAGAGTAATTTATATTCACTATACACATCCCAATTGTTATTAAGTACTATTTTCTATTGGGAGGCAGTGCGGAGCCCAATGGATAGGGGCCCAGATCCTTCAGGGCATTGAGACCTTTTTGCCTCATTAGGCACCTAAATCATCCATTAAATTACCATTGACATTTTCAATACCACAGCTCAGCTGCTGCCTATTCCCATAGGTGTCTAAGGTCCCAAGGTGCCTACGTTTAAACTTGTTGGCATTCATAAAGCCACCTAAGTGCTGACATTGCCCTGCCGCTAACACGCAATTCAGAATCTCAAACTAAGTGGGGGAACAACCATTCTGTGAATGAGGCCTGGTCCCGTAGCTGTGCTCTATGATTGCCTAAGTCTGATAACTTTCAGACCTCCCAGCAGGAGGGTAGAAAGCAAGCCACTGATACATGGGGACTGGGGTACACAGCTCCTGCACAGAGGACACATGGGAATACAGGGAAACATAGGACAGGAGACAGAGAGAAAGAGACATGGTTTTGGCTGCTAGGGCACAGGCTACCTAAGCAGCTGACCTGGCTTTTGGCATCCAACTCCAGGAGAGGGTTTGTGGCTGAAGATCCCAAATGGAGGGAGGCACCGATCTCTGATTCATCGGCCTGGCCACGTAGGGTATGTCTACACTGCATCCAGGCCAGGATGACAGACTTGGGTTAATGGGGCTCACGCCAATGCTCTAAAAACTTCTGTGTAGACAGCACTTTGAAGCTGTGGCTCAGCCTGGAGCTTGGGCTCCAGAGCCTGAGCCTCCGCTCGGGATGCAACTTCAAAATGCTGTCTACACAGCAATTCTGAGCACTCCAAAATGTTGTGTAGACATACACTTTGGCACCCAAGCCCTTCTCTTCACCCCGTCCCTCTCCTTGCTGTTTCAGTCCTTTCTATCTGCAGTGGCTCACAGCTCAGCTTGGTGGCTTCAAAGGATGCCTTCCTTATGTGCCTAACTCTCCCCATGCATTATCTGAGGAGTCTGTGCCTAATTCAGGGCTGATGATTCCACGAGGCAGCAGAGCACTGAATGGAGCATTTTACGGATTTGAAACCAGGCTTCTATTCCTGGCTCTGTTACTGGCCTGCCGGGTGACCTCAGGCAAATCCCTTCACCTCCCCATGCCTCAACTTTCCCATCTGTAAAACTGGGATGATCCTCAACTCTTTAAAGTGCTTTATTAATAAATTATTATTTATTATATTCTCCAGGATTTTGGAGTAATTGCTCTAGAAACATCCTTAATATCCATGGATAACTGTCTATTCGGTTTCTGTAGAACATTATATTTCTCTAGAATTCTATTGGTTTCATCGCTATTAAATTCTCCACAATTTTCCATTAGGGATTCTATTGTTCAGAAGGTGCACTGAAGCGTAGTCAGACAGAATAAAACAACTGAAGTGTTGTATTATTCTTCTAGCCCCTTGGGAGTGTCTCTCCCATATACAGCTAGTCCTCTTTAGAGTCTAAATTTAGTTCAGGACATAAAGGATGGAAACTATTGGAATGTGTGAAGAAGGCCACTATTAAAATAATTAGAGGATAATATTTGTGTTTTATATTTTTTACTTCTTTATTGTTAGTCCCTTACTGCTCCTCACAAAAGCTTCCTCTTTCCTTCCTCCCGTCCCACCAAAATGGTTGTATAATCTACATTGTCTTCTCTTGCTAGTGGTGATGTGCCAGGGCATCTGGGTGTGGACTTAAACTTGCTCTTAGATGACCTGGTATTTGCCTAGAAAGATATAAACAGTGATTTAGGAACTGTGCTGTCCCCAGTAGGAATGGGAAGATGTAGGGACTTTGGTCTGTGTCTTTTTACAAGGCCACTGTTTTCTCTTATGCATATTACTTTAAGAGGGTAGCCATAGTCGTTATCATGCAGTGTTCTGCACCTGCACGGCGGGCAACCTTAATCCTCAGTGGCAATGTCAATCTAAGGATGTACAGTGGACTGCAATCCTTGATCCCAATGCTGAGTGGTTCATCTCTGCTACGCACAGCTCGGGATTGAATCCCCACCAGTTCCCAGTTATTTTCCTCATGCAGGAAATGCGTCATTCAAAGGCAATTACTGTACTTGTATATTGGGTGGAGTCGGGGGGTGGAGGGGGAGGCTTACAGACAATAGTGCGGCATGCTGTCCCTGAAGGCCTCAGGTAGTCTTTCATTCCCTTTGAAACAATTGTATTAAGTCACACATCATTGAAGGGAACACTGCAAAGTACAACAGACAATAATTTAGCTTCCTCATTCCTTCGCCTCTCTATATGCTGTCCAGACATAATTCAACTTCTTCATTTCCTGTTACCTTTCACCTCTCTACCCCTTTCCAAATCCCCTTGGCTTGTGATCCCATCACAGCAATCCATCAAATTATTCAATTAGGTTTATCGTTTCCTTTTTCTGAGCATAGCCGGCACTCATAAATATAAAGTTTGGTTACGTTTGAACATCATGTACATCTTTGTGTACATTCAACTGTGCTGAAATTAAGTGTGATGAGTTACTGTGTGTAGCAGTTCTCTTTTAAGAGTGTAGACAGGAATTATAGTCTATCTAACTTTGATGTGGGAAAGGTTAAGATTTAAAACAAATAATGCATTATTTAATTTTTATTTGCCCTTTCTATGAATATTGCAGCAGCACATAGGAGGACTGAAATTATTTTCAGCACCTCATGATCTCATGCTGGGGCTGCACTTGATTTCAGCTTCCTGCCCAACAACAGACTATGCAAGAATTATTCACAATTCACTCAGAATTTGTTGCATTTGCCACGTTTGATTTTTATGTGTATTGCTGCTACCTCTGCCAAGGGAACTACATTCTATGTCTACGTTAGTTAAAATGAGACGGTGAACTACGGGGCACCTTAAAATCACTGGGACCTTTCCCATTGACTACAATGGGGCGAGGATTTTACGCAGCATGTCTAGAAGTCTGAGCAGAGGACTAGTAGCTAGGAATAGTGTTTTCTCAACTCTGCTTCACTTGACAAAGTGGGTGAGGTCTGTCTAATATCCTGGGGTCACACACTGCTTGCTTTTCAGAGATCCTGAACACACAGAGATTCAATGTATTTCTTTCAGCAGAAGTATCTACATTGTAGCTACGATCATATAGATTCCACATTAATCATTATCAATTCTACTAGGACCACAAAAATTGAATGAAACGAACACTGTGAAGTTGAAGTGATTGCCTTTGTGTAGGACCTTTGTCTGATGATCTCAAAAGCACTTTATGGCAAATGCCAAAACACTGTCAATAGTTACTGAAATAAAATTACTATTATTCGATAAACCATGTTTTAGAATAAAAAAACAAAATTCCAAGAGATTTTTGATTTGGTGAGTAAACCTGGGAAGAGGGAGAACATGTATTTATAGCCCACCTGAAATAACTAACAAACAAAATGAGAGCAGCCTAATTTATTTTGAAGAGAGACAAAATAATGTATTTTATTCAGGCTTATTTCCATTTTCTTCCCTCTCTAGGTATTATGACAACTTCAGCATCTGCACAGAATGGGAAGCCAACAACGCGAGATGCTTTTGGCCAAACCCACTCGCAGAGGGCTTCATCGCTGGAATTCATAAAAAATTCTTTTCAAACTGCACATCAGAAAAGGACCACTGGGAAGATCCACCAGATGAAATTCTCATAACTCTGATCTTAATCCCAGTATTGCTGATGATTGCGATGATACCTCTAGTGGTGTGGTGCAGTAAGAGAAGTGACATTCTAGTATAAGTCACAACTCCTGGCTTTTCTCATCCCATTCCTTTTTTTTTTTTTTTTTTTTTTTTTTTAAAAGAAAAGATGAAGAATCAAAAATGCCAGATCTGCAGAGTTCTAACCTGTCAGGTACTAAGGGAGAAAACTGTCCTGTATTCAGACAAGTATTCTGCCTCTACCTAAAGTCAATGCTTCTATACTTCAGGTTTTCAATGTTGCTTATGCAAAAACACCCTGTTTTCCTCAAAACTGATAACTGCAGCCAATGTGTAATGGAATTCACATTCAGGTCTGGATAATGGGAGACTTATGAAGGCAAGTGAACTTGCTAACTGCAGCAGAGGTAAAGTTTCTTACCCAAAGTTGAAGCTTGTCAATAAGCTTAGTTTTCTAGTATGTGGGTGTATATCTACAATCAGTGATTAGTTTGTAATATTTACGGTGAGGATCTTTTGAAATTTTTATTCCAGACATTTGCGGTTTTCATTTGTGAACCCTGACTTGAATGGAAATTAGTCACCAAAGGAACTTAACATGGATGTTGCTGAGGGACACTTTCGTGGTGGTTAATAAAAACCACACACAATCAAGGACTGGAAGTGTTGTCTTGGGCTAAGGAACAATTCATATGGCCCGTGACTATCCATGTGGAGGAGAGACTGCGCTATGTTATTAAATAGTTTCTAAAAGGCCTTTGAAGACGACTTCTTAGAGCTCGGTGGCTTGAGAATGCATTCCGGGAAGGATGCTGGCTTTTTCCCCCAGAGCTGGAAAATGAGAGGAAATGGGTTGACCATGAATTTATCAAGGACTGGTGAAGGAACTGTCATCTGCCAGACCCATCATTTTATTTTTTTAATTATTATTCTTATGTTGATGAGTGTATTCACTGTGTGCTCCTCATTTTCACTTCACACTGAATCTTTTGTGCAAGTGCTGTTCCTATAAATAAAAAAATATAAGAAGCTATGTCAACTGAGGTGCCTTTCAGTGTTTGAGCCCAGTAGACCATTTTTCTTTACTTACAGAATGTTGAGGCTTATGTTGTTAAGATCTTTTATTCATGAATACACATTTTCATACCTCAGACACTTAAAGTACAGCTAGCTGTGTCTTCTACATGTACTAGTTAGATTTTCTTCTTTAAGATTTTGATCTAATATTTGGGATGCAGGTCCTTATGAACAATATTTTGTATTTGTAAAATGTTTGAAGAAGAAAGGTGATATATATATATATATATATATATATATATATATATATATATGCTAAACATTTATTATACTTAATGTAAAGTTAAGGAAACAGCTGTTAAGGAGCCTTATGCCGTTGTCTTTGTGAATAACCTAGACTGGCCTGGGAACCTACCTGATGGTGAAAGTATCCTGTTATGTTTTGATTACACCTCCCCAGAAGATAGGTATTATGCTTTTAAACCAAAATTTATCTTTAAATGAACTGGTTTCCAGATTCCATTTGATTATCTCCATTTGTTTTGTTTCACATTTCCCCGTAGCGTCAAGCTAAATTAAAAAAAAAGAAAAAAAAAAAAAAGAAAAAAAGTGACCAAGTCACTTAGGCAATTTGAAAATTATACCCTAAATTATGAACAGAATTTCTACCATTTCATAAGAGAGGTAGGAAAGGAGTATGAAAAAAGGATGGATTTTTCCTTCACAGCTAATATTGTTCAAAAAAGGACAATTTTGCAGACACAGAAATAGCAATTTGGCCTCTATGTGAAACCTGATACAATCCTGTTCAAGGTCTCTTCCAGACAGATTAGGATCTTCCACTATTATTGACTATAAAGCGAGAGCATTTAAAGAAACAAGGGGGAAAGGACAATGGCAATTGATCCATCCAAAGCCACAACTGCCAAGAGTCTGCTGAAGCACTTCTAGTGCACAGAGAAGCAAAGAGCAGCCTGTCCAGTCTCTAGCAATTCCAGTCCATTAATAAGAAGCCAATGAGACTAATGAATCTTTTGACTTCACTTACGCTGTGCTGGTGTGAGAGAATGCGGTCCATTGGTTAGTGAAAGAAACAGTCAGGATTCCTGGGTTCTCTCTCTACAAGTGATTTGGGGCAAGTCATAAAGTCTCTGTTCCTCTGCTGTTTAGAGCTGCCTGGGTCCTGTGCCAAGCAAACCTTTTCTGCATCCAAGACTATTTTATAATTGCAAATTGATTTGATATTACAGAGTCCCAGGGGAAAAAGGGCAGACTAAAAAGTCAAACAGATTAATTAAAAACAAAACAAAACCAAAAAACCCCCAAACAAACCCACAGTCCAAAAATCCTATTTAGAACTGGAGTAGAGTAGAGTTCACACTGGGAACACTCTGAGAAGAAAAACCAGAAGACAGTGCTAATCCCAGAGGAGGAATAGCATCCTTGCAAAGCAGTTTTGCAAAGACAAGTAGAGTCACTGATGTGGGGAGGCAGAAACAGAAACGTGTAGGGAATTGCAGAAATTTAGGTGCTGCACAAGTTTAGGCAACTACAGGGTTCTATGACTGTTGAGTATGGGTTTTGGGAATCCCATTGGGAGCTGATTCTGGGATTTAGGCATCTAAAGTGGCAGCTAGGCACTTGAGTCCTGTTTTGTGCATCTAGCCCTTAGTGGGATTTTCAACAGCAGCTATGTAACCCAACTCTCACTGATTTCAATAGATGATACGTACCCTAGTTCTCTGTCTATAAAATTGCCATAAGAGCATTTCTGGATGTTGTGAGCATAAATAATTACAGACTGTCCGGTGCTCAGATACTGCAGTAATGGGGGTCACGTGTACAATAGTGTCAGATTGACATAAATTAAAACAAAAAATGAATGGGAGCTGATTTCAGGGCTTTTAGGATTGAGTCCATTAAGTGGTATTTTTTTCTGTTGCGTTAGTTGTTTAACATGAATGTCTGACATAACTGAAAATTAAACTGTAAGTTAATTGGCAGTAATCTTTTATATTTGCAGGGATACAATTTTATCACCCTCCACTGTGAGCTTTCACATAGTCCTTTTGACATCTTCACTCTCATCATACTCCTGGTTACTTTAAAAGCAATTTTTGGAATACAGTTTTAGGAACATTAAAGACGGTGGCTATTATTATGTTAGGTGTTGTATATAACTGAAATTCCGTGATATGTATGGTAACTAATGACACTATTGCATGGAGAGCCCACAAACATACTGTCTCAGTAAATATATAGCTACTGCAAGGGAACACAGAATAATTGCCATTGTGCTTTTAAACTTTTTACCTTGTACATAATAAGTGATTCTATTTCAAAGCTTAATGACTGTTGCATCTTGTCACCATGGGTTACCATGTGAAAAACCAAGCTGAGGAAGCACAGTGGTGTATGAGCCATGCAGATGGGAGACTGGCTAACCCCCACCTTCCTTCTCAAGAATACTTCAACAGGAATGTCACACTCAGCCTATCCTGCAAGGGGATGATGCACCTGTACTTTGCATCTGAGTTAACCATAGACACAGATCCTGTAAAAAAACAAAATGTTATATAAAATATATGCCCACTTGGTCTTGGACAGGCATTCTCATTCCAAATGGACGTCAGGGGGTAGGGATGTGGCTGTCTCTGCACATCCCATCTGTTTATTTGTAAGGTAGAAAGTCCTTCTGGTATCTAGAATGGCAGAGCATGCCATTTCACTGCTTCTCAGGAACACAGTGCCAAAGGGAGCAATTGAAGCAATGACCTGTGGAGTGGCTAACTGGTTACCTAAGGAAGCCCAAGTTCCCAGTTGTCTGGCAGATTTCTATGGCAGCTTTACTTATATGTGGTATCTACATTTTGATAGGACTGTCATGCTGATTGTACTTGGCCTCCAAGGATAGGGATCCACAAAGACACTTAGGCACATAAGTCCACTTTTAGGCTCCATTGCAATTCATAAAACTGTTCCCGAACACTGTAGGTGCCTAAGTTTCTTCCTCCTGGGCATGTGCCCTGCCACCTCACTCTTGGTGTCCCGAGGTGTATCTCCCACCTAAGCCGCAGAACGATTCATGAAAAAGGGAAAGATAGGCATTTGGCTGCTTAAATTGGGGGTGGGAGCTCAATTCAGAGAGCAGACTCAGAGGCAGCCAGCCAGCCAGCCAGATGAAGTCCCATTCAAAATCTGGTCAGAGGAAGCACCCATTCTCTAACTATTAGTCTAGTGGTTAAAGCCCTCCCCTAGGCTGTGGGAGATCCAGGTTCAATTCCCCTTGTGGGGGGGATTTGTGCAAGTGTCTCCCACATTTTTCATGCCATGCTCCAACCACTGAAATATAGGACATTCTGCTGTGGATAAAGAGCTCTAACCACCCAGCTACAGAGTCAGTCATTCTCTCTCTCTGGCCCAATGACCGCTCCCCTTTGGATAAATATTTAGTTTCCCTCTCCCCCCATTTCCCATCAGCATATCCTATAGCTCAGTGTTTACAGTATGTGTCTGAGAGGTGGAAGAAACGTGTTCAAATCTTCTCCCCTCTCCGGCAGAGAGGAGGTAATTGAACCTGGGTCTCCTACATCTCAGATGAATACTCTAACCTCTGGGCTAAAAATCATAAAAGTGGATACCTCCTCCTCTAGCTAGTTTTGTATGAACTTATTCCTGCAAGAACCACCTTAGGCACCTCAACCACCTGACTTCAGGAGATGGTTTCCTATTTGTGGATCACTATGAGAGATAGTGCCTCCCTGCAGCCTAGATTTAAGAGTCTATCTCAGTGAGTGGGCAGGGATTAGCACCTCTCCCATTAGCATCTCCTATTGGCTAGTTTAGTTGGCTTCTCACCTAGCATGCTGTCTTTTGTAGATCACGTTGTAAGATGCGTGTCTCTCCCCATTCATCATACAGGGATTTGCCTAACTCAGGCTTTGTAAATTGCAGTATTGTTCCTCTGATTTTTCTAGGTGCCTTGATGCTGAGTGTTGCAATGCCTAAGTGACTAAATTATTTAACTCTAGTGAGCACATATTTCTTTGCTACACTAAGCATCCACCCTTGGGTGAGATCAACCCTGGTGCAGAAGGGCAAGTGGTACTGAACTGGTGTCTAGATTTTATGCTGGCCCTCTGCACAGAGGTGCATTTCAACATTAAATAGAGGTACCAAGAAGAGGTATCATAGAAGGGCAAAGAAGAAAAGAAAAACACCAAAAAGCTCTTTGAACTGTTGAGACATGGATGGTGGTTTTTTGCTTCTGCTTATTCTCTATGTACTATACCTCCTGAAGCACAGTGCAAGCACCTTTTCCAGTCAATCAGCATATGGACCTATTGATTAAACCAGCTAGTTGGACAAAAGCAAGATTTGGTGCATTGTTTTCTATTTAATGTGACTTGACACATCACTATTGCTTGCTACTAGCTGATCATTTTTTGAGCAGCGCTTGATAGAGATAGTGGAGGATACTGTGGCAGAATTACAGTCTCTGAGTCAGGTGAACTGAGATAACAGCTGGGGCCACTTATGCAGATTTTATTGGGCCTAAATGGGGCAGTGTAATAGGAAGGCTTAAATCACTCGTGAGCTGTTTGGTTGCAGCTTACAAATATAAGAGCCTTGCATGAGAAGTACAGAGTTAGCAGCACCTTTAATTAAGACACATGTTCTTGAAAATGCTTTTCCTAAGTGATAGCGTGTTTTTCAGCATTTTTGTGGAAAGAGGCATCTACCAGAATCATTTTTCTTTGCTAGGGTTTTTTATCTGGAGGAATTTTCTAGAGGTTCTCTCTCCTGGAAAAGACACTAACGTATAGTACAGTATTTCTGATGTTTGCCTGAAATTCTCATGTCAGCACAGGATAGAACCTAGCCTTTTGTCTGTCTAATTTACTCTGCATCAGGTTTGCTTTTAAAGAAAAAAGTCAACCAGCAGAGTGCGGCCATTTTAGGAATTAATCAGAGTATTGAAACTATTTTAAACAGCTTTGGATAAACCCCAGTATTTGAGAATCATGGCTGATGATACAGTTGAAGCCAACCCTGTGCTCATTTCTATCAACCAATTTGAATCTCGGCAGGAAAGTCATTGATTAAAGGTATGCCTTCTCTGACAGGTTAGGAGATGCTGCACTATTGATTAAAATGCCATTTTTTTGGTGATAGCTAATTTTGTAATACACAGAGCGAAATCATGCTAGCTCTTCTATACAAACATTCCTTCTCCCTACACAACTTCTAGTGCTTGAAGGTATAAGAATCAAGTCAGTTAGCAGTTAGAAAAAGGTACAAAAACATGCTACTATGGTAATAAGGCAATGGATATGCCTGGCTTTGCTCCACCCGGATGGGATACACTTGTCTGAAATAAGGCTGGCTATCTTTGTGTTAAATACACAGGAGGCTCTGAAGTGTGACTTGTGGTGAGGATAAGTATGACAAATGCAGCAGAGGATAGCTTCTCTTCTGTTCAGAAGTTTATCCAAATCGTGTATAAGGCAGTGTCACCTGTGTTCAATGTAAATAACGGGCTAGAGGGGGAGGAACACACACCTAGATCTGAGGTCAGAGAAATTTCTCATGTCAGTTACCCGTCCCCATGGAAAGATTTTAATTGGGGAAGAGTGTACGCTAATCTTTGTTGATGAAAGTCAATGACGTTACACTGATTTTCCCCAGCCGAGGACCTCCCGAACAGCATTTGGCCAATGTAGATCAAGCTAGAGTAATACAATCATGCAACCATTTAAGATGCACATCTAAACCTACATGGAATCCACAAATCTTTTGATTCTCACTTCTGCAAAACAGTAGCCTATCTTGCATGTCTGCAGTACAACAGAAAAAGGCACTAAGTCATAAGAGTACAGATGAATCAGAGTTAGTGGGTGCTTGGCCCATTAGAGAAATAGGGGTCAAATATGAAATTTAAACCTGAATTGAATTCTGAATTTTCCTCGAGTTAAGGGGTGTTTGATTTGGACCCATCTAGAAATATTTTGCCATTTTGTTCATTTTCATTATTGATAGCCCTCCCTTCTAGACACTAGTAAACTAGCCACGTACACAACACATAATAGCAAGCATGAATAATGAAGCAAGGCAGGTCAGCTTTTCATGCACAGCTTGTAATCAGAGTTACTGTTGCTGCATAGGTTAGCTTGCAAAAATCCTTATGAAACAAATTCCACATTAAACACATTAAATTGCTCAAAATAATAAAAGATTTCTTAGTCAGCTCAAAACACCACTGTGAATATCTACTCTATTACAGTTCTACGCTACTGAATGTCAATTTGCTGGGAACTGAAACCTGGAAGTTTGTATGCAGTATTATTATAGCTGTGTTGGTCCCAGGATATTAGAGAGACAAGGAGAATAAGGTAATATCTTTTATTGGACCCGCATCTGTTGGTGAGAGAGACAAGCTTTTAAGCTTACAGAGACCTGCAGAATTTTGTGCAAGCTCAAAAGCTTGTCTCTCTCATCAAAAGACGTTGGTTTAATAAAAGATATTGCCTCACCCACCTTGCCTGTCTGGAAATTTGAGTGTTTTAAGGATCCAGAGTTAGTTTGAACTATCTGACAGCTGATTCTTCATGTTAATAGCTAGCAGCATCACATGATATGGAGGCCAGTTAATTGGAAGTTTACATCCATTGACCCCAGAATTATTTGTAAAAATATTCCCCAATTACCTTTTTAATCATTTTACCAAACAGATTTGTGTACGAATTGAAAAGGAATCTGAGATTCATCCAAACCCTACATTTAATTAACTGAGTAACTCACTGGTAATGGCTTCTCTGTTTAATTCCCTCTCTATCTGCAACAATAATTATATGTTCCAGAATTTAGATTTTTTTTCTCCTCATAGGAATCATAGGACTAGCCTTTGGTTTTCCCACAAGCCCTGAGTATGGGGTAGCATGTTGCTTCCCTGCCTCAACAACAGTGGAGGGAAGCAATTTCTTCCATGTTCCCTCTTACCCTAGGGGGGTTGTAATCTGTTCTCAGCCCATATTTGGAGTTGTGCTGGCTGGTGCATTAGGGATGGGGGAAAAGGAGGGTGAATTTAAGGATCTGCCTATTCCTGGCCTACTCTTCAACTCCCTAATTGGGAAACAGAAAGTGCACAGTGCTGGCTTTACTCCTATGTGCCTAGACCCACTGTGACACAGATACGTAAAGGGTGTCCTATTCTATACACACAGTTTTCACCCAAGACCTGACAAACTGAAGCAGACACCTGTTGTACAGGATATTTATCCACAAAGAGTAACATGTAAGGTATCTATAGAAAACCCATAATTTGTAAAGACTCAGTCATTGAGAAATATATGGATGGATAATATTTAAAGAATACTTATTTATATAGACAGTATGCCTTATAGATTTGGAGTAGAACTTAGTCATTAGGGGATAATGTGTCTCAGTGATGACCCATTCAAGCAAGACGGAGTTGTCACTCTTCCTTAGGGAGTAGCAAGGTTCTATGAGCCACTTTTGCCATAGTCAATAGAAAATCATCAGAAACAACAACAAACAATCAAAACCACTTAAAGATACAAAAACTCTACCACAAGGCAGGGGTTTGCCCTGCCTGTGAATAAAAACACAAGACTGTTTTCAGTATAATAGTGTGTAGAGAAAGGCTCTCTGGATTCACTCACTAAGAAAAACCCCTTGGGGGGGGGTGCTTTCATGAACATTTGACTCTTGGTTCTTGAGAAACCAGCCAGATCTGCAGTGGAGTGAACTTTGGGAGGAAACCTACTTTATAGATAGGAAAGGTAACCATCAATGAGTTTAGACCCAGGTGCGTTTTTTTATGATTTTGTTTTGTGTGGCAACCACTTGTTTCCACCACTCTCGTTTCTAGTTAAAGCTTTATTATTTCTTCAATAAAACCTTTTTTTGTTTTATTTTAAATGCTCACAACTGCTGTGTGGTTACAGGAGTGGTGGTTTAAGATAAATTGGGTTGCACTGCACATTCGGGTGCAGAAGAGCTGGAAAGTCTGTGCGTAGCCAGTGTCAGGGGCTGCAAATCGCAGGTGAATGATTCAGGGATTGGAGGGCATCTACTGTTAACCTGCAAGGTGAAGGAAGGGCTGGGATAAGGTCAGAGAAGAGCACTTGAGTAGCTGAATGGCTGGCAGTGTCAGGGAACTGGGACTCAGCTACTCCAAGACAGAGTCCCTCTTGCTGGAGGCAGAGAGTAACTCGGTGATGTGGAGGCCTGGGTACCCCAAGAACTCACAAACACTCTGGGGAGGATGTGCAGGGGTGAGTGGGAATTTCAGTGGGGCTCTGATCCATGACTTAGGGTCTACCACAATACAAAAAAATAAGGGGAAATTGACCGCATTCTTATGTACCTGTGGCATCAAGTAGACCAACACATAGTCCAGTCCATAAGCAGAGGAAGCCAAACTTTACTGGTGACTTACGCTTAAGTAAGTCTAAAATATCTCAGCCCATATTGGATAAATTTATCCAGAGAGAAAAAAAGCTAGGTAAAAAATATGTAGTTGATCCCACAATTGTAGCAACATTAGATATTGTTATTAAATGTAACTTGTGTTGTTACTCTGCATCACAAGAAGTGCATTATTGAAATAAATAGACTCCACCACTGTAAGATTCTGGAGCAGTTCTGAATGCCTGTGTGATGGGATATTGACCTCCTCACAAGGCTTGAGCGAGTAAAAAGGGCCAAAAAAACCCTGTGATAAGTGCACCTGGAGGATAGTCAGGGCCAATAAGGTTCAATTGATGACAAAGCCCAAGGGCAGGAAATGGCTGCGTTGGTATAAAACCATGAAGCAACATTCAGGAAGGAATTTCACAGTCACTCTTGAGGGAGGAACAGCCTGTGCAGTGGATTGGAAGAGTACCTGAGACAGTTAGTCCCTGAAGGGGAAGCTCCAGTGATTTGGCCAAATGGCCAACCCATGAAGAGGGAGCACCCTGAGTTATGAAGAGGGAATAATCTGTCTTTAGAGAGTGAGCGTACCCAAGAGACCGAAGAAACTGAAGGAGGGAGCCTCAGACTGGTCCTGAGCTCATCCCCAGAGGAGCCACAAGGAAGTGACCCTGTGGTGAGTAGCAAACCTTGTAACAATCTATCAATAACTTTTTCATAACTTTCTAAGCACTTGAGTAGATGAGTCTTTGCAAGAAGGTACTCTAGGGAGCATAAAGGCCACATAAAAAGGTTTGGATCTGACTTAGGCAATGCTATACTGTATATCTCTGCTTTAGTAGAGTGAGACCTTGTGACAAGTCTTCTTATAAGTCAATCTTAACATCGTCAAAGCTGAAAATAAAGACTCAGTCTGAAAAAACCATGACAAAAATAAATTCACCTGTTCCCTCAAACTTACCACAGTAAACACATTTTGAATACAGGATGAATGCTGTTCAGAATGTATCAGATATTAACAACGTTGCATATGGTGCCTGAAATCTGTCTTTAGATCCTTCTTCAATTTGTGTGGCAAGCACATAATTTTCTATGTGCTGCATGAAGATCTTCAGTATAAAATTGTAGAACACAACTGTAAAACAATGTACAGCATTGGAAATATGGCATGGCAGGATGTTATAACAAAGAAGTTAGGTTGTCATTCATTTGTGATAAACAAAAGCTCTAATTATAAAATCAATCGCCAATGAAATAGAATATAAATTTGTGCTTTATTTTCTGCATGCATTTATGTAGAGACTGCTATGAGCTGTCCTTCTTAAAATGCTATAAAATTCTACATCAATGTGCCATTCAAGTAACTAATTTTGTTTTAAAAGGTAGTGAGCAATTTACGTGAACTCCAGTTCTGTACTTCTCTGTTGTTAGAGCCCCCCTTTGCATACTCATTCTAAACAGTGGTTTGTTTAAAATAACTAGAACATAATTGTTGGACACATTCCGTAGCAAGGGTACATCATCTAGACATGTTTCATCATTTTGATAGGAGAGCTGCTGAAATTAAAGTCAGTAGGACCAACAGGTGCCTCTGCACTTCTGAAATTCAGACCACTTTACTTAAGTGCCTAAATATAGATTTGGGTGTCTAACTTTTAGCTCCCAGATTTGAAAACGTTAGCCTCAATGTATCAGTGGGGTTAACACAGAAGTCCAAATTTTGCTCTTACTCCACTGTAAATATACAAAACTCCATACATATACCAGTGTAACAGTCTAGAATTTGTCCCGCATTTCCCAGAGGAGTTAGAGAAACAGCTTGCTGGATGTTGATATACAGCCACTTTCTGGCGTTCTGGTGCTATGAGCAGCTGCGCTGTGCTTTGGCTACCCAGGCTAATATCCCTGTTGAGACTCATAATGGAAACAATCTGTACAAATTGTAATTAAAGGTAGCCTAGGATAAGTGTATCCTGTGTATTGCCCTCTCATCTTCTCTCCTAACAATAAAATACTCCACTTTTAGAGTATTAACCTTCCTGGCCCCCTCAGAAGCCGGGAATGATAAGTATGTGCATTAAACTCTATAATAAAATGTATATTTAAACCAGGTGTTTGACGAAGAAAGCTTATTTACCTCAGTAGAAATATCATTTTAGTAACGCTGGTCACTGTCACAGTTTATGGCAAATGCACCTGTATTTCCCCCTCTATGGTCCAGCAAGGGCACCCATGCTAGGCTAGGCAGTGACCTCTCTTGGGTAGAGACTCACAACTCTCTCCCTCCTGACTGGGGTTTTTCCTGGCTGCACAGTTCCCTGCCTACATGGACTTCTCCAGGAAGTCAGACTTCCTAAGCAGGCCTGCCTTGTCTTCTCGCAAGGGGCTGTAAACAGTATAACTGCCTTTACTAGGTGCAATAAATTGGAGAGTTAACACACAGCTCTTTTTAAACAAGAGCATTTATTTTTGAAGTGAAAGCATTCCAGAGAAAACATTAATACAATAGACACCACATGCATACTAATAAGCTCACCAGAGATCACCCCCAACTCTAACAAGAGCTCTGACAGGTCCTTCAAACCCCACCAAGGGGTTTTTCCTGTGATTATAAGTTCTTAACCGCCTTCACTCAGAACATTCCTGCCCATGAATCAGAGTCACTCCTTTTATACTGTTTGAACCTCTGTTCTGTCCTCATGTAACAGGTGATCAGCAGCTGAAGGGCAAAGCTTCAGAAGGCTGAGTTCTTCCATAATCAGAGGGGGTACACTTCCCAGGGTTTACATGAATCATGAATCCTCCCCTAGCGACATTACATACAGTCCTGCAATACTATATATATTTGCATTAATACAATGAACTCTTAAAAATAATGAAATGAATTCCATAAGGAATAACTGAGTCCAATAAAGTTTGTCCAGCATATAGCATGAAATTGCCTTGTATGTCATTCTCCGTTACACACTCAATTTACCAACAGTTACAGAACCAAGGTATTGGAGGTAGAATACAAAGTAGATACGAGTATCTCAAATGCTGTGGTTATAGAAACTCTTGTTCAATGTAGACTTGATGGTTTAGTGTACTGGAATAAGGTAGTATCCCTTTAAATGGTTTGTGTCCTCTATTTGCCCTCATAGCCTCCTATGTTTGAGAAGCCACCAGAACCTTGCCAGAGCAGCAATGTATATATGTAGCTAGGGCTTGCATGTCCTATGTAGTGACAAACATGCCTGTTTAGTAGCCACTGTGCTCAGGTGGTTCCATCATGTGTAGTATGTTGTGTAAAGAATGAGACAACAGATAGCATTAGTAAATGTGTGGTCCCTCTCTTATTCAGCTCAATTACCTCTCAGCCCAATGGTTGCTGTAGGGAGATGGGTTCCCTTGAGAGCTGGATCTCAGCACAAGATTTTCTTAACTTCCTTACTCATCAAATGTGTTCATCACCCTCGCTCTGCTGATTTGACCAAGTTTCACTCCCAAATATTATGGAAGCACTGCTACCCAGCTCTCCATCTGCCTGCTGTCCAAATAGCTCCTCCAGTCCCATAATCTTTGGCCTCCAAAAATATCTTAGGTCCCCAAACTCCATTTCTCTTTAAAACACCAGCAGTCCTCTTTACATAGCAGTGGAGAGGGAAATAATATCCTTGATAGTGGAACCTCCCTTTCTTCTTTCCCTCTCTCAAATCTTTCCTCTTTCTGTCCCTTTCTTTCACCTAATTCTCCTCTCTCACATGGGCTGTAACTAAAGAGTGAAAAGGAATATGGTTGATTTCAAACTAGAGCCTAAAGTGTCTAGATTCCAGGATAGATGAGTTTGTGTACATATTCCAAGAATCAGAGGTGAAAACGGAACTTGGGTGCCTAAATCATATTTAAACACCTTAAAAACCCTGATTTTCAGATGTGCAAGCCACCTGCATCACCATTGATTTCAATGGAGCTTTTGGTAGTTCAGCATTTCTGAAACATAAGATCATCTTTATTTAGGTTAATTTTATACCCTAGGTTTGAAATTTGTACCAAAATAAATAAGCCTCCTAGGGCAGGAGGTTGCATGTAATACTAAGAATCCTGGTTGGCTTTGTTTCAATATGATGTTAGCCTTTACTAGCATAATTCTTGGAGATTTCTAAAGTCAGCTAGAGAATTAGCCACACAACTCCCACTGACATGAATGCCAGTCAGTAGCCATTAGCTCAGAATAATGAGATGGCAGTAAACAATGACTGGAATTTACAGTTTTAAAAATAAGTTGTGTTCTGGTTCTCCCTTGATTCATTATTGTAACATGGAGGGTTCAGCTTTGCCAAGCAACAGCTTTTTAATTAGAGCTGGTTGGAAAATTTTCATTGGAACAATTTGCCTTTGGAAAATGCAGTTTCAACAAACTTTAAAATTTTCAGGAAATCCTATTTTCCATGAAATTTCATCTTTTAAAGAAACATTGGAATGTTTCAAATGTTGAAACATCCTATTTCAACAGTTTCAGAATGAAAAGTTTTGATTTTTGTTTAGAGATGACTGCTTTGATATTTGCGCTGTATATATATTTATAAAATAAAAATGAGTAAAATCAAAATGGAACATTTCAGCTGACCCACATTTTTACAGAACTTTTAATAAAAATTTCAAAATCTTAGCTTTTCAGCCTAATTTGGGACTTTAAAAAAACCTCAATTTTCATGCGATGGAAGTGTTTTCTGACCAGCTCAACTTCTAATTATAAAACTTTGATGTTAATTTGGCAATCACAGATGACAATTGCATTTTTCTTGTTTTGATCACAAACAAAGGTTGCAGATAGTCCTCAGTTTCAGAATTCTGTAGCATTCTTTCCATATAAACTAGTCATATAATTGGATTTCAAGAGCATATTTACGACGGTATAAGTTGTTCCATACTGAATAAACATGTAATCTTATAACTTTAACATTTGTCCTTCCATACCCTATCTCTTCCTAATGGTCTCTCACTCACATGTTGTGCCACGTCTCAGTTTAGATTAACTGTGTAGGGTAGAGACCACGTATTTATGTTCTATAAAGCACTTAGCATACATTGGGTGCTGTAAAAAACCAGTTTTTTTACAGGAGATGTTCAGATTCACATATGAAAGGAAAATAGAAGGGTGTGAGTGGGAGAATTAGATGGTAATGGGATATGAAGTCATTCCCTCTAGCCTACTGGTTCAGTTTTGGCCTATGCCAAATAATGATGATGTGATTGGCATTCAGTAGCTCCTGAGAACTGAATTGGTGGTCTTGCCCTATTTCCTTGTGCATGAGTGCACATCACAACTGGCGTCCTTGTTGGCAGTTTCAGTAGACAGGTCCAGGATGGAGTGGGCATTTGAGACAAATTACCCTCCTAAACATAGAGCTGATCCTTTTAGGTCAGGTCTGAAGAATGATAGGACATGGCAAAGAAGCCAGTGGTCAAGCTTTACCTGTTATGTAGATAGACAAAGGATCTTTGGTTTCTAGGGCTGTCAATCTAGCACATTTCATAAAATTACCTTGTAAAAGAGAAGATGTAGAATAATACTGTGGGATGGATGGCCTGTCTCCTTCTCCCAGCCCCAACCCAGAAAGATCTGGGGAAAGCAATTTTCTTTAGTAAGAGTTAAAATCTTTAATGAAAGTTCATCTCAACAATATACAGCCCATTCGAGTACCTTTCAGGGGTGGGTGGTGTCCCAAAGAAACATAAAAAAAAATATCCCCCTGTCATTATAGCCTCCCAAAAATCTGTTCCAGGGCATAGCACTTGCCTCAAAGCCTGCGTGAGCAAAAGGGTTCCTTCACAGAGTCTTTTTTATCAGTTCTTATGAGTTGACCTGCTCTGAGGTTCAGCTTGCAGCTGTCCTGCCCAGAGCTGGCTCCCTTGTAGATTTCTCAGAGTCAGCCTCACCTCCTAGCACTGCTTCACATTCTTTATATCAAGCATCAGCTGCTTAGGGAACCTACCCCCTCTCTGTGCCAAGTGTCCCTGGTTGGCTGCTGAAGGGCAGCTCCCTCATTCCTTCTTGCTCCTTTGCTTTCTCACAAATACATATTCTACAGTATGTATGTGACCCTAGGAGCCCTAACTACCAATTAGCTGAGAGCCCAACATATCAAAACTCCCATCTAGCCTGACACACTCATTTCGACAACATTCTGTTGTCATAATCTGTATCTAAAAGGTGTTATGTGAAGTATCATATGCAAACTGGTGACATGGTGGTCCTGAAAATCAGCTCTTTTGCTTGCTTTTACTACAAACCATCTCAGTGCTTTGTATTAAGGTAGAGAGTATAACCACAACTGAGATAATGTGTAATGGCTCTTGCGAGACAGTGAACTTGCTGTTACCTCGGTGAAGACCTAGTAAGAGGGATGGGATGCTGCAGGGGAGATGGTTTTGGGGAGCCTTGGGACCCAGAAGGGTTGCTGGGCTCACCCTATAAAATATGGAGTAACTGTGCTGATGACAGCTTGGGGAGACTTTTATGCTGTGGATGTGCTGCTAATGTCAGGTATCTGAACCATAGCTGGACAACCTCAAGGGACCAAGGTTACAGGGCAGGCAGTGACAGAGCCCCTTCCTGGTCTGGGTGAACCCCCAAAGTGTCACGATGTATTAAAGGTTATAATAACTATAGTGGGCAATTGATTTATTCTCCTTTGTGTGAATAAGGAATTTATACATAGGAAAAGAGAGATCTGAGACCACTGCACACTCAAATATCTATTGTGAGGTTGGCAACAGCATTTGTAAATTCTAGCACATGTAAGCTTCTATTTTGGCAGTTTCCTTCAGGGCTGAAACAAACAAGCTTTCATATGATGCAGCAAACAGTATTTTGTACTTTGCAGGGCTTGATTTTTGGGAAGCCAGTGTGTTATTGAAGAAGAAAAGGTGCAGAAATGTTTGGGACATCACCAATCACATCATTTTCTCCAATTAAGTGTCCTCATAAGCTTGAATAGCAAATATTTAGCAAAGGGAATGCTGCTTCTGTGTTTCCTTTGAGATGGGTGTCACACTGAGTTAGTGCACTAGCTCTTCACCTTTGGATATAACGATTTTAGTGATTGTTTAGGTCACAGGTAACTGCACAATATTTACTTTATTGCATTTGGGGGAATTTGGAAACCAAGGGAAAATATCAGAATAAAACTGTTATGTTCACGGCATGCAAACACAGAAGTTAGATTATAAAATGCCCTTCCAGGAAGGTTGCAACGTAACACTATTTTAATTCTTAGAATAACATATAATGACCAAACAGAGAGAGACAAAGCAGGCTGCTCCATAAGGCAGAGACACAGCTCAGCCCACCTTGTTGTAGATTGGATTTTGCTAAACTTACTGCTGCTTCCAGATCAGATGCTTCTCTTCAGAGCTCTTTAGCCTTCAAATAGGACCAAAAACACTCCCAACCAGCTACACACTTAAAGCGATGGCTTGCAATCCCAACACAGTCCTCAATACATCAAAACTTTTTTTTTTTGCATAAAATTACTTTTAACCATAATAACTACATTCCAAAGAGAAAGTAATATTGCAGATGCTAACACTGATCACATACCTTATTACATCTGATGGTGCTCACCTTTACCCACAGTGTCGCTGTGGTTGCCTGTAGACTTTCTGGAGTTTTACAGTAAAATTTGATATTTATTTTAATTTTTCCCAAGAAAAAGCATGACAGCCCCTTGTCTATCTCTCCAAATATTCCAAATTCAGCAATACTTACGTAGGTAGTAGGCATTCTCTGGAAGGCAGAAGTCTAGTACTAATCAACCCTACTTCGACCCAATCCTAAAATGACATTACCTAGAATGCCTTCAGAAAACTTGACAATGGTTAGGCAGCTGGTGCACTGAGATCACTGCCTATCATGCTAACTATTACTGCCGTATTGTCTCCTGGTGCTCTTTCATCTGTCTGTCTGTATCCACTCGTTGTCACTTGTCTTAGATTGCAGGGACCATCTTTTTTGTTACATGTTTGTACAGCGCCTAGCACAATGGGGCCCTGGTCCATGACTGAAGCTTCCTGGAACTATATAGTAAATATGAACACGAATAACAAATGGTCAGAAATGATTTTGTAGCAGAAATTATTGTAGTGTCTTTAATTGTGTAGGGATATAGGACTGCATCACACAAATAGTAAGTATAAAAGGTAAGAAAGCAACATTAAACTGAGCTGTGCACTTATCAGTGTTCTACTTAAAAAAATGCTAACCAAATTTCTTAGAATCCCCAACAGTTGGTTACTCTTTCTTTTCTTTTATCAATTTGTAAAATTTCCTTTTCTTTACCAATTTGCACCACTAAAATCAATGAGAACTTTGCCATTGACTTCAATGAGTGTGGAATCAGACCTTAAGTGCATGACCAATAACAGGCAAGGACATATTAACAGAATGTGGGGCCTGATCCAAAACTAATCAAGGAGGAGAGGGAATACGCTGTCAGATGGAAGCAGGCACCGAATGTGAATACTGGGGGGGGTGGAACAGCAGTGGGAAATCTAAACTGAAGTTTAAAGTACAGGTAGTCTGAAAAATATCATGCAAACTGGGGAACATTTATTCCATCTCTTGAGACATTGGCTGTCATGATTCTAAGTGTGACCCTTGAAGACATATGCAGAAGCAGGTTCATCAAATCAAGAGATTTCGGCCCCAGAATTTTTTTTTACATTTTAAGAAACCTTCTATGAATACAATTTTTTTCACAGTTAATTTAAAGAACCTCATTTTACCTACAGCAAAACATAGGCAATTGGAGAAAGACACTAGTAGGTAGCTGGCAAAAGAGAGAGACTAACTAGAAGATATAGCAAGAAAAGAACAGATTCTGGCTGGGTTTTTAATTATGAAATCCTACCACCATATAATATCTTGCAAAAACATCAGGCACTCTGATTGCTGCAAATAAGACAGAATCCCAATTTATGTACTGAACCCTGACTTTCCAAACTTTCCTACTTACTGGTCTGACAAGTTTTCAACAGTAGATGAGTTTGGTGGAGGAGGAGTCTTCAGGCATCAGGGGAGCCATTTCAGATTTTGGTTTGTGGGGAAGGCAACATTAACCATGATTCCAGGGGCTACTTAGGCACCTGAAAACTCTAGGGTTTTTTTTCAAGTAATAAATTGGAAATTTAGCTGACAGGAGCACTGTACCTAATTCTTGTATAAAAAAAACAATAAAGACTAATTAAAGCCATATTTTAAGTGTATTTGTAAATTTAGAACAATCAGGAGATAATACAGCAAAATATTCCCAATCCCAAATCTGACTAGGCAGATAATAATGACAACACTGATTTAGGCCACTACAAATGAAAGAATTTTACAAATTTAATGCAGTTGGTAACTACTTATGTGCTTTACTTTCTGCATTTCTCTAAGTGTAGACAATGGAAAAAAAATCAGTTCTACTACTTTTACTTCATTTCACATTAACTGTCCTAATAAGTGCTGCAATGTTTGGGTTGCAAACACTGCACAGGAATCTTGGTCTAAGAACTATTTTCAGTCGGATGCATAGCTTTTTAAAAAGGTTTTGGAATCTTTTTTATAGTCTATGATTTTATAACTTTGTTTAAAAAAAAAAAAAAAAGTCATAGGTGCTGGAACTAAGGGTGCTGGGGATGCGCCACCACCTGGCTTGAAGTGGTTTCCATTATATACAGGGCCAGCACAGTAGCTGACTGATCTCTAGATTATTCTTGGGCATGATATTTTTAGAGAGCTTTCTAATCCATCATAAAAGACATTTTCAGATTGTGTGTTGTAACTTGATCTTTCACCATTAACATAAATGAGCTGATGCTAAACTACAGGGGTTAAGATGAACATTTAAAAGTTTGTCAAGGGGAAATTAGCATTAGAGAGAAAGTATGTGCATTAATTAACAAAAGAAGGAGCAGAGTAAATCAATGATGTCTCAAAAGTTGCTGAGATACCAAACTTTTAAAAAAACTCTTAAAAACAATCACTATCTAGTGTGTAATTAAATGATGGATGTTAGCAGCATGGATCTATAATGAATAAATGTTGGTAATCAAATCTTGCAATGTGTTCATTCTGGCTTGGGTTTATGTGCACTGAAGATTTTATACAAATCATTATGATAAATAAAAAGGATTAAAGTGGAAGGAGGTTTCTAATGTGTAGCTGTAAGGATTTGAGAGGGTAAACATCACTTCAATGAAATTCACCGAGGTACTCAAGTTTGTGAGACTCTGTCCCCCTCAGAAATGTTAAAGAGTAAGTACAAGAGGAGCTAAGATTACTTACCAGTTGGAAGAGGGGGACATACAGCATAACAGACACAGAGCTACACAATGGCTGCCTACGGGTAGCAGTAGCTTGTATCTGTGCATACAAAGGACCAGCAACTCCTCAGAAGGGATTCTGGGAAAAAGGTCCTAGAAAAGTGCAACCCTGGGGAGATGTGGTAAGATCAAGGCATTCACAGCAGTCGTGTGTAATAGGCTATGTGGACCTACCTGGCAACCTTACCCAACCAAAGCCCACTGTAGGCAAAGGAAAGATTCTCACAGATAAGTGAGATTAAATGGTAGAATAAATGGCCACCCTGGGATACTGCCATTCACTAAAAAATTAGGGCATTTGAAAAAAAATGGGAAAGTTTTAAGTGTAATTTAAACAATATTTGTGGTGTTCCAGCACTTGCTTATTTCTTCACAGCAGGGAAAGATTCCAGGTGGTCATTCTTCAGTGCTGCTCTTGCAGCCTGAAAGCTGGGCTGACTGTGAGGATAATTATCCCTGAATGTGCCCTGCCCGAGAAGCCCTGTGTCTACTGGTGTCATAAGGAGCTCACTCCTGCCTTTTTAACATGTCAAAATGTGAAGGCGAGGGGCAGATCATGATCAAATCTTCAGACTGATCACAGAGCCTGCTGAAAGCTTGCATCCTGCCACCAGCTGAGCATGTTTGTTTCAAGATTGAAAAAGTGCTGCAGAAGCTCCCAGCTCTGCTATTGGGTCTGCCACACGCTGCGTTCTTCTTGGCTGAGCAAAGACTAGGCCGGGGGGAAATTGGAGTAAGCAACGTCATTGCTCCTGGCTGATGAGAGACGGGGAGGGAGGAAGAGGAGCCGAGCAAGCAATGTCGCTCCCAGCTGTTATGAAAATTAACCTAAATGGTGCCCATCAGGCATCTGTCCTGTGGAGCTCATCAATTTCCACAGATTATTGTTAAGACTTCAGACTTTCAGAGTGCCAAGAAGCAGTTCTTAGGAGCTCTGAAGGAGTTCAGGAGCCTTAGTCTGTGGTGCACATAAGCTAAATACCTCCAGAATAATGACTTAAAACTCATTACAATCATTAATAGACTCCTGTGATGTGTTGGAGGTCAGACTAGATCAGTGGTTCTCAATCTGCAGCCCAATCAGCACACAGCTGCAGTCCCTGTGAAATCCTCAGGGCCATTCTGTAGTGTGTGTGTGTGTGTGTGCATTGAGTGGATGCGGCCCACATAACACACAGCAACATGTGTGGCCCACTATGGTAAATAGGTTCAGAACTACTGGACTAGATGATCATGATGGTCCCTTCCAGCCTTAAAGTCTCTGAGACTTCACCTAGAGTATTGCAGAATAATCCTCAGAACCACAGACCAGTGCTGATGCTGCAAATATGTAAGGAAGAATACAACACATGCTAACTGTCCTTACACAGTAGAACTGGCGAGAAAAATTGTCAATAACTGAAGTCATTCCAGGCAAGAATGTTTTGACTCAAATTCTGTGCTCCCTCAGTGACTACTCAGAGTGACTTCACATAACCTTTTATGAATGATGGCAATGATTGTGGCTAAGTGTGTCATTTTCTGATGTAGAGATGAAATGATGGATGTCATTTACTCGCACTTAATGGCTGAAGTCAATGACAGAATTTGCATTGGCAAAGAAATGATGTTCTAACTACATTATAAATTCAGATGTGTATTGTGAGGAGAAAAGCTCATGAATCTTTAAATGACATTCTTTTTTCCCCAGCATATTCATTAGACAGTAGAGATAAAAAGTGTTAACAAAAACAAAGGAAAAACAAAAGGCTTGAGTGGTCTCACCATAAATACCTCCTCATTTCACTGTTTGACTTTCAGCACCTTGTATCTCGTGATTTTTTAATTTTATAAATTCTCCAACTGCTATAGAGTCTCTTAAGATAGGCAAGATGTGAATTTCTAATCTAAAAAACAAAAACCAGAGAAACAAAACTATCTTTTTTTGGACAAAAATCTTTCATTCCTTCTTTATATCTACACAATCAAAGCAAAAAAGGGCACTTTTTCCCCTTTGCAAGTCTTTAATGAAGAATAAAATGAGGAGAAAAGACTAAAAATGTTTCAAATTTTAAAATATGTATCTGCCGTGTTGAAAACCCATAAGACAGCACCACTATAATGCACAAGAAGCAAAAACTGAAATTGATTGTAAAGAAAACTGAAACTGACTAATCTAGCCTCAGGATCCAAATAAAATGAAAGAATTAAACAAGGTGACTATATATGGTAAAAGCAAACTAGATATTAGAAACACAGAGAATTTTAAAGTGCTATTAGGAAAAGAAGTAAGATTTAAACATATGAATTTTTATGTTGACAGTGTCCATTTAAAGTCAGCAGAAAAATAACTAAACCGAAACCTAAACTGAATTTATACTTTAGTGGCAGTGACACTATTAAGTTAAATTTAAATATTCAATTTTTATATTAAGTTACATTTTTCAAAATGTTGCACACACTTCACTTGGACATGCTATCCTCCAGCAGCTCAGTAATCATTCATAATAATTAATACTTATCATTTGTTTTACTGAGCCAAAAAGCATGTTAGGTGCTTTATGTAATATATACAGGACTTTGTCCTTGCCATAAAGATCATGCAATCTATGGGCTCCAGTCCAGAAAACACTTATGCCCATTCATAACATTGTTTAGTTGAGCAATCTTATTGATTTCATGTTTCATTCTGAACATTTTACATGGCTGACTTTATGGGACTACTTGCGAGTAAAGTTATGCATAAGTGTTTGTTTGCAGGATATATCCCTATGGATGAAAATTACCCCTGTGCAAATGGCCAGCACAAAGCCAAGTGTTACACTTAAGTCATACTTAAATCCTCCAGACTCAAGTGCTATGTAAATGGTACTGGCCCTCTCCACAGAGCTGAATTTTACTCTGAATACATTATCACTTGTTAAGCAAGAGTGTGTTCTGCTTATCCTGCTAGTTGAGAACCAGTATACCACTACAACAGGAGGAAAAGGAGGGGGGAGGATATTTACAACAATCTGGCCCTGTTAAGAGGGGAAAAAATGGCAGTAGTGTGCCAGTAACTGATGAGAAAACTGTTAGAAGCATCAAAGAGTTTATATCTCGGACAAAGTGAAAGGCTGGAGAGCAGCTTTTCCTTTTCCAAAAGTTACACAAGATCTTGGCTGATGTGAAGAAAAGAAAATGATGGCTATAAACTAATTATATGCTGTGTCTGCTGGGGTAAGCAGAAAATGGAAAATGGAAGAACAGCGTCTTTTTGGACCAAAGAGCAAATATTTATATATCAGATGGATTGCTCAGTTTCCTTCCTTCTTTCCAACTGAAGGATTGTTTAATATGCTACATCTTCTGCAGCTGGACAGAACCAATGTGTGCTCTTTTGTTCTGTTTTACTAAAATCTGATATTCATTTCTTTTCTGTGTTTCTGTTGGTGGTAGTGTTAATTTGAAGAGTGAATGTGATACTTGTTAAAAGAGCTGGATTGACAACCATGTAGATCCAAATCCTCTATTTTTTGAAGGATGAATACATTGTGGCCAGTGTTGCTGAAATTTCTCCACTATCTGGCCAATGAAACCCTTACCTGGAGTACCATAAGGGTGAGAGAGAATGCACGCCATTCAAAGTCTATTCAGTCTTTGGGCTCTCTTCTGAGACTGCCAGTAAAAGGTGTCCGTAAGAATGAATTGTGATAGGCATGCACATCACTAAATCCACCACTTTCTGGACACCCATCAGAAGTAATCGCTTTCATGCACTATTGAACTGAGCTTTAATCTGAATTGGCAACATAGTGTGAACCTTTTAGGATCAGATTCTATGGTACATTTTGGCCCCCTTTTATTGTTCTGGTGGCACAAAAGAATTGGAAAGCAGTCTGATACGGCCATCTCAGAATTACACACTGGGAGAATTCTCGACTGGACTACAGCCACAGACATGCCCCCTGTGCCAACCCCCTATGCATACTTGATATATGAGGTGTGGCTGGAGCATGCTGTGCTACACCATATAGCTGATGATAGATGTATCTGCTGTGTATAGTGCCTTGAACCCCTTTTTTTAGAAGGAAATAAATGGGGTTTAGAAGGAGAAAGAAATGTGGGAGCACCAGCCAACAGTAAAATAAACTAGTTAAAAACAAAATAGAAACTCATTTATTTTCTGCAGATTCTTGGTGTTCTGCTGTATCCGTTATCTTCAAAGATAGTAACAGCAAATAAACTTAATCACTAGCACAGCAGACGTACTTAAAACATGTCATCCATTTTGAGAGAGATTAAGAGGCTCAACCAGATTCCCCATTCTGAATACAGGGTAGCTGTAACTGGCACAATCTTTCAAAATAGAAGAAAGGTTCTAGAAGTAACTCACATACAAGAATAATGATAACCATAAAACTCTGCAAATCAAATGTTCCCTGAGCCTTAGGATTTAGGCTAAAGTTAATGATGGTTACTAATGTTACCAATGTACATTGTTCATTAAAATCCCAGCAGGGACAATTCAGATCAGAGCAATTAGCAGATCGTTTTTATTATTCCCAGAATCATATGATCTCTCTCCACAGACTCCTAACTCCCTGGGGCAAGGGAAGTGCCTGAGAAAAGAAGAAAATGAAAATATTTAGTTATTTTATGTATTTCCACTCTGATTCAGCTGTTTTTAGAGGGATTTCTGGCTGCATCAGTGACTTGGATTAATATTGTGACTGCACGGTATCGTTAGTGGTTTTTTAGGCTTAGCACTGAGAGGACGGATGAGTGATCTAAGCAGTTGCCCAGGGCACCAAAAACTAGGTAGTACCTACTAGTGTTGTACATTATTTCTTGGGGCAAAGGAGACTTCAAATTCTGGCCCCCATAGATGTGTTTGATGCTAGCCCATTCTTTTGGAGCGGGGATATTTAATTCCTTACTGGTACTTACAAACTAGGACTGATAGGCACCTTACATGAAGAATGTTGGCTCTGGTCCTGTATGCTGGTCTATGAAGCTAGACCTTGGCACTCATGTCGGGCCCTCCTGACTACAGATGTGCTCCATATGGGTGTAAGCTTTTTACTCCTGAGGTGCTGTACTTACTCGCAAGTTGATGTTGTGATATTAAAAATCACTTTGTCTTCCTACCCAAACTAGATTTTTTTCCTGTATATCACATTCATCACCATGGAGTCTGAGTGCCTTCCAAAGACTCTTATCTAAGAAAACAAGCAGATCCTCACCCCATAATCTTACCTATGGCTTGCTTTAACACAAATGATGTAAACTAATCCCACTGTTTCTGTTACTAGTCCTTATTTCTATTCTGGTAGATGCTAGAGGCCTCAGTCAGGAATAAAGGCTTCATTGTCCTAGGCTTGTCAACACTTGAAAGCTAATGCAGATTAAGGCAGAGTGCACATTTAAAACTCAATGGCTGTTCAAGAGTGCCTTGTATCTGTTCATTTTACTCCACTTTTAAAGTTAATCACCTTTAAATTAATCCCACTCCTCTGCTCTGAGAGTTGCCCAGAGAGGGCCAAATCTTGGCTTCTGGTTTCTCCTTGGCATCTTGGTTTCCAAATTGCAATGAAATCAATTTTTGGGGGGAATTTCCTGTGCGTCGGGATTTCCAAAAAATTTCCAAAATGAAATAAGCTCTTTGGGACTGGCAGCTGCTGACCAAAATTGACAAGACGGTCTGTTTCAGTCAGCAGCTGGGGATGGGACAGCCTGGGAGCCAGCTGGCACGGAAATCTGGACGTTCAGGATCGCTGGCCTGGGGCCGTCTGTGACAAATCTGCCTCAGAGCTGTGGACAGCTACAGTTCTAGGGCCAGGCAAGCAGGGCAGTTGCCCCCGTGCACCTGCTTCTGGGGATGCTGGACCTCTGTGCTGCTCAGCTGGGGTTATTTCCCACCCATTCTGACTGGCCAGCCATTTGGCTTTGTTTCAATTTTTGCTCCACACTAATTGACCAGCTGTTTTGTAGGTTTTTTGTTTGTATTTTTGGTTTTTTGCTCGACCACTGCAGCATGGGGCTGGTGCCAATCCTGGCTGTGGACTCTGGAAGTTCTCCCCAGAGTTTCCAGGCTCCCGGCTTTATGTCAAGAGCCTGGAAGCCCTGGCACGGCAGGGCTGCTCCAGAGCCACAGACTCTGAAGGCCTGGGGTGTCCGGCAGCTCACCAAGTGAGCTGGCAGGAAGCCAGAACTGGCTTCTGACAAACCCTGCCTGTGATTGGATGACAATTCATCAAATGGGAAGTGTTTTCACAAAACATTTCTCTTTTGTCAGAAAACTTCTGGCCAGCTCTATCATGGACTTGTGCTATGAACAATTTATTGAACATCCAGGCCTCTGTCATCTTATCCAGCACAGACACTAGGTGGCAGGTGGGAGGAAACTGAAAACCCCTTGTTCAGCGCATTCCTTTTCAGTAGAAAGGATGTAGTTTGTCAAGCACTGAGGTTGTTGTGCTAAGATTTTTTTCTTCCCCCTACCTCTCCAAAATGTGCCAATTGTCATCTCTACTCTTAACTCTCACCTTCTTTCAGGATCATGTCATAGGCTTTAAACTTCTGGCCTGTCAGGGTGGTCTTCTACTCTCTGCTCTCTTCTCACGCCCAACTGCCTATGACATAGATGGGAGTTGTGCACACAGATTGAAGTTCTGTGACCCTCAATGAAAAGGAAAGAGAACTCTGACATAAAATAATGCACCTGAGCCACCTCTTTTCTCTGTTTCTGATCTGCTGTCAATCATTCTATCTTTATAGAAAACCATTTGGAGTTTTCCTGTCTGCTTCATAACAAGGATCATGGGTGCCATAATGCTCAGCACTGGACAGGATAGGAAACCAAGGTTTTCAAAAGTAGCTGATATTGGCTGTCTCTCTCTCTGTCTTTTAAATGCTCAACTTGAAACACCTTAAAGGACCGTGATTTTTAAAATGGCCGAGCAGCTGCCCTTTGATAATCAGGCCCCTCTTGTGTGTCAAGAACACAAAAATCATTTTCCATGGCTTGTAAAGCCCCAATGTTCAAATATGGGACATGAATGGGACTACCCATGTGCTTAATGTTAAGCACATGTGTTTGTATTTGCAGGGTCAGTGCCTCATTTTGGAAATGCATTGGTTGTTCACTAACTCTTCTCTCTTCTTGGAGTTCTGCTGTATCTAGGCAGGAATCTTTGCTTCTGGAAGCTTTTTTCCTATAGTAATGAAATGTCCCCATGTTCAAGATTGTGCATTTATTTATAAACTTCACTAGCCCCTGCTTCTGGTGACCCTTTCCCATGAGACACCTTAAAATAATTTCCACAGTGGCCCTTGGAAAAGCAAGAATGTCAACCTTAGTACTACAAAGCAAGTAATTCACTGAGATTTCCAATCCAACCTTCTGCAATCTAATATTCTTCTTTTCATTAGCCAAGTTTATATCTTGAATGTTCAGAGGAAGTATATTCTCCTCATAGCTATTCTTTAAGAATCAAATAATACATGCTATATTTATCTTATTCAGAAAGAAGAAACAAAACCCTAAAAGCAAACCAAAGGCCTAATTCATCATGTTGGAGTTTTACCTCAGGGTAAATTCATTAAATCAATGGAATTATAACAGCATAAGATTGTAGTAACTCAGTGGTGAATCAAGCACCAAGTCTCTACATATTTCAGGCTGTTTGTGAATTCTGAAATGGCTGCCACTCATAAAGATGCTGTATCATTCAATACATTGAACCTGATTCTCCTCTTACCTACACCAGTACAAATCAGGCGTAACTCCATTAAACTGAATGAAGTTTCAATGGTGTGAAACGGATGTAAGTGACTGGAGACTGAGGCTCTTGTAGATTATTTTCTACAACCTATGATTTGAAAATGAGTAGAGTTTGTCAATGATAAGTCTGTTGCACAAAAACTTTGAAAAAATGTTTGTTTTCTTGACAACTGAAAGTAAAACTGAAGTGACTTTCCCAAGGTCACATGGTAGGTCAGTGGAAGAGCCAAGTCTCCCGTGTCCCAATCCAGTGCCTTATCCTTTGGACCACACTACCTCGATAATTGTCATTTTCCTAATGCTCATTTAGGTTTTTTTGCCCTGCTCTGCTTATTAGTTCTATCTTGAATACACAGACAATCATTGTGTCATGTTGATGTTCCCTCTCTTTAATTGTTTAATTTTGTGAACAAACTTGAGACCATTAAAGCCCTACTTTGTGTTTCTAATCACTTCTCCATTAACTCAGCTTCATCCCAGCCCCAAAGAACATGCTGTGATTTTTATAGCTGTGCTTACCGAGGAGGTCCACAAAGTGAGAGTTCAATTTTATTTTACTACTTTCCAGTTGGATATGACCCATGTTGTTATGGGAGGAACATATGATTCCTCTAGGCCCATGTATCACCAGCACTATAAACATTTCATCAGGTTAAAGGAACATACCATTCAATCAGAAATGGATTGGTGGCCAATGATCCTAGTTTTGAAGATATATCCAGTGGTTATGGAACAGATTGTGCTACCTTTTCTTACTGTGAGCAGTACTTTACTCCACATGACTTCAGTGTGATTACTCTTGGTGTAATGGGTTGCTTTGTGGCAGTAAGAGGGTAACTACTGCCCCCAGTTTAGACTGCCAGATAGCAAATGATGAAAGTAAGTACAGAAAGCAATAGCTGTAGTGAGTACATTGGGCACTCATAACTCCTCCTTTTACCATTAGTAATTATACTACCAATGACCTCAGGTATTTCTCCCGTTTAGCATGGGAACTACATTTACATGAGTACCATTAAAACCGTACCTGCTGGTGAAAACATAAATAGAAACTTTTCAAAGGTACCTGTAGTAAGTATAAGACCTAAGTAATGTAGTCATAAGGCCTGTAAAACAGGCTAAGGCCTAAGTGGAAAAAGCCGAGTGAACAGGAGTATAAAGGGAAAAAAACAAGTTAACTGAAATTGGCACAGGAAAGTGCTGATACTGCAAACATATACATTGCCAAAATATTACTAAAATGCAAATTATGTAGCAGGTGCAGGAGGCACCAAGATATCAAAGAGAATTAACTCCCTAAAATGACACTTTGATGAATAGAAATGACTAAAAGGTGATAAATGGAGTTGTTTGGCCAAATCAGCCAATTAACGGAAAAAGGTGGTATTAGACTACATCAAGAGGGTGGCAACTACCTACATCAAAGGGAGCAGAACAAAATTATATGTAACAATGTATAAAAGAGGGTGTCAGAGGGAATACCGGCATCCGGTCTAGGGGATAACGGAAAGTCCCGCTGTTGGGCCGTGGCCATTGTAACGCTGCCTATACGAAACTGACCCAGAGATACTCTGTAGGTCACTTCTCATTGTGCCGCACGCAATAAACCTGGCCTAAGTGCCTTCGTTGCTCAGCTAGTCTGTGGTTGTGTTGATTCATTCAATCGTGAGAGCCATCTCGGTTTCCTAATCAGAGCTGGGACAGCATCTGCACAGGGACACACGCACACAGCCTATACTGATAAACACCGGTGGCCAACACACCGTACCACAGTACCCACCATATTTTTTGAACGTTCCTTAGACAGAAACACAACTTAACCATCTGTTGAATAATGAAAACTTCTGTAAAAATCAATTTGTTCCTGGGGCTAAATTCATTGACTAAATTACTCATCATTGCCCACCTCCATTCACTGTTGCTGACTGTGGCCCAGAATTCTTTTATTTGCCATTATGGGTTTTCAACACAATGGAGTTTTTAAACCGGAAAGAAATTGGTTTAGAACATAGAGACAAACACATCTTTAACCTGTTTAGCATCTACACACAACAGACTTCCAAATCATGCCAGGAGTATGTTCTAAAAGTTTTTCTGGTTTTGGCAAAACTATTTTACTATGACACAGGATCTCCCTGTGTAGATGGGGAATCATAAAATGTTGTTAGGCAAACATATTAGCTGGTTTTTCTAACTGCCAATTCTCCTGCATCAGGAAAATCCACAGAGCAGGGGATTGTAGGTAATATTTTATTTACTTATTTATGTTTAGCATGTACTGATTGCTCTATCAGGCTTCCTAGTACTCTATTCCTCCTGCATCAATCAATAAGGCAATCTTAGCTGGGTAACCAGACAATACCTTGCTTTATTATAGCCTGTATCTTGCAGCTGTCAGCTACAGCACACACTGCAGCCATTTCTACTTGAAAACTGTTTTTTTCTTTTCTTTTTTCTTTTCTGTTTGATCCTAGTTCTTTCTTGAAAATGAATTGATCACCTGCTTGGTCTGAAACCAAGAAGAAGACCTTGATCATGATCTGGATTAATATACTAAAATAGCATGAACTTGTAGGAGAAGGCACTGAAAATGCATTTAATACTTTACTATGAAAGCAATTGTTCTAGCTGTCAGAGGATAAATGGGGAAGGGCTGGGACTTGCATATTTATGCCTGGGAGGGGAGATATTCATGAGGCCAACACAGTATTAAAATGTGATCCATGCTATGAAAGAAATTGTGAACCCCGGGACAAGCCACTGGATTGTAGAGCTATGGCTTGACATGTGAAATAACCTTAAAGGAAGACTTTGTCTCCCTTACTCCCACAGAATAGTATTTTTTTACTCCTCAGTTAGTCCCATTGATGTCAAGGGAGACAGAATCTTGGCTATCCCCTAACAGAACTGCTCCTCAACAAGTAAAATATACAGCTCCATGAAATCCCTATTGTATCTTCTTGGAACCATAGGAACCATAGGAAACAAATTAAATATCTTTTCTCCAAAGTTAAAATTAGTACCTGACTCCCTCCTGTTCCTAAAGCCTCTGCAAACAATGAAGCCAAACATTTTCACAAGTTACTTTCCCCATCCTCCACTGTGCAGCCTGCAACAGCTGTGAGACCATTGAAACCATATGTATCTCTATATGTGCCAGGATATGTATACACACAGGTTTATTGTGTAAAATGATTTCTGACTTGATGTTCTTCCATTTCTCTCCTCCTCTCTGTGACTTTTGGAAAGTTTTGCCAGGTCATGCAGCACAGAACCAGCAGAATCACTTAGTAACAATCCTTTCTCGCACTATTGCATTGGCTCAGAAGCAACACTAGCCCACGGCAATAGCCTCAGGATGAATAAAAACGCATGGTTAGAGATATGTTTGTGGATGCTGAAAAAGTGGACAAGGATGCAGGTAGAGGCAGAGGAAGGAAAAAGCTCATTCCAAAAGGACTTGAGAAGAAACTTCACAAAATAGACTTAGAAGACCAAATTCAGATGTTTGAACTGCTGATAGAGAGCTATGCTCCTATAGTTTGCAGATGCCAGATAGTAGTAAAGAAACTGTTACCAACTCCAACCCTTCACAGCTCAGTCCACAATGTATCAATCCATTGACTAGCTTCGTTCTTTGGCAATAAACTCTTTTTGCTTTAGCCCTCATCTTTACTTGTAATATTTGAGCCTTCATTTCCTGCTCACCTCAATATGGTACAGACTAGCCCAACTCTAAATGTTTTTACCCATAAGTGTATGGTAAAAATTGTTTTCCTAAAGTGTGTAGTGATGTTTATCCTTAAAGAATTCTGACCAAACTTACTCTATCTTTTATTACACTATATTGAGTTGAGAGCTTCGTAATTGCACTAAGGATAAAAATTCAAATTCCTAAAACCCTAGAAATGGCTCAAGTTCTCATATGGAACTCCACTTTCTACTGTAGAAATCATAACTCTAAATTTATGAGCATTTCATTGTAAAGTCGTGCAATTTTCATGAAGGCTATAGTGCTATGCTATTAGATGCCTTCTTTCTGAGGGTGAAGTGACAAACCTGAAACAGATTTCACTAAGGGTATGTCTACACTGCAGCTGGAAGCAAGGTTCCCAACTTGAGTAGGCAAATATATGCTAGCTTGAACTAGCATGCTAAAAATAGCTGTGTGGTTGGGAATAGCATGAGTAGTGGCTAACTGCCTGAGTAAGTACCAGAGGGTCTGGGCAGATTTGTACTCAGATGTTTAGCCCAAGCTGCCACCAGTGTTACCCCTGGTGCTACTGCTATTTTTAGCATGCTAGCAGTCAAGCAGAGCTATTGTGTCTGTCTACCTGTGCTGGGTTCAGCTAGGAGCATGCTCCCCTAAGCCAAAAAAAGATGTTTTTTGCAGCCTGATTTCAGCATTCTAATGTCTCCTTCCCCTCCACTCCTTCACGCTACCTTCAACATTTCCATGGAGTTGCTAGTGCTGTTATTCTATAGGTAGAGCCCTGCGAGGATACAAAATTTGTGTCCGCAAAAATGATCCACGGATGTAAAGCAGATATCCTCAGATTTGCAGGGCTTTAGATATAAAACTTGGATCCACATCCATCCGTGATCCGCAAAAATGGGTCTGGATATCCACATCTGTGAATGTAGATATCCGTGGATTTTTCAAGGCTTTATCTATGGGGTTTTTCCTCTCCCTCTACTTGTCCCTTTGTCTCATTAATGGATTTGTATATCTTTTTCCACTTAAAGTAATTTTATTTTATTGTCTTGATTTCCAACAGCCGTTGCTCTGTCATAAGAAATTTACACTGCTCCAGCTAAAAATGTTGGTGCCTTTAAAATTCTGCACTCTGCATTCCTCTGAAGCAGCTGGTGAGGACCCCTGTTGGAGACAGCATACTGGACTGGATGGACCATAGGTCTGATCCAATACGATAATTCCGGTGTCTTTTATTGTACATGACCTAAAGCATGTAGCAGCATATGGGATCAATGATTCTTCAGACTGACTAAAGGTACAATTGCTCTACCACTAACTATCTTTGGAGGTATCTTTGGTATAACTAATTTTGGGATTTAGAGTAGGATTTTTTTGTCAGAAATGGAGGGGGGAAAAGCAATAAACTTTTTTTCTTCTACCAAAACAAAAAAGCAAACCACCCTTCTAGCTGCACCAATCTAACCACATCTCTTCAAAACATCTCATTTGCAGCTATAATTTTCTATGAGATTTAGAATTGTAAAACTGGATCTGAATAATTTGGCTGTTTTATTTTTCTCAGGGAGGTTATAGGGTCATTGCTTTGGAAACTGCTCTTTTCTGGAAATACTACAAGACAGCTGTATTCTTTCTCAATTCATAGCTAAGCGGAAATAGTTTTATAGCCTAGGCTTTAAATCCTGCACAGGACTGCTGACTGCTGACTGTAATATTGCTCTGAGTAACTATAGTATTAAGGATCCATTATATTTCTGTACAACAGGTGCAAAGGAGAACGTCTACCTTTATGATTCTGAGACTCTTTGCTTAATGCCTTCAGTGGCTAATATGTGTACAATGTGTATCCAGTCTGGAAATTTTTGGCCATATATAAACAAGCACAATGAATGTTACTAGGCTCCGTTAATTTTAAGGTGGAGTTGAGGAACCTTAATAGGGTCATGGTTCTTAGTGGTGATGTATGAGCAGGAAACACAATGGCTTGACTTGCAGGTCTCATGGTGACTTTCCAAGGCTCACTTTTTTTTTAAAAAAATGTGTAAACTGAGCAAATTTCATTTGGACACTACACACAAAGGATTAACATTGCAGTGCCATTTAGTCGCATATTAGAATGGGGCCACACTTTAGGATCATTCCTGTGAGAAGCTGAGCTACCTCCACTCTGTCTGACTTTAATAGGCAGTTACAATGCTTGTCACCTGTGAGGAGATCCTCACCATTCTGCAGGGTCAGGCCCAGACTAAGTTCCAAAAATATATTAATGTTAAGCAATTGTAGTAATCACAGTAAAAGTTATTGTATCAGTAATTAAAATGACCAATTCATTTTTTTCATTGATCAATATTCATATGTCCCATACCACATTTTGGTTTATAATACTCTATGCTGCAGATTGTTGACATAGTTTAAAATAGCTGATGTATTCAAGGGAGGTTTTTATATATTAGTATTAAGAATCCATAATAAAAGGAATTACTTATTACTTGTGCAAACAACAGTTTTTAAACCTCAGATCCTTGGCTATTAAGTCACTTTTGTTAAACCGTATAACCTAAATCTTCAAACGGTTAATTCAATGACCTGATTTTCCAAGGTGTTTAGCTCCACAACTCAATGGGAAAATAAGGATAGATATTAAGTCAGGCTACACATGATGTCAATTGAGCTACATGCTTTTAATATAAATTCATCCATTTACCCTTTGCAATAAAGTCAGCTAGTAAAATAACAAAAATGGAAATAGCTGGAGGCAGAGCAGGTACCAGTCCATGGTGCAGCAGATGACATTATTGCTTAATCCACACATATACTAAGAAAAATGATTGAAAGACCTCAAGTTAAGCACATCAAGAGAAATTCAGACAAAATCCATGACACTGAAAAGGTGGTAAAGTATGTGGGCCATGCCTCTTATTACAAGAGGTGTCAGCAAGAGTTAGCATGGAGCTCCCATAACATCAAAAGGCACTAAGGAGCACTTGAGGGCTATTTCAATTTCTAGTGAAGTATTTATCAAGGTGAAGCAACTTAGCTACTTCTGCCGAAGAGAAGATATGAGCTTATATACAATGCCTGGGGGCACTGGCACAAGACAAAGCTGTGTAGCAACAACATACAACACTTTACAGTGCTCTATTCTATTAGCCTAACAAACAGATGCATCCAGTGATTGTTTGTTGCAAGATAAAGGCCCTTTATTTTACACGCTCACTGGTAAAAGGCTATAGATACATGGAAACACCATGGAAGGTCTCAGATCCAACTGAGTCTGTATCAATTGTAGCTGTCATGCTGTTAATGCAGAGGTTCTATGCCGCTGGGAACATTGTCATAATTACTCCACCTCCTTGAGTGGCGCTTCTCTCACCGATGTAGTGCTGTCCACACTGGCGTTTAGGTTGGTGTAATTTATGTCGCTCGGGGGTAGGCTTATTTACATCCCTGAGCGACATAAGTTACATTGAACTCAGTGCTAGTGTGTAGAAGCTCTTAGTATATTCGTGTTTGCATCTGTTACTAAAGGGTACTGGTTTAAAAATACTCCTGTGTCCGTAGTGACTCTTGCAGAGTTGCTGAATTCTGCTGGCTGTGGCTCATGCACAGACAGTAGCCCATGGTGATTCAACCATGTTGGAGAATACGACAATCTCGGAATGAACTTTTCTGGCTAACTTATAAATGCCTGCAGGTTTCACAGAGAAGCATTGAAGATTCTTGGCTGTAATGATGCTACTCGTCACTTCTATAATTACATTTCCAATGGCTTTCATTAAAGTGGAAAGAGAGCCACTGTGACTGCAAGGAACTGTGGTCAAAAGGAAAAAAAATCAATAAAGACTAATAATCCACTAACTTTTTTTGTTTCAGGTGCTAAATAAAAAAAAAAAGAAAGTCAGCGAGGCTCTCTTGCAATATGAAAACTCTAATTCCAAAGAGATTAAAGCTTTGGTGAAACAATCATTTCAGTTTTCTGCAGAGTCTTGGTAATAGTTTTCCATTAAATTCAGAAACATGCATCTCTGTGATAAAGCCCCTGTTTTTATCAACTACCTCTTAATTCTCTGATGGCATGGTCTTTTGGAAAAGGAAGATTAGCAGTTGGCATTGGGCTACCCACAGTTGCTGATGCTGCTTTATCACTAGAGAGAAGCTTACTTTCCTAATGTGGTTAGCAGGGAAGTAAGGAAACAAAGAACCATTATTTCAATATATTATCTTCCCACACCAGCCACATACACCCACTTTCCTTTCCTATTGCTCCCTGCAGTATTTCTGAGATTGATAAATACTTCATTATCCGAAAGACATTGTTCACTTAAATACCTCTAAAATAAGCATTTACCATCCTGATTTTCATTTTCAAAGGCATATGAGCAAATTCAAAGTCATTTGTACTGAAACCACTTTTAAATGCCTTGACTGATGCACTAGTCTCTACCAAGTAATACTCGGATTTGGAAAAATGAAATCAATAACTTTTAGTATTTACATCTACTGTTGAACGGAAATGCTTTTTCTGTGCATGCGTTGAAACAAAACAACACCAAGAAGCTGTATAGTGTGGAGGAAATTTCCTATGTTTCTCAGTTTAGAAAATTTGGCTGCAGCCCCTTACAAAACAACATAAAATTGGAGGGAGAACAGAAGAAGAAAACAATGACTGGAGGAAAGAGGACTTTCACATTGCAAATCATGATGGATTGACTTTGGTGGGGAAATAATCAGAAAACAAACATAAAAGGCTACATTCTGCTCAGTGTTCTAGATCCGTTGTAAATCCATTGTATGGCCCCAGTGAAGTCATTGACTTCAATGGAACTATGCTGTTTCACATTAGCTCAGTGTCAGGGGTGTCGCTGATAGCTGCATAAGAAAGAAAACACATGTCTTCTGAAGCCAGTTTCCTAACAAGTAGACCACATTTTAGACAATGAAGCTCACACATCCATACCTATGCCCAGAAAGGCTTCCTTTATCCATAACTGCCTCTTCTTTAACCAGCAGAATTTGATATGATCAACCCATACTTGATCTAACACCCTTCTCCACTACAAGTAGAAATGTGACAAGGGTGTAGACTCATGCAGAACCTGGGCTTACTCTAGTTTTATTTTGATATATGCAAGAATAGAATCTACCCATAAGCCTGTATGTCCCAGGAAACATTTATCATCACTCTAGTAATCCCAACTAGGTTTGGCTTGGTGCTTGGTTGTACATACAAACTCTGACTAGATTACTCCTAGCATGATCTGGTGTCTGCTAGCTGTGTGCTGTCACATGATTCACAATTCATGGTGGCCTTATAGTTACACAGTTTGGAACAGAAGCCTCCCTGTTCACCTAGTAGAATATGAGTGGGTATGCAGAGGTATGCCTGCGTATCATCTGCTTATCCCTGGTGGCCACTATTACTCAAGTTAGCACAAAAAGGGAATTAACACAAGGGGAACCTTCTTTTTTTTTTTAAATAAAGTTTTCCTTTTGATCCCAAAGTTAAGATCTGTCTAGCTTGCCCTTTCTCTACCATCTTAGCCAGACATTTTGGATTGGTGCCTTAGGAGCTGAACTTACACGTTGTCTTTAAAATGGGAAACATTCCCTCCCCTCTTCTCCATAGAGAACATGCATCTGTAATGAACAATTACTGTAATTGAAGCTTGTAATTGAAGCCTGGCTGGAGACAGAGCTATTCACAGCCTGTTATGACCATTGCTTTTGTTTTTACATTTCTATAGATAGTTACTTTCCCAGCACTTAATTGTAGTTGTAGTTTTTTTCTTATTATTTTTTCTAAAAAATGAACAAACAAACAAAAAGACTTTAGTCCCCCATCCCCTTTTTTTTTCTCATTGGGAACACTTTCCCCAACAGGTTAGGCCCGGTTCACTGGGCTTCAAGAAGTGCGTCTCCTGCAGAGAGACTATCCCTTTAGCAGAGAAGTGTGGAAGTGTGGCCTGTGCCTGCAACTCAGGCTCAGGTCTCACAAGGATGGGGAGTTGAGACAGAAGATCATCTTCATGGAGGCGGCCCTCAGACCTTTCCTGGACCCATGCTAAGAGTCACCTGGCAGAAGTGAGTCTTCCCACAGCCCTCAACATCTAAAGACTGTGGGTCGAAGAAATCAGCCACTGACCCCTCTCATAAGTCATTGGAAAAGACAGTGGGAAGTTCCCAGAGCCCCAAGTTAGATGTCAGGAAAGCCCTCAGCTTCTGACAAAGGCTTTCAGGAAGTCTCCTAGGCTTTTCCTTTCCATTGTGGAGAGATCCAAGGGCTCAGCAATATCAGCTCAGAGACTTTCCAAATGGATAATGTTCTCAAGTTTGCAAAATGATCGCTCCAGATACTATTCAGACACTTTCCACAAGGTTGATCTCCTCATCCATTGCCTTCTTCAAGAATGTCCCTATCACAGAAATCTATAGATCAGAAACATGGGTGTCAGTCCACACCTTCACAGAACATTATGTAACTACTGAGGACTTTGCCTCTGATGCCCTCTTCGACTCCACAGTACTATCATCTGTAACAGATCTGACTCCCAAGTCCCAGTCTGCCAACAGGAATACTGCTTAGGAATCACCTATAGCGGAGCACCCAGAGGACACTACCTGGAGGAGAAGAAGAAATTACTCACATTGTGCAATAACAATGGTTCTTTGAGTTTGTGTCCCTATGGGTGCTCCACCCTCCTCCCCTCTACTTCAGAGTTCTTGTCAATTACTCTGTGGTAGAGAAAGAATTGAGGGGGGTTAGCCAGAGTGCACTGGCTAGCTTCTTGACAAGGCACAATGGACGCTGTTACCAAAGTTATCTCATCAGCAGAGCAGGGACTCAAACACACCTACAGTGGAGCACCACTAGGTACACACATCTTGAAGAACATTGTTACTGCACAAGACGAGTGACTTCTTCCTCGTTTAAATATGAAAGAGGGACGATTTAAAAAAAATAAAGTACAGTTACTATATGCTATCAGAGGAATGAATATTAATTTTACAACTTTACACAATGTCACAGATGTCACACAAATGTGTTATTCCTTGACCAACTTCAAAACTCTCTCAGCTTGGCTGTGAGATTCAGAATTGTCCTAACAAAAAAACCGAAAGCAAATAAAGACTAGTTTTTATTTTCTCTGAATTAATCCACTGGCTCTATCAGGAGGCTTTCATTGTTAATTGGGCACATCTATGTGCCTTGCTCAAGGGAAAAATTCATAAACGAGTTGCCATAATTTTTCAAAGAGCAGGGATTACTAAACTAGTTCAGAATGTATATTGACTTGACTGAACCTGTTTCCAAATCTCAAACCAAACCAAACTCAGTCCTGTCAGAATGACAAAGTCGGATCATTAACAGGGAACACATACTTTTGAAATATATGTTCTAGAATTAGAACAGTTTGCATCTGTATTGTGTATCTGGAACCCTAATTCTGGTCCCCAACACCGATGAGCTGGCTCCATTAAAAGGTTTTCCACTTTAGAAAATGTGAAGGATAACTCTATGGTTTGAATTTCCCCTTGAGAATATCTGACATCAGGGTTTGTTTGATTATTTAAGATTCCCAAAGCTAAAGCTCTTTAGTGCATAAAATGAAAGCAGCACCTGGGAGTCCATAACACTGAGTAGACTTTTGCAGTAAGTCATTACACCCAGAGATGTGCAGGTGCTAGAGCAATGGTGGGAATATGTTGATGAATTTCTGCAATGCTCCTGGGCTTTGCACTGTTCTTAGCACAGGCCAGTGCATAATTGCACTATGCATCCCTTAACATGGATTTATCTGTAGTGCTAGTGGCTGCCTGCGTCTCCCTGCTCAGGCTCTGTTGCTAGATCCTAATGGCAGTCTATGTGGCAAACTCTAACCCCCCCTTTCCTTCTGAAGTTTATTTCAAAGAGCTGGCCTGGTGCTCCTGCACATCTAACAATAACAATGAGCTAACTCTTGATAATTGCATTGACTTTTATGAGTAGCACACACCATTCTGTACCAGATCCAATCTACAGTTAAAGAGACAAAGGAGATGCAGCCAGTCATCTGGATTCTAAAGTGCTGGATTTACGCTGCACTGCTGCCATATCATTGGAAGATGACCCCTATTTAGACAGATTCTTGAGTTCGTATAGTGCTTTTTACCACCCCCCTTCCTTTTGCCAGCACAGGGGACCTGCTTGGAGCAAAAGAGATATGACTAGGCTTTCCTATATGCTGCTGACCTCCGAATGCCATTTCAGCCCCTTAAAGCAGATAGTATCCAGCATAATTTAGAGCAGGCTTTAGTAACCTAAGACTGGCTTGGCAGACCAACAGCGCAAGGTCAGGAAATGCAAAGATAAGCTTTATGTTATCCTTGCATCTCTTTTCCTACACTGTGTGATTTTCCATCCTAACTAAAGATCAGGCTTCAAATTCTTCTGAAGCGTGTTTCAGCCTCAGCAAGTGACAATTCAAAAGATGACCTGATGATCACAGTTGTAACCTGGGAACAATATCGTCTATGAAATCATAGAGGACACACTGAGGAAAAACTGGTAAGGACATTGTGAATATAATTTGGGGCTCTATCAAGTAATATCATCTATAGATAAAACCATTTTGCTGTACTTGTGTTTCAGAGCTCTTACATTCAATTTAATGATAGCCAATTGAACAGGGTGTAAAGTAACTCCGTAGATCACAATGATGAGATCAAACAGGTGCCCTGGAAACACACTGAATTGCGAATAATGTGACAAGTCTAATCTCTTTTATCTGTCCTTGGAGGCTAGTCTGTGATTTACATTATCTGTAAAATCAGCCATGAATGTATTATGAAACTGCAGTTGCTTGAACAAGTATTATTATTAGCATTATTAATTGTATTCGGTCCAACTCAGATCAGGTTCCCATTGTGCTAGGCACTGAACGTACAAATAGTAAGAGGTGGTTCCTGCCTTGGAGAATTTATGGTCTCATTAGACAAGACAGATAGAGAGAGAAAAATGAAATAAAGCAAAAGGCACTAAACTTGAAGCTCAAATTTGGCTTTAATAATACTAATAAGCTCTTGGCAATTCTATTGCCTTTTTCACCATGCATCTTTAAGAGCTTTGCAAATATGAATTAATTAAGCCTACCACCACCACCTCTGTGAGCTAGGAAAGTAGTAGTATCCCCATTTTACAGGTAGGGAATACAGGCATGGGGAGTTCATAGGGAAGTGACATGCCAAGGTAACAAAGTGAGTCAGTATAGTGTTGTTATAGCTATGTCGGTCCCAGGATATTAGAGTCAAAAGGTAGTTAAGGTAATATCTTTTATTGGACAAACTTCTGTTGGTGAGAGAGAAAGAGAAAATTTTGAGCTTACACGGAGTTCTTCTTCAGGTCAGGGAAATGTACTCAGAGTATCACAGCTAAATAGAAGGTGGAATGGATTGGTTAGCATCAATAATCGCTTGAAATATGTATTAATTACTGATGTGGAACAATCTGTTCCACCAGTACTGCAAAGTGCTGAGCTTCTATCTTCCACTGAGCTTCGTGGAAATTGAGGGCACTCAGCACTTCAGAGGACGAGGTCCCTGGCACTTAAGCCAGAACTGACAAAAGAAGACTGAGTTGAGTTATGGTTTTGGATGGAAATCACATAGAAATCATTGATATCATCTGCTTTCAAACCTGGTGAGAGAAAATGTTACTATATCAGCTGGGTTACTCTTCACGTTTGTGGGTATACACTAAAAACTCAGAGCAAAATGGAGAGGATTTTGAACTTAAACTGGATAAACATTTGGGGCCACATCCTCAGATGATAGGAATTAGCTCCACTGAAATCAATGCAGCTACACTGATTTGCACCAGCTGAAGCTCTGACCCTGACAGTGTTTACACAAACCTCTATACAACAGAATGCTGACTTTTCAACAGCTGAAATCACGATGATGAATCTAATTATTGCACAGAGTCCAAAAGAGTTTGAAAAGATAGAGTGCTTTCCAGCCATATATTTTAGTTTTCAAAGGTGGTGACTTGCTCTATTAGTATTAGTCTAGCATATAGCTGTTATTTTAACCAAGTGGTATGGACCAACCCGTATTCATGATTCTTTCTAAAAGTCATGCATTCAGTTTTATTTGCATTCATGGTATATATATCTCCACCATTATTTGAAAAAATGCTGATGTTTCAATGATGACCAACTAGACATATGCACAATTGTATTTTTGCTATAGGATGGGCCAAAATTGGAATCATTTTCTCTGAAGCAGAGACTTTACATTTGTTCTTTATTAGTTGTTTTCTTTAATCTGAAATAAATGTAATCCAGAATGAATTTTTTTTTATCCCTGTGAATGGGGAAACATAATAAAAAGGAAAGCCCAGCAAATTAGGTTTAATAATTCCAAAACAAAAATGTCATTTTGTAGGCCCATTCTCTACTGAAATAATTTTTGAAAGCTTTGTTTACATGGATGAGAAATAAAAGTGGTACTAGAAGAGACCCTTGTAAGGGCCTCTATGATAATAAAATTTGTTTGGGCAATGTAACCATCAGATATAGCACATTGGTTAGAGTGAAATAAATGATTCTGGGACCAGTCCAATGAATCAGAGTTAACAAATCTCTTTCTTTATCTATATAATACATTGAAATAGTTTTCTGCATCTAATGCTTCAAACAGAGTCAGGAAAGACTGTTGTAAAAATATTTCTTTATCAAAAATATTGATAACATGTTAGTTACTTTTATTATAGTAGAAATTGTTCTATAGCAAACTCGGAGGCCTCATGTATTCACAAGGAGAGTAATATTGCTGTCTAAATGAAGAATAGGTTGATCATGGAGTAATCTTTCTTTGATTTTGGAATAGGTGGATAATATGGAAAATGATCCTTAGCAATTCAGTTCAGAGGTAGTTCCACTTTGAAAAAAAATAAACAGCATAAAAAAAGATGATTTTCATTCTGAGTCTATTTCAGCTAGATTAGATAGATAAGAAACTAAGAAAGTGGGGCACAGAGTGTGAGAGTGGATCATTTTAGGAAGAAAGGGTCAATTTGATTATAGGCAAATGCTTTTCCTGAAATCTAATCTGAAAGGTTTATAAAAAGATTTTAGTTTCAAAACCTAATTTTAATGCACATTCAGGATATGGAATCACATGACAGTGGAGAAATTAGACTTCTCTCCAGCCAAAGCTAGATTTGGATGATTAGGTTCAAACAGAATCTAAATCAGCTGTGCCATTGCTAGCAGACTCATAAAAAGAGGGAGACCAAGGGAGCCCAAGATACCAGAAGGAGACAAAGACAGGTTTGGGGACAGCATATTACTTGTACACATAGTACAATTGCTTCTTTTTCTGAAATGTTCATGAAGTGCCAGCTTTTAAAAGATAGACGTCCATGCACAGACATTGACAAAAAGTTCCATCTTTATAGTTGCACACACAGTTCCTGCAATTCTATTAGCAGACGTGGTGTTTCAGCACGCAAGTAGTCATTTTGGGCCTGATCCAAAGCCCTTTGAAGTCAGTGAACCAATTGCTATTGACTTCAATGGGCTTTAGATCAGGTCCTTTGGCGACTAATAGGCTGTTTGCAGATCTCCTGATTCGCATGTGCAATAGGGGTACATATGTGCAAATGCGCGTAGGCAATTGCATGTTTCTTTGTGTGTATACAGATAGGCCTCCAGCTGCAGAAGTTTGGCCCTTAAAAGTTGCTTATCTGTAATTCTGATGCAAATGAAAGCTTTCTCCCAGGCAGAACTCAGAGATAGTGTCAACTTGTTCCTCACCAAAAAGACCACTCAGGTCAATAGTAATTATTAGGGAAGGTGGCTGATATTTACAAAGTGGCCTAGAAAATGTAGACACATATTTTCCATTAAAATTGATGGAAGATGTGTCTAACACTCCAGGACTATTTTTGAGAATCTCAACCTATATATTTTAGGTCAAACCTGTCATGTGGAAATCATTCATGGAGATTTCACTTTTGGTATTTGTTTAAAGAAAACAACAATCTGAAATAAATCATCCAGATTGAAAAGGGTTAAGCATCATTGTCAACACTCCTGTCAGCCATTTCCCCTACTTGGCCAAGGTAGCATTGCAGCTTCTTCTCCCTACAAGAAGAAGAATAGATGAAAATTGAGGCTTTTCCTCATCTGGGTAATGTCTAGGCTTCTGAAAGGGGCAGCATGATGGAAGGCACATTTGTCGATGCATCTGATGACACATGTCATCTCATTCCAGCCCTCTGAGTGACTGCAAAAATCAAATCTACTTCTTTTCATGATTCATGCCATTCCCTTAGCCCAAAGAGTTTAGTCAGAGCCAAATCATTCCAACAGTAAGCACCCATGGGTCAGAGGAAAGCCACATTAACCCAGCCTAAAATGGGCTGGCACATTCCCATGGAACCTGATGAGCTTTAGTGGAAACATCTCCCTTTGAAAACTAATGGAAACACCTCTGTCCAAATTCTGTGGGCTTGGGGCTCGGCTAGGCTTTTTATAGCTGAGCCCAGCAGAGTGGGAGAAAAGGTGGGTGTGAGCTGCTCTCAGTGGTATTTTTGCCTTCCAAAGCCATGGAGACCCTTGACTATCCTTAATCCAGAGCCTTTAATCATTAGATAATGTTTAGTCCTTAATGGAATCCTCGGTGCTCCTCAGAGGACCTGGCCATTTTGCTGTTCTGCTTGCTCCAGCATTGCAGTATTTTTCACTGTCTGGGCCAAAGCAGGAAAATTCTGTGACTAGCTCATGTGGGTGGAACTGGTTGTGTTCCCTCATTGGCACATGCAAAATCCCCGAAAGCCCTTCTCCATCTATGCATGTCAGCAGGAGCCTTTTGTGTGCACACCCCTATGAAGGGGGTTGCAACTCTCTCTCAGAGATGTGATTACACCGTGGAGTCTTCTGCCTAACTCCTCTTGATATGGACTTCATGGATCTATCTGTAGAAAGGAAAAAAAGGGGGCAAAATTTTGCTCCCGCAGAGGCAGAACCTAAAAAAATATTGTAAATCCCACCCTGCACTCAACACACTTGTGTGGGTTTCTATATCATCATCATCATCATGCCTAAGACCTTCAGTCATGGACCAAGACCCCATTGTGCCAGGACCTCGTTGTGTTGGTGCTGTACAAACCCAGAACAAAAAGACAATGCTTGGCCCAAAGAGCTGGATCTACACTGACTCTGAAGTTCTTTGAAGTTCTTTCCTATTTAGGAACCCATCGTACAAGTTTGATATCTCCCGCCAACTCTGTTTTTTAATCTAAGAACTCCGAAACCATTTGGCTTTACAATTGGCAGGAAGGTTATACTCTGAACTCAATCCATAGTGTTAACTGCTTGTTCTGGATACTGTTATATTAAGTAAAGGAGTATGAAAGTAATACCTTGAACCATCCCTGGGCTGTAGAGGTTTCTTGGGGTGTGTTTTGAAGGGTACTGAATGTTACTTTCTATACTGGAAGCAATCAGCTCATTTTTTCTTTCGTCAGTGTAATGATTAACTGACTGTGAGGAGCAATGTGTCAGTGGTTAGAATTCAAGGGTGCTATTGTCTGGCCCCAGGCCACGGGCTCATTCAGAGTTTGTTTCTCTCTCCTGTTGCAATTTATAGGATGTGAGGTTAAGAGCATAAAAGGAAATGAATTATTCATCTGCTCACCTGTTTGGGGGAGCAATGTTAAATCACAGTTGTCCACAGAAAATGAATTTACAGATGGAAAAGAAGGAAAATTAAATAAAATTGAAAACATGACTCTGTTGGCCCAATTCTGCAAGGTGCTAAGCACTGTCAACTCCCCACTAAGTTAAACTGTGACAGACCCAAGCAAAGGGTCCAATCACGCACCTTGCCCTTTGTCTGCAGCTGTTGCATACTGAATCACTGCTGCTCTTTGTTGCTTGTTCAGAATTTATCAGGGTCGTAACCAGCAACAGTCATGATTTATCATGTTTTATTGTGACAACCTGTCCAATGTAGTAGACAACACACTGATCACAGTAGATGATTGCTGAAATGGAAGAACATAGATGGTTATATCTTTTGTGACCTTTACCTAACATATTTAGACAAAAACAAATTTAGTCTGTACAGATACCTTATTCACTCAGCCGATACAGAGAGACTTTATTGCCTCCTGCATGCTTTTATTAATATAAGGTTGGATTTTGCCCTCCCCCAGGAAAACCTACAGAGGAGTGACAGGAATACAATAAAATCTGTAGATTCTCCTTGCAGCATTTCTTCCAAATTCTTCCAATGGGCTCAAAGTTTCCCATCAAAGGATGAAGTTCCTATGTCTTTTCCCATGGGTTTTGAGTGAGGCCCAAATACACCAATTACAGACATAAATAATAATCTAAACTCTCCAAGGCAGTGTTCCAATATTCCTTTATAAGAAGTAGTAAATGACATAGTCCATATTCTATTCTATTCAAATATTTCTCCTGTTGTCCTTCTGGCCTCATTGTGTGTGTAGAGAAGATCACAGGGTTGGAGCCATGTCCAAAGTTTAAGCAAATATGCATAACATCTGCCAACAGCTGCCTTGTTATCCCTCCTTTGTAGCTGCTTGTACCACTCCTTTGCTGTGCTCAAGCGGTTCCTGTGTATTTACATGTACAACCATTATTCAATATAATTTTCCTAAATTCGGCTCATTGCAAGGATTTGTGGGTGAAATTTAATAATCTGTGTTACAGAGGTCAGACCAGATGATGTAATGGTCCTTCTGGCCTTAAACTCTATGAATCTATGAAAATAAACTCAGTTTCTGACTCTGCTGTATAATATCCCTTTTCCATTAGCGTTACCTTTTCTGAATGGAAAGGGATTAGCTAGCTCTCAAATTGGCAAGAAGAAGTATCATGTAAATGAATTTCCATATAAATATAATTATTTTTGACCTCATGTATAAGCAAGCAAAAATTTCTGTAATCTGGAGCACACTGGTTTGGGTTATTTGGTAAATAGGAATAAGTATTATTTGCTAATAAAGCATCAGCTGGGGGGGGAGTAGCTGACTAAAATTGAATAGACGTTATAAAATATGATCGTTACCTCTTTCTTTCCCCATTAAATGTCAGTCGTTAATAAAAGTGAATAAAACCACCATAAAATCATACAAAGTTGAATTTGTGCCAATTGTACAGGTGGTTGATGACTTCTGATGAGTTTTATATGTTTTATGGGAAGTGATAGTAGCTGATGACCCTACTGCTGCTATATCCTGGGATGCCAAAAAGCATTGGGACTACATCAATTATTTTCTTACAGAATTGGCTTAAAACCCATACCCATGCTCCACTGACTTTCTTATATTCTGCCCAATATTTTCACCAATTATACTTCATCCTAATAAATACTTTAAAGTCCCCTACACTAATTTACCTAGGGACACTTAAAAATGTTTCCCACTCTACTCCACCCTTTTTGGCCATGCTTCTGAACATTTAATCTTTCTGGATTAAAGTGGAAGTATCGACAATTTGAAGCTGAAGTGATGCAATATATTGTTCACTCTGAACCTGTTTCAAACAGGACAGGGCAATTGTTTAAATGGGGCTTTTCTAATGACCCGCAATTCAGCTGTGGTCAACTTCAGACTATGTCACTTATTCTTGACGAGTGTTCACTGACTTATTTTGATGGTTGGCTACCAGTTCTCCACCTGGCTGATGATGATGCTATCAAATGGCTGGGCACATTGTGCATGCACTGATAGATTGATCATTTATATAGATTGGCAATCCTGGAGTTTGTATGGTGGGCACCATAAAAAAACGGATCCATTCATTACAGGTACAGAGAGTAACCACAGTCTTTTTCTATAATAGAATATGAGACATGTACACTGTAGTGTGATAAACGATGATTTTTTTTACTGCATTCACTGCCTTTGATTTTGATCTGATTTCTTGTACAAAAAACTAACTGGGGAAAAGTGAAATCCTGATTATTTTGAGATTTCATTCATTAGCTTTATTTGAACTTGAACTTGAAACTGGTAAAATAAAAACACAGGATACCTGGGAATAACATTCAGTTGTGATTAAAAAACATGATAAAAGTCACAATCAAAGGAAATGCTGGACCAGTAATGCATATAATAAAACAACAACTGATATCCCTGGAACTGAAAAACTTAGGTGGCCAAGATTTTAAAAAGTGGTTGGTGACTATGGGTGCCTCAATTTTGGGATACCCAATTTGAGACACCTTAAAGGGGGTTGATTTTTCAGACGGTGGGTACTCAGTTCTAAAAGCAAGTTCTAAAAGCAAGGCTCCTTCAAGGTGTGTCAGGTTAGACACCTAAAAAATGAGACACCCAACTCTCTAGTCATTTTTGACAATCTTGGCCAGGTACATTTGTGGTACATTTGCATCCTATTATAATTGTTGCAGCTCCACAAGTTATCTGTTCCAAATACCACCTTGACACATGCCATCTGCATACTTGAGATAAAGCACTGTCTATCTTCTTTTGGAATAATAAAAAGAAAAATATCTACCAAACATTTTGTTTAGAAAAAGGAGGATCAAAGCTAGCAAATTTAAAACTGTAGTAAATGGCATTTGACTTGATTCAAGCATATAGGTTCAGGCATTTTAAAGCAGATCTGTCTTGGGTGAAAATGGAATGCTGTTTAACAGGAACTTACTGCATGAGATGGGCGTCTGTGTTTTTCAAAAAGACCTGAAGTCTAGTAATATGATTATCTTTTCCACTTGGAAAACTTGGAACAAACGAAAAGAATTTTGAAAATACAAGCAGACAGAAACTTTCATTCAAATTCAATCTTCATTTGGAATGATTCCTGCACTGAAATTAATAGAAAAATAATGATATGGCATTCCTGGATGACTAGGGATATATTAAAAATTTCAAACCTATTCCAAGAGGTAGCAAATAAATCCAAGTTTGATGATGAGTAAAGGTCCAGATATGAACAGCTCCAATTGTGCATACAAGGACTTAGCATTTCTCTCCAAATAACCAGAGAAACTAATCTGAAAATAGGTGTGAAAGGAGGTCTTTCCAAATCTCACCAACTTTCTTGCTTTTATAAATAGTTATTAGACACAGTTGTCAATGGACTTCACTGCTTGAAAATTAATTGGCTACAAGAACTGAATATGGAGTGGCATAAATTATGGACAACAATTTGCAACTCTAAAAAGAATACATTTTTAGATTCTGACTAAGCTTTCAGAGTAGCTTCATAAACTGTACTTCAGGGATTTGAAACTACTCTCACACTGGGGAAAAACAGGAGTACCTCCATTGAAATTAGTGGACATACATCAATTTGAAAGGGGTGAGACTGGGCCCAGAATCCCAACATAAATTTCAAGAGGAAGTGCAAGAAACCCCGTAATAGAGAACTATGGATTAACCAGCCATTGGGAAAACCCTGTCAAGTAGAGTTTAGAGTATGTCCCAAAGCATGAAGATTTGTATATACCCTTTCTAATATTCTCATTTCCATATCAATGTCTCTAATCCTTTTTTTGGACCCCACCAATCTCTTGGGCTCAGCAATATCTTGTGGCAGTGAATTCCGTAGTTTAAATATACATTGTAAAATACAAAGGCAGTTCCTTTTTCAGTTTTAAGTTTGCTGCCTTTTATATTTATTGAATGTCCCTTGTCTTTTGTATTATGAAAAAGAATTAACAGGATTGTACAATTTACTTTGTCTGCACATTTCATTTCTACCTCTGCTGTGTTCCTTCTTATTTATCTCCTCTCTAAACTAAACAGTCTCAATATTTTCAGTCTCTCCTCATATAGAAGTATTTCCATGCCATTGATCAGCTGCAGAACTCATCTCAGAACCCTTCTCTTTTCTGCTAGAAACTATGTAATTACCAGTGCAAAGCTGCAATTAAGAAAAGAAACAGGCCCTTGGTGTTTGTCAGACTCATAGATTCATCGATTATAAAGCAGAAGGGACCACTATGATCACCTAGTCTGACCTCCTGTGTGACCAGGTCACCTCCTAGGGTGACCAGGTGTCCCAATATTATCGGGACCATCCCGAAATTAGGGGCTTTGTCTTATATAGGCAGTTATACCCCCCCCATTTTTTGACATATATATATATACCCCCAAATTTTTGACATTTACTATCTGGTCACCCTGCTCCTGTATAACATAAGCCATAGACTGTCCCTGAAATAATTCTTGTTTCAACTGAGCATGTCTTTTAGAAAAACATCCAATTTTGATTTTAAAATCTCCAGTCCTGGAGAATCCACCACAACCCTGGGTCAATTTTTCCAATGGTTAATTACTCTTACTGTTACAAAATTTGCAGTTTTTCCAGTCTAAATTTAAATTAGTTTATGCAATTCACTTAGTCCATCAAATCTAATAAAAATGTTATAACCATAGCCTCTCTGTCTAGCAAGAAATTCCATACAAAATATAAGATCTTGCAGTTATGGATTAACAAAAATGACAGAGTGTTTGAAGCTGCAGGATGTAGGAATACAATCTGATATACATTTCTTCATTTTTGAACTGCCTAAATATGGAGGCCCTACTATAGTTGGGTCCTTCCCTTGGGCCTTCCCATACTCCAGTTTGGCTTCATTCATTCTCTAAATGGATTCACCTGGACATTGGAGGATCAGATGTCCTAGTTTTTGTGTGGCAGCCGTTCTGGGGCTTGGTGCTGAATCTAGCTATAGCCCACGTCTATTTTACAACAACTGGCATAGGTTGTAAAGTAACTGTAGGATGCACTGCAGTCAGCGAGGCAACAAAGGCTCCGATCCTGCAGCCCCTTGTCGCAGGAATATTCCCACTGAAGTCCAGGGGACTGTTTGCCCTGGTGAGAATTGTTTATTTGAGTAAGGGTTGCAGAATCAGGCCGTGCAAGAGTTACGGGCGATATCCTGAGCTGGTGTAAATCAGAATATCTCCATGGGCATCAATGGACCAAATACTGATTTACACCAGTTTAGTATCTGGCCCTCTATCCTTTTAATTTGTTTGTTTTTGCATTGCTTACGTTTTGGGTCTGTACATCATAGAGGGTCTGATCCTGCCAGTTACTAAAGGTGAAATCCTGGCCCCATTGAAGTAAATGGCAAAACTCCAACTGACTTCAGTGAGACTAGGAATTTCCACCTGGACCATCTAGTGACCTGCTAAATGCCCTTTAACCCCCATTTACTTCAGTGGTTTGAGGGTGCTCACCACCTCACAGGATTAGGCACAATGTTTGTAGCCCTAGCAACCATTTCATCATCCCCAACTGATCCTCTTCGTTCCTGATCATTATTTTATTGGGCTTTTTATTACACTTTAATAGATACTATCCAGTTGTAGTGCATGACATTTAATGGAATGAATGTTCGTGTGAAGATATGCACTGTATTTTTTGGTGTTGCTGCTTTAATCTACGAAGAAATCAATATGAATATATGAAGAACATGATTCTACAATTATTGCTGTACTAAACTTTTTTTCATGGGATCTTACAAGACAATGGAAAAGGGAAATTTTAAGACAGTGGAAAAGGGAAATGTTCATTAAGAAATTCAGACATCTATTATTTATGGGATGGGACTAGAAGTCATTTGAACAACCGAGAACAAAGTTAAGTTTGCAAAAGTCAGAAACTTTTGGGTGAGTCATTAGTTACAGTCCTGTTGGCATGGCCTTTTTACACCTGCAGGAACTTATCTTTTATTATAAGAGAAAAATCCAAAGGATGTATAGCCAATAGATGTTTTTTTTTTTGCTCTTTGTTAAACTCATAGAAACATAATAAGAGATGCATGACACTTTGGTGCTTATAAGGGTTAGCATGATCATCTTTGGCTTTCTGTATGCCCCCTAAAATACATCACTAAAGGTGATGCCCTTGTCACTGCTACATTTATGTCCTCTTTGGAAGGTGCTGCAGGCCCTTCAGGTCTCATTCACTTCAGTGGGTTTGAGTTGTGCATAGGCCTTGGTGAGTTCTCTGCACTGGGGTAAATTTCATCCCCATAGTAGTAAGCCTATGGAAGGACCCACAGACACCACTAAAGCCCCTAATACGGGGTTTAAGCAGTACATTGTGTGCGTAAGGAAAAAAGGGTTAATTCAATCAACAGTCACAGCAGTGTAACTGGAGTCTGTGATCTTTTATTTCCATTGGTTTTATGCTGGTGTAATTCCACTGACTTTAGTGGACTTTCTCTTGGAACTCCATTGTAAATATAAAGGCCTTCATGTGTGTTTGTAGTATACGTGTGTGTGTTTGTTTACGGGGAGCAGTGATATTGCTGTATTGCTATGTGACAGTAAGGCAGCATATTATAGTGGTTAGTGACTCGGCTTAAAGAATCAGCCATTCTCAAGCCCAAAAAAACCACTGTATAATAGTCTTGTAATGCAATGAGCAATTACTTTAATGTCTCATAGGATTCCTGTAGCAATAAACCCTCAGGATGACCTGGCTAACCTTTGGATTATGTGCTTTATTTCAACATGTTAGCTTTTAAACGTCTTTTGGGAATTTAATGCCACGACTATAAGGTCTACCATAACTGTAAATCAGATAAAATTCTTTAGAAATAAAATCAATTTATATGATCTTTTCAGCTTCTTAATAATAAAGCAGTCACTGCCTTCTTGATTCTTGAAAATCCTAAATTTTTAAAAATAAAATCTCTCCCAGGTTTTATAACTAATGCAGGATATAAAGAATATGATGCTTTGATTATATTTTTAAGAGTAACACTGCACATGATGCCTTAAATTAAATTCAGGTAATACTGCTGGGAGAATACTGCCTGGGATCTAAAATGTTAAAAGCATGAGCCTCTATTGTTTGAACTACAAAAGTACCTCCTTTACCTGGCAGCTATAGAAAACTCTTATCCTTTTACATGGATCAGCCATCAGGTGGGAACAAACACCCACACTCACTGTTGGGTACATTTACCATTTCAATTTCAACAGCAAAAAACTGACATTTTCTGTTGCTTCTCAGGGTCTGGGGCGAAGAGAGGGAAGGAGTGAAGGTTACATTCTGATGGTCATCAGTCATGACGATATTCATTAATAGGGGGATCAAGGCTTCATTGCTCTTACTGGGTTACAGAAGGGAAAGATGTTGAAAAGTAAAAAAAGTGAAAAAGGGGTCGCTTCCGATGGCTGCCATGATGTTGACAAGTCTCTGAAACTACACATAAAGTCAGAAAATAAGACATGTAATGGCAACAGCTAATCTGGGCTCCTTCCATCCGCTCCCACGGTACTTATAACCAGATAAGAGCACCAAGAGAACAACAATGGCAACTCTGCAACTCAAAAGACTCTGCAAGTCTTTTGTTCTGTTTTGGGAACTGGAAACTGAGGGGTTCCCATGAAATTAAGGAAACAAAACCCTTTTCTCTTTAATAGCTTTATTATGAGTTATTTTGTTCAGTTACAGTTCAGCTGGAACATGGAACAAATGAAACACTGGAACAAACTGACCTAAAGAAGAAATTCAGACTGGCCTAGCAACAGAGAAGCTTTCATTGATTGATTTGTATTTTCCCCCCCACTGCTGCCTCTCTAGTACCTGTGGTGAATGATGTGACAAAAGAATCCTCAATAAACTGCAGTGCCTAAATGCTTAAGATGCTGGTAATTTCAGAGATGTTGGTAGATTCGCCTGTCCTAGCAACTGTGGCTCCCCTTTGCCCCTTGCTTTGCAAAGTCAGTAGCAACTTTCTCTGCTGGTTGGTCAGAGCGATCCCAGGGCCAGGCTTTACCAGAGGTGAGCAATGAGAACCATCTTCTCCTCAAGAAGTAAGGAAGAGTGCAAACACAAAAATTGAAATAATTTTTTGGTTGCCAGTGTCTGGTTCTTAGGATTCTGGTTTTTTTTGTTTTTTTTTAATGAAAACCTACAAACTGTTGAAAACAAATTTCAACAGATACAAAAACATCTTAGTTTTCATTGCAATTTTTGGCAGGAACAAAATACATTTTCTAACTGGCTTTATTTATAAGCACCATCAACCCTTTTAATTCAGGACAGGATCCAATTACTGTCTGGGATTAGGAAGACATTTCCCCTGGGGGCATAGTAGTGCGTACATGTTGATTACAGGTATTTAACAATTTACTATAAAGCAGTGTAAGCTTCCCATTCAGGAAATTAAACCAACTTCGTGTCCCTCTGCAATGTGTTGCCCCTCCCCCATGCACTCCATCCTTCTACTGCTAGATCCTTATAATATGATGCTTCTCATTCTTTCTGGTATGGGTTGATGTCTAGTGAAATAGTTCACAAAATATTGATATTTAAAGTATCTGAGTTAGCTCCTACTGAAATGAAAGAAGAAATTCACACCTCTCAGTGTTATTGTTTCAGGGTCTCTGCAAACGCAGGCGTGTGTATATCAGTGGGTTATACTCACTTTACATTTTGAAGGTTTTCTTCACAATGAAAATCACATCTTTCCAGCCGCAGCATGGCACTGAGGAGTCCAGAGCTCTGTTGCGTTGTTTTTCATTGTAGATGTTATGTTTGACTTATTTATTTTCTTGTACTGTAATTTCAATAGCCTGTTGGGAATAGCCTTTAAATAACTGGCTGCTACTGTGATATTTGGTAAAGAACAATGAAGGACAAACTCCTTCTCTTATCTTTTGTATGGTTTTTGATTTTTCTTGATGACTCATCTTAACCTTGTCCCTATTCCAACAGCACTGTATAAACCAAAAAACAGCCACTGGTTACCTCTCCCATGTCTGATGAAAGAAACAAGATTTTTTTTGCACCACAAATTGGCCATTAGTATACAGAGAACTGGGGTTTCCATGTGTCCCAGTGAACAGTGATTTGAACCACAGTCTGCAAGTATCAACAAATAGACTTGAATTAATGGAGCCAGTTTTATGCACACTGGAGTGGAAGGGGGATTTGGAGATCAAAAGATCAAAAGCTAAGGAAAGAACAGACTTGCAGGTACAAATATAGGGTTTATGGAGAAGAAAATAAAGAAATGAAGGAATGAGAGGTATATGACTTACTGAGAAGAACTGTGACATTCATATCTTTTAAGAGTCAATAAGAGGAGACAAATGAGGGACAGCAAAGATTTAAGGATATCTAGGTCACATTTGATTAGAAACAATGGCTACTACCCAAAAAGGTCTTGATGGCAGAGAGACTTTCTTTTCCATCTACACCACTAAAAACCTCAGAATCACAGTCTGCTTCTTGTCTTTACCTGGCCCTTGACTGTGTTTCCCATAAGAGTGACTGTACTCATTATTACAAGATGTCACATGTGTATAAATTATTATATTTAAAAAATGCAGTATATTATATTTTATCATTAGAGAAACAGTAGATATGTATGTCATAAAGCTCGTATATTTATCCATATTTAGGCTTCTAATAAAAACAATATATTTTCGAAGATATTGAGCCCCCGAAGTTCCTGCTGTCTTCACTGGGAATTGTGGGAGCTCCGAACTTCTGAAAATTAGTCACTTCTGTGCCTAATTACGGTATTAGAAGCCTACCGTTAGGTACCCAAGTTTGAAAAGTATGGTCACATATATGTGTATCTATATATAACTATAGCTAGATATTTATATATGTGATGTACTGATTGGAATCCATTGTAATTTTTGTACTAAATCAATTACAATATATATGGATATTTTTTTCTGGCTTGTTTGCTGCAATTGCACCAGGACAAACAGCGTCCATTAAAAGAGCAGATACCTTGAGCAGTTATTTTGACATTGTGTTTATGATCACTCATTTGCTTCCTTTTTTCCCTTCTCCCCAGACAGCCCTGCCAAAAGCTGCCTTTGGCTGCAAAAAAGAGGCAATGAAAAGAACAATCTGATTCATGATTTCAAGAAAATAATTAGACTCATTTTTATTAGCTTCAGATAGATCATTTCTGCAGATATTTTACTGGAGTTTTTAGACCCAGCCTCCTGCCTCCCTGAAATTTCTGTACTTGCCAGTCCTGCATTACTATCCAACCTGTGTCCACATTTGTTTTCCTCTTGGATATTTAAAGGACCCCACACAACATATAGGTTCCTACCCCCTTTTAAGAAAACAAGCAAACAGGAATGAGGCCCAAGTAACGTTTGTTCAGTGTTTGAGAAGATTGAACTTTATATTAAGTGTGCCTGATTCTCCTCACACTCTTTTGGACTAGTATGAGTCCATTGACTTCCATAGCATTACTTCATATTTATGTTGGTCTACGTAGAAGGGGAGGCCTGCTTGCTGCTAGAGCCCTCTCAACACCCTTTTAACTTGTCTTTCTCTCTCCACTGTAGTTGCTGGTACCTTTCTCCCCCTCCTTCATCTTGCTTCCCTACTTTTTACTTCTCTACTGCTTGCTGAAGGAGGAACAGAGACCTCCATTCTACTCTTCCTTCCCTACTGATTCCAGGGTTGGGAAGAGAAGATCCCTCAGGACTGGACTTCAGGAAAACAAGTCCTATAGATTTCTACTGCCCAAAAGGAGCACTGATGGTCTGATGCATGTTTTCTTTTTGAAAATGTTGATGCTGGGTTTTTTTGCTAGGTCACAGATACATGTTATACTCTTAATAGAACAGCAGGAAGAGATTGTTTACTGGAGAAAGGGTGAAGGCTAAAAATCAGAAACATTTCCCAGCCTTTGTTTTACCTATCATGGGCCAAATGAATTCTTGTTGCAGCTCCATTGACCTGAATAGAGTTAGGCCAAAGAAGAATTGGGCTCATCTGTTTAGTTCAGCAGGTGATATTGTAAACCTACACAGGTTCACTGTGACCCAGAAAATAACAGTAGAGCTTCTTTTTTCTCATAATCAACCCACTATTATTTGATTATAGCTATAGTTAGTTTTACTACACTACATCTATTGCAGCAGTTAGCAGTGTTTGTTTCATGGAGAGGATGGTCAGGGTGACATTTATTGCAAACATAACTGTCATTTTTAAAAAAAACCTGCTTATTAAATATATGTCTCCCTTTCAAGAAGAAATGACACATTTAGACATGGGAGGAAAATGTTTAGTTTAATTGCATTTCTTAGGAATACACAACGTGTTTGCTTTTTCTCTCTGCAATAATAAGAAAGCCTGTGAAAAACAAAAAAACCCAAAGGTATGTATCTTAAGTACTTAATAGCCCCCATTACTGTAGTATCTGAGCACCTAATCTTTAGTGTATGAGGTAGAGAAGTGCTATTATCCCAGATGGGGAACTGAGTCACAGAAAGACTCATTTTCCCAAGGTCACAGAAATAGTCTGTTGTGGAGCATAGAGTTTATCCCTGGTCTCCCACATCCCAGGCTAGTGCTCTAATCACTAGACCCACCCTTCCTCTCTAAATGTCTGATTTCAGCCAGGTTTATGCAGGCCACTTCTGTCTTAAACCCAGGTGCAGGGCCTTAAGAGTAGAAAGTCCTCCAAAAAGTGACTGCAAAAAATGGCTGCAACCTTCATTCCACTAGATGGGGGGCCTGTGATGGGGCTTAATGTCCATCCCCTGCAAGGCCAGTGGAAGAAGCTGAGTCAGTCATTCTCTGCATCTGGAGGGTAATTAACTAATTGGCTCCAGACCAGAGGAGGTGGAACTATGCCTTTTAAATAGATTCAGGGAGGTCAGTTGGGGAGAGATGTAGAGGAGACAAGTCTCTATGGCAGAAAGAAGCCTCTGGTTAGGCTCAACTAGAGCAGTAGTAATGGAGGAAGAATTATATAGGAGCTGGTTAGGCTCCAGAAGGGGAAGCCCTGAGGTAGCACCAATGAGGAAATCACACTCACTGGAGTGGAAGGACTGTTAGCGTAAAGATTTGTTGAACTTTTATTTGGACTTGTTTGCTCCATGCCTGGAAGGGATTTAAAACTTTTACATAACCTGGTCTTAGGGCTAAGTCATAGAGGGGGAGTTGAGAGAAGATGCAGGTGTGAGGGAGAAGCCAATGGAAGGTGCCAGAGATGAAGACATGAGGTGTCATCCTAGAAATGCTAACAGGGCTATAGGCAGCCAAAATGTGAGGTACACCAGCTAGGCAGAGAATGTGCTGATTCAGCAAAGCTATTTCTATGAACCTCAGCCACAAACTAAAGTTGCTGCTCTTTCAGAGGCAGGTGGCAGCTCTCTGAGGGAAGGCAGGACTGGTAATATTGTCTTCCTTACCGCAGGATTACTCAACCTTGGGATGCAGAGGCTCAGGCTGGTACAGGAAATTATAGTTCACCAGTCCCTGCCTCTTCTTTAGTGACAATGACTCAAAGAATTCCATAGCATGGAAAGAAATAAAGATCTCTGTTCAAAAATAACCCTGCCCACAGAGTGCACATTTCTTCAAGATGTGGGTGGAGGCATTGATCTGATCTGAATTGTGTGTCAAGCCTGTTTCACTGGCAATAAGAGGCAGAACTGTAAGAAAGATCTTTACTATTATACTGAGAGGCCCGTGTTACATGCTAAAGCTCTAAAGTTTGTTTTTGTTAGTGGCCTTGCTCTAGCTTAAACTCCAGGGCCCCTGGTGTACATCATACCAAGTCCACTCTGAACCCTGACCCTGTCTTTCTGGTTCCACTCATCACTGTAAGGTCTACCTCTGCACTAAAACAATAAAATTATGGTCTCATGAAGACAAAAGGGCATGCAGACCAGTGTATGTGCAGGCAGATACAAACAAAGCCACAGGAAAAAAAGATCAAAGTATAGTCAGATCTTTTTAAAGGATTACTGTCTATTTGTAGTAAAAAAAAATCAGTTGTTAAAATGTTTGCCCCTGTTTTTTTATCAGTTTGTTTGTTTAGTTTTATTTATTTTGTTTCAGATCTCTGTGTGTACAGCCAGTTTCTGCTGTTTCCTTATACAGTGAGCTTCCCTTGTTTTTTCTGGGTCTTTTTCACAGGAACATGAGAGATGAAAAGATTTAAAATAATGGGAAAATCAGTGTTGCCAATTCTTGTGATTTTTGTCATGGGTCTCACAGTAATGAGTGTTTCCCTTAAACTGTCACTCCTGGAGTCAAGTGAATATGGGAGAACCTAAGCTATCACTAAAAATAAAAACAATAATTTTCTATCCCTCGTTGTGGAGAAAAGCTGGAGAATAGTTAAATCCAAAGTAGATTGTAAAGCATTACAAAGGAATCTCACAAAACAGGCTGACTGGGCAACAAAATGGCAAATGAAATTCAGCGTTGATAAATGCAAAGTAAATGCACATTGGAAAACATAATCCCAACTATACATGTAAAATGATGGGGGCTAAATTAGTTGTTAGCACTCAAGAAAGAGATCTTGGAGTCCTTGTGGATAGTTCTCTGCAAACATCCACTCAATGTACTGCAGCAGTCAAAAAAGCTAACAGTATGTTGGGATTCATTAGGAAAGGGATAGATAATAGGACAGAAAATATTGTATTGCCTCTTTATAAATGCATGGTATGCCCCCATCTTGAATACTGCATGCAGATCTGGTCATCTGATCTCACAAAAGATATATTGGAATTGGAAAAGGTACAGAAAAAGGTATCTAAAATGATTAGGGGTATGGAAAAGTTTCCATATAAGGAGAGATTAATAAAATTAGAACTTTTCAGCTTGGAAAAGAGATGACAAAGGCAGAATATGATAGAGGTCTATAAAATCATGACTGGTGTGGAGAAAGTAAATAAAGTGTTATTCATGTCTTCTACACATAAAAATTAGGGGTCCCCAAATGAAACTAATAGGCAGCAGGTTTAAAACGAACAAAAGGAAATATTTCTTCACACAACACACAGTCAACCCGTGGGACTTATTGCCAGAGGATGTTGTGAAGGCCAAGACTATAACGGGGTTAAAAAAAGAACTATATAGTTCATAGAGGATAGGTTCATCAGTGGCTATTAGCCAGGATAGACAGGGATTGCTCTTTGCCAGAGGCTGGGAATGGCTGACAGGATGGATCATTTGATGATTAGATGTTCTATTCATTCCATCGGAAGCATCTGCCATTGGCCACTGTTGGAAGACAGGACTAGAAGGACCATTGGTCTGACCCAGTATGGCCATTCTTATATTCTTATGTACAGTTGATGACATCCCTTTAACTGATCTGCTGTTTCATGAGAAACTAATGAAGCTCTTAACACTGGAATAATAAGGTCAATTATGTTGGATTGGATCAGCAATTAGGCAGCCAAATTTTGAATAAACTGCAAATGTTTTAAGAGGCAGCAGAAAAATCAGTGAAGAGGGAGGCACAGTAATCCTGGCAAGTGGAAATTAATGCATGTAGCTTCAACAGCTGTTATGCAAGAGAGCCCAGGCCAACAGCTTCAAGATGTTTTTAAGATGATAATATAAGATTTTAACAACCTGGTTTATATTCAGTTCAAAAGAAAGAGCTGAGCCAAATATAAATTTGGGATTAACATCTTTTCTAAGCAAGCTGTATACAATTGCTGCCAGGAACCGAAAATGGCAAAGGTGGAAATGCAGCTTATCATTGCAAAGGGACCAATATATACTCATTTATATTGGATGACAATCAGCTCCAGGGAGTGAGAAGATATCCAAGTCTGGGATGTCTCACACCCACACAGTCATGCAGTGCTATAATTGCTATTGAGGAGTCGGTAAGGACTAAGGAATTAATTTATGAGGCTCAGATGGGATGGGGTGGGGCAGCCAAACAACAGAAAACAGGCTCAGAGGAGATATGTACAAGGAAGCAATAGCAGACCAAACAGCTATATATGGGGAAAAGTCAGATACTGTGTGAGAAGAGAAAGCTGTGATAACCAAATATTTAGGAAGATGTCACAATAGAGTCCTGTACGTTTGAAAAAGAAAGAAACAGGAAGAAGGAAAGGAGTGTCATTTCTTCTCCCTTTCTCAGGATGTGTGATCAATTTTTCTGTGTCCCTTCTTACTAAAAGAAAACCTCCTAAAACCTCCTGTCCCTTTATTGGGCCTCCAGTTTATTTACCTCTTTAGGTATTTACATCACTCCCAGCTTAGAAGACAGCTGCCACTCCCTGTCTCTATTTGAATATTGTATAACTGGTTTCCCTTGGGTATAATGAGAAGGAGAGGGAGGAACTTATAAAGGCATATTGGTTTTTCTTTGAGAAGGCAAAAGACTACACACCACCACAATTGTTTAAACCCATCCTGAAAAGTAAGAAGGATAAACATTCCCTGATTTAAGGTGTCTCAGATGGGTATGCCATTTATATTACATAGCACATTACAGTGTGCATACTCTACTCACAGTTTCAGTGGGATCATGACTGAACAGTCATTTTAATTTGACATCTCTTTGCTGATTTTAATTTTAATCCTCCTTGATGGAAAAGGTTAAGTTGTTAATTAATATTACCCTCAAACTGTGAAAGGAAGTGGCTCAGCATCCAACTCCATGGATTTTAAAATGTGGATACTGTTCATAATATGTCATAACACATCTTTATGTTAGTGAAATATTTTGAGATCCTTGGATGAAAGGTGCTATAAAAGTGCCTATTATTTGATTTGATTGTATGTATGTGATTGTCTAACACAGTTGCTTCGGTGGGAAATTTGTAATATCTCTGGGATGTGTTCATGACATACCATGCTTCTTTAATAAAAACTTTTTTAAAAAGGAGGGGGGAAACATCTTTTGGGGGTAAATGGAGTATAATGAAATTGTCTTTTTTAAAATCCAAAATTTAGACTAAAAAGAGTGTTATACACCAGATTAGTAACAATTAGGGGAAAATAATTAACAAATTGAAAGCACATTGTTTGGACATATTATACTTGGGCTGCTGATACAAATAGAACGCTAATTAGCAAACAAAAAGACCTGTTGTGCACTTCCCTTTCCATTTGACTGACTCCCACAAAACTGCTGGGAATAAAAGTATTGTAATTGTGATTCTTTAAATCAAAACGAGGAAGGATCAAAGAAAGGGTGAACTCTGTTGGTTTCGAGCTAATAGCACTTCCTGAATAGAACAGGCTGTTCTTTTAGTTGTGCATTTCCACTGGGACAAAGTGAAGCCCTTCATATGGCAACAAACCCCTGAAGACACAAAACCACTGCTTCCCAGAACAGATTCCTGGAAAGGGTGTGGTATATTTTTCTAACTCTTTGAATATTTCTGCACAGGGATTAGTTTATTTAGATGGGTTAGAAGTGAAATAATAATTAGCTGTGTGGATCACCTATATGAGATCCCTATTGCACATCAGTGAGCAAATCATTAGACTTGCTGTGTGCCCAAGAAAGAGTTACAGGGTTGTAAAATACCTAAATGCATAATAATAATAATGATAAAAGAGTGCCTGAGACTGGATCAGGTCTCATCATAATTTTATAGTACTGCCTTAAAAACTATAAAACAAAGTGAGAAAACCGAATCAGAGATGAGATGAAGGAGAGTAGTAAGAATTGTAAATAGGATCTGTAGCTACGTTATTTCTTTTGGGTCACTCTTCCAAACTGCCCTAACATCTGACACATAGTAAGAATGGTTGATGGATTTGTAGATAGTGTAAATATAATGCAGCTGTAGAAACAGATGTTGGAGCTTGCAATTTATTTAAAAAAATCATTCAGCTTCTAGATACCTAATAGAGGAGTCCTACAGTGGATTTAGGGAGAGAAACCCACTACGACTAACAATAAACAATAAATTTGGTCTTGAGGCACAGTAGTATTTACTTTTACTCCTTACCCTTGGATGTATGTATATACCTCCTATCTGATTTCTATTCCTTACATCTGACGAAGTGGGTTACAGCCCACGAAAGCGCATGCCTGCACAAATTAAATTTGTTAGTCTTTGAAGTGCCACAGAACTCTCGTTGTTTTTGCTGTATACAGACTAACACGGCTACCCCTCTGGAACTTTTACTCAGTTACCCTCTCCCCACCTTTTGAATCTGAGTGACTTGTCTTTGTACATAGCTGAGGAGGAACATTTTATCTGAAATTAGCTTGGTTGAGGGTCCCAACTGTGCTTTATGATGTAGCTCCCTTTACATTACTTCTTATATCAAAAATGGAAGCTTGGATGCTAGACAAGGAATCAGAGAATGTATGAAGCACTGGCTAAATCCCAGGAGCTCCTATACTGGAAAACTAGTCTGCGTACTCCAGCAGTGTCTTATAACTGATTCGTCAGCAGGAGAACACCAACAAAACCTAGTGCACCTGTCTCCCCCTTGTGCAATGCTACACTATACCTGGGGAGGAACATTCTCTTGTGACTCCAGATGGTGATCAGTTTGTGCTCCAAAATGGAAGACTTGACAGCCATTGCAATGTGTATCCAAGCAAATGTAGCAACACTGTAGATACACAACCCACATAATTTAGAATACAATATATACACCAGCACTTTCCTATAACCTTTTTTTTTATTTTTGAAGAAAAACCTTTTAAAAGAGGAAGATAGAGTTAAAGCAAGAATTTATGCTTTGAAAATGGTACCTACCTCCTAGAGTTTAAGGTCAAAGACATCACAAGATCGTCTAGTCTGATCTCCTGTATATCACGGGCCTCTAAATGCTTCCTAACCACCTCCAAACCAAGCCCAAGAACCAAAATTAGACAAAAGTATGACAACTCTCAATGGACTAAACTATTTTGTGCCGCAGGCAGAGATCAGGAGGGACTGAAGTGCACTGATATCCCTGCAGTGGCAGTAGATTAAGTTCATATATACCGAAGGTCTAGTCTCACGAAGGAAATGCAAAAACAAAGAGGCAACCTCTAAAATTGCTCTGTCAATATATTACTTTGTTTAAAATATTTTTTTTAGGTTGCATGATATGTCGATTTTGATTAGTCGCATCAATGACGATGATTATCCTGTTGTTTTATAAACAGTGCCAAGCACTCTATATCTGCCCACATGCAGGCAGTACAACCTCATGTCCTTTATGTTGGCAATATAAACAGACCTGCCCTTTCAATTTTTCCCTGTCCTGTCAAAAGGGGCATTATTTATACTGGAACTCATTCAATGAAATCCCCTTCAGGACAAGAAGAATTTTAAAGGGCAAGGCTGAACATAAAAAATGTTGCTATTAAAGAATGTTTCATCCATATTGTTCAGCTCAGTGTTTCAAAAGTTCTGAAAAGATGTAATTCTCTTGTTTTTTTCACTTGAGTTAACATATCCTACCCTACTGACAAGAAATGACACTGTTTGTGACACCCGGCAATATGGAGGTCCCCCGCCAAGAGCAGATCTCATTTACTGCATGATGTACTTAGAGCAAAAGCCTGTCATCAGATTCTCAGGCTGGAGTTCGGATAAGCAGAAGCTGTGAGTGGGTTGAGCAAAAGTTCTTGGTATAGCCCTTTAACACCAAGTTACAGGTTCAAGTTCAGACTAGGTCATCAATAACTAAACTCATTCTCCTCTGAAGGCAGTTGGTGATCTCAATTGGACAAATATTCCCCTTACAAAAGCCATCATCGGATCCCGTACTATTTTTTAGATAGAACCTATGTTAGTAGTCTCACGCTGAGAAGCCGACATTTCTCAAGGGCATGGTAACTGTATTATCATACCATGTTTTTGGCAAATGTGGCATGTGACATGAAAAGGAATAAGATACTTTTGATTCTGGGCTGCGCCATTTGTAAGAGTCTTGTCCAAGTGAGTAAAGTTCCGTAGCATGAAACCACAAAGGCATGCAACATCATTTCTACATCAGGGTGTTTCTAACTATTTGTACTGTAGTCTGCTGGGATTGCTTAAGTAGGTGAAAAAAGATGGGGAAAAAATTATTAACAATAGAAACAGAATAGCACCCCCATATTTTTGTTAGTTCTGAAAGAGATCATCTGATTGCTTTTCAGTTAAATAAGTCGTCTTTAAATAAATTATAAGCTTTTAATAAATAAGAATGATAAATAAGCAGACCAGGCATCCAAAAAAAATTAATCATAAAAGTTAATTAAAATTGGAAGCTCTTCAAAAGTGAAGTGTAGATAGAATGAATATTTCTGACAGGCTATAGTAAATCAGAAGAGGAAAAGGAAATGGAATGATGCATCAGAAAGAAGAGTGGCATAGAAATTATTCAACGTTTAATAAAGTGGAGAGAACAAGCCCAAAGTTTCAAAACAACGATGACAAGGCAATCAGAGAGGCACAATCTCCACCTAGCCACAGTCTCATTAAATACATGCAGTATATTATCTGCGCATCTATTAAGTACTGTATCTAAGTCCTCTGAAAGATGCTTAATGTTAAATGACAACAGAATCTAATTGCAAAAGAACATTTCATCAGCAAAATCTATGAGCAGAGATCTGCAAAATGTTCTTAATGAATCTTGAAGTGAAAGTTGCCAGGGCTGAGGTTTCATTACAGACTGAAATCTAATCCCAGGTTTGCTGAAAGAGTCACTAAGATTTGTGAACCTTTTGAATTAATTTGGCTTAAGTTTTGAGTGAGTCCAGCTGCAGTATTGAGCAAGCATGTTTTTAACACAAAATCAGCTAACACTTGGTAGTCCCAGTTGAATATTGCATTGAGTGTTTGAGGTAATTAAGTACTGAAAGTCAGTTAAGGTGCAAAGACATCTGACACGAAAGAGACCATCATGTTTGTATGAATCCAAACTGCCATGTTTTCTACAGCTTCACCCAAGAGCTAGTTTCAACAAGTCAGTTCCATAACCCACAAAAGTCTTCAGCACCACAGTAGCAGAATTTACTTAGTTTATGCTGTCAGGATTGAATCAAATCTCTGGGTTCAATGCTTGAATTACAGGGCAAAGCTCCATGGACTGTGTCATGAAGGTCAGATTAGAAGGTCATGATTGTAGTGGTCCCTTCTGGCATTAAAATTTGTAAATCTATGATGTCTGTAAAAACATTTTTTTAAATTACAGGGTTTTTATTGTAGTTCTTACACAGGCAAAGCTGCAAATAAATTCAGTTTGAAGGGCTGGGCCCTCTTTGAAGATCCACCTAATACCCTGAAAAATGGCCTAATTTGTTATTTGCTGAGGTGATGCAATTCACTGCACATCTGTTCTGAGGAGGATTTGTACATTTCACTCAAGGATTGTGCTGTCATCAGTCTGTGGAATGGATTGACCAGGCCCAGGGAAAAAATTGAAAACTTCCCATCTAAGTTTTGGCAAAGGGATATGGGATTTGGGATGCTAACTGATAGAGTTGTCTACAAAAAGGAGCCTTTTCAGCAGTGGGGAAATGAATGCTCTCTTGAATTTACTGGAAACTTCCTGGGAATGCCACAAAGGCATTTATGATTTTCAGTCTCAGGACCTGATCCTGAGAAGGTGAAAAAGAGACCCTTTCCTTTCATGAAAGAGCCAATATGGGAAAGGATACAGAAAAAGATTATTTGTCACTATAGTAGGTTAAAATATTCAGATGGAAGTGGGATTTTTAAGTGGCACATTAATGGCAAATGTCGGGATGTATAATTCCCACTGTTTGTTTTAATTTGTATTTAATTTCCTATTCTTTTTCACTCCTCTTCCTTTTCTCCTCCCTCCTCCCTCCCTCCCTCCCTCTCTTTCTTTTTCTCTCTCTCTCCCCAATCTCTTCTTCACTTTCCTTCCTACTTTCTTTCCTAATTCTTTGTCCTACTCCTTTTTCCCTCTTACCATCCCTCCCTTGATTCTTTTGAAGTTGCTTGTTCATATATTCATAGATTATGGGGCCAGAAGGGACCATTGTGAACATCTAGTCTCATCTCCTGCATAACACAGGCCGTAGGATGTCCCTGAAGTAATTCCTGTTTAAGCTAGAGCACAGCTTTTAGAGAAGCAGCCAATCTTGATTTAAAAATGGTCAGTGATGGAGAATATATAACAACATTTGATGAAGTGTTCCAATAGATAATTACCCTCACTGTTAAAAATGTACACCTTATTTCTAATCTGCATTTGTCTAGCTTTAACTTCCAGCCATTGGATATCGTTATATCTTTGTCTGCTGGACTGAAGGACCTTTTGTTATCAATTTTTTGTTTCCCATGTAGGTATTTATAGATTGTGATCAAGTCACTTTTAACTTTTTTGTAACAGATTGAGATCCTGGAACATATCACCCTAACCCATGTTTTCCAACCCTTTAATCATCTTCATGGCGCTTCTTTGAACTCTCTCCAATTTATCAATATCCTTCTTGAATTGTGGACACCAGAAATGGACACAGTATTCCAGCAGTGGTCATACCAGTGCCAAATACAGATGTAATATGACCTCCCTTCTCCTATTCAATATTCCCTTGTTTATACTTCCAAGAATTTAATTAGCCCTCTTGGCCACAGCATCACACAGGTAGCTCATGTTCAGCCAGCTATCCACTATGACCCCCGCAAGTCCTTTTCAGAATCACTGCTGCCCAAAATAAAATGACCTATCTTATGAGTGTGGCTTATATTCTTTGGTCCTAGATATATTGCTTTAAATTTGACCACATTAAAACACATATCCTTTGCTTGTGTCAGTTTACCAAGTGATCCATACTGCTCTGTATCAGTGACCAGTTCTCTATATTATTTACCACTTCCCCCAATTTCTGTGTCACCTGCATACTGATTTTATGTCCTCTTCCAGGTTATTGATAAAAATGTTTAATAGCATAAGGACAAAAGCCAACCTCTGTGGGACCCTCACTGGGAACATACCTGTTCCATGATGATTCCCCATTTAAAATTGCATTTCGAGACCTATCACTCAGCCAGTTTTTAATGCATTTAATGTATTTCATATTGATTTTGTATTGTTCTAGTTTCTTAATCAAAATGTCATGCGATACCAAGTCACATGCTTTACAGGTGTCTAAGTATATTATTTCAACATTACCTTTATCTTGTAATATTTTTTAAAGAAAATCAAATTAGTTTCATAGTATCTGTTTTCCATAAACCCATTTGATTAGCTTTAATTATATCACCCTTCTGTCTTTAATTCTTAATTAGTTGATTCTCATATCAGTAATTCCATTATTTTCTCTTGATCAATGTTAGGTTGACAGACCTATAATTACCTGGGTTGTCCCATTTATGCTTTTCAAGAATTGTCACAACATTAGCTTTCTTTCAGTTCTCTAAAAACTTCTGCAGTATTCCAAAATGTATTGAAAGGCAACATTAACAGTTATGAGAGAACCCTGGTCAGCTCTTTTAAAACTCTTAGATGCAAGTTATCTAGACCTGCTGATTTTATTAGATTAGATTAGATTTAATAATTGTTGTTTAACATCTTCCATATTTACTATTGGAATGGAAAATATTTCAGTGTTATCATATGATACGACCACTTAGGTTGTAAGCCCCTTGGGGCAAAAACTGTGTTTGAACCATGCCTAGCACAATGGGGTCCATGACAAGAGCTCCTAGGCACTACATAAATACAACTAAACAAACAAATAAATAAATAATACATCTTCTGGCTTTTTTCCCAAATACAAAACAGAAATATCTATATGTCTACCTTTTCTGCATTATTACTGGGAATTCTACCATGTCCCTCTAGTAATGGACCAACAGTATTGTTAGGATTTCTTTTGTTCCTAATATATTTTTAAAAACTTCTTTTTGTCCTTAACTCTTATGATCCTAGAGTTCTCCTTATGTCCTTTTGCTTCCCTTCTCAATCTTCTACAGTTGTTAGCTTCTGATTTATATTCATTACCATAATTTCCCCCTTTCATCCATCCATCAATCCATCCATCCATCCATCTTCACTTCCCCTCTAATCCAGGTTGTTGTTTATTTAAACGATATGGCTTTCTTTCTTGATTATTGCGTTTGGGGAATCTAGTAAAAAGGTCTTAAACAGTTCCCAATTATCATTCACATTTTTATGTTTAAATTCTTTCTCCCAAATAATTTGGCTCATAGTTGTTTTCAGCTTTGTGAAACTGACCCTTTTATGGCACCAAGCATATATGTTACTGGTTTTGACTTTATTTGGTTTGCACATAACAAATGTAACAAATTGTTAAGTGAGGGGAATGCAGGTTTTGCTGAACCAGACTAGACCATTACCTCAAGCTCAGGACCCAGGTCCATCGAGTGCTTTTGACAGCGGACAACACCTGAAGAGTCAAAGTAAAGCTGACCCTCATCATGTACATAGACTCTGATTCAGTAAGATGCATAAGCTGCTTTGTAACTTTAAGCATGTGAAACCAATGTGACTACTCTGTTATTTGCCATGGCCTTGGGATCATTCAAAAGTAGGGGTTCTAGCTAAAATGGACCTAAGTTCTTTACAATATGTGGACTTACGGGACTTCCACATTACAGGGTTTATATGAAGTCGTCGGTCTTCCACTGTCGCTGCAGTCTTCAGATTTCTGCTTGAAGTAACCCTAAATATCTCATCATTACAGTATATATGGAGAAAATAAATAACTAAGAAGCTCTTACAATAAACTCCAGATAGCTGATTTACACATCTTGGTAGCCTTATCTAAATGTAGCACAGCTGTAAATAACATAGCCCAGGCGCAAAAATGGCAGACACATTTTTCTAAATCGAGAACTTTCCCTTGCTGCTGCATGGTAATCAGCCTCCAATGGAGTAGCATCAGCAAAAATGACTGGAAGGAATGCAAGAGACATTGCAGCACTGAATTTCATAAGAGAATGAATGGTTCTGGGGGTAAAAGGAAGTGAATGACCAAAGAAGGGAGTGAATTGGTGAATCTGTTCCTGAGTTTTATTACTATTGAATCACTGTTCCCACGGGAGCTGTTGCTAGTGTGAGTTCTGAGAGTTGCAATGACTAGTGAGGTTTATTTTTGCTAGCTGCCTAACTGGAAATTATATTGGTATCCTTCTGTGAAAAAGTTTGAGAACATCTGTGCTAGTTCTTAGTATTGTGACAAAGTCTTATTTAAATTAATGCTGTGTTTATTTTTCTAGCTTTCCAGTGTTATCTGTTCAGATTTTGCATTAATTCCAGCTTGTTGAATTTACAGTATCATGATTTTCTTACTTTGCTGTTGTTACCCCTGTAGACCATCACTTTGCTTTTAGGACCCACATAAGGTCTTGCTGACGGAGGAGATTCCAGTTAAGATTTTATTGTTAAATTTTAAGGTTCTTATACTTTAGTAAGAGTTTGGAGGGATTGTCTTTTGAGGAATCATCGAAAGGACTGAATGTGTACAGTTGACAAAGCAATGATTAAGTATCTACATGTATTTGAAGGGTGTAACTACCCAGGATGGAGAGAAATTACCTAGGGTGATCAGAGAGGTGAGGAATAATGGGATGATAATCCTCAGGGAAAATGTAGGATGCACATCAGGAAAAAGGTCCTATTGGCAAGATATATTAGAATGTGGAATAGTCTCACATGAAGTCTCAGTACTGGTCTACACTACACAGTTAGGTCAACATGAGGCAGCTTATGTCGACCTAATTATGTCAGTGTTTATACTATGGCCTTCTTCCAACTGATGTTAGTGCCCCACTACACCGACATAATAACTCCACTTCCATAGGAAGTGTCAGGCTTATGCTGGTGTAGTTAGGGCGACAGTGTCTTTGTAGACACTGCATCCCTTACATTGGCTGTTGGTGTTCTCATCAATTAGAGAGCTGGGCGGCTGGGCACTGCTCTAGGCTGGGAACCGGGGCGAGACACCCAGGTGGCTTTGGACCCTGCTCCAGGCTGGAAGCCAAAGTAAGAAGCCTGGGCCACCCCCCTCAGTGAGCCATGAAATTGACAAGGCTGCCCAGCTCCTGGTGGTCTAGTGTAGACACGCCCTCAGTCTGTCACACATTCTGCATTATGGGCTTGATCCAAAGCCCACTGAAGTCAATGGGAGTGATCTTACAGCTTTTAACCACATGGCTTTCATTTGGTGTAATTCTTTCTAACATCTGTCTTGTTGGAGGCCCAGTGCAATTTGAGTTGCATGACCACTGTCCTACAGGCCTAGCATAGCCTTAGTTGCTTGCTTGGCTATTCTGACCCCTGTAGCATGACATCTTCTGGTTGGCAGAGATGAATAGGACTACTGAGTAACCTTGCAGATGTCTCAGTTTCTGCATACCATGGCACACAACAAGACAAAATACACAACATGTATGCTTGCAGCTGCACATAGATAATAGTGATGGGACCAACAAAGTTATCCTTGAATGTCTGGGGGTACATTTTTCACTGCCAAATGCATATTTTTACACCGTCCCTCCTATCACCAGATGTTGTTTTGATGACCCCCAATTACCATGGTGAGACTGGAATGTAGTGAAGGGTGAAAACCCAGTGCAGATAGTTAGCAAGTATGAAAATGAGTAGAGAGGTAAGTAGGTGAAAGCTGGTTATGGAAGGGTATCAGAAGTTACCACTTAGACAAAGGGGCGCGCTTCATCAACACCTGAGTCTGCAGGAGGTGCTGCCAGTCAGACTAGAGGATCCACTGACTGCCTGGCATGGCCCCTGAAGAAAGCTGTTCCTGTATACAGCCTTCTGAGTGACAGCTTAGCTCTCCAGGCTTAGGGAATATGATATATTTCAGTTAATTTTACGCTTTGTATTCAGCTAGTATATCTATAGAAAACCTTGTACATTAAACCTTATTGATCTGCAAATTGGGGGGACTGTGTCTCACTGGTATTCACACTGATCACTAAGTGTCCAGTATCAACATGTCTCGTGAACTCAGTTACCACCTTTTAGGGCAGGCTTCAAATGCAACTTCTTGTTGATTGCTGCTAACATTTTTATTACAAGTTTCTTACTATTGTGTATTATGTTGTATTTGTAGTTTGCTACAGTACATGCTTGCTTATTGATATTGCTATTGCTTAAAGCACTTTGAACCCAGGGCAAGAGCTACTATATAAATTGCTGATTCTGACAAGCTTCCTCATGTTGAATAGCCCTATTGGAATCAGTAGGGGTACTTATGGATTGAGGTAATACTCAACTTGAATAAGAGTGTCAGAATGTGACCCTAAGTAATAACATCATTAAGACCCAAAGTAGTAACAATAGTAGATAGAACACTATGCTAAAGCAAAATAAATTTAGAAAAAGTACATGTGCCAAACAAATGTTGTCTAGTAAGGGAAGGACCAAAAGGAAATGATAAATGTACAGTATGCCACTTGAAGGTGTATCAGTCATGCAGTGCTTAACAAGGTTAAAGAATCTAATCATGAGACCAGTGCCTTAGCACAGTGGTCAGAGGCGATGTCTATATGGAACGTTAAAATTGCTGAAATCGCCAGTTTCAAATGTGCAGTCATCAACGGTGCTGAAATCATCAGAAAATTGTGTGAGATGCAGCACAAAAAAGAGAGAAAAATTTTTGCAAAACAAGACTCTTGTCTCTAAGTTGCGAGTCCAAATGAGAAGTGAAGGAAACCGTTGATTAAAATGAGAAAACAACCCCTGACCAAATTACAAAGAGAACAAGGATGATAAAAGAAAAACGAGCCCTGGAAGTCAGGCCTCACACAAAAACATCTGATGAGATTACTAAGACTATTTTGTCAAGTATATGGTATAGATAACGTCTCAGCTAAGATAAGAAGTTTGATAATTCAACACAGGGGATTTTGTGGTGTATTGAAAACTGTGTTAAAATTGTAGGCTTCCATTTTCAATTTCAGGATTTTTTTCCTGGTCCTGCTTGCAGGCTTGGGTGCTCAGTAGGGAAGTGTGCAATCTGGACCTAGCAGCAATCAGCAAACAGATAACCTAGAGAAAGGTGGGTTTATCCATGTCTTCGTTTTAGGGCACAACGTGCTTTGTCTCTCTCTGTTTTTGGGTTCTTGTGTCTTAGAATTTAGAATTCTAAGAAATAACGTAGTGTTATGTTGTAAGCTTGCTGCAAGAGTATTTTATGTTTTTATCTGTGTATGCATGCCAGGAAGATAACGGATTTAGTGTCTTATTCAAAGCTCACTGAAGTCTATGGAAATACTCCTGTTGACTTCATTGGGCTTTGGATCGAGTCCTTACTCACCAATGATTTAATAGTTTACCATTAGAAATATGTGCAGCTAGCTGGACAGCAATATTTTGAACAGGCGCCTTCTTTATAATGACTGAACAATTGATGACTTTCATAAATGACCATCTCATGCATTTCTGGTCTTTGAATGGTGCTAGTAACAGACATCACAGAACCAACATTTGGAACACTATGTAATCCTGATCGCAGTGACCATTTCTAGGAGACCTGTGGGCTAGTGTTTGAAGATCACTTTAAAGGGGAAAAGAACTATGAATACAGAGATTTCAGATGCTCAGTAGAGCAATGACTAACTCCTAATTGGGAGAGCAGAAAGCCAGGTAACCAGTGGAACCACAGGACATTTCAAAGCAGGATTTCAACAAGACCAGACCCGAAAAAAAGCACTCATCACAGAAAGATACCTCCAAGCCAGGCTGGAGTATGGGGGTAAAAAAAAGGTTCCGAAGGATTAAAACAATTCTGCAAAATACACTGGAAAAACATTGTCTGCTCTCTGGCAGCCTGTTCTCAGGAGCTGTAATGTTCTGCAGGAAACCTATGTCTGAGCATGAGCATTAGAAAAATGATATAAGTGACTATATCCAGCAAGTGTATATCTATGGTTTGCTATTTATGCTGCTATTTTAAGAATGAACTATTTCTTCTTACTAAGAAAAATTGATGCCTATTGTATTCTTAGTAGGTTTATGTAAAGCTTCTGTATACCAAGATGTCTCTTCAGCTTATTAGCTGGAATCGACTGGAAATACATTTTCAAGCCTTGATTCTCCTTTCACACTGATTGTTCCATCACTGAAATGCTACTGATTTCTGTGAAGTTACTCCTAGTAAATGAGCGGCGAATTGGGTCCAGGATGTGTGATCCATGCTTTGAGAAAATCAACAGGGAGTCCACTTTTCTTTTGCTACTGGCTGTTCAGATCTTGATGACAATTGGCAGTTCTAAATGCTCCATTACAATGAAAGAAGATCAACTTTATGCCCCTGCTGAGTGCATCCTACAGCACTGAGATTTTAATGTGATTTCTGAAACCCTATTATCCACCTGATTCCTAAGCTACATACCTATACCCAGGAGCATTGACTGGATCAGTACCATTTATATATTAGGATTATTCCACAAAGTGCCATCTTTAAACTTCAGACTATTAACATATTAGCCGGAAGTGGACCCTACGAAGCCTGCATCCTCTGGCTATTTGTAATGTAAGCAGTTAATTGTGTGCATGATAAAAAGCAATGTGTTCCTATTATATGGCAAAACATGCATTTGTTTCATTGTGATCCTGAACTCTCTCTATAAATTCCACTATTTGGTCTCCTTATGTTTAACATCTTTGTGAGAGGCAGTTTGCAAATTGCCAAGTAGTGAAGTAAACTCTTTCTAGATTATAAAACTGTTATGCTGAGGAGGTCACTCAGAGAGGTATCGTGATGAATCTCATTGCTCATTAATGGGCAGTGTTACAACCCAATCCAGAATCCACTCACTGGAAGGATTTGTACTTTCCAAAGGAAAGGGAAGTAATATCCTGAATTCATAGGGGAACAGGCTCAGAAGGGAGCAGAAACAACAAGCTGGAGGGAGCAGCCTGGGTGCTGGCAAAAAAGGCGAAGTAGTAGGTAGCCTGAGAGCTGGGCCTCAGAGGGGGGTCAGAAACACACCCTGTTGCAGGTAAGGGGGCCAGTAGAAGCCACTGCAGGACACAGGGTTGTGGAGAGGTTGCGTTGTAGCCTTGTTGTCTTTTATCTGCCTGGCCTTTCCCAAAGGGGGTGGGTAGGAAAGCACTGTAGAAAGCAAATGTGCCCAAACTTATTTCATGCACTCCCCCAGAGGTCTGAGCTAGAGCCCTGCAACCCAAACAGAACCCGATACAACCCAAATACAGGTGTCAGGTTCAGGTCGGATGGGGTCATAAAACAACCCACTTTGAGCTTGGGTCAGGTTGGCTCCCCTCCTCTTGCCCATGGTGTCGGCATGGCAGCTGAGAGCCCCTCACCTGTTGCCCATTGCCACCTCAGTTGCCGTGTGTGCTGCGGCGAGAGCGTGCCAACGAGTCGCAGCTCCAGTCACTGGGCAGTGCACACGGCGCAGGGAGGCAGCGTATGGTGGGGGTGGGGCTTGCAGCCACCTCTGACTGCTCAGCACACATGGCTCGTGACCCTCCCGGCACCCCTTCCAGGGGCGGTGAGCCACAGTTCGGGAAACGCTGGCTTAGGGCACTTGCCCCTTTTATTTCTGGCAGCTCCAGCAAAGGAATCATCTCCTACTCAGAGTGTATGAATGTTTGTGGGAATCCACCCAGGACTAGAGACTGAGGAGCCTCATGCTTGGAGGGCTTACCTTCAAGATCATGGTACCCCCCAGCCTGCTGCCAAATATCTATGGACTGGGGTACTACAGTGCTTGAAGTGACATCCTCCTACAGTATATGTGGAGGGAGTTTTCATAGCAACGCACGACTCTGAGGCCTGCAGCAATGCAAAGGGGGTTAAAACAACATAAACATTCAGTGAGAGCCAAGCAGAAGAGGTCATTGCGGAATCTCAGATAAGTAATGCTGTATTTACAGCTTTATTCTTTCTCTTTAATATATTTATTGCTTTCAGTCCTTGGGTCTTTTTTTATTTCTTCCCCAGTTCTTGACAAATGCCAAAAAACAATAAAGTGCAGACGTTGAGCTTCTGCTGTGAAATGAGTGCTAGTACACGGGCCCTGTCAGGACCTGCTTACTTATATCCCCAGTGAACCATTCATTTGCTTTATTATTCATGGAAGAAGAATGTATCAAACAGTACATTTTTATCTCACATGTTTTAAGGAGACGCAGGCATAGTGTTACACGCACTGTTTGCCCAGACATTTAAAGAGTATTTGATATGTATGTAGTATCATAGACAAGACAAAGGTACCAGTATATTAGCCTGACCTTTTCTAGCATACACAAAAGCTACATTTACAAAAGCGTGTTTGAGTTTAGCTTACAGGTTCCCATCAATACACATTGGAATTGTGCAGTAATTGCCGTTACGGTTGTCAGTGTTGTCCAACAGATACTGTATGCTTAGAAAAGTGATACTGTGATAACTGTGTAGTTTCTTTTGGCAAATGTTGACTTTTGAATGGTGACTACTGTACAATGGTTCCTCCAGGAAATCTACCCACAGATTTCCATATTATTCAGATTTACCTAATTTCTGATGTTAGTGAATTAATAGTTAATACCTCAAGTTACTGGTATATGTGATATAGGTTGTAAGCTCTTTGAGGCACAGACTATATCGTCACAATTGTTTGTATAACACCCAGCACATTGGGGGTCTTCATCCTGACTGGGGTCTTTGGCCACTTCTATAGTATAAATATTTAATAATAATACAGTTTATATTTTATATATACGAAGTAGAGATGGACCAGAAGCTTAGATTTAAACCTACAATTTCAGAGCAGTTTGGATTCGAATTCCTATGTCCAAACCTGCCCCTATTGTTTTGCTTTCCAGTCAAATTTAAAACAAGACAGGGCGTATATTAAATTCAGTTTAGATATAGCCAAAATATCACAATTTCTCATGAGATTCTCACCATTCTGGCCAAATCCCACAAGAACAGCGTGTGAAATTTTGGCACTGTCCAACTGAAACTCGATCCTTAGCTATGACTCTGCCTCAAGCCTGTACCCTATCCCTAAATCTAATCCAGATCTACACAAAACGTCCTCATCCCATCTCTAGTATGAAACAAAATTGTTGAACAATATACATTTGAGTTTTCTCTCACATTAGCATAAAGTATGTTTATTAATATTATTTTGAAAAGACAATATGGGCCTGAGTCAATTCCCAATCAACTCAATGGGTCTTTCAGGGGGTTTGGATCAGGACATTTATCAAGTGCAATTCTTCATTTCCTTCTGTCCTGGTTTGGTTATGAGATTCTCTGCTTTTTCGTATTAGAAAAAAATACATTCCAGAAACAAAGTAATGAATCTTAAAGTGACAGTGAGCCTTTTCAACAGACAAATCTCAGACGAGGAGCTTGATTCTCAAGCGCTTATCTTACAGAGGCCAGACTTTCACAAACCCCTTTATGTTTCTTATTGCTATCCATTTTTGCAAATATTTCTACTGTGTTGCTAGCAGCTTAAAAGCTACTGCTGGGTAGACCAAACATTCCTTGTAGAGGGGTTTTATAACAAAAGCATATGTGGTTGGGACTGACTGCATATTGTTTAAATTCTGATTCTTACAGAAGGAAACATAATGGAAAAACCCAATAGAGTAAGTCATAAAAATGTGCTGGGGGGACAAATCTTGACTTTTATTAAAGCTTTTTTCCTGTCTTACCTTTTAAAGGCAAATTTCCAAAAGAAGTTTTGGCTGTTTATCCGTTGTTTACCCAGCAACCTGAAATTATAGCACCAAAAGTATAGAGGATTCAGTGATTTGACTGAAAATTAGCCATGGGTAAACTGGTTTGTGTAAAATAAATACCAGCTTGAATCTTTATCATGAACTGAACCAAAACTGAATCTTTTTCCAGGTTCACATTGGCTTGGATAAGTCTTTCCAAAATCAGGGATTGCCTTTCCTGACATCCGATTGTGACTAACCTTCACTTACCCTTGAAGCTTCTGTGCTGGGGTCCTGTGTATTTGTCAACCCATGAACCTGCAGTAGCGTGGTTCACCCCTTAAGGGCTAGAGGTAAGATATATTATATTATATATCCCCCAGTCTCCAGGGCCAGATCTTTAGATGTCATGTGAGTGCACCATATTCATTCTGTGCCCACCAAACTCACCATGAGTGGCTCAAGGAAGCTCATTCAGATTAGGGGTGATAAGCATAAGAACCTCTGTAGAATTGAATAGACACCCCAATTTAAGGATGTTCTGCTATGGGTATACAGCCAATGTAGGGGTATTCCACACTCTTCCTTCTTGCTGGCTTAGCAGATGAAGGTGGGATATAGTTATTATAAAGGGGAGCACAGCCATAATGCTATATCAATTATTGATTAGGTGGCTGGTCCCTTGTGGCCATAACAGGCTGGCATAAATTAGAACAGCCCCACAGGCTATCTAATACAGCATGTGATGGAATGAGTGCATGGAGCAGCACCAGCATTAGCACAGTGTAACTCAGAGCTACCTGTCAGCTTTGTACATCACACCCTGAATGAGCTCTGTGTGTTTGGCCACACCTGAGGGTCTGGTTGTTAGTGCTTAGAAGCTCTTAAGGAAAGGAATGTGAAGAAGCTGAAGTGGGAAGGCGGGAGGATGACAGGTCACTCAAGAATAGCCCCCACTTCTTACTTTCCACAATCAAATTTCTTTCACCATCTGCTGTGATTTTTGTGCAAGTCAGACCCTACGTGGCCAATGCTGTCATCCTCTCCTCTTTTTTTCCTGCCCTCATCCTTGGCCTTCTGTATCCACTGGCATTTCAGAAAAAACCTCCAAAGAAATAGAAAATAAGAAGACACAGTATTTTAAAACCTTTTTCTTTTTTTTTTTCCCCTTAGGGTATGTGTACATGGTAAGCAGAAACCTGCAGCAGTGAGTCTCAGAGCCAGGGTTTATAGACTTGGGTTAGTGCTACAGCATTAATAATAGCTGTACAGATGTTCAGGCTCAGTCTACAGACTTGGGCTCTGAAATCATGAGACTAGACCCTAAATCTGAGACTTGCAGTTGCAGGTGTCTGCTTTCCATGTAGATGTACACTTATTTTCCTGGACTCCCAATTACTTGTTTTCAAGTGATACTTGTTAGAAATAACCAAACAGGTTGTTCCAGGGGTGGATTGGGGAGACGGAACCTTTTATTGCCTGCTTGTTCCACCTCAACGCTGTGAGTGAGCAACGAGGGGGTTACTTTACAATTCTTTTATCTATAAGATTATGTACATGTATTCATTTTCAGCAACTCCCCATAGACCCTCATTTGGTTACATTGACCTATAAAATGAATATTAACAACTACATAATGAATATAATTAAACCCACCCCTGTTTGTTGTTTGCAGGATTACCATACAGAGGGAAGGCACATCACCTTAAAACCTATAAATTTTACACTAGCATTCTTTGAAGTAAAGGCATGCCAGGGGGAGAAGGAAGATAATGCTTTTTTTCCACCAAGGCCTTACTTAGAAGTAGTGATAATAATTTTATTAGCCTTATTCCCTGCGCACATGGCCAGAAAGGGAGGAAAAGAAGAAGAAAATAACAGACTAACTAAAATTCACACCATTTAACAGAAACAAGGTTTGCCCTTAAATTGACCCCATTCCCTGTAGCTTAGGCCTGACCACTTATCCAGTTTTAACTCATTTTTCTCCTACAATAGTATGTATGACTTCCCAGTAGTGCCAAATTTACTGAGTAATTATTGTGATGGGTGGAATTAATATTCTTTTTATTTCTGTATAGAAGTACCTTAAGTTATAAGAAGAAGGTCTGATAAATGGCCACTGCAGGTGCCACTTAGACTTTTTGCTCTCCTCCAGAAAATGGGGGAGACCAGAAATGGTTACTACTGCAACAAGGTGTGGCAGGAACTGATAGTTTCTTCACTTGATCACCACCAACTCTCTCACCTAGGGACTTCCACTGGGGTTGGTACCAGGCATCTTGAACTCTAGAGCCTTATCTATGAACTCCGAAGCATCAATACTGGATGAGCCTTAGAGAGCCCTAGGATGGAAGTCTGAATGTGGCTACTGCCCTGCCGCTCCAGCAGAGAGGATTCCGTTACCACAGAAGGGAGAAAAGTTTTGCTATATTTATCATTCATGCATCTTCTGTGGAAGTGAAGAGAGATTTGGAGAGAGACACTGATTCTAGACCATTGCAAAAGGAAGGAAGGAGAGAGTGATGAGTGTCCTTTGCTCTGCTCACCCTGGGATGGTAACATGTTTAGTAAATACATTGGGTATTCAGAATAAATGATTGATTCATCGATTCAATACATGATAGAGTCTTGACTTTCACTGCACAGATCCATTTTCTATTTTGTATTCATATTATAGTAAACAGCATAGTAAAATATACAGTATTTAACTAAATACTGTATCTACTTCATCTCTGACCATTGCAAGTATTTCTCAGTTCTTGGCTAGCTCACTTTTTCTTCTGGAAGATGAATATACTCCCTGCCTTAACTTCTCTCTGTCATGGCTTCCCAGGTCTGAGTGGTTTTTTGGAGGGAAAAAGCATAGAACAAAACCCATTACTAAGTACATATAGCAGAAGACAAGTCTTCTGTGGCAGAAAAATGTGAAGGATGGCAGACCCTACTAACTTTTCACTATCTTATCCCCTCGCTAGAACCTGAGCTCTACCTGGTGGCTATAGTAGCATCTCAGCAATATAGATAATAAAGACTAATACCACCATTCATCTTTCAGGCTCAATACTAAACAGCAGGCACTGTTCATGCAATTTTATGCACCATGCTATCCTGATGCATTGGGAAACATGTGGAGAAGCTTTATACAAAAGTTTTATGAGTTCCTAGAAGCCAGTTTCCCAATACTTTATTTGAAGGACTGAAATGAATTCTGAGTTTCCATTTGGGCTGATGACACATCTTGGGACGCTGACCCAGACCCCTTCGTGATAGGCATAGGATTGTGTCATGAGGGATGTAAGACATTAAGCCATCCTGAAACTCTAGTGGTTCATGAGGTAGAAGATGGAAAGGGAAATAGAAGGAGGGACACAGGAAAGGGAGAAATTGAAGAAGGGGCAAATATTGGGAAGTGAGATAAGGAAGTAGATATTTATTTTTCTCTCACCGGCTTTTTTCAGATGGATAGGACAGACTTGGGAGGAGTCAGGGAAGGGAGGGAATGTGAAGGGAATTAACAGATAGTCCAAATGCTTTTGGAATTAGTGAATCCTATTGGTGGGTGGAGGGGGGAATAGAGTTGGCTATGGTGATAACTGAACATATTTGTAAAGTTGTACTAGCTAGTGAGGGTTAGACTCTTTAGGAAACACTCTCCCCTCTCTTGGGATTGCTGCTGTTGGCTGTGTGCATCTTGCTGTCACATGTTGCAATCCTTTTACTAAAAACAATCTGTGAAACTATAGGGTGTGCTTTTCATTGGAGAAGGTTCTGCATACTGGGGCAGACAGCTCTGATTCTTATCAGTGTGTTTGGAAACCATTTATTATTTATGTTCTAACAAAACTGAAATTGCTGGAAAACCAGCCAACCGAAAAAGCCTGGCCCCTTCACACCATGTTGGGGTGAGATACTAAATGGAAACTGTACAGTTGCTTTCAGACTAAAAAGACTAAAAAGTCTTTGGACCATAGCCAAGTTTAAAAGCATCGTGGAACATTAAGGGCTAGATTGTACCTTTTAGGAACAGCCCTGTGTTACTGCAGTGCACAACCTTAGAGGGATCACCACTGGCATGCTACTCAGGCTCCCCATACACAGGAGATGTGCATAAACAACTGCCTCATCCCATAAGTAGGGAAGCATATTCTTTCTGTGGGGGCAACCAGAACCACACTTTAGCACATGTCCCCACAGGTCTAGAACCTAAGCCTACAGCGTTATGAGGCAGCTGACATCTCCAAGCTGCTACCCAGCAGCAGTTGAAACCACCTTGTGCGTCACTTCCCATGACCCGCTGTGTACACAGACCATGGGCCATTCTATCACAAGGGTTTGACAGACAGCAGCCTCATGGCTCCTGATTGGCTCCCTGCCCTATATAAACTGAAGGGATGGGCCAGGGAGGGTCTAGGCAACACTGTGGATCGCCTGTGGTTGCCATGACTGTTCCTTGCTCTGACCTTGGTTTGATTTGAACTATGTCTCCTGACTTGGACCCTGAAACCTGACTTGGGCTCTGATCCTTGTTATTGACCCTGGCCTGGAACCTGACTACAAACTCCCGTTACTCCCAGCCACAGGTTTGTCCCTGACTGCCCTCATTGGGATCCTGACATGAGGTGGGGTAGGGCCATGGCTGTACCTACTTCCAACCCCTTTCTGCCCTCTTTGGGGCACTGTGCTTCCTCTAGGGAGCAGTCCCTGCACTTCCATGAACACAGGCTGAACTCTTATGAGAACTGCACACCAAGGCTTCTAACTCCCTCCCCACCCTTGTGTGCCTTCCTCGGTGCCGGCTGGAATCTCATCCAGAGGGATGAGTTTCCTTCTACACCATCTTTCTCTTACGCTAGATGAAAGTATTTCTATCAATTTGACTGAAACAAGCAGTTTGCCATGTTTATCCATGTGACTGTGGGGGTGCATGATAGTTTTCACAGCACATCATAGCGTACTATAGTGTCTATAGTAATGTATGTAACGGTGAATAGCACAAGTTCTATTTGGTCAACTTTTATCTTCACAAGGGCCTTTTCTGGACTCCTTTATATGTTACTGTGGACCAGATAGAATTGGTCTGCTCCAGTATGAAAATGTCCATGTAATCTGGTGTCCTGGCTTGAAAAGGAATTAGGCACTTAAGTCCTGTTCTAGATGCCCATGTTTCAATTATGGGACCACTGTGATGCACAAAACTCCTACTAGAATCTTGTGGCTGCCAAAACTCACTTGGTGCCTAAAGTTTTGCAGTAAACATTCCCATGGCCTCTGTGTTTGTCTCTGAACAAGCACACTGCTGTCTCCCTCTAAGTGCTTATCTTCTGCCTAAGCAAAGGAGAGCTTCAGAAATAAAGGGAAGTTAGGCATTTGACTGCCCAAATTGCATGTGGATTCTGATCCAGTAGGCTGATCAGAAAGTGTCTACTGGATTGGGCCCTTTGGCTGAAATCACACAAAACAGCCCTGCGAGGAGGCGGAGACCCTCCCTCATAACTTTTTAGCTCTGTGGTCGGGGTGTTATCCTGGGATGTACAAGACCCCTAGTTCAAGTCCCTTCCTTACTTGAGGGGCAGAAGGAACTTGAACAGGGATTTGTCACCTTGCAACAAAGTGTCTGTTGTGTATTTTGTGTCTTGCCTAATGCTTATCTTAGCTTGTTGCCACAGCAATAGAGTTAGACTATTAGGGGATAGCTCAGTCAATCCTGGCTGGTTTTAGTGTTAGTTCAAAAAAGACGCTCTCTGTTGCATCACTCAGTGTTCCTGTGCTGATTTCTCTCTCTGAATACAAGCAATTAAAAGGAATTCAACATAACAGTGCCCTAACTGCTTGGCTATGGGATACTCTGATGTGGGGCTCCCTCAGTCTCTTTCCTGTTGAAGTTGTTACACTCAGAATAAATAAAGAATTGTTAGACTAAAAAGAAGTGGGATAATATTTTCACAAACAATTTAGTGCCTGAAGGTCTGATCAAATTAACTGCATACTGAAACGAGTGGATGTCACGCCACTTGAAATAGTGATTGAGGACAGAGACGCTTGTATCATGTTTTCTGTATTTATTTTTGTGTTTTCAATTTTGAGCTTAGGCAGATGTTTACATGACTTGCTGATCTCTATGGGATGGTTTTTGAAATATGTGATTACAAAATAAAGTACAAAGCATTATTATACCTGGAAAGGAATGAAATACTTTGTGTGCACAGGAAAGCAACATGTGAGACAGCTGTGCTAAAGCGTGTTCTGACCTTGAATAAATAACACACCTCCTTCTGTCCAAGATAGCTCCCCTAGAACCTGCCAGTGGTATTTTTAGCATGCACACGAGATGCAGAAATAATTTTTTTCTTCTTTCTAACTTATTGGTTCCAGGAAACTGATTTCACTTTCCATAAGTTTTCTTCAAGGGAACATTTCAAACACCATTAATGGCTTCAGTTACTTGCATAGAGCTTCAAATGTTTTCAGGGTCCCTTTGATCTCCCTAATGTGCTGGGCCAGGACATGTACTGGTTGTATGGCCCTGTGCACTTCCTCACAGAGGGCCATCAGTATATAGATACCCCAGACTTGTGTGACGCATCTAGGCCAGCCACTGAATCCCTGTCGGTCTGGCTGCACCCCATGGTCAGCTCTGCCATATCCTGCAAGGGGTAGCACACTTATAACCTTGTGATCTATTTGAGCAACTACATTTTGGCTCAGACTCTTCAAGTTATTGATTGCTGTGAGATCTATGGCAGGGATGTCTGAGGTTTTGTAACGTTGCTACCTAACAGGAGATCAGAATCCAAACTGGTGGTGGAGCTCATGAGGGTTACCATATGTAGGCTGCCCTGGTGGCTGCTAGTGCCTCCTACTTCCTGGCACTTTAGAGGTCCATTCAGTCCCTGGCTGCAGCTCAACCTGCTGCTTCTGAATCAGCAAGTCTCATGTCTGCATCCAAGCTGCAGAGGATAACCCTCTGTTACATCATACAAGGTGGCTGACCTCCATAATCGGGGTGGGTAGGAAGGAGTGGAAGGGGAAACAGCTCAAGGATGGGGAATTAGAAGTGGGAGGGATGCTGACAGCTTGGAGATGGAGGAGGATCCATGGCTGGATATGAATCAACAGTGTGCCCTTATTGCCAAGAAGGCTAATGGCATATTGGGCTGCATTAGTAGGAGCACTGGTGAGTCCACATTTGGAGTATTTTGTCTAGTTTTGGGCCCCCCACTACAGAAAGGATGTGGACAAATTGGAAAGAGTCCAGCAGAGGTCAACAAAAATGATTAGGGGTCAGGAGCACATGACTTGAGGAGAGGCTGAGGGAACTAGTCTTATTTAATCTGCAGAAGAGAAGAATGAGGGGGGATTTGATAGCAGCCTTTAACTACCTGAAAGGGGGTTCCAGGGAGGATGGAGCTAGGCAGTTCTCAGTGGTGGCAGATGACAGAACAAGGAGCAATGGTCTCAAGTTAAGTGGGAGAGGTCTAGGTTGGATATTAGGAAAAGCTTTTTCATTAGGGGGGTGGTGAAGCACTGGAATGGGTTATCTAGAGAGATGGTGGAATCTCCATCCTTAGAGGTTTTTAAGGTGCAGCTTGACAAAGCCCTGGCTGAGATAATTTAGTTGGGGTTAGTCCTGCTTTGACCAGGTTGTTGGACTAGATGACCTCCTGAGGTCCCTTCCAACTCTAATCTTCTATGATTCTATGAGGGGGAGAGGAGACAGTCCAGGTGTGGCGAGACAAGAGTTGGGGAAAATGAGGGCACAGACAGCCCAGGACTGGAGGGAGGGGAGTGGGAAGAGGTAGAAGATACAGTAGAGGAAGGGGGAGAGATTTGGGTTAATAGATGAAAAAGGGGAGAGCCAGACTGGGAAGGTATGGTTGGGGAAAAGTTTTAAGGGAGACCAGATACAGGGCCATGTGAAATCTTTTAAATATAGACTAAAGGCCTAAGCTTCATTTTCAAATGCATCAGGTTTGCTTTGAAGTTTTTTCTATCGTGTTCAACTTCACATCCTTTCATCAATAGACACAATCTCTGCAAATCCCAATGTTTTTCACCCTTTTAAGGAAAAAAAATCTCAATTTTGTTAAATAACTTTATGCATTGTGCAGGGGCTGTAGGAATCATTCCATCTAACCTGATGTTGATGGAATTTGAGCCATTGATTTACTCCAAAAGAGATGATAGAATATGTCATGGCTTTGCCTGGTTTTGTTATATCATTGCATTGCTTGGTAAAGCAGTCTGACTTTGCATATTGCATATTCCTGAAAACAGAAAGTCTGGGAAATTGAGAAAAACATCATATTAATTTTGCTTAGTGGTTACCCAGATTTTTTTCAAAAATCTGTTTTTAAATATGTACTATATATGAAATATAGCTCTATCCACACACACATCTCTATAGCAATGAATATCTACACAAGAAAAATACAGGACCAAATTCTACTACTGTTACATTGAGTAGCAGCTTACTCTGCAACTTGCTTGGAGCTACTCATGGAATAACTTACCATTAACTGTGAGTATAAGTGGCAGAATCTGGCACATGATTATTTGCTGGCAGTTATTTGCTTAAGGGACAGATTTTAATTTGCTTACTCACTCTGAATAAATAGTACCTTACTTGATTAAATCAGTGGAGATTGTCTGTGGAGTAAAGTACTAATTAACATGAGTGAGGGTGATAGAATCTGGCCTTTAGTCAAACAGTTACTCAAAAAAGTAGAACCTATCATAGCTGAAAGAGCCAAGATGAAGAAAATATAACTTAGCGTTAAAATCTACACATGCTTCTATGTTATTGCTCAAGAATTGCATCAGATGACTAGTTTTTGAAATGGTCTTCCTTGATGCCTGGCTTGGATACCATTTCATCTGGATTCACCTTTAATTCTGAAGAACCTTAACATTTGAAATTAATTAAATGGAAAAGGTTTTGTATCACTGCAGTTAGTGATATGATTACACTGGCTATTTTATGGTAGAAAGTATTTATGGATGTGATTGTTTCTTTGTGAACTGTAAAAACACAAAAGCTTATCCTCCGTTTCTGTTTTATTTTTGGAGCTTTCCACAGTTATGTGCTTTGCTTGACCTTTACTGATTTAACAAAAGGCTAAAGCCAAGGACATATTCTTTAGTATTTAGCAACAGAGATTTTCATTGTTCCACGTGCTAGAGAGAGGAAACAAAGCACCTGAATTTTTCTGTCCTAGGGCGGGCAGAACTATTCACCCACAGTGAATGATCTTCTGATATGCAACATTTTATTTTTACAGACAAGAAAAATCTTTCTACTTGTAGTGAGACTTAGGCCCTTCAGTTATAGAAACACACAAATCAAACATTACAAGTTAAAGCATTTTATTGTACATTGCCAAGGATTAATGAAGTTAGAGTTAAGGTCATCAAAAGAATGTTACAGTTGGGGGAAAAAACTATACAATTGAAAGAAATCCGACTAAGATTCCACAAAGAACCTTAATTCTGCCCCCTCTTGCATAGCCCCGTCCATGACTTTAATATATCTTTGATGTAACATTATACTTGCAAATGGTACCGCTTTGAACAGTACCATGTATACCCTCATTATAATGTCTCCCACACTGCATTCTAAAAGACAAACCTCTCACCCATTACATAAGAGCCATTTACTCAGTCATGGACTGTTAGTGTGTATAATAAACCCCAGCTGTAAGGGGGAACGGACAGATAAATAAAGCAATGTGTGGCTGCCTATTTTTGGCTTGTTCATTGTGGGCAACTGCAGGAGATGGGAGAGAGGAGGCTGGTAGAACCATTGCAGACATACAGGTGTGTTGCCTGAATAAAGATTCTTGATAGCTAAAGAAGCTGCCATCGGTGCGGGACACAGCCGTGAGGTGGAGCTGAACTTTCAAGAAAGAAAAAGAGAAACACGTAACTTCCCAGAACTATTTCTAAGGCTTCTAAAACAAGTGAAATAGCTGCAACCTTTGGGAATATTTCACCACTTAATCCTCAACACCGAATTTAGGAAGAATACCGTTAAATAGTTTTAGCTTTCTTCTACATTCATCTGCAATATCATTAGCAGTGGAAAAAATATCATACTCAGCCATGGAGGGGCCAAGACTCACAGTTTAATGAGAACTGTTAGCTCCTGAAAATCCTGGAGAGAGAACGTTTGATGAGCTAGTAGATCTGTTAGAACCAGTGAAATAGTTGAACACTTTACGTTTAACTCTTGGTTGAGGAAGGCGGGGGAAGACAGTGGGTGAATGTGTGGCAGCACTGAAGCTCTCTCAAGACTGTAATTATGGTGTGACCTTGACATTCAGGCTAAGAGACCGATTAGATTGTGGCATTAATGATTACTATCTGAACCACAGTTAACATATGAAACAGCCGTGAAATTGGCCCAGGCTACTGCATCTGCTCTCTATAAATGTATTACAGAATTTACAAACAAAAGTCACAAGAGCCCAGGGAACAGGAAACAGCACGTAGGAAACACACAGCATGGTGCACAAAATTGCAAGGCAACCTGGGAAATGGAACCAATCTGCTAGCAGGGAATGTTCTCATGGTGTAGGCACACACACCTGATTGGGCTGTAGATTTAAAAATGAGGAGAAATGTCACATTTGCAGGTTGAAGGGGGCACGCTTGAAGACTGGGTTGAAACAAAACCAGGAAAGCAGACACACAACTATCATAAAAAAGCAGCCTCACAGCCAGGGTACTTTTCATGGACTTGAGGAGGAAAGTAATGAAAAAGATGAGGAAGTAGCCTATAGTGTAACTGAAGCAAATATTCCTAAAGTAAGTCTCATTCACATTGAGCAGTCTGTAAATGAAAAAAAGTATGATTTAAGCTTGACACAGGATGTAGCATAGCTATTATGAGCCAAGAAGCACATGATACCTTGTGAAAAGGTAGCAAGCCACCTCCACTGCAGAAATGTAGGATAAAATTAAAAACATATACTGGTGAAGCAGTAAAGATAGTGGGAGCCACCAATATGAAAGTTTGCTACCAGAGCAGAGTACCATTCTCTTATGGAATTGAAGCTGTTTTAGCTCACCAGATGCAGGATGAGTCAAAAAAACCTAGTGAATTTGTATCCCGGACTCTGTCTTCTGCTGACCATAATTATGCACAGCTAAATTGAGATGGATTAGTTGGTGGTGGTGGTGTACAGAAGTTCCACAGAAGCTCCACAAATGTATTGATATATGTAGGTTTACAATTTGCATGGATCACAAACACCTGATCTCTTCGTTTAATGTGATGAAAGTTATGCCACAGATGGTATCCCCCAGAATCCAGAGATGTGCAGAAACATTAAGAGCCTGACTATACCATTGTGTACAAAGCTGGTAAGTTGGGAAATGCAGATAATTTAAACTGGGGCCTTTATCTGAGACATATGGAAAAGACAAAAGTGAAGACAGTGTTACTAATGGATTATCTTGATACTGCTCCAGTGACAGCATGACGGGTAACAACATCGGCTGGTGAAGATCCAATACTTGCAAACTTTAGAAGACTTGTGCTAAGGGGATGGACCTGGACCAAAACTGATCAAAGGAGCTCACTTTATTATAAGCAACACAGGTGTAATGTGCAAGAGGGGTGTGAATTATGGGGAGCATAGGTCATCATTCCAAAGCAAGGATGGGATGTAATAATGGATGACACAGCCAGGTGCTACTAAAATGAAAGAGTTATCCTGGAGTTACATATGGTGGCCAAAGATAGATCATGATATTAAGAGTAAGGTGCAATCCTATTATATTTGTCAAAAGAGTCAAAGCTCCTACTGTGGCTCCACATTATCTTTGAGAGTGGCCAGATAAGCCTTGGAGAACAGTACATATTATCCTGGACCATGTCTAGGAAAAATGTTTTTAATGGTAGTGGATGCACATTCCAAATGGGTAAACCTCTATCCCTTGAATACATCCTTTAGTGAAGCCACCATAGAAAAACTATGGACTACTTTTAGTACCCATGATTTACCTGAAATGTTTGTATCAGATAATGGATGTTCTTTTACTAGCAAAAAATTCCAAAGGTTTAGGAAGCAAATCAGCATGTTACACTGGCACCTTACATTCCATCATCAAATAGGCTAGCTGAATGGGCAATTCACTCATTTTAAAGAGGGTATTAAAAGAATACTTTCATATCTATAGCTCCACCAGGTATTACCTGGTTAATTGTCAGATAACACAGCAGTCTATCACTGGCCTGTCCCCAGCAGAGAAGTAAATGGGAAGGAAATTAAGGTCAATATTACTCCACATGCATCCATACTTAAAGGGGAATTATAGCAAAAATAACAAAGCCAAAGCAACAACGCGATAAATATGCTCAATAACATAGTTTAACTCTTGGAGAAGCTGTCTATACTAAAACTTTGGTTATGGTCCCAACTGCATGCCAGCTATCATTCAAGATATTACAGGACTAGACTTCTATATGGTAATTCTGGGGAATGGCAAGGCTGTGTGCTGGCATGTGGATCAGCTGAGAAAAAGGATTGTGGTAAACTCTGGAACTGTGAGTCCAGCAACAATGGAATTGTCACCGGAGAATGCTCTGTTTAGGTTCAGCACCAGTTGAGTTGGGGGATGGAGGGCCAGCAGCCTCACACAAGATCAGATATTATGGATAGAACTCATGGACAGACTGCTTTGATACATATTGCAGAATGACAGGTTTGAACCAGAAGCTGTTACTGGAAATGCACCAGTGACGGTGGAGTTACCTTTTGCAGAGGTTGAATTGAGGTGTTCTATATGGGAGAAATGTCCATCCACATATTTGAAAGTTTACATAGTGAAATAGTGACTGAGTGCCTGTTTGAAAATAAAACAATTTGAAATGCATTACTAATTATTTGGTTTTGTAAGCTGAGTAATAAATAGTTAAAGGGGGTGGGGAATGTTGTGTATCATAAACTAGTCAGTAGAGGCAATGGGCAGATAGTTAAATAAGGAAATATTTGGCTCTCTAGTTTTGGTTTGTTTATTGTTGGCAACTGCAGGAAGTGCCGCGGGAAATCATTGTAGACATACCTGTGTGTTGCCTGAATAAAGACTTTTAATACCTAAAGAAACTGCCGTGCGCATGGTTTACAATACAACACGGACCAATTCACTTTCCTGAATGAGACAGTTACACCAGCCTCTTACCTTCTATTTGCAGGCTAAAGACCTGTCTAGTCCTTTACCATCTCCACAAACCATACTTTCATTTCTCCAATATTCTACTGTAAGCCCTAACCAATCTCACTTACATATATCTTACATGTCTTTAACTAAGCTGAAAGCACCCTTCTGAGGTGGACTTCAGACCCTGTCAACAGCATTCAACCAGATACCATCCTCAACCACATCCACTCTGCAAACACTGCTGTCTCCTGAGGTACCTCATTCTCTGAAAGAATCCTACATACGAGAGGTGATACGTGCATAAAATGTACATAGACATATGTTTTCTTTGTAAATGATTTAAATGTAATAAATATATATCTATATGCCAAGGATGGTTCAGTATGGTGGACTGCAGAGGAGGAGTCAAGGGTTTTTGGAGAACCTTAACCCAAGCTTTTCAATTCCAATATTCAGGCCAAAATTTTCAAATGTGAAAGCCTAAATTTAGAAATCTAAACCCATATTTAGGGATCCGAATAAGAACTGAGTTAATAGGAGCTATAAATGCTCAGTTCTTCAGAAAATCACACCATTTATTTAGGTGCTTAAATAGAGATTTTTCATGCTTAAATTGAGACACCCAAGTTTGAATATTTAAGATGTATGGTAGGGTCTTGCGTTCTGGTATATACTACTGACTTATGACTTTATCATGATTAATGGTATGTATTTCTTTTCTCTTTTTTGGAAGGGAAAGGAATTTCTTTACTTGATTTTTTAAAAACATTTTGATTAATTATCCAATTCTAGATATTTGTGTTAATCACATAAATAATTTGTTTCATATTATACTGTAGTTAATGATGCCATACCTGAAGATAGAAGTTCAAATGCTATTCGACAGACTGACTAATAGTCTGGTTAATCATCTCTCTGGAATCTCTCTGTTACATGGAAAACAAAACAAAACAAAACAAAAAAAACTCCAAGAGTCCTGTAGCACCTTAAAGACTAACAAATTCTGCGGGCATAAGCTTTCGTGGGCTGCAACCCACTTCATCAGATGCATGAAATGGAAATCACTGATTGGAGGTATATATATACATCATGAATAAGTCTATGTAGATTCTCCAGTCACTATGTTCATAGTGGGTTTGAATGGGAACATTGCTAGCGGTACTATACTAGTTTTGGCAGGATTCAGTGATGTTTACAAGCTTAACTGGATGTTTTGCAGACGGTGTCCATGAGAAAGTTAGGGAAAGGTTTCTCTAGGAAAGCAAATTACAGCATAAACTATCAAGTAATTTTTATGGCTGCTTTATATATGGTCTAACTTGTTCTTGCTGATAAATTACAATGGACCTTTCCTGAGGCAAAAAATAGTCTCAATAAATCTAACTGTAATTGGTATCTATATTGACCTAATCAATCTATTGTCTAAAAATTGGTAATAAGAAAAAATTAAATCCATGTTAATCCCTTTTTAAGCAGTTTTGTCGATTGCAATCAGGAAAGCTAATGAGAAGAGGCAGATAAACTATGGTAATCACATACTGTATTGTGTATGTTTTTTAGCTTTCAGAAACCCTACTTTTGGGCAGCCATCCCCTTCCAATTGTGTCAAAAGCTGACAGTCCTTCATTGTCATTCAAAATTAGACACAGTGGAGATAGAATGAGTTTTCAAAGGCTGATTGGCTTGAGGGGGTAGCCTATGACAGATGTGTGAGGAGGAATGAGAGAGGGGGAATAGTAGAGAGGCGGGGGAGAGAGGAGACTGTAGACAGGATGAAAGATTAAAATGAAAGGAAACAGCAAACACTTCTGACTGCCTCATGGAATCATTCCAAGGGGACTTCTAACTCCCTGACCTCTGTAATACTTGCAAGTGCTGTTAGCTCAGTGAGAGAAATTTTCCATGAGTCCCTCTCTTGTTTCCTCTGCTGTAAATGCAGAGCATCTAATTTCAAGAACAGTAGCCCTATTTACATGTTTGTGTGCCATTGGCTTGTTAAGACTTAAATATATAAATATATATTATTTAAATAAAGCTCTAGGTGACCATTGGACCAATGAAATTCCATTGCCTTTAGTGAAATTACAAGAGCTGAGGATCTGGGTCAGTTCATAATTAAACAGAAACAAATCCTATCCAGCATGCAATACCCAGTTATCAAACACTTTTTGCTAATTCCAAGATCCCCACTTTCTCCAATACTCTAAAGAAATGCAAAACCTCCCATGAGCCTCACAAGTAGCTATTTATCTAAACATGCTTTGCAGTGAGCCCTGAAGATCATATCTAGACTCCTGTGAACAAGTGGGGGGAATGAATTCCGAAGACCTGGAAAATACTCTGCTAGCAGTTCCCTCATATAAATATAGCTTGATTTCTTCCCCCCCACAAATTAAGATGAAATTTATTCACAATGGAGATGATTAACGGGGCTACCCATTTGGAACAAACTCAATGATTAAAGCCCAGATCCTCAAAGATATTTAGGTGCCGAACTCCCAAAAAACTGTTCTTTGCTGGCAAGTAGTCATGACATTTCCCTTTTCCTCCCTGAAAAATTTTGGAATAAGGATTAAAAAACTCTTTGTGATGCAATCCGTCATCTTCTAGATGTCCGCTGTAAACTCTGATGGCCTCTGAGGATGAAGGTGGGAAAGCGTGGGCTTAGGGGCCATCTTAATGATTGTTGAGGATAAAAGATAATTCAAAGTAATACTCAACCATCAAAAGAGTGGTCTGTGTGCAGTACATTATTGTCTTTCCAAGCCCTGTCTTAGTTCTCTAGTTCCATTAATTTCAGAAGGAGGACCATCAAAAAAAGTTCTTCATGCTGGCTGCAGAGATAAACCTAGCCTCAGACTGCAGGAGGCAATGATTTTTTTCCCCCATGACATGGATATACTCTCCAAGCAGAAGAAAAATGGTTCAGTGGTGTTAGAGCACTAACCTGGCACTTAGGAGTTGCTGGTTCAATATCCTGCTGTGCAATGTTTCTCCTGTGTGACCTTGAGCAAGTCACGTCTCTTATTGCCTCAGTTCCCCATCTGTAAAATGGGTTAATAGTGTTTCTGTCTCTCAATAGGGTATAGTTAAAAGTGCTCAGATATTATGATCATGGGGTCAAATGAGTATTTCAAATACATAACATCTTGCCATATCAAATCATTGTCCAGATATATCTGAGCCTACAGTCACTTGTGATTAGCTCACTTAATTCTCAATATTTTTTCCTTTGACTTGTTTTTCCTAAACAAATAAATTTATCAAAGATTCATTTGTTTTCTGAATGCTTGATGACTTCTTTGGGTGTTGTTGTCATCAGTTGATGCAGAAGCCGTGTTAATTGCTAGTCATTGGCGAAATCACAGATCACCATAAGACATAAATATGTGTAATAGATACCAGCGATGAAGAACATTTATCTGCAAAATGCAGCATACAGCATTGCATTTCTTGATGTCAGTGGGTACTGTGGGTCCTCAGCAACTTTGACAATCATTCCGTTTTAACTTAGGGGTCTAAATATACTTAGGGGCTTACTTCTAGGTGCATAAATTTGAAAGCTTTGGTCTCGGATTATAGGCCTTCTGCTCTTACTGAAGTCAATGCTAAAACTCCCATTGTCCTCAGTGGTGCAGGATCAAGCCTTTATATTCCTGGCTACTATACAGCAGAATCACTTTCTAAACTACCGTAAAATGTAATAGCAAAAGATAACCTTTCCATAGGTGCCTTTTTAAAATCACTCTATAAAGTGTCCTAGAGACTTACATCCCAGCTATAAAATTTAATAAGATAGTTCCATACGTTTCATATGTGAGGACCAGACTACATATTTCTCATTTAGTATTAGGTTTTATTATCAAGGAACTACTATAAACATGTATTATAATCCATTTTATTTAAAGTTTTGCATCAGTTTGCTTAGAATATCAACTGTTTAATCTAACATGTTCTACAACATATACAACCATTATACAGAATTCACTGAAATACAGTATTACATCCATGGGCAGCATAAGCTTTTTTCTCTAGCCAGCAATCTTTTAGGTCTTCTTCGTATGGCTGATGTAAATGTAGAGCGACAACTATAATTTTACATTCAGATGGTTAAGCCAGATAATTGAGTCTGGAGTAGCAGAGTGTATTTCTGTGATGCAATGCCTGATTCACAAAGGAGGAGTTGTTATATGTTCCCTGGGTCTGTTCTAGGTAACCACAGTTGCACACTGCAAAGTCTTTAATTTTCCATTTTGTGGCAAGTATCCGCATCTGCCATGGTTTGTGTGGATGCGGTTTAGGATTGCCTATAAGCTTTGTGGGAGACCTTTAGGTTAGGCAAGCCTACTCCAGGGCAGTTTCAATTTCCATTTTAGTTATGTGAAGATTTTGTATGTCAAGTAAGCATTAACATTTCATAGCTGTTTTTAGAGGCTCTCCAAATTACTACAAAAACAATCAAAAGTAGTTATAAACTCTGAGATGAAAAAGTACTAACAAACAAAAAATCTTTACAACACGTGCCACCTCTATTTGTTCATTAGTTATAGGAGATTACCTGTAATTCACAGATAATTGTGCCTCTTAAAAAGCACTTTAACATTGCAAAGGGGCCATTTTTCCTGATAAAAGCATTTAATTGGAAGGAAAAGACGTCATCTTTATTAATAATTAAACTGAACAAAAGCTCACAACTAACAATGGCAGACAAAATCCATTAGTGTTGATGGTAAGTCTATCTTTTGCACACAACAAGCTAGTTGCTGTAACGGCCACTGCTATATTTACTCCTCGCTGTTGGTGCTGTGATCATGCTATACTAGCATAATCCCACTGACATAATCCCACAGATGCCACCGACCGATATCCATGATTCCTCAATGTAACTGGTATGTGAAGCAGCATTTTCAAACTGGCTCTTAAAGTTGCTCCCCAAATTTTGCATGAATCCCTTGTGTTCATGATAATCTGCACTGCTACCCATGTGCAAATGTATCATGTTGTAGCACAGTGGGTACACATGTACCTTTTGCAGAAGCAGGTTTGAGGCCATTTTTTAAACATTTGCCCCCATACGTCCACAACAAGATTGGGAAATCTTCCCAGACTCAGTATGGAGCATCTCCTGGGAATGCTACATAATGAAGGGAGATCTATTTCAGTTTTGATAAGGAACCATAATTTAGGATGTTTATGCAAAGCCTCTCTGAACTGTCTGAACTTCTTAAAATGGCCTAGAAATCTTATGAGATCAAACTTGCTTGTGAGATTTCCAGTAACAAATACTTTTCGAGCAGGAGTCCGGCAGAGAAGAAGTGTGTGGATGGGGGAATAGTAAATAGAAAAAGAATAGGGAGTAGGGAAATTAACAACTTTTTCAAACCTCAGAGACTTGATTTGAATTTTGTCTGGGAAGTTAGAAGTTCTTATGAGTACCAATAAACCCAACATAAAGGGTGAGATCTAGTAAGACCTAAGAATGGCAATACTTGGTTAGACCAATGGTCCATTTAGCCCAGTTTCCTGTCTTCTGACAGTGACCAGCGTCAGATGTTTCAGTGGGAATGAACACAAAATGGCAATTATCAGATGATCCATTCCATGTCATCCAGTCCCCTCTTCCGGCAGTTGGAGGCTTAGGGAGACCTGGATTATGAAATTGCATCCCTAACTATCTTGACTAATTGCCACTGATGGTCTCCATAAATTTAGCTAATTGTTTTCAAACCCAGTTATATAGTATTATGCCTCTGGCTGCCATTGGAACTGTGAGCCATAATTTAAAAATTAGCCCTTGATTTTAGGCCACTTGTCTGCCAAGAAATCCAAAATTCTGTGAAACTTGCTTAGTTTCTTGACAAGCTTGAAACCCAGACAACATTTGTTGAAAGGTTCACTATGGTTTACAGATCTTTTCAGTGAACGTGGGCATACTTTGCAGTGAAATCATGTCAAATTCATCATTTTTCAAGGTTTGGATGCAAAACAAGCCCTGGAGTTGGCGACTTTTTTTTTTTTTTTTGCTTCTTTTTACAGGCAGTGATTCTGTGCACAACCCTTCTGGATCTCCAGGGGATCCTAGGGAACTCTATAACCACACAAGAAAAATCAGACTAAAAAAAGATCCCTGTCTCATGTTTGTCTGTAGGATTCAGGATCCAGACAGAAAAGAGTTAAGTGCCTGGAGGGTCAAGACAGCTAGACCTCCCCAGTTAATCAAACCCAGATGCTTTATGTACTAAAGAGGAAGAGAAAGAAAAGAGACAGTCTGCTCTGAATGCAGAAAAATGTGGGCTGGGTGGTTCAGAAGCTCACAGCAAGGTTTCTGGTTAACTTGGGAATGTGTTTTATTAGGAAGGGGAGAACTTTATTTTCAGGCTGTATTTGTACATGAGAGGCAAGGGCAAGCATTGCAGGCTGGAGAAGCCCTGGGACACAGCTTGATTCAGCAAACCTTACTGAGTGAGTAATCCCAATGAAATCAATGGTGCTACTCACGAGTAAAGATTACTTAAATGTAGCAAAATTGACTCTTACCACTCTAAACTCTTTGCTCTCCACCCTTTCTTTTCCATCCCATTTTCTACCTCAACTGTGAGGCATTTCTTGATTTCATCCATTAAATGGGCACTACCATCTTCAGCAACACCACTTTTTCCAGTCATCCTACTTTAATCCCTTTGTGTTCACATGCCTCATCGCCTTTTAAAAGCTCCATATTTAGTCTTTTGTTCAGAAGCTGCACATATTCAGCCTGCCCTAGACATAAGTGGGCACCATATTCACAGAGGGACCCAGTGGGAGTTGCATCTGCTTGCACTGGGACTGAATTTGGCCCAAATAAATAATCATATCATAATAACAACAATGATATGAACAACATAGCAAATTAATATGCCCTAAAATATCTTTAGAATATTTTATAAATGGAAGAAAGAGTAGATACAAGATATAAATCAAGGAAAAGCACAACTGTCGTTCAAAATCTATCAATAAGGAATCTAAATGATAGCTAAAGGGACATAAAACAGTCATGTAATACCATCTAATAAATTCTAACCATCTTAATTCTTTACACTGATAAAGTATTCAAAAGTCCTTATAAACCATAGTGTATGTATAACCATATGCATACATTATAACGGGTGGTGCAAGGTCTGATGCTTATTAAAGTTACCTGATGCTTCCCATTATCGGACCTTGTTCTCAGTTGCTTATAACTTTACAAAATTTTAACTATTTGGGGTGAAATTTTCCATGCTGGGTGCCTTTCTCAGGCTGAATTTGAAGGGATGGGGAGAGTTGGCTAAAATGGTTCAGCTGAAAATAAAATTAGGGAATAATATATATTTTTCCAATGTTAAAAAAATTCTTACAACCATTTGATTGTATTGCTCAAATATTTTGGAGCAGGAACTTGAAATTTGGCCAGGGCCTGCCCTGTCATCAGGGATGTACCTTTTGCCATCCCTGTGCAAATTTGGCCAAGCTGTAATTCTCCAAAAGGCTCACTTTTGCACATGCTCAGTAGAGACTTGTTAGAGTTTGGCAGCTAAATTCTCTGAAGGTTCTGTCTGTGCAGAGCATGCTCCATCTCCTCAGAGCTCCTCCATGCCAACCAGACTGCACATGCCCATCTCCACATGACAACAGAGCATGCTCCAACCCAGGAATAAAGGGGTTGATTAGGACTTTCCCTGCAATTGTCTCCTAGTAGCTGGGGAACTGTATAGCTCGAGGCACTAGACCCAAAAATAGGTAGACTGTCTCTTCTGTGCTCTCCTCACTATTGTCTAAGCAGTGTGGATGAGCCTGACTCAAATGCAGAAGGTTGAGGAACATGTAGTTATGGGGGGGACAAGAGCAGGATCTCAGGGAGATAGGAGCATAGGTGGACAGAAGACAGATGGGGATAGGAACAAGGAGAAGAGAGGGGCAGCAGCAAAGGGGGAAGAACCAAGGATGGAGGGGAGAGAATAGGAGTGTTTGTGGGAATAGTAGAGATGGGTGGGAGAGAGAGAAGCAGCCTGTAGACAGGATGAAAGATTAAAAAGAAAAGCAAGAAGGAAACAGCAAACACTTCTGACTGGCTCATGAAGCCAGACGGGGTGGGACTGGGGGACAGCAAGGAGCTGGGAGGATAACAGCAAGAGAGGGTATAGGGACAGGAGCTGTTGAGTGGGGCATAGGAGCAGGACAGGGAAAAGATGTGGGTGGGGGAGACGGGCAGAAGAGTTTCTAGCCCCTACAGAACACTCCCCTTCATAACTTGTAATTGAACACAGGAGCTGAGAGTCTCAATATTCCTTTGCTGTCTAGCAAATGTCTATGAAATCCAATGGCAAAGCTTGTGTCTCCATCCACCTTTAGTGGCAGGTCCACATAGATAACAGCCTTCTACTTCTATCAGTTCCTCTGTTGGTGCAAATGGTAGAAGGCTCTAGTGTGCACATAATGATCCCAATCCTGCTGATGGCCCTGCTGGGGGATCAGTGTGGTTCTACATCAGGAAATTTGTTTTTTCAATTTTTAAGAATTAGTAAAAATCTATTTTTTTTTATGTGTGGCAGAGTAGAGGGTGACAAGCTGCCTGGGCTGGGGCAAAGTGGGCCAGTGAAGCCCTAGACTGCAAAGGAGAAAGCAACAGTTGAATGTGCTGATTAGAGCAAGCCAGAACCTTGCCTAATGAGGCAAGGGTAAACAGCTGTCTCCCTATCCGGAGGGGATATATATACCAGCTAGGGAGGAACCACCAGATAGCATGGCTGGGGGGAGGGTAGGAACCTTGATACTCAGTTTATCTCCTGACCAGAGAGGAAGAGCCCAAAGCCTTGGGGCCAGAAGGGCCTGGTGCAAGAGTGGGTATTGTATAGCTGTATGGTGAATAAAGGAGCATAGGTGATTGCACCGGGTTATGCCTGTGGTTACTTTTGTTCTGGAGAGGGAGAGAACACCCAGAGGACCCGGAAGGGCAAGGGGCCTGTGGCAACCCACTATGCTATGTTAAAAGAACATTAAGATTGCAATGTGAATGCATGACACTTTTGAACAAATAAGTGTGTTCAGGGGATTTAATTCTGCCTACATGATACTTCCTCCAAAGTTTTACTAGGTTTTGGTATTCTTCACTACTTGTCCTAAACTATTGGGATGAATTGCTGTCATCTGTTAAACAACTGCAGACCTTACCTCAGATAAAACATGACTTCAGTGGTAGCTGAAGTGGTGTGCAGTGAGAGATATACTGGGGGCAAGTATATGGAATTAGTGATGCAAGAGCTTAAATAATAGATGGAAAATCTCTAAAGTGTACTGACTGAGGTATTCAATTGCTTTAGAATTTCAGTATATAAATTATAAGTCAAAGAAGGCAGGAAAACAAATAGTTGAAAGAAAGCCCCTTCACTTTTAGACCAGTTATGTTTCTATAACTGGAAACGTAAAACAATTTTGGCACTTCATTTTCTTATGTGAATAATGGCTTGGTGGGAGACAAAATATATTTTTAAGGCCTGCTTTATCTTCATTAAATTGGATGGGAAAGCAATTGACTACTGTGTTTTATATGGTTGTTGCTGAGATTTTGAAATCCATATTAAAGTGTAAGGATGCTACCAAATGGGCCAGTTGTTCAAGAAAGAAACATTTTTAAAAGCATGGAAATATTTCAGAATTTTTTTTTTTACTCCAATTTCTCTATTCCACTATGGATAAATAAATGAGTATTAATGTGCATTACCACCTGCCCTGGCTAAATGATTTAGGAGAAAATAGTTCTAGAGGGAGCATAAAGAGATTTTTCTTGATACAAAAGGCCTAATTTCACTCCTGTACAAGGTTGATTAAGGCTGGAAAGGAGAAGAATGGATATCAAGATGAAAGATCACTAACAGTAAGGTAGGTGGTTCTGGCAGTATAATGATTGTACCTAACTGAGTGAGGAATCTGGGCGAAGCTGAACAGAAACACTTAAGATGTCTGTACACCAGTGTAAGGAGCCTGGGTAACAAAATGGAGGAATTAGAACTACTGGTGCATGGAGTAAAACCAGATATAGGGATAACAGAAACATGGTGGAATAGAAGTCATGACAGGTGCACAGGTATTAAGCGTTTTTTTTTTTTCCAGGAAAGACAGCAATAAAAGTTAACATGGTGGAGTAACATATATTCACAATGAGGCAGACCCTAAAGTAATTAAGTGTGATGGAATGGATGAAACGGAATCTGCTTGGGTTCAAAATCACTTTGGGAAGAAAGGTAATAAAGGCTTCACTGGGATAATGCTTGGGGGCCTGCTACAGACACCACTAGGATCCAATTTGGATATGGTTAGAGACCTCTAATATTTAAATGAAATACTCCTGGGAATTGTGTGATTGTGGGTTACTTTAATTTCCTGGATATGGGTTGGAGGTCAAGTGCTATTAATAATGGTAGGGCCCAGATATTCCTGGCTGTGATAGTTGATAGATTTCTTCACCAAATAGTCACCCAATCAATAAGAGCTGGTGCCATTTTAGATTAGCATTGATAAGTAGCAAGGACCTTATAGAAGACCTGGTTGTAGAGGTCAACCTTGATTTGAGTGATCATGAGCTAATTTAGTTTAAATCAGTGGTTCTCAAATTTTTTGTATTGGTGACCTCTTTCATATAGCAAGTCTCTTTCGTCCCCTTGAGTGCATGCCCCTCCCCCTGGGGGCTCCCCACTCCCCCTTTGCCCCAACCCCTGCACGCCCCTCCTGTGCCCACCTGGGGAAACAGATCTGCATTAACAGAATGGCTGGTATTGCTGCTCACTCCCCCTTGAATGCTGCTCTGCCATGCACCCCTTGGGGGCTGTGAGGTGGGGAGCGAGGAGCAATGTCAGAGCTCCCTGCATCCAGGTCACTTTCTCAACTTGAGCTCCTGATGCTCCCCTCCCAACATTGCCCATGTGGGGAAAGTGACCTGGAGGGAGGGAGCCTGGGTGTTGCTTTTTGCTTCCCCTCCCCCACAGTCCCCTGCGGGGGGGCATGGAGGAATGTTGGGGGTGGGGGGTGAGCAGTATCTGTATCACTGTTCGCCCCTCCCCGATATTCCTCCACCAGGAGAAAGCAGGGAGGCTCATAGCTCCATGCTTGGCCAGGGTCAGGTACTCACAGTTTGAGAACCAATGGTTTAAACTAAATGTAAGGATAAACAAAATTAGGTCTGCAACCAGGGTCCTTAATATCAAAAGGGCAGACCCTAAAAAAACTAAGGGAATTCATTAGGGTAGTGGACTGGATTGAAGAACTCAAGGACCTGAATGTGGAGGAGGTTTGGAATTACTTTAAGTCAAAGTTGCAGAATTTATCTCAAGCCTGCATTCCAAGTAAGGGGAAAAAATAGTAGGGAAGGGATGCAGACCAAACTGGATGAGAAAGCATCTCAAATAGTCTATTGAGAGAAAGCAGAAAGCCTATAAGGAATGGAAGATGTGAAGGATCAGCAAGGAAAGCTACCTCTTAGAGGTCAGAAAGTGTATGACCTTGAAAGGAAATTAAAACCAATAGTAAAAGGATCTATATCCATATAAATAAAACAAGGGGAAAAAAGTGGGACCGCTAAACACGGAGGAAGGAGTGGAAATTAAAGATAATCTAAGCATGGTCTGATACCTAAATGAATACTTTGCCTCAATTTTCAATAAGGGTAATGAGGAATTTAGGCATAGTGGCAGGATGGCTAATGGAAACAAGGATCTGGAAGCACCTAGTAAGAGCCATACTGGGTCAGCCCAATGGTCCATTTAGCCCAGTATCCTGTCTTCTGACAGTGGATATGCCAGGTGCTTCAGAGGGAATGAATAGAACAGGCAATCTTCAAGTGATCCATCCATTGTCATCTAGTCCCAACTTCTAGCTGAAATTATCACATCTAAGGTGAAAGTCAAACTCAAACAGTTTAATGAGACCAAACTGGAGGTCCTGGATAATCTCCATCCACAAATATTAAAGGAACTGGCACATGAAATTGCAAGCCAAATAACAAGGATACTCAAGGAATCCACAAATTTGGGGGTTGTACCCTATGACTGGAGAATCACTAATACAGTACCTATTTTTAAGAAAGGGAAAAAATGATCTGGGAAACTGCAGACCTGTTAGTTTGATCTCAATTGTATACAAGGTCTTAGAACACATTTTGAAAGATAAAATAGTTAAGGACATAGAGGTAAACGGTAACTGGGATAAAATACAACATGGTTTTACAAAAGATAGATTGTGCCAGACCAAACTGATCTTTCTTTGAGAAAACTGAATTTTTTAGATTAGATCTACTGCATTTCCTTTGTCTAGCTGAATTCCAGTAAGGCATTTGATATAGTTCTACAGGAGAAATTATTAGTTAATTTGAAGAAGACACTGATTAATATGAGAATTGAAAGGTGTGTAAGGAACTGGTTAAAGGAGAGACTACAACAGGTCATACTGAAAAGTGAACTGTCAGGCTAGAGCGAGGTTACTAGTGGAGTTCATCAGGGATTGGTAGTTGCACCAATCTTATTGAACATTTTCTTTCATGACCTTGGAACAAAAAGTGGGAGTGTGCTAATAAAATCTGTGGATGACACAAAGTTGGAAGCTATTGCCAATACGGAAGAGGACTGGAATATTATACAAGGAGACCTGGAGGACCTTGAAAAATGAAGTAATAGAAATGAGATGAAATGAAGTAGTGCAAAGTGCAAGGTCATGCATTTAGGGACGAACAACAAGATTTTTTGCTATAAGTTGGGGATGTATCAGTTGGAAGAGATAGGAGGAGAAAGCCTGGGTGTATTGGTTGAATACTGGATGAGTATGAGCTGCCAATGTGATATGGCTGAAAAAAGGCTAATACCATCCTAGGATGCATCAGGAGAGGTATTTCCAGTAGATAGAGAAGTGTTATTTCCATTAGACAAGGCACTGGTGAGACCTCATCTGGAATACTGTGTGCATTTCTAGTCTTCCATGCTAAGAAAGATTAATTCAAACTGGAACAAGTGCAGAGAAAAGCTACTAGGTTGATCAGAGGAATGGAAAACCTACCTTTATGAAAGGAGACTCAAGCAGTTTGGCTTGTTTAACTTAACCAAATAAAGGCTGAGGAGGGATATGATTGCTCTCTCTAAATATATCAGAGGGATAAATACCACTCAGGGAGAGGAGTTATTTAAGTTAAGCTCCAACATTAACATAAAACAAATGGATATAAATTGGATATCAAGTTAAGGCTTGAAATTATACTAAGATTTCTAACCATCAGAGGAGTGAAATTCTGGAACAGCCTTCCCAGGGGAGCAGTGGGGGCAAAAAACCTAACTTGTTTCAAGACTGAGTTTGATAAGTTTATGGTGGGGATGGTATGATGAGACTGCCTACAGTGGCATGTGGCCCAACTGTGACTGCTGTAGCAAAAATCCCCAATGGCCAGAGATGGGGTGAACCCTATTACACACCTGGGAAAGAATTCCCTGTAGTATCTGGTGGGTCTTGCTGACATGCTCAGGGCTCAACCAATTGCATTATCTGGAGTTAGGAAGGAAATTTCCCCCAGGTCAGATTGGCAGAGAGCCTGGGAGTTTTTTTGCCTTCCTCTATAGCATGGGGCACAGATCACTTGCTGTTTTAAACTAGAGTAAATGGTGGATTTGCTGTAACTTGAAGTCTTTAAATCAAGTTATAAGGACCTCAGTAACTCAGTCAGAGATTATTGGTCTATTACAGGAAGGGGATGGATGAAGTTCTGTGGCTTGCAATGAGCAGGAGGTCAGACTAGATGATCACGTTGTCCATTCTGGCCTGAGTCTATGAGCTAGAAGATAAATATACTTGCAGTATGAGTTATTAGGCGCTCTCTAGACAGGGAGATCGTGAAGGATTCATGATTCAAGATATGGCATCCTCCTCCTCACAAAGAAAAATTATTTCAAGATATCCTCTCAGGAGGCCTTGTGACTTGGGCAAGTCCGTTCTGCCTGTCTGTGCCTCCGTTTCCCCACATGTGAAAATATTTATCTACCTCTCAGTTGTGATGTGCAGTTTATTAGTAAAACACTTCCAGATCCTCAGATGGAAAGCACTATAGAAGGACTTCGGATTCTAGTTCCTTAAACAGAGTTCTTAATTTGGAGCAGACCACATGAATGGAAAAATTCTATTAAGACCCATGTGAATTATTGTGTATGAATAGACTTAAGGGGGGTGGTTTTCATTTTCACAATAGGAGACTTGATATCAAGTTTGCAGTATTCTAAGGGATTTTCAACCTGGACAGCTGAGAAAAGAAAGCTGCAAAAGGGAGGGATGCTATTTATGATTACAAAGTATAAAAAGGCTATAATGTTTAGGAAAAGCACCTGAAATAGACATCTTTCTGGTAACTAGCTGATACCATGTAAGACTCTATGTTTTCTTTATTTTTCTAGCTCACAAGTAATTAACAGGAAATGATTACTCTGTTTGACTGAATAGTACTTAGTTTTTAGAGAGAAATCTGGATGTCACTCCAGTAAGACTAGAAAGACGAAAATATTTGCCTCAATTGTTATCAGATGAGATGTATTTCAGTTCCAGTACTGTCATCTGGTCTTAAAGAAAATATTTCTTTCTCTCCACCTCCTCCCCCGCAAGTGACCACACTAAGCAAGTCAGTAGGAATTGTAGATTTTCCACCCTCCCACCCTTCTTTTAGGGCACACGAAGTATGTTGGGTTGACAGCAATGAATACTTCAGGCCTCAACATATCCACAGAACAGCTACAGAAAAGGCGATGACAATGCACACTTTCTCTTCACTGCCCTCACCCATATCTAGAGTGACCATGTTTATGGCCATCAGTTTATGGCCTCTGAGGCTACCAACAAGACCAATTAGTATCCATTGCAGCCATGTTCTTTGTAGTGTGGATGCCTGCCCACTAGGAACTGTACTGAAGTCACCAACAAGCCATTGAATTGATAATGACTTAAAGCCAATACTGAGCTGGGCTAGATCTGAATCAGTAACCTAGATGAAAAGCTGCATCCCGAGGACGACCCCGCTAACCAATTCTAGCTTTATTTTTAAATTATATTGTTCATTATATTTTTTAAATAAAGTAATTCAGGGGGACAAAAATCAGAAACAACATCACACTTGGCATGCATTATGACATCAATAAACAATTCCACTCTTCTCATATGATTTCCAAATGACCTTTCAGAATAAAAAGCCAACACTTTATACAAAGTTATCCAATTGTTGATGGGCTAAGTGAATTCAAGTAGGTTTGTCATGTTGATTTAGCATTCTTAACTCGGCTGAGATTTTCTTCCACAGATTGCGGAAGAAAAGGATAGGAAGGAGAACAAATAATATATAATACCAAAAATATACATAAGAAATAATAAAAAAGAGAGTGAATAAATGAATATGTAAAATGGCAGTGCCCCAATAATCTCTCCCTTAGCACAATAAGCACACCCTACTCCCTAAAGTGTATGTATGCTGTCATTTAACAAACATTATGAGAATCCAGCCCATCATATGTAGGAGCCTATGAAGAACCATCCGCCCTATTCTGACTTCTTTTTGGAGTGTGTTTAATCAGTGAAATCACATTCATGGGGCACATCCTTGTCCTTTTTAGGAGTTTTGCCATTGACTTCAGTGGGATCAAGAGTTGGCTCATACCAATAAACCTTCAGGCTTGCTTAGCAACTTGTTGAAAGTGATAATGGATTTCAGTACACAATGTAACACATTGCCATAAAACAAACAAATCACAGTGATGTACCATGTTCCCTTTCTTTTATTTAATGGTGACAAAGCTATGTTTTATGTTTCACAAGAGAATCCATGGTTTCTTGTTTTTTTTTTTTTTTTTGGCTATTGTTTAATGGCTACTTGATAAAACAAGGTGGAATGTAAGAGTGCTGTAAAATGGCACATTTTATAAGCAATATTTTGAACAGTGGATTCCTCTAAGCTTTAATACTTCCAAAAGGGTGACACACTTCAACTGACAGGTTAGAAACCCAAAAGTTCCCATCACATTTTGAATGTGAACTAGCCAAATCTCTCAGATGGTAAAACTAGATGTAAAGCTAGCTGGCAATCTCACAACGTGACTCTAGTAGCTTTTTTTTTCTTCTGGTGAAGTTGGTAATACCATGAGAACCTCCTTAGCCAGCAATAGGTAGATGATACATCACCCTACCAATCCCTCATCACATATGACCGCACCACTGCTATCAAGATGGTCCAGTGCTTGGACGAGATCGGTCATAGATGAAAGACAACTGTTTGAAGCTGAACATGAGCAAGACAGAGAATATCTGGTGGGCAAAGGAAAGCACTTTGAGAAGTTTACAGTGGTAGTGCAGTTCCAATTGGTTGAAGGCACACACCCACAATTGTTTAATTCAGTCCACAGTTCAGGAGTCCTCCTGGATTCCTTGCTGATGCTCCCCTCTCATAGTAATATCCACCAGTAATGCTTTCTCTCCTTCTCTGGTTGATTAGGATACTCTGTCTCATCCAGGTGATTGATGTCTTGGCCTCTGTCCTCTCTCTCTTGGATTATAGCAATGCAGTGTACCTGAGTGTGAAGCCGTCAGCCACTAGGAAACTCCAGCTAGTACCAAACACTGCTGTCTCTCTCTCCTTGGCAATATGGGCTATTGGAGGCACATCAAACCAGTCCTGCACACTCTATACAGGCTTCTCATCGAATATTGAGTCAAATTCAAGGTCTCTGTCTTAATCTTCAAGGAGCTGATTGGCTAATAGCCTTTCTTACTCAACCTAGACTGATTTAGACGATAGGTTCACAGCCAGTTTCCAGCCATAGAATTACATTGAGGAGTGATGTTTAAGATGGTATAAGTTAGACCCTTCTACAAGATCTTGGACTGTCTTAGACCTTCCAGGACTTAGCTCCCATAGCACTGAGACTGGTGTGATGGGTTCACAGCACTCACCACCAAACTGGTGCTTCCTGCTGGTCATCTGCAGATTAGCTCCAGGCTGACGCCCACATCCATGGTCTGTGCATTGTCACTCTTTCTCCCAGTTCGTCGGTAGCCCTTCTCACGGCTGTCAGGACCCGCAGCGTTCTCTTCGTGACTTGGCCAGAGCTCCCCACTGCTGGTTGAGGTTTGTTTCCTCAGTAGTCCAGCCACTTTCCCTAATGGCTACTGCAGTACCTTGTCTGGCCACTTCCTCAGAGGCACCTGTGGCAACTTATCCTGTTACTTCCCCAGTGATGAGAGGGCAGGGAAGGGATCTGGGCCCACCCACTACTCTGGGTCCCAGCCCAGGGACCCTGTGGATCGCAGCCTCCTTCTGCGCCTCAAATTCTTCTTCCTGCTGCTGTCTCCCTGGATACTTTGCCCCAGCCCTAGCCCCTTCTTTGCAAATCCTCAGGGATTGCTACTACCTGGCTCCCCTGGTCTCTGCCAGCAGTAGGTCTGTCTCAGTTACTGCAGGCCTCTCACCTTGCCAGAGAGAGCGCCTTCCCTCCTTGAGCTCCAGGCAGTGACTGCTCTGCTCTGCAGCTCTTTTTCTATGGGCCTGCTGGGCTTTGACTGGCTGTTCCTCTCTGTCCCATCACAAATGGATATAAAGTGGTGTAATTTTTATGCACCATATAGAAGTGGATGTTGCAGTAGAAGCAATTTAATAGGCAATTGTAAGAAGGTGTTAGTTGGAAATAACACTAATTTATCAGTTTATCTGAACAGGTGCTGACCATGGTTTCACTGTAAATTGAGACAAGGACAATCCATGGTCAGCCCTGGTTCAGCAAAACCAATTTCTGTCAACTGATCACTGATATGGGGGATATAACTTAAGGCAGACAAGGCCTTAACTTCTCTAAAGGAGTCAAGTTAGAATACTGTACACTCTAAGGAAGCTGGAAGAAAGTATAAATTATACCAGCTTAGACTCCCTTAGATTCATGTAGTTGCACCTCTGAATTTGGCATTCATTGTCACAAAATATTGTCACTGAGAAAATCCAGATCTATATAAAATGGGATCAATCTCTCCTTTTTTTGAAATCTTACACAAATCTTTCAATGTTGTACCCCAACATGATTTTGAACACTAACATTAGAATTTCCACCTCATCACACTCCGTCATATTGGCTTCTCTAGAGGAGGCAGGGTTAGCAAATACCTGTGACCTTGTGAGTTGAGGGGCAGCAATTTTTTAATGACAGGTTGCAGTTTAAAGCCCTGTTGTCAAAAAATAAGCAATCCATTGATGCTGTTAGTTGAATCACGGGTGGTGGTGGTGTGGGAGGTTTTGGAATTAAAGTGGGGGTGTCCCTCTGTGAGCAGAGGCAGGTGGAAGGAATTTCCCTCAATGAGCTGAGGTAGGTATGGAAGACAATTGTGTGTCCTTAAGTTTGTAAGAGAGAAGTACAATTGATGTTTCAGTTATATTGGAGGCCTTTCTCCTCTAAAACAGTTAATATGAAAGGAGAGGCCATGATTCTAGGGCTCGCATTAGAGGTCAAATTAATCTTTGAAATAGGCTAAATGTAACCCAGTGGAACTATATGGGGGACACAATTTCTGTGTGACTCAAGTGGGCAGGGGCATGCTGTCTGACTGGCAGGATATCTGAGCTCTGTGTGGAAATTATGGCTGACATCTTAAGCACTTGTTCAGCAGCACTGTGATTCTAGAGTAGAGACCTGATAAGACACGGTGCTACTTTGGTCATAAGTGTGGAAAAAAGAAAAATGTAAATTGCTCACTTGAAAAACTCTGAGATCCTTCTGGTCAGAGAGACAGCTACCATCCACTTCCATGGTGCATACCCTGCTGTGTGCGGGGGTTGATTTGGAACCAAGGACAGATAAGGGCAGAGGGACATCCTGACTTCCCTGTTCTGTGGCTGCCTCCTTTCTTGAGAATATATGTGTGCAGTTGCTGTAATGTACACCTTGTGTACCGTAGGTTGCAGAGCTTCTTCTATAAGCCAGGCTTCTGTACCAGATATGGACTGGCAATAGAGCTTCCTTCCCAGAGAGCTAAACCAGAGATGTGCTTACTTTAATGCACTACCAGGTATATCTGTTTTAATCATAGGTAAGTGATGTAACACATGGTGCCAACTAGTGGCTGAACAGTATGATACAGCTCAAGTTTCCATTGCAGTTGTGATCAGAAAAATGATGGTAGCATAACTCTAGTGGAGCCAGACCACTGGTAAACAGGGAAAAATTGCAGAGGGTTAAGGGGCAATCTCCACGAGGAAAGCCTTAGAGTTTCTTCCCATTGGATCATCTGGTTGGGGTTTGACCACAGCATGGCATGATCTGGGTTTGACATTAAAAGAAGTCTTTATACGTCGGCTCCTTTTTCAGGGACGCTATAGCTGATGCTGATTACATTTACTGGAAAAGAATTCTGAAGATATTGTTAGACTGTGAGGAGAGAGGAAAGAGAGTGGCAGAGACAGGCTGGAGTAAGTTTGGAAAGCCGAAGCGCTTCAAAGCTTATAACTCAATTATAACTTAAACAAAACCTCTGACTCGTCGGGAAAATATTTGGAAGAACGAACTGCCAGGAAGTTGGAAAACTTTGGTTCAGGTTTTGCTGATGCAAAAAGGAAAAACAAACAAACAAACAAACAAACAAAAGCTTATTATTTTACAGCAAGGAGGTCATTCCTCAGATACTGGTGTCGATATTGTTTGAAGGTAAATTAAGAGCTAAATATCTACTGTGTGTTGGGGGAGTAGAGAATAAGATTATCCAGTTTATTTCACCCAATACTTTGGAGATTTTCTGGAGAAGGAAGAGCTCCTGGAGAGATTTTTCAGGTTCTTCAACACGTTAGGGCAACCCCTTGAGCATCACCTGAAAAAGATACAGTCCTGAGTCACTTTGATTAGATGCATTTTGATTCAATAAAATGAAATCCACCCATTGACTATGGAGAGAGGGGTGTTACAGTGTTAATCAGAAAAGGTGCCCTTCTATCTAGATTACTTTAAAGGACTGAATGAGGAAAAGAATAGAATTTTATCCCAGTGAGGCAGATAAAGAGCAGGACTTGACTTTCTTTCTGATGATTCCCGCTCTTCTGACAATGAGATGTCCAGAAATACTTATATACCATTGCTGTATCTCTGGGGAAGGCAAAAGTACTCTGTTGGCAGTAACCTAGGAAGGGAGGTGGGAAAACAGCATGCATTCCAAGTCTGCTCTTCAAGAATGAGTGGAGGTGGCTAAAGTGTTCTGTACAAATAGGCCAGATGTTAGCCCTGTTCCACTATTTTCACCTCTCTGGCAGAATGCCAACTGAACCAGCTGCTTGGGCGGGGGAGTGGGGGGAATTTTCATGGTGGTGAAGTGTTGGCATAATGAGCACTACACCACTCCACTCCTGAGGTGAAGAAAGCTTGCCTAGGCCACTATTGCATTACAATAATCCCCAGTTGCTAGACTGGTTCCCTGGGTATCATTGCAATGGGGTGTAACTTAGAGCAGCTCTGCAGCTGCTCCAAATTATTCAAAGGGCTGAACCAGCCCCAGGATTACGTCACTCAGTTTTGAATCATTGCTGGTTTAAGAGTGTCTGAGCTGGCAACAAGCCACGATAGGCTTCTGGGAAGTATTATGACACTTCCCAGTGGCCAAATAGCATGTCAGACACATCAACAAAATAGTGCTTCTATTCAGGAAGCCCTATTCCTTTGTTTTGTTTGAACTCTGTCTGCGGGAAGCCCATTTACATTGTATTTGACTTTGGTCACAGGAGACATGCTTTTGGTTGTGGCAGTGCAGTTCCCACCAGAGAGATGTGAAGTTCAGACATCTCAAGTGGACTAGACATATGATCCCTAAATTTCCCCTCTGTTTGATATTATGCAATGTATTTTAATTTAAGAGCTGGTTCTGATGCCAGTTATGTAAGTATAAATCTATCCATGAAGGATAAGGCTTTCAAAAGGGAATAGTGGGGGGCTTTGGGGGCAGGGGAGCAGCCCAATTTGAGACACTTTAAAAGGGCCTGATTTTCAGAGGGTGGTACTTAGAGCTGTTTGGAAAGCCAGACCCCTTCTAGGTGACTCAAGCTGAACAACAAAAAATTTAGCCACCCAAAATACCCTCATCGATTTTGAAAATCTTGATCATTGTATGTCAATGGAATTTAGATGCAAGAACAGAATCAAACCTCAAATCTAAGTCTTTTAGCAATTAACTTTTTGGTAACCCACAGATTACTTTGCAATCAAATCCAGAGAGTAAAATAGTAATCTAATCATTCTTCTACATTTACTCACAGCTCTTGTAAAAGAGAAAACAATTATCTAACTCAGAGTCTAAGCTTCTGCTTGACTGCTCGTTTAAAGGCCTTCCTTTTAGGAAGACAATTCTAAGTATTCTGTGGAGCAATCTAATAAAACTCAGCCTGAGTTTTAATCTGCTTCCTAATACTACACCAAGATCTTGAGTGGACAAATGCATAGCCATCTCTAAGTTTTTTCAGTCTGTGCTGCTCACCGAGGAACTGAAAGTGTAACAATTACTTTAGATGAAAAGATGTCCTGTAGGTCCATGTTCCTCCTGATTGGTGACGGCCAGTGTAGAAACAGTGGATACATTACTGGGAGATTGCCAGTGTCTCTGTTAAGAAGAGCAAGATGCAATTGGCTTTGAAGGAAGTTTGCATGAATCCTTTGCTCAAAGAAACTCTCTCTCAGATTGTCTATGTCAAGCAATAAAGTGGGTGAGGTAATATCTTTTATTGAGCTCTTATAGAGCTCTGTGTAGTTCGAAGGCACGTGTCTCTCACCAACAGATGTTGGTCCCATAAAAGATATTACCTCACTCACCTTGTCTCTCTAATACCCTAGGACCAACATGGCTACAACAACTCTGCATAGACAATCTGGCCAGTTATCAGCATGTCTCCAATCTTCACTCTTTGGGTTGGGAAGGTTGTGGCAAGATGCTTCTTTCAGTATCTAGATGTCTCTGATCTCCTGGATACTTATTAACCCAGTTGCAGGTGGATTCAGCACAGGAACCATACCTGTTGCACTCGTTGATGGGTATCCCAACAATGAACAGCAATTAGGTGCTCATGCTGATATCAAGTCTGTCTAATTCCTTCACTCTTCTTGATCATGAGGTATTACTGGCTTTTATATGCAGGAGTGGGTAAAGCTGTTATTGAGTGACTTCATTTCTCACAGAGGTCAACCCCAGGGGTGCATTGGGGATTTACTTGTGAGCCCCAGGAGCATTCATTGCCACGCTTTGTCAGCAGTTAGGAGGTTCATGTAGAGACGTTAGTGTCTTTGGTATGCTGATGACAGCCAGTTTTACGTCTCCATCCTGACTGGCCCAGCCAGGGTATTTGAATCCTTTTCCCAGTGTCTAGTGGCAGTTGGACCATAAATGACAGCAAGATGGCTGAGGCCCAATCTAGATAATATGGAGGTGATGTTTGCAGCCTGGGAGGAACAGGAGGTTATATATTTATCACTGCCCTTTTAACCGAGAGAGTGCGCCTGTCACTCATTATCTGACACCATGCTCTGGGGGGCTGGTTAGACCAACAACTGCTATCAGATGATCCAACAGCAGCTGTTTTCAGGAGAGTTCCCTTCAGTGCTTATCCAGAAGGGTCTGGCCTTTTCTTTTTTATGTGAATCTTGGTATCTTCCTGCATGCTTTTGTCACTTCCGCATTAGGCTAATGCAGCGTGCTTTACGTGAAATTGTTTTAGAAGCTGAAGCTGGTGCAAAATGGGGTTGCCCACTTGAGACTCATCCCCTTGTGCACACCCCACACAGGATCAAGGGGTTCTAAAAAGCCCCCCTTCCCTCTTACACAGGCTCCCTGAATTACTGGAGACTAGATTGGGAGGAGGAGCAGCTGTGACCAAGCTGCTATTTCCCCATCCCCTTCAGGTGGTGGTGGGCAGCAGCGGGGAATCGAGGGAGCCTTGGCTCCATTTCCATCGCAGTGTGCCTATGCTCATTCAGGAGCCAGCACAGAGAGAGAAATGAGCTGCAACACCAAGTGAGGCCGGCACAACTTGCTTCTTGCCTGGAATGAGGGGAAAGCACCAGGCTGTCTCCCAATGTCACAAACTGGTTCATGTCCTGCTCCTGGTGCAGCACAGTCCAGCACTGATTGGTTGGACCATAAGGCCAGTGGAGCCTTGGTGAGCAGAGTGTGCTGCACTGAGCACTCGGTAGCTTCTATGTTGAATCTAAAGGTGTTGACTTTGATCCACCCACCCCTTAATGGCTTGGTGGCTTCAGAGCCTGCTTCGTGCCCTGTGCCAGGTGGCCACAATTGCAATCAGTGGAAGGGTTTGAGCTGCAGACCCCAGAATGCAGAGGAGAGAGAGCTGCTGACAGTGCAATCTACTTGAGAAGTTCTCCGTTTTGCAATGTATTCCCTACTCACCGCAAGGTCCCCAATAGCCTGAATCTATTCAACTTCAGGGCACTCTGCAAAGCTTGTAAATCTGTTTTCTGGGACTGCTTGTGGGGGTGGGCATTCAGAGGAAATGGGATAGGCTGTGAGGCGTGGGAGGCGGGTGGTTCTGGCTTGTTTGTTGTTACTTGATTTCAGCAGCACATTTTTTCACGGGTGAGGCCAGCTCCAGTGCTTGATTGATGTTCTGCATGATAAGCAATGGCAGGATGTCTGGGGGCATTTTTTTTTTTTTTTTTGAAATCAATGCAAATAAATAGTCTCATAATTTTATTTTCTTTCTGGGCAGATATGGAAAAGTTTATACAAATCAGTAACATTTGCTTTGAAGAATGCAAATTAGTATGAGGCTAATCTCTATGGACCAGATTCTTAGTAGCACCTCCCTCCATGAGTCACTCCATTTGGATTCCATGGGGCTACTTTTGAAGTAAAGGACTGCTCAGTAAAAGTCACGGTGTCACAATCTGGCCCGATACAATTCTGCTTGTATATCACCTAAAACATCAACGACTCAGTGTTTCTAGATGCTAAATAAAATGGAGTTAAAAAGATTATGAAACAAGTAGCTTGGCAAATATCAACTTCCTTAAATGAGATGCATTGCTAAGTGCCAGCTGCTTGATTTATGAATACATTTAGATAAAAACAATCCGATCCAGTAATAAACGTTATGTGGAAATACAAGAGCTAATTTTACAGCTGTATCCAGAACTCTGTCACTGTGACCTTGACAGACAGTGCAATAATTTGACACTTTTCTCCCTGCTTTCTGGGTGAAGTGTTTAAAAATTCACCAGGGAAGAGGAAACAGAGAAATGCTCTTTCTGCCAAGACACATCTTTTGCCACCTGTTACCATATGATCAGGGACTCTTATGTATTATACTGCTACATTGGTTCTCATCCAGAGTTAATTTATGCTTTCCCTTTTCTAATCCACCCTTTTCTTGTATGGACCCTAGTCAAAGCTATACCTCCCAGGGGACTGGATAGGGATCCCTCCAAAGCGTGGCACTATTCCTCCTTTAATGGGCTAGAGTGCAAGATGAAGGAAGTAGATGAGACTATTGCATGGTGATTCAAAGGACTACAAACAAGATATTAGAATATTGTGGGCAATAGTGTGCTTGCCACTAGTTACAACTAAGCGACTCAAACACATTTTATTATTTCAGTGTTTGTAGTAACTGTTTCCAGTAGCACTCACAATGGACTGTATGAATATAAGGTGTGTGAGTGGGGGGGGGGGACTATAAGGAAGAGAAAGAAAGAAACAGCCTGAAGATCAAGGTGGAAGAGGGAAAAAAAGGGGACAGCGCGAGGGCATAAGGTGATGGGGAAAGAGTGGGGTGGGGGCTGAGAGAACAAACTGAGACCAGTTGGGAGAAGAGGGGAGACAGAAAACAGAAAAATCAAAAGAGAATGGTAAATGATATATAGAGACAGAAAAAAGCCCCAAAGATTCTTTGGTCACAGACAAGCTGGATTAAAGACCCTGATGTTGCAAAGTCTTCTGCGTGTGTTAAAATGTACACACACTGAGTAGTCCCACTGAAGTCAGTGGAACTAATCAAAGCACACAAAGTTAAACACGTGTAAGTCCCTGCAAGAGTGAGGCCTAACCCAGGGAAAACCAAGTCAAATATTGATAGGTTCAGAAGCATCAAGGAAGAAAAAAGTGCCACCATCCCCTGCCAGAAGAACAGACGCAAAACCTGCAGACACATCTCCACTGCTACAATGATCAACACCCCCCACAACACAAGTTTCAAAATCCATGGTTCCTACACATGCCTATCACCATGTGGTGTACCTCATCCAGTGTGCTAAATGCCCCCAATAACAACTATGTGGGTGAATCCAGATGATCACTATACCCTCGAATGAACTCTCACAGGAAAATAAGACAAAAACACCCTATCACCTGTGAGTGAACAATTTTCAAAAAGCAGTCACTCCATATCTGATCTCGGTCCTTATCCTCAAAGAAAACCTGCATAACACTTTCAAAATTCAATCCTGGGAGCTTAAATCACTCCTCTGCTTTTTTTCCCTTCTTACCCCCTTTCCTCCTTATGACTGGAGGGATGTTAACTAACCACTGCACCTTGAATCATCCCTTGAAATGTGTTAACTATTTATGCTAAACAATCTGTTCCACCTTGTATTTTGAGTTCCCAGACCTGAAGAAGAGCTCTGTGTAAGCTTGAAAGCTTGTCTCTCTCACCAACAGAAGCTGATCTAATAAAATACTATCCTACCCACCTTATCTCTCTCATATCCTGGGACAACATGGCTACAACAACACTGCATATAAGGAGGAACAATGTCACTTAACTTGGGGTAGGCAAACTACTACAAATAGAGGAGGAGTGAGAGAAGGGTGTTACAGATATTTTGGCATTAAAATATGTCCATATTCCATAAATCTTTCAAATGCTTAAAATGTTATGATCTGTACATGTTGTACAAGGATGGTCATAGGATAATGATCCCATATAATCTGTGATTAAAATAAGCAGAAGCAGCGGTTACACAGACCTTACAACCTGGTACCTGTCCAGGATCCTTTGTTGATGAAAATGTGTAGCCAAAGAAATCTGACCTATACACTCTGTCAGTCATATGCTGCAATAAATATCTGGTCTGTGCACATGCTATAGACTATGCAGTTTATGTGTACCACACAATAACTTATAGCTGTGGTTGTCAACCTTCCCAAACTTTTGTACCCCTTTCAAGAGTTTGATTTGTCTTGTGTACCCCCAAGTTTCACTTCACTTACAAACTACTTGCTAACAAAATCAGACAAACACAAGTGTCACAGCACACTATTACTAAATATATTTTTACTTTCTCATTTTTACCGTATAATTATAAAATAAATAAATTTGAATATAAATATTGTACTTACATTGCAGTGTATAGTATATAGAGCAGTATAAACACATTTTAGTTTGTAGTGACTTCAATGGTGCTTTTAAATGTAGCCTGTTGTAAAATCAGGCAAATATCTAGATGAGTTGATGTACCCCCTGGAAGACCTCTGAGTACCCCCAGGGATACATGTATCCCTGGTTGAGAACCACTGACTTATAGAATAGAATCACAGGACTGGAAGGGACCTCGAGAAGTACCAGTCCAGTCCCCTGCTCTCATGGCAGGACTAAGTATTATCTAGTCCATCCCTGACAGGAGTTTGTCTAACCTGCTCTTAAAAAGCTCCAGTAACTGAGATTCCACAACCGCCCTGGGAAATTTATTCCAGTGCTTAACTATCCTGATAGGAAGATTTTTCCTAATGTCCAACCTAAATAGCCTTGCTGCAATTGAAGCCCATTGCTTCATGTCCTATCCTCAGAGATTAAGGAGAACAATTTTTCTCCCTCCTCCTTGTAACAATCTTTTATGCATTTGAAAACTATTATCAAGTCAACTCCTCAGTCGTCTTTTCTCCAGACTAAACAAACTACATCTTTTTCAATCTTCCCTCATAGGTCATGTTTTCTAGACCTTGTAATAATTTTTGCTTCTCTTCTCTGGACTTTCTCCAGATTGTCTACATCTTTTCTGAACTGTGCCATCTAGAACTGGACACAATACTCCGGTTGAGGCCTAATCAGCGTGGAGTAATTATTTCTCGTGTCTGGCTTACAACACTTCTCCTAATACATCCCAGAATGAGGTTTGCTGTTTTTGCAACTGTTATGCTATTGACTCATTTAGCTTGTGATCTACTATGACCCCCAGGTCCCTTTCCATAGTACTCTTTCCTAGGCAGTCATTTCCCATTTTGTACATGTGCAACTGATTGTTCCTCCCTAAGTGGAGTACTTGGCATTTATCCTTACTGAATTTCGTCCTATTTACTTCACACCATTTCTCCAGTTTGTCCAGATCATTTTGAATTTTAATCCTATCCTCCAAAGCACTTGCAACTTGTAATAGAGTTGTCCACAATTTTTCCTCTGCTTCTTTGTGAATCCTAAACTCAAAGTATCAATTTCCCCATTAAACAATTCTTGCCCTGCCTCTAGCACTATGAGCCTAATGGAAAGCCCACTGAATGTAGGACTCTCATTGATTAATTGGCTCCTGCCCTAGGAGAGGAAGAAAATAAAAATCATAAAGCAGCATTAATAGAGCCACACTACGTAAAAGAGGATGCATAAATCACTCTCACCATAGCAAACATATGAAAGCCTGGAGCATGTCTCAACAGACAAATATATAGTATGGTGTATACACAGTGCATAGGACTGTATATACTGTGGACTGTGCATACTATGGACTGTGTATACTACAACTGTGTGGACTGCAGTCACTTCAGATCTGACTTGCAAGTATTGGGGAATGCTGTTCTGTAACTCTGTACCACTAGGTGGTTTTTTGGCAACAGAGAAGAATCTGGGACTAGAACTATGCAAATGATAGAGAGGCTGAAAAATTGTTTCAGGTTGAATAAAGTGTTTTTAGTTTGATTTTGACCATTTAACACTTTTTTATTGGTTTTTAAAATAAAATCAAGGGAAATTTTGAAACAGAAAACTGTTTTGAAATGAAAACTCAAAATGTTTTGGTTCTATTAGAATCTTTTTAGCAATTTTAAATTAAGCAAAACTGACAAAGTTGCTAAATTCTTTAGTGTAACTGAATCTGCATTTTTTCTACCAAAAAAGTTTATTTGGACAAAACATTTTGCCCAGCTCTATTGGGGACCTCTCGTTATAAAAATCTGAGTCTGACTACACTAGCATTTACTGTGTTATAACTTATGTTGCTCAGGGGTGTAAAGAAACCACCCTGCTGAGTGACGTAAGTTATACCAACATAAGCGCCAGTGTAGACAGCGAGCGCATGTTGACGGTGAGCTTCTCCTGCTGACATAGCTACTGCTGCTTGCGGGGCTGGATTGGTTAAGCCAATGGGAGAGCTAAACCATTGGTTTAAACTGTTATATTCGAGAGCTTACAGCAGCACAGCTGCAGCTCTGCCGCTGTCAACTCTCTAGTGTAGCCATAGCCTTATTCTATTGTGTGAGGCAGAAGACCCAGCTAGGTCAGCCCAGGCTGTAACTACTCAGCTTCTAGATGTGGCCCAGCCACCACCAGAATGGGCCACAGAGCCAGGCTGAGAGGGTTCTGAGAGAGATTTCATTGCCTCGGGTTGCTGATTTCAGGCAGACTCTTGTCATTTTTTTTGTTGTTACCTGAATCCTTCTGATTCTCCACTCCTAGGAATTCTTTAAGATCCCTATCCTTCTTCAAGTCTTAGAAGCCTTCATTTAATCTCCAGTTTCACTCTTGTCTCCTACAGCTTTACCATCTAGTTCTCCTTCCGGTAAAGGAAAGCTTCATGTTACTGTCAGTTCTACTCCTTTTGACAGCCAGAGGGGGGCCCCTAGAGAGCAATGTGAATTGCTCCTTCTGCCTTCGTCATTCTCCAAGCCACTGTAGCTCAGCAATGAGAGATCAAGTGAAAGGACCCAGACTAAAATCCTTTCTGTAGCAAACCAATGGCCCACTCAAACATGCTGTTTCCTCTCTGCACTCTCGACGATCCAGTTACTGCCAAGAGCTATTCAAGATGAATTGGAGCTGCTGCTTGTATTCTCAGCTACTGCACTGTGCCCACCCACATGTGAACATTAGGCTGGATTGCACCTTAACACAGCCCTGAGGGAAAAAAAACCCAGGAGAAAGTGCCTTGGAAACATCCCTCTGCGGCACAGTTGTTCCAATGCTCTCCTCTTGCACTAAGTGAGGAGGGAGATAACTTGCAGCAACCTTTTACAGCATGTTTTCCACTCACATCCAGCTCGCACCACAGGCCCAGTGCCTGTGGGATCAAAACTATGACTTCAGCTCTCCATGCACAATTCTAGTCACATATCCCACCCCCACACCTTTACACAAACTGGGTTCACAGCCTTTCTTCTCTCTCCTGCCTTAACAGCCACGGTCGGGCTGGAGCTGGACAGGGAAGGAGCTTATTCTCTCCTATGAAGTCATGTTAGATCTAGCCACATACCCCGCTGGTGTACACTTCTGCAGCCCCAGGACACTGACATACAGTTCTGTAGTTATAAACATTTTTGAGGAGTAAATCATCTGAGTCTTTGATCTTCTTATTAGAGTAGGTGGGTGCACATCACTGTCTTTTCTGTCTGGTAAAACTGGCTAGTCTGCATGCATGCCAGTTTTTATGGCATACAAAAGAAAATGCACAGGCATACAGAAAAGTAAGCGCAAGTCCTTTATCTTTAATCCTAGTGCCATGTCTGAACAATGTTTTGCTTCACCAGAAAGACTTATAGATATTTAATTACATTATTTTGCTTTGTTGCAAAGTATAGCATTGTAATACATTGTGCATTGTCGCTGTAAAATAAAATAGTAAAAGGCAATTTATGAAAGGCAGACTCAAATTCCAATTTATTTCTGAATTTGAACACATTCAGCTTTTGTTTTAAGTAGTTCTCCAACCCCCGGTAATCATACATTCAGAAGTGTGGCTTAAAATGCAGCTGTGAAACTCTTAAGTGCTTCTTGCTGATTTATTCATGACTGTCACAGTATTCTTTAGAGCAGGAACATTAATTAGGGAGGCAATTGCTAATGTGTGAATGCACAAAATAAAATGTAGTTAGTCCAATTTGGGGGTTTCAAATTATTCAAGAAAGGACAACAGAATCAAGGAGGACATGGATTTGGAACTGGCAAATCTTCTCTCCCTGTTTGGGGGTGGAAACCAAAACTTCAAGCCCGTGAAACAGTGTGAAGATCCAGTGCCCTTCCCCTAGCACTGACATCAGCACTGAACTTGAACTGCCGACTGAAAATGGGGCAAGTCAATTAGGCTGAATACACCCCCCTACTGCAGCCAGTCACAGGTTCCTAGATCTCTTCAATCCCTCTCCACCTCCAACAAGCATCTGGTCTATGGGGCCCTAATTAGAACCTCCTTCATTCCAGTCCCTCTGTTTTTCCCTCATCTCACTGCAGGTGTGTCCAAAGTGATGTAAAAGCCTCTACGGTCCTCTCACCAGAGAGATACAGGAGCAGGATCAATGAAAGGAATGAATAATTCATTTCTAGCCCCTGAGATTCCCAGCTGTGTCAGCCTGATCATCCTCAAGATGGGTTCAGCTACCCGTAACTTCCTTAGGTGGAATTAAAGGGCTTCTGTGCCCCTTTGGGAGTTGCCCTGCCTATTTCAATAGCTATAAAAATTGCCATTTCTCCCACAGTAGAGGAAGGTGACTGAAAATATCATTGGTAATATTTCAGGTTTCTGAGAGCTGAAGAAGAGATGGATGCTATGTTTAATTCCTTGCTGATTGAGAAATAAGTGTCTCAGATTCAAGCTGATCTTTCCTGGTCTATTCTATTCACAATACGTGCACTGTTCCTGTTCACCTTGCGCTGAGGTGCATTAGACAGTAAAAACAACACCACAATTTCAGCACAAGTAATTCCAGCTTCAGAACTGTAGTTGAAACACAGTCATGTCCTTTAGGGCTCAGTCCTGCAAGATGCTGAACAAAACACTCTGGTCTGATCCAGCAAAACACGTAAGAATGTGCTTCACTTCAACTATATTGATGTCAGCAGGAGGAAGGATGGCCCAATGGCTATAGTATTAGCTTGAGAGACTTGGGTTCAATTCCCAGTTCCACCAGGCATTACCATGGGCAGTCATTTAGTGTCTGTCTGCCTCACTTCATATACTTCTCTGTCTCACGGGGTATTATGAAGATATGTTAAAGTTTGTGCGGTACTCGGATGCTACAGTGATGGGAGGGCCATATAAATATATAGTTAGTTGGGATTTTTTTCTTAAACAATTTTTTGTTTAAAAATGTCAATTTGTCGGAATGAAAAATTCCTGTTTCCCAGTTCCAAATGACTTTTCACTTTGGAATTCAGGCTAATTAGACTGAAAAAATAGGTTAATAAAGATCAAAATCAAAATGTCTCATTTTGAAACCATCAAAACAATGTTTTGATTGACCAAAACAACAACAAAAAACCCACTACTTTTTGGTTCGCCAACTTTTTTAAGATTTTGACTTTTCATCCCAATTTGAGATGGGTGGGGGAAGTCAAACTCTTGAAAATACTTGCAGCTTGGGACAACTGTTTACCTCCCAGCTCTAACTGAGAAGCTAAAACAGAAGATAGATTATCAAGAGGCTTGATGTGAGCATGTGCTTAATGCTTTCCTGGATTGGGCTACAGTTCTCAGCAACTTGCCAGGGTTGCATCTTTACATGGCAGCACCTCTTTTCATTCCCTTCCAAACACAATTTGTGATGTTTCCTCCCTGTCTGCCTTAAAGCTTACCTGAAGATGATTAATTAAAATTGGCCTGTTCTGTTCTTTTTTCTTTTTTTTTTTTACAATATATTAAAAATATTTTTCTTTTCTGTAGCTTCCAGAATGTTTAAACACCTAACAAAAGCCAATGAAAATGTGGGCTCTCCTGATTCTTAGGACATGCCTACACGAGAAGTTTTACCAAGTATACCAATATAGATATAACAGTATAACTCCCCATTTAGACACACTTACCCAGGAAAAAGAGTAGCTATTTTCAGTTTAGCTAAAACCCCTTCCTAAGTGACATAATCTAAACCAGAAAAAGGCTCACATATTGGAATGAGAATGTCACAGGAATTTATACCAACTATATTAGTTTAAATTCATACTTTAGGTTATGCCAAAAAAGCAAAGCCTTAGACTGGAAAACCCTTTTGTTTTCCAAGATATTAAGTTTCCATGTAGCCATGAAAGTAAGAAAGTACTTCACCCAATACTAGGAAGAATTCGGACAGATGGGGCTTCACTAGCCAGCATTAACTGGTTTCATATGAGGTGGTGCAAGTCTTTTTTTCTGAGGTGAACCCCTTGTAGGAATTTTCATTTCCATAATGTATTTCTTCACCATAACAATTTCTAATTCATAACTGAAGGATCAGATGCTCCCCTTTCCTTATTCTGGTGACAGGGAGCAAAAGCCAACAGAATGGAGCAGTTGGGTGTAGTTTGCTTGCAAAATGCTCCTCCTCCTCCTCACTTCTTTAGCCCTGGGGATCTACAGACTGGGAACCAGGGTGTTGGATATGAAACAGGTGGACTTAGGGGAGTAGCTACAATATGCAACATGGTTTCCTCTGAGCCCAGTAGATTTCTGAGCTCCCTATCTGGGAGTTAAGATAAGGGGAGGAAAATACCATAGTATAAAATGGTGAGAAGCATTAAAATTTCTCAAGATTTTTCAACTAGTGCGCAGTTTCTTAAGACAGTTTTTCTTGTAGACCACCTGCCATATGAATAATTCAATAGTGAGCCCACACCTTCCTTCCAGCAACTTAATTCTTGGCTACATCTTCCCATTTTGTATATGCTGTTTTTTTTGTCTGCATAAAGGTTTGTTGATTAGTTTATTAGTACCAAGTCTATCCTGGGTGCTTGCATATCTCAGCCTTCCAGTTCACTACACAGACTGGCTCTTTCCTTTGTGTTTGCTTCCTCTCTAGCATTTGGGTTGTATGTGACTCTGATCATAACTGAATTTAGCCTAAAGATACTCCCAAAAAGACATTTCAAGGAGCCAGCAGGATGTAGAGTGGTGCTCATCTTTTCTAATGTAGTGGTCAGCAAAGCCTTTGGAAATCCTAAAAGAGCTGGGTTCCAATTAGCAAGAAAGGTCATTGCTTGAAGATCTCCATTGCTTGAGTTACCATTTGTAACAGCTGAAGCTCTGGGGCCTATGTGGAAATATTCAGTACATTACCACTGCTCCACTGACTAAAGCTTGAGAATTGCTGACCCAGATATACCCTTATTGTTGACTTGCCACCTTTTTCTAGTCTGTGTGCCATACTGCCAGGCTCTATTGCTGATCAATCAAAAAGGACACTTAAGAGAAAGTAACCTCTGACTAGGATGATACCAAACAATTGCTATAAATAGGTGCACCTAGAGGGCAGGGAGATCTTGTATTTCAAATTTCAGGGTTCTTCTTTACAACTCAGATGGCATTTTCCATTCTAACTGTTCACAAAGGGCTAGATTCTGTCACGTACAAAGAGCACTCATTAAAGAATAGTGTGAGTCACTCCACCCCAACGAGAGCAGTGGGACCTATTTTGCTTCTGGGAGCTTCCAGACATGCAGAGGCTGCACACCAGTGCTGTGTGGAGAAAGGGAACTCTTCGTTCTGATTGTAACACCTCCCCTCCATGGTCTCCACAAAAAAGAATGGTGCCCAGCTTCGGGGAAGTCCACCTGATGAGCTAGCCAGAGCCACAGATGCTGGGAGTCCAGGCTACCAAGACACAAGACAGGGAATTTGGGAACTTGTGCTGCTAGCAAGCTGAAGGGGCACCAGGAGCCAAGAACCTAAGAGTTTAGCACAGCTCCCAAGACTTTCCGGCTCCTAATTCCTCAGCAGCCCACCTGACAAGCTGTGGAGGAGCGGGTAACCTGGAAGGCCTGTGAGCCCTAGCTGAACTGGGAGTCTCATGGTTTGGGAGTCACTTTCCCTTCCATCTCAATAATTGCTCTCGTTTTAGTTTCTCAAAGTTAGTTATATGCACCACTGATTGTCAATCGCAGTTATACGTTGCAAGGCATGTAATAGCTGAGATTTTAAATGATACATTGTGTTCCGAAATGTGTATGTCTATGTTTGTATTTAGTATGCAGTAGCTGTAACACTTCCAACTTCATTGACTCAATACATCTGTTGGCGTTCAAAATAAAATGCCACAGTAAGCCTCGTTTTGCTCAATTCTGTCTTTCAGAGGACTCTGCAAGTGGCAAGGAAAACTATTCAGTACTCAAACATTGGTTAAAATTTGACATCTCATAAAGACAAAAGAGCTTAGTGGGTTTTGTCATTCAAAATACAACCTCACAGTTTTTGCAGGTGCCTTCTGTGGAATTCTGGAAGTCAAGGTCTTGGTGCACTCTCCGATGCTCAAAATACAATAGTGTTCTCCAGGAATGATCCAGAGTGTTTCAGTAACGGTATTATAAATCTCAGTGTTTTGAACCTTTACTGTCAAATATGTTTTTTTAAATAAAGAATATTCTAGAATCAATAGAGAGAGAGAGAGGAAAATAAGATTATTCCTGAGGCTGCAAACATTAGAAAGTTTTAGGGTAAAACTGCGGCCTGGAGCACATGCCTGTTCTACAGTGTGAAGGAGTAAAGAACCCACTTTGTGTCCCTCAAGGGCTACCCAGAGCTTGGTGCCTATCACTCCCACCTCCCCCAAGCAGTGGGTGAGGAGGGATAGAAAATAAGCTCCACCCCCCATGTGTCAGCCCGTGCAGCTAAGTCCGTGCTGGGGTGCTTAATTTGTTACTGAAGCAGAGGAGCCAGGAGAAAGCAAGGAGGGAATTGTACTTCAGTGGTCCTGGGGCAGAGCAGCTATCTTCTGCCCTAAATTATTATTTATTTGTGTATTGCTGTAGTACCTAGGAGCCTGAGTCATGGACCAGGACCCCATTGTGCTAGGTGCTGTACACACAAACAAAAACAGTCCTTGCTCCAAAGAGCTTACAGTGTGCAGGGGGAAGCCACAGTCTAGCCTTCGCTAGTCAATGAAAAAAACAAATTATGGCCTGATTAATTTTCAAGGGCGCTGAGCACCTGCAGCTCCTATTGAGATTGCACATGTGACTACCACCCTGCCTCGCACTAGACATTGTGTTAACTAATGCGTTACAGTGTGCGCCTTATAGCTAAAGCCTAGACTGGTGTTTGCTACTTGAAATGGTCAAAATTCTGTTATTTCTAACATCTCCCTTGGGTGAAAATCAAAAACAGCCCTGATATTTTTTTGGTTTCCTTTAATAATTCTTCTGCTACCTGCAACAAGGTTTCAGTGCTGAATAGGTGCACAATATCCCCCTTTATAGAGTGTAATGTGGTTAGTTTCTTTTGACGGATAAAAGCAAGGCAAAACGTCAATAACTCCACTGCATTTTCTAAAGTACATAATCATCTCCTTGTTCAGATGTAGGTAACCATGGGAAAGAAGCAGAGTAATACATTGGTACAATAGCATTAATCTAATTGCCTGTGTTCCATGGTGGAATGAATTATACCTGAATTGTCAGAATAACCATAGGAAACTCATACTAATGACACCAATTAAATAAGGTGTAACTTCAGCCAAATTAAGGGTGAGCTTCAGTGTTCAGTACATTCCTTTTTCTTTGTCAGGAGTGTGTATATAGACCCATTTTTATCTCCAGTATCTGCAGTGACCTATGTAGATATCCTCCTTGCTCATACAGAGGATGCAGGTGTCCTAAAAAATAAGCTATTCTAAATACAGAACCTTTATATGGCATCTGGCGAGAACAATTACTTTTCAATTCCTTTTTTGGCTTTGTGTATGTGTGTATTGGATAGACGAGGTTTCGTCAACAGCAACAAAATCCAATATATTAGTCTCTTGGCTTAGAATGCAAGAAGTGAGTCCTGAAGCTTCTCACAAATTAATATGATGTTTTAATTGATGTAATCTACTAATAAACAGTGCTGTGTTACAGGTGAAGTGCTTAAAAGTGGGGGAGAAATAGACTTTTAATTTATGCTGCTTAAAAACCTAGGCCAGGAGTTGTGCCTTCAGGACTTCTTTCAACAGATCAGCAGGAAGTCAGCCAAGTTTAGTTAGATCAGAAGGTAGTGCAAAAGCAAATCCCCACACATAGGCTGACAACTATACCAGTTTGCTTCCTATAACAATAGGTCTGCTTCTGCTTCCATTGTTGTTGGGGGAATCTTGGCACTGACTTCTAAAACAGCAGGAGCTGGGACAAGGTATTTACACATTTGCTTTGTGCTAGATGGTTGTCGCCTCTGTTCAGTCATGCAGTGGGCTCAAGGCCTTGCTCTGAGTGTGATTCTAGAACAACGCAGGATTATGTGCCCAGTATTCCCCACCCGCTTCCTCATTTGGGGGAGTGGGATAAATGCTTGCTCCTCACTCCTACTTCCTATCTGTTTGCCCAGGAGGGGACTAAACTGCTCTATGAAACTGGAAAAAGTAACTTTCTCACTCTTCCCTCCCCAAGGCCATGGGCAGTGCAGGGGATGAAATATCACTCTGAAACATAGATCATTCTCTGCTGTGGTGAAGCTACATGCCAGCTCTCGTTCAGGGCAGGGGCCGTGTAAAGTCACACTGTGGTCCCGGATAAATAAGGCGCTATTCACAATCAAGTCATTAATAAAATAGGGTACAAGTCTGTCAGCTTTACTTATGCTGAATAATCCCTTCAACTGATTCTGTAGAATGCCTTGGGATTATTTGCAGGCTCACCCATCTTGAGTAAGAGGGGCAGATTTACACTGATTAAGGGCTGGCAACAACAGGAAGGAATTATACATCTAAGCAGTGAAGTCTATGGACTATTACTCATGTGAGTAACAGCTCATCCGTGTGGGTAAACGTCTCAACCCCAGGCCCCAACTGTGCAAAAATAAGAAGCAGCATCACTAATAGCAAACCCTTGACTGAAAAAGAACAGTCTGAAACAGCCACTTACGAGGTTTCCAGTTGAAAAGTGGCTGCTGAAGGATAGTGTGCACAATGATTAGCATTCTTTTGGGTTCTTCTTGATTAGTTCTAGACCTCCTTTGTATTTCAGTGGGCTCATGAGCTTCAGTAAAGCAGGCAGAAATCTGGAAACTTCTTACTCCAATGTTCTGATCTTGCCAGATTGGAACTGGATCATATAGTGCTTGTGTGCCATGTTCTGAAATGCAAATGTGTTGCAGAGTAGACTACGTTGCAGGTATAATAGTTGTTTCCTTGGAATTTATTATATTTAGTGTTCTTGTGTACCAAAGTGCAGTCCATCAGCTAAGGTTCCTCAACAAAACCGAGCGGAAGATTAGTGTGGGCATTGCTCAGTGAAATTGAATCACGGTTTGTACTTAGATAGCATTAATCCAAAGTGTTGCCAGGCCTAGAAAAGTGTGCAAATGGAAAACAATACACACAAATTATATGGTTACAAACTAAAAGACTGATTTGCCTTCACAGAAATAAGTCAATATGCATGATTTAACAAATTCAAAGTAAGACTCTGCCTTAATGCCACAATTTATGATGGGAGCAGATAGTAATTCCACCCTAGAAAGGCACAATGCTATCTGGGGAGCAGAGCCACTGCATTGGACTACTTTATTGGCGGGTGCAGTAGAGGCGGGAGGGGCGGGGCTGTAGACCAGCCTTTCCTCAGCGTTGCCAACCCCTTTCCTCAGGATTGCCAACCTTGCATTTTAGGTTTTACTGACATGAAGATCTAAAGTTGATTTTTTTTTACTGACATGGTAAATTTTTTACTGACAGCACTAAAAATACCATAAACCATACAATAATGTCTCAAAATTATGTACTCGCTCACGATATTCTGTACACAGGAATCTTGAATTACACAATTGTTTTAGATGCAGTTAATTGATCAATCGGGTTCTTTGGGCGTGTGCAATAATAGAAAATAGGAAATTGATAAAGTCTTGATCAGTTTTATGATACAAGAAGTAATTCTGAATGACGACAATCAATGCCAAAATACAATATGTTGTATTTCCACCCAATTTTACTGCCATTTTCATTTATTTGTGGATTTACTGGCCGTGTTAAAATTGTACTTTTTTTTACTGACTGTCCATAAATTTATGGACGGTTGGCGACTCTGCCTGCATTCCCCTTTTGAGGTGCTAGTATTGCTTGTGGTACTAAACAGGAGCAATCTTTTCACCCAAGTGAGGTAGTGGCTTTTCTGCCCCAGCTTACTGTGGAAGAAGCGGGCCAGGAGCAGGTGCTGGGTGAAGTGGGTATAGCCAGCTTAACCACTTAAGGATTGCTCTACACCAGGGCAATCTGCAGCTGTCCCATTAGGGCAGCTTTCTGATTACTTTGCACTGACTGAGTAGTGCAAAACAGGTAGAAGTGGTGGTGTGGCTGATGATCAAATTTTCATTGTCTAGGTAGGTTTGTGCTACATCCCCCATTGTGCACTCACTCTCTCATGTTCATTCATGCAGCTTTGCAGAGCAATAGTCAAACACCCAGAAAAGACTGTGCACACAAAGAATGTAAGTGGAATCAGTGTATATCGTGTCTGGTCCCTTAGTAACTGAAGCTGTGCAAACCTTGGTGATCCAACCCAAAGCTTGGCTCAGCTCCACAGTTGGTAAAACATTCCCAGGAGTTTGGGCTGGGTTATGTTTTTGGATGGCAGCCATGTGAAGCTCAGAGGTTTCAAAAGGCCAGAACTTGGCAGTATTGGCTGAGCTACACCCGAGAACTTTGGAAATGGAATTTGAGGGGGGAAGCCCGGTCTTATGGCTAGGGTACTGGAATAGGAGTCAGATCTCTTATTCCCACCTGTGCCACAGACCTGATCCATGACCTTTCGCAAGTCAGACTCTCAGTACCTCAGCGTTTCCATCTAAAAAGGTGATAACTTCCTTACCTCACCACGGTATTGTGAGGTTAAATGCATTTAAATTTGTCAGGTGGTTAAAGTAATGAGCAACAAATAAATAAATGAGCAATAAATAAGGCACATGAACCAAAACTGAGGGTCTGTGCAGACCCAAAGCAATTAATTTTGCACAATTCTAACAGTAACTCTCTTTACATAATGGGAGTTATTGTTCTTTTGTAATCTGAAAGCCTTCAAAAGCAGTTGAAACACACAATGGTGTTATGGCGTGTACCTGGAGACAGAACGACACAATATGAATAACTCATAAATTAACTGTTGTCATGGTTGCATAATGGATGTTTGCAAAGCAATGCACACTGTTAGTAATAAAAGTTCAATTAAAAAAAAATTATATTAACCTAGAATAAAATACAGAGATGATTTCCTAACTAGAACATTGGATTCTCCTCTCCTGCAAACTTTTCAGAACTCTGGCTTCTCATCCCAACTTTGCAGCACGAGTCCATCTCTAATAAAATTATCTGACTTTTTCATAATGACTGTACGGACTGTAACAGAGATAAAGCCACTAGAAGTAAATTGAATTATTTTTCATTTTAATTACTTAATAATCAAACAAAATGTGTGGGCACTCAAAGCTGGTAATCTAATACTTGCAAAACAGACTAATTAAGTATCCCTAGCAATGTATACGATCTGAGTTTTTTTTCTGGGTGGCACATCACAGTTGTGTTTTCAGCCCATCAATCACAAACATGGGCACTTTTTATTTTTATATTTTTTATGCATACCTTTTATGGCTCCCTTTTGAAATACATGGTGTGAAAGGAAGTAAATGGTTAAGACACTGGACTGGAACTCAGGAAGTCGGGATTCAGTTCCCAGCTCCACCTTTTTCTGTGGGACTTTGGCAAAGTCATTTAAACCCACAAGGCATAAATCAGTGTAGCTGCACTGAAGTCAGTAGAGCTATGCTGATTTACACCGACTGGGAATCGGTCTGCTGCTCTCTCTCTGCATCAATTCCCCAGCTGTAAAATAGAGTTATTTCCTATATCCCATCCTGTATCTGTCTGTTGTACTTAGATTGTAAGATTGTCAGTGAAGGTTATGTCTCTGACTCCTTGTACAGTACCACATGGGGGCCCTGATTTCTGTTCAGGTGATACTGCAAGATCACTAATAATCACAATAATTAATAATAAATATTGATGTCCTCAGATAACCACTTCTAGCAATGGTTTCTTTTAAAAGTGCATTTACATTCTTAATCTACCTTTCAGGTCTCCAAAAAGCATACACCCCCCTTTTGCATTTACAATGAGTACGCCCTTTAAAAAAGGTCAGCACATAAACCAAAAGGTTGGCAGAACTGATTATTCTGGGTGCAACCTTTGACAAATTTGTCCATAAAACTCTAACATTTATTGACAAAGCAGAGAACAAATTAGGCACAAATTCATTATGTTTTTGATCTAAGCAATACATATACAAGGCATGGGTGTAGCTCCAAGGTCAAGGGTGTAGCTCCAAGGTCCCTGTGACATTCAGATCATTGTGCATCAGCGTCCTTTTGGTATATGTGGTTAGCTTAAAAATTCATACTCAAATATCATTGATATTCTAGGGTTTCCATCTGGTACAGCTGTGCTCAGAACAAGATTTCCACTAGAAGGAATGCTTACATACCCATAAACAGAAATGAACTAATTCAGAATTGATAATTGTTTCTAATGAAGAAATACTACTCAGGAACTATGATGACTGTACATTGTTCAAGTGCCTTGCATCGTTTCAAAAAACCCAAATTCCTTTATAAACATTTTACCATAATTTAACAAACTGGCATATATGTAGGAATCACTTTGCCCATCAGTGCTGTGCAACGATTTCTTAACAGAACACAGGATGGTTGGAAGCTAGTGATGTCTGAAAGCAGCCAGGCAAAGAGACATCCTCCCTCTCCCTTTTCTCCCCATTACCACCCTGCCCATCCCCAATACCTCAAAGAGCATCTGTGGGATGAGAAAATGGAGAATGTCACCAGATTACAAAACACATCTAAGTTTAGGCATTGCAACACCTAAATTTCATGTGCCTAGAAAATCACAGGAACAGCACTGTGATCCAAAAAGCCTGAGTTTAGGTGCGAAGGCTCCCTATAGAATGAATGAGGAGAGACAGGTGCCTTAGAATGCAATCCATAAAGCCAGCACATGAGATGGGGAGCTTCCTTAACTAGCCAGTGGGGGAGGCCAGCAAGAGAGGGGAGATGCTTATTTCTGGCTAGCAATCCACAAACCATATGTGAGTTAGAGGGAGATGTGGTAGGTGTGCTTAGGTGTAGCAGCAGGGGTGGGGAGGACCTCCCTTCTTCCCTTTAGTCTAGTGGATAGGGATGCAGCAGACTATCAGTTCAAGTTCTCCCTCTGCCTAATGAGGAGAAGAGATTTGAACAGGGACCTGCTACCTCACAGCTGAGTGCCTGAACCTCTGGGCTATAAAGTCATTCTAATGCTGTCTCTGGCACTTTATTTCTTAATTAAAGTGGAACAAGTTTACTAAAAGAGAGTGAGGGAGCCCCAAATCAGGATATCCCATAGCCCAGTGGTTAGAGCACTTATCTAAGAGGTGGCAGATCCCCGTTCAAATCCCTTCTCCTCCTCAGGCAGGGAGTCACCCAAATACTCGATGAGTATCCTAACCACTGGCCTAAAAGTTAAATGGAGAGATCCACTGCTTTGTGTGAAATTAGGTAGCCTCTTGGCATGCCTACTGGATCAGTCCCCATACAAGTCAGGCAGAGGAGTGCTTATGTCTTCCTGATTCATGAATTGCTCTGGGGCTTAGCTGGGAGACAGGTGTCCAGACATCTAGAGTGAGGCAACAGTGCACATGCCCAGAGGCAGAAACTTAGGCCATGTCTACATTAGAGCGCTTATAACAGTACAACTGTACAGATGCAGCTGCGCCTCTGTAAGATCTCTCATATAGTCACTCTATGTTGACGGGAAAGAGCTCTCCTGTCGACATAATTAAACCACCCCCAGTGACAGGTGGTAGAACATCTGTGGAATCAGAAGCTCTCCTGCCAACATAGCACTGTCCACACTGGCTCATCTCTCAATGTAACTTATGATGCTCACGGGGGGTGTTTTTTTCACACTCCTGAGCGACATAAGTTATATCGACAAATGGCAGTGTAGACATAGTTTTAGGCGCACAGGGAATTTTTATTGAAAAATCTTAGGTACCAAGTGAGCTTAGGCATCTACAGGCTTAAGTCAGCAGCCAAGCAGGAGTTTCACGAATCATAGTGGTGCCTGAAAATGGGACTTAGATGCCCAAGTCTACCTGATCTCCTGAAAAACACATGGGCCATGGAACAAACCCATAACTTCTGGTTGAACTAGAGCATGTTATTTAGGAAGATATGAAAGTTTTCATTTATAGATTTCAAGTGACATAGAAGCCACCGCATTCATAAGTAAATTGTTCCAATGATAAATTCCCTTCTCTGTTAAAAATGTACACCTTATTTCCAGTTTCAATTTGTCTAGGTTTATTTTGGATAAAGCCCTTCACCTTCTTAACAAGCACAGTTATATAATACTTGCAAGTTCAGTTTGCTAATTACATGGCTGTCCTCATAAACATTTTGAGACAACAGTCTCACACAAAGTGCTGGGATAGTTCAAAGGGCAGAAATACATAGGATATGTTTTGCTTATAGAAAAGGAGGCCAGAGTGATCCAGCTGCCTAATGGATATAGACAAGGAGCTGACAACAATAACAGACAACTGATAAGATGATAAAAGCCAGGTCTAAAACATTCTACTTTTTTTGGAACTCCTGAAAAAGCATAGACTTCTGATCTTAGCTTTGTTTTCAAAATCAGTGCTTCATGGCTAGATGTTGAGGTCTTCTATCTACCTCTGGCAATTTACTGTTGGTTGCTTCATGGAGAGAAAATTTTGAATAAAATTGAGACATGCAAAAATTGGAACAAAGCTCTTGATTACTGTTTGGAAGCCAGCCAATTTCAAATCTAGATTTTTGGATGCTTCTTTGAACCAAACCATACCTTATTCCTTACAACCTTCCTTCATGTGTAGTTTCACTGGAATGAATTGAGTTGCACCAAACTAAATGAATTGAGTTGCACCAGACTAGCATAACACAACAGTGAATCATCCCAGTACAGTAGAACCTCAATTTTACAAACACCGATTTTACAACTGACTGGTTATACAAAATATTTTTCCTGATTTTTTTCAGAGAAAGGGGTAAGAAGAGAGAAAATTTCATAATGAAAGTGATGTCGATGAAGAACAAGTTGACATTCCCTTCACATTCTGATTCCTTGTATTAATTGGAAATTGCAACATACTGAAACTTATGTACCCTACCTACTCTAATTTTGAGATGTTGAATTTTATGACTTTATGAACTCTGTAATCCCCCACTCACTTGTAAAATTGGGGTTCTACTAGGTAACAATTTTAGTAAGCAATTTAATATAGAAGATTGTAAATAGTGAAATTATGCACAATTTTAGGTATGTGTGTGGCAAGTTATACAAATAAGAAATTGTATGAAAGCATGCTTGTTTTCAAATCAGAAATTAAATCCAGATTGCCTTTATTTAGTGTAGCTGGTTTGGGATGTGTTTGTTAGCTCCTACTAAATACATGGCAGCAAATTTTTCTCTACTGAACATATTTCTTGTGACTTTTTTCATTCACTGAAGATCAGGTAGATTTTTGATTTGCAACTTTTGCATTTAGTTATGTATCTTTTTCACTTATATTTCCTAAGATAAAAATATATCAATTTTGATGCTACAGGACACGAACTGATCACCAGCAGAGGAGTAGAAGCAATTTGCCCTCATAAGAACAGCAATATTGAGTCAGACTAATGGTCCATCTAGCCCAGTATCCCATGTTCTGACAGTGGCTGGCGCCAGATGTTTTAGATGGAATGAACACTATAGGGCAATTATTGGTGATCCATCCTTGTCATTCTGTCCCAGCTTCTGGCAGTCAGATGTTTAGGGACACTCAAAGCATTGGGTTGTATCCCTGTCCATCTTGGCTAATAGCCACTGATGTACCTATAGTCCATTAATTAGATAAATTCTTTTTTAAACCTAATTATACTTTTGGCCTTCACAACATCCCCTGGCAACACATTCCACAGGTTGACTGTGCATTGTGTGAAATACTTCCTCTTGTTTGTTTAAAACTGCCTATTAACTTCATTTGGTTACCCCTGGGTTCTTGTGTTATGTGATGGGATAAATAACACTTTTTCTTATTCACTTTCTCCACACTATTCATGATTTTATAGACCTCAATCCTATCTCCCACCCCTTAGTCACCTCTTTTCTAATCTGAACAGGCACAGTCTACTTAATCTCTCCTCATATGGAAGCTGTTCCATACCCCTACTCACTTTTGTAGCCCTTCTCTGTACCTTTTCCAATTCTAATATCTTTTTTGAGATGGAGCTACCAGAACTGAATGCAGTATTCAAGATGTGGGTGTGCCATGGATTATATAGAGGCATTATGATATTTACTGTCATATTATCTAACCCTTTCCCAATGGTTCCTAATATTCTGTTAGCTTTTTTAACTGCTCTGTGCATTGAGCAGATATTTTCAGAGAGCTATCCATGATGATTCCAAGATTTTTCTTGAGTGGTAGCAGCTAATTTAGACTTAATCATTGTGTATGTATGGTTGGGATTAATTTTTCAATGAGTATTACTTGGCATTTATCAACACTGAATTTCATCTGCCATTCTATTGCCAGGTCATCCAAGTTAGCGAGATGTCTTGGTAACTCCTCACCGTGTGCTCTAGACTTAACTATCTGGAGTAATTTTGTATCATCTGCAAATTTTGCCACTTCACTGTTCACTCCCTTTTTCCAGATCATTTCTGAATATGTTGAACAGCACTGGTTCCAATACAGATCCTTGGAGGACCTGCTATTTACCTCTTTCCACTGTGAAAAGTGACCATTTATTTCTATCCTTTGTTTCCTATCTTTTTAATCAGTTACTGATCCATGAGAAGGACCTTCCCTCTTATGCCATGACTGTTTAGTTTGCTTAAGAGCCTTTGGTGTGGGATAAAGGCTTTCTGAAATTCAAAGTACACTACATCAACTCATGGCATAATAAGGCACAACTGGTTTCAATTACAGGAAATAGGATACCTTACTAAATAGATTCCTGAATTCTTGCAGGAGGTGGAGCAACTGATGTCTTTAGAATGACCCTGGGACTACTCTGACCATTGCCTCTTTTTTCTTTGGGTGTGTTTTTTAGGTGTGGTACACTTGTGTGAGAGAGATTTCACTCATTAAAAATAATGCATTACACTTTTACTTCTATTGGGAAATAATTTTTGTAACAACATCTAAAGAGGCTACACTAGGTTTTTTTAATTATCTTTCTGCAGGGAAGCTTTTAAATGTGAGTAGAACAGAATACTAAGCTAATGACAGTTGCTCTAATGCCATCTGGATGCTAGAGGGGTAGCATAAAATAATTAGTTGCTGCTACTTGTGCATAAATGCATTCGCTCACAGAAAGCTAATGAGGATTTTAAAACAGTTTTGTAGTGTTGTTGCTGTAATCCTTTTAATGCTGTAATGTCCAGCACAAGTTTAACAGGCTCATTATTTATCTACAGTGTTGACATGTGTACCAATCATAAAATCACACGTGCCACTTCATCCATTGTAAATTGGTAAAGCACAGGATCAGAATCACAATTCATCTGTACAAATATAACTTAACATTTTTCATTGCTTTGACTTCAGGATGTTAGTCTGATATAAGCACTGAATTTATGATGAGTGGCAGCTGGAATTATCATCTTTTATCTTCAACAGGAATCAGCGGTGTATGAATGTGGCTGTGTATTGTCCCTGCAAATGTACTCATACTTTTAACTTTAAAAGTGCCCTATAAACATGGATTGTAAATAAAAGTAGAGATGCATTTTTCTTTTAAGTTGTTGTCTGAAGAAGTGCACTTCTGTGTTATTTGTAAAATAAAATGGCACAGCTATTTTACATAGAGCTAATGGAGGATTCGGTACCTAAGCAGGTAGATTCTGTATTTCATCACCAGTCCTCTCCAGGTGGCCAGTGTGACTCTAATTGAGGTTGTTAATTACCAAATATCAAGCTGTTTGGTGGCTTACAATATGCTGAAGAACTTTGGTGGTCTCAGCCCAACTACTAGTGCAGAGGGATACAAATCACGAAATAAAATAAATAAAATAAAATAAAATTGTCACCTTTGCAGACAATGTTAGATGAGGGACCAAAGACTTAATAGGCCCAGAGACTGATTTCTTTTTCACTGCTGGAAGTGATCCTTCTAGGCTATCTGGAAATTCCACGAGACTCCATTTGAATCCTTCATCTGGTCTCTTATTGGTTTCCGCTGGAGGACAAGTAGCTGTAGGGAGCATTGGCACCAGAAGAACATAGACTCATCTCAGTATTCAAAAACCTGATTACCAACCATTTGGAGATCTTTAGCTGGAGTTTCCATTCAGGAAGTGAGGGTTGAGGCATTCAGGTGGTAGAATGTAGGGAGATTGTAGTGCTCCTGGCTGACTTGCATCTGTAGTGTGGGTAAATAAAGGATTTCCTTTTCCTGGTTTTTCAAACTGGCCCTTTTAACAAATACTTATTTACTTTGTCAAGAGCTGAGAAATTTTGCATTGAACTCACATTTAAATGCAATACTGTAGATGGAATTTAAAACATGACATTAAAAGCATGATAAGGTTGGAAATCTCATGAATAAGGAAATGTAAAGTTAAGGGTTACCCCCACAATCTTCTCTGCCCCTTTGTGTGTGTGTGATAACTTTTTCGCGCACCATCACATCCTATTATTCCTATAGGAACCCTGCCTCACTCACAGGTTCTCATGCAGAGGATGAATGCTATGCAGTGAATGAAGCACCAAATTCTGCAAATAAATCCATTACTGAGGCAACATTATCTCCCATTGGGTTCCCTACTATACATCTGAAGATGGATTGATCCAGGAGCCATGCTCCCAGGGAGGACAACACAGTGGGACTAACTCTGCCTAACATTATTCACTAATACAGATTTTTAGGAAGCCATGTGGTTTAGGAGGCTTCATTCTTCTCTTCTGGTCCTTTTAATTCCTCCTACTTTAAGGAGAATATTTGAAAAGTAAACAGCAATGTCTACCTCACATTGGCTCCTATTCTGCAAAGCATCTAAGCGTATACTTAACTTGAAATGTCTTTAAATTTACGGGAATACACATGTGCTTTCAGTTAAGCACGTGCTTTAGTTCTTTGCTGGATTGGGCCCATTGTTTCTGTATTTTTGCAATTCTTTCCAGAGTAGGAACAATTTGTCCCTGTTGAGATAAACCAGTGTCCTAAAGGTCAAAACTAAAATCTTGATTGTTTTCTTGTGGCAATAGGAGCTTATAAAGGAGAGACTGATGCAGCCACAAATATAGTGATGCAAATGCATCAAAAAAACCCTTTTTTTCCTGTATTCCTTTAATTCCCAAATAAACCACATACATAGCTCTGAGCTTTTTAAAGTATGGCCATTAACTGCCATGTTATAAGAACACTTCAGAGGGGATAGGGATTTCATGTAACAAAGTTATTACAGTCAAAATGACTGAGACAATGAAAGCTTTTGGTGAGCTTGAGTCTTTTTTTAATGAATTTTTCAGCTAACCATGTTTTTTGATAACTTTTGCTTTAAATGAGGGATTTCGGTACAATAACTATTTCTGCATTAGTCTAATTAGTTGTGATGACAGGATATAACTAATCTTTCTTTTTTGGGTGACTTGTATCGCTCTTGGAAAGCGACAAATAACCCTGGAGACTAACGTTCCCTATCCAGAAAACTGAAAACACGTGGGCAGTGGGAATCAGGCTGCCCCACACTGCAATGTCAATGTGCTGTTGCCTAATCTGGGTAGGAACAACGGAATCATTCTGGTTGGTAATTATTTCTCTAATGACACTGCCAACAGGAGTGGCAGTTAATGTCATCAAATAACTAGCAAGAGCTGGCCATTGCTGACATGGCTGGGTTTGAACCATTTTCTTAGACAAGAAATATACATTACAAAGCACCTGAATCAACCGTCCCCTTCCTTTCTGTTTCTTACACTTTCTATGGAGGATAACTAAGAAACCTGATCCTGGAGACTAGAATATTGCACATGGCTAAATATCAAGCTTTCAGCAGTCATTTCAGGTCTGCCATTGCTCTGACCAGGGGGCAGGTAAGAGAGAGATGATATGTTGGTTTTACAGGTCCTTCATTTCTCACTGCCATAAATGTAGTTTAAAAAGAAGATGAAGAAAAGTTTGAACACACCCTCAAACCCAACTCCATCAGTTTTATCACCATAGTACAATCCCATTGAACCAAATCTTCCTGGCCCAATTAAGCAGGTGATTAAGGTCACTCCATTCAGGATGGCACTTAAAATCATGCTTATGTCCCATTAACGTCAGAGAGTGAATTGAGTGCTGTACTGAATATGGTTTGTAGCAGGACTCTGGTTCTTGGGGTGAATGCACGTTTTCCAGTCTGCTGGTTATAGTTCTTGGGGGGCTTTTGAGAGTTGGAATTCTAGGAAATGTAGTTTCCCAGGAGTAACTCAGAGTCCAGAGGTCACACGATAAAGGGAATCAGGTGACCATCTTCAGGAATTATGAAGTTTGATGGCAGTGGTGGTGGTGGGGGGTGGTTTGAGCTCACTGTGTGGGGGAAGGTGAAAGTGAAGGTAGAAGCTAAAGCCAAAGCCTGAGGGAAGTCCCTCTGTGGGCACCTGTCCTAATGGAGATCTGGGGAAGGGTGTGTCCTCTCTCCTCTCAGCTTATTGGAAACTTGAAAGGCTCCCGCTAGCTGGTTCCAAGTGGTATGAGTGTTTGGTGGGCACAGATTCTCAAAACTTTCTTTGCCAATATAGCTCTAGAATTGCGAGGGGGGAAAAGGATGAAGTTAGAACTTTCAATAAGGAGGCTGCCATATCAGGTAGAAAAGCTTTAGCTCCCAAATGTAAGACTATACTCCAATGCTATCATTAAGTTATCTCCTGACATATGTAGTTGAAAGAACTTCTGGAATGATGAAAAGTGGAGGAGGAAATTTGAAGTCTATTCCTCTTTCCGCAATCATGGAACATGAGTGTTTCAAAAACAGGCCTCCCAATCTCTTTACTGTTGCATTTACAAGAAAGATGAGGCTTAGGTTTCCCAGATGTTGCATTTGAGCCTCTTCTCCTCTATCAATGCTCTGATCTGTGAAAATCCAAGACTTGAAATAAACCCTTCAAAACAATGTTGGCACTCTTACATGGGAAAATGAATTGTTTGATATGAATTCATTTGTACAGGATGAATTTCCTTCCTTTTTGTTTAAAGACTTCAGGAATTATATAGTCTGGACAAAAGGTATGAGTGGAAGATTTTGCAATTCCCATTTGATGTGGCATTTAAAAACTGGATTGAAGAGAACACTAGTACACTGTAAATGGACAATACCAAGCAATCCTGCCCTGCAAGGAGATAACTATATGCTCTAATGCCGTAGGTATTTTCCATTTCCAGCTGTTATGATTCCGCGAATTAAAAAAGCAGACTGGTTTGGTACAGAGGCCCTGAACTGCCCCTATTGTTTAAGCTGATATAGAAAAAAAATCTTGAAAACAATAAGATCTCGATTGACACTTCTAGGTAAGGTGTCCAAGTCTGGTCTAGTCAGTAATAACTGAAAAAAAATCACTATCCTCTGAAGGTTAGCTGGTGGCTTATGAGAAATGAGCTATTGCTCTTAGTTCAATTCCTAGGGGACACTGGTCCATATCATAAAAAATCCCTTCTCAGCTGGAATTATCACTTTTTTTTTTTTGTCTGGTATTCCATAAGAAGGTCAAAGGATTGAATGGGCTTGGAGAAAATAACACAACTGCTCCTTGGATATGGTTCATTTCATTTCCAAAGCTGTGGGTCTTAAAAAAGGCTTATTTGCAAGGTCATAAGAGCAATCTGCCTGTGCCATACTTGTTCTGTTGGTGAAAAGAGGATTTCGATCTCCATGTTTCTTTAATCCAGTACTTTTCATCAGTGATAAATTCACTTTACAAATCATCAACCCAATTTAAAAACTGATACAATGAGAAACCTTTGAAGTTGAGACCTGAATTACGATGGAAACAACAAAAAGGGTTGGGATACAAAAGCTATTCAGAGCTCTGTTACTGATCTGTGGTTTAATTTGATAGGATGGATGATATTATGCAGAGTATATAGGACTATGGATAAAATGTATCCTCTAAAAAGAAATCAGTCTAATGTATTGCTCTGCATCGCTCAGACTTGTACCTTCATCATCTTTAATCTTAACTTGTATGATGTTACATTCTCAACCGGCTTGTTTATATCAATCTGTTCCTTGATTATAGGGTGTGGCATATTGATATTTTTGTTCCTAAGTTATAGAAGCAAAGGTCTGAATAATTTTATGTTCTTTGCAATGTCTTTACTTTTTTTTAATAGGGAGATCAGAACAGGATGCACGCTTTCTCTATTTATTCTGAACTGATAAAACTGCAATAGTCACCATAATATCGTATGGGTACTTTCCCTGCAGTCAGCAAGAAAAGAAACAATTTTCCCCAATTTCTTTCCTTTGTCCCCTATAATACTGATAATTTAGGAGTTTAAGTCCTGTAGGTTTCTTTGCCAATTTTTAATTATGCTAATTTCCTAACAATTTCTGTGTGAGGCAAAGCTTTATTTATATTTCATATTTTAGAATACTCTTAAATTTATCTAATAAATACTAAAGCAAATATTTCATTTGGGCACTAAGGAAATTAACCTCATCCATCACTAAGTGTAATTTCTACTCATGCCTTTTTTAATAAACTTGCTGACTCTTTGCGTTAGGAAGGAGAGAGACAGACTATGCCAACATTGCTGAAGAGGATCAAAATAAGTAGTGGGCCTCAGGTCAGAGAGATTCATTTATGATGAGAAAGTCAAGATGCTATAGAAGCTAATGTTCATTTTGGAAAGAGTGCCATTGCTTGATTTTTCCAAGCCAGTTTCATAAATCAAGCCAGCTAAAATCAGATCTTACATTTTCTTTTTTGAGTGGCGATCTACTACCCTACTTTTGAGGTGCTGAGCATCCTCCTCTCCCACAGAATTACCCTCCAACACCCTTTATCTCAACCAGGCCCTGAAGAGTTGAGGTGCAATAGCATGGCAATCTGAGGAAGCCTGTTCTATGGATAAAGAGAGGATTTAGCTCTTCCAGACTGTCAAGCCAAGGATTCACACCAGCACTATACTTAGAATGCACTTTTCAAAAATCCCCTGTGAAGTCAAACTGGCATTGAGGGTGCCCCGTACCTTGCAAGATTGTATCCATAAGGGGAAAGGCCACAAGTGCAAAGGGGGACAATGGAGGTTTTGACCAGTGAAGGAGGAAACACCTGGAAGAGTTACGAGAGAGGAAAACAAAACAATAAAACATATATTAGATGGAAAAAACTCTCATGGAGGAATAAGGATAGGATGCTAGGAGTTAAGTAATAAAAACTGTCCTTAACTCTCCTATAGCTGCCATTGCTCAATTCTCTTTTTTTTAAGTTTATTTTGAGTAAATTTAGTTTTAGATTTAAAAATTATATTGTTTTCAGAGATTTTAAACATACATTTAGTTCACCCACTTTGCTGACTTGTAGGTGAAATTTATTTATTAAAGCAGGTTTTTCAGTCTGCTGATGTTGGCTGCCTTGTCAACAAAATATTTCTCATATTTTAGACTGCACCTTGAATGTATCTTTAAATCTCTTTTAAATATACTGTCATAAAATCAATGGACCAAAATGAGAATTGAATGCCTGAATGCTAACACATTTACTGTTGTGAAATATTTTTCCCTATTGAGTTATTGTTTAACTGTTTGTTATCTTCCACTTACTTTGCCAATTTTGCATTTTTAAAATTTCTTTAGATGTTAATTCTTTGTGCTTCAGTGCAGGTTCATTAGCGGGGATCAGGATAGGATTAATAACAAACATCCAAACTTGTATCAATTTGATCTTCTTTTACGTGTGGTACATGCTTTGTATTTGCAAAGATCCTTCTCCATCGTCGACAAACCTTCCTTATCTTTATTAAGATTTAGAGATAAGAGATGGTGTTTAGCTAATGTGGCAAAAATGCACCTCTTTTTCTTAGTATGAATATGCCATGGGTGATCCAGGTTTGGTTTGAATCATTTTCAACCGAGGAAAATTAATAGTGGAAGCAAGCAGTCTTCTCATCAGAAAGAGCTAGGAAAGGAGTCACATACCACAATAGCACAATGTGGGAAGTGGGAGGGGAAACTTTAGCTCAGTAAGGATTTTATTAGTCCCAATTACAACATCCCCTTGCAAGGAACACATTAATTCTAGGTCCATCACAATTTCTAACAAACTTTGTTTTTTTTCAGGAATTTAAATTCAGATCTAGGAATGTGTGGTGAGTTGAGACATAAATATTTGTTCAGGAAGTATCAGCTAGTGGCTTGTAACAAGACCCTCTCATCTACCCATGCTGAGGATCTCAGGTGTGACGTCACATGAGACTGTGAGTAGTAGCATCCAAGACTCCACTGCACACCAAAATTCAAAATGGATGCACTGTGGTGGATTCCAGCAAGGGCACACCTGGGCCTCTAAAGTCTTCTTAGTGAAGAATACAAAGCCTATAGGGTGGACTGTGATAGACTGGGAGTCTGGCAAGGAAAGGACATCAGGAAGCAGAGGACAGATAAGTTAGGAGTCATAGGTTGTTGCAGTAAGGTTAAATGTCTATCAGGAAGATCATATCAGCATAGTTTGTAGTTGGTGTTACCAGATTTGTCCGTCACCTTGGGGTGACACATTTATTAGGGTTACTTTCCTGGGGGGTTGGTGGTGGTATTGTAATTCTATTAATGTACTGCTTGTGTCACTTGTGTTTTCATATGGAGCTTACTTCTCCCTTCCGCAAGTTCTCTCCCAATGGAGCTACCTGCAGGACCTAAGTTTCCCAGGGCTGGGTTCCTCCAGCCCCAGACTCAAATAAACATCCACATATACACGCACACATTCACAGATTAACAGAGCGCATCTGAGTGGACCAGATTTATCAGTACTCTCAGCTGACCTCTCATATGTCCCTGAATTCTGCAGTCTGGGTTGCACAGAACTTTTCAGCTGCCACCCTTATATGCCCTTGGACTCCACAGGTGGGGCAAAGCAGCATTGCCAAGCTACCACCCTTATATGCCACAGGTTTAGTACATCGCTATCTCCACTCTCACTCTACAATTGTTCTCGTAGTAACTCCCTTTGATGAGCAAACCCCACAGGATTTTTGGGTGCTACAGGGATATTTAGCTTAGGTAAGAGAAGTGTTGCTGCAGAGCAAAATAGAGAAGCCAAAAACATGCAAGTGTAAATGAAGTGGAGAGAGTCTGGCAACCAGCTTGATTATAAAAGTTATTTTATTGCCAGGTATATAAAATTTATGGTACTCATAGTAAGAGCCATACAAGGAGAAAAACAACCAAACAGTTACAATATTATACGATTTCAGTTGGGGTATTGGGGAAATTTAGCCCAAGTTTGATTACAAAGTCAAATTTAGAAAGTTATACCTGGACTGAGAGAGAGAGAGAGAGAGAGAGAGAGATCAAAATAGGTCTGAGGGGAAAAAGTGGGCTTAACCAGAGAGAGAGAGATTTGCGGTCTCACCACTCGGCACAGTTTGAACTGGTCAAAGGTTACCAGGACACAGGCTGTTCAATTTAGCATCCAGAGGGCTTGAGACAGGCAGAGCCCCCAACACAATCAGTCAGGAAAAAGTGAAATCCCAGTGGAACTGATGCAGCTTTTGGATCCAGTCATCAGAACAGATTTTGAACTTGGGTAGGGGTTTTTGTAGGAAAGAAACAATAGTTCAAGGGAGAACACTAGATTTGTTTAGGGTAAACAATGACTCAAGGGAATATACCAGAATGGTTTTGTTTATGCTGGACAGTAGGAACTGATCATTCCTAGCTATGGGCAGTGTTCCTTCTAGGGAGCTCACAATGCAAGCAGGCAGATTCAGTGTTTTGGATATCAATAAAGGATCTATGTCTAGAATTGGTCTGATAACGGCTGAGCTGGGTGTGTGTAGGTGTGGGATCATTAACATCTGGAGCAGAGATCTCCCATCATGCCATGCTTCCCTGCTTTGCTGATGCCAGAGTTCAGTGTGGTCCCTGCCTTGAAGGTTGGTTCTCCATTTGGTATGCTAATAGAGATGTTTCCTTGTTCCATCTTTGATGTAGATGAGGCTTTCTCTTTTCCATTTGGTGTGCTAATCAAGATGCCTCATTTTTACATCTTCGATGTAGATCAGGCTAAGGGAGTTGCCTTAATCCTGTCACCCTTGTTTGGAGCGGTTTAGGTGTGTCTCCCACTGCCCTTTCATTGCTTTTGGTAAATCTGTCTCTGATCAGTTCTGGTTCAAGCAGAGGCTGGAGGAGGGAGAGGGGAGTTCAGGTGAGTCAGACAATAGGGATTTTGCACCCTGGGTTCCCCAAGAACACAGAGCTGACAGGTAACTGTGGGCACCAGCTCAAAAGACAAATATCCCAACCCCACCCTTACCCCAGCTCTCAGAACCTCCTGCAGGGCAGCACCTACTACAGTTGTGACAGGCTGGTACATATGTGTCTCTCCCAATAAAGAAGTTACATTACACAATGTCAAATGACTTTGCTGCTTTGGAGGTGAATCTGTGTTGTCTTGTGGACAGTGAAAGACTCAAATAAGGACAGAGTTGGCACTACTTAGACAGTGAAAAGGGATAGAAATCATAATTGTGGAAGGAGAGGAGAGGTTGGTGGAAGAAACAGCCAGTTTTAAAGATTTTTTTTCTGTTTCAATCGTAGTAAAAAAATCTTAAATGGAATGTATCTTTATAGCTCTCATAATATTGTGAAGCTGTGTCGTGTTATCTAGCCGCAATTCAGAGACTTGTTGAATATATTGACAAAAGGTTCATAATTATTATGGATATGCAGGATTATGGTTAAGTCAGTGGTCTTGTCCCAGTGATTTCTCTTTTTAATAGTAAAGTCATAGATTAGTCACAGTTAATTTGTAAAGTCATGGAGGAGTTGCAAGATCTTCCGCATGCTTTGCTTTTTTCGGTCTCCTGATGTGCAAACCCAGGAGGCATTTTTTCCTTACCTGCCAGAGATGGGAATTTGAACTGCAGCCTCAGCAGGCCAGCCTACCCTTTTTTCTCCTGAGTGATGAACTGCAGTGAAGGGGCCAGTCTGACATTGGTCAGCATTTCCTTTCTGTTGTTTATAGTATAGTAGCACCTAGAGCCACAACTGAGATCAGATTCTGTTGTGCTAGGCACTGTACATACACATACTAAGGGACAGTCCCTGCCCCTAAAAGCTGGCAATTTAAACAGAAAAGGAATACAAAATAGGGGTAACAATTCTTTGTTTAAGGTAAGAGGCATAGAGTGATTGAGTGACTTACCCAAGATCACACATGAAGTTTATGGCAGAGTCAGGAATTCACCCCAGATCCCCTGAATCCCAACCTCAACCACAAGATCCGCCTTTCCTATTGTGATGTAGGGATGGAAATCCAGAGTACAACTGCCCCAGCCCCAGGTGAGAGAAACTATTTTTTTTTAAAAGAAGAAACCCAAATATCTGTGAGTTTAGTCACAGAAGTACTGGTTGTGACAAACCCACCGGTCTACAGTCATAGAAGATAGTGATGAAAAAGACCCTTCATATCACTAAATCTATGCCCCTCCCACATGCTTGCAGCCCACTCAGGGCTTGTACACACTAGTGCTTACTTGGGTATAACTTAAGTCGCTCAAGAGTGTGAAAAAGCCACCCCCCAGAGTGACGTAAATTACACCAACCTAAGTGTCGGTGTGGACAGTGCTATGGCAACCGGAGAAGTAGCTACCGCCACTTGGGGAAGGTAGAGCAATTACGTCAATGAGAGAGATCTCTCCCATCAGCATAGAGCGTCTACACTAGCAGCGCTACAGCGGTGCAGCTACATCGGTGCAGCTGTAGTAATTCTAGTGTAGACTAGCTCTCAGTTACAATGTAGTTGCTGTTTCTTCTGTGTTTCTTATATTATTATTGCTACTGAGTGCCAGGGATGTGTTAGGCACTTCATAGAAATAGTTAAAGACACTTCCCGTCCCAAAGAGATTACAACTAGAACTGGTTGGGAATTTTCTGACAGAATGTTTTTCATTGGAAACCAATGAGTCATCAAAAGTGAAATGCTTTGTGGAAATGTGTTGATTTTGATTGAATTTTACTTGTGGGGATGTGGGGGACATTTTTTTAAGCTTAACACTTCAGAATGAAATATTTTTGCTTTTTGGTGTTGAAATGACTTGGTTTAAAAATTTTCTTATTATAAGATTTGAGGAGTTTTAAGTGTCAGTCAGAACTGAATGCGTCAATTTTATTGAAACAACGTTTTGATTAACCCCAAATTAATTTTGTTTTGTGGGAAATCAAATTTTTGTTATTCTTGTTCTGTTCAGAACAGAAAATATTTGGAAGTCAGAATTTCCTGCAAGGCAGAACATCTGGTTCCCACCCATCTCTACTTACGACCTATAGTCACATATGACACACAAAGTTAAGGTCCTAAGGGGTGTGGAAGGAGTGTACTACTCCTTTAAGGGGCAGGCTACAGCCAGGACAACCTGGGTTATAGTCAAGTAGGCCCTGCCCCATACTAGGGCTGGGCTATTTGAACAAGAAGCTGAGGAAGTGGGAAGCGAGTAGAAACTATGCAAGTGGCAGTGAGTGGTGGCTTCTCTCTAAGCATCAAGAGACTGGAAGGAGAATGAGAGAGTAAAACCAAAGCACCGAGAAGTTCAATTTCTTCACCCTTACCCAAACTTGAGAGAGTTTAAACAGCTCTTCCTTGTATTCTGTAGATGGGAACCTCGTATGTGGATTCTTCTGGGCCATGCAGAGAAGCAGCTGGTCCTCCTTGTCATCCACTCTCTGGGGGTAGAGCCCAGATGTCATGACCTTTTGGGTTCCTGTGACTATGCTCTATGACATGTCACAGAATATCACTTTTAACACAGTGGGTGTTTTGGAACAGATAACCAAAGTATGTGGTGGGTTTTCCATTTCTATAAATCTTTAAATCAAGACGCTTTGATGATGAACAATATAATGTAGCTCAGCTCCAAATTATTGAGCTTGGTGCAAGAATAACTGGGTGAAATTCTAGTGCCTTTGTGTTATGTTGGGGATCAGACTAGATGATCACAATTCCGATTAGTCTTAAAATGTATGTCCGTGCTGATATAAATGTCTAAATGGCGGTAACCTGTAGTCTGCAAAAATGAACCCAATGAACTTGTGGGAGACAGAAGTGTATCTAGTTCAGATTATATTGGATTTCCACCAGCAAGAATCATTCAGTCCTAGATTTTTCCTTCATTTTTGTCAACAAATGTCATTTATTCCATTATGCATGTGCTATAATAAGAATCATTAAAATGCAAAGTTCAAACAACTGAAAAATCTCCTTTTTCAGAGGTTTTCTTTTCTCTGGGTTCATTGACTCTTCAGAGTAAGGTTAGTGGCAAAATCCAAAACAAATAAAAAATCCTTCCTTCCCAGGGAAGGGCCTTTTCTTCAGTTTGGTTCTGATGTTACAGACTCTTCTTTAGGGAGTCTGTGGCAAAGTTCAAAGAAAAATAAATGTTCATTCCCAGGGGTTTCTTTTCCCAAGCCCTTTTTCTGAGAACACAGCCCATCCTTTTTCCTCAGCCCATCTTGTAACAAAGTTCAGAATTCCCCCTTGACCAGGCTCCTGGGATGGACCACACTGAATGCCAAAGTCAGGGAAGACTGCAAGAAATAGGGCAGACACTCCCCAAAACTGGTGGCTGACACCTTTCATGACATTCTTTGTACAAGATTTATGGTAATTGTGTTATAATTGTAAAATAAAAGACCTGCAGAATCTTGTTCAGGGGACAAGGCAATAGACCGTGTTAATTGGAAATACAAGAATCTTAAGGAGCTATTAAATGCACACATTCACATACCCATTCACACTCACAAGTTCTTCAGCTGGTATGATGTAATTACCAGTCCTGTGCATTGCTCGAGTCAGCCTAGTGGCCAACCAAGTTGAGCATGAGGGGGAGCATGAGGGCCTCTGTCGGTTGCGATCTGATGCTCCGTGATGATTGCAGAATAAACCCAAACTTCCCATGTTCTCACCCCATCTTTTACCGTGGTTAGTCTCCATACAATCCTATGAGTCTTGCTGGTCATGTAGTCTCTGGATTCTGTATGGTAGTTAATCACCAGTCAATTGCAAGCATGACCTCTCCTCTTTTTATTTCACACTTTGTTCCATTCTCAGGGTGGATTCTCTCGTGCTTTAGGGTTCTTTATCTGAATTCTTTGCTTTTCAGGGTCAGGATGACAGTTGCAGCTGGCATCTTCACTCCCCTTTTTGTTGTCCGAATGGTTTGGGCTGGCGCTTTGTTTTTTAGCTATTTGCACCATAGACACACATTCTTCACCCATACCCAAAAAGCAAATAATCAAGTTGTTTTTAGGTTCAGTAATACAAGGTTCAGAAAAACAGCAAAATGGAGAAAACTAACAAGATGGAGTCCACTTATGTCAAGCAATAAAGAAATTCATCATTAAACAATATTATACTCTAAACAATAACCATTGTTATATCAATCTTTAAAATATAAAGAAAAAATCTATCTGCAATCTGTTTCTATTTTACTCATACAATTAAACAAGGAATCTGATTTGCTTATACAATTTTTAGGGTTGCCTCACAACCCTAAGTGGTAATGTCAATGATATAAATGGCCATCTATAATCATACAACATCACACCCTCACCCTGGGATTATTTCCTGAAGAAAAAGCAAGAATCTGAACCCCACATTCAAACAGAGAAAGTCTGCTTCCCTGTCTCTCGGACAGACACTCAAGTTCCAGCACCCACACAGTCTTTCCCTTTTCAAAGGAAAGGCAGCTACTCATGTACCTTGACTGGAGTGGCCTACAATTTTCAGCTGCCTTCAGACTAAGATTCCCAGCATTCCATTGATGCTGAGGTGAAAGAGGAGCTCCTGCCCATTCTGCATTTAGGTGCACCAGTTTCGGGCCCAAAATAGGTAGCAATCTGAGTTTGTTCTTAAACCCTCTCCTTATAGCCTGAGAACTCTTCTTCCTCCACAATGGTTTCCTTCCTTGTCTTTGCCATAATAATTGTAACTGGATAGTTTGGCCTCAGAGGCTTTCCTCATCAGCCTCACTGTTTCATAGGCCCTGCTTCCACACAAGAAAATGTTTTGGCATTAATTCATAATAAATTTTGATTAAAGGAAAAATGTTGAACAGGCTTCAGCCTGGCCTCTACAAAGGCACCTATAAGTATAGCCTGCTTGAATAGCTGGATGCTATTTAACGGCGTAAGTTGCTTGTTCAAACACTGTGTTTTGTTCATATAAACTATTGCAAAGTTGCATGTACAATTTTAGAGGCTAAATATCAAAAGTGCAGCACCTTTTCAATTATCAGTAATCAATTATTAGCTAAATGAGATTGCTTTAGTGACTGATAAACTACAGATGACTTTAAACCTGGTTAGGAGAGTTACATCCATAGATCAGGTGATCTACTATTGATTACTAAGGCCTTGTGTATATAGTGCAGCAATATATACTATGGAGGTGTGATTTTTTTAGACTGCACAACAATAAAGAGCACTGGGAACATCTAGCATGCACCTGCACACACCAATTAATGTGCAACACATTTGTGTGGTGGTGTGCCTAAGGCAGCTTTGCCCTGGCTATCTTTTCTGGAAGTATAATATATTGAAAGGTGCTTTCAGGTATAACCCTACAGTTTAAAACATAGACTAGATTATACTATTATATTATGGTTGGAAAGAATTGCTGTTCACTGTCGAGGCAATGCTTCTGGGGATGTCCTGAAAACATGGTGACCTAGAGCAATTTTGAGTGGTCATAGGTCGGGGAAATCCACAAATGGAAGGGAGCACCAGTTCATCTTATCTGCACAGTATTTCAAATAGCTAGAATCCATGTATAATACAATATCTCTTGTACAGTAATACAGTAATTGGTTTTGAATTCTCTGCAGAACAATCTAATCGTTCCACAACTGAATTTAGTGCAGTAGGAGGAAAAAAAGATGTTAAAGGCTTCTGAATAATGAGACTCTAATTTTAGTTTGTGCATTATTTCCATTAGTGATGATCTGATGCTGCATGAAGGTTTCCACTAAAAAGCCTATACAGCTACCACAGTGGAAAAGAAGCCAACACAGTTAGTCAGAAAAATGTTCATTGAGTAGAGATTATGAATTTTTCAGTGGATAGCATAGTAAGGGTATTTTAATATAAATTAAATAGGTTCAAATTGCCAAGTGTTCATCCTTATTATAATATATGAAGATAGTAAAACTTGGTTGTTAATAAGATTCTTAATTTAAATGAATGTAATTTACACATAAATATAGTTAAACTTAGAGTTTTAGTTGAAGGGTGGCCATTGGGGTAAACGGGGGAAATAGTTTGAAGTAACACTTTGAGGATAGTTCAGAGTGAGGACAGAGGTTCTAGTTTTGGTTTGAACCTGTAACTTATAAGTGAAACTATGTTTCCTCACTGCCAGTCTTCCTTGTAATTCAGTTCATTTGCATGTTTTTATTTAATTGTATTCAAATTGAATTGTTGCAAGTGGCTTGCAGTAAGGGATCTAGGGTCCAGATTCTCTCCTGGGCTGAGATCAGTTCAACGCAGGAGAGGTGGGAGACATTAGGGCTCATGGATTTACAAGCTGCATCTTCTTGAGTCTGAGCTCTGACCCCAGGGTTGTTCTAATTCATGCCAGCTGCTTATCATCCCTAAAAGACCATTTATTAGCTGAGAATTGGTGGACCATAACTGTGCGCTGACACTGCCCCTAACCCAGAGTAGATGTGATTGGCATAGGAGCAGACTATTCCAACTTTATGCCAGCTGAAAACTTCTCCACCCTTATAGGAATCCTCAGCCATGCAATCAGAAACTGAATGGCACAAAAGGGCCAGAACTGGAGCAGAGAATCAGGGCCACTATAAGCACAAATGACAAATCTTCAGAAACCTGGATGTTTCCTTGATTTGCAGGTGGGCCTGCAAAGGTGCAGGAAGGATCCTGGAGTTGGGAGGTGGAATATCTGGAGACGGTTGCCTGGAATCCTGCCTTGTCGCTTCACGGCAATCAGTGCACTTCAACAGGCAGCTACGGAGATGGGAACTAGAAGGAGGGTTGGTGGGATGATAGGGGCCAAAGAGGAATTCTGTAAGGTGGCAGGGAGAAGCAGGGAAAGCAAGGAAACAAGCAGTGGGAAGAGAGTGAGGCCAATTGCACTGAAGGGTTTTCTGTGGGAGAGGATGCATGACAATAAGGGAGCCATCCTCTTGTGAGGAGGGAAGAAAGAGGAAGGAGTGTATCACAAGCTAATACATTATTAATTTTTCTACAAGTGATTTAGTTTGCATGCTAGATAATGATGAGTAAATTTATCAGGTAATTTATAAAGAAAGGATCACAGCCTCAGAGCAGTGGATGACTGTGATGTACCCAGGGTGTAATGTAGACTAGTGAGTAGCTGTGTCACCCCTGTCCTCTAACACAGGGTGTCTGTTACACTGCTTTGTTGTTGTTGCCTCCACTCCTGGACTGCTCAGAAACCGCCTCAAGCATGTGCTATGCCTGTTCACTTACAGCCTGCCAATCACACCCAGACTTTTACCTGCCTGAACAGTACTGCAGGGTGACCCCAGCACACGCCCAGCATCAGATTTCTCCCCCTGAAATGTATGTCCTGTACTGCCCAGCCCTTGCTTGGACAATACAAGCTCATATGAAGCCTATCATTTTATTAATAGAAATGATACGCACAAATCCTGTTATCCCAAGTGGAGTTTCCCAGACTCTTCAGCTCAAACACACTGGTTTAGATAAAACAAGTATATTAACTGCAAAAAGAGAGATTTTATGTGAATGCAAGTGATGAGGCATAAAAGTCAATGATTTCAAGAGAAATAAAGATAAAACACAACCAGTGTCTAACTTAACAAACTATGTTAAATTCAAAGCAAAGTTTCTCTCACCACGTGCTCTCAATAATCCTACTGGCCATACTTCTAGGCCAGGACCCCTTCTTCCGTGTAATGGCTGCTTCCTGTGTTCCTTGTAGTTCAGTGAATTGATGGACAGAAAGAGAGAGCAAGGTGGAGGGATGGAGTCCCATAGGGTGTTTCTCCTTCCTTTTTATAGTCCTCTCCACTCCCCCCGTTGAGAAGCATTTCTAGTTGGGAGCAGGGCGAAAGACAGTCTGTGTGCCTGCTCTTTTTTGCTCAAATGTACATTTTTTGCCCATGCCCCATTTCCTGCCAAAGAATGGCCGTTTAACAGGAAATGGCCCATTGATCTTCTTTACACTTGGCTGAGGCATCAGCTTGTCCTTTGTCTCTGAGGAACTAGTTTGGCCACTCCCCAGACCTGGAACATGGTTTAGTAACACCATACAGTGGAATCTTTTATTACAGGTTGCCACACATATTTTACCAGGTCAATAATGACCAGCAAATTGAGTTTTCAAATGAAGCTTCATAAGGCATACTTTGTACAAAGATTATTACAGTTGGGGGGTGGGGGACGATGACAAGGGATGAATACAGGGATACAGTCTGTCACAACAACACACAGCAACAGCAGTGCCTATTGAGGTGTATGACTCCTTCAGAAACAACAACAGCAAAACACTAGACCTATGAAAATAGGAAAAAAACCAATGACAAAACGGTGGCCTGGCATACCTCAGGTCATTTGGGTCAATCACCTGATCTGGTTATTAAAAAAAAAAAAAAAGAATTTACCATGTCAGAAGAAGTATTGTGAAAATGTGTCTCCTGATGGATGGAATTTGTCAAGGCTAGTCATGCACCACTTTTGCTTTTGCCTGGTTGTATTGTCAAAACTTCATGTATGCAGTTATCTGATATCTGTATCATTTAAATGACAGTATACCATGATTTACATGACTACTTTTTATATAACAGCTTGCATCCAAAGTATTCTTCCAACTTATTTCTATACAGTTGAGTCAGTACTCTCCCTTACTTTAGCCATCATCTTTCTGGCATATTTTTTTCTTAATGTCTTTTATGATTTGCAATTTTCTACAATGCCATGCAAGTCAATTTGAATATAGCCTTTCCAAATAACATACCTTGGCATTATCCGGGCAATCTAGATATTGAAGTTGTAGTCCATCACTTGGATTGCCTGTTCAATTGATTTTACATGCTAACTTCAAAGACAGCTCTTAGCAAATTACGTAAAGAGAAAGGTCTGATTGAACTATTTCAATAATGATGATTAAAGCTTCAGAGGCACAGTTACAGGCAATCTACATAAAATTCAAAGTCATGAAGGTTAAGAAATGCTGAGACCCAAATGTTGCTTTTGCTGATAAAATCAGATTATGAATTCAAGCAGAGTTATGGCTATTTCAGGGCACATTGTGGACATCTTAGTCCTCCTAAGCAGTACCTTACTACACAAGAAGTCCCATTCGAAACTGGCCCTTAGTACGTCAGCTTTTTTAACTTTAAAAAGCTTTAAAGTATTTTTTCCTTTTGTATTAAATAGGAAAGCAAGCAAGAGAGAATACCTCTCTAATACCAACATTACTAAAAAAAAAGTGCTATATTACATCAACAATGGGGTAGAGCTGGACTTAGAGCCTAGATCTTCTGAGCTGTTGTCCAGTGCCCTAACTCTAACTTCATCCTTCCTCTCCTTTCTTCTGAGTAAAAAGGATGATTCCATAATTATTTGATACAAGGTTTCATGAACCTGCATTTAGGCAGTCAAAGTACTGCACTAGAAGGACCAGTGGAATGCTCTGATCAGTATGGAAATTCCAGTATGGAATATTGGATGCAAATATTGTTCAAACTTAAAAGACTTAAGGATGAAATGAAGTCTGTCTTAGACATGTCATTCAGTTGAGCTTTAGTAAATCATGAAAATATTTTCATTTATTTTTATAAATAAATATTTTATTTATTCTAGCACACTAGAATATACAGTAATGTGACTTTGCCTCAAGATCTGAATGAAGAGAGGTGTGTTCTGGTGCTGCTCCAATGGCAGCCTGGGAGGAAGACTGTGATTCTAAGCGTCAAAGTGCCTCCCAGTTTCCACTTTCTCTGCAATGCTCCTTACTTCAGCTTTCATTTGTTAAAAAATACGTTTGCTAGCTTGCAATGGGTACTGAGAAAAGTTTGAAACCATGACCCCAGAATGCTCTAGGACCAGAAGGCAAATAAAAAGAGCCCAACATTTATTACTGTTTTTTTAATCTGATGATTTTAAAGCCAATTCCATGAAGTTTGAGGCCTGACTCATGATTTTTTAGGTGGGTGCAATACCAGTCGCCTGTGCCAGACTTGTACCTGCATGCTTGAAGAGTGAACTGGAGTAACTACTCTAACCAGTGTGCTGGGGATGGATCTGAGGCTCCACCCTTTCCCTGTCTTGTCCTGCCCACTTCTGTGGTGGTGGTGATGGTTGGGATGTTGCAGCCCTGAAAGGTTGCTATTCTCTCTGCCCTGTTATGTGCAATCAGATAGGTAAGGCAAGGGACCAGATCAGGCCCCTATGTCCTTCTAATCCCTTGTGTGACTATGCAAACCAGACCTTACTCTGCTTTTAAAAATGATATCAACAAATAGTTGTGATGGCAATCTGAAGGGGTCCACTCCCTGCAAATGCACCTACTGATGGCTGGGTCTGGGAATTAGCTTGCCCCCCTTCAGTCAGTCTCTCGCATTATGGCTCCTCTCTCTTTCCATGTCTCATGTCATCGTACAGTCCCCTCTCCTCTTTTCAGAGTAACAAAGTTGCACTGGACAAGTTGTTTGTATGCCATCTCAGGTAGTCTTCTGGTCCTGTGCCACTTTGCCAGTGGCTGGTATGGGAACCCAGCTCTGCCCCCTATTCTGGGTTCCAGCCCAGGTACTCCATGACTAGCAGTCCAGGTCTGCTCAGTCTCAGATTCTATTGCTATTTCCCTGGGCTCCTTCCTACCCCATCTCTCTATCTTCTTGCCTGTCTCTGGGTTTGCCGCCGGAGGTTCCTCTGATCCCTGTGGCTACTTCATCCTTCTTGACCTCTTGCTGGACTCTCCCCCTGGATTTCTTCTTTGTCCCTGGCCAACTCCCTTTCCCTCTAGGGGAGTGACTACAGACCTCCTCCCTGCAGCCTCTTCTACTCCCATCTTCCTGGCTTTATACTAGCCAGTCTGCACCTACCCAGCTGGGCTTCATGATCAGTTAAGCCTGGCTTTCACTTGATGTGCAGCCAGGTACCATAACTGGCCTCTCAGGCCCCCATTAACCCCTTCAGGGCCTGTGTGGGGTATGTACCCCATCATAGGCAGCTGTGAGCTCATATCCCAGGTCACAATTAATAATTCTGGGAACTTGCGTTCTGTCAGGCGCTTTTCATAAGCTATATAGTCCATTTTAGAATGGAAGGGAAGAAGTAGGGATTTCATAGACTCTGGGAATACATTTTAGAATGAGGTCTCTCACTGCCTTATCTGGATGAAATTATGTATAAAGGGGTCAGCCATGAGGGCCTGGCATTCTCTGACCAATCTGGCTGATGTAATGGCCACCAAAAAGGCTCTTTTTCAGAGTGAGGTGGTAAAGAAAACATTCAGAGAAAGGCATTAAAGGGGGGTCTCCATGAAACCTGCAAAAATGATGTTGAGATCCTAAGAGGCTCCCTAACTGGTGGGTAAGCATGAATCAATCCTTTTAAAAATCTAGAAACAATAGGATGGGAGAATACAGAGCATGACTGGACCAAAGAGTGTCACGATGAGATTCCTGCAAGATGGATTTTGATTGAACTGATGGAGAGTCCAGAGAGTTTCAGGTACAGAATGTAGTCAAGGATCTTGGGCTTCGAGGCCTCCAAAGAGTTGAGGTCACGTTGGGCTGGCCAAATAGAGAATCTTTTCCACTTTGAAAAGTAGGTTCTCATTGTGGAGGGCTTCCTGCTTTTCAAAAGGATTTCTTTTATCCCTAACTAACAGACTTGTCCACAGCACTTATCCAGCCAACATCCAGGTTCTTAGGTTTAGCCATTCTGGGTCTGGATGTTGAATTTGCCCCTTGTTATGTCATACTATATCTGCACAGTCTGGTAGTGCTATTGGAGGCTCAGTTGGCATTTGGAGAAGATCTATTGGCCAAAATTGTCTCTGCTAATATGGAGCTTTTAGGATCAGTATAGCTGCATCCCATCTGCTTTTTCCTTTGACTCTGGGTATTCATGGGATCAGAAGAAATGCATATGTGGAACACTGATTCTGGGATATAAGAAAGGAATCTTGCATACAGCTGGCATGCTCCATTTCTGTACTCCATTTTCCATTTCTGGATCATCTGTTTTAAACGCCCCAATTCTTATAGAACCAGAGGAATGGACTTGAGAGGCTAACAGAAAGCAAGAGCTCATTGGCAACATTATAGTGACAACAAGCTTCTAGTGCGAACTTCAGTTTAGATAGGGCTTGAGATTTCTTTCCTCCACCCCTAGGTCAGAAATAGACTTTTTTTTTTTAAGTTTAGGAGAACCAGACTGAGTTTGGAAGCATAAGATCTTGCAGAGCGACTTCTGTGTTGTTTACAACTCCCTGTTTATCACAATGTATGCACTGTGCATTGTTGTTTGCCCTAAACATGGAAAAATAAAACTTACTTTAAGTGCAAGTAAGTGTCTGTAACATCTTATGACATTTTGGTAATTATATTTCCAAGACTTTTTCTCCTTTCATCATCAATACCTCTGAAAAATTGCCATGAGAAAAATGTTCAACCCCAATATAGCATGAGCTCATGGCTGTGGACAGTTGAAAGCAAGAAGCTAACAGTATTTTTTTCTCCTAATTGGGAGTCATTCCATCTCCCTCCCCCGCACTTTATTTTTGCCTATTTGTATGTCTATAAACCTATAAATCTTAACCAGCTTATATGCTTGGTTTATTAATATTCCTCCCATTTTTCCCACAGGAATGTATTGTTCACTGGTATTCATCCTGTAGCAAATGTCCTGGAGGGTAGAAGGAGTTTTTAAAATCAGAAATATATATGTTAGCCAGCATTCTCAGTGTTTCCTTTTTCATGCTGTACACTACTTTCCTTTTTGAAGTTTTCTTCCTTTATTGATAAAGACTCTTCAGAGATTTTTTTGCTTTGAGAATTCTTTTACAATTAAGGCTGTGTTGTAATATCTCTACATTGAGACTCAAATCCTGAACCTGGTGGTGGGCCATGAAGAAGAATCTTCCATCCCCAAAGCAGGGACAAGTTGTGGAGTTGATTGTGCACAACGGAAGCTACTCCAGCCTCTTGGGGTCAGAGGACAGGAGGATTTGTTTAGCAGGGGATTGATCCTCCGGCCCTGCCTCTTTTCCCCTCCCAGCCTGCCTTTGTCCTATTTCATATACACTGCTGTGAAGGGAGCTTATGTGGAGCAGAGTTCTATGCCCTGCAGGAGAGCCACAGGTTTCCTTCCATCCGGCTACTCACTTGCACAACAAAACTTCACAGGTTCCACTTTCTGTGGAGCCTCCACAGCCCTGGTCGAGAGGCTGGATCTCTCCTAAAGTACAAGCAGGGATAAGTCAGCATTTCTCATTTTCACAAAGGACTTTCTCGGATAGTTGGCTAGGCCTCAAACAGCAGAGTCTAGAGTCCTTTTCAGGATTTTTTTTCTTCCTGAGTTCTCAGGGGCTCTCACCTTGGGTTCTGTCTCAGAAAATAATTTGACTAGAACTGGATACTGAGAGGGAATCAATCCTGTTACAGTGAAATCCTAGAGGTTGCATGTGTGCTGTTGTGTGTGTTTGTTTTTTTTACAAAGTTTTGCATTATGTTATTTGTTGTTCTCTTAGATTAGGCTTGTAGTATGTGAAAATATCCAGGCCTACGTGAGTCTTGCTATTTATTAGTGGGCTGTGTGATCATTTTGCATCATTTACCTCTGCAGTCTCCTTACGCTGATACTAACCACCCAAAAAGCAACAAATCCTGTCCCCTTCTCTGCAGGAGCAGAGCACCCTACAGCAGAACCAGTGTAGTCTCATCTTCTTTTTCTCCCCATGGAACCATTTGGGGAGCCTGTGCAGGAGCTGCACACCCCATCCATGCTATGGAAACTAAAATTGGGAAGCTCCCTGTCTCACATTGTTCAGTGGGGACTTACAAGTGAGTGTACATTGGTCTACCAACAATTTACCTCAGAAAAGCGAGGGCATAGGAGCAGGAAAGTTTCCAGCTCTGAGGCTAAAGAAGTGGCTATGAAGTGATTGTGCTGCCATTCCATGCCTGGGAGGAAAGTTTATTTTCATTAGTCTTTAGCTTGGCTGACTGGACTGTCTATGGGGCCCAGGACCTGGGCCTAAAGATTTTACTGATCACATGATACATTTACATTAGCTTTAGAGCTGGTGGGAAGGAAAGGGTAAGAAGTTCCCTGAATGGTTTTTTTTTTTCAGAAATTTTACTGCTTTGTTGAAATTTTAAATTTTGTCAACATTTTTCAAAAACTAAAATATTCCAAATGGCTTTATAGCTGGTTGAACCCCCTCACCCCTTCCCATTGCATACATTTTGATAATGTTTTTTAAATGAAAATTGGAAAATTCTGACTAGTTCTAATTGGCTTGTAAATTCTGGCTACTGAGTAATGAATGGGAATCCTGATTTATTAATCTGTTGTCTTTACTTGAATGGCTGTTTGTCCCTCTCCTGTTTTCATGGAGTGCAGAGAAGCTTTGGCTACACCCTTCAAGACTCAGGGAAAGTGTGTTCTGCTGCTCACGCCCTGTTAGAGAGTGTATGACACTTTCCTAGTATTGGCACCCCCCCCCCCCCCCCAAAAAAAAAAAAAAATCTATGAAAACTGATCTGTTTCTCTGGAAAGTCAGGAATTAGTCTGCTATGACAAGCTCACAGCTACATATTTGGAACTGAAACCTACTGTTAAATATTAACTAGCAGTTCCAAATTGATGTGTGAATCTCCCCCAACTTTTAGTACTGATGGATAAGTACATGTTTTTGTGATAATTAGATGCTGCTTCAACACATCTTGACCAACAGCAGTTCAATAGATAACCAAGCAAGAGCACTTACTATTATTGCTTTTATAACCTGAGGATAGATTAGAAGCATAAGGCTGTCTGTTAGCAGACAATCCCATTTACAACTGCAGCAAGGAGCAGTGCCCAAATAGAGCAAAGTATCAAAGAGCTTTTTAAACAGATTCTTCAATTCCCTAAAGAGGTGGGCAACCTGCCAAAATCACCTTATCTATAATAAACTAAATCTATTTCTTATATGCTCTTTTTTGTGATTTCCCCTCACCTCTACTCACATAGAATAAATTGTATTTTCTAAAGTACATCAGAAGATTTTTATATATAAGACTTGGCCTTTTGTCTTCTCGAAGGGCATATAAAGAGTTTTGTTGGAGGAAGTGCAACTCTCAAGATGATATTTAGCACTTTAACATAACTCTTTTGTGATCAGAGTGCTTTACCATATATAATGTTCATAATATCCACTTGAGATTGGTAAATAAGTATTATCCCATTTGACAGACTGGGAAACCACAGCAGAGAATTTAGTAACTTGCCCAGAACCATTGAGTGTATGGTCAGTGTCAGAGCCAGAAGTGACTTCAACAAAAGTAAGATTTCATCCTAGGGATATTGCCAATCTGCCTTTTGCTTCACATGCCTGCAAATATGTCTGTTCCCATCCATCCTGAACAAACTAGGTAGTCTCTGTCTTCGTTTATCATTGTGAGACTTCTATTACATACAAAAAGATGTATTTAAAATAAGGCATTAATTATCTTATACAATAACTATTATTATAAACTGTATATACACACAAGACCATGACTGCTTTGATTCAGAACCACTACCAGTGAAAACTGTCTCACTGTCAATTAACTCAATTAATTAACACTCAGTGTCATGAATTTCATTATATGTGGATGTATTGTATGTTTCCTGGTTTTAAATAAGATTGCTCCCTATGATATTTTGATTGAAAATCATGAAAACAAGCCTTTTCCTGACTGACGCACATTTGTTTTGTGGTTTATGAAAAAAGTTTATTACCAGCATTGGAGAACTGAAAACTGAATGATTTAAAAAACAAACAAAGAAACCAGATAAATACCTTTATAATTTAAGTACTGTAAAAAAAGTACTGTAGTTGCATAATATATAGTGATAGTTATATAAAGTAATCAAGGGCATCGCCTAAATAAGTCTTCTTGTATGTAACAGAAGTCTCACAATGATAAACTATTTGTGTTAATAAATGTTATGCACAGCATAACACAGTGTGTCCGTGTGTGTGTTGTTTGTTCTATGCATCATACAAATGGAAGAAGTTAATCTATATAAATTGAATTCATGCCAGAAAGAGACAAATAGAAAAAGAATGCAGAGTCTCTTTCACTGTTTGTCTGCTTTAAATTGAGAATATTCTCAGTACAGTTGTTTATCGATCTTCATGCTTCTAGGTTGAAACTGATGAGGTCAGGAAGAAAAGTTGAAACATATAGCATAGTAAATTTGTCTGGATGTATTGTTTTTTTCCCTTGCTCTGAAACATCAGATATAGGTCATTGTCGGAGGGGATGCCAGACTATATTGGCCATTTATCTCTTCAAATATGGCAATTTTTATGTTCTGGCTAAATAGCTATGACAGATATGGCAAGTAATATATTTAGGAGATTTTATTAAATTAAGTTTAAGTATCTTTGCATTATATTAAATGCAAAAGTTATGTATTATTGGGGGCCTGAATGATCAAAGTACTAAATTGAATAATGTGGCAGACAAGAATGAATTTATGGGACAAAAAGTTAGGTGGATTTCCCAGAAACTCTCTAGAGGGAGGTGTATGCAAACTGTATCCCCTTGGGGTTTAAATGAGAACTCAACCTTTTGAAGTTTTTCCCTGAGGAGGGAAACTTTTGTCTACTGTTCCAGGGTCACAAGATCAAAAATCTAAACTTATGAAGTTGTGAGTCAGATTCATGGGTGCTTGTTCTGAGCTAACAGCTGTTATGAACTTGTAATCCCAGAAAAACCCCTTGGTGGGGTTTGACGGACTGATCCCGTCAGAGTTCTTGCTGGAGTTGGGATGATGTCTAGTAAACTTAGTTTGCGTGTATGTTCTTTTATTATTTTGATATGTTTTCTCTGTAATGCTTAAGAATAAATGTGCTTGCCTAGAAAGGGCTTCCTGGTAACTTATAGCTGTGGGCAGCTGCTTGGAGCCTCCGAGGAGAAAGCAACACAGGCCTGCTTAGACAGTCTGATGTGCTGCGGAACTCATGGTGTAGTAGCCTGGAAAAAACCCAGTCAAAAGGGGGAGAGACGAGGGATTCTGCCAAGAGAGGTTAAGACTGAGGTGCTGGGAGCCTCAGGTTGGTGCCCTTGTAGAAGTACGAGGGAGAAATACAGATGCAGTTGCTCCAAAATGTGACTGTGACTTCTATCATAAATTTGGAAGGCAGGGGACCAAAAAGGTATTCACTTAGGTATTCCATGTCAAAATTCCTGTTGATAAAACAAAGTTTCCCCCAGTGTGGGATTCTGATACTCTTCCAATCTCTCTCTCTATATTGATTATGAAGGAGTCTGTTTCAGAGAAACCTAAAATCTTCCTACTGCCAGGAAATTATTTTTTTTAGCATCTTGTACATAGACGTTAGAGCTGGAAAAGCTACTGAAAATCTTGCCAATAAAGGATCGTTCCCCACTATACATTCTTGAGTGTTTTGGCAGTTCATTTTAACTGATTCAAGTGACGAGGCAGCTATTTTTCTCTGTGGGGCTATTCTTATTACCCAAAGGAAATGTTTTGAAATGGCATTAGAAAAACAAATCATAATGTGGCTGTGAGAAGGTGTATGAAAAGAGTGAACAGAAAGGCAGAGAGTATTAAATTGAAATAATTATCAGGTGGTGATGGCAAATAGCATGAATTTAAAGTGACAGCATGGATGGCTTGGAAGCTGGCAATGTGAAGAAAAGAGGGGATAACTACGAATAGCAAGGCAAAAATAAAAATTAGACTTGCAACATGGGTTTGGATCAGCTGAAGTAGCTAAAATTCAGTATAGCTAGCATTGTACAGCTCAAAGTCAAAATCAATGGACCAGGGTTTGCTGTATAGATAGTGTGAAACTTTCAGGTATCGGTTTAAAAGTTACGTCTTTTTAACTACATTATGGGTGGAGAAAGAAACTTGCTGGAAAAAAGCTTATTGCTAAGGTTGTTATCACTAGGAACCTTAGCAATAAGCTTTTTTCCAGCAAGTTTCTTTACAACTGGAATAACAACTGGATAGCAACTGGAATAATCTATCTAGGTGCTTATATGGTCCTCTATTACTATGCTATCTGAGTGTATCACAACCACTAATGTAAGGATGAAATCCATACTTCTGTGATGGAGATATTACCCCCATTTTACAAATGGGGCACAAAGGCAGAAGGTAGTGTTGTGTATTTTGTGTCTTGCCTAGTTGCCTAGGTTGCTGTAGCAACAGAGCCTAGCTTGTTGCCATAGCAACAGAGTTAGACTATTAGGGGATAGCTCAGCCAGTTCTGGCTGGTTTTAGTTGTAGTCCAATTAAGACTCTCTGTTAGTTCACATCTCTCTGTGTTCCTGTGCTGGTTTCTCTTTGCATACAAGTAATTTCCATGGATTTAAACATAACAGGTAGATTAAGGGATTTGCCCAAGGTCACATAGGAAATGTTTATGACTAAGGCAGGAACTGAACCTAGGTCTCCTGAGGCTCAATCCAGTGCCTTAGATCATCCTACCTGGGATTATTGCCAATTATAAAAATATGGGTCATGGAAAAGAGTAAAGAATCAGGAGTGTGGGGAGAAAAAATACTGCCTAGGTCATATTTAATTTAAGGACTTTTGTTCAAGAAGAAGGGTAGAAATAAAATGATAGACATACAAGGAAAACGAATGAAAAGAGGAAGACAATGCACTGTTAGCTGACAAATGTTATTGCATATTATGCGTGGTGATGATGCCAGTTGACAAGCATAAAGAAAAAAGTGTAGAAGAATAAGAGTCCTAGGGAACATTCACAGAGAGATGAAAGGAAGAAACATTATTATCCCAGGATACTGTGAAATACCAATCAAGTCAACAGCAGGAAAAACACTGAAGACAAAGCCATTCATGCTGAGGCAGCAAAAGAGAAGATATTAATCTGCAGTATCAAAAGCAGCTTATGAATAAAAAAGGCTTTAAGAAAACAAATCAAATTAAGTCATTAATAAATCTAATAAAGACATTTTTCATGACCAGAACAAAAGCCATGTTGGAAAAGATCAGGATAGAATGCTTAGAGATACTGAGGGAAAAATGTGAGACAAACAACTTGGTTCAAGATTGTAGAGAGGAATGGGAAGAATAAAAGATGGCAACCCTTTAAATCTCAAGTGCTTAAGAGAACAGGGGAAAGAAGTAACTTTTATTTCATGAGGCCCAGGGATGCTCTGAATGTTGTGATAAACATGAGCCTGTAGAAGTGAGAAAGAAATAGGAAGGCCTAGACTTGAGGTAGGATGTGCACAATTAATAAGACAGAGCTCATCAAGGGACATAAGAATGAAAGAAGAGGAAAAAGGAGGAAAAGTGGTGAGGTGGATGAGGATGAAGGCCTTTGTGAACAGTAGTGACTTTATCCAAAGAATAGTAATCAGAGTTGTCAAGAAGTGAGGCTGCCAGTTTTATTCATGTTCAGTTCAACAGAACTGCTTGAGGAATAAGGTACTACTCAGTGAGAATAAGGGTACAGAAGTTGATCCTAAATGAGGCTAGGAAAATTGGGTGGTTGCCCAGGTTCCTATTTTAAAAAAAATAATTTAAGGATAGGTATCAGATTTTTCCACTCCCCTTTTCAAAAATAATTGCTTATGTTTCACTATGTGGAGAGAAGGCAGCAAGGAAGTTCTAGACATAGCTTTGGCAAGCACTGAGAATGACCTTGAGAGAGCTTTTGGGCAGAGTGTTGGTTGAAAGGGGACTAAAAGTTGTGAGCAAAGAAACTGTCCCTGGTTGGTTGATTCCTCATGTGTTCAGGGAACCAGGACTTTGTAAACAAACAGAATTGCACCAAAGAAACACCTGGCTCCATCATCAATTTATGTGGAAACAATTTTCAGGGCTCTGAACTTTGGCTGATGGGTTGGGTCAAAAGGGGTAATAGTATTTTCTGTTTACATCATATGGGCCTGATTCAAAGCCCCTCAGAATCATTGGATACCTTTTCATTGACTTGAATGGGCTATGCACTGGGCCCTATTTACCTACTTCTGTATAGTAGCACTGGAGAATTCTCAGACAGATGCAAATTTGAAAGGAAGATATAGTAGATTTATTTTCACGAAGAGCAAATATACTCAGGTAGATGGATATATCCTAGCAATTTTAACAAAGAGCTACCCATTGAAAAGACTTCAAGCTGCATACCACTGTCTAACTCAGTGAATCATTACCCATCAGTCTGTTCCCTAATGCTTCTCAGGAATGCCGCCAAGAACATTAATTAAATGACCATTCCATCCTATTAGCTGTGATAGGTCAAAGTAAAATTAGTGCAGTTGGGTCCTTTGGGCTTCTAAACTAAACAGATGTGCCATTTCCTTAAATGACTTTTGCAGCTGCCAGCGACGGACTGAGATGTATAAAGAACACAGCTAGAGCAGCAAAGTTGTTTTAGTGGGACTGCTTGAGCTGTTCTTATGAAATAAAAGCTAATAAATAAAACAAAGAAAGATGAGACTGAGAACAGTGTTTTTGTACAAGTCAATCCTATGCCAGCATTTGCTCCTTTAATAAATTAATTAGGCAGGATCAGAGATTTATTTATTTAAGGAGCCAGGAATGACACCTAACATTCCTTTCAAGAACTGATAATATAAGAAAGACTGTTTTTGTGGAAAAATATAGGATAATAATTGTCGGGCATTCCCAGCCAGAATAAGGAAATTGGGAATTTCCTGGTGTAAAAGACAGTCTACAAATGTACAATATGATCAATTCATTCTTAATAATTAATTAATGAAAGAGTAAGCAATGAGTACGAGTCAGAACTTTATTTTAAAGTATATTGTTAAGTAATTATGTAGAGCCAGACTGTGACTTGTCTTCCACAGGGGAGTAACTCTCTGTGATCGAGTGATCTTGCGGTGTTGTGTGCCACTGCCAGAGAGTACAATGCCACGAGATGTTGCAGCATCACGCGCTGTCATGAGATCTGTGTATTCTGGTGGCAGCACGTGGAGCGCTGTGTGCATGAGGCACGGCGCTCTAAAAGGTGGGAGAAGGATAGTGTGGTCTTGGGGCATTGCGCGGTACTATAATTCTTAATTATTGATCGATTCTTTTAATCATAAAATAGTAGTAGTTGTAGAAGTGAATTTACGGCAGTTTTTATATCTCTGATATCTAGCAAATAAAATACACTACTACATAAAAATGGTTGTGCGTTGTGTTTGGATTTATGGTATTTATGGCCCACTTGAAGTACATTTAATTCAAATCTGGCCCGCCATTGCAAATGAGTTTGATACCCCTGATTTAGAACATAATTAATCTTTATTAGTTCACAATCTTTGCTGGCCGTTGCTCAGCAGTTCTAAAAGCAACCAATTACCTGTTTGCTCAATGTCACATGACTCATAAGATCATCCACAAACCAAATTAATAGGTTTATTAACAATGTTATATTCCTATGTGATGGGGCGTCTGCCCCACACTGGTTCTTAAGGGTTAAAAGCAGCCCTAGGGAGGCTACATGGGAGGCAATCCCCAGATGACCAGCAGATGACCAGCAGGTGAGTGGTATGACTCGTCACATCCTACATATATAACATTCACCATGTGATTCATACTGGGCTGCAAAAGAGCAGTGCCTAGTAGAGCACACTACAACACACTACTCTGGCTCACTATTAAAATTGTCTGTCATAGCCTCCCGGAGTCATATATCTCCATGTTGAGTTCTTTTAATAGCCCTTATATCTGGCTGTTCAAATTCAGCAGACAGCTGCTCCACCTCCTCCCTTCACCCTGATGGGAACTTTCCCCTCTTTGCTTCACAGATATTATGCCGAGCACAGCAGGCAGCTGTAATAATTGGGTTATTTTTCTCACTGAGGTCCAACTTGTGAGTAAACAACGCCAGCCTCCCTTCAAACGACCAAAGGCACATTCAGCTGCCATTCTGACCTGCTGAGCCTGTAGTTGAAACACTCTTTGGTGCTGTCGAGGCGCCCAGTGTACTGCTTCACAAGCAAAGGGAAAAAGAGGTAGGCTGGGTCGCCCTGGATGACTACTGGCATTTCAGCATTGCCAGTGGTAATTGGCTGGTTGGAAAAGCAAGTCCCTGCTTGAAGCTTTCTGAACTGTCCTGTGTTCTTACAGATGCAAGTCTCATGCACCTTCTATGACCAGCCCACTTTGATGTCAGTAAATCATCACCGCTGATCCACCAGCACTTGCATAACCATAGAAAAGTCAATGTCAGTGGTGTGCGTATTCACCAGGATCACTTATATCAATGCAGAGTGCAATGCACCATGGGTAAGTATCCCAATGTTGATGTATTCTGTGGCAAGGCGGTCTGGTGCCAAAATAGGAATAGGCACACCGTTTATCGCTCCACTGCAGTTTGGGAGCCCCATTGCTGCACATCCATCCACTATGTCCTCCACTGTGTCCTCACAGTCCTGTGTAGCAGGAGGCAGTTAATGGCCCTGCATACTTGCATGATAAACAGGCCGCACAGTGGATTTCTCAACTCCAAATTGATTCCTGACTGACTGGTAGCAATCTGGCATTGCAAGTTTCCACATTTCGATCGCCACTTCTCCACTGTCATGTTGGTGTGTCTGCGCTAGAGACCTCGGACAAGTTTGGCACACAGATCCAGGAATGAGGTTTTGTGCACCTGAAAGTTCTGCAGTCATTGCTTATCATCCCAAACCTGCATTATGATGCGATATCAGACAGTGCTTGTTTTGTGGCCTTAGAACTGGCATTCCACCACCTCCAATTGCTCCATGAATGCCACCAGCAACCATGAATTGGTTCTTGCTATGTCCCACAGCAATCTGTCCTCCAAAGAATCATCATGTTCCCCATGTCTCTTTTTTGTGGCTCTGCAAATACTGAAAGATCATGTGGCTATGTTAGCAACGCTCATGGCAATAATACAGAGCTGTGCAGGCACAATGCATCTGTCGGAGATGGAAGACATAAAGGAGGGCCACATGGGTTAGGTGAGATCCTCAGCTTGTGTAAAACACCTAAGTTCCATTGCATTCAATGAAATTATACTAGTTAGCAATGTATTTATGCTAGGTCAGGATCTGACGCTATGTATTCTGCAATTCTGTCACAGGAATTAGCAGCTGAACCACCTCTTGCTGGAGGATCATGTTCCAGGATCTAAGGTTGTATTAAAAAGGAAAGGTTCTAGTTGCACAGATAACTTTTAAAACATAAACTGATGGACTCTTGTCATCTTGAATCTGTGGCCAGCCTGAAATAACAGTTTTGAGAAGTGGGAACTGCCGCATTCCCACAGTGAGTGGTCAACCTGGAAATCTACAGAGGACATTTTAAAGGTAAGTATTTCACTGCTCATCATTTTATCAGAAACAGTAAGCTAATCCTACAACCCAAACTGCACCCCACTCTTTTCCAAGTGCTAAAATCTCCAATTGCCTTCCTATCAGCTTTCCCCCAATAACTTTTACAATGCGGTGTTATCAATATCAAATTCTGCAGTATCTTGAGAACTGAAAATGGGGTGGGGAACAGTAGGGAAAAAAAAGAAAAGAAAAGAAAAGGTATTTATTATGGTTCTATCCCTTTGCCCTTTGGAGTGGCTAGCAGTCATTAATTATAACCATGACTACGTGAGGACAAGGGCTGCAAAACAGGAAGGTTCCTTGTTTCCTTCCCCAATATGAGAAGGACCTTTCATTACTTGATGCACAGCCTGTTTATTTCACTCAGAGTACTATTTTCTAATTATCTTGTAGGCCTATTTACCCACTTCCCCATCTAATTTGAAACATCATCTTTTATTCTGAAAAAAATATAGAGAAGTGAATTTATTAGATCTGAATTTTTACCTACATAACTAATTCTTCTCTCTTCAGTCACCACTGAGTGTAATTGTTTATATACAGATGTGGCAGAGGCAGTAATCAGCATCCTATAGTACATGTCTAAGTGGAGGAGTGTGTGCAGCTGGCTTTAGGAGACTATACCAGCTGTTTGATAGATGCTGCGCTTGTCAGGAAGATAGGTCAAATCCCATAATTTACTCAACAGCTGCACAAGATAAAAACATATAGTTGGTATGCCGGAGGATATCCTATTGTCAAGCATTACCTTATGCTGATGGTATTTTTTTCCCCACAAGATCAGAAAAATTTCTCCTCTCCCTCCACCCCTGGAAGTTAACTGTTTAGTGGTGCATAGGTGCAGGTCAAGGGAGAAAGATGAGAACGTTTACAAAAATTCCCAGCATTGTCAGCCTGGCACTTTTATAAGTATCATACGGTAGAACCTCAGAATTACAAATACCTCAGGAATGCAGTTTGTAACTCTGAAATGTTTGTAACTCTGAACAAAATGTTATGCTTGTTCTTTCAAAAGTTTACAACTCAACATTGACTTAAAACAGCTTTGAAAGTTTAATATGCAGAAGAAAAATGCTGCTTTTAACCATCTTAATTTAAATGAAACAAGCACAGAAACAATCCTTACCTTGTCAAATATTTTTTTAAATTTCCCTTTATTTTTTTTAATAGTTTACATTTAACAAAGCACTGTATTGTATTTGCTTTTTTTCTCCCTGCTGCTGCTTGATTGTGTACTTCTGGTTCAAAATGAGGTTTGTGGTTGACTGGTCAGTTTATAACTTCGGTGTTCGAAACTCCGAGGTTCTACTATATATGCAATATAGAATATAGCTAATTATCCACACAAAAGATACAGCACATACAATCCAAGCTTCCCTCTTCTCGTGTCCACCAAGGTGCTTCTAGTCTGTTCTAGAGGAACTGGTTCTGAGGTTTCAAAGACAGTTACTTCCTTTTCTGTGCCTGTTCAATTCTTGTACCTATCTCTGTGCTTATACTGTGTTTATATCTGCTTCTGTAGAGTGCAGTGTTGTAGTTGTGTTGGTCGCAGGATATTATCGAGACAGTGTAAGTGAGATTGTATTGGGCCAATATGTGTTTATGAAGCTCTAAAGCTTGTCCCTTTCACTGAGCTCTTCAAGTCTGGGAAAGGTACTCAGTGTTATAGCTAAATACAAAGTGGAACAAATACAGCATTAGTGGGTTACAGATTGTTGTAATAAACCATAAATCCAAGGTCTTTATTAAGACCAAGGTTTTTAATGTCTAGCAAAGTTATGAATGTACGCCTTTTTGAAGGTTTTGTGCAGGTTCCTTTGAGGACAAGGACAGAGAGGTCATATACGAAGTGGTCGCTTGTGAAAAGAGTTTGCTCACAAGTGATGTGATGGGTTTTGTCTTTTTATCATTTTTCGGTGTGAGTTCATTTGAGAGAATAGTGGTTATTGGGGCACTTAGTGCACTGGATGAAGTACACCACATGATAGGCATGTGTAGGACCCATGGATCTTGAAAGATATGTTAATCATTGTAGCAGTGGAGATGCGTTTGCAGGTTTTGCATCTGTTTTTCTGGCAGGGGCTGGTGCTGCTTTGAGTTGGTGGGTCCTGCACTGTGGGAAGCTTGCTTCTGATGATGAGCTTGGTGTGGTTGGGGAGTTGTTTGAAGGCAAGAAGATGGGATTCAGGAAAGATTTCTCTCAAGATGGGGACCCCATTTAGTATGGCTTTTAATTGTTTAATGGCACTCTGTATGGGTTTCAGTGTGGGGTGGTATGTGACAACTAAAGGTTTGTGGTTGGAAGGCTTTTTTTTCTTTTTCATATTGAATCAGCTTCTCTCTGGGTACTTGGGTGTCCTGTTTCAGGATGTGATCCATGTTTCCTGCTGGGATGTCCTTCTTTGGCAAAAGTGGTTTTAAGTGCATTATGGTGTGTATCCTGGACTTTCTCATTGAAGCATATCCTGTTGTATCTGAGTACTAGGCTGTAGACCACAGTGTTCTTGGTGTGTTTGAGGTGGTTACTGGATTTGTGAAGGTAAGTGTGGTGATCCAAGAGTTTCTTGCATGTAGTTGTCTGTAAGGTTCTGTTGCTTAAGCTGATTGAAAGCATCCAGGAAGTTGATGTTGATTTGGGAGTGTTCTAGAGACAGTTTGATGAATTAGTGGTGGTTTTTGAAGTGGTGATGGTAATCTGAGGGTGTTTAGGTTGCCTGTTAAAAGGATGAAAATATCATCCATGTATCTCAGATATAGCATTGGTTTTGTGGTGCATTTATCCAGAAATTCTTCCTCAAGGTGACCCATGAAGAGATTGGCATAGCCAATCTAGTACCCCGACCTGCCTTCATGGTTTGGACATTTGTTAAATGTAGAAGGGTTATGGGTGAATATGTAGTGGATGAGTTTGGCAAAGTGTTTGGGGTGGATATCTGAGTGTCATCCATTGTCTTGTAGATATTTGAGGCAGGCAGCAATGCCATCATTGTGAGGGATGTTGCTGTCTAGGAAGGTGATATCCATAGGTGCAAGGATAGTGTTCTGAGGGAGGTTGTTAATGTGGCAGTTTCTGGAGAAAGTTGAGTCCAGGCGGAAGCTGGTACTTTGTGTGGTGAGTGATTTGGGGATGGGCCTATGAGTCCTGATATACCTTCAGTAAGAGTTCCATGGCCAGATATGATGGATCTGCCTAGGTTCCCTTACATGTGTATCTTGGAAAGTAGGTAGAGGTCCCTTAGGTAGGTTCATGGGGGATGAGGTTGTAGAACTTTTCTTGAAGTTGTTTGGGGAAGGATTTGAAGATATCCTTAAATTCCTTGATGAATTGTGGTGTGGGGTCTTCTTTGAGTTCTTTATTGTAGATGGTGTCTGAGAGTTGTCAGGTGGCCTTGTTAACATAGCCATCAGGGTTGAGAACTGTGATGGCATCCCCTTTGTCTGCTGGTTTGATCACTATTTGGTGGTTGGATTTCAGGAACTATATAGCTATCATATTGGTGGTGGGGAGATTGTGGTGGATGTGATGTTTGGTAAGGATTTCAGTCTTTTTTTTTTTTTTTTTTAAGCAATCGGTGTAATGATCAAGTCTGTGGTTTCGTCCACTGTGGGATGTCCAGTCAGATGGTTCTTCTTTCTTAGGACTGTTGGCGGGAATGTGACAGTTGGGGGTGGTGTCATCATTGTTGTGAATGAATTCTTTGAGGCAGAGTCAGCAAAAGAATTATTCTAGTTCTCTGCATGTTAGTATGGTGCCAGGTTCTGTGATAGGGCAGAAGTTCAGTTACTTGGAGAGTACAGATAATTCAAACTCTTGATAAACTGATGATGACGATGGAGGGGGGGAGGGTCGTGTAGTGCCCATGTGGTAGATCCTGGTGCCATGGTTTCTCCCAGGGAGGGGGGAAGGGTGTTAGAGTTGAGTCCATGAATCATGGATGAAGATAATGAAATCTTTCAATAATGACTTTTCAGTTTGTTGTGCTTCACTAATGAAATTTATTGCAAATATAATTGCATTTTGAAGACAATTAAACAGCTTATATTTGTGAACGCACACATGTTTTTGTCTGCCTTTTGTCAGGGCCTGCAGCAGAGCTAATTTCCTGGCACCCTCCTCATTACAGCTGGCCTGTAGCAGGCTGCCTGATTTGCCACACCACCTGACTGGCAGGAGGAGCCTGCGGGCTCCATGCTCATGTCCATCACTGTGCTTGCTCCTGTGTTATCTTGCACCCAGCCTTGCTTTTGCCCTGCCCTCCCCCTGCCTTGAACTCCTCCTTATCTGTAACTGCTTGCTCCAGTTCCTGACCTCTGGCTTGATCCATGGCTTTGGCTTCTGACTACTGACTCTGGCTTGCCCATCTGCTCAGGTGTCTAGCTCCTGACCTCCAGCTTGGCACTTGGCTCCAGCTTCTGACTGACTCTGCTTCTGACCCTAGTCCTTGGTTCTTGACACCTGCTCCAACCAGTAGGTCTGATGCCCACTTCAATCACTAGGCAAGACTGTCCTCATTCTAGTCGACTGGCACCTTTCAAACTAGTCAACTTCGATGTTGGAAGGAGGATAAAATATTAAGGGACACATGGCATAATTTAACTGAAATGTCTGACTGGCAGGAACTCTGGTAAACTTGGCATCACACTTTCCTTTGGCATTTGAACTTACAGGCCCAAAGATAAAGCAACCCAGATCCCCCTCACAGGGTTCTTCATGATCAGAGTTGTGCTAGGAAGACAAACTGTACTGGCTGGGACATGTTCACTTCTTCATGCCATCATTGTTCTTTCTTAATACTTGAAAGCCCATTTTCTCTTTGAGTTGTCAGATTTAATAAGCCTTATGTTCCTGAGCCTGCTTTTTTCTATAGCTCTCATCATGTCAGCTACTGATGTTCAATGTCCCCTATATCCCAGTTCTCCCAGCTCTATCAAGCATATTCCCCCTCCCCCCTCAAACACACACCACCCTTATCATTCCAGACTCAATTCATTACACTGACAAGTCATTCCAGGGAAACATTTGGAATTGAAGAGCCTATGTCAAAACAAACCAGCTTCTGTAAATTGACATATTATATCCCATCACAGCAAGAGACTAAGCAAAGTCTGCTTTGTAGAACAGAAAATACGGTTGTGTTTCTATATTATCATTCTACATAGCATTCCCATGTAGAATTGCTTGGGTAACGATGATCTATTCTTTTGAGTATACTGGGCACCATGTTAAATTTAGTATCTGATCCATCTGCGAACAATATTTTAAAATAGTGTCTGTTGGTTTTCTGTTTAGTTTCCACAAATTACTTTTTTTTTCCTTCATAGATTTAAATGTCAGACTGTATCTCTATCTGTACTCTAGATGAATAGACAGGTAACAGGGGAGCAAACATAAAAGACTCCTACAGAGTAATCAAGCAATACAATATAACATAAGTTAATTTTATTTAACATCTGTCATGCAAATTATGTCCCCAAATGATTTACAGACACAGTAGCAGAAGCAGTGAGCAATAAAGTTGTGTAGACAAAAATATAGATTTTTCAGATGGGAATTGAGGATTACAATCAATTAATGATGGCCCAGGAAAAAGAGCAAAGACCTGACAAACAGCCAGAAGGGCGAAAGAACTGAAAATATTTGTGCTTGATTTGGAATTTGGAGCAAAGGAATGAGGCGGCTGAAGGGAAAAACCCAGACCTGCAGTTGGAAGCAGGACAAATGAACTCTGAGGGGAGAATGCTGGGTGAGGAAAATGGCCAGGGGAAGCGTATGACTGTGAGAACCCAGCTGAGGAAAAGATGGGCTAGTGAAGGAGAAATAGAGCTCAGAAACAGGTTTGCAGAGTTGGAAAATGAAGGGGCACAGCAGGTGGTTACTGAAGGTGGGAGGGCAAGGAAGTACAGAAGAGCAACTAGTCCTATACAAAGAGTGGATGAGCCAATAGAGAATACCACTAAATAAGAGCCCCAGGAGGATAAAGGAATGGTTGAAGAGGATTGCAAAGGAGAATAGTAGACGAGATGATGTGCAACCAGAAAGAACAGGGGATAGGCTGGAGAATCACACCATTATTGTCCTTCATGTGGGTACAAATGATATAACTAGATTCTCGCTGGAACATATCAAAGGAGACTATGCCAGGCTGGGGAATACTTTTAAGGAAATCGAGGCTCAGGTGATCTTCAGTGGTATTCTGCCTGTTCCTAGAGGAGGACAACAAAGGTGTGACAAGATTTTGATGACCAACAGATGGCTCAGGCAGTGGTGCTATCAGGAGGGCTTATGGGCACTGGGAGGCATTCATGTTCAGAGGACTATTCTCTTGGGATGGACTTCACCTGAGTAGGGAGGGAAAGGCACTTCTAGGATGGAGACTGGCACAACGGATTAAGAGAGCTTTAAACTAGGTAATCTCCACACCTGATTTTAGCATTCAGAGGGAAGAAAATTAAATAAGAAAGGACACAGCAGTGGGGAGCAGAATGGACATTAAGAGGAAGGGTAGTGTAGATACCAGTCTAATAGGCGATATTGGCAGGAGAATGACAGTGCCGAATCAGGTAAAGAATGAGAGTGAAGCCAAACAGTAAAAATTAAGATGTTTGTATACCAATGCGAGTAGCCTGGGTAACAAAACGGAGGAACTAGAGCTACTGGTAGAGGAAGTGAAACCAGATATTATAGGGATAACAGAAACATGGTGGAATAGTAGTCACGACTTGTTTACAAATATTGAAGGATATGTGCTATTTAGGAAAGACAAATATAAAGCAAAGGTGGTGGAATAGTATTGTATATCAATGATGAAGTAGACTGTAAAAAAATCAGAAGTGATGGAATTGATAAGACAGAGTCTGTCTGCATAAAAATCACATGTGGGGAAGAAATCTACTAGAGTTTCCCCTGTAATAGTGCTTGGGATGTGCTACAGACCATTGGGACCTGATTTGGATATGGATAGAAACCTCTTTAAGGCTTTTAATGAAGTAAATACTCGTGGGAACTGTGTGATTATGGGAGACTTTAACTTCCCAGATATAGACTGGAGCAGTGGTTCTCAACCTTTTTTTCCTGAGTACCACTCGGGTCAGGTACAGTCAGGTCAAGTACCACTTGACCTGACTGTACCTGAACCAAGTACCACTTGGGGAAAAAAAAGGGGGGGGGGGGGACTTGCGGCAGCGGCGGGGAGGTTACATGGGGGGAACAATGCCCTCCACTGAAACCCTGCCGCTGTTTGCCCCTTTTCGGCGGCAGGGTTTCGCGGGGGTGGGTGGGTGGAGGGGACTTTCGGTGGCGGCGGGGAGGGGGGAATTTCGGCGACGGATTCGGCAGCGCGGTATGGCTCGCGTACCACCCAGCCTTCTTCCAAGTACCACCGGTGGTATGAGTACCACCGGTTGAGAACCACTGGACTGGAGGACAAGTGCTAGTAGTAATAATAGAGCTCACATTTTCCTGGATGTGATAGCTGACAGATTCCTTCACCAAATAGTTACAGAACCAACAAGAGGGGATGCCATTTTAGATTTGGTATTGGGAGTAGTAAGGACCTCATAGAAGAACTGGTTGTAGGGGACAACCTTGGTTCAAGTGATCATGAGCTAATTCAGTTCAAACTAAATGGAAGGATAAACAAAAATAGATCTGTGACTAGGGTCTTTTGACTTCAAAAGGGCTAACTTTAAAAAATTAAGGGAATTGGACTGGATTGAAGAACTCATGGATCTAAAGGTGGAGGAGGCTTGGAATTACTTCAAGTCAAAGTTGCAGGAACTATCTGAAGCCTGCAGCCCAAGGAAGGGGAAAAAATTCATGGATAAGCATTGTAGATAAAGCTGGATGAGTAAGGATCTCAGACTGGTGATTAAGAGAAAGCAGAAAGCCTACCAGGAGTGGAAAATGTGAGGGATCAGCAAGGAAAGCTACTTCTTGGAGATCAGAACATGTAGAGATAAAGTAAGAAAGGCCAAAAGCCAAGTAGAGTTGGATCTTGAAAAGGGAATTAAAACCAATAGTAAAAGGTTCTATAGCCATATAAATAAGAAGAAAACAAAGAAAGAAGAAGTGGGACCACTAAGCACTGATGATGGGGTGGAGGTTAAGTATAATCTACGTATGGCCGAATATCTAAACAAATACTTTGCCTATGTTTTTAATGAGGTTAACGATGAGCTTGGGGATAGTGGTATGATGGCTAATGGGGATGAAGATATGGAGGTAAAAATTACCACATCTTAGGTAGAAGCCAAACTCGAACAGTTTAATGGGACTAAATCGGGGGGGGACGATGACGGACACACAGATAATCTCCATCCAAGAATATGGAAGGAACTAGCACATGAAATTGAAAGTCCCTTAGCAATGATTTTTAATGAATCTGTAAACTCAGGGACTGTACTGTATGACTGGAGAATTGCTAACATAGTTCCTATTTTTAAGAACGGGAAAAAAACCAATCTGGGTAACTACAGGCCTGTTAGTTTGATTTCAGTAGTATGCAAGGTCTTGGAAAAATTTTTCAAAGAAAAAGTAGCTAAGGACATCGAGGTTAACAGTAATTGGGATAAAATACAACATGGCTTTCCAAAAGGTAGATCATGCCAGACCAACTTAATCTCCTTTTTTGAGAACATAACAGATTTTTGTAGACAAAGGGAATGAAGTGGATCTAATTTACCTAGATTTCAGTAAGGCATTTGATATGGTTCCACATGGGGAATTATTAGTTAAATTGGAAAAAATGGGGATTAATATGAAAATTGAAAGGTGGATAAGGAACTGGTTAAATGGGAAACTACAATGGATCATAATGAAATTTGAAGGCTGTCAGACTGTAGGGAGGTTTCTGGTGGAGCTCCTCAGGAATCGGTCTTGGGACCAATCTTATTTAACCTTTTTATTATTGACCTTGGCACAAAAAGTGGGAATATGCTAATAAAGTTTGCAGAGGACACAAAGTTGGGAGGTATTGCCAATACAGAGAAGGATCGGGATATCATACAGGAAGATCTGGATGACCTTGTAAACTGGAGTAATAGAAATAGGATGACATTTAATAGTGGAAAGTGCAAGGTCATGCACGTAGGGACTAATAGCAAGAATATTTGCTATAAGATGGGGATGCATCAGTTGGAAATGACAGAGGAGGAGAAGGACCTGGGCATATTGGTTGATCACAACATGGCTATGAACTGTCAATGTGATGAGGCCGTGAAAAAGTTAATGCAGTCCTAGGATTCATCAGATGAGGTATTTCCAGTAGAGATAGGAAGGTGTTAGTATTGTTATACAAGGCGCTGATGAGACCTCATCTGGAATACTGTGTGCAGTTCTGGTCCCCCATGTTTAAGAAAGATGAATTCAAACATGAACAGGTGCAGAGAAGGGCTACTAGGATGATCCGCACAATAGAAAACCTGCCTTATGAGAGGAGACTCAAAGAGCTTGGCTTGTTTAGCCTAACCAAAAGAAGGTTGAGGGGAGATATGATTGCTCTCTATAAATACATCAGAGGGATAAATACTAGGGAGGGAGAGGAATTATTTAAGTTCACTGCCAATGTGGACACAAGAACCAATGGATATAAACTGGCCATTAGGAAGTTTAGACTTGAAATTAGACACAGTTTTCTAACCATCAGAGGAGTGAAGTTCTGGAATAGCCTTTCAAGGGGAGCAATGGGGCAAAAAAATTTAGCTGGCTTCACAACTGAGATTGATAACTTTATGGACGGGATGGTATGATGGGACATCCTAATTTGGCAATTGACTGATCTTTGACTACTGGTGGTAGATATGCCAATGGCCTGTGATGGGATGTTTGATGGGGGGGTTCTGAGTTATTACAGAGAATTCCTTCTTGAGTGTCTAGATGGTGAGTCTTGTCCACATGCTGAGGGTTTAAATTATTACCATATTTGGGGTCGGGAAGGAATTTTCCTCCAGGGCAGATTGGCAAAGACTCTGTGGGGGTTTTGCCTTCCTCTGTAGCGTGGGACATGGCTCACTTGCTGGTGGATTTTCTGTACCTAAAATCTTTAAACCATGATTTGAGGACTTTAATAATTCAATCATAGGTTAGAGGTTTATAAGAGGAGTAGGTGGGTGGATGAGGTTCTGTGGCCTGCATTGTGCAAGAGCTCAGACTAGATGATCATATTGGTCCTGTCTGACCTTAGAGTCTATGAATTACATGCAAGCACTCTTTATTGAATTGATCTATTTACAGTTGTTATAAAGAAACAAGTACTGCAACAATATACAAGAAATAACTGGAGAGGAACAAAGAAGGATGAAGCACATTTGAAATTCTGGGGTCCAACTGACACCAACTTATGCTAAAGTTAAAAAAACAAGGCTGTGCCATAGCCCCTGGGGAAGCCATACATCTTGGAGTGCATCTTCCAGAGACACCATAAACTTTATATTGGAGAATTAAGTTAATCACATAGCAATTAAAAATACATTGTGGTGAATCTTACAGGCCAAAATTAAGTTGTCCATTTTTGGCAAAGGTATATTACCCTTTGTGTCCCAGGAAAGGCAGGAGAGTGACTGGATTAGAAAGCTCTGGTCTTCGAACGCAGGGTTCTGTGTGGCAAGGCAAAGGTTAATCAGCAGGCTCTGAACCAGCTGGAGCTGATTAGCATCCAAGGAAGCCAGCCTGGGGCACATAAGAGGAAGTGCAAGCTAGTATCATGGGGCTGAACTGGACAAAGGCTGTGCAGAGCCAATGTTACTAATGGAAACGTAAACCTGCTGTGAGACTGTCTTGTTTATTTGTGCACAGACTTTATTTTTCCCTCTGTTCTGAAGAGAAAAAAGGCTCCAGTATCGTTCATTTTCAACCTGTTGAAAGGTTTTACTTTCTGCTTGCTCAGAGGAGGAAAGCGGTTTAAAGACTGTTAGTTTTCAGGCATCTGAAGGCTTTACTCTCCCTCTGTCCCAAATAGAGAGTGGAAGAGAAGTGTGACAACTTTCACTGTAAAGGAATTAGGAACCATAATGTAAAAGGAAAAATTGGGAAGCAAACCTGAATTGTTGCCTTAAATTTTATCTTGAACTGGCACATCAAAGTGAAAGATAGGTTTGGAGCTACCTTCACCACTGAAGGGCTACTGAGAGACTGCCCCTGGACACCATTCTTCAGTAGCAGAGAGGACAGAACTGTCGGTAGCATGTGATTTCATTGTACAAGGCAGATACCTTTGGCAACAACCACTAAATGCATACAGACAGAGCAGCGGGGTCAAATCCACTACCTCATGTATGACAGGGAAGGTTGTCATAATAGTTAGCTATTGCACTCAGTTCCCAGTTTACTAAATGCAAAGTAAAGGAAGCAAATAAATGGCAACGTTTACGTTCTTCAGACAGTAGTTTATACTGAACTAAAGTTATTCACTGCCTGGAACACTGCAGCTAGGGAATCCCATAAGATTTTCCACTCTGAGTGGACAATGAAGCCTTCCTTTGGTGTTGGGGAGCACTGAGCTGTGAAAACACTAGATATCAAAAGAGAGGTAAAACTGAGGTCCTAAACCTGCCCTCTTGTCATTAGAGAAGACTCTGTATAACATTTGGCTGTGCTCAATATACTGATGGAGTGCACTCTCCACTCACTTGCCTAAATTAATTGCTGTTTCAACTGGATATCTTTGCCTACTGTTGTAAGCTTTTATAGTGTAGATGTGCACTGTTAAACAAATGCTCTGTTTCACTCTAGAGCTGGCTGTACATTAGAGCTGGGTGAAACATTGCCTCTGTAATACCCTTATCTACCTATTGGGAAGTTTTTGGTTGTGTTAGAGTTGGATGAACTTTTTCCGTGAATAGTAAATTTGCTTAAAAATGCATTTTTTTAAATTCTGAAAGTATTTGTGAATGCGGGTCAAATTCAGCAATTAGTTCTGGCCAAAACCCCCCGAATTATTTTTCCCAAAAAGTCAAAACAATTGTTTTGATCATTCAAAATGAAACATTTTGATTTTTTGTTTAAAAATTTAGCTACTTTAAAAAAAAAACATGAAAACCAGCCAACAGTGAAACAACAACAAAAAAAAAAAAAAAAAAAAAAAAAAAATCATTTTGGATCAATATTTTGTTTAGGTTTCAGAAAAATTCAAAAATCAGTTTTGGTTTTGAAACAAACTGAAAATGTTTTCTGTTCTTTCTGTTTGGCTCTCAAACTGAATATTCAGGTTTTTTTTCAGCTCTAATTTAGTATAATCATCAGATTAGATGACAGGTATTATATTATCTTTGCATATTCTCTCTAGAGGTAGCTATCATATACAAAACTCAGTTTTTCTTGCACTTCTTATGGGTTTAGTGAAGTACCTGTCACACTGACAGTGTGAAAACCCTTCTGCAACACTACGCAAACTGTGGAAGGGAAGAAAATGTCTGTTAGCATGATCACAGATGGCTTCAATGTGATGACTTCTGCATAAAGTGCGAATTTATTCATTTAAAAGTGGAGAAAATTTAACATAATTCATCTGACCTTTCTGTATCCTTTTTGCACTTCAACTACTTCATGTGTTTACTTAAACTCTTCCTAGTCAGCCAGAAATGTGCCACAGACACATCACATGTACTGAAGGAAATACAACCTGATTTTTTTTATTAGGAGGGAAGACTTGATATGGCCCTAATGGATGTTTGCACACATGAGAATCCCATCATATAATTTAACTTGATACACGCAAAGAATCTGTTCAGGCTCTGCTTTTGTTACAGACCATGATATGATGTGTTGCCAAAAGGATTACTAGGATTACTACAAAAGTATACAAGGGTTGTGAGCTCATTTTTGATCAAGTTGAAAGGGTTTCTTCTTTAGCCAAAGTCATGTGCCCACACAGATTTGCTGCTTGTCTTTTACTGATCATACTCACATGGATTGAGCATGCTCAGTAACACTGCTGAAGCCCGCTGCCCTCACTCTGCCCCCTCCCACTATTGGCACTCACGGATCATCTCTGTCTTTATCTGTTGTTGAGCATCACAAATATTCAATGATGTTGCAGTCTGAAGACTCACTTACCTTTATTCAGTTCATTGCAGCTGCCTATCCTCTTTGCTATTAGAAAAAACATTACAATACGTCTTGACTGTTTGGCTGTTCCAAAGTCATCTTGAGATCTATCACTTTCCTCTGAAAGACACAAAGAAAAGGCTTCTGCTGGAGAGCTATCAGGGCCTGATTTCCTAGTCACTGGCTCACACTAGCTGATCTGCTCTGGTTTTCTACCAGAGTATTCTGATCTGCACTGAGGGTAGTGCTCCTTTCTAGGAAGGTAGTAATCACTGCAATAATTCCCAGAAGGGTTAGTTTTAAAGGGAATGATATTTGGCTATATCCTCATCTATCTTACCATATAGGGATGCAAACTTAGGGAAGTCTTTAATATTTCCCAGCACTTTATTTTTCCTAGGGTGTCAACCAAGACATTCTGGATGAGGGGGAAATAAAATTCTTGAACTCTTGTACTTGGGTAAAACATGGGTTTTTAGTGGCAAGCAAGCCAAGATGTTTTTAAAGAAAAGAAAAGAAAAGGTTAAAACAATGAATATAATGATATCACTGGCAAACTATGATATATAGGCCTGTGAGTAGCTCACGTAACTAAATATCTGACTCTTTAGACTGTACTCCCTCAGACATATTTGCTGCTCCATCATCACTGAGTTTTCCATTGCTATGGAATGCCTCATGGCTCTTCTGATAGCTCTACCTCTTTTGGAGATGGACTTTGCATTTCATAGGTGAACCTTCCCTTGTGTGTCCCAATCTCCTTATTACCCCAGGGGAAATCCTGATACTAGGTATGCTGCAGTAGCAACAGTGCTTTTCTTCAGAGGAAATCCCCTCTACAAGGAAGAAAAAATATATACAAATTTAAATTATTAATAGCAGAATAGAGTGGGCTATTGCAAAGTCTTTAAGGAATAGGAATAGTGGGGTGGCCAAACTTACTGACCCCACTAGGCAGAATCCTCTAGCCCCACCACTCTACTGCAGGGCAGAAGCTCCAAGCTCCCCATCCCAGTCAGGTAGGCAGAGAAGGGGGGAGGGCATAATGGGCTCCTTGAGCTGCACTTTATCTGTAAAAGAGCCGCATGTGGCTCATGAGCCACAGTTTTGCCACCCTGGTATAGGAACAACTTTACCTGAAATAAACAGAACTCCAAACAAGTGACTCATATGACCTTGATCAAAATGAAACATAGTTTTGGACTACTGCCACTTCTTTCTTTAAGGTATACACTTCAACATTGTGAGCTCAAGGGTGGATAGCTGGCAACTTGCTAAGTTTACACGGGAGGTATACTCTGCCCTCAGTTGAGCTATACACCTGTCTAGCTGCTCTGAGGTGTGATTGAAGTGTACACCCCAAATGTATCTCAAAGCTCAATGGAAGTGAACCTTTAGCTATATATTTTGACACACTTCCAACTGCAGCTCATTATTTAACTTGTATTTTGGGTTGCACATTAACTGTGGTGCAGTTACACTGCTTATACATTTTATCCCATATTCTGCCCTTTGCTTAACCCAGGCAACCATATTGAAGTTGAAGGGTTGCATAAATGTAATGGAGGACAGAACTTGAACTAAAGTGTGAGCTTCAAAGAGTATACTTCAAATTGTATCTCAAGTACATCTATGTGATCCTGAATTAGTTCAGAAATGTGTTAACTCTGGCTGTTTGGCAAAGCTGACACTTTTAGAGACACCATTAGCAAACTTATGGAAAAACCTAAACATTTATTACCTGGAAGTGAAATTAAGCCTGTTGGATTCCTTCCAGTTGCAGGAATAACTGATTACTAGCTTTCCTACTTTATGAAAGGAATTAAATGGCTAATGAAACTTGTAAAAAGAATAGTTTTATTATTTAGAAAGAAAAATTAGTGCTAAAATAAAGTAATAGGATCCATGGGAAAATATATAATGGTACTGGCAAGGCCAGCATGTTTCTTTTACTGTTTCATTGAACTCAGTGTTCATGAAAGGTGTCAGCTTCTCAGCCCTGGGAAGTGAAGTACTCAATCCGTGTACAAAATAAGCAGCGACAGAGCTGACCTCTACCCCCACCCCCATCTTGACATGCCTCAACCATCTCTAATCAGAAAAGATTATTCTCCATCTCCATTGAATTAATCTCTCCTCCCTTGAGACTTCAGAGAGTACCAGTGGTCGTTTTGTTATGTACACATTGAGTATGAAGCACAACCTTTAAAATATTGGCTAAGTTATGGAATTTCATATATTTTTTTATCTGGAGTATATGCATCATTGACAAAAATGGAATCACACTTTATTCAGTGGGAAAAAGTGCAAAAATTAGCAAAATAGTGGTGATTTACAATCCACCCTTGTTCCTAGGGCAAAATTCTGCTGTCAGTTACATTGGCTCATTCCCAGTGACTTCAACGGATTTGGACTGGTGTAATTCAGAACCACAAGTGTCCCAGCTCTTTCTCTAGAGCACATTCTAATACCATCCTGTGGACAGGTCTACACTGTCGGCAAAATTTGGTGGTAGTTGACGGGAGTTACGCAAGCCACACAGAGTAGCTTGTGTAACTCCCGTCAACTTTGTAACTTCCCTTCTGCACACCTTTTCCACTGTACTGTGCCGACAGGAAATACGTTCCCGTTGATGCAGCGCTATGCTTTTTGGGGAGGTGATTTTATTAAATCAACTTCCGGATTGATTGAGCGGGTCTTCACTGCCACTCAGTCAAACTGGAAAAATCAATCTGACAGCGGTGAATTCACTGCCATCAGTATGTACATAGCCTGTATCTTTGCACTGGTCCATAATACTTAATAGTTATTGTATGTTGCGGTTTTCTTCTTAGTTCTACAAACATTGATTCTCAGCACCCTTGTATGGTAAATGAGAATTAATCATATTTTCAGAGAAGGATATCAAAGCAAGGAAGCCAGGGATTTATCCAAAGCCATAAAAGGTCAGCATTAACACACCTTTTTGTAGCTCCTGAATCCAGTTTTCTGGCAATTGTACCACAACTCTCTCAATTTCCCACCCTGCAACACATCTGACAACACTCAAATACTTGATCAAAGTTAATCTTTTATTTGAAATGGAATCTCTAGATAGCATATCTAAGTATAGTTTCTCGCTGCATATCCCCATCTTCATGGCCAATTCTGAGAAGACCCTGTTCTTGCATCCTGCATTTTCCCCCCTTTAATTCCCCTCAACCAGTCTCCCATTGAGATGTCTCTGAACATGTGATTAAATTTCATATTAACAAAAATACAAATGAGAAGTTTTAATAAGAGGTCTTAATAGAATCAGTTACTGTCACTCTACTTTCTGGATGTCACTCTACTTTCTGGATGGCTCATACTACATGGTCATCAGAATCAACTTAACCTGCATTCAACATCCATCTTTGTGAATGAAACAAGAAAGACTGTATGTCCCTTGCTCTTTGAGATTCCATAACCTAATATCCCCTTTTTGCTGAGGCATGGTGTAACTTGGGTGAAATGAATAGTGTCTGTGATTGATATCTGCAGCACAGAACTTATTCTGCAGACATTGTGACTGGGATAATGCTCATGCTGACCTCATGCTGACCAGTAGCTCTTTCATACATGTTGGACCCTTTTCCTTTCATCTCTCTCTCTCTCTCGCCACCGATCTGTTTTTCTTCCCATTTATGTGGTTGGGTTGGTGGTGGTATGCTGTGAGAGATTTGTTTGAAGTTTGTTTACACATATGTTGTAGATTAATTGTAAACTACTCTGCATTTAATACAGTCTTCTTTCTGTAGGATAAGATGCAAGTAAAGGGCAAGTCCATCATGTTTTTTTGTTCAAGTATCATGTTCAAGATTTTGCACTGTAAAAAATGTGCTCAAAAGCAGGGAGCAAAAAAAGCAAATGGCAAATAATAATATAAAGGTTCCCATAATGTGCATCTCATAATGTAAGTTTGCAAACATGCGGTCTTAATAAACATGAAATTGCATGATTAAACCTATAGTGTCAGTGTGAACTACTGACTGTTCCAAATCAAAATCCTAGATCCAACCATTACATGGAGTGGGCCATTTCCTGGTCTGGGTCCAAATTTTGTGGCTCTTCCCTATCTCAGGGATGGGGCCCAATTAAAATTCACTGTCTAAACACTTCTGACTTTTGGGAGGATGTTGAATTTTGTATCTTAGACCCAGCTCTTGTATTAACACAAACAGCCTCTATTCTAGTCTGGCACTGTAAACTAGTCAAAAACATCTTCCTACTGATATGGGATGAGCTTAGCATACATTCTTCTGGGCTGACATGAGGGAGGCTCTACCCATAGCTCAAGATCCTCTTGTTTATGAGGATCCCTGTGCATTTCAGCACTGAGAATACAAAAGATGTGCACCCATTTTCAAAATACAGATCCGTGATGAGTCGCTTCCATAATTAGTTAAATCTATTCTGGACACAAAAGATCACAAGGATGCAGATGCAATAAGTCTAGTACTTAAAGTGAATAAAAATAACTATACTTTGCACTTATATGGCCTTAGACATTCACAACAGTGTACAGTGTCATTAGTCAGTCCATTTCGGTATGGTATTATCACCATTTTACAGATGGTGGAAAATGCTGCAGACAGATGAAGTCCACCTAGCATGTCAGCTGTAGAAACAGGGTTAACTTTCCTGAATCTCAGCCTGTGGCTAAGCAAGAAAGAACAATTAAAATATAGTAAAGAATTCTATCCAGAACTGCACATAGAACAAACACCTTAACAACCTAAATCACTGGCTATATATAGTCCATGGGTGTTTGCTGATTTATATGTTGTGTGTTTCTCTTCCTTAACTGCAGAACTTTTTTCAGTCAAATCTCACATCATCTAATTTTTTTTTTCCAAAGCAGAGGGTGGGAGGCATGCATTAAACCTGCTTTTGCAGACAGATGTTTTTGCATGCCTGCTCTCTTGTTAAGTTCTGTTATTGTCAAAACCTGCTTTTGGACAAAGGGATAAAAACAACTTGGAGCTACATTTTGTGCTAAATTGAGAAAAATTGATTTCAATACCCAAGGAGCTGAACTTGGAATAACAACATTCATCAAATGATATCAATTGCTCAACAATGGTCTTATAAGCAACAATAAAGACAATAAGGATAGAACATCTTTCTGTACTCTGTCCATATCCTGGAAAAATGTAAGAGAGAAAACAGAGTTGGGATTCCTTAATCAATAGCACTTAGTTTGGTAAAGGCATCTTATGTTGCTTTCAGTCTGCTGGGCATCTCTGCTTGTCTGGTGTCCATTCTCCCAGAGATATCTCTTCCTTGTAAAAGGAGAAATGTGGGCAAAAATGCTGCGTGAAATATTGTAACTCCATGCAATCGTTAAAAGTTACTTGGAACAAACTCTTGCTCACCATCGGGCATTGTGCTATATTGAAGAATATTATGTTGCAGAGAGACAAGGTGGATGAGTTAATATCATTTATTGGATTAATTAGGTGTTGTTTACCATGGCTGTCAGAAATCCCTTAGCTTTGGCTTTGCAGTTCTGTTGCTTATACAGCCCAAAAGACTACTTTAAAAAAAAAAAAAAATCCTACAGTTACCTTGATGGTAATATGTTTATTTTCAGTGTACAGGACACTCACCTTAAAAGTCTCAGACTTGAGGTTTCTGTGATACCCATCACTATGAGAGGTGCAGAACCTTGCAGTAAAAGGGCTCCCCAAACTTTTCTGCAATTGTCTCTCATGGGATGATTGGAGATGTATCAAAGACTTCTACTATTATTAGAGACCTACCAAACTCATGGCCATGAAAAATGCATCACAAACCATGAAATCTGGTCTTCTGCGTACTTTTACCCTATACTAGACAGAGTTTCTCAAACTCGGGATCCCAACCCAAAAGGGATTTCAAGGCTATTGTGGGGAAGGGGCCGTGGTATTGCCACCCTTACTTTTGTGCTGCCTTCAGAGTTGGGCACCAGGCCAGCAGCGGCCGCTCTCGGGCCACCCAACTCTGAAGGCAGCACTGCCACCAGCAGCAATGTTTGCTTGTGTTTGTTGCGGTTCATTCTTCAGGTTCAAAGATGACCATGACATCACTGATTGGTTTGGTTTCAGTGAACACATGAGTGGCTGATCAGGCCATTTGAGCTTTGAATGGTCTGTGGCACCCTGAACAAGAGATGCCACTATGGCTTATTTGATTAACCGCGGGCATGCTGCTGTTATGAGATTTACACTGCTGGCGCATCTGCTCTGCTTCACTAATTCTCCTCTACTCATAGACCGTGGCTCCAATATGGATGTGACTTCACTGCATGGAACAATCCTGAGCGAGATCTTCCCAAAACTCTGGGTCAAAGTTGAAATGCCACAAGGATAACTTGAGGGATCCTTTTAAATGTTTCTTCTGGCCTCCCTGAAAGCACTTTCCTTCCTTTAGCCCACCATAAAAGATCTTCTTTGGCAGTTGCTCATCTGACATTCTGGTGACATGGCCTGCCCATCTCATCTGTGATTTCATCAACAGAGTATGGGTGCTTGAAATACCTGCCCATATGAGAACCTCAATATCTGGAACCTTATCTTGCCATCTTATCATCATCTGTGTCCTCAGATAGCCCATGTGAAAGTGATTCAGCTTCATAGCATGGAGTCTGTATACCGTCCAGGTTTTGCATGCGTACATCAAAGTTGGCAACACAATGGCTTTGTAGATTTTCAGTTTTGTTTGTTGACCGATGCCTCTGCAGTCCCACACATTTGCACATAATCTGCCAAAGGCCATACTTGTTTTGGCAATTCTGGTATTAGTTTCATCATCGATGTGAACTGCATGGGATGGTATACTGCTGAGGTAGGTGAACTTGTCCACTGCCTGGAGGGTTTGGCCATTCACTGTGATAGTAGGCTCTACATAAGGCTTCCCTGGTGACGGCTGGAACATCACTTCTGTCTTGATGCTGATTGTGAGACCAAAATCACAAGCTGAAGAGAAATAGTCCATACCCTGCTGCATGTCAGACTTAGATTTGGCATTCAGGGAACAGTCAGCAGCAAAGAGAAGCTCACAAACAGTCACTTTCCTGTACTTTTTTCTTTGCCTGTAGTCTCCTCACATTGAAAAGCTTGCCATCAGTCTGGTATCTGATGCTAGTCCTAGTGTCACAGTCACAAAAGGCATCTGTAAGCATGGTAAAAAACATCATACTAAAAAGGGTTGGAACCAACACACAGCCCAGCATGACTCCACTGGTGATTGGGAATGGTTCAGATAACTCACCATCATCCACAACACGAGCGAGCATGCCACCATGGAATTGCCGAACCATTGAGATGAATTTTGCCATGATCTTCCAAAGGCCCTCCCAACTGACTGACTGTATCAAATGCTTTTGTCAGATCAGTGAAAGTCAGATACAGGTGGGAGTTCTGTTCCAGGCATTTCTCCTGAAGTTGACCATCAGCAAACACCATGTCTATGGTCCCACACTGAAGCCACACTGCCTCTCAAGCAGGAGCCCTTGTTCAATGTGTTGCACAAGGCAATTCAGCAGAATTCTGGGGAGAATTTTGCTGGCTGTTGACAACAAGGAGATGCCCCGATAGTTGTAGCAGGGTTGGCTGTTACGTTTCCGCTTGTACAAGTGAATGATGAATGCATTCTTATACTTCTGGGGTATAGTTCCTTGAGTCCACATTGGCTGGAAAAATTCAGTCAGCTTTAAAGCTCATATGGAAGCTTGTAGACTTCTGCTGGTATAGTATCTGCTCCAGGTGCTTTACTATTTGACAGCAGGTCAATCGCTTTCACAGTTTGTCAGCTTTGGGCAATCAGCAAAAGATATGTTCACGTCAATCTGGGGCAGTCGAACAATTGCCTCCTTGCTAATAGATGATTAACAGCATCTTCAATCAACAAAGTGTTCTGCCCAACTTTTTGGTCTCTTTTCTTTGTCAGGGAACGGTGTAGTGCCATCGGCACTCAGCACTGGAGATGTTCCAGATGACCATGTGCCATAGATTGTTCTCAGAGAATCCTAGAAGTTCTTCATATCATTCCTGTCTGCATAGGACTGAATCTCATCTGCCTTGTTGCTCAGCCATGAGTTTTGCATCTCTAAGTTTGTGTTGGACAGTCCTGTTGACATCCTCTTCTTAGATGTTGAAGTGCTGTCACCTAAACAGGCTTTATGGAGCTGATGTTTTTCAATCAGTCATCTTCTTATGTCAATTCCATTTTCATCAAACCAACCTTAATGTGTACGTGTGATGAAACCGAGGGTATTGGATGCAGCTGAATACATAGTCTCTAAAGGATGCCTAATTTTCCTTGATGTTATTGGAGTTCACATCAATTGTTACAAGTTGGTTGCACAGTTATTCAACGAAAGTCTGTTTCACATTCTCCTGTTTAAATTTGGAGATATTAATTTTTTTTGGATGCTTTTTTACCTTGTGGTTATCTTCTAGGATGTATCCAAATGTTCAGCTTGGAGACTGTAAGCCTGTGATCAGATCAGCATTCTGCACTTCTCATGGCCTTTGTCACTCTAACATCCTGTCTGTGTCTTCTCAAGATGATGACATAGTCAGTGAGATGCCAGTGCTTGGAATGTAGATGCATCCAAGACATCTTGTTACAGTTTGACAGGCAGAAGACTGTATTGGTGATGGGGAGGTGCTATGTAGCACATTTTCTCAGTAGGAGAAGTCCGTTGTTGTTGTTGCATTTCCTGAGTCTATTTTTTCTATCACACTTGGCCATGCCTTGTAATCTGCACCAACTCTAGCACTGAAGTCACCAAGGATGATGAGCTTGTCTAGCTTCAGCTCTTCTGCAATAAGGTATCCTAGGTCTTCATAAAATTTGTCCTTGATCACATTTGGGTTGGTCATGGTGGGTGCATAGGCATTGATAATAATTGCACATCTCTCCCCAAACAGTGGGAGTCTCATTAGCATAAGCCTCTCATTCATACCCTTCGGGAAATTCATAAGCTTGCTGACTAGCTGTGTTTTGATGGCAAACCCAACACCAGCTTCACGTTGCTCTTTATTACTGCAGCCAAAGAAGCTAGAAAAAAGTATAGCAGTTTCCTTTTTCAGTAAGTTGTCCTTCTTCAGTCAAGGGAGTTTCACTCAGGGCTGCTATCTGGATGTTACATCTGGCTGGTTTTCTACCAACTAAAGCTGTTGCTTTCTCTGGTCTATCTGCTGTTATGCAGTCCATTAGTGTGCGCTGATTCCAAGTGGTGTCACCTTTGACTTTTTTAAATTTGTCTTTTCCTGTGATTTTCGACTGCTATAGTGGGATCCCCATCAATTGCAGTATTCTGACCCGGGCTAAGGTAAAGCAGACAATATTTAGGGCTCCTTTTCTAGCCTCTTCCTCGTACTACGGAGGTGAGCAGTACGATCCTAAATAGGACTGCTCAGTTACCCAGGAGGCTGCTGAATTCCACTGCTGCTTCAGTCCAGTGAAAAGAGACTCTATGAGCTGCCTGTGGGCAGGTCTGCAGCTACAGCTCCCAGTGTATCCATGCCTGCTGCTTTGCTGCTTGCCCATTGCCACAGGACTTGAGGTCGAGATGAGCAGTTGATGTCATGGAGTCTCCCTCACTCTTTTGTCCAGGCCTGTCTGAATCCAGTGGCATGACAATGTTGAGACATCTGGAGATGGGTTAGGGTGCAGTGGAAGTCCATCAGGTCCTGTTGCACTGAACTGCCCTAGTCTGTCCACACAGCTCTCACCATCCACTTTCACAGCCGGGGAGATAAGCATATCTGCTTGACCACCTTGTCCACCAGAGAAGACTTTCCAGAGGGAGCCAGGTGTAGCTGTCCACTCTGCTCAACTGTTGCAGGTAGTATCATCTACTGTTACTTATGGTAGCCAGTGTAGCCTGACCTGTCTTGAAAAATTTGTACCATGCTTCATCTGGAACCTCACCTCAGACCTGTTCACAAAGGGTGGCCCTACCAGGAGTACAAGACTCCGGATGACGTACAGTAGAATCTCAGAGTTATGAACACCTTGGAATGGAGGTTGTTCATACTTCTGAAAGGTTCATAACTCTGAACAAAATGATATGGTTGTTCTTTCAACAGTTTACAACTGAATATTAACTTAATACTGCTTTGAAACTTTATGATGCAGAAGAAAAATGCTGCTTTTTACCATCTTAATTTAAATGAAACAAGCACAGAGACAGCCAGTGACGTACCCAGGGTCTTCCGAGCTTAGGGGCCAGTACATGTATTTGCGCCTCTTCCCCCGCCCCCGCGGCAGTGGTGGCAGCACCCCAAGGAAGGCATCTGTGGGCCCGTTTCTTGTTCTCCTTCACTCCCCCCACCACGGTGGGGGTGGCAGGTGTGGCGGCAGTGGTGTACTGAGGGGGCCATGCCCCTGGGCGCTAGCTTGGGGGGGCGCCAGCCGAGGCCTCCTTGGAGGAGCCACCCCCTGCTGACTTCCCTGGTGGCTGTGCCGACCCAGCCTGTGGCTCCCTCATTGACCCCAGTGCAGGGGTGGAGGAGCTGGGAGGAGGGAAGCGGAGGAGCAGGGTTGGCATGGCCACCGGGGATGTCAGTGAGGGAGGGCGGTTCCTCTGAGGAGGGCCCAGCCAGCACACCCTATCAGGCCAGCACCTGGGGGCATGGTTCCCTCCCATCCCCTTGGTACGCCACTGGAAACAGTTTCCTTTCCTTGTCAAATCTTTTTTTAAACTTTCCTTTTCTTTTCTTTTTTTTGTAGTTTACTGTACTGTATTCTTTTTTTTTCTTTTTGTCTCTGCTGCTGCCTGATTGCACACTTTCACTTTCAAATGAGGTGTGTGGTTGACTGGTCAGTCTGTAACTCTGGTGTTCGTAACTCTGGAGTTATGCTGTAGTTCTGAGGGTAATTGGGGGACACAAGCCTCTCCGCCAGAACAAGGTAATGGTCCAGCAGCACTGAAGGCACAGCAAGGTAACCAGCAGCAGTAAGGGTTGCATGGTGTGGTATTACTACCCTTACTGTGCTGCTGTAGGTGGCGGCACTGCCTTCAGAGCTGGGCACCCAGCCAGCAGCTGCTGCTCTCGGGCTGCCCAGCTCAGAAGGCAGCACAGACGTAAGGATGGCAATACCGCAACCCCCCCTACAATAACCTTGTGACCCCCTTTTTCTGTCGGGAACCCCAGTTTGAGAAAGGCTGAGTCTTAAGGGCTTTCCATATTTATATTTTGCTATTTTAAAATACATATTCATGCTTTGTTACAACACCATGACATTTAAGATTTAAATATCTGAAACCATGACATTCAAGATTTTTAAAATGCTGTGACTGAAGTTTACAAAAATGGATGGTGAACTTGGTAGGTCCCTAACCATGATCAAACTCATGCTGCACTAAACTGTAACATAAAGCAGAAGCTTTATTTGTCCTTTGTTAGTAACCTTCTGGTCAGTGCTTAAAGTAGACTAAAACAAGGGGCACACCTTCAGTGAAGAGGGGAGTTATCTTCTCCTGGCACTACCAAAAGCGTTCTCAGACAAGATTTTGGCTACACCTCAAGTAGATTAGAATCTAAACCCACGTCCCATGCACATGTAAAGGGACTGAGTTTAGCAGAACACAGTTTATGAACTTGATTCTCTGCAGTTCAGGAGTACCCATAGTTGCACTCCACAAAGAGGCAATTCACTGTGGATATGAATAGAGTGCCTCCCCCCTCCCCCAAATCAAATAATGGGACGTAGCCAGCTGGAGCCTTCATCCTGTCTTAATTACTAAATTCCTTTGATAAACAAAACAGACTTAGATAATATTGTTAGTTGAGATGTCAAAGGCTCCATCTAGTTATGATGAGGAACTATCTGTAAGCACAGCATATGCTAGTTACATTGAACTATTGGTAAGCATAGTAGTTATCAGCCCCCTCTCTACACATCCTTTGAATGTCGATGCAGGAACATTGCAAATATTTGAGGAAAATTAAAGATTATGAAAAAGCACAGCAGGCTTTAAAACAAATGTTGATTCATTGTTGCAGCAAATCATGCTATTGTTGAAAATTTGGAAATCCTGTTGCTGTTACAGATTGTGAAAAATGGCTGGTCTAAATATACTGGAAGCATACCCAACCCAAGTCTCTCTCCCTGATGAGAAGCACCATTGCAAAGGTAGCAATATTCCTAAAGGAGAGTGCATGATGATTCTTTGGGCTGTACTAAATGTAACGAATGAATAACTATGTCTGTTTGATAGCCAAAGACGAGGGAATATATCCAAAGAATTGTAACTTTCTGTAAGTTTGTCAAGACATTAAAGCTATGTATTGAAGAGGGAACCATAAATCATTACTCAGGTGTCTAAGGAAAAGAGGGCAGACATCTGTACATGGTATTTTGCCCTGTACAGAAATATTCATGACCAGTAATGTTCACTTAGCTCCATTTTCTGTTCATGAAAATTCATGAAGCAAATCTGATTTCTTTCAGTGCAATAGTTAGGAAGATTAACTTTCACACTATGAGCTGTTCTCGCAGGATGGTTGGTCCCTGAGACATATAACTTTGTTTTTGCTCCCCGGTTGGGTGACTAGCTCAAGAAACTTGTTAGATGTCATATATTTCAATGACTACTGCCCATGAAGTAGATACAAAAGATCCCAATGCTGGGAAACTAGAACAGAAGAAATACTATGACAAAAAAACATATGGCTACTCGCATTGTAAGCAGGGAAAAAACGTTTCAGACAATGCAAGGCTAGTAACCTGTCAGAGTAAATTGTGCCATTGCATCAAAGTTATGCATCATAACCCGTACAGCATGGCAATGAAGATATGTAACTAAACCCAATGAGAATATTGGCTCCTTTTCTTTGTGTCTGAAATGCTAGTGATAGTGCTTTTGTATTTACAGAATTAATTCGTGTCCACCCAGTCACTTGCAATGGGAAAACATAAGGAGCAGCAAATTCAGGAGCTGAACTGGCCAGTGCAGAAAGAACTATTTTGAGAATTAAGGGTGAAATTCTAGACCCGCTGAAGAGAATTGGAATTTTGAGATTGACTTCAGTGGGCCCAGGATTTCACCCCAAGTGTCTGGCTGATCACAAAGCCCTGGAGGTTTAGCAACAGTAATTGCTGACAAATGTCCAGTCTTATCTGCTAAGTAGGTTCAGGTCATCTTCCCAGGCCTCCATCCAGATGTCCCTAGCCATGAGTTTCTGGCTGTATCCACTTCTGGCTATTGCTTTTCTAGTTGATCTGATTCGTTTTTAAAAAAAATGAAAAGTATCAATAATCACTGGAGTGAGTATAATGTCTCATAGATACTGACCCTTGTTGTTTGACATGGCTTAGTAAATAAAAGTATTCTCACAATAACACTACTATGTGTTGCATCTTTGTAAAGTAAGTCACTGCACATTGTAAGCTGTTCATTACTGGTCGTTAAATAAAGCAGTTGGAGTGCCAATTGAAAATCTGAGTTGTATTCTGTGCTCATGAGCTGAGGGAAACAAGGAGACATGGCAATCACATATTTAAACTGGCTAGTTGAATCTGAATGGATATGCAATTCCATTTGCAGTTCTGATTATACATTCCTTTCATGCTCTTGCAACTCACAGACTATACTTTAAATGTATCCCACTCAAACTAATCTGGCCCAGTACGCTAATATTTCGACTACAGACTAGACATAGGAACCTTGTTTTTTGGTGGTGGCCTAGCAAAAGACATGTAGATTGTGAGGATGTGTATTGTTTCTTTAAATCTGTAGCAAGAAGCCAGACAGGAGAGGACCAGGAAAGGTTTTAGTTAGAAGCCCTTCAGAGAGAGAGAGAGTAGATTTAGGATAACACAGTTCTGCTTGTTCAGTGTTGGAAGTACGTGAGTTTGTGCTTCTTGACTATTGTGACATGACATGGTGTCAGTTGGCTTGTTTATGAACCAATGGACATAAAGGAAAAATAATATCCAAGTTTAGCCATCCACAAAACTTAGTTTAACCAGGGCAGAGAACAGCCAGAATGGAAGGAGTCGATTCTAAACTACAGCAGAGCTTAGCACACACAGCAGTGAAGAATAGGTGTGCCATAGGACATGAAGCTTAAATACTGATAAATCACTTGCTTTTGCTGAGGACGGTGATCTGTTTTTAAAAACAACTTGAGTTACATTCCAAAAAGAGAGTATAAGAAGTGACCAGGGATGCTTTATTGAGGAGTGCCAGGAGTCCAGATAAAGTTTGGAATCCTTTATAAGAGCCCCGTGTGAACAAACAGCACTAACTGCAAGAGGGAGAGGGAAAATATGTGAAATCATCTAGTATTTGGGATTTTAAACAAGGACGTTTGACACAATATAGTTAATGCTGGAAAAGGTGGTGCAACTGGCACTGGATTCTGAGCCAGTAGAAAAATGCAGGTCACCCAGCAAGAAAAAAGCAGAGGCATGGTAGAGGAAATAGCAAAGGGAAGATTCCCAGAGGAAAAGGGCAGTGCATTTAAAAATGTTTCTTCAGAGCAGTGGGTCAATTAAGCCATAGGAAGTAATTTCTCAGGCTTGACTCTTGCCATGACTTCAGTGTGACTGTGTAGGCACAGTATTCTGCCTGTGTTCAGTCACTTGTAGAATTGGGATCTTAGACTGAACCCCAGCTATTGAGATGGGCTTCATAAAATGCAAAGGGAGTTTGGATAGTGTACAGAGAAAATGACTTGCTTAAATGCCAACCAGTGCAGATCCTATTCACAAAGAGCAGATGAATTGTGGGTGCCAATCCCACTGTTTCCCAGACTGAAAGGCCTGGATAGGATGGAGAAAAATGCTGTAATAGAGAGCACAACACCGCCTGGCCCGTACTATGCTACTATGGTGCCTGTTACAGGACAGTGGGGATGTCTGTATCTAAGGAGATCACAAGCGCCTGTGGTATAGAAGAACGTTAATACCGGATAACATTTCAAATCTATCAGATGCCATTCATCTTCCAGATGGTTTGTCAAGCTTCTTTTGTAGCATTGCTTAGTGCTGAAAATAATGGTGTTTGAAAATCATTGGACAAACCCTTATCCAGTTTGCATTTTAGTGAAAGTAGAGGGCCAAACTGGGAGTTGTGCACGCTGACACAAGGGCTCAGTGTGGTCCATAAAACTGAATTTGAGAGCCCAGTCTTTTCGTTTATTTTTTTTGTTTTTGCCATGGATGTGTGATGTCCAGACTTAACCAATGATGGGAAGCCCCCATTCACATGCAATAGGAGTAGAGTGTGCTTATCCAACAGGATCTCACAGCTGACATTCAAACGGAGCTCCTCATGATGGTGACATTACTGAAGGATCAAGGAGAGTTTATGAAACATGAATAGTGGCAATAATACCAAAGAGGATCCAGATAAGAAACTTATTCTGGCATTAAAAAAATCTCATGCCAAATCCTCAATGGAGCTATCATGACTTAAAGCAGCTGGGGATCTGGCTTCCTTTTCTCTGTGATTTATCTCAATTCTTCATTCTCTTTGCCGAGACAAAATCACCATGTGGCCCAAAGATCTTACCCTTTCAAAACACAATTGATGAAAGCACCAGAAATACCTTTTTCAAATTAATACAATCACTTACAGCATGAGGATTTTTTATTACTCTTTGGGGGCTTCATTTATTATTCTAATGAACAGGATAATTGTATGAATGAATGGGCAGGCACCTACCACAGTAACTGAGATTCTTCATGTTTCCATGGAAAAGGAAGGACCAGATGTTTGGCTAAGACAGCTGTTCACAACTTGGGTGCAAAAAGCAGTAATTTCTCTTCTTTTTTGGTAGCCTATAAATTATTTTGACACACTATACAGTAAATGGGATCAGTGAAATTACATATGACTTATACTAGTATAACTGTGAGCAGGCTAGAATCTAAATCTTGCAGCAACAGACATTGGTTGATATGGCAAGAGATTTGGAAGGCTAAAACACATGCTGACATGTAACTGGAAAGTTGAGTAGCCTCCACCCCAGAGACTCTGCTGGTTGGCTGCTGAAACGTTTCAAAGCATGGTCTAATAAAGACTGATTCAAGTGCTACAGTTTCTTCAGAAATTCAGTTATAGAGAAAACAATTAGTAACTGGTAAGAAATATAGTAACATTGTTGATAGGTTTACCAGCCTCATGAATAAGAGAGAAGCAGTAGACATGATATATCTTGATTTTAGTAAGGCTTTTGACACAGTCTCACATGATATTCACATTCAGCAAAGTAGGGTCTAGATGAAAGGCTTTTGGCCTCCTCTATCGATTTCCCTTCCTTGAGTTCACCATACAGGAGAATCTTTGGGAGCCGATGATCCGGCATACGGATAACATGACCTGTCCATCTCAGCTGCTATCAGTGCCTCAACACTGGGCATGCCAGCTCTTTTCAATACGTCGGTGTCTGGAACTTGATCTTGCCATTTCATTCGTAGAAGCTGCCACAGATGTCTCAGTTGCAGGTTTGTAAGCTTTAGGATGTGTTGCCTATATAGGGTTATTGTTTCTATAGAATACAGAAGTGCAGTCAGCACCACAGCATGATAGATCATCTTAGCTGCTGTAGTGATGCCGCGCTGATACCAGAGACATTTTGATAGTCTTCCCAATGCTCTGGAGGCTGACTGAATGTGATATGCAACTTCTGCATCAGAGGAGTTATCGCTAGCAACTGTGCTTCCTATATATATAATTGTGTTGACACATTTAAGGGTTTCCCCCCCATTGACAAGAACTTCAGGTACGGCATCATTGCCTACATTTTGTCTATTGATTGATTGGTTAAGAAGTTCAATGTAGCAGTTTGCGCCTGGCCCCCTTGCTGCCCGGGCCTCAGCCCCACAAACCACATCAGACAACTACTTTGTGCTCCACCAGTGCACTTTATTTACAATGGATTACCCACACCTTCTATATAGACAGTTCCTACAAGTCACAGGAGTCTTACGACTCAGCCTTCCCTTGCTGCAACTTCTCCTGCTCTGTTTACTTCCTCCTCCCTTCCTTCTTGCAACTTCTTCCTGGGAGCTTTTATAGGCCTACCAGGTCCTACAGCTGCTCCTCATTCCTTCCTTCTAGGCCAGCTTGCTCAGCTGGCTCCCATCTACCCTCAGTAGCAGGGGCTAGCCCATCCTGGCTGGTAGCACCCTGCTACATTTAGTTTTACTGGTATTTACCTTCAATCTGAATTGTTCTGCTGCTGACACAAAGCAAGTGGTTATCTCTTGGATATCTCTGAGCGAATGAGCAACTAGTGCTGAATCATTTGCAAAGAAAATGTTCTCTAATGCATTCTTCTCACACCTTGGAGCTGACACATAATCTAGCCACGTTAAATAGCTTCCCTTCGGTTCTAGTGCAAATATAGACTCCTAAACCGAGGTTTTTTAACATTGTAGTGAGGATGCCAGCTAAGAACATAGTAAATAGTATGGGAGCAAGGACATGGCATTGGCTCACACCATGGCATATATCAAACAAGTCAGTAATGTTTCCTGCCACAGAGACACTACCAGTAATTCCATCATGAAATTCTTGTATTATTTGAACACATTTTTCTGGACAGCCATATAGCTTAAGCAGCCTCCTGAGGGTTTCTCTATCCACTGTGTCAAAGGCTTTGAAAAAGTCGAGAAATACTACAAAGATGTCTTGATGTTGTTCAAAGGCCTTTTCTTGTAATTGCGTCATGGAGAAAATCATGCCATTGATTTATCATTTCACATGAAAACCATATTGACTTTCAGGAAGAACACTCTCTGATTATATTTTTTAATCTGTTTAAAAGAATTTTAGCCAGGATCTTTCTGGCAACTGATAGCAGAGTTACACCACAATGATTATTGCCACCAGCCCTTTCACCTTTTCTTTTGTAAATAGTAACAATAAGAGCATCTTTGAAATCCTAAGGGAGCTCTTGCTTTTCCAAGCATGTGTTATAATACAGAAGTGCTGCTTTACGCTTTCTGCCACTATATCTGAATACTTCAGGAGGAATCACATCTAGGCCCAGAGCTTTCCCGCATCTAGTTGTTTTAATTGCTTTATCAAATTCTTCTGCCCTTATTGGCAAACTCATTTCCTTTTGTATCTGCAATTATTTTACCTGTTGTAATGCGTTGTAATGAACATTTCCAGGTTGGTTCAGTAAATTTGCAAAGTGCTCTTCCCAGTGATTAACGATATCACATTTGTCTGTGAAAAGTTGAGCAACATCCACACTCTTGACAGATGCAATTATGTTAGTTTTAGAGTCATAGACTTCCTTTAGGGCGTTGTAAAGGCTCGGCGAGTCATTTGAGGCACCCAAAGTATCTATTTCTTTCGCTTTGTTTTCTTACCAGCTGTCCTTTATCATATGAATCTCTTTCTGTAAGCATGACATGACTGTTTTGTATTTTTTTTCTCAGATTCAACTGTGTTGCTTGAAAGATGTTCAACATAGAGTTTCTGCTTTTGCTGGAGAAGATCTTGTATGCTGTCATTATTTTCATCAAACCAATCTGTGCTCTTAGTTACAGAAGGGTTACAAATACAAGGGTAGGTAAGTACTAGAATTGATTTCCAAGGGAGGTTGTGGAATCTCCATCTTTGGAGGTTTTTAAGAACAGGCTAAACAAACTCCTGTCAGGGATGATCTAATTTATGAGATCTTGCCTCAGCTCAGTGGGCTGGACATGATGACTTCTCGAGGTCCCTTCCAGCCCTACATTTCTATCATTCAATGAACATATGTGACTGTCACTTTAAATAGAACTGTTATTGATCATTTATTTTCCTTCCATGTGAACCACGGCATGCTGAACTTTTCTGAATACACCTTTTGTGTAAATCAAAATACGGTAAACTCAGATATGCTGGACCTGTGGGGTAACAAAGTGAAGAACAGGCCAATGAAATTCCTGCTATTTCTTAGGATTAAAAGATTAGAAAACAAACAAAACCTTTAAAAATTCTGTTGTGCTCAATGCATGAAAAAGAAGCCAGCCAACAAACAAATCTTCCCCAGCTTTGTCTATCACTTCCATTAAAAGGGTAATTAAATTAAACATGTTTATGTAATGTTTAAGGCTGCACAGTCAGAATCTTTTACTTTTTTTTTTTTTTTTTTAACTAGGGAGGTTCCAACAGAAACTTTAATTCTTCCATGTTGCACATGTAGTATTTCCTTTTCTTGTTTACCTGGTTAATCATGTATCTTCTTGTGTTACTGTTTATGCTACTCAATGTATGCCATGAAATATACATGACTTGCATCATAGACTTAGCTAGTAAGCTCTTTGTGACAGGGCCATCTCTTTGTTCTGTGTGTGTACAGCACCTATCACAACACGGACTGGGTCCATGACTAGGGCTCTAGGTGTTATCCTAATATAAATAATAATGATGATGTCTTGCAAATAGAACATTATCTGTGCAAACTTAAGATCTGACATTTTTTCTTTGTTAAAAAGGCCTCCAGTTCTATGGATGCTGTCAGTTGCTGCCACAAAGGCTCGGATTTAGATTTACTGGATGATTGCCTGTTGACACCTGAGCTGGCTAGATGTGTAAATGCCACCATTTAGTCTTGCAGTTTCAAATTGGAACTCAATTGGAACTTCAAAAATGGAACTCAAGTTGAGAATGCTTTAAAAATTGTCCTTTAAAATTGCAAAAATGTGTGGATTTTTTTTATAATTCTGATTTTTGCTTTTTTTATTTGTAACAAAGATAAGAAAAGGGCAGCACACATGATGGCAATTTGAGAGAAATATCAGTGTAATAATCCTGTTACAAGTCATACCTCCTACACAAACCCTTTTTTGTGTTTTTTTTTAATATGGACTTTTATAAATATATTAGTATTTTGTTCACTATGACTGGCACGGTGCAGTCATTTTCTTTTTAAACAGACAGCCTAAACCAGAGAGTGAGAAGCAAAAAGATGAGTCAGGAGTTTCAAAGCAAGCTACAAAATCAAAATTTAAGAATGGTGGATGGGAAAAGATCTTGTCATGTTCTATACCAATAGTGTAGTGTGTGTGTGTGGGGGGGGGGAGGGGCGGTTTGCGACAGAGAGAGTTTTTAGTATATATAAAGTAGAAAATATTGAATATTACAGCAACTTTTCATGTTAACCATGTGCAAAAAGAATAGTGACCAATCTTTTTTGCTGTGTTCTGTAGAAAAAATGGAGAACAAAGTAAGAAAATGTCTTAAAAGGCTGTTCACATGTTGGGATTTATTCCAAAGGGAACTATAAGAAGAATCCGCTTTTGGGGTATTGTTAGTTTTCCACAGCACTGCTTTAAAATAACCAAAAGCTGTGCTTACTGATGGTATGGCTGATTAGAGGCAGGAGTGGAATTTGGTGCAGGACAGGGGACTTGTAGTCCAGATGATATTTGTGCAAGCAATATCAGGACAACCTACTTGTGCATAAATGGTGCTGGTCTGTGCCCTCATCCCTGTTATGTTCACAACATGCACAAAGAGAAGTTTTATATATAAACATAAAATACTCTTGCTGAAAGGTTGCAACATAACCCTACTTTATTTCTTAGAATCCAACACAATAACACACAAGAACCAAAAACAGGGAGAGAAAAATTGTAGGGCAGAAAGGCACAACTCATTCCACCTAGTTCCAGGTTGTTTCCCCTCCTCACACACACACAAACTGACAGTTTACAGGGTTCCCAACAGAGCCCCTAGCCTGCCAGCAGGACCAGGAGCCCCCCTCCCACTTTTAAAGTGATAGCTTGCAATTCCAGCATAGTCCTCAACACACCACAATCCTAATAGCCCTATAGTATAAATATTTATTCCACAGGCACTGGTCCTGGGAAGAATGAGAGAGGCCACTGAGAGGTGCTAAATGGGGGAATATCATAGAACTGTGCTGACTCTTTTGTGGGAGAAAGGGGTGGAGGAGTGTGAGCCAGGAGTGAGTGGGAGGGGAGAAAGAACTGGCAGCTGGAAGGACAATGAAGTACCAGGTCTGATCCGGATACGTGGTATTGATGTAGAAAGACCAGGGCTATACAGAGCATGTAGGGGAATTAAATCTGCTTTAAACAGCATTGTGTTGTACCTCCCTTCTTGAAGGGAAACATGTTGCATAGTGTGCCCCCTCCTGTCCTTGTAGTCAGTAAGTCGTGTGGATCTTTTACTGAGGGGACAGTTGTGCAGAGAGAGTAGCATTCCATGTGGCCCCCTTTCCAGCCTCAGCAGCTGCACCAATACTTAGCCCTAGCTTAGCTCCCCTGCGTGCTATCCCATGTGGAAGAGGGGAGATACAGGGTTCTTACCATCCAAATCTGATTGTTTCAAAACTCTAATATACTGTAATGTTATTCTCTTTATAGTGTCTGGCAGTAAACTGCACTTTTTCCTCCTTGAAACTGAATGATAGTTGTTGAGATTGGGCCACTGTACTATTATGTGGTGACAGCATGTCCAGAATTGCCTTGGCTAATTCAGAAATTGTGGGAAGGAATGGTGCTCATCCAAGGTCAAGTCTAAATATCAGTTTCCCGGATAAATGGGTTTTCAGCTGCACAAGTCTGGAACTTAATGGATTTTACTGGCAGTTGATAGACTATATACTTTAGAGTGTAACTCAATGTTCTTTTTGGATGCTTCTTCCCTTGAAATGAAGTGTCCTTATTTTATAGTGTCATTATGCACTTAGTGTCACTGTGTAATGTGATGTCTGTCAGTTCTGTGATTCTGTAGCAGGACTCACTGAAAACCTAGGAGGTATGATGGGTCCCCCTGGGGTGCAACCTGAAAACTGTGCGAACACCATGCCCTCTTCACTCTCCAGCCTGGGCTGTCCCTCACAATGCCTTGCTGGTCAAAAGCAGCAAAGCTCTCCAGGTGCTATCATCACCTAGCCTAAGGGCATTCAGAGTACCACACCCAGCTAGATTGTATGAATGTTAACCTGGGTTGCCTCTCACTCTGTGATGTTATCAGCAAGCTACACTTACACAGCCATCTACAGGCAGAGACAGACACACCCAACTGAGTTATATGAGTGCACTGCCTAGCCACTCACAAACCAACAATAAAGAAGCACAAGCCACTTACGCCCTCTACCCCAATTTGTAAGAACTGTACGAAAAGCAGTCGAGTCCATTCTCAAAATTATATTAATAAATCCACCACCCTCATTATGGGGAGGACATGCAACAGCTTTTGTTACTAGAACTAAGGTTTCTTAAACACTTCACCCAAAAATCACAGTGGTTAAGATAAAACATTAAACAAGTTTATTAATTACAGAAAAATAGATTTTAAGTTATTATAAGTGGCAAGTGTAAAGAGATTAAAGGTAGCTACCAAATGAAATAAACATAAGGACAGTCTAAGTTCTACACACTAACAAGCTCTTAAATTAGCAATGTCTCATCCTTGTCAGCTGGTACAAGCAGTCTCTTAAACACAGGCTGGGCAACCTTCCTAGGCTGGGACTCTCTTCCCCTCTTTCAGAGTCCTTTTGTTCTCCAGACTACTCTTCAGGTGTTCAGTTGTATGAGAGTGGAGCCCAGTTATGATGTCACGCTCCCCCCTTTTTATAGTCTGTTTCAGCTTGCTAGAACAGTCCATTCATGTGACATGGTGGCTGCTTCCCATTGGTCAAGCAACCCCATTAAGAATTTTAATTATTACAGGGAAGTCTTCACTATAAGCAATTCCTGGTAGTGGATTATTTCCTTGATGGCCCATTAGCATGTCTGGCTACTGCACTGTTGTGCCTGAAAAGCTGATTTAGGTGGTTCCCACCTCACAACATGTTCTAGTAGTATTTACCACAATATCTGATAACTTCACATACTATGGCAGCACATACAATCCAACAGGATATTAATGTTTAGTAGATCAAGAGATTTAAAATAAAACCGATCAAGGCATATCTTCCACAGAACATATCATAATTACAAGACATTAGTGAATATGGGGTTTTTTGGGGGGTGTTGTTTTCAGACACAGGGCGTCACAAAAGGATTAAAGCAGGATTCCATGAATGTAAATGCAGTTATCTATTAGGCAATGCATTGCTACTATCCATGCTCCAAGTTGCAGCAGTGTTCAATTGAGAATTTTTTTTTTTAATTCCTTTTCATAGTCATTTATATAAAGTTCAAAAAACAGAGTATCCATCTGTTCTCAATTATTAAATGCATTGTTAAATTATGACACTTAAATGGGTGGGGAAGGGATGGAATTATCTTTCATTCCAAATCTTTAAACAAACAACTACATTCTAGCTGGAGAGATGGATGTAAGTGCTGCACGTTAGTGGGAGCTTCAAGGAGGAATAGTGCCTGACATTTAGTCACTAAAAAAGTCAGTTGGACTTAATGCCGAGTAGAGTGGGACAATTGGTGTGGGTGTAGCTGGAGTACTGTGTCCATTTATGGGCTCCACACTTTAGAAAAGATGTGGACAAATTGGCGAGGAGTCTAGAGAAGAGCAACACAAATGAAAAAGGGTTTAGAAAACCTGATTTATGTGAAAAGATTTAAAAAATTGGGCTTGTTTAGACTTGAGAAAAGAAAACTGATGGGAGACCTTCAAATATGTTAAGGGCTGTTACAAAAGTTCAGTGGTTCTCCATGTCCACTAGAGATAGGACAAGAAGTAATAGATGTAATCTGTAGCAAGGGCGATTTTAGGTTAGATGTTAGGAAAATCTTTCTAACTATAAAGATAGTTAAGCTCTGAGATAAGCTTTCAAGGGAGGCTGTAGAATCTCCATCACTGGAAGATTTTAAGTATAGGTTGAACAAACACCTGTTAGGAATGGTCTAGGTTTACTTGGTCCTGCCTTAGAGAGCTGAACTTGATTTCTTGAAGTCCCTTTCCACCCTAGGTTTCTCTGAGTCTGTATGGATAAAGTAGATTCAGTAGAGCTGGTTGAAAACTTTTTCTCAGAGTTTTTCTACCAAAAAATAGTTTTTTTAAATTAAACAAACTTGTCCTGGGACCGACAAGGCTACAAAAACACTGCACACAACTCCACAGACACTTTTTCAGTTTTAGGAAAAAAATTCATATTGTTTTTCAGAGCGTGAAGTTTTAATTGAGAAACTGATATTTTCACAGGATTTTCTTTTCTTTTTTTTTTTTTTTTTTTGGTGTGTGTGTGATGGACTGGTTGGAGTGGGGGCAGGATTTTTTAAAAATCTTTTGTGGCAATGGGAAAAAAATAGTATTTTGACCAGCCCTTGTTTTCAGTCTGTCTGACAACTTTCTTGGAATAATCATATGCTCTTTGGTTCATTATCCTTAGAAATTAATGAATTTCTCCCTATGTGGAAGCAAAGGAACCATTTATATGCAAGTAACAGAATTGGTCTTAGATATGTGCAAACCCGGCATGCACTGCTCTTGCTGCTTTTAACAGCACAGTCTCTGTGTAGTTCATCCAGGCAGATGAATCTATATATGCCAGTGCACACAGCAAAAATCTTTTGTTTGGGGAAGCTGCATCACCTCTGGATATTGCTGAAAACTACAAATTGTTTAAATAGGGGAAGTTAAATACATGATCCTTTTGTGAGTAATTGCAAATGAATGTGGGTTGACGCGGACCATTTTTAATTGCTTTCAAAACAGACTGATTTCTTTGCAGAGAGCAACCCAGGAAATGAACCATCTTGTTTTGTCAGGTAAACACTCAGGGCTATTATTTCAGATTCATGTAAGATTGGTGACAGCTTTCTTAATTACTGACACTTGGAGGGAAACTGTTTTGACAGTACAGCTAACCTGTTGCAATAATTTCCTGATCACCCATATACAAAAATATATTAATGTATATTTTGAGTTGTTTTGCATTCTTCTCACCTTAACCAGAAGTGCCAAGCGGGCATACCTAGACTCTATATGGTGTATATTTACCATTTCTAGTATGCATATAAAAAGTTTAGTTAATTATTATATGAAAAATACATGAATGCTACAGAACTACAGATTATTCACTTATTGAAAATATTAAACAAGAAGTTTGAAATGTGTTGACTACATTTGAAATAGGAAGCAGAATTCTGCTCTCATTTACCTCAGTGATTGTTGACATCAGTGGAGTTGTTTCAACTTTACACCATAATAAAAGAGAGCAGGATTGTAATCTCTTTTCCAGCTTCTGATCCTAAAATCTGATCCTCCAAAGAGCTTTATTATCCCACTGGTATAGTCTTACAACAGATAATTGACCCTGCATGGGAACTGAATGATTCTGTTGCTTTAGAGGTGATTCAACCAAACCAGGCACATCCATGGGCAATATGGAAGAAGTTGCAGAACTGCCTTCACTCTCTCTCTTCTGTGGATAGAAGGCATCAGTATCCAGACCTCACAATCCAATTCCTGTAAGCAGTAAAATTCACTTCGTTTAGAAAAGAGAAATTAGTAAATTATGTTGCAGTTAGGGATACATTCTGCTATTGGAAAGCTTCTATTTTTCTGCAGCAATATTTACTAAACCAAGACCTCACAGATTTAGCTGTATGCTTCTGTCCTTTCAACAGGCAGGGTCTAACTATATGTGTACAGAGAGCTGTGGGAGGGAGTTTTCAGATGCCCACTGATGATCTGCTGCTTTTACTTCTGAAACTTTAGGTATGCAAAAAATGCAAATCCTTCCTGACAGGCTCCTTAATATCCACTAGCCCATTTTTGAATAACCTGTGGTTTCAAATGTGCAAGAAGAATGCGTTGTTCTGGAACGAAATGTTAAAAAAAATTAGGTTCAATGTGCCACTTGAAAATCATTATGCGTCTAACTTTTTTTTTAAATTACTTCATTTTGGAAGTCTTCCAGACTTTATATTTATTTATCTGCTTGTTCCTAAAGTTGTCCTTAGAAGCCTTCTAGTGTAGTTGAATGTAACACATACCTCTGAATTTAATTTTGACTCACAGTGGCAACCGATCCTTAGATATCTACAACCTCTGCTTGATCCTAAAGGTGGCATGGTTCACAGAATTCTAATTTTCTATCATTTTAATTTTCTCTTTGATGTCCTCTTTATGTACCAGGGACATCATGCTCTCCATTGTGTATTGCCTTTTTAAGTGGTAGTTCTTTTCATGATGAATTGAGTACTTGCCTGTTTTTAAAAGAATAAAAGCCTGAAAATCTCCATATTTGGCTTGTAAAGTATCTCTCAAAGCAGAGATAAACAGTATCTAGAAGAATGTCTTGTGTCTAGATGAGTGAAATCAAAGTCCACCAGCTTTTTTACTTTTAACTGTAAACAATTTGTTCTGCTATGGAAAAATATTTAAAGATAATGAATGCTCCAATACTGTTTATAGTTGTCTATTTTTTTCCCCTCTTGGCACTCTTATACCTATAATTGTCAGTTAAATGTTACAACTGAAGAACTCTTCTGTAGCTGAGCCTTCTTCTCTGTTAGGAAAATGAGTTAGTGGACTTTTTTAATTGCTCTTAAAGGTGCAAGATTCATAGCACTAGAGAAGGAAATTCCTGTATCATCTTAGCACAGTGAGCAGGTATAGCATTTGGGCAATGTTCTCTGTATTGTACTGACGCAGGCCTCCTCCTCTAGGGATGAGAGTGCAATTTAGTTTCTCTGCTTATTCAGTCCATGGCACCTTTCAGCCATCAAGGGTGTGAAAGGACTCACTTCTGCCAAGAGCTGGACTGAGGGCAGGTCTACACTAGAAGGACATCGGTGCAGCACCATGTAGCATGTCTGGTGAAGACACTGTGGCCTGGTCTACACTTACCTTAAAATTTGGCGGCAGTCGACGGGAGTTATGCCAGCTACGCAGAGTAGTTTGTGTAACTCCCGTTGACTTCTTAACTTCCATTGTGCGTGATGTCTTCACTGCGCTGTGCCACTTGAGGGGGTGGTTTTAACAAGTCGACTTCTGTATCATTTGAATGGGTCTTCACTGACCACTCAATTAATCCGGATAGATCGATCTGACTGTGGCAAATTTGCTGCCATCAGTGAAGACGCACCCTGTATGCCAATGGGAGAGTGCTCTCCTGTCGACATAATTACTTCATCTCTGTAGAGAGGTGGAAGCTATGTTGGCGAGAGAGTATCTGCTACTGACATAATGCTGATGTAAACAGTGCTTGGGTCTTTGTAACTTGCGTGGCTCACGGTGATGTCTTTTTCACATTTCTGAATGATGTAAGTTAAATCGACTTAAGTGGTAGTGTAGACCTGCTCTGAGACAACAAGTCATGTACTGAACAGCTGAAACCTGAATGGTTTTGATAGAAGAATCTAAAGACTAAAAGACTTTGTATTCTACTTTGCATCCTTTAAATCATCCAGTTCCTGTCATACATAAATGTTTACAGGATTGGGTGTTTATACTGGATTAAAGGGAATGAATTGTTCTTTCTTTCCCAGATGGGCCTAAAGAATTAAACTGGGTTGGGTTTTTGTGTTTCCATATTTAAGGGTAACTTGGGGAGGATTTCTGAGCAGACAGTGTCTTCTTGCCTCCTTCCCCCTCCCAAAAGCAGAATTTACTGGTTTAAGGCCCCTAAGCATATTTACTCATCCATCTGGACACCATCAAGGCCCCAGTTCAGCAATGTTCATGCCCAAATCCGATTTAAGTCAATGAGAATTAAGCACGTTTAACATTAAGCATGTGCTTAACTGCTTTTCTGAATTGGCTTCTAAGAGTTTAGTCTCACATTCAACTGAAATCCAACACAGAGTGTAATGAGGGTGGACTGGGTGTGACAACACACTGCTTGGTAGTTTGTCTCTCGATCTTTGGCACATGTTACATTGCTACAGCTCTACTAATAAGAGGCTGAGAAAATACAAGATTGAGATTCAGATTTTTTGTGTGAGTTTATGAAAAGAGTACTGCTGTAATTATATCAGCAACAGTAGAGTTTAGACGGGCCTTTTTGTCTAAGCTATGTAGAGTACAAAGAAAAACTGCCTTTGAGCATTTATATGTAGTTCATAACTGAAACAAAATAGTGTTGGGCCATTTTTAATATCTGTCTATCCTGTGGGTATACAGGACTCAGCAGGAGTGCTGTAATATTTAATACTAGTGGTGGTAGTTTTGACCGAAATGTTTAGCGGTTTTTGGGTCTGAAATCAGCTTTGGCCTATGAGGGTAGGTTTACACAGCAAGTGGCAGCCTGTATCAGTGAGTCTCAGAGCCCAGCTCTACAGACTTGGGCTCGTGGTATGGGACTACAAAAAAGCTGTGTAGACATTTGGGTTTGTATTGGAATTTGGGATCTGAAGTCCAGTTTGGGTGACCAGATGTACCAATGTTATAGGGACAGTCCCAATATTCGGGGCTTTTTCTTATATGGTTCCCATTACCCTCCACCCCGTCCCGATTTTTCTCACTTGCTATCTAGTCATGCTAAGTCCAACCCACTCCTTAGACATCAGAGACAAAACTCCTGCCTGATCCTAAATGTCTACGCAGTTATTTTTAGCGCCATAGCATGATCCCAAGTCTTTTTACCCTGGTTCCAAGATTTGCTATTGCTTATTATGTAGATGTGTAGCCTATAGGACTAGCCTGCTTGCTTGCACATATATACCTTTCCTTATAGGTTTAAGTATTGTTGTTTTATTATACTAGAGTCATAGATTCATATTAACGTATTATAGCTGTAATGCAGAGTACCTTATAAGTCACATCCTGTATGAAAGCTAATGCAGTTAGTATACATATGTTCAGGACCTTTGGCCCAGATAAGAAATGATGAGTTAAAGGATAAGACATATATGGTTGTAACCTTTACCATAGAAAAGTCAAGAGGCATCAGGACAGGGGAGCTGCCTCAGTTTATGCCCCAAGTAAACTTCACAGGTACGGCACAAAACTCACAGAAAGGGCCAGGAATAACAAAGGTGAGATGAGCGAACCACCTGGAAAGGATATGGATATGTCATTAATAGGCACGAACCTGCCAGCCTATAGAATAAGTGTACCCTAATAATTTGGGGGTGAAGAAGCCAAGTTTGGACTTCGAAGGAGGACTCATATTGTTCAGGGTATGAAAAGGGGCAAACCATGTTACTTGGGCGTGATCATCACCAGCTACTCCTTCTTTAAGCTTCTTTTAGTTAGTGTTTGTTAGAATCTTTTGTTCTTAGTTTATACTTAGTATTATTTGTAGTCTTAGTCTTAGCCTTATAGCTCTTAGCTCTCGAGCATTGCCTAACTCTCCACCCCTCCACTAAAGAGTTGAGGAACTGGATATCCCTCTCAACCAGGTCATCAGGGAAGGATGTGAGTATATTAATCCAAAGCATACTGTATAAATATATATATCACATGTATCTTTAGAATAAAACTGTAATCCTATCCATTTGATTATTCATTTTATTTTAATCAGTCATTTGTGTATCATTTTATGTTATCTTAATAAAAGCTTATAAAATTATACAGATTTGGTTATCAGTGGGAGCATTCCTGTCGTGCACCTTGAGGGTCCCTGTAAAAACTCTTCTGGAGCTTGATTCTGGGACTAAAACCTCATTATCATCTGATCAGATCAATAGGCAAGCCTATAATCCCATTCAAATTATTAAACACCCAGAAATCAGGCAACAGACGCACACTTCGAGGGGTAGGCTAGGTGCAAAATTTGGATCTGAACTTCCCCAAAGTTCAAAGGATCTAGGGATTTTCCTCTTTCTCTCTAAATGAGATTCGTATGATATATCTTCTGATGTTCATTCTGAGAATGCAAACTCTCTGGGATGAAGTCCAGTTTTTAACTATGTGTAGTAGGTTTTTCTTAAACAACTAGAGGAAATATTTTTTTACATTATATTTATAATTTATCAAATTTTGTACATTTTAAATTAAATTGACCTCCTTGCTCTTTGGAAATAACTTATCACACAAACTCTGTTGACCTTCATTAGACCCACAGTGATAGTCATCATAAGTTGGATATGCTGTGTAGTAAGAGAAACTGCCCCTTATATCTAATTTAGTAATTTCTAAACCTTGATTTTCTATTGGAATCTGCTTTGCAGGAGCCAAGGTCTTGAATAAACATTTTTCATCAATAGAAAATAATTATTTTCAAAAGAGGAACCAATCCCTTTCAATAACATGTAAACACCCCAGTCTACCTCATTAATCTAGTTTTCAAGGGCATATGAAAATTCCTTAGGTGTATATAGTTGCCAAACCACTCAATCATTTTTGTTTTGAAAAGAGCTCTCTCTCATAGTTGAACCTGAAGCTCACACGAATTGTTTCTCAAAAAACTGCAAAAAAAAACCCAGAACAAAACAATGATGTCTGACTAGATATGAAAATCTGAAAAGTGTTCTCTCACCTCTGCTAAAAATCACCCAAACCATTTAAAAAAATAATAATAGATACATAACACTGCTGCTGGCAGTTAATGGGAGATACGCAAAGCTACGCAAAGTACCTTGTGTATCTCCTGTTGACTTACTTACGTTGCTGTAGTGCGGTCTCCACTGTGCTCCGTCGACAGGAGATGCCCTCTAGTCGATGCAGCTGTGCTCCTTTCGGGGGGGTGGATTAATGGAGTCATCCGGAGACCACTTCTGGGATTGATTGAGCAGGCTGTGGAGACCCATTCAATTGATCTATGCAGTCCTGGCAGTGTAGACATATCCTTCGTGTAAAGCCAGTATAAAGGCGTGGAGAATCAGGCCCACCTATTGAACCTCCCAATTCCTTGTGAAGTAGTTAAGTACTGTCATCTGTGGCAAGGCACTTCCTTTGCCTCATTGGCCTCAGTATTTCTCCCTTGGGCAGTGGGGGACCTGGAGTAAATCAGTCTGACTCCAGATGGTTTTTCTCTTCATTTTGGTTTTATTTTTCCTTATTTACCTTGTGGACCTTGGGGTAGGCCCAGGACATTCTCTTAAGCAAAATAAAAAACTCCCAAGCTCACAGTGCAAACAGCCCAGTCCTAGCTGCCAGTCCTTCCCCAAGCTGCTGTTCACTTAGTTTCTTTCCCTATAGGGAGGAGAGCAGCCTTCCACCCAGGGGAAGCCTTTCCTTGCCTTGCTGCAGCTTGTCTCTCTTCTCTGTTTCTCTCTCTCATCAGAAGAGGATTTTTAAAGGTCACGGGGAGGCAGCCCTTAATTGGCCTCAAGTGTCTCTAGTGAACCTGGGGTAACTTTTTTTCAGCTCATAGGGAACAGGGCTTTCACCATTCTGATATATTTGCCCTCGATCACTCAACTATACCCACCTCTCTGGTCCACCATGAATGGGTCCTGTGGGAGAGTGCTCCCCACTCAACCTCACTCCTAGACCTCCGCATCGTTTTATATGGCCCCGGCCCCCCAAGTCCCTCCAACTGCCCCCTTCACACTCACTAAGCATGGCTGCAAGACTTGCAGCCGGTTTGTTTCCGAACCCCGCTGAGGGACCATCTGTACACACTCATGCGCCACACCCTCCATTTCCTCGCCCTCGTGTCCTGCCCTGGCACCAAGTGGCGGGACCTTTTGCCACCTGTGGAGGGTGAGGAATTCCAGTGGGCCAGCCTGTATTTCACCCTGACCCCACGGCCCGCTGGGGATATCAGCTGGTGGTTCCCTCACAGAGTCATGATCATGGGTGTGTACCTGGCGCAGTTCACCCCTCTCCCTGACCCCTGCCTTTTCTGCAGTGTGAAGGAGACCCTGGTGCACATTTATCTGGAGTGCGCCAGGCTGCAGTCCTGGTTCCAGCTCCTCCAGAACCGAGTCCTGAGGTTCTGGCTGCATTTCTCCCCACACCTGTTCCCATATGCACACCCCATGTGTGGCACCACAAAGTTGCAGGACCTCCTTGTCAACCTCCTTTTCGCTTTGGCCAAGGGGGCCACCTAAAACATGGAGGGGATGCTGGCTGAGGAGGTACTCTGAGATGTGGACTGCATTCCTCTGGGCCATGTCCACTGGCTCCCTAACCAGCTTTGAGGAGCAGTGGGCGTTGTCCGAGGTTCGCTATTTGGTGTCCCGCTCAGGTTCACTCTGTGTTACCCTTTGACCCACACACCCATTCCTGTTTTTCTCATTTGTTGCCCCCCTGCTTCTTTAGTTGACTCCTGGGCTCAGTTGCTCCTCCCCTCAGGCTGGGGGCGGGGCTTTTAGCTGCAGGCAGGCTTGTGCCTTCCTGTGTCCTGGTACCCTATAGCATCACTCTCCTATATCTGTCAGGCCTGACTTTATCACACATCCCTGTTCTTACAGATGGGGATACAGAGGTGAATGGACTTTCCTAATGTTAAGCTAAGAGCCACTCACAGGCTCAATCCCTGAGTATGTACCTACGGTCTCAGATGGGCATGTATTCGAGGCAGCTAACCCTTCCTGTTGCATAAACAGCCTCAACCACATTCTATTTTGAGCGGTGTTAGCTCAATAAGAGTTGGTGCGAGTATGTCTCTTCACACTGGAAATCACACCTCCAACTCAAGTGTAGACATTCCCTAAATATCTCTCAGTGGTGACATCTACAGGAGAGAAATCATCTGTTGTGAAGTGGCATTAAACTATAAGGCTGACATTCAGTTGTACCCCATCCATCTTGCACATTTTAAAACTATAATCTGGTAGAAATACAACACTTGTGAAAAGCACTTACATTATGGAATGGTATTGAATTATTGGGAGGAAGCATAATCCAATGAACAGAGCTAGAACTGAGAATTTGGTGTTGGGAGAGCAGGGTTCCACTAGTTTCTGCCTTTTTCGTGCTGTGGGATTGTAAGCAAGTTACTTTTTTGCCTCACTGCCTCAGTTCACACCACCTGTTACACTGGAATTATAATTCTCCACTAGTGCAGTTGTGCTGCTGCAGTGGTGTCAGTGTAGACCAGTGTAGACCAGCCCTACAGGATCACATGTCCTTCAAAAAGTGTAGCTGCTATGCAATACAAAGGAACCTCAAAGGTTTAATTACCAGATGGTCATTAACCAGCACGATCAAATTAACAAGTGTCTAGGTGCTTATACATCACTGACCCCTAATGTGTAAACCAGTAGTACCTTTCAACATAAAAGGCGTATTGCCATTAGAGGCCCAGTTTAATTGATTGACACAGCAAGATTGGGCTCTTAATTGTTTTTTCTGTTTTTGTGTTTTTAAAATCTGTCAAGAACAAATATTTTTGGGCCATATGGTGTGATCCTGCTCCTACGGATGTCACTGACAAAACTCCAATTCTCTTCAGTGCTCCAGCATCGTGGTCATACTTAGGAATACTTCTGTAGAAGGATGTTGATAAAGATGCATGAAGCTTCACTAACAAAATAGCTTCACAGCATAAAGTATTGTGTCCTCTCTTCTCATGTATTGGAGAGTAGGGCGTTCCTGGAGAACTTGCATCATAGGACCCAGAGTGACTTTCTGGGCCCCTGAGGGTAAGTCTAAACAGCAAAGAAAAAACCAATCTGGCCTGTGCCAGCTGACTCAGACTCGTGGGGCTTGGGCTGTGGGACTGTTTCATTGCGGTGTAGACTTCCAGGCTCAGGCTGGACCGGGGTCTAGGTCCTCATGGAGTGGGAGGGCTCCAGAGCCCAGGCTCCAGCCCAAGCCTGAGTCTACAGAACAATGATACAGCCAGAGCCTGAGTTGGCTGGCACAGGCCAGCCACAGGTTTTTCTTGCTCTAAAACCTCTGTTTTAGTCAGAGCAGATACACTGTTTGAAGGTATTTTAGAATTGAAGAGACACTTTTATAGAAATAGTTTTATTTATAAACCTTCAATATGGCCTGGGAATTTGCTCTTCTGAGGAAACTTCCTTCTGGCAGCATTTGAAGCTTTCTAAAAGTTTTGTTTTAGTTCTAAAATGTCTTGAGTATGGATGATGTATGTTTAAAAAACCCTGAAATTTAAACACACTTTGAAGTGCAGCTGCACTCATTATTTCACTGACTTTCATTTTTTTTTTTTGTAAACACGAGGATCAGGATTAATAAATGACCACGTTTTTAAGGGGAGAGGGGAAGGAACATATTATTTTTCTGTTAATTTTTGTATGCTTGGGGGAGTCTCTTCTCTTCTTTTCTCTTCTCTTCCTGTTTGTAGGCTAAATCCTGCTCTTTGCTGAGGTAGACTTCTACTCTGTTCCACCATTGGTTGGTCACTCACTTTGACCCTGTCATGAAAAAGAAATGTTAATGAACAAAACTTCATTTTTATGAGTTTCAAGCACAGGTATTTTTAGGGAATCCAAACTTGAAATCACAGTACATTTGGTTAAGTGATTTCTCCAAAACTCTCCAATTAGTTCTGTTGCCCTGTGGCACTCTTTAATTGATACAGTAACACCTTACTGTTTTTTTTCCATAGAATAATTGTAGAAGTTTTTAATCAAATTCTTCCACTGGATTTTCACACTCAGAAATGCAGATGGTGCCACTAATCTAGGGGATCAGATTTCCAGATGTGTATGTTAAAGTGTGTGAATACACTCTTGCTGTATTCAGCCACTGATTTGCACAGACAGAGGTATGTCTGACTAGGGTCTACACGTTTGCTTTGGAATCTGAACATGCCCAGGTGGGTATCTGTAAAAGAGCACATGCACTTCAGCACATGCATGTTTGAAAATCTGCCCTTTGGTGTTTATTATACCTAACTGTTACCGTACTAGGGGTATTTTCAGTATTCCTTAGCTTCTAACAAAGATATCAAATGTGTGATAACTTTTAATACTTTACGTTAATAGCATATGCTGTTAGTTCTTTAAATGATAGTGAGGATTTTTCTTGATTCTAAGTGCTTTCTAAAGCATCAGATTATTGTGGGGGCTTTTTGTTAAAGAGCATGTTGATTCATTTCTGTTATGTAATTAAATATTTCTGTGGCACCTACCCCCATAGTGTTTCAGCAACTTCCAGTAAATTTTAAAACAAACAAACAAAAAAATCTACATGTTGACTTAATCAAACCGTGTCAGCCTAGTATTCTGCATGTCATGTTTACACACATTTCCATGGTATTTTTCTTTCTTGCTTGAATTGCTGGTTATTGCTAACAAATAGAGGAAATAGTACTAGGGGATGAAAGCTTGAGATTAGTACCATGAAAGCACACAAACACTGTGGAGGAGAGAGATATATTTGGAATTCTGTATTTTCATGTATGGAAGATATGCAACTAAAGGTAAAAATGAAGCACTTCAATCAGCAGAAGTGCTGCTTTCTCGCTATATGCTCTGGCAACTCCAGAAAGGTGTGGTCAGACTCTGAAAATCTGGAGTAACACTATTCAAGTCAATAGTTTTGACTGATGTAACGGATTAAAATCTGGCACCGTGGAATACATGCATGACTCAGGAGCCAATTTGGAAAAATACACAGCCAAATACATTAGCAACATTCTACCCTTCTGGCTCCTCATAGACTGCTGAAAAAGTGGCAATAGCCCCCAGCCAAATAACATATGGAAAATCTGGTTTGCTGCAGGGAGCACATTTTTAACTTCCTGTGAATGCTAAGACCTGGTGTGGCAAAGAAGGGCATGGATCCCTCGCTAAACTGAGCAATAAGAATGTGAAAACTTCATCTCCTAAACCAGAAGCACATTACTGCACAGATGGTAATTTTCTTTTAATCCTAGAAATTGTACTTTATGATGTATTCCATACATTAATTTAATGTCAACCTTGTTTTGCATTTATCAAAATCTTTTGGTGTATGGTCAAATATAGAATTAATGTATCTTGCGTTATCACAAACTCCAAATTTTCAGCAATCATTTCCTGCTAAAACTACATTTGTGTATTGACTGGGAGGGAAGGGGGGAACACATGCAGTTTTATCACAAGTGGGGGATGGGAGAGCAAAATTTTATGTACTGTCAATTCTGGAGCTTGGAGAGTTCGTCAACACAACTTCCAAACTCTAGTAGACACCCAAACGCTTTTTTGGAAATGCCTGTTATATTCTCTGTCATTCATCAGTTAGGCTGAAGATTAAAAGCAAGCTTGAAAGTAGCAGAAATTACAGCTGAAGTGATCTTATCTGAAGGCGAAACAAGACCCAGCAGAAAAAGCTTGATATCTGCTCCCAGAGTGCATTTTCCCCTCAAACAGATCTTCCTTTGGCATTTTAGATTTAGGCTTGTGAAACTAGAAACCGCAATCTACATTTTCAGAAGTAACTAGTAATTCCAATTGCCTCCACTTTTGGGTGCCAAATGTAATGTGCATCAAATAGGCCTGTTTTTAGAGAACAAGTGTTCAGCAAGTAGGGGACTCAAAACATCTAGTCATTTGTTTGAAAATTTAGGTCCTTTTTTGGGCCATTTCCCACCTTCACTTCCCACCATATTTGCAGATGTGTTTTTTATGCTGTCCAACTCCTATATATATACAAACGGTATTGTCTAAGTTTTCATTGTAATGATTTAGATATATAGGACACGTGCCTATAGGTTTTCAAGTAAATATTTGCTTCTGTTCACATTGCATCATCATAATTTAATATGCTGATGTGTATTGAGCTCTCATTACTGTTTAAACACCAACAATACAACCATCACTCTTACAAATATTCCTAACCCTCTTATACTGAATATAGGTGTCATGGGACGTCTGCCATTCACTGGCTGCTGAGGGGTTAATAGAGTCCTGGGGAGGCTGCATGAATAACAGCCAATAGGAAGGGAGCTGTGAGAATTGGCCAATCGAGGCCAGGCAGGCCCATATAAGAAGAGCTGCAGGGTAGAGAAGAGGCAGTCACTCCCTGGAGCTTGAGAACAGTAGACTGGCTGCCTTGCAGGTGGATGGCAACTAGACCCTGGACAGAGCAATGCTGCAGGCAGGGACTGGGGGAGCTGAAGACAGCTCCTGGTCGGTAGTGGAGTCTTGCAGGCTGAGGCCCTGAGACAAGGGCAAAGAGGGTGCTGGGGCTGCACGGAAGTGGCCCAGGGAAGGGTACAGAGGAATTGGAGGGCATTCAGTAAGTGGCTACCATCTACAGGGTCCCTGGGTGGGGACCTGAAGTAGTGGATGGGCCTGGGTTGCCTCCCTATCCCCTTTGCCACAGGGGAAGTGGTTGGACCATTGGCTGCAGTAGCCTGCAGCTATCCTAGAACGGGGGAGGAACAGAATGTGGCATGGCCGGAGGGCTGTGTCACTGAAGAGGCTGCTGCAGTCCTGGGAGTGATGTGGGTCCTGGAGAAGAAGTGAAGGTGGTGAGGCACCACCAGTAGGGGGCACACAGACAAGCCAAGCTAATCCCTGTGATGGCCAGCAAGAAGTGTTGAAGTGTTGAGTTCACCCCCTCAGAGTAGGGCACTGCATTATTGTCTTTGTTAATCAATTTGTCTAACACAACAAGCACCAGCTCTAAATACAATATCTCTTCAAATTGTTCCCTGAGGTAGTAAACCTTTGCACTACCCTAACTGTAACCCAAAGTGTAGTTAATACAGAGCAGCCCAAGGCAATCAAGCAGTAGTTATGACACACAATTTACCTCAGGGTTGTGGGTTTGTTCTGAAGGGCTAGATTGGAGGTGCTGTTTCTAGTGAAGTTTGAGTGAGTCAGGTTCTTTGAGAAACCATACATAGGACAGCTCACATGATGGAAATCCTGTTATATGTCAGTCTTTCATTGGCTGAGACTAAAGGATGAGTTTAGCACAGAAGAAGCCTCTTTCACTTGGATTCTCCTAAAGAGAGGCTACATTTCAGTTAAAGCTCTCTGATGCTCACGGAAAAATAAAGGGGGTGGGGGAATCTTTTCTTCCTGTGTATGTGTCTGAATTTGACCGTACTCCCTCCATATTTTCCCCAGTTAATGGAAACTGTCTTGTTCTTATAAATAAACTCATTCAATTATGACTGTCCAGTTTTTAGAAGAGAAAATTTGTCTTCCTTGAATTGATAGACCTCAGCAATGATGCAACACTAGAACTAACTTGCATATTCCTGGCAGAGGCCAATAACCTCCTAATTTCTGTTGGAAATTCCCACAGTGGGTGGAAACTGTTACTATTTTTTCTATATTGAGCCTCACATGGTATCCTGTTTATAAAAGGTACACGACTTCCCTTCCAAATTTGGAGTAGTGCTTGAAAATGCCATCTTCTCATGGGATGATCCAGTTTATATAAATATAGAGGTGATTCTCTGATGAGATTACTGAACGCAAAGAGGGAAAATAATAGTGCTGGCTGCTCATCTCATTCTAGAAATGAGTGGACTATTCCACTGCCACTTGCATAAGTCTGCCACCCATTCAAGGTAGCAGTCACGTGCAGAATTTATGCTGTAGCTAAATATCCTTTTGTGTAGCAGCAGTAGATGGTGCTATGAGGGGGCAGACGGCATATTTGCAAACGGGCAGAGGTCACAACCCCATTTAGTTTGTGAGATCTGACAACAACATAGGAGGAGGTAGCATGCCAGCAAGCCATTGCTTTGTGCAAAATACTACAATCCTTTTATGTTAACAACTTTATATTTCTTATGTCCGGATAAGAACTTGGTTTTGAAATTTCAAATCCTGTGATTCTACAAATAGCTGCCAGCTGTCTATATGACTGAATCCAATTGTTAATAGTCTCAGACGCTAGAATTCTGGAATGTCTGGTTTAGAGAATCTCAGCTACCTGTCCCCTTTCTACAAAGCAAGAAAATAATTGCCAGAGATTGGTGGCACATGACAATTTTAATTGCATACATTACCTACAACAATCTATATTAAAAGAACATTATTAAGGTTACAAAGTCAAGTACTCAAAAGTTAGGAAATGCCAGATTTAAGGTTGCTTGTGAAACGTTAATTTGCCACTCCCCACTACATATGAATTATGATACTGCTGTTAATTAAAAGATCTCATACTGTTCTTATTTTTCCCACAGGATCACTGCCTCTTTCAGTGTGCAGGATGGACCTGCTCTGGGGATGAATCAAGGTTGTGCAGTGAAGGAGACTTTTGTCTGAAGAATCCTTCCTCATTTGCTGCAGAAGTTGGAAAGTGTGTAGTGAGTGAGGCAGGAAGCTGCAGGAAGGGAAAGGGGTCTCAGGGTTAAAGCAGCTGAATGCTGCCCTGGAGAACTGGATTCTATTCCCATCTCTGCCACAGAGTTCCTGTGTGGTGGTGGGTAAGTCACTTAAACCCGTGGTGCCTAACCTTATTACTTAGGAGGGCCACAAAAACCTAAGCACAACCTTGTGTGGGCCAAACAGTTTCTACATACTTCAATAAGATTTAAAGTCACCTGTATTGATTTATATTTTAAGTTCAGTTTGTTTTCTATGTATTTAGGTAGACAATACCATACTTAGAAACAACTTATTTACATACTTGTATAAACTAAAATGATTTAAACATGACGACAAAACACAAATGAATTGGCAGTTAGAATATTGTGTTGAAGCAGGCAGTGGGCCTTATGAAATGCTCTGGTGGGCCGTGTATGGCCTGCAGGCTGTAGGTTGGGCACCCCTGACTTAAACCAACCTTTTCAGAGTTAGTTACTAATTGCGTGTTCCCCGTTTACTGGGTGCCCAACTTTATACCCTGGGGTCTGATTTGCAGAAGTGCTGAGCACTCCCAGCTGCAACTGAAGTCAGGAGCTGTATGTTGAACATATATCTAATACTAAGTTCTCTGAAAAGTCAGGTTCTAGATGTCTCAAATCTGGTACCCCAAATTAGTGGAAATAATCTCTGTGTAAAGTGGGGAATAATACCGTCCTTCACCTTACAGTGGTGTTGTGCAGATAAACTTATTGATATTTGTGAAGGACTCAGATACTAAAGTGGTGAGCACAATAGGAAAGCCATTTGGAAAACTAACCATTCTGTTTATCAGAGTAGGGTTTACATAGTGCGCAGTAAATAAGGTTTGGGGCCACATGTTGAGCAACGAGAATATAACAAAATAGCTGATCACTGAAGTGAGAACTGTCCACCCTCTGCACTAAGTGGGGCACAACAGTTGTGGGGTGTATGGAGTTGAGATCTGGGTATAACTATGATCATTGGAATCAGTGGGTACTGGAGGCATGGGTTTGAATCCCACTTCCAGAACCATGTAGGAAAGGTCTTTCTCACCAGATTGCTAGTGTAACCCCACAGAAATGACAAATCACTTTACCTGGATCAATTCTCCAGAAGCAAACACCCTTGTTATATGGCAGAGGTCAGTTTCTAGTGATTATTGGTACTCCACAAGGCCTGCTGATCTGGAGAAAAATTGTTCCCAAATCCTACTTATTTTGGTGCATCTCTGTGCTGTGCTTGCCCCTACATTGCTGTTTGCTAACCCGCTTAACAGCAGTGGTTACTCAAGAAACCTGTTGCTGTTGGCTTCCCCTCTTAGCCACGATACGCTTTATAGCCAAAATTGTCCTGGGGATTTCCTGTCAGAAATCCAAGTGGGAATTACTGTTGCTGCAGACATGGAGCTGCCAATGCTTGTGTTGCTCCTTGCAGAATTTATAAGTAATTTGCAAATAGTATATCACAACAAACTGGTTGCTCTTAGAGGATTTCCCTGAGCAGTTGGCGGTGAGGGGGCAGCTAGGATTTTATTCCTTACCTAACTCGCAACAGGGCACTGGGAGAGCATGTTTGGAGCCAGAGGCAGCTTTGTGGAAGGGAACTTGTGTTAACCTTTTGTATCAATGAGCGTTGCAGAAGGTGGCCCTTGGCATATCTGAAAACAGCTTCATTTGTGCTGCTGGAAAACAAAGGGAGTCCAGATGCAGTCCATCTCCTCATTAGCTCTGAGGAAGCTTTGGACTCAGGAATAGGGTTCTCTGTATCATCAGGATGTGCAGCTTTGGAGGCATATGACTCCTTCCCAGTCCACAGTACCTTGATGTGCTTCCCACCTAGGCTGGTCTGCAAGGTAACTCTCGTGTGTCTCTATTTCCTTGGCTATAGGTGTTGTATCCCCTGTCACTGTTCAGGGCAACTGCACCTATGTTCCCCTTCCATGGTCCACCAAAAGCACCCACTTTTAGGTTCCTGGCTCATCAGCCATCACCTGTTTTGGGTGGAGACTCATGTCTTCCTCCTGACTGGGGTTTATCTAGGCTGCACAGTTGCTTGCCTATGCTGTGGTATCCCCAGCAAGCCAGACAGCCTAAAAAGGCCAGTTTTTATGCTTTGCTTCCTCTCTGAAAGCTATAAACACAGTAATTGTTAGCAGTTTCAAGTTTCCATGCAACACTTTGTAAGCAAGTACCTTTATTCTTAAGGTGAAAAAAAACATATTAAAAATAAAATAAAGAAAAATAATAGTTGTATGGTACAACAGATTGGACTTCTCTTGAAGGTCATTGGTTTGAATCCTCTGCAAGTCAATAGCAATCCAAAGGTGGTATCGTCTGACTGCTGATTAGTAGCATATGTGAAATGAGTTTGGTTTTAGGTTGCTCTCTAGTATTTGTGCCCCATAAACCATCCTCAGAATGGACACTCTTGTTGGAAGCCTCAGCGAGAAGTCCAGTGACTGAATGGCCATGGTTGAGGTCCCATTGAAATCCAGGAACTCTTCATGGCTGCACCTACTGTAGGATGTTCAGAGTCCTAGGAAGTGCTCTCTCTGATCGGTAATTCCTCCTCCACATAGTATTATGTGATGTTGACTGGAGATTAGCCAGAACTGGTATTCTTCATCCAAACTATCCCCTTGATCCTCAGACTTCAGTGATTCGAATAAAAGGGGACCTGTATCAGAGTCAACAAGGTAAGATTTTGGAAAAATTTCACAAAACTTCAGTGAGTGGGTTAAGGCAAAAAATCTGGCTTCCTCTGCTCAATTCTAATTTTTTATTTTACCTAAGAAAAACTAAACTGTTTCTGTTAAGGATTTTTATTTAATTGAGACTTAAGGTATATTAGAATCCAACACTCAAAAGTTCTCAGACTCAAGGGTTGGGAATGAACTTTTGGTGTGGAGAATGGCATTTTGTATTTGTATCATGAGTGGGTGAAGCTTGTTTGTAAGCAAGTTTGGGACTGTATCACAACTTCCCCACCTCCTCCACCCAGTCAAAGCCTGGGTGCACACTGCCCGCTCTCCGAATTGTGCAGAGGAGTCTTAAGTGCATTACAGCTATATGTTGGTTTTATTTGGCAGGTGAAAATCAGATCTCCAATTAGCTCTCTGTTGGCTCCTCAGCTACCTACTGTGGCTTAAGAGGAAGCTGCTGAGGAAAGCACATATACATACTTCACCAGAGTGGGGAAGGGTTTTTTGTTGGCTAGGGATGTGTGGGAAAAGCCCATTAGGGATGAGCGGGTGGTATGCTGAACGCTACTGCATGATGTAGAAGAATTTGCAAGGGCAGCTGTGGATGTGGTGAGAAGACTAGAGACTGTTTGGTCTGTGGGGCTGTATATGGGGTGTCCACAACCTTCACATGGGGAGCTTGCTATGACAGTAGTGAAGTCCTGGTCCTACTGAAATCAGTGAGTTTTGTCACTGACTTTCAATGGAGCCAGGATTTCACCTCTGGGCTCTCACAATAGCTAGATATCAAGAATGTAAGGTTAGGACCTAATTTAAGTTCTCTTCCCCACCCCAGTATAATTTCTTCATGCAAAAGAGGGTCACTTGAGCTTTAGTGCCTGGCTCAAACATTTATCCTCACTTATCTAGCCCCTTAACTACTTTTGTGTGTGATTTTTAAAAAATTCAATTCACCTTTCACAAAATGGTGACTATTTGAACTCATTTACTCAAACACACATTCATATTGCTAACAAACTGAAGTTAAATACTACTTCATAATAACGGGAGTCACTTGATTCCCCAAAACAATGTTTTGGACTCTTGAAAATACAGAACTATATGACACTGCAATTTCACTATGGAACCTGAGTAGAAAAATGCCAGACTTTTTGACTGATGATCTCTAGAAAGAGAATCTGGCATGTAATCAAATCACCATCTAATCTACCAACCAAATCTGAAGAGACTTCTAGAAAATGCTCTTGGTTTTTAACCTTCATGACTTCAGTACTGAAAATGACAGCAAAGAGCAGACAAAACAGATTTTAACGTGGAAAGTAAAGTTTGCTGCTTCAAGTAGTCTAGCCAGTGATTGATAAGAAGCCAGTGAATGTGACAGGCTTGCTTATAATCTGGTGCGAAGGCCATAATCAAAGGCCAGAAAACGGAAGTCCACACAAGTCAGTGTGTGTATGGAATTTAGACTATTTTCAAACCTCAGAGAATCTAGAACAAGTATACATTGCTTGACAAAGCTGTGTATACAAACAGTTTATGATAATAAATAGTGGGGGCTGGATAGCTAAGGGAATTAATGGGCTACAGAACTCTTCAGTAGCATACCTTTTCTGATCTCATTACTTTTGCATTGGTGTAGCTCAGTATAAATCAGTAGAGCTACAGCAATCTAAATCAGATGTGAGATTAGGCTCACCTGTCTGAATTTGGTACCGGTCTCAATCAAAATGTGCTTCCTTTTTGCTGAATGGTCAAATGTCCTTCTGGGAAAGAGCTAGTAGAGTCCGATTTGTTTGCCAGGTGTCCAGGCAGTATCTCACAACACACTGCAACTGACCCATACTGACAGACTTATTGGCAATTTCAGTTAGAAAGTCAAGGATCAATGGATATACTGACAGATCTAGTTTCTGCTCCCTGTATGTACTGCAATCTCCTCTGGCGAGGACAGTATATTTTCTGCATAGAAAGCACCTAGTAACATACCTTCGACCATGAATAGTCCTACTTAAATCAGTGGGGGTACTTATGGATTAGAGCACAACTAATATGACTGGAAAGTCTGCCGTTAGGTGCAGATACAGCTTTTAATCTGCAAGATGTCACGAGTCCCTTACAAGATTGGGTTAAAAACTATGACTTCGACTTTAAAAAGAACCTAATAGAGGAGGTAATTACTTAGCTATGTAAGGTAACTGTTAGCTCTTCATTCCCAACAGGCTCCTCAGAAGGAGCTTGAGATGTGGTGATGAAAGTAGACTTCTGTTGAAGTAGGGTCAAGGTACTGGGACGCCCAACTCTCAAACTTCAAGTAGTAGCTGGTTACCACAGTAAGCTAGATAATGGTGGGTCCTTTTATTTGGACTTTAAAAGATAGCCACTAAAGAAATATGAGAATTAGTAGAAGTGGGATCTGATGAGAACTTAAGGGCTCAAAGCTTTCTTCTGCGGGGGAAAGAAGAGATGGAAGTCTAGAAGGTGATGGGGATAGAAAATTGGAGGCTATCAAAGACAAAGAATGGAGACCTAGAGAAGAAACTAACACAGTAAGTGTTGAATACCAGACCTTGAAGGTATTAAGGGGTGGGGGGGAGGGAGTTATTGCTTTTGTTGAAGAAAACTGGATTCCTAAAATGTTAATGCTGACAAGCAATCCAATTGTACATCTACACTGGTGGTATGCGGACCATAGATACTGCACAGCAGCTCATTCAGGTATAAATATCCATTTAGGTAGTGGGGCACAGCTTAGGTGAGTAGAGTGCCCTAATGCCCGAACACCCAGAGTATATACTCTACATAGCTCTCTAAATGCCCATACACTGTCTCCTATGTCTACATTGCCAAATATATCAATGTAATGTCCTGCTGCCTCCCTCTAGTGGGAGCCTTTCACTGTGGTGTGTAGCTACATATGTAGTGCCTGTAAGTGTAATCATAGCAAAGGTGAACTCATGACTCCAATTCTATATCCCGCTCTACCAATGAACTGCTGGTACCCCAGGCAAGTCACTTCAATACTCTGGGCCTCTGTTAACTCATATGGGTAACCTTCTGTGAATGATTATGCTTGCACCACCACCAGCTGGAAGTGGTGGATGTAAACTGGGTACTTAATGTACCAACTGCTAGGGCACTTGGGCAACTAGTTAAACAAGATTCACAACTATGAAACTACATGTTGTGCATTTTGGACTAAGCACTCATCTTGACTAAATTGACCAACAATTACTGGTGAGTGATAATAGGCAGTGACAGAGTATGGGAGACCAATAATTGTGTATGTATAATATATGGAATTGTTATAATGTGGATTGTGGCACTGTATTTATTTCCTCCAGAACTCACGGCTGTGGTAATTATTCAAATAAAATGGACAAGAGTACAGAACCATAACTTTTGTGGATGGAGCTGAGCACCCTATTTACATACAGACAGTTACTAAAAACAGAGACTCGATGGGATGTCAGTAAAAATAGGCCTTGTGCTGGCCCTCTTCATAGGAGTGAATGTTGCTCACAATGGGACTATTTTATATTAGTCATCTAAATAAGACTTGTCTAGGAAATGACAACTTGCCACAGTATATTGTTAAATATTCAATGTAAAATACCACAGAGTTCCTAATATAAGTAATATTCTCAATTAATATTTTATCATTCTAAGATTGAATGTTCAACTTTCACTTTTGGAAAGCCCTGATTTTTGGAGAGCTAAACGTTGCCCATCACTGAGCCATTTAAAGTTTGAGAAGCCTTCTCTTCATAGAAAGCCAGTAAGAACAAGTTGAATTGTATGAAAAAGTGGAATTATATCAATTTTTAAATGCTTGCAGTGCAATAGCAAAATAAGATCATTATGCTGTTTTATGAGGCAATAATCCTGTTCCCTGATGGGACAGTCTACTTTGCCTCCAGCTTTGCAGTTTATCAACTAACTGTATTATAGCCTCATAAAACCGTATGGTAATACTGCATTTTTTATGCAATATCTAGACTTCTATCATGCCCAGCAATCAGCAGTAGACTCCAAGAAAGTTAATGACACTAAATCTCTTAGATTCCAAAGGCTAAAGTCATGGTAGTTTGGAATTTGAAATTCCAATGCTGCAGATGCTCTTTTTACAGAAAGGGTTAGAAGAAACAAGAGTATTGAGGGATCATAACTTATAAAAGGGCCTCTGCATGAATAGGTTCAATTATTGTGTGTCCCAGAGATCTTATTAAATCATGGATCTTGTGGGATATCCAGGTTTAAGGGGTGGACCCAAACTGGCTATGTAAGGGGGCAAAGCCCCCTAATGTACAGAAGAATTCCAAGAAATCCCTGCAAGTCCATGGATTTCTGGCATGTCTAGCAACCACAGTCATGGACTTTCCCTGCCTCTACTTAGGAAAAATCAACCTAGGTCAGCAATCTGGCTCCTTGTAGATCACTCCTACAAACATGCATGTATGTGAGTAACTTTGCTCACGAGTAGTAGAGCTGAATAGAGGACAATGCCATTTGTTGGCAACTTTTTAAGGTTTCACATTTTTTTGTTCTGCACTGGAATAAAACCAAAACCTTTTAGTGAAACAGAATTGTCTAAATGTTCACTTGGATCAAAAAGCTCAGGTTTTCAGCTTGTGCTTCTCCTCTGCTCAGAGTGATCAGAGAGCCCTGGACCTCAGAAACCTTCCTGTCAAAAACTTTCTCAGAATCAATACATCTCTGTGAAATGTTCTGGCTTTGATGAACAACTTATTTTGAGGAAAATACACTTAGTTGAATTTTCCAGTCATCTATAGTGAATGTATGTTTGCAGACTTGGTTCCCTAATGGCTCCAAAGAGGTAACTGCTTGGAAAAAGTCATATTTGTTACATTCTGTAAATACACACATTCTAAACTGACAAAAGGTATTACTGGTGCTGTCTTATGGAAACATCGATGTGCCTTATTCTGTTCTAATTTATAGAATATCAGAATAACTCCCCTGGCTTCAGTGCAGCTGTATCAGTTTCACATTCACCAATTCCCATGCCTATTGCAATGGGGAATAACACAACTTAAAACTTCTCAGCTTTCATGTGAGCTGGTAGCCTTTTTTCCTTAAGAAAACCACTCTAACACTTTAAATAGAAGGCAAAGAGAATTTTCATGGGAAAAACGTGGCTAAAACCACAGTTAGGTCTGACTTTCACTTTTGAAAAGTCAGACCTATAGATTTGTGGTTGAAATTCAGCCAATAACTTATGTTAAACCCCCCTCCCCCAAATAGCTATTTATTGACCTAGCAATTACTATTAGACCATCAAAATCAGTTTGTCCTGTATAGTTTATTCAGACCTTTTTCTATGGGTACTTTATTTTCTACTGTGCTTTTTCCCCCTGGTTTCTTCCTAGCTGAGTTGACAGCAGGCAGCCACAGTCAAAAAGCTATATTCTCTCTGCTAAAGATAAATTGTCATGTTGCATTATCTTGTGTGCATGTTTGGTGTTTTTGCTTCTTGCTGGCATGGTCACACTAGGACCCAGTAGCTGTGCAGACACAGCAAATGAAATCAGACATGTCTTCAATAATCAGTCACTAGTCTCAAAGTCAGTGCCTCTGTAGACTCTTTCCTGTAACTCCTTCTCTCCCATTTTTTGTAAAGCAACAACTCCTGTAGCTTTGGAACACAGACAGGATTTACCAACCTGTTTTTAAATCCCCTTGTCACTTTTTCCACAGAGGCAACTCATGCCCTCTGCCGAAGCAGGGATAAGTTGCTGGTGACGTCACTGCTGTTCTATGAAGATGGAGAGAGGGGCAAATGCAGAAAGTCTGTGGGGCCAGGTCTACTTAAGATATGTATACACTGATCTGGAGGTTTAAATTCCAGGTCAGGTTGACATACCCACCCTAGCTTTGATCAAGCTGGCATGTTCAATGTAGCTGCAGCTACACAGGCAGCATGACAAGTTGTCTTGTCAGGCAAGTTGTCTACAGGACCTGGAAATGACACCTGTAGCATCAACAGGGAATTAGACAGGGAATACTTAGTTTATAGATTTTTTTTGCAAGCATTGTAACTTAGAATGACAACTATAGTATCCATAACATCTTCTGTATACCAATATACTTGAATAATGCACACCAAGCTCTGATTCTGGTATTACTGCAAGCATTGGTACCATAGAGAACTACCTGCAGTAAAATAGTACAATTGAAATAGTAATACTGCCCAGGCCCAGACCCTGTAACTCAGGATTTGTAAGTGGAGGATTGATCTTTAAGATAACTTGTGTAATTGTATGTCTGTTTTTAGATGATACGTACAAGGCCCAATATTGCAGTCCTTCTGTGCATGGAACTCTCCTTGACTTTCTGTATGAAGTGCAGCAGTGGGATTGAGCCTGTATTTTATTATGGATATAGGAACAAAACATTTTAAAGTGCTTTTCTGTTTCCCTTTAATGGCTGATCTTGCATTCCTTGTGTATTCAAATCTCCGTCTGAAGTCAGGTCTTCTGTGTATGCAACAAATGCATCCTTGGCCTGAAAACCGCAACACTCTATTGCTGCTGTCTGTGAAAGAACAGCTCCCCTCCATGTTTAATGTGGTACCAGCCACTGCCAGGCCACCCAGAATTTATTGCTCTGCAAATGTTCATTCCTTGTGGAGCAGCGCCTTCTGTTACTAGGTGCTGGATTCTAATCTCTGTGTCAGAGCTAACTTTTTGCATTTCAGTCATTATGAATTAATTTCATCTTTAAACTCATTTAATTACCATCACTAACTTAATCTCATGGGAAATATGTAGCAGAAGTGCAAGGCCCAACTGCCACAATGAATATCATAAACGGTAAATGTACAGTGCATATAAAAATATACTGATTTTTTTTTTTTCAGTCATTTAACTTGTGAAGTGATATAACTGTGCAAAAGCCTGGTGCTGATGTATGAAAATGACTGTGGGCCAACTGACTTCAATGAGAATTGCACACACTGGGCTAAATTCAGATCCGGTGCAAGTGCATGCAAGTTGCAGAATTTCAAGTGACACAGCTGAAGTATTGGAGTAGTTATCTACTACGTGGATGCAAATGCTAACAGAGTAGGAGTACTTGAATTCAGGAGTTCGTTCCACTATTGAATTTTATATAATGAATGAGTTAAATTTAAGGTACCATACAACATTACATTCTGCTGTTATGTCAGTAGACCTCCAGACATCAATGGAGTTGCTCTGAATTCTCACTAGGGTAACTGAGAACAGAATATGATCCTAAAGAAATCATTGAGAACACATAACAAATGCCTTTAATATAGCTAACTCAAGGTAATTGAGGTAATTATAAATTACCTTAAAATGGATGTTAACATAGATATCTGGAATAACTAAACTGGCTTTGGATTATTCATTCAATGCTACATGGCAGGCTTTTATTACCCAGTCACATGAGTTACTGTAGTGTTATTTCCTCTTCTAAGTAGAGGAAAATATTGTTATATTGCAAATACCATGGTTTAACTAGGACCTGAGTCTACCCAGTCAATTCATTTATCCCTGATAAAGGGAGTACAAAGTGGGAATAAAATGCTACAAAATCATCTGAATTAATTGTATGAATAAGGCTTTGCAAAAATGACCTCCTAATTCTTAGATATGTGATTTGAAGATGATACTGCTACCCAGAAACAAAATGCTAATCACACATCTAAATCTGACTCGCTTGTGGCCCTGTGCAACTCATTTAATCTCTGTAGAAAGCTGTTGTTAGTTAATTAATTGATATTTGTGAAGGGCTTTGAAAAAGAAAAATGTGTCTGTCTAAGTGCTGGGAGGAACAGACCATTTGAGAGCCTCTTGCACATGAGTAATTGTCCTTTTGCATGTATGGTTTCTTTCAAGGCAATTATATGTAATTGCTCAGATCAGCAATGGTATGCTTTGTGGCCAGCACACGTCGATAATTCATCAAATATTTTCCTCTAATGATAAATAAGACAGCTGGTTTTTTTTCAAAAAAAATTTGCTTTATACATCTTTAAGTGATGAGCTATGAGGCACAGGAAACATGCAGGGTGGGGACAAAGGACAAGGATGATTTAGGGACCAGGCAAGTTCATTTTACCTAAATTCAAACTGCTTTAATATAATTAATTGATCAGAACTCTAATGTTAGTGAGGGCATGTTTCTCCTGAGCAGAGTGAGGACACGTTGAAATCTTAATGAAAAAGTAAAGGCTGTATATTGAGAATTCATTCATTGAACTGCAATGTATGTAAACGAATAATAGAACAGTTTTACTGCAAAACTTATTCTGTATTAAGTGCAAACATGTACATTGTTTATCACTTTAATGTGCTCTAATCCTAAGGGGCCATGTCCTGAAGCCATGATTCTATTTGCATTCAGTCTTTACTTAGTAGAACTCTCAGTGGGCCTTAGATACATAACAAAAACTGCTATTGAGATGTGGGAAGTAGATGTGGCATGGGTAGGAAAAAATTAGAGACTGAGTTAGCTTAGGTTTTGCCCATTCCATTCATTGCATTGGTCTAGGATGGATTTGACCAAACATTGACAAGAAGAAAGTAGCAAAGGCAGTACTGGCTCAGCTGGATGAGTGGAATGCAGGGAATCATGAAGAGCTAGTTCCCAGCTGAGATTGGTAATGGGATATGGAGCATTCAGTGGCTTGAATCTTGGCCTAGGTTGGTAGTGTTGGGAAGCCATCATCATCTGACACCTGTTCAGTGTCCTATGTGAATTACCTGAGGTCCCAATCTGTATGCAAAATATACATGATTTTGGAACCTTTGGTTAAATCCCAGCCCAGAAATGTGACTGAAGAGACAGACAGATCCTCCAGCTGCTTTTATGCCACTGTGTCAGTGCAAATCAGTCATAAGCCAAACAAGTATAACCAGTTGAGGATTCCCCTGTTTAGACAATAGTCCAGTGCCATAGAACCACTGTAGCTATGCCTGCACTGCCCACATCTCCTGGACACGGTTGAAAGAGTAGTGTCTAGGCAGAATAAGTTGGCATGGTTTGAAGGCTCTTGGCAACTGGTGTAAAATAGAGCTGTCCTGAGACTGGTCTGTTTTTATGATGAGGTCTGGCTGAGGATTGAGGCTTGGAGAAGGGCAGTATAAATGTAATGCTACCGTTGCCACACGCAGCCTCCTAAAATTTGCTGATATAGCCCTGGAGACTGATACATTTTCTACCTTAGAGGTAGACTTTCAAAGTGAGAGTTTAACTTCCATTCACCTCAATGATATTCTTTGCTGCCTTTCCTGTGTCTATTCTGCAGACTACACATTTCCTTATTTTCAATTTGCCATCTTCCTTGAGCATTGAGTTGAACTCTACATGGGCCAGATCTCCAGCTGCTGTAAATTGGCATAGCTCCATTGACTTCCAGGGAAACGTCAGAGCCTCTGCTGTGGGAATTAGTTTGCCACTCTTTGCTAAAAGTTTGAAAGCTGACTGGTCAGATTCTGGATACATTATTAATTATAGAAAAAGCTGGGAAATAAGGCTGCAAACTAAAGTTAGACTAAGAGCTACTTGAACATAACCTCTTGAAGATAATGTCTGTCAGGCTAATGTAATCAGGCTGATGGCCACCACCAATTACCAGTTTTAAGAGCAATTCCTTTTGTAGAGCAAACTGTTTGTTTATTTGTTTGTTTTTACCAGGATGAGGAATGGTGGGAAATTATCACAACAACCATTGCCAAGGCATTCTGTATCTATCTCTGAATGGTGTTCTGACTTTAAAAAATATAATGGAGTCTCTCACTCTCAGTAGGAAGGAAGACTTTATGACCGTTTTTATACAAAGAAGGGCAGTTTTGAAGGAAATCTAAATATTTCAGATAGGACAGATCTTGTTCAGGATCCTGACACTTTGCAGTAAGTTTATGAATTATAATCAGAGAGAATTAATTCTCATTCTTCAGAGTGTAAACAGATCAAGGAATTGGGGGTAACTTTTCTTCCACAAACAGCAAGACAAAAATGTATCTAACTGCAATCTTTTTGTTCACCTTCGTCTGCATAAAATATTTGAAGAATTGTGCACTCTCTAGAGCAATCAGCCCAGGTTTCTCGAGCAATGAGGCTATGCAGAACTAAAACACCAATAATCCCTCTATGATCAATCAGGAACTGTTTATCTTAAAGACCAATTCGGACTGGAACTAAAGTATACATTTTTAACTATAATTAACTGTTGGAACAATTTACCAAGGGTCATAGTGGATTCTCCATCACTGGCAACTTTTAAATCAAGATTGGATCTTTTGTCTCTGGAATTGTTTTGGGGAAGTTCTATGACCTATGTTATACAGGAGTTCAGACTAGGTCATAATGGTTCCTTCTGGTCTTGGAATATATCAATCCATTAAATGCTCCCATAACACATATGAAGATCTGGAATAACTGTGACCCAGTTCTGCTTCTGCAAAATCTCCTGTTGGTTCACTCTGATTTTTCCCCCTATATCTGGAAGCCACAAACCCAACCAAATAAATGAAGAGATCTGAGGCAGGTTTCTTGATGGTGTCATACATGTATGACAACTTAGCTAAGAAGTAAAAATGTTATGGATTTAACCAAATGCTTTCACTAGGCAAAGATAAGCTCACCTCTTCCTAGAGATAATTTGAACCCCCAGGTATGAGCATATTAAAGAACACAATTATATACAGCAGAAACACAAAATGGCATTTGAGGGTATAGATATCTACAGTAATGTGGGTTTGAACTAAGGTCAATATTGCAAGATCAGCCCTAAATTTACTAACTTAATCTTTTTAAAGTTTAGAATATTCACATGCTGCGCTTGGGAAAAATGACCACAATGAATTTAAGAGAAATCATGATGGAAGTGTAAGAAAGTGAGCATGCTATTATATCCCTACATTTTCTGTGATGGTATCAGCAGTGAATGGCTTTTTTTGGATGCAGGCCATTAATAAGCATAGCAAGTATAGCTTGCTGTAGGTTGCTGTTTCAAGCTGGAGGAGAAGGACCACCCAGAATGCACATACATCCTGTCCAGAAAAATCAAGTGTAGGATATCTTTGTAGGATATCTTATATCTATGGTTGGGTAATTTTAAAAGTCAGGAAGTTACAACTTGTTTTCTATGATCAAAATAATCAGGTTCCTGACCCCCTGATTGCACAGATAACTTTGAGAGTACAAAACTGTGGGCTCATCAGAAAACATTTTTTCATGCATAATGTGTTCTAGTAGGATTTTAAAAAAGAAATTTGTGTTCCCATTTAAATCAACCCATCTCTAACATTTGGGGCCTGATTTTTCTACTCCATTACACTAGTATAGAACTGGTGCAACTCCAATGAAGTCAATATCTAATCCTCTCTATGGTGTTCTTGTGCCCCACTCCCCTAGCACCCTGGCTAAGGGATGCATGCTGCCATTGAGTAGATCTTGATCCTGTACTTCCCTCCTCCTCTGTAAGGGAGGTTAAAGGTGCAGGGGCTCTGACCACAGTAACTACTGTGGTTTCCCAGAGAGAGAGTAGGATGCCTTGGAGAATGGCTGTAGCTTTGGGTACATAATAAGATGGAGTGAACAACAGAGTCCTGACCAGGAGGAACATTCTGTGGAAGGGTCATGGGGATGGAGGCTATTCTGTGCTTGTACAGTTCCCCCTCTTACCCCTTAGTGCTTAGAGGCTTTTCTGGACCATTTTGTTCCTCCACAATCTATAGCAGACAAGAATTTGTGACCCAAACTCTTTATCCAGAATATCTTAGTGGCTTAGTTATGGGTGTCTGAAACATTTTCCATAAAAGGATGGGGTGGGACATTTCTGTCAGTAGCCCATTTGCAACAGCTGTTATTCCACCTGGAGGAATTTAAATTAAATAAAATTATCTGATAAGGTCTAGCCAACTTAATAGTAAGTCTTTGTCTTATTGTTCTTCCTTCCTTCATAACAATGCCTCTTATCAGATCATTAGACAATCATTTAACATAAGGTAGCTTTTCAGGCATTTTTCTTCCTTTAAAAAATTGCAACAAAAATGGCTTGTCCCATGAAATTGTTGTTGACATGGAAACGCCATATGTAAAATAAGAATATATAATCTGAAAATGAGTTCAATGTTATGCCTGTTTTTTCTTTCGTGAATTGTTGCTTCTGGTTTGTCCATCTATCTTATGTATGCCAAGAAACCTCTATCACTCATCAGACTAGTATATTTCTTTCTTTTGAAAGGACACAAGTTTTGCTCTGTGGTTCTTGCACCAATGTCACACACAAGACAACATGATTATGTAACTCTTGTGGTAGGTATTAATTTACACACTGAACCAAGCACCAAAACTGTGATCAAGTAGGAGTCAGATTGAATCTTTGCTTCATAATGTACTGCCAAAAAAGTCACCATTTTTGCAAATATCAGAACAAATGCTGTATATTACCCCACAAAAACAGTATAGTTAAATCATACAAATTCAGGTTGCAGAAGCACACTACAGTCAGAAAACGAAACAAGGAAATAAACACTCAGTATATGATTTATCCCTGCATGACCCAAACACATTTCACATTCTAGCACCGCCAGAGACCAGTAGGGAAAAATTCCAGTTATCAGGGACCTCCATAGAGAGCTACCAACACCCTCATCACTTAACACAAATTAACAATAAGAATCAGTTAATTTGCTGTAAACCAACACAGTGCTGTGTTTAAAGGGAAGGGTGTATTTATCCCATTTAAGTTAATAAGCTATGATGTGGTTTTCTCTTTACAGGAGCAACAAATCTTCTTCTCTGAGTTGTCCAGGGAAGGGCTGGACATTGCAGAGCATGTGGTTTGTGGGAAATTCTGGACTGGGAGTGTGCTGGGGTCACCTTGATGGTTGTAACCAAGGCTAGTAGAAGCCAGACTCGAGGCTGTAGACAGGCTGTGCTGGGGTTAGGGCTGTCTAAACTCACATACTGCTTGCTGACTGTGAGTGTCCCAGACTGGGAGCTGGAGTAGTAAGGCATTATAAGGTCTGCAGGGCTAGTAGAGACACAACCCATCACTGACCTCGTTTGAACCCCAGACTGTAACAATCCCTAAACTTCATTTTTTGATGGTAAACTCCTTAAGGCAAGCACAATAGTGAGGCATTTGTGGTAAGTGACTAGGAGACAAAAATGGTACTCTTTATAAAATCTGGGTTCAGAACTTGACTCTGCTGTTGACTATCTGTATGACTTAGATGCTTAACTTTTTTTCTTTCAATCTCTACTGTCCGCATTGGAGAGAAGCGTGGATGGAAAGAGGTTAAATGACAAACGTTTTTGAGATCCTATAACATGAAGTCAGAAAGAGAGGACATCAAAATGTAATGGAATACTGTCTTGAATTTCAGGGTTATTTAACACAGAGAGAACATCTGTTTGACCAATTAAAGTGATGTCTATAAAATAACTTCAGCAGTGCTAGTGTTTATCAAATGGTGAGAATAATAAAGCCCATTTACTAAACTAAGGACTGACCTGGCTCTCTCGTTGACATGCCTTCTCCACAATTGGTACAGAGAATAGAATGCAACTGATTCTGTCCTGTTGAAAAGCACGAAGACACTTGTGTCCCATCACCCAGACCTTACTGCAGCTGTGCCCAATAACTGATATCCTCTGAGAAGCAAAACACATAATGAATCAATATTGCAAATCCAACAGTTCATCTTGTACAGCTGATTGTGGAATGGAGATGCAGAAGTCCTTCTGGACCTTAGGTTGATGAGTACTTTCACGACTACAGCTAATCAAATAGTCAGTGAATAGCTAATCACTTAAATAAACCTCTTTCTGCCCAAGAATTCTAAAGGGGTTGATTATTAAACTGAGAGCATTTGAGCAGATTATCAATAAGTAAACAATAATTTTAAAGCGACAGGTTAATGACATATGTTCTATTAACAGCAGTGTGGTGTCTATTTTATTTGTCTTGTAAAGGAAATAGCCTCAACTTTGATGTTGCACTAGAATAAAATTATGCTTTTAAAGGGTGCTTTGTTTTTGTTTGTTTGTTTAAGGAAGAGAGCTATTTATTGCTCTAAGGAAACAGCAGTTGTTCTGTTTTTAAACACCATGTTAGGCATCATTTGTTCTCAAACAACATCAAAGCTAAATGTTGCCTAATCTAAGGGAGAATAATTATTTACTTAGCTTTTTGTTTTTTTGTGACACTGCTGAATCCATCCCTAATTTTTCTATAATTTCACTCCAAACTATACCATGGGACCAGAAGACTGGGTAAAGCTAGTTAGATTACTGATAACTCCAGTCTAGTCATGCCTGCAGCTGTGCCCAATAACTGATATCCTCTGAGAAGCAAAACACATAATGCATCAATATTGCAAATCCAACAATTCATCTCATACAGGTGATTGTGGAATGGAGATGCAGAAGTCCTTCCTGACCTTAGGTTGATGAGTACTTTAATGACTACAGCCAATCAAATAGTCAGTGAATAACTGACTGGATTTAATTTTTTTCAAATTATTTGACCATTTTGTTCAGTTGCCAGCAATAGAGCTCAGTGAAATGGCTTCACTTTCTATAGAAAAATGTGATTTGCAAAGAGTTAAATGCTCAGTAATGCATTTGGTGTCAGCTAAGAGGGGTGATATGCTGCTAAACATTTTGTATTTTGTATTTTCTTGTATGTAGTAATGTGTGTATGGTACTCCTGTGTCCTGAGTAAGAGCAGGATTCTCTTTTGTGATCTAGCTGCTTCAGTGGATTCGATCTCCTCAGAATTACCCTTGTCAGAGGAATCAAGGATTTGTGATAGTGGCTCTGGACACCCCCATACCTGTGTGTGCATAGGGAGAGCTGGTCTAAGTATGGCAGCTCCCACCTCTGATTGGTCAATGATGCCAGCCTCCATCACCCACTTGCTAAACTTTCAAACAAGCACTATTGTGCTTTTTCTCATGCTGCTTCAAGCATGAGAAGCTCGCCATGTAAGCCTCCACAAAGCTACCACAGTATTCTTCTTGAAATTCATCTTTGGAATTCTTCATTTCTGTGGTGCCTACAAAAAACTTGACAATGGCTATGCGGCTGGAAAGCTGAGACCATTGCCTATCTTGCTGGCCAGTAGTGTCTTATAGTTTAGTTGTACATTCCTTCCTGTCTATCCATCTGTCGTCTCATCTTAGATTGTAAGCTTTTTGGGGCAGGGACTGTCTTTGTTTTGTGTTTGTACAGCAGCTAGACCAATAGGTCATGACTAGGCACTACCACATTACAAAATAGTAATAAAATACACTATTAGGTTCTCAGATGCCAAATTCCTCTGTGGCCTGTGGGTAGCCAAGCAAAAGTCTTAAAGCAGGCTGAAGGATGAACTAGGTTTATGTCAGGGACAGATCTCTAGCCTGTTCCATGATTGGGGAAGTGGTTTTAAATCCAAGTGCAAGCTCACTTGGATCAATGTAGTTAGCCTAATAGGCATTGTTTGTGCCAGGTGAGCTTAGTTTTTTTGCTTTTTACATAACATGAAGCAATCGCACGTATGCAATGGGTTCCATGTTTACTGAAGGTTTTAAAATGCAAGACCTAGCTACAGAGATACCAGAACCCTCCCAGAGCAGCAGTGTGACTCCTGTGGTGACCACTAGTGGTAAGTCTACACAGCCCGAATCAAAAGGTCTCAGTCGATAAGCATGCTACAGCACTAAAAATAGCTGTGTAGACACTGCAACTACACCGCTATTTCTTCTGCTGTATCATGAGCTGAGTTGTCCTGGGCTCTAAGACTTTGATGCTTCTATGTAGACTACCCTGGAAGATTCAGAATATTTAAAGGGACACTACTGAATTCCTATGTTATGCTCCTCTCCTTTTTGTGTAAAAGGACACTTCAAAAAAGAAATATTTAATGATAGTGTGAGAGGGTCATACCAGATGGCTACCAGAGAGTGCTTGAAGGATGATATATTAGCCCCAGGATCAGTAAGTCCCTTTCCCCTGGTAGATGAGCAGGGGTTATGCCTGGTTAATACACCTGGAGACAATCAAGGCCTCGGCCAGGACTTGTTAAAAAGCCTCCCCTCCAGAGATAGTGTATGGCTGGAGTTGTGGGAGTGAGGCGAGCTACCAGAGAGTGTGTGAGCAGGCAAGACGCTGTCAAGATCCAGGAAGGTTTAGGAGATGGAGCAGAATGCCAGCAGCACAGGACTCTTTAGGTACAAAGACTGGGGAGGGAAAAACCCTGCCCAAACAGGGCAAAGGACTTTTCCCAGGCCTGGAGACCTAAGGGAAGAAACCCTGCCAGAAGGGAAAGATTGAACTGGACATTTGATTTGGGCACTACCATACCCATAGGGCAGTCAAAGGTCAAGAACCTTCCCTGGCAAAGAGACTAGGAAAGGCCCCTCTCCGAGCATGGTATAGACAGTAAGTCAAGGGGCATGGGGAAGTAAACCAGGGAAGCTAGCAGCTTTCCTGAAGCCACAGCATGAGGCTGCTGCATGTAGGATCCCTGGGTTGGGGCCTGGAGTCGAGGGTGGGACTGGGACCCCCCGCAGCCCTCCACTGGCTATTTATTGGAGGGGCAAGAACCCCACCAAAGAGGCTACAGCCTAAGAGAACCAGAGGCAGGACTGGGAGTCAACAGGGAGTGGCCATCTTAGAGAGGCTGCATTACTCTCACCCACCACTAGAGGGTGGAAGAAACACTAAGTGGTGAAGCAATTTCCTGACCTACCACTACAAGGAAGTGCTGGACCCACCAAGGTAGAGGAAGAGCTTTGTCACAATAGCAATACACTTGTATAAAACATGCATGTTACAAATTAAGTCTGAGAGGTGGATTATAACTTCCCTGTGGCTAACATCTCAAGCATCACAACGATATCTGGAAGCATGTCTGTAGTACTTTGTTAACCACTGTGGTATAGCTGGATCAGCAACCTCCTTCTCTGTAGAGTTTGGTTTTCTTGTTGGTTTTTTTATCCGTTTCTATTATAAGTCGCTGTTGGGATGTATTGTAGGCTCAGTATTTCAGTAGCATCACTGGGTGTAGATAATACTGTGGAACTTGTGCTCAGAAGCTGGCTAAGTGTTTTCATCATGACCCACTTATTACTCCATGTTTCAATGAGTTCTTTGTAGCTTCTTAAGGCTTTCTCCAACATGAAAATGTGCATTTGTGTGTGTGACTACCAGCAGCTATTTTATCCCACTGTTTCTTAATATCCCTCTGTAGATCAGGCTTTAACAAGTCACAACACCTTAAATTATGCCTCACACATTCTTTTTTTTTTTTTTGGCGGGGGAGGATTTCCAGGTGCTCTTCATTGCTAGTTCCTGTGACCAGTATATCATTCAGGTAACGCTGAGTGCCAGGAATACTGGAATATCACTCCATGGTTTACTGCTAAATAGCAGGTAAGATGCTATTTCAAATATGCTCTTGTGTGTTAGTTATGAAGTACTACTTGCACACTCTTTGGTCACCTTTTGTACATAGGCTTGGGCTAGGTAGGTTGTTGTTGAAGAATGATTACTAGCAAATGAGGAAAAGGATCTCATCTACATGCAGCACTGAGTTATTGGTAACTTTGAAATTATCAGAGATACAGACGACAGGGTTCTCTTGGCTTCTGTGTTTCAGTGAGGGCCTCTATATAGCCCTCAAACTATTTAAAGGGATATTATCCAATTCCCATATACTACAACAGTGTAAATTGATCATAGTGAGACAGGACACTGGGGAGATAACAGAGAAAGGGGGAATATCAGAGGAACAGTCTTAGTCCAGAATAAAATTGTCTTGTTGCCTGAGTGGTACAGGATGGAGCACACCAGTTTCTAGTTTTTGTTCTTCCTTTTATAGTTCTATTTTAACTTAAGGCTTGTGTAGTCTGACTTGTAGGATGTTTTAACGCAAGAAAACTTGCCAGTTCTGAAGTGCAAGTTCAGAGCAACATTGTAACTATAAGTCAATATTTCACTCTCAAAGTAATTATCCAACTGATCTTGTAGCCTAAGTGAAGTAAATTAACTCTGTTTCAGGTGCCACAGAGTCTAATTCTAGCAAAGATTTATGCAAGAACATTGGTATCTCAGTTGTCTTTGAGAGTTATATGAAACTAGTTTTCCAAATAGAGGGTTAGTTTCACATACTTACTGATGTTGCTTAGACCTGCAAAGATTTGAATGACTGTAAGTCTTCCACAATTGTTGCAGACCCAGTCATGACTAAATGACTCTTCTGATGTGTCTACTACATATGGAAAAGTAGAGAAATAGATTTTGTATAACTTCCGGCCAATAATCTTATATAGATAAGTCCCCATTAAAACATACACAATAGTGTATGACTTCACAGTCAATGTCTTGTCAATTTCTTATCCTATCTTTTTCGCTTCAATGTTTTGATCACACCTATGTTGCATCAGCTTATTCCTGCCACTTTATTTGCTGATATTTTTGAATTAATGCCTTTTCTTGCTTAGAAATGATATGCTTCATCTCTGCTTGCTCTCTAGTTTAGGTTTGGATACTTCAGGTGATGTCGACACAACAAGCTAGCAGTGTGATTCCCAACTTGCTCACTCACACGAGTTTCCTCTCACAGAGCTACCATGAATGTAAATAGCAGTGTAGCCATGGTAGCATGGGCAGCCACAGCAAGGCTTTGCCACGTCACGTACATACCCACCAGTTTCAGACAGGCTTGTACTCTGCACAGCTAAGCTGTGCCTTCGCTGCTGTTGCCCATGCTATTGCAGCTACAGTACTATTTACATTCATGCTAGCTTGATGAAAGCTAGTATAAGTATGTGTATCTGAGCTGGGAATCACATCCTAGCTTGTAGTGTAGATGTGGCCTTAGGTACTTTCAGTGCTGAGACCTCACTGTGTACTGATACCAGTGACTCCCAACATTTGATTGAGAGAGAGCGTAAACATGGTATTTGTTTCTCCCAAATAAAAATCCTGATCTTGGAAGCATTCCACATCATTTAATTCCCTTGTAGAGCTTTCCATCCACAGATTTTAAAATGCTTTACAAAGCAATGTACCCTCTTCATTTTACAGAGGAAAATCGAGCCACAGAGATGGACTGACTTGCCCAACTGTGGTGTACTGAAAACTATGTTAACTGTTATCACTTTAAATAGTAAGGGGATTTTTACTAGTCTTGCTTGCAGGGTAGGGGTGGGGAAGTATGTGATCTGAGCCTAACAGTAGCAGTCAGTCTGCAGACAGACATCCTAGAAGAAAGAGGGGTGAGTTGTGCCTTTGTATTATGGCGCAGCTTGCTTTGTGTCTCTGTTTTTGGTTACTGTGTTCTGAATTTTAAGAAGCAAAGTCGTGTTAGATCAAACCCCTCGCTGGAAGGTTGCAATGCAACTTCTCTGTGTGTATGGTGTGAACATAACACCAAGGTCATGCAACAAGTCAGTGCCTGGGAACAGAACCCAAGTCTCCTGACTCCCAGACCAATCCATTGGTCCCAGTGGTATAGTTAGTGTCCACACCAAGGAGAGAGGTGTACCAGTTATCATATAAACGTGTTCATAGTGCTATAGTTATTTCTGTACAGAAAGGGGAATAACTATACTGGTATAAGTAACTTTTTGATTTTTAATCAATAGAATCAAAATAGTTATACTGGTTAAAACTTTCAGGTGTAGACCAGCCAAGTTAAGAGGCTGTTAAGAAGTCCAAAAACCTGTTGAATTTTGTATCTCATCTAGGCAACTCTGAGCATCAGCCTCTAACCATTCATTCTTTTAATCAGTAGGGTAGCCTCCCAGTTGCAGCCAAGTGATTACTATGCCAAAGAGAGTAGAATGAACACCGAGATGATACTCTTCTTGTAGTAAAACCGAGCTAAGTAAACAAATAATACCAAACAAAGTTCACACTGTATTTTTACACATCAGAGATTTGCAAATTAAAAGTTCAAAATTATTCCATTCACGCTTTATATGTTGAATGGCAAAGTCAAATAATCATAGTATTGAGCTGTTTAGATTTGATTAGTCACATAAATCACATGGTGGTGATTGTGTTCCCTGACTGAATGTGTTGAGTACTCAACTTTATAATTTATACTTTATTTGTACTTTATAATGTGCTGCTGTACTTGAAAAGGGACATGAGACTGTCAGTAAATATTTTGCAAATATCTCTAAAACTTTTCACATGCAATATGACAATTATATCTTAATTCCATAATCTCCCAAATCCCACTTTCCTTCCTCCATTAAATGATGCAACAAGTGTAAAACTCCGAAAAGTGATATCCACTGAAGAATATTTCATTAATATCCTTGCTGAAGTTCTATATTAATATTAATTTCATCCTGTACTGTTTAGCTGATCTCTAAATTATTTCCAGAAATTTTTTCTAATGGTCTAAATATTATACAAAACTTTTTAGGGAAAAATGATATCTGTGTGGGTGTGTACATACACACTATCTTAGACTGCCATCTCATAAGACTCTATAAGACAGTGGCTTTCCACTTTTTCATTTGTGGACCCTTAAATATTTCGAATAGTGGTGTGGACCCCTTTGGAAGTCATAGGTATAGTTTGCAGACCCCTGGTGTATAGTGATAGAAAATCACTTCTGTCGTGCTGGGTAGTTTGGTGGGAGGGCATTTAACATATGGGTTAACATCAAGATGTCAAAGTCATAATAATTCATGTGAGATATGCCATGTCAGGTACTGTTAGAAAGGTTATAATATGCTAAGTCAGATGATAATACCTATGTTTATATGTAATATGTGAAATGGAAGTTAGGGATATATTTGAGATATCTGTATTTCAAATTGTGCTGCCTGGGCAATACCCCAGACAGGATGATGGCAGGACGATAGCCTGCTTAATGGCCCATTAAGACATCCCCCGGTACAAGGGGCCCAGGGGGAGAAGCCGAAGATATGCCTGATGTGGCACCATGACTTGCCCATGTGATCTGGAACTCTATTTTGGTTCCTGTAAGATCCAAACTCATATTGAACTGGTACTATGGCTGACCCCTTGGGGTCAGAGGGAACCTTTTTAGTAAAGAGCACAGAGTTTAAATAACTGGTCTCTTTACTGGACCCAGTGCTGATTTGGGAGCCAGAAGCTGAAATGCAGTAAAGGGGGCTGTGTGTATTTGTGTACTGGCTTCTGTGAGGATTCAGAAGTGCAGTTTGTGGCTGGTTGGGAAGCCTGACTTCAATGTTACCCACCAGTGCTGGGAGAATCTGCTCTCCATTTGCAGCCTGCCATGACCTTGGCATTTTCAGGGGCTACCTTGGGCATAGGACGGGTGATAACTTCTATAATCCATTTGACCTGTGCAGTTCCTGCATGGAGACATGTAATACACAGGTACTGCAGAAAGTGGTGTTGGTGCTTTAAGAAACCATCCATGCTCAAAAATAGTGTTGGGAAGCACTAAGTAGTTGTGGGTGCTGGTGTTCAGATGAGATGCAGAACCAGAGGTCTGATAATTTTGAGGTCCTTTAAAAAATCAATGGCAATCAGTGCAGGGGTGAAATAAACGGATGGTAGTGTAATATTCTGGGTAATTATTTTTATCCATCCCAAAAGTCTGAACTGAGAGCAATGTATTAAATTCCTATAAATACTGTTGCTGCCTTCACGTCTCTCATTACATTAAATAGTTGAAATGGAGCCAAGATGTTATTTTTCTAACCTGAATCTTCCCTTTAATTCCCACTTGTCTGCTGCATTTAAAAATAGAAGGCTTAAGCTGCCCTAGCAATCTTTAAGTGCTCACTTTCTAAAAAGCTATCGATTGACTTGTTCAACTTTGACTAGAAATGTAAGACACGCACATCAGTCTATTTATTAGGCTACAGAGCAAGTAATCTCTTCCATCTATGAAGAGAATGTAATGTGTTTTCCTAATGCCACCTCTGTCAGCTGAGAGTTTCCTCTGTGTCTGGGGAATCCAAACTGGGCTGCTGTAGTTGCTTAGTTGGAATGTGGCTGGAGTGTGGCCCTATGTTACTGTGTTTTATGGATATCCAAAAGTTTTGCCATTAAAACTATACCTAGCTAGCTATTTATAGTGCAAACTCTCACATTTCCATTGACTTGCTTTTCACACACTGATGGCTTTGTTGCCATTCTGGAGCATAGGTTGCAACTGTAATTATGGGAATGATCAATCTCTTGTAATATAAACCCCCTTATATTTCCACCTCTGATGGGCTTTAATCCCTCACGTGGACTCATTTTTTTGGCTAGAGATGGGTGCAAATATAATTCAGAAAAGACCAGGAGAAGGATTCAGAAATGGGGGAGTGGGAGGCAGGGAGAGGAGAGGGGTTAGATATATACTGAGCAGCAGATTCTCAGCTGGTGTAAATTAACATAGCTCCATTGACTTCAGTTGAGAGAGAGCAGCTTGATCTGCCTCTGAAAATTCTGAGCTCTTATTCAGATGCCTGAGGGCCCATGTGCGCAAGTCAAGGTAGGTCAAAAAAGGTACCATCAACTTAATCCCATTTTCCTTTTTAACCTATTATGCCATAAACGATGCCTAAAATTACTATAACTGAAAGCTTATGTGGAAAAATTGTTTTTCCAGTGGCTTATTTGTACTCTTCACTGTACATAGAAAACGATGAAACCAACTACCTACACACTGTCAATCCATTTTCAATTCAGGAGACTTGCTGAAACTGTCACTTTCTTGCAAGCCATTTCAGTTTTGACAAATTAACATTTTCCAGTGGAAAAAATGTCATCTTGGAAAATACCTTACCAACTTTAAAAAAAAAAAAAAAAAGAAAAAAAAAAGTCCATAAACCTTGGCCACCATGATCAGCCTTTAAATAACTTTCAAATTGATATGCCTAAAGGGACATCTGGAAGATATTGAGTAGCCAGTGCCCATTCAGATTTCTAATATGCTTGTGCAATGTCATAAAAATATTTGTGTGCATAACTTCCATTCCTGCTGGAGAACTTTAGATGACTGAAATCCACAACTAAGTAATTGCCAACTTGTAATCATGCCTTCCTGAAGAGAGAGATTGTGGGAAGGATTAGAGGGACTCAAACCATGTTAGTTTGGTCAGCTAATTAGTTTCTTACTGGTGAAACTTATTAATAGAAGTTAGCTGGCCCTTTAGAAAGAGGAACATAGTTTAAAGCTAAAACACTGGATTTGGCTGTCTGAAGGTTTTGCTTCCATTCTCTGCTCACCCGTAAGCTTCGTATATAATCACAGGGTTGCAGGTTGCTTGCCTCTTGAGCAGCCAAAAAGAAACATGAAATGTGAGAATGTGCCAAGTTTCTTTCTGATTTTGAGCTGCCGTAACACTGCTCAAGAATGAGGCTTCCACTGTGGTAAAGATGATTATTCTCCAGGTAGTTGGGACTATGATGCTCTACTTTGTCAAGCTTAGGATGAAATTGTGGGAGGCTGAACCTATATTTTTCCAGCACTTGGAGGAAACTCTTAATACTCATGGAAATTTAAAAAAATACACAAATAAAATGGACGGTGATATTACAGAAGCAAGAAGAAAATTAATTTTCTTTAACTTTAAGCAATTCTGCTGGGACCATATGAACTATAACACTTTTTTTTTTGTTTTTTGTTTTTTTTGGTAGTCTATTTCTGTTGAGCGTCTCAAATGCCAGATTTCTTCCAACCTTCCCCATTTGCCCTACATTAAAAGAAAGTGGACCAAATTAAATTTTCCGCTCAATCTAAAACTTACTGTGACAAGTACCATTTTATGTTCTGTATTTGGCTATACAGCTACATTGCATCAGAGATGGAGTAGCAGGCACAGTGCTGCTTTGCATCATGACTGCTGGTTGACCTGGTGAATTTTTTTCCCCAATCTCCATTTAATTTTCCACACACAAACCCTGTCTGTTTACTTGGTTTTGGGTAGGAAAGAGGCTTTCACCTTTTGAAAGGAGCTGTAAAAAGTAATACTGCTTACGTTATATTTTTATATTGCCCCACAACTCTCCATAAGGCCACTTCCTGTCATATCTGGGGGGGGTAAGACAAACTACAGTAATAGTCATGAGGATTCTGTATAGAAAAATATAGGCCTCCCAGCACCTAGTTTTCCTCTCCCACTGGGGTAAAGTGGGAGCAACTCCACTGAAGTCAGTGCAGTCCTCTCCCACATTCATTACACACCTTCCAACCCAACTTCCCTGTGTCCTTTGCTGTAGGTCCTAGCAACAACAGAATCCTTCATTACACCATGCTGAGTCATCCTCTGAGCAGGGCCATTCTATGTCCTGAATGAGGCATAGGTCTTGTGGAAAATAGTATATGATGTAATTAAAAGTGGAATTGCAATGAATAAGCAAAAGGGAGCTTGGAAAAGAACAAACACTGGGATAGAGCATGCCCAGTGTGGATGGAGTCTTCAGGTTGTTAAACTGCAAAGCTCTTAATGTCCTAAGCATGTGCAAAGATCCATTTTCCAAATGCTTATAATTTGGGCAGATTTTCATGGGGAAGATAAAGGGCACATCTCTCACACAACGGCCACCTCCTGCCAAATTCCAAGTCCCTGTTCCAAAGCATGGGAGCTCTACAGGCTTGCAAAGAAAGTCATCAGAATTCACCATAGGCACAATGGATTTTTCCCTAACTTTGTTCTTGGAAAAAGCTGAACTGTTCAGGCTGATTTGTCTTGAGGGGGGGACTTCAATTTGAGGCTGATGCCCAGTATGGAAAATTTGATCCCAAAGAGTCTTGCAAAGTTTATGAACAAATGAAAAGACGATCTTTATAAAAGGAAGTGTTGGGCAACCTTAATGGCAGAACTACCAGATTTGCCTAGAATAAATAAGCTACATATGTGTTACAGAAAATAGAATTCTGGTTTCATATTCAATTAACATCAAGAATATGGAGTCCATGTTAGGTTGGTGCTATGCAAAGACCTATTTCTGGGGCATTTTACACCGCCTAGAAGTAACATTTGTCCTTGCTTAACAACAATACTTTAAGCATGTTGTTGAAGTTTGTTTGGACATGCGTCCCTGTAGTCTATCACCTATGAAACACATAGTTTACATCTTATTACTATTAGTACAAGTGGTCTAACAAGCAGGAATTACTACCTTGGGGATGGATTGTACCTGACCCTGACATGGGTGTGCAGCATGAGGAAGGCTCAAGAAGCATCTGCCCCTCCTTCCCCCACACTTGCTCCAAAATACTGCATAGGCATACTGGCTATGCAAGTCTCCTAACCCAGGTTGATAGCTTTGGGCTCATGCTAGCACGGCAAAGCACTATCTCTACAGCTATTTTGAGAATGGCAGCACAAACCCTGGACTGGGGCTTACTCCAAAATGCTGTGTAGACATAGCCTCTAAGGTTCAAGAAGAATTCCAGTCCCAGTGATCACAGATTGCTCCTTCCTGCTCCCCCCACAAAAACATGGTACCTTAAAGGGAGTGGGAACGAAATGGAATCTTGGCTCTACTCCTTCCCCATGCGTGCTGGCTAGCAGAGCTGGCCATTCACATAGGAGTTGGCAAGCTGCAGAATGCCTCCTGGTGTTAGGACACCTTCAGTGCTGGGATGTGCCTAAGTGGCCCAACTCAGCCCAAGGATACGTTGTTTCATTAATACCAACAAGCTATACCAGTAATTTCCTATTTAATTTTCCTATTTTAATTTCCACATCAGGGAGCAATTAATATGACATCCCCCTCAACACCGCGCAACGGAAGATGGTCAGTTTTGTCCTGAGTCACAGCAGGCGTGACTAGCAGTAAGTTGTTCAGCCATGTGTAAGTTTGTTTCCTACTCCAGTGGGTTATGTGATACAGTCAGAACTTTTTTGTTAGTTGCCACGTTGAAAGTTGATCACTTTTTTTTGGGATTACTGCATGGAGGGCAGGGGGGGGGGAATCTAAATTGAGCTGTCACGGTGGGAGGAAATGCTTGAGACTCTTGGCAATTTGCTGGCAAACACCCAGCATGACACTACATAAATAATAGGTGCTGCCCAGAAGAATTAGAAAAGAACATGGATTGACTTTATCATTGCATGCTGCAGATAGTGTTATTGTTTATTTATCAGTGGGTTCTTTAATAGGAAACACTAATTTATGGCATTTATCTGGTGAGATGCAAATTGACAGCCTGCTGGCTTAGAAAACAAAGCAGCTGTCATGCAGAATAGCGATGAGACCTGTATTGTAATCACTTGACTGATGTTTCTGATTCTTCTGGGAGTCAGCATGATAGAAATAACTGACAGCCAGGGAATATTTTTAAGAGTATTGTTTAAACCTGCCCCCCCTGAATTTCCAAGACTTTATCTGATTTAAAACACAGGAAAGCCTTATTTAGAGTCTGGTCCAGAGCCCACTGAAGTCAGTGGGAATCTTTCTATTGACATTACTGGGCTTTGGATCAGGTCCTTATGGAGTCCTAGTGGCATCTTGGTGTGTAACTCCTATTGACAGCGATGGGATATTTTTCCTACACAAAGAAAGGAGAATAGGTCTGGGATGGGGTTTATACATCCCAATCTGCCACCACAGCCACTCAAGAGCTAAGGGACAGAATAGATTCCTCTTCTTCTATGGCTAACTGGTGGATCATCAACAGCTGGGATAAGAGCCTGCAGGCTCGACAGGGGCTGCTTGGGAGACTGAGTCGACTCTGTATCAGCCACAAACTAACAGGAAGCAGCAGAAGGAGCTGGAGCTGCCAGGAAAAAAGCATTTGAAGGAGTTGCTCTGTGAAAGCAGCCTGGAGTGAGATGAAGATTGCAAGTGGCCCAGGGCAACCATATGTGATGTTGTAGCCAGGTTGGTCTAAGGATATTAGAGAGACGAGGTGGGTGAGGTAATATCTCTTATTGGATCAGCTGCTGTTAGTGAGACAAGCTTTTGCGCATATACAGACCACTTCTGAAGAGCTGGTCCAATAAAAGATGTTACCTCACCCACCTTGTTCTCAGGGAAACAGTAATGAGTCTGAGCTACTTCCTATAGGTTCTTTGGGCTGGAACCCAGAGAAGAGGGAGGGCCTCTGTTTCCCTACTTGCCACCAGGAACAGTGATGTAAAACCTCTTCTGACACAGGGGTACAATGACTATTGAGCCTACGGTGGGGCTGAAAACCTGGCATACCATCATTACACTGTTTGTTTGGACTCTTCTCTACCTTGGAAGAGAGAGGACTATAAGTGACTTGGTTGGAAGACTGAATCCTGGGAAGGGGCAAACTGCTGAAGACTCATGGGGGCCATTGACACGGGGCTCCGAAGTCTAAGGTTGCTGCACCATTCAGAAACATAACTTTTACACTTAAAACAATATTTAGCAGAGAGCTAAACTGTTGTAAGTGGATTATGGAGCTTTTCTCCTCTTGGGCACCAGTTCAAACTTAAACCATACTGGTTATTAAGGAGGGTGAAAGAAATAATTCTATTGTGGAAAATTTTTATGAAAATCTTTACCTTTTTGGCCCTGAATTTTTTTTGGTTTTAGGAGACCGAACAATTTTAACACTTGATTATACCAAATTTTTGGTTTTAAAAAAAATTTTTTGCTTTTAACTTCAGTTGTGAAATCTGCTTGCTTTTTTTTTTTATAGCCAGTAACAAGTTGCTGGTAAGGGAGCACCAGTTTCTAGCACGTTCCAGTTTGTATTCACCCAGAACATTCTTCACTACAAATCACTTAGATTTTTCCATCCATGTCCTACAATGTGAACGGGTATTACATGTGGGTAAACAGAGACAAACACACTGTGCAACTTGCATTGACCACTGAAACAGTCAGTTTCAGAACTGAGATTAGGACTCGGGAGTTCCTGGCTCGTTGTCCTCAGTGGCAAAACTGGATGCAATGTTCCATCAGCATTCATGCAACTGTCAAACAGAGGTATAATAACTTCTCTACTCCTGCTAGAGATACACCTGTTTATGCATCCTAGGATCACATTAGAGATCACATAGAACAGAACACCGAAATTAGAATTCTACTCTGTCCATTTGAATGTCTTTCTAGTTTGGGCTGCCATTGTTCTTGTCAATTGTTTAACTTCTTGTCTGGTGGTGTTGGCCATGAAGTGTAATAACAGTGAATCCTGATTCTGTGGTTTTGCCAGTTCTGAAAATATGAAGTTTGTTTTTTTCAATCTTGGTTGTGGCCGAAGTGGTGATAATCTTTCAAATACCGTACTGTATGAAGTAGCTAGTACATGACCTTTACCAAAGTCCTCTGAAATAATGGAAAGATTTCTATTGATTTAATGTCTGACCTAAAATCCAGGGAACTTAATAAAAATCGTTCTACTGATTTCAGTGGGCTTTTGAATCTGGCCCAAGTGGTACGATTAAACAGTCAATACAACAGAGAACAAAATCCATCTAACACAACTGCTGTGAGCTTAGTTATAGAGACAACTATCATTGGTGGAGCATGAACCGGGTTTTGGACAGGACTAACTCAGAGCAGTTCAGTGAGGGGGACACTTTTCCTAATGGCTTCTATCTTGTGTCCCCAAATATAAGCTGCTAGTACCGAAAAAGCATGTGGAGGAACCACACGGGTCAAATCCTTGGCTGGTGTAAACCAATGTTTAGTTGAAGTAAATGGAGGTAGCTCCATTGTCAATAGCTGAGAATCTGGCCCAAAGTCTCTATCTCTTAAAGTTGTGAAGAAAACCTTCAAAATACAAATGAAGTTTAGAGCCAATGCTGTGATACCTTTAGCCTGTCTGCAGACTCAGGCAGGTATGAACTGCTCCCCTTCATTTCAGGGAGGATGCCAGCTCTGAAGATTTAATGATCTCAGTATCCAGTACTGAGATTTATTGCACTTTTGACCAAAACCTGTATGGAAAAAGAGGGAGGATCTTATTATGATATTCTGTGCAGCATTGCTATTGGGAGTTATTTTGGAAACATGACTGTGTGGACCTTGGGGATAGAAGTACCACTTCTTTACAGTCTGGTCCCTATATGCAATAGTGTCCATTCCTCCATACGCTGTTGTACTTGGGGCTATAGACTCAACTTCCTGCAGCACAGAGGAAAGTAAAGTTTCCCTGAAACTTCATGTAAAGGGTGAGACTTAGGGGAGGAGAAAATGCATAAGAGGCTAATTCTAGCTCTGTGGCAGCCAGAGGTGACACGCGTGCCAGTGAGGGTGGGGCTCATGAGGTCATGTGCCTACCCCAGATTTCTGCCAGGATTTATATGCCCTGCCCTGAACCTTGCTGCATATCATCAGAACCTTTAAATTGAGCCCTCCCACTACCAACAGTTACGCGTCGTCTCTGCTTGCAGCCACTAAATGAAAGCTGGAATCAGCAAAATGTAGTTATGTTGGTGTAGGCAGACGTCTTTCTCCCTCCATGGTTTTAACTTACTATGTATGCAGGGAAGAATATGGACAAGGGGATGGCAAAGTGCCAGTTAATGGCAGCTTGGCAGAGCACACTCTCAAGTTCTACGATACTGTGAAAAGGCTAAGTTCTCAGAATACTCACCCTGTTCCCTCTGATCTTTGACCTTGGCAAATATTTGGCCACCTTGCCTGCTATTCTGCTTTGCCGCTAGCCTGGAGGAGATAATGTGATGAAGTGGTTGTTCAGAAAAAGCCATGCAACTCTGAGGGTCTGACTCACCAACCAAAACCTTTTCACATTTTGTTGATATACTGGAAGTTTTATTTGGGGTGACTCGTATGCAAAACTGGATGTTTGACTTTAAAAAAAAAAAAATGCCCCTATACTATAGGAAGTGCATACGTGCACAAGGCTTATTACAGTACAGTCTGGCTATTGGTGTCTGATGCTCATTATAATTCATGTCATACATTAATAACGATAAGTAGATTAAGCAGTACAAATAATGTCCTTGTTTCCTAGTGCTCACTGTACAGAAAGAGAATATGAAAAAGGTTTTTGTAAGCAGATGTTATATCTCTCTCTTTTGTTGCATGAAGCTTTGTGATGCCCTCTACAACAGGAAGAAATTCTAAACTAGTCACTTTGGGGAAGGCATTTTTGTTCTAATCAGTTAAAAGTTACTTTTTTTCCCTTGGCCCCGAGTGCGGATCCCTGTATCCCATTTGAAATGGAAGAATGTTGAAGTGCACTATGGAACATTTTAGTGTGCTTGTAGCATGGTCCGCATGGCCAATTAGTGTGCACCAGGCTAGTATGTTGTAGACTGACACCCTGGCTTGCTGCCCAGTAACTTGTCCTGAGAGGAAAGAAGGCAGGAAATGTCACAGATTCATGCTCAGAAAGCCTAACTGCTTTTAGAACATAATTTTGCAGTGGAGGGGCTGGTTTACTGTGTGAGCTATAGATTTACTATGACTATACCGGGCTCTGCATGTTCCGATCATTTCGCTATCCTTGTCCTGGATAAACAGTGAGAATTATTTAAAGGGACCAGTATTTCATTTTGGTAGCTACAGTTGCCCACAAAAAAAAAAAATGAAAAGCTAAAATTAATCAACATTTCTACAGGTTGTGAATCCTAAAACATAAACATCTTGCCCTGTCCTTCTTTTTGTTGTTGGACAACAAATACTCTACTACATATCTTTACACTTGGTTCAGTGGGAGTTTATTTTTCCACGTGCTCTGGTTACTTTATTTTTACATTATTTAAATTCCCTTTTACTCTGTAAAACATTTTATGGCACATTGCTCTTTGGAAGGTCTTACTTTTGTTGATTTGCTGCTGCTGCCTCCTGTTGTGACTTTATTTTTCATTTGCTAATTTACAATGCTGTGACTGGCCTTTATCCACACAGGAGAGTGTGTATATTCTTTTCTTTTTATTGTGATTAGTTTCAAAAGTGAGGTATCTGTGGTGGATTTCCAAGGTCTGTGCTATGCCCTGGGAGTATCCCTCTAGTGTGCCATGCTACTAAGGGGTCATCACCCCTTTTCCCATTAGGGCAGGCTACATGGCCTCAACAAAAGAGACTGGGCCTCCAGGCTCCAGAACTCCTGTTCTTCACCAGGAGCTCTGAACATCAAGTCTGACCTGAGGTAAACTCTCATTCAAAGATTTTTAAACCTTCAGGTAGCAATGCAGCTCAGTCCGTATTTAAAGTGACACAGACAGCCTTTTCAGAACAGGCTGGGCTTTTATTGTCAACTGGGATACACCATTGGGAAGTCCTTTGCTTAGCACAGAAAAGCAAAGGTTAAGGCAGACATTATATTGGCCAAAGCCAGGGCTCCACCGAGCCATGCTGCCTTAGGCTTCCCTCTCTCCATCTACCTACCTACCTTTTCATTTGAGTCCTGAATGAGGTGTCTGTGTGTGGTCCTGTAAGTCTAGCTCTTAATGCAGTGACCTATCTTGTCTTTGTTCTTTTCCCACAACCGTGTTGTTCCATTCACACGTTCAGCTGTCCCTGCAACTAGGTGTTAAACTTCAGTCATTGGGGTTTCCATTGTGGCTGTAGGGTCTCTCATACAAAATGGATTCCAGTCCAGCTCGTGACAGTTTATTGACCTCAACCGAGGGTAGCTGTGACCAGCTGCCTTGTGCCTTCTGTCTGTCCCAGGAAAAATATTTAACCCTTCTGCACCCACTGGGTAGCAATACCAAGCCACTTCGGTCACCTGACATGCATATTGTTCATAAAAATGTTTACAGAAAATGCCCTCGTCCATCAGTATCCTCCTGAATTTGTCTGTCACTCCTTTAGACTTCGACAGAACACAAGTATTTTTTTTTCCTTCCCCTCAATGATTAAGGTTGTGGATTTGTCACAGCAATTTTAATCAAAAGTCATGGAGCAGTCATGGCAAACTTAATAAAAGGCACAACTTTAGGGGGAAATATTGTGCAATGTCCATAGGAACACTTGGCAAAGTGTGGAGGGCTATGCAGCTGGCGGGGTGGGGTCTCGGTGGCCCAGGGGGAGGGGTTGTAGAGTGAGCTCATGTTGTAGGGTCAGCTTCTGTCCCACTCCCCATTCCAGCCAGTTGGCTCTCACCAGAGAGTGCAGGTGTGGTCTTTTCCCCTCTGATTCTGTGACCTGGCCTTGGCACTGTCAGATCACCTGCCATGAGCTGGGCTCTGGACAAAAGTCACAGACAAATTAGGAAAAAAATCCCAGTATTCAAGACCTCTTTTCATCATGCCATACTTGTGTCCCTAACAAATGCTGCATCATTTTCACTTCATGTTACACCCTGGAAGGTAAACACTAGTGTTCTGAAGTTCCATTGAGATGACCTATTGCAACATTACAGTGTAATGAAGACCCATCAGCCTTGCATATATGTTGGTACTGTGTTAATGTAATGTAAGCGGAGGGACTGTCTTGTGATGGGCCTCTCTCACAAAAATTGCGAGGTGCTAGAACAAAGTTGCACCCAGATGTTTTCTAAATTATGGCCAAGGGATTAACCAGCAGTTAAATGCTACCTATTTGGTTTGTGCCTTGGACTATACAACACAGTTTGTGTGCACACAAAACAAACCCTGGACAGTTTGTTACATAGTTACAACAATAGTCAGGTGACTGGGAGGAGACGGAGGAAACAGATAAACAGACAATACCCAATCTCCAAATTTCCACACAGCAAAATTGTTGATTTTGGGGGGAGGCAAAGAAAAGAATAGTGGAGGTCCTGAACTCATCACTTTCCTCTTCCATATGCCATTAGTCATAAGGGAAATAATTATATTATAGCTGGAATAAAAATGTGAAAAATACATACTCATTAGCCCAGGTTCTTCCCACTGTTAATCTCTGCAAACCACTGACGTCCATCAGGACCCATGAGTTCATAGAGCTCTGCAGCTGTTCATGTACTCCATGTACACAAGTTATTTTGTGCTCTGATCCTGAAAACTGTATCTTACCTGTAAATATTTGCAGACTTTTAAAACATTCTTACTGAGACCTCTCATTCCTACTGTCATTACTACAGTCCATGTCTGTTTCCAGATCTTAATTAGATTAGACTTGCCACATTAGCTAATGTCACTCCTGAATTAATTGTGATCAGCCACAATCTAAAGGATTTTAATAGAAAAATAAAACAAGGGAAAATATAAGTGGACAAACTCAGCAATAAGGCTGTTACTCTGGCCTAGACATTTTTCAAAGCTAGGTCCATGCAAATATGTTTGCACCTGTCTAGCTTTTGTATCCAGCCAGGTACTTATGTCAACCCTATAATTATAGTAAAAGCCCTCATAATCATTTAGTGGGTTTTTTCCCCAACAGCACCTTTGTAAGTTAGAGGAGTGCTATTTATCCCTATTTTACAGGATAGACTAAGGCTATAAGTTATGTTTCTCAGGGGTATGAATACCCCCCCCCCCCCCCCGAGTGACATAAGTGGCGGTGTGGACAGTGCTATGTCAGCAGGAGAGCTTCTCCTGCTGACATAATTTATCCACCCCCAACGAGTGGCAGTAGCTATGTTGATGGGAGAGCATCTATCAGCATAGAGCAGCTATGTGAGACCACCTTGCAGTGAGCTCTCTAGTGACTAGTGCAAGATCACCCAGCTCAGCCACAGGCTTACTATGAAATGAACCCAGGTTTCCTGAGTCCCCATCCAGTATCCTATTCATTAGAAGATCCATCCTATCCACATATGCACATTCAAGATGTATGCAAGCAAAGCAGTATTTGCACACTTACTTTTAGTTTCCTAGGTGGGCAGTACATATACACCTCTGGTATTTACTTGCATACATTTAAAATCTGACCCTATGTGCTTAACAAATCCAGAAGACTCTACAGTTGTATAGCAGTGTTTAAGAGGACAATTTATCTTTAGTGGGATAGATAGATATATTTCTGTGTCCCTTCTACTGATCTATCCAGAAACTGTTCCACTAAGTCACCACACATGCAGAAAAGTAGATACATTGGGAAACTGAACCGCCAGATCCTCAAGATAGATAGGGACAAGTCAACTTCCAGCAAGACACCTGCACAATTAGTTCAGAACTGGACAGTCTCCACTGGTAAAAGCAAACAAGAATGGCCTGAGCTGATCTGAATAGTCACTGCATTACCACAAGCATCCTGACTTCAATGGGCAGTAGTTCAGGCCCAGTGTGAATGTAGTACGTTATAGTGGTGGTGGTTGCTGAAATTTGACCAGCTTATTCAAAAAACAAACTGCAATGCTGAATTGGGTCATTTGTGTGTGAGAATCATTGGACCATATATCATTATTACACTATGAACAATAGCATGAAAAGTAGCCACTGCTGAGGATCTCAGATGCTTTAGTTTATTTTTTTTTTTGGAAGCTCAGAATCCTAGAAATGTAGGGCTTTGCAACGTTAGGGTTTTTTTTAACTCTCCAGTCTATGCTACAGTGGGGATGTAGAAAAGATTTGTTTTTAAAAGATGTTTTAGTGAAATAAACCAAAAAGTAACTGACTTTCTAAACCAATCCCCAGAATTTCAGTGGCTTTAGTTTCTTTATGCAGCTTACCAGCTTATTCCTCTCTTTCTGCTCTGCTGAGGAGGTCCACAACCTTTGTGTTAACGCCTCACGTTTCACTCTGGCCCAGCAGATGGCAGATGCCTCTGATCAATGAATGAATTCATCTTTTTCATGAAAAGGTTATTCCTGCCTAATCGTCAAAGGCTTTCTGATGGACAAATATCTGATCCACCCAGCAGCTTATTTGAGGGTTCCCATTAGAGAAGCAGTGGATTCAAACCTAGGAAATTCCCTTGACTGAATAGCCAATAGTGATGTTATAGGATAGGCTGAAGTACTGTGGTCCCTGAAGAGGAAAACATTTTTTTCTTCTTTAAATTGGGCTGCAGGTCTTACTATCACCTTGGTGTTGGATTAGAGCTCCCAAAACACAGCCAAATATACTCCACTACTTTATCTGAGGACCAGTCAGGATTCAGTGTTTTACTCACTTGTCTTATGGTGTCTAAGAGTGGACTTAAGAAAAACTCTGTCTTAAATTGCAACACTAATAACTCTTTACTAAGATTTTGATGGCAAGAATTTTATTCCCTGTAAGCACTATAAAGTTTGATTTGCATACAGTGTTTGAAAACAAGGCTGTAAGTAGCATGGTGTTACTTTGCCTGACTCCAGGCCCCATCGTTTTTGTTTTTGTTTTTATTTTTTTAAAAGTTGCCTACTTGCTCATCAGGATGTGTGCAGTTTGCAGAAGATCTTTTGGTAGCTAAGCTTAGAGGGAGGTGTGACCCGTCCGTGCCTAGGGTAGCCACCTGAAAATGCCAAGGGCAGGGCAGGCTGCAAAAGGAGAGCAGATTCTCCCAGCACTGGTGAGTGGTACTGAAGTCAGACTTCCCAACCAGACACGAACAGTGCTTCTGAGTCCCCACACTGGTTATCAAAAAACTAAAACAAAATATACACAGCCCCCTTTACTGCATTTCAATCTCTGGATCCCAATCAGCCAGTAGGTCCAGTAAAGAGATAAGTTATTTAAAACTATGCTCTTTACCATAAAGTTTCTTCTGACCCCAAAGGGCCATCCCCATTACCAGATCAATATAAGTTTGGATCTTACCCAAAATCCCATGCTGCCAGCCAATCCTTTAGTAACTAAAACTAAAGGTTTATTATAAAAGGAAAGAAATGAGCTATAAGAGAAATGTTAAATGCTTAAAGCAATTGGATACATACAAATGATTTCAAAGTCCATATATATCAGGTTTTCAGTAGAATTGTGGAGTTTGCAGGCTTGCATAGTCCCTCTGGTGTACATCCAGTACCTGGATGAGTCTCAATCCTTTTGTTTCACAGCTTCAGTTGTAGATGAGGTAGGTAAAGGCTGAAGATTAAAGACTGACTGAAGACAAAATCAGTGTGGTGCAGCTGCCTTTTATGTCCCTTGGCCTTTTCCATGCTGCTTGTGGAAATTTACAGAAATAAGATGGAGTCCAGTGTCACTTGAGTAAGTCATGGTGACTCATCAGGTGTAGCCCCTGGGTTCTTTCCCTGGGCTTATTGTACCTTTGAGTTCCCTTAATGGGCCATCAAGCAGCTAGTGCTGCAGCCATCCTGTCTGGGATGTCACCCAGAAACACAGCACAAGTTGAAATACAGCTACTTCAAACAGATCCATAACTTCCAATACAAATGTGGCACATACACATAAACAATATCATCATACTTAGCAAATTATAACCTTTCTAACTGTGCCTGACATGGCCTATCTCTTATGAATTGTAATTTTGACATATGGATGTTAATATCATAAATGATCCCCCTAATCCAGCCAGCATCACAGGAGCGTTCTAAAATTAAAACTGTATCATGTATAGTGTCCACACACTGCCACTTCCCTACAAAAACACATTTTTCTTGGTTCAGGTTTTGTGACCCTCTAGTGCTCTCTGAGGCAATAAAAAGGGGAAGGTGTCCAATGTCCTTTGTGTGGCTAGGAAGACTCAAGAATACAGCTTTTGAATACATGTGAGGTTACATTGAAGGCAATAGGGGCAGTAGTGTGGGAGGGGTAAGAGGAAGCTATATATACATAGGATAAAATACTATAGCCAAAGGACGCGTGGCGAAGAGAGGAAAAGCATCCTTTAAGTAGCTCTCTGCAATCTATTGCTTTTGTTGCTACTGAGGTTATCTTTCTGGTATTAATTTTCTTCCTCCTTCTTCCCTTCCCTTGCTCCATCTGAGAGGTCTTCTGTGAAATGTTACAGATTACAGGACAAAGCATCCTTAATATATTAAATCCACTGGAATACATCAGACAAAGATTTGGCCATAGTAATCTGAATGGAAGCCCTGAGGGGGATGTTACCAATGTACCAAACACACACATTTTAAATGACTAAATGTTTCATTGAGCTAGCCCAGTCCTTCCTTCATTTTTTTTAAAATGAAATGTCAGTCTTATCCCATAAAACATGAAGGAAAACCCAAACAGGAAGCACTTAAACCTAATGAGGGCAACAAGTCTTTTCTTCACAAAGAAGTGGGTACCATTTGAGGTCCAAATTCTGCACAGCAACAGTGGGGTTCCATTGAATATAAGAGTAGGAACAGTGATACATTCTCTCAAATATAAAGTAGGAGTGGACTCTTTTTGCAGGGGGGGAAAGGAGAGGGGAGATTGTCCAGGCAGTCTATGCATAATTGGCAACTTAACCTTTCAGTTCTATTTAATGTATCTTATTTGACACATCTGCAGCAATGCGTAAGAGTCACAATTTATTTGCAGCTTGTTATAATAATTCATGCATTTGGTTTTGCTGAATTGGATATTTCCTCAACCCCGAAATAAAAAGGGTTCTCATGAAAAAACAAATATAAGTAGCGTATGGTGACTTTTAATGTGTAATGGCCCAATCCCGGCAACCTGACTTAGAAATATCCTATTAAAGTGAATGGGAGTTGTGCTTCAGTAACGTGGATTTTCTTTACATCACCCTGTCAATGGTGAGATGCGAGGCTTTAAAAGCTACTGAATACTTGGCTACTTTTCATATTGGCTTAGTAAAAAAAAAAAAAAAAAAAAAAAAAAAGTCCATCACAGCTGTTTTATATAATTGATGGGGAAAATAAACAGAGCTAAGTATTCAGAGGCTCCAAGCTCTTTTCCACATGTGGTGATACTGTAGCATAAATATGTGGGAATGGGATATGATTGTTTTGGCTTTCTCTTTAGTCTGCTCCAATAGACGTACAGAAGTCAGCTTTCGCCCACACAATTGCCACATAGTTGTACCTGAGATACTACAGTTTCCCACTATACTTAGACTAGGAAACAGGTAGCTGTGTGTTGTCTGTTAGTAAATCTTGACCTTTTTATGGTAACCCAGTAGCTGACTTAGAGCTTAGCCTCGAGTACACCTTTTAGCATAATTCATTCTGCCATCCTGTTTCCTGCTATATAGCGGTTCTGTATTGCTTCAAAGAAAACCGAAGTCTACATCTCGGCAGCGCTTGACATAGGCAGTTTATGAAGTACGTAGTGTAATATCTGCTCTTTGTATAATCTGTCAACATCTGAAGAAGGGATCTCCTTAGGTCTCAAAGTTTGTGTATCTGTTTATTGGCTCAGTGAAAGATATCCCACTTCTTACAGAATTTATTTTTAAAAAAGGGACAGAATGGAAAACATACAACTTCCTTCACACCTTCTTAAAGCATACACCTTTTTTAAACATTTCAGCAATAACCTTCAAGATTCTACCACATTTTATCTTAGACCAGTACCTCAGGAACAATACTGTACTGTTAGCTGTCTCCCAGTCCTATGAGTTTATAATCTGATCTGAGTTCTGTTACTGTCTCTGCTGCTGAGCTGCTCTGTGATCTTGGGCAAATCACTTAAATTCTCTGCTTAAATCCTGGCCCCACTGAAGTAAGTAGCAAAGGATTTCCTCTGCTGATTTTTAGTTTCCTCATCTAGGAATTTTTATAAAGCACTTGAAGGTCTACGGGGATGGATGAAAAGCAATGGAAGTACTAACTCTAATTAGGCACACAACAAATATTTTCTGAATATTATACATAGTCCTAGCCTCCATATTGTATAGTAATGACTAGAATATCTTCTTAAATAAACCAATTTAAAGATAATTTTAGCTAAGGGACAGATTCTACTACCTTCACTTGCGTTGAGTAATGTGCTACTCAATGCAAGTTACCCTCTTGAAGAAAATGGGACTACTTCAGGAGCAAAGCAATACTCTACATGGGTAAAGGTAACAGAATCTGTCCCCAGGACTGGAGAGCTGAGTTCACTGATAACTCAAGTGTCTCTATAGAATTCTGTAAGACTTGCTCATCTTGTTGGGCTAACTTGGGCGTTTCTAAAACTGGAAATGTAAATTTCTAAATTAATAAATGATGCTTTATTTTATAATCACCACCATTAGTCAAGCGTGTATTTTCTAGCTTCAGGAAGTAACGGGAGCAAGTTTAGCCTATCTGGCTGGACTGATCCACAGATCTCTGATTGTATATGAATTTTCAACTGGCCTGGTTTGCCAGTAAACAAATATCAGGCTGTTTTTAATCAGGAAAAAAATAGGTTTTGATATTGCTGCTTTTTCTAAATGAGAATTAGAATGAGAGGGGATGCGATCAACCATGATGATCAGATTTTGTAGACTTGCATAATGCGATGCATTTTAACCATAATTTTGAAATAAAGTATAGATGCAAATCTAACTTTACACATTCAGTGTACTGATATTCATGCTAACTCAGAATACCCATTGTACAGTTTAACTATTTCACTGTAGCACTTTATTCTTCCACTAATTTTCAGTTTTATCTTCCATTGAACCTCAGCATGAGATATAACAAAATATGGCATGTTGTAAATATGAAAGAACAGAGTGGGAGCCACTAAGACTCCTCTGCTTACCAGACTACTGCTCATTACATCTTTCTCATGCCAGTGTTGGCAGATAGGGAGGAAAACCTGCTCTTCCATCCCTCTGTCACTATTTGCTGATTGCATCTGCTCTATGGTGTTCAGACCAACTATTTTGCCCTTTCTGCTAGGGGTGGTTCTTAAGGCTTCTCTTAGATGCCCTCATTTCCTCACACCAGTTGGTTTCCTTTTGACAGCTTTATGTGAGGGTCTGTGTTGACATCTGGGGTACATGTCCCAAATATGACCAATGCTTCCTTCTCATTCTATCGGAAACAAGCTGCTGGTTGATAACATCTCTGAGCTCTTCACTGGTCATAGTCTTTCCACCCAATGTCCAGAATCTTTCATTAGCACTTATTTTCCAAGGCGTCTAGTTTTCTAGTTAACCTTTTAACAGATCTCCAGCTCTCACAGCTTTGTTAGCACTAATTATGTTTGGGTGGAAAATTCTCAGTTTTGGAATGTTATGGATGCCTTTTCTTTCCTTGATCACTTCTTCCTTGAGGTCTCCACTGACTAGCATGGTACTTCAAGAAAGTGAACTGATCTTTCTGGATGTTTTAGCCTTCTAACATGATGTTTCTGTTTGATTTCTAGGTTTCAAGGATGTTTGTTTTGGTGTGAATAATTTTGAGTCTTTATTTGTAACTTTTTGGGGTTGGTGCTTAATAGTACAATATCAGCAAAGTCTAGTCTTCTAGACATTTAACATCTATTAATGAAATGCCCAAGTTTGTGTTGCTATTGTCCAGTCTATTAGCAATGTCAAACTGTGGAACTAAAATACTACCCTGTTTCATTCCAGTGTCCATGACGAACCACTCTGTCTGATTGTTCATCCTTGCAGCACATTTTGCATAGCTTTACATAACGCTGATGATGATGATGACTTTAGCTGGAATTCCATAAGACTGAAGAATGTTCCATAACATATACCTACGCAGGCTGTCAAATGCCTTTTGAAAGCCAATGAAATTGATAAGGGGTGCCTGCCATTCTGTACATTCTTCTGTGATGGGTCTTACTGTGAATATCTAAACAACACACAGGACCTCTTGGGCTTGAATTCAACCTGTTCTTCCCTAAGCTTTACGTCCACTACCTCTTTCATCCTGCATAGTATCACACTACAGAAATTTTCCTTACAACAGAGAGTAGTATGACTCTATTCAAGTTGTTACAATCAGTAAGGTCACCCTTTTTGTGCAAATTCTGACAATTATTCCATGTTTCCACTGATCAGAAGGGGGCTCTCCCAGACTTCATTGAAGTTCAGTTAGGGTGGTGGTGTCAGGCTTGTTTAGCATTTCTGCTTTGATTTGATCATCTCCTACTACTTTGTTGATTTTCTGCTTGACTGCAGCCTGTACTTCTGAAATCACCATTGGACCAATGTTGATATCAGGTTGACCAGGTTCTCATACTTCATTGAACTCTGCTGAGGTAAGGCTGGGTCTGTTGAGGACTTTTGAAATGCTCAGCCCTTCTCTTGTTCTGTTCTACCTCCAGCATTTTGTCAGTGGAGGGTTTTAGTCACTTGATGAATGACTCTGTGGTTTCCTATCATAGCAGAAGCTTCAGTTTTAGCTGCTAAGTCTTCAGCATATCTCCTTGCAATCCTTTTCAGTGCTTTGTCTGCTTTCTTGTATTCTTCCTTTACTTTCTCCAATATTTCATTGGTCTTTGTATTCAGGAGCTTTTTCCTTTTTAGTGCTTTTCTTTCCTCAATAAGATGCCATGTCTCTTGGCTTAACCAATTCTGCCTATGGTGATATCCAACAGGGACTGCTGTATCTTGAATCACGTTGTCTCCGAACACAGTCCATTTTTCTTCAGATCCATTCTCTCACATTGCTCTGTGTCTGGGCTGTACCTCAGTTCTGTTCGGATTGAAACGTCTCACATTACTCCCTGTTTATAGTTCTGTACTATTGACTTTCATTGCCACTTTCTGGTTAAACTTTATCTTCCTTCTTTTTTAATTGCAATTTGGCAACGCAAAGTTTGTGGTTGCTGCTGATATCTGCTGCTTCACTGGCCATCCGTCCAAAAATCAAGGGCATATATCTCTTGTTGATGCAGATATGATCAATCTGTTTTTTGTCTTTTGTCATCTGGTGAATTCCAAGTTTCTTTGTATATGTCTCTGTGAAAGAACAGAGTGCTTGCAAAAACTAAGCCAAACCAAACCCAGTTCAATGATGATGTCTCACAATTTTGGTTGATGATTCCCAACCAGGCTTCCATGCTGCTTTTTCCCTTCCTTGGTTTTCACACCCTACTTAGCATTAAAATAGCCCATCACAAGGAGTACACTCATGTTTTGGGGTTCTATCAATCACATTTAGAAGCAATTATAGAACTTTTTATCCTTGTCACTGTTACTCTATCAGAGCTGTGGCGGGAGGTTTCTGCCCCTGTTAGTCCTGTGCTTGCTGGCGGGGTGCGGCTTAAGGGGAGCAGAGAGGGGGTGGCTTTTGCAGCCTCTCTGGCTTGAGCCTTTTCAGCCTCTGCGATCCCCCCACCTCAACCTCCATGTCTCCAATGTTCCAGTGGCCGGGTTCTCCTTCAGGCCTCTGTGCCCGAGACCCTCGGCCCTGCCTGGGCAGGCTTCTCCCCAACGCCAGTACCTTCCGAGTGTTGTGGTCAGCACCAGAAATGGATGTGTTCTCGTCACTGTGAGCAGGTCTGCTCCACTTCTGCTCTCAACTCCCCTCCAGTCGCACCTATCTGCCTGAAAAGAAGGCTTTCAACTGCTGTGGCAAGCGCCTTCATTGGCCTAATTGACCTGGAGTAACCCTGGCTGAATCACCCAGGGAACAAGGATTTGCTGATCCTGGGGCTAATATATACCTTCCAACACTATCCTATAGCCATCAGGTCTGGCCCTGTCACAGAGCATAGTACTGTGTGAGTGACATATTTTGGAATCTGGTTTGGAATCTTACATATATGACCTGTTGGTTGATAAGTGATTATTTTTCCCCACAGAATCTGTCAAAATGAGTGCTACTCCCTCTGAGTGTCCCTCATTACAACCTGAATAGATGAGCTGTTTCTTCTCTTGCTTAGAGCTCTTCTTACCTGCCCCTTTCAGCTGCTCTGAATGATGGCAAGGATTTCAAGTTCATAGTTGTTCATCTCCCTCATGAGCTCCAAGATCTCTGATGCTCGAAACATTGTTCTCACTTTTCAGTAAATGACTTGGAAGTGTTTTCTTGCTGCCAGAATCACACTTGGGGTCTTAGCTTTCAGAGACTGGTTTTCACCAAGAAATCTCATGCAACACAAGCGGTCAGCAGTGTTTTCTACTGAGAAACCACTTTTACTGGAATGATAGCCTGATTCTCTTTTTAGAGCCAAGAAAAAAACCCACATTGGTTTTGGTTTGTGTTTTATTTTTAAATGAGGCTAAGTGGTTTAGCCTTGCACTCAACCTTTCCTACTTTATCCTGGGGAGGACCTTCAGTCACATCAAAGATAGCAGGTAGGATTATCACAATATATGCTGAACTTAAAATGTAGCACTACACACACAATACTATATATATGTACCAGAGTAAATACTGATTTCTTCAAGGCACCTACTGTATACAATAGATGTATCCGATCTTTCACTGGATTTTTTACAACTGGATAAATCCTGTACACTGATCACATCTATATCTGATCATTTTCTATCAAGGGCTAGTCCAGTGTTCTCACTGGATGTTTTGTAAGAAGGTTAGGCAAAGAAACAGTGTGATATCTACATTATTAGCTCTTGCGCCAGAGGCCTCATCTCCCTGACAGTCAGTCAAGTATTGCCAGAGGGTGACCCTGCCAGCCTTAGTTTCTCCTCTGATAGCCCAAGGACTCCACTGAGAAGCTTTCTTGCCTCAATAGCCCCCCTTTTTGGCCCAGTTTATTACCAAAACATGATGTTTAAATAGTGCAAAACAGAAGTCCCAATGTCAAGTTCATGTATCAACCTCCAGTCATTAAAATCTAGTCCCTAGATGCTCCACATACCATACTGTCTTCCACCACATCTGACTCTCTGTTGGTCCTTTTCTTGTCCCTCGGCCAGGACAGCCAGCACGATCTTGCTCTTCCTAGAGGGAACCCTCATAACCTCTTTGCTGGGAGATCATTCTCACCAGGAGAGAATTCATCACCCCCCTTGCCCTCTCACTGTTATTCTGGGCCCAGACGTCTGGTGTGGAGACATCAGCGAGTATGCCACTCCACTACTGCCCTGCCTTCACTTACTCAATACAAATTAATATCCCAATTAATACGTATTTCTTAAAATAAATCAACATCACTTTCTATTTTTGTTCAAATTTATAAAATTCTGATTTTTAAAATTTGTCTCAAAGTAGTGGCTGGAGAATAAATTTTCTGTCAGAAGCCTAGGTATCCTTGATTATTTTTCAGAGTATGTACTGCATCTAGTGAGTTTGTTATAAAGTTAGAGCTGAAAATTGCATTCACATGGAAATTGCTGGGTTTCAGGTTTTGTTACAAACTCAAAATTTTAACCCGGTTGTCTATTGACCACTGAGCTTTTGAAGCAAATCTGGACTGGTTAATGGTTTAACTTGAGAACTGACTCAAAGTTCACTGTAGTCATCTGGAATCTCATCAATGAGTTGAAAGGGATCAAGCCCTTTGGGGAATGGGGGCTTACACTTTCATGTGGCTGTTACATGAAACTCAGTATTCCTACTGATTTTTGCTTAGAGTTTAGGGGTTAATTAAATAATGAACCACTGATGTCTTTGCAAAATTGCCCCAGTTTGTCCACTGTAGAAATGAGGGAGGCCCAGAAAAACCTTTCATCTAAATCCCTGTACTCTGCTGATTTTTTTGAGAAAATTAGATACAGATCTAAAGCCAGCCTTGTTACTCGCACTGTACTGCCACGGTAGACAAAAGGCCACCTTCCTTTTCATGTCAAATTATTTAGGGCTGATTTCACGCACAATTCCCTGTCTGACAATTTTTTAAAGTATTTTAAATTCCAGCTTGGAAACTTGCATTTTTTCCTCAAATGTCCAAATTCTCTAATGATTCCAGAAGCAAGCAAACTTCTCGTGGTGAATAACACCAGAGTGATCACTCAGTAAGGATGTTGGCTCTAATAAATGCCATCCTAAGCACAGGGTTAACTTAATATCTTCAAATATATGGAATTCATTTATTCACTCTGATCAGTATAACCCACACTGACTTTTAAGCACAACATTTTAAAGAGAGGTCTATAGATTAAGCTTGCACGCTGCAGTGCACCTATGCTAGGTATGCTGACTGTTCACTCAAGAGATGGAATTTATTTGGTCTAGATTCATGGGTTCAGAATTAGGCAGTAAATCTGAAGTAGTCACAACTTGCATTTTGAATTCAGGTTGCTGCTGCTGATAGCCACATATGTGCCCTTCAGTAGAATCTGCTTTGAGCTGAGTGTGATATTGCCCCTTCTGCTCACTGAGGAGCACGGTTTTGAATACTGGTTAGCACATTTGCTTTTACATGTAGCTGTGTATATTGTTCTGCGACCTCTAAACACTGCCACTCCCTGCAGCTGCCAATGGCAGGTGGTGTGATAATGCCAGCTTTGCTTTGGAGAACCTCCACGTACAATGACTGTATGGCAGCACATGCTTTCTCTACTCCCTGCCCCTGCTCACATAGCCATTTCTGAATGCAGAGTGCACCATTGGTCTTTGCAGCTGGTCTTTGCTCTTGCTGGTGAGGGTGGATTGTGTGGACAGTGTGCTCTTATCATTTTGAATGACATTTGTTAGCACGCTTCTCATGATTATGCTCTTTACTGTGACTTCAGTGACCAGGCCCAAGATATGCAGATATCACATAGGCAAAGCGAAAAGGCAAATTAATTGAATTTGAAACGAGTCTGATGGATGTCTAGAGGCACTGTGTAATATCCGTTGTGAGAACTTGTGTTGAGAATTAATTTAATTTGCATTGGCAGTGGTGAATATCTGCCAGAGATACTGATCTGTTTCCATGGAGGGGGGTGGGGAAGCTCCCCCCCCCATCTCCCCAAAAAGCCTGAGCTGTCAACATGACTATAAACTTTATTGGGGTATATTTATGCCTTGATCTATCCATTCGCTAAAATATTTGTATTTAGCAGAACCAATCTAAAAACCTGATATTCAATCCATAAACAGGTGCAAATTGTTAACCCTATAACAGAAGGCCAAAATCATAGGGATAGATTATACTGCGTATATGACACTTTTTTATTTGCACACTATATATGCCAGCTAGATGCTTTATGAATTCTCTAATCTTTTCTTCTATTTAAAACCCAACTGCCATTATTTGGACTATTAAACACTCCTCTTTTGCAGAATAAATATTGGTACTAACAGGTTGTTTCTATCTTCATGTTTTTAATATTTGTGCAGTAGTTCAGTCTAGCTGGTCATAATGGTAATTTTTGGCCTCAATCTGTGAAAATGTAGTGGGTTTTAAAAAAAATCTTGAGACTGCACAACATACCCCTCAAAGCTTGTCTTCTGGTTACTGATCTTATACAGTAGATGGGGACACAGAGCTGAGGGATGGATCTGGTTAGTTTTGGTTTTAGCTTTTAAAAAATATTTTTGGTGTTATGAGGTAGGCTGGAGAATGAGCCCTTTAATCCTTATGCTTAGTCCTACTGTGGAGGGGATCATATTTTTCCTATTTTGAAAGTTCTGATTCCAGTTTCAAAAAGGAAGAAATGAGTGGAGGCCACATTGTTTTAGTAAATTACTTCCAGAATCTATTTCTTGAAAAGAAATTATTTTCAGAGCAAACAAAATTCACTCGTCGTTTTGTTCCCTTGGCTATATTAAGGTTTAAATCACCAAACAGCCCTTAATCTTTTGTCCATGTGGAGAGAAGGGAAGTAAGACATTTTTGAGCCCCTTCCTCTTACTGAATTTTAAGGGAAGAACGTGAAACCTCTTTGCACCACTAAAGAGTGTTCCTCTCTATCTGCAAATGAAATAAATATTAAGGCCCAGATTCTTAAAGTTGAGTGCCTAAATTAGGTTTCTTTATTCATATTTAATTCATAAAAATTGTATGAAGTGATTTATAAAACATATCCGTTACCTGGATCTGGAATTATTTATTACCTACTGTTTACATAGTAGGTGGTATTGCTACTTTGAGGGGGGGAAAAAGTGATAATTCCAAAAGAACAGGCATTCTTTCCCCAGGCTCTTAACTGTCTATATGAATATTTTCTCTTGCCTCAAAGCTTACGTGCTGATGAGTATTAATGAGCTTTTCCCCTTGGATGAGCAGAACTTTATTTATCAAACTTTCTAATACCAGTATCTAGAAATCCCTTTTGAGGGTGAAGCAGGGCTAATAACTCTCCTGTCAGCAGTGAGTGAAAGAAGGACACAGTAGGAATGGAAATCATGAAGACCTGCAGGAAATGCTTGAAGCAGATGGAACACTTTACTCATGTGTCTTTTCCTATCTGAGAATCTCATAGCATTTTAAACACTGGGACAGATTATTTGAGCCTCGTTCAACTGAGACAATTTGGGTCATTGGGGATTTCACACAGAGAGGAGGATAGGTACCTCCTATAGCACCCCTGTTATAAGGAAGGGAGCAACTTTAGTTTATGGCCTAGGTTCTATAGGAGCCCCACTGGCCGTGGCTTTTGAGGGAGAACCAAGACTTACACCATCTGTGACTAAACCCCTTTCCATACAAAAACTTCATATTTTTGCCTCAAGTGACCCCTGGAGGATCTGAATCTCCAGGTAACTGCTCCTTGGTCTTCCCGTAGGTAATCCCCTTCTGTCCTCCCACAAAGACCCTAGTGGATTTGGGGGATAGCAGAGTTGTAAACAGATCCAATGTTGTCTTGGACTTGGGTGTGGAGAAGAGTCACACATATAGCCAATCAAATTAATGATAGAAGAACAGAATATTAGTGCTAGGAAGGGACCTCCAAAGGTCATCTATTCCAACCTCCTGCTCAGAGCAGGACCGACCCCAACTAAATCATCCCAGCCAGGTCTTTGTCAAGCCACCCCTTAAAAACCTCTAAGGATGGAGATTCCACCACCTTCCTACGTAACCCATTCCAGTGCTTCACCACCCTCTTAGTGAAATTTTTTTTCCTAATATCCAACCTAGACCTCCCCCAGTGAAACTTGAGACCATTGCTCCTAGTTCTGTCATCTACTACTACTGGGAACAGCCTAGCTTCATCCTTCTTGGAACCCCCTTTCAGGTAGTTAAAGACTGCTATCAAATTCCCCCTCACTTTTCTCTTCTGCAGACTAAACAAGCCTAGTTCCCTCAGTCTCTCCTCATAAGTCAAGTGCTCCAGCCCCCTAATCATTTTTGTTGATCTCTGCTGAACACTTTCCAATTTGTCCACATCTTTTCTGTAGTGGGGGTCACAAAACTGGACACTATATACCAAATGTGGCCTCACCAATGCCGAATAGAGGGGAATAATCACTTCCCTCCACCTTCTGGCAATGCTTCTACTAATGCAGCCCAATATACCATTAGCCTTCTTGGCAATAAGGGTACACTGTTGACTCATATCCAGCTCATATCTTGTCCACTGTAACCTCCAGGTTCTTTTCTGCAGAATTGCCGCCTAACCAGTCAGTCCCCAGTCTGTAGCAGTGCATGGATTCTTCTGTCCTTCATGCAGAACTCTGCACTTGTCTTGTTGAACCTCATCGGATTTCTTTTGGCCCAATCCTCCAATTTGTCTAGGTCACTCTGTATCCTATCTCTCCCATCCAGCATATCTACCACTTCCCCCAGCTTAGTGTCATCTGCAAACTTGCTGAGGGTACAATCCACCCTATCCTCCAGATCATTAATGAAGACATTGAATAAAACCAGCCCCAGCACCAACCACTGGGGCACTTCACTGGTTACCAGCTGCTATCTACACATCAAGCCTTTGATCACTACCCAGTGAACCTGATGATCTAGCCAGATTTCTATCCATCTTATAGTCCATTCATCCAACCCATACTTTAATTTGCTGATGAGAATACTGTGGGAGACCATATAAAAAGCTTTTCTTTAAAGTCAAGGTATATCACGTCCAGCCCTTTCCCCACAACCACTGAGTCAGTCATCTCATCATGAATGCAATCAGGTTGGTCAGGCATGACTTGCCCTTGGTAAATCCATGCTGACTGTTACTGATCACCCTATTCTCTTCCAGGTGCCTCAAAATGGATTCTCTGAGGACCTGCTCCATGATTTTTCTGGGATGATACAAATCTCTTCTTTCTGTTCCTCAAGCAGAAATAGTGGCCTTCTCTGGAGTTCTATTTAAAATGTGAGTTTAAACCACTCTGACATGACACAAATTCATAGCTATGAAGAGATAGGAATTCCAAATATTTCTTCTCAGAACATTCAAAATATATGTATTGTAATAACACAGATATTGGGCCTGCTTTATTCTGTCACTAATTGTTTGATAAAGAGAACATAGAATTGTAGAAATATGGCTGGAAGGGATGTCAAGAGATCATCAAGTCCAGCCACCTGCACTGAGGTAGGACCAGGTAAACCTAAAATGTCCGTTAGGTGTTTTTCCAACCTGACTTAAACATCAAATGATCAGGATTCCACTACCTCCCTTGGAAGTCTATCTCAAAACTTAACTACCCTTATAGTTAATTTTTTCCTAATATTTAGCCTAAATCTCCCTTGCTGCAGATTAAGCCCATTACTTCTTTTTCTACCTCTAGTAGACATGGAGAAGAATTGATCTCCATCCTCTTTTTATAACTGCTCCCTTCCCTTTCTTCTTTCTCAAGACTAAACATGCCCAATTTTTTAACCTTTCCTCATAGGCCAGCTTTTTCTAAACCTGTTTTCATTTTTTTGTTGCTCGCCTCTAGTCACTCTTTCCAATTTATTTCCATCTTTTTTTTAATGTTTAGTGCCCAGAACTGGAGATAGAACTCCAGTTGAGGCGTCACCAATGCAGAGAAGAGTAGGACATTTACCTCCTGTGTCTTTCTTACAACAATCCCTGTTAATTCACCCCAGAATATTATCCTTTTTTGCAACTGCATCACATTGTTCAATTATCCACTAGAATCCTCAGTTTGTTTTCAGTCCTATTTAGCCAGCTATTCCCCATTTTCTAGCTGTGCATTTGATTTTTAACTGAAATGGAGTACTTTGTACTTGTCTTTATTGAATGTCATCTTGTTGATTTCAGATCAATTCTCCAATTTGTCAGTCATTTTGAATGTTGATACTGTCCACCAAAGTGCTTGCAACCCCTCCCAACTTTGTCTCATCTGCATTATCCAAATCACTAGTGAAAATATTGAACAGTACTGGATCTGGACTGACTCCTGTGGACCCCATGAAATATAACCTTTCAGTCTAACAGCAAACAATTGATAACTACTCTTGAGTACAGTCTCAAATGGTTGTGTATCTGCCTTATATCAACATCTAGGGGAGCAACCAGATTTTGTCTCAGGGGGGTTAGTTTGATTAAAACATCTTCTTCACCTCAGGAGAAGTCAAAATCTCCTTGGAAGTGTAAAATGTGAATACAAGGAGCCCTTTGTTTTAAAATTAATAGAAACGGTATTGATACAAAACAACAAATACACCAGCATAGAAACTACTTGACAAAATGTCATTAAGGTGAATGTAAGATTAAGAACCTGATGTTTGCTGCAGTGGGCAAACCCTTTGCATGAGGCTACTCCATGGCAGTGTGCAGGCATGTCCTCAATAATTGAACGTTTGCAGGATTGGGGCCTAAGTGATGTCTTTAGACATAAAAAGAGCTCTTAAAGAAAAGTCACTTACCCAGGGTCACTGACAGAGTAAGAAGGAACTAAGCCGTTTAATAACCTTAAGAATTAGGAATGAATATGATTAAACTCTCCACTAACTACCTGCATGTCTGTCTCCCCCCACCCCACCCACCTCCTGGCACTTCTGCCCCCAACAAATGTAATCTCTAAAGGTTCCTTGTGAGCTGAGCGCTCTTTCCTTCTTTGACGTTTGATGCCATTTTCTTAAAGAATGGAGATTAGTTACAGTACAAATACATGGATGGAATAGAGGAGAACAAGCACATCTGGCTGACTTCATCCTTGATATAATTGTATTTACAAATGAAGGTACATAAATTTATCCCCAGTGAGGTGACACCACAGGTGGATTTTGGTCTATTGATTGACTGATGCATGTTCATGTATACATTTATATTCAGATATTTTGTCAGTATTTGACTGCCCTTAATAAAAAGGTTATATTTTGTAGTAGCAATTACGCTAATTTATAAAGCGAAGTCAGCAGTGAATTTGGCCTATTTTTTCAAAATTAGTAATTCTGTCAAACTCTGTCAGCATCTGTCAAATGCTGAAAACTTCCAAATGTTAGTAAAATGACTAAAATTATGATGATTCCAGACAAAGAGTAATTCACAGGTTTTTAGATATCCTGAGGGTGGGTCATGGAGCTATGTGTTTGTATCCACATCCTTGTATGTAATTAAATAGTCTGGGTAACGTCTAGGGTGGTCAGGTCTTCAGCTGCTATAAATGGTTATAGCTGTGCTGAAATCGGTTCTGCTGTGCTGATTGACACCAGCTCAGGATCGGCCCCCAAAGATCTAACCATCACAATGCTCTTTCCATGTAGTAGTATTCATAGTGTGTGCTTCAATCATGTAGAATTCACTAGTGTATAATTGCCATTAGGGCAGATCTACTTTGGAGCAAAGCCTATTCTTACATCTTGGACTTAAATCTTTCCCAGAAATTGCAGTGCTTTTTTTGGGCGGCGGGGGAGTAGGAGGGAAGGGAGATAGAGGGGGAAAGGCTGTTCTTTGTAGTCTGAACTGAATGACAGAATGTTTAGATTCAATGGCCTTTGCCCAAAGATGCTCTTTGCTGTATTGTTTTTAGCTTTCTGTTTGTGTGGTCTGAGTTCGGAGGAGAGAGCTTGCTTCTGTTTCCCACAAGCCTGAGGGCTAGCTGACAACATTATGGAAAATATCAGAGAAAACAACATGCTGAGAGTGGGAGAGAGCACAAAAGCATGGTTGTGCTGGAGAACATATAACAATAACTCCTGCTAGGTCTGAAAACAAACTCTTAGCTAGTGAAAGTTTAACGGAAGACACTCCGATAATTTACATCCCACCATCATTTGTATTCAACATAGATTTAATCCTGCAAGGTGCTGAGCCTTCTAGCCTCATGCATGTTCTTAAAGTTAAGCAGACGAATAGCCACACTGAAGCAAAACTTAATGGTACAGTACTTTATTGGGAAAACCCAGGATAAACGAACAGTTACAGACTTATTTGAAATGCGTTCTCTGAATCTGATTCAGAAAGGGAGAATAATGTAACTTCAAAAAATCAGAAGTTTGGTTAGGTATATATTTAACAACTTTTGGTGTCTAAGTAATGGAGAATTCTCAAATATACTAAAAATATCCTAAAGTAAAGAACTGTTTTTATTTCAATTGATTTTGAATCCAGAGAAACAAGCAAAAATTAGTGTTCTGTAGAAATGCTAGATAACGTATTGCCAGTACAAGTGTCATCCACCAAGTGCTGTACTGTGATGAGTGCCACCCAGTTTGATGCCAGAAATGTTCTTGCATAGGACCCGATCTGAAGCTGTTGACACCAGTGAAAGACTCCTGTTGACTTAAATGGATTTTGGAGCATCAGAAGTCAGGGAAATGAAGACCTTCCTGCCTGCTATTGCTGTTTATGATGAACCCCTGAGAATCATATTTAATTTTAATGGGACCATTGGCAAGGAAAGGCCTGTCATTTAAACTGGTGCAGAAAGAGGGCCTGAGTCGAATTCTGAGATTCACCATGGTGACAGGAGCAAAAAAGGAGAGGGAGCAAACAATGTCCTTTTTTTTTTTTTTTTTAAATCTCCATTAATTATCTGCACAGACCTTGCTTGTGAATGAAAATGGGTATGTTTCACTGATCAGTTCTTTTGCCACTGCTTGGGTATACAGAGGCCACGTTAGTGGGATATGTTGCTCAGATATGCATAGTCATATTAATATTTGAATCTTTGTTCAAAATTGGACCTATCCAAATATGGTCACTTCCAGGCAATGAAAGTGCAGGGCAAATTGTAAAATTCCACGTAGCTTGTGGTCACTTTCACCCTAACAACAACGGCTAACAGAGGTCCTGATATGTTGATTAAATAACAGATGCAGGAAAATGAGCCCTGAAACAACAGAAGGGGACTGGACAGAGTGTAGATGTCAAGTTTTGCCACTTCTGCTGGGTATAGGGATGAGAAAAGGTGATATATCCAGTCAATACATTTACAATACATTTACAGGTAGCTGCTTCCATCTACATGGCAGTAACAATAAGGAATAATATCTGATATTCAAGCATTTAGTTTATTTGAAATTCAGTATTCAGTCAATAATGACTCTGTTTTGTCTACACTTCTGGATGCTGGTGACTTTTACCTGTACTTGAACTCTTAAATTTTAATCTTTGTGTGACACAATATCATCTAAATTGATGCCAAAAGGTTATTACTTCTTACTGAACTATCAGTTTCTCTGTCACTTAATACGTACATTATATCTTTTTAATATTCCACTGGCATACATGTAGTCAGATGTTGATAGTGTTTAGAAAATATCCCGAACTCATTATTTTGTGGTTGACAATAGAACTATTTATAAACTTGTTTGGTTTCAAATTAATAACAGAAGATTTTAGTTTCATTGGTAAACAGATCCAAGATTAACACTTACTTTCCACAATACTTACGTAAATTTCATTGCCTGTTTAGGACAAAACCTGTAGGAGTTGTCTCAGCTCTGACTCATTAGTGTCTTCTCTTAAAATCTGTGGTGCTGGATTTACCCTTTTCAAAGCATAGCTGGAAATGTTACTTCTGCCATGATGCCTCCATTTAAAGTGACTGATACCCGTGATTCTGCTAAGAAATTACCATATATGTTCATAGATATGCACGCTTAAAACTATGGAGCCAAGAATACACATTAGAATACTGGTGTAAGCAAATGGGAACAGATGGACGGGTGAAAAGACAACATTAGATGCAGACCAGTGAAAGATTATAGGAGGCTTAGCATGGGCATAAGAATCTGCCCATTGTGGATAGCTTGTAGGATTGGGGCCTTAATGATCATACAAGTATTTTCAAACCTCCAAGCACCATTAACATTAAAATTATTGCCAGGGTATTTGGGGAAAATTAGGAGTAAAAATATCTGCAGTAAATGGAGAACAATTATATTTTGAACATTGGTTGCAGCAGTAAACTAGCCACAGCTTTGTAACAAGTCAAAGCTAACGGCTGGCCAAAGTTCAGTTTTTCATAATAAATCTGTTAAACAATGGCGAGGAAGAAAGAGCCCCTGATCTAAACAAGCAAAGCAAACAAACAGGGAAGGAAAGTTGCAATATATTAAATTAATGAATACAAAGGGATGCCAGGAGAAAAAGTGGGGGGAAAATATGCCTCTGCTAATGTATCACTTTCTGCACTCCAGCTGCAAATGGGAAATGTTAACACAGTAAAAGAGATACCCAGCATATAAAAATCAGGTGAATGACCAGTAAATTCAGCCATAGAAGTGAAAATGACTGTAAATGTTCTGAAGTTAAAAGATAGATTTGTATTGTGTAGCAGCTCATTCGTATGCTTATTACAACCATGAATATTTGCATCTTGGCCATCAGTGATTCAACCTGTTGGAGGAGAGTCAACTGGAGAATGACTTTGTGGTGGTACAAGGTGACTGCAAAGTCCCTGATGCCAGATGGAAATAACACAACTTGAAATGTGGGCAACACTGACTTAGTATGCTGGTTCATACGTGGAACTCCTATAGAGCAAAGGGAAGGATTTAAAGCTACTCCCTATTGATAGAAGAAAAATGCAGAAGGGAAACAGTGGCTGAACCATCCAATGTCCTCAGCAGAGGTCAATTCATCCTCTTCTGTGCAGTGGGTTTATACAGGGGAAGGGGTAAATTCTAGCTTTCTATATATAAAGATTCCATGTTATGGAAGTACTAGAGTGCCAGGATTTGGTCCAAAACAAAAAAATGTAAATGTGATCTCTAATGCCTGAATATTTAAGTAGCTTTCACAGCAGAACATTTTAAAAAATAGTGAAATTGGCACTGCAACGACTGAAAATGTGCGGCCTAGGTTTTCCTCCCCCACTTGTACACCAGTCCAGCTAAAGGTAGGATTTAGGCCCCACTCCTGCAAACGCTTGAAGTGTCCCAATGAAGAATGAGTTATCTAAATATCCTATTTCCAAGAAATTCCTACTGAGTCTAATTAATAATATCCTCCATCTCTCCTAGATGCATTTTCTCTGATCCATTCATCCCTCCCAAACTTTGGAGGCCTGGATGAGCCCCAGATCCAAACCATGCAATAACCACTTCTCTGCAGATGATACGTTGACTGTTTTAGGCCCTGATCCTGCAGATAATGCCATACAGGCAGATTCCTGCACTAGCACAATGCACTGTTGACTTCAGTGGGCTTGCACTGTGTAATAGTTTTGCCATGTATTAATTTCTGCCAAATATAATGTTGGCAAAAGCCCAAATTATAATTCTATTATCTAGGATTACACAAAATCATTTGAAATCTGTTATGTAATGTAATGTGATGGATCCGCTCTTATGTTTTTAATTACTTCAGAACATAAGATATTAAGATTTTTATTGATTAGTACCTAGTCCAGGGCTTGGTCTATACCTACATCCGCGATTCGGCGGCAGTCAACGGGAGTTACACAAAGAACTTGCCTAACTCCTGTCGACTGCTGTGCTTCTCTTCTGCGCGCCGTCTTCACTGCACTGCGCCGACGGGAACCGTGTTCCCGTTGACACAGTGCTATGCCACTTGCGGGGGTGGATTAATAATGTCGACTTTTGGATTGACTGAGCAGGTCTTCACTGACTGCCCAATTGATTCAGATAAATCCATCTGACGGCGGCAACTTTGCCGCCGTCAGTGTAGACATAGCCTAAATCTCCTTTTAATCAATCTCTTTTTATGGGTTTCCATCACTTGATGTCCTCAAATTCGGACTGGTTGCCTTTCTGGAAGACATGTTTTAGAGAAACACAAGTTATTTGACTAAATATAGGGGTGGAATTCTGTGTCCTGTGTTACCCAGGAGATCATGTAGATGATCTATAGGCCTTGTGGCCTTAAAATCTGAAATCTAAGATTTCTACATGTAGAACTGATCACTAGTTATTCCTGTTGGGAAAGTCTGCTGAATATTAAACATAGCTATTTAAAATAACTTCACCAGTCCCTCTTCCCAAGTCCTGTTAACAGGACTAAAATTTACAATTCTGGAATCAATGTACTGTCAAGAGACTAATTTAGAAAATTAATTAACAACCCTTAACAGAATCTATACTTGTCACCCATCTACTTAAGATCACTGACATTTGATGAAATTCTTGTCCTTGTGTCCTTTGATCAGTGGTACTTCCCAGTGTGATAAGCAACCCTCTGTTTTCAGCCTTTTAAATAGATTCTTTTTATTTAGTCCCCAATACTGCCATGTGACTTGCACTGAAAATCTTGCAGGGTTTGGAGTGTCAGGGCCTCCAAATGACGTCAGTGTGCCTTGGATAAAGCCCTTAGTTTGCACTGTTGCTAAAAGCTTCTCCTCACGCAAGTCTGCTCTGTTGTTCTAACTGCTGGAAATGAGACTTGGTCAGGAAACACTTCTGGGCCTGGACTGCATAACACAGAATAAGAATGTCAAAGCTGTCGTGGCCGGACCTCCTTAGTTGACAACCTCTCCTTCCTCCTCAAGGCATTAAGTGCATAAACAAATAATATCCTGTATTGTCCGCAGAGTGAGTTTGTCTCTACTGCTCTGTTTGTGGATAGTGTTTCATAGTCATGAAGGGCAACATCTGCAGAAACAATGACATTATATTAGATTCAGAACCTTTCCCTAATTGTTCCCAGTCTCCTAATACTTGCTATTAGTGGCTTTTTTTCTGTGTCACTCTAACTCTGTTTTAACGCCAGAGCAACAACAAAAAAGCCATTGACGCTTATTATGGAAGGTGCAGTTGAGCAGAGACAGTTTGCAGTTTGGCTGCACGTAACAGAGAGAGTGTATTTATTGTGGTGGCCGGGTGATGATGATCATTAAAGAACTTGTTTTGCCTAATTTCAAATCCACTCAAACTCTGGGGGGTTAAAAATTCAACTCCATCATTGAGGCTCACATTCTATTTAAGACAGACTGCAATGGGGAGGAGGAAAGGAGCAGAGATAAAAAATAAATAACATGTATGGCACCCATCTGCGGCAGCCTAGATTTTGAGTCTCTTCTCCCCCTATTATCTATTGCATAGGCTTATCCTTTGGCTGAAACATAATAAAAAGGACTTAAATTTTAAGGCCTCTGATTATTGTATGCAGTGTTGTTGTAGCCATGTCAGTCCCAAGATATTAGGAAGACAAGGTGAGTGAGGTAATATCTTTTATTGGACCAACTTCTGTTGGTGAAAGACACAAGCTGAAGAAGAGCCCGGTGTAAGCTTGAAAGCTTGTTTCTCTCATGAACAGAAGTTGGTCCAATGAAATATATTACCTCACCCTTAGAGAGACAAGGTAGGTATGTCTAACGCAGCAACCTACCTCGCACGGTCCTAGAGCCCAGGTGCTAACCCAAACCCAGACATCTATACACAGCAATGAAACCCAAGTCCGAGCCCAAGTCTGCTGGCATGGGTCAGCCGTGGCTGTCTAGTAGCTGTGTAGCCATACCCTAAAGGGCTGTGATTCTCCTTGCTCCTCTCCCCAGCATGCCTTATCTTTCACTGAAATTTGGTCTAGTGAAGTGAACTGTATAGCTCAGATTGACTGCTAATCTGCCTGAAATTCGGTTTGAACCAGCTCTAGGAGGCAGAAACTGTAAATTGTTACCAGGGCTCATAGCTGTTTGGGGAAATTAGGTTTTGTTTTTGTAATTTTGGCCTTAATCCAAGACTGAAAAACCTCTACCAAATTTTGGTATCTGTTGGCAGTCTCAGGTAGGAAGCTGAAAGCTGCCTGAACGTGGAAACAGAACAATCTCTTATCTAGAGTTGACAGAATGTTTTACTATTGGAAAAATACTGATCTGTCAAAAGTGAAATACCCTGGGGGACGTTTCATTGTGGAAAAATCAAAACAAAGCATTTCAACCTTATCAGAATGTTTTTGTTTCAAACAGCATTTTGTGTAGAATTCTTTTATAATAATTTAAATAAAATTAAAGTTAACCTTGAAACCAAATGTTTTGACGTGGGGGAAGGGAATGATTTGGGTCAAATTTCATTTCAGAACTTGGGGAAACTTTAAAAAAAAATGGCTTTTTGTTGTGTTTTTGGCACAAAATTATTTTCATCATGTTTGACTTTCCCCTGGAACAAAAATTCCAGTTCCTAACCAGCTGTATTCTTGCCATTTCAGTGTGGGAAAACTGCCTGGGCTGTCTCTGTTCAACAGAGAGGCGTTCAAGCTCAAGGGCTATAAATCATGGACTTTCCATGAGACTTCTTTTAAACAAGAAAAATGTTGGGGGGGAGGGGAGAGGAGGGGGAGAGAGAGATTGAGGTTAGTGACACTACTCAGTTTGTAGTCCAGGTGCAAATGAACATCATGCACTGCTGACATTATCACTTTCCAGGAAACAACTTCCTCTTCCTCTCTCACAGTATCAGTCGTAGCAGCAGCATTCTGTAACAACAAGCCTTTTAAAAGGAGACTTGGATAGAAAAGCCCTATAGAATTTAATAGGAATGACGCCCACAAGGCATGCCCATTAAAATTAAACAAAATGCTATAGGAAATACTCTAAAATCTACATAATTTAATAGAGAATGAGATAGAATTTTTAACCCTAATTAATTACCAGTATAACAGCCATGTTTTATAATCTATTCAAAAGTGAAATACTGTAATAGTACCCCGTCTCAGCTTTGTTGCTCTGTGTATAACTCATACCTGTGGCAATATGTATTCTTTGACTTTTTTAAAAGTAATTTACTACGGCACAATTGATAAAAGGTGGTGAAATAACACCCAATAAAAGTAGGTGCTTTTCTGATTGATTCAGAGCATTGTGAAACAATTGAAAGTGGTGCTGGTTTCAGACTTCTCTATTATTGTTTTATAATTTGTTTCACACAGTCTTAGTCACGCACAGTTCCTCAATAATAAACAAGCAGGACCAAACTTCTTATTTATTCAACGCTTTTGGAACTAAATTAGACTAATTTTGACACTCTTCTGCTATTTGAGTAATTGAAATTTCTTTTATTTACTCTTCTTCCATCACAGCATTTCTGATCCAATTTTGGATTATTATTAATAATGCTTGATTCTAAGACTTGGTTCTCCCTTTTTTAAATATATTTCTGGGGGGAAAAGATATGCTGTCTCTCATCTACTTGATGTTAGTATGTCAGTTTTCATATGGTAATCCTACCTTTTTTCATTCTCTTGACTGTTCAATTGCTTGTGCTTGATTAAGATAGGATCCGGTTTCTTTCCTTCAGTGTAGTCTACTCTTTTTGAAAGGCCTCATGTCTTCCTGTTTTTAGCTGACCAAGTTCAGAGGGATAACTATTTTTATGCTGAAATTTAATCTATGCCATCAAATTGAGAGAACTCACATTCTAAAACTCTATCCTACTAGAGTTCTCTTGATGATGGGTATCAACCCTAGAATGTCCCTATGAAGGAACAAGCTCTGCATGGATTGACCTCATTGCAGATCAGAGCTCAAAATATCCAGCAGTTCACATCGGGTTGATCAGTAAAACTGGGGCTTCAAATCTCCCAAGAGCTAGTGGCTTGAGTGTTAGACAAGGAGACAGAATTTGTCATGCTACTTTGTCCAGATATTTTTTCCACTGACTTGAACATTGATTTGATTTTTACTAGTCTTCAGTACTTAACACCACTGGAAATAATGCCCTTACATTGTAGCCTTGTACACTTCATGTCTTTGCCTGAGTCACTCTGCCTCAGTTTTCTCATCAGTAAAATAGAGATGGTACCTAGCTACCTAGCTCAAAGAATTTTTGCATTGGTGAAAGTCTGCAAAGTGATCTGAAGAGAAGATGACCAGTAGTGGAAAGAATATTTGGCCAACTGTGAAAACTGAAAGGCAAATACACATGGGTTCCAGAAATCCTCCATGATCTTTTCTTGATCGTGGTATTTCAAAGCAACAGTAGCATCAAAAAATTGGATTACCCAGATATAACAGATTTCATGATCATCTGTGAAATGAAGCATTACTCAATAGAAGCAAAGAATTCTCAGATGCCCCTCCAGCAATTGCAAATTGTCAGGGAATGCAGGGGAGATGCTGTCATCCCACACAATTGTCTGATTTTATTATTGTATTAGGGTTTTTGGCGTTGTAGGTTTAATACAAAATGAGCAATCCGATCTCAAGGTTAGTCATGTAAAATGATTGTTTACCAGGGTCAGGATGCAATTTCTTCTTTTATAGTATTGCACAATTGGTCAGGTGCATTATTGTGTATAGCAACTTCTATGTAACAGTTTTTTCATTAAAACTAATCTGATAAATGAAATTACTTGAATTAACACACTCTTCCTTTCTCCTATGTAAGCTAAATAAACTGTGTTTAGAAACACTTCTTTAAATGACTAATAGTGTGAAAATACTTCTGTTACATAGTATAAACCCATTAATACACACTTGCAAGAGTACTAAAACCTAAATGCTGATGTATGAACCTCTAATTTCTCCCCAAACTAGTTTTGTGTTTACACTCATTTGATCTACCAAAGACAAAGCTCCTGCCCCACATTGAGAGGATCCATGGGGTCTTATAGAAAGTCATTCTAATTCATTATAACATGTTTGCAACTGAATGCATACAAAAATCCCTCTCCCCTATTCCAAATGGGGCATAAATGGTGGCAATAAATGAGCAGATTCCCTACATCATACTTCAATGTATTAATTGCTTTAATATTGTGGAGAGAACCACATCCACCTCCTGCAATGCAGCGGCTGTAACTAGTGCTTAGAAGTTCTAGTTCATTGTAAAGCAAATCCACCACAGAGAAACTTGTTCATAATTCATCCTTCTATCAACACTTACACAGAATCAGTCCCAGTGCCCCCAAACAGCAATTTATGCCATATAGCTATTGCTTATTCCAAATAATTCTGAATACCAAAAGGTGAACCAAATCAAACCTCATTTTTGAAGTCTATAATAGCTATATCTTGATACTGAAAATCCAAACCTTACCTAAATAAACTGCACAGTTGAAAAAGTCCCTGCCAATTTCATTGTAGCTGAAATGTAGGAAATTGGCATGTAGCTTTGACAAGTTGCCTGCATTTAATAACCGCCCTGCTTTAGTAGCTATAACCTTTGCATGCAAACCCAGACAAACAGAGTTTTTATCCCCAAAAGGGAGAAGTGCCAGAGACTCCTTAAATCCACTAAGGACTTCACTATTGCTGATTTTTTACATGGAAGGTGCTCAGATACTATGGTGATGGGCAGCAGTATAAAACCTTGAGAGAATTTTATTTTTTAAAATACTTTGTGCTTCCATAATGACTTCTACCTGAGGATCTCAGTCTGCTTTAAACTCAGTGATTTATAAAGCCTCACCAATCCTTTGTATGGAAGGCAAGCATTTTTCTCCACAGTTTACAGATACTGATGTACCAAGAAATCAATGCCAAAATGTTCTTGTTTAGGTGTCTAAATTCCAATGTAGGCAGCTAAATAAGTAATCTGATTTATTGGCCACTTCTTTGGGCGCCTAGCTCAAGGCTCCCAAGTTTCAATATTTTGGTCTAAATGTCTTGCACAAGATCACTCAATAAATTCAATGCCAGAGCCAGGAATACAACCCAGGAGTCCTGACTCATCTTCCTCCTTTACCACTTAACAATACAGCTGCCCTCATTCAGTAGTTGCTCACAACTCTACCATGCAGTCCACATGCAAGTAATTAAATACCCACCCCTATTTTGAAACCCAGGAGGAAATTAATTCTACTAAGAGAAGCTGTGGTTTCTAAATGAAAACCTACCACATGGTAGGTTTAAATTGTGCAATTCACTACTTATGCAGGGTGGTTTTTTGGTCAATCAAGAAAATAAAGTGAAAATTCTGATTTCCCCCTCTTCTTCCACAATGTCAATAAAAGAGGTTTAATGGTGGAGCTGAGGGACAGAATTCCTTCTCCTAAAAGCAGGTAGAAGGCATCTGAGCAATTGGTCCATGTCTACTGATTATAGTTGTACTCCCAGTATGCAGGGATTATGACTAGTGGACCTCCATGTGGTGTTGGGGACTGAGCCTTAAGATCTGAGCTTCCCAGACAGGGAGTCTGGGTGGGGTGTTGTGAAGCTCTAGTTGTTTTGCACAGACACTGCCAGTTGGAACTGGACGCACATTCACACACAACTTGCAAGAACTTTAAGCACTAAAGTGATCGCTGAACACCACGTTACACATGTGCAGATGCAATGGCCTTGCTGCCGTCACTCCTATGGCCCGCCTGCAATCCACAGACAAAGGCCACGTTGCATTATAGAACTTCTCATGAGCCTCAGGATTTAATCCTCAGTAATCATGCCTCGAGCTAATTGCTAAAATGCAAATCTAGAAAAATGAGGACTAACCCTGCACCCCCTTCCGATTTATTAATTTGACTATAGGTGTTCAAATGTAACTTTCCCTGCTTCCCTTTTATGGGATCTGCCCTTGCATGTGATCTTGCATTCCAGACATGTTGCTATGTTGTGGCTAGGTACAACTGTATGGGTTAGGGATACGGCTTCAGTCTTGATTCTGAGCTAAATGCAGAATGGGAAGGAGACTTTTAACGCTGTATATTTTTACAGTTTTTCTGGGGTTCAGAATGGGAATTGACTTGTTGCAAACATGATCTTTCAAGAATGTCTGCTCACATAAAATTACCATCTGTATGTTTGACGGAGCACACAAAGCTTGATTCATGTTAAGAGAATTCCAAAATAAAGTTAGATAAAACTACTCCAGTTGTTTTGACAGAATGCTGCCCGTTTTCAAAGCATGCATTTAGTACACCACTGGGGTTCATTTATTTGTAAGGCTTGGTATGATGATCAATTTGACAGCTGTTCAGAGGTGTTCAGACCTGGTACCATACAGCTAACAATGTGTATTCAGCTTTTGCAGTAGCATGGAGCCTGAAAGTTAGCAAACAGTCTTTCTTGTTTTATTTATAGTTACTTGTTCAGAGTTCAGCTCTCCGGGCAGTGACTTAACTTTAGCCAACAATATCCTCAGCATTTTGACACATGTGGTAGGATCACAAAGTGAGCAGCAGATGATTTCAATAAACACAAGTGGAGGACTTCATTGCAACTACAGTTCACAGAATTTCCTGGAAGTGTAATACATTGAAGGGCCTAATTCTGTAATACTCTACTGCATTGCACAGAACTGCCATTTGACCTCTCTTGGGCCTTAGGCCCTTGGGGTAGGGGGAGTGAAGTGCACCCCAGTAGAGAGGACCAGCACAGTGCCATGTGCCCCACTTAATTTAATTGATGCTTAAATGGTTCACGGGGCTTTGAATGAGCCAACGACACTGGAGTTAATTTCCTACTGAATACTGACACAATTTCTTTTCACTTCTTCAGACTGCATGATTAGCCACGTGATCACATTTGTGTCTTTGCTAGCAGTTTTTCTCAAGGATCACATTGCTCATGGCAGCGGCGGTGGCCCTCCATATGAGAATGATGTCTGTGGGAGGAAGTCACTGGTAAGACTTGAGATGGCTGAGGCAGGCCAATTTGTTTTCTACAGATTTTTCCACATCTGTGGCAGGTAGTTGCTTGGAGAGAGCACAAATGCTGGCCAGGATGCTGCTCCCTTTCCTTCCTTCTCTGCCATTTCTCAGCCTCCTGAGCAATGCGATCCTTTTAAAAATGGGCTGAGGCTTGATGCATGACATGATGTCATTGCAGTCTAGTGCCAGCCAGCTCTTCCTAGTTTGTGGGGTCAATGCCTCCCTTCTTAAGATATACTTTCAGGGTGTCCTTGTTCTCTTTCCTCTGTCCCTCGTGGGTCCTCTTACCATGACTAGGCTGAGAAAAGAGGACTTGCTTTGGAAGACTAATATCAGGCATCTGCACACAATGACCAGCCCAGCAAAGTTGGTGTTATGCAGGACTGTGGTATTGCCCCAACCCTTTTCTCCATCTATCTTGCTGTAATCTTGATTTTTATTTCTGACTGTCTTTCTTCTGGAACTGGGATTAAGCATCACATGGATAGCCAGTTTTTCAATCTGTGGCATCTTCATTCTAAAACTAAGGTCAAGTGCAGAGTCCTCCACTTAGGACAGAAGAATCCCATGCACAGCTACAGACTGGGGACCAATGGGCTAGGCAGCAGTTCTGCAGAAAAGGACCTGGGGGTTACAGTGGATAAGAAGCTGGATATGAGTCAGCAGTGTGCCCTGGTTGCCAAGAAGGCTAATAGCATATTGGACTGCATTAGTAGGAGCATTGTCAGCAGATCGAGGGAAGTGATTATTCCCCTCTATTCGGCATTGGTGAGGCCACATTTGGAGTCTTGTGTCCAGTTTTGGGGCCCCTACTACAAAAAGGATGTGGACAAGTTGGAAAGAGTCCAGTGGAGGGCAACAAAATGATTAGGGGGCTGGAGCACAAGACTTATGAGGAGAGGCTGAGGGAACTAGGCTTGTTTAGTCTGCAAAAGAGGAGAATGAGGGGGGATTTGATAGCAGCCTTTAACTACCTGAAAGGGGGTATCAGGGAGGATGGAGCTAGGCTGTTCTCAATGGTAGTAGATGACAGAACAAGGAGCAATGGTCTCAAGTTTCACTGGGGGAGGTCTAGGTTGGATATTAGGAACAACTTTTTCACTAAGAGGGTGGTGAAGCACTGGAATGGGTTACCTAGGGAGGTGGTGGAATCTCCATCTTTAGAGGTTTTTAAGCTGTGGCTTGACAAAAGCCCTGGCTGGGATGATTTAGCAGAGGTTCATCCTGCTTTGAGCAGGGGGTTGGACTAGATGACCTCCTGAGGTCCCTTCCAACTCTAATCTTCTATGATTCTAAGGTCACCAGGATTGTTATTACATTCGGTATGTTGTTGATTGTATATAAAAAATCAAGATTACAGCAAGATAGTTGGAGAAAAGTGTTGGGGCAATTCCACAGCCCTGCATAACACCAGCACGGATGATGAACCAGTCCATCTCTAACCCATTACAGAGGACGGTAGTGGTCATTCCATCATAAAGTAGCCTGAGAAAATGAATGAAGTTCAAAGGATGATCAAACCTAGACATCACCTTCCATCACTTAATTAAGGCCTTTGATTCCATCAATGGGTAAACGTTAACAAATGCCATAAACAGTGGCTAGTGCTGTTCTCTACACTTCTCTTGGATCCTTCATGCAACAAAAATCATGTCAGTGGTGCCCCAAGACTGTCTGCAACCACATTGGGGTTCTGGAAGGACATCTTCAACAAGAGGGAGGAGGTGGTTCTAGACGATATGAGTACGGATCTTCCCGGCAATAGAGAGGAAGGCAATAGCATGGTAATTTCCGCAGATTGACTTATCCCCTTTCTTAAAAATTGTCACAACATTAGCATTCTTTAGGGCAGGTGGAATTTCCTCATTAACCATCAACTTCTGTTTAGGATTTGGAAGTTTTTGCATGAGTGCTATTCCACTAGCTTTGAAGATCTCCAGGGATGCCATTTGGGCCTAGTGCCTTGTTCTTCTAGTCTGAGTGATGGCATGCCAAACTTCCTCCAAAGATGGAGTGGGGGGTCGGCAAGAGGTTCTATTACTGGATGCTGGTGAGCTTTTAGAACTCCCTATGGATATTAACCAACGTCTCATGACTCTGTCTTAAGCTTAGTAACAACCAGTATGCCACAGTCATCAGTGCGTATGCGCCCACAATTGATAATGATGAAGACAACAAGGAGCACTTCAACTGGCTCTTGATGCAGTTCTCACTGCTACAGCCAAGGAAGACAAGCTTATCCTTATATGTGACTTCCCGAACTCTGGACAGGCACTATTGGGAAAGGATTGAGGAACATTAACTCTAACAGAATTCTTCTCCTCAGTAAATGTGTGGAGCATGATTTGCCTATCGCAAATACCATCTTTAGACAGAAGGACAAATATAATACCACTCACAAACACCCACATTCCAAACACTGACATCTTCTTGTCTGTTACCTTCTGAGTCTGTGATCGTCCTGATGGGTCCATGTTACATGAGCCATGAGAGGTATGGATGACTGCTGGACAGACCATCATTTAGTCAGATCAGTCATGAATGTGTGGCTTGCATCACAACACCATAAACAACCAAAAGGAATTTGGAAGAGATTTAACATCAAGGCACTTCAAAATCATGCTGGTCATGAGACTCTTCAAAATCTATCTGACAACATTAATGACATCTAAACACATTGGAAGAGTTCAAGACCATTATTCACAAGACATGTGCTGAATTGATTGGATATTCCACTCACCACTATCATGATAGGATTTCCTCCTTGTTATCAAATGAAATTAAATCACAGGAAACAGTATAAGAAACAAGAATGTAAAAATTGTTTCCTTGGATTTATCTGATTGATAGGGAAGGAGTTGTAAATATATATTTTAGACCTATATATAAGCAGTTTCAGGCTGGGGGGAAAACTTCACAGATGCTCAGCACAAGTCACAGTATTATGGGAGCAAATAAGATGCCAGGTTTCTTGCTTGCTGGAGAACAGTTCTGAAGGCACAATGGGTGACAGACTCAGAAGCATTGAGCAGTAAGTGAAAGGGGAGGGTTACTAGAAGAATTCAATGGGAATGGAGCAGAGAGAACTGAGCTGCCTTAGGAGCATGGGAAGAAAAGGGGCTAAACAAAGCAACAGAACTGAGCTGATAGTCAAAAATGAGGAGATGGAAGAAAGAAAGTTGTGTAATAGAACTGAGCTGCCAAATGGCTCGAAGGAGGGGCCTACTACATATAGGCCATATAAGCAATATTTTCAGGCTGCATTTCTATTTTTAGCATGCTAGCTCGATCATTTCTGTAAAATTGCTATAGGTCACTTATTGGTTTCCTCCATGTTACATTCTATAGGACTTTTCCATAAGGAGAAGGATGCACTGATCTGGGTGACATACCAAGAGTGTTCACCCTTACTTGAAGTAAGGGTGGCATGGTATGGTGTTTAACTCCTAGATCCATCACATGGATGCAGATTTACACTGGCAGATTTTAAGCATACACCTTAAAAAATTAATCCATGTTTCTGTTTTCTTTAGTCCTCAGGGCATAGAAGCATTTCAGAAGTTGTGTGCTTTGCCCTAGAGGGGAATGGAAAAGGTAGCAAGTGCCTCATCTTATTAGAGCCCTACCAGTTGAATAACAGTGACAAGGTCCAGAGGGTGTCTTGCTCACACATGCCTACATGGCAGGGATTGATGCAGAGGCACTGATTGAGTGCCCAATTGAGAAGACTGAGAAGACCCACTCAGTAAATCGGAGAGTGATCTCCGATTGACTCAATTAGTCCACCTCCCTGAAAGGAGTAAGGCTGCATTGATTAGAGGGCGTCTCCCATTGATGCAGCATCATGAAGATGCCGTGCTATGTGAATGTAAATACGTTGAGGGAGAGATGCACAAGCTATGTTACATCATCCATCACATCTCCTGTCAACCACCGCCGCCAGTGTAGACCAGTCCTTAGTCCTCTGAATAAAATCTAGAGAACCCATCCTCTCCAGAAGGATGCATGGCAACTGAATAAGCTGCTTCCTACATACATGGTGAAGTCTCCTAGTAAAAATGCCATGGATTTCATCATTTTTAGAATTAAATGCAAAATTTGTTTCAATTTATTGAGGAAAAGCTAAATTCCTCCTTCTTCCCCCACCCCACACACAGAGGACAGACCTACCCACCAACATGGAAGCAAACCTATAAACTACTCCCAACTATTTCTCCTACAGGCTGCTAAGGAAGAAGGGAGATTATTTGACTTCTAGTTTTAAATTCTTGGGATGTGCTTGCATACTACAATTATGGGGACTATATAAATAATGAGATAGAATTTGTGATAACTTCTACAGCAGCACTGACACCAGCTTAAATAGCTCATTTATGAAATCCTCTACCTAAACGGGGATCATTAGCAGAACAGTTGCTTCTGGTGCATGTTGATGCTTGCATATGCATCCTTGCACTTTGTCACCTTGTTAATCACAAGCAGAATGAATTATCATAGCTACTCTTCCCTTCTTTGTTTTGCATGAAGTCAAACCCATCAACATACCCTAAAGCTTTGCACTGTCATCATCCATGTTAGTCTGTTATATTTTGGACAATAGTCCAGTGTAATGATGAAGTGAAACTTTAAGAAGTCCTCCATTCTGAGTGGGAGGTGAAACATCTGACACTGTTTGCAAAAGGGTTTATCTGTAGCAGTGCTGATCTGCTGGAAACATTCATCAGGTGTCTCCACTAATGTCATCTTATTGTCACAGGAGCAATTTTCTTGACAATTTTATTTTTGCTTGATGAGCCAACATCAATCCCATCCCAAGAGAGGAAAGAACCCAGGGAAATATTATGCCACTTACACTACCATACTTCATATAATAGTCTTGTCCCTCACTTCCGCATTAATTCTGGTGGCTGGGCGGGCAGGGAGACCGGAGACTAGCAGCGGCTGCTATCCAGGAGTGCAGCTGTGAAGGCAGTGCCTGTGGCCAGCAGCAGAGCAGAAGTAAGCGTGGCAATGCAACCCTCACTTCTGCACCCCCACAGCTTTGCGGCCTGGGCAGCTGCCCTGCTTGCCCTGCCCTCGTTACAGCCCTGGACAAGATATTCTTCATGCTGTTGTTGTGTTTCTGACACAGTCTTAGACTGGCTGTGGCCTTGGTATTTTAACTTCTATTATTTCTTTGCTTGAACATAAGGCGAAGTGGAGACAAACCCACTGAAAAATAAGAATGTTCCAAAGAGAACAAGCTGACCACAGAGAAGTACATTCAGGAGACCACAGCAGCCATTTCAAGATCAGACTCATCGGAATCAGTTTCTGACTCATCTTGCAGACCAATGCGAACTTGAGTAGCCATCTCCTTATTACAAGAAAATTTCTTCTTATGTATGTTTTTTTAATTATTTTTATATATAAAAACAAACCAGGGAGTTAAACTTTGATGCCTGCATGGGACTGGTTTGGGCTTTCTTATTTGGGTCTCGTCTTGCTCCCATTGAACACATAAAACTTTGTCACTGCCCCATGGAAGCAATAGCAGGCTCTTCATTTAAAATTCAGTGGTGCCATTGCTGCTATGAAGACTAGGGATTATGACCAGTTTCCTTTAATGGATAGTGTGAAATTAATGGATAGTTTTGCCTCTTTCATCTATGATTGATGAGCACACATGGAAGGTCTCCAGCTGGAAGATGCATGTATGTTTACAAGATGTAAACCTGCAATGCCTGACTTCAGGGAAGTATTTATTTTGGCTTCAGATAATGTGACCCTTGCCACTTGGCATGTGTTAAAAGTGGGGATTTCCAAATGCAAATTCAAATGTCTGCTTTTTAAAAAGGAAATGCTTTGAAATAATTACCCCCTTACTCACACCCCCTTCCCTTGAGAATGAGCTTCCAGCATAGTCTGCAACAGAGGCAAATGACCTTCAGTGTGAATCCACTTCAGGGTCATTCATACCAAAAAGCTTTATTCATCTTACTTCAGTGAGATCACAGTTCATAAGAAGGGCTCTAGAGTAAGTTGTGCATCCTAAGCAGCAGCAACCCCCCCAAAATAAAACAACGTTCATTTTTGTGCAAGTGTAGCTGGATCCTGATCCACTGAAGGAAAACAACAAAAGTTTTACTGAATTCAATGGAGCAGGAGCAAGATCTTATCTAGGGAGCATGTTAAGAAACAGGAAACTCCTAATACAAGCAGCTGTTTTTTCTTGTGGCATTTCAGAGGTGGAAGTGAAGTGAGAGAGAAATTTTACAGGAATTATGGAGTAAGTGGTTCATGGTCAGTCACACAAAGCACCATAGGAATTTATTTCCTAAACAAAGACTGGTTATGACTCATTGTTCAGGTCTATTTTGTGAAATATAGTATTTTCAGAACAGTCAATGTGGGGGTCTTTTGCTCAGTGGAAATGTCAGTCTCATTTTAAGCTGAACAAACTGTCACCAAGTCTCGCTTTTAATTTGTATAATATTCCCATTAGTTTCCACATTTACTGAAAGACCAGTAATTTTCTAAAGGCCAATAGTGCTCTTCAGTATGCCTCTCATTCAGCAATCTGACTGACATCTGTAATAGGTTCATATTAATGCTGCTTTAAGGAAAAATAATATTTTACACTATGTAGACAAGGCCAAAATCTGTTTCTAATTGTCTGTTCTTTTTGGTGTTACAATATGTTACCCATAAGGATGAAATTTTGCCTGGGGTGATCAGGGAGGAGCTGTTGATAGTTTGGAAATAACAGATATAAATTTAATTTTTCTGAAAGAAAGACCATTGATCTTCATTCTGGGAGAGGCATAGAAGGGTATAGCTTACCAGAAACTAAAAGAAGAAAACCATTAATGTATGAAGAAATACAGCTGTGCGACCCTTGTCTTTTCACTGTTTCCCAACTGAATACCTGACCATGGCCCCCCATAACAGGGACAACGGAACTGTTGACCTCAAGCAAAATTTGTTTTCAGAAGACAAAACTGTCCAAGTGACTGCCTCACAAATCTGGAATTTTACTTCTGAAAGAAATCAAGCTGGCCACCAGCTTTAGCATCCCTAGACCCTGATGCAAAGCCTGCTTCTTTGAACTAGCCTTCCCTTCGTAATACAGTACCATCTCTATAAAATATAAGCCAGTTTCAACTAACCAGAACGAAGAGAGAGGAAGTATACATAATATTTGGGCTGTCAAATGATTACAAAAATAATCCCAATCGTGAAATTAAAAAAATTGTCACAATTAATCGCAGTTTTAATCGCACTCTTAAACAATAATAGAATACCAATTTAAATTTAATTATAAATATTTTTGGATTTTTTCTACATTTTCAAACATATTGATTTCAATTACAACACAGACTACAAAGTGTATAGTGCTCACTTTATATTTTTATTACAAATATTCACACTGTAAAATAAAATAAAAGAAATAGTATTTTTCAATTCACCTCATACAAATACTGTAGTGCTATCTCTTTATTGTGGAAGTGCAACTCACAAATGTAGAATTATTATTTTTTACATAACTGCATTAAAAAACAAAATAATGTAAAACTTTAGAGCTTACAAGTCAAGCATGAAAGGGCCTATTAATGTTTAGTATATTTGACATGAAAATACCTTGCAATGTTGGCTACCACAGTAACCGTGTGAATGCCTATTCTCACTTTCCAGTGCTGTAAATAAGAGGCGGGCAGTTTTATCTCCCATAAATGTAAACAAACTTGTTTATCTTAGCGAGTGGCTGAACAAGAAGTAGGACTGAATGGACTTGTTTGAGGTGAATTGAAAAATATTATTTCTTTTATCTTTTTTATAGTATGATTGTGTTTTAAAATCTAATTAACTTGTTTTGCGTTAATCACATGCATGAACTGCAATTAATTGACAGCCCTAATATTTTATTTAGAATGAAAGCTTGTTTGGGCAGTGACTGTCTTTCTTTGTACAGTGCCTAGCATAATGGATCCCTGCCACTGTAATACAAATAATAATAATGGACACACTTCATAATTTTGGGAGGCTCCCAGATAGCTGTGTGATAGGTACCATTGTAAAACCCTAGGTAAATAGACATTTATTTTTATATATTTCACAGTTGAGTAGGATAACTAATAGATTTCATTGACCTGCTTATTGCTTTTTTTACTTAATTGTGTATTTCTTACTTCTTACCATCTTACTCCTACAATCAAGATTAATTGTCCAACAGCACTTGTGGCTTTCAGCCAACCACTTGTTGTCTGTGTGGATAAAGTGTCTTGGTCAACACCACTTGTGCTTCCACACCTGAATGCAATTGGAAGAGCTTAGTTGATAGCAGATGAGACTATAGCTCTGAAGAAAGTTAAAAAATATTCTATCATAGTTCACTGATATTGGGTCACAAATAAAGTAAAACCTGTCTTCGATTACTGTCTTGCATTTAGCACATCCCATTTACAAGATGTCTTTTTCCTTACAGGCAACTTTTGACATTGTTTAGCTAAACTTAAAATGAAGGCCTATTATTTGCATATATACTCCCATAGGGCACTGTGCTTTATGGGGGTTTTTTTTAATGGAAAAAGTTTTGAGGGCAAGATTTTCAATATAGATTAGTAAATTGAAGTGTCTTTGAGTTAGACAAACTTGAGACATTTTAGAGGCTTAACTCTTAAAAAACAAAAAAGAGTGCTGACTCTGTGCCCTCTGAAAATCATCTCAAGTAGAGAACCCAAAAATGGAGCCCACCCCAAATCTAGATACTATTGAAAAAATATGACCTGAACATGTGAGAATGATAGGTGGCCACTTGAAGAGCAAGAAGGAAAAGCTGACCTGTCACCTTAATTCTATCATCAAGAGTTTAGACTGAAAGTCTGAACAATTGCTCAGTAAGAAATTATTTATGACCACTATTATCAATAAGTCACAAATGTTTGTAACAAAGCTTCTTTGCTACAAAAAACTTGCCGTCAAGTTTGCAAAAGTTTTGCAAAATGAAAGAAGCTCTTAAATCTTCTCAGTGAAAAATGCATAGAAAAATGTTTTCCACTAGAAGAATTGTGAAATGTTTTTCACATGTTTTTTTCTTTTTAGCTGAATTGGGTGCTGGTTTTCCAATTGGCTCATCCCTCTGTATGTAATCAAGAAAATTAATGGGACTTGTTTTCTCTGAGTGATTTGCTGCAGTGAAGAACATCTCTGTGTACTGTTCTCTGCTGGAGTATGCAATGAAGGCTGCTTATTGCCCCCTTGTTGACTATTCAGATTTCTAGCAGTGGCAGAGCTCTGGCCCCTGAAGTCACATAATGGGAGAAATCTCTAAACATCTAAGGTACTAGAAGACGATGCCAGGCTACTGGTTCTTTCCTTCAAAAAGTCAAAACCTGGTTGCGTTACAGGGGATGGAGGGACAGATTGCTTGTTGGGGGACTACATAGGTTTGGTAAATTTCACAATGCAACTTCACATAAGCTTTGGATATGCTTATGCTGGTATCTGCATAGAATGTATTTTTATTGTCATAGCATCCAAGTTACAAGAATCAGTAACTATAGGTACAGAGTTGAGATCCTGATGGGACATAGAATGGCTTAGCTGCTGCCCCATAATTCATTAACTACTAAAACGAAAGCTCTCTCTTGAACTTGCTTCACTCACTTTGACTGCCCACATTCTTGCCTAAAGAAGGTGGACATTAAGTTGCAAAGGGCCTTGGTTTGTGTTTGATGCAATGGAGCAGGAAGAGCCTGAGGAGAGGCACAAGGTGATATGTCACAATGGTCCCTTCTGGCCTTATAATCTATCTAGTCTAACTGTCCATAGATACTTCTCCAGCTCCAGTAAAGATGAATTGAAGAATCCCACAAATAGCTACAACAGTGCAAAAAATAACTGAAAAAATTAACCAGTATCTCATTTCCCATCATAACTAAATGTTTTTAAAATCAATTCAGTGTTTTATTTGTTGGATGGAGATATTGCATTACAACAATTTTCATAACTGGTTTTAGGGTTTATCTCTAGCCTCACTTGCCCTCACAAAACAATCCTCTCCTTCTCTCTCTCATGGATTTTGGAGTTGATGCTGGCCTATTGGGCAAAAATACAGCATAGCACCACTAACTTGGAAATTCACCTACTTGGCTTCCACATATATATTCAGTAGTCTATAAGTGATGTATGTCAGGTATCAGAGGCCTTTGTAGTGAAATGTGATAGCTGTCTGTGAGGGCAGAGCAGATCACCCATATATTTTGCTGTTGCTATATATAGGAAATAGAATACATTTTAGCTGTGACTATATATCTGCTTTTGTGGGCTGACAGTTTCTCTCTCATCTCAGCAGCTAATGGTTACAAATTTGCAACAATGGAAATTATTCATGTAACACCATAAAATAGGGTCACTGATCTGAGTAATCAGCAAGACATAACATAGTAAAGATGTTGGATCGCAGAAGATGATAAATGCAAGCTGTATCTGATTTGTGAATATTGCTGTTGGAGATGTGTTCTCTGTGTCTCTGTGTGTGGTGTGTGTTTGCGGGGACCTGACATCTCATCTCCAGAATCATTGGTTAGAATAATTGTGGGAATGGTGGAGGAACGAAACAGCAGCATGAGGCTCATTGTAACTTGAGTTTTTTAGGACTGGAAAATGTCTGAATCATATTTGTCCTTTGCTGGGAGCATGACTTTTGTGGAACTTGAGTATTGCTGAAAGTTGCTGCAGCCTTTCAGAACTTTATTCTAATGGCAGTAATAGTAATGTTTTATTTCCCTTTTTTTGTCCCTATACAATAACAAGAAACATGTTGTCCTTCATCGCTGCTATGTTCTGTCCTTCTCCATTTTGATATTGACAGTCAAGATTCATATATCTCACTGTCTCTTGCAATTGGCACTACCACTCCCATACTTTTGCTTTGTCTGCTTAATATAACCTCGGTATTACTTAAAATATGAACATCTGGATTACATAAATAAAAAATATCAAGCAAGTCTTACAGAAACTCAGCGACATTGAACCAGAACATTGCAATTCATCTACATTTTCTAAACATATATGAAAATCTTCCATCTGTTTTACATTTAGTACATAACTCTGACAGAATTATATATCATGTTTTTTTTTGTTTTGAAGAGATACGTAATATGTGGTGAAAATTTAAATGTCATCCTAGGTTTAGTATTTATTGATACAAATTCAACTTGCTCATATATCCAACTCCAATCTTTCTGTGAATAATTTGTAATCATGCGTTCCACCTGTCTATTGAACCTCAAAAATATTACCTAATGACTACTGATTGAAAATCCATATAAATACATTATATAACTTGTTTTTTAGTTAATCATTCTATTTTCCAAAATACTCAGATAGGGGACTTTGAGTTAATTCCCTAAAATTACATCTCCATTTTCTTTCAGCTGTATTATGGATACAATTATAGTGTGAATAGCCCTGACTGCTATAGTTAAGACTGTATAAAACTTTCCATTCTAAATCTCTATTTTCAGTCTCTCATCTCTCTGACATTTTGGGCTGAAAATTTGTATTGGTTTGCTCTCTCCTCAAAGGTTGGAAAGATTAAGTAAAACAAATTCATCTCCCCGCTTCACTTCAACTTCCCCCTTCCCAAAGAACAATGTGACCTCATGGACACCTATCAAGTGAAAATGGTTGTGGGAGGGAGGTAGAAAGTTGAATATCAGCATAAGAATAGCCCTCATTGATAGCCCTTAAGTGATAGTATTGTCAACCCCATATATTAAAAAATCATGAGTGAAGCCTCCAAAATCATGATTGGCTTCAGATTTATCTTGGGTTCTTTATAAACCTTCTGCTTTCTGAGACTTTAAGTTTCATTCAGTTTACATTTTCATGATTGTTTTTCCCCACAAACATGAGAGCTAAAAACTTCTTAAAAGAAAGCTGAGATTCTCACATAATCCCTTGCATCCAATAGTTGGGACTTTGAGAAAAATACCAAATATTATGAGAGTTGGCAGCACAGAGTCTGGTTTTTTATTTGACCAATTTGCCTCAATATCATGTGCTGTGCATTCATTCTACATTTTACCCAGTGTTTTTCGCTAAGGTTGTAGAGTGCAATGATGTATAGTTCTTATTAATGCTTTGCAGGTTTTCATATATTCCTAATTTTCCTACATTTCAGGTAATAAACTTTGTGGAATTCTGCAATATCAGTAGTATTGCAGAATGCTCATGGGTGGCACAGTGGTAAATTACACGCATTCTCTGGCTAGGAAACTATAATGGGAGACCTTCATATGTTCTTATGGATTAACTTTTTTAATCTTTGTGCTGCATTTAGTACCACATTCAAGGACAGAACTCCAATTCACTGATTTCTCCTCCATCCAACTTTAAACCATAAAAGTATATTTTATTAGAAGCCTTCATAATTTCACTCCAAATGCAACTGTATCAACAGTTTAATGAAACACCTCCTGAAAGAACACATTCTTCAGGCACGAAAAAGTCTAGAGAATTAACTGTAAGTAATATTCCCCTCACCAAACTCATCAGTGTCAGTATTTCAGTTTCTAAAGTTTCCTGATCTATTTACGAAGTTTTCCCTTTCCATTGTATATGTCAGCACCAGCTGACTTCTTAACTGTTTTAAAAGAAACTTATCATTATGGGATTATGTGGTGGTGTCTTTTAATGTATGTATTAGACCTGGTTTAAAAAATGTGGTGGTGTTTTCCTTTGTTTTTCCTGCTAAAAATGTTGATTTTTTGGGGGTGGGGGAGGGGGTGGGGGGGGTGGAAAATCAAATCCATCCATCTTCTAGCTGAAAACATTGACCCATAAAAGCTGTTGTGGTGACTCATGCCTTTATTTTCCTCTGTGGGCTGGGTTCCCTGGCTGGACTACATCTCCCATGATGCACCACAGTCTTCCCTCTTTCCTACTGTGGTGTATCACGGCCTCAGTCCATGATGGGAGATGACATCTTAATCAGGAACACAGGTCTTTGGAGGAGCATGGGGACATGAGGCACCCAAGCTACAACTCCCATGAGACATTTCTGATTTGAAACTTTTTGGTTTTTAGGCATTGTTCTTTGTTTTTTTCTTTTTTTTTTTGTAATGAAAAGTCAAAATTGTCCATGGAAAAAAATAGTAAATAACCCAATTTTCTGACAAAACTGCTCTAGTAAATATCACTGGTCAAGTCAGCAGAAGCATCTGAAAAAATTATACTTTTTTCTTTAAGGGACCAATGGCTTATCAAATCTCAAATACAATATTCGAGGAGAAAAAGAGGATTTTGTTTGTACCCCCAGACAGGATTGTGAGGACAAATTGTGTACTGTTAGAGATGCCTCCATTCAGTTGAAACATTAGACTGAAGTACATCTTGCTCAGTGGGAATTTCACTTTTAACACCTGTGAGATGGAGATCAGGGCCACTGTCCGATGATGTATGTGAGCCATTCCGCTGTATTGGATTAGATAGTCACGACACTCATAGGACCACATTTCACACTGTCCAATGCTCTGTCTAACCTCATGAAAGTTAATGAGTTTGCCCAGGGTGTAAGGATGACATGTGTGTCCTACTATTTCACTCAATACTCCTTAGGGCAAGGACTCAGTCTTGAGCTAGAATATATAGACCAAGACAGAGCTTAGCTACGGATGATGAACTCACTGTAATGACTTACTGATTAGCTGTGTTTCCCAAATTTGGAAAGCTGCCTCCCCTCTCTTTCAGGAGAATGAAACCAATTGCTTCCCTCTTCAACTCTACTCTATTCCTAAAGGTGTGTAAGTCCTTTGTGACCCCTCCCCAGGAGTGCACACTTACACACTGGAAAATGCTGATATACAATATTGGTGATGTTCAACAGCAATTGCGCATAATGTACGTGGACATTTAAGGTTACATCAGGCTGATTAGGTACAAACCTGAGTTGGAGGTGGTGAAGCCATGCTGCAAGCACTGAGAGATGTTCTCTCTCAGGGCTCATTGGCTTAAATAGGCCTACTACTACTGTCATTCACGAAACCCAGTCTCTTTTCTCCTTGCACATTCTCAGTTGGTGCATTGGTGTGGAGGGATCAGGACTATGGCTCCATCTGGTCTTGCCTCGTTGGAGAATGTGTTCATGCTTGTGAAAGGGCACAATTTGCTCTTAGACCTTGCTCAAGCAATACTGAAGCCCATGAGAGGATTGCCATGGATTTTTTTTTAATGAGAGTAGAATCAGGATCCTAGGATCCTATAGTTTGAGGGGTTTAACAAAAGTGGTCACCACAAATGATTAATTTAGATCTTTAAAGCAAATCTAAGTGGAACGTTCTGTCATGGTTATGATCTGTAAAGAACAAGACAACACTCTGGATTGATAAGAAGAAATACAGATATAAAACTACATTCCAAATATACCAATTTAATAGTTAACTCCAGCTCTTATTTTTAGCAAGCTATATATCTGCCATTTTTATATTGGAGGAACAAAATAGGATGTTTCTATTCCAAAATATTTCAGTAGAATTAAAACCTTCCCTATTTTGCTCCCCCAAATTTTGTTTTATAGCTCTGATATTTGGCAGGCATGTAGATTCATATTATACCATGCAGTCCAGCTGACCAAAGTTCCTATCTTTTAAATAAATAGTTTGGTAATATGGTTGATTTTATTTTACTGTTCTCTCTTCCTGCGGACTTGAGAATGATCTTTAGCAGGGTTTTTATTTCTTTTTTATATTGGCAGCAATATGATTTTTCTAAGATTCCCACACATTGGACCTTCAAGCTCTGCTCTGCTAATAGCCTTTTTCAAGCTATAACGTTGCATTCACGGCTTACATGAAGCTGATGCATTCACAGTGTGTCTTTTCTCGGAATCAGTACTGAACCTGTGCTGAAGCCTGTGGCTAGTTTGTGCTGTGATGCTGAGGATGCAGTCTTTTGGATGCCATAAAGCAGATTTTTTTAATGGCTTCCACTGGATGTTTGAAACTTTAGTCTAATGCATACATGGTTAAAGATCTAGTTCTTGAACAATTATTTATATGTGCTTTCTATACACTGCACTAGAATTTACTAAACTATGTGCATGTTATACTTCTGGGGGAATTCTGCACCAAAAAAATTAAAAAATTCAGCACACAGTATTTCAAAATTCTGCATATTTTATTTGTCAAAATAACAATATAAGCACGCCAGTTTCAATTATTTTGGTAATTTATTTCAAAATACCTGTCAGCAAATATGTCTGTAACTATACAGACAAAAAAGATTCAGGAAATATTCCTTGTAAGGAATCTTAATACAGAACTTTGAATAATAATTCATTTAAACTACAATACAGAAACTTATTTCCTGCACCCGTTAGAAGCAGTGCAAAGGTTGGGGCAGTCAGGGGTAATGGAGGAGCTGAGGAAGAGGGAAATAATTGCTGAGAGGGAGCCTAGGAGTGAACCTGGAGGGTTGTTGGGTGTAAGTGGGAGAAGAATGGAACAGTTTTTTGTGGGGAAGGAGAGATTGTTAGGGAGATGGGGAGCCTCTCCCATGCAGACCCTGGCTGACCCCCAGCCTCTACCATTCAGTGTGGCATAGCTGCCCTATCTCCATGTGTTCCTACATGCCTGCTCCCCATTCAGGCAGGTATATATGCACGTCAGCATGTGGGTCTGCACTCCCACTCCTCTCTATCCCCATGCAGCCTTGCACCCCCACACCCATTCAGTCCCTGGCTCAATGTTATTCCCCCAACTAGCCCTTCTGAACTACAGTCTGTGTGACCCCTGTGTGCTCCGCTCTGTCCATTCCAATATATGCCATTTCTCCTCACCTGGCCCCTTGGTCAGGATGCTGTGAGGAAGGCAGCCTCTGCCCCCTCCCTCTCTGTGGCTGGCTGCTCTGGCCTGTGAGTGAACTGCCCTTTCTTCTGGCACCACATCAGCCCCAGTGAGCAAAAGGTGTGATTGCAACATAACCCTTCTTGTGGTTTCCCTTTACCTCCCACTCAGAATCGATTATTCTGAGTGGGGGGTGGGAGCAATCTGCAGGGGACATTAATTCTGCGATTGCACAGTGGTGCAGAATTCCCTCAGGAGTAATGTTAAATTGACTTCTGTCTGTAATAGGCTGGCTGTAGCAGACAGTACAATGATTTAGTTGCATAAAAGACTAAGGGGGCCTAGCATGATATGCTGTTCACTGTGTGCCTCTGAAAGAAAACTAACTGGATTAATACATTCTTCTACAAAAGAAAGATAAAAAAAGAAACCTGAGCTACCACAAGACTATGTTATCAGCTTGTTGGAAGAAAGTACAATATTAAATGTGAGCAAACAATATGGATGAAGTTAGTCAGGATCTCCTACAAATAGACTTTCCCTTTCTGAAAAAAAACTGCATATGGTATTCATCAACTGTACAATTTGCTTTCAGCTCACTGGGGATGCTTAGGACTCCACATGAAGTATTTGGGGAAACTAGCCAACACAGAGAGATGATTCTCACTTCTCCAGAACACACATACAAACAATCCATTATCTTGTCCTTACAGAATGGTATCCCAGTCAGTTACGGATTTATACTTACATATGTTATGGCTTTGGGAACGAATGGCTTGAATTCAGGCTAAGGGAAATGTGTGTTTGATTCCATTTGTGTCAAAGCTAAATGCAAGCCAAATATGAACGTTCTAGAAAGTTCTTTACGTCCAAAGGTGGGCCTCATGCTTGTTCCCTCAGCCAATCCTTGTGCTCTTGAGCGGAAACTTGCTCGTATATTTTTTTATTTATTTTTAAATATTGCATATGGATTTAGTGGAAGAACATTAATTGAATCAAGTCAATGATTTAGCCACAGGCTAAGAGCTGCATAGTCCATAGCTGGGCAAGCATTCCCACAATGCTTCACTAACATGCCTTAACATTGATAGGCAGAGCTCATCTCTAAGCATGAAAAAGTAGCTTAGTCTCCATGCCCATTCAATTCTTGCTCTCACTGCTGAGACTGTCAGCTAGTGGTAACTGTGGGGTGGCAGATAGTGGACCATTGATACTTGTCTGTGAGAACTGGGCAGAAACAAGCTCCTTTCATACAGGCCACAGAACAATCACCATATAATAGTTACTCTGGCACTATTAAGCTGGGTGAATAATGCAAAAACTTTTGTATTTTATTCTGACAAATCTTGAGGGGCTGGCTCCAAATCTTTTCACTGACTTTAAGGGGCTTTGGAGCTGCTGTGTCTTGCTTTTTTATACAATTTAAAGAAATGTGGAATCCATATAGGCTCCAAATATGTGTCTACTAAATTTATACAAGCATGCAACCCCTACCTCTTTAAATACTGCTGTTTTGACTGCTTTCTTGTAGGTTCAAAAACCTAGAATGTGATGAGCACCACTAGAGGCTCAACAACTAGTTAAAGGTATACTACCTTATTCCTATACCTACAGCCCCCAAGTTTGTAAACTTGTAAAAAAGCTTGGGGGGGATTCAAAGCAATTAGGCACCAATCCCCCTTTGAAAGTCCATAGGAGTTAGGTGCATAACTGTAGTTTGAGCCTCAGAATATCTCTCCCTCTGTCCTTAACTTATCTGTGCCTCATCTTACTTACTAGTAAAATGGAGATAATACCTTCCTATCTACTAAGGAGTAGGGATTATTGATTTTAGTGTTTGAAGAAGTTTTAGATGGAAAGTACTAGTGAAGACTCTTTCAGGAGTTTAGCATCCTGAACTCGGGCCCCCTGAAAAGTAAAAGGTTTTCTAGTTCACATGCAATACAGTGTCTGAGAAGTTGCTTTATATAGAAAAAAACCACTATGTAGAATTTTAGACAAATAATAATGCAAGATATGTTACAGAATTTTCAAAAGTGGAAGAACTCCCTAAAAGGAAGCAACTAAATACAAGCTTGATAGTTATATTTTGCCTTCAGTTAGTCTTAGCAACCGCATTGGTTTGATGGTGTTTTTTGGTTGTAAACAAGGGCAAAGGTTTTGCTGTGTATTGAAGAAGCAACCTTGATTTATAGGTTTCTTATTTTCATATCACGTTTCTGCAGATGTTGGAAAAACCTGCTTTACATCAAAAGGTGTAAGACCTTTGGAATATACTGCAAACCTGTTTAATTTCATGCATGTTAACAGGATTTTTTAAAATGTCTTGGTGTAGCTTCAAGAAACTCTAGCTGTAAGATCACATGAATAAATAGTCTAACACATCTGTCAAAATACATGTTGGGTGAGATCCTGAACTGTTGTAAATCCATGTAACTCCATTTAAATCACTTTACATAGGGATGAAATCTTGGCCTCTCCAAGAGAGTCTTTCCCACTGACCGGAATTTCAGCCCAGGTATTTAATGACTCTTCTTAAATATGGTGGTGTGGACAAGAAATATGGTGGATGCAATGATGATGGGTGCCCTACAACTGTCTGCAGTAACCAATGGATTGATAGTCTGAACATTGAAAGTGAATTAAATAGGGATAATTTTTGCATCACATCTTATTATGGAAAAGATTTCAAAGGTTGCAGCTGTCTTGTTTTCCCTTTAAGAGCAATTGGCCTTCAGTGGCACAGGAAATGGCGGAGAGCAGCAGCCAAAAGTGTTGGAAAGCAGCTGATGTTGTCTTTATTTCTATATCAGCTCAGCTGCAAAAAAATATGTAAATTAACAGCATGTTGACACAGGGATTGATTTGGGCCAGATCATGAAAGGGTGTAAATTGTCATAAATCCAATGATTTCTGTGTTGCTCCTGTGACTCCCTCTAGCTGAAGATCTGGTTCTCAACAAATAATTAAATGTTCAGTGGAGACTAAGACAGACCCACCCCAGAACAGCCCGGTGGTTTAGAAGGTGAGAGACCCCTGTTCAAATTCCTGCTCCAAGCAGGCAGAGAAGGGAAAGTGCCCTAACTAATGAGCTAAAGAGTCTCCTCCAACTGTTTTGTGAATCTAGCCCTCTAAAAATGCCCATAAACAATGTTTTTGTCGTCAGTTCAACCTGAACTGATTTTTTTTCCCAAAACTACCAATTACTCCAGCTCTGGTCCTAACTTACACTAGTGTGAATGTGAAGAGAATCAGGCTCATAATTCTTGTCTTATTTTAAGTAATCTTTCTTGGCTTTTTGGTACTGTGACCTTAACTCGGGCAGTTACTGTTGCAAACGGCTAACTGTTCTACCTGTAATTTTCACTATTCCTTGCAGATGAAAGATCTGTCTAAGGTTTTTCTTTTGTTAATTGGACTTTTTTTCAATTTAAATCCTTAAAATTGAATGAACCTCTAAAATTCAGCATGTATTTAAATTTTAGAGAGCTCTGTCATCAAATTGTGAATAGAGAATTTAAATAACCAGGAAAGGATAGCTATAGCACTTAAAATTAAATTGAGCTAAATTCTCATCTGATGCTCGTTTGGCTGTTAAAATTAGAGATGGGCCTGATCTGAATCCCACAGTCTAACTCCAGGTGTAGGTTGGAATCTGCAGCTTGGACTAAAGATTGCAGGATTTGACCCAATGACATAAAAGGGACATAGCCCATGAGAACTGTGTGTATATCTGAGGGCAGAGTTTAGCCAAGATAGTGATCTACATCCATAGAAACTTGGATGCTTGTTGTCCAACACAGAAGGAAAAATAATAGAGGTTCCAAATATTGGGGAAATCTGGAAGAAGGATGTGAATTTCATAACTGGTTCCTAGCTTTAGCATAGGCTGACCCAAATATGTGTATCTGAACACACCTGGGCTTTGGAATATAGTAGGTTTAAAGACCTGGATCTGAATTCTGAGCCCTAGCCAGAGCTTTTTTCTCCAGTAACCTGATCACTTATGTGAACATCAAAAGGGGAACAGGCGGGAAAGACAAAGGACACAGGTTAGAAATTTGGTGTCTCACACAGCATAAAAAATAAAATGCAGGAGTGCGACATTCTTCTCTTGTCTCATTTGTAGATGAGAGGTAAGAGACCCAGAGTAATTGATTTGAAAGAAGGCACTTAGGAGTTGAGATTGAACCAGTGGCAACTTGCCTGCTGAAAGAAATAGAGCCATGGCAAGAAAAGCCACCTTGTAGGTTGGAAGGAGAAACAAACAATTAATAAACACACACTAATGGAAGCTTAAAAATATGAAAAGCCTTCTAGCAGAGCTGACAACTGCTATGCCAGCCGGTGCCAGCATCAAAACAAAAACAAAGATTTAAATTTAGGAAATTAAGGTGCAATATAAAAGCTGGATCCCTTCCTCCCTCCATGGGGAAATACAAAGCAAATAATGAAATAATTTGTCATCTGCCTTATTTTTGTTTTTTTCTAAAAGAATTTCAATTTAGTATCCCGACTATATTCTTTTTTATTTGAAATAGTGAAAACACTGAGTTGCTGTAGTTCAGCCTATCACATTTTCAACTCTGCATTCTGAACTGTCAGAAAGAAACTTCAACTTCTGTTGTAGTTCAGGTCTGGATCAAGCTAACTTGATATTGACCTGTTACTGAGGGTTCCTCAGCCCAATAACTTTTAGTCTCTGCGAGTCCGTATCAGGAAATAAACCAAAGGGAACACAGTGTATAGGGCTGATAAAGACAAATTCAAACCAAGTACTTGAACTTTAAAGCTTTACTTAACAGTCTCCAGCAATTACCATTGGAAAATGTTACTTAAGTCTCCATTTATTAGTCTTAATCTCATTCAAATAAAATAGCTGATTAGAGTACCCCAAAACTTAATAATTACCCCCCGCTCCACAAGTCTGAGGCATTCTTTGGGCGAATCGGTCACAGATTTTCAAATGGCATGTCCTTCCATATGTGCCTGGAGAGCCTTCCAAATGTGTCCAAGAAGCGATATGCCTGACTCAGACTCTCTATCTCTCTCTTACACCCCAAAAGAAACATGTCAATCAAAAGAATCTTACATAGCTGACCAAAGAAAACAATCACTGGAGACAGGAGTTACAGAGACAGGTCACTTAAAAAAATGTGTTAAATAAGCAGTCTCAAGCTGCTAGTCTGGTGGCTAAATTTCCCCACACCGACAATTCTAAAGTATATCCAGACTTCCTGTTTTTTCATAGCCATCTGCCCAAGCATATTCAGAGAGAGAGAGAATGCATAGAACCAGGCTCACTTCACATGTTCCCCCTCTCTCAGTTTGCCTAGTTATGCTAAGTTTCTGCAAAGGCCTGAAAATGGCTAAAAGCAGCAAGTAGAATAATTGGTAGTCCATCCCAGTAATTGGCAGTGACTTGGACACCTGGCTAAAATGACCCTGTTCATACCCAGTCTCCTGGTTGCCCCCGGGGGATAGGAAAGCCTGTTCAGAAAATATAATCTCTTTGGCATTCACCCATTTCTAGCACCAAACTTTCCAAACTCTGTTGATATTTTTGCATGGTTTTGACAAAATGGGAAACTCTGGAATACAACAAGAAAAGGCTTTTCTTGTATTACTGGTTGGGTCTAGAAGCAAAAGTGTCAGAAATATCACCAGCGAAAAGAAATGGTTCTTAAAAGATTTTCTGCCCAATTTTACAGAATCTGTTTCATCTGTGCATTTGGAATCATTTTGGATGCTTATCCATACCAAAATATTAGGAGCTGCACCAATCTCCAATTTACCCATCAGAGGGATGAACTGTATTTAGTAATATCACTATGCAGAGCATGGCATGAGCATTACTTAGGATGGAATCATGGGGGAGCCTGCACTTACTCTTTGCTAGATTCTTGACTGTAAAAGTTGGGTTTTTTTAACAATGTTTTATATTTTGGCCTCCATCCCCATCTAGTGTTTCTAATTGTTAGTAACAAAATTAGTCATCTCTATTATCTCATTAGTAGAGCTAGGCAAAATGTCTCATCCAGAACTTTTTTGGGGTGAAAAATGCAGATTTGGCAACACCAAAATGTTTTGTAAATTTGTGTCAGTTTCACCAAAGTGTTTGTGTAGGGTGGGAAAAAATTCTGAAAAATCAAAATGTTTTATTTGATATCTTTGAAATGAAGTATTTTTATTTTGGGGGAGCACAGGCGTTCAAAATGACTGAATGTTTAACATTTCCTTCCATTTTATGTTTAGAAATTAAACATTTAAATCCTCAAAATTCAACCTCAATGTCTCATTTTTGGGTCGAATGAAACTTTTTACATTTGACCCAAATAATATTTTAACTTTTCAATTTGCTGAATTTTGAAAAAATTAATTTTCAGTTTTATCTGAATTTTTTCCCCAAAGAACTGAAAAATCCATTATTTACACTCATCATTTTCCCCTCACTTATCTAATAGAGCTTTCTGCTCTTTGTGTGATACTTTCTTCTGGTAAATAATATGTGTTTGTTTTTTATGAACATCAGTCCCTGGACTTGGGTGGCAAATAAATAAATACTTTATTCAGTTATTGGACCTAACTACTGAAGTGGCTGTAATATCTCTAGTCCAGGAGTGAGCTTTTAAAGTGGGACCATATATGCCTTTAGACTTTGACATGCTGTGATGCAATAGGCCTTTCTGTTAATTCACTACATTCTACATATTTCATTGGTTCTATACCAACAAATAAGGTATTGGCCTTAAGTGTTTCATTGTCCCAGGGGTACCATTTTTTGGTTTCCTTCTCCCATGTCAAAGGGAAAGATAATCATCAATACTCTTATTGACATGTTTGAATTTCACAACTACTTAATCAGAACAACGACAAAAATAGCATTCATGTTTAAAAAAACGCAACACTTTCATGAATGATCAAAACCAATTTGAAAAGCCCTCTACCAGTACAGGAAAAATCCTTAAATACACCAGTTTCTCAAAATAAATAGTAAAATAATTTTTTGGTGATTTCTTTCTTAGTAAACCCAAGCAATATTAACTCTTGTCAAAAAGCACCATGTCATAATTCAATTACTTTACTCCATGCAGAAATAAAAATAGCTATAGCCTAAAAAATGTCTAGATCCTAAATAGTAGCCCCATTTACTGAGTCTTTTGCTTGAATATGTAAGGTCAAAAAGACCCACACATAGACGAATCATAGAAGATTAGGAATGGAAGTGACCTCAGGAGGTCATCTAGTCCAGCCCCCTGTTCAAAGCAGGACCATCCCCAACTAAATCATACCAGCTAGGGTCAAGCCGGGCCATAAAAACATCTAAAGATGGAGATTCCACCTCCTCCCTAGGTAACCCATTCCAGTGCATCACCACCCTCCTAGTGAAAAAGTTTTCCTAATATCCAACCTAGACCTACCCCACTGTAACTTGAAATCTTTGTTCCATCATCTGCCACCACTGAGAACAACTTAGCTTCATCCTCCCTGCAACCCCATTTCACATAATTGAAGGCCACAATCAAATCCCCCCTACTCTTCTCTTCTGCAGACTAAACAAGTATAATTCCCTCAGTTTCTCATCATAAGTCATGTGCTCCAGCCCCCTAATCATTTTTGTTGCCCTCCACTGGACTCTCTCCAATTTCTCCATATCCTTCCTGTAGTGGGGGGGCCCAAAATTGGACATAATACTCCAGATGTAGCCTCACCAGTGCCGAATGGAGGGGAATAATCTCTTCACTCGATCTGTTGACAGTGCTCCTACTAATGCAGCCCAATATTCCATTAGCCTTCTTGGTAACAAGGGCACACTGTTGACTCATATACATTTTGTGCACTGTAACCCGTATGTGCTTTTCTGCAGAACTGCTGCCTAACCGGTCAGTTCCTAGTCTGTAGTAGTGTATGGAATTCTTCCATCCTAAGTGCAGGACTCTGCACTTGTCCTTGTTGAACCTCATCAGATTTGTTTTGGCCCAATCCTCCAATTTGTCTAGGTCAGTCTGTATCCTATCACTACCCTCCAGCGTATCTACCACTCCACCCAGTTTAGTGTCCTCCACAAACTTGCTGTGGGTGCAATCCATCCCATCCTCCACATTATTAATGAAGATGTTGAACAAAACCAGCCCTAGGACTGACCCCTGGGGCACTCCGCTTGATACCAGCTGCCAACTACACATCGAGCCGTTGATCACTACCCATTGAGCCCGATGATCTAGCCAGCTTTCTATCCACCTTATAGTCCATTCATCCAACCCATATTTCTGGGTACATACATCCTCATCATAAAAATCTGAATTATTTTATTGAGATCAAATTGCAATTTTGCTGGAAGTAAACCGGTCATAGACCCAGACACACCATCATCACAGAGATAGAGAGAGAGTAATTTTCATTCTATTGGCCACATCAAGAAAAATATGCACTTTTTGCTCTTTACAAAGATTATCTCCTTTTCACATACTCCATTCATCATTTTTCCCATCTATTGAATAGCTTTTTCAAAAGAAATGATAAATGTAGAAAATAGTCAGGTGGATCTATTTCAAGACACAGACCTTTTTTTTTGGTTAGGTATTCAAAATACTATTCTGTCCAGGGAAGTGTCATAATTGAGAGAGTTCAAGAAGAAGAAAACTGATATCTGATTCCAAAACACAATAGGTCTCATGAGTCAAAGGAATATGTGAATATTAATCACTTCCATTTAGTTTTTTGAGGTTCTCTGCTCTTTTGTGTATAATAGTTTATCTTTTAGAAGGACTGTGTTTCTGTATTTCCAAATCAGGTGTTTGCCTCTGTTTCTCATGTGATTTCTATTATGCTATATCTGTCCTATCCTATAACTGAGCAATATTATTTGCTAGAGTATTCTGTTGGAACCCAAAGCATAAAATATGAGTTTTAAGTGATGATTAGCTGCAAACGTGGATTCTGAAGATGATTTAGGGATTGAGAGAAATATTGCTCCAAGAGTCTGGGTCCAATAGGGTGATCAGATGTCCTGATTTTATAGGGAGCATCCCGATAATCAGGGCTTTTTCTTATATAGGCACCTCTTACCCCTATCCCCCATCCTCTCTCCTGATTTTTCACTCTTGCTATGTGGTCAGTCAAGGGTCCAAATCCTGAGCTGCATTTGGTGCTACTCAGGAGGGGTATAAATGTCACTGGTCATTTAAGGATACCAGTATTTGAGCCAGCAGTGCTGGAGAAAGCTGACACAGTGCTCTTTCCACTCCAGTTCTATCCTAGGCTGCTGTTTGTTTCCAGTGAACTCATGCTCTCTTACGTTCTCATGAGGATTCTCTTTTTTTTTGTGTTTCTTAAACTCTCTGCTATGAAATTAAGAACTGACTTAAAAACATAAAATGATAAAAACCCTTTTGGTGTCAATGGAAAGGGCAGCAGTAATGGTATTTTACACCATTTTCTTGATTAATTAAATCACAAAAAAGGGTATCATGGTACCCATGACATTCCTGCAGTATCTTTCAAAAACAGATATAGTCAAGGTGAATGAGTCCTTGAAGTATAGGTTCCAACATACAAATGTTAGTTAAACTATTAAAAGATGTTATCAGAAATGTTTGTATTCAGAAGGAACGCTGGTCCTGACCTTATACTGAAGTAAATGGGAGTTCTACACATAGAATAGTTGTAGATTCCTGTTGTCTAAGTGTAAGTACCCGTGCCATGAATAACCCAGAAAGGCATTTTTTATTAAGAATTTGTTGTGTTATACTAAAAATTTAGGGGACGTATTTCATTATAAACCCTGTAAAACCTGGCTGAAAAGCCATCAACATTTAGAACCTTTTTGTTTGCTGAAACAATGTATTACTGAGTGAAATAGCTTTGGAGGCTATATTGTAAGAAGAACTACACATCTGGTCTTCTCAGAATATCTTGTGATGTTAGACAAAGGCTAGAAAAGTTTTGAAATTCAACAAGAGTTGAGTTTGTAATGAAGATTAATATTCTCTGTAAATATCTCGAATGTTCATGGATTTCTTTATCCTGGCTGAATTGATTTCATTTTATCTTTATTTCTCTTAATTTTGACATGGTTAGCTAATAGATGCCTGGAAGTATTCTTTACTGACTAACAACTATGATTGAATAACTGATCTTGCTTCCTTTGAAGACAACAGGAGCAGCCAATGCCTAACTATTGAAGTAATAGAGCTGGTAGCAGTGGATGAACTGTAATACTTTATGTTAGGCACTCAGGTCTGGACAAACTGTAATTTATGATGAAAAAATACCACTAGATTCTCCACTCTTGCATGTTGAGAATAAGGTTATCCAGCTTCCCCTCATTTACTTCAGTAGCATTCAGTAATACTTTTTGATTGGCTCTTCTGTACCATTTAAGCATTAATTTAGGTCCAGTACTGCAAACACGAGTAAAGTCAAGCACATATTACATAACTGTGAGTATTACCATTCATTTCAATGGGATTACTCACAGAAGTAAAGTTAAGCATGTGTAAAAGTGTTTTCAGGATCTGGGCCTTGTTTTTGGGATGCCCCAGAGGCGTAATAAGAGGGGCTATGCTGCACAGAGGAACTATCATGGAACCCAACAATCCATGGTGGGGCATCCACAGAGAAAGAGGGGAGCATATGTAGAAGAGAGCACTCCCCATACCACACGCCTGTGCTCCTCTTACCAGTATCCTTTCCTTTTGATTCATAAACCTGCAAGAAATCCTGGCCTCACATTTCTTTCATGGTTCATTTTCTCACAGAGCTCTCCTGGTTCATGCTCTGCACCTCCTGTAACCTTGTAATGTTACCTTTCATTTCTGATATCTGGAACGGACCATCTGAGGAGTCCCTCTGATGTAAAGAGGCACAAAGCTAAGCATAGTCATAAGCCTTTTCAGAATTGGAGCTATCTGAGCACTGACATGAATTTAATAGCTAGAGGTGAGTTAAATAACTGGTCTTTTGTCTGTGATATTATCATTTGCATTTTTCTGGATTTGAAACTGACTCACTAAGGAGCAAATAATTAACAAGTCATCATTATTCATGTTTACATAGCATTATAAGTGTTTTGTCAGTTCTAGTCATCACGAATCTACAGTCCATAAAGGTTTCAAATGATACATGTTAACATCTTGAAAGATCACTCACTTGCATGCCTTTTACATAAATTTCTTCAAATTACTCCCTTCTTCTTTCCTGCTTCTTTAAAGATAATGGATGAAGTCCTGACCCTAGTGAAATCGATGGTAGTTTTGTCATTGAAGTCAGGAGGGCAAGAATTTCACTCAATCAGGCTATTCTTCTCTGTTACACCAGTGTGAAAAAACCACACACATCTCTGACCAACATATCTATGTTGACAAAACCCCAGAGGATATGACCTATGCTGACAGAAGAGTGCTTCTGTCGACATAGTTAATGTCATTTGAGGAAGTGGTATTCCTACACTGGATAGAAAAACTCCTTCTGTTAGGCCTGGTCTACCCTAGGAAATTAGGTAGAAAAATCCACACCCCTGAATAATGCAGTTAAACCAACTGAACTCAGTTCTAGGTCAATGGGAGAATTCTCCAATCAACCTAGATATTGCCTCTTGGGGATGTGGAATACCTATGCTGATGGGAGAAGCCCTCCCATTGGTCCATTGGTGCAGGTAGTGTCTTCTCTGAAGTGCTACAGACATGCAGATGCAGTGTTTTAAGTATAGACATGCCCTTAGTCTAGGCTATCTTTACTCTAGGGGCTATGCTGGCATAGGCTTCATGATGTAGACATAACTTGAACATCAATGGAGTTACACCAATCAGCATTAGTTAGAGAAGAATGATGCCCATGGATTTTGCTGTACTTTGAGCATTAGATGATGTGATTCCCATCCATCACCTTTTTATCTTTTCTCTAGGTACATCTAATAATTTTTTTTACACTTCATTACCAAAATCGGAAAAACACATTAAGAACATTATGGAATCTGAAATATAATAATAAAACCACTCCGCTTCAATATATATTTTTCATTTAAAAACATGAAAGATTAATAAACCAGCCCATATTAATTATAAATATTAATGATAATTCAAATGAGGAAAAGTATGAAGAAAAACAACAGATGCTCTGGTAGCATTTGAAAGACCAGAAGGAAAGTATTGACTGTGCTGTAAAATGCAAGCATGGTGATTTTAAAAAGGGGGAGGAGGGTGCTGTGATTCTCGTGATCTGTGTCCGGAATTTAACATATGCTTCATGGTGATCTGTTCCACTCCATCTAGCATCCAAGGAGAAAAGGACAAGAGTAGTCAATTCATAATTAAATGGGTAATGATAGATCTGCTGAAAGATGTGATTTATTCATTCAGTGATATAGCCATTCACTAACACCAAACAGTGATTTCCCTTGAAGAGATTGCAATTGTCTGAGGTAACTAAATGACTCTAACTCAGTATTCTTTAGGTGCTTTTAAGCAGTATAGGAAGGTTTAGGTAAAACTGTAATACAACAGTGATGATATTTAAAGCAACGTTTGGGAGATTAAAGGGTTCCCATTGTATAGAGTCTTTTCAGCTATCACTGTGTAGTGAGGTGGATGACCTAACATTCCTATATAGTTCTGCCTAGTTCCCCAAGCTGGTGATTCATCCAGCTCTGTCCTAAAGGCAGGCTCTCACTAGTAACAGAGGCAACCGATTACCTGTGATCATTTACACAGTTCCTAAATTTCTCTGCTGTTTGTGACTTCCTAAAGTGCAGTTCAAGTGAGATAGGAGATTCTATAAAAATGTAGGATTGCCATATTTCTTTGTCAGTTCTTCCATGTTCTTTGTGCTCAGTGTTCCAGTTTTTCTAAACCTACAAACTCAGCGTTGGATCAAAGAGTCGGAGTTGTTTCTTTCTTATGCATCATAATTTTGTGATAAAGGTCTGCAGACCAAATTAGGTCCTCATTTATGCCCATACAACCCCATTCTCCTCAAATTATGCCCACAGAGGCACCTGTGAAAACCCATTGCCTTCAATTGCACAAGTGTAACTGATTGGAACATAAAGAATTATGTTGAAGGCAAATAAAGAACAGAATCCAGCTCATTCTATTGGCTCTGAATGGCTTCTGGGACTAAAGAAAAAAGCAGTGAAAATGTATCTTTTTCACTGAAGTCAGAAGATCTGACTCTGAACATACATGAGAAGCAGATCTGAGTGGGAAAAGGTGCTGTTTTTACGTTGTTAATTTTCAGTGTAACAGCACTTCAGGAACGATCTACAGCTGAGATTGCTTACCAAATTCCCATCCCACACGTGTCAATTTCTCTTTCAAAAGGCTTTTGCTGCTGCCAGTCGGTTTTGTGTGGGATGCCTTTCAAACTGTCATAGCTCTGCTGCCCTCTCAGTCATAAAAACAAACATCAACAAGCTCTCTTGGATCTTAATACTTTTTGAACAGCCAGAGTCTAAGGTTTCTGCTGTGTTAACGGGAACAGCTTCACAGCAGGAAGCTGAGAAAAGTGACACTGAAAGAACTGTGATTTGGATGGAGAGGCAACAAAGGAAAGGGCTAGAGAAGAAGCTCGAGGAGTGTTAGCTGGCAGAAACAGCAGAGCTTCAGGTCTGGCTTAGAAGTAGGTTGGAATGCTGCAGAGGACCTGGGCTAGCTATCAGGGACTGCAGATATGATGATCAGTATTGAATGTGTTCCCAGTTCATAAATGAAACTAAATCCAAAGATTTCCAGATTAATGATTGATTAAGGTAACAATTTGGGCCCGATTCCTGGACCTAATTGAGTTTTGTTCAGGGTAGGACCTGGGACTGAAGAGTGGGAAAGAGAGCCACTTTTCTGCTCCCCTAATTGTCTTGACTAGGCACTGAATGAATCCTTGGTATAACTTAGAGCACCATTAGGATCTGTCCTCTTTTGTATATCCTAGGTGTTAATGGCAAAGTGCTATAATAGTAAATACTATACTCTTTAATTGTATAGCGTCATCTTATCTGATGTTCTTAAAGCACTTTAGAATGGTTTTTGTTTTCAGAGCCTCAAAACTCAGAGGAAGAAGGAAAGGAAAGCTGTAAAATCTAGTTTTGTGCTTCCCCTGGATTCCTCATTGAACTGAGTCCCACTGGATTGATGTGTTGGAGGAAGATATCTTTCTTCTAGTGACTTCCCATAAGTTTGGATTGGGACTCAGCTATTTCCTTTCTCAATCTGCTCTTTTTAGAACTTCTGTAACACACAGTCCTACTTTTGACCCACTATTTTACATTTTTTCTTTCACTTGCTCTACAAGTGTTTTAAATGTAAATGCAAGACTACTCCTTTCTCCTCCGGTTAACTGAATCCCTTTTGTGACAGTCTGCCATGTTGGTGAATAAATAAAAAAGGCCCACAATGCACGGAGAAAAAGGATATTGATTAACTGGGACAATACTCTGAATCACATGGAAGATGTGATAAGATCACATAACAATCGTTATTACCTTAGAAATCAAATCACTGTGTTCAGCCCACTGCTGCAGTATATTTCCAGATCTGTTTAGTTGCAAAAGAGTTTGTTTATACCTTTAGTCTCTGCTTGTAACACACCTATGAAAATGTGCTTTTGTTTCTGCCATTTATCTACTCATGTTTTCCAGTAATCCTCTTTTTTAAAAGCTCACTATCTGTCAAGGACTCCAAAGCAATGTAATTTTATGATTGTTACTGAAAACCAGCTGTAATAATTTTGCCATGCTTCAAGAGTTAATTCTAGACTTTTTCCTCATGAGGACTTAAACATCTTATACACATTAAGGGGTCACAGTGTAAAATTTTCAAAAGTGCCTAATTTAATCCACCTTTTGAGTCCTCAAATTTCGAAAGCAGCTAAATGACGTAAGAGTTAAACTCCTGTTTTCAAAAGTGACTTAGGAGCCCAACTCTCATTGAAAGACAATGGAACTTCAGCTCTTTAGTCACTTGGGCGCTTTTGAAAATTGTAGCCACAGGGCCTAATTCTGTGTCATGCTATAGCCCCTTGATGCCATTCTAGCACTGATGGTGAAACCATACTGTTGGACTCTTCTCAGCATAGAGCCCACATAACAACTGTAGTCTGCTTATCTCCTCGGCCTAGGTTCTAGGGGGCAAGTTCTGGGCTGGAGAGAGCATGGCTCTGGTGTGCCATGTGCGGGCTATTCTGTACTAGAGGAATAGCCCATAGAGGGCCATTGCAAGTTGATGCAATTTAGAGCAGGCCTGTGGCTGCACTGAGGGTCTTGAAGTTAACTTTGCTCCCCATGTGCTCTTTCCACCCAGTGCAGGAAAGCTGTAAGTAAGAATCTGGCCTGCAGAATTTTAAGCCATTCAAACTACAGTAGCCATATACCACATCATTCTCATGGCTTTAATATCCATGCAGACTTCATAAGGAGGAGCTCTTGTTACAAGAATGCGAAAAACTATCTACTGACCTTGATGGAAACCATATGCATTTTCTCTCATCCTCTTACGTGTCCACGGCACTTTTGGCTCTGTAGGTGGTAAGTTTTAAAACATGTATGAAATAGATATACTCTCTTCAGCAAAACTATGAATTGCTGCACAAAGCCTAGACCCAAAAAAGAGGTCAAAGTAGTTCAAGCTTTCTAATATTGCAAAATATAAATAAGGGGATGTGAGGTTAGTTTTATTGCCTTTTTTAGTAGTGGATAAGATAGTACTAACAACTAATTCTAGGGGTATTCTCCATTATCTTTAAGGTGGGGTAATGGTCAAAGCAGTACAACTTTACCTATAAGCCAAAAGATATCAAATCTCTTTAACTGCACCCACTTTATGTTTAGGAATTTGTTTGCTTCTAAAGGGTGAAATAAATATCAGATGAAATAGGAGTTCTGTAACACAGATAGTCTTTTTCAAGTCCACATTGTGATCTTGATTCCGTCATTGTGAATCTAGACTTCACTTCATTGGATTCCAATCAACTTCACTGCTGTAAATCAGATCAGAATTTGACCCTGGGAATTCACTACAGACACATAAGCAGTTGAAGGAGCAAAACACACTTTTTTGCACACACATGCTCACACACAGACTAACAACTCAGAACAGATTTTGAACCCATGATTCTCCCAAACTGTAACCACCTATGTTGCAAACAAGCTACAGGTGAAGAAATTCACTGCCCTCTGAAAATATAAGTAGCGCAGGTAACCATGCCTAAGTTAAGGTTGCCCAAAACTTTCCTTTTAGGACCCTATTTTCAGTTGCTTATAACTTTGCCAAACTTTAACTGTTTCAGATGAATTTTACAATGACAGGTGTCTGCCTCAGAATCTTTTTTTGGAAAATTTCTGCAAAAACAGTTCGGCCATTTCCAGCTCCATAGGAACTCTGGTGCAGCAGCATGAGTAGACTCCATTTCTCCATGGTGGCATTCAACTGCCCCTAAACCAGGAGCCCATCCTTTCTTTTCCTCCAGTCCCCTTTCTCATTCACCACCACATCTTTCAACTTCTGCAACAGATGAAGTGGTCTTCACTGCACAACCTCGATTCTTCCCCCAGAGCAAGTCTCTCCTGTGAACTAAATGAGACAAGGATCCTATGGGGAAAAAAGTATGTGAACATGTAATTAAAGATAGTATCATAATATATATGTACAAGGGGGGTGTATTAAAGTTGCACAGGCAACCTAAATCTGGCATTTCCTAACTTTTGAGTGCTTCACTTTGCAACCTTAATGTTCTTTTGATATTGTAATTTGATTATAAGGGATAGAAAGGGATGACACTCTTAACTTATTGTTTGTGAATAGTTCTAGATTGATAGACATGGAAAATAAAGTCCTCTACTTACCACAGAATATGTACAGACAAGCTGCAACAGTGCAAGTTTAACTACCAACATGACTCAGTTCAGATCAGAGAAGACTGCCCTCCATCTGTGTAAATGTAGCTCATTCCCCATATCCATTTATGAGATGATTTTCAAAAGTACCCAAGAGAGTGCATACATTTTCCATTGACTTTCGGTGGTAGATGGATTCCTAATTCCCTTAAGAAATTTTGAAAATCCTGCCTGCAACCTTTAGTCCTTGTACTAAGACTGCCAACAAGTTAGGATAGTGGTTCTTGTGATATGGATGTATCAACAGCAGTAATATCTCTTTGGTCAGAATGCTTTTACACACAATGGGGGAAATTGTATTTATGGAGTTCATTTTCTGCATCAGTTTGAGACATTTTTACCCCCAGTAGAAGTGCTTTCTAATTTGATCATCCCCAAGGTTCTGCATTCTAAAAAGATATTTTTTATTTAAATTCCACACTTAAACTTGGCTTAAAGCAAAGTAGGAAGTATATAAACTCAATAATTTCTTCTTAATAGTGGCAGTGAAAAGGAATTTTCTCCCTATTTTCTTTAGGCCATGGTCCATGAGACACAGTAGTCTCCTTGAAGTCAGTGAGACGACACACATGATGAAGGCATAAGCACTTCTTTAAGTGTCTGAAGCCTGAAGGCCTAGGTTAGCAAAGAAAGTGGCTTGGCCACATAGACCTATTATCTCTAGCAAAAGATAAACAGTCCTTGAATAAAGATGTCTTGATTAAGTCAGGAGAGTTTACAAACTTGACTTGACCAATGCTGCAAGTCTACTCCCTCACCCAACCTCCCTAAAAAATCCAGTATGATTACAGGCTGTGTGGTGACATTTTTAATGTTATTTTGTATCTGTTATTGTGAATATTTCACATTCTGTTGGCTTATATTTTGGCATTATAAATTATCTTCACACTGTAGACAGGATATACTTTAAAGCTCTTTTTCCACCTTTTCATTGTAGTTTGATTGCCATTTTCTATTGTATTTTCAAAACTTCACCATTTGTCTTATTGTGACATTGAGTAACATAAAATTATTCTATAATTTGTGGGGGTTATTTGAAGCGTTTATTCAGTAGTGACCTGGGAAAATTTCATTCGGCTTCATATAAAAGGAGTTTGACATATAGACTACATCTGCACTTGGAGCTGGGGGGTCTGAGTCCTAGCTCACATAAACATATTCATGCCAGCTCTCATTGAGCTAGCACACTTAAAATACATAGAGCCTCAGAGTTATGAACACCTCGGGAATGGAGGTTGTTCGTAACTCTGAAATGTTTGTAACTCTGAACAAAATGTTACGGTTGTTCTTTCAAAAGTTTACAACTGAACATTAACTTAATACAGCTTTGAAACTTTACTATGCAGAAGAAAAATGCTGCTTTCCCTTTATTTTTGTAATAGTTTACATTTAACACAGTACTGTACTGTATTTGCTTTTTTTTTTTTGGCTTCTGCAGTTGCCTGATTGTATACTTTCAGTTCCAAATGAGATGTGTGGTTGACTGGTCAGTTCATAACTCTGGTGTTCATAACTCTGAGGTTCTACTGAACTAGTGTACTCACGGTATTGCTAGCAGCAGTGACACCAATAGCTGCCCCAAATAAAAACCCTCCTGGACCACATACATATGTACTCAAGGCAGTTAGCCCATGCCATTGTTCATGCTATCATGGTTGCACTACTATTTTTAGCATGCTAGTTCAATTAAAACTATGGAGAATATGTCTATTTAGCCTTAGTTTAGTCACCACCAGTACTGACTACAGAATTCCTGTTTTAAAAGATCTGTGGTCATTGTTCATATTTATTAAATGCTGAGCACTATACAGGACACAAAATGAAGATGATCCAGGCACTAAAGATTTTGGTCCCCTTTCCTGAAAAGATTGAAGCACATGCTTAATTTTAAGCACACGATCAGTCCTATTGGGTGAAATCCTTACTCCACCTAATTCAAATGGGCTAGGATTTGAGTTCGCAGGATTGCTCATGCTTAAATTTAAGGTTTACAGTCTAGGCATAAATATTTCTTTGCATTGTTTGCATCAAAGTGGATGCAGACTGAACCTACACGTTTTGATATAAATAATTGAACTAAGTTTGTATTATGTGTGTTTCCTGTAGTTAAATTATATTTTGAAGAACCTTATATTCTTGTCCATATGGAAATGTTATTTCAGTGGGACTGCTCCCATGAATAACATTATTCATGTGCATGTTTACAGACTGAGGCCTGGTCTACACTACCACACTGGGTCAATGTGAGATACTCTAGTTACGTAATGTAACTAGCATATCTCACATCGACTTACTTATGTCTATGTGGTGCAGCGTCTTCATAACACTGCACTGACAGGACAGTGTCTCCCGTCAATGCTGCCTTCCACTTTTCAGGGAGGTGGACCAATTGAGTCGACAGGAGAGTGGTCTACCATCAACTGAACGGGCCTACACAGATTTGCTCAATCGATGCTGCTGCATCGATGCCTGCCACCATAGCAATATGGACATGCCCTAAGTAATCTGTGAACAGAGTTGTGAAGAAATCATTGTAGTCGAAGGCTAGATCCAGAACCCAATGAATTAGGGGCAAAATTCCCATTGTCCTCAACAGGAAATGGTTCAGGCCTTGAAATGAGGGTTCATGCATGTTTTCTACACAACAGGGACTGAATAAGGTTTGGCTCTGCCTATATAAGGTGTAGTAGTTCAGCTACAGTTGAGAAGGGTTTAGGTTTGACACCTGAGATAAAATCTTGGCCCCCCAGTGGGAGTCTTTCCATTTATGCTTAATTGAAGCTTGAGTTTCACTCTGATGTCACATGTGGGTTCTTTCCTCGTGTAGAAGCAGAGAAGTTGTCACAAACACTACTTCCAACAAATCAGTAGCAGCTCTGAATGGTGGGTGCTCTTTCTGCTTTAAGTCATTCTAGAATTAATGAATTAATGAAATATGATATTTTAAAAATTATTTTAACTTCAATTAAACAATCATCAAATATAGATAAGAGCCTCCAGAAGTAAGTTGGTTTTCTGTGCCAAGCACTCGTCTTTAGACTATGAATAGGGAAGAAAGTGGCATTACAAAATGTTGGTATACTTTATGAATGATGAGTAGAATAGCGGGCAATAGAACTTATTGTTCAGTTATGCTTACTTTCAGCTAGTCTGTATGCAGTCTCTGCTTATTCTATCTACATTTTAATAAATCCACTTTACTTTAAATCAGATACAACTAAACAAATCACATGGTCTTTAAAATAATTGTTAATTACATCAGCTATGCGGCATGGAGGATAATTATCATTAATGAATAGTTCTGAATTAATTTTTTAAATATTTTTATTTTTATTTTGTTCCCTTCAGCAGAGTTTTGCAAAATTTAAAATGCAATAATATTTAAAAATATCAAAAAGACATACTTGAAAAACATGAGTGCCAGATTAGGGGCTAGGCAGATCTTATCAAGCACACCGTATGGATGGTATTGAAACTTTGAGTGCTTTCACGTTATCTCAAGGTCACACATGTTGTTAAACCTTTTCTTTTTATTAGCTTACATTTTAGATCTTATGACAGAAAACAGGGAAAACACTTGTGAAAATTGTTCCTGATTTTTTATTAACTTTCAACAAATTTCAATCCACTCATTAGTTGTTTGACAATCAGACAAAAGTTTTGCAAAACCCAAACTTTGAATTTTTTTTAAATTAAAAAAAAAAAAGATTTTGTTACTCACGTAGGGAAAACTACAAGTTACTAAAACATTTTTAACACTTTTGTTATATGATGGAAGATATTAAACAAAACTTCCAGTTTACATACTGGCTGGTTGGTTTGTGAAATCAATTTTCCCAGCCATAAGCAACAAACAGACAAAAGAGAAAACAGCAACAACAAAAATTCTTCCCCTTTTTGGAAGGGAATAGGTGAGATATGACTGGAACTGAGCATTCCTAAAGTTCTGTTGTTTGGATATGGACTTTTAGTTTCAGCCAATTTCTATGAGCATCAGGGAAGTGTGGATGTTAGTTGGATGGTGGCTTTTTTGTTGTTGTTTTTAAATTTTATTTTCTAACCACATTATTGGTTGCTGGTTAAGTCAAACAACACTGAAAAGTAAGTAGGTGCAGATATTTTGCTATAGATTTCCAAGAAATAGAGGGTTCAGTGTGTGTGTGTGTATGTGAGTGAGAGATGTATATATTTTAACTTACTGGTTGTTCCCTACATGCATGCTTAAAAAAATAAAGTAAATATTTAGGCATGGACTGTGAAAAACAGGCTGAAATTTCTAACTCTAATCTCTATGATAAACATTTCTTATAAGATAGACAGTGACATGAACCATCACTAGTTGGCACATTAGCAAAGGCAAATAAAAGAGCAACACATATACATTTCAGGAGTAAAATAAAGCTTATTTTCTGTACTGTCAAACTCTCGCTTAATACAAATCTCCACAAATCCCTACAAATGGATCCTGCTGGATTAACCTTAAACTTTTTTTTTTTTAACTCAAATTTCCATAAACCGGATTTTGTGTTCCATTTGGACACTCTGGCTAAGCAAATTACAATGAACAAGTTGGCCAAAAATCATAAATTTAGGCATACATCATGCAGAAACAAAAAGTCTCAGTGCAAACAACGTAGCAGTGGGCTTTGCAAATCACAAAAACATGCTGTTTCTTTCCTCAGTGTTTAAAGGGAGCATAAGCAGTCAGATCTGGCTTGTTTGAACAGGCTGACACAGTTAATAGTTCTATGCGGACAAAAATGTAAGGGTAATATAGTGTAAATGTAAATGTAAACAAAAAAAAGCAAAGCGCACACTTTAAATCATCTTTGAGGAAAGGTGCAGATCTAGGCTGCATTCTCTGCTGGAGATAATGCAAAAGAACCCAACACTCTTTTGAGCTAGATTGTGCCCCTCACCTCACAAACAAGTAAGGTACATGCTTGGACCCAAAGAGTTTACAATCAAATCTTTGTCTTTAACAATGTTTTTTATTTTTGCTAATTTAGTTTATTCAGCCTTTCCCTGACCAATCTCATATCCTGAAATGCTGTCCCTTGCTTAGGTGGGGTCCTACCTCAAAGCTGGATGGGGTAGCAGCAGATGTCTGAAGAGGCTGTAGCAACCATAAAAAGCTATTGGGTGGTGGGAGAATAAATTGAACAGCTATCCTTTCCTCTCCCTTCCCCTGAGGAAAAAGATCTCTTGCAGTTCGTGGGAAGAACATCCACCCCAACTCCCGAAGATCAGAGATAGTGTGAAGAGTTTGGGCAGGGACACCCATGCTAACAACCTTTCCTCCTCCTTCCCCAGGAATAGGCAAGTTGGGGTGGGTTGGGGGAGAAATAGATCCCAATGGAAGGAATTAGAGAAGTGTCTATGGGAAGAGGGGCACAGGAAGGGGCACTTGTAACAACACCGTCCCCTCCACCAATGGAAAGCTCAGGGGACCATTTACTGAGGATGGCCTTGAACCCTGAGATGGTCCTTTCTCCCCTCTCTGGGTGTTCTTAGCACACCTGCACTAGCTACTGGCCCAACTGCCCATATCCCTGATGATGATATGCCTGAGCAGGGGGGGCAGGACTGTAAAAAGGCCAGAGGTCATTTAAGGTGCATAAAATGAAATAGAATGGTACAAATAAATCACAAAGGAGAGACTGGACAGCTACTCATCCTAACGCTCACTTTAATGAGTCAGTAAGAAGTATCTCACTTTAAGTCTCCTATATAAAATAGATGGTGCAGTCCAAAGTTTGACTAAGAGCAAAACCTCTGAAAGAAAATTCAAGCAATACCGCACCAAACAAGCAATGCCCTCCCATCCCATGTTAAAAGTGTTTAATACAGATTGCATTTTCTTGCAATAACATCATCCTTTATCTATTATTCTGAGTGATTTCCATCATTCCTGCCAACATAAAATGCTATTTCTTCTGGCTACTTTAACTTCACCCAGATCACTGGCAACAGATTTTTTGCATAGCAATTTGGAATCTGTTTTAATAATTATACAGATTATGATGCATCAGGCAGACAACTATATTTGTCCAATGGGCTACAGGAAACTTTGAATAGGTGGTATGAAAATTGTATTAAAATGACAAACTATTGGTTTAGGTTTTAAGGGGGTTCTTGGACCTATTTGCCAGCTAAGTGGCTCTGTAGGGAAACGTGGGATCGTGAATTGTGCCTCTCTGCTTCAGGTAGTAGTCTGCTATTGCTCTCTCTATAATTGGTTGGTGTATGTTAGAGCTCTGGGTTCTTAGAAATAAAGTGGTGCTATGTTGCAAACATCCAGCACGAGTATTTGTTTTGTTTCTGAATCTCTGTGTATGCCAGGAACATAACAAAATAAATCTCCAGCAACAAAAGTACTGTAAACTGCTTTGGTTTGGTGGGCCCCTTATTAGTTCATCATTGTGTAGTATTTACAGAATCCTTTACATAGCTCCATCAATATAGCACCTGTAAAATATGGTTTTATAATTTGCTGGCATATTATACTCTCCCTTGGAAGATATAGTTTCCAGGACAGGAATACTTAAACATTCCAAGCTGTGAAAATCAGATCTCCAGGCAAATCATTTATTGTGTCCTCATCTAATCAGAACAAAGTCTTTAATCATTTGATTTGTTGAATTATTTGCTGCTTTGAATTTGGAAAAGTTGCTGCCTTTAAAAGTCCAAGACAAAGCAAGTGGAACAGGGATAAAGGAATTCTTCAGGCTCTGAGACGCACACATCTCATGCCCCGTGATTATTCAGTATTTGTATGTGTTTTTTGAGAAATTATAAAATGGACTTTCCTTTTCTGGGGTTAGAGTTTGGAGTGCTTCACAGCAGGGGTGTAATCGAGTTGGAACATGCAAGAATGTTGCTCCGGTACTATTAAACAGCAATGTGGTAGCTGTGGCACCTGAGCTTCCACAACTGCTAATACAAGAGTAAATCACCAGAGTTAAGACCACAGGGAGGGCAAGATCGAATGAGCAATTGTCTGATGCACTGAGAGCGTGGGTGTCCATTCAGCTAGTTTATAGCTGATTATTTAGCTCCTGACCTTCTCGCATTTAGTCTGAGTTCCTAGTCTGCAAAACTGGGCTAAGAGCAACCTGTGGCGCAGGAAAGGTGAGGGGGCAGAAATTGCATCTCTTCATTGTCCTCATGCATTGCACTCTGTGGGGCAGAGAGCGAATGGGCTGGCGTTGCACGCCACGGCCCTTTGGATTAGATACCATGCCCAACCCCTGGCTCTGACCTGATGCTGGACTTCAAGCTCCCTGGATGAGCCAGGATGCTGCAGGGCACTGGGCAGCTGGAGACTGGGGCAGGGTGCTGGGCCAGGTGTGCACACCCCAGTGCTCCCTGAACCTAGGAGCCAGGCTGGCTCCCCCATTGTAATGTTCCCTTCCCAAGACAAGCGTGCAGGGTTCCTGCCCAGGGACCACTGCCTGATGGTGGCCTTGTCTAAGAGGAGCCCTCCTGGCCCTGAGTTCTCAGCTCTGGGTGTGTCTAACCAAAAGGGCTCCCTCTGCCTGGGACAGCCCGTGGGCTCCAGAGGGAGCTGGTCCTTACCAGGATTGCTCCTCTGCTGGAACCATGTTCAGCCCCATCTCTAGGCAGCGAGGAGAGGGCTCCTACTGAAGCTGCTTCACCCCGCTACAGGCTATGGCCAAGTATCCCCTCCTGGGTAAGCACATCCTCCCAAGCTGACTCTGCTGCAGAGTTATTCACATGCCTGGGGCACCTAACTCAGGATCTCTCTCACTAAAGTCAGTGGTGAAGCGCCCAGTCCTGGATGGGCTCCACTTAACTGTGTTGGCTATGGTGCTGGGGATCCCCACAGTCCCACCCCACAGCTCCTTTAGCCAGGGGCACAAACTTTCCTAAGAGTCAGAGTCAAGAGTCAGCAACATGCTGGCAACTTTGGGCCACCTGGGGCATATGGCTGTGTCAGAGCCCCACAGAGTTTCCCACAGCATGAGCAGGGCTTGGAGTGCAGGCCACGATGGCATACAAGGAGCAACCCCAGGACCTGGCTCCAGCCCCTGCTCCCAATCCCATTTAACAACTCTTGTTTAAGAAAATGAGTATTTCAGTGGCATTCTGGTCCCTCCAAACTGAGGACCACACCACTGCATCAGAGCCCTGCCGAGCTTGGGTGTGGATCTGGAGCAGACATTCTACCCTAACTGGTTATGGGTAGCACAGATGTGCATTATTGGCTCCAATTCCAGGCTGTTCTCAGTCTCCGGCACCTGAAGTGAAGTGATAATATTGCAAATACACATGAGTGGAATCTCTTAAACACACCGCTCTTTCAAATTCTTTCAGATGGACAGAAGTTGTGACTCATTCAGTTCATTTTTATGACATTTCTCAATAGAGGCCAAATCTGATTCCCACTGGCCTCAATGAAAAGAGTCTCATTAACTTCAATGGAAACTGGGTGAGGCCTGAAGGGTCAATTTGAGGCCTCCAGCCCAAGGGCCTGCACCAAAGCCCCTTGAAGTCAATGTAGATTTTCCTATTGACTTCAGTGGGAATTGGCTCAGGCCCAAGTCATCAGATCCAATTTCCCTTGCAATAACAGTTTTGCATTACAAATATGGGATTAAAAGAAGATGGTGGGGCAGGGAGAACAAATCTTTGACCTATTATGCATCAGGAGAATATAAAATGGGATTCAGAAATGATGTGGAGTAAGAGGAAATTGCTTTGTATGCCATAGTTTTGCACTAAAATAAACAGTCAATGACTGCATGTGAGACAGGATTACACAGTTCTGTATCACAGCAGAGAGAGTGCTTGACATCTTAATTTATACTGAAGATGAAACCTCAGCAAGCAGCTGGAAATTCACCAATGGTACAATGTTTTTATGTTGTCAGATCTAATTTTATTTCTGCATGAAAATAGTAAAATCTGTAGAAAATAAAAATGAGATTCATGGCATTTATAAATTAGGTAGCCCTGACTGAGAGAGCTGCCACCTAAAATGTAGGCTAAATTTATCAAACCTAGCCAGAAGACAAAACAAGCAGGGAAGCAGTTCTCAAGAGCTAGGACTTTGCGGGGAAGGAAGTGAGTGGTATAGACGGAGGGTTTTTCTGTCCCTTCCATTGAATTGGGAGAGGTTTCTTCTAATGTGTCAGGCTATAGACTGAGTATGCAGCTTGAGTGATATTATTAGGGATTAGAAACAGGGATAGTAGGGGTAGAAGGCAGGAATAGCAGCAAAATGTGTGGCTAGTTGGAGGCTTTGAGCTACCTTATTCCAGTGTGCAATAGGAAGAGCCTCAGTGGCTCAGAGAGCAGCAGTATCTTCTTTCGGGAGTGCCCTGTACAAAAGATCTCTTGTATGTAAGTAATAGCTAATAGATAAAATGCTAAAAGATAGTGCCCAAGAATATTTAGTGTAGCTCCTAGGTTTAGAAGGACCAGTAAAAGCTGTGCATTTCAAATGGATTCCTCTGTGCATCTCTTGAAATATAACTATCAATATGCTGTCAGAATAATACCTAGTTTTTCTATAGCGAATTTCATCCATAGACCTCAAAGCACTTTATAAAGGAGGTCAGGGTCATTATAACCATTTTACAGATGGAGAACCTGATGCTCAGAGATATGAAGTGACTTGTCCAAGGTCATTAAGCAGGTCAGTGATAGAGCCAGGTCACTTGAGTCCCAGCCTAGTGCTCTATCCATTAGGTCACACTGAGTAAAAGATTTTACTACTTTAATTCTTTGTGGCTGACCAGAAGCACTAAGTCACTTCACAATGGCTGTGAGCAACATTCCACTCCTTACTGCAAAGCAAATGCGTGGCAGGGGATAAAGTGGGAACTGAGTCATAAGTCCACCCAATTTAGGCTTAATCTATTTTTGCCTTTGTTATACAAGTTCAGACAGAATTATTGTCCCATATAAGATCTGAACATAGGAACGTGGTGCACTGTGGGAAAACTCTACTGCCTACCTTGCACATTACAGGAAGTTTGCATGAGGGACGTCTGCTACAACTATGAGTACTCTGAACTACTGAGTCTAACAGCAGCAAGGTGAAATGGCAGGCTATATTGGAAAAACAGCTGCCTTCCATGGTTCTGTGGAGGACTGGCCTACATATTTAGAGAGGATGGACCAGTATTTTGACGTAAATGAAAAATGTGCAGTAGCATTTTTGAGTATGATGGTAGGAAAAACATATAATTTAGTACACGTTCTGATCACCCCAGAGAAACCAGCAAGCAAAATGTTTAAAGAGAGTGCAAATTGTTCAAGAGCACTTGGCACTCAAGACACTGATTATAACAGAAAGGTTTCATAAGCGGAATCAACTTGAAAATGAATCTATTTCCTCCTTTGCAACAGAGTTAAAAAGCTTATCAGAACACTGTGTTTTTAAGGATGGGCTTAACAAGGCCCTCGGAGACAGATTTTTTTGTGGACTGCTTAATGAAAGCATACAAAAGAGGCTCTTAACTGAGGAAAATGTTGCCTTTAAATGTGCAGTAGAAATTGGAGTAGCAATGGAAACTGCAGCAAGGGATGAAATATAATTGCATACTGGAGATAAAACAGAAGTAGGAATGCATACACTATTTGTAACCCGAGGCAAGAATCAGTCTACTCAGATCCATGTTATAGGTGTGGAAAAGGGTTCATATTTTTTCTGATTGCTGATTTTAAAGATTTTACAGTAGTTGTATTTTAAAAAAAAAGGCATATCCAAGTGGTTTGTCACACTAAGAGAAATAAGGAAGAGATCAAATCAGGGTATAGAAAAAGGAATATCAATATACATTGTGTAGACAGAGGCAGTAGTGACACTGTCACTGAGAATAGAGTAGCCAGGCAGTATTGGCTCAAAGGTAGATGCTGAACTGGAATGTCTGGAAGGAGAGGGCATTCTTTCAAGAGTAGCCTGAAATGGGGAACGTCTATTGTTCCAACTGTGTGGGGGGGAAGTGGTGCAGTATGGGTGTATGGAGATTTTAAGATCACCATAAACCCTATCCTGAAAGTTAAAAAATGCCCCCACCTTGAATTGAAGACATTTTTACTACACTGGCAGGGGGACAATCATACAATAAAGTTAATTTGTCACAAACCTACCTACAGATGGAAGTTGAAGAAGAGTCTAAAGTATATCTCACAATTACCATACAAAAGGGCCTGTACCTGTAAAACTAGTGTTTGGTATTACTTCAGCTCCTGCCATATGGCAATGTTTTTCAAGCTATTCCAAGAACACGCTATTGCTTGAATGACTTTGTAACCAGTGGAGGTGAAGAAGCACATCTGGAAAATCTTAAAAGGGCATTAAAACAGATAGAAGAAGGTGGGTTATGAGCTGTTGTATAAATGCACATTTTTCAAGGACTCAACAGTTTATGTTGGGCACATTATTGGTGTAGAAGGCCTACCTAAATCTCAGCAGAAGACTAATGTAGTTTTGGAAGCACCACTGTCAAAGAATTTGTCACAGATTTGTCATCAGAGGTTAGGAGTCTATTACAGGAGTGGGTGCATGAGGTTCTGAGACCTGCAGTGTTCAGGAGGTCAGACTAGGGGATTATGATGGTCCCTTCTGACCTTAAAGTCTATGAGTCTGTTTCCAGGATTTATTAAATACTATAGCCGATTTTTACCAAACCTATCAATTGTATCACATCTGCTGAACTGTTTGCTGCAGACTGGTCATAAGTGGGTACGGTCATGTAAGTGTCAAAAATTTTTCTAGAAGCAAAACAACTGGTCACCTCAGACAGTGTGCTTACATCCTTATCTATCAAATTAGCACACGATGCTTCCTCACATGGAATTGGATGGTTATTTCGCATTCCATGCCAGATAGCAGTGAGATACCAGCAGTGTTTGCCTCCAGATCTCTCTTAGCAGCCAAATGTAACTATGCACAAATAGACAAGAAGGCTTTAAGTCTGGTATGGGGTGTGAAGAACTTCAAACAGGACCTAATAGGGGAGGAAATTCATCCTTGTCATGAACCACCAACCCCTAGTAGCAATCCTTCATCTAAGGAAGGGAGTTTCCATGACCACTTCAGCACATATTCAGCTCTGGGCTCTCCTTTTAGCTGGTTACGTCGATGACACTGAATTCAAAAGAAGAGAAGTACGTGCAAATGTAGATGGCAGAGGCCACACGTGGGGGGAGGGGCATGCAGAGTCAGATTTCTGGGCACAGAGGCAGCGACCCAGAGTGGCCACTCTCACCAGGCAGGAGAAGCTGCTCGGTCCCACAGCCTCTGCTCCCCAGCTGCTGGGGACAGGGGCCAAGTGAGCCAGAAACATGCCGGGGGAGGAAGGATAGGGGAGAGGACAGAGCCCTCCCTCCCTCTGGCAGGTAACTCTGCTGAGGCAGGGAGAGCACGGTGGCCCTGGGCAGAGTGCAGGGTGGGGGGATCATTGGGGAAGGTGTCAGGAACAAGTTCCCTCTGCTCAGCCTGAATTAGGGGCATTGCCTGTGCCCCTGACTCCCTCAGCCAGGTCAGCCCAGAGGCACTTGCTTCCCACTCCTGCAGCCCCAGCTCCCCAAGAGCCGGTGGGATTGGTTGCCTGGCCCAAAGAGGTGGGGCTGGAAGGTTTTCCCAGAGGAGATGCGTGGGTGTTCACATGCCCCTTCACCCAACCTTTAAATTGTCCCCCCCCCCAGTATCATCAGGTGCAGGTCATCTTGGGTAGATGGGTTTTCCCGCCTGTCCATGCTAGTTAAAAGACAAACTGTAACAGAGATAATCTACTGAATTTGTCAACTTGTTTCAGATAGAGTTCACCCCAGTGACTTGTAATTTGAGAGGGAAAAGAGACTAAGAGGGATCCCATGCAAGCTCAGTTTTATGAAGTCACTCTGAAGGTCTGGAAATGTACTCACAGCCCTAATTCGTACTCTTTTATGCACGCAAAGCAGAGCTTATGACACATCAAGATTTAATTTGTTTATTATACCTGGTGAACTGCCCATAACAGTCTTAGAGGCTTTCTGCATAGATCACCTAGGAGTAGTTGTGGGGGGAAAAAGGCACTTGCCAGAAATTTTGTGTAGTAGCCAGGCATTGACCAACAAATAGAGCAGCTTGCTAAGGAGGAATGTTCAGGATTCCAACAAGAACAGTTTCATTACACCCCTAGGAATGGCCATCAGCTCCATGGCAATGTCTGCCCATTTCAAATGGCTGGAAGATTTTGCATGAAAACCACCACTGCTGCACAGAGAGGAGAAAAACGTATAAGTTTGTTTGCAACAACTGGACTGCCAGAACAAGTTGTGAGTGACAACAGTCCTCAATATATTTTCAGGAGAGTTTTGGTGGTTCATGAAAAAGCATGGTATTAGACTTATCATCTCAGCACCAGACCACCCAGTCACAAATGGCTTAGTTGAAAGGTTTGTAAAAACTTTTAAGCAAGTCTGGAGATCCATGACAGATGAGAAGGGGTCATTACTGTAGAAGCTGGCATGCTTCTTACTAGCTTATTGAAATGTGGTACATGCCATGAGGAACCAAACACCTGCAATGCTGTTTTATGGGCCAAAATATCAGGTTGTGCTTGGACTTATTAAAGTTAGATCTACATGTACAAGTCCGAAATTGTCAAATAAGTTAAGCTGTTGCAAGAGAGATCAGTAAACCTTGTCAGATATGTGGACCAAAATAGTGTAGGCATGTGATTATTGGGGACCCAGTACATGGCTTTGGGAATTGCTAATGCACCATCAAGTCCTTTGTCCTATACAGTACAAGTGATACCGATACAAGCGTGGCATCACCACAACCAATTACAAGATTTGGAAGTGACTCCATGGCAGGCAAAAGAAGCAAAATTCTGGGTGCTGCCAGTTGTTCTGACATTGGTGCCCCAGCTTGAGGCAACAACCAATGACATTATTCCAGAAAGCAGCTGTGCTGAACAACCAGCATCATCTGAGGGAACCTCTGAACAAGAATGTTTGCTATAAACTGGGGACAGATCAGTTGGATGTATCAGCAACAGAGGAGAAAAAAGACCTGAATGTATTGGTTGATCACAGGATGACCATGAGCTGCCAATGTGATGCAGACATAAATCCTAGGATGCATCAGGCGAGGCTTTTTGAGTAGAGATAGCGAAGTGATATTGCTATTATACAAGACACTGGTGAGACCTCATCTGAATACTGTGTGCAATTCTGGTCTCCCGTGTTTAAGAAAGATGAATTCAAACAGGTGCAGAAAAGAACTACTATGATGACCAGAGGAGTGGAAAACCTGCCTTATGAGAGGAGACTCAAGGAGCTTGTTTATCCTAACCAAACAAATGCTATGGGGAGATATGATTGTTGTCTATAAATACATCAAAATGATAAAAACCACGGAGGAAGAGGAGTTGTTTAAGTTAAGCACCAATGTTGACACAAGAACGAATGGATATAAACTGGCCATCAACACATGAAATTAGATGAAGGTTTCTAACCATCAGAGAAATTCTGGAACAGCCTTGCAAGGGGAGAAATGGGGACAAAAAATACCTAACTTGTTTCAACACAGAGCTTGATAAGTTTATGGAGGGCATAGTAAAATGAGATTACCCATTAAGGCTTGTGGCCTATCTCTGATTGCTAATAGCAAATACCCTCAGTGGCTGGAGATGGGGCACTAGATGGGGAGGGCTCTGATTTACTCCAGCAAATTCATTCCTAGATATCTGTCTACTGGGCTTTGCCAACATGCTCGGGGTACAACTGACCGCCATATTTGGAGTCCGGAAGGAATTTCCCCCCACGCCAAACTGGCAGAGACCCTGGGGGGCAAGGGAGCGAGGGTGTTCATCTGTACAAGGAATGGGTCACACACTTGCTGTTAATCAGGAGAAACGGATACCGAGCTGCTAATGCTAATAGGAGCCTTTGTGCCGTTTGGCTTGTGCATTAGACACATCCATCTTCCTAGACACCATGCTCTTGTTTGGGATGCGGTTATACACTAGTGTGCTAAATCAATGTCATTACTGCACCCTTGGATACCAAAGAGGTATTCTGCTTACAGGGAGTTATTTAACCCTTCCTCCTGCCATTTCCCCACTTCTATGCTGTAGTACACCAAAAAGCATGATTTTGCCTTTACACAGCTTCATGATCCAGGGTACCTATATAACTATATAAATATTGTCTATTTTACAGTGTAATGGTCTTGAATAGATGGAGTTTGGCTTAGGTAAAGCAAAGCTGAAGTCTGATTTTGTTAAAACTAATTGATCTTTTCAGTACGTATTGATTTTGATTTAAAGCTTTTTCTTCTGTCTTCTGCTCAGACATACTGTGTGTATTTTTCTAATCCTTCATAGAACATGCCTCAGAACAGAAACCCCTGTATATGATCTACAAATGTTGTGGTTAACTTGTAAAAGTAATGTGATATTCACTCCTTCTCTCTTTACAGTGGGTATAAATACAGTGCTGAAATATTAATTATAGATCCATTCATGTTCTTTATTTCATTTTCACTGAGATTTAGCAAGGAAAATAGATTTTGCAGATCAGGTTGTATTGCCATGAATCACTGTGGAAAATAATGTCTCTAACTGAAGTTTGGGAATATTCTGACGTCCATTTATCTCTCGAGCTATGCAATGCTACCAGTCTTCCCAAGTTTAAAAATGAGACATGAAATATTTCCGAGAATGACATCAGTGTTCCATGATGACATTTTATCATATTCCCCAGTGAACTATATCTTTTCACTGGGAACCTGACAAAGTCTCCATTAGGCAAATTTCAGATATGGTCCAGGGAGATTTTGTTAAGAATTTATATTTTTATTATAATCATATAATACATAAAAATAGCAGGTCAGTAAATACTGAAGATTAGATGGGCATGGGTTATAATACATTTACATAAATTGGAGGAATCATCGGATAATTAATGGATTCATAGAAATTACAGAGATAAATACCCAGTTAAATCCTTAACAAGATTCAGAGACTTCCTCAGGTCTTATATTTTAACTGTTTTCAGAAATGATTCAGTGGAGAGACAGGAAGATGTTTTACAGTACCTGGCAAGATGGTTGCCTGATCTCTGAGTTCCTCACTCCTCAAACATCGGTTCAAATGAAACCATAATTTTTGGGACAAAAAGTTCCTAGCATAAAACATATGAAAAATAATTGCCTGGGTAAAGTCTGAACAATTAAGGTTGTAGTCCTGTGCTACAAAGGGCAACAAATACAGCTTGCCAGAAAATGGAAATCCTATCTCTCAGAACACTGGGGGGGGGGGGTTTTGGGGTGGGAGGGGGAAGCTGAGGTGAGGATGGGAGGGAATTGTTTCAGATTGGGAAGAAATTTAAAAAATGTGATTTAAAAACAAATTATTTTTGCGGGAAAGACTTAAAAAAAAATCTGTTTTACGAAAATCAGGATACTCAGGCATTCTGCCTCTCTGAACTCAGGAGGTGGGGAGGCAAAGCACTTGGGCTTTCTACCCCTTAGACTCCTGAAGTTACAGAAAGTGAGCTTGCAGAAAGTGAAACTGACTAGCCTTCCAGGTGGGCAAGCAGGGAGCCACCATTTTTATTTTCCTGACAGAAAGATTGAAATGTTTCAGCAAAATTTAAATTTTCCTGCAAAAAATGTTGGTTTTGCAGAAAACATTTTGTTGGGGGCAGAAGATCATTCTGATGAAACATTTTTAGCCAGATCTAGTAACAAAAAACACAAGCTGGATTTTTTTCAGTCAAGGTCAGCTTCAGAAAATAAGGGTGGATGAATTTTACAGTGCCTCTACAATTGTTTTTTGTTAAATTGTTAAATTGTTGTCCCTGACAACATTTTTTGTTAAATGGATATTGCATCTAATGGAAAAGTGCTGAGATATTTTTCACTGGAAATGTCTCCAAAGGGGAGACCTAGTGGAATGTGGTGTTTAATATCATTCACCAGTAATTACAGGAGAGAGATTCTATATGTATCAACATGAATAAAAGTTGGTGATTTAAAAAAAAATTAAAAATGAGATTTTTTTATTTACATAAGATTTAAAAAAATAAAATACCAATTTAATTTTTAAAAATAAACTTGTTTAAAATTGACAACAGATAGTAAGATCTAAATATTTTAATCTATTTAAACCATTTAAATTAAATTAAAAAAAAACAGTATATGTTTGCCACCAAGTTTTAAAGGAAGTCATACCAATGAAGTGATGGAAGTCACTAGCTAAACACTTGGAACCAGAGTTTGTTGAAGAGCAAAATCAGCTTATGGCAACAGTAGCCTCTTCTGCAAGTTAAGAGAGAATATTTTCTTCATTCAGTTTACTCATCTAGTTCAGTTAAATGACTAGTTCATTCAGAGAAAAAGAAGGAAAGCTTGTTTTTCTTTTCCAATCTAGGAATAAAAATGAAGTGTTGTAGGATGAGATCTATTATTTTTAAAATCTTGAAGGACGTGGTGACCAGAAACAATCAGTTCACTTAACTAACTACAGACTTCCTTTGTTTAATAAATCAATTTTAAATGTAAATTTTAAATTTTAAATGTTATGATAATCTTTCTGATCAACTATTTTCCTTAAGTATCTAGAAAACGTGAGGTATTTTTATTTAACTATTTTTAAAAAAATGCTGTTTAATTGTTTATAATTCTATCAACATAGTGCTTGACACAAACCACAAGTAAATAATTAATCATCATCTGGTAAATAAGAAATTCATCATTTGTCATTTTTCTAATAAAAAGGTAAAAATTAAGAATCATAATATATAAATTATGCTGTATAATTTCTTAAACAAATATATATAGTTACAGTATGTCCTCCCACTTAGCAAAAAGGAGCACCAAATTTAGTGTAAAGGTTATATTTAATTGCATGTCAATATATTTTAGTGGTTACCAACCAATGAGAATTAACCTTTCTTTAGCAAAATAACTAAAAAGTATAAATGCACAACAAGATTAAATTAAGGTTTCCAGCTTGCTGGTTTAAATCATGATTAAAATCAGTTATTTTAATTGTTTAGATTTAAATCAGTCCATCCTGATATATACACACACAGCATGCAGACTTAATTAAAATAATCATGTATTGTCCAAACTTATAAAAATAACAGGTGAACCCATCCATGTCTAGGATGATTTATTTGGGATTGGCCCTGCTTTGAGCAGCGGTTGGACTAGATGACCTCCTGAGGTCCCTTCCAACCCTAATCTTCTATGATTCTATGATTCTGCCCCAGGATAGTGGCAGGATATAGCCATGAAATTCTGAGGAATATTATCAGTTTTTTATCAATATTTTTGTATTCTACATATTTGTAATTGTTTGGAAAATAAAGAGAGATTTAAAATTAAGTTTATAAGGTCTATTATCTTCTCATGATTATCCATCTTTAGACTTGATCCATCTCTGATTGACTTTAGTAGGAGTAGGACTGAGCCTCATGAGATTTTCTTCTCTCTTCCTTGAATAACAGTGTAGACCGTTCCTGGAGCTGAATTAGATGATGTGTGCATAGTCTGTCAATTATTTTGTGTGAGAAGCTGCTAGGCTGTTCCTGTTTCCATTTATTTGTTTTCTATGTGCTTTATCCATTATTTTGTATAATTTTTCATCCTGCTTAGGGGAAATACCGTCGTGTTGTTGTGACTAATACATGGGCTTCAAGAAGAGTCGCAATTTCTTAGCCTTCTGCCACTCTTGTTTTTAATTGTTAAAGAAATGTGAACAAATAACATGTGGAGCAAGTATGTTCTGAACAACTGGATCTGGCTTTTTTCTGGCACAAGCCCATTTTTGTTTTTAAATGGTCTCTTGCTTTATTTTCTTCTGAACAGCACCAATGCGGATGTCTTTATTTTTTAAATAAGGTCTTTTAAAATTGTTTTTGCTACCTCTTGTGGTGTGTTTTCAGTTGCAGACGCCCCTATTTCAGCAGCTGTTTTCTTTTTTGTGTAGTAGTGTGCAAATTATTGCCCCGTCTTAGTACAGCATTTAGTCGTCTTACTGGAGGAGTGAAATCCTGGCTCCCTTGAAGTCCATTAGAGACTTGCCATTGACTTCAATGGGATCAAGATTTCACCCGGTGTGTTTAGTGTATGCTCGTCCAGTGCTGTATATTGTGAATAGTATGAAGTTTCAATCTTCAACAAGATATTTTTTTACATCCTTAGTGTTCAAAAAGGAGTTTTTCATGCTTCAAAACTTATTAGCTGCCTTTGATCTGTAGTAAAGAGCAACTCTTCCAGAGCATGATTGAAGATACCTGTAGAAAAAGGAGGGGATAAAACAGGGCTGATATTAACCGATGCTCTAGATTAGATATTGAAAAATAATATAGGCCAGTGTGTGTCAGATACTCTGGGATGTGCCCAAGATATTTGTATATGGAAGTGATAATATGTTGTACAAACCCTTTTGCATGATGTACAGATTAGTGTAGCATGGTTCGTTTGTGTATACTGTTTAAACTTCAGCCACAGTTTTCCAAGTTTGGTGTGGGTTCCTAAATCTATGCTGAAGCCTCAATCTTGCAAAAAATGGACTTCCATTATTAGTCCCAATAGTAATCGATGAGACTTCTCAAATGCTTGCAGTTAAACATGTGTGACAGGGTTTGTGGAATTGGGGCACTGGGCACCTAAAGAAAAGTGGTCTACTTTTCAAAGGTGTGTGCATCTGCAGCTCCCATTTACAGCCTGCATTTTGGTTTAATCTTGCCATAAGTGAATTCTCATCTTTCTTGGGAAGCTATGCTAGGTGTCAGGTAGTCATAAAACAGGTATAAATTGCTGTAAGGCAAAATGGGGGATCTGCTTGGCATTCAGTGGGAGTGCAAAATGAATGCAACTTACATCTGAGAAGTAGAAGAAGAGATGTATCAGGAAAGCAATTCATAAAGGGATAATATCAAACTAGGGTGATCAGGTGGCAAGTGTGAAAAATCGGGATAGGGTGGGGGGTAATAGGCACCTGTATAAGACAAAACCCCAAATATCAGGACTGTCCCTATAAAATAGGGACATTTGGTCATCTTACAGCAAGCAGACTCCCCTCCCCTCTCTACTCTCTCAGCCAAATACTGCAAAGACTCCAGAGGGCGGCAAGGATCTAAAATAATGAAGAATTTAGTCCATTAGATTTGTCCACAGCAGCCTCAGAACCCCGGAGTCAAATTCTTCTCTTGTGTAAGTAGGCCAAGTTCCCATGAATGTTCATTGGAATTTTGCCTGCTTATGTTACAAGCTGAGTTTGGTCCTTTCACAATACCCAGAAGTGCAAACTGCACTAGTTTTGCGCACAATCGATGCAAGTTTTACTTTCCCACTTGAACCATTTTTTCTGATCAGCTTACCCCACATGTAAGCTAAGCCACTAAAGTTGGCCCAGTATATCCACAAGTTACTTGTAAGTGAATTTTAACAAATAGTTAAAATGGAAAAATATCACCTCTCCTCTTTACATTTGTATAACATGTATTTCACGTCAGTGAAGCTGATTTCATGCTTACTAAAATAGTTTAATACAGAACATCTTACAATTAATATGGTAATTTTTAGCTGCACACTCAATTTGTTATTTGCTAATTAAAGATTAGTCATTTAAGTGACAAGACATTGTAAAGGAAATGAATAAAATATGCAGCTCCAGCAAGAATACATTATCATTTATATATAGAATTTCATCATTTTCATTTGTCCAAAAGCTTCTGGCTGCCTTCACAAAATTCAGGAACATATTTGCTAGAGCGGATTGAAAAACAGTGAAAATACTTAGTTAAAGTTTTTTTTTAAATTTCATGAAAAAACTGTTGAAATGTCAAACTTTCAAAAAATTTTGACCAGCTAAAATCCACTATAGAGCATTAAATATAGAAACACAGTTACTGGATTGTTCACTAGCTGCAGCTAAGCAATATAGTCAGGTTACTTTTGGCCTTTGGACTTTAAAAATATGAAATGTTGCTTATCTAATGTTCTAGGTGCCCCAACACATCATTAATAACACCATAAAATCACAGCAGCATTAAAGTAATTATTTTAACAGGCACTCAGCCAGCCATGTAAGAAACTTCTTTCTACTCTTTCATTGTTATGGGAAGAACACCCTCAGCCCTCTCTAAAAACCCCTGTCAAACTGGTGTCTCTTGCAGTATGCCCAGAAAAATCTCTAAATTCAGGCTATTTCAGACCAGTAGGGGGAGAATAAGTTTGAGTCTTGAAGCCCTCTCAGCCCTGCCAGCCATCCCTTCTCCTTTATAATGAGGAGGATCTAGCTCACACATCCTGGATGACTACAGCTGTGGCACTATGGCCTGGGAAAGAGGCAATCCCTCAGTTAGTGCTTTATAAGTCATAGCCAATACCTGAAACTAGCTGGAGACCAGTGGACAATCAGTGCAGTTCTCAGAGCTCAGGTGTCACATGCTTCTAGTGGGACGCTCCAGTCAGTAAGTGAGCTGCTGTGTTCTGCACCAGCCTTAGTCTTGGAATGATATTAAGCTGTAGGCCTACACAGAAGACACTGCAGTAGTTCTAATCTTGAGGAGACAAAAGCATGGGTAAGAGCGGCAAGGTACATATGATGGGATGTCCACCCCGCTAAGGCCATGCAAGGGTTAATGTGGGCCTGAAGGGCTGATTAGTATTCCAGGCTGCACCTGGAGGAACTGTCAGACTTACCTGACCCTGAAGCCAAGCTGGGCAGGAGAAGGCTGGTTAGAATAAAGAGAGGAAGTTTGTAGAAGAATGGGGCTCCAGGGACGAGGGTAATTCTGTAGTCACTCTGCGGGACTATGACGGTTGTGAGGAGATAGCTCTCGGGCAGAGTTGACCCTGGGATCTTCTCCAGAGTAGGGAAGTCTGGCAAGAGGCCAGGAGAGGCACTGGATTGGAACAGGCTCCAGTTGTAAGTACTGATAAAAAGGGCAGGTTCTAGATTTCGGCAGAGGAAGGGAGCCCAGGAAGGTGTTCAGTGAAGGAACAAAGCAGGGAACACAGAGTAGCTGAAAAGCCAATCCTGAGGAGGGGAGAAGTTGATTTAAGTATATACTTTTAATTAGGATTTTGTTAGAGGATTCCAGGGGAAGGCCCTGAGAATCCTGGCCCTGAAAGAAGGGTTAACCTAGAGAGACTGTGGGAAGTAAAAATCCGAGAGAGGCTGGGTAGGAAGAAACCCAGGCAAACAGCAGCAAGGAGATGTGAAGAGCAGACCTTGGCTGCTGGTTATGGGGTCCCTGGGCTGGAGTTTGGTGTAGTTGGAGAGCCTGGGATATCCTACCAGCTGCCAGGGAAGCTGGGATGAAGCCCTCTCCCCCCATAAAAAAGAATAAAGAACGTGGATGCCCTCGGGCAAAGGATCACAGGGCCCAGAGTTGGGGCTGGAGACCTGATGTAAGGACGCTAGACTTTTATTGGTGGCACTGTTACCCTGCAAGGGGTGGCATTAATTTGTGACGTGGCTGGAGGGCCAAATCATGGGAACAAAGGCCATCACAACACAAGAACAACCATCAGAAGGGGACACCAGATGGGGGGGGGGGGAAGCTGCTATGCCATACCTTGCCACAAGGAGGCTCTCTAGAGGTGAATGATAGCCTTTTAAACTCTGCATCCAAAAGGAAAGTTCACAATCTCCTAGCTAAAGATGGTAAAAGGTTGATTGTGTTACTGCTGCAGTATGGTTGTCAGACTGTAGCTGGTGAGTTAAAATCACCCCTAAGTTGCAAACTGTAGTAACTAATGGCAGACTTACCCTGTCAATCACAGGGGCTGACATTACCTCAGTCATTTCCCCCAGCTGTTGTCATGTAACAGTTTCATGTTTGCATGGCTGTAATTTGTGTGCTAAAGGAAAAATAAAAAATATGTCCTTGTTGCGGTTCAGTTTGAAAAATAAGCTATTCTTGCTGAAAAATGAAATCTAGGATAGAGGTTGAAAAGCTTGACCATGGATTAACGATTCAGGTGTATAGTTTCCAGCCTACAGAGTTGTGCTTTTCTGAAGCATTTCCATGGAAATCACTTTACCTGGAATATTTAGTCCCTTTCCCTGTCATTTCTCCCACTTCTCTCTCTCAGAATGTGTTGTGTGAAATTGTAGAGGATGATTTTCTGCTACTCGAGTGGTTATTACAGAAAAGAAAGTGGTCTAGCATTTCAGCACGTAATTCTTGACATATAGGTACAGTACATCTGGGGACAGAGGAAAGGTATTTTAAATTCCCACAGCCATCTGCCAGCTTGACATTTTGAGGCAGATCTTCAGCTGGTGTAAAATACCTTATTTCCAATGGAGCTATGACAGCTTCCACTACCTGAGGATCTGCCCCATCACTAGCCAAACAGCTACAATATAATGAAAGTTTGAAATGAAGATAATTTTCCCTTGAATGAGTGGATGAAAAGCAAGAATAGTGAACGGTTGCCATGTGTCCAGAGATCTGCTTTTAATGAGCTTAATGTTAAAGTGACATAATTATCCTGTATCCAGTTAGCATCAAACACGACCCCATAGCAGAAACTGGTGCTTAACAGAAACTTCTGTTAATGGAAAGCTGACACTTAAAAATAATATATATACCATTCACTGTGTATATGTAATGCATATTTAATTAAACACTCTATTAACTACCTCAAATTATTTTCAAATACAAATTTTTCATCCATTGGGTTCTGACCACACACAGTAAAGTGGGTTCATTTTGCTACTCTTCATCTTCAGATTCTACTGCTTGAGTAGAAATTACTACCTGAAATACTTGTCACTTACAGTATGTCTACACTGAAGCTGGGTGCAGGCTTCCCAGCCTGGGTAGACGGACATGCTGGTTCTGCTTGATCTAGTGAGCTAAAAATAGTGGTGTGGATGTTACAGCACTGTTTGCCGCTTGGGCTAGCTGCCGCAGTGCAAGCCCGCCTGACCCCCTGGGTCTGTATTTAGGTGATTAGCCCGTGCCATTATCCAAGTCACAACATCTATACCACTATTTTTAGTGCACTAGCTCAAGCACCATTAGACCATGTCTAGACCAGGTGCACTCCCAACTACAGAGTGTCCATGTCCTAGATTAACCAGCATGATTCATGGGGCTCCCAGACAATTTTGCAACCTTTTTCAAGAATTCCAGTTTTGCATGAGAATAGTATGAATTGGTCAGTGACAGAAAGGAAACTATAGCAAACACATGCATTAAGTTTGACAGGGAGGTTGAAAAACGGTTTTCAGATCAAGAAGAATTTGTGCATCACTAATGCGTTTTTCTTTTATGCAAATCTGGATTATCTCTAAATTACACTGTGATGTGGGGTCCAAGTCCAAAAAAATACATTTGGATAACCAACATTCTTCATTAATGTCCAGTGAAGGCATTGATGGGATGAAGGACCAAATCTCTGCTACCAATGAGAGGTACTCCCTTGTGACCATCCAACCATTGCAGAGACACCGGAAGAAGTGGGCTAAAGAAGTCGTGAGGGTAGAGTGGCACTCAGGTCATACACTGTGACTGTGCAAGAGGGACCAGTGATCAGAAGGAAAAGGAGATTCCTACAAGTTGGCAGAGGCAACACCCACAGAGTGTCTACAGAGATCATCACAGAATAGAGAAACAGAGAACCAAGCAGAGGCCAGTCGCACAGGGAGGAAGGAGACTCGAGAGGCAACACCCACAGAGTGTCTACAGAGATCATCACAGAATAGAGAAACAGAGAACCAAGCAGAGGCCAGTCGCACAGGGAGGAAGGAGACTCGACAGAGATTGTGTTTACTAGACTCAAAGACTAAGCTGTAATCTACACTACAAAATTACTTTAACATAACTATGCTGCTCAGGGGTGTGAATAATCCACACCTGTTAGCGACGTAGTTATACCAACCTAAGCACTCGTGTAGACAGCACTATGTTGGCAGGAAAACTTCTCCTGCCAACCTAGCTAGTGCCTCTTCCAGAGATGGATTAACTATGCCAATGGGAGATGCTCTCTCCTGTTGGATTAGAGCAGCTTCCTCAAAGCGCTACAGTGGTGCAGCTGTGCCGATGCAGCATTTTAAGTGTACACCTGCACAGAAAGACATTGTTCCCAGTATGGTTTCCTCAACAGGAGACCAAACTATGTCAGAATATGTAAGCAGCTGTGTCTGTGATAAAGATGAGACTCCAACTCAGCTACGTGCTAGAAAACTCTGGCCTAAAGAGATGAGGAGGGGGCATGAGTGTCAATTATTTGTTTTTAATGTGTATATTAAAATGTTTGTAAAATAGGGAAACTGAAATCAGATGGCTCATGTTCCCTGGAAGGACTGTTGTTGAGGGGACATCAAGAAAACTGGGAACATGGATAGATAGGCCAGAAGAAATTCAGCCACATGGAGAGAGCAGCCCCCAATTTTTAATAAAGTTCTCTTTGTTCAACATAATCTGCATACAGCTTCACTCTTTGGTAATGAAGCAAGAGCGAGGGGCTGGGGCGGGGGAAGCCATTATAATTTCAAACATAAAATCAGTAATGTGCAATACAGCTAGGCTTGGCAGAATTACATTTTTATTTTTTATAATTTCGATGGATAATTGGATTTTTTGCGGTTTTTTATTGATTTAAATTAAGGAGGACAAACAATTATTGAATGACAGATGTTGAAATTCAAGCAGTTAAAACTTTAAAACACAAATGATCAATGTCCCATGTCAAACTACACAAAATAAATATCCTTAAATCGAACTAAATTCTTAAACAGCATCTTTCTTTCTTTGCCTATCTGTACATTTTTATCATCATCGATGGAATTATTGATTAATTGGGGAGGGTATACATTGACATTGACTTTTAACAATAAAAATCTAAACCTTCCAAGTTTAGAAGTAGCATTGAATCAGGAAAGCACCTAAGCATGTGCAGGGATGATTTCCTGATGCTGGACCTTGATTAGGTCCTGGCTAAATTCCAGTGTAGGTATCTGTATTTTGTTTAACTAGCATTCCACCTGTCGTTTCAATTGCATTTCACATTTTTCATTTCTTGCCCTAAACAGTTGAGTAGTTTACTGCAGATTATTAAAAAGTTCCCATCTTTCATCAAGGGCTCTTAGTAGTGAAGTGAGTCCTAGACAGATGGAAACAAAGTAGAATTTTGGTATGTAAATGCAACTCACACTGGAGTCCGTGGAAATTTCATGTATAGATTTAACAGGATTTGCTCAAGTTTCCTTAAAAATCTATCCTATATGTATACTATTGAGTAGTGCCCCCAGGGCCCAGTGAGGGCCCAGTTGTGCCGGGTGCTGTGTAAACACAGATAAGGAGGCAGCCCCAACCCTATGAATGAAAGGTGGAATATTAATAAATAACATTGTAGAGAGTACTGGCATGTTCTCCTCTGAGTCTTTCTTCTAAATCATGTGTGCATAATTTGTCTAGTGGTCTGTATCACTGAGAATAGTTTTTTCTTTCCTCTTCAGAGGTCAGATGCAGCTGGCACAAGTTAGCAAAGCCCCCAAACTGTTGTTTCCATCACCCATACTGTGCTCCAGGGACCCCAGCCACAACAGAGAACCTGCCCCAAAATATCAACATTTTCCACCTATGATCTTTTCCCAGCCCTTTCCCGGTCTACAACAGAAAACTATACAAGGCTGAGATCCAGGAGGTCTTATAGGTCAGGTTTAAAGCACAAAAATCTTTCCATGGGGGGTATTGTGCTACCAGGACCTGTTTTGTTCTTGAATTCAGAATATGCTAGGGTGTCTTCCTGAGACTGCGTTCGATCTGGTGGCTTGTCCAGGCTTGAGTTCCAGTGCAACCTTTTAATACTGAACAACAAACATAGATTTACTTGGTGGAGAATTTTTTTTAGTACCATATGCATAATGTTCTACTTCCAATGTAAATTATTGCCTTCATTTCCCCTTCATCTTTACTTATTTCAGTTTTTTTTAGTAGCTAACTGATTAAAAATAAACACTAATGACTCTATTGCATTTGAATGTGTTTTGTATGTCAATTGACAATGCAGTCTCAAACACTGAGTGACAAGGGTATAATTCAATTTCAGAAGTATGCTGCTATTTTCAAATTGTTTGAGCTGCCCTCTGATCTCTAACCTGGGTTCTTTGAATTTTACTTTAGATGCAAGGGAGGGAATTAAAAGTGGAACCCTTGTATAGATGGCAAGCAAGTGGGGGACATGTTTAGAGGTGGAAATGAGTAGGCATGTAAGTGGGTGTGTGCAATTTAAGTGTAAACAGCCATATTTAGAAAGATCAGACTGAAATCTGCCCAAGCCATAGCACTTTGAACCTATTGCTGTACCCAGGTCATGGAAGCATCTCTGATCCTCTATCAAAGCCCAGTTTGCAGAGTTTTGCAATATGAATCCAGGGACTCAGAATTGTGATACAGAAATGAGGGATTGGTCCCGCAAAGTGAGTTTCTAAGGGACTTAGCATGTTGCAAGAGGCACTCAGTACTTCACAGGATTGAAATGTGAGCACCCGAGTGTAAGCCAAGAAATCAGTGAGCGCATTAGTTCATGAGGTCACAATAACCTTAGTTATCATTTTGTAAGTTTTGCTTTTATATTATATGTACCACAGTCTTTTCCAGTAGCTCAATGGTCCCATTGACTTGATTTTACCTTTAGATTTTCTAGATCTGCTCAGTGATGTGCACTAAAAAATAGCTGATTTAGAGTGCTAGAGTTTAAGGCCAGAAGGAAGGTTGTCTAGTCTAAGCTCCTATTTGTTTCAGAAAGATTACAGTAGAATGAAACCCTACATTTTAGTTGACTTTTAAAGAATTCTACATAACCAACTAGTAAATATGCAAAATTAAAGCTGTTTTATATTCAAAGCTGCTAGTTTGGAAAATCTTGCTGTAAAATGTATCTAAAAGAGGACCAGATGTTTGCAGCTGTATTTCTTTGGAGTAAGAGTGACATCCTGTGGTTAGGTTAATGCACAGTGGGCTATCCAGAGAATACACAAAAGGATAATCTTGCTTCCAGTCCAATCTTGCTTTGTCTACTTAAAGATGGCAATCAGAATTTATATCTCCTGGGATTATCTCATTTCCAGAACATGTCACCTTTTCTTATTGAATTCACAGTTCTATGAGGAGGGGGGATGTGTCTAAGAGATTGAAGGAATGACTTATCTTTCTAAGAACTTATTTATATATCCACAATAATGTTCTTTTGACAGCCATTAATACAGGAGGAGTTCAAATACTGCTTCATGTCATTTGTGCGGTAAGCACGTTTTAACTCTCTGATAGGAAGATTGTAGAAGAATTCTAACTTTTTCCACAGAAGCTCATTACATCCTCAGACATTTGGAATGTCCGTCACCTAGTAACATTAATGAGATTTACAACAACAGAGAGTTAGAAGATTGACAACAAGAGGAAAGAGAGTGTCATTGACACTGACGGTAACAGGTAGGCAATACTGGCAGCAAAATGATTGTACCTAATCGGTCGAGGAATCTGGGTGAAGCCTAGCAGAAACAACTAAGGTGTCTGTACAACAATGCAAGGAGCCTGGCTAACAAAATGGAGGAACTAGAACTAGTGCTTCAAAAAGTGAAACCAGATATGAGAGGGATAATGGAAATATGGTAGAATAGTAGTCTTGACTGAAATATAGGTATTGAAAGGTATGTTCTGTTCAGGAAAGACAGAAATAAAGGTAAAGGTGGTGGAGTAATGTTGTATGTTAATGATGAGATAGACTGTAAAGAAATTAGAAGTGATGTAATCTTTTTGGGACAAAAATCACTTTGGGGAATAAAGGTAACAGATGTTTCACTGGCGTAGTGCTTGGGATCTGCTACAGACTCCCAGGATCCAAACTGGATATGGACAGAGAGCTCCTTAATATATTTAATGTAATAAATACTGTTTGGAAATGTATGATTGGGGGACACTAATTTGCCAAATATAGATTAGAGGACAAGTGCTACTAATGATGGTAGAGCCCGGATTCATGGAGATGATAGCTGACCGATTTCTTAACCAAATAGTCATTATTGAACCAACAAGAGGTGATGCTATTTTAGATTTATTATTGGTAAGTAATGAGGACCCCAAAGAGGAACTGATTTTAGAGGACAACCTTTGTTCGAGTGATCATGAATTAATTCAATTTAAACTAGATGGAAGGATAAACAAAAATGGGCTGCAACTAGGTTCCTTGATTTTAAAAGGGCAAACTTTAAAAAGCTAAGGGAATTAATTAGGGAAGTGGACTGGACTAAAGAACTCAAGGATCTGAATATGGAGGAGATTGGAATAAGTTTTTGCATCTTTGACTTAAAGTATCTGAAGCTTGCAGCCGAAGCAAGGGGAAAGAAATTTGAAGGGAAGGATTGCAGATCAAAGTTGATATACAAGCATCTCAAACAGGTTATTAAGAGAAAACAAACAGTCTATAACCAATGGAAGAAGGGCTGGATTAGTAAGGAAAGCTACCTCTTGGAGGTCAGAAAGTGGAGGGAAAAAGTGAGTAGTTCCAAAAGCCAAGAAGAGATGGATCTTGCAGAAGAAATAAAAATCAATAATAAAAGGTTCTTTAGCCATCTACTTTAAAACAAGGAAAGAAAAAGTGGAATTGCTAAATACTGAGGATGAAGTGGAGATTAAAGATAATCTAGGCATGGCCTAACATTTAAATTAATTCTTTGCTTCAATAAAGGTAATGAGGAGCTTGAAAGCAGTGGCAGGGTGGCTAAATGGGAACAAGAATATGGAAGCAGAAATTACCACGTCCAAGATGGAAGCCACACCCAAACAGTTTAATGGAACCAAATCGGGGGGCTGGATAATCTCCATACAAGAATATTAAGGGAACTGGCACATGAAATTGCAAGATCAATAGTGAGGATTTTTAATGAATCCATAAAGTTACTATGACTTGAGAATTGCAAATATAGTAACTACATTTAAAAAAAAAAAGCGGGGGGGGGGAGGAGGGGAGACTTGATGTGGGAAACTGTAGTCTTGTTAATTTGACCTCCATTGAATGCAAGGTCTTGGAACAAATTTTGAAAAAGAATAATTAAAGACAGAGGTAAAGGGTAATTCGGATAAAATACAACCTGATTTTACAAAAGGTAGATCATGCCAGACCAACCTGATCTTTCCATAAGAAGATAATCAATGTTCTAGACAAAGGAAATGCAATAGATCTACCTGGATTTCAGTAAAACATTTGATACAGCTCAACATGAGAAATTAGTTAAATTGGAGAAGACAGGGATTGATACACGAATCAAGAGGTGTGTAAATTATTGGTTAAAGGAGAGACTACAATGGGTCATCTGAAAGTTGAACTTTCAGGATGCAGGGAGGTTACAAGTAGAGTTCCTCAGGGATCGGTCTTGGTACCAAACTTATTTTAACATTTTCATTAATGACTTTGGCACAAAAAGTGGGAGTGTGCTAATAAAATTTGCAGATGACACAAAATTGGGAGGTTTTGCAAATATGGAGAAGATCTGGAATATCAAAGATTTGGATGACCTTGAAAACAGGAGTAATAAAAGTGGGATGCAATTTAATAGTGCAAAATGTAAGGTCATGAATTTAGGGACTAACAACAAGCATTTTTGCTATAAACTGAGGATGCATCAGTTGCAAGTGACAGAGAAGACCTGGACATATTGGTTGATCACAGGATGACTAAGAGCTGCCAATATGATGTGGCCGTGAAGAAAGCTAATGAGGTTCTATGATGTATCAGGCAAGGTATTTCCAGTAGAGATAGGGAGGTGTTAGTATCATTATACAAGGCACTAGTGACACCTCATCTGGAATACTGTGTGCCGTTCTGGTCCTCCATGTTTAAGAAAGATGAATTCAAACTGGAACAGGTGCAGAGAAGGGCTACTAGGATGATCCGAGGAATGGAAAACCTGCCTTAGGAGAGGAGACTCAAAGAGCTTGGCTTGTTTAGCCTAATCAAAAGAAGGCTGAGGGGAGATATGATTGCTCTTTAAAATATGTCAGAGGGATAAATACCAGAGAGAGAGAGGAATTATTTAACTTCAGCACCAATGGACACAAGAACTAATGTTATAAACTGGCCATTAGGAAGTTTAGACTTGAAATTAGACAAGGTTTCTAACCATCAGAGGAGTGAAGTTCTGGAACAGCCTTCCATGGGGAGCAGTGGGGACAAAAAACCTACAATGGTAAAAGGCCCATCCCTGACTGCTGTTAGCAAATATCTGGAGATCGGACCCTAGATGGGGAGGGCTCTGAGTTACTACTGAGATTTCTTTCCCAGTTGTCTGTTTGGTGGGCCTCACCCAAATGGTCAGAGTCTAACTGATTACCATATTTGGGGTCAGGAAGGAATTTTCTCTTAGGTCAGGTTGGAAGACATCCTGGGGGGTTTTCACCTTCCTCTGTTGCATGGGGCACAGATCACTTGCTGGTTTGAAATAGAGTAAATGGTGGATTCTCTGTAACTTGAAGTCTTTAAATCATGTTTTGAGGACTTCAGTAACTCAGCTACAGGTTTCAGGTCTATTTCAGGAGAGGATGGGTAAAGTTCTATGGCCTGGAATGTGCAGGAGGTCACACTAAACTACCATGAGGTCCCCTTCTGGCCTTAAAGTCTATAAGTCTAAGCTCTCTCATTGTTTTCAGGGGATAATGCTGCAGGAAGCAGCTCTCCCCTCTTATACCTCTTTCTGTCCAATAGTTTCCCCATTCCTTCCAAACCTGTAGAAGCCTGAATACATGCAGTTAAATGGCAGGGCTTCTGTGACATAGGAGAGGATAGATGGCTGCTACGCTGCTTCAACAAGTGCCCCCGCTTCCCTCACCGTTCAAAAAAGATGATTTATGGTCCTATGAGAGTGGGTTTCCAATCCTTTCAATGCCCTTGGGAAATATCTGAAGGAGAGTTATAACTCATTAACTTAAATACCAGAAATATGCTGATCAATGAAGAATGTTCCAGCAAAGCTGGCAGTTTGAAAAAGTTATTCTTTTCATACAATTAAAATACTTTCTCTATTTTGACAAATATCTCACAGGAAACAAAATAATATGTAATTTTTGTCATTTTCAATATACAACTTCAAATATTATTTTTGGTTTTTATTGTGTTTAAATCAGGCAAGCTAAGCTCCAGAGAAACACTTTTGTTTCCTTTAAAACCTAAGCTATATATAGACAAAGATTTATGCTGACATCTGGAAATGGAATGAGTGAAAGAAAACATTATGTATGCAAAGTTGTTGGCAAACTCAAGCATGGAATTGGATAATACAGTTACATTGCTTAAACTTTATTAGGGTGGGTTAAAAAAGACCTGCCTTCATTGGGGTACTGCAACTCATGGAGGAGAATAGCATTGCTTCATGATGTGAGGGGGTCACGTTTGCAAAGATATTTAGACACTTAAGGATGCCGCTAGCTAGTAGAACTTTTTAAGAAGTGCCTAAGAATGTTAAACACACAGCTCTCATTGTAAGTCGTTTAGGCACCTAACTGCTTAGGTGCTTTAAAAAAAAATCCTGCTAGGCATCTACCTGCAGTCTTAGATGCCTAAATATCTTTGAAAATTTGGCCCGAGAACGATAAGAATCTTTGTGCCATTTCTTGACTCTCCCTCTTAAAGTGGCAACAAGCTCCAAGCTTTCCAATGAATCACATGGCTGTCAGAGCCTTGATGCAAAGACAGAATTGGGATTTAAAGCATGTGGATCGAGTTCATGGTGCTGTTACTGAGAATCTACTAACATAAACCACACTTAGCAGATGACAGACTGTCAATTCTATATCTTTTCCCCCCTGTGTACACAGGTTCTATCTTCAACATTATGAGACAAACAGAACAGAAAAGATAAAATTCAATTTCTACACCTACCAAACCTTCTCTCTGTTATGATATTACTATATGCCAGCATAAATCTAGTGCCTTAAGAAAGGGGAATACACAGTATGATTGTCATAGGGAAGCAGTTCTCCACTCCAGATGAGCCATAAGAGGGTCTCTGTGTGTCTCCCAGGAGACTGGCAGTTAGAGTTATGTGAAACAACAGGCATATGCGGAGATGAGGCTGAATGAGTTAAAAATGTTCAGGATTAATTTTGCTCTGACAAATATTTAAAAAGCAAGAGTCAGTCTTACGACAGGAAGATGCATGTAATTTTTGTATTTCAGAATGATCTGTACCTTCTATGTGCTCCCCATTCTCTTTCTGAGAACAGTGATGATAATGAATATTAATATTACATCAAATGTATTAATATTTATATAGCACCCATCTTCCCCCAACGCTCCTTCCTTCCCTGTGCAAGCCAGCAGAACCCTCCCTCTCCCCTCCAAGGAACACATCTTCATTGTAACCAGGGCAACAGCTTTAGGGCTTTACAAAACAGCAGTGGCAATGTACTATTTCATAGGCAGTTACTGTAAGGAGTACAGAGCAGACAGCAGCATCAGAACGAATAAGCTCCATGCTGGGAACCAACAACTCCTGCCACTGTATATACTTCTTGACAGCCTTACCTTACTGTGGAAAACAGTTAGAAGACTGGCTAGAGCTGGAGAACATGGCCTAGTTGCAGGAAAGCTTGTGCAGAGGACATAGAAACAAGGGGAAGAACCAGCTTGGTCAGTATAAGCCAGGCCTGGAAACAAGAGGGTTGATGCTGGAGGGTGGATCTCAGGAGCAGGAACAGGACTCACAGGGGAGGAGGCCTGGGTGAGTGGAACAATGCAAGAAAGGCCCCTGGCAGCAGGCATGAGTGGAGGACTTCAGAAAGCTGAGTCTAAGGAGAAGGAGGTGGACCAAGAGTGTTGTTCTCTGAGTAGCAGTAGGACTCAAAGATGAGAAGGCCTGAGAGACTGAATACTGTGGGGAGCCTTCTCACAGGAGACTTGACTTGGGGCTACAGGGGATGATTTGCAAGAGAGAAGTGGGACTTGGAGCTCTCAGGTAGAAAGAGAGCCTGGAGCGTGGGGCCCTGAAACAGGGGATGAAGGAACAGCGACAGAGTGGTCAATGACTCCTGGGTGAGTGGCCTGGGAATGGTGACATCTGAATGGGACTGAAGAGCTTCTGCACTGTAATTTTGTTTTACTTTGGGGTTTGGGGAGGAACTATTTTTACCCTGAGGGATCTGCAGACTGCATTGCTGTATGTGACTAAATGGGCTTGAATTTGCTGCTCAGAGAGATACTTTCTTTCTATGGATGTATGAAGGTAAAATAGAGGCAGGAAAACTTGTTATGCCAGTCTTCTGCTGGAGGACGCTACCCTATGATGCTATATAATTGTGGGGGGAAAACCCAATACTTCTGTTCTGTGTGTGATATACAGTTTTCCATTTAGAGGGTACATTCAAAATTGAGACAAGATTCTTATCTTGCTTCATTCTTGTCAAACTAATCCCTTTAGTTAGATGGGACATCAAAAAGGAGTGAGCCTTCTTGTGTTGACAATGTCTTTCTTCCCAGCTTTGGGTACAGCTGGACAGGAAATGATTTTCCCATTCTGGGAAAATTTTCAAAGATTTCCAAAATTGGTCCCTTAATGAATTGGGGGGTTGGGAGGGGGAAGAGGGCAGGAGTCAAATCTCAAATTTTTACAAACTAAAAGTCCCACCACTTCACCCAAACAAACTGAAACATTTCATTTCAGTTTCAACCCTTTTATTATCTTTATTTTTTTTTATTATAAATAAAATTTCTAAAAGGTCATTTTGAACCAAAATAAATCATTTAATAATGTCAAAACAGGTTGTTTTGTCAATTTTTTTTAAATGGAAAATTTTGTTTTTCCTGAAAAAGCTTTGGTTTTGATGAATCTACATTTTTAATTGAAAAACGTTTCTTTGAAAAATTCCCAACCAGCTCTCACTTTGAGGCAGCATTGATATCATTCAAGTACTACTGGTCGGAAATCTGTTGCAGGATCCACTGAGCAAGAAATATCTGCAGTTGTGAATCATCAGTGTCATGATGATATTTTATACTGTGTTGAGAAATTATCTCCTTAAGAGGCTTCATGTACAGGTTGAACAACATGGGAGATGGGACCTAGTCTAGAGGGATGATGACACAGTCAAATCCTTTGGTAAAGAAACTCAGTTTTCTATTGCCACTGAAATGCTCAAGTTCAACTATGGCCCTGCCACAGTTTAAATGATGGAGCTGTTTTCTTAGGCTACGTTTACATTGACGGCTGCAAAATTGCCGCCACCAGATCGATCTTTCAGGATCGATTGAGCAGTCAGTGTAGACCCGCTCAATCAATCAGGAAGTCGACTGAGTAAGTCACCCCCTCAAGTAGCGTAGCGCTGAGTCGACGGGAATGGCTCAGCACAGTGAGAACAGTGCGCAGAAGGGAAGCTGAGCAGTCGTCGTGTAGTTTGCGTAACTCTGTGTCGTTCGCGTAACTCCCGTCGACTGCCGCCGAATGGTGTGGTCAGTGTGAACCAGTCCTGAAGGTATGGCTGATTTACAGCCAGGGCTGCAGGCAGTATTGATAGTGCCTTAGACAAGGCATAGAAACAGGCCTCCAATAAGTTGAAAAAGTGACTAAGGAGGCACTAGAGATTGGAGATGTTTGAAAGCAAGTGGGTAAATAGCCATGTAATGGTGTCTTCACAGCATAACAGAAGTGTGTAAAAGCTCATATTGTGCACATGGCAAACACCTCCAAAAAAAGCTGTGTAGAGCATAAAAATAAATGTCCTATCACCATTTGTTTGTTTTTCTTTTCTTTCAGACTATCCTCAGTTTTTTTCCTCCTTCCTCCTCACTAAATATGTCTATTGATTCATTTGACTTCCTTTTCCTTGCATTTCTTCCACCTTTCTTTTTTCACCCTTCATTCATCAACTCTGCTTTCCCTGTTTCCTCTCACCTTTGACACCTCTCCTTGAATCATTAAGCTTGCCTCTCCCCAATCTTAACTCTGAGAAACAGTGTCAAAGTAGAATTTTTAAAAATCTAATTAATATATTTATACACACACATAAGCTTTTCATTATGTGTTAAATGAAAGAACTTGATTTCAGAGCTAATAAATCAGAAGACAAAAGAATGCATGTGGTACGCCATCTCCTTTTGTATTAGCAGAAGACTCACACTTCCATTTTGACTTATTAAATAGACTTCTTTGTGCTCCGCATTGAGTGTATGGACTATACTGTAATACAGTGTTCTTTTGATTATTCTACATACAGTCTTCTTCCCAGTACTAAAAGCTCTGCTAAATCTCCTATTTGGTGAAAGAAAATTACAAATTGCTTTCTTTTTTTTTAATATAACTGCATCAGATTTTGCTGCACATAGATGTGACATATACTTAGGATGTCTCTTCATAGCTAGTAAATCCTACCTGAAGACAAAGAAAGAATCTTAGGTTTACCTCGATATCTAACTGAGTTGCTCTTTGAATATTCCCTGTCAGATCTTGTAGATTTCTTCCTGCCCAATCTTTTTCTTTTAATCAGCTGTTCTTCCAAATATTCTTTCTCCAAAACAGCCTCAAAATATTTTCTGTACATACTTTAAACATAAAGGCTGAATCCTTTATGTGCACTAGAGCAGGGGAACACCTGCAGGGGAACAATAAAATTTTCCAACCTTCAATCCTGGGAGCAGCCAGGGATTATTGGCTCCTAATATAATTTAGTGTAGCCTTATGGCTGTTTTAACTTGTTCAGTTCTAAGAGGGCACTGAGCTGGTGAGGGTTATCTGATCACACCATGCTCTGATTATACCCCGTCCTGTTCCCAGCACACCCCATACACCATTCACGGGGTTTCTTTAGTTAAAGGAAGATTGTCATGTTCTAGACATGATCATTCAGTAAAAATAATCATTCAGAACAGCAGTAGACCTGATGACAACACTGGAAATAGTTTTCCAATGTAATTAGAAACAGTAGTGAATGCATTCATTAGTCATTTTATGCTACTTTGATTATGTAAAGCAACATTAAATGCTACACAGGCATATTCTCTTCAGATGTGTAGTGTATCAGACTGCACTGAAACATCAGTGTTGCAGGACGCAGAAAAGAAAAAGTTCACCATCCTGATCACAGCTCTTTCATAATCTTCCCTCTAGTACAAGCAGATTTGGGCAATATAGCCAAGAGAAGAAACTGAGCTCTGGACCAATCCTCTGAAGCACTGAGCATTCTCAACTCCCATTTCAGTCAGTAAGAATTAAGGGGACTCCGCACTTCCCAGAGTTGTGCCCTTAGTTTTGAAGTTAAGGACTTTTAGTATTTGAGTTTAAATTAGAGTAAATGGTGGATTCTCTGTAACTTGAAATCTTTAAACCGTGATTTGAGGACTTCAGTAACTCAGCCAGAGGTTAGGGGTCTATTACAAGAGTGGGTGAGTGAGGTTCAGTGCCCTGCAATGTGCAGGCGGTCAGATTAGAAGATCATGATAGTCCCTTCTGACCTTAAAAATTATTAATTCAATCAAGCAACAGATAAAGCAGAGCTGCATTACTGCAGAGTACTTGCTGCCAATGCAGCATTTCTACATGTGTGTTTCATTTAACTTTTATTCAAGTGGAGCTCACATAGCTGTGGTTATGTCAATGTTTCCACTATAATCCTCTACTTAGAATTCTGGCATGACTGATTTATTGGAACTGAACGTGCCTTATAGTGTTTCAGCCTGCAACAGATTTGTGTTTTATATCTTGCATATTGGGTTGTTAAGTTAATGGAGAGTTTTAGGACATTTGGGCTTAGTTCGATGATGACTTACACTTCACAGTCGTATTGGTTTAAATAGGATTGCAGGGTGTAATTCAGGGCTGGATTCAGCCGTATGATTTGTAACATGGATTGAATTGTCAACCTGTATGTAAACAATGGAGAGCTCATAAAGTTGGAAGGGCTTGTTTGATGCATTTTGAGACATAATTAAAAACAGAGATGTACATAGGCATGGGGCTATGCCCTGTTGGCACCCGTTCTCGAAAAATACTTATGAAGTCCCTTGCATCTCGGCCTACTGTGACCAGTTTCTGTGTACCCATTACACAGCAACAAGCAGCCTTGATATAACACTCCCTCCAACTGCCAGAACCCTCCTTCACCTCCTCCCCAAACCTCTTTCTACCAATGCCCTGGTTTCCCCCTTATCTGCTGAGTCCGCCAGTAGTAACAAATACTTGTGAGCTACCATTTTTTAATCCACAGCTCAAACACCTTTTGTGGGCTAGAGAAACTTTCCTGAGGTGCCCACAAAAGTTCTTTCATGAAGGGCTTCACAGAATTGAACACAAATTTAAACTAAAATGGTGGCTCATGTTTGCAGCTCTTCTGTCTGGGGTTTTTTTTTTTAACTGATAGGGTACAGGTCTAAAAAATCAAGACTAGAAGTTGTCATGTTAGAATGTGGGAGGTAATTGGATGCTTTAAACTGACAATCCCTAGAGCACATAGGGAAAAATTTGTTTTACAAGTACTAAACCTCTCTTGTATGATTTTCTTAGTTCGTTTACTTTGTTGAAGAAGCCTTTTCATTGTGTTTGTTTTATTTCTATCTTTTACTTTCACAAACTGAAAGCAAATCTAATGTTTTGATGGTTTTTTTGTTGTCTGGAGAGTTACTTCCAAAGTCTGAAAACTGCTCCCATCCATGTAATGCTATGACACTTTTTCTGAGTTCCCTGCCACGTATAAATACACTTTTTTTGCTTATTTTGAACATCTTTCACCATATTATCTAGAGATGGCTCTTTAGTGTATGTTAGAAATTATAGTCTTTACCTTTTGGGATGACACTTGAATTGAACAGACTCTCTTTCAGGCTTAGCTTATTTCCCTTGATTGAATATATCATTCTTTTGTCCGTGGCTTTTTGGTGGCTACAATTTGAGCTGTATTTGTGTGAATCTGGAAAGCACATCCTATACAATCAATATGAAAGTGTGCAGTACATGGTGCATTACTGTCATGTCAGTGTTTACTCTCTTGTCAATAACGATACTTAATTCTTCTATAGTGCTTTACATTAACTAATGAATCCTCACAACGTGCTTGAGACAAGGAGGTAGGCAAATTATAGTATTCTGCTGACTTCAGTGGTATTTTTGCGTGTCTTCTTCCTTTGTTTGTCCTAATATCTCACCCATATAAAACCAAGGGTATCTTTCTCATATTCACGTACTGTAGCACTGATCTGAAAACCATTTTATTTTAGATCCTAAGGTTTCCCTGCAGGTTAGTCCTAGGCCACCATATTGCCATTTAAGTTCCCTGTAGGATGATGGAATGGCTTCTGATAAACAGACTTCTCTGTCTATTCATTCTGTAATATGAAAGTGGATGAGCAGTAAAGCAGGTTGAATATTATAGAAAGCTGGCTGAATTCAGGCCTCGTTTGAGTCTGGAATCAGCCCTGATTTCTGTGAATGTACATAGAGAGGGTTGAATTGTTCATCGCAGATAACAATTATATCCTATTAATCCTGAAATTAGCCCTATTATATCAATATAACCCTGTGAAGAGAGCACAAGAAGGCCTGTCCTTCAGGAAAATATTCAGCCCCCAATCTCATACAGAGGAGTGTCAGTTAAAGCACAGAAAAATAAAATAGCTATTATAATTACCAGAGTAATAAAACAGTACTTGGGGCTTTATTAGGTTTGGGGAACTCAGGACAAGGACAATGGAAAAGTGATCAGGATAATAAAAGACAAAAAGAATAATGCATAAACTACTTTAATCATTTCTGCCATTTTCTTTTGACAGGAAAATGAGTTTTGAATAGGAGCCTAAATGTATTGGCCTTGTCTATTCTGGAAAAACTGGGCCCCAGAATTCACCATGAAGTTGTTGGGAGAACTTACACAACAAGGTGGTAAAAAAGCCTGTGACCTATCTATCTTACAACTTCCAAAGTTGCTATGGCCATTGTCGCTGACTTATGAATCCCAGTTTCCCTACTGTAGATGCATCCTTACTAATTGTTCCTATGAAACTGCATCCAAATTCCTCAACAAGCGTGAGGCGCAGGGCAGGCCCTAGACACTTTGCTGCCCTAAGCAAGCTTCAGTGTCTGCACTGGACGTGCCTTAGGGGATTTTTCTGCCTTAGGTGAACATCGTATGAGCACTGCATCAATCCATCCATCCAATAACTCAATTTATTCAATTTTTATTGGGTTATTTAATGTAATTTTTTGACACTAAGCTTTCTGTGAGACAGTTTTTTTGTTTTTTTTAAAGGACACGTTCTTTGGTTTGGTTTTGCCCTCCTTTCTTCTTTCCATTTCCTGCATATTTTGGCATATTTTTTCTTCCCTGTCCTGCTTTCCCTGAGACTTTTTTCCCTGTAATGTATATTATTTTCTATTTAGGTTTAGAGCTCGGATCTTGTCCTATGATTTGTCTGTGAAGTGCATTGGACACTTTGGGTGTTTGGACACTTTGGGTGTTATAAATAATTACTCTTTTTCTGTGTTGTGTACTGGCTGGTGGACCTTCCTTTTCCCAGTACCATTTTCTTTTTATATGAAAATGGGCTTTAAATAGGAACTTCAAGATTGAATGGACATTTTGGGACACAGTCCTCATTCCTTGAGTTCCACTGATCTCAGTGGAGTTACATTTGGGATCAGTTTGGCATTCTCTGTTTGCAGTAAATATCAGCAAAAGCTATCAAATTGGATATTTTTAGAACAGTGTTTGTAGGTGATATATGTATATTTCCCAAACACCTGGCAGTCTCAAACCATTGGACAGTTTCTATTGCATAGCATAGTAAGACATTCTGGTTCTCTAAGCCTCTACTGCCACTGTCTGGCTATGAGTAAGCACTGTCAGCTATGAGTAAGCACTGTCATTCTGCAGTTTCTTCCATATCAAAGGACAGATCATCAGCTGATTTAAACTGACCATGGTATCCAGTGACTTTAATGGAGCTTTGCTAATTCTCATCAGCTCAGCCTGACCTTGCTTACAGTTTTTATGCAAGCTAAACAATTTCCCTGTTTCAAGAGGGCTGTTGTTGTTCAGCCATGTTTTATTTTTTAGTTTATTTTTTGGAAAATGTAAGTTCTAATATCAGTTTTCCTACTCTGTCATTTCTGGAGATATTTCAGCCATCTGTAAACAGGGCCGCACAGAGGTTTGTGAAGCCTGGGGCAAAATCTGAAACTGAGTCACCCCAACCCCCACCTCGCTAGACGAAATCACCATGGCTATAAAAAAGTTTAAGAAGAGGGAAAGGCATGGGCCGCTCCCATCTCTCCCTGAGCTCTGGCCCTGATGCCCTTTGGGGGCGGTATCCCTGACACTTCCCCCCTGCCCAATTCCACTACTGTCTGCAGGATCTCGGGCTGGTGGGTCACCTCGTGCCCAGCTTGCTAGCGGTGGCAACAGTGCGCAGGCGGGCAAATCAGTCCTCACATTATTGATGGCGGGAGCCAGACCCGCCTGGTGCTGAGACCCCAGGTCTGAATGTTTCTCACTCAAATTTGGCTTGCCCATCCTTCTGTCATTTTGGGGGACTTCCCATAAAGGACACCCAGAGCAACCTTTTCCTGCTTTAGGGAAGCCCTGTTTGTAAATCCACATGTTCTCATATCGCCTCTTTTTGATATCTCCAATTCTGTTCTAAAAAGGGGTATCTATATGATTTAGGTGTCCTTGACATAACTCAAAAGTATATACTAAGTGAAGCAATTTGATAACCCATCATACATATGTTTGTCCAGTGCCAGCACAGGGGACCCCGGATCTATGCCTGGGGATCCTAGCACTACTGGAATAGCAATAATAAATAACAACACATCCCTTTCATTTTCAAATAATTCCCTACCCCTACTGTCAAAGTTTCTCTCACCCCATGTTCCCTGACCTCCATTTTCAAATTCCTCAGAGGAAAGATGAGCTTGAAATCTAATTTGAGGAAGGAGAATACATTGTTTTAACTCAGAGCTGAATTCAGTCCTTAATGTATTCCTAAGTTTTCAGTAACAAAGATGCCCTGTCTTAAGAGATTCCATCATACAATTTTCTTTCATGTGCTCAAATATCACCAAGTTAATTTCCATTGCTGAAAGTTTTAACCCCCTATATAAGATTAGGGAAACAACATCCCATATAACTTCACAGAACATCACAGAACTCTCATTGTTTTTGCTGTATACAGACTAACATGGCTACCCCTCTGGAACTCTTCAACATCCCAGAGGGAAGGTGAAGATACTTGAAAAACACAGGATTGGAACAAGCTCCTGTGGCTGACTCTGGCACAAGGTAGGAGCTGGACCTCAGGGGAGAAACCCTGGGATACACTTTTCATTACAAGGATCCCAGAAAGCGGCTGGGGAATAGGCCTGAAGAAAGGCTAATAGTGGAAAGAAGTAGCAGGGAGACAGTAGTAAGGTTTCTCATGGAGCAGATCTTGATTGCTCATCCTAGGATCTCTGGACTGGACCCCAGCTTGGAAATTGTCACCTGACAAAACTGCAGTGCAGGCTATGCAAAACCAATTCTGGCTCTGTTGGAAGAGGAATGTGGAGGGAATTCATGGGCATGTGGCTGTGTAATGGGATCCACTGACCATTGCAGCTCTGTCCCCCTCAGGGAGGATGTGTGTACAACAGATGTGTGGGCTATCCAGCCCAACACCCAGTTACTCAACCTATGTAGTAGGCACAGGATTTACCAATAAAAAGTAATTAAGATCTCATTGTGTAATTTTAGAAACCACATCATATAGAAAGAGATTTCCTGCATTATATATAAATTAGGCCTGATTCTCCTCTCATGTATGCTAACTTACATGAGGAGTAATTCCACTGAAGTCAATGTGAGCAGCAAGTGCTCAGCACCTTTGAAAATTCAGGCTACCCTTTTAGTTGATTAAATATAGCGTATATATTATATTCATTATATAATATAATAGATAGCTTAACTTTATGCATCCACATTTGAAAATGCTGGCTGTTCTTTTATTATGAAAGTGCTATTTGCATCTCTGCTAAGACTGAGTATTGCTTTGCACATATAGCAGAAATTTAATCTGTTTTGTATAGAATACAGTGCATCTTTCCCAGACTTAACAGCACTTTGCAAATTAATCTATTAACTACCCTTATGAGTTAAAATTAATTAAAAACTGGGTCTCTGTAAATTTGAGCATCACTGTCAATTGTTAATTTTTCTCCATAGTGGTGCAATGAGGGGAAAATCATCTAATGTGATGACTTTGTCTAATTTGGGACCATAAACACTAATGTGCCTTGATCATAATCACATGCTTATTGCATGGTATGACTACAGGGCAGACTGGACTGATGGGGAGCTGGGAGCCACAGCTGAGCTAGGAACCTTGGAGCTTAGCAGTTAGAGCTTCTAGTCTCCCAGCTCCACAACAGGGAGCCTAGAAGCCTTGGATGCCCCAGCTCAAACTAGGGTTCTCCATAGCTGCAGAGCCAAGGAGCTGAGCCCCATCTAGAAACATGGCTCTTAAGGCTTCCTGTCTCTGCAGCAGTGAGCCTGAAACCTCTAGAGTCCCCAACTGTGATGGGGCTGCCCTGGAGCTGCAGACCCTGGTAAGCTGGCAGGAAACCAGGTAGGTTTCCAACAGAACCCTAATGGTGTTTCACTGGAAATTTGTTGAAAGCAATCCCTCTCTGTGAAACTTAGGAAAAAATTATCAGTTTCACATATACAAAATGGGAAATGATTGCCTAGGAAGGAGTACTGAAGTAAGGGATCATAGTGGATCACAAGCTAAATATAAGCCAACGTTGTAACACTGTTGCAAAAAAAGGAAACATCGTTCTGGGATGTATTAGCAGGAGTGTTGTAAGCGAGACATGGGAGGTGATTCTTCCACTTTACTACACACTGATTAGGCCTCAGTGGGAGTATTGTATCCAGTTCTGGGTGCCACATTTCAGGAAAGATTTGGACAAACTGGAGAAAGTCCAGATAAGATCAACAAAAGTGATTAAGGATCTAGAAAACATGACCTATGGGGGCAAATTGAAAAAAACTGGGTTTGTTTAGTCTGGAGAAGAGAAGACTGAGGGGGGACATGCTAACAGTTTTCAAGAACAGAAAAGATTGTTAAAAGGAGGAGAGAGAAAAATTGTTCCTCTTAATCTCTGAGTAGAGGAAAAGAAGCAATGGGCTTAAATTACAGCAAGGGTGGTTTAGGTTGGACGTTAGGAAAAACTTCTGAACTGCTAAAGTAGGTATACCATGGAATAAATTGCCTAGAGAGTGTGACATTTTGCACCCCCATGGTCACCCTTATAGTGTAATGGTGTATTGTTTAATGCAAAGTATGTCATATGAGAAGTTTTTGAAATGCTCATGACAGTACTGAGCATTATTGTTATAATAATACGTTTGTTACAATGTCATGTGTATGATTATGAGGCTTCACTCTGTAATATTCCCAAAGATGTATCCTCATGGCTTGAAACATATCCAGGCAAAACTCTCTAGGAGCAGAGGGGCAGTTTACACCTCGTCAAGGCGTGTATAGAACAAACCCAGTTCAGCTTTCCAAGAACAAAGGACTAGCCTAAGCATCAATTGGACTTTCGAGTGAGTCACCTCCCTTCCCTTGGCCAGCTTGGAACCACGAGGAAGTAATGCATGCTGACTCAGGACATGGATGAAACAATACGAGGACATTGTTTGTCACCTGACCCTGGTGGGGGGGCAAAGCCCTAGAGGGAAGAAGGAAGATTTTAGAAAGGGGAGACATTTGCCACGCTCTTTTTCTCTTCCACTTCTATCTACAAACACCACCAAGCAACTGAAGTGCTGACCAAAGGGGAGAGCCTGGCTGAAGGGAAACCAGCCAGACTGTGGTGATAAACACATAAGTTTGTAAGGTTGCTGAAGGTGTTAGGCTTAGTTTAGTATGTTTTTGCTTTTGTTTTCTCTGGACCAAATCTGACTTGTTATCCTTTGATTTATAATCACTTAAAAACCTTCTGTAGTTAATAAATTTGTTTGTTTGTTTGTTTTACCTAAAGCAGTGCATTTGGTTTGAAGTGTGCTGGAGACTCCACTTGAAGCAGCAAGACTGGTGCATATCAATTTCTTCGTTAAATTGACCAACCAACGTATATGAATTTACACTGTTCACTGAACATTGTGAGATGAAGGTTCCTAGAGTTGCATCTGGGACTGGGGATAGTGACTGGGGTCATTCTGTTGTATAATCCAAGGAGTAGCTGGCTAGAAACACTCACTCACATAGTTCGGGACAGCTTTCTGGAGGCTGTGCCTGAACAACCCAGGAGTTGGGGGTTCTCACAGCAGAGCAGGATAAAGTGGGCTCCAGAAGTGGGGAATTGGGGTGACTCAACCATTCACCAGTCCAGATTGCACTAGGGAAATGTCACAGAGGTTGTGGAATCTCCAGTATTGGAGATTTTTAAGAGCAGGATAAACAAATACCCATCAGGGATAGTCTAGATAATGCTTGGTCCTGCCATAAGTGTAGAGGACAAGACTAGATGACATCTCGAGATTTTTTCCATTCCTATGATTCCATGAGACATTCTCATTTCTATGAATCAATACTTTATGGTGAATACCTGTTTCACTGGAAAATTCCCAACCTGCTGTAGTGAGGATATCTCTTATGTCTGATATAAGATCCTTACCTTAGGCATTTTTAGACAAAAATGACAGTGGCTTCATTAGGCATTTCATCCAAGTTTCAATTACAGGATTTGACCTATAATGCTTAAGTTTCTTATGGCAATATTTTAGGTGAACTTCTCAAACCTAAATTTTATTTATGTATTGTCAATTTTGTTTTTAAAGCAAGATCATTAAATTTTAAAGAGGAAATTCCTTGAATGGTAGGGTTTGCAATTGGCATGCAGTTGAATGGGGTTTTTTTTTGTTTTTTTTTAAAAGAAATTCTGATCTATTTTATTTCTTATGAAGGTCACACATCTGGCAGCTGCTAGTTCTGTTGGTGAAAGATACGAAAGATCAAACTCTCTAAAGCTGAACATCATCCTTTCTACTCCCATTATATCAACATTTCATCTTTTTCATTATAATAGATGAATGCAATGCGGTAAACATTCACTCATTACTCTTTTAGAGATCTTAGGACTAAATTATTTTCCATAGCTATCTTTCCAGCTCTGCGGTGAACTGCATAGGGGAAAGGATTGAAACTAGCTTCTAAAAAGGTCTGTTTCTTTTTATCAGAAAGCTGCACAGCCACATCCTGCCAGCAGCAAGTTGCTCAAGTTACACTAAATTTATTTCAGTATAGAATCTTGTAACAGGCATCTTATATTACAGGCATTTACTTGTCCACTCCTGTGGAGAAACCTAGGGGAGTGGGACAAAGGTTCACCTCACAGAGTTTCAAATTTTCCCTCAAGTGCGGGGTGACCTCTGGGGGGCGGGAGGAGAGAAAAAGTCACAGAAGACAGGCATCCTAACAGATATGTGGCCAAGAGGAGACCTTATCTTGCAGAGTCAGAGACATTCACAGAGAGGGTAAGTTGTTCCCTTTCTGCTCTCTTTCTGCATGGCTTCTTTCAATTCACACAACAAGTGGGTGGTGGCTGGGGAACAGAACCCCCATCCTCTGAATCTTGCCTCCGTGGTTGGTCATTGCTATACTGGAACAGCTAATAACCCAGTGGTTAAGGCACTCATGTGGGAGACTCAGGTTCAAGTCAGAGCAGGCACTTCAACCTGGGTTTCACACATGCCAAGTTAGTGCCCTTACTGCTAAGTATTGGCTATTCTGGGGCCTCTCTCTTTTGTATGCGTGAAAAGCTTCAGTTTTGACAAACTGGAATTCTTTGACAAAAAAGGGTTTGTCAAAAAATTCCTGACCAGCTTTACTAATTTGTACATATGTCTCTGGAAGTAATGGACCACAGAAAAGTCAGTCTGCATGTTATTCTACCTGCACCAGTTCACAGTTGATTCCAGGATATGGGGGCTGCAAAGATAGTTTGAAGCCACCTTTGCTCCACAGCCTCTGGTACTGTGCTGCTCACAGCTTGGCTGAACCAGAGAATTAGACCCATAGGCTAAATATTTAAATTTGTGAAAATATCCAATTAATCTGATGTGAGAATACCAAATATAACAAAGTAATAATAATTAAATTTGAGCACGTAATATAACAAAACCCATTACACCTTTAGTTTCACGTTAGACAACATTTTCATGGGTAGAATTAATGTGATATTTTACTAGAAAATATATATTTCACACTTGAGAAACTTTAATTAGGCTGATCATTTGTCATGAATATGAAATATTGTATTTGGATACAAAAGATCTAATGCCTTCTCTTAGAGACCTTTTTATTAACTTAATTTGCTGAAATGAAATCTTACATATTGATGCATAATGGGAAAAGCTTGAGAAATGGATCTTGCTAAAAGGGAAACAAATTTGTTATCATGGTACAATTGCTATCTACAGTTCTCCTGAATGCTGTTTTTTGAAGTAAGCTTTTATTAGGGATTTTAAATATATATTTATTGGAATCATTGCAGAAATCTATATTACAATTTAAGATATTTAAAGCCAGCTCCTCAGCTGGTTTAAATCAATGGAGTTCTCTACTTAGAACTTGATGTACATCAGCTGAGGATCTGGTCCACTGTTTTGTTCTGGCATCTCAGTACCTACCAAGTTTTATGCAAAGTAATGAGAACTAGGTCTTCTTTGCTTGAACAATATTTTTGAAAGCAGAATCTTTCGTAAAGTTCCTGGTTTTGAATAACCAGATATTCTTTTTATTGCTTCTTAAAGACTGAGCTGAATTCCTTGAAAGTTTCTGGAAGATTATCTTTAGATACTTTAAATAACCAATTATCATAATTAGCATTTAACAAAAATTAATCTCAAATGCACTTAGAGACGTTTTTTAAAGCCACACAGATGTCGGTGTTTATGATCTAAGTTATTGTTAGATTTCATAAGCTGGGAGTGTATCAAAAGACATATACCATATACTAACACTTGTCTTGATATTTTTCATTTCAGAATGTTTTCTCTTTTCCTCTGAGTTCAATGTTAATCAACTTGTGGTACTATTTAAGAATTCTTTTAACTGAACAAATTGCTTGTGAAAAGTGCTGCAGACTAAAATCCTCTCTATCCTTAGCTGGGGCAGCAATAGCAGTTTGAGTTTCCGCCAACACTGTTAATATACCTCAGTGATGATTTGGCAAGTCTTACCTCTAAGAGTTAGAGGACATCTCAGTCTACCTGGTTATTTAGTCTTTGCCATGCCTCTGTCATAGGTTTGCATTTTCTCTTCATTGAAAATGTGAAGTTGGCTTATTGTTTTTCAGAATCCTTCTATTTCTGTAGTGTATAGTGCTGTACATGACTGCTAACCTGTCATCTTTTGAAAAGTGTTATTCTTCCACATCATAATTCAGATTACAATAAGTAAGTGAAGTTAGTTGGCATTTTACTGAACAATAAATTCAATCTGCTCTCGACATGACAGCTCTTTGATGCTCATTGACCTCTATGAAAGTCATGTGGCTAGACCAGAATAACAGATTAAGTTCTGATAACTCATGAGCCACCAGCTTTCTAGTAGTGGAGAGATAAATCCCTCTCTCTGGTGGCTCATGAGCCACTATACATTGAAATGGTCACTGGCTCTAAGCCACTCAAAAATGCAGTCTACGACAGGCTGCTTTCTAAGCCATCAAAGAGGCACTCAGAATCCTATCTGTCCTGGGCCAGTGGGACCGTAAATAAAGTTTAATAGAAGGCAAACACAGTGCACTGATTTGTCTCACCTTGGTGTGACTTGCTTCTGTGGGATATCAAAGGAGTTAACCTGTGGTCCAGTAGTCCTGTTGTAGAGATACGGTTAGGTTCTGCAACAGAGCTTCCTCTCCTTCTCTCTCTCTCCTTTGAAGCTGCATGTGACCACACCTGATCTTTGCCACGTTGCTGCTGCTATGTTGAGCAGGCACCAATGATCAAATGATTCTTTAATTTGACCTAAAATGGCTGCGTAAAATGGCTACTCTAATGAGGCAACCTGAAACAGCTGGTGTTGGCTGTTCCTCCAGTGCAGGTGCTTGGGGACCCATTTTATAGTGAAAATGTTTGATGCCCCAAGATTAATGAACAATCCTTGGAAAATGCCATGGGCAGGCCCAGCTCCTTTGTTCGACCCCCACAATACACCATAACTTATTGGGAGCTCAGTCTACTTGCACTTCCTTTGAAAACATACATGAAGCTGCCCTCATTTAACACTTTGAAGTTGAGATGCCAAAAGCTACATATGCAAATAACAATAATAAATCAAATTCACAACAATAAAATGACTAACCAAATAAAGACAAAGGGGGGAGGGAGGGAAAGAAGACAAATTATATTCCTGAACTTTCAACACAATATATAGCCTCCTATAACTGAAGAAGGGTGGAAGATTCAGAAATCCATTACTGATTAATCTAATGCACTTGGGGCTTGTCTACATGGTGCCTTATTCTGCACCAGGGGGCTGTAGGTTTTAGTCCACACTAGCGTGTGACTCACTAACTGTCCCGTGTGGACCCTGCTGGCTCACACAAATAGTTCTCTAGTGCGTGCTAATATAGTCCTTTTTCAAACTGTATTCCCATGGTTGGGAGCCACAATACATTAATTGCAACAGGGGCTTTTATGGTATTATTAATCTAGATCTAATGGATGAAGTTGCCCTCAGGGACAAAGTAGAGTTTGGTATAAATCTGGTTAACTATGACTGAGAGAAAAATTTAGTTCTTATTTTTCTTTGTATAGCTATAAATAGGAAATGTGATTTCATCCATTTATAAGTGAAGACCTTCATTATTCATTTGTAGTTTGCTATACACACAAGCTAAATCTGTCCTTTCATATGACGCAGAAGGAAGATTCCTGTCAGCTATAATTGCTATATGTGGAAGATGAGTGCTACATTATTTTTCCCCAGTGGAGGGAATGTTTACTCTGTTTAATATAATAAAATTTAATTTTCCTGTGAGATAAATAAACTAAGGGTAAGCGCTGCCATCCTGCCTCATTATTTAACTGAGGCAAAACTCCTCTTGGTCCAAATCCTGAAGTCCTTACTCACTTTATATTCACGGCTTTTGCAGCAAAAGCCTTCTATGTGGAGATTGCTTTGTCTCACACAGTAACAGAAAAACACCAATATGAACTGATACCAGCAAGCAAAGGAATTAGGGGTCCTCCCAAATGAGGGGAACTTTTCTCTGACATATATCTTACATGGCAGAAACTAGCAGAGAAAGCCATCAATGCTACTCTTCTGCTTCTTAATAACTTCAGTGTGGCTAAAAATGACGTAGGATCCAATCCAAAGCCCAGTGAAGTCAGTGGAAAGACCTCTATTGACTTCAGTGGGCTTTGGAGCTGTCCCGTAGTTGATGAAACTCCTCCGTTTCATAAGACCAAATTCTGTTTACTAGTCACAACTTTTTTTTATTCCTTTTCCATGAATTCATAGGAATTACTCTTTTAAAATTTTTGTTTCCAAGAAAGCTCATGGAAAATGAAAATATCATTAATATTCTTGCAATTGTATATATGGGAATGTATTGAAGTCAACAGAGTTCCTCTCTATCTGTGCTAAGTGCAACAGAGTGGAAATCGGGCTAGTGATCCTGAACCCTGATCCTGCAAATATTTACACATGTGCTTAACTGTACACATTCATAGAACCATTGGCTCCAGTGGGTCTCTCCATGTGCTTGAAGATACTTGTGTGCTTAGGCACTTTGCTGAATCACTTCCTATATTATGAAATTACAACTTTACTTTGGAATTTTTTGGGGTGGAAAGAATAAATGTTGCTAAGAATTTGAATGATAAGGTTTATCCTTTCTTTATTAGTATTAGTATGCATTATCATAATGCCCATGAGACCCAGTCATGGACTAGGTGCTGTACAAACAGAACAAAAAGATGGTAAGTGTAAAATCTTAAATGATTTCTTTCAACAAATAATTTTTTGCACATCATTTAATGACTAAGGCCCTACTCCCATAATTCACTATGCCTGAGGATGCCCTATCCACTTCAGTGGGATTCTGTATAGGTGCAGGCAGGGGGCCAGTAAACTGTCCATTTAAGGATTAGGGCCTAAATGACCCTCTCCTCCTCCCTTTCATTAACTAATGTAAATTTTTGTTCAGGTAAATTTCCCTTCAATTGTGGACATGTTGGTTTGAAAATGCTTAGAAAGTAATACATGGTCTCTTAGACCACAAGATGTCAGTATGGATTCATAATTCATTTACCCAATGTTACTCCCTGAAGTAGCATTTTACCATCAGTGAATGGAATGGTGATGGGCCTGAGTCACAACATTTGGGTATGAACTTGCGCAAAGCTTAGGGGGTGCTCAGGTGCAGGACCCCATTACATAGGTAAGAGCATATTGATCTGGATGTGATCTTTGTTAAAGTTAAAGGCTATATGAAACTGGCTGTTGATTTGAAACTTTCTTTATATAAGAAGTGATAGTCATCAACAGCAGCAGGTAACTGGATGCTCCATACAGTAGCTAAGTTTAAAGCAGTGGATATCTGTGCACTCGTGTTTGGTAATAGAGGCAGCATACTCATTTACCTCTGGAACCTTCTGTTTGAAGCCTTGGACACTCAGTGCATGTTTGGTGGCTTATTGTTGTTGTCTTCTTTTCCTTTATGCTACTTTTCCTGGTGATGGTTGCAGCAGCAGCAGCAGCAGCATAGAGAGTAGGGAGGACCAGACCTCCCTTTCTTCTGCAACAGCTTCCAGCTCCTGCTGGGGGATTCCCAGGTGTTCCCAGGCCAGCCGGGAGATATATTCCCTCCAGCTTTGGGCAGCTTTGGGGCCCCCTCCCAGTGGGAAGTGCCTGGTAGAGTTCCAAAGGAAGCCTACCAGGGGACATTGAAGCCTACCAGGGGCATCCTTATCAGATTCCCAAACAATCTCAGCTGGCTCCTCTGAGTTCAGAAGAGTAACAGCTGTACTCTTAGACTCTCCCAAATAACTGAGCCCTTCACCCCATTTTAGAGAAGAGTAAACTCAGCTACCCTGCAGAGAAACCTCCATTTTCACTTCCTATACTTGTCATCTCATCCTTTTGGTCATTACCCAAAGTTCATAATCATAGGTGAGGATGGGGATGTAGATTGACCTGTAAACTGAGAGCTTCATCTGAAAACTCAGCTCCTGCTTTACCCCACGGATTGGTAAAACACCTGCATCACTGCCCCCACTGCACCAATCCACCAGTCAATGTCTCGCTCCTGCTTACCATCACTCGTGAACAAGACCCCCAGATACTTAAACTCTTACACTAAGGGCAGCTGCTCCCCCTTCACCTGGAGAGAACAATCCACTTTCTTCCGGGAAAGTCAAGCTTGTTCAAGGTGGGTGTTGGACTCTGCCAAGGGTGCATCCTTTGCCCACTTGTGTTTGTGATCTTCATGGTCAGGATATCAAGATGCAGCCGAGTTGGGGAGTGTATCTGGTATGGGGACTTGGAGGTGACATCTCTGCTGTTTGCAGATGATGATGTCCTTCTTGCTTCTTCAGACTGTGATATCCAATGTGCACTCGAATGTTTCACTGCCAAATGTGAAGCGGCTGGGATGAGAATCAGCACCTCCAAATTGGAGGTCATCATTTTTTTCCAGAAGAAAGTGGCTAATTGTCTTTCAATAATATTATTTCATGTAACAAAAAATGATAAGAATTCAGTGGATTTTCAAAGACAAATAGGTTGCTTAGGCCTCTAATTCCTGGTGACTTTCAATGGAATTTAGATGCCTAAATACCATTTGTGCTTTTGAAAATCTACCTCTAAGGCACATTTTAGCATGAGTTGCCAACTTTTGCTCAGGAGAATTTACTGACCTTAATATTACAGGCATTTATCAATTGAGAGCTTTGTAATGAGTGCTACACACAACTGTTTGTATGCCTTTTTGAAAACTCCAAAGAGAATTCTGAGAAACATTTAGATTTAATTTCAGTTTTTAAATTAAACATTGTTTCACTTATGTAACTTGCTTGAGAAAACATCTTAAATATTTTGTGGAGTAGATAAATTAATCAAAAATAAATGCTTAGTAGAATACAGTATAAGTAATATTCTTTAATTTATAGGTGAGTAGTAAGAGTTGTTTTAAACCAAAAGAGTGTAAAAATTTACCAGCTTTATGGTAAATCTGCACGAGCAAGATGTAGGAAACATGCACAAAAAGAATGACTGATGTGCCTTATATAGTATAACAATGATTCATTCAAATATATCCTAGGGAAAGTCAGACAGCAGGGGATTTATCTCTAACAAAGCCAAAGCTTCTTTGACTAGGCAATTAAGAGGAAATTGAAAGAAAAAAATCTCATGGCTATCACAGTTAAGGCGCAATCCCATTTTTGCTTCAACTAGACAATCATCAAGTGAGATAATTTGAATATAAATTTAAACAACTTAAATATTTAGGTTGCAATTGCAAACGCTTTTGGTAGGAAATTAAAAAATTAAGCTTCACATAGAGGAACATATTTTGCCCTCTGTTATCACTGGTGTAAATTTGAACTAGCTTCTTTGACCTTAATGAGGTAACAATGTAATAGGGGGCTCAATTTGTGCCCCTAGACCTTTAACTATATGGCCATATGACTCCAATGACCATAGTGTAGAATTTACTGCTTTAGTAGATAAGCTGGGAACTGATGGTGTGAAAGAACAAAGAAACACTCAATGCTTACCCATGTGAGATGCCTTACTATTTCCCTATAATAAGAGACAATATCTCAGATGCCTCTGTGGATTAACTATTTGTTAATACTGGTTCAATGGAACTGTACCAATAGTCAACTGCAAATAATGTGGCTCACTGAATTTTTAATATACACTGGGTCACAACTGTATCCACAATTATATAACATTTATATTATTATTAAACATTTATTTTGTAGAGGAGCTTATATATGGAAAGATGCTGGAACTAATGATTCAACGATCATTTTGTAAGCACCTAGAGGATAATAGGGTGATAAGTAATAGCCAACGTGGATTTATCAAGAACAAATCATGCCAAACCAACCTGATTTTCTTCTTTGACTGGCCTTGCGGATAGTGGGGGATCAGTAGATATGATATATCTTGATTTTTTTAGGAAGACTTGTGAGACACGGTCCACATAACATTCTCATAAGCAAACTAGTGAAATGTGTCTAAATGAAATAAAGATGGGCACACAACTATTTGAAAGACCTTACTCCAAGTAGTTAGCAATGGTTTGCTGTAAAATGGCAAGGATATCTCTAATGAGTTCTTGCAGGTATCTGTGTGGGGTCTAGTACTATCAAACATTTTAATTAATGACTTGGATATTGGAGTGGATTGTATGCTTATAAAATTTGCAGATAACACCACACTGGGAAGTGTTGCTAACACTTCGGAGGACAGTATTAGAATTCAAAAGTCTCTTGACATTGGAGAATTGATGTAAAATCAACAAGGATGAAATTCAATAAAGTGCAAAATACTACATTTATGAAGGAAAAATCAAATGCAGCTACAAAATGAGGAATAACACTCATGCCACACTTCTGTTTTGACTTCACTGGTGGGTATGTATCCAACTGTGCAATTCGCCACCATCCAGCAAGGGGTGTTTTGGGAAGATTTTGCAATGCCTCATGGGGCTGAAATGAGTCGCATAGGGGTGACATGGGGTCAACTTCCCTTAAGGCAGTGTTCTCCATCCCATAATTTCATTTACATCCCATAATGTTTCACCCCTCTTTTCATAATCTCCATAAACCCATCCATCCCTCCTCACTGTCTGTCATCTCTGATGGAAGCATGGAGCCTGCACAGCTCTGCACTATTGTCATAAGCATTGGATGTACAGGGTACCTGATCCTGCAGTATCTGCAGAGCCGTAAGAGGAGCCACAGGAAACATGATGATTCTTTGGAGGCTAGGTTGCCGTTGCTATGGGACATTGAAAGAAACAATTCAGGGTTGTTGGTGACATTCACGGAGCAGCTGGTGATGGTGGAGCATTGGTTCTGGGCTTGAGAAACAAGCCCAGAGTGGTGGGATCACATCGTCATGCAGGTTTGAGATGACAAGCAGTGGTTGGAGAACTTATGGATAAGCAAGCCCACATTCCTGGATCTGTGCCCCAAACTCTCCCCAGCTTTCTGGTGCAGGGATGCCAAACTGAGAGCTGCACAGACAGTGGAGAAGTGAGTAACAATTGCACTGTGGAAACCTGCAATACCAGATTGATCCTGACTGACTGGTAGCAATTTGGAATTGGGAAATCCACCACAGGGGCTGTTTTGATGCAAGTGTGCAGGGCCATTAATCACCTCCTGCTATGCAGGACCGTGACTCTGGGCAATGAGCAAGACATACTGGATGGTTTTGCAGCAATGGACTTTCTGAACTGTGGTGGGGCGATAGATGGCATGCATATCCCTATTTTAGCACCAGAACACCTTACCACAGATTCCGTCAACAAAAAAGGAAACTTTTCTGTGGTAATGCAAGTGCTGGTGGATCACCGGGGATGCTTTACTGACATTAGTGTGGACTGGTCAAGGAAGGTTGCATGACATGCACATCTTTAAGAACATAGGGATGTTCAGAAATCTGCAAGCAGGGCCTTTCTTTTCTGATTGGCAGATAACCATTGGGAATGCCAATAGTGATCCTAGGAGACCCAGCCTGCCCGTTGTTCCCAGTGGCCCCCTTGATTAAGCGATTAAGCGATGGGCCCGGCAGGTACAGAATGTGTCTTTGGTCGTTTGAAGGGTCGCTGGCTTTGTTTATTTACAAGATTGGACCTTGTTTAATAAAATATCCCAATAATTACAGCTGCCTGCTGTGTCCTGCATAATATCTGTGAAGCAAAGGGGGGAAGGTTGCCGCTAGAGTGGAAGGCGGAGGTTGAGAGGTTGTCTGCTGAATTTGAGTAGCCAGATACATGAGCTATTTGAAGAGCTCAGTGCAGAGCTATACGGCTGAGGGAGGCTTTAAAAGAACATTTTAATAGTGAGCCAGAGTAGTGTGTGTTGCTGTAGAGTGATCAATCTGGCCTTGCTCTTTTGTAGCCCGGTCTGCATCTTGTAGTGATTGCTGTGTGTAGGAATATAACATTGTCAATGCACCTATTAATATTGTCTGTGAATGATGTTATGGATTCTGTGACAAAATGAAGTAACGGGAAATTGGTGGGTGCCAGACCTGCCCAGCACCAGCCAGCATATGTTGTGAACTGATAAAGATGAATTTCATTCCAAAATTAGAATTTTATTCTGTAACATGAACCAGGAAATTAAAGAAAACATTTAAAACTTAATAAATCAAAAGGACATCACTCCTAAAGGGGGAAGAATACACATTTCCATTTCAGGTACACACACACCAACTGTGGCTTTCACAGGTCAGTGTATGTGAAGCTGTGATTGTCTTCAATGCCCCCTCCACGTATGGAGTGGTAAGGATAGTGCACCAACCCCTGACGCCATATGGAATGTTGAAGGCAGTATTGGGTGGTCCTGATGTTGAGTTCTCTATGAGCTTTAGAAGGGAGGCAAGCATGGGACTGTTGAACCTTCAGGTCCACCAAGAGTCTGCAGCATCTAAGTTTGCTTTCTGAGAAGTGCAAACATGTCCTGCTGCTCATCTTACTCCATTTCCTGTGCCTTTCTCATCTCCACTTTGTTCTTCTCCATACTGTCTGTAAGGGAGATCCTCCAGGCCCTGGTCTCATTCTCTGATGGAGCCCTGGTTTGCAGAATCTCCTGGAATATGTCATCCCGGGTCCTCTTCTTTCTCCTCCTTATCTTGCTCAGGCATTCCACAAGCGTGGAGGGGGAGACCCCCATAATGGCAGCAGCTGCAGATACGTGCTCCACTGTTGGGACTGGCTGGATTGTGGTGGAGTCACAAACATGTGCAGCTGGATTCTTCGATCTCCTGTCTCCCATACTCCTATTCCTCTTCCTCACTGTTCACAGCAGGGGTCTGTGATGCTGGCTCCTCCAATGTATCCACAAGACTTTTGAGGGTGGGGGTGAGGTCTTTGCCAAGGATGGCTTGCAGCTTTTTGTAAAAGAGGCAGATCTGCAACTCTGCACCCAATAGATCGTTGTCCTCCCTGGCCTTCTCGTATGCCTATCGCAGCTACTTGGATTTCATGTGGCACTGCTGCTGGTCCCTGTTGTTGTGCTTCTCCTGCATCCCCTGACCAAGCTGCTCATAGATGTTCACTATTGTATGGCTGGATTGGAGCTGTGCCTGCATAGCCTTTTCTCCCCACAGACCCAGGAGATCCAACACCACCTGAGTACTCCATGCAGGACTGCGTCTGAAGCATGAAGCCGTTACATTTAACAATGGACCGCTGCTAGGTGTGCTCGCCAAACCGGGTGACCAGGAAAACTAATTAAAAAAATTCATGGGGCTTTAAAGGGACGGGGTGGCTTCCTGACCTCCGGGGCAGCAGAGTTCACAATGGTGACCAGAGTGGTCAGAGTGGGGAATTGTAGGACAGTTCCTGGAGGCCAGTAACAATCGACATAAGTAATGCAGTGTCTACATTGACACTGCATTGTCTTAACTACTCTGCCACTCAGGGAGGTGGTAAGTTGTTGTAGCAGGGCAGTTATGTTAGTAAGAGCGAAATTTAAGTAAAGACACATCCACAGCTAGGTCAACATAATCTGCCTTACATTGACTTAACCATGTAGCATAGGCTGGGCCTTCCTAATTACAGCAAGGACAAATATACTTTAACAAGGAACTGGAAGCATTGAAGAAATAGCATTATATCCAGAAACCACTCATCTTAGCCTGTCTATGTAAGTCAGTCTTGTGCTTCTTAATTATTTACAAATATACATATGTATTGTACTGTAACCTGTCTTTGTGAGATGTCACCTTTCAGAAATGAGTTAATAGGATGGCTTTTGGAGTCCCATACTTTGTCTGAGGAATCTCTCCCCTCCAAAGCCAACCACAACCTACCTATTTGGGAAGCTTTGAGGCCAGGAACACCAAACTGAGCCATCTTTAGCCTCTTCAGGTTCCCTTCTGAGAGCTCTGATAACCCTTCTTGAGTTAGCCTCCCTCGCCAGGCAAGTCAAATCTTCTGTTTGAATCTCCAACTCCCTGTTCCCTGTGACTGCCCTATCACCATTCCCAGATATCCCTCTCTCAACCATTACCTTGACCAACCCCTCCAGAGGCTCTACTTTCTCTGGTGATGTCATCAGCTTCATTAGTTCCTTCAGACCCATCACTGGAGGTTTTTAAGAACAGGTTGGACAAAAACCTGTCATGGATAGTCTAGATTTACTTGTTCCTACTTCAGCATGGGAAGCGAGGACTGGACTAGAAGGCTTCTTGAGCCCTTCCAGCCCTGCATTTTTATGATTCTAAAGCTCTCAGCCAGGTTGTGGTACCATTGTACTAGACATCATATAAATGTAGACCTTGACTGAGGAACATTGTAAAGGGGGCCCACCCACCGCTCTTGCGCCTCCTACTGGTTAGTCTGGGGAATCAGTTCTGCAGGTACCAGTACCCCCGTGAAGTTGTCTCTCCCCCACCGTTAGGTCTCCATCTTAGGACCCAGATCTCTCCAAAGCCTGTGGCATCCGTTTAATGACACCATTCTCCAGATGTGCCACAATCTGTGCTCTTCTCCCTTGTGAGGGATTCTGCAGTCCCAGTCTAGCCACTTCCTTCAGTGGCAGCTGCAGTCCACTGTCTGGCCCTTACCTCAGGGCTTTCAGCTGCCCTTTCTCCAGAGCAAGCTACTACTCTATCCAAGGTGCTGACCTTCAGCCTGCAGGGCTGCCAGCCTTCCCTTCCTGAGTTCCTGGGAGTGACTGCCTTTTCTTCTCTTTGCTGGCTGCCTATACAGAGCCTCCTCGGCCCTGATTGGCTGCTCTTAGCGCAGCCTCCCTAGGGCTTTATTAACCCTTTCCAGGCTAGTGTGGGAGCAGCCACCCCATCACAAAAATACTTTGTTAAGCCTGTGCTTAAGTCTCATTGACTTCAATAGAACTTATGTGCATGCTTAAATTTAAACTCATTAAGTGTTTTTCTGAATCCAGGCCACATACCTCAATAAAAGTGGTAGTCTAAATGAAAAACTTTATGGAAGAAAGTGTCAATGTACAAAGTAATTCATCTGACAGTATGTGTTCCTGATTAGTTATTTGGAAGAGTCCTCTTTCTCTGCATCAGTTCTGGTAATTCTGTACTGAGTAATTGTTTTCTGCTATACCGTAACAAGGCACAATCCTTGAAAGAACTTAAGTACATGCTTCACTTTCAGCTTAACCTTCAACACCTGCTGAACTGGGGCCTAATGGTCCTGACCAACATCCACTCTGACTGAGTAACCTATTTGTCAACCCTCTCACACAGAGTCAGCTCTTTGTCACCCAATCTGTCAAATGAATCAGTAGGAAATAAAAGCTCCTATTGTTTATTCTTCATCACTAAAACAATAACATTTTGGTTGTGAGATCTAGTGCAAATTGAGCAACGTCACTATGCAAGTTTCATCTCTTCTGACAGAAACTGGTATTGTGCATGAATTACTGATTCTGGTTCTTCCCAATCCTGACCTCAGGAACATATGCTAGCAAGTAGAGTCTCATACCAGCAAAAAGCTGTAATATTGAGAATGTGGACAGTGACTACTCAAAGATGTACCATTCAGCTTCTTCAATACATTAGTAACTTTTTAATATGCTAAGAACAACTGCCAACAGGGCAAACAATTGCTCTTGTCTCCATGTGGGTTTGTAGGGGATTAAAAAGGAACATAGCTTTCCATCCTCCCCTGGGCTTTGGCCTTATCTTTATAATGTATTGGATTTCAGTGGGTCTTGGGTTAGTCTCTAGCTACTGGCTTGTGGACTCGGCAGAAGAAGGAATCTGAAGTGGGAACAGCTAGTGCCTTACTGATGAGCTTCTTGGCCTCCTAGCCTTCATACCAGTAGGTGGTGCAGCAGTATCCTCTATCTGCCTCCTCACAAGGGGACAAGAATGGCCTTTTTTGCTGTCAAATACAGAATTTACAATAAAAAAGATATGCTGCGATGGATGAGCTCTCATAATGTATTGGTGTTTTCTGGTAATAGCTGAAATGTCTCATTTTAAAATATCACTTATCGTAGACAACGGAAATCATTGTGCTTTAGTTTTCATATTACTACTTCTCCTCTTGGGAATTTTCTTAGTGTACCTTATTTTTTCATACTAGGCCTTTGATTAACCTACTGATGTTTAGAACTGCAGCATACAACAGAATTTAGGAATGAGAGTCTCTACCTGGTGCCACTGAAAATCCAAAAAACTGGCAATGAATTAAGGGTTTTTTGTTTTATAAAAAAGTAGACACCATGTGTAATTGTTTAAAACTAAAGTTCTATTCAGAATATGTTGCTTCAGAGATAGATACAGTGTCAGATGATACCTCAGTAAGACAACTTTCTTGATCAATATGGATCTTTCACTATAAATAAGAAAATCTCCATTCTCATAGTACATATGCATTTTTTAAAAATAATTTTAAGGCATGACTTGCATACTAGCTAACAGCACTCTAGAAAGTTTAGGCAGTTCAACTGTATTTCCTTCAACAGAAGAGGTGAACCATATGTCAGGGAACTTAATTGACTGCATATTTCATAGGCTGACATAGAAGAGCTATTAAATTGTCACATAAAATATCTTAAAATGAATTTTGATATTTCTCTGTCTCATAGTGGTTTACAACAGTAAAAGGTCCCATTGGTTTTTAAGCAGAACTCTTCACTGATTTCAGTAGGGAGTTCTGGTTTAAAATTGATGACATGATTTGGCCTCAAAACTGATGACATAATTTAGCTCACGTCTGTAAACAGAAGGGATGATCCACCTGTAGACTGTGTAGTTAGTATATTTTGATAGTGTGGAGAATTTTTTTAAAAATTTGAGGCTTATTATTATTTATTATTTTATTATGGATCTGAAATAAGATTTTAAAGTGTTTTTAGATTTAGTTTAGAAGTAAATTGCTTTGGAGCAGATAATTAACCTCAGCCCTGAAATTAAAAAATCTCTGCCTGTACGTTGGAATAATCTTATAATGAAATTACTTTAAAGAAGTTAATGTCTGTAGAGCTCTTTGGAAATATAAAGCCCTTTGTGAACTATTATTATTTCAGAGTATATCTTTTCTATAGGTCCATTCCTGAAGTTCTGACACAGTCAATCCTAACTTGGACAAAGCTCTCATTGAAGTCAAGTAAGGTCTTCAGGCTTGCATCTGCTTAGCCCAATTCTAAGTCCAGATCAGAGCCTTCAACTCCCACTTCATTCAAACTTCACAATTTACCTTGCAAACACATGCAGTTTACCTTCAGTTATCAGAACCTCACTTTCTATATCAGAAGTTTCCTATAATCCAGAAGATGGTAGTTTTTCCTTAATTTTTCTGAGGACATGACCCTCTTTCAGTTAACAAGGAGTGTCCTATAAATGCTGTGCAGACAGTGTACCACCAGAGGGGTTAAAATGGAGAGATGACGTTCTGCTTGCTGTGAGCTGAGTTGTATTGCAGAAGCATCCTTCACAACCTCAGCACTCCGAAGCACTGATCAACAGAAGAACCACTCCCCAATGCTTATGAGCAGCATTCATGGAGTATTTAAAAGCATCCCTCAAGCCCCAATGATTCCTTTCTCCAGCAGCTCTCTGACAGGCCTTTGGAAAGCTGGCCCATGTGATTCATGAATTCAGATTTCAAAGAATGTTTTCCTTGATCACCAGAATCCCCAGTTATCAGAAAGTTTTACATTTCCCCAGAGCCTTTGGGTAATGAATTTGCACTGCCTAAAGCAATCATTTTACCCACTGAAATGCAGAAACCCTTGGGATGGCAAGTGGCAGCTGTTTAAGAGGGCACGGCAATGCTATACAAAAGTTAACAATATGAAGAGAAATGTCCCATAGCCAACTGAATTTGTTGGCTTTTTCCAGTACTTGTTGACTTGACAATAAAATTAGCCCACTCATTAGGTTCTTGACCCACTTTTGAACATCTTAGAAAAATGTTTTCTAATAGTTGTGTTTAGAAGTAATACATTTATACACAACCCAACCCTTAAGGAGGCCTTTTCTTAGAATAAGACAATGAGTTCTTCTTTATCATCTTAACTACTTCAAAATGTTACCAATATTTACAGATTTTCAGAATTTATCTAGGAATAAGAGTCACCAGGCAAAATTCATCCCTTGTGTAACACAACTGAAGAGTTGAATATGACCCACTATGCACATAAGGGAATGAGCCGTCTTCTTGGGTTTTAACTTTATTGCAGATTTGTACCTATGCTAATGTGATGAAGATGCTCTTCACTGAGGGGAAGGATGGTCTTGTGAATAAGGTACTGGAGTGTGACTCAGGAAATATGAGTGCAATTCCTGGCTCTTCCACAGACTTCCTGTTTGATAGTGGGCAAGTTACTTAGGGTGGGATTATCAGAAAGACTCAGTGACACTAGGCACACAAGTCTCATTGAAAGCTCCTTCATCACTTTGGTGCTTCTGAAAATTTCAGTCAGTCTCTCTCGTGCTTCGTTTCCCAATTGTACAATAGGGATAATAATCTCTTTCTTCCATGCTTTGTCTTGTTTATTTAGGATATAAAGTTCTAATACAGAGATGTCTCTTTTACTCTGTGTTTGTACCATTCCTAGCACAATGGGATCCGGAGCTTGACAGGGCCTTTTAAATGCAACCATAAAACAAATAATATAAGTCAGCCTACTGCACTTGTAACTCACTAGAAGGAGGCCGATTGAAGTAGTATATTCAGTACCTCTGCATGGGTATATATACAGTTCATCTAATCTAATTATAATGAGAGACTGTGCCTACACAATCAATTAATGCATTAGCGAGAATTGATCTAATTTACTGAAAGGTTCTGCAAAAGAACTCTGAAGTAATATGCTGTTGTTTTGAATGTTAGGATACTAAAAAAAAAAAAAACCTTCAATCAATTGCTGTAACTTTGAGACCAGCTTTTAGTGGAAGCCAATAAGCCAGCTGGAAAGGCTTATCTAAATCAATGGAAAACAAAAACTAAACCTGTATGATAACCCTCGAGAAACTGGCTAATCCTTAGGTATTCTCCCCCTTAGGGGCTAGTTATTTACCTAGGTTTCTGGAGAGGCCTCTAGGGTCTCTCTCTGTAAAAATCAGGCCCTGAGTGTCATTGACATTATGTTACTGGAACAATAATATACCTGATGCTGCAGTATATATGACTGTTTAGTATCCAGAAATTGGTCTGGTTTCTGAAAGATCAATGAGGAGTAGTTTATCTTTTGTCACTGGGGGATTTATGATTATGCCTTAATCTTATTACAGCTCTTGAGGAAATCAAATAAAGTCTTATTATAGCAGTGCCGTTGCACCAAGATAGTGTAGTTTAAGGTTTTGTTGGCACGTCCATGATAAATCTTTTATTCCGAGGGGATATAACTCAGCTGTAAAAATTGGCTCTGAGCTAAAGCTTGGCAAAGATAACTTATCAGTGAGATTATTTCTAAATAAAATTTTAAACAGAAAATGTTTTAGTGTGTAAATTATAGGATTAAACAAAACATAATGTCACCAGTTTCAGATATTTATTTATGCTTCTATTAATAAAAAATGCTTTGTCTTTTTAAAGTAACATTCTGTTTGTCTATCACATGAAGAAGATACTTTTCCAGGATAGCCAAGTTCAAGACAGTCTCGAACACCTATGCCTTGAGAGTAAAATCCTGCCTCACTGGAGTCAATGGGAGCTTTGTCATTGACTTTAGTGAGGCTGGGAATTCATCCTGAATGTCTGTGAGGCCACCTGGAAATTATTTTTAACTCTATCTGTGCTGTAGCTTTTACTGATGTCTCCCATTCATTACTGGGGATAAGGCAATGACGTAATTTGATTTGCATGCAAGTGATGGAATTGCTCAGATTGAGCCTGATATGGTTCCATTGAAATATAATGGCAAAACTCCCACTGATTCCAATTGGAAGAGAATCAGGTGCATAGTATTTTTAATAATACAACATAGCTAGTGAATAGATATGATCTTAAGCCAGGAAGTTTTTTTCCAAAGTTTGTGAGTGCTTGAATCTGGGAGTTTGATTTGGCCCCATTTCTCATTATTGTAGAGATATTGTAGAGTAAAAGGGCAGCATCAGGCTACCTCTTTCCACCTAGCCATTGTTCAAGAAAGAAATTGGAGGTAGAGAAAACTGGGAAGAGTGGAAGGGATTCTGAGATATTGTATGAAGAGGAAAAAGATGGACATGTCCTAAATATTTTAAAATAGCTGTTGGCAACAACTCCAAAATTATTTGTGTTCCAGAAAGAAAAAGATTGTGACTAAGGGAATATTATGAAGAATTACATTCTGTAGAATGAAAGAGAATCTGGGAATTATATTAAAATGCCTTCCTGGAGAGAACGCTAAATAAAAGACTCTGTAGTCAATATCTTGGATGACTTTCAGTTCAGTGAAATGAAGATGAAATATTTCCATTAGGCATTGTCAATCAGGAAAAAAACAAACAAACACAGTCCCAATTCCTGCCATCCAAATGGCTAAGGCAACAAAGATGATTCAAAATGACACTCCTTGGGAACTCACAAATTCAGTGCAATTAACTCCACCAGTTTAAGAATAACGGGAGAAGCTTGGGGAGATTTTTTCAAAGGGACAAGTGGCCATTTGGTGTCCAGCTACCACTGACTTTCAGTGGGAGCTGGATACAGGACTGCCATTTTTGCTTTTGAATATCTCCCTCTTGATCAGGGGGAGAACAAAAAAACAACAGCTCAGATACTTTTCTGAACTATCCAAAACACTTGAGTTCCATAACTGGTCTGAACATCTCCTGGGAACAGGATTTTTGGTGAAAAACCTGGTACTTGCCCTTTTGGGTTTGGAACTGCCTGAAGAAGGGTAAAAAAGAGGAACTGCACTACTGCACGGATTATTTTTATAACAAAGAAGTTAACCAGACCTGATAGTATGGTGCCTTATTATTTAGCGCCTACAGCATGGACCAGGACTTCATTCTGGTAAGTGTTGTGGAAACAGCATGAAAAGACCAGCCCCCAAAGAGTCTACAAGAGCACATACTGTTGTTCAGCATTTTGGACAAATCAACTCATAAAACTGGAGCCCTAAGGTCGGTGCCATTTATATAAACTTTTCAGGGACAGCCATAAATCTTTAGATAAAAGGTTATGGTCTATTGGCTAGACCCTGGAGGGTGCTGCCCAGCCTTAAAAGGCCCATTAGTACTAATTAGTAGAGTCTGTTTAAAACTAGTCTGCCTCCATCTTTACTGTGGCAAGGGATGGAACATGGAATGCAGCCTTCTTCTGTAGTGCCAGCTGGCCTTGAATCCTCTCTTCATTGCACTCCAGGGGTTGGAAGCTGGAGTAGAGTCTTCCCCTCAGTGCTGACCTGCCATGGGGAAACTGACTGGTGGTTCTTCACTGCAATACAGATTTGAGGAAACTAAAATGCCATGAAAAATCCAGTAGAGCCAGAGTTTTGGTTAACCAGAAGTTGTTTAAATGGACTGTTGGGTGTAAAATACCAGAAACCAAGCTGAAAAGAATGTTTTTAAAAGTGTGTGTGTTGTGTGCATATGCACACAGTCTGTAATAGCCTGATAATGATTGTGGTGTTAGGAGAGATCTTATCTCACCTGTTTAGATAATGTTTTAAATACATGATTGGTTTTCATGACGTAGAACCAGACAGGCACTGTGCCTGGCATGGCTGCTTGGGTAGAACATGCAAGGGGCCCTATTTTGTGCACCCTTCTATTCAGGGAAGTACAAAACCTGTTCCCTCACTATACCCTTTCGGTGTACAGCACTTTGGAGGCAGCAGGAAGGATCCAGAGCCCTGGCTCCACCTCCATTTTGCAGTGGTCTGTGGAGAACAGACACCATCATCCTAAAAGGAGAATCCCACCTGGAGTAACCCTGGGGGCACATCACTGTCCTCAGTGTAGGCCAGCATCTAAATGCCACAATTTGGCCCATAGCCAGTTGTAACACACTTAGGTGTCGTGACCTGCAGCATAAAGGAAGCTTTCTAGCAAGCAGGAAGTAAATGCTTGTTTTGATGTTTTTTTCCCCTTAAGGGTCCTTTATATCAGAAGTAAATGACAGTGAAATATGTTTTCATTTTAATAACATGCTGTCTACCAATTTGCTCAGGGAATGTAGTTCTGCAATATGTTGATTGAATTATGAATACTCATTTAATTTACAACAATTGTTTCCAAAATTCATTTTCTCTTATGTGCAAGAACTTTTGATCACTGCATAGGTGCTCACCTTTGACAGGTGTATCATTTGAGGAGAAAGAATTACTAATCAAATCTATTTTTTTTTTCAAATAAAGGGTGAAAAGCTTTAAGGAACACTATGAAAGTTAAGCAATAAAAGTGTGATGAAACATTCAGTTACAGTTAATTTTTGAACATTAAAATTAAAATAAGGAGTTTTGTCTTTTATTTTTAGACAATCAAAAATGTCACCTAGAGATTGATTATGCTTGCTGTTAGCACAATAATTTTAAACGTTCTAATTTTTGAGAGGGGGAGGGTGAAAGCTTCATAAAAGAAACCTTATCCACCCAGCATTCCTTTCAAATGAAGGTGCAGGATGAAACTTTCAAAATAAAAAATATACCCAGCAATTCTCTTGAAGAATTGGAGCATTACCCAAAAATAGAATGTATGTTTCCACAAACGTAGAATGGAATTCAGAAGTTTGTCACTGATTACATAACGTTGCACTAGTTTGGCAAGGAGCGCCCCTGTTATTTCATAGAGAGAAAATCTGAAGGGGCTCAGAAAGTAATTGCTGTACCATATCCCCCTCCAGCATCTGCATTGCTTTTGTCCTTAACAGGTTCACATGGTGTTTCAGTTTTTGTATCCCATTTACAATGGTTGTGATGCATTTTCATTAAACTTTTTCCACTATCATGCAAAGCAATTACTTTTTTATTTATTTATTTATTTTTTTAACAATTGTCATTAATGGAACAATTTCCATTTAAGGAACACAAAATGGTCTCCAATATTAATTAATTAATTACTAATTAACAGCTCCCCTCTGAATACCACAATCCTCATTTTGGGAAATGGAGTACTGAGAGGCTAAGTGGCTTTCCTAAGGTGATAGGGGAAGTTAGTGCCAGAACCAGGGAGACAGCTCACATCTCCTGACTCCTAGTTCTATGCCTTTACCATAAGATTCCCTTTCCTGTCTAATACACTATGTAGAACCTCTGTGTGTGCATTTATGACTTCCGCTATACTGTTGCAAGTTTTAAGAGCAATATACCATTAATTAAAAATGTTTTCCATGAACTGCTCAGTAAGAGTCTTGGGTCTCGTTGGGTCTAAGGTTACCATACTGTTTTACAAGGTAAGGGTCCATGGGGAAAAAAGGATGCCTGTCAGATATTAACTTGTTCATAGATTCATATATTTTAAGTCCAGAAGGGTTCATTATGATCTAGTCTGTCCTCTGGCATAACACAGTCCATAGAATTCTCTCTAGCTTTTTTTTAAAAGTAAAAAAAGTCAAAAAAAAAAAAAAAAAAAAAAAAAAAGCTTAGCACTTATCAACAACGTATTTGAAACCTCAGCAGTGTAGTTCCCCATATGTTATTGAATGCTCATTATGTATTCAATTACCATTATAGGGAAAAAATACCACCAAAGGCTGAGAATTCATAGTGCTCATCCTAGAGAAAAATCATACTAGGTTTTTGAATGGAACGTTTGCTGGTGGAGCATATGGGAACAAAAAACACATGCTACACCAAGTAACATGATAGTACACAAATTTATCCTTCCTTCTATCCATCTAGTTTACGTTTAAAAACTTCCTGTGGCATTTATACGTTTTTGTTCTTGTTAGAGTTTTAAATGACGTTACAATTGGATACTGCCAACTGACTCTGGGTCAATTTAATAAGACTCCATATTGAATAAAACGGAGGATGTTTAAGTAATTTAGAGACATGGCTCGGTTCTCATGATTTATGCTTTTCTTTATGCTAGTTATCCATGATGAATTGCCAAAGAAAATGGGATAGAGGTTTCACATCAGATATGATAATGAGAATATATTTTTCTTACTCTTGCTTTGCAGAGTAACGGATTAGCTGGGGAATAATGTAACCTATCCATGGAGTCATGCTGACATGTTTGAGCTCCATCATATGGGAGCCTGTTTTACCAGTATCCACTATTATTCCCTACTGAACTTCAAAATCATTGCAAGATAGCTATTAAAAGGTGGCTAAATGCATTTTAAAACAAATAAAGGGGTAAAATAGGTTATCGGGTGATTTCTACACTGATTCCAATTGAGTGGCTTCTACATTGCTAGTTAACCAATAGAAAGGCCCCAGAAAGGATTTTGAAGGAGATGATCCCTTTTATGACATCTGATACAGATTGATTTGTTCAATTTATTTTTTTTACAGTCATCCTGGATTACCTCTCTCTTCTTTTATTCATAGATATAAGAGTTACCCTAATCCATAAAGAAGATTGCACACAGATATGACTTTTTCGCCAACTCCCCACTTCCCTGTTGACTTGTACTATGAAATTTCTGGCATATGAACTGAATTGAACCTTAAGAGCTATCCTTGGTTAGACAGAGTTGCTTTATCTGTGAAAGCCATTCTTCCCACAGTTTGTTATAGTGTTTGAATTCTATTTTGGTTTTGTATAAACTACCGTATTGCTTCTACTATAAAGAAGAGAGACTGGGTTGAGTTTGGCTGACTTAGTTCTGGAGGGGCCATGTCATAGGGTCACCCTCTTGAGGCAGGCCACACCACAGCCAGTGCACTCACCTTAGTTTCCCCTCCCAGGTAAGAACAAAAGTCCCCAACATAGACCATTTATCACCCCAGTGCATATAGTCCTTAAAGTCCAATGACATGATGCCACACACTGGCACCTTCCACCACACCTAAGCGCCTCTTGTCCCTCTGCCAGGACAGCCACCCCAGCCCTTGCAGCTGAAGTGCAGCCCCAATCTTCCTAATGGGAACCTCACAGCTGCTCTACTGAGAGCTCACCCTCACCAGGGGAGTATCCCTCAGTCCCCCTGGCCTTCTCATTCTTCCCTTGGGTCCAGCGCTGCAGTGTAAAGATATCAACAGATAAGTCCCTTCACTGCTCTCCTGCCTGCAGCCCTCTCTCACTCTTGGCTTTGGCTCTCCATCTTAGAGCCAGCAGACAACTTCCATTATTGCTGCTCTTCCTCTAGCCCTCTGGCTCAGGGGTGCCAGCAGGCAAACCTCTCTTACTGCTTTCTTGCTATCAGCCTTCCCCCAGGAAACGCGTCCTGGCTGTAGCCGCTCTCACCTGCCCCGTCTCCTAATGCATTCTCTCTCAGGCAGCTCTGTCTCACTGCATCTCTCCTTCTCAGTTTCTCCTTGGTCCTTTATAGCATGCAACTGCTGCCTTCCTCCTTAACTGGCCAAATGGGAGCACCTGTCCCGGCACAGGTAGCTGGACTTTTTCATTTACTGGGATCAGCCACCATGTGACAGGCCACTTCACCCACTTAGCCCTTGGTTTCTCTGTTGGGAGTGGCAGTAGGGCATTGTTGTGCTGGATTATATGAGCTGAAACATTCATTGACTGACTTCATGTAGGCCAGCAAACAGAGCTATTTGGTTTTACTATACTACTATACTCGTATACAGTATGAGTAACAATGAGTTACTTGGGCATCTTTTCTGTTCCCTTGAAGTAAAGGTGATATTCTTGGATTTCAAGGCCCAGCATTAAGGCTCAGAGAGTACTGACAGCTACTTGCTGTAGCTTTACATTGTCTAAATTGCATGAATAATCAATACTTTCTATCCTTTAACATTATTATCTTCTCTGAAAGCTACTCATTTGCCTTTAAAATCTCTTTGGGGACAACACTGAAATAGAGACACCATCTGTTATCCTGTCTGAGACCAGCCCTGCAAATGGAATGCCATCCTTGTGCTGCTGTAACAATCAGAGAGCATTAAATCCTGAGGAGATAATTGCCTTGAATGCTGCTGACTTCCATTTTGAAGGTAGCAGAATCCAGAACTAAATGAGGATCCAATCACAGCAATTGTTTTAATTTCTCTTACTTGTTCTTTGCTGTCTGCCCCTCAAAAAGGAGAGGAGTGTAACCAAGTCAGCAATTACTATCACAAGTGATATGAGCTCCATTGTGCCTAGCCCACCACATGGATAAAGAGGGAGGACATGACACTGCACCCATGTGCCAGGGCCAGGCACAATCCTAGTGAGCAAGGACTGGGAGAGACTAGCAACCCATAAAAGGGATGGATAGGAAGAGGAAGGGGGTGGGTAAGACCATATTCTGTATCAGCTCTGTCCATGTAGTAGTGGCAGGGAAAAGTGTGTGCTGTAGCCTTTAAAAGGGCATTGGCTGCTCTGGCCTATGTTCAGATGAGCCTGTCTAAGGTACAATGCCTAATAGGGGCCCCTCTTTATTGCAATTTCCCTGCTGAACGGGCATAGTAACTTGAAGATAGAGCTTTTCACTAAAGTAGCCTATAAAACAGATGACATTTTTCTAGTCACGGGACCAGATCCACAGTTGGTGTAACTTGGCATAACTCCTTTGGAGTCAGCTCCACTGACTCATGTTACCTGAGGTGCTGACCCACAATTCACAGATATGGAGGCAGATTTTGAGTTGGTTCTGACAAAGAGAAACTTCTTCTTTGGAATGATTAGGAAAATTTTCTCTGAGCAATAATGCTGCTGTATGCCATTATTTGTAGGTTCTTTACCTGTAATCAATAACCAGAGCAAACAGGTACAGCAAAGGCTTATATGTAACTTATATGTTTTACAGTTGAAAACGCTTACAAAAATGTGGCAATAGCTCTTTCTCTAATTTTATTTTTATATCCATTTTATGCCCAGAATTTCAAGGCTAGTGCTTCCCTACTGCCCAGAGTTGCTGCCAGGATAAATTAATCACAGATTGTAAGACCCTCGGGCTATGTCTACACTGCCAGTGAAATTCAGCGGCAGTCGACAGCAGATACTCTACGTAGCTTGCGTAACTTGCGTATCTCCAGTCGATTTCCTAATTTCTACTTACTGCAGCATCTCCACTACACTGCAGTAATGGGAAATGCCCCCCCATTGATGCAGCATTACTCTTTTTGGCGGGGGTGGATTAGTGGCGTTGACTTTCGGATCGATTGAGCAGGTCTCCACTGCTTCTCAATCAATTCCGTAGAATTGATCCAGCTGTGCCAACCGTGCCGCCATCAATGTAGACATAGGCTCAGACACAATGGTGATGAGAGTCATATAAGTGTATAGAGCCATGCCAACTGAAGTTACTGGGCCTCTGTGTGGGTGCAGGGGCTCTCCTGTACTATGCAAATGCACTTGCACAATCGGGCCCCTGGAGAGCAAAAGAGAAAATATAATGTAAAAATGAAATGTTTCTGAAAAGCCCAAATTATCTTCCTTGACAGAGGCTTCACAAATTTGGAACGCCCAGGCTAACAGTGACCAGTGATCTGGGCTGCCTCTAGTTTGAATGCCCACCATGAGATTCTATAAAAGAGACCTGATTTTCAAAGAAAGGGCTATTACTTCTTAAAAATCATGGCCTTCAAGTGTGCTTTGATGGGAAACATGGACACTAGCTCCATTTTAACATTAGTCATTTTTAGGTGATTTAGACACGGGTTGACTGAAACGTTTTATAATAGGCGACTTCTCTATGGATTCCTCTAATACAAACCACCAATAATTTCACAAGAGGAGAGCAAGTTGTGAGTGCTCTTCTGCTCCCTGTTGCTAGGGAAACCACTCCCCAGGTATCTGTGTGCTGAGTGTGTCTGACTTACATTGTAACTTTATTTCTAGCTCTGAGATATGCAACCCACTGCAAGGCATCTATAATAGAGTTGGAACATGAAAATGGGCCCAAATCATATATCTGCAGTCCCCAAGGCTAATGAAAACATAACTGAATATTTTATACTGTTTGCCACACTACAATTAACAAAATGTACCAAACCAGCATGGATAAATTGAGTTAAACTAACATTGGCAATTTATCATCTTTGTTTTATTGAAAGGAATTCCACAAAAATGACATCCTTAATTCAATCACTGATTAATTTGATTCTCCATTTAATTTTATCAGAACCTAAAGAACTAACTTATTTGTACTCTTTTTTCTATGATTCAAATTTTATTAGATTGTTTTATGCATACAGCATATAAAAATAAAACCCCCCATAAAAGCCAGATACCTTAAATGCAGATAGATGAGATTCTTTTCTAATGTAGGAGTATGTAAAATAACATTTCTATAAATAATTCCCCATTCTGCAGCAATACTTTGAGCCAAACATACACACACACTTTAATATATCAAACTTAAAGATATCACATATAATATTGACAATGAAAGTTTACCTACAATCAGGACAAAATCAAAAAGGAAAAGAGGGATTTTGGTCTTTAATTCAATCATCTTTGACGGAAATATCTAATATAGGCAATCACTGCCTATGGAGAATGACCATTTAATTAATAAGGAGAGTGAAAACTGTGAATTGGTTGGAAAGGAAGAGAGCCAAAGGAAGCTCTATACTATTGTAAGATGACTGAATTCTGTTATTTTCTGTGGTATTCTGTTATTATTACAGGGTTAGTAGAGGTGAGGTAATATGGGAAGAAAATATTTGGGAACACTTATTTGTATCAAAGCCATGAAGTGGCTTTCACAGTATTCAAGGCCCTTTTTGTCAGTCTTCCACAGATGCACATACAGTGAATGTATGTTCTCACAGCCTGAAGGTCTTGTCAATACTTGTGCATATTTTCATACAATGGCTTCTGCTGGAAGGTTTGGTGCAGCCCTTTTCAAATCTCTGATTTCTTTCCTCCTGGTCACAAGTTTCATTCATCTAATCTGGAACAGAAACCAGGCTATATGACATTGGTGACCAGTTGTATATCATGAATAACAAATAGCAGAGAGTCAAAGATCTAGTCAAAATTATGGAAGGGCTTGTGCAGACATTTTCACACCAATGTCCCACAGTGGTATTGTTCAGAGGAGGCTGCCATCAAACTGCTGCAGAGGGCAGTGATGTGTATTGGTTTGGGGAGGGGGCCAGAAGAGCCGTAAGCATGTTTCCAGTGGCCCAGCTGCCCCTTATAAGCTTTGTGGAAGTTCTGTGAACGCTATTTGAGTTCATAGGCTGCAGCAATAGCTGCTGGGAGTTGAGCTGCAGGTCTGCATCCTACCTCTGTGTTTGGGGGTGATGTTGCTGTTTAACCCCCATTCTCTTCATGTACATTAAGCCTTTAGCTTTATGTAAGTGCTTCACCTTCAGAGAAGAAAACACGCGTCTGGATCATGAGTACATGGAATGTGATAGAGGTTGGAGTCTCCAGTGCTGCCTGTTTCAAGAGTGAAACAGTAGAGAAGCCCAGCTACTGCACCAGTGTAACGCCCAGGGCTGGGGAGCAAAGCACAGGAGACAGCCCTTGGAACACAAGGAAACTTCATTTCCCCCAGTTACAGTCATGACAGTGAATGTAGAAGGCTCTTCTCTTCTCTAATACCATGAACCCAAGGAACTCAAGGCACTTTATAGCCATAAAAAATGAAGTTTCACACATGCCCTGGGAGACACATTTCAGTGACTCTTCTCATTTGCGCAGCCTTTTCTCCTCTCAGAGTTGTTCCTCCTTCATTATTAATTCCTTGGAATCACTACTTTTACTATTGTGCCTTGTGTTAACTGCTGTCTTCTTATGCCTCATTTTTGAGCTCACATCACTTTTAACACGAGCAATCATGCTTCTAAAGTGACACCCCCAAGTTTTCCTCATCCAAATAATCCACTGTCATCCCTTGCAGTGCTTCCTTCTCTTGGACATAGTACATGGTGGTTCTTCCTCCTTCTCAGTGCAGTCCCTCATGATCCTTCCATCTCAAAGAACTTAAGAATGGCCATACTAGATCAGACCAATGGTCCATCTAGTCCAGTATCCAGTTTTCTGACAGTGACCAGTGCAAGATGCTTCTGAGGGAATGAACAGAACAGGCAATTTATTGAATTATTCATTCCCTGTCATCCAGTCCCAGCTTCTGGCAGTCAGAGATTTAGGACACCTGGAGCATGGGATTGCAACCCTGACCATCTTGGCTAATAACCATTGATGAACCCATCCTCCATGAACTTATCTAGTTCTTTTTTTAACCCAGTTACCTTTGGTAACAAGTTCCACAGGTTGACTCTGGGATGTATGAAGAAGTATTTCCTTATGTTAGGTTTAAACCTGCCACTTGTTGATTTTCAGTGCCCTGTTCTGTTCATTCCCTTTGAAGCATTTGGCACCAGCCACTGTCGGAAGACAGAATACTGTGCTAGATGGACCATTGGTCTGACCCAATATGGCCATTCTTACATTCCCATCTATGTGCTCCATCCTCATGATCCTCCTCGTCTTATTTATCTATATTAGTGAGCTCCCTCCTAGTCCTCCACATTCTTATTGCTGCACTGCCTCCTCCTCCTCCTCCTCCTCCTCCTCATCAGAATGTTCCCTCCTCTTCTTCATCATCCATGTTGGGGTGATCTTTCTCCTCTTCATCTACATGCTACATCCTCATGAACCTTCTCTTCTTCAGCAAACTCCTTTCACCGTTGCCACCTCCTCTTCCTCATAGTTGGCTCAATTCCCTCCCTCCTTCTCATTGTCAGTGCACTCCCTCCTCCTTCTCTTCCATGTCAGCTACGTCCTTCCTCCTTCTCATCACAGTCCTTCCACCTCCTTGGCACACTCCCTTTTCCTTTTCTTTGTTGCCTTCCTCCTACTCATCATCATGTCTCCCTCTTTTTCCTCTTCCTCCTCCTATTCTTAGTCAGTGTGCTCCCTCCTCTTAAAGCTCCTCCACTCCACTTGAAGTTCCTCCTCTTTCCTTCTAGTCAGCATGCTCCCTTCTTCTCTTACTCATTTGCAATACTGACAATTCTGGTCACCCATGTTCAATAAAGATGAATTTAATCTGGAACAAGTGCAGAGAAGAGCTACTAGGATGATCAGGGAAATGAAAGACCTTTCTTATGAGAGGAAACTGAAAGAGCTTGGCTTGTTTAGTCTTACAAAAGGAAGGTTGAGAGGAGATAGGATTTCTCTTTATAAATACTTTAAGGGGGTAAATACCAGGTAGGCTGAACAGCTATTTAAGAACAAATGGATATAAATTGGCCATGAACAAATTCAGGCTGGAAAGCAGAAGAATTCTGACCATCAGAGGGGTGAGGCCCTGGAGCTGCCTCCCCAGTTTGCCTTAAATTAAGTAGTTGTGGGGGACAACAACTTAATTTAAGAGAGCTGGACAAATTTAGGAGGGCAATTGTATCATAGGGTTGCTCATGATGATAGGGCCAGGGTTCAACAGCCCTGGGACCCACTTCCAGTTTGTCTGATTTCCTAAAGCTCATGCTTCAGAGTTTCAGCTGGCCACTGGCTAAAAATAGCTCTTCAACCTACCAGCTAGTTACCCCTTAAAGTATTTATAAAGAGCCATCCTATCTCCTTTCAACCTTCTTTTTACAAGACTATTTCCTGCCTCTGAAACATCAGAAGATAGCCTCAACTGGAGATGGGACATTGGGCACAGTGGGCCATTGTTCTGAGATGGCATAAAGCATTTTCTCTCTCTCAGGTGCTTGTTTGGCTGGTTCTTGCTCACATGAGAAGGGTCTCACTGATTGCTGTACATGGGATCAGGAAGGAATTTTCCTGCAGGTCAGATTGTCAATAACCTTAGGGGTTTTCCACCTTCCTCTGCAGCATGGGGTGGTGTTCATGTCCTGTGATATACAGGAGGTCCTACTAGATGATCTAGTGGTCCCTTCTGGCCTAAAACTCTGACTTCTCCTCTTCATTTGTGAACCTCCTCCTATTCCTTCTCCTCTGCCTCTGTATAATCATAATCATGCTCCCTTCCATGTCAGCACATTCCCTCCTCTTCCTCAGCAGCACACTCCTTTCTCCTTGTTATCCTCCATCACCACCTCCTTCTTGCCACCAGTGCAATCTCTCATTCTTCTCCTCTTCCTCATCTGTGCATTCCCTCCTCTTCCCCTCTCATCTGCATGCTCCATCCTCTTGATTCTCTCCATTGTCATCCTCCTCCACACAGGTGTGATTCTTCCTCCTCATCATCCATGTCACAGTCCTCCTCCTCCTCCACGTCTCTCTCCTCCTACTCTTCTTTGATGCAACTCCCTCATTCTCTTCCTACTTGGCTCTATTCCATCCTCCTCCTCAGCGTATGTCATCCTCATTGTCCTCATCAGCATGTCTTCTTTGTTCTCCTCCTTCCAATTCAGGGCACTCCCCCTTCCTCCATGAAGGCATGCTTCCTCCTTTTGATCCTGATCATCATCATTCTCCTCCTGCTCATCATCAGAGCACTCCCTCCTTCCACATCAGCGCGTTCCCTCATCATTCTCTTTGTCGCTGTTTCCATCCTTTTCCTCCTCCTCATTGTGCTCCGTCCTTGTGATCCTTATCATTTTCATCCTCTTCCTCCTCTGTTGGCTTGTTCCTCCTTATGTTCTTCCTCCTCCTCCTCAGAGTGCTCCTTCCTCCTCTTCCTCATTGTCTGCATGCTCCCTTTTCCTCCTCCTCCACTTCCTCCTTAATGTGCTTCCTCACATTGGCACAGTTCCTTATTCTCATTATTATCAATGCAATCTCTTGCAGTACTGCTAGCCTCTCTCTTACCTTTTCTCTCTCTGCTATGCTCATCCATTTTTTCCTCATGTCACAGCATTGTTGCATCATCTTCTTTGATGAGGGGTGCCAGGAATGAGCTACTGATATCCCAGCTAGTACCAGCTCACCATTTACTTTGGGCATCTGCTGTCACTGAGAGCACTGAAGTTGAACTGTGAAGGTGCTTCCCTGAGCCATGGGAAAGTTTTTCTTCCTTTTTCTGGGTCCTTGATTAAGTTAACACCACATGTGAACCAATCAGCTTCAACATTCATTTCAGCCTGAGACTGAGAATAATGACTTCAGTAGTTCCCTTGATTTCTAGTAACACCTTCGCCCTTAGCATGCAAGGCCAATATTTTAGTTAGCACATCCTCTCATGACTCAAAGCACCTTGTATTCACACCCTACACGCTATTGTAATAATTTTTGTCCAAATATGCCTTGTGAGGTATCACTAGAAAACTAAAAGCTTGCTGGTCAATAATATCATGGTGAAATGTATGTAGCAACATTATATGTAAATTTATGAATTCTCTCTGTATGATGTTACTTGTTCAAAATTGGACAGCCTTGCCTAGGCAAAAAATTGTTTAAACAGATCACTTATCTCAATTTTTGTATAAGTAACAGAACCATCAATACAGCAGAGGTAGGAGACTGCAAGAAACCAATCCATTTGCATTTTAGCAAATGTGAGTGGGTGAGGAAAAGAGCATGGAGACTCCTTCATGACCAGACTCCATGTCACCTTCCTTACTGCTTGAAAAAATTTACTCTGAGGGGGTAACTGTCAGAAGAATCCATTTCAAAGGACTATAACTGAAAGGGGCAGAAAACCCCAAGTTATCTCTTTCACCCAAAAAGACAAGGGAACTAGCATCTTTGAGCCTCTACATGATATTCCGTACAGAGAAGGGTGGTCAGCCACCATTTTCCTGGAAGACTGTTTATAAGAAAAGTTATCTTGAACAAAGCCTTCAACCAAACCTTGCAAAATTAAGATTTAGACTTTTAGGTGAGTGTTTTCACTTTTATTTGCTTGTAACCATTTCTAATTGTATCGCTTATACTTGAACTTACTTAAAATCCAATCTCCTTTTGTTAAGAAACTTGTTTTACTATTAATCTAAATCAACAGCGCTGTGTTTGTACTAAAGTGAATGTCATTTCCAGTTTAAGTGGCTAGCTGGTGGTTTTGTCCCCTTAAAGAAACAAATGGATCTTCTTATTCCTCTGAATGTTGCAGGAGAGGGCTGGATACACAGCCCATAGGTCTGGGGAAGTCAGGGATGAGGGTGTGTTGGGGTAATTTGTTACCATTAACCAAGTCTGATAAAGATAGAAGTGTATCTGTGATAACTGCTGGCAGGCTGTTGGATTCAAAGTGTTTGAATGAGAGCTGTGCAGTACACAGAACACGAAGTACACACAGCCAGTATGCATGGCCCAGACATGGAGCTACAAGTAACAAAAGTATTTTGGGTCTCAGGGTTATGACACAAGCAGTGACACAACCTCTCACTGATCTGAATTACACCCCAGGACATGACCCCTCTCCCAAAAAAATCCTAAATAACAGGAGCCATAATAACAGAAAGGAAGAGCAAACCAAAGAAACCCAAACTTGGATTTAAAAGGATTTCAGTAAAATGATAAAATCCAATTGCTGAAGAATGGGTAGTAGGCTGATTTTCCCCTCAGTATGCCTTTCATTTTAGGTATGTAGCTTGTGTGAGATCCTCCTCTAGACACCCTTTTAGTGGAGGGGAATGACTGCTATTTATTTTCTTGAGACCCAGTCCTACCTAGTTGTGTGCAATGATTTTTCTTTTTTAAATGAACCTTTAGTCATATTATGGGAAATCTGAAAGAAGTTTATTTTCACCAGTAGTGATTCACTTCCCTCCAGCTGGGAGCTTCCGGCAACAGAGCCACTTGTGTCCCATAGAAGAACAGTGGAGGAAAAAATATGACACAGGTGTCCAATACTGTATCAGTAATGCTTTCATTGTCAAATGCAATGGTTATACTTTAAGTATTGTTTTTATTGTAATTCTAGGGATGTTTGAGCAGATGAATATTTTTCCTTTTTAAAGGCCAAGTGGGGAAAAGGGGGGAGAACCATTTCAATGAATTTTAGATGCGTGATGCACATACAGCCTGATCCAAAACACTTTGGATCCACTCTGCTCCCTTGTCTTATGTATAGATAAGCAAATGAGCATGAAATATGTAAAGGCACCAATAAAAAGTCATTTGACTTATCTGGGGCTAAGAGGAAGCATGACAGTTACAGCAAAGTGTGCAGAATGATCTGATATGACATTAGCATGTGATGTGATTAGAGTTGATTGCAAAACATTACGTTTTCCTCAAATTTTCAAGGAAAATACTAAACAAAAATTACTTTGTTTGAAATGTCTTGGAATTTTCTGATTTGATTAACCAAAAAATTTAGTTTCAGAGTTTAAAACTCCCCAATTATTTTAATATTTCTTTTTTCACCATTCTTTCCCCCCACTACCTCCCTTTTCCAGTGAGGGTTGGAGGAGAAGGAGAGGATGAAAGTGTGTTGAGGGGGAGGGGGAATCCTTGAAAATAAACTGAAATGTTTAATTTATTTGAAAGACCATGAAAATGGTTGCTTAATTTAATCAAATCAGTTGAAAATGTCAAAGAAAATGTTTTTTTCCTCTGAACTATTTTTCATTAAAAACAATTAAACAAAACAAAAAAACCTGTTGAAAACATTTTGACCAACTGTACCTGTGATCTCTTCTGCAACCCATCCACCTACTTAAAAGGAAAAAGTATTTATAAAATTATGCTCAATGGCTACAGAAAAGAGCTTTAGGTAAGTAAGGATTTTCCACTCTAGGGATAGATCACTCTGATAATAACAATCAGACCTAGGTTAAACTGACACATCACGTGGTGCCTAAAGGAGTGAAAAATTGCACTGAGGAGTAGTTACCCTGAGCTATAGGAAAGAAATAGGGAGTTAATCAGCTGGGGCCAGATTCTACCACCATCCTTCCCAGTGAGTAGCACCTTAGTCCCTACTGAAACCAATGGGATTGTGATTAAAGTGAGGTACTACTCAACATGAATGAGGATGGAAGATTCTTCTTCATTATCATTATCACCTTGCTCCACAAGTAGCACCATTGAAGTGAATGAAGGGAGGTACTTCTCACCGCAAGCAAGGGTGATGGACCATAAGGGAGCTAGTTTTCCATTTGGAACCTCTGGCAAACAGCTTGCTGAGAGCTATGCTCACAGTCCTGTGCAGTAAGTGAAACTGACATCTATCCTTCACACAGAGCAAGGTGCTTTTTTCTTAGTGTGGAAGAGATCACCATATGATAAAGCACTATCTGAGCACTGGTGTTGAAGACACAGCTAAAGTTCTTCGGGAAAAGATAATGCACATGGAATTGGGGAGGTTCCTTTAAAAGACATCAAGGAAAATAAAACTCTAACAACTTCATTTTTGCTATTGAGGGGTATTAAGTTTCCCAAGGGTTAGAGTCAAACTTGTATGTTTTATTTATGCACTTGTATATTTCTATGCACTAAAGTGAACAGCTGGATGATATTCCTTTTAGCTTCTGCCAGATGCCAAATGAGGTCAGTTACAGAATTGGAGTTGATTCATGTGGGGTGAGCACTAGAACGTAAGTCCTCTGTACAGAGCATTTAGATTAAAGGGCCATATGCAACATTAAGAGGATTTGCTCCTCTTTGCAGTTAAGAGCTGCTGTCTTAATTGTCCAGAGTTCATGCTGGCAGTGTGATTAAAGTGCAAGTGGGTTGGGTTTGTTTGTTTTAAACTGCATGTGTGAGGGAGTCTGTGGGTTAGAGATCTAGTAGTAATTTGAATAAGATTGTGACTGAAGAAACATCTCAGATAAAATGTTCGCCGGAATTCACAAAAATATATTAATTGTACTGACAATATTAATAGGGGCATGTAATCCTCACAATCCCATTTTTCCCCCTGAGGATTTTTTTAATCCTTTTGTTTATGGCCACTGTTGCATATATCCATGTAAGGATGATTTTGCTAAATTAAATCTCAAATGGCATCTTTAAGTATTATTTCCATTGCTTGCATGACATTAACCATATACTAAGAGTAGGCAATTGCCATAAAAATGAGAGAGAGAGGGAGAAGTTTGAGACCCACACTGGCCACTGATTTTAAAAAAGTGGTTCTCTCTCTTTGGAGACATGGATAGATCTTCTAGGAGGGACTGATGGGGGTCCTTCAGGTCAAACTCAGAGTCCTCTTCATATTTTCCCTTCTAGATGAGGAGGAAGTCTAGCCACTCAACCCCATGGATCCATGGTGTTTTCAGGGAATTGAACTCATAATTCCATGAAAGGATCTTCCTTCTGTGCGCTCCTGCTCTGGGCTCTTCTCCATCTGTTAGGACTCATGCTGGCATTGGAAGAGTACCTTAGTAGCAGTGTGACAGAATCAGCAGGAGCTAATGCAAAGGTATGGAACAGTGGGCTCACTAGTAGAGCTCTGCCTTGTGGCCAGGCATGGTATAGCTGGTATTTCTCCCCCAGTACCCCTAGCCAATGGTTGCTCTAGTCATGTGGTGGTCTTTCTTCTACCAACTTGACCTTCTAGCCAATCACATTTTAGTGCCACTCCTTCTGGGGTAACAGAGTCCAACAAAAATATCCATTGCTCTTACATCAGGTCTTCAGCCCAATCACTAGGACCAGGGGACCTTGCACCCATTTGGCTCAAGATTTTCCAGTGTCCTTATCCTCATACATTAGGTGCCTCCTGTCACCTTCCCCAGTGGATGGTAGGGGAGCCGAGGCCCACTTTCTACACTGAGTTCCAGCCCAGTGACCCTACAGTGAGCAGGCAACATCTGTGTGTTCTGACTATCCCTGCTACCTCCCTGGGTTTTTTTTAACCATTGCCCTTTCCAGGCCTTTTGCCCACAAGCTCTTTAGGTTCACCCTTCTCTCAGGGCTGGAACTGTCAGTGCTTTCCTCTGGCTCCCCCCCAACACAATCCCAACCAAAACCACTAACTTTAACCAACTTCTGCCCTCCTCAGACTTGACTTTTCAATGCTTCTCAGTTCCTCTTGCACTATTCCTCAGCTGAACACCTCCTAGGGCTGTCTCCCTGGAAGTCCCAATCCTGCCCTTTTCCAAGGTTCAGCACCAGCACATGCTCTACCCTGGTGACTGATCCTTGTCACTCCTGGTCTCTTGCAAGACTTCCCTCATCCACAGAGGATCCCAGAGTCTTCCCCTGGGCTTCCTCCTTCCTGCCAACCTTTCCACTCTCTGGTCCCAGAACATGACAGCAGACTCTTTTACTCTCTCAACATAGCCTCCTTCTGCTCTAAACTTCCTCTGTTTATAGTCCTCTCCCAACCCTTCCCGAACTGAGCTTCACCATCATTAAAGCCCTCCAGGTGCAGTTTAGTAGTATATTGATTGGCTTCTCAGGCACACATTAACCCATTCATTGTCTGTACGGGCATCACAGAAGGGGACAATGCTTCAGGGAGTGCAGATCATCCATCTTCTCAAAACTCCACAGGAGTCCAGTTCTCAGCTTCATACAACTCTAAAGGAGGAGCTTCTCTGGAAATTCTGAGGAGCCAGGAGGACTGTACAGCCTTTGTGAGTTCCCAGTCCTCCAAGTCTCTTCCATTTGCACAAGTGGAGAAGATGATCGGGGTCATAGTATTGGACCAATGCATTTTTGGAGCTTATTGACTTAAGAGACATCCTCCTCCTTCTCACTGAATAAACTATGTGCCGGTACGGAAGCAAATCCAGCAAGCTGTGACTGAGGACTGTGTGAACTAGGCACAGGGAATTCCTCATGATTTCTGTCTCAGATGCAGTTCTGTTCCTTTTCTCTTGTTTTCCATTTCACCCGCAGTTGCCATGTTCTACGGCGTTTGACTGATGGCTCTGTTCCTCTCATAAGAACATCATTCTCTACTTTTCATGCAGAAGAACATTCTTGCAGTTTCTTTAACATCTTCCTTGTTTTATGTAACTCTGTCTTGTCTAGTGTCTTTGTCTTATGTATGTCTGTGTTTATGATGTGATCTGTGCTTTAGATTCTGTTATGGCTCCAGGAACTTGAAATGCATTGAGAATGTGGGGTTAGAGAGGTGCACTGGAAGTCTGGTGGCGCAATGCTACTAATGATTGGAGCTAGATATATTTTGCCTTTGCAGTTCAAGAGAAGGCATACTGAGCCAGACTCTCAGCTGGTGTCTGTCAGTGTAGCTCCACTGAAAGCAATTTGACCTAATGTATATGAAGCTGTCTAATGGTACTTGTACGGAAGCCAGATACAGGGCCATACAATTCATAAGGGATAGCTCTTACCACTCCAGATTTTTTCATATATAAACTGCTTACTGGCCATTTTGCTGACAAATTGGAGTACTGTAGGTATGTATTGCATGTCCTTGGAAAGATTACAACAGCAACCACCTCTGTGTAGGTAATGTTTGTGATTGAATGTTTTCCTTCTCAATTCTCCTTCTATCACTGATTCTAAATGATAATAATTAATTTCTCTTTATGACATTATAATATCCTGGCTGGGACTTCAGATTGTAATCTGAGTAGTTTCCTAAACAAAATAAATATGGGAGAAAATGAAAAAAATAGATCTGTAAGTAGATGGCAAATAAAATACACATTTCTCTTCTTCAGATCTGCTCATCTTAGCACCTGATACAATAAAATTAAACCCGTGTTGAGGTTCAGTAATCTTGTATGTGTTGGTAGACTGGAATAATTTTTTTGCATTGGTTCAAAGCTATTAATTATGAGCAAGGAAGTTTGAGATAGGACTAAGGAAACAGTTCAATGTGAATTTGGTTTGCATTTGAGTACTGTGGGCTAAACATGAAATTCATTTTAGAAGGCTTGCTGGGCAAAGCTTGTCTCTTTTTATCACCGTCTGTGCTGAATGTTTGCTTTCTCATGCTATTTTTGTTTCTTTGCTCTCATCTAATGCCATCATCCTGCTGTCTTACCTAGTGACACAAGCTAACAACATGGCAAAAGAACTTTCTTGTCCAATTTCCATCAAACTGAATTAGGATTCACGTTACAAATATCTAAACAGTCTTGGGAGGAAGGAAAGCGGGGCTTTGAGCACTCAGAACAGGGTCTATGTAATCAGATATGATTATTAATTAGTGGTGGGCTACGAATGTAGCATGGATGTTTGTGAGTATATTGCACATAATCAGATGTTAAGGATTGTTTCTATTTCAATGGGTTTTCTCCTTATTCAGAGAAGACAGAGACTTCCTTAAATAAGAAAATGAAATATCAAGGGGCTGCTTCACCAGAAAACAGCTCATTGAAGAGAGAACTTTTCTTTGCAAATTGGATGCAACAGGAGCTTACCATAAAGAAATAATTAGATGTACTGTTATTATGATGATTGAATCAATATGTGCAATGGTCCCTGCCTTGTTGAGTATATTTTTCATATTTCAGAGAAGGTTCTATTAGAAAAGACAGATAATATTGTCCAAAATTCATATATGATGCAACTCTTTTGACTTCAGTGACTTTACACTGAGACTGAATTTGCTGTAACAATAGTTGAACTTGTGGACAATATTAGGCTCCTAAATAAGCGGTGTGATTTTCAAAAGTGCTGATGCCCCACTGCTCTCTTATTTACTTCAGTGGGGAACTTTGAAGGCCTCCTTTTCCTTTTCCTGTTTTTTCTTTTTACTAATGATATGCTAATCACATAGTACCCCAAACCCAAAATTAAATGGAAAAGGAAATATACTGCATAAATAACAAATCTTAGTCACTTTAGTCTGAATTGTACTTTTCAGTAGTATAGCCCTGATTAATTCTTACCTAACAAATTTCTTTCTCACATGTGGAGAAGCTGACTGTGAGTCTGAATTAAGATCAAGATGGAGTGAAAATAGTCTTTTACTGTCCTCACTTTTAAAAGAAAATAACTCCAATCTCTCTAAACTGTAATTTGGTGGCTGGTCAGTTAGTTAATCCAAAAATAAAATATATTTAGGCTAGCTCTGTGTAGCATGGTTAAGTAACTTCTTTTTAAACCTATCTTATTCAGGAAGCAGTGATAGCATATAGTCTTTGCTCTGGATAGGATCCTAAAATCAATGTAGAGGTGAAACAGTTGGTTGCTTTAGGAAGAGCAAAAAGAGGACCACTCTTTAGAAAGGTCTGTGTACTTTTGTAAAGCATTTTGATCACTGAAAAATGTTCCTGGAAAAAAATATGATCAAAAGTCTATTTTTAAAGAAATGGTGACAGGAGTGCCCGCTTTTTATAACAACTTCTGCACCTACAGATTTAAACATTTGCAGAACACAAGATGAACCACCTCTCAGAAGAAAAGAGCTGTCACATGTTAACAACATAGCATCATACACAAACTCAAGAAGCCTAGGAAACAAGCAGGAGGAACTGGAAGTCCTGGCACAGTCAAGGAACTATGATTTGATTGGAAAAACTGAGACTTGGTGGGGTAACTCACACAACTGGAGCACTGTCATGGATGGGTATAAACTGTTCAGGAAGGACAAGCAGGGGCGGAAGGGTGGAGGAGTTGCACTGTATGTAAGAGAGCACTATGATTGCTCTGAGCTCCAGTATTAAAGTGGAGATAAGCTAGTTGAGAGTCTCTGGGTTAAGCTTAGAAGCAAGAACAATAAGGGTGATGGCCTGGTGGGTGTCTGTTATAGACCACCAGACCAGGAGGATGAGGTAGATGAGGTTTTCTTCAGTCAGCTAGGGAAAGTTTCCAGTTCACAGGACCTGGTTCTCATGGGGGACTTCAATCACCCTGACATCTGCTGGAAGAACAATACAGCAGAGCACAAACAATCCAGGAAGTTTTTGGAGAGTGTTGAGGACAACTTCCTAGTGCAAGTGCTGGAGCAAACAACTAGGACCCATGTTCCTCTTGACCTGCTGCTCACAAACAGGGAAGATTTGACAGGGGAAGTAGAAGTGGATGGCAACCTGGGCAGCAGCGACTGTGAGATGATAGAGTTCAGGATCCTGACAAAAGGAAGAAAGGAGAACAGCAGGATACAGACCATGGACTTGAGAAAAGCAGACTTTGACTCCCTCGGAGAGCTGAGGGACAGGATCCCCTGGGAGGCTAATATGAGGGGGAAAGGAATCCAAGAGAGCTGGCTGTATTTTAAAGAAACCTTTTTGAGCGTGCAGGAACAAACCATCCCAATGTGCAGAAAGAATAGCAAATATGGTAGGCGCCCAGCTTGGCTTAACAAAAAAGTCTTTGGTGAGCTTAAACACAAGAAGCTTACAAGAAGTGGACGCTTAGTCAGATGACTAGGGAGGATTATAAAAATATTGCTCACACATACAGGAATGAAATAAGGAAGGCCAAAGTACAATTGGAGTTTCAACTAGCAAGGGACGTGAAGGGGAACAAGAAGGAGTTCTACAGGTATGTTACCCACAAGAGGAAGATTAGGGAAAGCGTGGGCCCCTTACAGAATGGGGAAGGCAACCTAGTGACAGAGGATGTGGAGAAAGCTGAGGTACTCAATGCCTTTTTTGCCTCTGTCTTCACAGACAAGGTCAACTCCCAGACTGCTGCACTGGGCGGCACAGAATGGGAAGGAGGTGAACATCCCGCAGTGCTAAAGGAACAGGTCAAGACTATTTAGAAAGATTGGACATACACAAGTCCATGGGGCTGGATGCAATGCACCCGAGGGTGGTGAGGGAGTTGGCTGATGTGATTTCAGAACCATTGGCTATTATCTTTGAAAGCTCCTGGCAATTGGTGGAGGTCCCTGATTCCTGGAAAAAAGCAAATATAGTGCCCATCTTCAAGAAAGGGAGGAAAGAGGTTCCAGGGAACTACAGATCAGTCAGCCTCACCAATCCCTGGAAAAATCATGGAACAGGTCCTCAAGGAATCCATTTTAAGTCACTTGGAAGAGAGGAAGGTGATCAGGAACAGTCAAAATGGATTTACGAAGGGCAAGTCATGCGTAACCAACCAGACTGCCTTCTGTGAAGAGGTGACTGGCTCTGTCGATGTGGGGAAAGCAGTGGATGTGATATACCTTGACTTTAGCAAAGCTTTTGATACAGTCTCCCACAGTATTCTTATCAGCAAGTTAAAGAAATATAGGTTGGATGAATGGACTATAAAATGGATTGAGAGCTGGCTAGATCATCGGGCTCAACGAGTAGTGATCAATGGCTCGATGTCTAGCTGGCATCCAGTAACAAGCAGAGAGCCCCAGGGGTTGGTCCTGGGACCGGTTTTGTTCAACATCTTCATTAATGACCTGGAGGATGGAGAGGATTGCACCCTCAGCAAGTTTGCAGATGACACTAAGTTAGGGGAAGTGGTAGATACCCTGGAAGGTAGGGATAGGAAACAGAGTGACCTAGATAAATTGGAGGATTGGCCAAAAGAAATCCGATGAGGTTCAACAAGGACAAGTGCAGAGTCCTGCACGAAGGACAGAAGAATCCCATGCACAGCTACAGACTGGGGACCAATGGGCTAGGCAGCAGTTCTGCAAAAAAGGACCTGGGGGTTACAGTGGATAAGAAGCTGGATATGAGTCAGCAGTGTGCCCTGGTTGCCAAGAAGGATAACAGCATATTGGGCTGCATTAGTAGGAGCATTTCCAGCAGATGGAGGGAAGTGACTATTCCCCTCGGCATTGATGAGGCCTCATTTGGAGTATTGTGTCCAGTTTTGAACCCCCCTCTATAAAAAGGATGTGAACAAGTTGGAGAGAGTCCAGTGGAGGGTAACAAAAATAATTAGGGGGCTGGAGCACAAGACTTATGAGGAGAGGCTGAGGGAACTAGTCTTGTTTAGCCTGCAGAAGAGAAGAATGAGGGGGGATTTGATAGCAGCCTTTAACTACCTGAAAGGGGGTTCCAGGGAGGATGAAGCTAGGCTGTTCTCAATGGTAGTAGATGACAGAACTAGGAGCAATGGTCTCAAGTTGCAGTGGGGGAGATCTAGGTTGGATATTAGGAAAAAGTTTTTCACTAGGAGGTGGTGAAGCACTGGAATGGGTTACCTAGGGAGGTGGTGGAATTTCCATCTTTAGAGGTTTTTAAGATGTAGCTTGACAAAGCCCTGGCTGGGATTATTTAGCTGAGGTTAGTCCTGCTTTGAGCAGAGGTTTGGACGAGATGACCTCCTGAGGTCCCTTTCAACTCTAATCTTCTCTGATTCTATGATTCTATCATTATGAAGAAAAAATGCAATTTTCACCAGAACTGTAACTGTCTCCACCAAGATTTGCCGTTGAAAACCTGGATTTTGTGGAAAACTCCCACTGGCACTTTAGCCTAGCCATTCCAAAGCAACTGCACAACATTTACTACAGTGAGGAAGGTGAGCAGGATTTAGCCTGGATAGTATATGTACTTAAACATAATATTGACTAGAAATCACTATAAATTGGGTTAAATTGGGTTAAATATTCCACAGCATAGTTCCTGTAGCAATAGCAAACTATTTTGCTGTTTCACTGGCAGAGAAGGGGTTAATAGAGCCCTAGGGAAGATGCGCAGAAAGCAGCCAATAAGAGAGGGGCCGTGAGAAGTGGCCAATCAGGGCTTGGCAGGCCCATATAAGAAGAGCTGCAGGGCAGAGCCCAGCCAGTAGTTGCCTAGAGCTTGAGGAGAGAGGACTGTGTCTGGAGTAGGTTGCAACCCTATAGCACCTTGGATAAAGCTGTGTAGGCAGGAACCTGGGGAGAAGATGAGAAGTTCTGGATAGACTGCTGAAACTGAGGAGAGTGCTGTGGCCATGGGGAAGTGGCCCAGGGAAATGCAAGGATAGCAGAGATGGAGGGGTGCAGCAGGAGGCTGTGATCCAAAGGTTCCTGTGTTGGGACCCAGAGTAGTGGGTGGGCCCAGGTCTCCCCCACTTGCCACTGGGGAAGTGGAAGGACAATTCAATGCAGCCACCACTGTGGAAGTGGCTGGACTAGGAGTTAAACTCCCAGAAGGGGGAACATAGACAGTGACACAGCTGGAGGCCCAAGCCATGAAGGGGATGCTGCTCTTCCAGAGCTGGCTAGTGGGGCTGCAGGCAGACTGTGGAGATTAAGGGACAGTGTGCAGACTGTGGATGGGGGTGTTGGCCTTGATCTAATCCCCAACATGGCCAGAAAGAGGAGCCAGCCCAGTAGTGAATGATGTGCATTGTGACATGCCTTAAGGTACTTTCCTTCTTAAACATTGTGTCCACGCGGTTGTGTGATTGTTTGAATGAACTGTATAGCATTCTGGGAAGATACTGATGGTGCAATGTTCCACTACTCAGATCTATGATCTGTGATTTTACTCATGGGATGCCTGGTGGAACCTACAGGGATTCTGGGACTTTGGGTCAAAGTAACTAACCCCTATGATTACTTTCCTAGCATACCAAAATCCATCAGTATGTTGCAAGTGCCATTTTCCAATCTACTGGCCAGCAGCATGGAGTTCCATGGGCATGGCAGTCTTTAATATAAACAAGATAATGCACATGTATTGGCAGTCGAATGCCCAGGTGGGCTTGGCTTGGTGGCGTCATAGGACTTTGGTTGTCCCAGTGACAAGACTTCAGGGGTGGGAGGAGCAGGAGGATGAAATGAAGTGGTTACTTCTGCAGGGTATCTATTTGAGTAGTTCCGAGTCCTGAGCTTGGTCAACTAGCAGTGAATCATGGGACATAGTGATGCAGAACTGGGATGACCAGCAATGGTGGGAGAACGTAAGGATGACAATGGCAGCCTTCCTAGAGATCTGCACACAGCTCACCCTGGAGCTACAGTGTCAGCACACCAATATGTCCCCCTCAGTGTGGAAAAGTGTGTGGCCATGAGGAAGTTTTCCATGATCAATTGCTAGCAGTCAGTAGCTAACCTGTTTGGTATTGGTAGATTAACTCTTGGGGCTATTAAGGCAGCACAGCTGAGCTGTGCTGAGTCATAATTTCCTATGCATTGCCAAGCTTTATTGATGGCTTTGCATGGATGGCGTTCCTGAACTGTATAGGGGCTATTGATAGGACATACATGCCTATCTTTTGCCCTACCCCCCAACCCAGGCTAAAGTTTTAACAACAGGAAAGGAAATTCTCCATGGTGCAGCAAGACCTGATTTATCACCATGACAGGTTCATCAACATTAATGTGGGTGGTCTGGAAAGGTCCATGATGTCAGGATCTATATAAATACAGGCCTGTTTGATAGAATGAGCAAGGGAAGTTTTGCTCTCCAGACCACTATGGATGTTAATGGAGTTAAAATTCCACCTATCATTCTAGGAGACCAAGCTTACCTCTGCTATCCTGGCTGATGAAGCCTTTTAGTAACACTTGCACAAGGAAAAAAAGGTGGTTAAATTATACCTTGAGTAGCTACAGAATAACAATGGAGTGTATTTTTGGAAGGATGAAAGGAAAGTGGTGGTACCTCATGGCAAGGCAGGGTATTTCTCATCATAATATGCCTTGTGTGATAGGTACCTGCTTTGGTTTGCACATCATCTGTGAGAGCAAGGGAGAGAGTGCCTGGATGGTGGGTGTAAGCAGGAGGTGGAGAGACTTTCCAAATATCATGGGGCAGCCAGAGAGGGTGCCTCTGAGAACTGCCCTGATTGGTCCAGGGAAACAACGTCTGGAGATGCATTGTGTACCTACTTTGAGGCCAGTGAGTAGTTGTGGATAATGACTGTGCTGTAACCATTGAAATAGTGACATGTGGTTGTATACTGATTTTATTAGAAATTGATACAATGTGTGTGTGTGGGGGGGATGTTATGTCATTGACAGTTTGAATTGCATTTTAGAGAGCTGTACCTGAGAAGCTGCATCTCTGTGGAAGTTAAACATGCTTCTGCTTAGTTTCAGGCTTCAGATTTTTTTTTACTTGTAAAGGATGCAGCTGTGATATTAAAAATGACAAAAATAGACATTTTGCTGTCACCTTGAGTTGTCAGGCATGTTCCTTGAGAGATTCATTACTCCATTATGCATTCTAGCAATCTGCCACAAATCTGTATAGTGCTTCAAAATAATCTTTTATTACTGTTGCTAAGCACAAAACATTTTTCTATCACCTCTTGGTGGCACTTTACTCTACTTATTTGATCTCCTAGCAGCTTAAGATAGCTTTCATTTAGGCAGCTTCCAGCAGAGACTGGAGGCAGAGAAAATGCCAGCCAAAACCTACCAGATTTCCTTCTGCCATAACTATATCATTAGCAAGCACGTAATATTAATTTAGGAAGATAGTGCGGCAAGGAAGAGAGAGTGACTGTATCTGAGAAGAGTATTCAGGTTTAACTATTCACTGAAATATCACGGGCTCGAGATATATAAAAGTATTTGTTTAATTAAAACCAAGTCCAAATTTGGAAGTATTTTCTATTTTGAACAGTAACTGCTATAAAACAGGCCAGATGCATGTTGTATAAATGCTAATGGAATTTAAATCATCCTAGTAAGTCAATTTTGGACTTTTTTTTTCATATTTTGGGATGTGAAAAGCTCTCAACATCAGGTTATCCATAGTTATTTATATAACCAATATTAGCATTTTCTCCAAAGAACTGTGCTCCTAGCTCACTGTTAAATTGCCAAACTGCCCAGTCTGAGGTTTTTTCATGCTACAATCCACTATGCCCTAAACTGCAAATTGAGAGGGCCATTTTTCAGCCAGCAAAGTCCTTTCTATTTTTGGCTCTTTTAAGCTCTTTAACCTGCTACTGCTTTATTTCCAACCAATAAAATAAGCTTGACTGACATGACCAACTTTCATTTGGGGGAAAAAACAAATTCCTGATAATCTGAAAAATCACTGCAATAGGTGGAGATTGCTGTAGCAAATATTATTTGAATGAGAAAGGGGTTTGCAGCGTGATTAGTCTTGAGGAAGTTGCTATGCCTTCTCCTGTTTTTGAATTTCCTCCTCAACCAAGGGGAAGAGAGAGGTTCAAGAGTAATAAAATTAACTCTCTTACCTTGTCAGACAGCCTAACCAACATACCATGGGGAAATAACTTAATTTATTCATTGGGGGGCATCATTGCTAAACATATGGCCTAGGTCATACCGTTTACCTTTTTTAAATAGTGGCATAATATTAGCTTTCTTCCAGTCTTCTAGAACTTCCCCAGTGTTCCAGGAGTTATTGACTATCTACATTAATTGTCCAGCGAGCTCCTGAGCCAATTTTTTAAACTCTTGGATGCAAGTTTTCCAAACCTGCTAATTTAAAAATCTCTAAATTTAGTAGCTGCTGTTTCTATTCCAGTAGTAACTCAGGATGAAGTTAAAGAGTTTTATTATCATGATACTACCACATTGTCTGTATTTTTCCTATAATAAATATTTCTGTTCTGCATTTCAGGGGTGGGGGGAATCTGAAAAAAAAAAAAAAAACATTTTGTTTTGACATTTTCTAAATGAAACATTTTGATTTTTGTAGATGAAATGGCTTTAGTTTGAAATGTACATCAATTGTACTAAAAATAAATAAAAGACGAGAAGCTCAACAATTCAATAGATTTTTTCTGATCAAATGAAACATTTTGTTCAATTCCAAATTATTTTTTTACCTTTCAGTTTGCCAAAAAATTGATAAAAAAAATTGTTTTGTGTCAGCCTGAAATGACTTATGATGTTTTTTGTTTTTGTTTTCTTTGTACAGGCACTGAACTGAAAAATCAGTTATTTGCACAGCTCTGCTCTAGAGGTATGGAGGAGATTGTAAATGTCTGTGCACACACACACACACACACACACACACACACACACACACTACTGGGTAAAATTAGATAAGTAAACACGTAGGTATTTAAAAATACATTCCATCCCCAAAGCATACATCTTGCTGTTAGCTCGAGAGTGAAACGCTGTTGAAAAAAACATGAAGTAATTAAAGATGTGAGAAAGTAGTACAGCTGGAATGGTTTTCACAGAACACAGATATTACTATTTCCCCTCTCTTTCTCCTAGGAAAACAGCAATACTAATTATTGTTGTTTGCTTATTTATTAGTACTGCAGAACAAAAAGACAGTCCCTTACCCAAAGAGCTTACACAAGCAAATTGCCTGCTATTGTACCTTCATTGACTTCATTGGAGCTACACCAGCAGAGAATTTGGCTCAGTAAGTTATTAGTGAACTTTTGTTTTTCATATGCCATAGCAGATGCTATCCACCCATTACAGAAATTTTACATTTTCAATATGTCATTATGTATCATGTGATATGTCCCAACGTGGTGCTATACAAGACACACACATAGTCACAGTCTTTTCAATGATTAGCTAATGATAAAAAAGTTAGACAACAACTGGATAAAAATACCTTGTCAGGCTCAGAGATCTGAAATAACATTTTTGATGGTGGTGTAAAATGGGAGGAGGATGGGTTTCATGGATAAAGTGAATTTTCAGGATCCCATAACAGGTTGGCACAGTCTCTAGTTCAGATTTGCTAATCTAATTTATTCCATAATTTTTAATGCACCACATCTATAAGAGGAATGTTTTTCTCTATGCTTCTCAGCTCAAAACAATAGTCTCACGGCTGTCATTTAAAAACTATTCTGCCACATGTCTCAATTTGCCAGTTCTCTTGAGATGTAGAGAATGAGATATATAAATGGGAATACATAATATATATTTGTGGTGAGCCACAAATCAAATAATCAAAAAGGGTTTCCTGAAATAAAAATACATTGCTGAATATAGGAATTAAAAATTCTAAAGAAATATTGCTCAATATAAAATAAGTTGGCTCATTTTTTAAAGGAATTGAATAAGCCTAAATTCTCCCTTTGTATCAACACCCAGAGTGTTTTATTACACCTAATTAGCACACCCATTTTCAGTGAAAAGAAAGTTTATGAAGTACATACCGTTTAATAGAGGTGTTAAATAAATGAAATTCATTTAGGCTCAATTGTTACAAATAGCCAATCTGGATTTGCTTTGATAGTGACCGATGAAAACAGATGCAGCTTTGATAAACCCAATTCTGTAAATTACTTAAAAGCATGTATAATTTTAAATGTGACCACTTCTACTGAAGTCAATGGAGCTGTTTACTTTCTTACTCATGAGTATAAATTCTTTTCAGAATCAGGGCCACAGTCACCTTATTGCCTGTTGCTATTCGAATGCATTTGACCTGTTAGCCTTGTGCCTTGACAGGTCAGTCAATGGTTAAACTAGCTGGCCTTGCCCAGTTTGTCACAATATCTTCATTTTTAGTCTCTGAGGAGAAAAATGAGTAAATAAAAATGAAACATCACCTAGGAGTTTCTCAGTGAATTGAAGTAAGAACTTGACATCCACTAGGAAAAACATGATAAAAGTGAAGCCAAGCTTCCAGAAACTTCCCAAAGAACCACAGAAAGTGTTAACAGGAAACACTTCATATTATAGAATATCAGTTCAGCCACAAATACCAAGAGAGCATGATGGTACAGCACAGAGAAGAGCTAAGAGAGTGAATTCTGTAAAGGTTAGTAAGATCCCTATTGCCAAGGAGAAATAATGACAGAGGACTAGCAGCCCACTTCTGTTTGAGACGTTGTAGATTTTAAGCATTTAGTGGGATGATTAGAAACTAGATTCTAACTCTGCTCCCACACAGTTTTTTCAATGTATATGATCCTTTATATATATATATTAAGTAGCTTGAAATATTTTAAATTTCTAACTTCTGTTCATCCACTCTGGACTCTCTGTGTGAGTTACACCAAGATTCTGGCTACTAGATCTTTGACTAACTTCTAATTTACATCTTTCTGCTTTTCAAAGTTAGTAAGACTTGCATCCTGATGAAGAAAGGATTATCAGTGGGCCAACCTGTGTAATGTACGTGGGTGGCCAAGTGATTGTAAGGATTGGCATTGAATATTAAAAGCATTGTGCCTTCAGAGTTTTCCTTTTAACTGTCCCATAGCAAAGAGAGTCCTTCCAGCTGAGTTTGAGACAGGCTGTGAGCAGTTTGCGTCCATGGCTAGAGAAATACCCTTAAAGACTATTCTGAACTATAGGTGGCCAGGATCAAGTTCTGAGTGTACATTTGTTTAACATAACAAAATTTACAGCTACATTTGTTTTGGATCAGAATACATGCTCAGATATGTCAGGAAACATGGTATTCATAGGAAAAAAATGTAATACCATCAAACTTGCCTGAGAATTGAGTGTGCTACCAGCACATAACAATACTGCTAGGCAACTGAACACAGGAGACATTAACTGTACACTACTTTATCATTACCAAAGGTATTTAGTGAGGATAATTAAGAAATCCAAAACAGGCTTTCAACTAATCAACTAAACAAAAGCTTTAATTAATATGTTTTGTGACCACTACGGTGCATTATTAATCTGAGTCATAACTGATACTTTATTAATCGGAAATGACATTTTATTCTCAGTCAAAGACATCTTTGCCAGACATGACAGATTATTTAAAGGTTTGTGTGAAATATCAACTGCTGTGTCTGGAAAACTTATTGACTGATTTCAAATTAAAATAAAACTTAGCATAGAGAATGTTCAGTGATTTGGGTTGCCCCAAAATCAGCAGATCTTATTCTGATGTTCATGATATTCTTCTTTGGACAATTAAATATTCTACCTTCTTTACAGCCCTATTGAGCTTAATCCTTTGTGGCTGCAAATATCAAATATTGCTCATATTCACTTAATTACCCGTCATTAGAAAGGCTATCCATAGTTCAGCAGTATAGGTGGGACTGATAGTTCAATTTATTGTTAGGGTTCACCGACACTTCCAATTTTAAGACCCTGTTTTCAGTTGCTTATTATAATTTTGTCAAAATTTTAATTGTCAAGGCTGAACTTTTTTTCTGGAAAGTGTCTGCCATTGGCTGAATTTTTTGGGAAAGTTCTTTATCCAATACAAGAGGTGCAATACGTCAGTCGTGCAAGTGCAGTGTATTATTGTCAACTAGTATCCTTATACGATACAGAAAAAAAGGGATGATGGAGAGTAGAGGGTTTGGTTGGTACTTAACTTAAGGGTTGTAGCTTTTTCTTTTTCTGCAGTTTTCAACAGGTTGGATGGGATTCTGAGAAGCACTCAGCATTGGCCTAACACTGAGTGCTTTTGAAAATCCCACCTCCTATTTATTTTTAAATGTTCACCTCCAAATAATGTGTTCTATTCTGTGTTTGTATTAATAATATTTAAATTATTAAGGGGCTGACTGATCTTATATGGAAATATTAAAAGAAGTAATTATAGCTTGGCTAAACAGTGATTGAGGGGGCTGAGAGAGATGAGAAATCTCAACAAGTATTTGCAGAGTGTGAACTCCAGGAGACAGATTCTGCCACCCTTACTGACATTGGGTTGTAACTTACTCCAGGCATAGCACTGTTTAATTCAGTGTGACTCCATGTATAGTAAGATGCTATGCAGCATGAGTGAGGCTACCATGATCTGGCCTCCCAAAAAGGAGAGGATTTCTTCAGATTGGTGGACAGGGGAAAAAGCAGGAGTAATGGGATAAAATCAAACTAAAGATAATTTAGGCCCAATATTTGGAAATATTTCCAAATGAGAAGATTCTCCCTGTGATGGGGTAGAAGCCCCACCATCTAAGTCATTAAAAACTTGGATGGACAAATCATTTGAGAATATACTCCACAGAAGGGAAATTAATTGCATGATCTAACAGGTCTTTTCTAGATATAATTTCTCTGAGTCTTTCATGCTAAGCAAAGGAATTTTAAATTAATCTATTTTTGCCTTCCAATTATCCGTATTCATTTTACTTATGCTAATTTATCTCCATCCATCACAGCTTCCAAATAGAGAATAATATTACTGATGGATGCCCACAAACTCTCTAAGTGGTAGGATTAGCAGTCCTCTGGTTAATATCTTGTAGTTTATTGCTGCAGGACTAATGCATATATTTTTAGGGCTGCAGAGAAGAAGTTGAAATGACTGAAAACCTTCCCCCTTTGACCAATTAAGTTAGTTATTTCCAGCATTTCTTTGGTTTATCTTAGAAGGCTCTTGCCTGAGATGTAGTAATAAGTTTCAAAAGAAAGAGTGATTATCACTCTGCTACAAATGAAAACACTGTACTTTTAAAACAGGACACCAAATTATTTCTAGTTGAGCAAAATGATCTCTAAAGCTGCTGTGATGGCTGATGCCTGTGCAGAGCTCTGGGAATTTGAAAGGAATTGAATTATTCAACCCCTGGGATTAGTCAGGCATATACAGCACAGTATGTCACAAAATAGCTTTTCAAACTAAAAAGGATGTTACTGGTGAATTTGCCTTTAGGATATGTATTTTCATCAGGATTTACCGTAAAAGTAATCTGAATGATCAGACTTGAGTCAGCACAGCCAAACGTGTTTTCTGCAAGTTTGATTTTCCTGTTCACATTACCAGCCAAGTGCCAAGGCAAAAGGCAAGCTGTGTGTTTGAGGTGGTGCAAAACAAGACTGCTGATCAAACTTTTGGGATAGGTGGTTTTGTTTTTCTACTCTTCTTGGTCTTTCTGTAGGTGTGTCCTTCCTCCTTTCCCACCATAAACGTTTTCGGTGAGTAACTCAATTCTGTCTGGTTATGGTAAGCTTAATTTTTGACTGGTCACTCAGATTTTTTATAAAATATTGAATCTAAATAATAACTAATAGTCATGTGCACAGCTATTTCCCACTGAATGTATACTACCCAATTCCCTACCTGATCTCACTACCTAGCCCCCATCTTTATTGTCATCTCTTCTTCCTCCCCCTCCCCCCCCACCCCCAGGAAAGCCCTCTTTCATCTGCTGCAGCCCCTTAATTCCTCCACCTTTATGAGAGCCGGGACCCTGCTAGACATCCTCTCAACACATCTGCCCCTTCTATTCTGAAGAGTACCCTGAATAGCGTGAATGGCTGCAACAGCTAGGAGTTGGACAGTCTTCAAGGAGCTTTAATCATCAGGAAGCTTCCCACTAGGGATGGAAGTTAATTAAAGAAACAGTGTAGCTTGTTAAGAAGAGAGGAGAGGCGTGAAAGGAGAAAAGATTGAAGGCAGGATGATCTGGGGGGCAGGGTGATCCTTTAGACTAATCCTCTGCTGAGCTCTGACAATGTACACCAAGAGAAGATCTGCCTCTTCATGTCTTGTCAAAGCTATAACATTTTAAAACAAAAGGAAAAAAGCCTTATGTTAAATTTATATTACCTTAGAACATAAGAAACCCAGTCATGGACCTCATTGTGCTAGGTAGTATATACCCACAGAACAAAAAGATGGCTGCTGTCCCAATGAGATTACACCGAAGAGAAAAGGGAGAAAGGTGATCAGAGTTTGGCCCTTACCTGAAGTCACTGGGATTTCTTCTGTGAGTAAGGCGATTACATTTGGGCCCTAAAAATCTATTCTCCTACTTGCTTTTTGCTTAATAGAGAGAGAGAAATAATTTCCCAGCACTGGCAGCTAGTGCAACTGTGACATCCTCATAAAGGCTCAGAGACCAATCACACCATGGCTCTGGACAATCATTGAGCATAGCCATACGTTAATTTGGGTCCTAACCCTGCAAATCCTTTCCCAAGCAATTAGTCCCCAAAATCTGAACACTGATTATCAGATCAAAATCAGGCTGGAAATTCCATTAGGGTGGACTCTCTCATTGGTTCTCCAGCACTTTCTGGTTCTGAAAGGCTCAGAAATAGAATGAATTATCTTTCTGTCTATCATGTCTGCAACTGGCAATGGTGTAAAGTTTATGCAAAAATGACCTAACCAAAATAAAAGTGGTGTGTGATACTTGGGAGGAGACTTCTGTCTGAAATATGAACCGATGGCTTTAGTGAATTTAGGTATTAGTCTATTGTGTCTGGCCTGATGTTTATTGTTGATTATTAATTCAGAACATTTATATAGCAACCAATGTAAGTGGCACTTCACAAGCATACATAACATGTTCCCTTCCTTAGACACATCCTACATCCAACCTTCTTATTTTTCAAAGACCTGTGGTCACCCTAAAGATGATTGGATTAGTAAAGATGTGAAGAGAAGAGGCCCTAAGAGATTGACGTTAAGGATGGATTTGATGCAGAAGAGGGACAATGGTAAATGTGACGGGCTCAGTATGATAGAAAGCCACTAAACCATGCATTATTTAATACTTCTAACCTTATTCATGAAGAAGGTCCTTTCAATGGAGTGAAATATCCACCCACACAGGATAGACGGATTAGTTAGATGTTTCTGATACGGGGTGATTTGCAGAGCCATAAAGGGTGCTCAACTTCCATTGAAAGTAAATATGTTGGGTGCTTAACTGACCTTTTGTGCCTTTTGGAATCTCCCCCATAACTGTCACTAGTGAATGCTCACAACGTTGATATTTACACTATCAGAATTAGACCTGAACAGGGGAAGTTCATGGCTCTGCTGCTGCACGTTTTCAGCACTATATGGTTTTACTTTTTAAAAGCTTTGTTCATAACCAATCTATAATCATAAAAGAAAAACCCCAAACACTTTATCAAATAAAACAAATAATGAAAAAGGGCGTGTGCACCTCATCCCCCCTGGGAACAGCAGACTTAACTGTGGCCCTTCCCACAAGCTCTGTAGCTTTCTCCAGGATGATATGAAAGCACTGAAGATTGCTGGAAGTGACTTGTATGAAATACAATCCATTTCCCTTGGTGCTGAAAATGGACATGACTCTTAAACTGATATGCTCTTATTTCGTTAAGGCAAAACAAGACAGTAATTCATCTTTATGCATTTCTTTTCTTATGAGATGGAAAAGCACACCAAGATCAAAGACACTGTTAGGGCATCTTGAGTAAGGCCTTAATTCAGCTGCCCAGCTCCTATTCAATAAAGCAGGTAGATACATAACTTTACTAAACAGGGATGGACTTAAGCATATTCCTAAATGCTTTGCTGAATAGGTGCTTTGCATCCGTGTGTGAGATTAATGTTTCTACATTACCATGCTGAATTGTCTTGTCTTTTTCAACAGGTGTGTGTTAGAATGAAAAATAGACACACACAAACTTGCTGTAACCTGGGAAATTAGAACTTGGTGACACTAGACACCTCTTCTTTTCATCTTGTATTTCTTTCTCTCTCTTCTTTATAAATTGATAAGCTTTAAGTATGTCAGGTGGCTGAGGAAACCAGCTGCAGCAATCTGTACACTATGATTTACTTAATCAGCTGAACACTGCAAGACCACTTGGGTAGCCTTGCATGAAGCATTACAGAGATGAAAAAGGGTATCAGACTAGAAATGAGGTTATCAGAGGTCATACAGGGAGCACTGCAGGGTTTGCAATTAAGCCCACTATTCAGTGCTTTGTGTCTCAGCTTTTATAGTTGTCTAGATATGTTCTACAAAGCCTCTTTATTTGGAGTATAATATATGGTCTCTGCTGTGTTTACAACTGCTGCCATCTGTAGCCGTGATTCCTACTTCTATTTATGTCAAATGATTCCTCGCCAACTTCACTATGTTTCAGCTGTGCTAAATATAACCTTGCCCAATAGTTACTGTGCTTAAATAAATCCGAAATCATAGTGTTCTCCACTCTGCAAAACCATCAGTGAAAATTTACAAGCAGACAGCCCTTCTCTCTGAGATTGTTACTATGTATCTGAATTCAGGAGAGATGACTTGAGTTCAACTGTGCAGATTTGGGTTACCTTAAAACACTTATTCTGGTAAACTTTATAAATTACCAGCTTCACTCACAACCCAATGGTAATATGTTAGTCTTTAGCATTGGAGACTTAAAAAAACCACCTTCTCTAGATAGATTTATTTGTAAAGTCTTTATTATTTATTATCATTAGTTGTGTTTCAGTAGTGCCTAGGAGTCAGAGTGGGGAGCTAGGCTCCCATTGTATTAGGTACTGTTGTCACGGGGTACACTCACTACTCAGGTACCTCCTTGTGGCTCATCTGGGGATTAGTTTTCAACTGGTCTGACATCCCCTCCTTCAGTTGCTCACTTCATGGTCTCTCTCTCTAGACTCAGGTTATTCCCTCTGCGTGTCTTGGCCCTCCAGGCAGGTCACTGTCATTTTTCCTTTTACAACTATCTCTTACAATCTTACAGTCCACTGCCACAACTGTGCCACTTCCCCTGTGGCTGGTAGGGGGAACCTGGCCCTGCCCCCAACTCTAACTTCCAGCCCAGGGAGCCTATGACTAGCAACCGTGGTCTATCCAATCCCAGATCCTGTTGCTGTTTCTCTGGGCCCCTTCCTACCTTTCTTCTCTAGCTCTGGCCCCTCTCTGGATCATCACTGGAGCCTTGTTTGCTCCCTGTGGCTATTTCGCCCCTCTTGGGTTCTTGTCAGAGTCTGTATTCCCAGGCAGGATCACAGGGCTTACTCTCCCTTAAACCTCCTCTTTGTCTCCTGTCAACTCCCCTTCTCTCTAGGAAGTAACTTCCTGCAGCCTCTTTTTGCTCTGCACTTCCTGGCTTTATACCAACTCAGCTGGCCCCTGCCTAGCTGGGATTCAACATCAATTAGAGCTTATCAGCCCTGATTCTCCTTCAGGTGCAGCCTATCAGGGGGTTACTTGGCCCTTTCTGCTAAGTCAGGCCTTGGGTTGAGTAGACACTCATTACAGCTGTATACACACAGAATAAAAACCATGGGCCATACCCCAAAGAGACTACAATCTTGGTAAGAAAATCTCATGGTAAGTCTGGCACAAAAAATGATGTGTTTAATAGTGCCAAATGTAAATGTATACCTCTAGAAACAAAGAATGTAGGCCATGCTTACAGGATTGGAGACTCTATCTTGCAAAGCAGTGACTGAAAAATACTGTGGAATACTGTGTCCAGTTCTGGTGTCTGCAATACAAGAAGGATGTTGAGAAACTGGAGAGGGTTCTGAGAAAAATGATGTGAATGATTAAAGAATTGAAAAACATGCCTTATAGTGATAGACTCGAGGAGCTCAGTCTATTTATCTTAACAAAGAGAAGGTTAAGGGGTGACCTGATCACAGTCTGTGAGTGCACACATGGGGAAAAATATTTTTAATAATGAACTCTTCAATTAAGCATATAAAGGTATAACAAGATCCAAAGACTGAAAGTTGAAACTAGACAAATTCAGATTGGAAATAAATTGTAAATTTAACAGTGAGGATAATTAACCATTGGACAATTTACCAAGGGTTGTGGTGGATTAGCTATCCCTAGCAATTTTAAAATCAATATAGATGTTTTTCTGAAAGATCAGCTGTAGTAAAAAGAATTATTTTGGGTAAATTATATGGCCTGTGTTATGCAGGAAGTCAGACTAGATGATCACAGTGGTCCCCTGCCTTGTAATTTATGAATTTAAGGCTAAAACAAGAGACAACAGGTGTTACACACAGACTGAGGGAGCAGATACAAGGAAATTCTGAGACAATATTAGTCAGTATGATAAGCAGTACCTCGGTATACCAGCTGCCTAACTGTTGAGAAAGTTTTTGTACTCATTTGTATTACACCATTGGTGTGCATGGGGTTTTACCTCACTTAAAAAGTTAATATCATTGCCCAGAAGATCTTACAATTTTAGGACTCAGTCCAGCAATACCTGAAGTCAATTTACCTATTCGGACTGGGCCCTAAATTAGAGAAGTCAACAAGGATACATAGAGCAATAGAGAAGGGTAGGAGGAGATTTGAGCTTTTCCCTCCTAGCTCCTCTCCAAAAAAGCATGGGAATCATGTGTCAGTCAATAGAACCTCATTGAGTGATGTGGTATAAATATAAAACTTGGCTGTGTTTTATTACTGTGAAGATTGGGATTATTGCTATGCAAAAATTTTTGTTCTGTACTTGCTTTGTACAAATATCATGAATATATTTTCCCTACAGTCAGCCCAAATCTCTGGTATTTCTGTTTTGTGTAAATAACTACCCTGTTACGCTATCCACAGCCGTGGTACCTATAGCACCATCACTGTCAGAAACATTAAGACCCCAATCCAACAAAGGACATTAGCACGTGGCTATCTTTAGCCACGTGAGTAGTCCAATTCACTTTCAAAAACACATTTGAAAGAGTTGCATAATGCCTTTTCCTCTGACTGAGGACAATGCCTGTTTTAACTCCTACTGGGACTGTGCTTCTAGACACCATTCCAAAAGCACAGGAGAGTCTAAAAATGCAGTCTGTCACCCTTTTCATGAGTGATTTTAAATGCTGTCCAGTTTTTTGAAGGACGTCAGTGGAAACATAACCAAACGCAATAAAATGTACATCCCCCCAACAAAGGAAATCTGAGTGGGGAATGGGAACACAATGAGAAAAATATAGGCTATGTACTGATACTAGTCTGTGGCCTTTGTTATAGAGTGAGTGGAAATGCAGTTCCAGAAGGCAACAGAGGTGCTTGAATAGACTCCTAGTACTTCAGATTACACTGAAGTGAGGTGAATGCTTAATGTTTAAGATGGTGCTTACTCCTTAGATATATCATCTGTGTCCACTTTTAGACTTTCCGTGAACTATAAGTCTTCAACAGCAGAAAGTTTACTGGACATGGTGGGCCAAATGTGCCTGTTGTAAATGGTTTGGGAATCTCTGAGACGAGGGGGTGCTGGTATGGAATCTTGGCTCACCCATTCTTGTTTTCAGACCTTCACATCTCTTTCTCACTAAATTAAGACCCACAGAAAACCCTCTGTGAGTCTAGAGGGCAGGTGTGGATAATGTCATAGAAGTGGCTGATTTTTTTGCCTCCTCTTCTTGAAAATTGGGGTGATCTGTCCATAATCCCACACAAGATAATCAAGGTTTAATAATGTCCAGAGACATACATTTTTTTTAATGGCATCTATAATTACCTAGGTTCCACAGCAGAAATCTGATAGGCATCACATCAACTGGATTATTGTGAGACACTCATAAAATGAAACAAAGAAAGATTTTAATCCGAGTCTTTCAAGCACAACACCCTGAACAAATAGCTCTGCTAGCAAACCATCTGACACAGTTGAACATGATCGGCTAAAAATGTAATTACAAGGGGGGGAGGGGTGATGATGCTTTAGTATTCATAATATAGTCACCCAAAGGTGCAATTGTGAATCTAATATATTTCCATTTTTTCCATACAGGTAGTTTAGAAATATGTATTCCTTTTGGCTTCTGGCATTTTCCAGAGTGCAAACCAAATCATTGAATGGGAAAAATTATAAGCAACTAAAAATGGCCCTTATGTAAAGGAAACTCTTGTGCAACATTAACTACATTCCACACATCACAAAAAAATGTATTGTCTTATATAGTATGTATATGCCATAAATATATGCTGCAAGTATAAAGCTTATCTGTGCAGGAAACAGAGCTTTCACAGAGGCTGGTGTAAGACTGTGGAATGAACTCCCTCAGGAGCTAAAGACTGTCACAAACCTTCATCACCTTCCCCTCCAAGTGCAAGGCACATTTCTTTCACGTTGCCTTCTCTGATATAAACACATAGCAGTGTGGACGTAAAAATAAAGTTAAAAACACGACCAAAACAAAGTGCTACACTGAACACACAATTGCCCGTCTCCCCACCCCACGCTCAGGCAGTGGTTGGGAGAAAGAATGAATCATATGTGACAGATGTTAGTCATGTGACTTAATGTGCTAGTGGAAGGCATTTGGATATTACAGCAATGAGGGTGGTTTAAGAACCTATAAAGAGTAGAAGAGGTGCACTCCTCTTCCTATCCCTTTCAAGAAAGCAGAGAGCATTGAGAGCCTACATTTTCCCTCAGTTATAGTCACAAAATTCCACTGTGTCAAATTCTGTGGCGCTAATTTCAGGATCGAGGCCTTAGTCCTTAAAATAGCATCATAAGAGTTTCAGCTGAGCAATGCGTATTATCTGTTGGAGCTGATTCAAGAAGCGCTGAAATGCCTGTTGCTGATTCAGTGAGAATGAGTTTTAATTCTCACCAGGCCTACTGTAAACTCAGTTGAAAAATTATATTTCACACTCATGCCTTATGTGGATTTAGAAAATCCCTTTTCCCCCACTTATATTTTTTGTGATAATTTCATATGAAAATATCTTGCAATTGTATTAAAATTAAGACCTTAAACTGATCTCCATGAAAAAAATTTGTATCCAACACCACCTCTTTGCTGATGACACAGCACAGAAACCCATCTACGAAATCTCATGGACAATTTTTCCAAAGCCAGCCAAGACTTCGAGCTTACTATAAGTTTAAAAAAAGATTAACATAATGTGCCCAGGAGTTGAAGCAGCACCCTCCATCAACATCAATAATTATGAATCTGAAGTGGAGAATGAGTTCACATACCTGGGGTCTACTATCGCAGTCAACCTTTCACTTGAAATCGAACTCAACCTCCACATCAGAAAAGCTGTCACAACAATATCTAGACTGAGCAAGAAGGTACGGCAAAACAATAAGCTGACGGAACATACAAAGATCTGTGTGACTCATGCAGGTGTTTATCAGTACACTTTTTTATGGGCATGACACATGGACCTTACACTGTCATCAGGAAAAAAGGCTCAACTTTCACATGCATTGTTTTCGTTGACTTTTTGGAATCTTAGAGCAACCATGGCTGAGTTGCTCAAGCAAGCTAGTATACTCAGCATGCAAACACTCCTTAAACAGAGATGCCTCCACTGGCTTGGTCATGTGTGCTGAATGAATGATGGGCGCATCCCAAAGGACATCCTCTACAGCAAACTGGCATCTGGAAAAAGATCTAAAGCATGCCCAAAATTACTTTTCAAGGGTGTGTGCAAGTGAGAATTCACAGACATGGACATGGATATCACACTCAGGACCGCAGCCTTTGGAAATGAGCTCAGTGAAGGTCTCCAAAGCTCTGAGCGGGAGCACTCCAGCTCAGCAGAGGAGAAAAGAGCTCACAGAAGGTAGAGCTGAAAGGGTTGAAACACACCTTTAAATGTAACAAATGCGGCAGAGATTGTTTCTCTTGAGTGGGTCTCTTCAGCCACAGTTGTGGCTTCCATAAAATCAACTGAGCAAATTTTTGATCTCTCGAGACCGAAGGATGCTCACTGATAGACATGAGCTGCCTGCAATCACACCCTATGAATGTAGAATAGATGCACCCTTAGGATCAACCTCCAAAGGTTTCCTGTGTGTATTTAAGGCTAAATCCTGCTTTGACTTTAGGCAGTTCTTCTGATGAAATTCTTATCTGAATAAGAGAAGGAACATCTAGCCCTTACTGCATATGTCTTTAGACCTTGAAAGAGCCTGAGTGGGGAGGGAGAAGGTACATGGTATCTTAAGGTTTATGTGTTTGTTCTGCTTTTTTAATATTTCTTTCAAATTAACTGGATTATATTAGTAATAATTAACACTTGACCTTTTTTCAAAACAGTGATACTCTTTATTTTAAAATGAAAGGAAAAGCTTTGTGTTTGTTTATATTTAACATTTACTCTCAGCACAAAAGGACAACTGGGAAGTAAAAAGGTTTAACACATTTTCTTTTACAAATGTATCAGTGTTAGTGTTAATTACCCACCAAAAATAGCAAAATCAGAGAGCAAATCATTTGCATAAATTTGCAATTAGGTGCTTTTTTTTACAGATACAAACTAAAAACATGTATTGTAGAGGGGATTACCAATACAATTTTTAATTACAAAGCTCAAAGTTAGCTTTCTAACAATGACCTAAAATAGTTGCTCCCAATTTAAATAATTTCTCTTAAAAAAATCAGTATATGACTTTGATTCATGTGTATCTCTAAGGACCCAAATCTGGTTTAGGTTACTAGCAGAATTAATTAGACAATCTTACCTTGCTCCCAAGTGGACACTAACACTCTTATACTATTTAGCAAATACTTAGCTAAAATGAAGGTAAGTTTAAATGCTCATGGAAACTGAATCATTTTACAAATTTCCCAGGAGTGTTAACCTCAAAATCTGGCCTGATAAATATTTCTGAAGAGAGAAATGATTTTCATCCTTTAGTAGTTTGATAACTTAGGATAACTGAAGTTCAAAAATATTTTGTTTCATATTCTTATCATTCTCCTTAGACTCAGAGATCATTTAAACACTTTCAACCTCTGACATGCCGGGCAGCTTCCACTGAAATTCAATACGAACTATACACATGCCTCCGAACAGAATATGACCATGTAAATTGGTCTTGATAACATAAAACCTAACCATATCCTTCATGGAAAACTTGATCTGTACCTGAATATATGAAGGTCAAATTAATTTAATTTGCAAGTCTCAGCACTTAATGTGTGAATAATTGAGAAATTTCCAATCCATCTAAATCTGGGACATACTGGAAATCTAATGAGAAAATGTGTTATCAGCTCAACTTCTTGATCAAAGAATCTTTTAAGCTTCCAGTGTGCATCTGAACATATCTGAACCAGTCCTCTGAACTCTTTGAGGCTCATCTATCATGCACGGTCGTACAGCATTATAATACAACTGTAGCATGCCCGGGGGAACATGTATGCCAGTATGGGAGACTGCAAATATAAAAACACAATCTGTTTTGAAAAATCTCCTGTCCTTTGTATTTATTACGTTCTCAAAAAAGGAATTACCCTGAAGAATTAGTTTGGTTTTACAAGCTGTTTCTTTTAAAATTTCCCAAGTGTAGGGTTGGTCACAGTGTCTCAGCTAAATGTCAACTTATGGCAGTTAATTGCATTCTACCTACCCAAGCTCCCCCTGCAGTTTCAATTGATTATATTGTTTTCCATCTCTTCCTGCCTTGAAATCATTATGCAGTATTACTAGAGATGTTCATATCTCTAACTTCACAAACAATTCCCTCCCCCCCCCAAAGGTCTCTACCTACAACTCACCAAAAGCGCAGAGACCCACTTCCTGCCATGAACATACCTGTTTCATAGGCCCATACTTTTGTGGGCCTTCATCCTTACTCTTACAGTGAGGCACATCTGACAGAATAGCTGGTTATTACTAGCGTGCTATACAGCTAGTAAGGCATGCAATTCATTTCCAGTTACACCACCACGTTATGTATCCTAGAGAGTCCACTCTTTTCAAAAGCTGGTTGAGAAGCATTTTTGGGAGTTTTAAGAGTTCATTATTAGTGTTTTCTAGAACTGGCCAAAAAAAAGTTAAATATGTTTCATGAAAAATTTCAAAGGAAACGACAGAGTGTTTTATCCTACAAGCTTTGGTATTTTTTTTCATGTGGGTGAGGATCCCCCTCCCCCCCATGCACACACAAACACTTTCACTATTTTTACTTTTTTTTTCTTGTTTTATTCACTGAAAAAGTAAAAAAGCTAGAGTGGGTGTCTGGGTGTCAGGGGGAAAAACATTAACCTGACTCTGCACCAGGACTCAACGGAGCCTTTGGGCCTCCAACACTGTAATTTTGGCATTTGGGGAGAGGAAACATTTATTTCATTTGTATTTTTACAGTAGTTTGCAGCTATTAAGAGTTTTGGAAGTTAGACGTATTTCTGGGGGAGATGGATTAGTGGATGTACCTTTGACCATCTTATCTGCATGTATCACATGATTACCACACGTTCTGCCCATCTAAACTAATAACAGCACTTAGCACTTATATAATTATCATAGAATCTTGGAGAAAACACTTAATTGCCTTACAAGTTGATCTGCAGAGTTTTAGATTTTTATGGATCCCTGGCTCAAATACTAATCACTTTTATGTTAAGAAAATGCATAAGCAAAGCTTCATCTTACAAAACCGAAGCAAGAGCAGTTGACATGAAAAAATTATCAATTTGGTTTGTATTATCCACAAACTGACCCAGTCCTTTCATATTATCCTTCTGTGAATAGCTTCATGCTTTTTCCCAAAGGCGTATTTTTCTGCTTACATCACTGAGTTTACATGTCATCAGTAATCACAACAACAAATCTAACCTCATTTAAACTCTTAAAGTGGAGGTGTTTGATCACTTTTACATTCCCGTTCCATTCCCATTCTCCCTGGCTAGGGATATCTGAAATGATTTCACTATGTGGTTTTGATTTGCTGCCCTGTTAAGTCCTTATTTATATAGTATTGTATACAGTGGCTAGGGCTATCCATTAATCAGTTAACTCAAGCGATTAATCGTTATTAATCACAGTTTTAATTGCACTGTTAAACAATAATAGAATAATAATTTAAATTTATTATAAATATTTTTAGATTTTTTCTATATTTTCAAATATATTGATTTCAATTACAACACAATATAAAGTGTACAATACTCACTTTATGTTGTTTTTATTACAAATCTTTGCACTGTAAAAGAGAAACAAGAAATACTATTTTTCAGTTCACCTCATACAGGTACTATAGTGCAATCTCTTTATTGTGAAAGTGGAACTTACAAATGTAGACTTTTTTTGTTACATAATTACACTCAAAACCAAAACAATCTTTAGTGCCTACAAATCCACTCAGTCCTACTTTTTGTTCAGTTAATTGTTAAGGCAAACAAGTTTATTTACATTTACAGGAGATAATTCTGCCCTCTTCTTATTTACAATGTCATCTGAAAGTGAGAACAGGCATTTGCATGACACTATTGTAGTCGGTATTGCAAGGTATTTACATGCCAGAATTGCTAAACATTCATATGCCCCTTCATGCTTTGACCACCATTCCAGAGGACATGCTTCCATGTTGATGATACTTGTTAAAAAAATAACTTGTTAATTAAATTTATGACTGAACTCCTTGGGAGAAGAATTGTATATCTCCTGCTTTATGGTTTTACCCACATTCTACCATATATTTTGTGTTATGGCAATCTCAGATGATGACTCAGCACATTTTCTATTTAAGAACACTTTCCCTGCAGATTTGACAAGACACAAAGAAGGAACCAGTATAAGATTTCTAAAGATAGCTACAGCACTCGACCCAAAGTTTAAGAATCTGAAGTGCCTTCCAAAACCTGAGAGGGATGTGGTGTGAGACTTCTTAAAAGAGCAACACTCCAATGCACAAACTACAGAACCCAAACCGCCACAAAGGAAAATGAACCTTCTTTTGGTGGCATCTGACTCAGATGATGAAAATGAACATGCACAGTCTGCACTGCTTTGGATCGTTATGAGCAGAACCAGTCATCAGCATGGAAGCATGTCTTCTGGAATGGTGGTCGAAGCATGAAGGGGCATATGAATGTTTAGCAATTCTGGCACTTAAATACCTTGCAATTCCGGCTACAACAGTGCCATGCAAGCCCCTGTTTTCGCTTTCAGGTGACATTGTAAATAAGAAGCAGGCAGCATTTTTTCCCGTAAATGTAAACAAACTTGTTTGTTTTAGCAATTGGCTGAACAAAAAATAGGACTGAGTAGACTTGTAGGCTCTAAAGTTTTACATTGTTTTAATTTTGAGTGCAGTTTTAATTTTTTTACATAATTCTACATTTGTAAGTTCAACTTTCATGATAGAGAGTGCACTACAGTACTTGCATGAGGTGAATTGAAACAGTATGTATTTTGTTTCTTTTTTACAGTGCAAATATTTGTCATAAAAATAAATATAAAAGCGAGTACTGTACACTTTGTATTTTGTTATAATTGAAATCAATATTTTTGAAAATATAGAGAACACCCAAAAATATTTAAATAAATGCCATTTAGTTATTGTTTAATAGTGCAATTAATTTTTTTAATCACTTGACAGCCCTGATAGTAACCTTTTGGCAATCTGTAGTACTTTAAGCATATATTGTGTGACTCAGTTATGGTATGTGTTGTTGATAACATGTAGGCACAGAAACCATTACTGGATACAGACATATAAAGCACAACTGGTGGTCTCAGTCTGCTTTCTAATACAGAGGTGTTTACATCATAGAATTCATAACAATTAACATAAATTGGCACTGTGTCTCATCAAAGTTTTGCAATCCCCATTTTGCAGATGGAGGAAGTGGAGACACAGAATGTAAGTGATTTGCCCTAGATCGCATACCAAGTTACTGGCAGAGGCAAAACTCTTATCTGCCTAGAATCTAGGTCAGCTTTTGTCTAAATCCCCAAAAGCATGTAATATATTGCACACATGGTTCATGTGTTCCCAACCAGACAATCTTCTTAGCAAGCAATCATCCCTAGAAGATATGGGAATAATTATGATTAATCAATTAGCAATTTAGAGACACCATGCCAAGAATGTTCAGAATCAAGTAAATCTAATGCAATAGCTTTTTAAAATAAATTTAAGCATGTTGAGTCCTCATGGCATTGTGAGTCTAGCTACATACTGACTGATTCCTGGTATCTGTTGTTTGAGTTTTCCTGACTCCTTTATGCATGTTGTCTGATGATAGTATCTGCCTAGAGAAGGGCAGAAGGTGAGGTTTCACTTCTTTACTCAGAATGGAGTCAAATTATCTAAAAGGATAGCTGATAATAACCCCATCAGCGCGTGGATCTAATGATGCCCTAATATCAGAGAAATTCATCACTGATGTATGCCTGATTTGCATTGAGCCATATAAGGTCTGCAATTGACAACTGAGGTAGATCCCAATCCCCATCTGATCTCACCACGAGTTCCATTGACGAAGGTTTTGTAAGTAAATTCAAAACTGTATAACCCTTACCGTTGAAGTCATTGCCAGAAAAAGTCATTGAGGTCAAGAATCTAACAAGATTAAAAATGGGATGCGATATTTGTATGGAAATGAATAACATTATCCACTTTAATGACAGCAAAAAATTGGTAAGGAATATTAAACTTTGTGCTTCATGGTTTAAGACAATCTCTAGCTGTTAGGGACCAGAAATAATCTATGTGGGGAGCAGATTATCCCACTTCTGCCCACTGTGGGGTTCTTACACTTTGCTCAGAATCTTCTGGTGCTGGCCACTGTTGGAGGTAGCATAGAGGACTGGATGGACCTTGAGTATGATCCAGTGTGACAATTCCTGTGTTTCTAACAACTATGTTTTTATAACCCAGAAGGGTAGATTACTTTCCATCCTTTCAGGGATCCTAAAGGTGGAGGCCAAGCGGTTTATTGTGTGAATGTCTGTCTGCTTAAACTAAAAATTTCTTCAGTGCTCGATGCTGTCATGCTACTTTTCATAAGAGTACAGATTTCCCCCTTTTCCCGTCCCATGCTACTGTAGAGCACACTGTATGCTGGTTAGTTAATCTCTGTTAGTTAGTCTCTGTTACCAAGATGCTGCATTTTAGGTACGGGGGTGGGAGGGTGGGGGGGGGGGTGTACATTCCCACATACCACATTACTACACTTTTGGGATGGAGAGTATATATACACACACAGAGGATCTGACTCTAGTCTCCCTGGCAGTGGTAACTTGACTGAAGTCAGTAAGGGTCAGAGTTTCAAAAGAGTTCAGCTCCCATTTGGGCATCAAAGCAGGTCGTCAAATTTCTAAAAAAAAAAGAGCTCAGCACCTTGGATTCTGGCCCTTATTCAGGTGCCTACATTGGAGCTCAGCTCTTTTGAAAATCTGGGTCCAGTTTTGGATGCTGAGAACTTGAGAATTTGTTCCAGGGTGACACACTGTTTCTACTAGTGGTATGTGAGATCAGAATCAGGCCAGAATCTTTACAAAACCATGGTTTGTAAAGAACTGTGGATTCCTTCAGAATGAAAGGCATTATAGAACTATACAAATTAATATTTGATGTGGCCTTTAATGTAGACTGCAATTTATTGCATGCATTCTGAAAGATATATTCTCTCCTTCTGCAAGTGCAGTTCCCATTGGAACTCCGGAGAGTTACACAGGTACATCCAGAAGACAATGAAGCTAAGTCATTTGTATGAAATTGAATCCTCAGGTCACTGTGTCCTATGTAACTATTGCAGATCAGTAACAAAATAGTTAATCCATCACACTTTCAGCACCAGTTTTCAAACTGTCAGCGTATTGAATACAGTCACTATGACAGCCTGTGCCTTTCTACCCTACCTTTTCTAACAGTCTACAATCTAAATTTTTCTCAAAGGGCTACTCCTGTCCACTAGGCCGCCTTGTTTACAAGGCTGTCAACCAGCTGTAATGTATTAATTGAGAGCATGACGTTAAGCTCTGTTGCCTGTGATTTCCACAATAACAAATCTGTGGTCTGTAAGTGAACAGACTCACTTTCCCATTGCTCTCATCAGAAGAAAAACAGGTTGTCATATGTAACATTATTAATACCTATCCATCTGTGCCTGTCAGAACTATACGCAGGGTCCCAGTGAGAGAAAAGCAAAATGATTACTGCCGGGTCAAATGGATCCAGGTACCTAACTCAATATACAGTAACAAAGTGGATAAAGTTCCATAATGAAACAGAAAGACTATAATTGTTGGAAGGCAACATTGGAGGCATGAATTTAGCTAATATAATAAATGAAGTCTTGGTAGTTACTCAATTTTTACTCAGTCCTTTCTCAAGCAAAATTCTTATTGACTTCAATCAGAATTATGGGTGCTCAGCACCTCTCAGGATTTGGCCAGTGGCAGCTTTGGTTAATAAGGACTGAGTAGAAATTAAATTGAATGAGGACTTCAGGATTTGAGCCCTAAGGTATCTATTTAATGGCTAGTGGTTTTGTTATGTCTTAATGTTGTTGCTAAGTTCTTTATGTTTGCCTTTGGCACATCTCAGAGTGGAAGCAAGCATTTTAAAAATTTCACAGATCAGAAAAAACATGGCACAAAATCAACCATATATGTTATTTTATGTTTCTTATAATTTGATGGGGTTTTTTTTAGTTTTGCCTTCAGCAGTTAAGTTTCTGACAAAATTGATGTTATTCTTGAATTGCCACATCACTGTCTATGCTCAGAAGAAACATTAGCATCACTGCCTTTCCTGTGTCATTGAATGGATCTGGAGGCCCATAATGCTTCCTTAGGACCATACCCCCACAGGACTAAGAGAATGAGCGGAAGAGTCAATTGAGGAGCAATGACTCAGTCTTTGGTCCTCTTTAAAAACATGGAAGCCTAAAATGTCCCATCTGTCGGACTGGTAAAAACCTGATCTCTTAATTCCTGGATTTTGCATGCATCTTGAGACAGCTGGTCAAATTCAAAGGAGACAACCAGCTAGAGCCAGTCCTCTGAATGATTGAGCATGGGAGTTTCCACATAAATGCTTCTCCTTGTCCTCATCACTCTTTTCATCCTTTCCTTGCAGGTGACAGAACCAAAGAACCATGGTTAAAAGAGGACTGAGCTGAGAACTGCACACATCTGACAGGAGGAGCCAGTGAAAACTAGGGATGTAGCAATGGAGTTGAAACTTAGGTTATGTTTACACTGGTGATGGCAAAATCGCTGCCACCAGATCAATCTTTCGGGATCGATTGAGTGATCAGTGAGACCCACTCAATCGATCCGGACGTCGACTGAATAAGTCCACCCCCTCAAGTAGCGTAGCACTGAGCCGATGGGAACGCTGTGTAAACAGTGCACAGAAGCAATCGACATGAGTTACGCAAACTACTTTGTGTAGTTTGTGTAACTCCCGTTGACTGTGCCGAATCGCGCGGTAAGTGTAAACCAGCCCTTAGATACTGCTACAGAGATATCTACCACTTTATTTTTTGCTTCTGGTAGGTGCATCATAATTATGTCTGTGTGAAATATTTGTTTTTGGGATAAGGCCAAATATTATTTTTCTATACTCATTTAAGGCGGGGGTAAAAACCACTGTAACTTTTCTTTTACAGCTGAGATTTTTTGGGGGTGAATAGAGTCAAGGCAACACTGAGTACATTTGAAAATCTTATACTTAAAAGACATTTTCATTTCCCAGAGTAGATATCCACAGTTGATATTACTTTAAACACAGAAGCAGGACTGAAAAAGGACATTGTCCACATTTGTTTAATGTGTTGATGGGCACCAAACAATATAAAAGGCAAGTATAAGATAAGGCAATGTACTGTGAAATGCACCAAGTGAAAATTAAATCCTTAGCATTTGACCATTATATTCAAAGTTACTGGGCATTTGTAATAAAGAAATTGTTACCAAGAGAGTGAACAGAGAACTGTCAAATTAATTAGAAAAAATTCAGAGAATATTCAGAAGTTACTTTGTCTATCTAAGAACCCAGTCTTGCGAGATACTGAGCCTTGATTCAGAAAAGTACTTGAGCATGTGCTTAAATTTTTTATATGGTCTCCCACAGTATTCTTAACAGCAAGTTAAAGTAGTATGGGTTGGATGAATGGCCTATAAGGTAGATAGAAACCTGGCTAGATCATCGGACTCAGTGAGCAGTGATCAACAGCTTGATGTCTAGCTGGCAGCTGGTATCAAGCGGAATATCCCAGGGGTCAGTCCTGGGTTTGGTTTTCTTCTACATATTCATTAATGATTTGAATGAAGAGGTGGATTGGATGATGAGGTGGATTGCACCGTCAGCAAGTTTGCGGTGACACTAAACTGGAGGGTAGGGATAGGATACAGAGTGACGTAGAAAAATTGGAGGATTGGGCCAAAACAAATCTGATGAGGTTCTCAAAGGACAAGTGCAGAGTCCTGCACTTAGGATGGAAGAATCCCATGAACTGCTACAGATTGGGGACCCCTGGCTAAGCAGCAGTTCTGCAGAAAAGGATCTGGGGGTCACAGTGGATAAGAAGCTGGATATGAGTCAACAGTGTGCCCTTGTTGCCAATTAGGATAACACCATTAATAGGAGTGCTGCCAGGAGATCGAGGGAAGTTATTATTCCCCTCTATTTGGCACTGATGAGGCCACATTTGAAGTATTGTGTCCAGTTTTGAACCCCTCACTATAGAAAGGATGTAGACAAATTGGAAAGAGTCCAGCAGACGGCAACAAAAATGATTAGGGGGCTGAGGCACATGACTTATGAGGAGAGGCTGAGGGAACCGGGATTATTTACTCTGCAGAAGAGAAGAATGAGGGGGGATTTGATGGCAGCCTTCAAGTACCTGAAGCGGGGTTCCAAGGAGGATGGAGTTCATAGACCCTTAGACTGATAGACTGTAAGGTCAGAAGGAACCATTAGGATCATCTAGTCTCATCTGCACAACACAGGCCACAGAACTTCATCCACCCACTCCTGTAATAGACCCTTAACCTAAGTCTGAGTTATTGAAGTCCTAAAATAATGATTTAAAGACTTCAAGGTACAGAAAATCCATCAGTAAGTGACTCATGCCCCATGCTGCAGAGGAAGACAAAAAAACCCAGGGCCTCTGCCAATCTGCCCTGAGGGAGAATTTCTTTCTGACCCCAGATATGGCAATCAGCTAAACCCTGAACATGTGGGCAAGACTTACCAGCCAGACACCCAGTAAGAATTCTCTGTAGTAACTCAGAACCCACCCTATCTGACAGCCCATCACAGGTCATTGGGCATATTTACCGCTAGTAGCAAAAGATCAGTCAATTGCCAAATTAGGCTGTCCCATCATTCCATCCCCTCCATAAACTTATAAAGCTCAGTCTTGAGTCCAGCTAGGTTTCTTGCCCTCACTGCTCCCCTTGGAAGATTGTTCCAAATCTTCACTCCTGTGATGGTTAGAAACCTTCATCCAATTTCAAATCTGAACTTCCTAACGGCCAGTTTATATCCTTTATATTCTTGTGTCCACATTGGTGCTGGATTTAAATAACTCCTCTCCCTCCCTGGTATTTATCTTTCTGATGTATTTAAAGAGAGCAATCATAACTCCCCCTCAGCCTTCTTTTGGTTAGGCTAAACTAGCCAGGCTCGTTGAGTCTCCTTTCATAAAACAGGTTTTCCATTCCTCGGATCATTCTTTGCACCTTCTCTGCACCTGTTCCAGTTTTGAATTCATTTTTCTTAAACATGGGAGACCAGAACTGCACACAGTATTCCAGATGAGGTCTGACCAATGCCACGTATAATGGTACTAACACTTCCCTATCTCTACTGAAAATACCTCTCCTGATGCATCTGAGGACCGGATTATCACAGCTTTTTTCACAGCTACATTGCATTGGTGGCTCATAGTCATCCTGTGATTAACCAATATGCCCAGGTCCTTCTGTTCTTCTGTCACTTCCAACTGATGCGTCCCCAGTTTATCACAAAAGTTCTTGTTACTAGTCCCTAAGTTCATGACCATGCATTTCCACTATTAAATTTTATCCTATTTCTATTACTCCAGTTTACATGGTCATCCAGATCTTGTTGTATGATATCCCGGTCTTTCTCCCAGTATAGGCTGTTCAGTGGTGGCAGATGACAAAACAAGGAGAAATGGTCTCAAGTTGCACTGGGGGAAGTCTAGGTTGGATATTAGGAAAAACCTTTTCACTAGGAGGGTGGTGAAGCACTGGAATGGGTTACCTAGGGAGATGGTGGTATCTCCATCCTGAGAGGTTTTTAAGGCTTGACAAAGCCCTGGCTGGGTTGATTTAATTGGGGTTGATCCTGCTTTGAGCAGGGGGTTGGACTAGATGACCTCATGATGTCCTTTCCAGCTCTAATCTTCTTGGGAACTACACACTTACTGTAGTTGAAATTAAGCACATACTCAAATGCTTTGCTGCATCAGGGCCAGAATGAGCTGACTTGAGCCATTCTGTTTCTAGATTGTGAGTAGGGACAGGAACATAGGACTAATATGCATGTGATTACAATTCTAGAATTAGATATTCTACATTCAATTAAATAGCATACATACACAGTCTGCCTGTCTAAACTGTCATTTGAAAACAACTTATGCATCACTGTTATTCATAGTATCATGTCTGAATTTATTTTTATGTCAGAGGATAGCTGACTCTCTGAAGGGGTCAGAGGCTCAGCCTCCCTCTGACATGCTTAACTGGAGGAATGAGACAACTCAGCTCCACCTGGGAGTAGTTAACTCATTGAGTAATTGGGAGGTAGTAAGCCTCCCCCTGTGAAGGGTAGTATCTTTTAAATCTATGGAGAAAACAGAAATTTTATTTCATACCGGATTGGCGCTGGACCGGGTTAAAAACGCCCCCGCTACTAGTTTCGACGCCCCGGCTAGTAGTGTTAAATTGATTAGGGGTATTATTCATAGAGCCGGACCAATGCTATCTCCTTATGCTATAGATAGAGTAAAAGATGGAATAGCTGGTTTTATGGATGATTTTAATCTCCGAGTTGGAGAGAAGAGTGTTGTTCGGGAGGAACAAGAGGATTTTAGTGAGAGCCAAGTTTTAGATTTTAATCTTTTACCGATGGCTTTTACGAATGTTTTATATAGTGACCTTAAGATAATCGATTCTAAATCTAGCTTTTATGACAAATATTTAGATTCTTTTGATGATCCATATTTAATAGAATTTAATAATCTTAATAATAATAATACCAATTTTAATAATTTACAACATGATTCTATGGAAAATAGAAGAAATATTTTAGGAGATAATTTTAATACAAATTTTATGAATACAGCTAGTTTTAAAGAGAGTAGTTCATTTAAAGAGGGAATATTTTATTTAGAATATCCCGTAGATTGTTTTAATTGCCCTATATGTTCACAAATTCTAGCTAGTTTCAGTAAATGGGCGAAGCATATAAATAATGTACATAAAAGCACTTCAATAAGAGTTATTTGCAAAAAATGTGGTAAATATTCGCAGTTCCATAACATAGCTTGCCACTACCCCAAGTGCAGGCCCAAGGAGGTGGATAACTCAGAGAAGAAGTATGCCTGCACGGTCTGTGGGTCTGCCTTCTACACTCGCTCGGGGCGGAGTCAACACATCAGACATAGGCATCCTGCGGTGAGGAATGAGGAAAGAAAGGAAGCTAGAGTGGTTGGGAAAACAAGTCGCTCTCGGGTATGGACAGAAGAGGAAATTGAATTATTGATTCAGCTTGAAATAAAATATGCAGGGATTAGAAATATTAATAAGTGTATAGAAAGTGAATTAAAAACAAAAACAAATAAGCAAATATCAGATAAGAGGAGGGACCTGGCCAAGAATAAGGTTAAAAAGGATGAAGATTCTATGGTTTTATGGGAAGAGGGCGGGATGGGAGATATTTTAGAAGATATTCCTCCACGTGAGAAAATTAAACCTTTAAAAGATAAAATTTTAATTGATAGGTTTTTAACAGGAGTTAGGTGTAATGGGGCTCGTATTTTAGAGAAATTGGATTTTATTGAACAGCAATTAAATGCTTCTGCCACTGTCGCAGAAGGTTGGGGATTATTTGAGGAATTATGTAAATTGTTGATGAACTCTCCTCATGAAGATGTAGAGAATTTGGAAAATAATAAAGAAAATAATATACAGAATGATAATGGGAAACAAGGAAGAAGAGTGGGTAAGCCTCCTGATAAATATAATAGAAATAGAAAATATGCTGGGAGAAAAGCTAAATTTAGATTCTATCAAACCCTCTTTGAAAAAGATAAGAAAAGGTTGGCTAGGATCATTATGGGAGAACCTGATAAAGCGACATGTAAGATAGCAGTTAAGGAGATTGAAACCTATTATAAAGAAATTTTGGGTAGAGAAGGACATGGGAATACCAGAGGATGGCCAAAAGTAAAAGAAGTGGTAGATAATGAAATTTTAAATTGGCCTTTATCAATTGATGAAATTAGAGAAGCCTTAAGAGAGATTGATAATAGTAGTGCTCCTGGACCAGATGGAATTAAGGTTAAGGATTTATGGGATATTTATAATTTAGACAGTAGGATTTTAGTAAGGATTTTTAATATTTGGTTTTTAAATAGACAGATTCCAGAGTGTTTTAAAGGCAATCGTACAATCCTAATTCCTAAAGTCAAGGATCCACAAGAGTTGAAGAAAATATCATCTTGGAGGCCATTGACTATTGGTTCGATTTGGATTAGGTTGTATACAAAAATTTTAGCTAAAAGATTATCAAATGCTGTTAAATTATGCCCCAGACAAAAAGGTTTTATCGCAGCCTCTGGCTGTGAGGAAAATATATCGATTTTAGAAAAGTTAATTAAAGGGGCCAAGAAAAATAAAGACAAAATAGCTGTTATTTTTATTGATCTTGCTAAGGCATTTGATTTGGTTGGCCATGGTCACATTTTAAAGGGGTTAAAGAGATTTGGGATATCAGAGAGTTTTATTGATATTGTAAAGGATTTGTATACAGATTGCTACACTGAAATTAGTGTTGGTGAGGATAAGACAGAACCTATTTTAATTAAGAGTGGAGTTAAGCAAGGTGACCCGCTCTCCCTATTTTATTTAATATAGCCATGGACCCTCTTTTATATAAATTGGAAGATGAAGGAGATGGTTTTATAGTGCAGAGTAGAAAGATAACTTCATTGGCCTTTGCCGACGATATCGCTATATTAAGTAGGTCCTATAAGGGGATGGTTAAGAATTTAAAAATTCTTAATCAGTTTTGTAAAAATTCAAGTTTAAAAGTAAATGTTAAAAAGACAAAGGGCTTTCATATTTTCCCAAGCATGGGAACATATGTTATCAACCCAAAAGATAAATGGGGATTAGGTGATGAATTAATTGATTATATTCAACCTGGTGAGTCTGAAAGATATCTAGGTGCAAGAATAGATCCATGGGTGGGAGTGGCTAATAATTCCCCTAAGGAAAAATTAATTGATTGGTGTGAAAGTTTATGTAAGGCTCCGTTAAAACCTGTGCAGAAATTGATAATTTTAAAAGTTTCCATTTTAACGAGAGTTTTTTATGAATTACTTTTAATCGAGCCGCCACTTTATATGTTAAATGAATTAGATGTTTTAGTTAGGAACACTCTTAAAAAGATTTTACATCTTCCCCAGTGTACAACTGACGGGCTATTCTATGCTAGAACTAGAGATGGGGGTTTAGCAGTTACAAAATTTAGTACCCAAATTCCAAACATGTTAATTCGTAAATGGAGGAGACATATTGTCTCCAAAGATGATTGGATAGATTTCTCGTTTTTATATGCTGGGGAAAATTTAGTGGAGAAAATTTTAATATATAGTGCTAAAACAGCTAATCCTAAAACGTGGAGAGATGAAGAGTTTTTAAAATGGAGTAATTTAAGATGTCAGGGAATTGGTATTAAATATTTTAAAAATGATTGTATTAGTAATTCGTTTTTAAAATATCCTTGCTTGGCCAGGTCCTCCTCTCTGATTGCGGCATTGAAAACGAGAGCGAATGTTTTTCCCACCAGGGAAGCTCTAGCAAGAGGACGGAAGATGGAGGAAGGGTTATGTAGATGGTGTGGTAAGGTCAAAGAGACAATTCCTCATATCTCTGGTCAGTGCATAAAAATGAAAGAAGCAAGAATTAAAAGACATAATAGAATAGTTAAAGCACTAATTGATAAAGTAGGAAATAAAGGATGTAAAATTTGGATTGAACCTTACCTTCATAATAAAGAAGGGAAGTTGAGAAAACCCGACCTCATTATTGAAAAGGAAGGAGTGGTAGCCGCTGTGGATGTCACAGTTAGATGGGAAGACAACGCTGACAGTGTGGAGGCAGCCCACATTGAGAAGGAGGCATACTACTCTGAGTTGGAGGAGGAGGTGCTGCAGCTCACTGGTGGGAAGATCATCCACTTCTTTGGATTTGTGGTTGGGGCGAGAGGTAAATGGAGTGAAAGAAATGATGATATTTTTAAAATTTTAGGTATTGATAAATTTAAAAGTTTTAAAGAAAGTGTGTGCAGACTTGCTATGTATGCTATGACGGATATGTTGGCTCTTTTTAGCGATAAACAGTGAACCCGAACATTCATTTCGTGTATCCTGTGGATTTTAGATATATTTTAGATATATTTATTCTCCATATTTTAAATTTTATCAATGGGCTTTAGTTTTCATACTATTGACCTGTTGACTATGTTTAACTGTCCTTTCATGTAATTTAATTTAATTTTAAAATTAATTGAATAATAAATATTACTTATAGGTTAGATCTTGATTTTAGATTATCTTAGCTACTGAATACTAGATTGGACGGCGGACTGGCCGCATAGTAACCAGGAAAGGGCAGGTATTTACGCCTGTACAAATAGCCTAGGAGCAACCGTGGCATGATAAAACAGACCTCAGTTAGAGGGACACTCCTCAGAAGAAAGGAAGCTCCAGAGCAGGGGAGATCCCAGGGATCCTGTGCCAAAGAAAGTGTGGTCCCAAGGCAGGAAATCTGGGTTAAGAAGAAGACAAGTTCCTAAATCAGAGAGCCTAAAGGAGGTTCTGGAAACAGAGTTCCCTAGGGAGCCTACCCAGCCAGGTGACCTGGAAGAAAAGCTTCAGGAAATGGGAGGATTCTAAAGAGACAGTCACAGTGTGCACAGCTAGTATTTGGAGCAATCCTCAAGAGACCTTCACAGATCCCATCATCAGAGGAAGACTCCACCCAGGTAGCATCAGGATACCAGAGGTGAGAGCATGTAGATGAAGTACCTGGATGAAATTAAGACTGGTGACAGATGTACTGGGATGAGTCCCTCAGCCAAGAGGCTGAGATAATAAGATGTCATGTATGCTTGTGTGAAACTTTCCCTTAAATAAAAGATACTCTCTGGGGAGGGAGCTCTTTAATACCCAAAAATAGTCTGGATTTGTTTATACTCTGGATGGAGGGGAATCAAGGCAGGACTCATTTGCGGTGCCACACCTGATCACAGGGGGGCATGCCAGGGTGGTTTATACAAAGTTGTTCTAATTATAAAAATGAAATCAAAGGTTGCTAACATGATTTTGTGACTCAGGACCTTTAAATTAGCCTAGATTGTTGCAATGAGTTAGCCATTGCCACCAGATTACTCTTAATGTAGCTATAATTTAAAAATGTCCTTTGTCTGCACTTGTGGCAGTCTGTATTGGTTTGTGTAATATCTTAACCAGATGAAATCAGTTGCTTAAGGAAGCTCATTCAAAGGCAGTTTGGGGGCTTGTGTGAAATGAGTTGGTGCTCTCAATCCAGGTCCTAGTGAGAAAGTGTCCACATCATAGAAAAATCCAATCCGCTGACAACTTTAAGAGCCAACAAGTAAGAAAAAAGAGAATAAATAAGTGGGGAAGTGGGCTACCCCAGCAAGAAATTACAGAATGCCCAGTATTTATGTATGAAATGCATTCTTTGGCTAGCTCCAGTGTCTCGATTTGTACTGGTTTAGAGACATCCAAGAAATAACTGAAGTCTGTCCAGTGCCTGAGATCAATTCAATTACCATCAAAGTCAATAGGAGTTGTTCTATTGACTTGAATGGTAGTTGAATCATGCTCTAAGAAATGTTTCTGCTCTTCTCCCTAGGCTTCTCCATGTCTCTCTTGAAGCCCTTCAACTTCTCTACCTTTTTCTACCTTGTTTTCTGCCTCCCATATTCGGGGTCATATCCTAGTCCCCATCCTCCTGGATGGTGCAGACTGAACAAGGCCTTCAGGTGAGTCCACTGACTCCACTCCTTCATCCTCCAGTGAGGTTATTTTTGAGTGACATTAGGCAGACCCACAGGGGATAAATATCAGGAACTGAGGCCTTGTTTTCAGTAACATTAAAGGTGTTTTTTGCATGTTAGATAATGTGTTAAAGCATTTTGTGTTTTCATGTGTGTGAGCTGGGTGGGGGTGAAGCCTAAGGTGTACATAGAGTTTTCTTCACCAGCTAACATGTTAAAACTATGTCATGCTATCACCAGTAGGCTTTAACCTGTTACCTGATGTGTGTTACACTAGGAAAAAAACAAGGTATCTTTTAACATAGATGGAGTTGAAAAGGTTAAAAGCTCAGGTGCATTGGTCTGAGGACAAAACTATTACAAGTGAATAGGACATTAATTGAGTAGCAAGTGAACACACGTATAGGAAGTACAGAAGATTTGCATTGGAGTTCTGTAGATGAGAGATTGAGATATGGTAGATGGAAAGAATCCTGACTTCTGATCAGAAAGTAAGACAAGCTGAATTTTGCTTCTCTCTGCATAATCTTTTTAAACTGGGACTGGAACTCACAGCCTCCTACATGATTGTACAGTGCATTCCCACTAGGTCTTTAGCCTTATCCTTGTGCTACAAAATGCCTTATTCTGAAGTCAAAGCTCCAAATTAATTCCACACTGTGCTTCATATTTGGTAGCTGATCTGCACATTAATCTATAGAGATTGAAATCTTAAACGCTCACATTTTCTGTTAGAGGGTCAAACTGAACTGGCTGCTGATCTGTGGTACTCTGTTCTTCTCTATTCTTTCACCCATTAAGATGAGATATTTTTCCACATAAAACTTAAAGCTTGATCCACATATTGTGAAATGATTGAGGAAAAAAGTGGTGATGTTATCCAGGGTTTCTCAGAACCCAAAGCGGTGATAACTTAACTGTTTCACTCCAGGTGGTGTCAGGAATAAATCAATGGGAATATAGTGCTTCCGGCAGAAAAAGGATTGATACAAATAAGCGTGCCCTTATCTAAAATTACTATTTATTAGATTAAAGCGCACACAGACATAAGCAATAGGTTTAGAACATGCCTGATAATTACCTAAAATTTGAGATGGTATCAAGTAATTAGCAGCAGGTCAACGATGGCTGGTCGCCTCCCTGCAGGAGAGTAGGGTATCAGGAAAAAGTCTCTCAGGATAGCTTCAGAGAACTGCTCCGAAGTATAGTCTTTTTCCTTATCTTTTGTAGCTAACTTCAGACAAAGCACATAACCTATAGTGACTCCTAGTGGATAACCAGTGCTGCTAATTTCAGCAAAATTACTCTTTTATCAAAACATTTCTAGTCATAACGACAATGTGTCGGGGCACTTAAAACCAAGGTTGCTATTCACTCACTCTCTTCCATACTTATTAACTTTGTCCCATCCTTCCATTCTGATTTGCAAACTGCAAGTATGCAGCTGTCTGACGTTGCCTCACAAAGGCGTAAGATTTTCCTAGCTATATGATGTTTGGTTTTCAGATGGCAGTGGCTGAACATACAAAATTGCTGACTGCAGTACTGTCAAGTTCTGGCATAACAGTGATTCACAGGTTGGATATCTACCAGTATTTCTAACTAGCATTTGATCTTTGTATCCATCTGCTCAAAAGAAGCATGTCTTGGAGGAAAAAAAATGCATTCTGAACAGGGGCTTATATAATGTGACTTGATATAACACATAAAACAATTAAATGTATCAGAAGAGGAAAACATGTGGCCTTATATAATACACATACATACACACCCTTTTGCAGTGGTAAGAATGAATCATAGGTGTTTGATGACCAGCAAAATAGTAAAACATCTGTGGGCAATTTAATATAATTATTTTGTTGCTCACATATTCACATATGGTTGCATTTTTCAGCTAAAGCACACAACAACAACACTGCCTCCACAGAGATGCACAACTGCCAGTGTCTCTTCCTTTCATGAACAGTCTCAGAAAGGTGTACTACAGAACACCGATTCTCCAGTGTATATTGTGACTTGTCACCACATTAATGTCTGCTTGTTTTACATAAATGCTCTATCCCCTTGTGATGAAGGGTCAGGCATTCTGGCTGTTGTGGTCATTGATACAACAGAACTGTTTATTATGGACAGACATGGCAGTCTATTTTTATGGTTGTTTTCAGGGCATTGCGATCAGGACAGAGTTAAGGCAGTTTGGAGTAAGGAGTTTAACACTCAGTTTACCAAGTAGTAAAATCAGAGTAGTAATATTTACCTCACAGACACTGGAGGCTTATTTTTATAAGCTATTAAGGGCTGCTTTGTAACTTTACAATCCAGCTAAAATAAGGGGTAAGCATGTAACTGCATCACTCACAGTCAGAATCTGGTGCTTCCCCCTTATTCCAGGAGGGAGAAGTAAGATGTGCCAATCTTTTTGCTGGTGCAGACTATTTTACTTCACTGGGCCAACGCAGGGGTGAGGACAGTGCATTGGGGCTGTGGAAGCAACTCCTCTCATTCTTTGTCCACTGGTGGGAGATGGAGATTATCAGCCTTGTGGTGGCTGCTCTCCCTATACCACAGGCTCTGGTAAAGTCGGTAGCTCGTGTACGGTTTAAGTGGTCTCCTTAAACCTCTTGCTCCTCTGTGAGCAAGATTTGAAATACCAACTCAAATGAAGTTGTGGTCAGAAACCTTATCCTGAGTGCAATAGGATTGTCCCACGTAGCACTTGCAATACCTGCTGCAGTTGAGGAGATAAGTAAACACATTGCATCCTAGTAAAATGCAAAATGATGGACTCAACAGATCATGTGCACAGTGAAACAAACATATCTGCTTGTTGTATCAAAAAAAAAAAAAAGAGCAACACCCCACCGCATCCCCAGTCACAGATTTCAATGTTTGCTTTGTGAAAAACAAACAAGGCTTTTATTCTACCCAAACTCTAAATAATGCATATTATGCACTCTTTGGTCAACTTATTAAATAGGTGAGGGGAAAGGACTGGTAGGAAATACATGGATTTTTTTTTAAATTATTTGTTTTAAGATACTGCATCTAAATATAAATGAAAGCTGCAAGTTTATACCTTCTAAACAAGTAGAGAGACATGTTTGCTTTTTAAAGTGGTATTAAAATAATTGAAGAGAACCTTTTGAGAATTTAAAAAAATAAGGCTGGGCTCAGGAAAGGGTATCAGTTAATAAATGAACATGAAGAAATATTACAAGCTCTAAGGCAATAGCTTTTCTTTTTTTCTTCATCTGGTTTCTCAACAATTGCTAAGCCTTTCTTCTCTTTTTCAGAATGCACTTCATGTGCCATTTGGGCTTAGAAATAGGTAATAGTTAATGACCCCGTCTTTATGGAAATGTACTCTGTGTTCACATAGAAGCTTGCATGCTTTCTAACATGTGAATTCTCCATGGCATAACAGAACCTTGCAGGAAATAAATCCATGAAAAGTTATTCTGCTTTTCTTTTCATATTATTTTTGTCCCAGTTTATATATGTAGCAAAGACTTTTGATGGTTTCTGAGAACTCCGCTAATACCAGGAGCTAGAGTGTAGAGTTTAGCCGTAGTCATGAGCAGGAGGCATTGTGAGAGCTCTGGAATGAATAGTGCTTCTCAGGCATGTTGCATCCCATGGTCCAACTTCCTCCTTGGCCCTCCCTATGCTTTCCTGAACTCAGCAACTGCTATTGTCCCTGGAACTTACGCAGTATGTGAAAAGTGTATAGCACACACTCCCTCCTCACACACATCAGTGCCAGGGACAATCTGGGGCTACTTGTTTAACATTTATGTTTTCCCCCTCAAAAGATAGGGCATATGTGTGTGTTTGTGAGGCAGTCAGATGGTCGAGTGTCATTTGCCACTGCACTTGAGTTTCTTTTTTTTTTTTACCGTGTTAGAAATTCACTAAGATTTCCAGTAGTGTATGATAACTATTTCAGTGCTGCCTGGTACTGTGCATTGAACAGGACACTGTCAGTATTTCTGCTTGGGCCAGGCTGTCATACCCATGAAAAACTGTCACTTTCCCTAACTGCATAAAGCTGGGATGGAGAGCAGAAAATAAAGGGGCTAAAATGAGAAGTGCAGTAGCTCCGTAAAATAAATTACTAAAATGTGTTCCATTGGAGAGAGGTGTAAATTATTTTGCAGGCCTTAATAAATGAATGACCCCTTACAAAGCATGTATAGCATGAAATGTAGAACATATTGCTGCAACATGTTAGAGTATATCATCTTAAAGAAACAAATACCTCATAGTAACTATTCAGGGTCAACCGTGAGCAGGGAAAGGCCCCAGCCAACCACTGCTTCATCCCCCATTCATCCTCCCCCCTGAGAGGAGGCCATCTTTGTTAGTGTCTTGGCCCTACACCCTAGACATTTCAGGGCCAGATTTTCAAAGATATTTAGATACCTAAAGATGCAGATAGTTGCCTAGTGGGATTTTCAAAATTTTCAGTCAATGGGAGTTAAATGCTTTTGAAAGTACGACTAGGAATGTATTTGTATCTTTAGGCATCTAAATACTTTTACAAATCTGGCCTCAGTGTACAATCTCACCCAATGTTTTAATCAGGGTTTGCAAGGACAGGGCCCTGGTTATTCTTCATGAAGCATATTCAGATGTTGCTTGAATTTACCTTCATAATGGCCTTTTATAGATCCCATTCCTCTAAAATGTAACACAGTAAGTATGTTTTTATGCACCAAGCATGAAACCCTTCCTTAGCCTGTCAGTGAAGCCCTGCTCTCCTTTCCCACTAGGACTGGCACTGGGGAGTGTACATGACACCTCCAAAAAGTAATGTGCTATCAACAGTCCCCTCAAATGCATTGCATACAGAGCATGGCAGGAGGCACAAAGTATCTTTAGTTAACATGGATTATTTCCTCTAAATGCTGGCACTGATATACTTTAGCTACACACACACATGCATGCAATAGGAGTTTGTAGCTTGTGAAGCCACACTATGGTTCTAATTACACAGACTAGCACAACTATTGAATTATTAATGACACAGTTGCAATACAAAATGTAAGCCCCACTTCTGCTCTTAGCTACATGGACGTGACTTCCATTGACTTTGGTTGAGTTACTATGGATTTATGCTAGTGTAAGGGAGAAGAGAGCATGAGTTTTGTTTCAAATGACAATTTAAATTTTATTTTCTGTTGGTGTGTGGTTGCTCAGGATTCAGTTGTGCTATTTAGACACAGCACTGTGCAGTGACACTGTGTGGAGTCCCGGCACCAAAGAAGGAGCACCAGAGGCTTCTGAAGCTCCCTGATGCACAAAGGCCATTGTTACTCCGCCTCAAAGAGTACAGCCTATTCCACCCCCACTGCACAGCCAGCCAGCTCTGAAGAGGTTGTCAATGAAAGATTTGAGGAGAGAAACAAGAATGATGGGATGAATGTTGAGGGATTCTGGGAGCTGAAGCTTGAAGGCTACTGGGATAATTTGCTCAATGATCCAAAAAGGACCCAGGTATTGGTCATCATGCTTGCCCTAAGGCCCGTCCATTCTCGGGTTCTGAACTGAGCCAAACCTTATCCTTATCAAGATTAGGGGCGGCCTGTCACTTTCTGTCTGTGTAATGCTTATGAGTTTCTTTAGAGGCAAATAAGTGCTCTTTGAGTTCCTGGTGTGCTTGCTGGAGGTGGAGAATTAGGTCCATGGCTGCTGGGATAGCAGGTCTGGTTGTAATTGTGGGGGTGAGCCAAATTTGTGAACAATGGGATCTCTTGTGTTGAAGTCTGGATCGAGTTATTGTATGCAAACTCAGTCAAACACAGCAGTGGGAGCCAATCATCCTGATGGAAATTTAGAAAATAGCAGAGATACTTCTACAGGGTCTGACTGACTCTTTCAGGCTATCAGTCTTTGGATGGTAGGCTGTCAAGGTGAGAGGCTTGGTGCTGAGAAGGCAAAGAAATTCCTGCCAGAACTGAGATTCACAGTGATGGCCTCAATCTGAAATGATGCATGTTCTGGTGGTGAAAGATGTACTCTAGAAAGGCGTGGGCAATTTTACGGGCAGATGGTATGGTGCAGCAGAGAATTAAATGAGCCATCTTGGTCAGGAAGTCCACATTCTTGTGATCTGTCCAGACTTGTACAGGACTGTGGGCCCTCTCAAAGAGGTGGTGCCACTCCTCAAAGGAGGCCTTGATGGTCAGGAACTCCGTGTCCCATATGTCATAATTTTTCTCAGCTGGAGTCAGTTTCCAAGAAAAAAGGCACAAGGATGAAGCAACGGGTGAGGGCCTGTAAACTGTGAGAGGATCATTCCTATTGAAAAGTGTGAGGTGTTGGTCTCGATTATGAAGACATTTAGGGGATCCAGATGGGTCAAAACAGGTAGAAATAAATGCTTTTTTGAAGCTGTTGAAAGCTGCCTGCGTGTCAGTGAACCATGTGAACTTAGTTTTCTTCTTGAGGAGGGGGTTATTATGGGAGCTCTCAGATCAGAGAATCCTTAGATGAATCACAGGTAAAAATGTGGAAATCTGAGTAACTGCTTCACTTTGTGTATATTCAATGGTGTCTTCCACTTGATAATGGCTGTAACCTTGTGGGGGTCCATGGCGAGTCCTGTGAGACAGATGACATAGCCCAGAAACACTACAGTATCCTTGTTAAATTCTCATTTATTGGGTTTCACAAAAAGTTGATTTTGGTAAAGCCAGTTAAGAACTGTGTGGTGGTCATTGAGTTATTGATTCTCTGACAAAATGAGAAAATCATCTAAGTTGATGATCATGAATTAGTTGAGGACATTGCAGAAGATGTCATTTGTGAAATTCTGGAAGGTTGTGGGGACATCATATAGACCAAATGGCATGACCAAGTATTCAAAATGGCCATATCTGGTTTGAAATGCTGTCTTGCATTCATTCTCCAGTCGAATTCTGATCAGGTTGTCTGTTTCATGAAGGTATAGCTTCATAAAGACTTGAGCTGAATGCAATCTTTCCAGGAGTTTGTTTATGACAGCAAGGGGGTATTGATTGTGGATGGTGATCTTGCTCAGGGCTTGATAATCAACACAAGGTTGGAGAGAGCCATCCTTCTTAGACATGGAAAAAGATAGGTGCTCCCACCTGTGCCCGGGGATTGGATAGGGCCCTCGAGGAGCTGGACAAGGCAACCTGGCCAGGACGACTGGGCCGAGTTACCCCAACCCCAAGCCCGGGGCCGTGCTCTGGGACCACCAGACTGGGCTGAGACCCCAGAGCAGCCCGAGTGGCAGGCACCCCCGGAGTCTGGGCCGGATTTGGAGGAGCTGCCGGCCGCCGAGCCCCTCCCTGCAGCGGGGCAGGACTTGGAGGAGCTGCCCGAGGCCGACCCGCTCCCCTCCTACAATGACCTGGAGGAGCTGCCCCCTGAGGAGCAGTTTCCTGCCTTACCCCCGGTCGATGAGGAAGGACTAACAACGCTACCCTCGGTGGACTATCCTTGGGACACGGAGGCAACAGGTACTAGGGTCAGTGGGGAGGAAGTAGCCCAGGGACAGCCACGGCCTGTGGCTGAAGCTGCCGTATTGCCGGTGTGTTGCGGCGGGAGCCCTGCCGGCACAGTGGCAGCTGTTTCTGCCACTGCTAGGGCCCTGGGCTGGGACGCAGTGGAGACGGGTGGGCCTGCGTCCCCCTCCCCTTCCCCTTTTCCCTAGCCACCCCAGGAGAATTGCTCTCCTGACCCCGCCTGAAGCCGTTGCCTCCTTTGCTGACCCTGCCTAAAGGTTAGAACCTAGACTCCTTGTTCACTCGCCCTGACTGAGGGCCTGAGCGATCTGCCTCTGCTCACCCTACCTAGGGGTTGGAGCGATAGACTCCTTGTTCGCTCGCCCTGCCTGAGGGCCTGAGCGATCCACCTCTGCTCACCCTACCTAGGGGTTGGAGCGATAGACTCCTTGCTTGCTCGCCCTGACTAAGGGCCTGCGCGACTAACTGCTGCTCACCCTGCTTAAGGGTGCATGACTAAAACTACTCCCTCGCCAAGTGCGAGCTATTCCCCTGTGTAGGAAGCCGCTGTGGCCTCCCACGGAACCAGGAACACTTACAGACCCGTTTTACTCACTCAGTTATATTTGTATTCAGTTACCTATTTATATTAATATGGATATGAAAGTATGTACTATCACTTTAAGGAATACTCTAGGCTTCACAGCTGAAGCCAGCCTAGATGTTGTCAAGCAGGCCCTGACCTGGGGTTGGGCTGTTTAAACAGGAAGAGGAAGTTGAGCGGAGGGGATTAGAAACTATGGAAGTTGCACTGGGCAATGATCTCACTCAGGTTCTGGGGGATTAGCCTGATTTGACCAAAGACGTTGTTTGGTGACTCTAAATTTGGGATCTTCAGGTAAAGACCTACAAACCCTGGGAATCCTGCTCCTTCCCTGAGACTTTCTTAAAGGGGGCATATTTGTTTTGTTAGTTTCCTTTGGCTTCCCTTTGCTTGGATCCTTTACAATGAACTTATGGACAGTGGATTGGAAGCCAGAGGACCAGGATTCTCCTCTTGGCACTTACATTGGTTCACTCAAGTTCTCTGTGCATCACTTTTGCCATCAGTAGACTAGAGATAATGCTACACAACTTTTCAAATTATTGGATTTTTTTTAATAAAGCAAACTATTATTTAATTTATTACTCTTCTGGAAACATACACACTAATTTGTGTAGACCTCACACTAATGAGAGCATATACAAAACCTTAAATTCTATAGAATAGCTAACACAACCGAAGGAAGGTCTCAACTTCAGCCTTTTTTTTTTCTTTTGAAATGCACACTAATTATAATTCAGCTTTGTATCAGTCCTATTTGTAAAAGGTTACTTTTTACGTGATCAATTCTTGTGATGTATTATATTTTGGGATTTGTGCCATTTAGGAAATTAAGAAAAGGGAATGAAGAGCCAAAGTAGGAGGAGTTTTAATCTGGGATATAAGGGACATAAGTGCCCAACTCCCATTGAGTTTTATTGGAATTTAGGCACCTAACTCCTTGAGGCAACGTTAGGTCCTGGTATTTAAACCTGCACTGTTATCGTGTACAATATGCTTAGAATAAAATCAGAAAGAGACAAGATGTTACGGCAATAACCTTGACATTGTGTTTCTGAGGTAATAAAGCCACACAGAAATTCATCTGGAGATCTGCTGTGTTGTCTGTCCAAGTAACCGGGAATTTCATAAAACAGTCAAGTCAACATAAAATACCATGTTCTCTTTGTACAACAAAATAACCAGTCAGAACCGTCTTGCTGTCTGGTACATTCCCTTTAAAGGATTCTGACAAATGCTGCCAAATGCAAAGGCCATCATGGGGTAGGTAATATCATCTGCAAGCATCTATAATGAAAAAGGCATGCATTATTTTAGACAACTCATTGTATGGACTGTGTAGAGAATTGTGGTTGCTATAGAAACAGTGTGCTTTGATTTCTTAAATATTATAGGGCATGAAATGAGATTTAATGCTTAATGAAGATATTACAAGCACTACTCAATGTTACAGGAGTCATCTAATATTAAGAGGAAGAGGCATTGGCCAGAGCTCCTGGCTATATCTTCTTAAATGTGCCTCTCAAAGCTTTTTCCCACCCTATATTTATTAGGCCCTCATTATTCTATTAAACAACAGGGTCTGTTGCCTGACCCAAGGCCCACTGAAGTCAGAATCTTTACAATGGTTCAAGGGGCTTTGGATAAGGCTTCTAGTTTCCAGATATAGATTTGTTTTTCCAGAGCAGCATGTCAGTGATTTACATATACTGGGCCAAATCTTCAACTGGTGCAAATTGTTGTAGCTTCACCAAAGCCAATGGAGCTATGCCAGTTTACACCAAATAAGAATTTGATCAATCAAATATCCATTTCCTCCAGTGGAAGAAATGACAGGAGCTGCCCAGAACTGTGGGACAAGACAGACATAGAAGATCTCTGTTCTTTTCCCCATCACCACCTCTGGAAGCAGCAACCATTTTTTTAGACTCTTTGCTCATTTAGGGGTGCCTTCTGATCAATTTAATATGACTAATGTTCCAACTTATTAGTTTCTACTCTGGGCTCTGAAGGGAAAGGTATTTATGGAAGAAGAAAGGTAGAGGGAATTGGAAGTGAAAGGAAGGAGGACATTGTAGTGTTGCCCAACTCTCGTGATTGTATCATGAATCATGACATTTGGTATTTTTCTAAAAGCCCCAGCTCCTGGAATAATTTAATTATGAAAAAAATGTCTGCTTTCAGTTTTCTTTAAAAGTAAGTTTCTAGTCTTCAAAAGTTTGAAAATGTGGTCCAAGTGTAACCAAAAGGCTCAGAAAACAGTAGGTGCAAAAAAAACCCCACCCCAAAACCAACCAAACAACAAAAATCCCAACCCAAATGGCTTAAAGATCATAAGATTTTAAAAAAAAATTATACCATATAGTGATTTTTTGATATTGGCAATATTGAAATTGGAAACAATAGTAAATAAGGGAAATGTGTGGGCCAAGAAGAGAGGGATGGATTTATGCACTCATAGCAAGAAGTGTACCTGGCATCACCTATATCACTTTGTTGATCTGCTGCTTCTCTTTATCCCATCCTTTGTCTGTCTTTTCCTAATTAGATTCTACTGTCTGGGAGAGGGACTATTTCTTCCTATATGTCTAAGTGCTTTGCACTTTGGGGAGCTATACAATGATTAATAACAATACAGTAATGTTATATTTCTGATTTTCATGTACTCTGTGATCCTATCATGTTTTAAATGTTCTGAGATTTTTTGCCCTCAAATTTTCTTTCAGGTGATCACCAGTATCCCAAGTCACTACAGTCTTGCTTCACATCCACAATGTACTTTCTATAATATTGTTCTATTTTTCATTTTCTTATTGGTTATACGTTTTTGCCTTTAATTACATTGTTGTGTGGCAACAGAATCAGGCTATGAGTCCTTTATATACGGAACTGAATGCTGTTTCATTGTCCTATACGTAAGATTATATTAAAGACCGGATTCTCTGGCATTAAAATTCAGTGAATTTTGTTGCCTGGCCCTGTATATAAATAAAATGATGATTATAGATTGTATATGAATACCCACTTTGTCCATATTGGACCAGTTTCAGCCTGTTGCAGACCCTGATCTGTGTCTCATTGGACTCAATGACAATTGCACATTGATAACACGGGCAGTTGTGCCTCATACAATGGAGTTGAATTTAATTTGTTGTGGCTCAAGATATACAATAAACTGCATGGGTAATAATCCAAAATTCCAGTTGTTACATGAGAACCTCAATATTTGCGCTTACTGATTTTTTTAATCCTTTAAATTGCAACCTTAGAGTGAATTAATGTAGACTGTGCATTAATAAACAAGTGCATATATTGTATTTATTAGTTACACACACTTAATGTTTTTCTTCATGTCTCTCTCTAATCTATAGATAGATATTTGCAAGAAGAAAAAAGAAACAGAAAAGAAGAAACAGAAGAGGGAATTGCTGTTTACTTCTGTTTTGTAATCAAAATACTGTGAGAGATTAAATAATGCTTGAATAATCTAAAAGATCTTTCTGCACATTAGCACAGCAACAAACTATTTGCCTGCACAGGTTAGCTATAGCTAACAGCTTCTTCCTAGCTTCATAGTTATCTTGTCTACCATAACTTTGGTGTATATGCAGGGTCTAAATGCATCCACTGGGCCTACCATGAAGAACAAGCCTAAAGGAAGCTTTAAAAGCTGGAGTCTGTTGAATGAGTGGAAAATTTAACACATCACAAGTTGGATCCTACAGTGCTAATGAAATTAAATGTCGCTTTTAGACTGAAATCACTCCATCATGAACGTGAGCTGAACATATATTATTTTGGGGAGGTAGGCATGGTTTGAAATGAACTGGAGGACACAAGAGTGATCTGCATTTGAGGAAGTGAGTGGGAAGGGGGAAAGACTTAATTAAATACAACCCAACCAATGTATTTTTGAAAGAGTGAGAGAAGAGGAAAGGAGCATGGACTGATTACAAAATCAATCCCCTCTTTTATTCTTTAGGGTTGTTTTCTTTTTTCTTCTTTTTTTTAAAAAACACTTCATTTGTTGAAAGAGGAAGACAAAAAATAAACTAGGAGTTGCAGTTCTGAATTGCACTATAAGCATTTATGCACGCTTGTTAAATTTAGAAATTAACCGCCTCTGTTTCACTTCCTGTTTTTAAGCAGAACTGCCAGTGGAATTCTGACAACAGCAGATACGACATTCACTCTTATAACAAGTAAAAACCTGAACCTGCAAGATGGTGATTACCCTCAACTTCCATTGAGTTCTGGACTTCATTTATTCTGACCCAAATTGATTATAGTAATGAATGCTACAGTTATTGTTACAGTCAAACTTCCCTTGCCCCACTCTTATGGACTCTAGGGCCTGCCATAGTGACAGACTGGCACAGTGCTTGTGCTCCCTAATTTGACATGATGGGTAATCATAGAAATGTAGGGCCAGAAGGTACCTCAAGAGGTTATTTCATTTATCCCTCTATACTGAAGTAGGATAAAGCATGCCTAGACCATCCCTGACAGATGTTTGTCTAATCTGTTGTAAAAAGCCCTCCAGTGATGCAGATTCCACAATCTCCCTAAGTAAACTGTTCCAGTAATAAATGATCCTTATAGTCAGAAAGATTTTTCCCTAATATCTAACATGAATTTACCTTGCAGCAAATTAAGCCAATTATTTCTTCTCCTGCCCTTGCTGGAAATGGAGAACAGTTGATCACAGTCCTCTTTATAACAACCTTTTACATATTTGAAGACTTTTATCATGTTCCTGTGACATGCCAGCGTGCAATCCAGACTAATGAACAGCTGTGTCACCCCTGCTCTGCAACCTTGGGTGCCTTACAATGTCTTGCTGCAGTAGCTTCCACCTGGGCCATTCAAAAACAGCCTTCTAGCATGCAAGCCACACCCCAAGTGTCTGTATGTAACTGCAGCCTGCAAGCTGCATTTGGTTTACACTCTGGCTCTCACCAGTCTGGGTTATACTGCAAGCTGATCCCCAACAAACCCCTGTCTTAGATTTCCCCCCAGAAATGTATGTCCTGTATTGGCCAGTCCTGTCCTGGACAATACAATTGTATATTAAATCTGTTATTTCTTTAAAAAGAATAATATTCACTCAACTTGTCACTCCAAATGGAGTTTCCTAGATGCTTCAATTTAAACACACTGGATTAGATAAAACAAGTGCATTAACTACAAAGAAATAGATTTTGAGTACAGTAATGAAGCATAAAGATCAGAAATGGTTACAAGAAAAATAAAGATAAGGTGTTTACTAATACCTAACTTAACCATCTATATCAGCCTCAAGCAAAATTTCTCACCATATGCTTTCAACAGTCTTACTGGCCAAACCCTGTAGGTCAGGACCCCTTCTCAAAAGTCCAATGGAGGCTTCCTTTTTTGCGTCACCTGCAATAAATGTAATGAGCAGGGAGAAAGATATGGGTGTCTTGGGGTGTTTGTCCCTCCCTTTTTATAGTGTCACTTGGAAAACATTTCCATCTGGGCATCAGGAGACAAAAAGTCTGTGGAAAGATGTTCCCTGCTGCTTTTTCCTCACCTATTTGACCTTCCTTTGTCTCCCTTCCTGTTTGATGACTCTGTTTATTGCTTAAATGCAAATTAAGCAGAGCACACGTTCCTTTGTTTAGGACAGACCTGTTTGGCAAATTCTGTTTGGGCAAGACTGTGAAGTTTGGAACATACATTAATAACACCATACAGTGGAATCTTATAACTTCACATACAGTATTGTCACACATTTTATCAGGACGATACTGACCAAAAAAATGAATTTTCAGATGATACTTTACCAGGCATACTTTTCACAAAGATTATTATGATAGTGTATAGTGTGTGAATACAGCAGTATATTCTGTCACAGTCCCCCTTCAGACTTCTCTTCTCTAGAGTAAACGTGTTCAATTTGTTCAACTTTTCCTCATAGTCATATTTTCTAAACCTTTTATTATTTGACTTTTCTTTTTTGGACTCTCTCCAATTTGTCCACATCTTTCCTAAAGTATGGTGTGGGTGCCCAAAACTGGACACAATACTCCAGCTGCACTCCAGTAGTGCTGAATAAAGCATAGAATCATAGAATATTAGAGTTGGAAGGGACCTCAGGAGGTCATCTAGTCCAATCCCCTGCTCAAAGCAGGATTAACCTCAGCTATATCATCCCAACCAGGGCTTTGTCAAGCCTCACCTTAAAAACCTCTAAGGATGGAGATTCCACCACCTCCCTAGGTAACCCATTCCAGTGCTTCACCACCCTCCTAGTAAAAAACTTTTTCCTAATGTCCAACTTAGACCTCCCGCCCTGCAACTTGAGACCATTGCTCCTTGTTCGGTCATCTGCCACCACCGAGAACAGCCTAGCCCCATCCTCCCTGGAACCCCCTTTCAGGTAGTTAAAGGCCGCTATCAAATCCCCCCTCACTCTTCTCTTTTGCAGACTAAACAAGCCGAGTTCCCTCAGCCTCTCCTCATAAGTCCTGTGCTCCAGCCCCCTAATCATTTTGGTTGCCCTCCGCTGCACTCTCTCCAACTTGTCCACATCCTTTTTGTAGTGAGGGGCCCAAAACTGGACACAATATTCTAAATGCGGCCTCACCAATGCCGAATAGAGGGGAATAATCACTTCCCGTGACCTGCTGGCAATGCCCCTCCTAATGCAGCCCAATATGCCATTAGCCTTCTTGACAACCAGGGCACACTGCTGACTCATATCCAGCTTTTTATCCACCGTTACCCTCAGGTCCTTTTCTGCAGAGCTGCTGCCCAGCTCGTCGGTCCCCAGTCTATAGCTGTGCATGGGATTCTTCCTTCCTAAGTGGAGGACTCTGCACTTGTCCTTGTTGAACCTCATTAGATTTCTTTTGGCCCAATCCTCCAGTTTGTTTAGGTCACTCTGTATCCTATCCCTACCCTCCAGGGTATCTACCACTCCCCCCAGCTTAGTGTCGTCCGCAAACTTGCTGAGGGTGCAATCTACCCCATCCTCCAGATCATTAATAAAGATGTTGAACAAAACCGGCCCCAGGACCGACCCCTGGGGCACTCCGCTTGTGACCGGTTGCCAGCTAGGCATGGAGCCATTGATCACTACTCGTTGAGCCCTATGCTCTAGCCAGTTCTCTATCCATTTTATAGTCCATTCATCCAACCCATACTTCTTTAACTTGCTGATAAGAATACTGTGTGAGACAGTATCAAAAGCTTTGCTAAAGTCAAGGTATATCACATCCACCGCCTTCCCTACATCCACAGAGCCAGTCACCTCATCATAGAAAGCAATCAGGTTGGTCAGGCATGACTTTCCCTTAGTGAATCCATGTTGACTGTTCCTGATCACCTTCCTCTCCTCCAAGTGCTTTAAAATGGATTCCTTAAGGACCTGCTCCATGATTTTTCCAGGGATTGAGGTGAGGCTGACCGGTCTGTAGTTCCCCGGATCCTCTTTCCTCCCTTTTTGAAGATGGGCACTATATTTGCTTTTTTCCAGTCGTCAGGGACCTCCCCCTGTTCCCACGAGCTTTCAAAGATAATAGCCAATGGCTCTGAAATCACCTCAGCCAACTCTCTCAGCACCCTCGGGTGCATTGCATCCGGCCCCATGGACTTGTGAATGTCCAATCCTTCTAAATAGTCTTGGACCCGTTCCTTCAGCACTGCGGGATGTTCGCCTCCTTCCCATTCTGTGCCACCCAGTGCAGCAGTCTGAGAGCTGATCTTGTCTGTGAAGACAGAGGCAAAAAAGACATTGAGTACCTCAGCTTTCTCCACATCCTCCGTCACTAGGTCGCCTCCCTCATTCTCTAAGGGGCCCACACTTTCTCTAATCTTCCTCTTGTTGGCAACATGCCTGTAGAAACCCTTCTTGTTCCCCTTCACGTCCCTTGCTAGCTGCAACTCCAATTGTGCTTTGGCCTTCCTGATTTCATTCCTGCACGTTCGAGCAGTGTTTATATAATCCTCCCTAGTCATCTGACCAAGCTTCCACTTCTTGTAAGCTTCTTTTTTGCGTTTAAGTTCGCCAAGGACATCTTTGTTAAGCCAAGCTGGACGCCTACCATATTTGCTATTCTTTCTGCACATCGGGATGGTTTGCTCTTGTGCCCTCAATAAGGTCTCTTTAAAATACAGCCAGCTCTCTTGGGTTCCTTTCCCCCTCATATTAGCCTCCCAGGGAATCCTGCCCATCAGTTCCCTGAGGGAGTCAAAGTCCGCTTTTCTGAAGTCCATGGTCCGTATCCTGCTGCTCTCCTTTCTTCCTTTTGTCAGGATCCTGAACTCGACCATCTCATGGTCACTGCTGCCTAGGTTGCCACCCACTTCTACTTCCCCTACCAAATCTTCCCTGTTTGTGAGCAGCAGATCAAGAAAAGCACGGCCCCTAGTTGATGTTAACTCCCGTGTCTTACATATGACTTTCTTGTTAATACTCCCCAGAATGATATAAGCCTTTTTTTGCAACATGACATGTTGACTCATATTCAATTTGTTATCCTCTATAACCTCCAGATCATTCTGCAGTACTGCTGCATAGCCAGTTATTTCCCATTTTGTATTTGTCTATTTTATTTTTTTTCTTCCTCAGTGTAGTAGTTTGCTCTTGGCTTTGTTGTTTTTCATCTTGTTGATTTCAGACCAATTCTCCAATTTATCGAGATTATTCTGAATTCTAATCCTGTCTTCCAGAGTTCTTGCAGCCCTCCCAGCTTTGAGTTGTCCATAGATTTTTATAAACATACTCTTCACTCTATTATCTGAGTCATTAATGAAAACGTTGAATGGTACTGGACCTAGGACAGACCCCTGCTGACCCCATTAGATACATCCTCCAGTTTAACAGTGAACTGTTGATAACTACTCTTCAACTATGGTCTTTTTACTAGGTGTGCACTCGCCTTATAGCAATTTCATTTAGACCACGTTCCTCTAGTTAGCTTATGAGAATACCATGGGGGACCATGTCAAAAGCTTTACTAAAGTCCATATATATGATGTCTACTGTTTCTCTCTGCCTATCTACTAGATTAGCTACTCTGTCAAAGAAGGAATGAGGTTGGTGTGGCATTTGTTTGTGACCCATCAATGATAGCTAGGGAGTCTGGGGCAAACCATGGAGTCCCTTGGAGTTCAGGACATCCTAGAGAATTCTCCAGAGTCAGGGTAACCTGGGGAATCCATGGGAGTCAGGGCAGCTGGATTTCCTTTTGGTAAAATCCAATGGAAATGTCTTTTTATTTTTTTCAATATGTCGTTTTCATGGGAAACTGCAAAATGTCTATTTCTTGTGCTGGGTCAGAATTAAACTTCTTCAACATGTCAGAATTTCTTGCAGAATGGAAATTCCAAGTTTTGACCATGGTTGGTGCCTATACTGTCTTTACTTCCTCCCCAATGCAAGTTGTGGCTTAAAGCCACGTGCAAGCTCCTAGTATTTAGGCTTGCTTTCTGGTATTTATGGATTCTTTTCACTGCACTATATCTTTATTCTTTTCAATATGCAGCGTATAGAAAAGATAGGGACTAAATCCTCAGCTGGTGTAACCTGGCACAACTCAGATTTGACTCTAAAAATTCATTATTGTACTCCTCCTTTTTCTGGATCTAGACTACTCAGTTTTCACCCAGTTCATGCTCAGAAAAATCTCTCAGTAAAGACAGTGGCTGTTTTCTTTAAAATAAGGCATGAGTGAACTCAGAATAATGACTTCAGAATTTGGCCCCTGGTGTTTTCTAAATATTTTACTAAACAGTTCTATCTAAATACAGTTAGCCTGGTACTTAAACCAATCTGACATATGGCAGGGGAAAAGGAAAAATATAACATCTTGAAAGGCAAGGATGCCTCATTTGCTTTGTTTTAAATTTAACTTTGATAAATTAGCATGACTTGGCTTGTCACTGCTGATATACTGTGCATGTCTTGGTAGCTGTCTGAAATCTGGATATCCTGTACCCATTTCATCTAGAATAGATACACTAGGTGTATTTCCTGTTTGGTTTCATCCTAATATGCTGGTATGGTATATGTTTTGCACCACTACAGGAGTTGAATTTCATTTCACATAAGTATACTGCTATTAAGTATCATGTTTATTCCCAGTAGATACATAATTTAAAAGAGAGACTGAGGAAGAAGAAAATAGTAATAAACAGAGAACCAGTGCTGGTTCAGATAATGCAAACTATAAATTAGAGATATAATTTACATCAGAAAGCTCTTTAAAGGTAAATGTTCAAGAAGCCGGGAAGATGGGAGTTGACCTTCCTTTATTCTGTTTTCTACTGGTGTATGATAAATAAAGTGGGTCTTCATAGATGATTTAGTAGAAAATGTTATGCATATGTGTGAGAGAATCATCTGTATTAGATATGGGGAAAGACCAACTTCATCCATCTGCCTGCAGTTCTGAACATTGTTTTATTCAAACCGGATTCCTCAATGACCAAACCTCAATTATGAAATATTGACCCTTTAAAATGATTGCAGAGGTGTTACTTCAGGTGTATTGTTTTGTGGCTGACTGTAGAATTTGGTCCATATTCAGAATTTCTCAAGGCCCCCATCCTGCAGTGTAGAGTGCTGAGTGACGGCTGTGCCCACAAAAGCTCACTGAAGCTGGTCCATGTTGTACATTGCAGCAGTGGGACCTAAATCTTCTTTCTGCTGTTTGCTTCAATACCATTAGGCATCGGGAGAAACTAAATATCCTTATGGATAAGCCATGAATATATCAGAACAAGCCTTTCAAACAAAAACCTGATCAAAGACATGATGTTGCATAATTTCTTTGAGACACACTCATTTTTCTTTGTACAAATACCACTGCTTAGCCTGTAGAAACAAAGAGTATCCATTGTACGAAAGTGTATGAAACAATGCTGGGTTTGGGCCAAATAAGCACTTAATTACTTGTATTCAAGTGAACACGCACGGTTCTCTGTTTCCTTCTGTCTCTGAAGCCCTGTCAGTGTTATTTTTTAATGCACTAAATTCTGCCCCTTCCTTTTCTTGGGGACTCACCAAAAACTGGCAGCTTAGCAGTGTGTCAAGTAGAAATTCTCCTTCAACTATTGTTTTAAATAGATCCGTTAAGTAGCCAAGTTGATACCCAGGGGTGATTTAAAATACTCTTCTAGGAAGCTAGGCCCTGGCATCTTTCCATTTGTTAAAGTGTTTGTGGCATCTATTGTTGAATAAATTAGATGCCATCAATATTGAGGAAGTCAGCTTTTCCATATTTGAGAACTTGTTTTAAATTTTTAAAAATAGCTTTCCTAGAGGAAGTGCATTATGCTGCCTCGTCACATTAACTGAAATCTCCATGCCTAGCCCCACTGCCTTTTGGTGCTCACTGCTGGCATCTAGCAACAACTGATAAAAGCTTCAAGTCCTCTGTAGTTGTAAAGCATATTTCAAATCCATCAGGACTGAATAACCCAGTCAGTAATAGTCACTTAGAGCTGAGAAAGATACTGTACTCGGGCTGAGAATGCAAGAATGCTTTTCTCTGTCTCCAAGCAATTGGCATTGTCACAGTGTCTAGTACTTCAAAACAAAATGTTTCCCTATAGCATTTCAATGAATCTTCGGTGCAACTGTCTGTCATTTGTTTATAGCCTTTCAAGAAAGATTCTTAAATGTTTTGTTGCTAATGTGACCAGGCATCATAAGTGAAAACAAGCCATCAGAGCTCTGCTTGGAGATGGAGAGAAAGAAACTCCACAGCCATTGAACTTTTACCTGGAAGTCTCCCTAACAAATCACGGTTATCTGAGGCACTTAAGCTAGCAGTGCATCCCTGGAATACAAAAGAAGGTGCTGCTGTCAGAGTGTTCTTGCTGAAAGACGCTTGGCTTTGGAACTTTCTTCCCTTCCTGGTCCACCAGAGCCCAGATTTCCTGACCTTCACAACACACTGTAAGGCCATTTGTTTCCCCAGACTTTTCCTAAGACAGAGATATGGAATGGGAATTGGTTGAAGCAGTGTTATGAGCCGAGTTATTAAGCAGAGCATCCCTTTTCCTGTAATTGCAATAAGATGATGGAATAGTTTGCGAGGGGGTGGAGTGGACATGTCTGTGATTGTGTCTAACCCTGTAAGGGTACACAAGGAAGAAAAGGTACAAAGGTCCCCTTGCAGTTCTGATCAAGACCACATACAGTGAAGTGGGAGATGGGCCATGCAAAACTGGCCCTGGGAAATGGTGATTTTTTTTTTAATGGTTGGTGTATCATGAAAATATGAATGAAATTCATGAGACCAAGAAAAAGGCACATCTATAGTCTCAGGACATTCCACTTGCCAAACTGCAAAGGCCTGCTGCAAACAATAGAGCTGTGAGAGCTTCTGTAAGGGGGAGAGGGGGAAGCCAAAAGAATCCTGTGTAAGGGAAAGTGTTGTGCAACCTACATTTAGGTATTATAGCTAGCACCACATGTAATAAGAAAATATGTCTTTTAATATATTCATAGGTATAACTATGCATAATATAGTACTATGTAATACAGACCGTCATATTCTGGGAACAGCTTGCATTCTTCAGCAATGATTTGGGCTATTGTGAGGGGTCAACTTAATCCTGAGGACAGAGATTTAAGGCAGATCCCATCTCTTTTTCCCAAAAGAGACTGTAAACTGGTCTGAAATAATGCAGTAGAAGATTTGGCAGAGATCCACCAGGCCTCCATTGATAGACAAGACCAGAAGATGTGTGAAAGTAGACTTAGAGAAAGGCATCCTCTGATGAAGCTGGGGAATGAGGTTAGGGCTCCTACAGGTAGGGCCGGTAGAGCAAGGAGATAGCCCCCTTAGCCTTCATACAAGGAGAGGGCAATGGATTCTTAGCAGTGGGCTGGGATCAGGCATGGAGGGCTGACGGAGGCAGGATTAATGACCTGCACTGTACTAGTTATTGCTGGACAGTTTCCAGATGAGTTAAATGGCAGCTTAGTTCAACCACATCCCTTGCATCTTGTCTGTCTTCCCATCTCTGCAGGACAATATTGGGGTCACTACTAGTTCCTTGTATAATAAAACATCTTTTAATATATTTTTCTGTAAATGTGTGTAGCACAATACAATAAAACAGACTGTTTCTAAACAAGAGAGGTAATGTTTGCTTTTTTTAGGGGAAAAGAAAATCTCCCTTCCCTCACAAATCAGAAAAGAATAGAATATGAGCTCATAATTTCTATAAATATTTCTGCAGTGCTAAACCTCTCAGAAAAATTACTGCTCAGAAAAATAACAGATACAGGGGGTATCTCATGACCTCTCAAAGCAGATACTTAATGGACCTCCTTGCTCTGGTACCTGAGTTCCTTCGCAACGTTAACGAATTTGTGCTCAGCCACCTCTCTGAGGCATGGGATGGGAAATGGATGCACACAAAAATTATGTGCAAAATAGTCAGACTTGGCTACCTAAAGCTAGGCTTCTAAATCTCTATTTAAAAAAATGGCTTTTTCAGAAGCATTGGGCATCTACAAATCCTAGGACTACAATCCTAGGAAATACAGGTGCTTAGCACCTTTGAAAATCAGGCAAGTTATATGTAGGAGTCTGAATAGGGTTTTGTATCTGAAAAATGTTGGCCTAAGCGTCTGGTTGGAGATCACACAAGCAATCTGTGATAGAGCTGGGAGTTGCATCTAGCTCTCCTAAATTCCAGCCCACTGCCATAACGAGGCCGTACATGTAAAGCAGGTTTCTTGAAATCTTCTGTTTGAAGTGTGGAAATGTATTCTGCTAACTTTTCTTTATTTTGTTCTCTTTCTAAAATAAACATCTGGGGCTAGATGAATTATAATAAACTCTCTTTGTGAAGAGTGCTCTTAAGTATCTTGAAGACTTGTTCCACAGCTCAGCGAAGAGGGCTTTTGTTCTAATCCCTAGAAAAATGAATGGCATCAATTACAGGCTGGTGCACTGAATATCTGGTGAGGTGAGAGAGAGTGAATTGACTTTCTGAGAACTGATTGCTCTTTAACTATAATATTGGTTCACAGGTGATAAATCATTAGCATGATAATACATAGCATTTACATAGTGCCTTTTTCTTTTTTGTAATAGTTCTTTGTATTAAAAAGCTAGCATGTTACTCTAAATGTGTAACTGTCCATACATTTTTCAATAAAAACATAAGAATGTAAAAGGAGGGGTGGAAGGGAATCAAAAAGAACAAATATTGTCTTATAGGGAGAGTTGATTGCACCCCGCCCCCACATTGTTAGGTTGCGTAATACTTTCCATTATTAAAGATTCTTGAAATCTTTTCTGTGAGAACCTCTTGTGTACATATGTATATAATACATCACCATTCAGCCACTATTGAGAGATGGTCACACTTCTTTAGTGCCATAGTAGTTGAACATATTGATTGAGATTTTCAAAGCCACTTTAAGGGATATGGAACCCCAAGTGATAACAATGGGAATTGGATATCTAAATCCAGGTGACAGCTCTGAAAATTCCACCTATTTTATTCATCATTTAGATTGACTTTAGTTTTCTTACTTGACTGGTTTTAGGGATTTTCATCCAGTGATCTGAAAGTACTTTTTAAAGGCCTAATCCAGAAGTCACTTACGAGGAAGATCAAGGAAGGAAAGAGAACAGATCAGTGGAACAAGGAAAAATATGTTCTCTTGCCTGGAAAATAGGAGAAAAAAACGTGTGAAAGTAAAAACCACACAGGAAAAGCAGGGGTGGGAGGAGAAGAAGGTTATAAAAAGAAAGATGAGGAAATAGAAAGATGGAGAGAATAAGAGGAAGAAGGAATGGGATAAAGAGACGGGGAAGGAAATATAAGGCATGGTGCATAACTTTCAGGTCGATGAGTTTTGTTTTATTTATTCATGCTTCTACATTATCTTGGTTTTCTTGGCAAATGTCCCACAACTTCATTTAGGGAGAAGGGAATGGCAGATTATTATGCTGCTGGGCTTTGAGCATTATCTTTTCATACCATTGCTATTGGGCATGTTACTTGGTTACTGGGCTTATGCGTGTTTTAAAATAGCACATCACAGCAGCAGGAAATATGGTATTTAAAATTTAAACAAAGGGTCTGAGTAGAGTAAATTTAAGCCTACAGCCTTGCCATTTTCAGTTATTCTCTCAGAGCTGCAAGACAAATTAAGTGAGGCTGGATCACTAAATGAATGGGAGATCTCCTAACAACACCTAGGAGAATCAGGAAGTAATGCCGATGATTCAGTAGATGCTACTCTTGCTTCTGAGTCAGTCTTAAACTATTGTGTCTCCTGCTGGGGTCATTGTGCTACTCAAGGTCCGTAGGATAAGAAACAGGAGATTTGAGTGTAATAAGTGAATGGAAAGGGCAACAGAAGGGGATTCGGGAGACTTTGACTTCAAAGTCATTTAATCTCTCTGAGCCTGACCCCCAGTTTTCAATGGTGATAATACTTAGCCACCTTTGCAAACCATTTTGAGAACCACAGATGAAAAGGACCTGCAGATAAACTGAGTATTATTAATACTTGAAAGATTGTTACTGACAGTTCAGGGCAACTACACCTATATTTTCCCCTTGTAGATCAGCCAGGGTATGCACCCTAGGCACCTGGCTGCCCAGCCATCACCTCTCTTGGGTGGAAACTCTCCCTCCTTACCGGGGTTTTTCCAGGCCGTACAGTTCCCCAGTAAGTTAGACTGCCTAAGCAGGCCTGCTTTACTTTCTCGTCCAAGGCTATAAACAGCACAATTGCCCGCAGTTAGAAGTTACCACACAGCCCTTTCTAAGCAAGCACACTTATTTTTAAGGTGAATGTATTACAGAGAAAACATATTAAAAACAATAAAAGAACCTACATCCCTACTAATTAGCTTACTAGAGATCACCCCAACACCAACAAGGGCTCTGGCAAGTGGTCAGTCCTTCAAACCATACCAAGGGGTCTTTTCTGTAGTTCCATGTTTACAAAATCTGCTAAAATGAGAACAAGCACCCCATGAATCGGTAAGACACTCTTTTATACATTTACAGCTCTTGATCTTGAGACCCTGGGAACAGATATTCAGGAGACAATCGCCCTTTCCTCAAGGCTTAGGATAAAAACGCTGGGTTTTGGCATAAACTGAAGGCAGAAGATGTGTGGGGAGGATTTGCATTCACCTTCCCCATGATATTTCCCAGGAAATTCAATTTACATTTATTGTCCCCAAAGTTCATTCTTGTCTGCCATATTATTCAATATAGTCCTTTGATCAGCCAGGCCCACAATAATACATAACCTTTGCATTTAATACAATGGACTCCAAAGATATTTAAGATTAATTCAGTGAGATCTCCCAAAGATATTGAAGGAAATTGCTATGTCTGTCACAATTGCATAATAATCCCATGGCATTTATTACAGGGCTGGTGATGATAGCACCTCAGTCTTAGCACAATTACTTTCTAAATTCCTAAAGTCCACTAATATTTACATTAGATATAGCAGTATTCTTCAGTGCCCTAAACTATCATATAGACTTGCTGTGCACTGTTAGTTTGTAATCAAGTTTAACCTTAGAGGTGCTTGCATTTTATAGATGGATGAGGTGATCCATGTATCTACCATAATTTGTCAAGTCTTTAAGACTTCACTGGAGTTAACAGCATTACATTTTAGCTGGCAGTGTTTGCCATATTCTTGCCACAATCTCTAGCTTGATAGGCTCAAAAAATGGAATTTTCACCACTTTACAAGAAATTGTAGTCTTTGTCTTGAACCGTAATTGAAATTGTGGTTTACAACACTTCTGAAACATTTGAAATTAATGTTATAAGAGAGCACGAATTGTGTAGAAGGTGCCTGATTCCTCTTCTGGAGCTTCTGCAATAACCAGAGCAGTCAAATTCTTACTTAATGAAACTTCATCAAAGTCAATGGGGATGGGCCAGATTCATCCCTGATGTAAAACCATAAAAGTCTATGGAATAACACCAGAAATGAATTTGCTCCATGTCTGTATAACACCCTGAAGATTCAGAATTCCATGACTGCTTTCTCACCAATGGAATTTATTAAAGGTAACAGTCTCATGTATCTGATTACAATGTCTGCTTTTCTTCTAAGGGATGGTGAAAGAAGCTGAAAATCAGGAAATGCTTCAGGACATGGTGAAGTATGGGAAAATGAGAAAGCTAGTATAAAACAGAGCATGCTGCCACATGTGACTTGGGACCTGATTCAGTAATCCATCCCCATTCAGCACAGCACTTCAGCACGTGTTTTAGAGGCAACAGATTTAATGAGATGTGTAGAATCTAAATGTTTGTTACTTTGGAGCTTGAGTGATTTAAGAGAATAGATGGGAGATATGAGGAAATAGTTAGTAGTTTCACTGGCTATTTCAAAGCTGTTCATTATTTATTATACTATATTTCACAAAAGAAAGAAATGGGGACACAAACAGGATTAACATTGTAATGGAGCTAAAAACCTCCATTAAGAAAATCTGGACATTTTAATTTTTCTATAGAAAAGACTGTTTACAAAATCATAAGCATTGGAGAACGTTTAAACAAAATCTATCTTCAACAAGGACTTGATCCTGCAAAGTGCTGAGTGCTCTGGGCCTGATCCAGCACAGCACTTAAGCACATGCTTAACTTTAAGTGTGCAGTTCCACTGACTTTAGTGGGTCTACTTGTGCTTAAATTTAAGTACAGGCTTACGTAATTTGCTGCATCAGAGGCAGAGTTCTCAGTGCCTTAAAAGAGCCTGATCCTGATCCCACTGATATCAAAGGTAAAACTTCCACTCTCTTCCATGGGAGCAGGAGTGTGCTTTATGGGCCCAATTCAGCAATGTCTTTTAAGCAGTCTTAAGTCCATCCCTGTTAAACAAACCACTTAAACACATGCTTGAATTTAATCATAATCTTAAAAGCTCTGCTGACTAGAGATGGCTTGCTGAGTTGAGGCTTCAGTAAAGATAATCTGGTAAATAACAAAAGTGTATTGTGCATTCATTTCTCTACAGAACTACAGAGCAGTAATGAGAATGTGAGGCTAACAGATCTCTCCAGACTGATGGAAGGACATAATGCTAGTCACTGAATAGTACAAGTGCCAATGGGAAATTAGGCATACAAAATTCACAACAAATGCTGGAGGAGGTGTCATCTCTGATGACTTGGGGAATACATCAATGTATAACTTGTAAAGTCTGGTTAATTTTATGAAATTGCTGTGTCACTGAATGCCGCAATGTGTAATAAGTCAGTCGTGGACTGACAAGTTTCCTGATACCTGTTGCCCACCCTGTCTGCAAGAAGCTACAGAAAAACAAATAGTCGTTAACCTTAGTGACCATGCTCTGACAGGGCTATCAGTATGCTAAGATGTTTGCCTGATCTAGGAAAGCCAATTCTAACCATGTGGTCTGACCAGAGGGGGATTTTGAGCCAAGGAAATTTCCACAGAAAGGGGAAACAAAGAGATGAGGTGTTAGTGCTAGCCTTTGAAGCCAAGGTGACCGAATGAGAGAGAAAAGAGGCAAGATTTTTGGAGAAAGAGGAGGACTTATTTGATTGTGGGACCAATAAAGGTAAAAGAAAACTGGCTGAAGGCAACAGCATGTTCCAGAGGAGAAGCCACAAGGTGAGAGATCCAGGAGAGGGGACATAGAATCCTGAAAGGACACTGATCCACATCCTGAAGAAGCCTATGGACTGTTGCTGTCTACAATAAAGATGACTGGGTTTGGAATTTTTGCAAAGTCTGAGTGTTACATGCTTCAACTATCACAGGTCCCTGGAAAGGTAAACTGTAAACCAGAATGCCCACAATGTTGGAGCCTTGTGAAAGTGGGGGGTTGGGGTGAGCAATAGTCCTGGAGGCCTAGGGCAGCTGGACCAAGAGGTAATAATTCTGTGAAGGGGTAAGAGATGGAATCTGTGTCCAGGAAGTGTTCCAGAGAGGCAAAAGAGACTGTGATGAAGCCCATCCAGACCAAGGGAAGCTTAAGAGCACATGGGTCCAGTGTACTGGGATCCAAACACAGAAGTTTGGTGAATGTCCAGAAGGAGAAGCTCAACCAGGATTGTGCCACCATCAGATAGGGAATTATCTTTATACCTTCTGAGAGACTCTCAGTTGAAAAAACTACTGGTAATATTAGAAAGTTGATGCAAGAGTTTTATTCAAAGAAATATTTCCAAATGAATGTAGTTGCAAAAATGAATACTCACTATAGGAATATGGTTGACAAATATAAAAGACCTGTACAATGACAAGATTAAACTGCTTGTAGTACATGAAAAAGCCAGTCAACTGCTTAAAATCAAGTTGCTGCTATAATCCTGTAATGAGTTCTATACACCCCCTTCAGGATTTAGGCAGGAACGGGTGGGGAGCTTTCTCTACCTGCAAACACACAGACCTGCCAATCCTGGAGGCAGTGAACCCTGTGAAGGAGGGAAAACCTAGTATAAACGAGGAAGAGCAACAGAGGAGAGAGAGGTAGAGCTCTACAGCCTAACTCTACAAACCTTTTGACAAGGCAGCATTACTCCAACAAACCCCACAAGGGAAACAACAACCCCAGTGGCTGCCATGATTGAGGGGAACCCATACTGGGATACTTGAGGGGGCTAGCAAGGGGCCCAACACATCCCCTGATGGGAACCGGTGACAAACCCCTATACAAATTGTAAGTATACTTCATAAGTAGGGGTGAATACTACCAAAAATGTCCATGAGTATTGGAGTTAATTTTTGAATAACTCATGAGTGGACACTGCAAGCATATAAATAGGTGAAAATTAACTATTATAGTGTTCACTTATCTCTAAATACACTGGTCTTGGTTCTCCAAAAATATTTACTCATGGAGTAAATAATGCATGGAGAATTATACATTAAAATTGCTTAAACTGGGCCGATCCTGAGAACCAATCTGAAGACACAAAGATGTGGCTACAATATATAAGCAAATAAATATGATCAAGAACTGGCACAGCTTTGTTAATTACATATATTGTAGCTACGTATTTATGTAGGTACTCCCATTTATTTCTACTGTATTCACAGAAAGAAGCTACCATTTAGTAGGAGTTCTCAATCCATTTTATAGTTCTGTGCACTTGGGACATATAACTGGGATGGATTCCCAGGGAAATCTGACCGTATTCTCTTTGATAATATTCACTGGCATCAAGTAGATGACAAGCCACAAAGGAGAGCCTGCTGGTTTCTGGAGGTGGACTCTACTCCCTGTGGACTAGTTCCCTTAATACCATTAGGACTGTTTGTTTCAGTAACTGATAATAAGTGGGAATAAGGATCTGGCTCAAAGTAACTGTTTATATTACTTGAATGTCTAAATTCAGTATTAATAGTAATAAATGTCACTGACAGTTATAGATTGTTAGATGGCATAATCTCTATTGATCCAAAAAGTATCAGTATGTAGAATCCACAGCTCAAATCTTGCACCTGGTTGCAGGCAGCCCTCTGTGTCATTTGCCTGATTGAGGCCTGCATAGAGACAAAAACTGTCTCTCCCTGAATAGGAGAGTATAGTTAAATGCAATACTTCTAAATCTCTATCAAGTTTAGATTACTAACAGCCCTGATTCAGCAGGGTGCATAAACACTGAACCTGGTTGAAAGTTTTCCAACAAAAAGGTGTGGGGGTGGAGGAAGGGTTAAATGACTTTTTTTTTTTTTTTTAAATGTTTTTTCAAAATTTGTCAGCATGGTCAAAATTTTCTTCTAAAATGTGATATTTTACAATAGATTTTTGATTAAAAGTATCAATGGTTATTGTTTTTTTATTTACCAAACTATAGGCTTTCAATAAATGAAACATTTCTATAAACATTTCAGTAAAGTTTTTTTTCAATCCTTTTTGATAAAGAATTCAAACAAAAATTCAGCAATTAATCTTGACATGGGTTCAATTGGGAATCCTTCTAAACAAAATCATGTGTGAAATAATCACTATCATTTTTCCCAGCTTTATTAAATATGTGCTTAACTTATAAGAATGAGTTATTAAAGTTAGAAATGTACTTGTGACTCAGGGCCATAGAGTCTTGGTAGAGTAATGGGAAGTCTTTCTTTCTATCTTGATTTGGGTTACTACCAGAATTCTTTGATTTTGGCTGGAAAATGCAGTTCATTTGATGTAAACCTAATGCACATTTGGAAAATGTGTTGCAATAGTTCAACTTTTTACCAATGAACTTCAGAGAACTGCTTAGACAGTATTTTGTGTTCTCAATAAATACTGCAGCTGCTGATATATTTCAGTACATGTTGAACTGAACTTTTATGGGGTTTGCAATGTTCTAATATAAAATAATACCAATATGTAACCTTTACAAAATATTTTTTTTCACTGGAATAACATTTTAACCATTTGAAACAAATTGTTTCAGATCATCTCTCCCGCATCAATTTCTCTGTACAGTGAAGGTCAGTTTTGAATGGTGAATTGCACAAAAAACAAACAAAAAAAACCAAACCTTCCACCTCAAAACCCATTCAAAATTGTGAAATGCATTCTATACACTAATGTGACAGATAAAAGATGAGTTAAATTGTGGTATTTTTATTCAAAATATTTCTACACTTGAGACAATCACCCAAAGCAGATTGCTTCTAAATAATAAATTAGCTAGCCTTGCTAACACTTCACTTGGAGAAGTGTTGTTATTCTAGATGCCTTACATAAAATAATGTCTTGATCATACTGGAAACTTAATTCACCATATGAAACTGCACACTGAGTCCAAGACCACAGAATTGGCTCTGTAAACCTCTCCTTATGAATATTGAAATAGTTTACATACATCTTCAGTCTTGCAATATATTTAAGGGCCAGTGCTGCAATGGGAGTTCATGGGGAGTTTGCTCGAGTAAGAAGTACAGAGACAGCTCCTTGGAGTGCCAGCAGATTATTCAAAGGCTGAACCTACTTTCATTCTCTCATTGTGCAGCCAGAGCCTCAGCTGGTATAAATCAGCATAGCTCAGGTGACATCCATGGAGCTACACTGATATATACCAGCTGAAGTTCTGAGTCTCTGGTTTGTGGAGACAAGACCCCTGTGGTGAGAGAGAGAGCTTTAAAAAAAAAAAAAAAAAAAATCTGACCCCAAACCAGGATATGCGGAATGAACTGATCTTGTATCAGAACAGCTACTTGACAATAAGGCAAGACATTTTTCCACATTCTTGGAATAGGTAGTGCTGCTGACCTCTGTAAAAGGGGGGATTACATTTTAAACTTCTAAAAAAATTCAGTTTGAGAGGAAAATCAGATTTTAACCCTACTTCCCTCAGAATGTTAAGATCTCCACGTTCAATATGCTGGTTAGCAGAGCTACATGAGAGAGAACCTGGCCCTCTCATGCAACAGTTACTGTGGCTTTCAAGTCATGCTAGCTTCAGAAACCTTGTTGTGCTGATAGTGCAGCAGGCAGATGTGTAGTGAAGAAAGCAGACACGCAAGCCAGTTACAATTTATTAAAGAGGAAAGGGCATTTGGGGAAAAACTGCCTCTGTAGCTGTAATTCCCTGGCTGTAGGCAAATTGCATCCTGGACTACACAGCCATGTAGTGGTATAAATGGGATTAAGAACTGCTCTTGCATTCTACCCTGACCTTATGTCTGGACATGCAGATGTTAACTGGTGCTGTGTGCCTGTTACTCCCTTTCCAGTGAGCAGAGGGGGTTCACATTGGCTAGTGGTTTTAAAGCTTACTGCTGATTTAGGCCACTAGCCATTTTTTTCTTTTCCTGGAGCGAGGGAGAAACAGGGAGAGTTACGTGCTGTTCCTTCTACAGGGCTTGTTGTAAAGCTACAGTTCATCTTTAAATATGTTGCATTCACCTCTAGTGACTAGTCCACAGAGAAGAAGAGCTTAATATGGCTTCTAGTTAGTGGAGTTATGCCATTAACTCAAGTTGTAGGGACCTGTTCCTTTCACAATGAAGGGATGAGGTTCTTTCCCCCAGTGATGGTATGCGGTGTTCATTGTGAAATAGCCAGCTTGGTTTTGCTTATATAAGCGGATCTACACACTGAAGGGCAGATATAAGCTGTCACCATCTGACCATTAATGGTGCACCTGCTGGCACATTGAGTGGCAAAGTAATGCATAATTTACCCGAGCTGTGGAAAGTGGCATTTTGAAGCATTTGTTGGGTCTCAAATCTTCTGAGAATTTTACTTCCTTCTGAGATAATCCTTGGAGGTACCACCCTCTCCCTCCTTACAGAGCCAATTCTGTCGTCTTGGACTCAGTGTGAAGTTATTATGGTGAATTAAGTTTCCAATATAATCAAGACATTATTTTATGTAAGGCATCTGGAAAACAATGCTTCTCCAAGTGAAGTGTTATCAAGGCTAACTAATTTATGATTATGATCACCATTCTTGTGTGAGAGGAGAAAAGTCTCCTGAGTTTGGTGGGTGAATTTTTTTTTCTTATCCCTTCTACCAGGCACAAAATGGTTAATTAAGGACATGTATTTAGGCCATCAGCCTTTTAAAACATCTTCCCAAGAGGGAAAATAATTGTCCCATTCACCTATGCATTAGGTCTTCAGGTTGTTCACTTCTTTGAGCTTGATTGCCACATAATGGCACTTGACTGGTAGAGTCATGGTTTCATATTCTTCTCTCAGTTACACGAGGGTAAATCCAGAGTAACTTGCAATCCGTGGAGTCACTCATTTGCACTAAAGTAACTGGGTGGAATTTGGCCCATAGATGCCAGCTGTGGGAAAGGATTGGCTATAAGTATATATTTATTTATATAATGCCTAGTCCTGCATTGTCATCTCACACAGGCATTGTTGGGGTTTTTTGATACCCCTCAGTTCTTTGACTTGTGAAATTGCAAGAATCTCACTATTTTTTTTTTAATGAAAACTAAGTTTCTAGATCTTGTGTTACAGAGAAAACCTGGAAAACATGAACCCTAAAGACTCAAACACCAGAAGCCAAATAAAGGCCCCAAAGTTATTACTTTTAAAAATCGCATGGTTTCTAAACCAATCTTCTGATTTTGGGAGCATGACTCCCAATTTTTGGGTACCTGGGTTGGGCAATACTGCTAGTCTGGGATCTAATAGTCTGTACTGAAGAGGCAAGGACTAGTCGCCTAGACTAGATTCAGGACTAGTCTCCATATCTGTGTTGCCTGATAATCCATAAAACTCTGTGTGTTTATCAGCCACAGAGGCTGTTTAAGGTAGTGAAGCAGTGGTAATTAAGGAAACAGAGGGAAAATGCTATTCTCCACAGCATAGCCTTAAATTCTATTTAATAGCATTTTAAAAAAATAGAGAACAGAATCTCTGATTATTGGGTCTACATTTAGTGACCCTGAATAAGTAGAATTAAAGAGCTAACTCAGGAATGTCAGCATTTATGTGAACCAATTAGGAAACAAGACAGTTTAATTTCTAAATGGCAATGCATTGGGATGAAAGCAAATATTTCAATTATACTGGGGTCCGCCACCCCCATGCCAGCAATTGAAACATGTTGGAAGGGTGATGGAGGAGCAACTTGCTCTGCAGCTGTATGTGCTCTAATTCTTATGTGGCTAAATAGAAGACTTCGATCTCCAGGACTACCAGTCCTGTTGCATTTAGCAACATTTCATCCACAGTTGATGACAAGGTTTCCCATATTTGGTGAGATTTAATGGGACTGCACATTGTACTAGGATGAAGGCATATTGGCTCACTGCCATTGTTGCCTAACCTCAGGTTTGTGGGAGATTTCTGAGGCCTTCGCCACTCCCTCCAAAGTCTCAGGACTTTCAGTGAATCCACAGCCAGAGATGACGTAGTGCTTCCCTCCTTCTCTAAATCTTCTCTAAAGACCTTTCCCCAAGGTCTTTAATGACCGCATCCTGGCCAGATCTCAGGGTCTGTACTCTGCTGCTTTCAACACTATTTATCATACCCTCCTTCTATACAGCTTATCCACCCTGGCCTTCTTCACTACTCTCTTGTCCTGTAGCTTGATCTTCTGTTCTATTTTAGCTACTGTTCACTGCTCAAATGCAAACTACAAAGCAGTCATGAAGCTATGTTGTAAACAGCCTTCTGAGGATTCCCCCTCTGTCGAAGAACCCCTGTCACAGCTATTATACCAATCTCCTTCTTAGCTGGCTGCTTTCAGTCATTTTGCTTTCCTGAAAATATGGATATCCAATACCTCTGGGTTAGACAGAAAATTGTAGGTCCTTTCCTTGTTGTTTTCTCCCTAATTAGTGTGCAATATATTGCAAAACACAAGCAATATCAAGGTGAACAACTCTGATGAGTAGCTTCAGTGGAGTCATGTACAGGGAAAAGAAGTTTTTTTTCTTAAATGAAAAACTCCATAGACTTTCTCACTAGGTTATCCCCATTGTCTACCTAACTGAACTCAGACAAATTCTAAAACAGGTGCCTAATACTGAAACTGGCTCCAGTGAATTCAATGAGGCTCTGTATGGGTGCACAGGTTGGTCTGTGCTAGAAGCCAGTTGCAGTATCAGGGCCTAATTTCCCACAACAGGGAGGAGCACTTTCCTCTTTTGCAGAGGGAGTGGTGATGGTATTTATTTTTTTGCAATAAATAAAGCATATACAACAATCTTGCTTTAATAAAATAGAGGTGAAATGTTGCACTCACTATAATTAAGATTAAAAGGGAGAACAATCTGTCACCTATTTCCCAGGTGCATAACTTTCAAAATATTCACATTTGGGTTGAAATTTTTCATGCTTGTTTTCTGCTGAAGATGATGGATTTGAGGAGATCTTGTGTGGAAGGTTTTTTCTGGCTGATGTAGGTCTTTTGGGTTTTTTGTTTGTTGTCTTTTGTTGTGTTTTTTGTTTTTTTTGTTTTTTTTTGTAGAGGGGTTAAGCAAAATCTCTTCAGTTATTTTTAAATTATGAGGAATTAAAAATAAAATGTCTCCTTGCCAGGCCCACTGACAGCAATTCTGGGTCCCAGGGCAGAATAGTCAGTGCTCCCCTCCTCTCCCCCTACCTCCGAAAAGGATGGCTAAAGTCCAAGTGGGATACCTCCAGAGGTTTTTAGTTATTTGTTATGTGCCATGCAGGTGCCCAGGCAACTGAGGAGGTGGTATCTGCTATTTCATTTCCCGGTTGCCTTGGACTCCTCAGGTAGATTACTGATGATCCCGGGTAGCTGAGTAGCAGATACCGCCTCCTCAGCTGCTTGGGAACCTGAATAGTACATAATAACCAAGCTCAGCGGAGGGATGGAGAGCACAAGTGGGAGGGGCCTTGGAGGAAGCAGGGAATGGGTAGGAGAGGAGGATATGCATCTATCCGCCCATCCACCGAGGCCCTTTTAAAATTGCTGAGCCCCTGGGCAATTGCCATTGGCTTCCCCTGTTGGCAGGCCTGCTCCTTGCAGAAGGCTTTAACCATGGTCTTTTTGAAAACAAAGAAACAATAACTTGAAACTTGCCAGCCTGCACACAAACCCCTCCTGTAGGAGGAAGCATAACAGTCGTCCTGCCCCAGATTTATTATGAAAATTCTTCTTTCATGGAAAGAAACACAATTGAGTTAGTGTCACATGGTGCATGGTTGCCAGTAGAAGCAGCTGGGCTTTAGTCCAGAAGTACAAGAGTCCATTGGGTGGGCTTCCCAAAGATCCCACCCATCTTCTTTTCTTTAGTATAGAACCAGTCACATTTGGAACCCAAGATTTCTTCCTGATTCAAAACCCATTATGGTCAGTGAAAGTATTTCCACAAAGTGTAATGGGTTTTGGATCAGCTCACCAACTCCATGGGCCAGTGCTGTAGCAAGATCAGTGTGAAGAGGAGTTAAAAATAGTTTCAGAATGCTAAGAATGAGAGCTCTGCATTGCACACTTGAAAAGCAGCTGGAAGAGACCTAGCATGGTCAGCTTCCTCTTATTACATTAATGCCACTCAGGTTCAGTGTCTCTGCATTGTCTTCCCCATCAAGCAGCAAGTTTAATTCCTGGGTTAAATGACACATGGATGCACAGGATGGAGTAGGAAGTTCAAGCTGGCAATGGGAAGGGCTAAACAGGTTCTTAAATGATGACACGAAACTATGAAAACAACTTGCGAGCGTGGCCAGCCTTTAGGAAGATAGAGCCCTACTGCCAGGAGTTAGAGAGCTGATTGAAACTCCAAACTGAGGGGGGGCTAGAGGGGCTGTTTAATCTTGTAACCAGTGCACTCAAAAACCTCAGCTTGATTCACTTTACCAACTCAGATGGTTCTGTAAATCCTTTATTAAAAATTAAGTTAGCAGGGAAATCTAATAAAGTAATATTAGACCGTTTCCAATTTATTTTAAATTAAGATTTGAGGTTTTTGATGGAAATCTTAATTAGATGCTATAATTAGTTTGGAAGATTGCATAAAGTCTGAGTTAGACCTACTGTATCCAAAATGTCTCAGCACTCACTAAACAGCATGGACTAAAATTACTTCAATCTTTCCATCACTGTAACTAAAAACTCCTTAGTAAGCTTCTCAGAAAAAATGATCTGGATAGTTTCTTTATTTCAAGGCCAGAAATGACCATTAAGACCATCAGATCTCCTCCAAAACACAACATAAAAAAGTGCATATAATGTATCCTATATTTTAATATTTTTTTTACTGGAATGTTTGTAAATTAATATATAGTTCAGTATATTATACTGGATTCTCACAGTTACACCATTGTACATCTGCAGTAATGCCACAGGAATCGGTGAAGTTGCACCAATATAAAGTCAGAGTGAAATCCACATCAGGTTCCATGTGTTTAACTTCCTATGCAGGAAACAATTTCTTGTCTGAGCCGAACTGCTCAGCTAACTCCTTTTGAGGTACATTTATCCCTTGACAGATGTGCCTCAAGGGGGAAATGGGCACCATATTTTATTTAGTAATCCTTAAAGGCTCTGTTCTCTTTGGCTCCCCAGTGCAGAGAGGAGCAGAGGAAAGGAAAAATGGACATAAAAGGCTCTAAACCTCTGATGGAAGAGCAGAGTCAATGCAGCATGTTCCAGCTCCCTCCCCAGGGGAGGGGGATACCCTTCGATACAAAAGCTGTGGAGCTAATGTTTGTGTGGGAATTGCGTGCTCTGTGGAGGTCAGTAAGGAGTATGTGCCAGTGCATACCCTTCCAGGTAGAAATCACCTCCGGAAAAAGGGCAGCGTTGCTCTTAAATGTGTCAAGCATGTATCGTTCAGTTAACCCAGTTTTCAAAGTACTTCTCCGCCTCCTTCCCTCACAATTTTCTGTGGGAAGGGAGAATACATGTTGGGTCTGTTTAAGGATGCATTCATCTTTTCATGAATAGCCATCCCTCTTCAGAAACAGATAGCAACACTGATGTTAACAAACGTGAACTCAGAAGGCGGAGCCACACCTGCAAAAGGGAGGTAATAACACTGCCTACCTCACAGGAGTGGTAATAGGATAAATTCACAGATTTGTGAGATCCTCAGGTGTTGCTGTGATAAGCACTGTAGAAATACTAATAAACAGGTAAACTGCTCTTATTTTAGTCACAAGCAGATTTTTTTTCAACATGGTCAAAGCCAATGTCCTATATGACACACTTTCTTTTTTTATTACTGTGGCTCCATTGGTTCAAGCAATGTATAAACGTACACTGAAATAGTGTCTGCTCCCACCTAAAAAGACAGGATAGACAAATAGTGGGAGGAGAAAAAGTGCCAGAAAAGAGATCTTGTTCAAGGTCACACAACAGGTCAGTGGCAGATCCCTGTATACAATCTAGGATCTCTGATCTCAGGCCAGTGTCCAAGACCCTGGACCAGGCTGACCCCATCGGACTTCAATTATGTCTCTTCGACTCTTAGATTATGAAGCATTGCTCCCACTAAAGGCCCTCATCCCCCCCACCCTGTCCTCCTACCTAGTCAGTAAACTCTCCCCTGTGTTTACTTAGTTTTATTGATGCTGCTCCCAGATGTTCAATGTGGCACAGATGTTTGTGCTGAAAATACATGACTTCATTTTGGAAGCTGTTGGGAGGGGGAAAATGGAGCTTTTGACTGCTTGGCACAGGACATCTGGTGATTTTGACACTCAGGAAGGCATGGAAAGCAGTTGTGTGCGGCAACCTTCAACTGTGGTTAGTTGTCCCATTGCACCCCACACTATTGTGTGTCACTATGTCCCTCACCTGTCACTAGTCAGGTAAGACTGTTTGTATCTGTTTATAATGATTTAATATTGATGTAATATTGGCTGTCAACAAACCATTGAAATGAATAGGAGCAGTTCATACCTCTCAGAGCCATTATTTCAGATTGTCTGGAGGTGTAAATAACATCACAGAATTGGTTTATATTTGGCAAATATTCTAAAGGAGTGGGGGTTTTTTGCAACCACAAGGACTGGAGCCCTAACTTTGTTTGAACAGAGAGATTAATTTCTGAACCACAATTATGAGGCAACTGAACTGAAGTCCAGTTATTCATGGAAAAATTCACTTGTAATCACATTAGATGTGGAATTTTGACCATGTGGGGTACTGTAAGCACAAATTATATTAAGGCTTCCTATATAAGCTTCTTCTGCATCACATTACCCATTTATCTTCTAATTATTAACACCTCAACAGTATGTTCTGATTTAAAATTTGCCACTAGCAATACAACTGCCAAGAAAAGTATATAACTTGGTCATTTAGAAGAAATTAGCTGAAATGCAGAAGTTGGTGGGCTTTATTCTACAGAGATATCAAACTGCAATCTTTCATGAGTAATATATTCACTTAAACATAACGAAGATTTTAAAATAGCTAGATATTTTTGGGTGCCCAACCTGGGGCAGCTTGCAGGGCCTGATTTTTCAGAGGATGGATGCTCCGCCTTTATTGTACGGATATGTCTACACTGCAGTTGCGAGCTATGACGACAACACTCGTAAATATCCCTGCTGCTGTAGCTACACTGCTGCTGTTACTCAAGCAAGGTCTGGTCTAGCTCTTTTTCCAGATACCTGAAGTTGGGCACCCAAAATGGAGGTAAACTTTTGACAATCCAAACCGCTAAGGGTATGTCTACACTGCAGGTAGGAGGTGGGATTCCTTGTGTGGTAGACAGACTCATGCTAGCTTTCCTGAGCTAACACACTAAAAATAGCAGTGTGGCTGTTGCAGCCCTGGTGGTGGCTCAGACTAACCAGCTGGGCTTTGACCTATATACTTTTATTTATTTATTTTTTTGCTTTTGCTCTGACTCTTTTTGATATTTTATATGACTGTCTGTCATGAGTCCCTGTGGCTTTTGTAAAGGGAAATCCATGCCTCACCAAACTACTAGAATTCTTTTTGGGTGCATGTGGACAAGGGCGATCCAGTGGATATAGTGAACTTGGACTTTCTGCAAGCCTTTCACAAGGTCCCTCACCACAGGCTCTTAAGCAGAATAAGCAGTCATAGGATGAAAGGAAAGTCCTCTCCTTGATTTGTTAACTGGTTAAAAGACAGGAAGCAGATGGTGGTAATAAATGGTCAATTTTCACAATGGAGTGAGATGAACAACGGGGTCCCCCAAGAATCTGTACTGGGACCCATGCTGTTCAGCATATTCATAAGTGATCTGGAAAAGGGTGTGAACAGTGAGGTGGCAACATTTGCAGGAGATACAAAATTACTCAAGATAATTAAGTCCAAGGCTGGCTGCAAAGAGTTACAAAGGGATCTCACTAAACTAGGTAACTGGGCTACAAAACAGCAGATGAAATGCAATATTTATAAGTGCCAGATAATATACATGGGGGGAAAAAAATCCAACTATACATACAAAATAATGGGGTCTAAATTAGCTGATACTACTCAAGAAAGAGATGTTGGAATCACTGTGGATAGATCTCTGAAAATATCCATTCAATGTGCAGCAGCGGTCAAAAAAGCTAACAAAATATTAGGAACCATTAGGAAAGGGATAGATGATAAGACATTAAATTTTATAATGTCACGATACAAATCCATGGTATTCCCACACATTGAATGCTGCATGCAGTTCTGGTCACCCATCTCAAAACAGATGTGTTAGAAGTGGAAAAGGTACATAGAAGAGCAACAAAAACTAATATTGGCACAGAACAGCTTCCATGCAAAGAGAGATTAAAAAGGGGGGCTGTTCATTTTAGAAAAAAAGACAACTAAAGATGGGATATGATCGAGGTCTATAAAAAGTGAACAGGGAAGTGTTGTTTACCCCTTCACGTACCAGAAGAACTAGGCACCTCCCCCTCCACCCAATGAAGTTAATAGGCAACAGGTTTAAAACAAACCAAAGGCAGTATTACTTCACACAACATGCAGTCCGCCTGTGGCACTCATTGCCATAGGCAGATGTGAAGGCCAAATGTATAACTGGATTCAAAAAAAGACTTAGATAAGGTCATGAAGGATAGGTCCATCAATGGCTACTAGCCAAGATGGTCAGAGTGTCCCTAAACCTCCAAATGTCAGAAGCTGAGATGGAACAACAGGGGATGGATCACTCAAAATTGCCCTGTTCCGTTCATTCCCTCTAAAGCACCTGGCACTGCCCGCTGTTGGAAGACAGAATGCTGCACTTGATGGATCATTGGTCTGATCCCAGTATGGCTGTTCTTGTGAGTTTATCACCTCCTCCGGTAACTTCCTAGCATGCATCAGACTCAAAAATGATCCAAACACTTGTGAGACAAGATGTAGCTTTCTTATCACCAAAAATGAGATGCTGTCTGCATTTGCTTTTCCCATTTCCTGCATTTGGTACGTGGTCATTTGAAAGTAATACATTACAAAAGCTTCTGATGGCAACAAATGAGACATACAGTACTTGCAATTTTATTGTATTAATATTGAGAAGAAATTCATTTATCAATGAATTACGTTCTTTTTTTTTCTGTTCATGAATCATTTGCAGACACATGCTATCATGTCAAAGTGGTAAAGAATTATAATGTTAAAGCGTTCATTACTTCTAACAGTGAGCAAGAAACTTTATTAGAATAGGGAAAACAGAATTATCCCTAAAGCTACTCTGTATTCACTTCACTTTTAAGCATTTGCTCAGACCCAACACCTGCTTGATTTTTCTGCTACAGTTTCAAGGGAACATATACTGATGACTTTATTTGTTTTCAGGATTTTTTTTAATCTAATGTTCTCCGCCTGTAGTTCAACTGTTCACTTTAATTTGCTATTAATTATTCTTGTGGTGTGATTGGTTGCTGAAGTCATATTGCACTTTTTCTGATCCTAGATTGCAAGATACTTTTTTTGTTTTTGGACAGAAGTATAATGAATAACTTATGTTGGAAATTAGAGTAATAAATAGCAAATCCTCTTCTTCTTCACAAAAATATGTGCCAACAAAAATATTGGTATGAATTTTTGCAAATAGTAAGTGATGAGTAAATCACATGGTCAAATGGAACGTGCGTTTAGAATTTGAGCTAATTAGTTGGTTTAAACATAATTGAACACTTTTGTTCAAATTTTTGGGCTTTGACATTGAAATTTCAAAATTAATAAAAATACAACCAATTCATCAATAAAGGAATCATGAAAATTTCATTTGAATTGACTAAAAAATTACAAAAAAGTCACACTGCATGTAAAAAAAATTGTCAATAGATGAAATTTTGAAAAAAAAAACTAGTTTTAGATCAGTTTTAGAACTGTTTTTGATCGCTGTATTTGCAACATTTAACCAGAGCCCTCTCTTCAATTTTAGATGGTATTGTCTATACTAGAAAGTTGTATCACCTTACCTATACCAGCACAGTTCAAGCAATGCAACTCCCTAATGTAGATGCACTTATAGGAGTATAAAAGTGTGTCATATAAGCCTAACTATTCCCATACTGGAAGGGCAATAACTATACTAAGGCCTCTTTATGATACAAGTGTGTCTCCACTAGGGCTTGTACCAGTATAATTGGACTACTTTGAAAAAAAAAATCACATACCTAACCAACATAGTTATGATGTTCAAATGTAAACCAGGTCTTTGTCTCCCACAGAGTTTCATGGGGGATAGGACAATTGTAGGGAAAATGAGGGCAAAAACTTCCCAGGAAGAAGATTCCCTAGCAAACCACCAATGCGAAACATGTCAGCCCATGTTCATCAGATTTTTGCAGGTATGGTCTCAGGTTCCCAAATGCAGTGACTGTCAAACCCCAAGCTGCCTTTGAGTGAGTCTGAGGCTCAGTGTGACTCTATTACCTAGATCTAATAACATGGAGCATTTTCAAGTGCAACATGAGTTCTAATCAGACTCTGAACTTCAATCACAACTTTTTTTTTTCCAAGTAAAGACATTTTTGACCAGGCTTCTTCAAAGGGATATTTTAGCACAGTTGGGGGCACCAAGCTTCAGGCAGATTACAGATATTTGATTGCTACAGCTGGAAAATCTTGAGAGGGGGAAAAAACCATTGTCTTTTCTAAAGCCTGCTAGACTCTCAAGCTGAAATCAGCTTAAGCAGGTCAATGAAAAACGTTAAATCAAGGGGGGGAAAAACTGCAGCAAGAAGAAAACAGAAAAGACCAGTTGTAAACAGTCCAAGAAAAAATAAGGAGCTGTACTAAAGTGTTAATAGACAAGTCATGGTCCTTACACCTTGCTCTAAAAGATGGGATCATAGATACAGGATTTCTGCCCAGGTTTGCCCCTTGTACAATAACTTACCCGTATGGCAATTTTCTGGCTAAAAGGAAGAGAAGAGGAAAAGACATCGATGAGACTCCCCTAGTTTTTCCCAGCCTACCCCAAGCTGGCTTGCAGCATATTTGTACGGAAGACCTGGCAGTGAATATATGGAATATCTAGAATGAGCCATGGAGACTAGTTTTATTCCAACAGAAAGACCTCAGGGTTGTGGCATGTAGATAGGATAGTGTGGAGAAGATTGCACAGCTGCTGCCCATGCTGTATTTTCAGAAGGTGGTTAGTGTTTACCTGACTATCTCTCACCTGATTCTGGAGGGTTTGATCTTAGTTATTTCAAAGCCTGAAGGAGTGTTGACCATCAGTGCTAGTTTTCTTGATAAAAGGTTTGCATTATCTAAAGCAGCCATAGTACTTGTGTGAAAGTCACTATACTGTCCAACGCTCTCAGTTGCCAAGATTTTATTCCACAATTGAAAATTTTATATGGGAGATTGTTTGGGCTAGAATTTGACAAGACCTTTTGGCACGCATTTTTTGATGGCTCTGTATTAGCTGTTTCATTCAGCCAAGCCAAACAACTCTATTGCACATTTCCATTTTAAATCCTAATGCCATATATGCTAATTGCCAGAATGGACTACACTTATGCGATCTAACCATATGTTATTATTTCCTCTGAAACATTTCATTGAATATATTCCAAACAGCTGGAAAATAAAAATGTGCTTCTGTGAAGTAGTATTGTAAGGGTTGGCAAGAATATCCACCCTGTCATAAACTGGAGTTGCTTACAGCAAAACTAGATAGGCCGGAAATAATACGAGGCAAGGTTTTCTGGGGCTAAACATGAGTGAATAACTTCTGGGAATAAGCATGGCAATATGTTGAGTGCTCAGCCCCTTACCAGATTGACCTCTTCTTAAGGGCCACATCTTCTAAAGTCAATGGGACTATTGTGTGAATGATACTAATTGAATGAGTGTCTGCAAGATCTGGTACTGAACCACTCAGAGGCTGAAGTAGAATGTACATGTTATAAAAATTAATGTAACTGTTTGCAGCCTTAAATGTTGAATTATTTTCCTAATGAAAAGACTCAGGCAATTTTCAGCACAGTACATATCTATCTATTATTTATTATACTAGCTCAAGAACAAGATGAATAATTTAGGATTTTTTTATATTGTAAGATTTACTAAAATCTTAACTTATATTGACTTCTACGGTATTTATAACTCAAAAGGTTTCTCTTGTTGTTGTTTTTATTGGATTGTAATCCAGTAGAAAATATCCCTGCATGTTTGCAATGCTGTATTTTGACTTTTTTTAAATAAGAAACTTAGTGCATACTGTTACCATAGCTTGGGAACAACCGCAGTCAATGTGAGATGAGTGGCTTTGGCAATTTGCAGGACTGAGCATACAGTTAGGCACAAAATAAATCATTTTTTCACATTCTCATACTTTTTGCTGTAGGCTATTAAAAATAGACTGAGCATCGGACGGAGGAGTCTTTTGTTCAGCTAAAGCTTAACATCAGAAAGTTCAGGCAGAAAGGCTGCTCTTGTACCTGGGAGTATTCTGCTATCTGAACCAAGACTGAATCTCTAGTTGCTCCACATTGCTCTCAAAGCACATGAGACAAAGAGGTCTCTCTTAATCTATGGTACAGTATCTTGATTGAAAGAGAGAATTTTTGGGTTGCTTGTAGTTGCATATTCTCACTCAGCATTGTTTGAAGTAGTTTTTGTAAAGAAATATGACCATATCAGAAACATTCTTTGCAGGTTAAAAGTTGTTGTTGTTTTAGACAGGAATGTCTTCAGAGGTGCAAGAATCGGCATGTTTCTAATAAATGTTTATATTAATGTAATATTTCCTCTGAACTCAAAGCCAAACTAGTTCCCATCATTTCTCTTCTGAGTGCAGCACTGTGTGAGTGATTAGTTTTGGGTAGCACTGACAAAATTTGAAAGAAGGAACTGGCTATCAAAATTCCTTTTGACCGCAGAAACACAAGATCAGGGCCTTTACTGCCCAGCAGACTTCTGGGTAAACAGTGCTTTCTGAGAAGCACTATTCATCCGCTATGGGACAATCAGGATTAAAACTGGATGGATATTTACAGTAATAAAAAGAACCAAATATCCATGTTTTACTGTAAACAAGTCTCTTTTATCATGTTTTCCTTGTAGATACTGATTACAATGTAGTGTTGTCAACTTTTGTGGTTTTATTGTGAATTTCACACACTTTGATGTTTTCTTCAAGCCTCGTCTGGTATCATGACTGCTTGAGAATATCAGCTTTCTTCGTTTAAAAAAAAAAAGAGTTGTAAACCACATGGTTGTGGGGGGAGGTGTGAAAATGTGAACCTTAATGGCTCAAAAATCAGAAGTCACAAGTCCTGAGACTTACGTTTTAAAATCTCATTACTTTTTTAAAGCCAATCTCATGATTTTTGGTGAACTCCTGATATTTGAACACTTGGGGTTGACAATACTGAAAATGAAATCCTGGTTACATGTAATCTATGGCCAGGTTTACTGATCTGAAGATTTTGATGTATTGTTAATACAGTTTGTCACCCTTCGACTCAACCCTTGTCATCACGGAAATTACACGTATCTAAATTGTGGTGGATTTTCCTTCACTTGGAGCCTTTAAATCAAGACTGGATATCTTTTTAAAAGATCTGCTATAGCTCAAACAGAAATTATGGGCTTGATGCAAAAAATATTAGGTGAGGTATTTTGTCCTTTGTTATGGAGCTGGTCAGACTAGAACAGGAACTGCTGGTTTGTGCTCACAGGACCCAATCTGCTCAAATGTCAGCAGCTTACAAAATTGAACCCTAAAATTTCTTGAGCCCCGTTGTGCAACCCTTCTCCCCCCATTGGTGAGTTATGTTAGCAGTCCCAATGCTTTGGGCTTATACACACATGCACATACTCTCCAACATGCTCTCCTCTGGAAATCTTGTTATGAAATAGGCATCTTTTTCATTCTTAAATCACAGACTACATACTAATTACCTTCTCTATTTATAAAGGAAAGGTTATAATAAGTTGATTAAGCACCCAAAATAAAGAATAACACTATAGGGTTTCATGTTTGAAGCAGAGAAACTAGAGTTCTTCTATTGCTGTTCTCATTGTCAAATCTAAGATTACCTTGAAATACAGAATATGAGTTGATGGAATTTTTTGGGGGGGGGAAGGGAGTGGTTAATCTGTGGTTTTTATTGAATTTAATGCTCATGAAGGGTGCCAGGTTGATATACCTGGAGATAGTTAACAGAGGTTTGTGAAGGGACAAATCCCGCAAAGTGCTGAATAGCTCTTGGAAGTGCTTAACACCTTCAACTCCCTTCATCTCTAAAGAGAGCTGAGGTCATTCACTACCTCAGTCATTGCCAAGCACCTTGTAGACTCAAGCACTAACAGAACAGATAGGACAAGCTTTTTGTATTGTTCCACCAATATGCCTTGGTCTTACAAGAGTGTAACCCCCTTAGCCTTCACTAGAAGTGACCACTCCGGATTGATTATCTAGGCCAGTTTCCATGCCAGTTTTATTCTTGATTTCTCTTCTGAGACAGCCAACAAGAGTGCTTTCATGGTCTAGACCTTGATCCAATATGAATTGCCTTTTGTTACAGGAATTATAGCAAATTTCAGGCTGTATCCATACATTGTGTGCCCATTGCTAATTTAGTGAAACAGAGAACTCTTCCATAGATAGAAGTCATTTAACATCATAAAAGACTCTTCCAAAAGGAAACTATTGAGCATCCCCAGAGAAAATGAACCTGGCCTCTGTCCTCAAGGGAGAAACAAATAACAGAAGTCACTGAAGTGATTCTTGACCAAAGGTTCCGTGGTGCCTGCTACAGCCCAGCTGGCTGTAACCATGCAGTGCACAAGGAGATCCTAAACACCAAGAGAAGGGCAAGGCCTGTTGTTGTCAAAGAGCAGGCAATGACCGCTCTGATGTGAGCACTTTGTAAACTCAGAACTGGATTGTGCCAACCAATTCATTTTACAAAGACCACCAAAACTTTGATGATGACTTTCAGTTGCTACTGATCCGAGTACACTGGAACTGGTGACCAAGATGTGAAAAGCTCTGAGCTTGTCTACACTCTCAGTCAACATGTGGCAAGCCAGCATGTAAGTCTACAGTGCTCGAGGCTGCCATGCACTAGCTACTGTTCACTGAACGTTCTGTAGTGCACTTTGGTGTACTCCTTTTTCATACAGCTGTATGTCAAAGCATGCTATTGAACTTTTAGTGCATAGTAGCAGAATCCAAGGGACCAGTCAGTGCATAGCAGGCTACAGCACGGCACATTCACACCCTGCCTTGCCAGGCACCAAGTCTTTATGTGCAGAGCCCTGCAAATCCATAGATGTGGATGCGGTTGTATTGTTTACCATCTTTGCAGATCACGGATTGGATGTGGATCCAAACTTCTATCCATGCAGGGCTCCAGAGCAGCAGTTCTCAACTGGGGCTTCAGGGGCATCGTGGGGTGTGAGTCTGGACCCCCAAGCCCTAATGCGGAGGGCACCTCGGGGAGCTGGGGCTGGAACTCCAGGCTTCTGCCCTGTGGACTCCCTGAAACTGCTTGCGGCCCCCTGGGGGGGGTCACAGACCTTCGGCTGAGAATTGCTGCTCTAGAGGGTGCTGATGTGGATGTGGGGATATATATATAAAGGTGGAGTGCAGGTCAGATACAAGTTAATTATTGCAAATGCGGATCAGTTGTGGATCTCTAGTCATATGCACTGGCCATCTATATCCCATCATCAGTCCTTCTGAGTTATCTAGAGTTCTAGAGAGTTTTAGGGAGCTAGTACTACTCTGGATGGAATGGTGTGGCAGCAGAAAATATGTTGACAGCCCAGCTGTGGAATCCACTAAAGCACATTCTCCTCAACTACCAGCAATGGCAGGATCTTTTGGAGCACAGCCAGAAGTCTCTTGGCAGAAAACATCCAGGAACGGTGGTGCTGCCTGCCCTCTGAGATGCATGCATCTGAGGGGGGGAGAGAGGGTGAGCATTACATCAGCTGGCATCAGCTTCATTGAATCTAGCGCAGAATATTTTACTTGATCAGGAAGTTGGAATGCAGAAAGGGCTTTTCCATTTTTTTTATAGTAGGTTAAGTGCTCCTCCAGTTCCTAACCAGATTGCCTTCCTAGCAAGGACCTTAAGGTAAATCTACACTGCAAAGAAACTAAAACACAAAACAAACAAAAAAAACCTCACCCTTTAGAGTGAGTCTCAGAGCTTGAGTCAACTGTAAAAAGTCATTTGATTTTCAATAAGATTAACTGAATCTGCCCTGCCCTAATATTGACTAGCTCTCTATTCTGCAAATGTTGAAAACATTTTGGCTATTTGGCTTGATTTATTCCATCCTAGAATCTTAATGTAATATTAGCACATACTTCTTAATATTGTATTATAGCTGCCATAACATCCTGGATGACTTCTCACTATATATATATATATTTACTGAATGTTTCTTCTACTGGAGCTGCTTATAGTAGATAGGAACAGATGTAATAAAATTCTGTGTAGCGTCTAAATCATGGGGGTGTGCAGAAGGTTGCAGAGACACTGAGAATTTTTTCCAAGGCTTACTGAAAATGGAAGAAATTAATTAAATCTGGACTAAGATTCATATTCAGAAGCAAGTTGGTCAAATTAAATATTACATTAATTTTGTATTTAACATTATGTAGCACTCGTTATCCATGAATCTTAAAGTTCTTTACAAAGGAAGTTTAAGTATCATTGTCTGCCTCTTACATATGGGGAAAACTGAGGCACAGAGAGGCTAATTGACTCGTTCAGAATCACAGTCAAGAGTAGAATCTAGATCTCCTAACTTATAGTGAAAAGGCTTACTCACTGGACAAAGCTTCCTTCCCTTCGTATACAGGGTACATGAAACTTAATGTATTCAATGGAACTCTTTGAGAAAAGGAAAATAGTTGTAGATCTGATTATCCTCACACTATGTTTACTAGAGGACAATTCCATTTACTTCAGTAGGATTACTCATGCTGTTTGCATACGCTGGTTTGGGAATAGAAACAAACTCTTAAATTTCTCATTGACACAGCCTGATAATTCCTGCAACATATTATCACATGATTCTGTTCTGCTTACCATTTAAAGAATATGGGCTTGATTCTCAGTCACAACCAGAACAATGTAAAGGAGACAGTGTAAATGAAAATCAGGCCCTATAATCTTGCTTCCAGCAATATGTCTGCCAACACCATCCTGAATATGTACATAGGCAAGAATTGGGGCAAGGAGCACAACAGTGGAAAGATCATTGTTCATCTTCTCTAGATAGCTCTTAAAATATAACTAAGAACTGCAGATAGGGTCTGAAAGGACAAGAGGAGTAAAGGCAGTTGTCAGCAGTTTATCACTATTTTTCAGTTTTGCTTATGGTTAACAGCAGTTTTCTAGTTTTCAGTGTTTTAAAGGTTTCATTTAATGTTATAGCTCTACATGTCTCCCTTTTGCTTCGAATCACCTCCCGATTAATATTTCCCAGGTAAAGTGCTTATTTGTCTAAATTAAATAAACAATGAAAATGTCCCAGCTTGTTTCTTCCTGGTAACTCCTGTGACAGATTCACTGAAGGTGGACAGCTGTGTGAAATGAGGCCTTGTGTGCCATCTGCCTGTTATGCTTGCTAACACCTGTCATTCCATAATCTGGGATGAGAAGCATTCTACATATTTTCTGTGATGTTTTCACAGTAAAGCCCACAGAGCCTTGGCTGCTACATGCAGTAAACTTTCTCATAACTATGGATGGACCAAAACCAGAACCTCAAATCTGAGCAACTTGAGAGTGGGGGAGTTCTGTTCCTGAATCTAAACTCAATCTTCAGGGTTTAGTCCTTGGTCCGATGCAAAACTGAAAAGAGACTCTTTGCTGGTTAAAACTGGGATGCCTTTCATGTCTGAGGCCTGTCCGAACATCAGACTCTGTGAGGGATAAAACCTTTTAAGAACGTGACTGAACCTGGTTATCCTGTATATGTGTATATAGATATCATCACTGAATCTAAAGAGACACTAACTAAACTGTGTCCAAGGAATCCAGAAAATGGAGAACTTGTAAACCAGTAATAATTCCTGAGAAGAAAAGGAGGATTTTTCTGGACAAATATGGCTTTGGTCTCTCTAACTCTTTCTAGCTGTTTGACTGAGATAAAGGAGTGAACTGCAATTATCACAGTTTCACTCATATTGTTCATTTGTATTGTGGTGGTATATACATGCCCAAAGTGATATTGTTGTGTTAATGCCCAGAAGCTATATTTGTAGACCAGGACCTGTTATGCTAGGTGCTGTACAAATGCAGAATAAACAGACAGTCCTTGCTGCAAAGGGTTGAGACCCAGCTCCTCAGAGGTATTAGACCCCTAGCTCAATGGAAGTTAGACATCCAAATACCTGTTGAGGCTGGGCCTTGCTAAGTAACTGAGTTGGGAGTCTTTAGTGGAGCAGATAAACATCCCCACCCATCACCTACACATCAGTCAAGAAGGGGTTAAAAAGCTGCAGTGGTTAAAATCATCTGCCCCAATTCAGTGCAACTGTGTGGCTTGTCAGGTTTAGGGGAGGGACTTTTAAAATAGAGGAACTCAGCCCAGTTGGGGTGGTGCTCTGAAACCAACTGATCTTGGCCCTCCCAGACCAGGGCATTGAGTTATTTGCTGAGGAACAACTTCAGAGTGCCTATGCTTTCTGAGTAGTGAGTAGGAGCTGGTTCATTTCTTTTATGGAAATCCCCAGGGGATAATCTCTTGGTTTCTAGTCATTCAGAGGGTGGGATCTAAGACTTCCTGGGGGGCCTGAAAGACATGAGGGTGGAGGGCTAGCCCTTTGTGGGTCCTGGAATGATCTTTTGTTTTTTGGGGGGGAGAAGTTTCAACTGTTTTATACCGCTCTAGAAGGAGGTGGACTGGCTAAGATGCACTGCCAGAAGGATATGCCCAAGTACCAGACCACAGGCTTGCTGTCATCCAGGGAAAGTTGTGTGAGGTGCCTGATTTCACTCTCAGGGGTGATTTGAGACATAACCTTTGACAGAGCCTTGTTGTGCTAAAAGCTATACACTTACAGAGCTAGAGCTTACTAAGTAGATGAGAGAATATTATTATCCCCATTTTACAAATGGTGAACTGAAGCACAGAGGATCTAAGTGACTTATCAAGGTCACACAGGAAAGTCTGTGGCTCTGCTAGAAATTGCACCCAAGTCTTAATCTTGTACAGTGCTTTAGCAACAAGATCCTCCTTCTTTCACTGGTAATCATAGAAGATTAGGGTTAGAAGGGACATCAGGAGGTCATCTAGTCCATCCTCTTGCTGAAAGCAGAACTAACCCCAACTAAATCATCCCAATCAGGGCTTTGTCAAGCTGCACCTTAAAAAAGGCTAAGGATGGAGATTCCACCATCTCCCTAGGCAACCCATTCCAGTGCTTCACCACCTCCTAGTGGAAAAAGTTTTCCTAATATCCAACCTAGACCTCCCCCACTGCAACTTAAACCATTACTCCTTGTTCTGTCATCTGCCACCACTGAGAACAGCCTAGCTCCATCCTCCCTGGAACCCCCTTTCAGGTAATTAAAGGCTGCTATCAAATCCCCTCCCCCGCATTCTTTTCTGCAGATTAAACAAGTCTAGTTCGCTCAGCTTCTCCTCATAAGTCATGTGCTCCAGCCCCCTAGTCATTTTTGTTGCCCTCCACTGGACTGTCTCCAATTTATCCACATCCTTTCTGTAGCGGGGGGCCCGAAACTGGACACGGTACTCCAAATGAAGCCTCACCAGTGCTGAATAGAAGGAAATAATCACTTCCCTCCATCTGCTGGCAATGCTCCTACTAATGCAGCCCAATATGCTGTTATCCTTCTTGGCAATAAGGGCACACTGCTGACTCATATCCAGCTTCTTGTCCACTGTGACTCCCAGATATTTTTCCGCAGAACTGCTGCCTAGCCAGTCAGTCCCCAATCTGTAGCTGTGCATGGGTTTCTTCCGTCCTTCGTGCAGGACTCTGCACTTGTACTTCTTGAATCTCATCAGATTTTTTTTTTTGGCCCAATCCTGCAATTTATCTAGGTCACTGTGTATGCTATCCCTGTCCTCCACTGTGTATGCTATCTACCACTCATCGTAGGTTAGTGTCATCTGCAAACTCGCTGAGGGTGCAATCCACCCCATCCTCCCAATCATTAATGAAGATTTTGAACGAAACCAGCCTGAGCACTGACCCCTGTGTCACTGCACTTGTTACTGGCTGCTGACTAGACATGGAGCCATTAATCACCACCCATTGAGTCCAATGATCTAGCCAGCTTTTTATTCATCTTATAATCCATTCACCCAACCCAGATCTCTTAAACTTGCTGATAAGAATACTCTGGGAGACTGTATTAAAAGCTTTGCTAAAGTCAAGGTATATCACATCCACTGATTTTCCCCACATCCACAGAGCCAGTCACCTCTTCATAGAAGGAATCAAGTTGGTTAGACATGACTTGCCCTTGGTGAGTCTATGCTGACTGTTTCTGATCACCTTCTTCTCTTCCAAGTGCCTCAAAATGGATTCCTTGAGGACCTGCTCCATGATTTTTCCTGGTACTGAAGATAGGCTGACCGCTCTATAATTCCACGGTTCCTCCTCCTTCTCTTTCCTTCTACAACAGGAACTTTCACACTCTTGAAAATGTCTGGTGGGCACAAGGGAAGGAGCAACCTCAAGTTTGTCAGCATTTGTTTCCATGTTGGAATGTTCAAAAGAATGGTGAAGTAACAACTACATTCATGGGTTTCTCAGTGGGGAAACTGATCTGAAGCATTACAATAAATTATTTTACACATTTCAAGGGGAGGAATAAGACAGGTCTGAAATAGAACTGCTATTGAACATCAGGAAAACTTTCATTTCATTTACATTAACACACATGCACAAATAAAATGCTCCACACTGTTCCTTTGTGGGGGAGCACCTGTTAATTTTCCATTGCTGAATTTGCTGAGGAAAACACACTCTTAAAAAAAATAAACTGACATTTAATCAGGGGCTTTCACTTACTTGTTATGTAATTAAACTTAAATCAAATGAGCAATTTTGCTTGAATCACATTACTATTTAAATATATCTTAGTCGTAGACTTGCAATACATTTACAGGAAAGGAGTGTAACAAAGATAAAAACAGTACTCGTATATATAAAGTAAACACTGTGATCATAAAAAATATTGACTTCTTCTCATGATATGGTAACCAAGTACAGATGGTGAGGTTTTCCATACCAGAGCTCATTTCCTCTGTGAGGATAGAAATGCTGAAGATAAATTGGGAGGAAAAATGTTCTGAAACAGTTTGAAATGCCTGCAGAATGCTGATAAAGGAACAGAAATATCAAGAATAGTCTCCATTTTTTCACACCACAGGAAATATTAACTTGCTGTGAAATAATGCAACATGCATTTCACCTGGAACACTAAACGTGCAAATTATAAAACAAAAAATAAAAGGCAAATGTTCCTGAGACCTAGAGCAATGACATGTCGGCAGGTTGAGAATGTGAAAATTGGGGTTAGATGATGTATGTTAACTTTCCAAAAGGATCCCTCTTATGGGAAATGAGGAGAATTACAAGACTACTGTGTATAGAAGATGAGATGCAGAGAGAACAATGATCAATGTGACGAGTATAATAGGAAACCTAGTGTGTTAATGTAAGCATAAATTAAGGTCAGACAGTTATGTATTGTGTAGAAGAAACTTTTTTAAATTAGGCTTCTAATCAAAATGTACTATTCCTTAGGCCAAGTTAGGGCATGACTCTATTTTGTTTCTTATACAACACAAAAAATATTGTTATTCAACAAATATATAATAATTCTAGAATCATCATTGGGTCTTCTAATAATATTGAATTCAAGTCACTTGGCCTGTTCCCACACTTGAGGACATGCAGGATTGTGTCCACTGTGTGTGAAATATCCAACAATCATACTTGCCTTTAGGATGAATTATTTAAATTACTTTTCTTCTTCTCTCTTAATATTGTTTGCAAAAATTCTTTCCTTCTCACTTGTGTTGCACCTGAAAATCCTCCCTGAATTAGCACTTCTGTTTTATAAGTGGCTGAAAATGCTGGGATAAAATATCATCTTCCACCCACATGTCACAATCAATCATTGCCCACATTTAGAACCTTTTATAATGAGGTTATTAAATGGTCACATACACTAGTATAGTGGGTGTTTCATATGGATTGATGGTCCCAGATGAATCTCTTCATTTGTAATTTCTAATCCAACTGTTCAGATCACAAGAGGTCAGAATAGATAAGTGTATTAAGCAAACTTTAGAAGCCTTTCTGAACTCCAAGTGCTTGTATGCAATTAGTATTCTGATTGGCTTTGCATGCTGAAGTGTGAATGCCCCACCAGCCTACACTAACTTAAAAAAATAAAATAAACGAACAGGAGGACAACCATTCTTGGTCTAACATTCACTAGTGCTGAGCATCCACAAATCCCATCGAAGTTTAGAGGAGCTGCAGAAGTTCTGCACCTTGAAAATCTGTTTAGATTGTCTCTTGTAATTAAATGGCATCAATAAAAACCATTTGGTTATCACAAAAGAACTCACTTTTTTTTTGTCTTCATTTTTACAGAAGACTCATGAAACAGAACTGGGACATAGTAAGCACCATTCAAATTTTGCTGCTTACTTTAGCTGCACTTTATTACAAATAGTGAGACTATGGAATATTGCATAAACTTACTAACCAAATGTCAAGATCTTAGTATGACTTATTTGTATTATTATAGCACTTAGGAGCCCAGACATGGACCAGGAGCTTATTGTGCTAGGCAGGATGCAAACATAGGACAAAAAGACAACCCCTGACCAAAAAAGCTTATGATCTAAGTAATGGTATACTTCCTTTGCTACACCATAAGAGGAAAAATAACATCTTGCATTCTCAAATTCCATTGTAAATACATATTTGTTGATTCCATTCATTGTCTTTTACCTGCATTTCATTGAATTCATTGCAAATTACCTTATAAAATCATAGAAATGTAGAGCTGGAAGGGACCTTGAGAAGTCCTCAAGTCCAATTCCTTGCACTGAGGCAGGACCAAGTAAGCTTAGAGTGGTGTTTGTCCAACCTTTTCTTAAAAACCTCCAATGATTGGGATCCCACAACTTCCCCTGGAAGCCTGTTCTAGAACTTAGCTATCCTTATAGTTAGAAAGTTTATACATGGCAACCTCTTTGTTTATTAGTTTGTTCATAAACCATAAAAACGGCCATACTGGGTTAGACCAATTGTCTGTCTAGCCCAGTATCCTGTCTTCTGACAGTGACCAATGCCAGGTGCTTCAGAGGGAATGAACAGAACAAGTAATCATCAAGTATAATCATGGCAGTCTGCCACATGAATCAGGGAGACCTGCACATTTCCCTGCCATGGTGCAAAGAATATATACTGAGAGAGGGAAATTTGGATTTCATTATTCAGGGGAGCACACCAAATCTGAGACACACAATATAAATAAATTACCAGATTTCCATTGTGTTTCATCTTGTTTGAATACAGATCTTATACATCAGTGTTTGTGGCTGGGGGAGCTTCCATCAGTATTCCATTTTCTCAAATACAATCTGGAACACATCATTTGAAGCAGACAGGTTGAAGAGCTCTTTAATTACCCCATGAACGTTTGTGGTCCGTTATGTGCCCTGAACTGGTTATCACTCCTCTACAGAAAAGATATAATTTCCCTTCTAATAAAAGCACAACCAGTGTAGGTGGTGGTTGCTAAATCTAGAACTGCAGACAGGAGGACTGAAGATCAGCAAACTCTTTCACAAGCCCTTATGAATTATATAGAGATTTCTCCAGATTTAATCTCTAATATCTTTTCTCGAAGAAGTACAGTATTGCTGTTTGATAATGTGACTGATTAATTATTATTAGCAGCCAGAAAAAATAAATCTGTACATGAAGAACTACTTATAGGAGGCAGTGCTATCAGAAGTGTGTTAATTCAGGGATGCCCTTAGGGTTGGCATACAGTGCAAAACCATGTTCAGAGAAGTAGATCAGAAGGGAGAGTGGAGAAGAAAGACAACTATGACTGAAACTGTCATGTATTTTCAGCAGCACACTGATAATGTTATTTTAGATGGCCCTGGGTTGCCAGAAGTCTCATGTTTTGGGTAATGTGGATTACAGCCACAGAAGTGAGCTGTTTCCAAGAGTTTTACAACCCCTTCCTGCCTCACAAGTTCCCCGCCTCGTGCCCGCAAGCTTGCATCTGCCAAAAAGATTTTTGTTGCTCGTTTCTAAGGATGGATTCATCACTGAAACCTCCAGTCTTGCTGCCTGCCTCTCCTGTAGGCAAAGCAGTCAGCTGAGATCAATGTGAAGGAGTGGTAGACTGCAGTCACTCTGAGGAAGTCTCCCTTCACCTAAAAGGAGTAGCTCACCCTTCTCACCTCAAGGCTGTCCCAGACAGAACAAGTGGACCTGGGAGAAAAAAATATCTGTTTTCTATTTTTTGGATTTTTGCCTAGTAAAAGTTTATATTAAGTATTTTCATCATAACTTTCATTGGGAAAAATGCTGCTTTGTTTACTAGTGAATATGTCCTGTGGTCAAACGTCATCTAGGAATGTCTCAAATATTCATATCCTTGCTGCAGGCAAAAAGAAACAAAACCCAAGCAAACTATTTTCAGTGTAAAATGGTGGCTGTAGTGGCAATTAAATTGTGTTTTTTTGGGGGCCAATTTCTAAGATTCTTCCTTAGATTTTACTTACTCCTATTGGGTCTAATTCTCTCACTTAATTTGGTATAAATAAATAACTCTGCTGAAATTCACAATGACACCTGTATAAAACAGGTGTAAATGAGAGGAAAATCAGACCAGTTCAGTTCACTTCATGTAATTACAACTAAGTGGGAGTTTGCCTGAATAAATATTGATCAAGGAACTCGGAATCTGGCCTTTTTGCATTTTTGTAGATACCATAAAGGAATGAAAGGTACTTTGACTGCTGTGAAACTGGCAAAAAAAAATAAGAGTAAATTTTGGTTTTGTGTCTTTTAACTAGAGGTTGTTTTTTTTTTAATGCAAATAGCATAAAATAGCATCTATACCAAGAACTTGAGGACAAATGAAGTCCTAGATTCTTTTATATTGATAAAGCTGCCAAGAACTGCATTTTTGGAAGTTTTCTAAGAAAAGTTGAATGTTTCTCCAACACCATTCAGTTCCTTATGAAACAGCTCTTTGGAGACCTCTCAGCAACATGTTCTGAGGGCCTGATCCCAAGCCCTCAGGGCATAAACAACTTGACATGAGTCTCTCTATTGACTTCAATGGGTTTTGGATCAAGCCCTTAAGCATCTGAGGAGTCCCTTTAAGGCACATCAGTGGTCAATAATATTATCAGTCTTGTCAGGTTGGCCAGATAAGTGTTTTTTCATTTTGTGTTTGTTCTGCTTCTCCTAGGATTTAAATTAGTATTCCTGGGATATAAAATAAGATAATCCTGCAAAGATTTAGGCACTGCTTTAACTTTATGCACTGTGAGTAGTCCCATTGATATGCTCTTTGCAAACCTTGCCTGTATGGTACCATAGATCCACTGCTAATAACATGGTAAGTCTGGGCACCACTAATTTCCAGCACCACTTAGCATTAAAGTGCAATCCTATTCTGCAAAGTGACTATGCAAAAGTGGCAACTTCTTGTTCTAAAGATCTGTTCCTTGTGTGTATTCAGTCACATCTGCTAACTTCACTGACAAATATTCTTCACACATTTCACTCCTGTTAGTCCCATGGAACTAAAAAAGCAAAGAGAATGAGCTGGATTCTATTCCTTCTTATTCACCTTCTAGAAAACTGTATTAAATTCCTGTCTAACACCTGTGTAAACCCATTGAACTAAAGGTTCACAGCAATTATTTTAAACTATAAAACACTAAGGCTAGGAGCCTTTCTTCCAATCACTGGAAGTTGAAGCTAGACAAATTGTGTAAATTTTTAACAGTGAGAATAATTAACCATTGGAACAATTTACCTAGAGTCGTGGTGAATTCTCCATTACTAGCAATTTTGAAATGAAGATGTGGATGTTTTCCTAAAAGATGTTGTAGGACTTGTTTGGGGAAAGTTCTAAATCTATTGTGCAGGAGGTCAGACTAGATGATCATGCTGGTCCCTTCTGGCCTTGAACTCTATTAATCTAACTCCTTTGACACTTCTGAAAATCCTATTGTATGCCTAACTGTAATTTAGGCACCCAAACACCTTTAAGAATCTGACCCCGAATCTGAAACATGTAAATTTATCAAACTGCAATTTTCAATCAGATTTATATATTGGAGTGTTTTCCCTGACCACCACCTTGTTGCTAACATACCTGTAGAAACCCTTCTTGTTCCCTTTCACGTCCCTTGCTATTGGCAACTCCAGTTGTTCTTTGGCCTTCCTGATTTCACCTCTGCATGCTTGAGCAATATTTTTCTATTTCTCCCTAGTCATCTGAACAAGTTTCCTCTTATTGTAAGCTTCCTTTTTGTGTTTAAGCTCACCGGAGATTTCTCTGTTAAGCCAAGCTGGTCACCTGCCATATTTGCTATTCTTTCTGCACATCGGTATGGTTTGTTCCTGCACCCTCAATAAGGTTTCTTTAAAATACAGGCAGCTCTCTTCAACTCCTTTCCCCCTCATATTAGCCTCCCAGGGGATCCTGCCCATCAGTTCCCTGAGGGAGTCAGTCTGCTTTTCTGAAGCTTAGGGTCCATATTCTGCTGCTCTCCTTCCTTCCTTCCTTTTGTCAGGATCCTGAACTCAACAATCTCATGGTCACTGCTGCCCAGGTTGCCATCAACTTCTATTTCCTCTACCAATTCTTCCCTATTTGTGAGCAGCAGGTGAATCCCCTCCAAAGTCAGATGGAATATGCCACTAGGTATCTGGCTTTCTTTGGGTTGATTACTTGAGGGAGAGTTAGAGACTATCATGGCTTGATAGTCCTGTGGGCAAGGAGACAGAAAAGGTACTATCCGCATCAAATGGATATCCTGGAGAGAGTAACCGAACTGACAACTTTCAGGCTGCCTCTTATTGGACTAGGTTGCCCTCTTACCTGAGGAGAAGGGAGATTTACATACTCCCATGTAGAGGTGAGTTGGGCAGTAAGGATTGGCTCCCAGGATTGGCTCATCTGAACTGTCCCATTGGTTCCTTCCACTCCCCTGCGCATCCCGATCCTATTCCTGCTCACAAAGAACAACTCAATCAGAACTCTAAGGAAAATGTTTAACTGAATGTGGTGATAACCCCAGATATCAGCCTAGGGTGATGGGTTTCATTGTTTGCTTACCTATCAATAAGCCAAGGAAGGCACAATCTGTTTTCCAAATAGTCCCTAAGAGGACTGTATGCTGGTATATAAACAGGACCCATCAAGTTATGCTCTAAATACCCATGGAACCACATGATCTCATCTTTTAGTTACTCTTGTCCCCACTTCTTCCACCCTTTTGTTTGTTGTACTTTCAAGTAACATCTTGTTTCAAATTAGGTTATGTAATTTTTGGGAAAGGGTCTACCCGTGTGTTTGTACATTACCTAGTATGATAGGGCCCCAATCATGGCTGGGGCTTTAGACACTACATCAATAAAAATAATAAATAACATATGAGACCCAAACGGTGTTTGAGTTTAGCTTTGGCAACATTCCTGATAAGTTGGTCGTCAAGGCAAGGCTGCATGCAAGCACTCAGCAGTCTGAGATAGGCAGTGATCAATGCTGTCACTCTATTCTTGATACAGGGAAGAAGAAAGTTGCCTGAATGGCAAATACCCCTTGCTTGTGAATTTCCCTTTAAGACTGTTTATACGAGTCAAATAGAGCAAAAAAAAAAAACCCCAAACAGCTATCAGCAGCAATGCTACTTCTATTTTTTTTTTTTTTTTTTTTTTTGCTGAAAGTAATAGACAGAGGTGGGGGAAATTTTTAAAAATCTACATTATTCTCTTCTTTGTGAAGTCATTGAAGATTTATTTTTGGGGATATAGCTATTCACTGTGAATAGTAGTAATTATTTATATAGCACATAGTGTGTGTTTTGACTGCTTTACAAGCACATAAGAAGATAGGTCCCCAAAGGCCAAAGACCTTACATCTTACAGCCCTGATCCTGAACTATATCCCTATGGACTGCCCATTGCATCCACACAGAGTCCCACCAGCATCAGTGGTGCTTTACACATGTACAGAGGTGTCCCTGTGCACATCCCATAACAGGATCAGGGTTTAAATCAATGACATTGAGATTGAAAGGATTCACCACAAGATTGTTCTCTCCCCACTCACACAACACTAATCCTGTTTTCAATTTATATAGATAGTTTTTTCTGTCATTGCCTATTTTGTGCATTGATTTGGTCTTTGTTTTTTCACTTGCAGCTTTTACTCACGGTTTGTTTTTACCCCTTTGAGACACGCACCCTTTGGCTCTGAGACCGCAAGGACACAGGTGAGTAACTTTACAATTGGGGAAAAAATGTTGTATGTCTCAGCTGACATTCTATCAAACAGAGAGCAGTAGTGTTCAAAGTTTATGTCCTGTCCCCATCACACTTTAGTGGTCATCCTACAAAAGAAGCCATTAACCCTGTTACCATTGTAGTTATTGGAAAATTCCCTTTACTGCAAGTGGTAGAAGCCTGTGTTGTGTGGATGGAAATGTCATGAATTTTATTCCTATTGTTTTGTGGGAAATCCTCTCTGGTCAGGTTAATGCAGAATAGCTGTTAGCTAGGAAGTCTTTGGTGGCTGTGAAATCATAAAATGCATGTGCACACACCCCTACAGAAATTAATTTCCAACAGTTCATCTCCAGCAGGAGAGATTATTCCTTTCCTTTTTTTTTTTTAAATGGTTTAAAATGTTTAAATCCCCATACCCAAAAGATATGCTTGTCCATTTGTTTTTACTGTTGGTTTAGTAAGCTGTAAACACGGCACAACACAGCAAGTGGAATGCAGGCAGACTGTCACATTTTTTATTTTTCTTAATGTCTTGTGAAGCAATATTTTATCACCACTCTACAAAGTTCACCAAAGAGCATCCCCAGAAAAGCAGATGTGCTCTAAATTGATGTCAAGTGCTATTTTGAAGGGATAATAGGAAGTGGTCTTCTGGTGATGTACTCACTCCCTGACAACCTATTGCTGCTTGTAGCAGCAGCCTGGATTAAAGTATAAATTTATGCAGGAGCACACACAGAATGTCTGGGAAGGCTCCTCACTATAGGAGACGTTTTCAGGGAATCTCACTAGTGTGTGCAAATAGCGTTGTTAAGGAAATTGGTTCCCCCTACCACCTATACCATGACTTTTTTCCAATCTGTATCAGTTTATGTGCCTAGAACACGTTCACTGTTTTGTGCTTTTCCAGTGAAGATACCATATGCCCACATTGTGTGGGCAGCAGAACTTCCTCCATGCTTACATAACACAGCAGCAACAAGGAATTGGAAATGAGGCTATAAATATTCAGAAATCTAAAAATTGCTGTTGCCGTCTTTCCTTAAACTGCTGTCACTCCTCGGTACAATACAAACCTTCACATTAATATTCAAGGAAATCATTACTTTGCTGTGTTTTACCAAGCCAAAAATAGAGAGCTATCCTGAAAAGGAAAATAACTGAAATTGAGTCTCTTATATAATTTTGTTTTTAGTAGTGTGAGATTGATGGTATGTGATCACATCTTAGTAACAGCATAATTAAATCACACATATAGCCCATCTCCCATAAAATGGGAAGGGCAGTGCTTCTAAAAAGAATCTGTAAGGTATCAGTTAGCAGAATTACTTAATATACTATGTAAACATTCTTGATTAAAAATTCTTCATGTTAACTGGTCTTCTTGAGTTGTTGTATGCCATTTTCTGATAAGGGCTGTGCCAACAAGGAAGTTAATTTCTCTCATTGGGGCAGCATACAATATACAAACAGAGTATTCATGTGTGCAGTTGGTGACATATATCCAGAATAACTTCTGCTCTGTTCTGAATTTGGAAAAAAAAATCTTTATTTTTTAAAATATTCTTAGAATTGAGGGAAAGGCAAAATAGAAATGAGGCATAAATGTTTCATTTCATGCTTGCTATTGAAATACCTTTGCTGGATAATGCCTTTTCCTGTTCTATTGTCAGTCCATTTACGGAGAATTCCCAGCACATGTAACCCAACTGTAATGTCAATGTAGTACAGTAGCAGAACTAATGGTGTGACAATGACTTCATAATTAAAAAAACTACTAGAGTGAAAACTCAGAAAATACTTTGATTGTAATACTGTTACATCTGGTGTTAGAATGTTAGTACAGTGCTATTAGATAAACTTGAATGTAAATGCAAATCAAATGATTTTAAGCCTCAAGTGCTGACATCCTGCCCACAAGCTGGAATTTCAGATACAGGGTGCCTGAAACTTGGCACCTAAATTATTAGCCTGATTTACAAAAAGAGCTGGGCAACCAGAGGCTCCTCTAGACCACTGCAGGAGCTGCTGGGTACGCAACACTTTTGAAAATCAGGCCATTAATTTAAGGACCTAAATTTATGGCTCCAGTTTTTGAAAATCTTGACCTCAGACTTCTGTAGGATTTCTCAGGTCCTTAAAAAAAAAAACCTCAGTACTTTTAGTGCTTCAGCTGAAAATATTAAGTAGACTAGACGGGGAAGAAGAAGATATCAAATAGGCAAGACTGCAAAGAAGGAAGAGATTTCAGTCTTGAGACCTATTGTTGTTTTCCAAAGCTTTTTAAAGTTGAGGAATATATTATTTCCTGATGTATTTATTTTTTAAACTATATTTATAATTAAACCCACACTTTTTGTCATATGGCAAGAGGCCTTGGGGACCAGGATGTGGCTAATAGTCAAGATGAAAATCTCAGGCTTTTTAATTAAACATGATGGAGAGGTATCAGTACACTACACCTTACTTGCTTTAGCAGAGTGATCTTTGTATAAAAAAAAACAGACCATGTAACTCCTGTGGAGCTAATGATGTGGTATGAGTGCCTTGTCATGGGTAACTAAATCAGGGCACATTAGCACTTAATAAAAAATGAAGAGCGTGGAAGAAGTATGTATGGAAGAACATTTACCCAGGCTATCTAGTATGATTTTTGAGGATGGAAAAAAGGTCAGAAGGAGGAGGCAGTGCATAAACGATGAAAATATGGGATGTTAAAAGGTCATCTTGAAAAGTTAATCATGTGAATTATGGTTGGATAATAAAAGATAATGCAGGATAGATATCAGAAGCCAATGAGAGGTAGAACACTTGTAATTTTAGAAATTTCTCTCTAAGATAAATAAGCATGACTTAATGCTACATTACAATGCAATTAATAGGATAAGAAATCAAGTTCACATTACAAAGCTCATCATGATGAATAGAATTATAGTGGACGCCAGAAGAAAATAATTGAGATATTGACTGCTCTGAAGATGAACATCAAGAGGTATTGATTGAGAGAGAAATCTTGTTGGAGGTGAAGCTGAGGTCAGTATTTAATTCCTGGATCAACAAATGTTGATGTTCAGTGAAAAAGTCAGTGGACCAAATCCTCCAGTTCTTAAATTCTTAAGCAATTGTCATAAAAGTCAATGGGAGATTTGTCCGAGTAAGAAATGATTATTTCTGTTGTGATACCACCTACGCTTCCAAACAGGCATTGAACTATTCAAAGTGAACAGGTTATCCTGATAAAGTTAATAGTTTACACTGAACTCCACAGCTAATTCAGATGCTTTATTTCCATATATAATCTGATTGGCGGACATTTGTCTGGAGCTAAGTATTTGTGATCTCTGAAAAGGTATATAGCAAAGTCCTGTCTCATCACATGACTCTGTTCAGCAAATCATGAACCAGAGTTTTCCTCTTTTATGCAGTGGATAGTGAATGTGGCCACAATTTTCCTTGGAGTTTATATTTCTCCAGAAGACGTAAAGGAGCAAAACTTCAACAACTAAATTGGGATTTTCAAAGTCAGCAGGAGTTAAGCATCTTAGAAAATCCCAGCATGAGGTTGCTCATTGTACCAGAGGCTATTTCTGAAGTTTACATTGCAATTTGCTTAATGGCATCATCTGTTTTTCTGGAATTTTTTCCAGTATATGGTTTATTCTTCTCCCCATGCTCATGCAATAAACACTACATATTAATTGCAGTTCACTGTGTGCAAACATGTCAAGGTGAAAGTATAATCCCTATGTATTTGAGGAGGAATTGTTATTTCAGAATCAAGACAATTAAAAGAATCAAGACAAACACTCATACGCTAACAAAAGGACAAGGAGAAAGCATTCCAGGTGAAGAGGAGTGCTGTCAGTGAGAGAACATTATTGCGTATACCGTATTTAAATTTTATATCTATTACATTAATCACTGATACCATGTGAAGCAATGCTTCAAATGGTCTGTCACATCAGTATAAAATCACCCTAGAATGCACCACTTATTTCATATGATAAAGACATTATAGACTGATGCTATAATAATTGTATGTCACATCATATAGTAAATATCTAACAAAGCATCATTATTTTTTACAAAATCCTTCAGATGAAGGAATACAATATTAATTTCAATTCTACTCAAATATGCTTACAAAGACTTTTCTTAAATTTTACAGGAATAAGTACTGAAATACTTTCCAAAAAGAGTGGGATTTTGCTTTTATTAGTGAATTCAATAGAGATATTAAGCCTCACTGTTCTCAGTTTACTCATGTAACTAGTTCCATTGACATTGATCTAATAGTGACTTAGGCCTTGATCCCATGATAAACTCCAAATGGGTTGACCGTTGCCCATCTGCAGAGACTCATTGATGTTAATTGGATTTCAAGTAGATTCAGGGAACTGTGTCAATACAGAACAGAGATTTCTACAGGATTGGGGCCTAATTATGCATAGGAGCATGATTTGATCTGAGGTATTCATACCTTTGCTCGAAGTAGTATGGATCCTCTATTGTAGGTAGGTGAAAATAGATATCCATGAATTTCTTTTGCTTAGCTCCATGAAATCTGGAACAAAATTAACTAATCAGGTAACATATGCAGATTATTGCTTCCTGGTATGCTACAGGGAGTTCTGTGGCAATTATCATTTTTCATTTACCAGGTGAGTATTTGCTTTTTCTTGTCATCTAACTTCATCTCCCTTTTTAGAATGTGAGTTTCATAAAGGCAAAGAAAAACAAACAAAAAGTCACTCTTTCTTTTAAATGTATTGCCCATAACAGAGGAATTTCCAGGTATGTTTGATGAGAGCATTCACAATTTATGTAACGGTTACAAATATTGACTTCTTCTTTTATGGATATCAAGATGTATTGGTCCTTGAGGAAAACATTGACTTCAGTTTCACCTAGTTCAATAAGTCTTTATATTCACCTCATCGGGATTCAATATCTTCTTAAAGTCTGGATAAACAATGGTAGAATATATAAAAAATAAGGTAACCAGTATCACTGTAAATCATTGTAGTGTAATGGGAACATTTTTGTTGCCTTTATAGGGAACAAGAGGACTTTTTTCTTCAATAAAACGTTAAGCATAGTGAGCACACTTAAAAAAATTTCATGCCAGATCTAGAGACACTAGCGGTTCTAGCCATATTCACCATTGTAAGACTAGGGATATCTTTCAAACTCTCACCTTGGCAAATGTAGGATTGTGAACAAATTCAGAGGAAGGAAATATTCTAAAAAGAAATTAAATATTTTTTACAAAAAAACTAAGATCTCATCTCCATCCCTGCTCATTGCCTTTGTAGTATAAACCCAATCCAGGAAAGCTCTTAAGTACAAAGTTAACTTCAAGCAGATGTGTGGGCCTCTTACTCACCTGCACGAACTTAAGCACACACTTCAGTGCTATGTTTAATCAGGATTCTTCCACAGATCCACCATGTCCAACGTTGTTCAGAAGAGGACAGTTGCAAAAATGCCTAGAAATACTACATACCACAAAGCTCTTGTTTTGTACTCCAATTTATGACCAATTTTCAGGTGAAATATCCTGTGTAAGTGTTACTAAGTTATTACCAATGACATTTTTTAAATAGAAAAATAGAATTGACTTTTCTTTAATGATTTACAGTATTCTATGGAAGACTTTATTAAAACAACTGCACAACCCTGATGCAGAAGTTCACAAAGGTTTTCTGAACATGCTTCAGGATGATTTCCCACTTTTAGGATGTCTTGCTCTGTCAAATATTGTGCTCCAATGCCACCCTCAGACAAGGATTCCAGCACATGTTTCTTGTAGCATGTTCTGATTGAATTATGGAAACGATGTCTTTCTGTATAACTCTTGTTTAATAAAAAGATAATGAAATATATTTTAGGAAGAAACTTTTAAAAAGTATAGTATCCAAATTATCATTGCCGAGAATTTCAAACCACTCTAACTTGCAAGCTGCTGTCCCTCCTCAACAATGGAAATTGAGGGTACTCAGTGACCCTCATGATTGTGCTTTTTTGTTTCTAAGCTTTAGTGTGTCATCTTGATGGTGAGATACTATGTTATGATACTAAATATTGCAGACCAGATCCTCAACTGGAGTAAATTGATGTAGCCCCATTGTGACCGTGGTCACAGGAGGGGCTATACTAAGAATGCTTAGTCAGGGCAAACTGCAAGAATAGGGTAGACAATCCCCAAAACTGGCAGTTTAGTCTATCATTAGATTTCACCAAGCCAGTAATCAAACAGCTCCTGTAATACCTTACTGGTTATTGAAAAGCCAAAATACAGTTCCTTTTAAGAAATCCAGTCACCTGGAAAACCAAGTCTAATATAGTGAGAGTTACTAAAAACCTAATTCACCATGTTTAAAGTTCTACCAGTTCCAAGAGATCAGATACATTACCCACCATATCAATGAAGATTTCAGATTTCATCCAAATACAAGCTTACAGTCAATCCTTATTAACTAAATCTAAATATTTATTAATAAAAAAAAAAAGAAAGAGTTGTTATGATTAAAGGTCATTATATATACAGATATGAATAAAGTTCTTACGTCAGTTTCATAGCAGAGAGAGTCCAAAAGTCCTTCAAGAATCATTTCAATAGGTTATAGCCCAATAGGCCACCCATATACAGAATTTGTTCAAATTCTTCTTTGAGAATTTTCAGGGTGGATCCAGAGTCAACCTTGAGACCTCAGTCCTTAAGACTTAGACTTTCCTGTCAAAGTTTAAGCAGATCTGAGATAAAAAAGGATCAGGCCCAAAGCTTCCTTTGTAGTTCTCTAGCAGGCTAATAGCCTCTTGACAGGAAAAATCACAACAGTTTTTCCTTTGGATGAAGAATAGGGTAAAGTACATTGTGGCTTTGAAGCTAATTTGTTTCCTAGGCAAACACCAGCAACTAGTTGCTTTCATTAGTATAAGGAAATTAACCATTAAACAGTTCACAGATAGCTTACTACAAACTTCAAAGATAAATGAAGACAATAATATTATACAAGTTCCAGCTAAATAATAATAATATCCCCTTTTGATCTCTGAATCAATAGAATACAGTATTGAGATAGACAGGAACAGAAGTATAGTATCTTCAACCTAACTAGATCACATTGTTAAACTTCTAACAAGACATAGCTAAACACAGACAAATACAATTCGTATCTACTTATGGCCCTTTAATCATACAGGGTCCCGTTGCAAGGACTTTAGTCTATTTAACATGTCTTTACTAACTATGTTTAAGGAATGGCCCTATTTACCATTTTAATACTCTTTTAATGTGTTCTTGGGGGCTTTTGGGTCACTCAGCCTGTTGGTTGCTTAACCCTTGCTGGTTCAGCATCTGTTTTCGTGGCTGCTGTCAGGACTAATGGTTTGCTATATAGTTAACATGATGCCCATCAACTCATTGTAAGACCATATGGAGGCTATGGCCAGTGTTGTGCTCATTTTCTGTGGAATTTTGTCCATTTTCCCTGCTCAAGTTGCAAACCACTATGTTAAAGTGGAGACTTTCAAAGCATTTAATAGATGTCAACTTTAAAAAATATATTTCTGTATGCAATAGTTTGGCCTACTTTTGTAATAAGTAACAATTAAGATTACTATACCTGAAAAAGAGAGAGACACATTTTTAGAATAGTTTGTTGATTTAATGAATTGTTAGAGAATTTTTACCCTATTTGGGTATTAATATTGTTTTAATGCCTAACAAAGATGTTGCCTTTGTGCCTTTAAATTGATCAACTCCTCCACTTTCTAACGTTGTTTCTTTTGAAAAAACCTATTGTTTTGGAAAGAGTGATGAAAGCAGTTTAGAACTGAATTATTGTTACAGTGAGCGCACAGTACATACTTCTCCTGATGTGGCCAAGGCCGTGCAAGTTTTGCGTAGCTCCCATCAACTTTCATTGTGCGCGGTGTCTTCACTGTGCTGCTCCACTTGAGGGGGTGGTTTTAACAAGTTGACTTCCGGATCAGTTGCGTGGGTCTTCACTGACAGCTCAATCAATCTGGATAGATCGATCAGACAGCTGTGAATTTGCCACCGTCAGTGAAGACATACCTTATGTCTCCTGATTTGGGAGTCTCCTGGCTCCCTGGAGCAAAAGGAAGGGAAACCGTATTTCTTCATTTCCCTCAGAAAAGCCCAGCTTAATTCCCCTAGTTGGTTAGATATCTGCCCTACAGGTGGGAATTCTCCAGCAGATTAAGCCGCTTCTTCCGTGTGGAGCAGGCTCTCTGTTGATTCCCTTTGAATACAATGAACCCCTTCCCTGTCTAGCTTAATGCTATCCAATCACACTATGTTAAAGCTTTTGAGAACTTGGGCTTTTTTCAGGATTTTAACCTTACGTGCCACATTGTGTTACATCAAACACATTGCACTGTGTCACGCCAGGTTTAACTTGACATCTCATCAAGATTGACTGCAATTATGAAGGCCAACATGATGCAGTCTAATGCACTGCATGAGCACTAAGACTTTTCAAGAATGTAATTGTTTTAAGCTTAGATTTATTTAAGCTAATTTTTAAAAGTATACTTCTTGGGTATAGACTATAAAACCCAGCTACACAAATAGGGCTTGATGCTGTATTTTGGAAGATCTCGGCATGGCCAATGCAGTAGCATCTTATAGCAGATTCTTCCCTTTCATGTATGCAGGTCTCTTTGGGGCTCTGGCTTTTGGGAGGACTATTAAGGTTTAATTGGATAATATATGGACAGCAGATAGGATATGTTCAGTACATTGTCAGATACATACTTGTACCAAAAATAATCATATTTGTCATTATGTGCGTTAATATTTTCTTTTCTGCAGTTCTGTTCAGTTTCTTTTTCTGCACCCGTTGTTATGGTACTGGGTGCCATGCAGTAATGTATTTCCCAGCATATTAACATCGTACTAATGTTATATTCTTACAAGGAATTTCCTTCTTTGTCTGTTTATGACCAGTGTTTTAAACCATCATAGGGAAAAATGAATATAACTTTTTCTAATGAAGATCTGTGCCTATGCAGGCTTCCATTGGGACTTGGATCAAGCCGATCTATAAAAAGGGGATATTGATATTTACCATTCTTACAGATGTGGAAACTGAGGCACAGAGAGGTGAAATGACACAATCCAGCACATATAGCAGGCCAGTTGCAGAACTGAAGAAAGACACTAGGCTGGAAGTCAGGATTTGGGGTTTATTACATACGTATATGCATAGAAATCATAACTAAAAGTGTTGTGCTCTTTGAAACCCAAATGTCAGATACTTGAGAGAGAGTGTGAAGTTAAGAGAAACTTTTTAATGTACATTTATGTTACTAATTATTTATATACCTCATCAAACATTCAGCACATTTATCCATGGTGAGTGCTCAATTCACCACACTTCACCACCCACAGCACAGCCCCTTCTTATCTTTATTTAATGGCCTTTTACATAAACATAGTTGGATACTTTGGATGAAAGCCTTGCCCCTTCACTTCAATGGAGCCAAGATTTCACCCTTAATTTCTAAACCTGTCACTTAAAACAGAAATGCTTAACAGAAGCACTTTAGAATAGAGAGATTATAGAGTCAGGACTATTGTTCTAGCTCTGCCTTTGTTTTCATATATTCACAAAAGACAGAGGAGCAGGGCTTTTTTTGAAACCACAGAGGTGGGAATACAAATCTGAATCTATTCAGATATCAGACTCTCAAATCCCAGTGATGAAATATGTGAAATAAAGATGCTTTCAAGTACAAAACGAAGAAAGAAAATAGCTAGCTACTAGGAGTGCAGGCGTGACTGTTTGACTGTTAACAGTATTTCTCTTGAAATGGGTTGATCTATCGTTCCTCTTTTCATTTCTTAAGGGTGATGCTGTCTTAGCTCCAAACTGTAAAGCCTGGATGTGCTCTTCAGTGTACAAAATCTAACTGCTAACAATTAATAGCCTCCAAATTCTGCTCCATTGCATAGCACAGTGGGAAACAAAATTGCATAAATCACACAGAAATGAGCCATAGGGGGACAGAATTTCTCAGCAGCCATTAAGCCTTTACTTCCCCTAGCAGAAATTCCATATGGGAGAAGTGCTACTAAAAGTTGAAGTGATGAGTGAGTTGGGAAATGAGTCGTGAGCTATGTATGAGGTGGGTCTGTTTCTACATGAGAACAGATGTATTGGCAATTCTGCTTGATGGTCACTGGGGTCTGTGATACTTTGTGTGAGGTAAGGAGGATGCTGTGATGGGGCATATGGGCCCCACATTGGCAAGGATGGGGTTAATTAGGGACCCTGTATCCCTGCTCTGCTATACCTGCAGCAAATGTCATATTTGGCTAGGGGAGTTAAAAGGAGAAAACCCAGATCAGTTCAGGGCTCATTAGAAAGGCAAACAGAGCTCTGCTTCTACATGGATGTGGGAGGACAAGTCTGAGATGGCTTTCTTCCAGGAGGAGCCTGGAGTCTAATCAAAAGGACTGTCTGCATGAAGATATGCCCTCAGTAGGATGGAGTCCTGCTGAAGACTCTTGGATGACCCAGATGAGTTCTTAGCATTCCTTTTATTTATTTTTTTTTTTACTTTAATATTCTTGTTGACTGTTGGCCATTGACCTGGTCTTGGGAGGTCTGTATTTGAAAGCAGGTTATAGTTTATATGCTAAGAAATGTTAAGAATATTGATAAGGAACTGAATTAAACTGCAGTGCAGTTAGGTGGATCATAAACATTCATATTAATGTTTAAGATAGATAGGCCTAGTAACAAGCTTGAGGCCTAACAATGTAGTTAAAATGAGAATTAAGCAGCAGTTAGCGTGAATGCTTGACCTAAGGTTATAAGATTTAGCAATAAGTGTTTTGGAACAAAGCAAGCTTAAAATAAAGGATTTCTAGGGAATTTTTGATATGAGGTTAACTGCATTAATGTACTAGAAATATTGGGAAATGTATTAACACAAAGAGCTTATATCAACAAATGGAACTCCAATTATGGTTCCCCTGATTGCCATGCATAGATAGGGGGCCAAGAGACAACCGAAATGGTCACCAGATATGTCCTAGGAATGCAGAAAAAGTGTATAAAACAGGATGTATATCCAACCTCTAGTTGGTATATCGGGGTGACAGGATGGCAGAAGCCTGGATCACCACATCCCATTTATGATGATCTCCACTGTCTGTTTCTTCTATCTTTATTTCCAGCAATCTCCATAAGTATGGCAACACTGGAGGTTGTTCTCTTTGTATATGTGTTTTCTGTACGTTAATCCGTATGCTAGGATTCACTTGGATTTTAAGTAAACTTTTCATGTTTCTACGTGTGATTTACCGATCTCATCCTTAATCATTTATATGGCTGCCAGAGTAAAGAATCCGTTATCTGTGATTTATTAATTTTTCACTCCTAAACTAATTAAAGACAATACACTGAAAGGAGTAGAACACAAGTATGCCTTAGCCAGAGGGCTAAAGCACCATTGCACTGGACCCTTTGAGAGGTGACAACCAATTACTGGAGATGCTGTGGCAGGGTGAGTGGCCCTGTTGGGCCACAAGGAGTCACCCTGAGGGTAGGCCCTGCCACAGAGGTGTCACAGAACAGCTGTGACATATGAGCCAATAGTTACACAGCAGCCTGAGTAGCACTGCCGTTGCTGAGAGTATAATGGAAGAAGAGTTCTCCTTTGCATTTGATCAAGGAGCTGTCAGAGTTTCCCACAAGCTTCTATTGTCAATTCAGGTCCCCCGACTCTTGCAGAACTGCAGCAGATGCTACATCACGACTGGAACTCCTGGTTCTCCATGCAATTTCTCATATCAATTTTTCCTTTCCAAATGTTTTAATTCAAGGGAAACACAGAGCTCACAATTAGCCACACAAAACAAAATGTCCTGACTCAAGAATTCACTAAGAACATCCTACATAAACGTTTGATTTTTATGGGGTTCCAAGAGAGGAGGAGAAGTCCCCCAGGTCTGTGATGTGTGAGAGAAAGAAAGCTTACAGGGCTAATGTAATAAAGATGTGTGATACTGGAGTACGGGTAAGAGCCTGAACTTTATTTCCTGGCTCTGGGATACAAAACCGTTAATACCCCCTATCACGTGACAGGGTAAAGTGTCTTTGTTAGTCTTAGCAGAGGCTGAATAGATATGGATATGAATTGTCCTTTCGTTTATAGAGGTGGTCCCTAAAAGTCAAGATTTCTACACGTCACTAGCTTGTATCATGTTTTTTTGGTGACTATGTTGGAGCATTTCAGGGATCTCAGGGTACATCTACACAAGGATAAAAAAAAAACCAAACCACAGCTGGCCTGGGTCAGCGGACTCAAGCTCATGGGGCTTGGGCTCCAGGCTGAAAAATTGCCATATAGACATTCAGGCTCGAGCTGAAGCCTGAGCTCTGAGACCCTGCAAGGATGGAGGGTCACAGAGCTTAGGTTCCAGCCTGAGCCCAACTGTCTACACAGCAATTTTTTAGCCCTCATCCTGAGCCCCACAAGCCTGAGGCAGCTGACACAGGCCATCCGTGGCCATGCTGGAGGTCTTTTATCCCTGTGTAGACTTACCCCTGGTCTGGTAGTTTTCACGAATGCTCATTTCACCTGTGGCTGTGGGGGTGGGGATCATACCAAGGGAAAGAGCAGCTAACTAGAGTGTTCTCTCTGGCACTTGTTACTAGAAGTCAGTCCTATTTCAGTATGTGTTTTCTGTAGAGCTATTTTCAGGAATCCAGGATTGAACATAGGGTGATGAAATTCAGTCTGTTAACAGCTTTTTAGGCTTTTCCTACAAATGCAGATGAATGGTGCCTGTACACACAAAAGGCTGCAAGTAAAAGGATGGTTATTTTATATAGGATTTCACTAAGGATGAGTGCAGATGTTGCAAGGGTTGCTTTAATGATGAGAAAAAATACAGTGTTCCCAGTTCAGTAGCAATTTATTATTTGTACTGTGGTAGCACTTGAGGGCCCCGATCAGGGTCATGCACAGAAATACAGTCCCTTGCTGAATGAATTCACAGTCTGAGAGACACCAGATGGACTCAACAAATAGACAGTGGAAGCACAGAGTAACAACGAGACGAAACTGGTCAGCACACTCAGCAGTGATCAGTAGGTACCTAGCCAAGTAGTGGTGGTGGTTTTTGTTTTGTTTTGTTTTGAATCCTCTCTCCTCATCCAAACATGCGTTTAATCACATCCTGCTTTCTTAGGCTGAGTTTGAAAATGTGTGGAGTTTAATGCGCAAGGACATTTTCTTGACTGGCTTGAGGATAAAAATGTAACTGAACTGCATTTCCGTGATGGCACTCCATTTGGGGAGTCTCCTATAATTAACAAAAGCGAAAATTATTTACTATAAAACTATTTCCAAGGGATGAACAAACTAAAGGATTCTTCTCCCTGTTTAAAACCATATTAGGCTATTGTAACAAACACTTTTTACCAGCTGGTGAAAAGTTAGCCTAGAGTAAAAAGTAGCTAGAGTTTCATCTCCATGCTAAATTGATTGGGCTTGCTGTCCACTGTCCTGCTCACAGTAAGACTGGTAACTGCTGAACATTTCAGCTACTTTATTTCATCACATAAGATATAAGGTTGTGTTTAATGAAAGGGAACTAAAGCTAAGAAAAGACTCCACATCTCTCATCTTCACAAGAAGTACCAGACTCAAATGAAATATGTGGAAGTAGCCAAAATACTGTGGATCACTGGTAAATGTTAGGTGCAGGCTTTGTGGGGACAATGAAGAAATCTGGGAACAGAGAACTGAGGTTCTAGAAGCAGCAGGAGAAAGGACAAGGAGTTTGGAAGACCGTGCGGGTCACGAAGCACCATAATGCAGCTGTAAGCGCTGCCATCTTTCCAATGCCTTTGCACCATCTCTTCAGCAACTGTGGGCTCAGGATGTCCTGGACTGAAAGTGGGAGGAGACAGATCGTGGGTGGCAGAGGATGTAACTAGGTCAGTCCTTGTATCCTTGCTATGATGTGCCCCTAAAGGCTGTCCAAGCTGTGCTGGGGAGGAAACTGATACGTCACCTCCCCTTTCTGCACCAACACAGGGAGAATCGACTCCGGATAGTTTCGCTTCAGTCTTTTAAAAACCTGTTACCTCATTTAATTTCTGCATAATGTAGTAGGATGTATTTACCCAGGGTGCAGCTCTTCTGTAGAAAGAAATCCACATCAAAATGCTGTCATCCAATAGAGAGATCACTTGTCAGCCTGGCTTTGCAGTACGTATGGCTGACAATGCTTCCTTGAGCACATGTCCTGTCATGTGTAATAATGGACAGACAACTGCACAGCCACTTTTGAGGGAAAATATACCTTCTGCTAAACAAATAATACTAAATTATTAAACAAGTACTAAATAAACCCTCCAATTTCTGGCAGAACATATAGAGAAACAGAGAATTTCACAAAGTTAATAAGAGATCCATTTAAATAGTCTTCTGCTAGATGGCATGTGATCCTTGCTTATTATTACTGGTGATATCAGTTGCCTTTAGGCCATTGGTGTGCTTTACCTTTTTCCTTAGCACCCCTTACTATGCTCAAAGGATGTGGTTTGCAATTTAAATAGTGGCACTCCTTAGGGGGAATGACAAATCTGCACCATCAGAAAAAATGCCCTTTGGCTGTTTGGAGACAAAATACCTGCTTTGGCTTACGCTTTTCTTTCACTTCATTTAAAAACATGTCAAAAGAGGATAACAAGCATATTTTGCTATGTTTATCCCTATTTCAGCCTTCATGTTGTGCTCCATTTGAGCATATGATGTCACTCCATTATGGCAACCTAGTTGAATGCTAATACACTCACCAGTGGGTTGCATGTTACAAGTCCCCCTTTGTACCAATTCACAGAGGATATGAGTTTTTATGGTCCCTACTTCTATACTGTTGACACTTCTTTAGCTCAAGCTACAGCAGCTCATGCCTTTTAGCACTGGAGGTCCATGTTTCAATCCCCAATATGTTGCCAAGAGGGAAGTCCTCACACTACCCCTGTCATAGTATGCATTGAGTAACTATTTTGTGATGGTAAATCTCTAACCATTTAGACCTCCACTCTGTAGGAGTGGTTATAGAGTTCCTGGTCCTCCACAGTTATCAGAGAGGACCAGGATGTGTTGCAGGGGGAGCTTCATAAAATTAGTAACTTCCCAGTCAAGCAGTTCTCTAGTTGCTGCTTAAGGTAGGGCTTTTATTGTTGAGCCTCACACTATGCACTCTGTGCCACCTTCTCTGTTTATCACAAGGGGGGGGGAGCAAGAAGAAACCTGGCTCCTGAATTAAAGTAGTCTCTCAGAGCTTGGTCCCATCTGCTATAACACAGATTCCTAGGGAGAACCCTCCTTCCCCATCCCTGCACAGCAATGAAGATCTTCTTAGTAGAAGACCTAGTTGTAGTACTGCTGTGCAAAAGGGGAGGACACTGGAGTTGGGGAGATGGTTCATTGCATGCATATTGCCTGCATGGTCATCAACCAAGCTCTGCAGAGAATGGTTGAAGGGAAGTGCATGGGTGAAGTAGAGAGGGCAGAAGTTTTGCTGGTCTTGACCAGATTCGTCTGTCCTGTCTTCACATGTGATAGATTGCTACTTTAGCCATTGGAGACTTGAATGAAGTTGAAGAAACTGAATAGGGATATGAGGCAGGATTAATACTTTGTGTGAAGGTCTGGGAGAAATACGGGGTGGATGTGAGAGGGCAGAATGTTGGTGAGTTTGAGGAGATGGTGGGAAAACAGTTGGTGGATTTTGATGGTAGAGAAGGTAGAAGAAGCAGCTGATGGATTTGTGGACTGTGGAAGAAAGAGTTTGTAGAATATTGGATCCTGTCATGTTGCGGTATCCAGTGTGTATTTGGGGAGGAGAGAATATGACTGAGAACTCTGAGAGACAATTGTGGCAGTTGATGTCTGCACTGGATTGAAGAGAGATAAGCATTAATGTCGCTCTGTCTCCCCCTAATGAAGTCTCAATTCTGAGGAACTAGGGTTGTCTAAGACTCATAATTTTCAATATGATGGATTTTAGGAGTATTGGTTGGAAGAGAGAGTTGGAGAGTATTCATGTAATGGAGAAAAACACAAAACAAAGGAAACAGTTTCTTCTTCTTCTTCTTCTTCTTCTTTTTCAGACAAGGTTGATCTAAACAACTTTAGGAAATTACATACCTGAAAGACCTACTTCTGGAAATGTTTGATCCAAACATCTTTAATTTTAACTTTAGAGCAAGTACATAATTCAACTTGTTCTGATGTTGGATTGTTTCAGTTGCTTGCAGTAATACAGGCTCCTAGGGGACATATCTTCACAGGTATTTAGGTCCCTGACTATCTTGGAAATCCAATAGGAGGTAGGTGTCTAAATACCTGTGAGGATCTGGGCTTTGAGCCCTTCCATCAAAATTGCACCTCTCTGAATGTGAGAGGTCAGCCTAGGGGAAAAGCAGGACAGTTCAAGTGAGGATGAGGGTGTAAGCGGGGGGGAAGAGGTTCCAAATAAATTAATCCTTTCTGCAGTGATATTAATTTTAAGAAGACAAAGGAAAGTGAGAGAAGGAAGTGGAGTGATTGAAGAAGGGAGAAGTGTGGGTGACGGTAATGGAGAAGGAGAGGCTGTGTGTTAAAGTCAAACCTGCAAAACTCAATTTTCCCTGGCTACATCTGGAGCCAAAATCTGCCACTCCATATTTGCTAGTAGATACTAATACACCTCTACTTGTTTCTTCAACACCTAGGTTATTAAAAAATATTAACCAAAGCAAATATGCTAAATACATTCTTGACTGATGAGTTGGATGAACAATGGAGCCCATCCTTTAAAAACTTTTCAAAATTCTAAACTGTCTCATCTTCTGTGATTCTCCCGTGTACACACACAAACACACACACACACACACAATTTCCCATCAATTGCTGCAACAAACCATGGCACAACCTACTTTGTAAAAATAGATTGGGGGTGAAATTTCCTTCTTCTATGGAAGGAATTTGGGATTATGTTCCATCAGACATGTTCCAGATTCCTTTCCTGTCTTGTGGCTTGTTCATGACCTTAATATTTAAGATCAGTCATATTTTCTAATTAATGGAAAGATTCCACAACTTCTCCAAGTAATTTTTCAATTGTTGGCCTGGTGTAGGTTTCCATTTCTTTGTTAATTGGATCAAGCCAGATTTCCACTGAGACTGATGTAGTTGAGTCCTCAACCTGTAATCTTTCAAGCTTAGAAAATGTGCCTTACAGTGAAAGATTTAACAGCTTAATTGCTTTAGTTTTTCCAAGAGAAGATTGAGGTGACTTGATCCCAGTCTATAAGTATGTACATTGGAAATAAATTTCTGATTGTAAACAACTCTAATTTACCAGAAAAACAATGCATAACATGGAAGCTTGAGGCTAGACAAATTCAGATGAAAAATAAGGCACACATTTTTTAACAGCAAGGATAACTAATCATTGGAATCATTTATCTAATGGTGCGATGGACTCTTCATCACATTTTAAAAGATTTGCTGTATTCAACCAGAAGTTATGGGTTTGATGCAGATGTTACTGGATGATGTTTTTTGGATGGTGTTATGCAGGAGGTCAGACTAGATGATCATAGTGTTCCTTTCTGGCCTTAAATCTAAGAAGTCTTTCCAACTTTATGTTGCTTTTGTAAATATAGTACTATTCTGTACTGTCCCTTGTAGTGTAAAACGTATGCTATTTGTTATAAAGTATATAGTTTATATATATAGTTATATTTTCTGTCTATATTGCAAAATACTTAAATTATTTGGATCAAATTGAAGAGATGTAATCTTCATGAGGGTTACATAGACTGTCGTCGGGTAGCTGTAGCATAATCCCTCCTTTTTCATGCACCCAAATCTAATTCTGAAGTTGTTGTTGTAGAAGAAAGTTTGTATTTCCACTATGTACTTTAGGAGTGTGTCATATATAGCAGTTCTTCTTTTCTAATGAATGTTTGCAGTTTAGGTTGATTGCACCTACCTCTTTCTCTGGCTTTCAATGACAGTTGATTCCGTCCACTATCTATCTACATATCTCCACGCACCAGTGACTCCAGCCATTCGCCTTCCTCTCTGGACTTCTTGGCAGTTCTATAACTTTCTACATGTTTCCTAATAGCAGGAACTTTAATGATCTTCTCTGATTGTATGGTTATTCCCCTGTAATTTTTAAAAAATAGTTACACTTTTCATTGCTTAGTTGAAATTAGAGCCTAAAGTTTCTAACATGGAAAAAACTTCTAAATATATTGTGTTTAATGCAAATGATAACCTGAAAAATCTACTCTTTCATTTGCCAGCAACTCCCCACTAGGATATCACCTCATGTTTCACATTTGCTGGTACACTCTCAGACACTTATTTCACACGTGTGGAAAAATTAGATGGATCATTGGTTATTACTTGTATTTGCTGTGTGAGGCACGAAAATATCAAACTGCAGTTAACATGTTAAAAGCACTCTACTACAGTGCGTAAGTATAAAGAAGAACTAGCCAAACCACACAAGCAGCAGCAGGAGCCACTTGAAGGAGAGTTGACCCAGGGCCAACATGTTAGTAGTGGATCCGTTTTCTTTCTGAATGTAGGAGATCTGGAAGAAAGAAGCATCCAAATGTGTTTTGGCTGTCATTGTCTTTCCATTATCTTGCAAGCTAGTAAGAGATAGTCAAACCTGAAAATACCATGGGCAATTTGAGCCATGAGAAATTGGCTGACTTCAGTTTCAAGAATAATGCATTTGTGATGAAAATTGATAATAGCAGGAGATCAAGATGCTGATGTAACAGAGTGACTTATGACAAGGTATGTGGCCTCAGGATTGAAAGAGAAATTTTCTTAGGAGTCATGATAGTCAATGAAAGGGGACTGAAATATAGTTCTGGAAGGTTGATTGTTTTGGTTTTTTTGGATTTTGTGGGGGGGAGTGGAGGAGGAGTGATTTTTTTTTTTTAAAGAGAACACTAAATACTAAAATTTCTCACTGTTAAATATTGTTGATTATTAAGTTTCAGTATTAGGTTTGTGAAAAGTCATTTGTATGAAGACAATCAGAAGCAATTTTACATCTGTTCTATAAAGTTTGAGATTGAGAAGAACTTGGAGGTAGACTCATCCAAAAGTGTTTTGTGTAAGAGTTTCTTTATTTCCATTTCTTTGCAGTCTTACAATTTACAGAACTTTAGCATCTCTGAAGCCCATAAAAACTGTATGGTTCATTTACACAGATACCTGCATACTTTATCCCTACCTTCATCAAACACAAGGTATCTAATAATCCATTTGCAACATGGAGAAGAACAGGAGTGATTATCTGTGGAACAACTGCAGTGGCTGACATTAAAATGTCAATATTTGTCTCCATTTGCCACACAGTGAGATCTTAGATACTGTGGTTATTTACTTTTCTAAGTGCAGAGAACTTACTGAAAGAGGCATAATTAAAGAGGCATATTCATTAAGATTAACTAACACACACACACACACACATACTTTTTTGAATACAAGTCATCTAGAAAACATATTGTGGGAGAATCTTTTTAGAAATATGTGTGTTTACCTTTTTAAATGGATGAATGGGTGGCTAAAGGCAGAATGACCTGGCAAATACCTGTTCACTAGAAATTATTTTCCAGCACACTGAGAAATCAAAAGGTAAAGTTAAGCAGCTCCTCTGTGCCTTCGAGGCTTTAGCAAATTTGCTATTTTTTAAAATTTGCTTTAAAAAACTGAACCAGAGATCTCAAAAACACTAGGATCATGGGCACTGAGACTTGAATTTATAGTTTTAGACAGTAGAGTGAATGTCATGAAATCAATTATTGATGACAGCTACAAGCATGTTTTCTGTTTTTCTCCTGAGATGAACCTAGTAGTATGTGTTTTACTGAGCATATATCTATTGAAAACCTCACTAGGCTTTTCCAGATATAGAAATGTATTGCAGTCATCTTCTACCTGGAGATGGATAAACATGTTCAGCTAAAATAAGAGCTGATCCAAACTCAAAGCTGAAGTTTAAAATTGTTGCTAACATCTTTGGAAAATAGGTTCCATCTGCTTTAGCACTTCCTTCTCTTTTTAACCCCTTTTCTGCCCCTCCTCCCCAAACCATTCTACATTAAGGGTCAAATGGGAATTATACATCACTAAAACAAGCAGGATTTGGACCTAATGGTCCAAAACACTGCAGCACTAAGGAATGTTTTTTTAAAATAGTGTTTTGGACCATTAGTGCATAATATTTACTCTTTTTACAAGGGTGGTTACACATGAAACTAGAAGTGGAAATACCACAATAATGAGGAAAAGACTATTCTCGTTGGACCAAATGATACCTGTACTTGTGATAAATTGTTCCTTCTAAGTCAAATAATTATATTGAAGTCAATAGAACTTCCCAGAGTAAGATCCTCTTCAGTGTTAGAGTATCAAAATGTGGCTCATTGTATTTTCAGCTAAAGAAAAAGTAGGAGGGCATTTTTTATTTAATAAAATGAGCATTTCTCTCAATCTCTGGGCCCATTTATAACAATTGTCCCCAAGAATTGAATAAGGATGAAATCAGTAGGGTTTAAATTAAATTAAAGTTATTAAAAATTACTCAAAAAACCCTATAGAACGTAATCATAGAGAATAGCCAGATTGTGATGCTTATCCCCTGACCTATCTCAGAAAAAAAATTTCTTCTACCTTATGGGGGCCAGGAGGAGGCAGAGAGTGCAAGCTTTGCACAGAGGCTCCTTAAATTTAGTGTTTTCACCACTAATGTTTCAGGCTGGGTGGCACAGGTGCTTGCTGCTGAAATTATTTCAAATCTCTTGTATTAGTTTAGTTGCTGAAAAGGGAGTCCAATATCTAAGTCTGGAACCTCTAGTATGGGAAGCAAAAGAGGAATAGAGAGAAATGAGAGTAACGATCTCAATAGTAGCAAGATTGTGTAGGACCTTCTATGGGAGGATTATGGCCTGGACTTTTGATGTGGTAAGAGACAGGAAGCCAATGGAGGCTTTCAAAGAATGGGTGATGTGGTCTTAGAGTTGAAGAGGAGATGATGACTTAAACAGTGTCATTTTGAGTGTTCAGAGGCAGGAAGGCCAGACAGCAGAAGGATACAGCAAAAGAGGAAAGAAATGTCCAACATTTAAATGTTAATGATCCTATTGCTGAAATCCCTGTCTTTGAGGTTGAACCAGATGCAAAGCAAACTTCCATATGGAAGAAAAGAAGGGATTCAAACACACACAGTTTTCTCAGGAAATGGTATGAACAAATTCAAAACCGTGGGAGGAGGGAAGTATAAACTTCACAGCTAGAGAAGGCTTGACCTAAGCCATTAGGTGTGGTGGCAAACTTCATACCTGTGTAATGGACAAAATTAGCACCCCATAACTGACCACTGTCAAACAAGAGTATTCTAAATCTGGATAAATATCTGAACATTATCAAAATTCAGGCTATTTGAATTCAGTCTATTACAGTAATAGATTTGAGTGAAACTCAAATGAAAACCAGGATCTGAGCTTTGGATACTGTTACCCAGGGTTCTGCCAACACAAAGCTCTTGGTAATTTTACTCTTGCAAGGTGGTGTCAGGAAATAAATCAAATGGAGACATGGCCGTCCAGCCGATACATGGACTGGTAAAAACAGTATAACACAAGAATGCTCTTACTTTAAAGCTATACTTCACTTAGGCTCAAGCACTTACACACGTCCGCAACAGGTTAGTAAAACACACCCAACCCTCAATTACCAAGTGTGAGGTGGCTTTCAAGTGGAAACAGCGACAGCTTTCCAGCCAGCATGATCTTCCAGCTGTCATTGGAGGATCCCGAAGCTGTGTCTAAGAAGAGATCCCAAAGAGTCCAAATCTCTCTTTCCCCTCCCCCCCATTTATCTTTGTTAGTAGACAATTACACATCAGGAAAAAAACTTGTTGAGCAGACAGTTTCAAAAGCTAGACCTAAGGTCTCCAGAGTACTAATTAACTAGACGTGTTCCTACAGAATCTATGTAACTTGGGGCCCGGACAAACATCTCCCAGAGGGCATGTGAAAATAAGCTTCTTGGTGTTTTCTTGAAACTCAGATCCCAGGATATCTACTAGACATATGTCTACCTCCTGGCTTAGTCATGCCAAGGCTGCACAGGTCTGCAGGAAGGCCTACTGATTTTGGCTGCTGTTAGCAAAAAGTATGATAATCAATATTACACTATCAAGTGGTCCCTGGCCCTTTTATTGGTCTATCAAAATCTCCCTATACAATAACATCTCTAATTACAACATATTAAAATGTGAATTTTTAATAGGAACAGACAAACTGCCACACTGGATCCAAAGGTCCATATAGCCTGGTATGCTTTTTCCAGAAATAGCCAGTACCAGATGCTTCAGAGGAAGGAGCAAAAATCTTTGCAGTAGGCAGATGTGATAATCTGCCCCCCACAATACCTCACCTCCTGATGTTTGATAGTAAGAGAGTGCCTTCAATCCTGAAAAATTTATTATCATATTATCAGTAGTAGTATCAGAGCATATAGGAGCCCCAGGCATGGACCAGGATCGCCATGTGCTAGGCACTGAACAAACACAGAACAAAAAAATCTTCACTTCCCCAGAAAGTTTACAGTCTGAATAGAAGATGAGAAATGATGGATGCAGATAGGCAGGGGACTACAGGGAAACAATGAGACTTATTTGATAAGACAGAGGGTGAGGATAGGATTATAAAACACAAGCCGGATAAACAATGGCATGGCAGTAAATGGCATGTCCAGTCCATGATTCTTTGGGGAAAGGGAGGTAGTTATGAGGCCATCAAGCTGTCTGAAGTGGCTCACAACTGTGAGTGCCTACCGCAGGACAGACTGTCAGAAACAAGGTGGATACCCCAACTGGTGGTGTGTTCTACAATTAGAGTTCACCAAAACAGTAACAAATGTGAACTCCTGGATCACTATACCAGTCCTACCACAGAGTCACAGACAGTCCCCTTAGACTATCCAGCCTATCTTGCCACCCAGATAAACTAAACTGTGTGATAATGGTCACTTAGACTAAAATTCACACCACATCAGGTTGCTCTGAGTTCCAAGAGACATAAGAATGGCCATACTGGATCAGACCAATGGTCAATCTAGCCCAGTATCCTGTCTTCTGACAGCAACCAATGCCACATGCTTCAAAGGGAATGAACAGAACAGGTAATCATCAAGTTATCCATCCCCTGTTGCCCATTTCTGGCAAAGAGAAGCTAGGGACACTTCAGAGCATGGTTTTGCATCCCTGCCCATCCAGGCTAATAGTCATTGATGGACCTATCCTCCATGAATGTATCTTGTTCTTTTTTTAAATCCTGTTATAGTCTTGGCCTTAACAACATCCTTTGGCAAAGAGTTCCACAGGTTGTGTGCATTGTGTGAAGAAATACTTCCTTCTGTTTGGTTTAAACCTCTTGCCTATTAATTTATTTTGGTGACCCCTAGTTCTTGTGGTATGAGAAGGAGTAAATAACACTTCCTTATTTATTTTTTCCACACCACTCATGATTTGATAGACTTCTATCATATCCCCCCTTACTTGTCTCTCTTACAAGCTGAAAAGTCCCAGTTTTATTAATTTCTCCTCATATAGAAGCTTTTCCATACCCCTAATCATTTTAGTTGCCCTTTTCCAATTCCAATATATCTGTTTTGAGATGAGGCAACCAGATTTCCATGCAATATTCAAAATGTCTGTGTACCATGGATATATATATATGGAGGCAATATGATGTTTTCTGACGTATTTTCTATCCCTTTTCAAATGATTCCCAATGTTCTGTTAGCTTTTTTGACTGCCACTGCACATTGATTTCAGAGAACTATTCACAGTGACTCCAAGATCTCTTTCTTGAGTGATAACAGGTAATTTAGACCCCACCATTTTATATGGATAGTTGGGATTATGTTTTCCAATGTGCATTACTTTGCATTTATCAACATTGAATTTCATCTGCAATTTTGTTGCCCAATCACTCCATTTTGTGAGATCCCTTTGTAACTCTTTGCAGTCTGCTTTGAATTTAACTATCTTGAGTAGTTTTATGTCATCTGCAGATTTTGCCATCCCTCTGTTTACCCCTTTTTCCAGATCATTTCTGAATGTTGTGCTGGTCCAGTACAGACCAATGGGGGATACCACAATTTACCTCTCTCTATTCTGAAAACTGATAATTTATTCCTACCCTTTGTTTTCTATCTTTTAACCAATTACTGATCCAGGCGAGGACCTTCCCTCTTATCCCAAGACAGCTTACTTTGCTTAAAGCCTTTGGTGAGGACCTTGTCGAATGCTTTCTGAAAATCTAAGTATACTATATCCACTGGATCACCCTTATGCACATGTTTCTTGACTCCCTCAAAGAATTCTAGTAGATTAGTGAGACATGATTTCCGTTTACAAAAACCATGTAGACTCTTCCCCAGCAAATTGTGATCATCTATGTGTCTGATAAATCTGTTCTTTACTATAGTTTCAACCAATTTGCCTGGTACTGAAGTTAGTAATACCAGCCTGTAATTGCTGGAATTGCCTCTGGAGCCTTTGTAAAAAATTGGCGTCACTTTAGTTATCCTCCAGTCATCTGAACAGAAGTTCATTTAAATGATAGGTTACATACCACAGTTAGTAGTTCTGCACTTTCACATTTGAGTTCCTTCAAAACTCTTGGGTGAATACCATCTGGTTCTGGTGACTTATTTCTGTTTAAGACCAGCCACTTACCCTAGATCAATTGGTACTCTGGATTTAACACCAAAGACAATGCTGGCAACCAATTCTATAGTGAACTAACTAAAGATTTATTAGCTAAGAAAAAAGAATGAGAGTTACTGAGGGGTTAGAGCAGGTAAAATATATGTACAAGTGAATCATAGTTTGTAATAGCAAATAGTAGTAGTGATATAATAAATTGCCAATTTCCCTACAGTCTTTCAGGGTACCCAGATTGTGTCTGGGGATCTCCACTTTGCATCTGGTACACTTCCCTGAGTCCAAATAGTCAGACATAAAAGATCTTTCTTTGAATCCCTTCATATAGCTTCTTCTCACAGAAAACAAACTGACAGTTTCTCTACCCACATGGGCTTTTGCTTTGATGACAGTGCAGGAGAAATGCACTTTGAGTCTCTGACCTCCGGTCATCACATACAATGGGCATTTGCTTTGAAATTACCACTTTTTCTTTAAAGACCTTCATTAGCATTCCACTTTTATGTCCGATGAGTTATTTAGTCACAGGGATATTTACAATGTAAATGTTTGCTGCTGCACTATAACAGAATACAGATAAGAGAAAACAATACATGTAATTTCCATTTGTTTTATGAAATTTAAACATTCAAAACACTTATACATTTAACAATCATTTTGATCTGTACTGGTATACAATACTATACTATACAAGTGAATTGGCTTGAATAGACTCTGACATGAGCTGGTTTGCCAGCATCACTGAAGTGATCAGCTAAATGGAAAGGGGTGAGGGCGACGACGAGGCAAGAGGTGGAGAGAGTGGGAGGGGCAGGTATGGCACTAAACTGAGGTGAAGAGTCTGACGAGGAGAAGAGGGAGGGTTAGAGCAAACAGCCATTCAGCACAGGGCAGAGAAAATTAGAGAACATCCTACAGTTTTGACCGAAATGGACTGAGGGTCCCTGCTTTGGCTGCTTCTTTTGTAATTAATTATGATAATCTTGGATCTTTTTCATATCTCCATAGATGTCTAATCCCATTTTTAATGTTGCTTTATTATTAGCCTCAATGATGTCTTGTAGCAATGAGTTCCACAGTCTAATTATACACTTTGTGAAATGTTTTTCTTTTTATTGGTTTTGGATTTTCCACCTTTGAATTTAATTGAATGTCCACTTGTTCTTGTGTTATGAGACTGAGAGCTTCTGTTCTCTCTGTCAACCTTCTCTATGCCAATCATCATTTGATATGCTTCTATCATGTCCTTCTTATTGTCTTTTTAAGTGAGTCTTCAATCTTTCTTCCTATGAGTCTTTCCAGGCCTTTGATCATTCCTATCACCCTTCCCTGAATCCCTGCCAGTCCTGCAATATCCTTTTTGAGATGAAGTGATTGGTACAGCGCAAAGTATGCCAGATGAGGCTGCACCATTGGTTTATATAGTGGCATTACAATATGTTCTGTATGATCTCTATCCCTTTATTTATGCATCCTAATCTGGGCTATACCCTAGAAACTCATCTTGATAAAAAAATAAACTTTTAAAATGACAAGAAGATGAACAAAATAGGTAATATCTTCCTGTGCATGATCGACTTTATAACTCTATCCAGCATCTGGCAGGGAAGGAGATATCCCTCTGAGTAGAGGAAGGACCACAGGTGTCTGCCTACAGTATAGGGATCTGCAGGGTAGACAGGTAGGTGTGGGCCAGATGTGCGAGTTAAGTCTCCTTGAGTACACTATAAGAGGAAACTGCTTGGGAATCAAGCATTGAATCTGGCAATGAGAGTCAGGCACTCCAAGAAGTATTTGAGAAGAGAATCCGGGGATGGAATCAAGGGACTTGGCTAAATGAGCCATATTTTAGACCTCTGCTATGAGATGGCTGAAGTAGGCCTGGTGTTACACTGTGACTTTGGATGAAGAAAGCCCTGTTGTATGTTACCTTCCTAAAAGAGCAAAACATTCCTTAATTCACTTTTTTTGAATTACAAAGCCTACTACAAAGATACTCAAGCAAGTCCATTAAGGGTGTAAAGTCCATTCCTGATCTAGGTTCCCATAACAAAATCTAGTAGTGTGATGGTTTTATTTGGTAAACAAAATATGCAATGTAAGTAAATAGCATCCGCAGTAGAGAAACTCCTCAAACACAAAAGATAGTGGATCTGTGCCTCTCAAAAATATCCGTTAATCTGAGACCAAAAGTAATCTGTCAAACAGTTCATGAATAAAAATACAAGAGAAGAAATTCTGAATATACCAAAGGAGAATACTGAAACCATTATAATATGAGGAGGGGAAGCTTGAAAATAGGTGGTTAGGAAGATTAAAGGACAACACATAAGTAAAATTACTGAAATCATTAAAAAGAGGGGAATAGCGAACTTTGCAAAAGGCCCAAAGGAAATCAACCACGATTTTGGTAAAAGATTTCAAACTGCTTACATTTTATATTTCAAAACTGGCTGAAATGACTATAAAAGTATTCTAAACTGCACGTAAGGGAACAGAGAATACCTTGATAAAACTTTTGCAACTTTGAGTGTAGAGGGGGTTATTAATATGGGTAGAAAGCACTAGTAACAGTGAATATGGTTTGTTTGTTCTTTTATTTTAGAAAGAATTTATTACTGTGCTATCAGAAGCATTTAGTTATATCTTAGGTTATGTCTACACTACAGCTTATGCCAGCATAATTTACGTCACTCAAGAGGGTAAATAAATCACCCCCCGAGTGACATAAGTTACACTAACACAAACGCTGGTGTGGAGCTTCTCCTGCCGACATAGTCACTGCTGCTCGCAGGGTCTGGCATAGTTCAGCTGACAGGAAAGCTCTCGCCTGTCGGCTTAGAGTGGCTAGATTAGAGTGTTTACAGGGGTGCAGCTGCATCGGTGCAGCTGTGCCACTGTAAACTCTTTAGTGTAGCTGTGCCCTTAGAAACCAGTCCATTCCTACACTCCAAAGGCTAAAACTGCTAAAATTATTCCGTTAAAAAAGGTTAGATACCCCCTTTCTTGTGATCGTTCTATTCCAGTATTACAAATCAATATTGATTATAAGGTGTCAAGGCATAATACCTCCAGGGAGTGCTAGGGAATTTAAATTGGACAAGATCAGGTGTGGTTTGTGACAGGCTGCTTGTTGCCAAACTAATTATAATTCATACTGCAAAGGGAAGTCAAAGAAGCCTGTTAGGGCCTTCACCACAGATATGGGGAAAGCCTTCAAAACTTTCTAATAGGATGTTTTTTTGCCAGGCACTGGAAAAAGCAGAGATTGGCCTACAAACATCCGACAGAGCATGGAAAGAGGGAAATGTTGTGCTACAGGTGCAGGGAGGATATGGGAATCTATTCATTTGTTTTCCCATGTGACTAAAAACACCTTCTCCTAGCCCAAACCACAGAGGAAGGGAACACCATTTCTTAATTTTGTTTTAAACAAAAATGAAAAGGGATTCTAGGTACCCCCTTCCATTAATTTAAAAACCAGTAAAATAAATCACCATCAGGACACAAAACTCTCCGCCCTCTGACAAATCTGATTTCTCTTGAAAGCCCAAGACTCCAGCAGCCTGTACAAATAGATATGCTTTACAATGCACCATCTTGACACACACAGGTACTAACTGGAAATGTTCCACCTTATTCCTGCAAAAATGTACTGAGTATAATGCTAGCACAGTAAAGTATTTAGCTGACATAATCATAGGGTTAGAAGGGACCGCAAGGGTCATCTAGTCTAACCCCCTGCCAAGACGCAGGATTTGTGCAGCTCAACCATCCAAGACAGATGGCTAGCCAGTCTCCTTTTGAAAACTTCCAATGAAGGAGCTTCCACAACCTCCCTTGGCAGTCTGTTCCATTGCCCTACTGCGTGATCCAGGGTTGGAGTGAAGCCATTATAGCTAGACCACAAGTACAATCCCCTGGGGAACTTTTTACATAAAAAATACATGCCAGTCGATGCAATCTGGTTCATTCCAAAGATAAAAAATTTATGCTTCAGTAGTATTTGTATAAGCTCAGTGATCTCTGAAAGAGATGCTTCAGCAATATACAAAGAGGAGACTGTCAGAGGCAGGGGAATCATCCTGACTATCTCTTTAATTGGGTAGCAGGATGATAACAAATGGCTCCTAAGAACCATCAAGTGTCACCTACCGCTCATCTCTCGGGAGTCCTAAAGAGTGGAAGAAAGGAGAAGAGATGTCTGTCCCTACTACTAGATTTGACTAGAAAAATTTAGCAAGAGATGGGATAGGGGCAAGTGAGAAGGTGGACGTTTGTGAGTTCTTATACAGATGATATTTCACTCTGAGTAGATTGCAGAGGTGGGGTGTACAGGCTGCCTTGGATGGAGGTAGTGTTGAAGGCAGTTGGAGAGTGCATAGCGTGACCCATTAGGGCCTCAGCAGCTAAAGTCCCTACAGCATTTGCCTTTGCCATGCTGCATTTGGTGCACAGTCAGGGACTGTTTGAAGAAAAAGGCTGATACCAGCACTCACTGGAAACCATGAAAGATTCATGATCACAATAGTTGTAACATAAATCTTAAATGACCTGCATAGGATGAAGGGCAGACCCTCCCCTCCCATTGTTAAAGCTAGCTTTAAACGAAGATGAAGTGCTATGCCACTCTCCATTTGGGAAAGAATAGGTATGCTGAAAATATGGAGCATGACCAAATTTCTTGTTGGTTTAGTGGATATTCCACGCAAAGCCCCACCCATTTAGTTCAAAGGCTGTAAAATAGGCTTATTGGGACTTCATTTTGTTATATAAAAACAGAAGATTAAGAAGAACAAATTATGTCTCTCAGAAGAGGAGAGGTTTTGAAGCACCAGATATCCAAAAAAAGTGGGGCGGGGAGTGTGACACAGAGACCCATTGGCAAAAGGTCCCCTGTTTTTGGTAAATACCTCTTGCCTCAGACCTCACAAACTTGTTATACCAAATACATATTTTGTATGGTATTTGTCCATAAGTATTATCATGTGAGGTGTCTACAGAGAGCTCAGAACTTTTCAAGACCCATAGTCACTGTGAGATGGTTGTATGGGTAATATTTAAGGAACAATGTATTTATACTTAAAGTATGCTTTATAGACTTGAACTAAAAAGTAAAGGTTTGTCTCTGTAATAGCCCATTCAGGCTGTAATAGCCCAATTATTACCCTGTCCTGTCTGGCCGTTAATGCAAAGCAAGACTCAGTTGTTTAGCCTTGAACAATACTAAGACTTTGAATGGGAAACAGTCAGAGGCAAGTACAAATAGTTTTTTTTTTAAAAAAGAGAATCTTTACAACAAGACAGGGGCTCACCCTATCTCTGAATAGAAATAAAAGACCATTTACAGTGTGACAGAGGACACTTTGTATTCATTCACTGAGGAAACCCCTTGAGGAGCAGGGGTGCATTCATGAATGCTTGGATCCTGGTTTGTCTGAAACCAGCCAGTTCTGCAAAAGATTTGAAGGAAATCTACTTTATTAGGTTAGAAAGGAAACTATTGATAAATGTAGACCCAGGCTCACATTTTATGTTTTTGTTTTGTATTGTAAACACTTGTTTCCTCCACTCACTCTTATTTCTAGGAAAATCTTTATTCTATTTTAAATAAAATAAAAGAAGATGTATCATAAGTGCTCACAAGTGCTGTGTGGTTACGGGAGTGGAGGTTTAAGATAAAATTGGATTACACTGCACTTTTGGATGCTGACTATCTGGAAATTCTCTGAGTAGCTAGTGCCCAGGGCTGAATATCACAGGAGAAAGATTCAAGGGCACTCGGGGAGAAGGGTGCACCTATTGTTAACCTGATTCCCTGTCCTTCTCTTCCTCCATAGCTCTATGTGGCATCTCGCATTCTCCTTTCTGTGCCATCTCCTGTCATCTCTCTCCTGCTTTTCATGTTCTTCCTGCTGCCTTCTTTCTCTTTGGCTTGCATCTTCTGCTTCTCAATCAGCTCTGATATTTGGTTGCTTCTTTAAAATATTTCTCAGCTTCTGTCTTCTTTACTGCCTCCAGTCTCCTCCTTCATTTATTTTTTCCCCCTCTCATCACTTGGCACCTGCCTCTATTGATGTGTCTAGCTTCATGGTGTCTTAGCATCTTTGCTTCTTTTTCCATCTCCTCAAGCTTTCTTTTCTCCATGTATATGGTCAAGAAAAAGATGAAAATCTTGTATGGGATAAAACAATTTGCACAAAGTTACGATATTGGGAATGGAATATTCCTGCTTCCCTGAAGGCTGAATGGTGACATGTGACAATACCATATATCAATAGAGACAAATATTAAATATATGATGCTTTCTAGTCAATTATTTTTTTAAATAGCCAATACAATGAGTGATATTATTATGGAAGCACCAGCTCTGGCTCCAGAGGTAAGGTTGAGCTGAGATTGACTCCTGGCTTTCAGTTCAAATCTCATTGTTCTCTATGAAAAATACAGCATATAGGCTCTTACTCTTTGAAAACAGACTTACTTGTAAATTCTTTGTAAATTAATTTTAACTAATAAACTGAAAACGGGTCTTTTCAGAAATTTAGCACCTTGTGCCATATTGTTTTATTTTACCTATTGATCTTAATAATGGAATAACTAACAGACTCATACAGTTAAAGCTCACTGACACCTTGTGCATAGGCTACATATGAAGATGCTTTTTTAGGATTAATGGTCATTGATGGTCATTATTATGTTTCAAAGTTTCTCCTTCACCAGAGGCTGATGAATAATGTTCCCCTTTAGAGAGTTCCATGAAGACTGGCTCTCTTTCAAAATGTCTGCTACTGTTATTGTTTTCAACAGGACTGAGGCCACAGGCTATCCTCAGTTAACGATACTCTATTTCGAAATGGCCGCTGCTTCCCATTACTCTCAAATGGGTCTGAGGCCAGTAAAAAAAATATTGATGTTACAGATCTATCTTAAGATTTTAATGTATATCTAACTTCTGACACAGAACAATTATGAAAGTAGCCTTGTGCATGTGCAGGCACCTATTATTAAAATACATGCATTTGGAAAGGTGCATGCTAGAGTAGTACATGGGCAAGGAATGAGCTTGCAGAGAATTTGGCAGTGTATAATGCTAAAATGGGCTACCTTAGAACCACTAGGCTTCTGTGTAAGAATTGCTTTCAAGACAATTTCAATTAAATATGTCTGATTTGCTTCCCTGCTATAAAAATGGGGGAGGAAAAAAATCTTTTTTTAACTACAATTTATTCCATAGCACTTCAAACTCTGCTGCTGGCTACTTTGAATTAAAAGGGACATCAAAGTAACAACATACTTAGGGATAAAATTGACTTAAGGATGTGAAAGGGGGTCCTTGTGACAAGTAATAGTCTGTCAAGAGGAGCTTAAGGTTTAAACAGTGATAAATTCAAGTGTTTAAGTGTCTTGTGTGGAAAATCTACGTTTTGTTCTCAAATCATCTCAATCAACACTAAAATGTCAAAGGTAACTATATGAATGTGCAAAGCAAGGGCTCTAAACGAGCTCTGTTGCAGTAATGCACTTTACAGTCTAACCTGCCTTAATCTTTCCTCACACTAAGAACTTCATATGTGTTTTTACAGCGACCTTTGAGTGTGTAATATCAAGACCTGAACCCAGTTCATTATGAAATTAATACAATAAGGCAAATGATTCAGAAAAATAAAATCAGAGTCAACTGAACAAAATGAACCAGAACATTATCCATATGATTCAGGGATACACAGAGCCATTTTTTGACAAAACTTTTGTTTTACAAAAAAAACAACACTTTTGTTTTATTGAAGCTAACAATTAAGTTTTACTGTGTTACGGCACCTGATGTCTGAAGTGCCTTCATTCATTAACTGATTGGTTCAAAAGATGAATGAAGCAAACTAAGGTTTGGTCAATATTAGCCTCTTTTCATTAGAATTTCCCACTACTGGATCTCCACTGTTGCGAACACTGCTGGGAGCAAAAGCAGAGACCCAGTGTTTGAGCCACTATGGGGAAAAAAATAGGCTAGTGTAGATGCAGCCTAAGGTCTTGACTGCACTGGCCTTTTAACTGTATTCGAAAACCATGAAAACCCAGTTTTGTACCTAGAAATCTATGGATGTAAAACAGTGTAAAAGAGCAAACATTAAAGCAGTCTCTATCATAATTTGGCTGGTAAGTTTGTATGAGGCCAAATAATAATGCAACTGTGTTTATAAATGTTTCTTAGTCCATAGAACTTCACTGGAATTTTTTCATAAATTCTAAGAGTATTCAGTAAGCCTTGTTTCAAGTTTTAAAGAGAGATTTTCACTGAACCTGGTGAAGTTTCTGTCTACATCCAGACTTTGGATATGACCCTGAACCAAATCTGAAGATCTAGTAACTCATCACTTACAAATTTTGTATTCTAGAGATGTCTGGGGAAAGATCAGATATAAACCATACATCTTATAACCTTGGATTTTCTTTCTTTATTTTTTATATACATATTTCATTTTTGTTAATTTGCTAACTATTTCATTTCATTTGGCTCACTTCTTCACTTACCCCTATCTGGCAGCTTGTCTGGTGTAAACATTAATATCCATTTGAGAACAGTATCTTGTAAGATGAGCCAGTTAGGTGACGTGCAATTTATCTGTGTCATTACACATTTGCGTTATATTTCTTAAATGCATTTCATATAAGACATTTAGGGTAAACATGGATGTGTAAGACTGAAACCATTATTAAAGGAGCTCCTACATGGATGTGAAAACAAATTTAATTGTTCAACAGGTCTGTTGATCAGTTAGCAGGTTTATTGAGCTATCAGCATAGAGACCAGGCTTTGAAAATAATTTGTGTGGGTTGGAGAACAATGTCTATGTGATATTTGGTCTTTTTCTAACTGTGTGTATATTCTAACTGTATATATAAAGGTATGACAAGTGAAATCTGACAGAACATACAAGGCAATGCTTGTGGATCAGGAGGTGGTAGTAGCAATGAAATGCTAAGCACTGTACAAGCCCATAGAAAAAGACAATGCCTGCCTAAAAATGCTTGCAATCTAAAGATCAGAATGTAATATCCTTACTTGCACTTTATGCTACAAGTAATGGTAGGTGTAAAGGATTATCCATAATGAGTAAGAGGTTCACAATCTGGCCCTGAATAGGCATGACAGACATAAGGTAGGAGTGGAATCAGGCACTAAGAGGCGAGAGGCCCAGCAAGTCAGTGGCAAAACTGTAAGTAGAACATAGACTCCTGACTCTGTCTAGTATCATATCCACTAGACGATGCTACCTATTTTCTGGATGCTGACCTCCATGCCAAAACAAAGAACTTGGGAATGGCATGTATGTTAAAAGATCTTCAGGACCTTTTGGTTTTCAGTCACTGGGGGGAATTAGAAGCATCCTGTATTTTTCCCTTTGTTTGCAAATTATGAAGGATTTAAACTTTAGAGTTTCTTTATGAAAATTACTATCTCTTATTCCAAAATGTCACTTCACCCTCAAGGCTAGATATTCTCTCGCAGGCATCCAGCCAGATTAATTGGCTCAATTACTTCCTTTTCTCCCCCCATTACTTCAGGACATGTTGTATGTCAGAAACCTAAAGGATCTATTAATTAAGACCAGGAAGCAAGGAAATATTTGTCTGCCAGGGTTGCTTGGAAAGCTTAGACCCACGCTGACATTGTGTTGAACTTCTCTCTCAATGTCTAGCCATTTACTTTCTCCAATCTCCATTAAAATAATCACAGGTGCTCGAAAATTGGGACAGGTATGTGAGGGGCATTCTCTTTCCAAGGAGCATTCAAGAAATAGAAAGGAAGTAGGGCTGTCAATAAATTGCAGTTAATTCAAATGATTAATTTGTTTTGAGTTAACTCAATTACAAAAATTAATCACAATTAATTGCAATTTTAATCGCACTAGTAAATAATAATAAAAGGCCAATTTAAATTTACTATAAATACTTTTGGATGCTTTTCTACATTTTCAAATATATTGAATTTCAATTACAACGCAGAATACAAAGTGTACAAAGCTCCCTTTGTTATTTTTATTACAAATATTTGCACTGTAAAAAGATAAACCAAAGAAATAGTATTTTTCAATTCACCTCATACAAGTACTGCAGTGCAATCTTTTTATCATGGAAGTTGAACTTACATATGTAAGAAGAAAGAGGGAAAATGGTTAAAAACTAAAAGTCTTACACAGAGGCTAGAGGAGAGACTCTGAAAGTGCTGGACTTTGAGATCCTTATTTTTGGACTTTTCTGTTAACCACAAAGGGGGATATAGACTGAGCAGTGATTTGGTTGGAGAGTTCGGCCACATAAGACAACAGACTGTCTTGACACCAGATCAGTAGGAGGCCTGCAGCACCATGTCTGGACAGAAGGAGGCACTGTAGAAGCAAGGATGTGCTCCTACCAGGTGTTAAAATGTTCTGTGCCAATAATGAACTCTGATATTTACAAACTGTAAGAAACAACACTGGAGTCAGCACCCATAAGACTGGATTCCTTCACAGACTTCAGGGTAAATACATATGACAGCCCTGGTTCCAGTTTTGCTGTTCCTTGCCACTCAAGCCAGCAGAGCAGAAAACTCTGTGGCACTTCATTCAGAATCTATAAATATTTTCCAGTTATTCAGACAGAATGAAAAATCACATATAGTTCTGTGGTTTCAAACCCTTATCCTATGGGCTTGTCACACTCTTCCAGGTCCTTTATAAAATCAAGGGCCAGATTCACAGCTGGAGTAAACTGGCCTAGCTGCATTGGAGTCAGTGGCATTTTGCTAACCTACTTCAGCCAGGGCTGCACACAGGTTTTGGAGGGCCCAGGACAAAATCTGAAACAGAGGCTCCCCATCCTTCAAACAAATAAATTGTGGAGGGCAGGTGTTGGAGATTGAGCCCCCACCACACTCACCCCACAGTGGCAGTTCCTATCCCAGAGCCCGGGGTTGCAGTGCCACTTAGGTTTGGCCCAGCCATTCCTTTATCATAGCAGAGGGACTGCCAGGCCATGCCTGAGTGGTTCTGTGACCGTATTGCAATGCCACTTGATCCGGGGGCCCTCTCAAATGGGGGACTCAGAGCAAACTGCTCATTTGCTCCTCCTCCCCTTTGGGCAACTTTGACTTCACCTGAGAATCTGGCTCCAGATTTTCCAGTTGTCACTTCCTGTGCCTGTTCTTTGTTGACCCATTCTGAAGCAAAAGCCCGTAAATGCCAAATTTGTAATCTTAATTAATATAATTGTGGTTAAAATCTACAAATCAGGAATGAGTAACAATGGGGTGAGTGAAGCAATCATGGAACCAGTATTCATTTATAAGAATAAAACTGAGAAAATGTGTAGATTTTAAAAAATGAATTCCCGGACCTACGATGTCGACAGAAAAGTAATGTGGGATTGGAATGATGATGATTTAAACCAGATTTAGAATGAGATTTAATTGAACTCCTGCATGGACAATCTTTATGGAGACTGGTTGATGCAGACTACAGTCTACTATCTTAACTGTTGTTGAACAAATGTGTTGGTTAGCAATGATCAAGTTGTATTTAAATATTTAGGAAAAGATTTCTTCCCGGCTCCATACAGCTAATCATGACATGGATGTTCAGATTTCCAATATGTTTGAATCACCATACATGTGAAGTTGCTGTGTATAGAGACAACAGACTAATTAATTAGAATATTGGCCTACGATTTTAATAGACACAGAGAAGGTGAGATGATTGATGCATGGCTATCCGCTAATAGCACAGATTTCCTGAGATTCAGTTCCTTCTGACTTTCTGTCCAGTCCTGTGGTTCTTAGTACACTTCCCAAGCGTTGAGTGAATGATGCATGGTGACTCAAATGCAGAGGATACAGTGAGACAATCTTGTGATGAAAGATTTCCAGACAATTCCATGTTTGCTGGCAGAATGAAGGATTTCAGGAACAAACAGTTGAGGTCCTATTTTCAGGCTGAAAGACATGCAACCAACACAATCGATAACACAATATATATGAACTTCATTCTGTGAGGTAAAAATGTCCTTTCAGGAATTAAGGCTCTTATGTCTGACTTTTGTAAGGTAAGTAGTCATTGCTCAGCTCAGCATGGCAATGCCTAACTGACTTAGAAGGCTGTCTCATTTTCATAAGTGACTAAGGCATTTAGGAGCTTAAATCCTAGAGACATCAATAGGACTATGTCACGGAGTGATTGGACCCTTTAAGGGGCCAAAATTAGCTGCTTTCCAGCCTGAAGGGTGGGATAAATGGGTCAGAAGTCAGTCTGATGAACATTGGAGCCTCATAAAAAAGGTTGAGAGAACTCAGAGGTGGGACTACAGAAAGCATGGTAGGCCCCTATGGGAGGACCTGAGATAGTATCTGAAAGAAGCAGGAAGGTCCTTAAGAGAAGCTGCCAGAGTTCCCTGGGAAGGGAGGCAGTGGGAGCCTGCTAGGAAAAAGGGCCTCCTAGGAGGCTGTGTTCATTTAACACAGTCTTCAGGGCCTAGGATGACCAGACGTCCCAATTTTATAGGGACAGTCCTGATATTTGGGGCTTTTTCTTATATAGGTGCCTTTTACCCCCTCCCCTCCTGTCCCGATTTTTCACACTTGCTATCTGGTCACCCTAACAGGGCCTGGCAGTAGGAGTGAAGTACAGGGAACGTCAGTGAGTGACACTGCTGGGAAAAGCTGCCTGGGTGTCCGTGCACTCTAACAGAGTAGAGAAGGACTTAAAAGTGGCCCAGAAGGGGCTGGGAACAGACTGAAGAGCAGAGCAAGAGGAGCAGAAGAACTTTTTGTTTGTTTGGGCTTTTAGTTGGGTTTTGTTACCCCAGAAGTGGATTGACCTTGAAAGGTGACCTGGCGGAAGGACTTAGCCATGAAAACTGCAGACTGTGGCAGAACCAGAACGGCAGACAAGAAGGGACACGAGAGTGAAAGAACCCCCTGCAGTGCCACATCCTGGTTTGAAGCGACACTTTGGTGGTGAGTTTCCTCCATCACAGAATACTAACCACGCGTAAAGTTAAGCATATTCATAAATCCTTGCAGGATCAGGGCCTTTAGTCAGTGTGATGCTTCCTGGAGGCAGCCAGGGTGGTGAGGTACTTCACTACCATCTTCTGTAACCACGAGGAAGTGTTATCTGTGCCTGCTGTGGGTCAGCTCCCCAACTCCACCGGTCATGGGCAACGCAAGCACTTCCCTCTGGGCCTCACAGGCCCCAGTATCACTTTACAAGCTAGCAAGAGGCACACCCCAACCGCTGAGCCATCCGAGCATTTCGCTGGAGTGTCCCGCCCTTGGTCAACCGGACACTTGCAGTATTCACAGATTCGCTGCTTCCAAAGAAACAGTACACTGCAGTTTACCAGTTCCATCTCAGATCATGGCTCCACATAACACACAGCACCTAGATAAGATTATAGTGAAATCAAGTGCAATCTTCTTTCACAAAGCACAGAGATTCAAGTGATAGCAAGTAGAGGTATTGGAAACAAATGGTTACATAGAAAATAAAATAGTCACCCACATTTTAGTGTCTAAACTTAACTAACAAGATACGCTCAAGTCTTGTAGAGTACTGTTCACTTAAAATCCATGCTTTCATGAGACACACCCACTGTCAGTTTGTTTTCTTGGGGAAGGACTCAGTGTGTCCCCTTGCACTCCGAGATACCCTAGAACAATCCTTTGCATTTATTCATAAACAGGACACCCCTTGTTGCTTGTTTCTTCCTGTAGACGTCCTCTCTTGTAGATTTTGAAATCTCTCAGTCTGCACCAGGCTCAGTATGCAACGAGGCATACATTGTGTGGCACACAATACACAGCTGGCCAGGCAGGGAGCTAGGCATCTGTAACCTTCAACCTGGAAGGAATATTTCCGTGGTATGTCACCTCCTTGTGACATGCCTTAACTGGAAGACCTTGAGAACATAAGTTTTAGTGTAACATAACTCCTTAAATATTATCTGTATGATCATTTTGTAATGATTATGACAATTAGTGGGCTACTGGTTCTTGGTAGAGACCTCAGCTGCCACCCTTTGGTGGGCTATTATACAGATATCTGACTTAGGGGATCCCTATAAAACTCTGTGCACCCCCTTTGTCCTTTGCTTGCTGGCATCAAGGTTCCCTGGGTCGTAGTATGGAATTAGCCTGAATCCTTTCCTTTCTAAGAGAATCCATTGAAAGGCCTGTCAACAGAATGATTGGGATAGATATTTTTGGAACCAGAGCAGCTCCCTGCAAGCCAGTCACAATAAATACTTTTATGGTCTGGATAAAATCTGTAATGAAGCATATAGACTTAGAAGAGTATGAGTATAATGCCCACTGAGTTAGAGGGCAGCTGCCCCAGCAGGTGTTCATGAGTGAAGTGACATATTTGTAACAACAGGAGACCATCAGGTGTCATTAAGACCAACTTGGCAAGAGTGACTGTCAAGTCCTAGGCAGTGATAGTTCCAGAATGTAAAAATAATGTGACATTCCAATTCATAAAAACCGGTCACCTTTAATTTTTAAGAAAAGTTTATTTGATTATTTGATGGGAATATTTTTACAATCCATTCTTAATATCAAGATATAAGTACACGGCTTCCCTCCCTCCAAGACTTTACTGAATCAAAAAAGCAGGTTTCTGATATCTGAGTTAAAAAAAAAATTAAAAAATTGTCATTTCAGTGGAAAACGTGGACAAGTCACGGTGTTGTGTCCCCCCCGCCTCTTAATCTGTTTCTGGAATTAAGCAGTACGCATCTGATTAGCACTTCATAAAGGATTGTGCAATTTAATAATATTTCTTGCAGGTAAAAACACAATATTAAATTTGCACAGTCCAATTAACTGAGAATAAATATGAATATGAATCAGCAGTATCCCTTTAGGAAAGTCATCAATGCTGGATGGGTTTATGAAAGTTTTAATTACTACAGTTATTTTAAGTGGTGTTGGTTACAGGCAAATGGTGGAATGTTATTTAAGCTGATATTTTATTAACCAAACCCCCTGTCTTTTACATGTATAACTTTCAGCCCAGAGATATCATACATTTTTTGCTCCTTTCCAACTTTATAATAGATATGGCTGAGTCCATACCTTTTACTACATAATGAAACACTATATGACTTCAGGGTAGTTTGGTAAGTCTCCCTAGATCTATGTTATCAGATAATTTCTGATTGTACTGGGTAGTACATTATTCTACTAGTCTAGTCTTTTACCTGTAGAGTGATAGGTTCAGTTCCTGATATGATCAAAAGAGAGAGTGATTGTTTTTCATTCTATTCCATGTTGCACTGAACAATTTGGTACGATTAGCAATTGCTATCAAGAGGGAACCAGGAGGACCTAGCAAAAGGGCTCTTGCAGATTAATGTTCATTAGAAGAGCTTGCAAAACACATGACCGCAGCAGGCCAAATTTGACTTCACTGGATTTACAACAGGGATGAAATTGATCTGGCTCAATCCAGATTAAAAACAAATAAAAAACCTATTCACTGAGGGAAATTTTGGAAAACATTTTACAAAAATGAATTAAGATCTTGACCTTGTGAGAGATTTAGCTTTTCCATTCCCAATGACTCAGTAGGAGACGAGGACACAATATCTTGCAGGACCAGGTACTAAGGAGTCAGCAAGTACTTAATTGTATATGTAAATTAATCTCTATTAAGCAACATGATTAACTTTAAACATATGCTTATATTGCTTTGAAGCTAATCGTCAGTTTAAATGCTTTGTTGAATACGGATGGACTTAACATCTGCCTACATTTAAGTACTCTGGTGACTCCAGCCTTGTAATGTTAGACACTTTCCATATTTCCTTTCCCATTCCTGCATTGGTCAGAAAACTTTTTGGAAATCAGTAGACATAACTCCCTCCTGATTGGCATATTCTTATTGCTCAATTCAGTGGTGCCACAGTCCAGCATTTGTCACATTACAGTAGCTTCCATGTTAATGAAATGCAGAAGCAAAAGGGGAGAAACAATCCAAATATGGCAAAGACAACAAGAGTCCTGTAGCACTTTAAAGACTAACAAATTTAATTTCTGCAGGCGTAAGCTTTTGTGGGCTGTAACCCACTTAGTCAGATCCAAATATGGATTTTCATTACACATTTAAAATATGGGGGGGGGGGGGGGAATTCAGAGGCTATTTTCAGATGGTCATTTTTCACTGAAGCCCATTGACAAAATTTTGCCTGGTTCATGGCCCCAGACAGCAAAAGGGTTGCTGGGATGTAAATGGGGGATAAAGTAACAGTTTTTTTGAAACATTAGGGCTCACTCACTTAAGCAGAATGGCTTGCTCTTGAGAGAAGTCCTTCACAATTGGTTTCTTAATGATCAATCCAAAACAATTGTAATAATTTATTAGAAATAAGTATAAAGAACCCTATACAAACAGGCAGAGGAAATTCTGGATGCAGTCAAATTGCTACTCTGCATTCTGATATTTTCTAACTTTGCATCATTTATCTAGGATTTAAACTCTGCCCTAGAAGGCACGTGTCTGGCACCCAGTAAAGTCAACAAGAGCTACATGTGAACATCAAAGAGCACAGTTTGCCCCTTCATGTTTATTAAAACAACTCCAGAAAACTGGACAGCAGGATCAACATGTAGTAATTGAAACAATATGAGGCTCCATTTTAATGAGAGAGACTTCTGATATAGTAGTGCCTCATTCAAAAACCATTGAAAACGGAATACTCCCATTGACTTTAGCAAGCTTTAAATAAGACACCGGTACATTGAAAACTCTGTCAAAATATAAAGTGTCACTTTAAATCCTAACGGTTTTCCTGGTCCTGCTTGCATGTTAGGGTGCACTGCAGTAAAGTGTGGGATCAGAGACAGTCTACAGAGCGTGAGTCTAGAGGATGAGTTGTCCTCTCTGCCTTAGGGAGAAGCCTGCTTTCTCTCTGTGTGTGTGTTTTTGGTTACCATGTATTAAGGTTCTGGATTTTTAGAAATAAAGTAGTGTTACATTGCAACATTCCTAAAGAGTACTTTATGTTTTTAACTAACTACAGTACTCTGTTTGTATTCTGTAAGCATAACAATTTCTACCATTGAAAGTTAATATGGATGGAATACTGCAACTTCACACCCATCCATGCTAATAAAATACAACTGTACTTTGGCTAACATATTTCATACAAATTCTATCTCAAAGTCCTTCACTAAGTTAAATAATTAGTGGTGATTAAGACTTTGTTTGCTCCAGTGTACAGGTTCAAAATGAGGAAATCCAATTTTTCATATTTGATTTTCATTCCCAAATAGAGTGAAATCTGTACAAGATGCCATCTGTCTAAGGGACCCTCCTGTCCTAAGAGATCTCCCACAAAGCATTCCCTCAACAATATTATATAACATTTCACTCATCTCATTAGAAGACCACTTCCATTACATGACCAATTTTCAGCACTCCTGGTGTCACATCTAGATGATATTCCCAGTGTAACAGTCCTTGTGAAATTTGTTGAGAAAAATAGAACAAAAGGTGATAGACTCCGTAACGACTTTGTTTACCCTAACAAGGTTGAAAGACTTGTATTGGTATCCACTCCTAATTCCTTGTTCTTGGGAATAGATTTTTCCCCTCAATATATTTTGGAGGGAGATGGGAGGAGCAAGGATGAAAGGTTTCACTAGTCATTTGCCTGTCTGAAAAGGACTTTTTTCTCACTGCTTCCTACTGAGAATCTTGCTGTTTGTGTTATACACAAATAACTGCTTTATAAGCTAACATAACATGTCTTGTAGATGTGGGACAATGTTGCTGTCAGACACGTTTCCCAATATAGGTCAACACCAGGGATGGTAACATCAAACATGTCTGCTGTAGAGGCCTGCTTAGTAAGTTTGGTCTATGCTTATAATGTAACAACCATGACATTTAAAACAAAAAACAGGTCTCCTATTTCTTTGTTGTAGACACTGGGGAACTCTGAGACAGTGGGAAGTATTTTAATTATCTTGGAATTAAAAATAGAAAACGAGGCAGCTGCTTCTTACAAATACATATTAACTAAACTCCTTAAAAAAGGGCTCTAGTCAACAGAACTCAGTATAGCTCTGTTAGGCTATGTCAGTTCGAACGATGAGGTGTGAATAGTGGTGTGCACCAAAGAACTGCACTGTAAATCCCCTGTGTGGATGCTGTGGGCACAAGTAAAAGGTTCCTAGTTCGCATTCATGTGATTACATGAATGCGAACTAGGTATCTTTGAATTCATGCCTACAGCATCCACATGACTGAGTTACAGTGCAGCACTTTGGTGCGCACCACTTGCAGTGAAGACAAACCCTGTGACCCACTAGATCAGTTTAATTGCTGCAACTTAAACAAAGAAAAAGAATGTTACAAAATACAGTCTTTTTCTGATCTATGAAAAAAGTGCTACATTTTCCTTTTTAAAATCCTTGGATAGCCAATGGCTGTCATGTTTTTACCTTGTCACTACAGATCCATTTGTATAAGATGAAGTAGAAGGAAAGTGCACAAGGAAGCCTACTTGAAAGAATGTGTCTGTGTGTGGGGGTGAGGGGAACACTTTCTGTGCCTGAGTATGGAGAGAGAAATGTAATGAAATCCTTTTAAAGAAATACAAGGGTAAACTTGCTTATAAAAATGTCAAATATGAGTTTCTGTTACATCTATAAAATATGCACGTGCTTTTCACACAGGAACCCACACATGCAAAGCAGGTAACAAGTTGCTAGAGGGGATGCATGCATACACCTGTTTTATGCACATTAGTTTGTGTACTGATAGTATGAATCCAAACAGTTGCACTGCCCACAACCTAGCGTTCATTCTTTTACGTGCTTATTTGTGCGGAAGAATTTCTTCTTGGACAGATGCTTTGTCAGATTTACCACATGGTATTGTAACGTTTAGGATGAGCATTATTCCAGCCATGCTTAAGAGCCAGAGTGTGATTTCATTTACACCAGTTTAAATCCATAGTCAATTCACATTTGTACAAGCATATGCTATCAGAGTCAAGCCTAACTGATCCAATTGCACACTTTACCTTTTGAATACTGACAACGCTGCTTCTTTCAGTAATGAAAGTTTTCATGCAGAGCTCACCTGAGCCTATTTGACTTAACTCTGTGTGGACTGTGCACATCCACAGCACCCCAGTGGAGGAAACTGAGAAGAATTATTCAACCTGCCTTGTACTCTATCTGTTGGTGGGCTTCAGTTTGTACCCACCCTGTTCGGTCTGCCATCATTGCTGGCCATTCCATTGGGGTAGAGATGCAGGGAGGGAGGGAGGGAAAGTGGAGACATGACCTGTCTCCTGCTTGCCCTTCCCTGTGCCATTTGGAGCATCAGGTGTCACTGAAGGTGCAGGTAAACTGCAAATCTGCATGTTTCTTAATCCAGGCTGCACAGGGGATGAGAAGGATCCTTGCACCCCTCACCCGCACTGTGATCTCATGAAGGGCCAGGTAGAATCTGGCTCATAAATTGTTGATCATCTGGTAATATAGTAATTTAACTGTATAATCTTCTAATTGATTTACATTCAGCAGCTTGTTTATTTACTGAAACAAAAACATCATTTATCAAGTCAGAGTGTTTCAATTCTGTGCTCCGCTGGTGTCGCAGCAACTCATTCATCAGGAAAGTTTAAATTGTCCTTATGTTTACTCTACACTGTAGTTTTAGTCAGCAGATTATGTCAAGTAGCAAAAGATTAAGTTTCTGCAGCTACATAATCTGACATAACCCACTGATTTTTGTCACTTGACATAATTTTCTGGTATACAGGGTACGGTAAACTATATGCTGAGTATGTTACAAACAGTTTAATAAACAGTAACCAAGTCTATCTAATTTCTGTGTGTTTGTAAGTAATGGCAGGCTGCCGAAAGCTTTTGGATGGGCACCTATTTGTCATTTTATAAATCTAAATAAATGGAAGAGAGTGAGGAGGTGGAGTTTGGGAGGAATATAGGGAGGCAGAAATGCTTGCTAAGGAAGCTGAACAGAATTCTATTGCAGCCAAAGCTCAAGAGTCACTTATCCTTTTCCTTGGAGACTATCCTTTCTGTAGTGAGGTCTACTGAACTTTGACTTGATCTGAACCACCTTGGGATTAGGGGGTTTACTCAGTAATTGGGGAAAAAATCCTTCATTAATGTCATACTGAAGGCCCAGCCATCTCTCCACATCCTCACTAGCCTCAGTGTTTCGTAAGTATCAGTCAGGCTGTTGATGCTTTCAATCCTGTGCATATACTGTGTGCAAAATCTAAAGTCGTAATACTTTTTAGGACCAGGAACACTCCTACGTTAAGGGTTTGTATACTGCCTCGCACAAATAGCTCCAATCTGGTTTTGGCCTTTAGGCACAACTGCAATATAAATGTTAATAAGAGTAATAATGCATTATAAGCTCTTGATTTCTCAGTATTTGTGTGTGTGTGTGTTTGCTAACACTACAGTTCAAAGGGTTCAAACTTAAGAACTCATGTAACAAAAAGATTGTAAGCAAGGGCTGTCATGAGGATACTCTGCTAGATCAAATCTATTTTGTTAAAGACTTCTGTTGGAGTATATGTCAATATGTGCTCCTTGAAGTGCTTTTTGTGGGGTGGAGGGTAAGTTTCCTCTGATTCTTCAGAGAAGAGCAGGATTTCAAAAGCAAACAGCCTAGAGGCAACAATCAGAATAGGGAAGGGAAGGAAGAATAGACAGACGAAAGAAAGATTAATTTAACCATATATATTTGAATCTTCAAAATGTCTCAAACCACGCTGAGAACTAGAACTGCTGTTTATGCCCATTACTGTGTTATAGGAACTGGTTCATCCAAATACCCTCTACTCTCCTCACTTGGGTCAAATAAAGTTTAAATTTATATGCATGAAAGACCTGCTCTATAGTTAGAGCTTTCACTATTGGGATTAGCATTGATGGGCCTTGCAGAAATTGTTCTCTGAGGAGAGAGTTGAAGGACTTATACCAGGGCTTATACCAACATTAAGGGTATGTCTACCCTGCAATCAAAAATGTGCGGCTGATCCGTGCTGACTGATTCAGGCTGACAGTGTTCGGGCTGCAGGGCTGTTCAGTTGCAGTGTAGACTTCCAAGGTTGGGCTGGAACCAAGTCTCTAGGACCCTGTGAGATGGGAGGATCCCAGGAAGTCTACACTGAAGTTAAAGAGCCCCTGAGTCCAAGTCAGCTAGCATGGCCAGCCACATGTGTCTAATTGCAGTGTCGACATAGCCACAGAGGCCACTCCAGGTGCATGATGCAGCATAGAAGATGAGGTGAGAGTGAGAAAGACAGAAAAGCAGTAGAGTGGTGCACAAAGGGATAAATAGGAGATGAGACCAGATTGGCAGGCTAAATAAATCCATGTAAGAAAAATTCTGTTAAAATTAACACATTTATTTGGGCATACGCTTTCGTGGGCAGAAACCCACTTTGTCAGATCTGACATGCTGGGTTTCTGATCACGAAAGCTTATGCCCAAATAAATTTGTTAGTCTTAATGGTGCCACAGAACTCTTGTTGTTTTGCTGAAAACAGACTAACATGGCTACCCCTTTGGATCTGTTAAAATTGTTTTTGTGCCTCAAGGTATTCTGCTTTTTATGCCCTACAATCACCATATTAAATCAACCTTGTATTTTCTTAGTCAGTGTTCTTGTAATTCATTAGAAACTGCAATCATATTTTTGCGGCTGATGTATTTTGCAGCTTATGGTAAATTCCAGAAATGCATGAATACCCACTTTCAACTTGTATTTTAAGGTGCTTATAAACTGCCCACAGACTTATGGTTCAGCACATTTGTTGCAGTATGAATTTTACATTTGTCTGCTTGAACACCCGTTTGCTTGTGCATTTCCAATTTTTAGACATTCATATAGAGTGCACATTTAGTCCTATCAGCAATTATATATAAAACTTACCTCACTTAAAAACAAAGCAGGGTAACCCAGTTTCTGGGAGCGAGACACATCTTTAGTGAAACACTTATGAAAATCTGTTTCCTCCTTATATCACTTTTTCTTGTTTCATACTCAATTTTATTGTCTCTTACCTTTTCCCCTTTACATTTGTCTTCCCTCATTATTCAGGCTAGCTGTTGTTTCTCTCTTTAAGTGGCAATTTAATATTTCAATTTCATGATTTAGGGCAGATGGAGCAAAAGGTACTTTTTTAGACAATGAAAAATAATCCACGTTTGTAGGTAACTTCCACAATAATATGCTGTGTGTAATCTTTAGACAGTTGCAAAGTCAGACAAAGACAATGTGTCAAATTCTGTTCTGTCATCAGTGGAATTGCAACAGGACTAAATTAGAAGCAATGTGTTATGGGTATATTTTCCCCTTGCCTGCAGTCATGAAATCCAGAATTCATTTTTGGCAAATTGAATCATGGGTGCAGAAACTGAGATAGCTATTCAAAACTCATATTCATTAGAGGAGAAGCCTAGAACGTTTTGGAGGTTTCTTTGGACAACTCAAATTTGGAGAACTTTAGGCATCTCTTGAGTCTTCAGACTTGGTTTTGAAAATGTCATAACCAGACTTTCCCATGGTATTTTGTCACTTTCCATTCATGGATGGTTCAAGGAAATTCATAGGCATGCAAAATTCATAATTGTCCATGAGGATCCTGAGGAAGCACAATAATCATTTGCTGATGCGCTTTGGTTACTCTTGTTTCAAAGGAGGCTAGATCCAAGTGCATTAACAAACTGGAATGCATGTCAGCTGAATCCATGCAGACAGTTAGTCTGTGACAGGCTACTGTTGGGTAGATTTGGATTCCAGCTTGACACAAAGTATACATTTGTGTAGACAAGCCCTGAGATTTTCAAGAATGAGTGCTAAAGTTTGGCTCCTAAATCCATATGAAAGCACCTAAATAAGTGGTCTGATTGTCAGATGTGCTGAACACCCAATAGTGCCCCTTGAGTTCCTATTGTCAAAAAGTTAAATTATTCAATTTTTTTTCAAAACTCAGAGAAGATTTAGTTTGAATTTGGGCTAAAGGTTGGAATCAGTAATTATTTTATTTTAACTATTTTACCAATAACAACTACTGGAAGTATGAAAAGAAGACAGTTCCTAGGTATACTGCCTGATTATGTCTGTTTCTGATACACTGTATGTATTGCCATTTAGAAAAAAATTGCTTCATCATACAGTACATAGAGAACTCACTGCCCTATAGATACCTAAATGCTAGAAGCAGAACTGATAGCTTAGTACGTTTTACCTGAAGTTAGCAAAGCTTACCTTAAAAGATCATTTTAAGTTATCACACAATTACTATATTATTTCTTTTCTCCCTCCCCTCCACATTTGTCATCTCATGCTGGCTTTTCCTTCTTATCTTATCACCTTATACGTTGAGTCTCAAACTGGTTCACATACTGGTCTGAGGCTCATTAGCAGTCTGCAAAAATATAATATTTTTACATCCAACTGGTGGGCTTGTAAAATGGGTGTAAAACTCTACCACGTCCGAATGGTTGCGCATCACAGCCACCGTGATCAGAGGCAAATCACTGGGTGAAGGGATGAAGGGAATCAAACCCATAATGCTGTAGCATGGTAAATGAGATATTCCCAACGAGAAGAAGGATGATCTTATGGTTAAACAGGAGACTTGGTTTCCCAGGAGACCCTCTTTTATTACCAGGTCTGACTTATTCTTTCTATCTGGCTTTGGCATAAGTGACTCTAAACCTCTCTGAGGCTTGGTTTCCCCGTGTGTCAAATGAAGAAACCAAAAAGTGACTATCTCTATCATGGGGTAGTCTGAGGATAAATGTATTGTTTGTAAATGTTTGGAGATCTTTACATAGTGGGTGCTATATAAATGCTGAGCATTATCTTGAAAGTCTGCATGCATCATTAGAATTTAAAAGGATCTTGCACCAAAAATATCAATAACAAAACAGAACTGGTAGCAAGTGAAAAATCTGTTGAACTTTGTGTCCCAGAATGTTCTCAGCCTTAACTGTGTCAGACCGGACATACATTATTCGTGCAGTCCTTAAAGCTTTATATTCGCTTATGGTGATACCCAATTTTCTGAAGGTCAACAGCAAAATAAAACCTGGTTTTTGCAGGATTTTTCTTGTCAGAAAAAATGGCTTCTGAAAAGCACACAGCCCACTGTAAGTAGTATATAATCTAGCAAATTGATTTAGGATTCTTGGGGGACTAACATGAAATAGATGGAGAAACAGTACTTCAGACTTTGTTGCTGGTAAAGCCATTCTCCTCCTTGTGTTTTTAAAATAGATCTTTTGTGACATGTGTGCAGAAAGGAAGCCACTTACCAAACGGGGGGAAAAATTGGAAAGCAATTCACTCTTTTTTTTTTTTTCTTTTCATGGAGGATTTTCAAAGTTTTCCTGCTGACTTTGTTCCAAGCACAAAGGTGAAGAGATGTAGGCTATAATACCTCATGAGGTGTCTATTTATTGTGAGGGGTTTATTTTAGACCCACTTTGAGTGGATGTTGGCTGCAGGCAAAACCTACAGATCACAGCTTTTGTACAAATATATAAAGCTTTACCAAGACTTTCAGAGTCTTTGAAGTATTCTGTCTAATTTATGTAAGCTTCTGACTGGTCATTTGCCCACCTGCTAACTAACTAATAGAATGTGAGCTGGGAACAATACCTTTAATGATGGGTTTTCACTTTATCCTATAGCATATATAACCAGACTTTTTAATAGAGAGGAAAAAATTGGGTGAGAGGTAAATACAATGAAAGGTTAAATGGAATAATGGAGTATTTCAAATGTTAACTGGTGAGAAAGATGAGAATGACAAAGATAGACAGAAAATAGGAGGGTGAATTCTGCCAGTAAAAGAACTTTCCTATTTTAAGATTACTTTACTACCGTGGAAGAAGGGAATATTCAGCCACCTATATGTTGGACCTTCTCAGATAAAATATTTTCCCACTGCCCCCAGCACTTTCTCCATATGCAGTTTCCCTTGGAGTGGAAGAGAACTTAATGGGGCCAATTAGTCACTTGTATTTTGAATAAAAAGGTCACTGCTTTGTGCCCCTTATGCTCAGCTGAGCTTGGGATCATTTAAATGATCTACATGCTATTACAGAGGCAGCAAAATAGCACTTCTTTCTCCCCAAGTACCAAGGCATCTCTGTCTTCTGCTAGTTGTGCTGCTTTCCTAGGAATTAGAGAGCTCCCATAGGATGGCACAACTGCTGCCACTACAGCATAAATGAATGTCTTGCTCCTAACTGTTCACTTTTGGAAAATTTATACAATGGAAAAATCCCATATAAAATGAGGTCCTAGCAGTCCACGGACACCAGCTGGTTGTGTGTGCATATTGGTGAATTTTATATAAATACCAATTTGCAGGACCTCAAGCCCGCTGGAATGTTCAGGTTATCCTCATGTTTTGCCAAATGTAGTTGAACATAAAAAAAATTACACCCAGTCTTGCTTCTCCTTCTCAGAGCCTGGATCTCTCAACCTGTAGTCTTGAGATAAGGGAGGAGGGGGTTGTTACACTACCACACCTGGTATCATACAGGACAGAACAGTCGTTTAATATATCTACCTTGCTGGGAGTGTGAGACTGGCAAACAGGATACCTTTGACATCTCCAGCTGTCAGCCAGTAAAGGAAGAATGGATGCAATTCACTTAGTAGCAAGTCAATAATGTTTCTTTGTTAACTATAAAGGATAAAGTTCTGCCTGACGAAGGGTGAAGGGTCTGTGGAGTGAGCCCAGGTAGGGATGAAGAATTATGTTTATTTTGGCTTAATTTATGGGTCTTATTATTTATCCTGAAAGGGGTGGGACTAAACAGGGCCTGGCTGGAGGCCTGGATCATGAGAAGAGGCGTCAGACCACTGCGGGTCCAGAGCTGCGGCTGCCAGGAAATACTAAAAAAGGAGAACCTACTACACCACACCAGCCACAAGGGGGCACCCCAGGAGGGAGTCCATTCTTCTGCAGCTAGCAAAAATAAAAGAATTGGGAAGTTCGCTGGCTTCCAGTAGAAGAGGGGCACAGTCATGTCTGAACCTGTTCTTATCAGGATACAAGATAGGGACAGATCTATTGCCATCTGGGCCCCTCTGTAGGATTATTATGATTTTTTCAATATCCCAAAAATGTGCTAGGCACCTCACAAATAAAAATATTCCCTCCCCCAAGAAGATTACTGTCTATGAAAAATTGAAGATAAAACATGTGAGAGCCAGAAACAGTGAAAGGGGCTGTGGAGAGAAGGGAGGGAGCTTAAGAATTGTGTGTGTGCCTCTCAAAATTCAGAAATGTTTAAGGTACTTTTTTTTCTCCAATTAAATTAATCTTAAAAGGGATCTTTTCTTGTTGATGGGAAGTGAAACTATAGGGCTGATTGGACTGAAGGAGGTGGAAGGTGAAAGAAAGAAAATGGTGGGATGTGCAGGGCAGGGGGATGTAGAGCGGGAGCTCTGAGTGGAGTGGAGAGACATCAGAAACCAAATGGAGATGGTAGTTAAGTATCAGGAGGATGCTAGTAGGAGGCATGATTTGTCAAGGTGCACTGGTGGGGGAGGAGAAAATTATTGACTATTTCAACTGGAGGCTAGAGTCTGGAAATAGAGTCTGTGCCACTTCACACAGACAACTCTGAGGGACAGACAGAGTCTATTAGGAGGGTGTAGCCTGCTATTGCTCTTGTATCGTACCAATGTTTGTAGCATCATTCAGGAAGGTCTTGTATAAGCAGCTGGCCAGTGGTGGGAGAATGCCACTGGGACTCCGTGTTCTTGGGTGGGCTGCCTTTGGATCTAATAGGTGAAGGACAAAGAGCAGGGCAAGCTATTATTTCATGTATATTATAAAATCCGGATGACATGAAGTCCTAAAACCCATCTCTGAGAATACTGATTTTGTGGAATATTGAACAATAGTATGTCCCACATATATTCTATTTGATCTCTCTTCCATGGCCTATGCTTGTATTTATACTTCAACATTAACTGTTTATAGAAGTGCAAAAGATTGTACCCAATGCAAATCCACCGATGATGACCCTCCACATGCCATAATTGTGTTTATTTATTTCTATTTGATAACGCATGCCCATCCAAAGTTCTGGGAGCCCATGACATACACCTAAATTATCCAAAACAGACACAGCACTTCCTTCCTCTTTCCCTACCTCACATCATTTAATCACCCACCCTATGACCAACATGGTTTAAGCCCGCACCACCTTCTTAACTGCTTTAGCCTTCCACCAATGTTCATTTAAAAATATGTCACCAAATTTGAACTATTTCAGATCTTGGGGTGGGGAGAATCAAAGGTTTTCACAGAACATTTTACCAGTCATTTCCCCAGTCCCCCCATTTATAATTAAGGACAAAAGCTCAAGAGACTCTGAGGACTGCAACGGTTGCAGTTTAGCACAGAGGGAGAGGTGGCCTTTCAGTTAGGCACATCTCAAGCAGTCTATGGTTTTATAAATTGAAAATAACCCTGTTACCTGCAGGTGGAAGTCAATATGCACTGAGTGCAGATAATTAAGATGCTCTGATTTTTAAAATGTCTTGCAAGAAAGTAGAACATTTCAGCATATTGGAGTTTCAAAATAAATGTTCTCCTACCTGGATTTTATCTTAGACACGCTAAAACAGCAGTGACAGTGGAACAAATCTACAGGTCAGCTTGCCAAACAAGACCTTTAGCTGTTCATATGATACTCTGCCAAGCTGACCTTCTGCTTAAGGAAAACGCTGGCAATTCATCCCTGCAGCTTTCTTAGGAAAATCAAACTTCTTCCCACATAAAAGTCTTAGAAAAATATGAATGTTTTTTGGTCCTGGAAGATAACTTTTTGAATTAGTTTATTTCTATTCTTTCTTCCTCAAATTACTACCTTCTGTTCTAGCTGTTTGTTTTTTCATCTGCTCTTGAAGGGATTCTTCACACAACTCTCCTTAGGTTGTACAGAGAAATGAAGGCCCCAACTCTCCACAAATTGACTGGCAGAGCTGACTGGCTACCCAAAGGGTCATACTTTGTGTTTGTTAAAAGGAGAATTGCAGTGGACATGTAGTTTTCTATGTTCCAGGAGTTCTGGGAAGCATTCTGTTTCAGTAACTCAGAATTCCTCCTTATGCTCCAATTACAGCTATGCTTATTCTAAACCAGTGGTTCTCCATCCACGAACCACTTGTGGCTCAATCAGCACACAGCTGTGGCCCATTTGACATCCTCGGGGCCATACAGGTAGTATATATATTGTGTGGATGTGGCCCACTTAACATATAGAGAGCTTTATATGTGGCCCACAATGGTAAATAGGTTGAGAACCAATGTTTTAGACCAGTGGTTTTCAACCAGAGGTACATCTATTACTGGGGGTATGCAGAGGTCTTCTAGGGGGTACATCAACTCATCTAGATATTTGCCTAGTTTTACAACAGGCTACATAAAAAGCATTAGCGAAGTCAGCACAAACAAAAATTTCATACAGACAATGATTTGTTTATATCACTCCATGTACTGTACTATACCCTGAAATGCAAGTATATTTTTATATTCCGATTGATTTATTTTATAATTATATGATAAAAATGAGAAAGTGAGCAATTTTTCAGTAAAAGTGTGCTGTGACACTCTTGTCTTTTTATGTATGATTTTGTACACAAGTAGTTTTCAAGTGAGGTGAAACATGGGGTTATGCAAGAGAAATCAGACTCCTGAAATGGGGGACAGTAGTCTGGAAAGGTTAAGTCACTGTTCTAGGCTGTGCAGCTCTGTGTTGTCCCTAACTCTGGGCTGAGCCTATGAAGCACAAAGGAGACTCAGCTGATTTCTGAAAGTTTTTCTTTAACTTAAATCTACTGAAAAAGTTTTTCTCAGAAATAAAATCTGCCCCTTAAACTGTAAACATTACTTGTTCTTCAGCTCCCTATTTAGAAATACTGCTCTTTTATCCAATTGCTTTGTCTTTTGTTTTTAATTTTAATTCTGTTCCATTGTCAGCATCTCTTGTGACAGAAGTAGGAACAGCAAAAGAAATTACCCCACGTTCTATTGTGGTGATTAATATGCTGTTCTGTAATCTACCTAAAGGCCTAAATCAAAGCCCACTGAGATCAGTTCAGAGATTCCCATTGACTTGAATTGGGCTATAGATCAGCTCATAAATTAATGTATAAATTAGACATATATCTGAACCACAAAATTCACATCAAGATCTCCAGGATCCCTGAGCAATGAGATTTGGATTTGGTGTTCTTGTCTGGGCCATCTCAGATATATCAGTCAATTTACATCCAATGTGGTTTATTTTCTAAATCTAAGGAAACTTCAAAATAAAGCTGAGTGTGAAGACTCCATGTGCAGTAACTTGCTGTACATAAGGCTTTATAAGAGACTCCCATTTCTATTCTATTAAATATTGTATTAATTGAAAAGTAATTTATAATGGTATAAATTGTATAAACAGAGACCACATGCAAAGAAGTAGAGCTAAGGCTGCACTTCCAACTTTGTAATTCTTGACTCTCTAGTGGTTTATTTCTACATTTTAACTTTGTATTAACACTTGTTTTTTACATAAGAAAGAAAGAAAGAAAGAAAAACTTAAATGGAAACCATTCTGATTTAAACCACAGAGATTCTGGTCCTATAGATACATAGGAATGCCATACTCGGTCAGACCAATGGTCCACCTAGCTCAATATCCTGTCTTCCAGCAGTTGCCAATGCCAGGTGCTTCAGAGGGAATGAACCGAACAGGTAATCATCCAGTTATCAATCCCCTATCGTCCAAAGTTATGGCAACAGAGGCTAGGGACACTTCAGAGCATGGTTTTGCATTCTTGACCATCCTGGCTAATAGCCATTGATGGACCTATCCTCCATGAATTTATCTAGTTCTTTTTTTAACCCTGTTTTAATCTTGGTCTTCACAACATCCTCTGGCTAAAAGTTCCACATTTTAACTCTGTGTTATGTGGGGAAATGCTTCCATTTGTTCATTTTAAACCTGCTGCCTATTAATTTCATTGGGTGACCCCTAGTTCTTGTTGTTATGAGAAGAGTAAATAACACTTCCTTATTTACTTTCTTCACACCGATCACGATTTTATAGACCTCTATCATATCCCCCCTTACTCATCTCTTTTCCAAACTGAAAAGTCCCACTTTTATTAATTTCTCCTCATACGGCATCTTTTCCATACCCTTAATTATTTTAGTTGAACTTTTCTGTACCTTTTCCAATTCCAATACATCTTTTTTGACATGGGGTGACCAGCTCTGCACGCAATATTCAAGATGGATTTATAGAGAGGTAATCTGATATTTTCTATTGTATTTTCTATCCCTTTCCTAATGATTCCCAACATTCTATTAGCTATTAGTGGATGTTTTAGCTAGTAGCTATTAGTGGATGTGGAACTATCCACAATGACACCAAGATTTCTTTCTTGAGTGGTAACAGCTAATTTAGACTCTATTTATGTAGATCTAATTGTTTTTTCCATACTAAATAGGATAGTTTTGAATGAGAAATTGAAACATTGCCTCTTGAATTTCTCTTAGTCCTGTGGAGCTTTTCTCATGCAGGCACAAATGTCTTACTTTCTGCTTATGCATTATTGGGGCCATTGGAAAAAAATTGTTGCAAAGTGATGGAGAGAAGAATGAACAACTGATTCCTAGAGCTCCCTTGTATTCCTAAATTATGTCAACTTTTTCTCGTGTCGTCTTCTTGACAGAATGTTATTCCACCCCATATTCCACAGCAGTTTTAGTAAGTAAAAGCAGCTCAGTATGATTTTTTTTAAGTGGTGCATTATGTAAGTAAAGTGTAAAGAGACAGAAAGAGCATGAGGAGAGCAACATCAGCAATCTGGAAATGATTTTTGAATATGACCTGTTGCATCCAGAACCCCCTTTAGAGCTAATCTAAAATACACAGAAAGCAAAAGGGGGAAATACCCAACTTTCTCTAAACAGTTTGTGACAATGCAATGTTGCCTAGAATGATTATTCCACATCACCGTTCCATAACGTTGCTCTCCCCTGCCACTCCAGAGATCAAGTCCTGCATTGCACTCATCCTTTTCTAGAATAATTGTTTTCCAACCCCACTGCCTCAGAATCTGGGTTGTGTCTCCAGAAGCCCTGAACGTTTTTCCCCCCTCTGACCTGACACCTCATTTATGGTGCCTTTTATGGTGCTTCTTGGGTTTGAAATAAAGAGGTCACCTCAAGTCTGTGGAGAAACTTTTCCCTTTTCCCAGCATATAATGCTGGTGACATGTAGTAATTTTTATTCAGCGCCAGTGCTTTTGTCAAACTGATTCAGATGAAGCCACATATCGAAAAGTTTAGGTTTACTTCCCTTCCTCTCTCTGCAATTCCCTTTCCCCGGTGACTGAAGGTGGTTGGAAACTGGGCACTGTTGCAGGCCTCTTTCTATTCAGCGCATTCCCAAAATGGGGAAATGTAAGTATTAGCCAATAAACAAACAGACACCACTTGAAGTTATCATTTTTCCTTCAGGATGTTGTTTATTTGGCCCATTTCTCCTTTTTCTCTGTTCTGTCTGTTAATGAAATAAGCATTCCTCTGTGGAAGCTCCAAAGTAATTTAATACATGCCTGCTTCAGATATTACTGAATAAACTCTCTAGTCTCTTTCTCCATCATGTCAGATAATATCCTTCACCTACAGACACTAATGCTTTGTAAAGGTTGAAAAGCACTACACCTTTTGCTAAAGGCAGAGCCCTGCCTTTTTATTAGTAGTAATATACAGTTCTGACTTCCAGAAATGTTCTGGGCACTTTGCGCACACATAAGAATGACACTACCTGTTCAAAGGGAGAAAATCAAACACAAGTCCCAGGAAGTGATGGGGAAAGCAACGTGGAAGAAAGGGAAGAGGGAGTGTGAGTTTATGATGCTAGTGCCGTGCACACATCATAGTTGTTTAATATGTGTAGAGAAGTCTGTACAAAAATGACAAAAATGTGATCAATTTTAATGTTCATTACCGTGAAGCTTATGTCTGATGCAGATAGTTCCTGGCTCTGAAAAAGTGAAATGACAAAATGGTATCACAGGAGGTAAGAACTACACTTACCATATAAAACATAGCAAAGATACTTCATCAGACAGCTGCATGTTAAAGTGTGGTTCTACTACAGGAGGAAAAGGACTGTACTTACTGAACCATTCTGATCCTGTGTGTAATGTTCCCTAAGGGACTATTATTACTGTCCTTTTAATAGCAGGAACGGAGGAGGTTTTGATGGATAGTTGAGTTCTTCTGGATCCTGTCAGTCTGAATCCAGGATGAGCTGGGACTATTGCCTTATATTCATCATGAGTTTATGGAGGTGGGATACTTAAGACCAATGGCCTGATTTCCAACAGAAGGACGGAAGGAAGCAACATTAGGTGGTTCTCTGTCCCAGTAGGAGAGTGGGAGAAACATTCAGGGGGCCCTGGAACCCAGACTGGAGAAAGATACGGTGTGATTGAGTTAGGCCTGCTTATGTGAACCTTTGGTTTTGGGGAGGGAAGGTGGTGGCCAGAATTAGCCAAAGAGCCAGAGATGGGCTGAGGTACCCAGGGAAGAAAGGTTTTGCTCAGGCAAAAGAGGTTTTGCTCAGGTAAGTACACAGCAACTCAGATGGCTCGGGTCGCTAGCCCTTCCTGCTGCTCAAGCCATCATGGCTACACTTCCATTTATAGCATGCTAACTCAGTCAGAGCTAGCTCAGATATATCTCCTCAACCTGGAAATTACACCTTCCAGCTTAAGGTGTGGACATACCCTGCATGAGTGTTTGTGGGGAACATTGTTCAGAGCCACAGAATAGGGCTATGAACTGAAAAAGCCCATGCTGTAACTGCCTCTTCATTCCAAAAATGTTATTGCATATCCTCCCATCTTTAATATTTTGAGACTCAATTTTTGAGTCTGGTACCAGAAACGTTGTTAATGGACTTATTTTTAAGACCCCCATCTAAGATGCTTTAATAGTTGGCACTCCTAGAACATTAGCCTTCAAGTGTTGTAGTACTATTTCTGCAGCTACTGTATACCAACACTCAGCAGCGTACCGTGGGTCTCCGGCTCCTGGGGGCCATACTTACATTGGCACCCCCCACCCTATTGGCAGTGCCCTATGTCCCGCTCTCCCTCACTGTCCCTTCATCGGCAGCAGCAGCAGCGTCGGCAGTGCCCCACGGCGGGGAGGAGGTTCTCTGGGTTAGTTTCCTGCACTCCTTCTGCTGTGGGAGAGGTGGCGGGGGGGCTGTGAAAGTCTCTGGTCCCTGCAGCTCCCTCCTTACACCCAGTGCAGGGGCGGAGGTGCTGGCACCCCTCCTCAGGCCGGCGCCCAGGGGCATGGCCCCCGCCCCCATCCTCCCTTCAGTATGCCACTGCCAAAACTAGCAAATTTCCATGTGTCACTGCTCACATGACATCAAGCAAATACAAAAGGCGTAGGGATGGGTATTTCAAAGCTGGTGGAAGAACTGAGCTTCAGGTAGCCCCATGAATAGGGCATGGAACTGGGAGGCAGTGGACCAATATTATTTTCTTGACTTTCTATGTGGTATTTGGCCAACCATTTATCCTCTCTATGGGAAAATGGGAAAATTATATTTATCTTTCTTTGTAAAGTGTGTGGGTCTGTTTAAGTTCTGGGTGATAGAAGATGGTATACAGATACTAAGTATAGATATTTTGCAAAATAAGATGGCTCAGTATGTACCTGCTTAAGGGAGAGAAACAGAGATATAGAAATGACTATTGGCAACTAGGAGTTAATCACTAAATATATAACTGTCCTTCATTTAAAAAAAATGGTGGCAAGGCAGATTATATTAGAAGGAAAACCCTACTCCATGAGTTTTGAGTATTTAATGCTTGAAGGAAATGAGAATAAAATAAAGATGGCAAATTTACCCCATGTTTTTAATGTAGTTATACTTAGGAAATGGAAGGGGCTTCTTTTCTTTCTCCTCTCATTCATGCACCAAGGTCTGAAAAATTTAGAATATAGGATTAAACTACAGTGGGGAAAAACATTCATAAACTTTTGAAAGTCAAGAAGTCTTTCATAATTTCTGCGAGACCTTAAACTCCATGAAGTTCACCATTCCCTAGATACACTTCTACTTTTAAATCAAACGTTGCTTTGTGGTTTACTTACCTGGATCATTTTGACAAAGTCTCATTTTCAGAAACTTTCTTCACTAAGAAAGACATAAATCTATAAGATATGTCATGTTTGTGCTGTGGAAATTGATGGTGAAGATCACTAAAAAAAACTGGGGTCTGTGCACCTCACTCAAATTCTCCCTGGAAGCTGGGAAAAGACATATACCAAACACATAATAAAAGCTAAAGGTGTGTCGCAATAGAAATCATAAGGTTTTAAAGTTCAAGGACATAAACATCTGTCAGCCACAATAAGCCTTTGCCTTTTCTTGGCTAATCTTGTGTATGCAAACGATTGTGTCTGCAAAATTAGATGCAAAGTTAAAAATGCAAAAAAAATTATTTTTAACCAAGCAATTTGGGCTGAAGAGGGACAGGTATGCCCATCCGTGCATGAAAAACAATGTGTGCCCAGTTTTACAAAGCACAATGAATTTTCATGAAAAACTAGTGATGTGGAATCACAAGCTGTGAGTCTGTATCAGTAATTTTTCTTACCTTTGACTAGAAGAAGCAATCTTTTAAAGCTTGCTACTACTATTATGTCTTTGTAGCTGGTTTTAAAATAGCATTATTGAAATGATGGTGATTCCGATGGGTTGCTTTATGGCCTCTCTCTGGTGGGAGCCTGGACAAGCCCATTCAGTGTCTCTAACTGCATTCAGAATGTTGGAGGATGTCTTAGCTAAGGATTGTTTGCAGGACAAGTGCTGAAGGGGCCTCCTGATACCAGTAGGTTTTGGTGGAACTGGTGACTCCTTTTGGTTTCAGGTCACTTAATGCCTGGTGATGCAGTGTGTACATGCTCTTAATGGCCAGTGATGACTTGTGCACTGTTGACTCAGTCATCAGTCACTAGGAGGTCCTCTTAAGCCACGCTGAGGGCCTTCTTGATGGCCAGTTTGGGGTGTGATCCCTTAAAAGTTAACACTGTATGAGTTCTAAAAATTCATGGCTGACAGTTGAGCAGTGAACTTACAGGTCCCTGGACGGTCCACAGCACAGTTGATACACTGGTTAAGCTAACAATTTTTCATGAGTTTTGGGCAACCCAAATGATGAGGTGGTAAGCATTGAATTGACCAGTGATATTTAGGGGCAGTTGATAACTGAAGCTGACAGTTTTGGTTGTGGGCACTGGCACACTGATTGGAATAGTAGAAGAAATCAAGTTCCTCTTGATGGTCCGTGGTTTTGTTGAAGATGTTGGAAAGTCATTTATTGGCTGACGTGCAGGTTATCTAGGAACACCACCACTCACTTTCTGTATTAAAAGGCATAGTCAAAATTTAATTCAGACACCTGGCCCCTTCTTGAGACCTCTCATAAACGTAGCCACTCAGGAATAGCAGGTAAGCAGATTTAAACAGAAGTCCTGAACTAAATCATCAATCACCACTATGTTGTTCACCCAGAAAATTACCTCAAGAAAATAGCACAGCTGGAGACAAGTATCTCTATAGCAGCTGAAACAAACCCCCAAAGGGTCATTTAACTTTATCAAATTCAGGGGTTACCATTCAACTTTTTTTTTTATTAATTTCCAATAATAAATTTGTCCAAGGACTCAATTGTTTTATCACTCTCTTGAGTGATAGTTTTGTGAATAGTCATACTGAAAACTGGACCTGGTGAAGGAAAGTATTGTGATAACTTTCTTTCATCCTGACAGTTAAGTCACATCTAGAGAAATGGACAATGAGGGCTTTGCTCATGCTCAGATTCTGGAGGGAAATAGGTCTTCTCTTAGGAAAAGATAAAATATGAATCATATTGTATTGAACATTTAATTTCTTCATCTTTAATATTCACACTGTCTATAGGTTCCTTATGATCAATAAGGTTTAGTTTGTCTTTTGTCTGTAAACACCATTAAAGCTGATGGAAATGTGACTGTTCTGAGATGCCAGTGATTTAAGAGTTAACAAATGCTACCTGCATCAACTTTCCATCTTCAGGAGATTGACAAGTTGTAGTGGCATTAATTGTTTTCTTATCTAATGAGCCAAAGGACATATAGTTCAATATAATCATAATTGGATCAGACAATTGGACAATATTTGAGACAAGGGATTTTTTAAAAAAAATTGGCTATGCAATTAAAAACAGGTTTGAGATTGTTGGTGTATTTCCTGTTGTTATCACAATGGCATTTTTGCACTTAATATCTTTAGACTAAAAATATCCCAGTTTATCTTTTTTTAAATGATTGCTGGAACAGTACGTTGTCATGCAAAAATTTTGTTTTCTGATATTTTAAAAAATATACTGCTTCACAGTACTAGGAAATAAATTCCTTGTGTTTTTTAGAGTGTTGCTGTCTTTTGATGAGTTATTACATTTACCTATATGACTAACTGGACTACTCTTTACTTTTGATTTTGACCTTGGCCAGCAAATTTCATGCAACAGACCTCCCCAATCTAACCATCAGTTGCAGTGTCAGTAATAGGGTCAGATCACAGACTTCTTAATCCAGTCAATGGCACACTTCGATGAAGCTAAAGAAGCAACAAAAGCTGTCAGTAAATTAAACATTAATTCATACTTCACGCTCACTTGACTGCTTGTATTTTGAAAGTTAAAGTTCAAAAGTGGTGAGTGCTGTGGCAGAGTGATGCTTGTCAACATGGCAGGAGCTCAATATTGACCCTTTTGGCACTGGTACACACCACAGAAGCTCTGTCAAAAAAGGAGAAGGCATCTGATCATGACAGGTAAAGGGGAACAGAGCCAACATTTCCCCTGCACTTCCTACAAACCCTGCTGACCAGGATAAATCTTTTGGCTAGTGACTTGTTGGCAGAGAGTTGATGAATATACAGCATTCAGATTTATTTAAGTTTTTTAGCAATAATAAAGAAAAATCTTTTAATTATTACATATACTAGTACTAACCCACAAAGGCAGTTTCTTTGTAAATGATTCTTCTTTAAATTTAAATCTTGTTCAACCTCTTTTAGTTTTAAAAATGAATCATCTGTTCTTCAAGCCCCAGACACCTCATTTTCCTGTGCAAGAAAACTGATGTATCTATAGGGAAAATGACTGAATTTAGGGCAGGGGTGGGGAACCTTTTTCCTGCCAAGGGCCATTTTGATATTTCTGCCTTCATTCGCGGGCCATGCCGCCGATTCCGCCGCCAAATTCCCACCCCCGCCGCCGAAAAGGGGCAAACGGCGGCAGGGTTTCGGCGGGGGGCACTGCCCCCCCACGGAACCCTGCTGCCGCCGTGAAACCGCGCCGCCACCGACTCCACCCCCCGCCGCCGAAATCCCGCCGAACTCCCCCCCACCGCCAGACCAAATGATTTTGCGGGCCTTATTATATGTCCCGCGGGCCGGACCAAATACTTTCGCGGGCCTTATACGGCCCGCGGACCGGAGGTTCCCCACCCCTGATTTAGGCAATGCTATATGAGTAGTCCTCAGTGAGAAATATGTGCTTCTCTATGTGTGAAAGGTACTAGTTTTATTAGATTATTAATATTTTTATAATGGAAACATTCTTTTAAGGCTCCTTTAGAAAAGGTTGGTGTTATGTCTGCTCAATATTAATTCCTTCCTAGGCCTTGTCTACACTAGAAAAGTTCCTGTCAGCAATAATGCTGTCAATGTACTGACAGATCCTTCTAACATACACCCAGCTTATACCAGCATTAAAGTGCTTCTGCTAGCATAGTTTACATCAGTTCCCTGTGAGACATAAGATATACTGGCAAAAGCACTTTTATGCTGGTATAAGTGTGTCTACAGTAGGACTTATACCAGCATAACTATGTCAGTAAATACATAAATAAATAAAAATCACAACTCTAGTAGTTGTAGCTACGTCAGTATAAGATTTGAGTGTAGGCCAGGCCTTAACCAAGTTGAAGTTATTTATTTATTGCCTGGAGATAATTCATGAATTGAAGAACTGGCTAAAATGCTCTGCTTTTTACAATCTGAAAATAATAGGCTCATGAAACCAACCAGGAATAGCATCTCCTTTATCTAACCAAAAGTTTCTAAGTAATGACACTTCCAAGGAAGTTTATTATGCATTAGCCGAAGTTACTGCTACAAGGGCAATATAGAGTCTACCAAAGGGATGCCATTCCACAAAAACAACTCTCTAAATTTTTGTTTTCATTGTCACCCATAATTGAAAGTAAATAGCATGATGCCTAATTCAAATGTTTGCTCTGCATACCTGACTACAGCTAATGTTGTCTTTGTTACCATTACATTTAAGATCTCCCTTAAATTAAGAAAAACTCCTCCAACTTACAAGAGATGCAAAATTGCAATTTAGTCTAATAGCCTCTTGTAACACACTATCATTACAGTCCATTTATTGAAGCAATTGCAAACTTTGAATCATACCTTAAGTAACTTTTATAATATCTTTTATAATGTCTTTTATAATATGATTTTGCAATGGAGGCAACATTAATTCAACGGGCTATGAATTCTAACTGATGTTGGCTCTGGCTTAAACTGTCAACTCAGGAATATCAGGGTAGGTAGACATTAGTGATAGGCAAACCTTGAATGCTTCAGAGTGAAATCCTTGCCCCACTGAAATCAGTAGGAGTTTGGATTTGGTGCATTGTGCTATGGTGATCATATTTACATACCTGCATTACAGTGGTATTTTGGGGTTTAATTAGTTAACATTTGTTAATGTTTGCCTATGCTATGGAAAGAAATAATTGTATTACGAGGGCTCTGTACAATTAGTTAGCTGAATAAATGCATTTCTTGGATGCCATGAATGTGGCACTGCTCTGTAATAATTTATGAATGCTGTCACCTGGTTATTGGGATAGTTACTGTATAGCTATTTCAGGTCATTAGGATTTTTACTGTATACATGTTTGTTTAGTTTAATAGCAGGTGGTTAGGAAATAAGCAAAAAGTCTAGACAGTGGCACCAGATAAAACACCTCCTTGGTAAACACTTCAAGTGTTAAAAGACAATGCCTGTGCTGTTAATTGGGAAGAAACCACTTCTTTGACTCCAGCCAAGTTACTTAGGTTGTTTTGCCAATGCTAGAAACCCGCAGGTCAGAATGACTCAGTGCCAGGTAAAAAGGCACCGTCTGTAGTATCCAGAGGTCAGCAGTTCTTTGTGGGGAGCAGACTGACACACAGACCCTACCAGAGGGTCTGAAAAAGGCAGACCTTTCTAGGTCTTCTATCAAACGCTGGTAGGACTTCAGGTATAGATTGTTGGTTTAAAGTCCTCTTTCTCTTATGTTTTGCTTTGTTCCTATCATTAAGATTAAACAATACTTTGGTTTGAGAAATCTGTCTGGTCCACCTGAATTTATAGCATTAGGAGATAACCACAGTCAAACCAGTTGGGGTAAGCATGGTTAATCCAGAGAGTACTTTACGTCAAGACCTGGTCTAAGAGTGGGAGAATCATATGATTCCACTCCATGAAAGGTGAAAGCAGCAAAGCCTGAGACTTTAAGGGCATTCACTCAGAGAGGTCATGAGGGGTCAGAAAAGCAGTTGCCTTTGTAACTTTGACTCCATGATCGTGCCCTTACCTAACCAGCTCCAACCCCTTCTAAGGCTGCCTTGGCTACACAAGCCCACCAGGAAGAGCAGAGATTGCAGGTATCTCGAGACACCACAATCTCCCTCTATTTCTGCTTTCCGCTCTTGGGGTCTCTGTGTTCTAAAATACACTGGCAAAAGCTGGGATATCCAGTTCTCAAAAAAGCCTTTTGTCTAGATCACCAATTTCATGTGAGCTATGATTGTGATTTATATCTCATAGGAGGTGCGATGGGGTGGACTAGGCCCAGAGGCCCCCTGTTGAAGGCCTCAGGGTCCTGCCACACCCATCCCAGGAAAGGAGCAATAGAGCTAAGTCTTCTGAACAGCCTAGAGAGACTGCACATGAAGAAGCCAATCATGGGAAGGCTGCAAAGGGCTAGCCAATCAGAGAGGCTGCTGTGAGAAGCCAGTCAGGGCCCAGGATGGCCATATAAATGGAACTGCAGAGCGAGAGACAATCGGTTCCTTGCTGGAGCCAGAGAAGTACAAGTGGTGCTCTTGCCTGACCAAAGGAACCTGCAGCACCATGGACAGTTCAGTGCTGGCAGGGACCTGAGAGGTGAGAATGTGCTGCTGGCTGCTGGGCTTGAACCTAAAGGAGCCCTGAGCTAAGAGTGGGGAAGTGTCCCAGGAAACTGAAAGCAAGTTTGTTAAAGGGACATGGCAGGGCATGGCTACTATTCTTAGGGTCCCTGAACTGGGACCTAGAGTAGTGGGTGGACCCGGGTCCCCTCCTTAGGCCACTGAGGAAGTGGCCTACAACTGGACTGTGATAAAGCCCCGGAAGGAGAGCTGAACTATTATTTGCCCAGCTGGGACCTGAAGGGCCCAGACAGGGCAAAACTGTTGCCTCCAGGGAGGAAGCCATGGGCATGCAGACCAATACCAGAACCAGGACTGGTTAAAGACTGCAGACACACCTGACCGGAAGTGTGCCCGTGAGAGGTTACGGGATGATGATAATAATGACCAGTTATTTAAAAAGACAGAAATAACACATGAAACTGTCACTGAAGCATGTACCATTGTGAAAAGACAGGAGAGTGGTAAAGCGATTGCTAATGTTGCCACTAAAAATATTTCTTATGCTGTTGAACAAAATCTTCTATACTAAAGGGTGCTTGCTAAAGGTAATGACTTCAAATGACCAAATCTTTGTACCAAGGCATTGAATAATTTTGTTATTATTATTTGTACTGCAATAGTCCTGAGAGACCCCAGCCAGATTGGGATGCCATAGTGCTAGGCACTGTACAGATATATAATGAAATAATCCCCTGTCCCCTCACAATTTTGTTTGATAAGATGTGACAAATGAATGACACAGGGTTGGAGGAACAATATGCCCATGAAAGACAGTTCTTGTGAAGCTCCTAAAAATAGACACATGTGGGTAGTTGTTGGGAGACATACCAAAATCTGTTTTATCAGTCTGCAGGGGTGTAGTAAGCAATAAAAGTTGAGCAGGACTTAGCATGCAGGGGAGCTCCAGATCTTTTATCGCTATTTTCACTGCATGACAAATAAACCCAAATGTTAGTAAAACTATAGCCCAAAGGCTCTGATTACACATAATGGTGATGTGTAGAGTACATACAGGCACACACCCCTAACACAGGTATAAGTAACAGTGTAGATGGTGAGGCACTGCCTTGGTGTTTAGAGTAAAAACACATCACAACCTCAGTTTACATACCCTACACAGCTCTCTACTCACTTCAGCAGTGCCTCCCCCTGCTGTTTTTAGTTGTGTAGTCTCCTGTTACCTCCCCCCTGCCAGAACCTTTCACTGCCGTGTGTAGCTACACAGAGCAGTACAGACACAGTCTGCTTTTCAGCATGGTGGGTAGCTACATCTACCCTACATTTCATTGGATAGCCTGAGTTATAGGGTCTGCCTATATAGATACCTTTGTCTGCCAACAATGCAAAGCAGTTTGCTAGAAGCCATTAGATTCTCTTCTGAAAGCTACCAAAATTAAGTAAGAATAATTGCATTATATATCCATGGATTTCAATGTGCTCCATATACGTGGATAACTATTGTTATTTACACTTCACAGAGAGAGAAACTGGACCATGCAGTAGTTACGTGATTAGATCAAGGCCAAGTCAGTAGTGGAGCCAGGAATAGAATCTCAGTCTCCTGACTCTCCGAAATCCCATGCCCTATGCTCCAACCACAGTGTTAAATCTCGGTGAGATGCTTCACAAAGATTTAATTGGCCTTTTCACTAACAGCCAAACTCAGAAATTGATCCTGTTACATACTATTTAATTCAATTAATGGATTATTGTTCTCAACTTGATATGTGAGGACTTAGCCGTACCATTCCCTTTCTCGGTAAGCCATACAGCTGAAGATTTTGGAAATACATCCCTATGGAAATATACCCCTAAGAAAACCAATATTTAAAATACAAGGAAAAGAGATTGGCAAACTAATTTGAAAACAGCACTCATAATACCACAAATTTGGAAGGTTCTGAAATATTAATATTTGGATGGTCCTTTTTCCCCTTTGTACATTTTTAAAAATCATTTTGGGGCATTTCTGCATGTCTAAATTCCGGCTGGGACCAGAACCTGAAGTGCCTAAATCCCACCAGAGAGACTGTTCTTGCAAAGTGTTCTGCTTGACTGAAAGTAGAAAGTACTGGAAAACTTTACAAGAAAGCTTCTTCTTAATGCATTTCTAGTCACATTTGTTCAGACACAAGAGGCTTGAATTTTTTAACTAGATTTTAACTTTGAACATTGTGAGTTTAATCAATAACTAAGAATATGTTCAGATTTTATTTTCAGCAATTCAGGCATTTTGATCTAAAAATTATGATGTTACCTTTTTTCATTTGTCAAAAGACTGGGACCAGACTCTCAGTCGGTGTAAATGAATACAGCTGCGCAGGTGTAAATGATCTACAACTGATTTGCACCAGCTGTAGATCTGGTAATGGATCTGAGTCTTTAAAAAATGTTCAGCCATGTACTCACCATTTTATACTATATAGTATCTCAGGTCAGCTCTGGGCTTCATGAATATTTTTAGCCAGATGTAGACTGGAATATGAGCAAGAGATAGGTGAGTAAATACTATTTATAGCCCAAAACGATAAGCTGGTTTCTGAAGTGTTTCTGTTTCTCAAGACAAAGATATTTTTAGACTTGGTGAAGCCTAACCTTAGCAATGATTTCCCATAAAATTTTTAAGGATAAATGGTGTTGGTAATAAAGACTATAGCTTAAAGTGTCAAGCACTGTTTTCTGGCAAAGAGCTAGGAGCAGAAGCTTTGACATGCCAAAGCCTTCACACAAATATGGTTTACGTTCTGGGCCAACCCTTCACACTGTGCCAGTTCAAAAGGCACATCTTTTCAGGAATGGTTTTCATCCAGGAAAAGTATGGGAAACATAGAAAGCAATTTTCCTCTGCTTCAGCAATTTAAATGCTTTGGGGTTTCTAAGTACCATCAATTTGAAATATCAGCATCCTCCAAATACCTGTGTTAGCTATTTCCTTCTTCCTAATGTATATAAAGATCCTTTGTACCATTTTCTCCAAAAAGGATGACAGTGTTCAGATAATCTGTAATTAATAGTAAATAAGATTTGCAAGATAAGATAGGATATTTATATGTATTATTACATGATTTTATAGGGCACCCATTATTGTGATATCTTAGTACAAATTTATACTATTTCTAATAGAGAAACCCTCTCCAATATCCTTCCACAATTCTCTTTGTTTTTTGTTGGGTAGGAATGCCTCATTTCCTGCAAATTTGACTTTAAATGAGACTTGGGCTCCTTAAGTCTTTTCATTTTTGAGAATTCTACCTGGGATCTTGAGAATGGACTTGAAGGAGGACAAGATGATGCGTGGCCTTACAGATCAGATCAGCAAGGGTGTTTCATGCATAAAGACATCACAGAAGGAGGCACCGATTGTTTTTGTGAAAAGCTGCCATGATGTGGACGAGGCTGGCACTGTTCGAGGGGAAGTGATGGGTGATGAAATGAGTGACAAAAGCAGACAAGAGTACATTGGCAAGTTATGAAGAGCATTAAAGGTGAGGAAGCACACTTACACAGGCAAGAAATAATAGTTGTTTAACATAGCTATGTAGCAGCAAAGGGATTTGGGTAAAGTAAAGAAAAAATGAATAGAACATAGTCTCAAACAGGAGAAATGAATCTCAAGCTATGTGCCACTTGAGTAAGAAAAATACCACTTCTGGTATTTTGATCGGATCTCCCAAGTTATTCTGGATAGAGCCTGGTCATTACTTGAAGAAGAAACCCCAAAAGAAAATGTAAGGTGCTCCACAAAGATGTTGATGATCCAATAGGTGGAACCTTTTCCTCTGAGTCTGTACTGAACCATTGCCCTGGCATTAGCGCTGGAGATGTTGGATCAAATACAGCCTGGCATTACTCCAATTGACTCTGATGTGAATAAATCCCACTTACATCAGGGATGAATTAGGTCCTTTTTGTTTTGGATTTAACATAAAGACTATGGATAAAATCCTAGCCTTATTGAAATCAATCGCAAAATTCCCATGGACTACAGTAGGGCCAAGATTTCACTCCAGGTCCTGACCCTTTGTGATCCTTAACCCCTTTATTCTTGAACTATGTAGAATGAAATGGAATCTTACATGAGATTCAGCTGGCTATTGACTGGAGCAGTAGAGGGAATGGAATGGGAAAGAGGACGGCTGGGAAACCAGTCCAGAAGTGGTGGGAAATGGCATTAGGAAGGTGGAGGAGGGTCAAGTAAACTAGGAGCAGTAGTGGTGGAATGAGTAGAATGGACACTGGGCAATGTGAGGAAGAGTTGGAAGGAGTGAGACGTGTAGAGGAACTCAAAGACAAAGTGTTGGATGATGCAGAGGATTAGAGAAAATAGAACGGGAGTATCAGGGTGTGATTGGCTATGGAAATTACTAGAGAGCCTTTTGGGACTGATTTACAGAAAACGAAGAAGCAGTGTTGGCTGGAAGTGGAAGAAAGCACATGTGGAAATTGCAAAAGGAGAGGGGAGGGTGTCCTGGAGTGGTAGGAGGCCAAGTTTAGATCTAGACCTGTGTGAAGGACAGAAGTTCCTTTTCACAATGTTAATAATCAGTAACTGATTATCAATAATTTATCAATAGCCAATAATTGATAGAAATTTTACCTGTGATTTTGGTTCATGAGAGGTAGTCTCTTGAGTCTGGATTAGTTTAATAACAACAAACCTCAGATAAATCAGCTTCGATTGGATGTATTAATCAAACAGTTAGTACAGATAGCATGTATGCAGAGAGGCATACAAATACATCTGTGGAAGACGTTCCTTTTAGTTTATAACAACACGTGTTCAGATGGTCTTACTTCCCCAGGACATCTTAGGGTAATTATACTCTTGTTACTCTCCATTGCTTATCATTCCAACCCTTATCTATTCCCTCTTTTTTGGTACACACTTCTGCTTATTTTAGGCTATTTCCAAGGTTCCCTGGGCCTTGGAAATTGTAGTTTTCCATCTGTCTCAATAGCTAGTTGTTAGTCAGTGTTTAGTCAGCTCTTTTGTGCATAATTTCATCCATTATATATCTTGTGGTTAGTACATTATAAAATACATCTTAAAGAGTTTTTAAAATAAGCTAAGGGTTACTGCTTGGTAAAATTGCATTATTTAAAGTTAGCTTTATCTTAATTGTGAAGCATCATGGGAGTCTTGCTTGCAGGCAAGCTTTACAGTCTTTCTTTGCCTATCTTTGAGTGTCAACACAAAGGATTTGGATTTTGAAATCTGGCTTCATTCTGAATTCGAAGAAACCTGAACATTTTGAAATTCTGCATGAAGGAAAATTCTGGAAAAACAAAATGTTTCAAACGGATCAAAGCATTCCACATTGATGAGAGAGAGTTCTGTCAAAAATTCTCTAACCAGTTCTTGTTCTATTAAAGTTCTTCAGCAGCAGCAGAAGCATTGCAACCCTTTGATCTGAGAGTGATCTTGGGGTGCCGCCTGGGGAAGTTCATCAGAATCAACGTCTTTTGGCCATTTTTTTAACAGTGTGGATTTTAGTCCCAATGTCATAAACAGTTTTTCTTTGTATCGGAGAATAGCTGCTTTTTTAAAACCAGAAGTAAGAGATGAAATCATTCATGTATATGCATAGTTTGTAAAGTTCTTTGTGATCTTTCATGATGAAACATGGAATATTATTATAGATTTGCTTCAAGTTTATTATTTTTTCCCCATAGCGAATGCTGATTTGATCAAACCTCAGATAACCTCAGTAATAGTTATGGCATAAGAATCTGATTAGAACGGAATTAACATTCATGTTTTTCTATGTCCTTACAAATTGCTTCTCTCTCATACTGGTATTAGAAACCATAGTTAGAAACCATGTCTTACCTAGCCTAGTAGCTGTTCAGTGGCCCATGAGGAGCCTGGTCTATTGAGAAGGAAGGTTAACAATACAAAGAAAAACTTTACAAAAATTTAGGAAAGTGAGTTTTGTAAGAATTTTGTATTCAAAGAAAATTAAAGAAGTATTTTAGGTAAGTGGAATATAATCACCAAATTGTCTCTGACATTTGGACTAAAATTCACACCGTTAAAAAAAAAATAGCCAAAAGATGCTGATTCTGACGAACTCCCCATGCGGCACCCCAAGATCACTCTCAGATCGAAGGGGGGAGAAGCATGGAACTGGGGTAACAGAGGCAGATCTTGTGCTTTCAGGGGAATGGAGGGCAGGAGGGAGACTGGGGGAAAAGGTGCTGGAAGGGGAAGAGGGGACAGAAGGGAGAGCAGTAATGTGAGGAGCAGGAAGGAGACTGAAACGGTGCAAGAAGAACTTGATGGGGGGGTGCAGTGGACAGTGACGGGGTGATGGAGAGGGACAGATTGGCAGCTTCTCCACCTTGAGGGTAGTGGCATGATGGCTAAACAGCCAGCTTCTCTCTTGTCTTGCAACCCTTCCAAATTTCCCCAACTACATTTTAAGCAGTATGCTTCACTGTGTAATCACACTATATGCATGCACATGTGCATCTGTATTGTAACATACAAAATATTGGACCACTTGATCCCATGACCTTTAGTCCTTTTTTCTACTGAAATATTAATTCAGAGTCTGATATCTCAAGGCACGATTTAATGGCAGCTTTGAAATTAGTTTACGTGATTGGTTCACGGTAAATCAATGACATTATTCATTAAGAATAAAAGTTCTGTTCAAATAATATTCAAAGGTGTAAATTAAATCCACAGACCCCAATACATTAATAAATGAAACTTTCCAGAGCATGCTTACTTTGGTGATTACGGCACAAGAATTTGGTCCTGTAATACTGTAGTACTAAGCAACAAAAGAGTAGTGTGGGTAAGGTTTAAAAAAACCCAAAGCTGGCATTCTAGAAAAAAAAATCACAAGACAATAAAGCAAGATACATCTTGGAATCTCAAGTCCTGCACGAAAGGGTCCAAACTCTTGAATGTCATTGGATATGGCATTATGAGAGTATGATACAGCTGATAGGGCTCTAGACTGGGACACAGGAGTTGTAGGCTCTGTCACTGCCTTGCTATGTGACCTTAAACAAGTCATTTCACTTCTCTGTGCCTCTGTTTCCGCATATGTAAAATGGGGATAATAATACTGTTCTGCAAATGTAAAGTGTTTTGAGATCTATAGAAGATAAGTGTTACATAAGAACTAATGTTATTGGATTGAGAGCACACATTGATGAGTGAGAAATGACTGACTTCAGTGGAATTATGTCCACTAACACCAGGCCACAACTTGGTCCCAGGTTTCTTTTAAGTTACTGTGTTGATTTTTTTGCTCATCACAATGTGCTGTCCTCACAAGGTACTGGATGTTCAGTGAAATGTTTGTGCATGCATTGTAATAGGGCTTGGCTTTATGCATTAAAAAACAATGCGTGTTTTTATGTAGCTCTCTACTGAAGTTACCGAATTGTACCCAAGCTCAGACTTATGTAAATAACAATTACATTAGATCCCTTTATAACTTCTTCCAAAGGGCCTTGCATGCTAGGTAACGTGACATTCAGAACCACTGGGCAAACACCTCATTCTGATTTCACTTGCATGTATAGTGTGCAGACATTTACATATCTGGGTCATCAACTCTACTACACTCTAATGTAAAATGACAAGCTGGCAATGTGCTATCATGTACAGTAGATGGTGAAGTATGGAACCATTTATATTTAGTCAGCATGATCAGATGTGGCATTAGGAAGTTAAAGGCTAGACTGTGCCTCTCCAAGCAGGCAAAAGTAGCAAGGAACAACAGTCCCAGCACTCTCCTGAGTTCACAAACTTCTCTTTCCTAGCAATCTGTGAGGCAAAAGCCAGCCCAAGAGGGAGGGAGCAAGTTGATGACTTGTACCATTGTCCCCACGCTGTCTAGAATAGCTGGCTATCTGAGAAGGTCATTCTAAGGGTAGCTTAGTAGGTGCCTAAGTGCTCTTGTGAATAGCGGATTACCAAGGGAATGTGTCCTAAGGCACAATACCTCCTGCTTTAGGGCAGCTCCCTATCACCCTCAATGTGGGGCAGTGTTTGGACTCCCACAAATGAGCATAATCTGCCTAGATTGTTATATGGCCCCATCACTTCAATAATGTGGTATCATGACCTCTGATGGAAGAAAAATTGATCACTTACTACTTTGCTCTCAGCTTTAAACAGCCTTAGGATGAAAATCACAGCATTAAATAAAAACAGTTTATAAATATCCTTATTTAATAATTTGCACAGAACTGATTTAAGACAAAGTTTCTCAATCTGTGGTACGCGTACCCCTGGCGGTACGCGAGATACAAGCAGGGGGTACGCGGCGAAAAATCCAGTGAAGGGAGGTGAGTGGCAGTCGCCGACTTCTGGGGAAGCCAGGTTGCAGCCACCTGCTTCCCGCCCGGTCCCAGCTGGGAGGTAGATGGCAGCTGCCTGCCTGGCTGCCTGCTGCCTGCCCACATCCCGAGGTCCCAGACTGCGCAGAAGCCTCCTCTGTCCCAGCCTGGAGCAGGTGGCAGTCACCCACCTCCTGGGCTGGCAGCCAGGCAGCAGCCACCTCCAACTTGCCCCGGGAGCAGCTCCCCTCCTCACCTCAAAGCCCAGTGCCCAGAAATCCAGGCAAAGAGCCCAGCGGCTTGCCCAGTCCTGGAGCCAGGCTCTATGGGCAGGTTTACTTGCCAATTTCACAGCTCTAGTTGAACAGTGAAATTGACAACTATGAGAGCCCCAGATTTTACCAGTATGAAAACATTAAGAGGGTGATTTGCCTCAGGCCTGCACCCCCGCTAGAGATGGCCATGGGGAGCGCTGCTTTCCACTCTGGTGGGCTGCTAGTGCCTGCTCATACCTTACAAGTTCCCACCTGTGCGAGGAGAACAGCACGTGACCCCACCATCAGGCCGTAGTGATTGGCTGGCGTTGACCTTTGCTCCTATGTGGAGGAAGGGGAGGAGGAAGGAGGGGAGAAACAGCAGTGGGTTTTGTGATCTGCCACAGCCACACAGCACTGCAGAACTCAGAACTCTCCTGCTTTACGAGAAATACAGTCATCCAGCGGTAAAGGGGAAAAACATTTTATTTCTCAGTGTGGAAAATTGAGTGTTGGGGTACTAATTAAAATTTTCAGAAGTTAGGGGGTACTTGCTACTTAAAAGGTTGAGAAACCCTGATTTAAGAGATTTCTTTTATGTCTGCTATTCCATCTCTCGTTCGGTCCATTTTTCTTAGTGTGTTACTCCATCATTTGTTTCATTTCTGCTCCATCACAATAGAGTGCCTGTAATCTCTGCTCTTATTTTAGTAGCCATGCTTTCTGCATGCTATCTGTTGTTCACCCTCTTTGATTTTCCAGTTTTCTTCCAGCTTGCAACTCTCCCCCCAACTCCTGTCCATCTTCTGAGCTGAGTCCTCTTAAAAATAAGTACATATGACAATTGGGAACCCCTGGTACTTTATCTCTGTTTTATACATTTATGGACCCAAAGCAAACTTGGCATGTAAGATCTCTTGAAATTTAGAGTAGGGGATCAGAATCTAAATTCATTTATGAATGTAATAAATGGTCTGTATTTCTAATGGCTTGAAACAAACTTCCACATCTATGACACCCCTTACTTTCCCCTGAGGTATTTGAAATGAGGATCCAGATTCTGATCTTAATTTGCAGATTCAAACATCTCTAATTTCGTGGAGTATTGATCTTGTTGAAGAGGTGATTGAATAAGGGATTAGATCTGGGGAGGATAGGAGCTACACAAATAAACTGTTTTCTTGGAGAAGCATCTTGGGTTTCCTACAAGTTGCATACTTTTGTTCAGAAATGTTTGGTAATGGCTAGTTGTATTATTGTGAGCAATCACTACCAATTGTATTTATCCAAGTTGCAATACCACCAAAGACATATGTTCTTAATAGCAGTAAAAAAGAAATAGCAATTTGTTGGTGCTGTTTGAATTTTCTTCCCAGGCACATTGGGAACATAGTTCATTTGACTACATCACTGCACAATAAGCGACATCAACAGCAAGCTATCAACACAGCTGTCATTTCAATTTCTAACTTGTTTTCTTTCTTTCTTTGCTACACATTCTCTGTTATTGAAGACTCATCTCTCAGCCCCCTGTCATAGGATTCTAGTCAATAAAAAAATTCTCAATGTCAAACAAAATGAAAAAGGGAAAATCACTAATGAGACAGCCACTCTTCTGGGGTCCCATTCATACAGGTTTTGCTGGTTAAAGAGAGATGCATGACACACTGCACCACTGCTATTGTTGCTGCTGGTCTCTCTGGAGAATAAGTATTGTCTATCTGTATGAGAGCTGGGCAACATTTGAGCAAACAGTTTATTCACCAAAAAATGCAGTGTTTTGGCCAACCCAAAACTATTTGCAAATTTGAGCTGATTAGTTTCAGCTGGGGAAAAAGATTTCAGGTCCTGTAAACTCGGTGGTGTACTCAGTCCCCATTTTATAAACTTTGGTCCAGGGGGGAAGGGGACTTGCCTGGAATATGGAATTCAGATCCCTTCTTTGAGATCCCTTCAAATCCCTTCAGGCTATATGGTCGTTCTCACTCTGTCTCTGGCACCGTGAAAATGTAAGTGGTTCTATGATGTGGAACTGCTTCAGTAGGAGAGATTGCAAGAGCCCCTACCCCACAGTAGCTGCTAGTCTGACGGTGAGAGTACTAACATGGTGGGAGAGACTTAGGTTCAAGTCCCTGGGTTAGAGTGGGAATTCAAACCCAGTCTTTCACATCCAAGGCAAGTGCCTCAACCACTGGGTAAAGGGGGAGCACTTCCTATGTTCTGGCCCAAAATTATTTTTTCTAATTTGCTGAGAAATTCCAAACCAGAATTGAACCAGGTAGTTCCCCTCGTTTTTCAGTTTGCGACCAAACTGAAGAATCAACTATTTGTCCAGCTGTAATCTGGACACCTCCTGAAATTAAGATGGTAGAACAGAAGCAATTAAGTCAGGATGTGGATAGAGAAGATATCCTTGGTTGCTGTGCTCAATTTGTAGCCAGTTTATTTAACTGAAATAAAAGGAAAAATAGAAAACAAGAAAAACTCCACTGGTTTTCACAACGACCATTGCACAGCTCCATAGCACACAAATCAAGGTCAGCATTCACCAAAGTATGTTGAATTTACCTCTTATGAAGTATTTCTCTTGAGTGAGTTGCCTTTACAATGTTGTGGTTTTATATAGCACAGTATACCAGTTCTACGGCAGACAGGACTTGAGGAAGGTAGCTCTGTTGGTATTTATGAGGAGCTCCTTCCATGCGTAAGGAGTGGCATGAGAAAAAGTGTAAGGTGGTTGCTGGAAAAATTTTAACTAGGGCAATTGTGACCTTGATCTTAAAGGAGCCATAAATCTAGTACCTGACTACCTGACTCTAACATAACCATTACTGTTGGCTAGAGAGACCTCCCCTACCTTTTTTTTTTTTTAGGGATTTTAAGTCTCTTAACAAATATGAAACTATTCAAATTATAATTTCATGGTTCCCAAAAAGCTTAAAGTTCCTTTTTCTCTACTCCTGAATATTTGATTCTGCAGCCTCTACTCTATCTTCCACAGCATTTTCAATCAACTGAGAGCCGGACTCAGGAAATCAATTAAGTCCATGAAGATCCTTGACTTCAATGGAAATTAAGGACATGATTAAATGCTTTGTTGGCTAAGGATGCTTTCCTAAACTGGGGCCCAAATTAATTAGCCATGCAGCCTCAGTTTCAATTTTGTTCACAGAAAATTGCAGCAGGCTGTCAAGTTCTGTATTTACTAGCGTTTTGGTTTTATTTAAATTTCTGCTCCGATCCCTCTTGCCTACTTCACCTTGTAGTAGCAATTCCCTTTGCAGAGGACAAGCAAAGTGCTAGTGTAAGAAAGTAGATTGTGTAGCATGGAAAAGTTTTTTTTTCTCTTTGATTTTGGGGCATGATTACTGTTTCCAGTTTATCTGATACTAATAAGGTAGGCTTCCAAATAGTGTTAAACTCTAAATCAAAGTCAAGCTAAAATCCAGGAAAATATTTGCTTCCCAAGTCAGAATCTGACCTGAAAGAGAGAGCTTTCGGGAGCTTGTGAGTAGTGTATAAATTGCAATTTCAGCTACTCAGGTATCTGTGAAATAGGACAGCTGAATCCCTTAGTGACTCAGGTTCACTGAAATTTTAATGAATTCAGCCACTGCTTTTTAGTAACTAGTTTGCCTGGTAATAAACTCAAGATTACAACAGTGGAAGGCAGTGTTTCTCAAACCTGGGTTTACAGGCTTTAATTGAGTGTTACACCTTGCAGATAGCAGAAGTTGCCTGGCCTTCACAAAAGTGGGATGAAACTTGGAACAGTAGTACCTGTTGCTTCCACTTAGTCTGGAAATAGAGTACGACATGCCATTTTCATGGTATTTCATCTCTGCCATGGCCAGAACCTGGAATGGTTGAATAATGGAAATAATAACTAGAAACTACACGTTTTCATACCCCATAAAAGGATTAGTCTGAGATTAGAGTAAAGGTTGTGGGAACCTACCTACGTTTGCTGAATTGTGTCCCCTTCTGCACTCAGGCCTGATTCAAAGTCCACTGAAGTCAATGAAAATACTCCTCCAGGTCTTACTGGACACTGGATCAAGCCTAAGTCGGAAAAACATGGACTGTCCATCAGAAATCTATCCTAGCTTTTGTCAAGATTCATGAAGAAAAGAAGTAATAATTTTTTTGCTTCCATATTATGCTTTAAAGTTACATATGCTGCAAATGATTTTATCACATGATTTAAAGAGACCAGTGCTTTGCTTACATTTATCCAGTTCCTGATGATACCGAGAAAACCATGCCCTCCTTCCATTGGTATGTACTGCTATTAAATCAGATCAGTGAGCCCTTCGGTCATACAAAAAAAATCCAATTTAACTGAGTTGTCCAAGGCTGGATTTTTTTATTACCTTCCCTGGAGAGGAATCCTATAACTATTGACAATGTACTAAATATTGCCTGCAGCTTTTGTAAAAGATTTCTAAAGTATACTTGTAGTCCAATAGTTCCAAAAGTTAGGCTGAAATTCATAGTGTCTGATTTTCAGCACAGCCTTAACCCAGTTTCCAAGTCTGCACCTGCAATCCAACATTTTAAAACCTGGGGGACTCAGTTAGACTCCTAACTCCATATTTAGATACCTACATACGTGGCCTGATTCTCAAAGATGCTGAGCGCCTGCAGGTCCCCTGGACTTCATCTAGAGTTGTTGGGTGCTCAATGCTTCTGAAAATCAGCCTTAAGGTTTTTCAAGTTGGGCACAAAAAATGGAGGCACCAGAAATCTCAAAACTTTTGTAAATACTTATTTTCAAAGGCTAGCCTTCCCTTACATCATCTGTACAATTAGATTCAGTTAATCAATGTTAGTAGAACACATTGAAATACACAGGCAAAAGGTGCTGTGTAAAATTTTGATCCATAGCCCCTTGGAAAAACTCCTACTGACTTCAACATAGCTTGAACGGACCCTCAGTGAAAAGGAAAGTTACAAACTGGCCTCTCAAACCCTTTGAGGTTTGCCTCTCACTGGATCTGGATCTGAATGAATATCTGATTTTTATAGTATTCTGAAAAATATCCTCGTCAATTTCTCTCCTTGTCAAATATGATTCGTAAAATCTCTCATTCTCATATCATGCTGAACATGCCCTGCAATTCAAATTGCCTTGTCAAATTCTACTCTTCCCCTAATCTGTGGTGAGTGGGGGTTTTTTGTTTTTGTTTTTAATAGACAAGTAAAATATTATTTTTCTCCCTCCTTATCATTGTAAATTGTAGGGGAATAGAGTTTTGTCTCGCCTGCTACACTCTCCTGGCAATTTTGCCATACTTCTGCAATCAAATATATTTTTGAAATGTGACATTTAAAACATAATCATATGATTATCACTTCACATTTCTAATTTTATTTACTTTGTCCCTCTTCATCAAAACAGCCAGAAACCAGGGAGAGGTAATAGACTCACTTAGCTTGTCAACTCTTCCACTTAGTTTCTAAGCTCTTTGGGACAGCCACTTCTCTTTCTTATGTTTGTCTAGCACCTAGCACAATGGGTCCCTGGCCTATAAATGCTACTTAATACATATAATAAATAATAAAATTTTGAATGACTGAACCAAGACTCTTGGCATAAAAAACTCCTGTTTGTTCTAAAATGATTTTAAAATATTTAGCCGGTCTTGTAATTAGAAACTGTATCATAATGCATATGCACAGGGGGCTGAATTAAGGTTGCAGAGGCAACCTTAATTATGGCTTTTTCTAACTTTCAAGTACTGGACTTTGAAATCTTAATAACGTTCTTTTAACATAGTTTTTGTGTGTCATTTCCTAGGTTTTTAAAGAAGTAAACTGAAAAAAAAAATTCCATCATGTTGTATCATACTGACACTTACGTGGTTCATCTGCAGGGTTGAAACCTTTAGATCCACAGCTCAGGCCTCTGCCACTAGAGATAATAAAGTAACTGAAAGCAGTAGTAGGTTGTCATCCTCTGTGTGCAATAGCACTACTGGGGATGACCCACTCACTCTGCTAATGTGTTTCAGAGCTATTTGCTGCCTGAGGAGGAATGGTCAGGAAACCTGGGTTCCTTTTTAGGGTCTTGGTGACAGCATGCTTCAGTGGGAATAGACTTTCTCCCAAAGCTTCACCCCATTTTTGCCCTATCCCTGTACCAGACCTTTTGAAAATCTCAGTTTGATCGTAGAGTTTTACTAGAGCTAAACAATGAATATTTCATCCTCACTGAGTATGCTCAAGCCCCTCACAACTCCTAATACTGACCAGATTGCATGCGCCATCTCCACTGAGCAACTGAGCATGCTTCAGCCAGGGCTACAAGACCAAAACTTGACCTTCCTTGTAATGGCTGCTTTGAACTGGGCTGTGGCTGGACATTGGAACTGAGAGGAGGGAACTTGTCTCTTCTGAGTTCTCAATGGGCCCCTGCTGGCACCCAAGAAGGAGAGGAAGCCATCTGATTTGAATGCAGAGGTGACACAAGGCAAACTGGGGGAAGGGAAAGGGGTAGAGTGGGACAAGGAATCTGGTGAGACTGGAGAGAGGGGAAGAGAAACTGTGACTGACTGGCAAGTAGGCAGGGTCTGGGAGACAGTAGAGAGGGGAGGACTGGGAGCCATGAGGAGGACAAAACTGGAAAATAGCTGATGAGGGAAATGAGGAGCTGGGACTGGGAGACAGTTGGATGGGTAGGGGACACTTCAAACAGATGAGGAGAAGGAACGGAGAAGACTGGAACTGGCTGGGCAAGGAGACTGGGACAAAGAGTGAGTGGGAGGGAGAAGTGGAGACTGAGATTGGATGAGGGTTGGGGAGGGAGAGCAGGACTGGGAACCAATGTGAGGAGAGGAAAGTGACTGATCAAACGGATGTCAGAAGGAGCAGTGGGACTGGGACTGGCTGGGCAAGAGAACTGGACTAGATGTGGGGAGGGGGGGGAGAGATTGAGACTCTGACAGAGAGACCAGAGGGGGAGACCAGGACTGGCTGGACAAGGAGAATGAGGCTGGGACAAGAAGGCACAGGTGGAGAAGGAGATGGGAATGGTACAGGACAGGTTGGAGGGGACAGAGCAGAAGGGGTGAAGCTTTGGGAGAAAGTCTGTCCCCACTAGAGCACACTCCCGTCCAGAGCCTGGGCAGGAACTCAAGATTCCTGGATTTTTTTTATGGGGGTGTCAAAGGACACATCACTAACACAAAACCAGCACCCTGCTAAATTTCAAGTCTATGCTTCAAAGCAAAAGTCACCAGATCTGTAACATGGACAAAACAGAATTATTTTCCATAGTTTTGATTTTGGAAGCAGCTGAACTATTTTGGCTGATATTTTCCAAAAAATATTCAGCCTGAGGCAAACATCAGACATAGAACTTTTCAGCCAAAGTGGTTAAAGTGTAACAAAGTTATTAGCAGCTGAAAACAGGATCTTAAAATCAGAAGTGTTGGGTAATGTTAATAATAGGTGCCGCTACTGGCCCTCCCTGTGATACAATGGGAGGCTTGTGCTGCTAGCTACCAGATGGGATAATTAGTAAGGAGAAGAGGGGTGAAATCCTGGCTCCATTGAAGGCAATGGTAAAACTCCCACTGACTTCAATGGAACCAGCGTTTCACTCAAGGTTTCTAATGCTGGGTCTGTCAGTAACTTGCTGCATGATCTTGGACAAGTCATTTAATGATTTTCTGCTTCAGTTTCTTATCTGCAAAATGGAACCAACGTTTACCCACCTGTCTAAAGTGCATTTGAGATCTTCAGATAAAAAGTGCTATGTAAGTTCTACATATAATTATTTATTAACTGAGAATAGAATTCGCCTGTTGCCTTCAATGGAGGGAGACACATGGTGAGAGAGGGTTAGTCAGAGCAGAATGTGGCCCGTCAGGTACAGTCCCAACTCTCCCATGTGATACTTATTGGATGTTGGGGGTTTTGTATGCCCCTCCTCATTATTCTCTCTCCTGGGAAATGATTTGTGTTCACAATTTGAAATATAGTGGTGGCATGCATCTCAGAGACAATGCAGACACAACATTCCTACAATGCTACCTCAATATTTTAAACATTATTACATATAAATTGCCTCCCTTCTCCCCTCTCCTTTCTTTGCTGACAGACTACAGGAGAAAGGCTGGGTGAATAGATGCCCATCTCTCTTTAAGAGTTATAGCTGCTGAACATAATGTATTGTGTACCTCAGCCATTTGACACACTGGGGGGAAGTGTGACTGGCATAGATGTGATCATTCCTTACGTTTAAATCAGCTCCTTTAGTCACTTGTCCAAATAAATTTAACTGCAACGTGTTGCTGATTTTTAAAGAATTACACATGAACTTGAACAATAAGAGGCCAGTTTTTTGTTGGAAAATCAATTTAGGTACAAAATACAATCATTTATGTGTTTCTATATTTTCACTAATATACTGTCAACACAAGTATCACTGTTAGTGCTGGGTTTAATTTTAAATGTGGAGAGGTTTTTTTAAAATTTATTATGCAACATTATAAATGAATCCTGGAAGGAGAAATTGTCATCCCTAAAAAATAAATATCAATGGTTTGTGGGTTGTAATCCTGAGTGATAAAGATCATATTGTGGTAATGAGAAGAAAATTGCCTCAGTGGTCTAGCTGGCAAAAAATAGATGAGGATAAACATGATAATTCACAAAAGAATAATACAAAATAATAAATATGATGAACACAGCAAGATGCTGACTGTAATTGTTTACGACAGCAGTATGTTTTGGTTTTATACTCCGGGTAGAAAAAGAAATATAACAAAGATAATAAAATAAGTGTAGGGTTTCAGAGCTAATGTGGTCTTGTCAATAGACATATTTATTTACTATTGCTTTTTAATTTCACTTTCAGTACAGGAAATAATTAAAGTTATTCAAAAACACAGAAGAAAGCACAAGTGAGATATGTAATCAAAAGAGGTCTACAAAAATATTTTGGGCCTGATGCTTAGTTTGTGTAAATCACTGCTCTACTGAAATCAATGGAGTTGAGGATCTGACTCCCGCCGAACTCCCCCCCACTGCCAGACCAAATGATTTCGCGGGCCTTTATACAATGTGGGTTAGGGAATATGTAAGTTGGTAAGGAAAGTGAAAAACATGAAAAATGTTTTCTACCTTTTAGTAGCAATTTTGATGTGAGTGCTGTACCTGGCCTGTTTCAGTTCTCACTCCTTGGGTACATAACAAAATCTCAAGGATCCTTCCTAACTGTATTCAGAAGAACTGCAAACACAGTTTTCACGTAGACAGCCCTTGCTTGCCTTTACTAATAGTCATTTGCATGTACAAATCAGATTTCCATTTACAAATGTACAAAGGTATTTTTGCAGGTGCAGTTTGGGAGGTCACTCTTAAAAACCAATTTACAAAAATGGCATCTAAACTGTGCTCTCACAAATTGCTGCCACACCCATACCTGCATAGGCAAAGCTGCAGTTAAACATGCAGTTCCAGAAATGCATGCATGTTGCCCTTTTTAAAATGTGTATATGCTGATTTTGTGCATGCAATTTTGCAGGCTCAGAAATGCCTTTTGAAAGTTGAGCCCACAACATCTTATGAAAGCAGACGAAGATAATATTGCCGTCTGCTATCGTCATTTCTATTGCTGGAGAAATTATTCCCATGGCATCCTGTACACATGTTCATCACATCTGTCTGGTTAACCACCCAAATGCACTGATACACTGAATCACAACCAAAAAATTAAGACAAAAAACTACTGTTACAAGAAGATATTAACAAACAAAACATCTGCATTTATTTCATTACAAAAGGTGTGGGAGAGGCAGAACATTTTTAAACCTATTGCACTTCAAACTGACTGTAATCGTACTTTGCACTTTTCTATAGCACCTTTCGTCCAAGATTCTTAAAGCACTTTTCAAGCATTAATTAGTCTTTACAATACCACTGTGAGGTAACTAATTGTTATCCTGATTCTATTCATATGGAAACTAAGACAGAGATTGTTTAATGGCCTGATCCAAGGTCCACTGAAATCAGTGGAAATTTTTCCCGTGATGCTACTCAGTTTAGTTTTGAAAGTATTTAATTACAGATGATGTAAGTGGCATTTCAGCAGATTAATAAAACACTATCAGAAGGGAAAAGTTAATGTAAAGCCAAGAAGGTTTGTGAATTTGTTTTATTTCTACGGATTGATCATAGACAGTTTTGTATGTGTATTTGCTATTCAAGGTGTGTTGGTTATTTGTGATAAGTTGGACAATTCACATGGCATTGTTTCTATTCCTTGACTGGGTTGGTGACCCAACTCTAATGACTCTATCCCAAGTCTTGTGTGGAATTTAGTGATTTTCTTAAAGCTGCTGAGGTCATGTTATCTTGTAAGACACGTTTTTGTTTTTGTAAAGAAGTAAATTTCTGGTCCTTATGATTGTGGAGAAAAGCTTCAGTATGTGACCTGAATGCTCCACAGAGGCTCCAAAACCCCAAGGTAAATGAGAAGAAGTCAATCTTTACAAAAAACAAAACAACTAAATCTCATGATTTTGGAGGGGCTGAGTCATGATTTTTGAACATTTGGAATTGGCAATTTTTGTCACTTGAATAAGATTTCATTCTCATGTGACCCAATCCAATGTTCATCAGAGTCTCAATAATAATAACAAAATAGTAGTATTTCGTCAGTAGATTTCAAAGTACTTTACAAATTATATCAGCATCTTTATTCCCATTTTGCAGATGGGAAAATTGAGGCACAAAGCAGTGAAGTCACTGGTCTAAATTCACCCAGCATGCCAATGGGAGACCTGGGAATAAAACTGAAGTCTCCTGAGTCCCAGTCTGGAATGCTATCCAGAAGGCCACATTGCCAAGATCTCATTTCTAAGCTAATGGGTTTCAATTGGCTCATGCTCGTATACCATTTTTTATCTGAATCTTTCAACGTGCTTTATGAAGAAGGTCAGTATCATTCCCATTTTCACAGATGAGGAAACTGAGCTATAGAGAGGTGAAATAATGTGTCCAGGATCACCCAACAGGTCAGTGGCAGAGCCAAGAACAGAACCAAGTCTCCTGACTCCCAGTTCAGTGCTCTACCCACTTAACTTTTTATTATATAAATGCTTATATATACATTTTATTATATAAATGCTTATTATATAAATGCAGATAGTAAATGGAATTCAAGTCCAAATTTGGGAGTAGATACTTTGCAATACAGGAAATTAAAAATGTATCCCAGCAGCATGCTTTGTAGATGTGTTATGACATCTTCGGAGGATGCAAAAATAATTATTTTGGGGAAACTTCATGACATCTCTAATTACAGAACGTATTTTTATGACAAAGATTGTAATGAGAACACAGTCTCCAACCTACTTGTTTCATTCCTATGATAAAGGCTCTAATAAGGAAAGAAAAGGTGGAAACAAATTTATTCTTACTACCATCTGAACAAAACATCTAACAACAGTGCAGTCCAGAGTGGTTTTCATCAAATGCCATGAGGATGGACATTTTTTTCCTGTTTAATCTCTCCTAGAGCTGCTCACAAAGAGATTTTCCAATATAAAGTTTCATTAACAAAGAAACAAAACAACAACTGTTCACAAGTGCTGCCAAAATACCAATTATTATTACAGGTAACAAAAACATATGGGTACTTTCCAACCCTCAGGTAGCATGGGGATTTTGCTACCTGTGACAGCTGGTACATATTTCTATAAAATGTCAAGTATGTTTTTTATACATGCAAAGAATGTGATTGGTTTTGACTTGGTAAGATAAATATTTTTAAATTTGTTTTCTCCAAATTCAATTATAACTCGCGATTAACTAAAGAATCACGTTTTCTGCTTTGTTTCTTTTAAGCATAGGACAGGGACTTTACAAAATAAGAGGGCATTCTCCACTCTTGGCCAAGACTGACTGAATTATACTTTTGATCAATTGCCTTTTATAAAGAGGTGTGTGGTGTTCAGTTATCCAGCGTGGCTCCACTACACCACATTGCCTCCCAATGACTGTTAGTATTGCTCATGAATCAAATAACCTTTTAAGTTGGCTCCTAATTTCCCCTAAGTGTAGCCTTGGGAAAAGGGTACAATAGTGATCACATACAGAACTATGGGCATATGATGATGCTTATTAGCTATGTTGCAAGTTATTGTTATCTAGTCTCTGCAGTAATGGCAGTATCACTCTGAATGTACAGTACTGTATATAGTGCATTTCAGCATTTTATCTAGGGTTCTCAAAGTTCTTTGCAATATTAAAGTCTCATACTACTGTGTTGTTATACAAATATTATTGTTAATTAGATGTTTTCAGTAGTACATATATGCGTGGTAGGTGCTTTACAAAGTTAACAGAAGACATAGTCCCTACCATAGAGAGTTTACAATCAATCTAAGACCCTGATTCTCCAAATGCATATGCGTGGGATCAATTTACCACTCGTGTAAATAAATGAATGTTTGCAGGACCCAAAAGACATATTACACCTAATTTTAAGTTGGAAAGATGAGGCAAAGTGTGATTAGGTACCTCAAGATAGGCACCGAAAAATGAGTGGACTCTTGAAAATACTAGCCACATTTTCTTGCTTAAAGTCATGTAGTAAATCAGTAGCAAAGGCAGAATTAAATCCCAGATGTGCTGACTCCCCTTCCCTCTGCTGTAACCCAGTACACCATAATGCATTGTATTTCCATGAAGCTGTAGTAAGAATACTTTTAACATTGCACCACTAGTTTCAGAAACAGTCATGCAAAGTAATGGGACTCCCATAGCTGCAATTAAGCACTTTGTTTAACACATATAGTGACATGTTAGTTTTGCTGCGGTATTTAATTGGTGGTTTATTTGTGACTGATGCTTTTTATATATATGGTGAGTGTGTGATAGTTTTATGTCAGAGGGAGCAGCTATAATAATGCTCATTAATGAAGAGCAGAGTTGCTTTTAGTACAGTAAATTCATGCATATTGTACTTTGTCACAGGCAGAAGCTAAAGGATTTGTTACCTCTTTGAGTTCTAATAACTCCTCTTTTGCCAACTGCTGCTGTTTTATTACTGACTGATAGGCTTTGAATCAGACTCAAATATAATGGGAGGCAAATGGAGGGCTTTAAGTAATAAATGGCATTAGAAATAGAAAGCCCAGTAATATCTTGTCCTGAAACATGGGTCCTGCAAGAAACAGATTGACTTATGATAGCGAACTTCAGAGAAGCTCACAGGAGTGCAGATGCTTATCAAAGTCACAGGAGAACTCACAAAAGGAGGTTTTCCCAAGATATCCTGTCCTCCTGTTTCTGGTAATGGCTGGAACTTGGAAAATGAGGGGATGAGGAAAATGGGGTTGGGAGAGGAGGACATTTAGCTGAGCATCTACATCTTTTCAATCTGGCTCTAAAAATGGGTGAAAGTTCAGGAGGGGAGTTGGTTTATTGGTTTGCGTTTTTCTGATCTGGTTTGTTCTTCTCTTGTTTTTACCGTGCTGTCTTAAGACAAAAATGAGCACATTTCTTAAATATTCTGGTTGACACTACCATACACATGTTTGCAATCAGAATTGAAATCATTAGGAAGTTTCTGTGAGCAAGGACTGCAGCATTGCACCTTCAGATGTTGTAATGAAAATGGTGCTCAGTACTTGACTGCATGAGACACTATTCCAGTCTCCCCCTATAGTGGACCTTTGGGCTCATTTGAGGAATATGGGACAGTCAGGCCTCCTATCCCACTGGCCAATAATGGCCCATGATTTCACAGGCCATTTGGATGGCTGTCTCCACTGGCCCTCAATAAAGAGCCAGATTGGCCAGCAGGGTGAGGAAGCATGCCCTCAGGTAGGGAGCTGCAAGAGGCCAGGTCATTTTACCCTCTGCTTCCCACCTGCAAGAAAGCATTTCTTTTTAAAATGTGTTTCCGGCAGCTGCCAGGATAGTTACTGTCTTCAGGAGTCAGGGCTTTCTCCTTCCCTGAACTCCATCCTCCACACCTTCAATACACTGGGTGATAGTCAACAAGCTTTCGCTGTGTGAATGACTCTTGAGGCCTCCTCCACCATGGTCCTGCCAGCTGCTCAGCCCTCGCTACAAAACTTTTTGTTGTTTAAACTTATTTTTTTGTGTGGGAAAAGGTCTGTTTCAATCAATTTCTCCACTTAACATTTTGGAAAAAATATTGCAATTGAAATATTGAAAGCAATCTGTTTTGACAATTTTGAAACGAAAAACTCTGGTTTCCCAGTTCAGATCGACTTTTTGTTTAGAAATTTAAGGGAATAGAATAAAAACATTTTAATAAAAGAGGCCAAAATCAAAATGAAACATGCTGAAATTATTTCACTTATTATTTTTTATTCAAATATATCAAATCAAAACATTTTGATTGACCCAAACCAACATTTGTTTTGGATTTCCAATTTGTGACAATTTTCATGATTTCTACTTTTTTGCGCAAATTTCAAAATATTTTTTTTGGTGGAATGGGAACACCTGTTTCAAATGCAACTAGTGTACGGAGTGTCTGGTGTGTGTCTCAGGGGGGCACAGCAGAGGTAGTTGATCCTGAACATCCAACTATAACCAAATAGGCAAGCGGTGCACAATTGCCTCCTCCTCAGAGTTTGATATGGCTGCTGCCGTGCTTGGTCAGTGTGTAATGTACAGATTTTGTGTGTTGGTATCATGTTGCCATCCAATAGCTGGCCCACATAAAGGATGAGGGATAACTACTCCTTATCATCTATTTTTAATTGAAAGAGGTTCTAATCCTGGCTCCCTGTGTCTCTTTTAAACAATAATTACATCTCTCTGTGAACATGGCCTGCAAGGATGGGGCATGGTTAGGTAAGCTAGGAGATGAGCTTATTCAGTGCATTCTACTTGCAGTCACCACTGGTTGAGCTACTATGGTACCACAACTGGAGCGTAAAGCCACCTTCCCCTAGTACTGCCACCTTTCTCCTCCAGAGGCAAAGCTAGTTCCACAGGTTCAAGGAGTTATGAGAGTGATCTATATAAATGACTAGTTAATAGACAAGATGCCAGTCGATAGTTCTCAAGAATATGTAGCATATTTCTTTAGTTTTGTAGGACCAACAAAACTTCTTGTGCACTGCAAGTGGCTTCCTCCATACAGCTCTTTAGATCTTCTGACACACAGGAGTGCATATTTCTCTACATACTTTTTTATTTTTTAAAATATCTCTATTCAAATGATTCTTAGATCACATACAATAACCCTACATTTCCTGTGTAACATCTATGAGAACCTGTTTCTTCATCCTCTGGCCCACTCACTACCCTCCCATGTATTTCTGCATCTGTCAAAGTCCAAATGTGAGATGTGATGTCTGATAAATGCAAAAACAAGGGGCACAAAAGAATTCATGCAGAAAACTCTGTGCTCTGGAATTCCTTGTATTAGTGTGAATAATGCTTTCTGTGACCTCGGTTTTATGGTTCCACATTTCTGACGTCCGTAATTGGCAACGCTAACAGTGAAGAAATACTAAATTTGTATGGAATATCAGAACTTGGGAACTGAAATGAGAGAGATTTGAGAGGTATGTATGCCCTTTTCTGAGTCGTATCTGATGCAAAACGAAGAGGACATGGTGGGTAGGTGGCATGAACAAGAACTTTGTGTTTATATGTAAATAGTTAAGGTGCCAGTAGATGGCACTCAAGAATGCATAGGACAGTTCCTGGGTTTTCTAGACCACACACAACTTGTTGTGCACTGTGTGAGGAAGAGGAGGAGTCAGCATCAGACAAATGGATCTTTACATCACGGGAAATATTGAGCAAAAAGCCAAGAAGAAGAGGATGATGCTTGCTCCTCAATAGTAAATGAAGTAAAAAAATAAAAGGACAATCAAACTAAGCCATTTTGTTTGTTCTGGTTCATTCGTGTGACTTGTATACTGTAACTTATTTGAATTCAGGATGCTTTGTAAAGTAGGACAGGCATTGACACTATCTAACTTTTTCTATCTCGAGATTTTTTTCTGTGCATTTCTTAAATGCCTACTATCCTTGTGGTCACTGCTCACCTGTCAGACACAGTGAAATGAGACAATCTTGAGGATTTTGTTTATGTATAGACTTGGAGCTTTCCAACCACTGTTGTGGTCATGGAAACGCGACAGGTTGTGCATTGAATTTCAAGCAAATCATATCCCAGGTATTTTTGTCTATTGTGTACAAGTCACCTTCCTGATATACAAATAGGTTTGTTAAATGGCAACTATTTGAAGAATTTAACAGCACCTCTCTTTGTCTTTTAACTTGGTCACTGAGCACTGTAGGCTTAGAAAGACAATGGGATTTTATTGTATGTAAGGAATGGTCCCTTTCATTTTCCAGACTGACAGAAATATATTTTGTTTAATATTGGTCGTGGACAAAAGGAACGGTAGTTTTGTGTGTCATTAACAACTATTCTGGTTCAGGACTAACCTGTGTTTTATGTAGTTTATCATTGCCTTGATCTTGGGTGTGGAGATTCTGCATTGACTAACTGATTTAGGCCTACAACCATCTAAATGAATGTGAACTCTAGCTAATTTGCATACCGACACACTCGTTCATCTGCTTGAGTGGCAGCATGCCTGCTTAGATAGTCCCATGCCAACAGAATATAGCTGCCAACCAGAGATGGGCTGGGAGAGGCAGACTGTACAACAAAGCAAGTGGCATCTCTTCCACTCATTTGTCTTCCTTCTTACTATAGAACAAAGCCATCCCACTGCTAGCCAGCCTTTCACTTTCTTGATGTTGTTGCCCTACACTGAATTGCAAATGTAAATGCTTGTGAATATAACCAAATTAATTAACCAAAGTAATTAAGAGATTGAGGAATATCAATAAATTATTCCAGAAAGGAGGATGGAATACACAGTTGAGTAGCCATATACGTGGGCATTGATCACAGAGATTTTTCTTCACAGTGCCTGCTCTCCTTTATACTAAGAAATGAAGCAAAAGATCCCAGTTTGACCTCCCTTCTAAGAACATGTTAAAGATTTGAATGTATTGAAGTTAGCAAGCAAGTGTTCTATCAAAAACCTAGGATTTAGGATGTAAACGAGATCCAGTGGTGTCTCTGGTTTCTTCTGTGACTTCCCTTGAAAAGATCCTGTTGTAAAAAATCTAAAGTCAGAATCATTACAGCTATGACTTTAACATAAGCAAATTTCTTTACTTTTTTCTGCTAAGTCTTTAACAATGGTAACTTTCCTGCCAATCTTATAGGACATCTGTTTGATTGTGAAGCTCTTTGAACCTGACAAGATCAATTATCTGGCACATTTTCTGCTTTTCTCCTAAAAGTTATAAAGTACTCACTCTTGGGGTGATTAAGTTTCACTTGAAAAAGAGAGATATTCATTGAGTCAACTTCTGCACTCAGGTGTGCATTACAGTAGGATTTATGTGATCACTACAGGATCTCTCCAAAGAAGCACAGGGTACAATACTTGTCCTCTAATTTGAATACATTCATATAGATAACATAACATATCTCTCACTCCCATTCATCACTGCACAAACAGCATCCACTCCCTATTACCTTATTTCTAATCTCTTATATCTATGAGTCAATTACAACAATTGCTGATAAAATATTAGGAGTATTATTATAAGTAATATTTTAGCTGACTTTTAATGCAACTTTGAAGCACAAAATAAAATAGAGAAATCTTGACAGAGGCTAGCCAGTTCTGTTCTGTTAGCACCAGTATTTATCCAGATACTTTTATGGTCCTCATAACTATGATATCTGAGCACCTAAATCCGGAGCAATTTTCCTGATGTCAGTGGTATTATTCTGGATTTATGCTGGAGTAACAGAGTAGAATTTGGTCCAGTGGAACTCGTGTTACTTTTTATAAAGTATTTAGTGTGAGAAATTGTGGGAAACTATGATCTGTTCCATGCAGATATATTTGCTTTGTTTTTTCTTATTGCCAGATGAGCAAACTTTCAGTCAGAAGTAGCAAAGATAATGACCTTAAAAAGAGAATGAAAAGGCAGTAATTTGCAGATACACCTATTTATTTCACTTTCCTAAATGGGTATCTTGTTATAAATAACTACATAATATTTCCATTGCAGCCACTAATGTATTGGGGTTTACAGTATGTGCTTAAATTTAATGGATTTTAGTTTACCCTTGAGAGAAGGGCAAAGTATCAGAAGAGCAACCTTACTTCCTTTAGACAAGATATAAGCAACAACTGTGCAAATGCAGAACCATTCTAAAAATAGCTTTCTGGCAGTGCAGTTCAAAGCAATGAAGTATAAAGGCAAGATACTCAGGCTCACGCTGCAGTGAGCTGTTCACTGGGTTTTCTCTCAGCTTTAATTCAAGCTATTATGGAGGGACCAATACAATGTAATGTACAGCTAGATAAATTATACTATTACTTAAGCTAGCTGTATTTCATGGAGTTTCACTTGACCAGATCCATGATTCTGCTGAGGACGTGACAAAGTCCCCCATCACAAAAATACCCTTACAGTAGGCATTTCTGGGAGCTAGAGGAAGTCTCCGCAGAGAGGCCAAGGAAGGAAGGTTCATGGAGTCTGAACTACCTGCCCCCCTCCCAGGTGGTCATTTCAAATGACTGTTCAGGAACAATGACACGGAGGGTCTGCAGGAACTGGCACTGCTGCTGCCCATGCTGCAATTTCCTTTCTCAGGAACTTCAGTCTCTGGGATGTCATCCAAGCACCTCTCACTCCGGCAACTGTGTCCAAGTGGGCTTCACCCACCATTTCCAAATACCAAGTGACACCTACTACAGGCACCACATTTAGTTAACAATTAAAACACATGAAGTAATTTCTTTACTCTTTTGAAGAGCTAATTGAAGTTTGATATCTAACCATACAGATACAGAGTATCAGTGATCACTCTGAGATGACATCTTCTGTCACAAAGAATAATTAAGCCAGACTTTCTCTTTCAGCTTGCTTTTCACTGCTTCTTCCAAATCCATACATGCACCTTCAGATCTTGGTTGTGTTGTCACTTTCAGATTTGGGTGCCTAAAGCTATGCACTTAACTCCATAGTAGCCAGATAAGAAAAGCTGTCTGATCATAAGATTGGCTGAATATTCAGTTTCCCTCAGACTTGTAAGTTTCTTCCCTCTCTCTGAAAACTGGGCCATTTGTTTAGTTGCCTAAGGTTAGGCATCCTGATTAGAAAACTTTCTCCTGTATTTTTAGTTTGCCTCTTTTTTAAAGACTGTCCTATACCTATATCGTAGAGAGTTTGCCTTTTTACTCCACTGGCACTGAAAATAAAGAAGACAAACCTTAAACAGGACCACTTCTGCTGACATCTTCTATGAGCAGCAGGAGCAGTTACATGAATAGATTTCCGCTGTACTTTATCAAGAATAATATATACTAAAATGTGCTTTCCTTATGAAACATTCAAATACATTTTCTACAGTGGACTAGAAGGCTAGTGCATTACCCTTCCAGCAACACACACACATCATCAAAACATGCGGGATTATTCACCCTTCCTCTGAGCTGCATTTTTGTCTCTGGATAACTCTGTATGACATAGAAGACCATTTCACTATTTTGATCAAAAAGCACTGTATTATATATGAACTGAACCCTATCATTAAGGAAATTTCTTCCAGTAATTCCTTGCAATAGCTTTGTAAAGAATGCTAGAGACAGATTTGAAATTTGTTTTGGTTAGTTCTTTATTTCACTGTTTGTTACTCCTCTTTCTCTATATGTTAGGTGAAGGTTTAAATGAATAAAGCAGCATTGCCTTTTTTTTTTTGCCTTTTTTATTCCCCCTCCTCACAATAGGGGAAACATGGTTATGTACATTTCTAAAATAAATTGGAACCTCTGACATCCAATTGTCATCAGTGTTTTAAAAGTTAAAGAAGACAATTTGTGATGCAAAAATCTGTAGGGTATTCTTTCCACACCTTAGGGCAGATCATCAGCTGATTTTAATTGATGGTAGCAGCACTGAAGTCAGTGGAGATATACCATCTAAAGATCTGCCTAAAAGTCAGCTCAGACAAAACAGCTTGATAGGAGAAGAAATAGGTCAGCTAAACTATTTTCATAGTCCAAATGGGGACCAGAGGAACCAATTCTGAACACTTACAAATTCACTCAAGCATTATAGACTAAAACTCTTCTGACAGAAGTTAGATCTACTGGGGCTTAAAGCTCCATTAGAAACGTTGCCCATTAAGGATGGTAAGAATGACAGTTCACTTATCCAGACAGCCGGTCAGAGTGCAGTGAAGGGTCTAATGTTGGTGAAAATGAACTATGATGCTCTATCAAAGTTCACTAACCTAATACGCTGTTTTGGTTTATCTAGTCAACAGTGCACAAATTAAGAAAGCTTGATATAGAACTAGGCCCAATAATCAGTCTGCTGAAATGTAGAACCATAACACCTATGGAAGCAATGGAAGGAATGCAGGAAGAAATGTATAAAGTCCTATTCGAATTTTTAAAAAATCTAAATATTAAATGTCTGAGTTAAACTCAGCTTTAAAGGTTAACATTGAAATTGTCTCTTTAAGAGCTCAGGCCTATAAGATGCTGAGTGATCCAGCAAGGGATTGAATACCCTTAACTCTGACTGTGTACGTTGAGGCCACTCAGCACCTTGAACCCTAAGTCACGCATATGCAGCCAAACAAAACAAATAAAAAAACCCAACTAAAACAACTTGAATTACAGACAGTTGCCAGCCGAATATTTGGATTTCTCAGCTTCTGCCCATTTAAATTGGGCTCTTGGCAGTCTCTCTGTGAATGTTTTTTTTAAACTTGATTTTAGCCTTCAATGGTTCCTTTTCCCTATAAAGCAATCTCGTTTCATTTTTGAAAGCCCCAAATTAGGAGTAAAATCTAACGTTGTAGAGCTACAGTGGCTGAATATTAAGCTATTAAAGTGCCTTTTCTGTCTGATCCTTTACCTTTGATGGCTCAGATTATTCCTGTAGGTCTCTGTTCACTCAATGAAATGGCAAGTGGAAATGAGAGGGGGGTGATAAAAGTGATGTTAAATTTCCCTCTGGGTTCCCTAGTAGCCCTCCTGGAAGTCCTTTTCACAAATGGATAAACCATTTTAAAAAAGAGCTTTTGAAGTATTTATTATTATTTTTTTCCAACGTGTTAAACAGGGATTCTGCCTCTTTTAACAAGCTTTGAAAGAAAATGGCAGAACAAAGGGACACTGCTGATATAAAAGGGGAAAATAAAATAGCAAATAACCTGTAGTATTCATTAATCTAGGAGAAAATCACTAGGGGATCATTACAGTAATGAGATTGGTAGCTGTGTGGTCAAGTAACAGACAATAGTATGAATGCTTAGTCCTAAAATTACTTTTCCCCCTTACAGTACTTCTGGTTAATTTGATATTCCTATTTTGCAAATGTACAAGAGCAGTTATGTAGTCTGGCATCATGTTTCTAAGGTTAGGCTGTGTTTGCTACATGGCATTGTTTTATGTCATTTTCCTTCTGGGTTTTTAAAACATCTTGCCTCATCACACTTTACCTGTGTTACCAAATCTCAGCATTTTCATAGAATCATACAGTTGGGAGGGACCTCAGGAGGTCATCTAGTCCAACCCCCTGCTCAAAGCAGGACTAACCTCAGCTAAATAATCCCAGCAAGGGTTTTGTCAAGCTGCAGGTTAAAAACCTCTAAAGATGGAGATTCCATCACCTCCCTAGGTAACCCATTCCAGTGCTTCACCACCTCCTGGTGAAAAACTTTTTACTAATGTCCAACCTAGACCTCCCCCACTGCAACTTGAGATCGTTGCTCCTTGTTTTGTCATCTGCCACCACTGAGAACAGCCTAGCTCCATCCTCCCTGGAACCCCCTTTCAGGTAGTTAAAGGCTGCTATCAAATCCCCCCCCCTCATTCTTTTCCAGTTATCAGGGACCTCCCCCAATTGCTACAAGCTTTCAAAGATAATAGCCAATGGCTCTGAAATCACATCAGCCAACTCCCTCAGCACCCTCAGGTGCATTGCATCCGGCCCCATGGACTTGTGTATGTCCAATCCTTCTAAATAGTCTTGGACCTGTTCCTTTAGCACTGCGGGATGTTCATCTCCTTCCCATTCTGTGCCGCCCAGTGCAGTAGTCTGGGAGCTGACCTTGTCTGTGAAGACAGAGGCAAAAAAGGCATTGAGTACCTCAGCTTTCTCCACATCCTCTGTCACTAGGTTGCCTCCCCCATTCTGTAAGGGGCCCACACTTTCCCTAATCTTCCTCTTGTGGGTAACATACCTGTAGAAACCCTTGTGTTCTCCTTCACGTCCCTTGCTAGCTGCCAATTGTGCTTTGGCCTTCCTGATTTTATTCCTGCATGTTCGAGCAGTATTTTTATAATCCTCCCCAGATATCTGACCAAGCTTCCACTTCTTGTAAGCTTCTTTTTTTGTGTTTAAGTTCACCAAAGACTTCGTTGTTAAGCCAAGCTGGACGCCTACCATATTTGCTATTCTTTCTGCACATTGGGATGGTTTGTTCCTGTGCCCTCAATAAGGTCTCTTTAAAATACAGCCAGCTCCCCTGGATTCCTTTCCCCCTCATATTAATCCTGCCCATCAGCTCCCTGAGGGAGTCAAAGTCTGCTTTTCTGAAGTCCATGGTCCATATCCTCCTGTTCTCCTTTCTTCCTTTTGCCAGGATCCTGAACTCCACCATCTCATGATCACTGCTGCCTAGGTTCCCACCCACTTCTACTTCCCCTACCAAATCTTCCCTGTTTGTGAGCAGCAGGTCAAGAGAAGCACGGCCACTAGTTGGTTGCTCCAGCACTTGCACCAGGAAGTTGTCTACAACACTATCCAAAAACTTCCTGGATTGTTTGTGCTCTGCTGTATTGCTCTTCCAGCAGATGTCATGGTCTGAAGAGGCTCTCAGAGGAAAGATATGAAAAGTGAGCGATCTGCTGTTGTCACCTGCACTTGACAGTCTGTGAATGTTTTTTTAAACTTGATTTTAGCCTTCAATGGTTCCTTTTCCCTATAAAGCAATCTCTTTCCATTTTTGAAAGCCCCAAATTAGGAGTAAAATCTAACGTTGTAGAACTACAGTGGCTGAATATTAAGCTATTAAGGTGCCTTTTCTGTCTGATCCTTTACCTTTGATGGCTCAGATTATTCCTGTAGGTCTCTGTTCACTCAGTGAAATGGCAAGTGGAAATGAGAGGGCTTCTAGTTGAACTGTCGATGAAAACCAACTTTTCCTATTTTACACGTTAAAGGTCAGATTCTACCATGATTCCTACATTAATTAGCAAGTAGTTTCATTGATACTACTTGGGGTGAGTGAGGGTGGCAGAATTTGGTTGTAAAATCTCGCTTTTGTAAACTTAACGTTACACCTTTTATGAAATTCAACAGGGATTAAACCAATAGGGTTTTATAGAAATGTAATAAAATTCTTTAGCAATTGCTCTAAAACTATATTGATATTAAGAGAATAATAGAATGTCTGTAATCTATAGCAGGGATATAATTCAGTATTGAATTTGAGTGTGTGGAGCAACAAAGACAGCACTGTGTAATTCTACAATAGCCCTAAGGCTCCCTTCAGCCTCTGTTATTCCACTAGAAACCTCTTCTCTCTTACCTGGTCAATGATCATTCATCAGCGAGAAGACACTTAGGTCACATGGTTGTAAAAAACCACAAACAAAAATCCTACCCCAAGCAGACTTTTGACCCCGAAAAGGGAGGATGTGCCAGGAATCCATTAAGGACTTTGGTATTTCTTAATTTTACATGAAGCTCAGTGTCTCAAAGGTATTAAGGACCTAACTTTATTGATTAAAATGAGAAATAGGCGCCTCAATACCTCTGAGGATCTGGACCTCAGATACTACAGAATGATGGCAACATAAAGCACTAAGTTCTATAAATGGCCAATCACACATCCTATACAGCAAATTCCTCAGGAGAAATCCTGGCCCCATTAAAGTAAAGTTTTGCTATTAACTTAGTTCAGCCAGATTTTCCCGCTCATGCTGAATATTTGCTACAAGCCAGACATTGAAATGTATTTGTGCAAACAATGGTTGAAAAAAATGTGAATAGGGAGCAAATGTATCAAAATTGTGATTGTTTCATGAACAGATGAAAGGGCTATGGTTGATGAGACAAGTTGTTTGCAGTGAACAATTCACCAGCCACACAAACAATCTCATGGCATCCTCATTCAAAACAATTGGCGCATTCCTTGGGAGGTAAAAGTGAGATCACTTTAAACTTTTCTTTAACTTCCATGATATAATTGGAAACTAAAATACATCTGCCTGGACGGTATTGAATGAGGAGATGGAACAGAGCTGCTGAAACCAGCTCCTTACTCTTTAAAGAATTATCTAATGCCCTAGGTGGTATTTCAAAGGTGCTTGTAAAGGTGTAACTGTCATAATACGCAAGAAAGTACAAACTCCAGAGACTGTAACAAAAACCAGGCATGAGAGAAGTGCAGAGCTAGTGGCTAAAATAATGTATGGAAGAGAAAATAGAAGTTTAATTAACAATATAATTGGGTTTGAAATTCAGTTCACCCTTCATTAAAAGGTCACTTCAGAAATCATGACAAAATAAATGTGCTTCCAACCACTCTAGCATATATTGGATCTGTAAGCAGACCATCCTAAAGGTGACCAGAAAAATAACTGCTGTTGAGAATATCAAATGGGTGACACTCTGACCCAGCTTCACAGCCAGTGTACTTTGGAGAACTCCATTGACAGTGGAGCTACGCTGATTACATGAGCTAAGGAACTGACCTAATCGTTGCTAATGTCATCTGGGAATAGAGGTCAGATTTTGAATGAATTTAAGAACAGAAAAACAGATTTAAAAAAAAATTCCAGGATTTACACTGAGTAACCTCAGAAAAGAGGTTGAGGATTGATTTCTTGAAAGCTGGCTTACAAAGGACTGAACAACATGTCTGTTACAGTTCATTGAAAGCTTTTGTGTTTGGAAGGACCAGCTTTTCAAGAATTGGAACTAGTACTATGAATTCATCATGTGTGAGAGAAGGAACAAAGAGGTAATTTTAGTTTATACATTACAAGCTGTTTGGGGCAAAGACTGTGCCTTCCTATGTAAGCTCTAAGAGCCCAAAATATGCTCCTGTAATATAACCAAGAACAACATGGACAAGCTGATGAACAAACAGGTGTTTCTTTATGCAATTAGCTGTTTGATCCACACATGTTTTGCATTTGACACTGAGGCCTCTGTTTTTGTTTCTGTTTTGTTTTTTTTAATGTGGCCTTTATGGACTACAGATAACCTATGTAGGGTATGGTAGGGAAGGGAAGATTCACAAAGAATGGAAAGGAAAACTTAGGCCCTAGTCCTGAAAAGTGTTTGGCATACTTGCACCAATGTCAATGGAACATAAAGGTGCTCAAAACCCTGCATGATTAGGTTCTCAGCAATCTAAACCTCAGGTTTGCAATTATATTTCCTAGAGAGTAGGTTCCAATTCCAGCAGTGTCACACCCCCTATTCATTTTTCTGAGATAGGAAATTGCATGGAATTCAGTTAGTCTATGCAGAGGGTCTCTTGGTTTTGGCCTTAAAGTTTAACATCCAATCTAATCTGCGAGGATCCAACAACTCCCATTGACTTTAGTGCATTTTTTGGGTGCTCAACATATCTGACAATCAGGCCAGAACTCTGAGGAAGAGCAGGAAATGTAATCCAAGTCTTCCAAGTCCTAGATTAGTACACTAACCATTGGTGCATCCTTCATTACTGTCTGATATAAAATCATTATATATTTTTCCTCTAAATTATAAATAGGTAATCAATAATATTGTATAAACCTAATTAATTATCTTTTATTTGTATCTGGTTCCCTAACTCAGAGATTAATTCAATAATGGCATTAGTCATTCAGCTGCATGAAAAACTATATTTAAATTGTAAGGCTCTGGAGCAGGGACCAACTCTGTTCTGTTTGTATAGCACCTACCACATTAGGCTCCTGGTCCATGACTGGTGCTCTTCGGTGTTACTGCAACATAAATTAATAATAATGAGTACTTCTCATCAGTATAGAGTTTGAAGCAATAAAGGTGAACCTTTATTAAATTATTTAAATAGATAAATAATCATAATATGTTGCCCCTTTCTGATTTGAGCAGCTAGTCAAAGTTTCAGGGTTCTGGGGATGTTCCACCTAGACAGAGGTGCTGGAACAAATTTTATAGTGGGGGTACTGAGAGCAATTGAATGAAACTGTAAACCCTATGTAGAATGGAAAATACTTCAAGTCAAGGAATGCGGGAGCAGCCACAGCACCCGTAGTTTCAGTACCTATGCACCTGGAAATAGAAATTGATGGTGTCTGATATTTTCTTTGATGCCGTTTTGTTTATTTTCAAAGAACGTACAAATCCTGTGTCTCTGAACACGGAATCAAAATTGCAGGAAACAGCTTCCTTTGCTCACAGCATCATGAACACTCTTTTCAGCCTCCTCCTCTGATCCAAAAACCTCTCCCCAGATTTCTTCCAGGGCCAGTCACCATGATTTCAGCTTCTCTTTTAGGCTGTCTGTCTGTCTCCCAGTTTTTTGGTTCTGTCTTCTCCCCTCACCTCCACCCTTTCACCTCACCTTTGCAAAGTAAAACTCAGCCAAAAGCTCGGGTAAGTTTTAGTTCATACACTTCTTTTCTTTTAGGTAGGGGTTTTAACTCAACCTATAACAAGGTTCCAACCAGCTCATAATAGTAATTTTAAAAATGCTTATGTTTCAGGGCTTAAACCATCCTATATTAGGGATCAGGATGAAATTTTATCTGGGGACCATCTTCTTCTGAAGCATCTGGTACTGAGCACTGTTAGTGATAGGATAGAGGATGGACCATTGGTCTGATCCAGTATTTCAATTCCCATGCTTCTGTACTATGAGCCAAGTTCATCCATGGTATAACTTCATTACCTTCATTGGAGTGATGACAGAGATTAATCTGGCCTAATATTCTTCGTACAGTATTTTATTTAGCAAAGTAAAGCCCATACATCTTGCAAACCTGCAATCTATAGGAGTTCCAGGCAGTGTTCTCAAGTTTAAAATGAACAAAGCCTACCCAAAAACCTCATTATATATTAATCAATTTTATTGCCTAGGATGAAATTCATTAGTTGTTTCTCTACAAATACTACAACAATTAATGTTAATCCTATGGGGTATTTGTTGATTGGCAAGTGTTAAATATCTCCTAAAACTAATTTCTTTGGAGCATTTATGTCAGCCAAAAAACAATGATTAATTGATTAGTTTCTGCTCTGTAGATAATACACTCATAATTTATTTACATTTTTAACTTCAAATGCTTTGATGCTAGGTCATAAAGTTCAGTGCCCTACTCACATTGTTTTATTGCCAAAAAAAAAAAGCATGCTGCTCTTGTTTAATTAACAGAATGCTGATGATTGTCTTCACATTAATTAATAACTAGAAAACATTGCAATAGCCTATGTCTTCTGTTATCTTCCAGGAAAAAAAGGTGCTGAATTTTTGGTAATGCAAGATGTGTATTTTGTGTCTTGCCTAACTTGCCATAGCTAACAGAGTTAGAATATTATGGGATAGCTTAGACAGTTCTTTCTAGTCTTAAAATAGGAGAATAAACTCAGTCTGTGTGTGTTTACATCTCCCTGTGTTCCTGTCTGCTGGTTTCTCTCTGAGTGCAAGTAAATTCCAAGTATCTAACATCACAAAGTGGTGACAAGGACAACAGATGCCTGGCATAAATGCTCCAAAGAAATTAGTTTTAGGAGATATTTAACACTTGCCAATCAACAAACACCCCATAGGATTAACATTAATTGTTGTAGTATTTGTAGAGAAACAACTAATGAATTTCGTCCTCAGTGCTCAGTATCAGATGCTTCAGAGGAAGATGGTCCCCAGATAAAATTTCTTCCTAATCCTTAACATATGCCTGTACAGCTCCCGGCCACAAGCAAAAGTAAAATGTAAGCAAAACCTTTTGCTGTTCTGGGTGGCTGTGCTGTTCATGCTCAAGGCAGAAACTGAAAGTAAAGCAGACAAATTGGGAAGATGTGGGGGGGAAAAAGCAGTGCTAGTGAAAGGAAATTACTAGTAACTGTGTGTGAACAACCCCCAACACGCATGAAAAAAAGGCAACAATGGCTACACTCACTGGGCCTCTTGGACATTTTGATGAAACTGTGGAGCAATGGAGCTCATATACTGAGCGTTTTGAGTTTTTTGTTGTTGCAAATGGAATTGCAGATGATAAAAAGGTGGCAACTTTCTTAAGTGTTGTGGAAGCTAAAACATTTAGTTTGCTGCAGAGCTTAGTGCAGCATGATAAATCAGGCACAAAATCTTACAGTGACATGGTGAAAATCCTGGAGGCAAATTTTTACCGAAAACTGCTGGTACCTGCAGAGAGATTTAGGTTCCACAAAGGGAATCAAGAAGAAAGTGAAACAATTGCCCAATATGTAGCAGCTCTTAAGAAGCTTGCTGAGCACTGAATTTAATGATGTGTTAAATGACACCCTGTATGATAGGTTAGTGTGCAGTCTGCACAGTGAAGCAATACAGAAGCGCCTATTGACAGAGGCCAACATCACCTTGCAGAATGCCATTGATATTGCAGTTTCCATGGAACTGGCAGAAAAGGAAGCACAACTAAGTGCATCAACCAGAGTGCATAAGGTGTCACAAGAACCTACCAACAAGACAATGGGGAGCCGTGAATGTTACCGCTATGGAAATCCTGGTCACCATGCATTGGAATGCTGGTGTAAAGACCTAGTGTGCCAACAATGTGGCAAAAAGGGACACATTGAGCATTCCTGCAAACATAAGAAAGAAGAGTCAAACGGAACAGGCAATCAAGAGAAAAATAAGCCTGCTGTCTGGCAAACCAAAAAGGAAAATCTGCATGTGGTAGAGCAGGCTCAGGATGATCAAAGTTACACCTAGTCGGAAGAAGAAATGCCACTCCATATCTTGTCCAAGGCAGTTGGCTCATATGAACGCTGGGTAACCCCGCTGTTGGAAGGTACACATGGAACTGTATACATGGGACTGGACACAGAAGCAGCAGTTTCGCAGGTCTCAGGCACTGTGTATAAGGAGAAGCTAAAGCATCTTCCGCTTAAGCCAACAAAAATTGTTCTGAAAACGTACACTGGAGAAGCTGTACCTATGTTTGGTACAACTGATGTTAAGTGGACCTCAATGAACAGACTGCTCAATTGCCACTGTTTGTGGTGGAAGGCAATTACCCTGCCTGAACTGGAATGTCATGGCTTAAGAAGATATGGCTGAACTGGGCAAAAGTGCACATGATGGCTAAGGGAGAAACAGGTCCGGAAGTTGTATTAAAGAAACATGCTACTGTTTTTGAAGAGGACCTGGAAAGTATGAAAGGAATCACTGTGAAATTGATTAAGCCTAACAGCCAACCAAAGCCAGAGCTTTGCCATCAGGCCAAAAGTTGAAGTGGACCTGGAGCACCTGGTCAAAAATGGAATCCTAGTACTAGATACCCACAGCCATTGGGCAATACCAATTGTTTCAGTATTGAAGAAAGATGACTCCATATGGATTTGTGGGGATTTTAAGGTTACTTTTAACCCGGTGTTGTGTGCAGAGCAATATCCTCTTCCCCGCATCAATGACCTCTTCATTGGCTTAGCTGGTGGACAAAAGTTTAGCAAGATTGATCTGAGTCAGGCCGTATTTACAGATACACATCGATGAGAAGTCCCAAGAGTTGTTAACTATCGTGACACATAATGGGCTGTACTGATACTGTCACTTGCCCTTTGGAATAACATCTGCTCCAGCTTTGTTCCAGAGGGCTATGGACCACATCTTGTATGGCTTCCCAGGAGCCCAGTGATATCTTGACAACATCCTGGCCACTGGCAAGAATGAGAAGGATCACCTTAAGAACTTGGATGCTGCCCTGCAAAGACTGGAAGAGTACGGCCTACGAGTCTTCAAAGACAAATGTGAATTCTTCCAGCCTTCTGTTGATGCTACTGGCCTTTATAAGGCTCCTGCAAAAGTCAAGGCTATTGTGGAAGCTCCACCTTCTAAAAACATGATCCAACTTTGCTCTTTTTTAGGGCTATTGAACTATTATGGAAAGTTTATTCCACAGCTAGCAACATTACTAAAATTGTTACATGAACTCCTCTACCAAAACAAGGTCTGGAAGTGGATTGAAGTCTGTGATGTTACATTTAACAAGGCTAAACGTGCATTGCTAAATTTAGAGGTTTTGACACATTTTGACACATCCTGTTGGGTTGTTGTTGGTTAGAGCAGTCATGTGGGAGGTACTAAATGTTCTATAGTATGGCTTTAAAAATGTGTATATAAAAGATATTGCTTAATTACATTTTCTAGGATTTTAGAGTAATTCCTATTGAATCTTATTCAGTTTCTGTTGAACCAAAATACATTTTATGGATGGAAGTGGAGCTGCTCTGTAATTCATGAATGCTGTACATTGACCTGGTTACTGGATGTTCACGGTATGACTATATTGGTTTAGTTTAATAGGGGGCTGTCAGGCAAAACATGCAGGGAGGAAAAAGAATGGCATGAGTCAAGATAAGCCACTTCTCAGCAAACACTTGAGGTTATTAAGAGGCAATGTCAGTCTGGGAAAAGGCCTGGTAACCAGAAATCAAAAGGACAATAGCATTTTTAAAAGGGACTCTCCCTCAGGACATGGGAGGCAATTGTTTGGGAAAAGCAAACTGACCCACACACCCACAGGAGTCTCTGAAGAAGTTAGGCCTGCCTATGGTTATCACTGGGGGCTGGTAAGTCTATAGATCAACTAGACATGTGCACAGAATATTTTTGTTTAAAATCTTTTCTCTCTTATGCTTTATTCTGACTGTTAAAATAAGCACTATGTTGGTTTTAAGCAGGCGGTCTGGTCACCGTACAGAGGTGTAACTCCTGTAACCATGATAGAGACTTTTCCATAATGTGAAGAAAAACACCACAATGAATGGCAGCTATTTTGTGAAGTATATTAATAAACAATATTGTTTGATTCTACTGGTTTATATTTATTTCAGTTAAAATAAAACAACCCAGGAATCCTCTTAGCTCCTGCAATATTTTGATTAATTACATTAATGAGGTAAGAAACGTTTTTGAAATTCAGATCCATCTGTATATCATATTATACATCAAAAGATAATATAAACTCTGAATGGAGCACTGTAGTAGAACATACTCATAATGCATATCAACTAGTTTAAAAAAAAAAAAAAAATCTACCAAACCAATGCCCTTCAATTTGGCTTGTTTTATAGGTCTCATTCAGACTTTAAAAATCAAGGCAAGTTAATACTGTACTGTAACTTACTATATGAAAAAAAAATCTAGCTTTTATTTATATATTACATTAACTGACTAATGAGATAAAAAGATCATATATTAGGACACAATCAGGAGAGACAGAGTTGAGGTTAACTTTCCAAATTCAGCTATTGGTTATTTGATTTTTTTTTGTTTGTTTTTGTTTTTGTTAATGTGGTGGTGGAGGTGTTGGGTGAGTGGGGAGGTTGATGGATTTTATTCTACAGTTTTGTGGGGTGTTTTCGGGGGGGGGGGGGTAATTGGTATATTTGTGATGTCCACTGTGTTATGGAGTGTGATGCCAACAATTTTATTGAACTGGTTTTCTTGTTTCTCCTATGTAGTGCTGCCGTAGGGCTGAATTGTGTGTTTAAGGAACATCCCTGAATTGGGCCAGAGAGGCTATGCCCATTACTATTCTGTTTCAGAAGGGGAAATATATATATTCTTTCTTGCATGACTTTCAGAGGGTGGGCCAGGGCCATGGTCTTGACTACTACCAGTCCCCTCTGAAGAAATATGCTTCTCTGGAGCTGTTGTGTTCCTCAGAGCAAAGAGAGTAATTCTTACAATTGTATGTGACAATTCTTCCTGCACACCTGCCTAAGGGACTGCCATAATCTACAACAATTATGAAGGCCTGGAAAATGTAGCAGCTTTTCTTTTATTGCTAGCAACCATCCTTCTTGAAATTGAACTCTAATATTTCTTCACTATCCATCAGCTAGTTGCCACTGCTAAGATCAATGTTAACATTATAATAATTATTTGCTTATGGTAGTGCCCAATAATGTCTTAGGCACTTTCCAATTGTTCTAAAAGGGATGGGCTCTACACTGAGAAGTTCAGTCTAGCAACAAACAGATGAAGTAGAGAGGTGAGGAGAAGGGGAATAATAAATCGGGACTCCTTTTTATTGCAGTCAACATGGCTCACTGTAAGTGGGACTTAACTGTGGACAGGGCATCGGCTTTGCACATGAACTGATGTATTGGAAAATGTGTGGAGGCAATTGTGCAAGAAGTGGAAAAAAAAGCAGTCATGGATGGGAACACTGGCAAGGACTTGAAAAAGAGAGAAGAGGAGAAACTAATAGACATTCTGGTTGATGCATTTTTAAGTGAAGTCAGAAAGGGACAGTTGTATGCATTTGATTGCAGTTGGATCATTTGGGCAAACTGTCAGACTGTAAATGCTCAAAATTCATAATCTAGGCTGTACCTTGAAATGTCTCTGATTAAATCTAATCAGCCATAAGGCTATCTGATTTCACACATGTTGGGGTACTCTGCATTCTAAAACACTTTTTTTAGTGCTTTTCCATATGTGTATAAAGACAAGCATATATACATATGCAGACTATTTTGTGCAGATATGCATTTAGTAGAACTAATAAGAGAATCATATGCTACAGTTGAGTAATTGTGTGATGTTACTGTAACCTTTATCCTTTCTCACCCATTACCTCATTGGGGCAGATCCTCAGCTGGTATAGTGTCATAGGGCATTTCCTCAGTTGGTAACTTATCATGGCTCCACTGATTTCAATGGCATAATGACAAATTACCAACTAAGGAACTGCCCTATTGTTTTCTACACCCATTGAGTTATATCTAAAATTAAACTGCATACTCTCAGAAGAATCATGCCATTTAATTGTACTGTACAGTGTCAAGCAGACTTTACATTGTATAAAATTAATGCATAATATACATAATAGTCCCAGACTCATGAAGAGGAGGGTGTTCCATTGATGGCACAAGAAGAATTAATCAGCCTGTCATACTGCATGAATTGCATCCACTGGTAATATATCCAAAGGATAAATAACTTTAGGCTCAAGAGTCCTCTGAAGTCGTTCTACTGTGATATCTTCATATGTCATCACTAGACATACCTGGGCAGAAATACTAGGGGGGAAAGTATTTTAAATTCAACAGAATTTACAAGTTGAATAAAGAGTATAACATCCTTTTCTTTGAATATAATCTCAACAGAGTTATAAAATCTGTGCACCAAAGGTAAACCTTGACCTTGCCAGAATGTGACACAGAAAAATGTTTTTGATAAATGTTCCTTGCCTTCTTAAAATATCAAATGAGAAAATGCTTTAAGCTAAAATAGTATCAGTAGTTGCTTTTTTTTAATCCTGTGATCCAAGAAGATTTTTTAAAATTATTCTTTTAGTACATTTTGTGCATTTAAAATATAAAGAAATTAATAGTCTTGCAAATATACGGCTGAGGATGTGAGGAAGATTCCCAAACCTGAGCCAGTCTTTTTAGGTGACAAATCTGAGGAACCGTTCCAGACTGAGGTGTCATTAGAGGTCTTGGAACAAATTGATAAATTAAATAGTAATAAGTCACCAGGATCAGATGGTATCCACCCAAAAGTTCTGAAGGAATTCAAATGTGAAATTGCAGAACTGCTAACTGTATTATGTAACATATCATTTAAATCAGCTTCCATACCAGATGAATTGAGGAAAGCTAATGTAACGCCAATTTTTTAAAAAGACTCCAGATGCGATCCTGGCAATTACAGGCCAGTAAGCCTAACTTCAGTACCAGGGAAATTGCTGGAAACTATAGTAAAGAACAGAATTATCAGACACATATCTGAATATGATTTGTTGGGGAAGAGTCAACATGTTTTTTGTAAAGGGAAATCATGCCTCAGCCATCTACTAGAATTCTTTGAGTGGGTCAACAACCATGTGGACATGGGCAAACCAGTGAATATAGTTACTTAGATTTTCAGAAAGCTTTTGACAAGGTCCTCACCAACCGCTCTTAAACAAATAAGCGGTCATGGGATGAGAGGGAAGGTCCTCTCCTGGATCAATAACTGGTTAAAAGATAGGAAACAAAGGGTAGGCATAACTGGTCAGTTTTCAGAATGGAGAAAGCTAAAAAGTGGGTTTTGTATTGGAACCACTACTTTTCAACCTGTTCATAAATGATCTGGGAAAGGGGGTAAACTGTGAGGTGGCAAAATTTGCAGATGATACAAAACTACTCAAGATTTTGCAATCTGCTTTGGACTTCACTGAGTTACAAAGGGATCTCACAAAACTGGGTGACTGGGCAACAAAATGACAGTTGAAATTCAATGTTGATAAATGCAAAATAATACACATAGGAAAACATAATCCCAACTATGTATATAAAATTATGGGGTCTAAATTAGCTGTTACCACTCAAGAAAGAGATCTTGGAGTCAAGAATAGTTCTCTGAAAACATGCACTCATTGTGCAGTGGCAGTCAACAAAGCTAATAAATGTTGGGAATCATTAGAAAAGGGATAGAAAATATGGAAGAAAATATCATATTACTTCTATAGAAATCCATGGTATGCCCACATCTTGAATACTGTGTGTAGATCTGGTCGCCTCACCCCAAAAATATATATTGGAATTGGAAAAGGTACAGAAAAGGGCAACTAAAATGATTAGGTGTATAGAAAAGCTTCCACATGAGGATAAATTAATAAGAGTAGGACTTTTCAGCTTGGAAAAGAGACAACTAAAGGAGCATATGAAAAAGGTCTATAAAATTATGACTGGTGTGGAGAAAGTAAATAAGGAAGTGTTATTTACTCCTTCTCATAACACAAACTAGGCATCACGAAATGAAATCAATAGGTAGCGGGTTTAAAACGAATAAAAGGAAGTATTTCTTCACATAACACACAGTCAACATGTGGAACTCCTTGCCAGAGAATGTTTTGAAGGCCAAAACTATAACAGGGTTAAAAAAAAACTAGATAAGTTCATGGAGGGTAGGTCCATCAATGGCTATTAGCCAGGATAGGCAGGGATTTCTGTTTCCCAGAGGCTCTAAATGGCCATCAGGATGGATCTCTTGATGATTGCCTGTTCTATTAATTCCCTCTGAAGCACTTGGCATTGGCCACTGTCGGAAGACAGGATACTGGGCTAGATGGACCATTGGTGTGACCCAATATGGCCATTCTTAGGGTATTATGTACAGAGATAGGAAGAGTATAATGCAATAGGTATGATGCACTGGATTACGACACCTCTTTAAAAGATAAATATGACATACTGTGACATTATTGAAGTCTAAATTGGGAGAGAAAACATAGGTCCTGCTCCAATAAATACTTACGCATGTGTGTAACTTTATTTGTGTGAGTGGTCCCATTGATCCGTTCAGTGAGTTAGAAATACCTTTGAGAATCTGAGCCTTAATTACATGCATAAAGATATTTAAGTGCCTAACTCCAATTGAGATCTATGGGAGTTAAATGCTTTAATACTTTTGACAGTCTGGGCCCAAATGTTTGCAGGACTGAGGATCTGGAAAAGAAATGATTCTAAAGAAGGTTCTCAAGACTGCTCACTCATACAGACTGTAGCCTTCATAGTTCATCAGGTAATGGATCCTTCCCTTAACTCAGAGAGTGGAGGATTAGATGGACAAAGTACTCTTCCATTGACTGTTATGGGATGTGGTGGCGGTGGTGCGTTGGAGCAGTTTGAGTATGGGTTTTCAGTGTAGCGCTTTAAAAATGAGATGCCAAAGACAGGGTGGAGCTCCAAGGACTCTGGCAGCTGTACCCTGAAGGCCACTTGGTTTACTCATTCTATAATCTTGAAGGGGGCCGGGTATTGGCAGCCCAGTTTGGCAGAAGTCAGATATGGCATGTCAGAGTTTTTATTAAACCCAGGAAAGAAAACAGACTCTGAATCTGATCAGAGAGCATCCTATTCACCTGTTTCTATAGCCACCAGAGCAAGCGCATCCTCCAGCGATTGGTCCTGTTGCATTGTTTTCTTGAGGAAAAATACACAAGAAAGACAAGAAAACGTCATAAAATAGAAACTTTTGAGAGAGCAACCAATATAAGAGAGGCAGCACTTCAAAGAGAAAATGATGACATATTGCTCAGAATACCTGTGGAAAACTTGATTGCTAAATATGCAGTTTATCACTCAACATGCCTTTCTTCCTACTTGAGTAAAACACATTTTAAAGCAAAACCATTAGTTGCACTGCAACAATACAGTCACCTTATGACACTGCATTTTGTCAGCTGATTGAAGAAAAAGAGAATGATCTTATGTACAGCAAGAAGGCTCATTTCCTGTCCAAGCTGTTCCGAAGATAGAAAGCCCTACTTCCCTCAGATGTAGAAACTGCAAGCTATTCCAGTAGCAAATTACAGGCAAGATTAGAAAAAACACTATGGTTCAGCAATTTCATTTAATGCACAGCATGAAGAAAGCAATTCCACACATTCTGTGAATTGGCTGCTAAGTACTTGTCGAATCCCTGTAGGATCTGTCTCCTAGCTAATTCTGTAATCAAAGTCTTTGACAAATATGACAAAAGTAATTCTGTGAAAACTGCAGAAAGACAGTGCCAGACAGGCTCAAAGGTTGGATGCAAGAAATGTCAGGTGATTGGTGGATGCCCTATGCCTCCATGGAAAAAGTTTCCCAACATGACATCCAACAAGCTGTCAGTGCAAAATTCCTCTGAATATATGATTCTAAATACACCTGAAAGTGTAAGAGACACCCAACACAAACCTTCTTGCTGGAGACTTTTCCAATGGTGAATTAGCAAAAAGCATCACCAACGGAGATGTTCAAGAAGCCCATGACATGTACAGTACTCAAGAAGAAGCAGACCCAAGGTTACCTCTCCATGCTGTATGTGCCAATATGGCTCTTCGGGACCCCGGCAGCAGCCAGCAGCTTCCAGCCTCGGCCACACTCCACCCCAGCACCAAACTGGAGTCCCCCACATACTTTTCTCTGACTCCCCAGAAGGGAAAGAGTCTCTCTCCTTTTTCCCCAAGGCATCATGGGAGCTGTAGTCTCCCAGGATCTTCCCAACTGTAAAACTCCCACTTAAGTTCCAAGGCCCCTGAAGTGCAGGGTGCCTACAGATGTTTTGGTCCTTGCTGTTCACTACTTTCCAAAAATGAAACACACAGATAATATGTGGATTGAAACAAACACCATTACCAGCACAACTGGCAAGTATCGCTTTTGGATCCATTTTGTGACTCATTCATCCTGACTCCTTCAACATACTTCCTTCTGTACACACACTAACAGGATGTGATTCTGTCATCCCTATTTGGTAGTGGGGAAAAAAATCTGTTTAATATTGTGTGGTGGGATGTACAAGCACCACACTGGTGAACTAAGTGTTAAAGAACAGCTCTGGGCCTGGAAGGCCCTGCCAAGCCACATCTGATGGGCATGCTTACATTGAAAGCTGTGCTCCAAAGGTAGCAGTTCAGCTCAGTCTCAGCAGATAGCAGGGGAGCAGTCGTGTAATGCAAGCTCCTGCAGAAAAACTGCCAGGACTCCGTGTGATTGAGACCAGGCCCCACTGCCAAGCTGCCAAAGATCCTTCACCCCACAGAGGCCAGGATCAATGAGCTGTGGCTGATAGGAAAGACCCTCCAGAACACGATCAGAGAGAATTTCAGAGGGGATCTAAAAACAGACCAGTGGCACTGACGTAGAAACTGACACTAGGTTAAAAAGAGGCCCACAGGAATAGGTGTAAGGGTGCCTGCACCTAGGCCACATATCTAAGCTATTATTTACGGAGTCCTGGGTTGGAACTCAGTGGAGTAGGGAGGGCCTGGCCATTGCTTATCACCGCTGAGCAATATAGCCACTGGCTCTTGCTGTGATGCAAAGTTCAGACTTCAACCCCTCAACACATTGTCAAAACAAAGGGATCTTGCCACTTCAGAGATCTTGCCAAATTGGGGGAGAGTGATGGAAAAGTCACAATTTCTGCAAAAAGGAAGTTGGTAGCAGTGTGGTATGACCAAAAATGAGAGAGAAACCGACACCCTCAGAGACCTAATTGCTGGTGCCTCAGTCTAACCATCAAAAAGGACAAGTCACGGTCCAAACTCCCACCATGTGAGGACAGTTTTGAAGAACATGTTAAAAGAGCATCTTGTCAAACAAAGATTTGGATGTCTTTGCACTTAGGTAAACCAGATATTGGATCAGCATTGCAGTATGGATGGAAAAATGTGGATGACGAGCTACTTCCTGTATTTGGGCCCAAAGACATCAGATCTTCTACATGACTTTATTTGTGCCTGCACCTGTAGAGCTCAGTGCACAACCAACTGTGTCTTAATCAGAACAATCTTCCCTGCACGTAACTGAATATGCTAAGAAAATGAAGACTGTGGTAACCCATGTCCTCTCAACAGGTTATAATGATGAACAAGATATTGACTAGACACGTCACCAGCTCTTACATTTCAATGATAGCTGTACAGATTTATTAGTAGATTTTGTTTTACCCCTTAGATTGTTGTTATGATGCTTTTGAGGTCACAAAGAAATCCTGTTCTATGTCTAAATAATACAGTCATTTAACAGAAACAAATGCAAATATTCCAAAATGGTTATTTTAACATGTTGATGGTGTCATTGTTTATTCCGGTTTCTATGGTAAAGACATACTTGAAAGCTTCACATTATCTCCCATTTGAAAATAGACATAATAAGCTTTCAAATGAGTTTTGATGTGCATGTGTGTAGAGAGAATACTTTACTACCCAAATCAGTCGTGTCCACCACTTGCCTCTTTTGGCAGGGAAGTGGAGGAATAAAATCCTCACATTCTGCCTTCACAGGCCCTTCCAACTTCCCTCACTACACTATAGGGCATGAATGAATGCAATAACCTCATAAAAGGTTACAACACTTGTCCCCGGTAGAAAACTGTTTGGTGTGACCTATTTTAAGACTATATTTGTTGACAGTGTAAATTGGCCAGGGTTTTATGTGGTGTAAAAAGTCTAGGAAGGATTGTCAGATCTGGTCATAGATATGTAATGTTCTGGATTATCCAAGGACAATGTATTTAAAGATTGTTAATCCCAAAGACTAATATTGGATGCTGCCTTGATCTTCCACTTTGACAGTGGGTATGTTTTACCTGCCAGAATATTTCTGAAAGGTCACTTTCATTCAGCATTGCAAAGTACAAACTACAAGTGTATGTTGCTTATAATGCAAAGTAGATATGCTAGATGTTGTTAAAATTTAATGACAAAGGCCACAATTCTGCAAACACTTGCATATGCAAGTAACTTTATTACTTTACTCACACAAGTATCCCCATAAAAGTCAGAGAGGTTTCAAGTATGTAAGATTACTCACATGTGTAAGTGTTTGCATACTTGGGGCCTGTTTAATTGTTTCTAGGGTCCTTATCCAAAACAGGGTTACAGAGATAAACCAATGGGTAAAGCAGGAGGTTTGGTAAAGCTCTTAATTATATTTTAGTCTACAATACTAGTTAGTATTCAACAATTCAATTTTTTAAATTAAAAAAGACAGCCTGTGTTCTATTTAGGGCTAGAACAGCACACTAGTGTTTACCATATATTCAGTCTACTGTAATCACTCTTTAGAAGTTTTTCTCCCGACTCCTTTCTGTCTCAGTGTATTTGTTCTTTGTTCTGCCAGACCTCCATTCTTCATAGACTTCTTTCCAGCCTCTCCTAAGCAAAGCAAGAACCCAGTGCCATTCCATTTTGAATCACATATTCAAACCCGTGATGTTCCAGTGGGTTTGAATTTGAGGAATGGAATTTGAGGAATTTTAACAGTAATCAAAGCCAATGTTCCCAAAACCCCAGGCCAAAGATATGGCATTAACACAAGATGAAGAAAGCTATGCAACACCAGCCTCTGCAGAGAGGACTGTGAAAAACCACTGGGCCAGAACCCTGATACGTAGGCAAGTGAATGAGCCAGATGTTGATCTGGCATCACTGTCTGCTGTGAGGACCATATATGCTCATGCTGCATGTAATTGCTTTGTGTGAATGTGATGACACATAACTGGAGTGGTCCATAGGCTATGGCAAATTGGGGCAACCACCCCAAGTCCCGCACTTTGGGGGGCCCCGCACTTCATGCCAGTACTGCACACTGGGACCGGGCGGAAGGTGGGCGGCTGCCGCCAGGGTCCCAGCTTCGCCCCGGACCCCACACCCCTCTAGGAATGGCCCTGAACATAACTAATTCTAAATCTGACTTTGGGGAACAATATCTGTTTTCTTACATTACTGCCCATCATTGCAGCATCTGATCATCTCCCTAGAGAACCAAAATTAAAACAGGTCAGTGTTAAAATTTTCTTCCTTTATAGGACTATGTGTTTTCTTCCTTGTTCTCCGCTTCCTTTCTTTTCTCTCATCACTGCTCTTCTCTCTTTCTTTAGAATGTCCAAAACCAACCAACCAACCCTGAATCCTGCCAACCTAGCTCCTACGCAACCTGCTCCCACCAATTCCCAGAACATATAAAAAACCCAACACTTAACCACACCCATTCTCTGATCAGTAATTACACAAAAACAAGGGAAAGGAAACAATACTATATGACTAAGGTCCCTCTGCTCAAATAACACAAATGTGCAACAGATAAGATCTTATATTTGTTTGCATGAAACACCTCTGATTTTTTTTAATAACAAACCAATAAAAAATAAAAATCTGTTCAGGAACAATGTTATGAGCAGAAAAAGGGGTGAAATTCATCAGATAAGTTGTTCACTGTGGATAGTTCACTCAGCTGTAGTGAACTGGTGACAAACTAAATTCCTCTCTAGTATAACCATCTCATCTCAGTCTCTCTTCTTCAGCTAATGTTGAGTTTACTGATATGTGAATGCCATAAGGCCAGCTGAGAAAAATTGAAATAGATTACTTTGCAGCAGGAGTACTGAGTAAATATCCTTTTCAAACGTTCTACTTGCAGTCTATTGTCTCTCAGACTTTCTCTTTAATTTTTTGTAGATCATCAGACTGGTCTTTTAAATTAAACATTAAACCAAACTGTTTTTATGGAGAGCAGGAGTGCTTTGCTTCCAGTGTACCGAATTCTTGGAAATATTCCCTAATGTGCTATACAACTTAATTATGGTGCATCATCTAAGAGATTTAGAAAAATACTCTAGGGAAATCTATCACTGAAGCTGTTAACTAGTATGACTCTGGTAAGAGATCATGAGATGAGAAAGGATGAACTGCAGTTGCTTTATATAATGTCATGAAATAGGTCACAATACCATAGTAGAAAATCCTGGAGGCAATAGGTAAATGAACAATTTACCACAGCACCACAATTTTTTCAGATTTTTGCATCTGAAAAAAAAAGAACACTATATATAAAATAAAAATGTATTGGTCAATATTTTTCTCTCCATCTTTAGCTATCGTTCAAAACACTTATGCTTTTTTTAAAGGGAATCATCTCTCTGTCCATTTGTGAAGCAAATATTTGATTGAATTACCAGTAAATAGATAAATCAATTTATGACATTCAACTTGATGTGCCAGCATGACACAACCTAAAACCTGTTATCAGTTGAATAAAAGCAATTTGTGTATTGCACTTAAAAAAGTGGAAAACTTGGATTGATTTCTCTGATGGGGGATCATCACAATTTTAAACTTGCCACTGTTTTGATTAAAAAAAGATTTTGGGCTAATCTGCATGGTACATTAGTCTGCACTAGAGGTGTGTAAATTCCTATGAGCTCTTGTATGTTGTTCACTAACTAGCCCATGTGAACCCTGCTACTTTGTACTGAAAGTTCCCTACTTGCACTGAATCCACTGTATATAAGCCCTTTGACACCTTAGTTGTCCTAGGTTGTCAACTTGCCATTCTTCCAGCTCTGAATAGGTTCACAATGCCTGTTCTAACTAGTATCTCAATGAATTTGCCATGAGTGTTGGAATTTATGTAAATTCAGATCACTTCATAATGGCAATGATATTAAGGATAAAACAATGTATATCGTCCATTTGTATGTTGTTGCTAATAATATGTGCCTTTCCACTATGTTTGTAGAAAGGGACATGGATTTTATTAGACCAGGAAAAATCTAGCTGCTTTAAATAGAATCTATTAGCTTTGCGGATCCTGAAGTATTTGTATTAATCTAAGGTTGTTATGAAACAATAAGCAGATTAGTGACAGGTGCTGTCAGAGATGCACCATGCATATTTTCTTGCAAGTGCTGGATGCTTTGACTCAATCAACTGATGGTATGAGATCCCGTTGCCATTAGACAGGCAATCAGTCAACTCCATTCTGACCTATGAACACAGATTTTTAATAGATTCCAAGGCCAGAAGGGACCATTGTGATGATCTACTTTGGCCTCCTGTGTAGCACAAGCCCATAGAACTTCCTCAAAATAATTCCTAAATCATATCTTTTAGAAAAACATCCAGTCTTGATTTTAAAACTGCCAGTGATGAAGAATCCACCACAACCCTTGTCTCAGTGGTTATATGGTCCCTCTTACACATTGGCTGGTGGTAACTAAGGACATTGGGATTATATCTATCTGAACTGACTGTATCCCTTGGTTCAGCAAATGTGGGCTGTGACTCTTATAAAACTAGATTTATGGTACTTTCTATTTTTAATCTGAAGAATAACAAGTTCAACCTCTATTGGGATTCTGTTGGCACTTCTGGTTAGTTGTGGCTGTAGGCAAAAACATTAGGAATATAATTTAATTAGTGTCTTACCTCCAATATTGCTTGTTCTTTTTGGTGACGGCCCTCTTTTCTGTCCCCTTACTCTTCTTAAGTGTTAGCATTCTTTATTTTATTATTTTTGGAAAAATCAATAAAATCCTATTACATAACCAAATACAGCTAGAAACACTGGTTGAAGTTCTGCTTTTGCTGAAGTCAATGTGGGTTTTGCCATTGGCTTCAATGCAGCAGAATTTCACCCCATATTTGTATGTGATAACTTTTATCATCAACAGAGACGGGATACAAAATGAAGAAGTGTGTGCATGTGGCAGGGGAGAGGGGCAGGAAATGTTGTTTGAATTTTCTCAAACCTACAGAAATTTTCAGTTTGTGTTTGGTTCCAAGTCTGGGTGTACACTGGGCAAGTGGAAGGGTGTTCTTATTTTATTTCAACCAGTTCACCTACTCCTAAATGCAACTAGACTGAGTTAGCATGCAACATTAAGTAAGGTGTTTCAGTTCAAGTCCTATATGAACTAAAATGGGCTTATATGTAAAGTGTAAGTGACCTGAGGTACCTGTCAGCTAGAGAAGAGCAATATTTTTTACTTGGCATACTGCCTACCTGTTAGAACAGTTTCATCATTCCCTGCTGTGGGTCCTAAATAGCTATATGTAAATCTGTAGACTGGAACAGCATGCAAAGAGTCTATCTCAATAACTAAGTTAGTGCACCATATAAAACTTTCTTGCTTATTAAACTAGTAGACTAAAAAGTCTCGATGGATCCATTACACTTTACTGGGTAAATAAGCTATTAAAAGTTCTTTATATGTATTTACTCCCCACGGTATCTGATGAGTATAATTTAAACTATAATCACCTATACTGTAATTGCAAATACTGCCCTAGTTTATATTTTCTGCAGTGCTAAGTTGGATAATAGAGTCGCCTCATTAAAAGAGGTGCTGACAATCTTTTTTTACTATCCAGGAAAAGGTCAAATTGTGCAGGGTATAGCTTTTAATACGACGCTGTACTATTCATGTTATATAATAGGCAGAGCTAGTAGTGCTGTCTATGGGTTGCCCAACACGTCCAGAATACACCAGGGAGAAAACAGGGAGGGGAGGCTGGGATTTGTTAGGCAAGGAGGCTGGTACTAGGAGCTGGGGTAGGGAAAGAGAGGGGAGGCTGGGCCAGAAGACTGGGACTTGAACCTGGTGAAGGAAATGGTTGGGGTGGGGACTGAGAGCCAGTAGGCATGGGGGAGGAACACAGAGATAGCATGAGAATACTGAGATGAGACAAGGACCATGACCCAGTGTGGGGTGAGCGGAGGGGAGGGGAGACGGATCTGACAAGGAGCTAGGGAGCTGGGGGAGAACTGGTAGTGGCTGAGCAAAGAAACTAGGACAAGGAATTGCAGTTAGAAAGTAGGGGAAAGCTGGGGAGATTGAGACTGGATGAGGATCTCAGGGAAGGAGACTAGGACTGGGAGACAGTGGTGAATGTGCGGAGACATAGATAAGATAAGAGGGAGAAGGGAATTGAGACTGGCTGGGCAAGGGGTCTAGAATTGGTGCAGGGAGGGGGAGAGACTGTGACTTGGACAGAGAACCTGGAGGGGAAAACTAGGACTGGCTGGTCAAGGAGAATGTATCTGGGATGAAAAGCCTGAGAGGTGGAGACTGGAATAAGGAGCCAGCAGTGGGAAAGAGACAGAACTGGGATGGAACAGAAGAGGTCAAGTTTGAGATGGAACAGGGAAGTTTGTTCGCACTCTCCTCCAGAGCCTGGAATGGAACCCAAGATTCTGGAGTCTCACCCTTCCTCTGCTGTCAGCAAGTATCTTTAAAATACCCTGGCAAAGTGCGTCTTATCCACCTTTAATGCTGGGATGATGACCTACTACTGCTATCAGATATTACATTAGCTCAAGTGGCAGAAGCCTCTGCAGTGGATTTAAAGGTTTTAACCTTGCTGGCGACTCACGTGGATGTCAATACATTGCTATAGGATGGAATTTTTGTGGAGGTCTGTGTTCATTTTGCTTTTTAAAAATCTAGGAAATAACATGTCAAAACTGCACTAAAATATACTTAAGCTTGCAAAGGCAAGCACTGAAAAATTAGGTAATGTCAGAACTAAGGTTGCCTGTGAAGCTTTAACTCAGCTCCCTTATGCATATGTGTTATGATATAGTCTTTAATTGTGTGATCACATACTATTCTTTCCATGGGACCTCTACTTCATTCAGTGCACAGGATGGACCTGCTCTGTAGATGAATCAGGGTCAAGTAGTAAAGGAGGTGTCTGTAGGACACCTGCCTCATTTATTGCAGAAGTTAGAAAGTGTGTGGTGAATAAGGATGGCAGAAAGAGGAAGGATTGTCTCATGTTAAGGCAGCTGAATGCTGCCAGGGAGAACCAGATTCTATCTCTGCCTCTGCCACACAGTTCCTATGTGATACTGGGAAAGTCACTTAAACCGAACTTTTCATGTGGTCGCTAAATGTATGTTCCTCTGGTTCTGGGTGCTCAACTTGAGACCCTGGAGTTGGATTTGCAAACGTGCTGGGCACTCACAGCGACAGTTGAAGTCAATGAGAGCTGACTCTTGAACATATAAAATGCTATATAATGCTAAGTACTGTGAAAAATCAGATCCTAGGTATCTCCAAGTTAGGCATTCAAAATTACTGGAAACTTTTATCCTTAATCATCTCCCGGCCTGTAAAATGGGATAATACCACCCCCTCGCCTTACAGGGTGTTGTGAAGATAAATTAATGAATGTTTATGATGCACTCTGACACTACAGTGATGAGTGCCAGAAAAAAACCTGTCTTCAGGGTAGGGTTTGAATAGTATGCACAAAATAAGGCAAAGGACACCCCCTGGACAATGAGGACCCCCTGGTGGCATAGGGCCACCCCCTGTACAATGAGGATAAAACAAAATATTAAATTATTCAGTAATTAAGCATTATCCATCCTACAAAAGTAATGAGGCAGAGCTCCTGTGGAAAATATAGTGTGTAATCATGGAATTAAAGACTGCACAAAGGGACTGAATTTAGATTGCACAAGCACCCTTAATTCTGCCATTGTCTAATTTTTGAGTGTTTGAGTGTTTGACTTTGGTCTTTTAATGGATTTTTGTGTATATTAACTATATACATTTAAAAGAAAGAACTAAAATAAAACCACACAGAATTAGGACAGCAAGCTAAGGATATAAAGAAGACATCACCAGTGAGAGGAGGAGGGAAGAGCAAGTAATCTGTTTCCTTCACAGAAACTAATAATTCCGTTTTTTTACTTAAACCATAGTGTTCATGTAGATTAAGATGTATTTTAGCAAATGTATTCCTTTTCTTCTGAAGGACACCCTATCACATGCTACCGTGTCTGCCGATGCTGGCTGCCATCTTTTTGAAGTGGAAGAGATGAAGGATTATCTTCTTTGCAAACAGTATTCTTGCTTTAATCCATTTTATTTTACTTCTTCAAAATGCACTCAGTTTGGTGGTATCTCCTGGAAGGCAGAGGGATTTTGACAAAGCAACATCAAAATGAAAATCAAGTTAATTATTTCCAATATTTTAGTCAAGATTTTTTTGAAAACTCAACCCCAAAATATGTTCACATAAGATCCTGCATGTGCAGAATGATGCTAGCACAAAAAGTACCATTTTATTCATTCTATATGGTATCCACTTTTGCTGGTTCACGATTTAAATGTATTCCCTTTAAACCAGCATACCTGAAGGTTTTGTTAATAGCATATTCTATTCAGTTTCTGACTCCAGGTCCCATTCCTAGGGTATCTTTAAGTTGTGCAAAGTTCGTGTATTTAAAGATTTGATCTTGAGTCTTAATGCTGGGAAATCTCCCATTGACTTATGATTGCTGAATGATGTTCTAAACCAGAATTTCATGTTTTCTTTTCTCTACTGTATTAGATCTAATGTGGAGGGTAGAGTCCCTTGAACAAAAAAGATAAGGACTGAAACATTTTGTCACATTTTGTAAGCAACCTTAAATCTGGCATTTTCTAAGTCTTGAGCACTTGCCTTACGATCTTAACAATCCTTTGACATAGTTTAATTATAATAACTTACATTGGCACCAGGTTTGTTTAATTTTTGGTTGTGCCCAGAAAGGGTCCAAGTCCCGCCCCCCCACACCTGCGTTGTAAGTCTCTGGGGGGAGGGGAGGGGCGCCAGCTGGGCCCACGGTGGGAAAGGGGTGGAGCTGGGGGCGGGGAGGCAGCTGCCATGCTCCTTGGGGGTAGGGCTGGCACTGGAGCAGCTCCTGGCCAACTGCTGTGAGTGCGTCCAGGGTGGCGAGGGGGGCAGAATGGCTGGGCTGCCCTGGGCACTGGGGGCCGCTGCGCTCTGCCCCTGCATGACTGAGCACCACTGGAGGCTCCCCGGCCGGCCCCCCCACAGCACAAAGATGTTGGTGGAGCTGGGCCCATGTTCCTGATTATTGGTGGAGCACGGGTACCACGGGCCCATATAACTCACCGCCTGTGCTTAAGGTTGTATTTCTCCCTAGTGAACTATACAACTTTTTCATTATATGGACACTCCAAACTGTCTCTTGCGAGCGACTTTACCCTTTCTCTAACTCCTTTAGGTACTTCTTTCTTTTATTAAACAGGTGATTGCACTTGTACAAGCTGCTTATGCATTTCTAGCTTCCTAGTGAATAGTCTGCCTGTTGACTGACCATATATGAATGTCAAAGCAGGATTTTAATGAATTGTCTATTTATTTGTATTACAGTAGTGCCTGAGGCCCCAGCTGAGGTGCAAGCACCACTCCGTGAAAAGTTCTGTACAAACACACAGGCCCTGATCCACAGAGCTTAGTCTAAATAGACGAGACAGAGGAGTGAAGTAACTTGCACATAGTCATACAGCAAGTCACTGGCAGAGCCTAGACTGAAACCCAAGTTTCCTGCCTCCAGTCCAGAGCTGTGTTCACTAGAATAGGCTGCCTCCCTTGTTTACACTTTATTTTGCATTTAAAAAATGGATGCACACATCCTCTCTCTTGAGATTCTGGATATATTAATACCAAGAATAATAAGATTTCCAGCGACATATTCTCTGAGGTACATTACAAATTATTTCTTGCATCTTCTATTATAATGCACCATGCAATCAGATTAGGAAAACAAAAGTTGTGGTTTTTGTTTTGGTTGGTTGGTTTTCTCTCTTTTATCTGGTAAGAAATCTGCCCTACAAAGACTCCAGCAACTTATTCTGGACCAATAACTATGTGATATTACCTAGATATGATCTAAAGTGCTGTAAAAATACACTTAAACAAATAAGGATAATCCATATGAAAACCAGGAGTCATCTCCTCAGTTTTTAGAATACTATTTTAGTTTGAAATAAAATAAGAAATCTTTATACCTTGGTTAGTGCAATGAGATGCTGGCCCATGCAAAGGCTGCCATATGTTACCACAGTACAAATAAATAATTAGAAAAAGCCTACATAGGGAGAGACCAGTTGGAAAAACTGCATTGTAGAATTTTGGAGGTCAAGCATGAAAGGTTTTTGGGCACCTAATCCATCCACTGTCCATTAAATTGAAATATGAAAATGCTAATAGCAATAAAGACACAAGATAAGGAAAAGATAAAATAATTGTATCTTAGTGACCTTGCAGTTTACTGCTCAGGGCAAATTTGTGGTGTTAAAATCCATATTTTGCTTGACAATAACGTTTCATATACTCAGTAATTTCATGGTGATATTAAATCTAGAAATAACGTGATCACCCAGCAGATTGAATGGTTAGAAATTTATTAGGACCTAATCCAAAACCCATTGAAGTAAACAGGAGTCTTTTCATTGACTTCAGTGAGTTTTGGATTGGGCCTGAATGCAGTGGTGTTTTCAAGCAAGGTCTGATCCCTTTGGATAAGTTTGTATACTGGTGCCACAACTTTTCCTATAATTTATTGTTTGTATTACAGTAGTGCCTCGAGTGCCTTGACTAAGATCAGGTCCCCATTGTGCTAGGTGCTGTACACAATAAGAGAATTCCTGACCTCATGAGATTACATTCTAAAGACCTCAGTCCTCACTCATGTGCTTAGTTTTATACCCTGTGACTAGTCCCATTTCTTTCAAGGGGCCATTCACAACGTGTGAAGTTAACAATGTGCATACACTTTTGCATGATTGTGACCTAAAAGATGAGAGATGGAAACATTATTGCTATTAGAAAGACGGAGAACTGAGGCACAGACAGATTAAGTGATGTGCCCAAAGTCACACAAGTAGTCTGTACCAGAGCTGACAATGGAACCCCGGTGGTCCCGTGCTTTTGTTCAACACCTAAACCACAAGACCTCTATCTTTGTAACAGCATAAGTCTATGTACCACTGATGCACTACTAAAAATAGTCCTCATAATTGTAGGATAAAAAATGTACATTTCTATGTACAGCAAACAGTGCTGGCCAAACAAAGGAAAAGAGTGATCTCATTCATTTTTACCATTGACTTGCCAAAATCAATCTACATATTAAGCAATTGCTGGATTCAGAGTTATTGACCAATTCCTTTGATTTAGAATGATCAAAATAATTTTGTGACAAAACTGAAAAGGATTCTTAAAGTTTAAAGAAAAATAAAAAAAGCATAATATAGCATGAACTTCTAGGTATTTCATGATGTTCACATTCTTCAAATTAATTAGAGAGAAAAAAATCTTTGAACTCTGTGTTTTTAATGCCATCTTGATCTGTAGGAGAATTTGTATATTTGGACCTGGAAAATGAAAATTTGGAAAATAAGAGACTGAAAATAATGGCTTAGGGTCAAATTTTCAAACTGAGGGTTCTGGGAACTTTGTAGAATCAGGCTATAATGATCAAATTTTCAGAAGCACCTAAATCACGAAGATCCCTAGATGTAGAGTAATTTTAAGGGATAATCTGTGCTAGATGTCTTTTTTTTAACTTTAATTGACTGCTGAGTAAGTCATGGTAGTGAACATCTTTGTAAAGATTAGTGTGGACATTCTTTAAATGCTTGTTTCAGGATACAAGTAAACTTCAAATGTTTGTAGCCTGATTTGAACCATTTGGGAGTATCTGATATACTTTGCTAATGTGTTAACTACCACAAATTATTTGGCAGTAGAGCTGGTCAGGCATTTTTCAGTGAAACACTTATTCATTGGAAAGTGCCAATTTGCTGAAACAAACTTTTCATGGAAACGTTGCTTTTGACTAAACTTTCTCAGGTCAGGGGTAAGTGAAAGAGAGCAAGAACATGTGTGCACGAGCCACTCCAGAATAACCAATATTTCCATGATTAGGGGATTTGCCTGGGATGTGGGAGATGCACGTTCAAGGACCTGCCCTGAATCAGACAAAGAAAGGACTTTTTAGCCTAGTTTCCTACATCCTAAGTGAGTGCTCTAATCTCTAACCTATTGGCGGCGCTGAGGTTGGGATCTCTCACACACATATATACACACTTTCTTTGTGATAATTTTTTCACTAAATGGAATTCTTGATTTCCAGCCAGTTCTACCTGGCAATCAGTTAACTTGAAATAAAAAAGTCTATTGTAGACTTAATAGCTACTATTGTTGAGTAAAGTCAATAGGTGTGGAAGGTACTCAACACCTCATAGATGTAGGCTTCTCCACATCCAGTTCTGTAATCCAATTTACTAGATTTATAGGAGAGACTGGCAATTGTATGATAGTACTGATGTATACCATGTCTACTGGGGATTACAGGTACCTGTGACCAGCAGACTCATTTCCAGTTGTGACCCACACCAGACTGGAACATGTTTCCCCAGAATCTTAAAAACAGACAGAAACCTAGTGCAGATTCCAATTTAAGATTCCCCAGATTCCTTGGATTAGGAGCAGTTGATCAGCCCCACTCTCTGGGTCCTTGAAGGGGAAAGACTAAAGCCATTGTAGTACTGCACAATCTGTCTGACATGTCAATTGAGTGAGTCGGTGATGCCAAGAGTTGACTGTTGAAAACTACAGAGAAGTTGATTGGCATGAACAGTGAGAAACTGCCACTGTCCATTGCAAGAAAGAGGGGATCCTTTAGTTCAGCTATTGCTTTTTACATGTTGCAGCCTATCTGAAGCTGATTACAAAGCTTCCAGGACATTAGTGGACCAGATGTAGTGTCAGAGCTTAATAGTCAATCTGGCAATAGGAGATGGACCAAAACCAGAAATATCTATCCAGCCTTTTTGAGAGGGTGGCTCAGATAAATGGGACCTAAATCCAAACTACACCTGATTGAAGAAGTTTTGTAAAGCCACCCTGGTTTTGCCTATTGTTATTTTTTCAGCCCTACATCATGAGACAGTTGATCACCTGAGGTTTTATTACACAGTTTTTCATACTGACAAAGTGCTAGGAGCCTAAAGCAGACCCAGCATTCTGGTCACTAAGGTGCTAGCTATTTCCTCCTGGAATGTACTTAATTGGGAGATGGGTGCTTAATGGTAATTAGGCAGGAGGTGAACAAGCTAATGAGAGCAATGAAATCATCAGGTGGGAACAGTTAAAAGAGAAGAAGGCTGAATGCAGCCAGGGGAGACAGCATCTCAAGATGAGGAGCTCTGTCTCCAGAGTGGTTAAAGGGGAAGCTTACTTCCAATTGTATGGTGCTGCACTGGTAGAGGGGACCCAGTAATAGCCCATCTATCTCATTAATGTCCATTTTTTGAACTGAAGCAAATCATAACTCTGTATGCTTTGGCTGGCAAAACGCCTCCATCACTCCTACTCATTTTGTTTGAGTATGTGACTGACATGATCTGGGGTGCAGCAAAATGTAATATTCAAGAGAAACCCCTAGCCCCTCTCCACAATTAATAGTAAAAATCCCACTAAGCTGGTTGTGACTTGAACATGGATTTATTGTCAGCTCTGAAGACTTTGCAGTTTTTGTTGATGTTTCTGTGGGAAAACAGTGGCTGAATGTAGGAGTAAATTTCATATCATGACTTCTGCATGAGGAAAGCGTTGGGACAGCAGCTCACCACAGACATGCCTTTGTTGTGGCACTATGTAGGTCAATGGCTTGTTTTTGACAGTATATGACTCAGGGGGGCATAAGACATCTCAGTGTTTGCTTTTATGAGATAAATTATTTATACATTCTAGAATGTCCATGTCAGTAGTGTTAAGGAAACGGGCAAAGTATTCAATGCTGAAAGCATCCAAGCTGTAATGTTTGCTATCCCCTTTTCAGAGCTTGAGGTTCCCTTTCCACTTTAACTTATCTGCAAGTGGATTTATCAAGCCAGGCTTTTCCAAAAAGACAAACACATGCTTAGTGTGTATAGAGTCTAATCAAAGACATAACAGACCATAAAATCAGAAAGGCATAACATCATCAGGCCTGATTTCCCTTGTACATACCAAGGATTCTCAGGAGGAGGGAAGATACAAAACACCTACACTCTGTGCTAAGAGCAGGGGCCATCACAACTTCTGTATTACTCTCTGGCTACATATAGGGCAAATAGGAGACAGAGCTGCTGAGAAGGGAAACGCTGCCACCACCCAAGAGGTTACTCAGATGGGGTTTCCATCGTTTCCCTTGGGAGAAAGTCTAATAGATGTTAACACTTGGAACTTCTTTCTGATGTCCTATTTCTAGTGTCACCTATTCCTTAGTATATTTTCAACCTATTTCTACTAGCTATACCCCTTCAGAGCATCCTAACCACTTATTCTCCTTAGCTGGAAATTATTCTCCTTTCGTCAAATATCTGTGGACAGCTATTGTAGCCCATCTTAACTCTTATTTGTCATATGAATTATTAAATCTCAAAGGTGGCAAACCCCAAATCTATAGTGTGAAGTTATCTGTTTACAGCTTGGTTAATTAACTTAGAACTTCTGATTCCCACTGCTGTTTTAACCTCAAAAACTGCAAAATCAAAGCAGATTCAGCAAGGGTAGGAAAAAACACATTTTTTTTTCAAACTTGTAGTTAAAGGCCCTGAATTTTGCCTATATTAAATGATTCTCGGGCCCTGATCCTGCAATAAATATCATGTGGGCTTAACAATCTGCCCTCACATTACATGTTGTCAGATCAGGAACTAGGTTTGTAAACTGCTTTCACAGTAAAGGTAGTTGAAATTTTTCATAATTTTGATGAATTTTTTTTTTTTTGCAACATTTTTTTTTCAAAAACTTCCACACAATTTTGATTTTTTTTTTTTAAACCTTCTAAAGTGGTGTAAATTTTTTAAAAAACTCAAAATATTGATCAAAACTTTTCACCAAAAATTTGAAACATTTTCCAGGAAAAATGTTCTGCATTTTTTTTCAACTAGCTCTAAAAATAAGTTTGTTTGAAAAATGAACAGGTTTATTTTGCTTTGACTTTGGCCTTCCCTAAACAAAAAAGTTGTACTGACTTAACTAGACTGGTCTAATTAAAGCAGTATAACTCCCACTCACTGTGTGGAACTGACACAGTTATGGTGATATAGCTTATCCCCACACAGGAAGGGAAATAAGCTATGCTGGTATAAGACACCTTTATAACTATGAACACACTAGATCTTCTACCATATCAGTTAAAAAAAAATCACAGTTCTAACTGAAATAGTTATACCAGTATAACTAACAGTTTTTTTTGTTTTTGTTTTTAGACTAGGCCTCAGTGTTCATCTACTTTATCTGTTTTCTATCTCTCAGAATCCACGAATGGCTTTCTCACTTAAAATCTCTCCCCTAAATGATCGATATTTTTGATGTGTAGGGGAGCTATTTTTCATTAAAGCACAGAGCTAAAATATTCAAAATGTGTGCAAAAATCATCCTGGCCAATCTGGTAGAGGCAACGGTCCTGTCTCTTCAGACTAGCGCTGGATGAATAATTTATTAGATTAATTTCTCTATTTTTTTTCAAGTACATTATTTAATTACTCTTGTCATTATTCACCAAGCTCTCATCCAGACCTGAATACCCAGGATATGAGCCATTGTGAAATTGATGGAGTGGAAGAATTCAGAGGAGTGTACTGAGAGGAGAGGGGAAGGCAAGGTCAAATAAAGCAGGAGCATCCAGGCAGATAGGGTATGTATACTACTAGGAAAGGATCTCTGTGGGAAACAGAAGAGGGCATGTCTGAAGTGAGCAGGGCCAATCTTGACCAGTCAGGCAAATCTAAGCTACCTATCAGCAGCTTTAAGATATGTCAGGAGCAAAGCTGCATCCAACCTCCTGATACATCCCTCCCCCCCTTAGCTCTCATCTCCTGTTCTGAGCTTTGCTTTTCTGGTTGCAGGAGAATATCTGTTCCAGAATACTGGTGTGGTTGGTCTATCTAGTAGACTACTTGCACCTCATGGCAAAAGTAAAAGTCTCAAACATTTGATGAAGAAACTTTTCCTACATCCACACACAACATATTGCAAAGGGTGCTATTGTTTTTGCATGCTAAGAAAATCTGTGGAAAATCTGGAGTGCTACTGTAACTTATTTTATTTTATCTCATCCACATTCTGCCACCATCTGCACCCATGGCATTATGGCCTTGTTAGTAAGAGGAAGAAGAGACTTGGGAATTGGATGGCTCATTATTAAGTCAACTGTCAGGAAGAGTTTCATATCTACAGTCCAGCCAAACTGAATGAAGTAAGAGAGTTCCACATGGTGGGTTATAGTGACAACCAAAAGCATCATGACATTCAGCCAGTCTTTGGAAAACATCTTAACGCTCCTTTTTTTTTTTCTGAACGGTAATACTTACTCACTGGGCCTTTGAGTAGGGGTGTGAGTCCAATGCAAGTTCTACTGGAGTTCAAGGAGGTCAATACAAGTTCAGTTCACTTCAATGAGGGCTGGCTTAGACCTAGGTATATTTTTATCTCTCCTTGTATAGTGTATCTATCGTAGTTTCTAGAAGAGGTCATGTATAATATCAGGAAACCCAGGATGGCTTAAGTAAAGGTTTCTCTAACTACTTTCTGAGGAACACTGAGCACTCTAAGGCAAGATATTAGGGGAATAAACACACATGCAACCCCATCCATTTAGAGCATGTGATTTGTCATTTTTACTAATTTTTATTCTCTCTATGCTATTAGCAGGGAAAGATTGGCAGATGTAGACAGAACAGAATCACACATCCTCCCCCGGTTTGGCCCATAACTACCAGCACCTTCACCCTTCCTCCCCTATACTATGACTCATATAAGAACTAAATTGCTGTTGTCATTAAAATCAAACAAGAAAGTTGTCTAGACTTAACCTGCTGATTTCTTGTCCGGTGCAAGTCTACAAAAATGATGATAAAATGCTATCAGCATGAGAAGATATCTTCTGTGTGCTAGTTTTAGAAATGGAAATTATGGCCTACTTTAATGTACAACTGACATCGTATAATGAGGGTGTCATCATTACAGTATTAATTTACAACACAGTCTCCAGTGCAGCTGGGGAATGTTATTACTACCTGATTACTAGCTTTAGTGCTGATAATTTAATGTCTCTTTAATTTTCTTTTTAAAAGAAGGTCCACCAGGATGCATTTTTTCCAGAAGTTGTCACAGCTGGTATCAAATTCTGTGATAGTGGTAAGAGGTTCCTAATATTAGATCAAGAGAAAAGTGACAATGTAAACAGGTGGTGTGGACCAATTGTTTTGTCAACAACCAAAATCTCATTGACTCAGTGTCCACTGGAGTCAGTGGAAGGCCTTCCTTAGGACTGACTTTAGTGGATGAAAAGGGTGACAAATAAATAAACAACTCATGGCACCTACAGCAAGTGTCCCATCTCTACCCTCTAAAGAATTATCTGTTCCCAGGAATTTGGTGCAAAACAGCACTTTATTATGTGAAGATGAGCTCCATCTAATCTGCAAGAATAAAAACTGCAAAAGCCAATTAAGAACCCAGTCCATCTGGCCCTTCAGCACTACTTGCTGTATCTCCTTTTGCTGTGGTAAATTAAAAGCTGTTTTTCATGTGCACACTAAGGACAAACATATTTTCTGCAAAAATATCTGTTGCCTTAGCCATTCATTAGGTCAAGAGCAATTTCTGATCTTGTTTTAGTTACCATTCTGCATCTCCCACATCCTCTTATGGCACCTCCCCATCTCATGCATAGAGTCATGAAAAATGGAGTGCTTGCTTTCCACAGGGATTCATGTGAAGGTAGTCTCCAGTTTGCAATCCACACTTTCGCAAAACAGGCAAGTTCTGAGGTTGAAACGCTCTTCACACCATACTGCTACTTTCCTATCAGTTACTGCCAGCTTCAGTTCCTCTAGGCTCTGCAGCCTCATGTGCTCTGACTCCAGCATACCCCCTGAACCCAATCCAAAGAAGAGTAGCTCTTTTAACACTTCAGCTGCCTCTATTCTGAGCTCTTTAGGGTGGGCCTACAAAACAATTTTACACATGTTCCCAACTTGTCCAGCTTCTGTCCATTGTATCACATCTCTACGTGCAGAACTAACATTAGGATTTTGGGTCAGTGAAATGATTCCTTGTGCATGACTCCCATACTTAATGGTCTCATTTGGCTCAGGGTATGTCTACACTGTGAAATGAAGTCAATTTAATTTCAGTTGACTTTCACCTGCTGAACTAATGAAGTCAGTTGGTCATGATCACACCACGCTCATTGTGTTGGGGGAGTGCATCTCCACCAGCTGTGATTGTATTAATAAGCAGGACAGTGCACCGTGGGTATCTACCCTACAGTGCAACTAGCTGCAGGGGCTTTTGGGAAGGTCTTCGGTCTCCCAGAATGCAATGTCCTCTCCACCCCTCCCCGCCGATGTCAACAATAAACAAACACTGTTTCACGCCATTTTTTGAAACCCTGACTCTGCCATGTGTACGCCATAGCCAGGGAAGCTTAGAGCCCACTCAGCTCTGCACCATCACAGTGAGCATCACAAACACCTCGCAACTTATCCTGCAGTATTTCCAAGGCCGAGAGAGAAGCTGCAGTGTGGAAAATTGTGATGTTACTCAAGCTGCCCTGCTACAAGCCATAGAACGAAACAATTTGTGGTTGTTGCTGGCTGTCAGGCAGCAGCTGAACCCAGTGGAGCACCATTTCTGGTCCCGGGAAACAAGCACTGACTGATGGGATCACATCGTTGTGAAGGTAGGGGATGATGAGCAGCGACTGCAGAACTTTTGGATGCATAAGGCCATTTTCATGGAACTTTGCACAGAGCTGTCCCCAGCCCTGAAGCTCAGGAATATTCACTTGAGACCTGCTTTGGCAGTGGAGAAGCGAGTGTCTATTGCTCTGTGGAAGCTAGCAACGACAGACTGCTACCGGTCAGTTGGGAATCAATTCAGAGTCGGTAAATCCATCGTGGGAGCAGCTGTGTTTCAAGTGTGTAGGATCATTAATAGACTTCTGCTAAGAAGGGTAGTGAGTTTGGGAAATGTGCAGGATATAGTGGATGGTTTTGCTGCAGTGGGGTTCCCTAACACCTAGAACAACCTCATGTTGGAGAACATGACAGTTGAGGGATCCAAGAAACTGTCCCGGGCGGGGGATCACATGCACTGTTTTTTTCGGTATGAGCACAGGTTTTGTAAACTGGCACCATCTCCTCTAGGTGATATTAGTCTCCTGAGGGTGACATAGGTGGAAAGGGAGCAGTTGCTGTAAGCATCTGGGTACAGGCCTGGTTCTTATGCTGTATTTGTGATGATGCCAGTATATTCAATAACAGAGTGGCGTTGGAAAATGTCCTATCTTGATGGAAGAAACAAGACTGCCCTCCCAAGAAACCTCCTGCAAAGGATTGCAGAGTACCTGCATGAAAGTTTCCTGGAGATATCCGTGGAGGATTCTTGGGCCATCCCAGTGCACATAAACAGTTTTTTCTAGGAGCAACCCTCTGGATAGCTGGAGTAACGACAAAGAAGCCCATCCCCACCACAGCTAATCATTTTTTTCACATTAACCTGAGCCCAACAGAGTATGTAACCCCATCACTGTGATTTATATTACATACTCACCAGATGTGCCTTCCTCGGCATCTCGGTTGGTCACGATGCTCTCCTGTGTCTGGCTGAGCTGATCCAGGGTTAGAAACAGCTCCCTGTTGTCAGGGATAATGGATACGCCACTTGCCTGCCTCCAGTTCTCCTCCACCTCCTTTTCCTCGTCCACAGTCTCATCTTCATTGAGCCAGGACTCAGATTCCTCTGAGGTATCAATGCTGCATCTGGGAGCAGTGTTGGGGTCACCACCAAGAATAGCATGCAGTTCCTCGTAGAAGTGGCATGTCTTTGGTGATGAGCCAGAACAACTGTTTACCTCCCTTGTTTTTTGATACACCTGCCTCAGATATTTGATTTTAACCATGGCACTGCTGCATGTCCCTGTTGTGCTTCTTCTCCAACATGCCCTGAATATCTTTTCATAGATATCAACATTTCTTCCACTGGATCAGAGCTGAGCTTGAACAGATTCTTCTCCCCACACACTGATGAGATCCAATACCTCAGGTCTACTCCAGCCTGAAGTGCCTTTGGGTCATGCAGTCACCATGATCAATTGTGCTGGCGAGCTCTTCACACTGACCAAACAGGAAATAGGAATTCAAAATTTCCCAGGGCTTGACCAGAGAAAGGGCTGATTCCTGAGTATGTGGCCATGGTGCAGTGGGGTTAAAAAGAATGTCCAGAGCAGTCACAGCAGAGCATTGTGGGACACCTCTTGGAGGCCAATGATATCAATTTATGCAACGCTCCGCCTACACTGCCGCTTATTAGACCCATCCACTTCCATTTTTGCACTATACCTTTCATAGAGGTGGTTTTATTAGGTAGATGTTTCCCGTGATTTAGGTCAGCGGAACAGACCTAGCAGCAGAGATGCATACATAATGTGGTTGACAAAAGGCATCTTCCATCAACCTAACATCGCAGTGTAGACCAGGCTTCAAAAATCTCTGGGCTGGCAACAGTTTCCTTTGCACATAAGTGGAGTCCAATTGCTTGTCCTTAAAGGGACAATGCTCCAAATAACTTGGAGGTTCGGGGCTACTAGGCTGTCAGAGTTTTAGAGTCTTCCTTTCTTAGTCCCCATTTATTTAAGAGTATTTAGTGAAAAAATTCAAATAACTTATACATTAAAGAAAATGTTACCAAAAAGATGCTGGATCCATCAAGTGAAATAGGATGTTTTTTCAGCTCTGGGCTTTCCAGCTTCCGGCTGAACTAAATTGTTTTGTAACACAAGTACCAAAATCCACCCAAAACCCTGCATTATTTTTCCTGCTTTTTGATTAAAGTTTGGATATTATTTAAATAAAAATTGAGAGGCAGAATTTATGATGGTATTCAATCATTCATTTCTGATTATTAGAAGTCCAAGAATCTATCATTTAAAACTACCAAACCAATTTTGTGATATTTAGCAAAGGTTTTAGATGCTCTTTATGGTATATGCTTGGCAGACTCACCCCTCTTTCAATGCCAGCTTTAAAGTCTCAGTTTGATAGATGGGCAGAGTGACCTTGTGTGACATGCTGTACCTCATGTACACCCTTATAGTGTGATTTGTGTATCATTCATGTTCACCCTTATAGTGTATCTGTGTATTGTCTAATGCAAAGTATGTCATGTAAGGGGTTTCTGGAATGCTCATGGCATACTGAACATTATTGTGGTAGCATGCTGCCTGCAATGTCATACATATGTACAGATGTGAAACTCTGCTGTGGCATATCCCCAAATGTGTGTCTCACGTGGCTTGAATAGATGCAGACAAACACAAAGCTTTGCTTCCATGCCCAGCAGAGGCAAGCATACAGGAACAATGGACAGGCCTAAGCACACGTGAGCACTTTGGCTCAAGTGGAAGAAATCATTCCCATTGCCGGACATGGCCAATCATCTGACTCCAGGGAGCATCGAGGAAACTTGTTAAAAGCTGAGGCGTCTTTGTCTCTGGGCTCTCCCTTGAAATCTATCTTCTAAGCAACACCAAAGACTGAGAATCTGCCCACGGGGGGGGATCCTGGTTGCTAGAGGCATCACAGCCAGCCTATGTGGTAAGTTAATGTCACAGACTGAAAGTTACTGAAATATTAATCTTAGTTTAGGATGCGAGTTACCTTTTAGTTGATTGTGACTAACTCCTTGACGCATTATTAATCTCTTGATTTATATTAATCTGACTTATATTCACTTAAAATCTTGCTGTTGTAAATAAATGTATTTGTGTTTTTTTCTAAAACCATGCATGTGGATTGTGTGTGTGTAAAGACTTTGCTTGGAGTGACAGAGCTGATGCATATCAATTTTTTGGATAAATTGACGAACAAATGTAAATGAGCTTACAGGGTCCAGTGTACAGCACTGAACCTTGCAAGACGGCAGTTCACAGGGTTTCATCTGGGCCTGGGGATGTTTGCAGAGAGTCAATCTTATGAGCGGCTGACCAGAAGCACTCCTTCACTAGGTCAGGGACCCATTACTCACAGGAGGCTGGGCGTGGGCTGACCCAAGAGTGGGTGGTTCACACATCAAAGCAGAGAAAGTCAGAGCCCAGGAGTGAGGAATTGGGGTGACACAGCTACACCCGAGTCCAGATTGCAAGGAAGGAATGTCACATCTTGGGAAAAGAGTTCCTCTGATCTCATTTTATTTTATTATTTATCTACATGACAGGTTTGTCATATGTGGGGAAATCCCCCAGGTGCAGGTTTCTAACTTGCCTTCCTCCATTCTGAGAGACTGCAGTTGGTGGGAGATTTTGAACCTGGATTTAGTTCCAACTGAAAGACCACCTGTGCACTAGATTTTCTTCAAAATAAAATAGTGCTCTCTAATACCCATCCTTCAAACTACCCCTACACACCCTGAGATGGGAGGAAAGAGAGAATTATATGCCCATGAACCATCTGCTGATTTTTTTTGTAAAATGTGTGGTCTACTTACCTTGATAGATGATCTTACCCTTATTGAAAGCTACTAATCTGAAGCTGTTTTTCTTTACTAAAATTCAATTTCCAGTGTACTGCATCCCTATTTCATGTAAACTCAGCTCTCTCTATGGATGTGCAGCTGTCTCTACATATTTTGAACATGGCCCAAAATGTGTAGGATGGTGAAAATGTCAAAATATCCATTTTAAACCATGCGAACAAATGTGCATGTGGTGGGATATTTGCGTGTGTTCTTTTTGAGCTTGCAACCCTTCTGATTTAGTGTTTGTGAGTGGGTTTTTTCTTTTGGATTTGCATGTGTTTATAGTGTTGGACATTATGTGGCCATATCTGAAATGAACAAATCAGAACATCAGATGGGTGTATATGTACCCTCACTGAAATTTTACGTTTTGATAATACATCGATGGATATATGTTAGGAAACAGCTGATAGAGACAGAGAACTGATCTGCTATATAGAAAGTATATTTAAGAAAGCATGTTCTTAATGTCCTGTTTTTAGAGAACCTGAAAAGGAAACTAACAGATGGAAACAAATTAAAATTTTATATTGGAAATTAGTCAATGTAATCCTTTTCCCTTGTACCACATGTAGGCAGAGCTCTTAAAAAACAGCATTTTTAAGGAGCTCTTGCACTACAAACATTTGGCCTGAACCCATGCTCATTGAAGCCAAGGAGAAAACTCCCATTGCCATCTGTGAGAGAAGGTTTGGGACTGTTAGTGCTAAGTGGTTCCGGATAAGGTTGTACAAAACTCCTCATCTCGCAAGTCAAAAAATGTTACACTAATAAAGTAAGTCAAAAGGAAATTATTGAGAATTTTTAAAAAAATCTGTTTTCTTCATGTTATGTTGAATTATCGTATATAATGAAAGGTGAAAAGTAAGTGCTGAATTTTCCTGCTGATTAATGGGAGTCAAGCACATACTAGCTGCAGAAAATGTGCAAAACTCCAGAGAATTTTTAATTTTTGGTTTAAGATGAATGCACCAAATTCTGATCCTGTTGTATGTGCAGGAGAGCTCTGCACTGGTCTGGCCAGTTCTGAGGGCTGGCAGGATAGTGCCAAAAATGGAAAGGAGAGGACTGGGGAGAAGTGGCTCCATATAGCTCCCGTACTCAGGTCCTGATGAAGTTGCTTGGGTTGCTCATGCAAATCAGATCCCTGGCCCTCTGAAGATTCTGGCACTTTGTCTCTGTTCTCTGTGGGGATGCTGGACCAGCCTGAAAATTTGGGAGGTGAAAGACAGAGAGGCTTAGTATAATTCTGTAATGCTATAGGTTATAAGTAATTACAAATTGTAATGCTATAGATTACATAATGTAATACATTTGTATTACTTATAACATAAGAACTAAACTTTCTAACAATGATCAATTAGTCTCTTAGGTGCCCTGTGCTGTTGCATCTACACCTCTGCTGTCAGGAGGGGCATGGTTGTTCCATGTCCTAGGGCTCCATTGTCTCAACCTGTTGTGATTGTTGCCTAACTGAGACCCTCTCAGGCAAAATGGCAGACTCAGTGACCATTATCTTCTTTCTGGGATTTGGAAAAGGTCTCCCTCTGTATTAAGTGTCCATCTGGGATGAGTATCTCATATGACTGCAGCGCAACCTCTTGTGACACCACTTCTGTTTATGACCACCATCTTTTGTTGCAACATTGTGCATTGCTCCTACGAAGAATTCATCAGAGCTAGTGGTGCTGTTATCATCCTCTTTGTGTACACTATGCACGCTCTGCTGGTGCTTGCAAAGTGATGTAATCCACTGCATTTCTTGCATCGTTTTCCATATGCTGGGTATTGTCCTGGCTTATATTAATTGCCATAGTGTGTGCATCTTTATGGGCTGATTTTTTGGGAACTCCTTCATTGAGTTTAGCATGCCTTTCAGCCTCCGATATTTTTTTCTTGTAATATTTTGGATTCTTGATCATGTCTACAGTGTCAGAGTACTATCTACCCCTCTGTAAGCTTCATCCTGGACTGGGTGTCTTCTTTTGCTTGGCAATTTTAAATGATTTTTCCAGGGTTAATTCTGAGTCCTCCAGTAGTCTCTCTGAGTCTCTCTCTCTCTTCTGTGATTTCACCTGCTTCTTGTACTCTGTTTAAAAACATCTCCCTCATTTGTACTCCTCAAATCGCCGTAGTAGTTTCATAATTAACCTCCCCTGCTTTAATTAACTGGGAAAACTGTGAAGTACATCAAGTGCCTCAGAGTCAGCTATAGCAGAAATAAGGCGACTTTCTGACTGTCTTCTTCTTTGCTGGCACCCAGTGCTTGGAAATGCAGAGTCAAGCGCTGATTAAAACTTCTCCAGTTTTACACATTTCCAGAGAGTTTCAGCTCTGGTAGTGCTTTTAACTCCTCTGTTCTTCCACACCAGGTATAGTCTTAGTTCCTTTTCACTCCTGGCACAGGTGGTGTCATTGATCACTCAGTGCTTGCAAGGGCTCTGCTTTATTTGGTTTGTTTCCAACTGGCTTTGCATAACAACAAGAGCTTCACCGTGCCATGCCCAAACTCTGGCTGGGAAGCATAGCCCTAATGTCCACAGACATCCCTTCCCTTTTCCCCCGTTGCCATGTATGCTAGAGCAAGGGGGAAGCCTCTGCCTCTGGGCATGCTGCTGTGATAGTGGTATCCCCTCCTGCATCCTCTAGAGCAGGGTTCTCAAACTCTTTTTCTGGGACCCTCTTTGAAAATATTTCAGGGCGTGATGAACCCCCCCCCTCAAAAAAAGTGATGACCCTCCTAATGCTATGCCACCCTCACCCATGCCAGTCCACTTGTACGTCTATGCTGCTGCTGCTGGAGACAGTGCTGCCTTCAGAGCACCCAGCCAGCAGCCACTGCTCTCCGGCCATCCAGCTCTGAAGGGCTCTGGCTGTCAGCCATGCATGGGGCTGAAAGCTGCAGCCACAGCATGTGCGGGGGCTGACAGTTCGCAAACCCCTCCCTCCCATAATAAGCTCGCGACCCCTTGAGGGGGTTCCGACCCCCAGTTTGAGAACCACTGGTCTACAGCTCAGCTAAAAGCAGAACACTTTCTGGGCTGTGCACCCACAGAGTGCTAGAGCCAGGTCTTGGCTTGTGTTGGTATATATATTTTAGATCATTATTTACCCAATAAACACCAAGTCTGATTTAACTTCTCCACGATGTTGGCAGACACCATCTACAGGCCAAATAGTAATTTTCTTCTTTTTTTTCTCTTCTTCTTTTCCTTTATGTCGCTTTTCCTGATGAAGGTCATGGCAGCAGCACAGAGAGTAGGGAGGACCAGAACTATCTTTCTTCCACAACATATTCCAGCAGCTCCTGGGGATTCCCAGGCATTCCGAGATATAATCCCTCCAGCATGTCCTCGGTTGGCCTAAAGGCCTCCTCCCAGTGGGATTGCCCGGTACAGTTCCAAAGGAAGTCTACCAGGGAGCATCCTTATCAGCTGACTCTTCTCAATCCAGAGGACCAGTGGCTCTAGTCTGAGGTTCTCCTGAATAGCTGAGCCACTCACCCTATCTCGGAGAGTCAGCCCAGCCACCCTATGGAGAAACCTCATTTCCACTTCTTGTACCTGCAATCTCGTCCTTTCAGTCATTACCCAAAGATCATGACCATAAGTTTAGGATGGAGACATAGATTGACCTGTAAACCAAGAGCTTTGTCCAAAAACTTAGCTCTCACTTCACCACCACGAATCAGTACAGTGCCTGCATCACTGCCTCAGCCACACTAATCCACTGGTCAATCTCACGCTCGCACTTACCATCACTTGTGAACAAGACCCCTAGATACTTAAACTTTTCCACTAATGGCATCTGCTCCCTCTTCACCTGGAGTGAACACTCCGCTTTCTCCCAGGAGAAAAACATGATCTCTGATCTGGAGGTGCTGCTTCTCATTCCAGCCACTTCACTCTTGGCAGTGAAGCAGTGAATGCATGTCAGGGGTCACAGTCTGAAGAAGCAAGAAGGACAACATTATCTGCAAACTGCAGAGATGCCACCTCCAAGTCCCTGTACCAGATACACTCCCCAAAAAGGCTGCACCTTGATATACTGTCCATGAAGATCATGAACAGGAGTGGGGACAGGACGCACCCTTGGCAAAGTCCAACACCCACATTGAATGGACTCAACTTAATGCCAAGAATGCAGACACAACTCTCACTCCAGGAATAGAGAGACCAGATAGCAAACAGCAGCAGCACCGGAACCTCATATTCCTGCAGCATTTCCCACAGATCATCTCAGGGAATACAGTCACAAGCCTTCTCCTGGTTTACAATACAAAGGTAGATCGGGTTAGCAAATTCCCATGACCCCTCAAGTATCTGTGAGAGAACAATGAGTTGATCCATTGTTCCATGTCCAGGATGGAAACTGCATTTTTCCTCCTGAATCCAAGGTTGAACTAATTGGCATAGCGTCCTTTTCAACACCCTGGCATAGGATTTGCTGGAGAGGCTGAGAAGTATGATCCCCTTGTAGTTGGAACACACCCTCCTCTCTCAAAGATCAGGACCATCACACTGGTTTGCTAATCCCGAGGTACTGCGCCCACCTTCCATAAAACATTGAAGAGCTATGTTAAGCTATGACATCTTGACTTTGTCCAGTGATTTCAACATCTCCGGGCGAATCTCATCCACCCCTGCTGCCTTACTGCTACAAAAGCAAGAAGATGGTCCAGTGGTTAGGACACTACCCTAGGCATGAGGAAATCTGGGCTCAATTCCCTGTGTTACTACAGACTTCCTCTGTGATCTTCAGAAAGTCACTTAACATTTCTGTGCCTCAGTTCTCATCTGTAAAATGGGGATCATGATATTTGCCTACCTTACAGGTGATGTGAAGATTATGAAACACTTTGAGATCTACTGATGAAAAACACTAGGCATTATTATATAAGAGTTAGGCATTACTATATATACACTTTTAATCCCTTTGGTATCTGTTAGGTCAGACCTAAACTACCACTTCCTTCTTTATATGTGTACTTACGTCACTCAGGGGTGAGAATAAGTTACTCCCAGGAGCAACGTAAGTTACACCAAACTAAGCACCGATGTGGACAGTGCTATATCAGTGAGAGAGCTTCTCCTGCCGACATAGCTGCCGCCTCTTGCAGAGGTGAATTTATTATGCCAATGGGAGAGCTTTCTCCCATCTGCATAGCGCATCTTCACCAGGCACACTACAGCGGTGCAGCTGCATTGTCGCGGCTGTGCCAAAAGTAGCGCTGCTAGTGTAGACTAGCCCCTATTCTGGTCCTCAGTTTGGGAGCATTGTCTACACTTCCCCAATTGTAGGTGAAAGAAAGCAAAGGAGAGTGGTATTTGTTCACATCCAGGACCCCATCTCTACCTGAATAAATCTTATTTTGATCTTTAAATGCAGGTGGCTTGTTTACAATCAACAAGCTGAGACTGTAAGAGGGTTTCAACTGTTGACAGAGTGATTGATAAAATAGGCAGTCTTCACTGAGAAAAGGTAATTGTAGCAGAGGTAAGCTGACCTATTCAGGCTAGTGCTTTTGTAATTCCAGCTTTCTGAATTGGCTCGATGATTTAATCAAAAGTAAGTCATCAAGGGAGAGTCTCACGTTGTGCTTTGTTTGCTCAGGAGCCAGGTGCAGCACATGTTTGTAATTGTAAAGTGCTGATACTGTACAATTTCTGCAGCATAGGTAAAATCTATCACAAAACAGACTTCACCATCCACCTCATTTTTCTTTCTGCAAGTCAGTAAGGTGCCTTCTTCCCCAGTTTAATATTCCTGAAAGAGCTGACACTAAAGGTATCACATAGTATAGAACAAACTATTATATTGGCATTCAAATTCTGCTTTAGGATTATAGATATTCATGAATTTCATGTAATTTTTCTGCTAAGTTGATAAACAAAGGCCAGAAATCACGTCTCACTCTACAATGAAAATGCTTCCTAAAAACGGTAATGTGGAAGATGGAATGATCATCACCTAATATTTCTGCAACATCTACCTTTCTTTATTCATAAACAATGAAACATTTTCATTTTCTCATGCCCTGCATCTCATGGTTACCTTTGACAAAGTCATCATACATCTTCAGGTGATGTGGAATTAATCATGCTCCTGCAAACAAATAATTTATTTCTGGCAATTAGTCAATTATCTAGTAGAAATCATACCACAATAACCCACAGCATATGTTCAGTAAGCTACTGCAATGAATAATTAATTTGTTGTTTATGGTATTTTTCTTCAGACTCCAAAGAGCAAACAGATACTTTAAGTGTAAATTGTTTTTCTTTTAGATTGAAAGATACAAAACGAGACAGAGCAAAAAAGAAAAGTCGCCAAAAGACCACACACAGGCTGTGCATCTGCGGTAGCATACATCCAACTGAACATAAACTGGTTGTCAGCCTGCAGACAGACCATTCCTTAGAGCTATGAATGTTCAGTTTGTTAAAGTATTATACATCCAACGAAATTCAGATATTATTAGAATGCAGCATGGTCAAATGGATAGGGCCCTGTACTAGGAATCAGTAGAGATAAGTTCTCGTCTGAAGTCTGCATTTGACCAGTTGTCTTGGGCAAGATATTTCACTTTCTGTGTCTCAGTTTCACCACGTCTTTCAAATGAGACCTTCCTTTGCAAAGCACTTTGGGATCTGTGGATGAAAACCACTTGGTAGTCATTAAAGGCCTGACTTTCAAATGAATCAATAAATCTAACATACTACAACGTGAACTGAGGACAAAGTTATATATCAATATAAGGCTTTGTATCTGTGTAAAGTACAGGATAAACTGTTGAAAGTTAACAGTGCCATTTTACTTCCCAAGGGTGTCTGAACATTAATATTTGTAAAGTGCTTTGAGATCCTAAGAGGAAAGGTGCCATACATCATAAAGGCAATTATCAGTGCCCATAATTAATGGTAGTTTTATGATCATTACCAAGATTCCAAAGTGAGAGATACTGGAGAAACTTGCAATAAAACAATATCAATGTAACAGAACCAATTTATTTTGTTCTTAATACAAATTAAATTAAACAGATTTTAACAAAAATTGCCCAAAATAAATCAAGGTGGCCTAACCCATGATAAATAAAGCTAGCCAAGAGTACTTTCTTCTCACCAATTACTTGATTTTTTTTCTTAGTTAGAGCATTCAGGGAAATCTAATAGCGATAATTACATGAAACAATAAATTGTTTGTGGCTGAAGAAAATTGAATATGTGCTGTGGAATATTGTAGCATGATTTCTCTTTGGTAATGCAAGTGCAATGACTCACAGTCAAGCAAAAAATAAAACTGTAAACCACAACTCCAAAAGTACTAGGGCCTAGATCCTCAAAACTATTTTAGGTGCCAAACTCCCATTGACACCGCTATGGCCCAAGGCTATCATTAGCCCAGTTTTGCTTCAATTACAATCAATGGCAAAACTGTCAGTAGTCTAAATGGGACAAAATCTGGGTTCTCAGAATCTCACAAGCATGTTGAGCAGAGTGCCAACATAAGAATCTATTCTCTTCTGGAATTCCTAGAAATCTAAGAAAGGCCTGTTTAATTCTGTTGTACATCACCTGGAAAGAGGTGAAGCTTTGGCCCCTTTTATCTCAAACCCCATTCTCAGTCCTTAAGGTCTCCCATCCTCACCCACCTGGCTCAACTCCAGTCTTCCTATATACTTTCCTATTTCCTATACTTCATTGAAACGTCTTGTGACTGCTTCCTTTGTTTGTTTGTTCCAAGGTTTCCCAAGATCCAAGCTAGTACCCTAAGCACTGGGCCAGCTTTCAGGACTGCACAGTCTATAAGTGGTTAGAACTAGGTGAAATTCTTCAAAATGTTGACAATTTTTCCATCAACATTTTAACATTAACATTTTAAGGATAGGAGGAAGGGTTAGAGTTAGGATTGCAAAAACTTCTTCCAATTTCCCAACCAGAACTGCTTGTAAAAACAAACCAACAAAAACAGTAATTGCCCTGTCATTTGCTAGATCACGTGTGCAGAGTATAAAGAGATGTGTTGTGCAATAGGCTATGGGCTGAAATAGTTCTAAGTATAATGCAGCACGGTTTCACAGGGTTAAGTGATTTATGAATAATGAATACTGGCATTGTAAAAACCTGTGAAAGCTAGTATTGAAGTATAGAATATGCAAGCAACTCTTTAAAGTCAAAAGCTTGCCTAGAAATCCCGTCAGTTTTTAGATGGTTTTGAATTTTTTATATATAAATGAGTCCATAGTGGGAGAAAGGGATAGATAAAGTTAGTGGAGTGTCCAGCAATGCTCCTGTAACTACACACTTTCTGTAGATTCAAAAGTCTCACACTCCTGTGTTTGTTTTGTTAACAAAAATGGTTATTCATACTAAGTCTTCTTTGTAGGCTTGACTGCCTCTATGGCTTCTGTCCCTGAAGATGTCTGTCTCAAACTCCAGTTTTCTTTCTCCAGAGGGCTACTCCCACTTTCCTTATACTCAGGGAAGAGTCTAACAAATCCCCTTTGCTTAGGTGTGTCATTCGTTATTAACTTGCAGCTCTGCTGGGTCTTAACAGTGGCTAATGAAGAGGGGCAGCAGGGAAAAGGGGGGGCCGGGGAGGAAAAAATGAATTAAAATTATTACTGACTTGGGTTTGGTTTAAAACAAATTTAACTGGACCCTTAAAATAAAATATCAAACCTAAGTAAATGGTCAGACAGGCAATGCTTTTCTTTCCAAGTGAAATATAGAAATAGGGTCTTCAGTAGGACTCTGAGAATTCTGCTATTGAAAAATAAAAAGCCTGACATTGTATTGTTACCGTTTTGAATCACTAGCATGTGTGAATCTGTGTCCAGAAAGGATTGTGACAATATGGTTGTACTTGTTAGAATAGAAAAAACTTGGCTCTTAGGTTTGCAGGAGGTTTGTCTCATATGTTTAAATAAAAGAATGCTCTGCCTCTCTTACTGTTCTCCTGTAACCCTATTTAGTATACCTTTTTCCCCTTTCTGGTTAGATATGGGTGAGTTAATCACCTGCCTTTAACCCAAACCCATCCCATGATCCGGCTCTGCTTCCTGGCCGTGAACTGTGATAAGTCAGGGACAAGAGGAACTGAGCCAGAAAAAGATTCCGCCATTAGAGTGCTAGGCCATAGACTAAAACTGTAGTCATGCATCATACACAAAACAGAGCTGTCCTGGAAGGTCCTACAGCTATCCCAGGTTGTCTTATCAAACTTGCAGCTTGCTTCTCCCCAATGGCTTGCATAGTTAACTGTTCTCTGAAGTTCTGACTTCGTTAGACTGTACTGAAGTTTTTTAGCTGGGCAGCTTTTTTATTTTAACTACCTCATTTTTCAAGAGGGGCTTTATTTGTTTCTAAGCTGCCTCCACTCCTGTCATGTTCCTATGTTCCAAGAATCTCTCTACTGTTATGTACAGGTTGGAATACCTCATGCGGTACCCCCCATCTCAGTTCTACAGCGATGATCCTAGGATATACTCTTATCATACATATGACAGCAAAAACCCCTCAATACTTCTACTAACAGATACTGAAGAAGAGTTCTAAGTACAAAAATCACACTACTGAAGCAAACACTTTCCAACAGAGAACTTGGTTCCCAATGTATCTTCTACCTTTTTACATTTTAAAAATATTAGAGATCAGTCAACGGGGCTGCTCCTTTTTTGGAATCTTTGATCCACCTGTGCACACCTAAATTCAATCATTTACCTATCTTTCAGACCAAAGTAGATGCTACTGGGTTCTGATTCTCTTATTTTTTAAAATTGCTGCCCCTCAGTGACATCTTTCTATGTATCTAGGTACTTGTATGGCCTTTATCATCGTCATAGCTGGGTGCCTCACACTCATTCATGGATTTAATCCTCTGTGAGATACAGAATTATTATCCCCACTGCAGACAATGGGAAATGAAGTCCAGGGTAGGCTAAAGTGATATGCTCAAAGGTCACATGCATGTGACAGACCTAGGGACTATACCCAGGTATCCTGAGTAGAGCTGGTTGGGAATTTTTCAAGTAAATGTTGTGGGGCTTTTTGTTTTTTTTAAATGCTGTTGTATCAAAACCTGTGAATCTGTGACACTTGCATGCTGTCGTCCCTGCTCTATATGGTTCAGAAACATGGACTACATATGCCAGGCACATCAGAAGACTGAAGAGTTTCCACATGAGATGCCTGTGTAAGGGCCTGGAAATAAAGTGGGATGACAAAAGATCAAACACAGAGGTGCACTCAGGACTGACATACTTAGAAACCACTATCAAGAAGAGGAGGTTGTGATGGCTCGGTCATGCCAGGAGAATGGGAGGAGACGACTCTAGAAAGTGGGTACGCCCTTTATGGCAGTACCGTGATGTGTGCAGAAATGATATGACATTGTTCAGCATCAATGTAGATACCTGAGAGGAGGTAGATACCTGTTCAATCTGGAGGGAACATTTGGCCCTGGGTGCAGCTCATCATGAAGTGGCTTTGATCCAGAGGATGGAAGCAAAGAGGGAAAGAAGAAAGCAGAGTGTGTAATCTTGGACTCCAATTCAGATGACACATGGATCTGTGAAACATGTAACAAGCTGTGTCACTCTCGAATTGAGCTTGTCAGCCATAAGCAGATTCATCAGGCACCTGACTAGAATGGATTCTGTGGATCAACAGATGCCTAAAAGTACATCAAAACCAAAACTTTTTTGCGGAAACCTACATGTTAAGACATAAGCTTTGTCAGGAAAGTTTCTCATGTCCAGGGAGACTGGTGGGGGGGAGAGGAAGTGGGGGACAAGAGTGCAGCCCATTCCCCAACAGCCAATAACTCAATGGTTAGAATACTCACATGACATATGCGAGACCCAAGTTTTGGAACAGGACTTGAACTTAAACTTGGGTCTCCCATATGTCAGTCTAGTGGCTAGGACACTCATCTATTAGCTATTCTGGTGTGTGTTTCTCTCCTATGACATTTCAAAAGGTCATCATCATCTTTTTGCTGTTATTGTTCCATTGTGGGACAAAAACAAATTTCAAAACCTCAGATTTTTTTATGAAACGGAATTCTTGTTTTCCAACCAGTCCTACTCCACAGTTCCAGTGAGGTGTCCTGTCCTTCCTATATCTGTAGATCTGAGGAATAACAGACCCTATAGCTTCCTGGCATTTCCAGTTTAGTATATTTATTTATCATGTACCTCTCCATGAAATCCAGTAGTCATATGGTAACTGTTATTTGTTAGTTCTGTGTGGTTTGTTTTTTTTTTAAACCAGTGAAGCTCCTTGGAACAGGAATTCAGCTATGGACAATGACTTGTTTTATAGTTGCTTTCATAGAATCCAAGGACTTATTCTTCTTATGAAAATAAAACAATATTTACACTTCAGTGGAACTTCCCATAAGTGGAATCCCATTTAAAATATTACTAGTTGTCTGCTGTCACTGATCCATTGCAAAAGTCCCTTTGACATCCAAAGGAGTTGAGAGTATGGATCAAGGGCAATATTTGGCCTCCTGTTTCAATTTTATCATGACAGGCTCTCTCAGCTCATATTTCTTACTGTGGCGGGTACTGTAGAAATATTTTTTAATGATAAAAGTACTGTAGATAGAGGAGTGAAAGACATACTGCCTCAGAAGTCTCACATTTGTCTAATGGGTTTCACAGCAATGGGTTTCTGACACCCTGTAGCTCAGAATCTCTTTTAGGCATTGGATTCTCTATACTCTGCTGTGTTGAGTTTATTTTAGTTCTATATTTATTCATACACTTAAGAACTATGTGTCTTGTAATCTCTTAGCAAGTGAGGGCTCTAAAGAAGGACTTTGAAGATGCTGTATTTCTTACTACGAATGCTTCTCCCATCCCTCCTCAAAGATCCACATGGAAAACAAGATACCTGTATGAAAATACTGGTCAGTGTAATGCTATATCATGTGCACTTATGCTTGTTTGTAAAAACAATTCAAGTATCATTTAATAGGAATTTAGTGAGACGGTAGCACTGTAAACTAAGGACTGTTTTTATGAGTTCATCTTAGTTTAGGATCCCATCCAAATTATTAATATATAATATTATTCAGAGGGGAAATGAAATTTTGCATGAAAATATTTTGGGTAAATAAAACGTTACAATCAAATTCTTTTTTCTGTTGCAGCCATTAGCCTTAGTGGGAAGTGTGTGCATCTAAAGACACAATTTGAGCCTGGGGTGTTAGTTATAAATAGCTTAATCTGCAAACAATAGGCTGCCCATTAAATATTTTCTGGGACTTAAGTCTATTCATATCCACCTGATATGTTTCCCAGTACTAATCATCTTAGTCCCTAGCACAATAAAATGAACTAATGAAGGAATTGCATACAAATATTCTACCCATTTAATGTATGGCATGTAGCAAAAGCAGCGTGAAAATTGTTCAAGGTTTGTATTGCAGAATGTTAAATGCCACTTTTTGATATGTGATGCTGAATTTCAAATTGCCTTTGGAGTACAAGATGACATCCATTGGAAGGTAGATAAATTACATCTTACTTTGGGAGAAGGAGGAAAGGTATTTTTAGGCTGGCTGTAGCATAGCACAAACTGTGGCAGATGAGTTCTGGCAGCTTTAAAGAACCCAGGCACCTTGAGGGTCTTGCTGCTTGCTCTGATACAGTGCTAAGCAGCCTTACAATTAGTTGGCTGTGGATTATGTTACTCACCACAGGTAATGATTATCTCAGCCATGTTGCCTGCAGTACATCAGATGACAGGAAATAACATTCTAAAATGGAAACTTTAGTGAACTGTGTGTATTTTATACCAGGCAAATGTAGTCAGATTAATCTTTTATAAAATTCCTCAACCTTTTCCAGTGAATTCTTTATTTTCTCTCTACCTTCTCTCTAACTGCAGCTGATCTTTAAAAATGATTATATTGGGAAAGTCTGCACATCCATCCACTCTGGAGCTCTGGACGGGGGTGCATTTTAATAAAGCAAAATAAATAATCTGCAGTCGCCTTCAGTTCTCAAGATCCAATGCACCTTTATTTGGATTTGAGTTGTATATGATTCCCCTGTTAGTTAAAGATTTGGAATTGCTAGGAGAATGTTTTTGAAAAGAACAGATGTTGGGTACTCATGCACTGTCATGTCATGTCAGCTCTGGCAGGTCCTGTCAGTGGACAGCTAACTTTCATAAGAAATCAGGTAGGCAGGTGTGAATGCAACAGGCCTCCGCTTTTGTGCTACTTTGTGTGTATTGTCAAAAGCATCACATGGAAATGCTATTTAGTAGGCATTTCTGGGCAAGCCTGACAAATGGCTGGTAGCCAAAGATATCATCCATATGGTGTTCTGAGACAATGAAGCTAACCCAAAAAGTGTTTGTGACTGTAATGTATACAGCTTAGGAAGCTTCACACGTGTTCTGCATCAAGCACAGCGTTCTATGGCAAACTTAGTCACAGCTAGCCAGAAGATGGTCTGCCATTTCTAAGGCCCGTGGCAAGCGGCTGGGGGCCCTATGAGAAGCAGCTATGTGCTGCTGGCACCATGTTCCCAGCTGCACTGTCTTCCCCTGGGCTAATTTTCCCCCTCCTTCTGGCTTCCGGAGCCTGGTACCTTCCCTCTGTCCACAGATCTGCTCCTCCACTCAACTCAACTCAGCACTCCTATGCACGGCACGGCACGGCACGGCACGGCACGGCACGGCACGGCACGGCCGGCACGGCACGGCACGGCCACGGCACTCCCACTCCCACTCCTACTCCCACTCCTCCTCCTACTCTTCCAGCTCGCGCACTGACTGTTTGGAGCAGAGGGCTTTTATGAAGCACCTGTCTGGTCCTTAACTGGCCTCAGCTGCTCCTAATTGCCCCCTAATGGCTCTTAGTTAGCCAGCAGGGAACAGAGCCCTGAGCATTCCGGGGCTCACATATCTCCCGTCCAGCACTCTCCTACTGCCCTCTGCCCTCGCTATATCACAGGACAGTCTTCTTTCATGTTCTCTAAGCCACATATCCTTTACAAAGCAAACTAGGTCTACCTGCTGCCTAGCTGTTTCAGGATGTTATAACTCTACTTACAACCTGCTTAGAAATAAAGGAGATCTCACTATCGTCTGCTCAGAGAGTTTTGATGCCGACCCACTGGTTCTATCATGGGTGAAGTCTGACAAAGCCTGGGATTTAAGTTCATGAAATAGCTCAGGCATGGACTGACCAGAAAAACTCTGGCCTAGCCAACAATTTTGTAGTGATTCCTGCTGTTTGAGCACTGGCTACATATCCAAAAACAGATGTTCCAGACAGCAAAATTCTTATGAACTATTTGGGACCAGTTCAGCCATGTCAGGTCTAAGTGAGTGAAGATACACAGTTGCCTACGTAGAGGATCTTAAATTAAAATCTTAGGCCATGTCTACACTGCTGAGGGAAGTTGACTTACTTTAAGTCGACTTTCAGCAGCCGATTTTTAGAAGTCGCAGCAGCGTATACTCACCACGCTGTTTGCACAGGTCTCGTGCATCCACGCTCACGACCCTTATTTCGACTTTCAAAGCAGTGCAATGTGGGTAGCTATCCCACAGTGCAACTAGCCGGGGTGGTGGCTGTTGGGAGGAGTGTCATCGCCCCATGATGCAACGCTGCTTCCCCATCCCTTCTTCCCCCAAACAAACAGGAAAAGGATTTTCGCGCCTTTTTTTTTACTCCCCGTGCTCGCCATTGCTGCAGAGACATGGAGCCAGCTCAACTCTGCACTATTATTGTGAGCATCACAAATACATCGCAGCTGATCATCCAGTATTTTTGAAGTAGAGCAAGAAGCCGAAGCACAGACAATAGCGATGCCACCGAGGCTGCCCTGCTACAAGCCATTGAGCAGAACAATTCCTGATTGCTGCAGGCTGTAACGAATCATCTGCAGTCCGTGAAGCGCTGGTTCTGGTCCATGGAAACAAGCACAGACTGGTGGGACCGCATTGTTATGCAGCTCTGGGATGATGATCAGTGGCTGCAAAACTTTCGTATGCAAAAGGCAACATTCCTGGAACTGTGCTCGGAGCTGGCCCCATCCCTGAAGCACGTGAATACTCACTTGAGACAAGCTCTGATGGTGCAGAAGAGAGTCGCCATCACTCTCTGGAAGCTGGCAACCCCCGACTGTTACCGCTCAGTTGGGAATCATTTCGGAGTCGGTAAATCTACAATGGGCATCACAGTGATTCATGTATGCAGGGCCATCAATAGACTTCTGCTATGAAGGATAGTGACTTTGGGAAATATGCAGGACATAGTGGAGGGGTTTGCCATGATGGGGTTCCCAAACTGCGGGGGGGCAATTGATGGGACGGACATCCCTATCTTAGTGCCTGCCCACCTAGCAACCGAGTACATAAACTGCAAGGGGTATTTTTCCATGGTCCTGCAGGGCCTTGTGGATCACAGGGGTCAATTCACTGACATCTATGTGTGGTGGTCTGGGAAGGTGCATGACGCGCGTGTATTTCGTAATTCGGGGCTGTTCTCTAATATGCAGGCAGGCACTTTTTCCCCCAACCAAAAAATTCACATTGGGGGTGTGGAAATGCCCATAGTGATCCTGTTTACCCCTTGCTCCCTTGGCTAATGAAGCCGTACACCGAGCACCTTGACAGTGACAAGGAGTGTTTTAATAAGAGTTTAAGCAGTTGCAGAATGGTTGTAGAATGTGCCTTTGGGCGTATAAAGGGTAGATGGAGGAGTCTCCTCACTAGGCTGGACATGACTGAGAAGAACCTCCCTTCTGTGATATCTGCTTGCTGTGTTCTTCATAATGTGTGTGAAGCTAAGGGTGAGAGGTTCCCCCAGGGTTGGGCTGTGGAGGCAGAATAAGTGGCCGCCAGTTATGAGCAGCCAAATGCCAGCAGTATGCTGAGAGCAAACCGTGGAGTGCTTTGCATTAGGGAAGCTTTGAAAACCAGGTTCTGCAATGAGATGCAGGACTGACTTCTGTTCCTGTATGTTGTTTGCCTTTGGTGAACACCCCCTACCCCAATTGATATCTGTACCTGACAAATCCCTCCAGAACAAGATACGATTTAATAAAGAAACTTGTTGAAATGATGCAAACTTTTATTTATGAACATTCAATCATGGGGGAAGGGGGAGAGTGTCCATTCACTGTCTCAAGGGGTAGGGTGGTAACTTGCTGGCCAGCTGTCAACGTGTCAGCCGCTGCTTTCTGCTCGCCTCCACCAGGGTGGAGGAGAGCACGTACTGCAGCCTGGACAATCTCCTCGGAGACCTCTTGGGGACGGGGAAGGGGCAGGGCAGCAAAGCCCTCAGTTGAAGAGCATTATGGAGGGGCTGCAGCGGGACTTTGTCTTGCCTCTGCTCCTCCTGAAGCTCCACAAGCCACCGCAGCATGTCTGCCTGGTCCCGCATGATTCGCAGCATCTCCTGTGTGATACTGCGATCATGCTCCATCATTTCTCTGCGACTCTCCCTGTCCATGTCCATATTCTGGGACAAGGTCAGCTGTCACGCTCTGAGCTCTGTCTCTGCGGCCGCTGAGGCATTCATGATCTCGCCAAACATGTCATCTCTATTTTTTTTTTTTCCTTTTTCTAATCTATGATAGTCTTTCCGCAGCGTTTCTTGAGGGTGGGGCCAAGGCCAAGGTTTCTACAGAATGAAAGAAAAATTACAAGGTAGCCACTGTTAGCAGAGTGAAGAAAATGATACAATTGCAACGGTGTAGACAATACTCCCCATGCAGTGCACAGGGCAAACACAGAGCCTCATTCCAATCCTGACGTCCCAGAAGGATCTGCTCGCTGTGCCCTTACGGAGAGGATCTGTGGACGGCATGTGCGGGGGTATAAAAGTAATCAGTGTGACTTGGCAGGACACTGCAACGGGGAATACAAAGGCACAGGGCATCTGCTGTATAGCTCTGGTATTTTAAACATGCACCATCATCCCTAGGTGACCATGAGCAATATCCGTCTCCTGAGGGTCACGCAGGAGGAAAGGGAAGATTTGCTGCACACAGCACAGTACCAGCTGTGTTCAGCCATGCCGCAGGCTCCCTTGATTGCAGTGTGGCTCGGCAAAGTATCCTACCGTGGAGGGAGGAACAAGGCAACCCTCCCCAGAAAACTTTTGCAAAGGATAACAGATTACCTACACTAACGTTTCTGTGAGATATCAACTGATGATTATCGGAGCATATCTCATCACATAAATAAACTGTTCCCTGGGTAAGCCCCCACTACAGTCACCGAAACGCCTGAAATCCCCTTCCTGATGCCCCCCGCAATGTTAAAAGACAGAACTGCTAAGAAGAAGAAAAACCTCACCAGATGTGCCTTCCCCAGGATCATTAGTGCTGTCCTGTGTGCTGCTGGACTGCTCTGGGGTCAGGAATAGGTCCTGACTTTCGGGGAGAATGGACATCCCGCTCTCCTGCACCCTGCTCTCCTCAACCTCCTCCTTGTCCACGGAGTCCTCATCATTGTCCATGGACTGTGACCTAGCAGAGGTATTGATGCTGTGGGGTAGCACTGTGGTGGGATCGCCACTGAGAATTGCATGCACCTCATCGTGGTAGTGGCATGTTTTGGGCGAGGAGCCAGAATGGCTGTTAGCTTCCCTAGCTTTCTGATATGACTGATGCAGCTCCTTGATCTTCACGCAGCACTGCTGCATGTCCCTCTTGTGTCCCTTCTCCAGCATGCCCTGTGATATCTTCCCATAAACATCCAGATTCCTTTTGCTGGCTCTAAGCTGAGCCAGAACGGACTCCTCACCCCACAGCCCGATGAGATCTAGGACCTCTGGTCAACTCCATGCTGCAGCGCGTTTGGGCTTTGCAGTAGCCATGGGGAGTACAGTGACAAAGCTCTCTCCATGCTGGCAGCACAGGAAATGAAAATTCAAATCTTCCCGGGGCTTGAGGGGAGGGGACATTTCCTGGTAGTGTAACCACAGAACAGCACAGCGCGACTGTCCAGAGCAGTCAAAATGGGGCATTGTGGGATACCTCCCGGAGGGCAATTAAGTTGATTTAAGTGAAGTTGTGTCTACACTGACACTAAATCAAACTAACAAATTTGAATTAGGCGCTATGCCACTTGCAGAGGTGGTCTTATTAAGTCAACTTTTGCACATCTTAATTCGACTTACCAGTAGTGCCAGTGTAGACGCAGGTGTACGGAGGTCGACGTAAGTGACTTTACGTCGACCTAAGTCGCCAGTGTAGACCAGGCCTTAGCTATTTGGTTATAATATACCCTACTTAAAGGTGAGAGTTGCTATTCAGTCAGTGAAGGACAAAAACAATAAATGGAACACACTGGAGATGGCAAAACAAAGCCAAAGAAAGAAACCAAGTTCAGCCACTTGTAAAGTAAACCCTCGTGTATACAGTAGTGCAAGTGTGTGTAACTGTGCAGAGAAGATTATGACAAACTCACCAGTACATTGAAATGCTCTGGAGAAGGAGCTATCTTTTTATCTCTCAAAGCTCAGTGTGCCCAGCATCCAATCAGACTTCCAAATCTATCTGCAATTGCAATGTCTTTAGTAGGAGCTCTGCTCAGCAGTGTATCCATAAAGTGACTATTCAGCTGCACTGAAAATACCTATTCTGATCACAGATGTAGCTTGCTCCCTGATAATACAGAAAGACTTGGCTTTAAAAAAAACACACAAAAATCTTGTACATACTCAAGTTGAAATATTATCTACTGTTCTGGAGAGGTCTTTGACTTTTCAGTTTTGGACTCTGACAATTCTAAGTTGCGGTATATTGAATTTATCATTATTACAATTATTACTCATGTGTATTATGGTAGCGCTAAGCATCAACCAAGAATTGTGCTAGGCACTGGAGAAACATGGAGAAGCTGGTAGTCCTTACCCTGAACAGTTGACTCTCTACATTTAATGACTTTATGTTTCCAGTTATATTAATTAAGCACTGGTATATACATTATTGCATTCCAAGTTACAGGTCTGAGTCTCAGGTTGGCTTCTGCTTCAGATCTAGTTTCTTGTCTCAGTCTGGGTTTGCCCCCAAAGTTCCAGACTGTTTTGCTTTTTGTGCTCTGATTTCAGCATATCTCTGTTCACAATAGTATCCGTCTCTGGCACACTGGGAGTGGACGGGGGAGTGTATATGTGTGTGCAGCATGAGATGTTTTAGTTGCTAATAATAGAGATATGCTAGAATATGTAATTTAATATACATCTTTTTAAGTAAAAGTCTCTTTGGGCCAAATCCTCTTGGCTATTTTCAGGGTGAAATTCCTGGCAGAGGAAGCAATCTGAGTGAACTGGCTGTGTTTTAGTCCAATATCTGTACGTGAATATGACAAATATGAAAGGGTCAACATTTATCTTTATAAAATTGATGTTAAAAGGAATTGCTGGTTTACAGGCTCTGAAAGCTGAATATTGTATACAGACCTTCTCATTTTACCTTGTTAAAACAGTGCTTAAAAATTCTGCACAATGTTATAATGTTGCAATGCATATTGAATTATTTATACCATAAATGTGAAATTGTGCTTAATGGCATAGTATTTATGTATGGAAATTGCTCATTTCTGGAGTCTATTTGGAATCCCATACACTTAATCTAGTTACGTATATCAAATAATCTCAGGGCTTCTCCTTCCTGCCTTCTCCTCACCCTGCTCAGTTGGTTTAGGTCCTATCAGGAATGGCCTGAGTCCATCTTATCAGGCAGGTGGGGACCTCCGTCAGATATATGGGACTGCAGAAAAGATTCGGTGAAGTTACAGTAGGCCAAATTTATTCTTGGTATATTGTTCAGCAATAGAAAGCATCTACACCAGAAATGAATTTGACCCAATACCTTAGATACTGGTATCTGATAAATGCTGGTAAATACTGTTTTTAATGGTGATCTGTGTACATGTTGGTAATGCTATGAACTGAATGTTTCCCTTGGACACGTGCCTTGGATGTGCTAGACAATTAAGCTTTTTGGCCATCTTAATCTGCCTTTGGGGGGTTCCAGTTAAATTCATAATGCTTTGCTATTTGTCTGTTTATGATGGAAATCTAAGGGATTTATCTCCCACTTTGAGAAATTTTATCCTCAGAATATCACTATCTGCCAAAATATCATGCACAAATGGAAGGCAAAAGAACAAACTGAAAGTACCACAGTCTGAAATGAACTAGTGAATTATGAGAGAGTCTTCTGTATAATTTATTTATACTTTTGTATAAATGGCTTAATCATTTGTATATTGTGGCATCAAAATCTTTGTCACACACTTGGTATCTGTGCTACAAAAAATAGCCTAGGCATGTTGACAGACTCAGTGTTAGTGACATGAATCCAGAATGTTCATTTCTCTATTAATTTTATTCTAGAGATAGCATTGATACATTTTAACATTGCACTGATTTGGATCAAATAATGCATAGATTTGGATCAAATAATGCACAGATTTGGATCAAATAATCTCCAGATTATATATAAAACAGTTTTGTCAGCTATCTTCAAGTGAATCTTGGTAAAAAGTACAAGGCAAATTGGAGTGGAGGAGAGAATCCGCTTGTGCGTGTGATACCAATTATAACTCTTGCATCTCCTTTAATTATTGTGCTGCACAGCTCGAGTATCTAATATGTTATGGTGTTGCTATTTATTTTGCCAGACTGATTTATTGCACTTTTAAACATTTGATATGCCTAGTGAGTCAGATAGTTACTTGTCACTTCATACATTAAAATACGATAAAGAAGATAAATATACTCCTAGGAATACTAGGAATACAGTATTTCTTGAAAAAAAGAAAAACTCTTTGGGTTAAGGTATAGAATTGGGTACCAAGTTTAAAAAATCTGGACAGCCGGTGTTCAAAGGAAGTACTTAAAACATATTGTATTTATCGTTTGCACAAAAACCTCTGCAGGGTTTCTTATGCAATAACCACAACAGGAGTAATGAGTGAGATTCCAGGTTTTCCCCCACATATTCTGTACTTAGAAACAAGGGTTCGTATGGTCTGATTCAAACAGATTGCAATTAAACTCCTGTGTGGGCATGTAACAGCACAGTGTCCAAAAGTAATAATGAGCAGAGATGTCAGATGAATTATTTTGTTTGGAAGGCGTGTCATGATGATTCATTCCTGCCTGGTGGAGCCATCCATAGTAGTTGCATGTTGAAGCTAGCCTTGACTACCTTGAGTAAAGGCTATTCCACAACCCCTCTTGGCAGCTTGTTCTCTGCTTAGCAAAGCCTTTAAGCTCTGAAGTTTAGTATAATGAACAATCAACATAACTTTGCCCCCAGAAGATTAAGGCTAATATTGCTTGTTGTTGGGTCCATATTGACTACTGAGAATGGTTAGACCTTGTCCATGTGTGCAAAAGTGTTTTATGTGCAAGTGGGAGAAAGACATCCATTTGATTCCATCAACAAAATAGACTTGATTCACTATGGACTAGTTTATGCTACCAAGACTTTGTCCTGGGTTGAGCTGCTCCATCCCAGAGGAGCAAAACTAGAGTTTTGCTGGGGGAGTGCAAACATCTACACCCCTTTAAGGAAGTGCAGCATGTTCTCCTTTCCCACCCTAGCAAGCTCTGTTGGTTAGTGTACGGGGGAATCATTGCATGTGCGGGCAGAGCAGCTTGCCCTTCCCAAAGCACAGGGGATGCAAGCCTGGCTAGCCCTGACATGGGCCATCCTCCACACTCTCTCTGAATCCACTGCGCATTTGAGTATCTATCTCGATTTTCTTAAGGTCGCTTCTCACTGGTGTCTGAGTACGTGGCCACTCCAGGGCTAGACTGTAACTGCAGTAGAGTTTTGGCCACAAACGCAGATCCCCAAACTAAAAGAGATGATCTGAACACCATCAGATCTAAACACGGGCAACTGTAATCAAAATCTAGATTTGGATCAGAATTCTGCAGCTTGCCCATGTCTCTTTACTGATCTGAATCAAAACCCTAGCTCCAAACTCCTTCCAACACTTTATCTAATCTTTCTAATAATCTCGCTCTTTAACCTATCAATCCCCTATGGCCTTTATAGGGCCTCAAACACTATAGCATTTAGACATCAAATACATTATTAAAATACATTATTATGTGCACAACAGTTAGTTGAAATGAACACTGGTTTTTCTATAAAGGGTTTGGCCACTTATGCTTTATTTCTACTATGTCCACATATACTCCCACCCTCCCTCTTTACAGGATTCAAAATCTGTATCCACATTTTGTAGGTCTGGCCCATCTGTAATCTTCATAGAATGAGATGTTCAAATCCATTCAGGGATTTGGAGCTATCACTTCCATTACATTTAATGGCAGTGATGACACTAAAACTACTAGTGACTTTGAACATCTGACCCATAAAATGTGTTTAGAACTAATAGTCAGGCCTTGTAATTTGCTTGCATATTGAACATATTGTCCACATTTATTCCTGGCACAACTCTAGTGAAGGCAATAATTCCTCTAACGTTTAATTTAGCCCACTGTCTGTAACTATTAAGTAACCAATGTATTCGTTCTGTGGATCCAAACTTTACAAAACAATTCTGGTTAAAAATGTGTAAATGAAGTCAGGGAATCTGGTTTAGCCTGCAGTTTTGGAAAAACGGAGATACTTTAGTTTGCTTTACAAATAAATGCAAAGTTTCTTATCAGCTTAACTGTCTCCCTTTCCCCCTGCCTCATTGATCTGATTCTGCTTCCACTGAAGTCAATGGGAGTTTCATCATTGACAACAATGTAACCAGAATCATGCCCTAAGTGAGCCCTGTGGTCCTCAGAGCTTCACAGGGTGAAACTTTCAGCTTGAGGTTGTGAAGAACTCCTCAAAGCTGGATATGTAGTTCACTGGAATCCTGTGGCTTGAGGCAAGAGGCAGTTTCAGGGTAAACCAGCAAATGGTATTTTATTCAAACAGACAATTGGACATTTGCGATTTAAAACAGAGCTCTTGCGAGATTTGACTTGTCCCTCAGAAAGTACTCCTTACCCCCGAAGGCATGTGCAGTTGGAAAAGACACCCAGAATGGTTTGCAGTTATAGTGTGAGCCCAGCAGGGATCAAAGCAGGATGTGATTTAGCAGTGGGTAGATGGTATATATTAGCACTTTTTAAAGGCTGATCTAAGATATGAAATTCTATCCTCCCTGGCACAAAATCTGTTTGCCTGCCCTTTGCATGACTGAAAGAAAAAGGTAATGATATTTTACTTGCGTGTCAAGAAACATTACTAATCTCTGGAAAAAGGTGGAGTGGAATTTGTAAGGCTAGCTTAGATACCCACGGTAGCCATTCTGTTTAAAGTCAAAACTACTGGCACTTTGACAGCTGAACTTACGGGGACTAGGAAAAAAAACAGCACAACTAGGCCAACACCTTTAGTAATAGTGTAATAGATCCAACCAGAGTTGAAGTTTGGCCCATTAAATGGAGCATCACATTTTTTAGGCTTCCATTTTCAAATGATGAGATTTTAAATGTGTGATTTTTTTAAGCAAACTATTTTAAACTGATTTTTTACATGAACTTAAACTAGAATGAAGGAAAACAAAAATCACACTGTTTTACTGACCAACTTCACTTTTTGGTGAACTATAGGAAAGTGTTTGTTTGCACATGACAGTTCTTAGTTATGTTTATCTTCAGCTGGTGTAAATCTGCACAGCTCCATTAAAATCCTTAGAGCTACAATGTTTCACACCAGTTAGGGAACTGACCATATGTCTTCATCCCTTCCCCTCTCCACAAACATACTATTCTCCTTCCACCATCTCAGTAAAACCTCCCCACATCTGTTGGCAAGAATGCGCATTCAGTCCTTTGCAATTGTTTTTTTGCTGCAGCACTCTCTAGCCTCACGCTCCTTACCTGTGCTGTGTTAGCTCATGTTATTTATGACCATACAGGTTCTCTGGCATAGTTCGTTAAGTTGCAGCTCCTCTGTACGTTAGTAGTGGAGTTGATTGAAGGGATTTTTCCTTTGAGGCATTGTGACACAGTTTAATTATATTACTCTTTATTTCCAATTGCCTTGGGAGTGCCTACTCGATAATAAAGCACTAGGAAAGTTAGCCTAAATCAATACACTTTCAGTTAAATTGCAACAGCAGTTTATCAATAGACACATACTAGTAATAAAAGCCAATTCCTGCCCTGTACAAGTAATCCCCCTTGGACATAGAACTCCATGAGTTATGGTCAGGCAGAAGCTAGAAGCCTTTCACTCTGGAGAAGAATGAGTTCATCCTTCCACCAAGCTTCTGTTGCAGAACAGACTAGGGGGTCATCCTATTAAACCAGTCTCATGACATGTGGTGAAATTGCACTTATATCATGTCTGTCTGATTGTATTTTATTAGTGTAACACATGAAACAATATTGAAGGGGAGGGGGTATTAATCCTTTAAAAATAATAGCTGGAAAGGCTGCTTTTGTGACCAATGCACAGACTTCAATCAAGGGATGTGGGTTCTCCTCCTGATTTGTCCACAAACTCATTGTGCAACTTTGGGCAAGTCATTTTTTAAGATAAAATATTCAAATTTGAGAACCTATAGTTAGGGACCTTCCTAAAAGTGAGTCTGATTTTCCACTCACGGAAGTCAACTGTGGCTCCTTAGCAACTCTGAAAGTGAGGCCACGTTATTTTAGGTGAGATTGTGGCCATAGGTGCTGGAATTATGGGTGTAGGGGGCGTTGTCCCATCCCCTGACTTGAAGTGGTTTCCATCACATAAAGGGATCACAATTTGGTTCAATGGCTCTCAGCACCGCCACTATACAAATTGCTCTTGCACCCCAATTGTGGCATTGATGAGAACTAGCTCGCTGGAGCTGTCTGGATTAAAAATGAGCTGCTGGTGGTAGATTATGGGAAGCAAAAAGAAGATATAGTGGCAAAGATTATATTTGCCTCTCTCTATGGGGCGGTGTGTGTGTGTGTGTGTGTGTGTGTGTGTGTGTGTGTGTGTGTGTGTGTGTGTGTGTGTGTGTGTGTGTGTGTGTGTGTGTGTGTGTGTGTGTGTGTGTGTGTGTGTGTCCAGGAATCTTTTTTTTTTCTTCTTTTTTCATCTCAGCCTTCATAGGAGAATCTTTGCTTCTTTCAGATTCAGACCTTGCTGTTGTCATTCATTCATTTGTCAATCTGAGATTAGGCCACTGCACTATGCTTTTCATGGGCCTACCCTTTTAGTCCACCCAGAAATTGAAGTTGGCATGGAATACAGAAGCCTTCTTATTAAGTGGGGTATCTGAGAGAGAGCACATGTCATTAGAATTCTGGGTGTGCTCTGGCTGCCTATTGATTTCTGGGTGGAGTTTAAAGTGTTTCTTCTTTTTTTACTTGTAAAGCACTCAGTGGCTTTGGACATGCCTACTTGAGACTCCAAGGCACAGTTGTGATCTGCAGGGTACTCCAATTGGAGCTCACTTGGCATGTAAGAGAGGGAGCTCTTGGCTGGATAATTTCCATAAGGGGCTTTCAAATGTGAAGCCCATTACCCAAGATTTTTGGAAGGAAGAAAACCACTAATGGCCGATGTCAGTTGGAGAAGGGGATGCTATTTGAAATTGATTTATTATAATTGGTCATTTATCTTTGGTTTTGGGCTTGAGAAGCAGCCTGATGGCTTTAGTTTTTAATTGACTGTATTTTTAACTCTTGTCAAAGGCATCTCATGCCTGGAATAAACACCCTTTTTCTCTATATACTTTTTATAAATAGAAATATAGATTGGAATGCTTAGCTTTATGCTTCCAAATATGAACCTTTTTTTCTTTTTGTTGCCTCAATATCTCATCTGTAAAATAGGGATTATACTGACCTACTCTGCTGGACTATTTTAAGGCTTAATTAATTTAATGTGTGTAACATGCCAAGAACTCCTCAGAGAGAACACTCTACAGAACTGCAAAGTATATTTATTAAATATGTAAGAAGGATGATTAAAAATGAAACATCAGGTTTACTACAAAAATGTTGTTGGCTGATGGTCCATTTGGCAAATGGACAGCTTTGTTCTTTTATGATTGCAGGTGTGAAGACAGAGTTCTCAGGAGCCTAATTTCTCAGCGGTCCTTAGCATCTACAACTTTGAAATTAGTGGGCACTGCAAATACTCAAGTCGTGTCAAAATATATCTGTTTTATTGCAAGTTATTTATACTGTGAGTGATATTAGATGGGCTCTTCACTGTTCTGGCTAGTCATAGTGTAGATGTAGCCTTTCATTGGCAATTAGAGGTAGAGATGAAGAACCTTATGGAGAGCAAGACCCCACTTTGCTTTGAATAAGTCTTTCTATTTGATTTTATTACTGTTCTTTCACTTATGAAGCAGAAATCTAGTCACTTGCCACAAAGATGGGAAAGAAGTTAAAGGCTGGGTAGAAAAGGATGGACAGATGTAGGTAAAAGTGAGAGGCCTGCCAAGATAAGATCAAGAGGTCTTTTTAAAAGTTGTATTCAGATGAGCACAGTCATTCCTCACTTCCAGACTGCCTCAGACTTCTTCCTCTGCCTATCATGAAACTGTGTTTTTTGCCTTATTAATGGGAATCCATTTAAGCTCATTCATTAGTCAATCAAGAAGATTAAGGGGAGTGGTAACATCACAAAATGAGTCGTTACTTCTCTTTTGCCCATGCCATGGCAAGAGCAGCAGCAATACACTTGAAAAGATATCTGAGTCAGACCCCTACATAAAGATAATGGTGCATATGGATTTGAATTGAATGGTAATTATAGTAATTTCTTGCCACTAAAATTTAATTTACAGTCTCTTCTATGTGGGTTCACTTATACTCAGGAATGGACACTGGCATTATTTTTGCCAGTAAAACAGAAATGGAACATGTAGTTAACTATTTCCATTATAGTATGTCATGTGCATCATGGAGAGGAAAAATGGTCTTGTATGTAAGGCACTCGACTAGGATGGAAGCTCAAGATTCAATTTGTGCCTCTGCCACAGACTTCTTGTATGAACTTGGACAAGTCATTTAATGTCTCTGTGCCACAGTTCCCCCTCTGTAAAATGAGGATGATGATAACAACACCTTTGTCCCACCTCTTGTTTGATGTAAGCTCTTCAAGACAGGAACTGTCTGTACAGCATCATGGAACTCTGATCTTGGAACTCTGTGGGGTTACCAGAAATACAAATAACTTCTTTAAGGTGTCTGTCATCTTTCTATCCAAATGGCCCAATCCTGTACCATTGAAGTCACAGACAGTTTTGTCATTATTTCAAGGGATCAGGATCAAGGACCAGAAACCCTAAAATGTCTTATTCATGCCACTAGTAAAGATGTGAAATGAAGTCTATTTGCTTGGTTTTGTTTCACAGGGAATGGCCTGTGACTTTTGACTTCCAAATGATGCCAGTTATATTTCCAGAGAATGTTTCTGTGTGAGAGAGTGCTTGAAAGCATTCATGGTTATTTGAGTGCATACTTCACACCTTCTTATGGCGAGAGAACCATGCAGTTAAGCTGAGAAGATGTAACACTCTAAAAATGTGTGAAGAGGCAGTCTCAGAACCACAAATGTGTTTCCAGCACAAATTCTGTTGAAAAATATTATCTTTAACATTTTGGTACAATACCACTTTAAAAACACCATCAATTTTTAAGGGGGAAACTCTTCAATACAAGACTTTATTTTAATGTGCTTAGTACGTAGTAATACCCTTCAATGCAATGGGAGTGGGTAAAAAACTGCAAATTCATGATAGTTCTAAAAACACATGTGAGCATAGTGATGAGTTGCTAAATGCATGCTGACACAACTTTGCCATGCTAATCATAAACGTCTCAGGATGCAAAAAAACCCACATTACTCCTAATTACTGAATAATTGCTTATTCCATGTGATATGACAGACTTTTTTTTCCCCTTAACCTGGGCATAAACCTGCTATCTGACCCATCGAGGCAGACCTCTGTTCCCAGACAGAGCCCTTTTGATTTGGGATTCTGCACAGGCAGAAGGATCCATGCTAGTATGGATCAGCCTGTGGTATCAGGGCTTTCAATTTGGATATTTTAATAACATTAGGATTAACTATTGATCTGGAAATTATGTTGGAAATTGGGAAGTGAGAGGCTGATGGAACAATTCTCTGAACTTCTGTGCTGAGAGGCTTAGGTGATAAATGACTGACTAACCAATGCTGGTTCTTCAGGCAGGGCATTTGATATCCTCGTAGGTTAGGGACCCATTCTGCCTCTGTAGCATTGCAGCTAACACTGGTAGTTGTCCTGTTTCCAGAGTGAGGCCATCTGTGATCTGTCCTGCTGTGGTTGTGGCAGATCGATTGTGATGATGACTGTGTAGAATCTTTTCCTGCAGTGCAGGCAGAAACAGTTTTTCAGGGAAAATGGTAGGTTGTGTTGACTGTTTGTTTGGGTTTTTAGGATAAATGAAAGATTTTTCAAACAGCTCTCTTGTCAGGGAGAGTTCAGGGTTTTCTCAGGCTTTGTGAGAAGAAGGGATAAAAAAGGGACACTTCGTTTACTGAGAACTGCCAGTGAAGGACTAAAAAAATCACAGAAGATACATTCATATAGGGCTTATTATTTACTTCCCCATCCCCATTTCTTTCCATCCCTTATTTTTCCAAAGTACTTTGCAATCAAAATGCAAATTGTGATACAGATTGTCAGGCTTTTGTGGACACTAGATGTAGCAGATAAAACCAAGCCTCTTTCTTCTTTTAAAACAAACATAGGGTGTGGAGGAACCCATTGAACATCCAGTGTTCTTGGATTTTCAAACATGACTAGCAATTGCAAGTTTCCAACCTGTGAAATCTTAAAAGGAGCCTGATTCTCAGAAAGTACTACGGACCCACTTCTTCAAGATGTCTTAAGTTGGACACCCCAAAATGGAGGCATCTAAAAATCACTGGTCGCTTCTGAAAATCTTGGTCTTTACTTCCAATTCTACTTTGCACCCCAAATCCCAAAACTTAACTATTGATGGTAAACAGAACTAGCATACTGTCACAGGCTGGCTGGCTGCTTTAAAGGGAATTGAGTTCTGACTTTCCTATGATGTAGCAGCTATCCCCTAGCTGATCTTCAGCACACAGAGAGGGGAAGTGACTTTCCCAAAGTCACGTACCAGGTCACTGGTACGGCCAAGAATTGGAACTCTGGTTTTCTGAGTCCTAGTCCATTGCTCTTTCCATGAGGCCATGCCATCCTAGATAGAAACTAGAAATGGAGCTGAACAACCACCAAGAATACAGATACCTCTGAATTAAGGAAAAATTCTGATCTAGAGCTGAACTCTGGCAGCTCAGGCCAAACTGATAAAAACACTTGATCTGTTAGTATTAATTTTCTCCCAGCACATCACCAGCAGTATAGTTATATAACCCTGCACCTGGGGTGAAATGATAGGTGCACTTTCTTTTATAAATCTAAATGAAATAATTAAAATCCATATCCCTGTGATATAAATATAGTATATACTATCACTGTATAAATAGCTTCAATTTTTTTCAAATACCCACTTCCTTTGAAAGTTCAGGATTCATGTTTTCTGCTACTACTTGGTTTAGCAATTAGTGGTTAAAAGTGCTCATTAGCCAGTTGTTTTAAAGCACTTTTAGGTCCGTCTCATACATATCTACTATTATGCATAAGAGTGTTTAAAGATGAACTTCCTGAACTATTCAAATACAGTATTTTGGGTACCTAACTGTTTTGGGCATGATGCCTTTAAGATACTCCTACACTTAAGGGAAAGTCATGTCTCATCTAACTTACATCTGTGTAAGCAAGAATTCAACCGAATTCCATATGTGAAAAACTGGTGTAGGAGGAGAATCAGGGTCTTATTCTCCCCCTCTCTCCAACTTCTAATATAATACATTGAATTCTTGGTGGCTTGGATACCATTAGTGATTTAATACAGGATGATACAACCCAACATAAACTCGTAGCCCTTCAGCTATGATACAGTATCATATGGTGGAAATTGTTTTATTGATTTCCAACCTGATATCTGTTGTACCATCTCGAGTCTTCACAATGTACAATGGTTCACGCGTTATGATGTCCATTATTTAGATACCTAGAAAAAGCTTTTTAGAATCCCTCTCTTGTACGCCTGCCCAGCTTCTCTTGTTTTATTCTCCATCTGTTCACTTGTATTCTCTCAGTATGCTCTATCTTCTAGACTATACTGCTTCCTACATTTGAAGGGCTATAGTCACTTGGAACATTGACACTTCACCAAAAAGGTACCAAGGAGGTGGGGTAGAACTTGAAGTATATTTTCCCGGTCTAAATTGCCTGTCAATTGCCATTACTTCAATGGTCTTTGGATCACCCAGTGAGGCTGAAACAAAGCAGATGAACTACCTATGTGCTACTGCAGTGAGTTAAAAATAAACTGTAAAACACTGAACTTGATAAAATGTAAAGGGAGAGACTTATTCTGGCGCCTAGCGTGCTCTTGTTGTCTCAGATTGTCCCACATGTGTTAAACAAGAGGGGAGTTTTGAATGAAAATCCCCTGAAAGATTTCTTTATATGTTCTTCCGTAATGTCCTGTCAGAGGGAATGGGATTAGTCCACCCAAAGAAAAGCCACTTCTATACCTGGCAGTTCCATACTGCCAAAGATTCACCTTGGCCTCTTGAGGTCCTGGATGTGGGGCAGGGGATCCGTGGCTTTTAATACACACTCAAGATTTTTTTAACTTATTCTAAGTATCATCTGTGGGGCTGGAGTGGAGATGACTTGCCCACTATTACCCCCAAACCATGGAGTCCCTGGACTGTGTGAACACTCTCTGCAGGTTTAGGGGAAGGCGAGAGGTGCCATGTGGGGCTCCCAACCTCCTGTGGAAGAGGGGAGATTTTCACATGAAAGACATTAACACACAGGATCTCAGGGGTCATGAATAGGCCTCTACAAAAGAGGCATTGTCTGGTGCAGCAGCGGGAGCAAGGAGATCTGCATTTTGTTCCTGGCTCCGCCACAGATCTGCTATGTAGCTTTGACCAAATCACTTGGCCTTTCTGTGCCCCAGTTTCCCTTCCTGAAAACTGGAAATAATGCTTCACTACCTTCCAGTGAATTTTGTGAAATTTAATTCATGAGCATTTGTAAAATACTTTGTGCTTGTCAATGGAAAGAGAATGGTTTTATTATTTTTAAAGCCTATTATGAAAACTGGAACTTTTTTTTTTTTTTTTTTTAATAAAAAGACAATTCTCTTATTGGCAAAATATAAACAAATGGTGGTGGGAAGCTTAACTGAACAAAATGACAGTTGTGAGCAATTCCCACAGAAGCTGCTCACTATGCTTAATGTGAGCTGACTAATTGTTAATAAACTGTAGAATAGAAAAGGCATAATGTATTTTACATGTCAATTATAACAGCTCTGATAGGTCCTAAAATGGTTTTGACAAGACTGCGGTGCATGTCTCCTTCCTTTTTTCCAAATCCAAGAATTGTAGCCAAGTGAATTAAATTTGCTGGGGGGTGGAGGCGGGGGAAGGGAGAAGTGTGACACATCTGTTTCTCATTAGCACTAGTGAATTATCATGCAAACTGTAAACTGCTTTAAATGATACTGTCCATTTTCCTGCTTAGGTTTAAAAAAACAAACCACATGGTAAATGTACATTTAATGATATACAATGTGACCACTGCATTTAAGAAGAAGCTTAGTAGCAACTTCTTCCTTTGATAACTAAGCCTACAAGCTTTCTTTTTTTCTCTTGCCAGACTTATTCACTGTATTTGGTATTCCAATAAAATTACATGTCACTTTTAAAAAATATTGGGTCCGATTCTGCCAAACGTACTCAGGTTGAATAGTACCATGCTCCCCACAAGTAGATCCATTGGTTTCAGTAGATCTACCCATGGAGTAAGCTACTGCTTAACCAGAATAAAGGTGGTGGAATCTGATCCACTGATCTACTGTCTGAAGCTGAACCCCTACCCTGGCTTAAGTAACTTACTGAGATATTAGCAATTTGAATTTCCATTAGGCAATGATAGGGTAGCCAACTCAGTGAAGTTAGTTCACTGGAAACTAGTGTAATGGCAACACAAAGATATCATTCAGACTTTTGTAAAAACTCCATTGTTTTCTGTTACAGTTTGTTTTCCTGTTAGCAAGACGTTCTTGGATCCATTTTCTTCAATGAAAACTGCACAAGGTAAATAGAACATCAACCAGGTAAATAGAAGAATCTTACTTAAAGTGTTTTTTTGGCTATTTTGTTTTAAAGATCCTGATCCAAAGCTCATTGAGGTCAACATCAAGGGCTTTGGGTCAGGCCCCAATGCTGCAGTTCCTCTACTTTATTTGTTGGAGTCTCCATTTTGATAGATTGGCAAATGGTGGTGCAAGGTGATATGGGGAGGGGCTTCAGGTCCTAACAAATCTGCTGTTATCAGCCTCATGTCTCTTTCCATTTCATCCCACTCCTCCTTTTCCCTCCCCACCCTTCTATGTATTTTCCTCCCACCTACCCCTATTTCTTAATCTATTTTTGTTGTTCCCTTATATGTCTTGTTGATTCTTCAAATTTCCCCTACTTGTGAGAGGTAATAGTGAAAAATGATGGTTAGGGAGAGTTTAGGAAGGGGAAACTAGGATGGTAGGAGGCTCCATCTAGGACTGGCTATAACTGTGCAAGAATGAGTCTGAAAAGGAAACTGGGAGGGAGAATCTGTCCCTGGGGCATGGAGGTGTGGTCTTTTTTAGACCCCAAGTTTATTGTCTCTTTCTGAATGTGACTAGATTTATAGCCCCATCACCACCACCACAGGAGAGGACCAGGCTGGCACTCTGGTTTGAGTTAGTCAGGCACACCCAGGATCCATAGTGTGGGATAGTGTTTCCAGCTACCTAAATGAGTCACAGTTGAAAACCTCAGTGGGGAATAGTAGAGGAATAGGATCTTTGCCTCCTGAGGATTGCAAACTCCAGATAATTGGAGAACAGAAGTAGTTTGAGGGTAGAAAAGCCAATAGTTAATAAAGGGAAGCTGTAATTTGGAGAAGAGCACATGGGTGTTACTCCTCAACTGAAAGAAGTTTACTTTTGATGTTTTCATGAAACTGGCCTGTTTCTTGAACATCATTGCTCGCGTCATTGGATACTCCTAAGGCAACTCCGAGATGACACAGGCTCAGTCTGCAAGCCACCTTCATTTAGAATTCCATTTCTGATGTTCTGTGAGAGTTGGCCATGGTGGGAGAAGGCCCTAAATGTATTCAATGAATCAAAACTCAAGTTGTCCTGAGACCTTTTGTTAGTGATCACAGGACACAACTATCTGAGAGTAAAATTGCTCCTTTAAGAGCTCAAAAAGTTGCTTTTATTAAAACAGTGGGTTTGGCTTTGGCTGCTTTGTGAAGTCAGTGACGGTGTGCCTGGGATAGGTCAGAATGAAAATGTCAGGGCAGACTGCAGGAAAGAGGGCAAATAATCCCCCAAACGGGTGGTTATTTCTATAATTAGATTCACCAAGCCAGTAACAAAAGAGCTTCTGCAGTACAACACTGGTTAACCAGAAGCCAAACACAGTCCCCTTTAGGCATTCCAGCCCTTGGCTCCCAGCCAGGCAACCAAGTCTAATATAGTGAGGGGTTATAGTGAGGGGCTCTTCACCATATGTGAGGTTTTTACTAATCCTAAAGTATCAGACACTTACTCCAGGACAATATGTACTTCAGAATTTACCCACTGTCAGCCCATCCTTAGTAAACGAACTAAAGATTCATCAATAAAAGAAAAGAAAAGACGAGTGTTATAAATGGTTAATAGATCATGTACATTCAAATGATTGCAACGTCCTTATATCAGGTTTGTAGCAGTCATGGAATAGATTATTGGCTTGCTAAAGTCATTCTAGTAACTTTCAAAAGATTAGAAATCCCTCAGTCCATAGTTCAAGATGCTCCTTTCTGGGTCCAGTGACTTAGAGCAGGAAAGAGGCAAAATGGAGGTGTCTCAGGGGTCTTTTATATCCTCTGCCATGTGCCTGGAAATTTACTGTCCCAAACAAAGCCCACAGCCCAGGTGCACAGAAAGTTACTAGCTCAAGATGGAGGTCAGGGTCACATGTCCTTACATGCTTTGCTGACTCACAGGGCAGCTATTGCCCATATTCTTTCTGAAGCATCCCCAGGAAAGGCTTACTGATAGAGCCCTGCAAATCCACAGACATCTGCTTTATATCCATGAACCATTTTTTGTGGATAGTGGATCAGATGCAGATCTCAAAGGTGGGGAAGCAGCTGTCTGCAGCTCATAGCCTTTGAGGCTGCTTCCCTACCTTTGAGATCTGGGGATGGAGGCTGGCCACCAATCAGCCATTCAGCAGGGCTCCCCCTGGCCGCCACCGATCAGCTGCTCAGCAGCTGCCTAGAGAGACTGGCCCCTGAACAGCTGATTGGCGGTGGCTGCAGGGGGACTGGCCCCTGAACATCTGATTGGTGGTGGCTGCAGGGGGTCTGGCCTCCAAACAGCTGACTGGGGGGCCCAGAGCTGTGGGTTCCTGCGGGTGTGGATGACCTAGAAGACAGCAACTGCGGATGGCGAGTCAGTTGTTAGTTGATTCCAGTGGATGTGGATCAGATGCGGATCCACATTTTTGTATCTGCGCATGGCTCTACTTACTGAGTGGGATGAATTTCTTCAATGGTCCATTGTGAGCTGAGTGTCCTTAATGGGCCAGCAACACATAGCTGTCTAGCCCTGATGCAAATCTATGTGAGAGGGTGTCACCCAGGAATAAAACACGTTTTAGATTCAAGTATATAGCCAATATTCATAACTTTAGATACGAAGATGATGCATGAATTTCATCAGGATAATTATATTTAGCAAATCATAACGTTTCCATTGATACCTTACGTGACATACTTTGTACAATTTTACAGAAACTGGGTAACAGTTATAACATGGTCATCTTTTATCAGACAGCATCACAAAGTCAATGGAGTTCTGCATACCAATGACTTGCATGACTGGCCTCCAGACTAAAATTAAACAGGAGGGCACGTGAACAGCTTCTTTCAAAGCTTGCTAGTGAAGACACTCCACCCCTCTTAGCATTCCATCTACACTAGCACATACTCGTTGCTATGCTAAGTATACTAATATAGGGTTCTTATTTCTCTCCTGACAGCATGCCCATTAGTGTGTGTAGGAGTTGTGTGTGCATCAATGGGAAAATAGTTGGCCTCTTGAATTTTTCATACCTTGATTACTTTTAACTGGTTGTTAGCCCAAAAACTTTAGCTCATCCTCCCTTCCACTTGCATACCATCTGCCAAAGATTTCTGTCAACAAGGCTTGTATGATATCCAGGGGAAGGTTTCCAGACACCTGCTGGTATTTTATAGCACATGATCCGGGGGAGGAAGGAAGAGGAGAAGGGCACCGTCGCCAACTTGCAATCATATTAACGACTTTCCATCTTATTTGAAATTCATATTAATTTTTTCCTCCTGAGGCACCAATACCCAGTATTGTGACTGGAGACCTAAAAAAAGCCTGGGAGCTGTCTTCAGTACCATGTATTAATGCAACAAATAACTCCTGAAGCTTCTATTGCATCCTATTGGTCCAGATTTATGACTGTCCTGCACTTTGTGCCTTGCACCTAGCTACACTACTGCTTTGATTTGGTAGCACTTTATGTCCACTTCACACTGTTGTAAATGGCTGTACAGGGTGCAGAGCAATGATGAAGGACCTTTCCTGTGCAAGTAACCCCGTTGATTCTAATGGGACTACTGACAAAATAAGGTGCTGTTTAGTATGAAATCTGGCCATAATTAATGATTTAACTGGCTACTGTGACAAGAACCCATCAGAGGATGCACTTTTTCCTTGCATGGCTGGCCTGGCTCTAATGCAGAGAGTAAAGTCCCACACCACTGACTGGCCACCTCAGAGCTGTCCTGTGCATGGTTTTGGGCATGGCTAGAAAAGTAGGAGCTGAGTGTCCAATGTTGCAAGCTGATGGTCGAGGAGGGAGTGACAGCCGTGGTTCCGCATGGTCACCTCCTGCATACCAGCCAGCAGAGATTGGTACATTGTACTCTGTGAAGTGCTTTCCCAGTGCAGGAGGGAAGCACTGGTGGAACTGTGCTTCAGAAGGGTGGCCTGTGATATAAAGTGTTTCCTGGGAGAGCTTATCATGTCCACCATCCCTTGTTCAGAGAGGTGCTTAAAGGCACAGTCTAGCCCAAATGCTGAAAAGAATATTAAAATATTCAGATTTACTAGCAAAAATGTACAGTAGAAAGACCAGAATCAAATTAAAAAATAATGTATCCTTTTATGACACCACAGCCACTTAGAACCAGCAAAATTCTAATGTTTGTTTGGATCCTTTGTATTTACTTGTATTGATTTTATATTTCAAAGGGAAAAATTCTCCATTCAAAGCCACATTGTCTAGCTCTATTGCATAGTTTGCCCTTGTTCCGGGTATGAAATCAGTGGAAATTTCAGACAGGTAGTTGAAAAGTGTGCACTAAAAGGTGCATAGAGAATAGAGGCTGACCATAATTCTACCTATGAAACAGAACTCAGGACATGGGGTACAGAAATCTGGCTAGAGGCAGTAATGGACACTCCTCCTGTAGTTCTCAGAATCTGAAGTTTGACAAGTGATGGGTGGGGATCTAGCCACCCGTTGTACCTGAACTTTGGCAAGGTTTGAGGTTGAGCCTTCTATTGATTCTGCACTTCACTAGTAATCAACTGCAACTCAACATAGACCTGTTCTGTTAATCTGTAGTGAGTCTGTCTGAGCTACGCATAATTCCTGCACATCTTTCCAGAGGGAATAGATTGCTTCCTTTAGAGACCTGTCAGGGATGAACTGCATGACTTACAACAGGCTCTTCAGCCTTTTCTCTTACAATCTAGGGATGAATGCAGATATTATGGAGAAAGCAAAGTGAAATCTGCCACTGAAATTTAGTAGGGTCTGAGTGATAGGAAACAAATGCTGCTAAGGCAAATCATTGTAAGAATGCACTACCACATATCTCACACAAGCACAAGTAGAATCCTCTGCACATAGTACAGATTTATGCAATACCTTAAAACAGTTTGTTTTGTAGACTTTATTTGAATTGAATTGATGGTTCTGTGTTAAATCACAGTGAGTCCGGCTCCTGTGTTGCTGCAGTTTTAAGATCAACAGGGTGAAAATTACCCTGAGTTTTGGAGGCCGTAGGAACACACACAGAACAAAGACAGTAACTACACACACAGTCACAAGTAAGAAGTTTGTCTGTATTACAAGCTTTACTAAGCAGATGATTAAGGTTACAAAAAACACAAGTATACAAAACCCGAGTGCCCATACAATAGCCACTGCTGTATTCATACTCACATGTTATAGAGTCTGGTGGATCTCTCAACGGGTGGTCATCAATAGAGCAGTGATTCCTGCTGGGATCTTCCCAATGAGGTCTTCTCTCAAGATTTTCCCTAGCCATACCAGAGAACCCCTTTTATCCAATCAGCATGACCTTTAGGATTCCAACACCCCTTTTCCTTATCTGTACTTTCACACCTCACAAATTTTGGGGTGCCTCATTTTTCATAGGTTGTTCTTAGTCTCCTTGTTCTCATTAGCATCTTATTTTATGTAAATATGTTCCCATGGTAACCTGTGATCGGAACAGAACTTTCTGTGATGTTACAATCAAGTGCCTTGCAGTCCAGATGGGTACACTGCAGTATATTTTTCCAGCACATCACCTATGGACACATTCTTTACAGTGATCTTGTAACTTTACTGGCATAGGGTCATTCTTTGGTCACTCACTCATGTCAAGCCTCCTTAAATCTGAGGCCTAGTGTGGCGAAGATGACATAGTACAAGCCTTAGCCTGCACTACTCCCTTACCTTATTTACATATCTAATACACATTCTTCACTCCTAAATATTTGTTAATCTTGTACTCCTATGATCCTATCCTACTTATATCTGTACCTACAACTTAAATCTATTCATCACACATTGATCACATATGCAATAACATATGAGTTAACCAGGAGAATAGAGGACACACTTAAATGATAAAATGAGCTATTAGCTACAGTTTGAGCAAGCATCTGGCATTGGCTGCCATTGAAGACAGGATACTGGACTAGAAGCTCAGTTCAAATATGGCAAATCCCAGTGATCCTTGAGTGACGTGTGAAGTGCAGTGAAATCTCCTGAGAGAAAAGTTGCTCTGCAACTATAACATTTCACTATACATTTTCATAAATAACAAACAGGTTGTTTTATGCATGAGAGATTGATAATTAGAGTGGAAATACCAAATAGAAAATATCACCATAGGGTAACTGGTGCTTACAGAAATGCAAGGCCATTATGTAAGATGTGCATTTTGTTCTCTTTGTTTCTTTATAATATTAATTAGTTACAGCCAAAGTTACGTGCATAAATCTGGCATGCAAGTAATTCTTATTAGAGAAAACACAAAATAAAACCCATCTTAGATTGTTGCTGAACAAGTGTTTTCCCTCACTTCCTAACTTGCATGTGAATAAGACCCACCCACTAACATCTGGTTTTGGTGACAGAGCATGTCAAATATGCCAGCACTGTAGCCCGTCCTACAACCTACAGTGTTCAGGAGGTTGCCTGATGGAAGTGAACAGAGCTCCACAGGGGTGCTCCAAGCCAGTTTCAAATACAGGACTGAGCACAATCTACAAACATTTATTAAAAAATGTTCCTGCCCATTATCAGTTACTAGGTACATCCTGATGTCAGCAGAAAGGGGGATAGAGCAGGAAAGAGAGAAATTATACAGTAGATAATATTTCCATAACCCCCTGTACGAAGATTGGGTAAACATAGATTGAGATATGGTCCCAATTTTAGTAAGAGTAATCTGTTCTGTCTGGAAGACTTGGTGTCTGTTGGCTACAGCTTTAATTTCCGTCTGTCCAATGCCTGGGTATAAAAGGCACTGTCTTCTATCAGAACACTAAAATGAGATTTTGAGATTTCCAAATCAGAGATAATTAATAGATTCTCCACCCTTCCCGCCATGGAGACTTCTGATTCAGCTTTCAATGATTCACTGTCCCTCTCCACCCCCACCCCAAGCCTTTGCCTATAGAGCAGTTTGAGTCAAAACTGGCTTTCCAAGTCTGAATGACACTAAAGACACTGATGATTCTATTCTGTTAGATATAGATTCTTATATTGCACTCAGTGTAGTATAACTTGCTCATAAAGCACTTTGGAGATAAGTGCTTTATATATGTTTCTTTTAATATTATGTGCATTTCGCTATGTTGCAAAAATATTGACTAAACATTTTGAAAGCACCGCAATCATCTGATCATGATATAATTAGGTGTGCACATATATACCCTGTCCCCTACCTTGCGTCTGTCTTGTATATCTAAACTGCAAGTTCTATGGGACAGAGATTGTCTAGTACTCTATTTTTATAGTGCCTAACACAATGGGGCCCAGTTCTTGGTAGGCCCTTGCACACTAATGTAATAAACGTGTTTAGTAATACAGAGACTCAACAAAAATATTATGACAAAAAAACCTGTGCCTTTAGAATTCATGAAATGTTGATAAACATCTACACTGTAGATGTCCTGAGACCTGTTGGCTATGAGACTTTAAGGAATCCCTTGTGATGGGGTATATAGACCCCATTGGCAGTGATGGGGTTAAGGAGAGCTAGCATGCCCAATTAGCCTATTCCGTGACACTTGGAGAGAAGACAGGTCATTAAGGATTAGACCCAGCTGGGGTGAACCACACTGGGTGGTTCCTATAAAGAAAGGACTGCAGGGCCAACAGGGAAGAACTGAGAGAGGCAGCACAGAGCTTATCCCCTGGGAACGGTCCTGAAGGGAGAAAGCAGCAAGCATAAAAGGGTTCCAGCTGACTGCCTGAGAGACTGAGGAGCCACTGTGAGCAGGACCTTTCAATCACAAACTGGTGAGAGGCCACCCAGCAAGCTGGACCTCCAGGAAGAGAGGACCACAGTGCATGATCCTGAGGAGCACAGCCTGCAAGAGAGGCATGGTACAAAGTAGGCCAGGGAAACAGTAAGGAGTTGGGAGAGACTGGTGCCAACCCAGAAGAGTGGGCAGGCCTGGGTTTCCCCAACCAAACCCAGCAAGGGGGTTTAGTAAAGCCTTGAAAAAAAAAGCCATACTTAAAGAAAGCAGGGACTACACACCTTTCCTCTAGGGTGATTGCCCTGCTGATGTTCTGGAGTGTTTACCACCCCAAGGGGAATGGACTACCAATGAGTAGGCCAGAGGGCCAATGTCATGTTAAAAAACCAAAATGGACCAGATTGTGATCAGTCCATTAAATGAGGAGTTGCTGTATCACCCAATTGCACCACAAGGGGGTATCTGAAGGTCAAAAAAGACCCTCCAACACCTCTGCAAGCAGCAGGATCTCTGTTTCGAGATCCAGTAGATAGACAGAAAATTACTCAGCCTTTAATAACCCATGTTTTAAGGGGCATTGTGCTACTGGACATGCTATCTTTCAGCCTGGGCTACAGAGTATTAGCTAATGATAAAGATGTAGAGCTGGTCAAAACTGTTCTATGACATTTCATTTCATTTTTTTTTTTTTAATTAATTGGACGGGGGTTGGTTTTTATAAAATAATCATGGGTTTTTCCTCCCTTTTTTGGCCAGTTCTATTAAGATATTAGTCATGTACCTTTAAGAAATGTTTGCCTATGAGAACTGTAAGCAGAGTGTAACTTTCCGTTACTAGAAAACCTTCTGGGATATGTCAGGTCACACAAGATGGCAAAGGACAGAAAAGGGGGGATAGAGACCGTGTAGCAAAGATACAGGGTGCTGATGAATGCAGTACATCCAAAAATCCTGTCTGACGCCACATAAATAGATATCATGCAGGTCAAATATTGCTGTGTAGCGAACTAGGACCTGAATCTCATGATTACATAAGTAGCAGAAATAAAAGAACTCGACAAGAGGAAATAAAGAAAGAGGAGGCTTCAGTGCCTTATGGAAGGGATCTTGGACAGCTCGCTTGCTAGATGTCTCAGGACAAAACAGTGCTTACTGCTGGGCTCCCAAATGTCATGGCTTGCCTGCCAACATTTAAAGAGTGTGCACAGCATCATAATGTTTAACTTGTATCCTTTCCTCAATGATCACACTAAAATATTTGCTCTTTGGAGGTATCTGTGTAATATAAAACGTAGAGGAGGAGAACAAGAAAAGGAATCCCGGAAACATGTTGTACTTGGGCTATAACAATTGTAGTGCAAGTGTAGTACAATTGCATTGTAGTGGCTGAAACAAAGGTCACCAGAACTCAAGTCCATTGCTACTGTCCCTCATCATTTAAAAAAATCTGTGGTGTCTCTTCTCTTCATGTACCAGTAATTGCATCTTTGCAAAACATCTACAGTATTAGGGGTTTAATTGCAAAGGGACTTGCAGTATAGGACAGTTTTGCCTTTATGAAGCTAAGGGAATTATGTGCAGGGGGAGCAAAGCTGTCCATGGATGACACAGTTTGAAAGGATTAGTTTGCTCTATGGTATTTTCTGCTTTAAACTAAACCTACTGCAATGGGTGGTTTTAAGTTTCCTCCCTCTCCGCCCTATTTCGGTATCCATTTACATGCAGCTTCTTGGGGCTGGATTTTCAATTCTGACATTCCACCACCCCCAAGAAAACAGAAAATTAGGACACAACTAATGTTTTCTCGGTTAGTTGCAGCTGTATCCCTGTTCCAAATATGGTGGCCATTCTGATGGCCACTATAAGACTCAGGTACAGTAAACACAACAGGGATTCAAGATGCTGACTACACACTGGCCCTGTAGATCTACCGCTTCCAGAGGGTGATATTCACCCCCTGTGCAGAGGGCCAGTGCAAGGCACCACTGAAGGAGCACACAAAATAGGTCTTAAATGGTGCACAGGACTTGTCCCCTTCTTGGGTCTCCTTGATCCTCAGTGAATGAATACTGATTATAGTATCCTGCCATTTAGATTATACATGCTCTTCATATCTTTGGAGAGTTGATAAAACCAGTTAATCAGTGTCAACTTTATAAAATTCTAACTGAGCTCTGAAGATCATTCTGACACTCCTAAGTAATGAGAAATTTACCATGTTCACTTTTTATGGATAAAAGGTACATTTTTGCCCAGATAATTTTGAATAAACCAAATTTGATGTTTTCAAGTCAAACTGTTCTTGAGAAATGATATGAAAAGAAAGTATAAGAATTTTCAAAAATATAATTTTTCTACTGTTTCCAACTCTCATATTTCAGAAACGGCTTGTCCGATTTACCTTAAATGTGATTAAACAATTTTCTTCTGCCCAAAGATCATGCATACAGATTTAAAGCAGAAATATGAGAATTTTCAAGTATTAAGAATATTGGAAAGGGGGCAACCAAATCAACTTTATAGTCAAAAGCTGCTTGCAACTGAATAGGCTTTAGTCAACAGGTTGTTGAGCTCAATACTGGGGTAACTGGTGAAATTTAATGTCCAGTAATATACAGGAGGTCAGATTAGATGATGTAATGGATCTTTCTGGCACTAAACTCTACACTACTATAGAAGGGCTAGTGGTGCTCCACAGTTCTAAGATTTTAGATCAAGCTGCTGTTTGAGATCACTTAAGGTATTTATTTTGATAATAATGCAGGGATATCAAAATTGTCCTTTACAACACTAAAAATAAATATCGGGTGCAAAATACTAACTAGACACAATAATAATAATTATTAATAATAATAATAATAATTCCCCTTTCTCCTCCAACCTCCCATGCTCAGGTTCAGAGATGCTACCTTCATACACTATCTCAGTGGTTTTCAACCTTTTTTCATTTGCAGATCCCTAAAATATTTTGAATGGAGGTGTGGCCCCTTGGGAAATCTTAGACATAGTCTGCAGACCCCCAGGGGTCCATGGACCACAGATTGAAAATCAGTTTATTATCTGAACAGCCTTAAAAAAACTCAGCTTAACCCTCTGTATTGAGGCAATTGATGCTGACACACAGATGCACCCCTTAAATTCCTGGGGGGAAAAAAGGCAGGAAGGCTAAAGTCTGGGCTGTAAGAACAAAGTGATTTGGTTTTTACATGCAAAAAATATAAATGTTAGTAGCTAAGAATGATGTATATAAACTGTGTAGTGTGTGACTTGATGTGGAATTGTGGTATCATCTTGTACCTAAACCCACTGTGTTTGGGCCTGGCCAACTTGGCAAAAGAGTAGTTACATGCCTAATAAAGTAACCTGGGTAACAAGATGAAGTCAAACTGAGTTTTTTGGATCCCAGAGAACTGGATGAAGTGTTCTTCCAGAACTGGATGAGGTGTTCTAGATAAGCCTAGTGGAAAGAGTCTTGGAGAGAATCCCAACAGGCAGCCTTTACTGTAGGGCAGACTCTGGATGCAGCACAGCTTTTTTAAAAGCTATTTTAAAATAATTCTCCACCAGACTTGGGTGACAGTCTTATGAAATTATGCCTTTGCAAAGCTGGCTGGCTTAGCCATGTTCATGGAACTAGTGTCACAAAACGTGTTTAAAACTAGCTTCCTAATGCGCAAGGGAAACTGCAATGCATATGGAACCCAAATCTCTATTAAATCCGCTTTGGCAGTGAGTTATATTAGCACAAATAGGGTAACTCTGATTTCTGACCAATTGCAGGTTGGGATGGGGTTTGTGGGGGAGGGGAAAGGGGCAGCTCTTATACACCATAGTACATGGCCTGTAATACAATAAAAATTAGAGCTATGTGTGTTCACTTGCCTCTAAATCTGAAGCTTACTTAACTGGTCATAGCTACAAACTAATGAAAAAACTTACAGAAAGAAGAAAATGCAATTGAAGTTTTTGCCCTGGGGCCTTTTTTAAGATTACCTGGTAAATGAGTTTGCATGGTGTGAATAGATCTCTAGGGTTTGTTTTCCTTGTGTTCAGCCTGCTTATGCAACCTGTATCAATAAAACTTTTTTATATAAAAGAATTCTTCAACTGGGGTGTTGCTCGGGGCAACAGAAAATTCTGACCAAACTCACCAAGTATTTCCCCCCCCAAACTATCATCATATGCCTCTGCAACTGAACCAAAAATAAAGAGATGGGGGGGGTGGGGACAGGGAAAGAAGGAAAAGAGAATACCTATTGTGCAACTAAACTGTGTTTTTTAATTCTATGCTAGTCGTACTTTGGTAAATAATCTGAACCAGAAAGAAAAACGGAACAGCTGCTTCCAGGAACAGTCTGTGCTCTTACACATATGGTGGCAGCATGGACTTTAAGCAAAAGAAAACACGGGGAGAGGGTGTCTGTTTTGAAATGGAAGCCAATGACAATAGAGTTGTGCAAAAGATTTTCATTGAACCTCAAACCCACTGCAGTTTAGCTTTTTGTTCATGGTGGTCTGATGTGTTCCCTGAGCTCAGCCCCTGCTTCAGAGAGAGTGTCTAATATGGATGGAGAGTTTGGAACAAGCTGACAGTGTTTGCCTGAAACTCCAGACTCCATCAACACATCTTGTTCTGCTGACACACTGAGGCAGGTGGTTCATGACCCAACATGAACATCAGGGAATTAGAGTGGCTATCTACAAGGCTGAAGTGGCAAGCCTATCTAGGAACAGCCATGCCTAGGGAGGAGGTTTGATCCAAAGATTTGATAAGGGAAGCTAAAGAGATGAGGGGGAAAAATCCATAGTTGGAAGGTATAAGAACAAGAAGAAATGTAAGTATGTCAGGAACAAACCAAATCCTTGCAGTGATATAGGCCTATTATTAGATAGAGAGGGTAAGATTGTTACTAATGCCAAAAAGACAAAAGTGTCTAATAAATATTTCTGTTCTCTATTTGGAAAAAAGCAGGATGACGAGGATGATAAAGTACTTTTCAGTCCATTAGCGTGTAAAGTAGATGTTAGACAACATCTACTAGGCATAAACATGTTTAAATTGGCAGGCCTGGATAACTTGCACTCAAGAGGCCTAAAAGAGATGGCTGAGGAGATTTCTGCCCTGCTGATGAACATTTTTAATAAACTTGGAATATTGGAGAAATCCAAGAAGACTGGAAGAGAGCTAATGTTGTTCCAATATTCAAAAAGAGCAAGCAGTATGACCTGGATAACTATAAGCTAATTAGACTGACATTAGTCAGTCCCAGGAAACATAAGGGGAAAGTTTATATTTGGATCCAATTAATAAAGAATTAAAGGAGAGGTGTATAATTAATGCTAGCCAACATGATTTTATGGAAAATAAGTCTTGTCAAACAAACCTGATTTCATTCTTTGAGTTTGGTTGATAAAGGGAACCAAGTACATATGAAATACTTTTTTCAGGTATTTGACTTAATGCCACATGACTTTCTGATTAAAAAAGAGCAATATACAATATCAATAACATATTAAATGGAATTGGCTAATTGACAGATTTCAAAGGAGTTGAAAAATCCTCATCAAATGGGGGTGTTTCTAGTGGGGTTCCTCGGGAATGGGAAGTAGGTCTGACATTCAACGTTTTCACCAGTGATCTGGAAGTAAACATAAAATCACTGCTGATGATATTTGTGGACAACACAAAGAGTGGCAGAGTGGTACATAATGGCAGGGCAGTCACACACAGCTATCTGTCATGTGATACTGGTCCCATTCAAACAAAATGTGTTTCAGTGCATCCAAGTGCAAAAGTTATTCATGTAGGAACAAGGAATACAGGGAACTGTATCCTGAAAAGAAGTGACTCTGGAAAGGATTTAGGGATCACAATGGACGGGCAACTAGATATGATCTCCCAGTATGATGCTGTGACAAAAAGGACTAATGCAATACTTGAACATATAAACAGAGAAGTAAAGAGTAGGGAGGTGATCTAACCTCTGAATACAGCATTGGTGAGAGTGATACTGGAATATTGCATATAAAGCTAGTGTCCATAGTTTTAAAAATATAGTGAAAAATTGGAGAGGGCATAGAGAAGACCCACAAAATGATTTGAGGACTGGAGAAAATGCCTTACTTAGAGCTCAATTTGTTTAGCTTATCAATAAGAATATTGAGAGGTGACTTGATTGCAGTGTTTAAATACCTCAAGGGGGAGAAAATACTGAGTTCTAAAGCGTTCTTTAATCTAGCGTAGAAAGGCATAACAAGAAGCAGTGGATGGAAGCTTTCAATGGATGGAAGCTTTCAGACACATTCAAATTAGAAATAAGACACCAGCTTTAATTGAGGGTGGTTGTTTTAATGGTTAATCTACAAATGGAAGTGGTGGACTTTTCATGTCTTAAATCATTCAAATTTTGACTGGAGCATTTCTATAAGATGTGCTTTAGCTGAACACAAGTTATGAGGCTTAACAAAGGGATAACAGGGTGAAATTGAATGGCCTTTGATATACAGAAGGTCAGCTTGGATGATCTGCTGGTCCCATCTGACCTTAAAATTCATAGATTCATAGTTTGTTATTCTAATACCTTTCAAGCCAACCACCAAGAAGAGGATGAGTTTCTAATTGCACAGAGTGTGGACTCTTTTTTAGCGCATGTGGGAAAAGACAGTAGCTCACAAACTTGTTTATGCAGTAGAAAAGCCTGTGAATCTCCCCCACCTAGCCAACTTGTTTCTTTTACCCTCTCTCTCCATGAAACAAGCCTTATGATGCTTCTAAAGACAGCCAGACTCTCGTTATCAAAGGGGCCTCAATTCAATTGCTACTGCACACTAAGGCTCAAGCATGCAAATGAGAGAACAGGCCTACAGATACTCTGTACATTCAATTTGTGCTCAAGGTGTGTGTACAAACTGTTTTGGGGTTTACGTGGATAAAGTAGTGTGCAGTCTGTCATTAGTCTGTGGTAGCATACAAAAATGGCATGTGCAACTGGTTGGATGAACAATACAACCAACATACCCTTTGGAAAATGTGGCTGCCAACGCCCAGGGAAGGGTGAGTTCACAGGGCTTGTTGGCGGTAGAAGGTGGCAGCTGAAATCAAAGCAGTTACACCAGTGATGATTTTGTCTTTGTCTCTATGTATACAACCAGCTAACCCTGAAGACCTAGTGTCTTTGTTTCTGTTTGTATAGTGCCGAGTGTAATGAAGTTCCAATGCTAATTGGATGCTAGGTTGCTACAACCATATAAATATTAAATTATGATGATGATAGGACTTTGTAATATCAGTGTGTTGGACCCTCAGAGCTTGATCTTGCAAGCACTTATGCATGTGAGTAATCCCCTTGTGTGAAGACGGGCTCTTGAGTGTAAAAAACTTTCAGAATTGGGCCCTTATCCATACAACAGGACTATGTTAAGGCAGATATATACCTGAAGTTTTTTCTTTCTTTAACATGCTGATGTCCTAATAAGACAGAGTTTCACATGCACAGTGATCATAAAGTGTGGGTGGGCTTCTGTTTTCATTGCCCAGATTCAACTCCCCTTTGATTTTAGAGCCAGGCGGTGGCTGGTTGCATCATGGGTGGTCGTATAATACCTTTGCCACTACACCACTATAAGGTGCAGCTCATCATCTGATCACAGTGTTGTCTTGGGCTAGTGTTGCTAGATTCTCCAAAGAGATGGGGGATATGGTCTTATCTGTTGCCATCAGTCTATTGTGGTAGTTATTAGAGCTGGTTGATGTTTTTTTCAACAGAAAAGGGTTTGAACTGAAAAAAGACACTCCTTTATATATTAAAAATAATTCACCAAAATTTTAATATTTGTTTCACTAATTTTTCTTCCTTTTTTTCAGTTTTTTCATTTATCATTTTTATTTTATTTGCTTTTTCCATGTTCCTATTTTTCAGTTTTTCTTTCCTCCAGTCAATTTTGAAACTCCATATCTCTTTCTGAAAAATGACTGGAGGGTGGAAAGGGAAAAAATTAAAATTAAAATGTATCAAAGATATTTAAAAAGAGAATTTCATGAAAATGCGTCTCTCAACTCCTATGAGACAAACAACTTTGAAATGTTTCTCCTCATAGTTAATTTTCTGGCCAACTCCTTAGCACCCTCTTTGCTGTGCTATCTTACAGGAGCCAACCATTCATGAAGGGGAGCAGCACCTTTTTGGGCTCAGTGCACTTTCATGTGTGCCTACTTGAGACACAATTGCTGCAAAACTCTGGGGCACTTTGAAGGAGGAGACTACAAATCCCCTTGCAATTCCTGTATCCTGAGGCTGGCTGGCCCAGTGCTCAGCATAAGTTATAACCCTCTGTCTCTTCTAACTTACACTTGACTCTTTGTCACCTCAAGAGCTCATTCCAGCAGCCAGGAATAGCCAAAGCATAACGGTCATCATTCCCTTATCCCCAGCCAAACTTTATATACTGAGGCCAGCACAGCACAGAGCTGTTATTGCCATATGTCACCCAGGCAATTCTTAATGACCCAGGAAGTTGAGGAAGTCTGCTTCACGGCTATGTTGTATTACTGAGGTCATTGCAAAGCAGAAGGTATGGGATACTGGGGACTTGTACCCAGAACATGACCTGACATCTTCTGGAACTCCAAATTTGATCCTGAAGCTGTGCTTTACATACACATTGTTCCTTGATAATAGTTAGCAGTGGGCAAGATTGCTCAACGTTAATGAGTTCTCATGGAACCATCATGGTAAAATGTAGTTGTCATCTTGACTGGGATAACACAGTTTAATACAGAAAAGTTGGCAGGGATCCCATGGGATCCCTTAATGCCTGTCACCACTGCATCAGACAGAAATATTTGAATGTAGCATACACTGTCACTGGACAGAGGCTTTGCCTACAACAAAATGAGGTGGAGTATCTGGTGCTCAGAATAAAACAGAATTCTTAATAACATGGGGAAGCTTTTTATTGACTGCATTATGCCAAAAAAAAAAAAAAAAAAAACCAGTTACTTAATACTATAGTATATATGGTTTCCCTTCTTGCACTTGTCTCTTTCCCTGGCAAATATGCCAGTGTAGTGATAATAATGCCTCCTTGAGTTGTGCCATTGTAAATTGCTGATGTTAAAGATTAGCAACCGCAATGAACTTGACAATTTCTTTCAACAAAAGCTGTAGGATTCCTGCATCCAAGATCAGTTAAATCAGGGAGTGGGGAGGCAGGGGGAATATGGCTCCTTCATTCTATGAGCTGGTCTGCGCCTGCCCTAGTTCCAGCATGAGTTGTAGCAGCCTAGCCCTAGAGGTTGCAATGAGTTATGCCAGTGATACATGGTCTGCAAGGAATCCTACATCAGCAGAGCGTATCCCCTTCCTACCCCTAAGGGTAAGCTCCCTGAGTTGAGCATAGCCAGCTGCTGGGGAAATTTTCAACAGGCTAGTTACTGGCAAAAATCAGCTCATTTGTGCTGTATACACAGCAGCTGGATCTGAAATGATAATCCAGCCTTCAAGGTATTGTGTGGCAACTGGAATCTAATTTGTGCAATTAGAGAGGGGACTAGTGTTACTAAAATAATCTCTGCATTATAGGTGGAGCCGGCATCACTGCCTGTAGTTGAGTGTCTGATGTTTTCTATTATAAAGACCCTGCTTTCAGTTGGTTATAACTTCAGCAAACTTAAACAGTTCAGGCTGAAATTTCCCATGGTGGGAATCTGCCTCAGGGTGAGTATTTATTTTATTTATTTATTTTGCAAAGTTTCAGCTAAATGGTTCAGTGGTTTCCGAGAATGAGATTTGGGGAAAATACATTGTTTTGCACATTTTAAGTGGCTCTTCAGATAGGGTAGGTGGTGTAGTTGGAGAGAAGGTGTGGCCAGACATGCTGTACTATGGCTCTTCTTGACTGACTTTGTGGCCCTTTACAGTGCAATTTAGAGAAGCCCCGAGGTTGCCTGAAGGGCTTATCTATGCTGCAAACTCTATCGCTGTATAGCTATGCCAGCAAATCCCCTAGTGGAGACATAGTTTATACCAACAAAATAAATTCTTTTGCTTGCATAGTTTAAACCCATCTCCCTGAAGGACCTAAACTATGCTAGAAAAAGGACTCTTTATTCCTGTATAGCTATGCCTGTGTAACTGCATCTGCATTAGAGCTTTTGCTGGCATAGCTATAACCGATAAGGGCTGTGATTATTTTTTTTTTTTAATCATTCCTAGTTGACACAGCTATGCTGGCAAAACTTTGTGGTGTAAACTAATCCTGAATTGCACTAGGGCTGAACTGGCCCTGGACAACTCCAGGACTCAGGAAGGCACAAAAGTGACTAAAAGGCACCTGCCTCCTCCCGCTTCTTACACACGCCTCTTTCTTGTGCTGAGCAAAGCGTAGGTAGAGCAGACAGTCTGCTAACTTGCGGTTGCCAGCTCTTTTTATAAAATGAAGTGCTGATCTTATTGACAAAGCCTTTGAAACCACCCTGCTGAAACAGGAGAAAACAGGACCCTTGATCATCTCAGATTCCCTAGTGGTTATGAATACTCTTAGATTAACTGACACTGTGAGATACAGAGTGGCAGGAACCTGATGGGCCTCTGTTAGGTGACCATCCAAATGTATATATAGCATCAGAAATACTCTGTGGAAATCTGCAGATTCCACCTGTGTTCCCTCAAGTTCTTTCTTTTTGTCTTCTTTTATTTTTCTTTTTGTCTGTGACTTTTTATGCAGCATGTTTTGGCCAATGTGTTGTCAGCAGTGAATGGACTGTGTTAGTATATATGCCAAATTATTCTGTTCCACACTTTTCAGAGTTACAGTTGGGCGGTTCAGGAAGCTAGCAGGCAAAGGGCCTCTTATATTATAGAAGATTATCTCTACTTGTATTATGGGCCTGTTCCTTCATAACGAGTTGAACTAGTATAGAAGAAAGTACTGTACTGTAATTTTAAATTTATTACTCTGCCTCCCAACAATACTTGTTCCCATGAAGACGAAACAGTTCATGATTTGGCATGGATTGCTACAGCTTTATTATTCAATAAAAATGCACCACTGGACAGCAAGAGCTGTAGCAATATTTTCCCTTGTCACTTTTATTTGCTAGTCTTTGTTTCCTTGTTCCCTTCAGGAACAAAGTGTTTGCTTTTATTTGGATGACAGTTTTCATAAAGGAAAAAATAAGAAGAGAACGTATTTTAAATAAGGGAACTAAGGATATTTAGATGTACAACCTCTGTCAGTTAAAAAGGGTCTGAATTGGAGCCCTGGATCCAAACCGCTCCAGGCTTTAGGGAAGTTTTGTCCAAACTATGTAGCTTGGCCCCATGTCCAAGATCTTCCAATATAGAGAAGAGTAGTTGCAGCTGTATTGGTCCCAGGATATTAGAAAGATGAGGGGGGTGAGGTAATATATTTTTTTTATTGGACCAACTTGGTGAGTTAGACAAGCTTACACAAAGCTCTTCCTGAAGTCTGGAAAATGTAATCAGAGTGTCACAGCTAAATTCATGAAATTACATGTCCAGATGTTTTGTTATTGAGTCTATCTTGTTTTGCCTAAAGTATATGATGCAGGCTGAAACTTTAAGAGCCACTAACATTGCACTTCAGTATTGGTCTTCTCAGTTTTTCTTTTGAAGAGAAAATGCTGTCCCTTTATTCTGAGGCCTATGGTTTACTTCTCTACCCACCTACTGCGGCCAAAACAGTTTCATCTGTAATGATCTTGAGGAGCACATATCTGAAATGATGAGGTGATACATCCTTTACATTCAAATAAAATTAGATTAATAATACTCTGTATGTTTTGCTTTATAATAAAAGATGTTAAAATGTTGTAGCATTATTCTTGAACACTGTGATCAGATACTAAGGGGTGGAGTGAGCAAGAACTTTTCATGAAAGCGCAACCCCAGTGTGATGGGATGTACAGCTCATCCTAGCTCTAACGGTTAACTGAAGGTGAAGAGCTTGTATAGGGCTCCCAATTAGATCTACAGGGGAGTCTCCCCTGAGGGAGAGTTGGGTAATTTCTGTGACAGATAAAATAATATCTTGGAATATCCTGGACAAATCTGACTAAATTAGGTATCAGTATCCAGGAGCCCATTGTATTAAAAACAGAAATGTTTTATGTGCTATTGTGGGATTGCGGGGAGACATGACTAATGTAAACCATGGGAAATGTTATGAGCTTCAAAGGACTGTTTGAAACAATGGCCCAGAAAAGAATGAATTTTTAAAGTTAAGTCTTTAGGGGGAGGTGTATGCAAATGCACCTTCTCTAGTTATACAAGCCTTTTGAAGCTTCAACCTGATGAAGGTACCTTTGTCTGTTAATCACCTTTTATATGAGGACGAGATTAGAGGCCCAAATTGTATAAAGGAGTGATTCACAGATTCACGGTGGTTTTGTTCTGAGCCAAGGTGGTTATGAACTGGTGACCACAGAAAAAACCCTTGATGGGGTTCGAAGGACTTGCCAGAGTCCTGGTTGGAGATGAGGTGATCTCTGGTAAGGTTATAAGCATCTATATAGGTTCTTTTATTGTTTAAATATGTTTTCTCTATAATGCTTTCACCTTAAGAATGAATGTGCTTTCTTAAAAAAGGACTGTGTGGTGACTTATACCTGTGAGCAATTGTCCTGTGTTAGCCTCTGAGGAGACAGCAAAGCAGGCCTGCTTAGGCAGTTGGACTTGCTGGGGACTTCACTGTAGGCAGGGAAATAAGCAGAGTAGAAAAAACACAGTCAGGCAGGTCTGTATGACGGCTGGGGAACCGGAAGCCTGAGAGTGGGTGCCCAATACTGGATCATAGAGGGGGAATACAGTTGCAGTTGCCATGAACTGTGATCATTTCTGTAAAGAGAGGAAGTAGAATGGGTATGCAGGCAGAGAGGAAGAGGAACTCTGCTGTCCCTCTCTGAGTGAGTAGTGGAGCATGGAACCTGGAGAGATACAGAAAAGCCACCATGATGGAGCATGCTCTGGAGGTGGGTCCTGACAAAAGGGCAGGACCTGGACTTTAGGGAAGAAACTCATGAAGGTGCTAAACTGAAGAGGCGTTTCAGAAGGGGGTATAAACCTGGGTATGGGCCTGCATGAGAGAGGGCAGCAGAGAAAGTGGGCCTAAGAGAAGGTCAACCATCAGGCAAACGGCCTTGGGATCGACTGCAGTGAGGTAACTCTTGGGAGTCAGCATTTTGCAGAATAACAGAGAACTGGGAGAGGACCCATGATGGATTAATAGTTCCAGTCCAAAGGAGATGGCAAAAGTTGCTTTCATTGCAGTTTTTGTTTTGCTTTTGAGTTTGTTTGAAGGATGCCAGGGAAAAGTACTGGGGCTATGACTCTTGACAGAAGAGTGGGATGGAAGAGGAGCACTGGAGAGGCAGAAGACTGATGGACGATGTTCTACGTGACACTGTCTGGGACACTGATACACCAGAATGGTGAGATTGTGAGTTGACCGGGCTGCAGGGCTGAGTCACAAGAAGACTGAGACCACCACAAGACACAAGTGACCATTGGCAAGGAATGGTAGATAGGAAAGAGCTGCTGCACCAAGCCTATCCACAAAGGAGCACACTACCAGTGAGTCCACTCCCCTACACCCATACGCAAAGATAGATATCCAATCAATAGTATGGGGAGTGACTATGCAAATGCCCCTGGGCATGCCCAGTGTGAACAGAATATTTCCAAAAGCTTGAACAGATGTTGACAGAGCTGAATGCTCATGCTGTTGAGGAAAATATTCTGTGCCTTCTCTCCTGAAATATTTGGCTCCTGGGTCCTTCCTTGTCCCCTCATGCCCTTCACCCCAAAAGCTTGTTCACACTATGCCCTCACTTCTCAAGCCCTTTCAACTGTATTTGAGCAAAATGTACCCAGTGCTCAGTGGTGTATGTGTAAGCTGCTTGTAAACAATGGGCCATATTCATTCCTGATATAACTGCATTGACTTCTACTATGCTTAGAATGGATTAGTACAGAATTGTGTCAGTATGTACTAAAAATGGTGCTATGCTATTTGCTGGAAAAACTATTTTAGTAAATGTTCAGCTCTCACATGTGCCACTAAAAGAAGGTAAAACATAAAGGGCTTGATACTACTAATACTCATGTGGCGCTCAGCGGGAAACACAAAGTTGTTGCACTATAGTACAACAAAAATGTACCTGTGCTGTGTAGGATAAAACCCAAAGGAGAGATCTTGAAGAATGAGATGCCTGATGGTAGTTAGTGGGCGTGCAAATGGCATCTGTTCTGTTGTTCGTCAATAAGATGTAGGATATTTCTTTCCCTGGAAATCAAGCACACATGCAAGAGTGTGCCTATGGTAAAATTAAATCTCAGGCAAATGATGAATCTCTTTCCTTTTACAAAATAACTACAAATACCGATTAATAATCCTAACAAAATGCTGGTTCTTACCGGTCAAAGATTGCACTGGTATGTGGCGGAAGAAAGCTAGGGGGCTGGAGGTATTGGGGGGGGAAGAAATCAAAGAAGATGAGGAGGTAAAGAATCTTCTGCAGACAAGGATATGTGGAGAACTGGGAAGGCCACAGGAGGATTAAGGCAAGTTAGATATTTACTGGAAGCTTCTTAACTGTTTCAGATATCCGCAAGATCAGACAAATTATCTGCTTTTAGATGTGCATGATTTACAGAGATAACATACTTTGTTTGCTCTGTGAGGTGCTTATTTGACTGTAAGTTTGATGTTTATAAAAGCTATGAAGCCACAATACTAAGTCCACAATTAGGGCTGTAACAAGATTTCTGCTTTTCTGTTTTCTCTCACAGTCTAAACACATGCCCCTTTTTATTACCTCATGAGAAGAGTGCCATTCTGCCTGACGTTTCTCACGTGTAGTCTTATACCACTGAAGTATGTAGGGGGAAATAAGCTAATCAGACAAGACACTAATGAGTGTTGAGTTTGAAAATGTAGAGATTTCCTGTTTGAGTCTCCTAAAATTATATGAAACATCATATAGCTATCTATAAAACAGGCTTGTCTGCAAAGTCCATTTTCAGCGTGTTCATTTATTCCTCATAACTTAGAGTATCAGAAATTTTAAAGTATGCATTTTTTGAGTCGTTCTCTGGTGATCCCTTTTACATTCTGAGAATTCAGTATCAAGGAACCTGCAGAGTTTATAATTTTTGCAGGCTCCTCAGTGGCATTTATAAACTCCAGAGGCTACTCGTAGACAGCCGTCAGCCTTTGACTATTGTCAGGCTTTTCAAAGAGTGCTGCTGAGCCTTGGGTTGTTTGTGGCATTTATCAACGCTGAGAATCAGCAAGAATTAAGTCAGGAAGGCTGTTGCATGAGCTCTGCAAGACCACCTGGTTCAGAGCACTTGCAGAATTTATAAGTTCCATGGAGCCAGAGAGAGCTTAGACAGCAAAAACTTTCTGGCTGTGAGATGCTTGGAATTAACACAGACTTCCCAGATCCGTTTGCAATTTCTGGAGCTTCTGATCTACAAAGCTTTTAAGCACTGTAGGAGTCCTGGCCCAAATAACTTTCTGGACTGTTACATTTATAAATTCCACAGACTCTCATGCTTCAACAGGTCATTCTGATAAACTCCAGATTTCCTATCTCTGAGGAGTTTATGAACACCATTGAAAAGTCTTCTTAGCAGAGCTTGCTAGTTCTGAAGCAAGCTGTCCCCTGGTAAGGCATATAAACTCCTCTTGAAATTTCTAGGACACAAGAAGAGATCGTGCACCATCCGTATGCAGGTCTCTATTAAACACAATCAGATCCTAAGCCTCACAGTGCCTCTCTTAGGTAGTTAAATATCCAAATCACAGAGAGAGGGAGGTTATAGAAAATAAGTGACTTGAGTAACTCACATAGCAAGGCGGTAATTAAAATTGGCAACAGAACCTAGTAGTTCTGACTCCCATTCTTTGCCTTAATTGCCAGTCACAGTGCCTCCCAAAGCGATGGAAAATAAAAAACTCCATGCAATCTACCCTCTGTAGGGACAGTAAATAAAATGCTCTTCAAGAAATATCAAAGTGAAAAGGAAACAGGGCCATGGTGGGTCTCTCCTGGTGGAAGAATGTCACAGCTGTTAGCATACAATTGTTTGTGTTACCGTACTATTGTATGTCGCATGTGCAGTGTCAAAGACTTTCAGATGATTCTTTTAAAAGTTGAGTTGAATTACACTGTTTGGGTGTCTTCCCAGTAGCCAGTCAGAAAGAGTGGTTCAGCTCCATCTCACTAGGGCTGTGCTGAATACCTGTGCTATGTCTGTATGGGGTTAATTGAACCCTAGCTGAGATTTGTTGCCTTTTATTGCTTCAGACTGTTTAAACTAACCCCAACAAAAACCAAGCTCTGCTTTCTCTCATTTTTGTTCTTTAGTGAAGTTGGCTGCTCAAATTAAATTAAAAAGTTAATATTTGCTATAATAAACCAAAGAAAATTTAGGACTGCAATTGTGAAAACCAAAAGTATGCCTGCCCTTTCCAGACAACAGACTCCACTGTCTCTTGGACATGCACTTGCTTAATTTCCTGCCAGATCAATTATTAAAATTATGCAGATTATATCATTTGGAATTTATTTCAACTTTAATTTTAGTTAAAGGTTTTTTGTTTGTAGAAATTAAGCTGTAGAAATTTGAAAGATAGAAACTGGAAGTGTCTGATTTTTAAACTGGATGTGTGTCAGCTGATGCAAATATATTATTATTTTATTTTAGTGAGGCAAACAGGCCTTAGCTATATAATTTTGCTATAAGACTAGATGCACGATCTGAAGCTCAGGAAGCTGCATCTGGTTATGCTGGCAAGTGCTGCCAGTCAGCCTGAATTAATTTTTACTTCTTCCTTAAATAGTTCTAGGTGCAAGAAGAAGCCACAGGTGAGCTGATTCAGACTTTAAAATGGCAAATACAGTGTTTGGCTTTAATCCATTTGTTGGTCAGTTAAGATCCTTTCTATTGGGTTGGCCTGATAACCTTAGTGGCACTACAAACAATGAATGCACTGCCCTAAGGAGGGAATCCAAAGTCCAGGGTGAAATCCTGGCCCTATTGAGGTCAATGACCAAATACCCACTGACTTTAGTAAGGCCAGGATTTCACCAGGTTTTTGAGACCTTGACAGAGAAGGTTTCAGCATATCAGTGAGGCAGAATGGCTCCTGAAGGAAGGGAGCATTTCATTATCCATGTCACAGTGCCCAGCACTGTCACGAGAGAGAAGATTGTTACAGTGTTGGGGCTTTGTGGATCATGGATTTTTATTAAAGGATGGTAATTTTAAGAAGTGCTGTAAAAAGAATAGAAGAAATCCCTTTTTTTTTTTTTTGATGGGGGAACACCATTTTCTTTGCTGTCTCTTTCAACACAATGTGATTATAAAAGCTGTTAGTTTTTTAGACCTTGGGAAATTCACACAGAAGAATCCATCCAATATAGCAGCTCTTAATTGTATGATACTTCCAGTCAGAGTTGTAATAATAACATAATCAGATTTGTGCCAAAGGAAAAAGTTGTTATTCCAGAGAGATGCTGTTTTTCTGTATGAACTTCCAGAGATGCACCAAAATGATAGGCATGGACATATTCGTATTGATATTCTTCATATAACTGTCAGTGTCTTAGGAAAAAGGAGGTAAAACATCTATTTATTGTTAGTAAAACCGTTCATATTTTGAAGAATGCAGTTTTAACAACATTATATGTGCTCATTTTTCCTCCTAACGACTCAAAATAGCTGTATCTATGTGCAGCACAACTTGCAAAACATATTACTTTTTTGTGACCTATTCCTGAGTGCGTTGATGGGCCTGTAAGCATCATTTCCAGATCTCTGTTTTGGCAAAAGATATTTATAACTATTACATAGGGAAGAAGGAAACAAGAAAACAAAAACAGGAAGCCGTGAATCCATGGAGAATTTTTAAAAACCAGAAAAGTGACACTGAATTGGGTACACAACCTGAAAGGCAATTTCTTGCTAGTAAATCCGATTGGGACAGTCTGAATATGAAGAGTGGTATATTAACCCAAATTCTTTTATATTTTCTTTTCTACCCACACCCTCCCCCCATCAAGGATTGAAGTCTTAAAACGGAAAGCTCTTTGATGGCATAGTAGAACTGATAATGGACACATGACAAATCTTTTTGCAAGCATTGAGTGTAATTAACATTGTTTATTATTTGTGTTGCAGCAGTGCCTAGAAGCCACAGTCATGGACCAGGACCCCATTATACTAGGTGCTGTGCAGACACAGAACAAAAAGACAATCCCTGCACCCAAGAGCTTGCAATCATTCCAGTCATGCTTTTTATCACTTTCAACAAAAGACTTGTATAGTGTGACCTCTGAACAGAGTACTGGACTAGGTCTGGGGAGACCTGGGTTCTGTTCCCAGTTTTGCCAGTGGCCTATTGGGTGAGCTTGGGCAAGTCACTCCACCTATTTGTGCCTCAGTTCACCCATCTGTAAAGTGGGGGCAAACTTCTTTTTGTAAAGTGCTTTGAGATCTACTGATGAATAAGAGCTTGATGGTAGAGGTAGTATTATTCCTACAGGTCGTTGCCCAAAGGTAGGGCCTTCACCACCCCACTGAGTTCAGTGTGTCCATGCAGAGATTTACCCACAACAAATTTCTTCCTGGATTGGGCCCTGTTTCATTATACTCCCAGTAGTAGAGCTGGCTAAAATTTTTCATATTAAACATTTTGGTTGAAAATATGGCCTTTTTCCCCCAAATAAAATCTTCACAACCAAATTGTCAATATTATTGAAATTTTTCATTTATGAAATTTTCCACAACACTTTTCATTAAAATTTTAAGGGAATATTTATCAAACTGGTTTTAGAAATTTTTCATTTTTTGAAAACCTGATTTGTGGAAAATGGGTCTTGTTTCCATTTCACAGGGTTTGCAACTTTGAATTTTTCATGGAACCATCTCCTGTTTTTGGATCTGCTCTAATTGGAGGATGAGACTCTATGCAATGTGAACAGTCTTATACTATGTCAAAATTTACTGTAGCTAAAGGGATACAATCAACTTAAATCACACTTGTGTCTGAATTTGGTACCAACAATTTAGGATGAGACCTTAGTGGGGAGGAGATGGGTGGCTTCTGTAAAGAAAGGGCTGCAGGGAAGAAGAGGGGAGGAGACCTTGAGAGTCTCCCCTGAGAGGAAGCTCTTGTGAAAGATCAGGGGAGAGGCTGAGCAGCCACCTGTGTGGAGCAAGCTCCAGTAGTGAGCCTTGAGAAAAGGACAGGGTCTGAATGTCGATGGAGAGAGCCCTCAGAGGCATTCAGTTGAGAAATGGAGGTGGGGAAACTTAAGAAGGATGAAAGGTCAAATACAAAGAAGGCAGCAGTTGGTTAAAGCTTGTATTTTCAGTTGGAATTTGTCAGAGGACTCCAGTGTGGAGCCATGCAAGCGCTTGTCTGAAAGAAGGTAGGCCCTAGAGAGGACACAGAACCTGGGAAGAATGCAGGCACCCAGGGGCCAGCAAAGGAGCTGTGGGAAAGGTGTGCAGACAGGCTGAAGTAGAGAGAAGCCCAGAGAGGTGGCAGGGGTGGGTCTGGATAGACAGGCCTTGCCTGCTCACTTCAGCTCTGCTGGGCTCCACTGGAACCCAGAGGCAAGAGAGGGCATGGATTCCCACACCAGCCATTGGGAAGGTGGTATGAAGCCTTCTGATATAAGGGAATAAGGACCTTTGAGAGCCCTGAGACAAGAGGGTGTTAGGTCCTTGGGACCCGGAGTTGGGGGTCAAAGACCTGATATAGGGATGTTGAACTCTGTCCTTCTGGAAGAGGGGTATAATAAGTGACCTGGCTGGAGGACTGAGTCACATGAAGGGCAGACCACTGAGAGGGCTGGAGTGACTGTGGGCAGACAGTGCTAAACAGTAGAGTCTGCTATGCCACACCCAGCTATGAGGGGGTATGCCAGCAGTAAATCCATTCTTCCATAACCCCCCCAAAAAACCTCAAAGTGAAACAATCATTTTTGTTTTGAATTTTTCAGTGAAAACAAGAGGAATTTTGACATTTTCTGCAAAAATATTCTTTTGTCAAAAAGTCACTTTACATCAAAATGTCTTTGATCAGCTCTAGTAAGTACAACTGAAAAATGAAAATAAGTGAAAGATTTTGTTTTGTGCATTCCATAGGATTTTATGTCTACTCAGTTTCCCCTTTCCTCCAATTAACCACTAACTGCCAGATTCTCTCCCTTCACTCCCTTCTTCTCTTAGTCACACTAAAGAGTAACTTCCTCTGCAAGTAGTTTTATTGATCATGGTGTAAACTACTTCAGGCATGTCTGGACTTCAGCTGGTCAGCTAAGTTAAGGGTACCCCATTTTGTCTTAGTTACTTAAATTACTTAATTTTTTTAAATGTCTAGGATACCAGTTGTGTCTCTTTAAACAATCTCTAATATTGGCTATTGCAGACGGATATAAAAATGCTATTTTGGCATCTAAATCATGTTATTTAAGGTATTTTAAAGCATGTGTGACCTAAGCGTATTACAACTGATTGTTCTCATCTCTTTCTATACTCTTGCTCTTCATTATATGTGACAAGATTTACAGGCATTGTCTACTTCCATTAGGCTCTGGAACATTGTTTTACCGCCTATAACACAAACAGCATGTTGTTGATTTTTACCTTCTTCCTCTACAGTTTATTTGCTTGCACAAAATTCTATAAAGGGAAGTAAAATTATACAAATGGGACCTGATCCAGCTCCCATTGAATTAAATAAAAACAGAGATCTGGATCAAGTTTATATTGCTAACTTCGCTATTATGTCTGTTATCTCTTTCTCTAGAAATACACCTTTTTAAAATAGTTGTCTTACATTGTACGTAGCAAAGTTTTTTCTGTACTAGTTTGAAGACTCTAATCATATCACGTTTGCTTTGTTTACTTGTTTTAACAAATATAGCAAAACATTTTTGGATATTCTTGACACATTTATTGGTGGTTTTCTATATTTAATACCTTTGCAGTTACAGTGTTTCCTGTTATCACTTGGGATTTGGGGATTTGGCAGTTTTTCGAGGAGTAATACACTTATTCATTTTTGTGAAATGTTGGTGGGAAACACCTGTTTCATTAGAAGGTTCAGGCTGATTGGCTATGTATACCTTGTGGGGGAGTTAAAAGGGGAAAAACTGAATATACTATGTTTGACCCCTGTGAGCAGACAATAATTGGTTGTTTCAAATGGAGAGGTTTTGTCTCGGTTTCAGTCCATACAAGTGAATTTGGAGTCTGAGTATACTGCAATATATCTATTTTTTTCCTGAGCCAGAATATCAGTTGGAAGTTTCAGTTCATAACGGGCTTTAGAGATGGAAAAGCCCTATAGTGAGGTATATTGACTTTAACCCTGGTATAAGTGGGTAAGTAGCTCATTTGAATTTAATTCAGGATGTGAATTCAGTATAAGAAAAATAGGCCCAGTTCCTGCCAAGACTTATGTGCTGAGCTCAGTGTGACTAACCATGTGCATAAAGTTACTCACATATATAAGTCATCACAGATCAGGGACGTGGTGGGATTTTTCAGCAATTAAAAGGTAGATTAAAAAGAACAGGCACTCTGTAACCCATCGAACATTCTCAGACTACACCACTCTTCTGACATTTATATATCTTATATATATATTATATTATATATTTATATGTCTTATATATATTATATATAATATATCTTATATAAGGTATATTATATCTTGAATTTTTACAATATAATAAGCCTGTAAGTTTTCCAGAGCCATCTCCTTTATGTTTATACCTCAACAGCTTACTTCTGTGTGTAGGTCCTCTGACACATACTAAAAGTGTCTTTTGTGTGTGTGAACTGGGATGAACTCTTTTTGTTTCCAAGTTAAAACATAGTGGGAGATACAGTTAATTAATTGTCTGGCTAAAAGTCAGTGGTATCCTTTCTTTGCATTCTCTGGAATACCTTATGCTATTTTGTTCTTGATAATTCAGGGCTTTTTGCTTGTTTTTAAATACATCTCTTCTGTTTTCAGCAGCACTTCCCCCCCCCCCCCCCCCCCCCGCCCACACACACACACACACCTTTGGCAACAATTGTTCTTCCATTTCCACACTCATAGAAATTCTGTTACCAAGCTGACCGGTTATTAAATATGGCTTTAATTATGTACAATTTGAGACGATATATTAAAGAAACTTTCTTAAGTTTTCCTGTTAATGGTTGTCTTACTCCTTTTGGATCTCTGCTTTGTCTTCCTCATCAGTGCCTACTACCTTACAGTTTCTTTTAAAGAGTCTGGTTGCGTAGGAGAAGGTAGAACCTGACAATCTTTGTGGGCCTGATCCAAAGCCCAACTGAAGTACACTAAAAGACGTCATTGACTTCAGTGGTCTTTAGATCAGATTCTTCCTGTATGTTTAGGTTTTTTTCATAAGAGTTTATCCCAAAAGCATTGTAAGAATGGAGATAGTCCCAGGCTCAGCCATCCCACTCTGAGCTATCATGTGACAATGTCCCCATCCAGTATTTCTGATAATTAAAAGGCCAGATTATGAACTTCTTTTGGTGAGTGGTTACTCACAAGTTATGCCATTGACAGCAATGAGCCTATTCATGTCAGGAAGAGTAAGCAAGTAAGAATATGAATAAAACAAAACAGATGGAAAACACAGCATTAAACTTTTAGAGCCAATGAGGGGGGAAAGGTCCAAATGCCTGAGGCCATCATTTATTGTTTGACATTTAACTGATTGGATAGTTTGTTATAGCATGTGCAGTGGGAACCATTTTGCATGGAGACAGAGAAATAAAGCCCGATGAGGACTTGTGCATAAAGGAAAGCAATCTTAATGGCACAGCTGGGAATCAGCTTCTATTCCCTTGTGTGAGAGTTCTGTAAGCAGCAGCTCTGCACTGGAGAAATGATTCTGGTCAGAAAAACTGACTCAGTGAACAAATCTTACTTGTGGCTGCAACAGATTCTAAAAGAATTGCCTCACAGCTAAGACAGCATTTCTTCCCAGATCTGTTTGCCTTAGACATTCAGGGAAACATTCTCCTTGTATTTTTCATATCTGTTACCCCTTGCTGCCTTGGTCCATCTTGTTTGTTTAGATTGTAAGCTCTTCAGCACAGGTGCTATATCTTGCTAATATCTGTACAGCACTTAGCACAGTGGAGCTCTGATTAGACCCTCTAGGCACTATCAGGTAACTACTAATCCTGTTAAAATATGGCATAATTGCAGATATTGCATCCAAACTGTTGACCAATAAATTACATTCTCAGTCATTCTTCTCTTGCACACCAGAAACACCCTAGATATTATTGGTGTATCTGCTATGCCATACCCAAACAGCTACAACACAGAGGAGTTGCTACAAGGAATAGCCAAAAAAAAAAAAAAAAATAGAGGAATTCCACCCACTTGCTACTTTAATACAATTCCTTATTTCCTCAGACTCTTTAAAATCAACAGTGAGACAGACAAATTCCAAACAGAGTACCACACTCTTGAAGTGTGTCATCAAAATGTTCATAAGCTTCCTTCTGCCTTAAAGATCTCCAGATGAAACACATAAATACTCATTAGAACAAGAAGAGAGCAACAGCTCCTAACGAATTATTCTCAATCCATACAGGAGACGGCAATGATTTCAGAAGAACTGAAACAGTAGCATGGGAAGAATGGCTTACTTCATATATATTTATGTATTTGTATTTTAAAAATAAATGTAGTGATGCCCATTCTAGGCTTTGGGATGCGGGAGCTATCTTATGAATAAAATACACACACAAATCTGAACACACTGCCGATAAATATAATTGCTCTCAGCTCACTCTCTATGCAGTAGTCTCAAGAGGGTAATGGGCTTTGCAATGTACCTGAAGGTGAACCAAGGGAGGAGGGGAAGCAAGTTCCAAAGTCAAGCACCCCCTATCTCTCTCTTCACTCTGCAGAACTCCACGAGGGAGCGTTGTTTCTCGGGGTGCTATCTGCCCTGCTGCTCCCATGGGTAGTGCACTGCCCCCTACGCAGGGCTCTACAATGGTGAGGCACTCAAATGCTATCCCAGTGACGCCCATCTGAATCTACAAATATTACATCATCCCCAGCCTGAACCTATAGAATCCCACAGTCATTATTTTGTTTCATCTAGCTAGGAATGCCATTTGAGTCTAGAGTGCAGCTGGCAAGGAGGCATGGTAAGTGTTCTCACCTAGTCTAATTTGTAGGCGTGTTGTCTCAAATCTTCTTTATGAAAATAATACCAGATGAATTGCTAGGTATTCTGACTAGCATAATAGCTTATACTCATTACCATAAACGTATGCATAATACTGCTTATGTTAACAAAAATACCCCTTGATAAATCTATCAACCCTTGAAAATCTATTTAAAAAACAGACTGATCCATTTAAAAGAAAAATGATATTTCATGTGAGAAGCTCAATTAGCCAAGTAGGTGAAAGGAAATGTTGCATATAAAGGGATCTATGAAGAATTTTACCACAGTCACAGAATACCAGAAAGGACTCTCGAAAGGATGTTAATTAACCAAAACAAATGGCCTTCAGTGCAGATCTAGTAGCTGAGTAGCGTGTCATGCAGTCAGCATTTCCTTTCCTTTGGTTTTATTGTATAGTTTAATCTTATAAACTGGTGTACCTGCAAGCATGAGGGAAAAAAAAGATACTGCCAATCAAAAAGCCATAGAAATCATGAAATAGTTAAAAGGGGCCAGAAAGAGACTACAATACAAAGGCTATACAATTAGAGCATTGGAAATGAAAACTTTTGAAAAATACATTTTGACATTTTGTATCCAGAGAGAGAATACTTCAGTGTTTGTGAAAAATGTTGGATTGAGAGAGAATTAATTCTTTCTCTCCTGTGAGCACACACAAATGTACACACTCTGGGCCCAATCTAAAGCCCTGTGAGTCAGTGGAAGAACTTCTATTGACTTCAGTGGGTTTTGAATCAGGTCCTATGCAAATAATTTCTACTAAAGTCAGTGGGAGTTGCTCATATCCTCCAGGGTGTGGAGAATCAGCCTCAGGAGAATGAAGTTGTCTCCCCACAGAGCAGGTACAGCATGGCAGTAGAGGTGGTCAAAGAACTGGGAAGAAAACAAAATATCTTCCATTTTTTTCAAATATGCAAGGGCCGTACACATTTTTTCATGCTTCCCAAGTAATGTGCCACAAGCCTCACTTGAAGAGACTCTCTCTAGAGATTGGTTAATTCTCCATGCTGATTATGTCATACACTTCAAATTCAGATTCCATTCTTTGAAGGCACCAGATTCTGTGTCTTAGATAGTATGAACACCTTTAATACAGAGCAGAGAGAGACTCAGGAGTCTATGTGGAACAAAGCTCAAACTAAAATGTCTCAAACTCAGTTTGATGTGGCTGGACAATTTGATTTAATAGCCTAATAACAATGAGCCATGTAGTTTAAGCTTTTCTGCTTCTTTACAGTACATAGTGTTCAAGGACTGACCCAACAAAGCAAAACAACAGACTGCAACTTACTTTCTGTACCCACATATTCCTAGCACTTTGAACTATTTTATATGCAGGCAATAAATGTTTTGGAACTCTTTAAAACATAAAATTATACCACATGCCTGTAATGCAGAACAGAGAGAGACAAGGGTCTGTATGAAACACGGCTCAAACTAAAATGTTTGACCCTATGCCATAACAGCCCCAGCCAGCAAGAGTAGAGAGTATCTAGAAACTGCAACCTCTGGGGAACATGAGGCAGAGGGGAGGGAGGGTGTCCGAAAGGTCAACCATTGTGAAAATTTCAGTTATCAAGGTAAGAACATAATGCTCCCTTTTGTGTATGCCATACAATTATGCCTCTGGCGACATCTACTCATAGTAACAAAAGAGGTTAAGAGTTTTGTAATAAACTTGTCTGTTGAGCTAATCCACCATACTCATTTCACTTAGGGCATCAAAAAGCCATCTGATGCTAACAGCTTCTGGACGCTACTGACCATGGTTGGATTTGAATCAGAAATCACAAATAGTCTGTTCCCGGTACTCTAAACCATCTAATTCTTCTTGTAGCAGATTTCCAAAATTATAGTCATCGTATATTAATGCACCTTCTTGGGTAGCTTAAAGCAGTACATAAGATCAGAAGTCAAATGGAAGACTCCTTTGAGTTTCAATGAGTTGGTTCAAGAGCTTAAAAAAAGCACAAAGATCTAATATACACTGTATAAAACTCCAAAACCTAATCACAACATTTCGTAAACCACTAGCAGAAATCACTATTGAAATGTTTGAAGACTCTTACATTTTTTTTTCAGTATTAATATTTTCCTTTCTTTCCTTAGCCAAGAGGGTCAGAGACACTGTGCTCCAGGTATCCCTAAACCTTCAATGCCAGAAGCTGGGCCTGGATGACAGGATCTCTGAAATTGCCCTAGTCTCGTCATTCCCTCTGAAGCATCTGGCACTAGCCACTGTCAGAAACAGGATACTTAGCTAGATTGGCCACTGGTCTGATCCAGTACAGCTATTCTTATGTTCTTGCCTTTGTCTTATTTCTTGATCTTGTGTTGTTTTTATTTTCTACCTAAATGAGCCAATATCCTTTAGGAAAAAAGCAATCTCCCTTTGGTGTTACCTGATGTCTTTGAAATAATCTTACTTGTGACCTTTGTCCCATTTAATTGGGCTACTAGGGCTGTCCTACTAATAAGGATTAGAAGAGGAAAAACAGCACTTAACCTTGTTGTGACAAGTGAGGTACACTTCAGGCTAAGGGATAAGATCTACTCTACGATAGATGCTTTAGGGCCTGTAAGTATTCAGTCTAGAATTAAAAGCATTTGGAAGCTCGTTTTACATAGAATAATATCTCTCTGTGTTGTAAAGCACTACCAGGACTGGGGAGGGTAAAGGTCCTTTAGAATTAACTGTGAAAGTGCTGTGGCAATAGTTTTCCCAGAAATGAACACATTTCATAAACCTGAAGTACTATATATAAAAACTGGTGTGTTTTCTGTAGCTGGCATGAGAAGTGAGAAATGGTTAGTAGCCTCCATGGTTGGAAAATTTAAAATTGTCACCTTCAAAGACTTGGCAGAGATTTAAAAAATACAATGGGTTTCTATAATTAGAGTTGTCAGCTCATATTTAGGCATTTAAAGAAATGGCCTGACTGTCCAGTATCATCAATGTTTGACAATCTTGGTCAAGTTAGTCAAACAAAAAGATGAGAACACAAGTTATTTTATGAGAACTGTCAATGTCTAGACTCTGCATGGCTTTATATTAAAGAAATATATTAGATGAGATTCTAGCAGTATATTTCTTACCTTAATAAGCTGGTCTCTTCTTTTATGGTGTCAGTTTCGCTTTTTCCTTAAAGATGTTTCCCTTTTTTGAATTTTTTTAAAAAGTGATTTCCTGAATCCTACAACATGAACAGTTTAAAAACCAACCAAACAAACAAACAAACAAACCCTACAATATTATAGGTTGTTTCTAGGGCTACTGTTTTTTGTATTACCTCAAAAGACTTCTGTGCTTTGACTCCTTATTGTGAACATAATGACATGTATTGCTTAATTCTCACACTTCTACAGACGGCATAAGGAAGGAAGGAAGAATGAGACAAGAAAAGAATTGTTGTCTCACTAAGCTGCAGCTCTAGCTCACTTATTTATAGTAACAATGGGGACATAAGCTAAATAGCATTAGGTGGGTTTATACAAATTGTTTAGGGTGACAGGAGGGAGAGTAAAAGACAAGAGAATGAACCTAGCGTTGAAATCCAGTGGAAATCCGTTTTAATATTGGGTAATGGTATGACTAAGGGAATAGGAAACACAACACATAACAGGATTTTTACTATCATCTGAGCAGAGCAGCATTTGAACCTGAAAGAAGAGAGTAGCTCCATCTTGAGGGATTAAATTCAAAATAGAACCAGTAACATATGTGCAGCTAATTTGACCTAATTAGTTGTTACTAGTTCCAGGAATTATGTGAAGAATCTCTTTATATAGGTTAAATGTAAGGTAGATAGAATCTTGGCCTTTGGCAAAGATCAAGAGTAGTGTCGGTAAATATCAGATACATCCTCTGTCTGGGTATGAGGTCCAGTAGTTGCAGTGAGGGAAGGGCTGAAATTCTGCAAAGTATCTACCATCTCAAATTTCTGTCTTCTGTTTTAAAAAAATTCTTAATGATATTTTTCTAAGTCTCACCTTCTTACATGGATGCTTTATTTATGTTTGTAGGTGCAAATAGACCTTTTTATATTTTTATCTCCTGGGTGACAGAATGTCAGTAGTAATTAGTAGAGAAATCCAATGTCTTGATCTGTTTAAATGAAGCTGAGCCTGTTTTTGTCCCCCCATGCATACTAAAGTGATATTTTTATTAATGTTTAATATGTCTGAGTTGCAGCCCCAAAGGGGTAACAAATTTCTGTGTGAAAATTTGTAAATCTGCAATTATCACTGCCTTGTTATTTTATTATTTGCATTTTTTGTATTACCATAGTGTTTACACTAATCACGAACCAGGGCCCCACTGTACTAGGTGCTATACAAACATATAACGGACCATTAGAAGTCAGTAATTTTAGACAGCCTGATGCATCAGTGGGAATCTTTTTTTTTTTTAAACTTCAGTGGGCTTTTGGCTTAGGCCCACAATGAGTTACAAAAAGAAAGAGTTTATTATGTGCTGCAATGGATTTGAAACCAGATGGAACTATTATTGACTTTTACCATTATAAACAGGAATCACCATGGTGTTGCCATAAAAGAGGGACATTTTTTCTCCAGCAGGACTTGAAACATAAGTTTTTGTTTTTGAAGTCAGTGAGGAATCTTGTCTGAATCAGGAGTCCAGTATGGAATCTGAGGTCTTGAGGTGACTGTTCAGAAGACTTGATAAATGAATTCATTATGATGGAAAGTAATGAATAGTATCAAGAGAGAAGGTTCAGAGAAGGAAAACATACACATGAGAAAGAAAACTTACAAAATGAAATGGATACAGAAAATTAGAAATCTTACAAAATGAGACGTTCTTTACAAAGTTCCCTCCCCTCCCAAATGAGAACTTGAAGCTAATCTTTTCAGCAGAATTAGATCCAGGAATATATATGCCATGTAAATGCCTGATACGCAACAGAAGGGGGTACAGTAGCTCTTTTAGTACTTATTTTATGTAACTGGATGAATATATGATTCCAGCAATAGGTTCAGAAGTGCAACTATAATTACAACCTTTATTTTTGCATACATTTCAGTTATTCCATAAGTCTCTTGGCTTCTGAACTTTCAAAATATTATGGCTAGGTTTTTCCTTAAACTGCAATTAAAATACTTCAGATTAGGCAAATGCAACCAACCAGATCAGTCAGTGCCATACACTTGTCATGGAAAAAGGGTAATGTGAAAGCAAATGGATGAGAATAAGATCTTCCCTGAGAAGAGCAGCATGTTGCTTAAACATCTCAGTCCTGATCCAGATGAAATTAATGGCAAAACTTTCATTGCTTTTGATGAAATAGGATTAGACTCACATATGACCATCAAATATTATTGCCTTTCTGTGATGCATCGTTTTGCTAAAATGCGAATTGCAGGATACATTGGGCAACAAATCTAGGACACACAAAAACAATTTAGTCATAACACTAAGGCTGTGGGTTTTTTAAAGGTGCCTTGGGGATCTGGATGCCCATAAATGGGACAAATCCCAAAGGCAGCTTTGGGAATCTCAGCCTAAATGTTGTTGTTGTCCTGCCCCTTTTTCTGAAGGCACCTGAAGAAAAACAATGATAGAAAAGGCCAGTGAAGCCAGGTAATCAAGCAGTGGATTCTTCATGTAAATAGCACTGAATAATCTTAGTGTTATTCTATTTAACAGCGGTTAGGTGTCCTTAATTTTTAAATGAAGAACAGATGCATCAGCATGGATACGGTACTGATGGAGGTGAATGATTTGTCAAAAGCAAGTAGGATCCAGCTGACCTGCCCATTAATCACGTTGGCTGAAAAGGAAGCAGCCAATATTTGCCTGCTTGCTGGACTGATTCATTAGTATTAACATAGAAGTTCAGCAGGTCACAGGAGTGCCATGCTCTCCTGGAAAGCTTAGATGAGAAGTGAGAGTTGAAGGAGTTCAGACACCCTGATGTGTATAGATACTCAGTTCTGTAGGCTTAGGCAACAGAAGTAAAAGCAACCCTATTGTGGTAGAGTATATTTTCTGTGTCTATATTGAATTTAGAGGATGAGACATTTATTTTAAAAAAAAATCAAGTTCCTGTCTGCTCTGCATGTATATAACAAAGGGACGATGTGATAAAGAGAAGGAGAATAGTTAGATGTTCTTGGCCAAAGAATTTCTCTCTCTCCTTATTATTGGGCAATATGAGTACCAATTAGCTATCCTTTCTGTATAAGAGAGATTTAATTCTTTGTATGTTACCATATAAAACTATCACGGTAAAAGACATAAAACAACTTTTCAGGTTCTTCTACAAACTCATTTAAAGCAAATTTGATTTGCTACTTTTGTTAACAGAATTTAGGCATATCTTTGATTATCTAGTAACTTGCAGTACCACCTTTATATTTCCATCTTTGAAAGATGCAGTTTGCAGCTAAGAGAAGTTATCCAAATCCAGCTGTTTTTCCAGGCAAAGAGAGTTGCAAAGTATTTATAAACAGTGTTATATCAGTTTAATGTTTGAGGATTGAAGCTATTTTCTCAAGTATAGACTACACAAGGAGTGGTCATGATTTCATACATTTTATTTTGTTTTTATACTTTAAAACTCAGAACATCAAGGACTTTGGTTAAAATCCCAGGTTTTAGAACAAAATAGCTAGCTTGTTAAAGCTGCTTGAACTATGGGCATTTTTAAAATAACATTGATTACAGGAATATAACACACAGCCTTGTTCATATTTTGATCTCTTTGTATTGTTTGACTCTATATTAGAACATTTATCAGAGACTTTCAAAAGCCCTTTCTACCATTCAGAAATGATATATAGCATCCTGAAAAGCAATGTGAAAACCAAGGAAGCAATGCAAATAATCAGACTTAGGGGTCATATGGTGAAGTTGATGACCAAAATGTAAGTGACATCAATGAGAGAGAGATTCAGCCATTAAAACTTAAATGTACTCAGATAATTAAAGCAATTTTATGGTCTTTTTCAGACAAAAAATAAAACACCGTCCACATCTAGAGTTTATAATGTTGTTCTGGCTCTTTAACATGCTTTCCTAATATAAAGTCTGTTTCAAAGGCAGTTGAAGTTGATGGGAGTCTTTCCCTAGACTTCAGTGAGCTTTGAATCAGGCTGATAGCCTCAAACTTAAGTACAAGGGTTACAGAAGTTTAATGCTGTAGTGTCAGGTGATAATATGGAAGCACTACTGTGCAGTAGTGTAGTGTTAGCATTGAAAGTTTTTTTGGTTGTTGTTTTTTTTTTTTTAAAGTCTTGCTGAAGCTGTGTTGAATGGAAAATAACTCATGTCACAAGAATATATGTCCATAGCCACTAACTTGATTTATTCCCTGAAATAGTCAGAAGTGCTGACAGAAATGTTGTTTGAGGTTTTTAGATAATTTTTTTATGTTCTTTATTGCCTTTCACTTATTTTAACATCTGCACACATTTCAAAAGCAGCACCACACACACAAAACATATATATCTATAGGCTTGGTAGAATTTGATTTTTATTTTTTATAATATGAATTTATCTTTAAGCATCTTTTAGACAGTTATTGATTTTAAATTTTCACAGCTGTGGGAAATTAATAGCAGGGATTCAGACAATTATTTAATGACAGAAGGTGTGATTCAACACAGACTATAAACTGTTAAAAATTGTTAACATCACATGTCAAAATATATAAAGTAAATATCCTTAAATCAACAAATTATACCTGTTTTTACTATTCATTTGCTAATCTATTTGTAAGAAGGCTAAATCAGAACTATTTTTCTTACTTTGACTATCTATACATTATGATTAACTATAGAAATATTTTTTCATTGTGTGTATGTGCATGAGTGGGGGGTGAGATTGACATTTACAGATTAAAAATCTAATCCTTCTAAGCACCCCCTATGTAAATTATTTCTGAAACATGCATTTTGATATAACTTTTTTTTTCCAATTTAAATAAAGACCTGAGTCTAATTTCTGCACTAAATGACACCTTGTGAAGTCAACAGGCTTGCATACATGTAAATCGGAACAGAATTTGGCCCAGAATATGTAACGGTGAACAAGAAAGTAAAACTTTATTTTAATAATTTAGTGATAGATTTAATGTGTAACCGATGAATGGGGACAGAGACAAGAATTAAGTGGGTTCTACATTTTATATTTTACCCCAAAACTTGCAACCTTTCTCTTACATGCCCTATTCAAAATCAAATTACACGGCATGCTACTTCGCATCCCTCTCTAATGGATTATATTTCTGCCACAGCAGAAAGAATGTCTCCAGACTAACTGGGCTGGAGATGTGAAGTTTTTAGCGTTCTAGTGGCTCGTGTTCTTACTGTACTTGTACCAAAAAGGCTAGGATTTCCCCCCTCCGCTGCTGGCAGGATGTGGCTGGTCCCCGCACTAATGCGTTTGCATGCAGGGACGTGAAACAAATGCCGGGGCTTGATCAACGCGCGGAGAGCCAAGCAAACCACGACTCCCTCTCTGGGCAAGCGGTGACTGGACGTGTGTGTGTTCCGATGGCTGGCGGCGGGCAGCAGGCGGTGGGCCAGGCGCGGGAGGGGGGGGATGCAAAGCGGACTCAAGCGTGGTCCTGTTGTCAAATCTGTGTTTTCTTCTTGTCAATCTGCTCCGATTGGGGAGACGTGTCTGGCTTGGCGAGCAAGCAGTGCGCAGGCGCTCATCACTCCCGAGCCCCAGTGAAATGCTCTTGGACGTAGGAAGGGGATCACCCTGCCTTGCCTTGTCCGTGTCTCCTTCCCTCTCTCTGGCTCTCTCTCTCTCTCCCCCCCTCTCCACCCCCCTTTTTCCTCGGCTTAATCCAGGCCCCCCCTTGTTGTTCCTAAGGCTGCCTATCCGCTAGGAAACAGTATGCCCCCAGCTCCCTATAGCTCCTGGTCCTCTACCGAGGCTCTGGGAACCAGTTCTGCCTGTTGATTGCTATACTTCCCCGCCACCTTCCTCCTCCTCTTCCTCAACCCCCCTCCTCCCCACCATCGCCCCCCCCCTTCCCTTGCTTGATTTCAAACCTTTGGCTGGGGTGTTGGTGGCATTAGGAGATTGTCCAGAGAGAGGCTGGCACACCACCACCAGCCCTGAGATCTGGACCCTGTCCTCCAGCCTCTCCAGCGATCTCTGGAGCCCGGGGTGCATCGGCGGGTTCGGCTGGATGCTAGGGCTGCTTTCTGGTTGCTAGTGGCTTGGCTCCGGTCGCCGGCTCCTAGGAGGCTTGGCAGCTGGGGGGGGGGTTGCCGGATCCTAGCTGGCTGCCGCGGCTCCAGCTCGCAGCCCCCCCTGCCTCTCTCTCTCTCTATGAGCAGCAGAGCGGCAGAGCAGCCGCCGCCGCCGCCGCAGCAGGAGGGGACGCCAGGAGGAGCATTCCTTCCCCGGGGTTTATGAATGGCACTGACATGGAGGAAATGCCGTTTCAGAAAGTCAAGACCAAGAGGAAGAAGTGCTGCCACTGCTGCTGCTCCCCCCCGGCTGCGGCGGGCGCCGGCGGCCAGGGGGGAGCCCCGCCGACGCTGCTGCTGCTGCTGCCGGATGCCATCGCCTGCGAGGACGAGTTCGACTGCAAGGAGCTGGAGTCGCTCTTCCAGAGCTACAACCTGAAGCTGGAGCAGACCTCCACCCTCAAGGCGCTGGCCGTGCTCATCGTGCTGACCGCCAGCCTGGCCCTGGTGGAGCTGCTCTCCGGCCCCAGCCTGACCATCTCCAAGGGCTCGCACCCGGTGCACTGCATCATCTTCCTCTCCCTCTTCATCGTCACCAATGTCAAGTACCTGCAGGTCACCCAGCTGCAGCAGATCGTCAAGCTCACCCTGCTCTTCAGCTTCACCTTCGCCTTCCTCTGCTGCCCCTTCTCGCTGGGCGCCTACGGCCTGGAGCCCCCCAGCGCCCCCGAGCAGGGCATGTGGCAGCTCATGCTGGTCACCTTCGTCTCCTACTCGCTGCTGCCCGTGCGGACCCTGCTGGCCATCGTCTTCGGGCTGGTGGTGTCCGTCTCCCACCTCATCGTCACCGCCACCTCGGTCAGTGCCAAGAGGCAGCGGCTGTGGAGGACGGTAAGCGGCTCCCACCCCTGCCCTGGGGGTGAGAGGAGGCGATCAGCCAGGGGTCACCGGGGGGGGGGAGGGGGGCGAGAGGATCCCGAGTGCGTGGGGGGAGGAGAGTTTTGGAGTGTGTCTTGGAGCTGGGGTGCATTGGTTGTGCATGGCATGCGGGGACGGTGTGTGTATTGTGGGACAGGGGGTGTGTGTGTATTTGTGCATCGGGAGAGGTGTGTGTGTGTTTATGCAGCGGAAGAGGTGTGTGTGTGTTTATGCATTGGGAGGTGTGTGTTGCAGCGTGTCTGAAATTGTCCTGGGGTAGTGAGGACTGGCTATAGGGCGCCCGTGCGGTGTGTGTTGGACGTATGGACTGTGCAGATGACTGGGGTGCTAATGGTACAGAGGGGGCAGCAGGTATGTGGCGTGGTTAGTGGAAAGTGGTAGATGCTGAGTGTATGTCTGTGGGGCCGTGTGTGCTGAGAGGGAGGCATGTGGCTGTCTTGCCTACTGGTTCCCAACATCACAAAGTTTGGAGGGGAAGGGTAGGGCAGAGGTGGGGTCGGAGTTAAGGACGGGACATCGGCTGCTGGCTGAAAAGGAAAGGAAAAGATTTCTGACTTTGTCCAATAGCAATAATAAAAAAAACCCAGCTGCAGCAGCGCTTCTTCAATGGGGCAAAGACAGGGACATTTTATGCGGTAGGTGCAAAGTCAACGAACCCATCCGACTCGCTAGAGACTGGGACTAGATAGCTAGACTTGTGTGTGGTGATATTGAACACCATGGACTGATGTTCTTATTTGTTCCGCTCCCAGGAGACCCTCCCCAGCCCAAATAGCAGAGCTCAGGGGAGCCGGAGAAACTCCTTGGAAGAGGGTGGGAAGCAAAACTGGAAATCCCACCCCCTTCTCCTCCCAGTGTGCCAGGCATTCCCAGTTTAGTTTCCCAATACCAGCCACTTCCTCCTCCCCACACAGATCACTTAGTCTGTCATTGAACTTCCTAACAGTCTTTCTCCCAAGAATTAATCCGGTGATGCCTCCCTCTGCAGCATTTTAGGGAACGTGCTGCTGCACTCTCCTGCCTCCTCGGCGCCCCCCCCCCCTTCCTCCAAGAGTGGCTATTTATAGCCCTGCAGGGCTTTCTCCGGCTCCCATGGCCTGACGGATTGTGCTGGGAATGGGGGAGGAGGAGAGTAGGGAGATGTGCATGTTTAAAGCGCAGGAGCTGGGAGTCAGGACTGTCTGTGTAGGTTCCAGTATGCTGTGTATCTGAACCACTGGGGAAAATTGATCTGTTCTCTCTAGTGCTGGCTCAGTTATGTTTGCTTTCAGAGGGAACACTTTTGGATCTTAGGGATTTTAGATCAATATTTAGTGATACTTTATTCCTCGTTTAGATTGTTTGCTATTTTACTGCTTTTGATTTTGGATTGTATTCTCTTTGGTCCTATCGGGCTGTGTCATGACACTTAAGCGTACACCCCCAGACAAACACACAATCATATGCACAAAGACAGGCATTCACACACCCTCACCCAGAATCTCCCTCACACATATATGGATATAATAGATAGCCAAGGAAGTCGGGTTGCTGGGACTACAGGATTACCACTGGCTTGATGCTGGTGGACAAAATAAATTGTATGTTTTGAAGGGGAAAAGAGAGATAAGCCAAGCTTTATGATTTACCCAGATAATCTGGTGGGTCTATTTTTAAGTGCATGATTTAGAGTTTCCGTCACAGAGAGAGAGAGAGAGCATGCTGATGACATTCAGGGATTCTTCACTGAAAACACCCAAAAGGATACAAAAAAGAGCACTAAAATGCCTTTTTTGAATGGGGTTACAGACGGCTCTTTGTACCCAGAAGTCGGAAACCTTTTACTCTCAAGTGGAGTCCAGGCAATCCTTATTCCCATGATATGGAGGCAGATATTCATTGATGCTAGGTTAGTGTTAAGTGTGGCACCTGCTGTTCCACCAGAATGACACAAAGAATCTAACTTGCACAACCAAGTCTGTTTATGGTATTATCTTACCTAGGGCTTGATGATAAACATTTTGATATTTTTTGTCCTCTTATTGATCTCCCCTCAGCTAATCAACAGGCAACATTAAAAAAAAAATCCTGCTAGAGGCTGATACAACACAGGTATACAAAGTAATTTCAGTCATTTATACAAAGTCCCCTGGGCATTATGCTTTGGTGATAACACTAGGCAGAAACCTGGTTCAAGTGGAGCAAAATAATCTGTCTGTGAACTTAACAGATATGTGTGTTGATTTGTCCCCTATTTGCAAGCAAAATGCCTTGTGATTTTGAACAGGAACACTTCGTACTCTCTGATGAAGTTGTTTTTCTCACACAATATTTTCACAACTGTTGACATTCTTAAGCCTGCATTGTAGCAGAATAATTGAATCTTTTGTGTGGGCATCCTGGGGGGTAGTCCAGCCCTTTTGCAGGAGCTGCTCCTATGTGTGAGCAGTTGTGTCTCAGGCAGGGGATGTGTTCTAGTTACAGGATTTAATTCATCCTGTCCCCAGTACTCTCTTCTGTGCTGGCCAGTATGGACCCCTGTCCAGGCATGTGGAGCTGTGCAGAGCTGCAACCGAATGAAAGGGTTTGCATGGGCCCAGTAAACGGAGATTTACTGCAGTCGGCAATGCGAAGCAATAAAACAACTGAGGCCAGCTTTTTCAAACAGGGCCTCAAGACTTCTGGGTGCCTAAGCTTTTGGGAACCCAACTTGAGATGCATTGGCTCTGATCTTCAGAAATGCTCAGTCTCCATAATTTCCACTGAAGTGAGTTGTTAGCAAAATCAGACCCCAGGTCTCTCAGGTTGGACGAGCAAAAACAGAGGGGTCCAAATTCAAAGTTTTGGGCTGTAAGATTTTCATTCCACAATAAGTGGAGTTTCTTTATATCCGAGTCCTCTCTCAGGGCCCTGGTCTTGCTCCCATTGAAGTGCCAAACTCCCATGGACTTCAGTCATGCAGGATCAGTCCCTAAATGGGCTCTTCTGTAGGGATAAAATTCACATTCCTATAAAAGTATGAACAATTTAGCATATTCAAATCAATAGGCCAGCTTGTTGTGAAAAGAAATTTTCATGAGGTTCAAACCTTAAGTGAACTTCAGGAATATTTAGATCAAATGTGATTGTGGTTAGTAATGCAGGGAGTTGTTTATGGGAACTCCCTGACTCATTTCCCATAGCCTTCAACACCCCTCGAGTAGAAGTGAGAGAAGTGTTCCCTCCAGTTCAGGGCTAAGGCACATGGACAGAGAAAATTGCACAGTAGCTGTCTATTATGTACCTATTTGTGCCTAGATGGGGGGTCCCACTCCTCAGTGTTAACTGAAGAATTGAAGTAAAATAAAGTATAAAGAATTATGTATAAAATACAGAGGGGGAAATCATGACCACATAGAAGGTGATAGCAAAACTCATATTGACTTCATTTGGGGCAGGATTTCACCTCTTTTTTGTATATCTAGCTACAACATAGTCATAAAGGTCTAAAGAGTATATTTAAGAAATAGCTTTTTAGCCATGTGGCTCAGTGGGAGCCATGAAATAAAATATTACATGTTGACTATTCTCCCCCAAAGTGTTTTTGTGAGCAAAACCATAAAGTAGTATCTGGAAAAGATAGAACTTACAAAGGAAGAGTTAATGCCATTTGCACTAGTTTGATTTATTTATGCACTGCCCAAACACATGCTAGGTGCTTAACAGCACAGTTAAAAAGATATAATCCCTGCCCCAAGAGCTTAGTCTAATTTCTGTTGAGATGCAGTGAGTGGGCATTACAGACACTAAAGGCAGATGGGGAGAGCAAGGGTTACTGGAATTACTTAGCCATGGGGTGTGCACATCTTCAAGACTTAAGTTGTTGTTAAACAAATTAACTTTGTATAACATTTTCAATATTTTGATCTTTAAAAACATTTAAAATATTAGCTCTTTAAAAGCATTTAATGTAGTATTAAAAAAACCTCTCTAGGTATATCATATTCCAACCAAATATCACATCTCTCTCTAATATACACCCGCAAGTATAGTAGGTGAGTATTTCAAAAGCAGAAGGCATGCAGTAGCACCCTGCGGATACAGAATTACTTATGCGAACCAAAGAACTGCAACACAAGTAACAGAACAAAGCAGAAACACAGATGCCATTTTAAATGACCATACAGATATCTTGTTTTCAACACTGGGGACAGAGCAATATTTTTATATCGTGCCCTTCAATCTGTTTTATATTTAAACATATTTCAAACTGACAATATATTGGGTCAAGCCAGTAACCAAATAGTGACAGCTTGGGAAATGGTTGAGAACAGAGGAACTGGTAACTTGTGGAAAGAGCAGTTTGAGGGAGGCTGGTGATTTAGAAAATGTCAAAGTAACACATTTGTATGTCCTTTAATATTTACAATTTGATCAAGATATTGTAACACTTCCCAGGTCACTGGTAAAATAATCTACAATATCACACAAAGTTATCTGCATTATATACGTTATATAGTTCTTATTTTTCTGCTGATTTGGAAAAGGCAGTTAATTAATCATAGCATTGACAGGACTGTTAATCTCCCCGTTCCCTCTCTGCAAACAGAGGTGAGGTCCAGTGGTATAATAAAAGGAATGGGAGTCAAGGGCTACTATATTCTAATCCAGTATCTGACACAGTCTTCTGTTGTTGCATTGGACTAGTTTCAGTGGTTCTTAACCTTTCCAAACTACTGTACCCCTGAAGCCTGAGTCCCACCCCCACGGGGCTGAGGCATGTAACTTAGTTTCATGGCGCCCCTGTGGCTCCAGGCAATTACCTTTCTTGCCACCCCCAATACCAGCTCTGCACTTGCGACCCCTCTAAAACTCCAGGTTAAGAAATACTGGACTAGTTGCTTACTTTCTCTGCTTCACTTTCCACGTCTATGAAATAGTTAATACATACAATAAGTGTCAAGTACATCCCTAGTCTTGCAAATGCTTCTGCATATCAGTAGTCCCATTGAAATCCATGGGATTCTTCACATGCCTAAAGTTACAGTTTTTTTAGGATTGTGGCCAGTATTGTTAGCCTCATAACTTCCAAATGGAGTTCATCCTGTATTTGAAGGATTGGAAAACTTATTTTTGGAAAGGTGAAGGACTCTGATCTCTTCATAGTTAAAATAGAATTTTAGTCTTCAGTTACAACATATATTGAGAAGTGAATGGGTGAGTTCCTGGTGAGTTGGAAGACAGGTGCTATTTGTTTCTGCAGAGTTGCATTTTAAAAAATGACATGAAGTGTTATAGGTGTGAAGAGGGTTTTCCACATGTAAACTCAATATAAACTAATAGTGTTGGCTTCCTAAGTCTGCAGACAGGCATCTTTAGTACCTTTGTTGCTGCTTAGACCTTAGGCAGCAACAGAATGCAATTTCAAAACTAGTCAGTTTCTCAGCTGCCTTTTGAGAACCAGTGGGCATCATTGAAACTGACAAGAATCAGATAGAGCTGAGCAGATCATTAACAATGAATAATTTGGTAGATAACTTTAGCTACTTTTCTTCTGCTTACAGAATGTCTGTGAGCAGACAGTTCTTCTCTCTCATTTATTCAAATGTACATTAATCAAATTTTTTTGCATTTAAAAAAAAATCCTCTGAGTTGTTTGTTTTCATTTTTACCCAAGTATTCATTATTCAGGCTGTGCTGGATAGTTGTTTTTGGTGAAATAACTTAAATTATTATTTGTATTACTGCAGAGCTTATGTGCCCCAGTCATGGATCAAAACCCCATTGGGCTAGGTGCTGTATAAACAGAACAAAAAGATGGTCACTGTCCCAAAAGACTTACAGTTTTGTTTGCTGATTGGATGAGAATGCAAAATTTCTTTTTGGGGTTTGATTTTTCATATCCCTTTTCTAGGAATACTAAACTCATTTAGTACCATGAGTCCAACTGTGCAGACCTCAGAGGAAAATAAATGTTATACTAATGTAGTTCAGAAACTTACAGAATTACCTAAAATTAGTGTTCCAACACATAATAATGATACATTTAAAGGTTGGGTATCTTGAGCTCTACCAGGACTAGAAACAAATGTCTTGTCCCATTAGAATAGAAGCTTCTGGCTTTCTAACAATATAACATACCCGTCTCAAGTTCTGATGCCTTGTAATGTTAGAAGTAGCCCAGGTGTAGCCGGGTGCGGGGGGAGGTGCTGTGGAGTTGTGGGCAGAATGCAAACAGAGGTGGTAGTCATCAATTGGGTAGGAGTATCACATAGAGTGTATGTGCAATTATATTTTTAATAATTTTTATTATATATTAAGGTCTGAGCTGGTCACAGCAGCATAGTTAAGGATGAGGCAGACATTTTCCTCCAATGTAAGTGCAAAATATGGCTCCAACTGTTTATTTTATTCTTTCCCAATATGAATTTCCCAGTTACAGTTGTAATACAGTGCACTACTATATATACCTGGTATAGCACAGCATCTAGATATTGTGGGTTTCAGATTATTTTGATCAGCTTTAACTACTTTTAACTTTAACATTAATCTCTACATATTTCAGTGTGTCTTTGCATTGTGTGATATGATACTTTCTAACTAGGCTGACTGTGATGAAAAGTTTCATTTATAACCTTCTTATTAAGTTTTGTTGCCAGGAAATTTGGGTAAATTATACTCTCTCTCATATTGGTCTATGCTGCTTTCATCTCCGTAAACAGCTGGCAAACATAAAATAATGGCTTTTGGCTATTACCAGCAGATACCTGTCTTACGATTTTTAGATTCAGAGGGCCAGATGCTCATTTTCATTTCAGATGTATTGATGATGGGAGTAGCACAAATCAAAGCCAAATGCAGATGGCACATGTGGAAGGAGGGAGAAGAGCTTAATAACATCATCCTTCACTGCGCCTAAGCTTTGCTTCTCTGCGTGAAGTTGTTGAGGATCTCTAGTTCATTGGGGGGCAGGAGGGAGGGGACAGGATGATACCATTCTATGCAGCTTTGTTCCCTGGCAAATTCATGACATTTCATAAGGAAATTCCAGCAGAACTTAATGCTGCCAAATTCTACTCTCCTTGGAATGTTGCCGTCAGGGAGAAAGCCAATGAGAGTACAACTCCTGAAGGAACACTGCTGCTGAGAACTAACAGCAACTGGGGAGCAATACTGAGGGCAGGTCCCCTTTTGCAAATGCTCCAAGATCTCTAGGGTTGGGAACTGGATTCTTGGGCTAGTATGGTTGGAGGGGCCTGTGAGCCCCTCCTCCCACAAGAAGAGATGGTAGCTCGTGTTTTCTGTTACTTTTAAGCTGCAGAAATATGTGACTTGCCCCCCTTCCCACAACCACAACAGGACCACTTTTGCTCTGGCGAGCATGATTTAACTCAAAATCTTTAATGATATGGAATACATAGTTCAGGAGTTTTGAGGAAACAGCATTTTTACTACACTGTCCTTCCATCTGTACTAAATCTGAAGGAGCTATTGACTTCAGTAGAGTTATTTTGGATTTACACTAATGTTACTGGGCCAAATTCTCTTCTCAGTGTGGATTCGGGTGACCAGATGTCCCGATTTTATAGGGACAGTCCAGATATTGGGGCCTTTTTCTTATACAGGCACCTATTACCACCACCCACTCACCTCCTGTCCCGATTTTTCACACTTACTATCTGGTCACCCTAGTATGGATAAATGGAACAATACAATGCAAATGTAATGCAGTGCAAGTTTATTCTGAGAAGTATTTTCAGACAAGCAATATTCCAAAAATTCTTGTACGAAGTGAAATAGTAAATCATGATGTAAAGAGAGAGACCTTATTTTATTTAGAGTACAATAGAAATACAGATTCAATATTGCCCCAAGACACTATTTTCTTGGGTGTTTCAGAAACTACAGGGCTGCAAAATGTTCCATACGAAAGAAGAAAAGCATGCCACCTGGATGCATTAAAATATAGCTTTAGTAGAAAGTGCCATCAACATTCCAATACATCACAATCCAAAATTTGATTTCTCTCACAAAGGAGTGCATTATTGGATTCGCTAACAATGGTTATGCAGCCTCTGAAATGAACATAAAGATTACAATTAATTGTGCTTTCCAACTGTTGGCACAAGAAAATTAGATATTTATAGCAAATCTACTAGTCTGCCTTTCTTGCACAGAGTACTTTAGTTCATTCTTATGCTGTAATAGCAGAGACATTTTTTTTAGACTTTCATAACTCCACTTATGAAGCTCTCAGAGGACTATAAGTAATTATCCACCCACACAAAATTAGGAAATAAAGTAACATTAATAAACACATTTATAATAGAGCTTTGCTTAAAATATACTCATAGTCTGAGTACTGACAAGGCAGAAAAAAATACTGTGTGGAGCGGTACTTATGTAATTCCCTACTTAAAGCTGAGAATGGGCCAGTGATTCTAATGTTTGCTGTAGAATTAACTGCCAACTAGATCATCTAGTTCAGAGTGAAGACTTTCTTTTTCCTGTACCAGCCCGTTATTGGGGTTAAACACAGTGTTGGATGGTCTCATGTTTGAGGTTTGGGAAGGAAAACACAACAAGGGACAATTAATAAATCCCATATTGGAGGCAGTAGTTCAACTGAGTTAGTTCACATTTTCATAAAAACTACTTTAAAATTAGTAATGCTATGCTTTGACCTGTCAGCTGGTTTTGTTGAAATGCACCCCTTTATACAGCAGCATTTGTTTCAATGCAGAGGGACCGGGCAAGGCCCTCATCCCACTTATGGTCCACTTAAGCCCTTATTGCAAGGCTTTGTGGAGACTTATGGGGTGTGTGGGTCATGCCTAGGCCTTCTGCACTGGAGTGAATTCCATTCAGAGTGAAACCAAATCTAGTGGAATTCCATTTAATGGGAATTACTAAGAAGGTCAAAGTGTGTTTACATTCACTCTAATGTGTAAATAGCAACTACAGTTAGAGGGAAACTCTGCTTCTAGAGAAACTTGTCTGTATAAGAAAAAATGTCATCAACACCACTTGGCCAGGTTTCCACTGTTTTTCAACATAGTATTTGCCTATCTTTACATCTTGATTGTTATCTTTTTGCTGTAGATAGGATTATAACGGGGTGGACGCAGGAGTCAGAAGAAACCTAGTTCCCTATGTCTACATTAGTGGAGATAAGTCCGCCCTACTTGCCATTCAACTAAGCTTTGAAATGTAATTTCTGGTTGTTTTGAAATCAATGTCATCTTCATGGTGAAAGAGTGAAGGGGATGAGATGAACTGACTGGAGCAGCTGTCACTCTTCTACCACATTGGAAGTTTCTATTTGCTTTTCGGAACTTCACCCTGTATGCATGCTACAAACTCACCAGAGGTTTCACCATTTAATGAGGCCCTAGCAGGTCAAAGTCTTTCCAACCCTTCCGCAAGGATTGGGAGCTTCCTTGGGCAGAAGGCAGTGGATCAGAAAGAAGGCCCTGATTCAGTTTAAATGCAGCCTTTTTATACCAAAAGCCCTATCTTTGTGTGCTGTTCTCTGGAAAACCCAATTTTAACCAAAATATGCAAGACTTCTGAGAGGGTGTTACCTGTCTGGAGGTGTCTACAACCTGAGTGATTTACCTTAATCATCTGTTTTTAGTTTCTGGAGGAGCTGTGGCAACCCTTCTCCCCACTGGAGTTGTATACAATCCCTGGCCCAGAGTGATACATAAACCATTCATAAACTTAATAACAGTAGGAGAGCTGGAGCCAAGGAGGGATTGTGTCATTAGTGGTGCCACCTCTTGGTTTGAAAAGGCACCTAAAGGCTGTTGGGGGGCAGCTGTCCCTTTTATCCCCCATTCTCTTCACCACTGCTTAATGCAATATCTTTGGGGGGAATAAATTGTATGTAGTTGCAATATCTGTCACAGAGCCCACTCTGATATGATTTCTGTCATTAATGCACACTGAAGTGCGAGGTATAATATCATGAAGACTGCAGTGTAGCTGGAATACCCCCATAAGAAAATTGGGGGTTCCAAAGTAGTTAATAATGTTCCTACCAATTACAATGCCGGGAACAGTCTCTTAGTATTTTAGTTTCTAGAACACCCTTCACTGAACTAGACAGGCATTCTCTAGAGAAGAGAGAGCACTTTATTTCCCAATAAGCCAAAGAGAACTACTTTGCAGTGGTTAAAATTAGAGTCTGTTAGGGATGACTGTTGACAAAACTATTTAGTATAGCTTTTTTTCTGGGGCCAAAGGTGTTATTTGATATTGTAATTGATACTATTCAGACCAGGCGTGTAGCCAGATGTGATCTTCTGGCAGGGCGTGTGGCTGACAGGGGTAGGCTGGCCGAAAAACCTGAACTTCCTGTTTCCAGTCACGTGACTGGTAACAGGAAGTTCAGGAAGCCACCGGCCAAGAATGCGCCAATTGCACAGGTAGCTTAAGTTTCAAAGTGGGTGGGTCATGGCCTACCCAAGCCCACCCGCAGCTATGCCCCTGAATCAGGCACACCCACAGTTTAGCTCTAATCTGAGTTATGGACAGGATGAAACCCAGAATAAAGAATAGAAGCCATATCATGAGTGGGTTTACCTCAGAGCAAGGGACATGGAAGATCTACCTCTCTAATCCTGAGGACTTAGAAGTGGATGCAGAGCAGTTTTGCAGTCACTCTTCTATTAGTAGAAATACTGAATGGGGGCAGCAGGCTCATGCAGATCTATGTGTTGTAGTGAATTGTCCATAGACATTTTTCTGGCACTTGTAGCTAAGGACCTCACAAAGTAAAAAATTCATCATTTGGCTACTCACCCTCCTGTCAAGTCTTCCACAGATCCTGTTGCCCTCAGTCTTATAGAAACTACTGCAGCCCTGAGATGAAGTAACCTCCCCAGATCTGATCCAAGTGAGAAAACGGATCAGAGATGAGAAGACAGAATATTACTGTGTGGATGAGGGAGGCTTGGAAGTGGTTGAGGCTAGAGCTGCAATGTTCCCCTAACCCCTTGCTGTCCAGGAATAGAAGACCACCTGGCTCATCTACTGTGGCAGATAGCTCCATTTCAGAGCTGTTTGGACCTTGTAGTCAAAAGACTCTATGATTTAATTACCAAAAGTCTAGAGAGAGAAAGCAGTGTAATCTCTGAGACTGTCTCCCCAGTGCGCTCAGCTGATGATGAGTCAGGCTCAGCTGCAGAGCAGAAGTTCAGGGAATTTGCCCTTTATTGAATGAAATGCACAATATTTAAAGTGAATGAAAATCAGCCCTGTGCAGACTGTTCACATGAGGCCTATACACCCCTAAAATCCCACTTGAGATTTATTTTAAGGGGTTAAGTGGGACTTGAATGGTGAATTGGCCTTGTGCTGGACCTCTGCACAGGGATGATGTTTACTCATATACATAACCCATCACCTAACCCACCTTAAAAGATCCTTTGTGTAAGGGAAAAGAGAAGTCAAGTCGTATGTAGACTTGCTTTGCATGGTTTCTGATATTTGCTGCAGCTCTGCATGGAAAAAATGACATGCTAATTGTTGGAAGTACAGGGCTATGAAGTAGAAGGAAAATCAGCTGTTGATTTGGGAAGGAGATGCATCTTGGCAATTAAGAGTTCAATCCAAATAAATGAAATGTCATCTTTATCCGGAATGATCCCAAGTAAAAGGTTTGTCTTTTAGATGAAAGAATTGAGATAAGGGAATTCTACTTCCAAGGTTAGAACTACTTAGTACAAGCTGTTGCAACTGAAGGCCCTTGTTTTTGAGGACTGTCCTTTGGCATTAAAACAAAGAACTCCAAAGCTGATTTATAGTATGCTGCTGAATTATATTACTACAGACCTTCCAAGTACAAACTTTAAAAGAGACTCTTCTCTTCCACCATAAGAGACCTGGTAATGGGGTGTGGGTTTTGTTTTGTTTTTTAATTACATGGCTCAAGATTGGAATAGTACAGGGAAGAGCTTTTCCTCTCCCAGGTCAGCAGCTCCAGTTAATTGAGGTTGACAGCGATCGAATGCCATTACCATCTCATATCTTTAGTGATGGCCTATGGCATGTAAAATGGATTGATAGTGTTAGTCCAGTTCATGCTGTGCACATGTCTGTATTGTACCAATAATTGTTATCGTTGGCGCAAAAATCGACCAGGACTAACTGGCACCCTTTGCAGGTTCAGCAAAGAATGGCCAAAGCTTGAATTCCCCATGCCTGCAGACTTAGAGATTGGCCCTTTCAGGTCAGGGTTGAGGAATATTGTGGGAAAGCATCCATGGCCGCTTGTACCATGACTATTGTGGGGGAAGCAGATTAGGCATGTTGATCTGGCACATTTAATCAAAGACTAAAAAGTTAAGTTAAGATAAACCCTTGGTCAGATAAATCATCCTGTGCAGATCAAAGGGAGGGCCTGCAGACATGATTCAATATGAAGAGTTCTACAGAAGAAAACAATTCACAAGTTATGATCTTACACACAACTTTTTCCATGACATAAAAGCCACTTACCTATAGGGATAGTTAGTTATTTGGTGGTTGGAATTTTTAAACCATAATTGCTCAGCTTTTCTCTTGGTTACTTGGTTTATGGACCAGCAGAGAGTCATTTTTCTGAAGTTATCCCATAATTGTTCCATAAGTTAACATGCACATCTTAGCTTATTAAGGTTTAGTTTGCACAGAATGTAACTACTCCAAACCTTCCACCCTACTGCCTATTGCTAGTATTAACTTGTTTAATAAATCAAAGTGGAAAGAACAAACATACAGACTAGTGGTGGGGTTTTTGTTTCTTTCTTTGTTTTTAATGTGTTGAGCCAAATATGGAGATCCTTATTCAAGGAAAATTCACACTGCCTTTAAATCAAGACCAAGTGAAAACTGAGAGCCAGGTCATTGCCTCTACAGAAATACCCACATAAGGGTAAAAAACACAATGAAATTCCCCTCTCAGAGTTTCTTGTGCAGTCTTTTGTTGAGGAAGCCCCTTGGGATCAGCATGGATCTCAGTGGCATGGGCCTATCCACTCAGACATTAGTGTCTTCTTGGTGCCTCTGGACTCTCCGCAGCATCTGGGCACCACCTTTAATGGGGCTTCTCTCCTATGGAGGGAGCGCCACAGAAAAGACAGGAGAGCATCTAGCTATCTTAGCTTTCATCATGTTTGCTCACAGGGTGCAGCGGAAGATATCTCTCTTCCTTGGTCCACTTATCTCCTGGTCCCTCTCCATATGTGGATCCTGGGATCCACAAAGAATTCTCTGTGGTTTATGGAGGACACGGGGACAGAAGCAATTTCTACATGGGGATTCAGATATATGCACATGTATGATTCCCCTCTGCATGCAGAGCCAAACAATGTGATCTGTCTCTGAGCAGACCTCAGGATTTGGTCAACTTGTGTTTTTATTTAATTTATTATTTAGGTTAGGTGTAGAATATAAACACAGTTTCTCTTTGTTGGAGGATTTATTAATTTTATTTTAGGGGATTATTTTTGAGTTTTATGTAGATGTCCATATTTTTTTTGGTGCTTTCTCTTTGTTTATACTGTAATGAGTAATGAATATCATTTACATTACTCATTACAATATATACTGCTGTAACAAGTAATCTCTTTGTAATGTTCCCTAGTGCGCTTTAAAGTGCATGCCCAAAGGGTCTTCATGGACCAGTTATGCACAACAGGAATCACACCCCTGTAGTCTGCATTACTGCTCCGTGTAGACAAGCCCTTAGATACTGTCACACTGGTTAGATTGGGGGGTGAGGCGAGGCATTTGTCATATTGGTTAACATCAGTGTGTCAAAATCATAATAATTCAGGTGAGATATGCCATGTCAGGTACTGTTAGAAAGGTTATGATGTGCTAAGTCAGATGACAATACTTACGTTCATGTGTCATATCTGTAATGGAAATTATGGACATATTTGATGTACCTGTATTTCAAATTGTGCTGGCTGGGATACACTCCAGACAGAGAGATGGCAGGACAATAGCCCACTTAATGACCCATCAAAACCTTTACAGAAGCAGAGGGCCCAGGAAGAAACTAAAGGCATACCTGAAGAGTTACCAGGATTGGCCCATGTGATTCTGGACTCCATTTTAGCTCCTGTAAGTTTCCACAGGCCACATGGCCAGAGGCAGAGGGTATATAAGATCAAACCGCAGAAACCATTTTGTCTTTGTTCTTGTCCAGCTGCAGACACACAGCTACCTCTGGATCTATTCACTTTGCAACTGAACCGAAGGACTTAGACCCATCCAGGTACTGGATGTGTACCAGAGGAACTGTATAAGCTTGCAACTCCACAATTTTCCTAGAAACCTGATGTATATGGACTTTGAATCATTTTTATGTATTTGACTTGCTTTGACCCTTTAACATTTCTCTTATGGTTTATTTCTTTCTTTTTACAATAAACCTTTAGTTTTAGTTACTAAAGGATTGGCTGGCAGTGTGGTATTTTAGGTAAGATCCAAACTTATATTGATCTGGTACTGTGGCTGACCCTTTGGGGTCAGAGGGAACCTTTTTTAGTAAAGAGCACAGAGTTTAAATAACTAGTCTCTTTACTGGACCCAGTGCTGATTTGGGAGCCAGAAGCTGAAATGCAGTAAAGGAGGCTGTGTGTATTTGTGTACTGGCTTCTGCGGTGATTCAGAAGTGCAGTTTGTGGCTGGTTGGAAAGTCTGGCTTCAGTGCCACCACCAGTGTTGGGAGAATCTGCTCCCTTTTTACAGCCTGCCCTGACATTGGCATTTTCAGGTGACTACCCTGGGCACAGGACAGGTCACAGATACAACTAACCATTTCTGGTGTATAGTGGATAAACAATTTCTTTTTTCCTTTTTTTTTAGTTGAATGTTTTATTGGTATTGTATTGGTTAAACCCCCAAATCAGAAGCCCCAAAGATAAGGCAACTAGAAATAAAAGAGTGAGGTCTCAAATTTGACTAGTACCCTTTGCCTCTATATATATAGAGAGAGGCAAGTTCTGTAAATAATTTTATGGAAAAGCTTCATGAAGCAGTTGTTAAAATAGCTGACTCTCTAAAGTCTCTCAAAGACAGAGCTGAAAATCCCAGTTAATATTAGGAGTGCAACTGTGTGCCTCCGCGCATCAAGTGTGTGTGTGTGAGAGAGAGAGAGAAATATTTATGGGCAAAATTAACTTGGTCTTTTGTTAGTTAACATTTTTAACAGTAATGATCCTGAAACACATGTTGTTTGTGTAGCAGACAGACATTACCCCTGAAGGGTCTTTACTGCTGTAACTTAATTGAAGCCTAACCTATTTAGTTAGTCCACAATATAACAGGATTATTTTGGTATTACATAAATTGAATACAGCAATTCTTCTAATGCATACCCTCCTAAAAGGGAAATATCATTGGAAGTTGTTTTAAACTAAATCTCTAGTGGGGTATTACATATAAATAAAAGTAAGGCTATCATCTGATTGCAATTAGTAAATGCTAACCACTTGATCCTGCCTTCAAATTTATGGATTAATTTAGGGCTTATTAAACTGATGGACAAATAGCATTTACAGTGCCAGACATAGAGCTGAGAGGCACTAATTAAACTTCTGCTTGATCATGTCTGCTAATGCACATCAGTCATGATCAGCAAAACAAATGCTGTTCCAGTTCTAGGTCTTGTGTACAAAGACTGCCCCATTTTGTGCTGTTTTTTGTAACGTGTATAAATGCCCAGTAAAGTTGATGCTGACTTGATCTAATGGACTTTCATTTCTGGCCCTACAGGATTGGAACATGAGACTTGGGAGGTGGAAGGCTAGTGCATTAGTAAACTCACTTGCTGATATAATTCTCGCACATTGACCAACTGCACCATAAAGTGCCTCCCTCCAGCTTTCATTTTACCCTAATTTTTCCTGTGCCTGTGCTAAACTGCAAACTGTTCCAAGGCCCCTGTGAAACATTGACATAATGGGTAAAAGAGGCCAGACATCTAGTGGGACTTTCAGAAGTACTCAGTATCTGCCTAACTTTGTGCCCATTGAAGTCAACAGTAAAACTCCTATTGACTTCAATGGGAATAGAGTTAAGCCAATGCTGAGTGCTTTTGGAAATACAAACCCTCATCATCTTACTCTTCATTTCATGTCCAAACACACGTATTTTTAATCCATCTCCAGATGGAAAAGTCAAGAAGTCAAACTCACAAGATATGTGTAAAGGCTAAGCCCATTGCAATCCCTCTTCACTGTGTTCGCTGGCCATTTATACACAGTGGGCAGATCTTCAAAGGTATGTAGGTGCCCAAAGATGCAGATAAATGCCTCGTGGGATTTTCAAAAGCATAGGTACCTCAGTCCCATTGATTTCAACCTAACCAGCTTAGGTGCTTTTGAAAATCTCACTAGATGTCTATCTGCATTTTTAAGAACCTAAATAATTTTGAAAAACTGGCCCTGTGCCCTTAAAGTACCATTGTATTGATGTCAGGCATAGTTAATTAAATCAGTGCATCATGTGGAGTCTGGAGCTCTGGAGCAGGTGCAGAGAATGGTGTCAATGGACTCTAAAAATACTAGACACTGTACTTTGGGATGGGAAATCAATGGGACTTTGCATTTTATCCAAATTACAGTTCCATGACATGTTACTTCTTGGGATGAATAAAAATAGCTGCTCCACATACATGATAGTTTCCACCTTTGATGTTATCCTGGCAATAATTCCAGTACATTACTAATTCCTGGGTTTGGAATGCCTATATTATAAGGGAAACACCAAATAAAACCTTAATTATAGCAGCACAAATGAGATCTATAATGAGCTGTGCTCTACAATGCTGGAGCATTCCCAGCCAGTCACAGTCAAGAGCAGAAGTAGCCTCATGAGATTTTTTGCACAGTATTTTGCAAAAAGTGAGCTTGCATGATGCTATAGTCATAGCGTGCTCAAATAACATTGTTTTGCAGCAAACTCACAGAAAAGGCAAAAGATGCCTCACTGAAAATGAATAATTTTGTGACTCAGTGCTTTAAAATACACTAGTTAAATATCCTGAAACCAGTCTCTTTGCACTAGTCTCAGTCAGGCATGTTTTAGATGAGGAAAAACTTTTTTTTTTTTTTTTTTTTGGTATTATCAGCTTCTCATTCCGATTTAGACATTATCAACATAGATAGTGGATGGCTGCTGAAACTAACTCTACAAAAGCAAGGCTGCAATTCATTATTGTTTTATATAACTTACTATTTGTATTATGGTATCAACTACAGGCTGTAACCCATTTTAGCACCCCCATTGTGCTAGATCCTTTACAGCACCCAAGAAACAATCTCTGTCCCAATGATCTTACGCTTTAGATGGATAAGAAAGACAAAGAGTGGGAAGTGAAACAGAAGCAGAAGAGGTCAAATGACTGTCTAAGCTCATACAGCAGGTCAGTGGCAGAGCCCACTGTTTCCTGACTTCTTGGCAGGTGTCATGTCTACTGGACCAGGATGTCATAAACAAAAGAGTTTATCTTGAGCATCATAAACTCCCTAGAATTATCTAACAATATTTCAGTTTAGCTTGGGCTATTTTATGCAGTTATGTTGTCTTCTTTCTAGTTACTTTGAAATGAACACTTTCTTCTCTTGGGTCAGCATTCTGACTTGGGGCAGGATGCTCCCAAAAGAATTAGGAGTTTTATGTTAGAGTGAAATGGAGCATGTTTATGAGCCACTTAGACTTTTTGAAAAAAAATGGATTTGCCTCAGTAGCTTGATTAACACCATAAACTGTGGCTGAAAGGTTGTTCGTGTTTGTCCGAAGCAAGAGTGACCATGAATGAAAGCAAGAAAAATGATTTTATTTGTGTTGGTTTATTTTTATCCACTAATAGCTGAGAGAGTTTCGCTTTACAATTTGTTCTACCTTGGTCTAGCTGATGCAACAAACATGTTCTACAAAAAAAATCATTGTTTCAACACTGCAGCCGTTCCTAGAGGATTCTGGGATGTCTCATCCCAGTCTGTGTCACATCCTAGGTATTTGTATTACAGTAGCGCTCCTAAGAGCTCCAGTAATGGACCAAGACCTGATTGTGCTTGATTCTGTAAAAAGAAAGAACCAAAAAAAAGTCCTTAAACACTGGGGCTTTTTAAAAAATTCATTTAATTCCTTTTTCTTTTATGAATGATATTTTTAAAGGAATGTTAGCGTTGAAACAGCATCTTTCTTCTACCTCCTGGGAGAGTTTTGGCTCCATGTTGCTCCAGTAGTTAAAGTAGGTGAAAACACGGTGGAGGGGAAGCTCTCATTGCATCAGGCAAGGTAGTCGGGGAAGCTATAAGGGAGCACTGCTTACCCGAGCCAGGCAGGTCAGGGGGAGCTGTCCTTATTTTATCCATCTGTGTTGCTCGACAGCAGTTCCTTTAGCTGTTTGTGATGGGATGACGGGCTCAGAAATGAATCCTGCCAAGTCTCATGGGCTTGGAAGGATGGTAGCTTTTAGCTGTAGCCTTGTGCTTGAAAGCATAATTTTCAACAACATAACTAGATGTCGCATGACTCGCATTCAGGACTTTTTGTCCACTTTGTGTATTTTATCAGTACTCATAAAATGGCTCTTCACGTCTACAGTGTCATAATTCAATTTAGTTAAACAAAAGAGTATATAAAAAATTCCCATTTCCTCATTGTGTGGTTTTGCTTTTCTTTTCTGTACTTCCACTGTCCCTCTCTCTTTGAATGTCTTTAATTCGAGTTCTTTTGGCATTTGCATGCATTGGGCTTGAATCTCCTCTCACCTACTCCAGGATAGAGCAGGTGTAAGTCAGGAGAGTTATTCAGACACTTAATCAGTATAAGTGAGAGGAGAATCAGGCTGCTTTTCTTTTATATTTCTTCTCTTCCCTCTTCCACTTTTCTTCATTTGCAAAGGAAACAGGATGAAGGCTCCTAGTTCTCTCTGTACCTTCAGTCTCTTTCTCATTCTCGCTCTACTTACGCTTTTTCCTTCCCCAAAGTTCTTTCCTATATCAAACGTTCTCTCCATGCATCATCACAGATACCATAGTTAAGGGCAGAAGGAACCATTATGGCCACCGACTCTGACCTTCTGCATACCACAGACCACAAAACTTCACCTGCATCAAGCCCATAAATTTTGGTTGAGCTAGAGCACACCTCTTAGAAAGACATTGTCTTGATTTTAAAGACTCCGAGTGATGGAGTCTCATCTCTATTTCTGCAACTTTAGAGGGCTCCTTGCAGGCGGGGGAAGGGGGAGTTTCTTTGCTGCTTCACAGTTAAGCTGGAGAATTCATGGATGTGACGCCTTTCTCTCCACCAGAGGAATTATTTGAGGACTAGATCTGCCTCTTGATGTTACTTTCACCTACATTTTCCCCAGTTATCCCTTTCCAGTTACCATCTCTGCACAGGAAACTGGTCCACTTATCTTCCATTTATGAGAGCTCGCAGGATTTACATTGTCCACCAGATGTATACAATAGGATTGAGCAAGTGAGGCAAATATGGTTAATTAAGCCTGCCATTTCCCCTCTGGCTCAGGAGGACCATGGAAATACAGAATAATCTCTTTCCAGAGGGATCTTTTTTCCCCCCCCGGATTGATCCTTGTGTGGAACTATTATTTTGGCATATAAGCTTCTTCACAACAAAAAATAAAAGTGGGCAGGGGCATTGAAGTCTGGGGAGGACAGAAACTCAGCTATTTGGTAACATACCTTGCCCCTGTAGCTGCCCCTAGAACCTCCGTGGTGACTGCATTTAAGATGAGCACTGAATGAGCAAGTATGGGAGATCATACCTGTCAAAGAAGGCAAGAACTAGAGAAATTGTCACTAGATGCAGTATTCTAACCTGGAAATTCCTAGTAAATTATAATGCAAATTGCATTTCATGTCACACTTGCAAAAGAGTGGATATGGGCCAAAATCTTTGGGTAAAGAGAAGATAGTCCCTTAAACATATTAAATTGAAGGGCCAAATCCTGAAGTTTTACTCAGCTCTTAGACCGTGGGGGGCGTTGCTTGAGTAAGGACTTCAGGATTCATTCAAAAGCTGCTTTTCCTTAGTATGTGTGAAGGCAAGTATTAGAGACAAATATATTTCTTTTTTATTGTTGTAAAACAGAAATAATACAAACCAATATGTTTGAAAAGTTATGAAGAAATAATATAAAAAAAAAATCCACCCTGCTTTTAATGTTGAGATTTCTTGTTAAATTTCAAGTTAAATCAAAATGTTACTGCGGATGTGTCAGCCTTTTTGGATTGTAGGATCTTTATTGGAGGAATGTAATTTACTATGCAATTGTACTGTGGCTAGCATAGTGAGGTCCTAACCTGGTTGAGGCCGCTGGCTCAGTGTAACCTCAGTATAACTGTTTAGCAAGAGCAAATAGAAACGCAGACACTACTTCAACTATGGCGCTGTTGGTGTTGCTTTTTCTTCATGCTTTTCTGGGAAGGTTCTCTATGTACCCCAAGCCAGCAAGTGTTAACAATGAAAATGTGGTGGTCTTGTCTTTCCATGAACGTGTCACAAATCCACAGCTTTCATTTTTTACCTCCCAAGAAGAGAGATCACTTCTTATAAACAGAAAAAAAAAAAAAAAAGCACATCGCTCCACTGCCCTGAAATGAAGTTTTCTTTTGTGAATAAATACTCACTGACAGTTCTCTTCTTCTGAAGCTTTGATGCAGATGTTAAAAGCTTCTGGGACAATATAAATAGTGGCCCTTTTCAAATATAGTTTCCAGGGCAACTAAAGGGTCTGCTTTTTCATAATCACTGTGCTCTCAACTAGAAACATTTGCCTGTCTGCTGGAAGATTATCTTACATTTAAGCACATTCATCTTGAAAATCATATCCCCCAGTGAAAAAATATCTTTTATCATACTCATTCAGATCAGGATTATTTGAAAGTAAAGCATTAAAATATATTGTATAACTGCATTTGTAACTATAAATATGACCATTATACTAGACGAAACCTGACACGTTTTCCCTTGTGCTGCCAGTATCATCATCGCTGAGCCCAATAAGCAGTCTGACAAACAACCCCTTCAAAATGCTGCATTGTTTGTAATTTGTACCTGATGATCTTCTAATCCCAGATTAAATTTGTTGCTATTAATTCACTGAAAAGGCAACTTCTTTGTCTCGCAGAAGATATATAGGTTTTAGCAGGGTCGTGAAAATAAGCAGCATAATTTTCTGTTGACAAAATCTGGTTGAAAAGATTGCATACACTTTATTGAACTGAGGAAAAAGATGTAATGTTGCAATGCAGAAACATTACATATATAACAAGCATTATGTACCTCCATAACTTTAATTAAATCATTCTAGGAAGGAAGTTGTTTTTTAAAGAAATAGTCATTGGTTCCACTGCTGTTGAACGGTAAAGACTGGATCAAATCCTGATCTTAGATACAGTGTATTCTACCCTACACACAGTGAAGTTACAAGCTTGTCTTTGGTCTCAGTTTATTAGGCCTTGATTCAGGAAAAGCACTTTATTCTACACTACATAGGTTCTTATACCATGCTCATCACCATAATACGAATGCCTATTGATTTCAATAGGACTGTAGTGAGTGGGTGTAACCTCCCTCCGAAACTGACGGAGAAACAGGCCGGGCCTGTGGGGACGGAGCCAGAGACTGCCTGTCTGGCCACCCAGATGCGAGGGGGTGGCCTCTCTCCGAAACTGACAGGGAGAAACAGGCTGGGCCTGTGGGGGCGGAGCCAGAGACTGCCTATCTGCCTGCCCGGATGCGAGGGGGTGGGACAGGAAATATAAAAGAGAGGCCCAGGAGCTCAGTTGGCAGCCAACTCCCGGAGGACGACCCTCCCCGCTCTCCAGGGCTGCCTGCGGCCTGGTACCCGGGCGAGAAGACCGGAACCTGGTACCCGGGTAAGTGGACCAGGACCTGCGTCCAGGCGCCAGCGAATGAGCAGCACATGGCCTGGGGCCCACCCTGCCAGACCCGGTGATCCAGAGTGGCCAAGACCAGGAGGAACTGCTGGACGCAGATGAGGAGGAGGTGGCCATACTGGGACCAGACTTGGAGGAGTTGCCAGAGGACGATGACTAGGCGCAGGCCGTGACAGGGCCAGACCCGGATGAACTGCCCCTCGCCGACCTCCCCGACGAGCTGCCTGACCTACCGTCCCCCGACGATATCGAGGGGTTCTGCAACCTGTCCCTGGGCGCCTACCCAGACGAGGTCAACTGGACGGTGGCACACCAGGTACCCAAGGGAAAGGGGGAAGGAAGTAGTCCAGAGGAGGGGCCACCCAGTCCAGGGACTGGGTAACCGGACAGTGAGTCAGCGTGTTGCGTTTGGAACCCCGCTGACTCCGTGGCATACCCCTCTGCCACGGCTAGGGACCTGGGCTTGGACGCAGTAGAGTCAGGTGGGCCTGCATCCCCCTCCCCCTTCCCTGACCACCCCGGCAGACTCTGAACTGTTTGCTGCCCCGTCTGGGGTGCTAGCCTGTTTTCTGCCCCGCCTGGGGCCTCTGAACCGTGTGCTGCCCTGCCTGGGGCCTCTGAACTATTTGCTGCCTGTTGGGACTTGGGCTATCGCCTTTGGGCTGCCCAACCCGAGCCCGGAGACTGTTCCCCTGCCCCGGGCTTGGCCAATCCCTGACGGAGCAGAGTCGGGAGTGGGTGTGGCCTCCCTCCGAAAATGACAGGGAAGGACGGCTACCCATCCTACAAGGACTCAATAGGCTTATTAATATATCAGATCACATTCAGTTCACAGATACAATAGTCATGCTCAAAAGCTTTCCAAATGTGCCTTAGATGACTTTTCCATGGTATTTACAGTATGATTAGTCTGGGAAATATCCAGAGAATACTGTAAATACTGTGGTAACATTATTTAGTTGTCTGAGGCAATTGAAGATTTTCAAGCACAATAGCTGTAATTATGGAAAATGGGCCAAATTCTACACTCAGATGTACTTGCACAGATTCTATTGATTTCAGTGGAAAGCTGCTTCATGCATATCTAAGGACAGAATATGAATCAATGAGCTAAATTAGGATCTCCTTACACCAGTATAAGTCTGAAACAATTCAGTTGGAGTTCATGGTGTTACTCTATATTTACATTGAGATGAGGACAGAATTTGGTCCTATGACTCTATTCCTTAAGGGCCTGATCCTGAAATCAATGGATGTTAGGTGTCTAGTTCTCTTTGAAATCTCTACTGTGTGTATATCTGCATCTGTAGGCACCTAAATTACCTTTAAAAATTAGATCCTAAGAAAAAGAGGAGTAAAGATGTAAAGATTTGACCCACTAGCTGCAGTAAGATTTACAGGTGCTTAGTTCCTCAGGATTTGGCTCTATTGTGTTTGAGAAAAATATTTAGCCTAGGTTTTTTTGCAAATATGAAATAGTACAGCATGCTACTGAGAGCCCTTCACTGCTATTGAAGGTGGTAAGAAATGATGGCACTTACAATGTGTTTTTTTGTTTGTTTGTTTGTTTTTGGTTTTTGGTTTTGTTTTTTTTTTTCAAAAAAAGCACCCCAGCAGATTAGGCACCTAACTCCCCAGTGAAGTCAATGGAAGTTGTGCATCAAATGTGAGAAGGTACTTTTGAACATTCCAGTATCAGTACATTACAGAAAGTACATAGGGCTAGATCCACTGAGGGATTTAGGTGCCTAATTGCCACTTAAAATGTCTCAATCCAAAATTTGGATCCTTAGCTGCCAACTAACTCTGTAGGCACCTGTGGGTATGTCTACACTGCAAGCTCAGTAAGCTCAGTAAGCTCAGGGTTAGTGGGACTTGAGTCAGCTGACCCACATTAGGGACCCCTGGGCTTGAGAATCTATACTATATTTTAACCCTATGTTAAGACTTTTCTAACCTGTGCTGAAAACTAGGGCTCTGACATCCACACTGCAATGCGCAGACCTGAGTCAAAGTAATCATATCCCAGATCCCTACCACCCTTCCTCCCCCTTGAAATGTGGCCACTCTAGCTAGAACCATGGTGCACTGTGGGAAAACTTGACTACCTGGCCTACATGTTTACCAGGAAACAGCTCATGTTGCAAAAAGCTTGATTGGTTCACTCTCCATTGCAAACCCAGTAGGTTCTCTAATAGTGTGCTTGCAGATTGGTTATCAAAACAGAATGGGTTAACACTGAGTTGAGCTGCCATTTGCAAAGGGGGCAGGTGGCTTCTGTTTTCAATAGAGTGGATTGCAGATTGTTGGGATAGAAAGGAGTAAGGAAGTTGTCCCATGGAATTGTGGGATATGCTCGGCTGACTCCCAGGACCCGTGTCAAGCAGGGCTGTATCTACTTTGCAAAGTAATAAGGCTTGGACCCTGGGTCCTGGCTTAACTCGAGCTCAGACCCTCCAGCCTTGCAGGGTCCTGGGACCCTAGGTCCAAGCCCAGGGTTAGCACAATTGCAGCATAGACACAAGGGGGTTAGGCTTGAGCCAAGGCTCAGGCATAGGCTTCTGTTGCAGTATAGACATACCCATGGTGTCTGCCAGTGCGCATGCGCAAAGCTCATTATCTCTTGATGCTGTGGAGCAGCTCAATGCCTAAACTCCGCTGGGAGCCTGGGCACCTAATTTGGGGCTGTGGATTCCCCTGGGTGACAAGGTGCTTAAATGTTAGGCATAGCAATGCTGAGCCTAAATTTTTGTTGCGAATCTAGCCCGTGGCTGATTCCCAGGGTTGGTTCCCCTCATAGGCTGGCTGGCCCTCTTAGGCAAGCTGGGCTCAGCCTTGCCTGTTTAGCAGCTATCTCTCAGCCTCACTGGTGATCTAGCAACATAGTGATAATTAGTCATCTCAGCCAGGGGTGATGGAGACTTACGAGAGGATCAGAGGCAAGGAGGACTACTTAAACTGAGCTTGTGAACTCCCCCTGGGTGAGGAGACCCAAGAACGGTGAATAAGGGGAATTCCCATAGGGAGCAGGGTAGGCTCATCTCCTGTGGGAGAGCCCTGAGTTAGGACCCACAAGGAGCAGGGAGTTCCCTGAGGGATGCTACCAGCATCCCTGGAGAGGAGAGGCAGTGTGGGAGGGGAAACCTGCTAGGAGGAAGTAGAGTAGCAGAAATTCTGCAGGGCCCAAAAGTAGGTGTCAAGAAGTGTAGAACTTCGGCATAGCTCAATGGAGCAGAAGAACTATTTTTTAGATATTTGTTTGGACTTTCAGTTGGACCTCTTGTTATCCCAGAAGGGGGCTGAATTTAAGAGGTGACATGGCTGGAAGGCCAGGTTATAGAACAACCAGACAGCGGTACCCATCATGAGGCCAACGAAGTGGGCACAAAAAGCAAAGTCTCTGCAACATACAGGAGAACCTCAGAGTTATGAACACCTTGGGAATGGAGGTTGTTCGTAACTCTGAACAAAATGTTATGGTGGTTCTTTCAAAAGTTTACATCTGAAAATTAACTTAATACAGCTTTGAAACACTACTATGCAGAAGAAAAGTGCTGCTTTCCCTTTATTTTTTTTAGTAGTTTACATTTAACACAGTACTGTACTGTATTTGCTTTTTTTTTTCTCTGCAGCCACCTGATTGTGTGCTTCTGGTTCCAAATGGTGTGTATGTTTGACTGGTCAGTTTGTTACTCTAATGTTTGTAACTCTGAGGTTCTACTGTAGTTTTTTAATGCCAGGTGGTGCTGTGGCTCTAAGAGCAACCACATACCAACCCTTAATATGGTGCCTTTTTCGTGGGTTCCATGGCCAGAAGGGACCACTGTGATCATCTAGCCTGACCTTCTGTATAGCCCAGGCCAGAGAATTTATTTTATAATTGTTAATTGGATGACCCAGGTAATTATAGGCTTGTCAGTCTGACACTGATCTTGGTCAAGATAATAAAGCTTCTGATATAGGACTTAATTAATCATGAATTAAAATAGGGTAACATAATCAATGCCAATAAACATGGGTTTATGAAAAATAAATGCTGTCAAAATAACTTGATATCTTCTTACAGTGAGATTACAATTTTGCTCGGTAAAGGTAATAGTGTTGATGTAATATGCTTAGACTTCTGTGGGCATGCCATGACAGATTAAAAAACTAGAATGATACAAAATTAACATAGCCAACTTTTAATCCATATAATATATACCGATTTATAGGTCTTAAAATGTCATTTTAAATGGGGAATCATCAGCAAGCGGGTGTATGGGGATTGTTTCTTGGCCCTACGGTATTTAACACTTGTATCAATGTCCTGGAACAAAACATAAAATTGTCACTGATTAAATTTGCAGATGACCCAAAAATTGGAGGAGTGATATATATATTGAATAGGACACTCTGATACAGAGTGATCTGGATAGTTTAGGAAGCTGGGCACAAGCAAACTATGTGTTTTAATACAACTAAATGTAAATTAGGGATGTAAAAATTTCTTTAATTAATAATCCATTTAAACGTTCTAAAAATAGAACGTTTAAACATTTAAATGCATGGGGGAGGAGGGGAACACACTGTGTTCATCTCCTTCCCACCGGGGGCGAGCTTACTGAGCTGCAGTTGGGCAGCTCTTCTGCCTGGGCAGCTCTTGTGCTCTGCAGCTCTGCACATGTACGGAAGGGGGGAGCCAAGCTGGCAGCTCTCGCTCATGGGTTGGATCCAAGCCCAACGCAGCTCCCCTTCCACCCCCCTCCACCTCCCCGCACATGCAGCTGGGCTGTTCTTGCCTGACGGGGAGCCGCATTGGGCTTGGCACTTCCTGCCATCTCCCAGGGCAACAGTTAAGCTAATTAATAAACGGTAAGACAGCTGCTTACCATTTAAACGTTTAGCAGCTTACATCCCTAATGTAAATGTCTACATCTAGAAACAAAGAATGTAGGCCATATTGATAGGATGATGGATTTTCTTCTGGGAAGCAAGAACCCAAAAAAGATTTGTGGTTGGTGATGGATAATCAGATAAACATGAGCTCCCAGTGGGATCCTGTGACCAAAATGGCTAATGTGATCCTTGGATGTATAAATAGGGGAATCTTGAATAGGGGTAGAGAGGTTATTTTATCTCTGTATTTGGCACTGGTGTGACTGCTTCTGGTTTCCACAATTCAGCAGGGATGTTAATAAATTGGAGAGGGTTCAGAGAAAAACCATGAGAATGATTAAAGGATTAGAAAACATAATTTATAGTGACTGAGCTCCTTGAGTCTATTTAACTTAACAAAGCGAAGGCTAAGGGGTAACTTGATTACTTTAGTCTGTAAGAATTTACATGGGGAACAAATATTTGATAATGGGCTCTTCATTCTAGCAGATAAAAGTATAACATGGTCCAATGGCTGGAAGTTGAAGCTAGACAAATTCAGACTGGAAATAAGATGTAAATTTTTAACAATGAGGGCAATAAACTGTGGGAACTATTTACCAAGGTTGTGGATTCTCCATCTGATTTTTAAATCAAGATTGGATGTATTTTCTTTCTCAAAGATATGTCTAGGGATTATTTTGAGGAAGTTCTTTGGCCTTTGATATAGTGGAGTCAGACTAGATGATCACAATGGTCCCATCTAGTCTTGCAGTCTATGAACTTCCTCTAAATAATGCAGTGTTAAATAACGTAGGTGCTTCATTTAATTAGATAAACTTGAGCAAACAGTATAACTCACAGCTGTGAGTTCATTATACATTCCATCAATAAAAATTGAGTCTCATGTGCTGGTCTTGAAAATACTTGCTGCCAGGCATAGGAGCAGATCCTCATATGGTGTAAACTGTCACAGCTCTTTTGATGTCAGTTTACACCACCTGACGATCTGCCCCAGAGTACTAATTACCAGGAGTAAGTCCACTGTGCACCACACATGGTAATACATTTACCATCATGGAACTAGTCGTTTGAAGAATTGAGGAAGGAAATAATACTACTAATAGTCTCTCTCCCACAGTCATGTACTCAAACAAGGGATATACAGCATACTCCCACGTAGCACGGAGACACAGATTTTATTCGGAGGATAATTGAGAGGGCAGGAGTCGTTCAGCAGCAGGCCTCCTCCGCTTCTGGGGCTTCTCCTCCTCCTCACAGTTGTGACTAGGGATCTCTACTCGGCTCTGCCAGTTTTCCCTGCACCTTGCGCGTGCAGGGCTTGGGCATCACTGTCCCTGCGACAGTGCAGAGAGCCCTCTTCATTTCCACTGTCCTGGCCCTGCTTGCTCACTCCTATGACAGCCGGGGCTGCAGAGGGCTCCCTGCGCTGCTGCAGCAGCGTGGCTTCCCTGGCAGCTCATCCTCCTTGTCCTCCTTGCAGTCCTGGCTGAGAGCCTCTGCTCTATTATTCAAACCTCCTCCTTATCTGAATCCCTTCCTTGTCCCACAGCATGAGATGCATGTTACAGAGGGTGTATGTAGCTCATGCTGTGGGACGAGGAAGAGATTCGATGAAGCCGAGGTTCGGAGAATTGGAAAACGGGAGTATACTGTGCTACATATGAAGAGTACAGCCTGATTCCAGAATCACACAGATAAATGATTTCTGCCCCGCTAGGAGGGATTGTGTCCAGGGTAGCCTGTGTTTGTTGCACAGGTTCGGATTTTTGTTTTCTAATCATGCCGATGAGCACAACGATACAGCGTCAAGGCTGGGGATTTTCAGATGCTTAGCAATTATTGAAGGCAGAGCATGTGAGATGCATATGCTGTGTTGTCATGCTAAGAAGTCTAATGAGCCTGCGGCAGCTGGAGACCAGTGCTAGCTCGGTAGGTACAGGAAAGCAACTCCTTCACAAAGTAGCCAATAGACGTTCCTTGCAAATACTTAGGCTCATTTTAAAAGTGAGTTTTAGTAGTGTTATATGCAGGGTTGTTGTAGCCCTGTGGGTCCCAGGACATTAGAGAGACAAGGTGGGTGAGGTGATATCTTTTATTGGACCAGCTTCTGTTGGTGAGAAAGACAAACCTTCGAGCTTGCACAGAGCTCTTCTTCAGATCACTGGTGTCAAGCCACTGCCTGAGGAAGCTTCCACTTTTCAAGCTCTTGTGATATATGACAGCCGTCATGCCTGCAGGTGATCTTAATAGAAAGATTGTCTCGGGGACCATCTCCCAACCCACATGTAAATGCATGTGGCACTTCCCCTGCCCTCCCAGGTAACATTCCTATTCGAAGTACAGCAGTTGCTTTCAAGGAAAAGTAATGTTAGCAGGCAAAACAGACAAACCCTGGCCCAAATAAACCAACCAATCAAAACAAAACAAAAACAAAAATTCTCTACTCCAAACAGAGTCTTTTTAACTTCCAAAATAAAGAACCACAATTTTCTTCAAGGTCCACAGGGACTGTGGTTCTGCTGTCTTTTATATGTGGAAGGTGTTCAGACATTAGGGTGATGGGTGGCTGTATAAGAAAGTATTTGATATATTTTTCATTGTCTTTAGTGTGATAAATGGTCTGTCTTTCTTTAAAAAAAGTTAATCTTGATCTTCCTATCATCTCTTCTTCCCATATTCTCTGCGTCTCTCAGCTTGACACCAAGAGGGGAGCCATTAACATATGTCTATCTGATTCTCCAAAGCCCACCAGTTAGTGTTCTATGGAGCAACATGGTTCATAGACTACAGCTGGAGAATTTCTTGAGGTATTCCGGAGAGACCATGGGCCTGGAAGCTGAGATCTTATTAATTCTGATCCCAGTTCTACCACTGACTTTCCGTTTAATCTTGGGCAGGTCATTTAAACGTGAACAGCAGAACAAAAGGAGGCATTTTGGGTTCTTGCTCTGTATAAAGATGGGCTGAAATGTATTGTTTTGTTTTTGTTTTGTTTTCCAAAATATGTTTTCCCCATACTTGCTTCCACGTTATAAATATCCCATCTTAACTGGTGGATTATCAACAACAATCAGAAATCACTGTAGTTTGGTCAGGGATGTGTGACTATGAAAAGTGGGAATTAAGCAGATGATCAAATAATATTTTCAGTCTTTTCTTCTATCCCTTTCCCCCTTCCTGTTTGTCTGTAAATTAGCTCAGTTAAGCCCTCATCCTGTATTGGGATCTTCTAGTGTATATCTTTTCTACCAGTGTGGAATCCCATTGAGTTCAATGAGGTATAATCAAATACATTTATTTGGTGCTTACCTTTTGTTTGTTTTCTCTTTTAGATTTCTTTGAACAGTTGCCTAATCTGTTTTTATATTCCTCCGTTTCTGATTTATATAAAAAATGCCTATCCAGTGCTCTCAGTGTATAGACAGTCTCTACAAAAATACAATTTAAGATGTGCCATACTGGCCATGCATGATATGTGCACAGACATCTGATATTTGCAGGGATAAGTTAGGCATACACCAATATAAACAGAGATTTGAGCATGCCTAAATCTGAAAGTTCGGCCTGCTGTCTCTAAAGTGGTCCCAAGAGTCTCATTTTAAGCTCTAGAATAATGTTTTAGGCTCGATGTATTCCCATTCTTGCTATGCCACTAGGGCTGCTTAAATGAATTTGCCTTAGCAGTAATACCCGCAGCAGAGCTAATGTGTTGCCTAACAGAGATTTTGGCGCATCTGCCACAGTGCAGCAACTCTGTAAGCAGGCATAGTGTTATCTATTAGCATGGTGTGCACCTTGTTAACTGCAGCCATGGGCTACTGTGCTAATGTAATAAACACTGCCCACAGTCAGTCCTGGTCCTGCCTGCTGTGTTACAAAATGTGTTCTGTTCACTTATATATATATACCCCAGCTGCTTCTAACTCCAGAACATTATATTTTTGTAAACTGCAAGTGGAGCGCCACAGTGACTTCCATGTAGCTCAGAGACTGGGTAATCTGAGACCTCATTTGATTTAATCACAACGTTCGGAATGAATGAAAATAAATAGCCGAGAACAAACAATTTGTATTAAAATTAACAAATTGTGACACAGAGACCCCTTGGCAAAGGGTCCCCTGTTCTTTGCAACCAGTTCTCATCTCAGACCTAACAAACTCACTACCCCAAACACTTACAGGATATTTATCCAAATAGAATAACATGTAAGATATCAACAGAAAGCTCGGAACTTAAGACTCATAATCATTGTGAGAGGTATGTATGGGTAATATTTAAGGAATAATGTATTTGTATTGAAAGCATGCTATATAGATTTTGAGAAGATATTAGTTACTAGGGGTCTCAGTGATGACCCATTCAGGCAGGAGGGAGCTGTCACCACTCACTAGTTAGATGGCAAGGCAATGCGAGGTCCTAGGTCTACCCTTGCCACATCCCCAAACAGTCAATGGAAAACCACCAGAGACAATGATAAACAATTGAAACCACTTAAAGGTAGAAAAGAAACTCTACACCAAGGCAGGGGTTTGCCCTGCCTGGAAATAGAAACAAAAGACTGTTTTCAGTATAATAGAGTGTAAGGAAATGCACTCTGGATTTAGTCCCTGAGGAAAACCCCTGGCAGAGTAGGGGGTGCTTTCATGAACATTTCGATCTGGTTCTTGTGAAACCAGCCAGCTCTGGGGGGTGGGACAGGGACCAGGAACCTACTTTATTAGATAGGAAAGGTAACTATTGATAAGTGTAGACCCAGGTTTGTGGTTTATGATTTCATTTTGTGTTGTAACAGTTTCCATCACTTTCTAGGTACAGCTTTATTCGTTCTTAAATAAGCCTTCCTTTCTTTTGTTATAAGTGCTCACAAGTGCTGTGTGGTTACGGGAGCAGCGCTTTAAGGTAAAACAGGTAAATTGGGTTACACTGCACCTTTCTGGGCAGAGGAGCTGAAAATTCTGTGAGTAGCCAGTGTCCATGGCTGAATATCACAGGGAAATAATTCAAAGGGGATTGGGATTGGGGATATTTAACCTGCAGGGTGAAGGAAGGGCTGGCCTAGCCCAGAGAAGAGTGCTTGAGTGGCTGAACGGCTGGCAGTATCAGAGAGCTGGTACCCAGTTACCACAGACACCCTCTTGCTAGAGGCAGGGAGTAACAAGTTGAGTCAAAGTCCCTGGAATACTCTTATAAAAGGAATGTGCTGAGGGAAGCTGAAGCTGAATTTCTCAGTGAGCTTTACAAAGGAAAAGCCTCCAGGAGATGCAGGTGAGAGAAAAATTGGAGTTTTTTACTCCTCACCTTGGAGCTCAGCTGAACTACTGAGCTACAGACATTTGCTTTGGACTACGGCTGAGGGAAGCCCTATTGTATGTGATTGACTCTTAAAGTGGCAGGCCCAATGATGTGTGTTTGCCCAGATATGCTGTTACCTTCAAGATTCTGATCAACTATTACTAGGTCAAGAGCATGGTGTGTCAAGCTTGTCAAAAAAGCCTCTTTCTTACTCTGCACGCTGCCACTCTATTATCACTTCATGCTTTCCTTTATGGACCTCACCATTCCATTCCCACTGCCTGTGGCATGTCCACTCCATTGAAGTTCTCACTGATAAAGTGCTCACTTTCCTTGATACCCTTTGCTGTTGCTAATTCGCCTAGGAGATCCCTGGACTTTTTCTCTAGGGCCCCTGGTCTGCTGCAAAAGGAGAGACTCCCAGTGATGTTAACACAGGTACTTGTACTGGCTCTGAACACGCTCCTCTAGGAAGCAGTGTGTTGTGTAGTACAAGGATTACATCAAATTCCAAGTCAATATGCATCTCACATTACCCACTTAGCCACAAACATAAGTAAGTAGCTAAATCTGAACATAAAGACAGATAATTACATATAGTGTCAAACAAGTTGTCAGTGAAGCCACCCTGTCAAGATCATCAATAACTGTTGTAAAGAAGTTACAGTGGGTGATAGTAACAAGCATGCATAAAATGTGTGCACACACAATTTTCCTCTTTCTAGCCCAGTTTTGTTTAAGATGGACCCTGACTACACGTATGCTCCACACAAATATTTTAGCATGACACACCCAGAGATCAATAAACATAGACTTCAGACATACTTTGAGGCACTAAATAGTCCATGTTCCAATCTTGCACCTGGCAGAAATATGTTCCAGATACATTGTGCTCCTTTTGCTCCCCTCCACCAGAAGGTAAAGGTCCATATAACACGAATCTCAAAAGAGGACTGGATGGTTCACAGCTGGGGGACTGTAGTAGGGAGTTTTCACACCCAGATCACTGATTCAGTTTAGTCTCAGGTCCATAGTGATCACATCATTACCATTTGACAACTGTTCAGTCTATTAAATAAAATGAGTTGCTGGGCTCTGTCAGATACTAGTGGACATGTGTGGACCTCACCGTTGGGCACCTCTGCTTCCAGCTCAGCAGTGTCAAGCAATTTAATGTGCATATAGAATGAGTTACTGTGGGAGGCCATCCCTCTAGGGCAAAATGAGGTACATTGGCAGGGCCAAAATCATCCATGCTCAGTGGCTAATAGAAGATGCCAGTCTTAAGGGCTGCCAAAACTGGTTCACTCCCTAAGCACTAAAAGATTTGATTGTTGACTTTGTGGCTTGCATTCTGTTTAAATTCCACAATAAGTAATCAAAAGGGTCAACAGCTAAAGAAAACAAATACAAATATAAAAACCAAGCTGTAGAGCAATTCTGCTCTTTGTTGCACTTGGAATAAATACATTTCCAGTAGTGGTAGTGAGTGCAGAATTAAAGATGAGAATTTACTTGGTTGACTCAAACTAACTTGATAATGTAATCTGGACTTTATGAATATGTAGCAGTGGATTTTTTTTTATGATAACTACATGACAAATCAATTTCTCAATAGATATACCTACACAGTTACTATTTAAAGCACTGCTGCATCAAAACTGTGCAGTTAATGAATGTTGCTTCTTTTATTAGGTTGGTAAACACATTGCTCATTGTGCTTTAGATTTTATTATTTACTTTGTGATAAAACAACTTTTAGAAAATATTAAAGCCTTATAGTAAACATGCAAGTTCTTATATCATATAATCTAATCCGAGTTTTGTGTGTGTGTGTGTTCTCAGGTGAGCTAAATAAACACAAAATGGGTAAAGTTTTGTCAGGGGCCATCTGGAATTGAGTGATATCGCAGTGTTAGCATTCTTTTCTTACTTGCATGACCACTATGTGGAAGATTAGCGCTGTGTGGTGGCAGGGACAGATTGGCCAGAGAAACATGGCAAATTGGTGTAAGGAGAGATCTGGGCCATAGTGGACATGGACACCTTTGTATGTTTTGAATTTATTATAATATTTGTGATGATGACCTTTTTTTTAGTTATTCTGAATTGGAATTAGGAATGTTTTTCTTACTTCTAAAATGGTATATTGCAGTAAGTTAAATTCACATTGCTTTAATTGGGGCTCAAGGATTCTAGTCAGATGATCGGTCAAATATAGTCACTGTCTCTGACCTACATTCATGAAGCTGCAATGTTAAAAAATATGTGCTATATATTTATTACTCAAGAGTTTTAGTTGAAAAGGAATATTTCCTGTTATTGAGACGTATCCGTCAGCACAATTTGCAATTTGAATAATTCTGAGTAATCAATTATCAAATAATCCACAGGGGAATTTTAAGTTCTGGAGAAAATATGTTTATATCATTGCAACTTGAAAGGAGACAGCCCAAGATATAGGTCAGCTAGGGATTTTCTACTGTGCTATTTTGGATCTCTGACACAGTAATGAGGCTAGCTGCCGCCTTTCTGTTCTCTCTGGATTTAGGGCTTGGGCCCTGGTAGGATCTCATGATTCTTAAGTGCTTGGGGCAGGACACTGGTATGCTACTCCCTGTGTACCAGCTTCTTATCCCCCTGCAGGTCCACCTGGGTTTTGGGCCTCAGCCTCTCTCCCCTTTGGAAACCTGTGACTAGTGATAATGACCAAAAGAGCCCTCTTAAAACAATGTATTTTTATTTTGTAATTGGAACAAAGTATCAGAGAACAGAGGAATCTAAGGGCTATGTCTACACTGCCACTGCTGTTGGTATAACTGCTGTTTGCTCAGGGGTGTGAAAAAACACCCCGAGCTACATAAGTTACACCACCATAAGCACTGGTGTGGACAGTGCTATGTTGGTGGGAGAAGCTCTTACCTACCGCCGTTCATTGGGAGTGGTTTAATTATGTCAATGGGAGAGCTGTCTCCTGTTGGCATAGAGAGATCTTACCGTGGCAAAGCTGCATTGGTACAGATGTGCCGTTGCAAGCTCTCTAGTGTAAACATAGCCTGAAAGAGCAAACAGCCTACAGGCCTATTTAATCTCATCTAATGTTATGCTTCACTAGAAACTTAGGGCTGGTCTACACTACAGAGTTTTGTCAACCAAACTCAGCTTTTTTTCAACAACACAGTGGAGGTGTACACACTTAAAGGAGCCTCCCACCAATGTAATTCCCCTGCTATGCTGACATAATAAAACCACCTCAACAAGAGGTGTGAGGCTTATGTGGGCAGAGCTAAGGCGATGCTCTGTCAGTGTAGACACTGGGTTCCTTACATCAGCTGTTGGCTGGATGTTGCTGGAGCTGTGAAATGGACAAGAAAATCGGGCAGTTAGAGCCTAGCAGCCGCCCATGTCCCTGGAGAGCTGAACAGCTGGACCAGGCTCCTGGCTGGGAGCAGGGCAAGAAGCCCCAGGCGGCTGGACCCTGAGAGGGGCAAGAAACCGTGGGTGGCTGTAACCCGCTCCCGGTCTGAAGCAGGGCAAGAAGCCCCGGGCAGCTGAGCCCTGCTTCCTGGGGGCAAGAAGCCTCATGTGGCTTCCCCTGGCTCCCAGCGAGGAATGGAAAGGGCAGAGGAGAGAAGTCCCAGGCCCGCTCCCGGAGGGGACGGGGGAGTGTGTGCAGGGGGCAGCCCACCAGGAGCCTGTGGGGTAGCTGGGATCCCGGAAAGGAGTTGCCAAGGGAGCTGAGAAACGGGGCTCTCAGCTCCCCACACTGCCCCTCTTAGGTCGGTGGAAGTACGCCGGGTGAGAATGCACACCAGCGACCCACGGAGCATCAGCCACTGCAGTGATGGCCAAGAAGGGTAGTGTGGACATCAGCCACCGCAGTGACCTAAGAAAGGTCAACATATCTTTGTAGTATAGACAAGGCTTAAGTTAAATAGGTTAAAGTTTACATTCTCTCCTAGCAGCCAAGATCCTTCTGTGACCCACCCTGGTTATCACTCACTGCATGCTCTGCTGTTCTCCTCCTTCTGATTACTGCTGCCAGTCTGAGGATCCTCACTAGTCTGGTTCTGTTTGACTTACCTTGTTCAAACTGTTTTTGTTTTGTTTTGTTTATTCCTCTCCAGTCAGCAGAAGCGTCCATTAGGGGCTATCCAGGAGAATGCTCTATTGTTTGGGCAGATAGACGCATTCAATCTCCATGAGTTGTAGCCACTGACCTGATACCCTGGAGGTCAGGTATAGAATGTCTCATTCCGTCTTAGAAGTCAAGCACATTACTCATGTATGAAAATGACAGATATTTATGGTCATATTTTATCATAATCACAATAATAATGAAATATTTCTGCACAGACTGTCATTTTCTCTCAGACTGTGCAGAAAACTATAGAGTTGATCGTTATTGTGGGACGGCAGGAAGTGCATCGCTGGATTTTCCAGTAGCTTACCTTTACAACTGTTTTAACTGTCTTTATATGTAAGCAGAACAATCAGAAGTATTACAATAATTTATAAGTGTTTTTTTCTTTCACCATCCTTTTTGGTGTGCAACTTCAGTGTTACAACACTGAGGGTGTGCTTCTCCCACGTGAAGAGGGCCAGCACAAAAAGATCTTTTCACCACTCCCACTTAAAACTACAAGAGGCCTATTCAGGTCCCATTTAAAAGTACAAAATAGATCTTAAATGGGTCATCATGAACCAGGTGCCTTGGCTTGGCTTTTTTATACTTACTGAATTTCACTCTAAAATCAATAAAGGGGTTAACAAAAAGTCTATTTATACCTAAGGCTGATGGAATTCCATTTTTATTTTTTTAAATTTTAATGGATAATATCAATATTTAAAAATAAACATTTATTTTTATTTTTATCAGTCTACATTTTCAGTTATGGAGAATTATTCAGAGGGAACAGACAATAATAATTGACAGTCAACACTGAGATTCAAAAAGTTACAATTTATAACCATTAAAACACAAATTGTCAACATCACATGTCAATATATATAAAGCAAAAATAAAAAATAATCAAATTCTAATAAGTTTTCAAAGCAGCACTTTTTTAGTTTGCTTATCTGTAAATTGTGGTGATTATTGATGGAAATATTTTATTGTCACTTTGTGTGTACACAGGGAAATCATAATGTACCAATATTTACTTACAAAAATCTAATCCGTCCAAATCTATTTATCCCAAATCTTTTTATAAATGAAATTAAATTGACTTTTTTTGGTAAATTAACAAGGGAGGGCAGATAAATTCATTCCATTCATGTGAATCTAATCTAAATGATAAAAGCTACAGAAACACAGCATGTCTACTACTACCTTTCAGTTGAAATTATTGAAAATGTATTGATTTGGAGCTTCAGCCACCACCTGCATTTAGAGAAAAATCACAAACTTTGGTACCTTAGGTTGATTGTTGCAATCTGTAACTCCACTATATTACTCCACAGTATCTGACTGTCTCTTGGTAGGCTGGGGCTGGTTCATTCTCTGGTCACATGGCTAGCTGGTAGCTATCAAGTGAACTGGGACTGATTTGGCAGCAGAGCTAGCTGGCTTATTTTCTAGATGGCTGCTACCACTAACATTTCCACCCGGTACATTGCATAAGTTGATTAGCTGTTACTGAATTTTGGCTGCCTGACTGGATCTCCTAGATGAGAAATAGTTAACTGCCAATTTTTCCTCTCCTCTGTCTGCCTTGCTGTCCTCAGGACCTAAAAGCAGCCTGTCTCTTTTCTTGTTTGTCTGCCTATTTGTGAGCTTAGCAGATTGAAATCAATGTTTCCGAATCTTTATAGCCCTGCCTGTCTCTCTTATTTTTCTCATGGGACTTCTTGTCTCTAGATCTAAAAGTATCTCCTTAGCTCTTGCACTCTTTGGTTTAACTCTTATGTATGGAAACAAGGTCTGAGTGTCTGAGTGGGACTCTCCCTGCTCAGCAGCTGAAACGGGGGCATGTTATTTGCATGGGCTTTGTATTTGCATGAGTACAATTAAGTAGTCAGCATATTGCATAAGCACACTAGGTGTTGAGCATGATGGGAAATGGTCAATGTGTCTGGTATTGTGTTACAAGTCACTTTTGTGTTAACTGCAGGGGTAATGAAATGTTGTCCTTCAATTATATGAACAAATGGCATCAGATCTGTGTTTAAGCCTGTTCTCATAAAAAATTCACTCCGACCTTAACAGCCCGAAAAAAAGGATGGCAGACGGATGTTTCAGCATGGCAAGGGGAGAGGAAGGGGTGAGAAGTTGAGATTGCACTAGCCCGGGCAAAGGGCTACCCTCAAGCATGGCTTGATCTCCTCCCACTGTTAAATAATAGAATTAATGATTTATATCGGAGTGTTTTGTTTGTTAAAAGCAGGGACATGGCTTCTGTGTCAGCAGAAGGTTTTCCCATGAGCTGAAGTTCACTAAGAGCTGAATCACTAGAGAGACTGGGAAACCTTGACTGACAACCACCAGAGAGGTGCCAGCAGTGGGCAGCACCTGCAGATCAGCGTCAGTAGATGGCAGGAGCAACAGTGGTCAATGCCAGCAGATGGTGGGATCGGTTGGCGCCCGCAGACAGCAGGAACCAGGAGTGGTCAGCACATGCAGATGCCAGGATTGGTTAGCATCTATAGACAAAGGGGTGCCAGCAAACGGTGGGAGCCAGGAGTGGTTGGTGCCAGCAGATGGAGGGAGCCAGCAGCAGGGACTCAGTGAGGCCCAGAGGTGGCAGGAGGCAGCAGTGGAGGAGGCCTGGTCAAGCCTGGGTCTGGCAGGAGCCTGCAGAGAGGGACTGGCTGAGCCCCAACCGAGAGGTAGACATTGCAACTACAATGTTCAGTACAGGGGAAAGCAAGAAGGGAGAGGCGAAGGACACGCCCCAGTACTCTGGGATGGGTTTGGTTCATTGAGTTAATAAATTCTGTTTGCACTGTTTCCCAAACCAGTGCTGTGTAACTTCCCTTCTGTTATTGAAAGGTTTACTTTCTACACTCAGACTCTGTGCTTGCGAGAGGGGAAGCATTGCCCTTTGGGGCTCCCAGGGGATAGTGTGTGAATTCCCAGGTGACTGGGTGGGGGCTCGAGCCAGTTTGGTGTGGTATCATTGACAGGGACCCCTAGATATAGAACCCGGCCCTTGCTGCTGTCGACTCTGTCTGGCAGAAGGGTTACATGTACATGACTATTTTGTTTTTCAGGCTAGTTTGTTTACCTGCCCAGTCACAAAATCAGCTTGGTCCTTTGTCATGATCCCGAGTCCAGTCAAAACACTGTTATTGTCCACAAGAGACACACATGGTTTATTTTCCCTGGGCAAGTTGGTGCACAGAATTTTGTGAGACTGATTTATTTCTATTATGGGCCCAATCCTACTTCCACTGAAGTCTGTGGTAGAACTTCCATTGGCCTCAGCTGGGCAGGAGCAGGTGCTAAAAATAGAACCCTACCTATCTTCTCCATGTTCCCTTTCCTGAAACATCTGCCCCTTGCAGGGTACCCTAATATCCCGTTCACCATGCAGATCTTCTCTTTAAAGAAGAAACCTTTCCATTTTGCACACTCTTGTTCTGATATTGTGAAACCTCCTGCTCCAAATCTTGTAGCCCTGGGATCTTCTGTCCTCAAGAGCAGTCTTTCCCCACACCCAGGACAAACAATGCTTATTATTTGTAGTCAATTATATTGTATTTTACTCAGCTTCCAGGACCTTTCAGAAGTGCGTCACAAGTGAATGTGTCTCTAGTTTGTAGCTAGAGATTTCAGTATAGAGGCTTATTATTGGTTGAACATGAAAACTGAACTACCTTCCCTCACTTTTGAGGCTATTCCTCTAGTCAGCGCTGAGGCCTAATGGGAAGCTCAGATTTCTGTTGTCATGTTGTATCTGTTCCATTGTTAAATAGCCTGGATAATTAAAGTTCTCTGTCAGTAACCCTTTTGCTATTACCTTTTGTTTGTGAAATAAATAAGTGTCTCTAAGGTCCACATGCTTATAATCATTTCCTACCTCCCTATGAAACAGGCTGTGGGACCATTTTATATAGAGCAAAATCTGATGTGTCTTACTGCTTCATAATCTTCAGTCACCTGGAATGCAGACATACATTGTGTTATGTAACATGTTGCACACTGCTCCAAAGTGCTAAATTTCGCGAGGTTCACGCATTCAGAAAGTGGAATTATTTGTAAACTATGGAAAACATTTTCAGAGGTGTCTGTGTTTGAAACTCAATGGGACTTAGGCTCCTAAGTGCCTAAAACACTTTTGAATATGGGACTTAGGCTCCTAAATGACTTAGGCATGTGAAAATGATCTTGGGGATACAATAATAATAAAGAGGGTTGTGTTTGGATAGTGAAAATTGGAAAAGTGTGATAGACTGCCTTTATTCTTCTTTTTGAACAAGAGAATCTGGCTTTTTCCTATAGAGTCTGAGAATAAGCCTCACCTGACTGCTGGGTTTTCAGATCCCCTAAATTTCCTAAAATTATGTAAAGCATTTTTTCCAAGGAGTTTCCTTACAAGGCCAGACCATTAGTCCATCTATTTTTGTGTCCCTTTGCTGGCATTAACTGCAACTTGATGCACCAAATGAATGCACAGCATTGTGCGTGCACTAAATCTTATAAAAATGCTACGGTATTCTACAACAATAACCTCAAGTACTGCAGTATCTGCCGACAGTGTTAGGCTCAAGTGTTCAATGTTGTAACACAGTCATAAGGGAATCTGATTGTGTAAGGCAGTACATGGATTTAGTTAAATTTGTAAATCTATAGATAGGTTACATTTAATGTATATAGTTTCTTTCAAAAGCAACAAGACGGTTTATAGACTTAGTGGGATCACTTTATCTATTGTGCCATTTAAATGCAACCACTGGATAGATGAAACACAGAAGCTGTTTAACAGCTAGGAGACTTAGTAATCAGTTGAAACTCAGGGGTAATTTAGATAGGCAAAATGTAATTACTTGGTGTATTTCACACAGCAAGCTAATTGAGTAATGGTTGGAGGGGAGGGAGAAAGGTCTTGTTGATCATCACTGGCTATCTGATAATGCCTCCAAGGATATGATTTTGTGTTTATTAATGATCAGAAAATTGTTTAGACTTCTTATAAAAATCCAGCTACAATATTTACCTCAGTGCCTATCTGCATGAATTAATTCCACATATTGATTATACTGCTATAAACTTTTTAGTATTACACAGTTTGAAAATCTGCATGTCTAAATTTCTATGTTGCAAAACTATCTCCTCGTTGGATTGTTCATTTGACTGGTCCTTTTCTTTAAACTAAGAGTTTGGGAAGAAGACAAAGGAATGCTATCCATAAACATTATTAGCAAATGCTACAGGAAAAAAGATAGGTTAGAGGGACAGGAAGGCGAAATAAGACAAAGAAACAAGATTGTTATATTAAAAGTCTATGTGTAGATGGAGAATTGTGATCTAAATGTAAGAACTACAATTTAGTTTAAATCTCCCAGTCAGTATTCTATCTGGGCAAAATTCTGCTCTCAGTTATACCTGTTTAATCCTCTGGGTCAATGATATTGCCCAGGTGTAACTGAGTACAGATGATGATAGAATTTATTTAAAAAAAAAAAAAAGAGTGATTGTACTGTGGTGAGAGAGGATATCAAATTTGCATAAAAATATGGGGCCTGATCTTACTAAAGTGAGTGAGAACTTTGAGTGAAGGCTGTGCTTTGATTGACCATTTAGAGACTTTAGGTTTAAGGAGTGAATATTAGAGAGACAAGATGGGTGAGATGATATTTTTTAGTGGCCCAACTTCTGCTGGTGAAAAAGACAAGCTTTCGAGCTACACAGAGCAATTCTTCAGATCTGGGAAAGGTACTCAGAGTGTCACAGCTAAATACAAGGTGGAACAAATTGTTAACTACTTATCTAGACACACATTCTAAGAGACTATTCAAGGTGAAGTGACCCATTAACTCTCCAATCATAAGACAAAAAAAAGGAGTTGATGGATTACAGATTGTTGTAATAAACCATGAATCTGGTCTCTATTAAGATCCTGATCTTTCGGGCATGTCTACACATACAGCGCTCCAGCAGCACAGCTGTACCTATACAGCTGTGTCATTGCACCATGTCTGGTGAAGATGCTCTATGTTGACAGAAGAAAGGTCTCTCATCAGCATAAAAAAACCACCCCCACTAATGGCATAAGCTATCGGCAGGAGAAGCTTTCCCACCGATATAGCACTGTGCACGGTAGCGCTTATGTCAGTGGATCTTATGTTGCTCAGAGAGATGGAATATTAACACTCTTGAGTGATATAAGTTATACCAGCATAAGTGATAGTGCAAACATAGCCTTAGTGTCCAGCAAAGTTATGAATTTAATCTCCCAGGCTTGTCTTTTGAAGGTGTAGTGCAGATATTCTTTGAGGCTGAGGACTGAGAGGTCAGAGAGGAAGTGATCATTTTGTGAAAAATATTCGCTCACTGGTGAGATGGTGTTTTTGTCTTTTTATCATTTTTTCTGTGTGAGTTAATTTGAGAGCATAGTGATTGTCTTGTTTCACACACATATATATTACTGGGGCATTTAGTGCACTGGATGAGGTACATCACATGTTGTGATAGGCACGGATAGGACCCAGGGACCTTGAAAGGTGTATTGTGGAGGGTATTGATCATCATAGCAATGGAGATAAGTCTGCAGGTTTTGCACCTGTTGTTCTGGCAGGGGCTGGTGCCACTTTGAGTTGGTGGGTCCTGGTCTGTGTGGAGCTTGCTTCTGATGATGACCTTGGTGAGGTTGTGGGGTTGTTTGAAGGCCAGAAGAGGGGATTCAGGAAAGATTTCTTTCGGGATGTAGTCCCCATCGAGTATGGGTTGTAATTGTTTAATAATACCCCGTATGGGTTCCAGTGTGGGGTGACAGGTGACAATTAAGGGTGTGCAGTCCGAAGGGATATTATTTCCTTATTGAAGCAGGTTCTCTTAAGGTATTTGAGTGGTTTGTTCCATGATGTGATCTACTTCTCTGGTGGAGCACCTTGTTTGGTGATTGTGGTTTTAAGCGTGTTAAGGGGTGTATCCTGAACTTTCTCCTCGGAGCATATTCAGTGGTATTTGAGTGCTTAGCTGTAGCTAACAGTTTTCTTGTTGTGTTTTGGGGTGGTAACTGGATCTGTGAATGTAGGTGTGGTGATCCAGAAGTTTCTGGCATTGGGTTCCATTGCTGAAGCTGATCCTGATATCCAGGAAGTTGATGCTGGTTTAGAAGTGTTCTAGAGAGGGTTTGACAGATGGCTGGTGGTGATTGAATTTGTGGTGGAATTCTCTGAAGGAGTTTAGCTTGTCTGTCCAAAGGATGGAAATATCATAGATGTATCTCAAGTATAGCATTGGTTTCACAGTTCATTCTTTCAGAAATTCTTCTTCAGGGTGGCCCAAGAAGAGGTTGGCATATTGGGGAGCCATCCTAATACCCAAGGCTGTTCCCATGGTTTGGATCAAGTGTGTGTTGTTGAACGTAAAATTGTTACGGGTGAGGATGAATGAATGAGTTTGGCGATGTGTTTGGGGTGAATATATAAATATTGTCCAGGTGATTGTAGATATTTGAGTCAAGCAGCAATGCTGTCATTGTGATAGATTTTGGTGTTTGGGAGGTGACATCCATGGTGGCAAAGATGGTGCTCTGAGGGAGGCTGTTAATGTTACAGAATTTCTGGAGGAAGTTGGGTGTATCCCAGAGGAAGCTGGCCCTTTGTGTGGTGAGTGGTTTGAGAATGGTTTCTATGACTCCTGATAGTCCTTTGGTAAGAGTGTCATGGCGAGATATGATGTGTCTGCCTGGGTTCCCTTATTTGTGTACCTTTGAAAGCATGTAGAAAGTCCATGGGGTGGGTTCATGGAAGATGAAGTGGTAACATTTCTCTTGGAGTTATTTGGAGAAGGATTTGATGATAGTCTTAAATTGCGGTGTGAATTGTGGTGTGGGGATCTTCTTTGACTTCTTTATAGTATATTGGAGAGTTGTCAGTTGGCCTCATTGACGTCATCTTCACGATTGATATCTGTGATGGCACCCCTTTTATGTGCTGGTTTGATCACTCTCTGGTAGTTGGATTTCAGGTGTGAATGACAGTAAATGCTCCTGGATGATGCTATAGGATTCCCTGGATAGGACAAAAAGATAAACAAATGTTCCTGCAAGTGGCAGATTGTATGTTAGCCCAGTTAAGAAATCCTTTGTGGCCAGTATATTAGCTTTTAGCTATCCAGATATGGCTGAAGGACATACAACAGTACCTGTCTCACAGGGAGGCTTATACAAGTCCCTTTAAAGTCAGTAGGAGCAATACCCATGTGTCTGACGGCAAGATTTGTCCTGAGAAAAGAAACAGACTGAATTTTGCATGTAAAAATCTAAATATAGAAGTCTGTTGTAGAGATGTACAGGACTTCTTCTCTGTAGAGTATATTGAATAGATAACTAGATCAGAGGCTCTTCTGGGTGTAATAATTGGAAATAGGCTAGGTATAATGTTGAAACTGGAAAACTACTAGTAGCATAACTTCTTAGCGTTTAATATTTCTGAGGGTATATGGAAAGGGCAGTAACAACAAATATTCAGAAGAGCAAAATGAACAAAATGTAAAGAAACATGGAATAAAGTAAAGAAAATTGGCTGGAATTCAACCACATGGGAAATCAATACTGAAACAGTGGGAAATATTTAAGGTACAAGTGGAGAAGCTGCAAGCAAAATTAATTCCAGTGAATGCAACAGAACTAAACGGCAACAGAAACCAAAGTGGCTAGGTAGGGAAGTAAAGAGCAACATAAAAGGCAAACAGAGGTCATTTGAAAACCAAAATAAGGCTGAGATTATGGAAGTTTATATTAAAAAATAAGTAAACTTAAATATTAGAAGAGCAAAAAGCAGTAAATCAGCGAGCTGCAGAAAACAGCTCAAACTATATTTACAGTAAGGATTTTGTATATGCAAAGGATACCCCAGCGAAGGGACAGTCTTCTTTTTCTGTATTTGTACAGCACCTAGCACAGTGGTGCTCTAGCCTGTCATTGGGGTCATTAGGCACAACTGTAACACAAATATTAAAAAGAGATTGGAGAGCTCCTCCTTGTTATTTATCATCTTTGTTATCCTGTATTGCTATTTTACACAGAGTTCTGCCTACAAAAGGGATATTAGAGAGACAAGTGGATGAAGTGATATCTTTTTTGGACCAACTTCTGTTGGTGAGGGAGACAAGCTTTTGAGTTTATGCAGAGCTCTTCTTCAAGTCTGGGAAACATACTCAGAGTGTCACAGCTAAATACAAGGTGGAACAGATTAGTTAATACATATTTCAAGGGACCATTCAAGACGGAATGGAGGAAAGGAGAAAAAATAATTAAAAAAAAGAAAGAAAGCTGGTGAGAGGCGTTAATGGGCTATAGATTGTTGTACTGCATAAACAAGGGATCACTTTTTAGGGACAAGAGGAGGAGGTAGGTAATGTATAGACAGTAAAATTGGTAGTTATTAAAATGTTACATCAATGTTAAGTAGACAGGGCATTAGTTCTGAGAAACGTATATATTCACAAGTGTTTACATATTAATGTGGATTTAATGTGTCTAGTTATTTATTTTTGTGCCACTTATTCTTTTTTTAATTTTATGAAGTGCCAAGAGCTTGAGCTTGACTCTATAAAAGTAATATACATAAAAATAAAATAAATTCATGAAGTGGGCAAAGAAATTGGTGCACAGTTAACAGAGATACATAAGCTGTATTAAAGGACAAAGGAAAGGATGCAAACTTTTGATGGAATAGATGGAAACTTTACGAGTGTGAAACTGGTTCTCAGTGCAGTCAGGCCCACCAACAGTAATTCCGGGCCACAGGGCAGAACAGACAATGGCCCCCCCTTGAAAGGGATGGCTGAGGTTTACCACCATGGGCGACTAGTGAAGCTTCCCTAGCTCTCTGTCCCACCTCTTCCTTTCACATCCCTGCCCACAATCCACCCTCACTCCACACCTGGCCCTGCCCTCTCCTCCGCTTGGCCCACTTGCTGCCGCATGCCTCCCCCCCTCAACTGCTTGGCCGTGATGCTTGATGCTTGCCTCCTTCTTTCCCCTGAACAGGGGCAGGGCCACGGGTGGAAGAGGCGGGACGGGTACCTAGCCTCCCCAAGGGGAAGCTTCACCCGCCACCCATGCTGTCTATCCCATCCCCCGGGCCCTTTTAAATCGCCGGACCCATGGTCAATTGACCTGTTTGCCCGCCTCCCCGGTCTACAAGCCTGAGTGCAGTATGTCAAGGGTCAGTTTCAGGAATCATCTGTGAAGTAGTTAGAGTGGAGACTGTGTCAGGAGTCTTCTTCTATTCCCAATTCTTCCACTAATTTATCTGTTTTGAACAAGCTTCTTCTTTTAACCTTTGGTAAAATGCATAACTGTACTTGAAAAGCTCTTTGATATCATCAGATGAAAGGTACTATACAAGTGCAAACAAGTATTGTTTGAAAACTGTTTGGATGTAGCTGTTGAAAACAAGGGGACAAATTCTACTCTCATTGGTGCTTCTTTGGCCTTGTCTTCACTAGAAAAAAAGGTGTGAGTTAACATGTTAGCTGTGTTAAAACCTTTGTGTAGATGGGGCAATTTATATTATTGGAAGGGATCAACTCTAGTGGACACCTTGATCTAGTGGACACCTTAAAACTCTCATTGACTTGTAGGACCAGGGTTTTACCCAGTTGAATTATTCTAATGGAGTCTCCTTGCATTTCCACTAGGAGTTGATTCTGCAACCACCCCAAGACATAGGGCCTGATCCAAAGTCCTCTGAAGTCAATGGCAGTCTTTCAGATTGACTTCAGTGGACTTCTGGATCAGGCAGGTCCATAGTATTTACTTTTGAAAGTAACGAGATTGTGCCAATGAGCCTATTTGTAAGGACAACTCATGTAAGAGTTTTGGGATGGACTAAATTATGTTGAAAGGCTAACGGCATTCCTTTTTCAGTGGAGCTGAGAGCACCTTATAGTATTGCACCCTACCATTGGGAATGTGAGAATTCCAAAGTGACATAACAGATTTTGAAAAATCAAATACTCTTTGTTTAAAAAAAGACCATTATGAGAAGAATTGTCATAAAATTAACAATGAAAACTGATCTATATCAGCTGCAATTTATAACTGTATAAAGTGGAATATAAATTTATAGAACTGAGATTCTGCTATTTGTTACAAGAATATATTTTTCATGTCCATTTTATTCTCCTTCACATATAAGGAAAAGGAAGGAGAGATGTAGAGGAAATAAATACAGCTTACTGTGTTATTAAATATTGTTACTTGTATTTAGGATTAAATATGTCTAGACCATAAATATCCACAGTCATTATGAAGCCTTAATTCAAGGCTACCTATATCATTGCTGTAATCCACTCATCTTCTGTGGTATTGACTCATAATTTCCAGTGTTGTGGTTATCTTGAGGCTATACTGATTGAGGAGCTACTTGTTTAGCTACGTTTTAGATCATTCAGCATGCATAGAAATTTTTGAAAGGATTGATAAATGGTTAATGTATTCAGTCTTTCAATAGGTAGCAAAGCTTTCTCATAGAGTTATGATGACCTTGACTCGTTTTTGTGCATAATGTAATTCTTGTGTACATACAGTGAACTTCACCCTAATTAGTGAATGGTGCAGTGTTGCTTTATTTATTACATACCTTTTTATCATCAGATCAAATGGATTTGCAGTTAATGATTTGGTACCAAATCATGGCATTATGGCCTGAAATTTGACACACTCCAAATTAGTGGATTCTTTTAAAAAGATAGTCATAGGTTTTGCCAGAGCAAAGGAAAGTGCAGGGATCTAATCCTGTAGTCCTGTTGCTTTCAAGAACACTGACTTCAATAGGAGTTTTGTTTGAATAAGATCCGCAGAATCAACTGCTAATTCCAATATCCTACCTGCATGGTCAGTGCTTCCAGGGTTGTGATATACCTGAGGGTGCAGGGAATTGCTTCCTGAACTATATTAGTTTCATAACTACAAATGTTGTTAATATTTATACATTTTTCCAATACCTTTTTACAGTCTAGGCATAACAATAGACTCCATTAATTATCTCCTCTGGGAATGAAGCCACATGCTACATGGATTAATTTCATTGAGTGTTCCCTTGCTCTCTAGTTATGGGATGTGGTCAAAAGGAGGGACCAATCTGTTTTATAGCCGTCATAATTCCTAATATCTCAATTAAGTCCCATTCTTTTTATCAGGTAACACAATCCTAGTGTTTGCAATCTCTTGTAAATATGTCATATATGAAAATACGACCATCTCTCTTAACTACCTACATACCCTTTTCCTGATTGCTTCAGGCTCAGCAGAGCTGACCACACTTTTAAAGTGAAAACCAGAAACACCCACTCAGTATGTAGGAGGGAATGGGCCATATAATCATTTAGGTGAGAGTCAGGGACCAATACAATGGCAGGTTTTGGTAGCTGGTGGGGGCAGAGGGCAAGAGAAAAGAGGGTAACTCCCTCTATGTTCAGTCAAGTGACAGCTCCTCCAGACTCCATCCTGGCTGCAGTATCGCCTTTAAAAATTAAAACTATAACACGGCACAGTGAAAGGTGGGATGAGTGACAATAGCATTTATCCTTTCTGCAACCCTTTATTGTCTTCTCTCCGTTCAGACACTTTTTTGCTCAGTGCTTTTATTTTGTTAAGTTTCCTCTCCTCCCATTCCTAGCTGAATTCTTCTTCCTCTGCTTTTATTCATTATCCTTTCTCCCTCCCTCCTTTCTTCTCTTATGCTTTTGTTTGCTCTTTCTTTGCCCATTCCTCCCGTCTGATGCCACATTCATTCACTCTCAGTCCTCTTTCTTCCTTTCCCCCCCAACTCAGAAACGTCTCCCCCATTCCACATCCATCACTCAACCTCTGCTGCAGGGGAGGTGAGGAATAACACGGAGGTTGGATTTGGTCAGGGTCTACAGCAGTCAGGATACGAAGTCAGTTCTGCTTAGCTACTGTGATACCTGGATCTTAGCTCTGGGACCTAGGGAGGGCAGTCCTGATGCTTCCCCTCCACCAGGGAGCAAGTGAGCAGGGAGGAGCTTAAGCACAGCAGATTGATGGCTCCACTTCATGTGGCCCGCCACATGCACACAAGCCTCACAGTAGTCAGCCACAGCTGGACTTGATTCCAGTGTTGCCAGGTCTTGGGATTTTCAGATTCACAATATTTGGAATTTATCTTCAAGATCCTGCTCTTGGAGACTTGTGACTCTGTGAGAATCTCAGCTTTCATTTAAAAAAAAAAAAAAAAAAGTAAGTTTTTAGCCTCTCTGGTTGCAAAGAAAATCTTGAACACGTGAACCCCAACAGCTCACAAACCAGAGGCAAATAATCAAAGAGCAAAAGCTGTACTTTAAAACAAACAAACAAACAAACAAAACACCCTCACCATTTTGAAGCCAGTATCATGAATGTTTGCAGCCCGACTCATGATTTTTGCAGTGTTTGGGGTTCACAGTATTATCATTCAGTTTTTCCGGAATAAATTTTCCATCTAAATGACGATACATCTAAGAAGCAAAACAAAAATATCTACAGAGTACAGGAAGATTACAAAAATCAAGAAAGGATTAAGCAAATTCCCATGAAAGGAATATTTCTTTAAATTAATCCTGTTCATTTAAATGGCATGTTAGTCTCTGTAAGGCCCTGATCCAGCACTTGGATCTGCCTGGGTCAGATTGTGACTCTACCCACGTTGCCCTATTTGCGGGTGATGGCCTACATTTGTTAGTACATCCAGACCTTTTTTACTGATACTATGTGAAGTATAGGTTGCAGCCAAATTAATCTCTGGTAAAAGTCCCTTAAAGTCAGAGGAGTTACAGAAGAAATGGGTCACCTTTTAATGTTTAATCTTTTGGGTTCCTATGATTTTTCTGAAGAATCTAACCCTAAATTGAAATATTTCAAAATTCTCCAAAGTTGCCACCCACCCTGCTACAAATAAAAACAAAAATAAAAAGTTTTATCTATCTATGTGGCTACTCATCATCATACTATCTGAGCACCTAAAGGCAGATATGCTCTATAAATGTGTTCTCTTTTGAAAAATTATTTTAAAAGTTGGATAGAAAAATATAGAAAATGACTTAAAGCTATCTTCTATTTTCCCTGTTTAAATTACTACTCAGTTACTTTGTCAGTATTAAAGCTCTCCGGTGCCAGTGCTGACAGAAGATGTCATACCTTAACTGACCCTGCAGAGTGAAAATCTTATCATCTGCAGGGGCAGCTCTTGCAAGTCATAAAGCACAATAGGAGAAAAGTAAACCGGCTCATTGTAATAGAACATGAAAATCAATGTTCAAGATAGTTTCCTCAAGGCAAACACTTTCATCTTTCAAGGACATTTGACCAAATGTAACATCATTCACGGTCTGCTTCTGATATCTGCATGAAAGAGAGAGAGAACATTTGTCAGGTCTAAGCAGTCTTTTGGGGGGAGAAAGAAACTGACTGAGACCAGTTTAATCCTAACACAGTCATGCTGTCACTTAGCAATATAAAGACAGTCAGAGCAATGGTGCATGTACTTTTCCCTCCCTTTGTTCCCCCCGGCCCCCCTCCGAAACTTCATTCATATAGAAAAGGATCAGGTGTTTTTGCAGAGAGAACTGGGGCCTCACAATTTAATCACTCAATTTAATTTGCAGGTGAGTTGTTAGAAGGCCTCTGTATCTTTTTTGGCATTTATTTGGTGGTCTTTTTTTAAGCATTAAATAAATGTGAAGCCAGGTGTTGTGTTTGTAAAATCTCTGCCTGACACAGACTGGTTAAGAAGAAATGACTTTTTAATTATAAAATACATGCTGCACAAGTTGGAAAGGAGTGTTATGTGGTGGTTAAAACAGGGTACTGAGGCAGGATTTCTTCATTCCATTCACAAATCTGCCACTATTTAACTTTTCTGTATCTTGGTTTCCCAAACTGTTAAATGTCTAAAATCAGTTTTAGGTAAATTAGAAGGACTCAGGATGTGGGTTCATTTCCTGGCTGTTCTACAAACTTCCTACACGACCTTGCACACGTCACTTAATTACCTCTGTCCCTCAGCAATAATGCTTGCTTTCACCCACCCTTTTTCTCTCTTGTTTATTTAGATTGTACACTTTTTGGAAAGTGTATTTATTTATGTTATAAAAGAGCATCTAGCCCTGTGTTCTAGGTGCTTTAGCATACCTTAAAAATACAACAAAATTTACACTTAGATATAACTAAAACAGCAGTATAATTCAGTATAACATACTATCAGCACATCAGCAAGTAAAAAAGCTCAGATTGCTCTCCCTTGCAACAGTTCTCTACTTTTACATTTCCTTTACTAAGCCTGAAAAATATTGTCTGGTATCACTCCTTGCTTTCAAACACAACTTGTGAAAAATTCAGAAATATGAACTGAAATTTCCTAACTTTGGTCTGTGGAAGGATCAAAATCCCATTAGCTGTTTTTGTGCACAAGGGTGAAAAAAAGCCAACCCACATTTCTTATTTAAATATAGTCTGATTGTACTTTTTACTAGATCTCTATAACAAAGAGCTGAATTTTGAAACTTGAAATTTGGTATGGACTTAAGGCAGTTAAGAGTTAGTAGGGTGACCAGATAGGAAATGTGAAAAATCAGGACAGGAGAGGAATAATAGGCACATATTTAAGACAAAGCCCTGATCATTGGCACTGTCCCTATAAAATCAGGGCATCTGGTCACCCTAAGAGTTAGTCCCCGATCTGCAAACACACACATGCTTTAAACTTTAACCACACAAGTAGTTCCATTGAGTTAGTTTAGAGTCAAGACTACTTTTGTGTGTGACTGTTTGTTTGCAGGACTCAGGCCATAACTTCATACATTTAATTATGCCTAGAAGCAGTGATGACTCTTTTATGTCACTTCCTGAGTTACACTAATAAAGCACTTACCTGCACTGTGTTCACACAAGTTACTCTGTGTCATTTCTCCTGCTGGAGCAGAAGCAGATATGGCTAGTGAATCAAGGAGCTGTAACTGGCTCCTTGATGGGCCCACTGCTTTTATGCCCTCCACTGAGCAGATTTTGTCTCAGGAAAGAATATGGGCCAAAATCTTGCTTTAATATATTGCAAAGTGACTTCCTGCTTTGGGAATTAATGATTTGGGAATATTTATAGTATTTTCCCCCAGGAGATAGTGTAGGAGAAAGGAGCGATCATTCAAATGTGCTTCGATCATTCAGCTGCAAGCTTGATAAAGAGAAGACCCCATGTCAGTTGTATCTGAAACACTGAATCTAATGTATGTCACGCACTCTGGGCAGGAAATGCCTGTCTTAAGCCATATTAAAGTCCCTGTTAAATGCGAGGAAAAGACTTAACTATAATAATAACTGTATAGGTTGATTTACATGCTCAGACAGCTGTATCTAACTGAATCAGTGTGTTTCACATGGACAAAACAGAATTTTCTTCTTCAAATAGTGTCCCTATGGATGCTCCACTGTAGGTGTGTCTGTACCTCTAATCAGAGAATTTAGGTAGCAGTGTCCATTCTGCCAGCACCTGAACCCTCCTCCTCTCCCTTGTAGTCTGCCTTGAGGCTATCTAGTTCAATTCACCAAAGCCAGCATGCTGGGGAGTTGCCTACGTCAACCAACAGGCGATGCTGACCAGAGTGGAGTATGTTAAGTCCTGCTCCACAACCAGAGACCTTCTTTGGAGTTATGTGCTGATACTGTTTTTGCAAGAAGTGGTGGTGGAGGGCAGGGGAAGTTGATGGGACCAACCCCTGTCCATCCTTCTGCTTACCAAGTAAACATCTGTGGGAAACTGCAGGAGCTTTCCTCCTCCCTAGCTTTCCCAGAAGGGGAGTGATTTGGCCGTATAGTATAGTAAAGGGATATGTTCTGCTCAGAACACTCATATTCAGAATTCTCACCTACTTTAAGATAGTGGGAGTGTAACATTTTAGACATCTGACACAACAGTGCCATTAAGTGAGAGTGCTAAATTTCAAAATCATTAGTATAACATTATGGTTTTCAATAATAATAAGCATTATCTACATTTTGCAAGATATAGTTAAGTTATAGTTATAGCAAAGGGTTAAACTATGTTCTTGTAATTGCCAGATTTGTCCCGTGGCATGGGAGATGCTTTTGCCTTATCACTTGACTTTCCTTCATGTATTGCCACTCATCCGTTGTAGTCCCTGCACAATTTTTATTTTTAAAGGAAACCTGCACTTAGATAAGTCCTGATTATATCTATGAAAATATGGCTGGTATTAACTTCAGTATGGCTGACTAAGTGCCAATATAAAAACAAGAAAAATAATCCATTAAAATATTATGAGTTCAAAATCCAGTGAGTGAGACCTAGAGCATACTGGTATGTGTAAGAAATTGACTCGAAACTAAACAAATTGGGGCTTTGTTTTGTTTTTTTAATAGGGTGGGACTTTTCAGCCTACTGCTGTACTTGCCAATAGTTTATAGCATTTGGAGTGGAACTGGGTCAACTATTCATAACAAACAGTGTCTCCAGTGAGTTTTTCAAATTTAACTTTTATGAACTCATGCACTATTTGCAATCTTTTGAATCTTATGACTCAACGAACTTCAGCCTGTGAGCTGCTTGCAAAGTGTTCGTTGTGATTATTCGTTCATGTATTTCATATGCACAATTCTATATTTGAGCAGCAGTTTAGGTTTTAGTATTACAATGTAGGCTAGTCCCCTAGGATGCGTGGTATTTTTTTTCTCCACGCGTTGATTGGATGACTGAAACTTCATAATTCACTGCTGTTTCCTTGTGAAATGAATTTCATTTTGCCATGAAATAACTTTTGTTTCATGATTAAGTGAATCTTGGCCACAGCCTGAAATTTGCTTTTCCATGAAATTTGTATATTTAAAGAAAACATTTGTGTAACTTGTTTATGTAATACAAAAAATGAGTTGTAATTGTTCAGTACTAACTTTAATTATAACTGTAAATTGTTACAATGGCCAAGACATTCAAAATTAGAAACCTCAAGTTAGTCTCCTAAATCCATATTTAAGCACCTAAATAAGAAGCTTGTTGAGCACCCAGTGGTCACTAGGTGATCCCCATCTTTAAAAATGAGGCTAAATGTTTAGATGCTTATATATTAAAGCTGGTTGGGAAATTAAATTTATTCCTGTCAAAAGTTTCAGTGAAAATGATATTTTTGTTTTCATTGACATTTTGGGGAGGTTTCCTTGAAAAACTGAAAACCAAAATATTTTAGTTTAAATGGTTTTCAGTTGTCAAAAAAAAACAACAACAACAACAACAAAAAACAACAAAAACTCAGTGTTTGTTTGTTTGGATTTTTTTATTCAATGAAAGCCCAGGCAGTTCTGATGAAAATAAAAATATATTTAATCTCCCTATTATATGCCTTAAATGAAAGAGGAAAAAAACATATTAAGTGCATTTATCAAAGCTCTCCCTCTCCCTGTAAGAATCTTCTCTTGGTTTTAGTAGTAATGTGATGTAGGGTTTGATGGCTCTTGACAATAATCCTTTGCTTTTATAGTATATCATTCATCTAAAAAATTCCAGGATTATATACAGTGCTGAGACCTATATTTTTTGAAACAATGCTCAAGAGCTGTGTAATCCTTGGTCAAATACGCGTGCACACAGAAGTGAGTGTATATGGAAATCTTTGACTTATATGCATTGTCTAAAAATATGGCACATAAAGGTTGTGTCTTGCCCAGGGCCACCTATCGCTATCGCTCCCATAACCACATTAGTCATTGGGGCACCATCATTGATGAACGATCAACTAATTGTCTCCATCCCTGATGATTGTATGTCAGTGCCTGAGTCTCCGCGAAATCCATTCCTGTCCTCTTTTTTATGTTGTCAGACCATCTCTTCTTCTGCTTGCCTCTTTTTCTCTTCTCCTGTACTGTCCCTTGAAGAATGATCTTGGATAGGCCAGATGATATCGTTACATGGCTATACCACTTCAGTTTATGCTTCTTCACGATCATCAGGAGATCGTCATATGACCCAGCACATTGGGTGATGATGTTACGAACCTCTTCATTTGTGACATGGTTGTTAGGGTCATTGAAATATCCAGGATGGCAAGTCCCCTATTAGGCCACATTACTATCATTTACTTTCCCCTTGGATCTAAAAATGAAGTAGAAACAGTGATCAGTACAAAATCTGCTTAATAACTGGCATAATCCAATTGACAAAGAAAAGAGCAAGAATAAGGGAAAACTCGGATAAGGGAAAACTTTATGCAAATTGGGAATAAATGTTAAATTTGTAGATCTGTAGATCTGTTTGGATGACTTTTACTGGTACCAGGGAGCGCTGTTTGGGAAGCAGTTATGAACTAAAGGAATATTGTCAGCACTCTGCTCCTGTGTGATGACACTTCAGCACAAGGAGGTAGCAGATGTAGTAATTAAGTGTTCTCAAAAGGCTGTAAAATGAGTTGATTAGGTGAATTATTAGATCTAATAAAGCCACATCAGGTTCAAGAGGCAATTGTGAATCTGGAAATATTAGAATTGACTGCATCTTAAAAGTCTCTTCTATGCTGTCATGTGCTGTAAATAAAGGAGCTGCTCTGGTGTTAACATATCCCCTAGAAGAAAAAAGAAAATAATTTGATGCTGATAAAACATTGTTCATTTGCTTTTTGATCCTTTGCACTCTCTCTCATTCACACACACACAAAAGCAGTCTTGTATCACTTTTCAGCAAAAGTTTAATGATACTGTGATATAGTGTTAACATTAAGGTCATGTCTCCATTATGGGGACTATACCAGTGTACCTAGAGTATACCAATGTAGCTAGAGCAGTCTACCCAGATGGAAGGGGTTTATCCATCAGTGTAGGAGCACCATCTCCACAGTAGTGAAGCTGATGAAACTATTCTTCTGTCAACCTAGTTGCATACACACAGGGGGTTAGGTTGGCATGCCTATGTCTCTCCGGGTTGTGGATTATTCGCACCCCATAGCAATGTAGCTATGTCAACCTAAATTTTAAGTGTAGACCAGATCTAAAATTCATTTAAGTAAGACTCTTATAACTGGAGTTCTGTGTAGCCTGTTGGTCTTTCATGGATGCATGAGTTACAATAGAAAATGAATTGTCTATAATAAAAATGATCATACGTTTCATCTACATATCTCAAATTATTTTACAAAAGTGAGTAAATGTTATTCCAGTTTTACAGACAGGGTAATTGAGGCACAGAAAGGTTAAGTTACTTGTCCCAGGTCACACAATGAGTCAGTGAAAAGAACTGGAAACAGTGTTCAGTTTCTCTGAGTACCAGTTTTGTGCTCTTTCAATTGGCCACAGATGCCTAAGGGCTAAGATCCACAAGAACTGGACCAGCATTTCCTGCAGATCTTGGCTCTGTACTAAAACTGCTGACAACAACCCCTCACTATTCCACTCTGCTGCATCTCCACCTCCCACTAGGCAATGTGACAGCTCATGAACAGCTGTGCCACTGGGGGAGGGAATCAAGTAGCTGATATCTGCAGTGAAGGCCTCATCTTGAGAATGCCTCGCATCTGCAACTCCCACTGAAATCAGTCTTCAATCCTATACGAGCTCATGACCTTAACTTTCTCATTCAGTAAGCAAAATCTCATTTGATTTGGGGTTCTAGTTATAAAATTGTTCCGCAGTGATTTACTTTTAGTCTATTCCAGCTGTGCACTTTAGGATCTATCCCTATTAGATCCATTAAATAGGAGACCCTCTGAGTAATCAAGAAACCCATTTAGCATTTGTTAAACAAAGCAGATTTCTCAGGTTTGTGTCATGCACCAGGGTATAGTCCAGTGGGAAAGGCTGTTTGTCAAAACCTCAAAAGTTTTTCCAATGTAAAACAGAAAGTGGTTTTCAGGAAAGAATTTACTGATGATCTTATTACTCCAGTTCATGGGTAACCTAGTTATAAACAGGTTTAGTTATTTATTAAGGGAACACACAAAACAAAAAGCTTCTTTGTTATTTTTTGTCCATTGAGTAAACAAAAATAATTGTTTCTATTTAAGCAAATTCAAGAAGGTAATTACCTAGAAAACACCATCTTTTTGTTATTACCCACTTGTTTAATAAGTGGCATATATTCTGAGTATTATTGTTACGTATTTATTTGAATTAGTGTAGCAGATTGGATGCTTCAATTTCTGCCCAACCTGAGATGCTTTTTAAAAGGACTGAAGTTTCAGAGCGCTCTCAGCATTTTCTGAAAATTAGGCCTCTTTAATGTGTCTCAAGTTGGGTACCCTGAAATTCAGACACCTAAAGTCACTAGTCATTTTTAAAAATCTTGACCTAATCTTGGCTCCTTGCTTGAGTCCACCTGATTGGCAAAAGCCATTTCATTATTGGCTTTAATTCAGGAAACCTTACTAACCTTTCCTGGTCATATGTCATATATATATATACATATATATGTATGGTGGGACCACAAAATGACTTACATCCAAAAAAACAACAGCAAGAGAAATAGATGGCATCTGCAGTCAGAAAAATAAATAAACAAATATTAGTTGAGGGCTGGGGGAGGGAAGAGAGAGAATCTTACATCAGGAGACAATCTAACCTACTTTCTTTTCTCACATTCTTAATTTCGTGACTCTTTTACTTGCCTTATCACTTTTCCTGATTCCCTGCAGGCCAACACTGACAGCTAAGCCTCTGTTTTATCTTGAACTGTTCAAACTTTGTCAGAAAATGACTTACCCTGCTGCGTTTGAAAGTGGCTGTGTGATTGCAGCGACCCACCTACTGGTTACTCAGGGTCCAGATGATCACCATAGTTTGAGTGAAATCATAATGACAGCCCCAGAACAGCTGGCAGATTTTTAAAATATATGCTCTTTTACTGCTTCCAATAGAAGGCCAGGAAATTGAATTAACTTTTTTTTTATTCCATCTAAAAACGATTATCCAGCTCTTGTGTCACTGTAATATCAATATTCAAAGAAACATATTAGGTTTTGACACCATTTGCTAACACAGCCATGTTGTTAGAACCACTTCTGAGCAAAGTCATGTAATTTGCATTGTCCATAGTTGTTCTGATTGTTCATTTGGAGGTCTTTAACTGCTGCCTCTAGACTTGACTTCTAGATAGCCATGCTGTTTTTCAACCATTGGATCAACAAGAATCAGCTTTACAATACACTGGTGTTGCAACAGTCCCAACAATTAGATCATGCAGTGTATGATAAAATGCAGACATTAGGTGATAGTGGCACTATTCATGCTTCTAAAAATCAGGCTCTATTGAAGTTTCCATTGTACATTTCCTTTTCCAGTGGCTTTTATTTGTACTGAACTTTGATATATCATGCTTTCTATTATGATACAAGACAAATGGAGACAGGAATTGTAGATATTTCTGTATGCCTTCTATATCTTTAAATAATAACATTCACATTGGGTTTTTCATCTTCAAAGTGCTGCATAAGCAGTAACTCATCCCCATGACCACCTCTAAGCAGTGGATATATAAATATATATGCTTATCCCCACATTACAGATGTGAAAATGGAAGAAGAGAGGCCATATATTTTCTTATCCAGGGCCATAGAGAATCTTGTGCCTGTGTAAAGCAGACAATCTAAGATTCAGCTTCATTCCTTGCTCTCTCAAGAAGGGCCTGGAAGAGCTGTACTTCACTTCTGATTTTGGTCTGATGTCACTTTGACAGTTTCTCCAAAGAAAAGAAGGAAGCCAGCACTTAATATTTTAAAGCAGAGGAGGAAATCAGCAATGAAATGAGTTCTCCGGTAGACACAATGGAGCTGTAAGGGCACAGACTGTTGTGTTGTTTTGTAGTTCATCTTTAAGTTTCTCACTCAGAGGGAATGGTGTTACTCATGTGCTTAAAGTTACACACATGCTTAAGTGCTTTGCTGGAATGGAGCTTCAGTTCTTAATTCAACTCAAGACCCAATCGGATGAATCTAAGGTTGTACCTTACACAATAGGGCCTTGTTTTGGTTTAACATACGTAGTTTTGTTTTTCTTCTTTCCTATATAGAAGTGCAGTTTTCAATGTGAAATGTGTATATTCTCTATCTAGTCCATTTCCTCCTGCCTGCAATATTCTGGCAGGGCCTGACCTGCTGAGTGCCCCCAATGACACACTGAGTGTCCTCAACTCCCGCTAAGGTCAGTAGGAGTTGAAGGCAGTCAGCATATTGTAGGAAGCACTCAGAACACTGCAGGATCATTGTTAATAATCTGGAAGGTAGACTTTCAAAAACACACACAATGATCACTAACAGCACAGATGCAGGCAGGACAGCCAAGTGGAGGGGGTACTGAAGAGTTATTTAGGGTAACTAGGTTCAATTCTTGGCTCAAGCATAGATTTCCTGTGTGATCGTGAGCAACTCAGTTAATCTCTCTGTGCCTCAGTTCCCCATCTGTAAAATGGGGATAAGACTTCCTTACCTCACAGACATGTAGTGAGGCTAAAATCTATTATTGATTGTGAGGAGCTTAGATACTTTGGTGAATTAGAACATTGACAGATTCGCTAAGGAGTTAATGAAAGCTAATGAAGAATAAAAATAATAATAAGCCACAGGTCACCTTAAGAGAAGTTACCTTTAGCAAATTAAAAGTTGTAGACTGTGGTATATGCCAGCCTAGATGCATGACAGCTGGTATCATTGCTTCTACACTGTTGTAATAGAGGAAAATGATCCACCAGTGTTGTCTATGGGACAGGATTTTAAACAGTGACTTTTTCATTCATGAGTAGTGACGTGAAAAAAATCTGTATATTAAAATATTTCTTTTTTTTCTTCTTCTTCTTCTCCTCTCCTTACAGCTTGTGGCCAATGCTATCCTTTTTGTCAGTGTAAATTTGTATGGAGTCTTTGTGAGGATTTTGACGGAAAGAGCTCAGAGGAAGGCATTCCTTCAGGCCAGGAACTGCATAGAGGACCGGCTAAGGCTGGAGGATGAAAATGAAAAACAGGTTGGTTTAAAAGTGCTCTTGCTTTATCTCTTATTTATTTGGTATTATTATGGATAAAGGCAGTGCAGGCTGAGGGACTGATTCATAAGGAAAGGACTTTAATTCCCTCATTGAGAGTATACGCATTTTCAATGCAAAGCAGAGAAATTCCCCTGACATTTTACCCCTGACCTGCCATAAAACAAAGCATGCAGGAGCAGCCACATAGTTAGCATCAGCTCAAGCACCAAAGTGGAAAATTTCTAGGCTGGGGAGAAAGGTAACATTTTATACAATATAGAAATCATGCTTTTATTTGCCCATGGAATGTGAGGTGAATCTGTACAAATCTCTCTCTCCTAGGTGTGTCCACGCCTCCTCTTAATATTAATGAGAGTTATGGTAAAAACACACTTTACAGGGAGAATAGACTCCAGTGTTGCAGCCAAACAGTTTGGACCACAGTCCATCTCTCCACTTATTTAAAAATAATACTGTTTTTGGTATAGTTCACGTCAAACTATAGCAGTCAGCCTTCCATATAGACACAGAAATAAGGCTGATAAGGAAAAGCACTGCATAGCAAAACTCATTTTACTCACTTGAGGCCTGATCCAAATCTCGCTGAAGTCAGTCAAAGTCTTTCTGTTGACTTCAGTGGACTTTGGATCAGGTCTTCATTGGGGTATACCGTTCATTATCTATGGTGAATATGTAAAGCCATACTCTCAGTTGGCGTAAATTGATGTAACTCCCTTGACTTCCCTGGAATTATGGCAATGGATACCACCAGAGGATTTGGTCATCAGGTTGAACTTGGATCATAGAATCATAGAAATGTAGGGCTGTAAGGGACCTTGAGAGGTCATCTAGTCCAGCCCCCTGTGCGGAAGCAGGATCAAGTACACCTAGACCATCCCTGACAGGTGTTTGTCCAACCTCTTCTTAAAAACCTCCAATGATAAGTATTCCACGACCTCCCTTTGAAGCCTATTCCAGTGCTTATCTCCCCTTCTAGTTAGAAAGTGTTTCATAATATCTATCATAAATCTCTCTTGCTGCAGATTAAGCCAATTAATTCTTGTCCTTCCTTCAGTGGACATGGAGAATAATTGATCACCAACCTCTTTAAAGCAGTCCTTAGCATATCTGAAGATTTGTTATCCAGTCCTATGTCAGTCTTCTTTCTTTGACTAAACATGCCCAGTTTTTTTAACCTTTTCATCATAAATCCAGTTTTCTAAACCTCTTCTCATTTTTGTTGCTGTCCTCTGGACTCCAATTTGTCCACATCTTTCCTAAAATGTGGTGCCCAGAGCTCCAGCTGAGGTGTTACCAGTACTGAGTACAGTGGGACAGTTACCTCTCATCTCTTACATACAACATTCCTGTTAATACATCCCAGAATGATATTGGCCTTTTTGCAAACGCATCATGTTGTTGACTTGTATTGAACTTGTGATCTACTATAACCCCCACCTCCTTTTCAACAGTTCTACCATCTAGCCAGTTAGTCTCCATTTTGTAGTTGTGCATTTGATTGTTCCATCCTAAGTGAAATTCCGTGGGATTTAGGCGCTTACCTCTTGTTTGTGACTTTTGAAAACCTACTTTTGGGTTGTCAAACCAAAGCACTGTTTATTTTGCCCATATCTATTTATAACCAGATATATGTATTTGATACCTCTTTGCAAAAAAGCAGAGAAGCAAACTTCTCCCCAAAGACAACAGACAAAAGAGAGGCATTTTGCACAATTTTGAAAGTAAGATACGCATGATAAACATTTTTCTAATCCAATATGCAAGTACACTATTATGCCAAATAGCTTACATTCTTCACTTTAATACATTTGCAGAAATTACTGTGATACAGATAACTTTATGCAGTACAGTATGCAGTGGTGAAATGCACTGATTTACCAATATACAGTACCTTCAAACAACTTTTGGTGACTTCCACTCCTGCTCTTAAACTAAAATAAAAATGCTTCTAAAACAGGAGAAGAGGAAACCCCAACTCCCTCCCTCCTAAATCCCCACCAAGACCTGATTACAAGCAATACCCTTATCAGGCCATTATGTCCTTATGTAGCCCAAGTTTCCAGCTAATAACACTCTTGGGCCTAGTTATCATGTGATTTAGTCCCACTAAGAGAGCTAGGGATGTTGAAAAGTGGAGAGGTGGGGATAAGATTACATTAGTGAACAACTTTGTCATGTATAATCATTTTGGTACCTTCATTAAGTGAATTACAAACATTAAATGTAAAAAAAAAAAAAAAAGAGTACTGATATTTTTAATCAGATTTGTTTTCAGTCTAATGTAAATGCCCTGACCCAAATACTGCAGCCTTTTTACATTAAGAATTTCAAACCAAAATGTTAAAATCCTTTGCCTGATGTTTCTATGCATGTCATTAATGAAACAGCAAAACCAGACTCCAGTTGACTTTTGAACAAACACAACCTTTTAGACTTAAAATCGTGACTTTTGGAAGACAGAGACTGTTGCTGTATCTGTTGGCAAGTGTGATTTTCTCGTCTATGAGATTTCCTCCCGCTATTTCAGTAGCAGATACGTATGGTAATTTTAGTAAATCTGTTCATAATGGGGAAAGCTGAGATCTCTCTTTTTTGTATACAACATATTCAGAAAGTCAGCATCTCCTGTATTAGGAGCATGAAAGAAGGCATTTGAAGCAGGGTAATTTAAAAAAAATTGAATTTAGCATTTACAACTTTTTTGCTGCATGTAGTTAAGACAGATAAATTATCTCATTGGCATGGCAGCATGCATTCATTATGCTGCCAGATGGGAGGCTAAGGTTCAAAAGCAACCACTGAATCCAAGGCTCTGGGCCAAGAGAGACTGAGCATATAAAAGAATAACTGTGATCAACCTCTTGGGAAAAGCATGCTGCTCCCATTAGTCATAAATCTCAGCAGCAATACCATCCTTTCCAGAGCAAGAAGCTTAATGTAAATATTGTGAGCTCTATCCTGCTGCTATTGAAATGAATGGTCAAACTCCCAAAGGAGCAGGGTTTGGGCCCTGAATGTGTAATTTTCGCAACCGAGATACCTGCTTTTTTCTTCTCTCTCTGTTTTACCCATATTTTCTGCTCTGCAGTCAAGAAAGCAGGAAAAGATTAATTTAGGTTACGATTGTCGTCTGCCCAGTGTTCAAGGAGCTCCCTTCTCCTCTACATGAGCTACCTACATTGGAGGTCACAGCACAGCGGGGAGGGCAGCCATCTGGAGCTGCTACTTCCCCTTCAGTGCGGGTTGGTGGGGAGTGAGTGGAATCTTGGCCAGTGTAGAGAGGATCTGCTACTGGAACAAGGGGGGAACCAGGGAGGGAACTATGCCTTGGTGAGTAATAATTCCTGGTCTGCATTTGGGGTGGGGCAGCTACCTGGTGTGACTTACTATAGGCACACTGTAAAGATACAACTTACCCCCTTGTGTTAGAGTTGTGTGATATCAGCGGGTATTCACTCGCCAATGATATTTTTTTGTCAATGTATTCCTGAGTTTGATCCAGGGTGACAATGCATCACTTCCACCAGCAAAATGATGTGCTTTCTGCAGCATTAACAGCCTGTGGGAAAAGTGCCTTTTTGTTTTCATCCCCCCAAAAAAGGTGAAAAATGTCTGACTTTTTGCCGAACTGCAGAATCATAGGGACCCATCCTAATATCATCCATGGTTTTGTCATTAACGTCAATGAGAGGAAGTTAGGCCCAGGATTTTTCTCTAGTTTAAATGTTAGTGACAGTCTTCCACCATGCCGCGTAATTGCTCTTAACTCCTCCATGTGCTGTGGTATCAACTACACCTTTCTTTATCTTTAATTCATGTAGAATATTGTATTTAAAAAGATTTCTAGCCCTTCCTAGTGGTCTCAGATTAAGTCTCTTCTTTGCTGTGGAGAGCTCTAGGTTTGATTCTTAAGGCATGTCTCCACAGCAGGTTACTATGCAGCAAGCTCAGGTGTGACTCTATAGGGCACCAGTTTGCTGTGCAGTAGCATCATCCCATATGGACACTGCTGCAGCAAACTCTGGCACTTTCGGTTCGCTTTGGGAGTGTCCACACGGGAGGATGTTACTGCGTGGCAAGCTGGTGCATGGTAGATTCACACCCCAATGTGCTGTGCAGTGACTTTGTTATACCATGCACTGCTGCCTGTCAGTTCTGGATACCAGGTAAGAAATAAAAATGCGCCCACACTGGTTAGGTACATTTATCTTTAATCACATCTTACACTCCAAACAACAGAGGGAGACCCTATGGCTCTGCGAAACGGCTGCAGGGGAATGCCAGACACTCCTGGTGAGTTCATGGCAGAGCCTCTCGCATTCCAAGCTCTTATACGGCATAACATATTTACTCTAGGGCATAGCGGGGATTGGCTTATTTACAGCAGGTGACTTGGCTAACACTTTCACTTTTCTTGGCACAGAACACAATTATACAACGGGTGGAGAAACAGGCTATATAATTGTGCTCTGCTCAACTGGTCCTGACCAGACCCGCCGCGTCACTATCTCAAACGCGTCACAACATCTTCCGCGACCTGCACCACAGACTTGTCCTGTCGACAAGCCCTTACAGATGTTTTTCAGGGCAGCAGGGAATAGGAGCTGTGGAAAACATTTATTTTTCCTCACTGCATGGACCAATCAACTCGCAAGTGAACAGGATTAAAATGTGAGGGCTGGTATGGATGGAGTACCAGTGCATCTAAGGAAACGTGTTTAAGTACATATTAACCGAGGTCCTGCAAACACATCTCCGTGTAACTTTACATCTGTTGAGTTGAAGGGGATGATTCATGTGCATACAACTGTACATACATAAAACAATTTGCAGGATAGGGCTATGTTCTGTATCATGCTAGTAAGTGCTTAGCTTTTTGTTTCCCTTATACCTCAGTCTTGCAGTTAGACAAGAGTAACTTGCCAGCTGCGCTCTCATTAATGCATAATTGGATTCCCCTGTGCTTCCTGTCTTTCTTTGCAACTTCCATTTATAATTGCAACATTGTATACATGGCTGGGCAGACTCAAATTCTAAATATACCATAGCACTGAAACCTATATAGTAAAATCCTCCCTCCAAAAATTAAAAGACTGTCTGTGTCTAAAACATACACTCTAGATCAACCAGCAATTATGGGCTTGATGATGTTTGGGTAAGGTTCTATAGCTCGTTTTATGACAGAATAGATAACCCTAATAGTCCCTTCTGGGCTTAAAATCCTGGCATCTATGAAAACAGAACACTCCTCCTTAGCATCAGGGAGAGGAGAAAGTAATGATGTTCACAATTTTAAGCTCTCACTGAAGTTTTTGCTGCAGCCTGTAGTTTTCTGAAAAATCTGTTTCTTTTATTTTAAGTTGGGTTTTATCATTGTCCGTTTTGAGAAGAGCCCTTGCTTTGTAAACTGTTGTGCAGAGGCCCTGCTAAGCCAGGCTGCCACAGGGAAAAAAAGTCTCTCACCAAGCAATAGCAAGCACAAAAGGTTTGAATACCCCCATTCTCTACTTCATTTGACCATTTAAATGCTTATCTTAGGGTATGTCTTCACTGATGGCAGCAGATTCGCCGCCATCAGATCGATCTATCTGGATTGATTGAGTGGTCAGTGAAGACCTGCTCAATCAATCCGGAGGTCGACTTGTTAAAACCACCCCCTCAAGTGGCACAGCCCAGTGAAGATGCTGTGCACAATGGAAGTTAAGAAGTCGACAGGAGTTACGCAAGCTACGCAGAGCTCTGCGTAGCTTGCGTATCTCCTGTCGACTGCTGCCAAATTTTAAGGTAAGAGTAGACCAGGCCTTATTTTCATCTCAGGCAGACTGGTGGTTGCCTCTACCGCAATGCGCCCTGCTCTTTTCCTCCCTCCCCCTTTCCAAGGTAGAAGAAGGTGCAGAGGGGGAGTGATTGCTGGTTAATACAGCGGTAACTACAAAGAAGATTGCCACTGGGTAATCCACCAGTAGGCCCCATTCCTGCAAACACTTATGCACATGCTTTACTTTAAATACCATGCGTAGTAAATCATAGGGCTACTCACAGTAGTAAAGTTAAGCACGTATATAAGTGTTTGTATGCGTGGAGCCTTAGGCTGTTGCTCCCTCTGCAGGTTTGGCTATCTACCCCTTTTTGTTCCCCTCTACAAACTGCAGTGGAGGGTGCATGTGGCTGAATTAACATCCTCATTTATTTCACAGTAGAATGTGGTCACCAGGGACCGGTTAGTAGGCAGAGAAATGTCTCAATTAGTTGAATGTGTCTAGTAGCAGAAGGTGGAGTTTTCATGTAGCATTGATATCTGGAACAAAAACAACACCCAAGGCAACTTGTGGAGTATAGATCTGTAAACAATATTATCTAAGTACTTCAATTGCATTGTAATTCTACTGACACTATAAGAATTTGTAGAAATTACAAAATAATTAGGACATCATTGTAGCGTATTAAAAATACAGAAAACCTGAAACATTCATAAGAGAACATTACTCATAACTGCTGTCATATCAAGCACTTTAACACTTGCACTTGCAGTTTAATTCCACCCCAATAACACACTGACATTTAAACAAAAAATCAGCTTTCAGCCATTTCCATTATCTGGCACAAGGTCTCAGAGCTATGCCAAGTAAACAGATTTTAAAGCTTATAGAACACAGCACATGAACTTTGCTTCCCAGTCACAAGTCTCAGTTAAGCTGATATCTCTATTAACTTCTCCCCTGTTGCATAGGGTAGGCTCTAGTTATTAATAATTGATATAATGTAGGAGAGAGGATCTGAACTATTCCTTATTCCACTATATCTTTCTCATATATATGTAGAAATATTTAAAGCAACGCCTAACTTTTAGGCACCTTGAAAGCCACAGGAAGAATGCTGCAATTCACAAGTCTTGCGGCAGGCATCTAGGCTCCTATACGGTGAATGGTGAGAGACAGGTGCCTTAGCTAGCACGCTAGGTAGGAACCCTCCCTAAGCTAGCCAATGAGAGACTCTGTTGAGCGGGGTGTGCTAAGCCCCACATGGAGATGGGCACCGTGTTGCAGAGAGGTGCCTGTCTCTGCTAGTGATCCACAAAACTAGGGAAGATAGGTGTTAATCTGCCTAAGTCGCATGTGGGATCTGATCTGATGGGTGTGCTCAAAGGCAGCCGAAGTGAACAAAATGGGGGAGAAGGAGCATCTTCCTTATTACATTTAGTCCAGTGGTTACAACACTCACCTGGAATATAGGAGACCACCAGTTCAAGTCCCCCTCTGCCTGATGAGAAGGGATTTGAACAGGCATCTATCACCGCTCAGGTGAGTACCCTAACCAGTGGGCTATAGAATCATTCTCACTTGTTTTCTGGCCCAATTAATACTTATTTATTTGATTAAAGTGGAACAACTTCAATAAGTGAGATTGAGGGAGACTCACATCAGAATATCCCATAGCCCAATGGTGAGGTGCCTACAGAGTTAGATGGTAGCCATGTGGAAGTTTTGTGGATCTCAATAGCACCTAAATCTAGGACTTAGGCTGCCACGTACCTTTGTGGATCCAGGCTATAAAGTTTCTCATTACATAGTTAAAGGTAGGCTACCATACGGCTTTCAGTGGCTAACACCTTGTGAAACAGTTATTAGAGCAAATAAATAGACATCAGAACTCTAGAAAGTCGGAACATACGATAGTGAAGTTAAGTGAGAAAACAGATACTCGAGAAGGCATTTTGTCAAGGTTGGCTTTTAAGTATAAAGCACTGTTTTCTAATGTAACATTGTGCGTGTGTGCACACACGTACATAAATGAGATATGGGTACTTTGCAGGATGGAAATACAAGGAGACAATTTGAAGTTGATGAAGCATTTGTAGCGCATTTCAGTAAGATATTTCTTGGTGGCCATTAACCAAACCACTATGCAAAATAGTACCTCCTTATGAGTATTTGGCTTAGACTGCTGTTCTTATTTCAGCAGTAGAAAACTGATATCCTTAATATTCTTACCGGGCTGTATCTTCTGCACATTTCTAAATGAAATTTTCTTCCCCCTGGCTGATGTCCCTACAAATGTGTTCACCCATAAATTCATCTGAAAAGCCAACCCTATTCCCATCTCTTCTTTAAAATAGCATGGGTTGTGTCTTCAGGTATTGTAAATTAGTAAAGCTTCACAGCGTTCAACAGGACAACTCCAATTTACATCAGCTGAAGATCTGGCCCTACTTGTGTTTCAGGTGTTGTTATCACAGTGCTTCACAGGAGATGAATCCTGCCCTTATTTCAAGTGAACTATGCATATTCTGGCACGTGCGTTTTGCTTTGGTCCTAAAATAGGACAGCATACAGTTCTAACATATGTTTTAGCCTGTTAGAGAGCTGCATGTGTGCTGAGAGAGCAGGCCACACCTCTTCTGGGAAAAGGGTACCAGACAATGTAGTAACCTGTCCCCTTTTCTTGCAAGATAGTGCATTTTGTATGCTGTTGTTATGGGAGTATTCTGTTTGGATTTTATCATTTTGGAGTGGGGGAATTTTTTTTCCTTTATGCAGTTTAAATTCTTGCCAGGTTTCATAGAAGAAACAGGTGTCTAATACATCTTGGATTTGTGCTAATTTTCCTATGTGGTCTAATTTCTTTCTGTCTGAGTATTGATTGGAAAAATCTCCATTGTACTGTGGTAAGTGTAGATTAGCATCAAGTGAATCTCGTTCCTTTAAATTGGTGAGTTCCCTCACAGCATCCTCAGTTTATTCCAGACTGTTGCAAACCATTTTTTCTTCCTCTTTGAGTTGCAATCCATTTTTTGTTTTTTGGGGGGCATATTATATGGTTAGGATTGCTTTGTTTTCCATTGAAGAGATAACATGGAGAATAGTCAGTGACAAGGGTTACTAGATCTATATAATTTGTTCGTATACATATATTCATATACATATATTTATATATATATACATATGTATTATATACATATAATTAGGTTTTCTGTGCCTTGAGTTATTCATGGTTATTCAAGGTTTTCAGACACACTTATTTTCTTTCTGTAAGTTTGGACAAAACTGTCAAAACTGTTCCTTCTATCCTGTGATGTATTGTAGTGAGGCACATCACCTCTAAATATGTGTTTGTTCTTCCCTGTAGAGATGAAGTCTGATTGTCCCCCCCCAACTCATGTTAATGTTTTAACGTCTCCACATATGATAATTCTTAGCATTCAGATAGATACAGAAAGTCAGGGCACCTGTCCCAGATAGTGGTGAGATCATGCATGAAGGACTTATCACTCACTCACTGACAATGAGAGAGGACTAAGAGAGTTTACCTAGGGGTTTAATGTTAGCTTGGTGTGACTAACAAAGGCATGGCTCAAGGTTGAAAATCAAGAGATCCTTCAGCAAGAGAGGAAACTTTGCTGTTCTGTGCTGTACTGTGTGAAGTGCCATCTGCTTTACTATTTTTCCTGAAAATGAGCAGTGTTCGTGAAGATGCAGTTTATAATGGCATCATCTTAACAGCAGCACTGAGAGAGGATCACAATGACTGTATTATTGTCAACTTCATAATGACAATAGAATGCTGTGATTATCAAGTGAGGATCAGATTTACAAGGCCATGACCATGCAGTGCTTCAGTGTATAACAAGCTCTAGCACACACATCTCCCGGTGCTTGCCTGATTAAGAATTATGGTAGCACGTTAGCCACATTCCTTGTGATAGTTTCATTTTATTTGAACAAGATCAGCCTTGTATAAAGTAAAGCAGCTTTTCAAGCTGTGCTTTTAATATGTCACTTGTTTTTCTGTATCTGTTTAGCATGTGTACCAGGATTTGGACAATACTGCTGGTACGGATGGATAATTAATCCAAAATGCAAACACACAAACTCAGTGGGTCTGATCCTGCTTCCATTAAGTTCGGTGAGAGTTTTACCATTGATTTCAGCGCGAATAGGAGCAGGACAGAATATTCTCAGTTCACCATTGAGAACACAGACATGAAGGTTTGGAGTTATGTAAGTGGGTGCTATTTCTGTATCTTGTGATACCCTGACACACATTAGCAGAGTACATGAGTGCCTCACAGTCCATAATTTGCCCTCAGGGGTTTATACATGTGCTTCCCACTAGAGTTAATAGGAGTTACTTACCTACAGCCAAAGAAGGAAGGAACATGGCCCTTAATTTGGGGACTGTATGACAATAACATTTCTTAAGTAGTGTACATTTTCACACCTTCAATTTGACAACTTCTTGCAAATGTTTACTGATAGAGTATGTCAGCATCAACCTCAAATGAGTTCAAGCCCTCCACTCAAAAGGGCCTGGTAAACCATACATTTTTATAAACAGCTGATGACATCAATACCACTTATCTCTGCTGACTCTTAAACACTTTTTAAATAAAGCAAAATGTTTATTGAGCAATGACATGAATAAGACTGTGACATGTGTTTGGGTAAGCCTTCACATCTACCATATTGCCTCACTCATTCTGTCCTTGGGAGGAGAACACATGAGGACTGTATGAAAATGCAGGATTCGAGTAACACTGTTTCCATAATTATTGAACGTCCAGGCTCTGGTGTTGGTGCTGAAGGACTCCTCTATTCCCAGGGCCCTACTCCCTAGATGGAGAGTTTCACCTGTCTCTAATTTGGCTGAAGCACTCAGTTGCCATACACGAAGCACGGTGAAACCCTCCTACAGTGAAATGTCATTTTTTTTCTTGTCTGAAAACTCTCCCATCAATATAAGCAGGGTTTTCTTTATAACAAGGGTAGGGTATAAGTGCTTCTTCTTCCTCATCTCCATAGTAATAATGGGAGCTCTCTTCACTCTTAACAGATGATGAAGCACTGGTAGATCTGTGGGGAGAGAAGACCCTATCTTTATCCACTGTGGGAAACAGCTGCAGTTATGTTATTCCATTTCCTTTCCATTCTCTGTTGGTAGCCACTGTAGAAATTCTAGGAGCCTCTCTTCTCCTACACTCCTTGCTGCTTAGTTGTGCCTTTTTTTCTCTTCCTCCCATCTCCTCTGATGTCTGGGAACAGAGGAGGAAAGGGAGGTGAAATACAGCATTCCACACCAATCTGGTAGGTGGTGATTGCGTCATTTCAAGGGAACTATCAGGATGGTACCAATTTGTAGCGGAGTGAAATGTGGACTCAAAGGATAATGATGCACTGAAATGCAGTCAAGAGTGGCTTTCATTCCATCACATCATGAGCAGAGTTTCAGTACAAGTGACTTGTTCCATGTATGGCTCCTGCTAGATTTCTTTAATGCCATTACTGTGTCAGTGAGGCTGGGTGTGGCTTTCTATGTAGTGTTACTCCACCTGGCTGGCTATGTGAATCCAGTTTCATTTTATATTGTTTGTTTCCAAGAGGAGGCTCTCCGTGAACTGAGGAAAGATCCCTTTTTTCCTTGTCAACAGATCTCTGCTCCTCTTATTCACAACCACACGGAACTTGCAACCCAGGTTTATGTGTGCTAATGATGTGTTACAAAACAGCAGACTCACTAAGAGGTTGGTTTTATTGCTAAAAATTAAACCAGAAGATGCTATAATGAGGTCACCTGCAAAAACCTCCACTGCTGCCTCTTACATATCTACAATGCTATGCGTGTAGAATGTTTTCTACCCTACCAGGCCTAGGAAGGGGGTTGCTCTTGCATCTAAAGTAAGCCTGCTTGGGATAGGCCACTGACCATTTTATAAGCAGTTGTCAATTAGTGATGTGGGAAAGTCTCTCTGGATATTGACAGGAAGGATTAAGGGAAGCTAATGCTGCTATCATTTAGCTTGATTGTCAGATTTACATTTGGGAGCTTCAAATGACAAATCAACTGTTAGCTTGTAATAAATCTGCATTTTAACAACTGATCATCTTCTAGCAAAACACTGCAGCGAGCCACCAGCTTCTCTGATATTCACAACCAGTGCGTAACACTACAGCATCACTAATGATCTTCAACAATTATGATTGCAATAATAAAGCACTGACAAATAACATCATAACTTTTGAGACATTACAGTAACGCTCTGAAACATTGCCATCTTCTGGTCGTTTTAAAAACCAACAACATAATCTTAATAAAGTAGTTCCTCTTACACTATGTAGGGAATACATAACAATAACACAATGTTCACAACATCATTTAATTTAAAATAATATACATCTGAAGTCTTCTGCCTTTGTTTTACAACCTACAAGATGAATGAATTATAGTAAACTTAACACTGTTGTTTGCAGTGTGCTGTAGCCTTGTTGGTCCCAGGTTATGAGACGAGATAGATGAGGTAATGTCTTTTGTTGGTGGAAGGGACAAGCTTTCAAGCTACACAGAGCTCCTCTTCATGTCTAGAGAGGGCAATCAGAGGGTCTACGTTAAATAAAAGTCGGGAAAGATTGTTAAGCATAAGGGGTTCACATATGCTGTAGGATACCACATAAAATGAAGTGGGCAATTAAGTGTTAGTGGGCAGCAGGTCCACATAAAATGAAGTGGGCAATTAAGTGTTAGTAGGCTTCTCCCCCAAATTGTCAACATAAAGAGTTTTACTATAGCAGGAGAAAGACTAGTGAAATATTCCCCTTCCTTCACTATGGAAGTGATGACAAGCTGTTTCTACCACCTGAAAACACAGGGGACACTGACAACTGTGAAGATGTGAAGAAAACCGTATTTTTTAATCCCAGCAGGTAGCTGCCACATTAAAACTGTTATGGACTCATCTTTGCACCTTCTCTCATGGGGTATGAAGGCTATATAAGAGGTCTGAAAGATTTTGCAATGCACTGCAGCAATTCTGGATGTTCACTCTGCTTCATTCTAAGCAGTGTTTCACTGTAACTGAGTGCTGTAACGGGATTCTACGGGAGAGATATACAATACCACCCACCACAACACAGGGATGTTTTGGCTATTGGAGCCCAAAGTGAAACTAAATATAGGTGGGGAAAGGACAGTCTCGATAGAAGGCCTTTGGCTGTGGCACATCCCTACCACTCTTGAAGATCAGTTTGTCTTGCCTTTTTTAGAGCATGACACCTCCTTTCATGATAAAGTAATCTACAAAACTATCAGACGAGATTTCCCTTTCCTTGGCTATGACCTGATGCAGTGAAGGGGCAGCTAAGCTATTCCATGCTCAGACAGAGATGTTTCTGCTACTATTAATTGTTCTACTGGCATCTAGATTTTCTGGTATTTTATGGATTAAGGGGTGCACTAGAAATAAATTAGTTTAAATGAAGAGCTTAAATGGAAAAGCAGCCAGTTTGTGGGTAGAAAGTTGTAACCAACCATCCCGCAGAGCAGTGTGCAACAGAAGGGAGAGCTGAAATGTTGGCCAAAAGCATTACAGAATCTGCTGATTTGAGGCTGGTGTTCTGATGGGAGAGTTTGCTTTCATAAGTGATTTACAGCTTGCTGAAAGGATTAAAAAAAGTGTCACAGTCATATCCCATATGGACATTGATACAAAGAATTTCAAAGAAAAATAATAGCATATTATATTGTGTTGGAAGCTTTTGTGTAGGAGGCTGCCTAATGTGTTATAAATTAGTATGGAAACTTTAGAAGGAATTTGTTTGAGAAAGTATTGAATGTTTGGGGAAAGAAGTTAAATAAAAACCACCACTGAGTTAAGCGTGGCATTGAGTCAAGAATGCAAGTCAGTTAAGTTTGACTGGAGGTGGGTTCAAGAGGCCTTAAATAGGGATGCCTGGTTTCAGACAGTTGAACATCTCTAGAATTAGCTCTTAGGGAATTTATAATTTCTAAGCATCTAATATCACAGAATCAAGGAAATCCTAAACTCTGTAAATTGAAATCTTTCCTTGAATATTTATGTTGCAAGTGCACATCATGGCTTTTTTGGGTGAGTTAAAGTTCAGGTTTTTAAGTGAGTTTGGTTAATACAATAATTTTTTTAAAAATTAACTAAAGGTGAATAAGAAGTCATATAAATTAGCATAATTCAGTATTAACTAAACATGGTAGATATGTACTATACAACATGTAATACATGCCATTTAAGTTTTTAAGTAATAAAGTACAAAAATCTTATGTTAATGGTAAACTAAGCTTGGAAATACAAATACTCAGGAGATGAAACTTATCGTTCTAATGTACTAAAATATTTAAGATATCCCTAAATATTTTGATCATTCCAGAAATACTTTTGGTGAAATCCTGCCCATCTTCAAGTTAATGGGAGTTTTCCCATTGATTTAACGCATTTGAAATATCCATTTTGGTGCAAGCAGAGTAGGAAGTCACCTTGTTAAATAACTTACTAAAGATGTGAGAACTATCATACTTGAGCTGGTATTCTCAATGGGTGTTCAACAGTGTACAAAACCAAATAGTGTTTTCCTCTCCTCATATCTGATATGGCAAATGGAATTGTTTGTCTGAACAATATCATACTTATGGTTACAATGAGGTTTATCAGAGTAGCAAGGAGGAGATGAAGACAGGGCATGCAGTCCAAAGTAATATCTTCTATGTATATTGTCTGAATTTGCCTATTATATTAGTGAAATTTATTAGTGAAAAAATAGGTACAGTTTGAGTTTTTGGGGCAGTTATTTTGAGAAATGTTTTTGTTAGTTAGACAATAATAATGCAATAGTCCTTATTGTATGACTGTCTTTTTTATTTCTTTTCCTTTTGCACTGTGTGCTTAAAGTTAGAGTTTTATTGGTCAGAATAGTGACAACATAAAAATGGTGATTTCCTACTCTGTTTACTATGTATATTCTGAGTCATATCTGCTGACTTTCGTAAGAAAAATATTTTTACTACTTCTCTTAGCAGTGCAGAACCAATATAGCTGAGACAATGAACAATGGATTTTTTTCTTACTCTCAAGCATTATCATTAGAATTAAAAAAGTTCCATTCACAGAAATCTTCATTAATGATGAGAAATTAGGCAGAGAAAGCCCAGCTTGACAGTCCCAGATCCCAGGCTGAGTTTTAAAATTAAAATACAAACCCAATGACAACGTTAATTAAAATACAAACCCAATGACGTTGTTGATGGAGGAAATTTAGAGCCTATTCTGACATTCCTTGGCCTAAGTGAGATTTTGTGCAAGGAATGCCAAATTGGGTCCTTTATATTGATATATATTCCTTCATATTCCATGTTCCATAAACATGGAATCCTTTAATGACATCCTAAGATAATCATTTTTGTACAGTATGACCGCACTTTAAATTCCATTAATGTTTGTGGAAGATTCACATGTTGTGAATGGATTGAATACAGGGGGAAAAAATGGCCTGGTTAAAATCATGGCCCCATTGAAGTCAATGGAAGTTTTGCCATTGTCTTCAATGAGGCCAGTATTTCATCCTGTTTATAGGATCTCACTATACTGTAGTGTTGGAGTATGTTTAAAGAGTTCCAAAGGCCAGCCAGACAGCAGGAGGGCCAGAGATAAGTCTTTATATTTTTCTGTGTACTGGCTGAGTCTCTTTATTGGGATCCAATATGATGATACACTATATCCTGATGATTTACCCAAGCCAAGGCTGTTTGTCACTAAAAAGGAGGCCTGCAACATGTGTGTGGGTTTTCCTTGTCAAAGTTATTACTAATGGATTGGTGCTCCCTGTTTGTCTACCTATTTCACTTTTGTCTGTCATCATCTATCCTCATCAATGGCAGCAGATGCTCCAGCATGAAAGTCAGCACAAATGTTGCTTGCTATGCTGGCTCTGTTTCCCCTTCTGTGCAGCCATACTAATCTTATTTCCTTTTTTCTTGAGTGAGTCTTTTTTTCTGGTCAGCTTCTCTGGGCAAATGAAGATACAACACAGTAGCACTCACTTAATGCAGATCCAGACAATGCAGTTTCATAAACCTGACCGTGTTTCTTCATGGCTTGGACTGTTGTTTCATTCATACAGGTCCAAATCCTGGATTTCTTAACCAGTCCTGACTCCAGTAATCTGGAAGTCAATACCATGTTGCTTGAAGGATCTAAAATTTTAGCCAAAAGGAAATAGGCTTTTCTCATGTTTTTTAAGACAAGTTTTTTTATGTCATCTATGACCGGTTTTTTTACTGTTTTATACTCTAGAAAATTATAATTTCTTATATTCGCCAGCCTCCCTTCTAACCCCAACCCTTCTGCTACCTCCCTCTTTGGCCTGGAAAGTCCCCAATGTCTGTCCTCTTTCCAAGGATGTAATTGGGCTTTACTCATTCAATCAGTTCTAGGCAACTAAACTTGTTTGTGAAAAAATTTTGTGGCTATTGTGCGGTAGCCAATGACTTGTTTTGACAATGCCTCTAATTTTTTTAAAATAAAATTTAAACATGAAAAAAGCCTTTTGAAACATACTTTTTCATTATAGCCAATTGGTTAGGATGGTTTGAATTCCAGCGCAGATGTGTACCTTTCTTCTTAACACATGTGATCAGCGACATGATGGTACAGCCTGCATTCCACCTAATTTCCAGAGCAGCTGTCCCAGTCCCCTCCCTGCACTTTTTGGGGCTCTATATATTTCTAGTGTGTACTGTGGGAGCTGTCCCTATGGTCCTTAGTGAGCACAGAGACTACGCAAGACATCCCTTCCACCCCACTAACCTTTGTAAGGTCTGTCATAGCCTGGCTTACTATGGTTTTTTGAACCATGTTGTAAAATTCTAAGAGCATAAGAATGGCCATAAGTGGGTCAGAGCAGTGATCCAGGTAGCTCAGTATCCTATCTCCCAACGGTGGCTGGTGCCAGATGCTTCAGAGTAAGTGAACAGAACAGGCCAATTTATCGAGTGATCCATCCCCGGTTGTCCAGTCCCATCAATAGCAGGGATATAAAATTACACAGATAATTAAACAAAAACGTATAGTAATATTATCATTTCCTAACATGCTCTAGGACTTTTCTGCAGGGGAACTGGTTGATGTATAAAGCAGCTTACAAATATTTAATTGCTCATGTTCTTTACGACTTTATTTACTATAGTTTACATCTGGATATTAAGACACCTAATTAAAATTAATGGGACTTAATTCTCATTTACACTAAAGTCCATTTACACTGCCACAGTGGTGTTAAGGGGCCTTACCGTAAATGAGAATCAGGGCCCAGCAATCTTTTTCTTGCAAAATTTAACTCGCTCCTCCATGATGTAAATATCTGAAGTGTCAGCCTTTGGAAGCAACACGACAGGTCAGAACTCAAAGTTGGAAAACTCATGTTGTACTTTAGCACTATCTTGAGCTTATAACTTTTGGATCAGGAGTATGTGGTAAAATGTTACTGAGCAATGCAGAGCATTAGTCTGATCAAACCTCATATTACCTGCACCTTTCTTTCTTTCTTTCTTTCTTTCTTTCTTTCTCTTTCTTTCTTTCTTTCTTTCTTTCTTTCTTTCTTTCTTTCTTTCTTTCTTTCACTGTTTATTTAATTTTTATCCCTTAATTAGTCTTGTCCAAATAAAACAAGGAGAAATGTTTGGCCAAAGTTTGCTCTTGGACAGTCTTTCACTATTCCCACTATTTTAGCTCTGAACCTTGCAATCAGATGTGGTAGCATGGAATTCTTCTCCAATGTGGAGCCCTATGAGATGCTAGCAGATCTGATTGCAGACTCAGATCCTTAAATTCATGTGCATCTTAGGGCAAAAATTGGCATATTGAGTTTTAAATGTGAAGAAGTGCTGGTGCTTAGATTGTGTTATCTTTGAGGACTTGTGGGAATAACTAAATGGGGTAGCCTCCACAAGTTTTTAAAGTGCCTGTGAGTAGGTCACCATTTGGGGATATATTTTAACCAATATCAGAGGGATCCAAAACCTTTGGAATATGGGATTTTGGGTAAGCAAGAGAGCAATATATGGCAAAACCACTCTCAATGACATGGTAGGCCTTTGTTAAACCTAGAGTTGTCTCCTATGCTTGTTAGAACTAGACATTTCAATGCTGGCTCATATATTATAAAAATGTACCTTGGTTACTGTTCAGCTGATTTAGGCTGTGTGGAAAAAATTATAGCAGATCTCACTGTTTAATAACCTGCTTTAATAGACCCAGTAACATAACACTTTGATTAAGTTCCACAGCAGTAGATACAAAAGCATAGCAAATGATCCTGGAATTCCTTCACAGATAAATGATACTGGTGATATAGTAAGTTAGCAATAGTAGTATTATGATGATAGTTATAATTATGGACAATTATCTGCTCTTGAAAATAGCTCTTCCCATACTTCAGGGTCTATTCTGTTGTACAGAGGAATTTAAAAAGACTCTCACTTAGGCAGCAGAAATATTAGAGGGGAAGGGTTCATGTTCTTCATGGAACAGAAATTCTCAGTATATAGGCTAGAATGGAGACAGAATGGTTCACTTTTATTCAGAATTGCTGAATGGGGGGAAAAATTGCACCCCAAAACTAATGGTTTTGCATTTTCTTTTAGGAGCGTCTCCTGATGAGTCTTTTGCCCAGGAATGTTGCCATGGAAATGAAAGAAGATTTTCTGAAGCCACCCGAAAGGATTTTCCACAAGATTTACATTCAAAGGCACGACAATGTTAGGTAGGATTGACACCAGCTCTCGAAATAATGTAAAGCAGATAACATTTAGTACAAATATAGTGACATGCAGTGACTTTGAGTTCTTAAAGCACAGTGGAGATGCATTGTATTTGTGTGGGCGAGGTTGGGATGGCTGAGTGGGAACATGTCTATGGAGACTGTGGATAACAATTCTGAGTTGATAAATAATAGAATAGTGATACTAGGAGAAATCAAAACTTGTATGACCTAGTAGTCATCTGTTACAGGCTATTATATTTGTGGTGGATAAGAATATTTATTTTGCATAATAGTAAAAGCCTATTTATATTTCCCTACAAACAGGAAGCATTGTTTTTTTGTCCAATAAGCTTATTTATCTGGACAATGATTGAGTGAGGGCCTGATTTCTGCCACTCTTCTCATGTTAAGTAGCATGCTGTTCTGTAAGCACTCCCTCTGAAATCAGTTGTTGTTTATCTGAATCTTACCATTTTTCTCAATCCTTCTCCCACTCTGCTCCTCTTGAATGTCCTGATACTGCCAGCGCTCTCAGAAGTAACTGTGCCATCCATTCCACAGAGACATTTTCTCTTCTTACTACTGCAAAGCCCTGGTTAAATGATCTAATAGTTCAAGTTCTTTATCAACTAATTGTATTTTTAGCAGAAACTTGTATTATTAAAACTGAAAACATTTAAAAAACACTCAGTTTCTAGTCAGTTTCTCTTTGTTTCCCCTGCACAAGAACAATGCTGCAGGGATTGGGTTTTACCTCAGAAAAAATATTTGCCTTCCAAACACTTCTGGGGAAAAGTCCAAATAAAAACACTTTTTACTGGGGAGAGGGAGAGTTAACATTTACAGCAGTGCCAACTCTCATGATTTTAGTGCAGGTCTCATGGTAAATTTTGGTTTTCTTAAAGCCTCAGTTTCTGGAATCCTGTGAATACATGAGACTCTTAGCTTGCTTTTTCTTTAAAAAAAAAAAAGAACATTTCTAACCTCAAAGTTTCAGAGAAAAGCTTGAAAATGTGACCCAAGTGCCTCCTGCAGGCTCAGAAATCAGAAGGCAGATAAGAATTACGCCAGTCTCATTGTTTTTTGGGTCCTGAGTCATGATTTTTGAATGCTTAGGGTTGGTAATACTGCATTTATATTGATCTTGGATTTCACGAAACCCAAGAAGTGGTGCATAGCTAGGCTAGATTTTCAAAGGTTCCTAAGCGATTTAGGAGCAGAAGTGCCACTCAAAGTCAGCGGGACTTGGGCTCTAAAGTCATTTATGTATGGTTGAAAATTCCATCCTTAAAGAACTCCCCACTTTTGAAAATCAGGCCATTCCTTTAGGTGCCTGAATGGATTAAAGAACCTAACTTTAGGTCCCTATTTTTAAAAAATCTTAGCCCCTATCTTTATTTATCTTGCCTGTCACTAAAATGCCACTCTGCACATCATCCTTGCAACTCACTGTGGTTTATGGATGGTCTGCAAATGATGAAGTAATAAAGATGGGAGCTCAGAGAGCTGATTGAGGAAAACAGTCTCTCAGCCAGATGGATTGTATCAGGTGCCTATGTTGTGGCTGTGACAAAGGCAAAGGAGACATTCTCTTCCTCATACATACTATCATCAAAGTCCTTGTCCAGCAGAACCAGTCGTGTTGGGCTATATGGTAAACCCTTTTTATCTTACTCTTTTGAAGAGTTGAATTTCTCCATCTACAAGGTCTCAGTCTATTTTGATGCAACAGTCTACCAGAACTGAATTGGTTTTGGTGACACCTGGGATCAGTATCGCCAGGATCACCAGTGCACTACCATCTTGAGTGGATTTTGTACAGTTTTGTTCAGTGAAATCTTCAATGCTGAGGAGATTACAGCCAGTTAGCTGGGAGTAGGACCTACATTTCCTGGCTTGTGAAGATGAGGTAGAAAGCTTGTGGCTAATTATTGAGACCTGTTAATGCTTCCCTTTGTGGAAGAATAATGACTGTGATAATGGGTCATCACCAGGGCTTGAACTTGGGCTCTTCAGTGCTTGAGAAATGTGAGCCTCTACCAGACCATTCACTAGAGGTAGATGCATCACACTCACTGAACAGTGAGTTATTAAAGCGTGGTGCCAGCTACAAGTCTCTACCCTAATGTTTTCAGGGAAGGTTATTGAGAAAGTGAAGTGAGGCTGATATATGTCATATCTTGAACTCTTGGTTGTCCTCTCAACCCACTCGGTCTGGATTTGGGCACCATTGTGAGGCAAGCTGGAAATGTTAACAAATGTGTCTCTTAGCTTATTCCAAAATGTTTTTCCAACATGTTTCTCAGTGAGTTTTGTCTCCCTGCATTCTCATCTGTTCACAGATGAATCTCTCCAGCTGTAAGTCACTTCAAGCTTCCTTCTTAATACCATAGGGATTTGTTCATGCTTGGCAGTTTAAAGCATTAAACTCCCGTTAACATCAGTGGAAGCCTTGTGTGTGGAAAGGGGGCTACATCAAAACTTTAAACTACATTTGCTTTTTAACTTGATGTGGCTCCATAGACCTCAATGAATCACATTTAAATATTTGCCCAGTCAAAGAACAAGCTACCTTCCTCTGAAGTCTGATATCATTACATTCTTGTGACTGTAGTGATACCAATAAATTCTGACCTCCCAGAAACTTGCAAGGACTCTTGCCAACTTCAATAACTTTTTCAGTGATTTCTTTTCTGGGTGATGATTCTCAAATCAAAATAAAAATTAATACATTTTTAGATGAGAAATTTTAAAAGCTTATTCAAGGGAATTTTCACTTGGTCTTACGGATGCAATGTAAATAATTATATCAACTAAACAATAATTTCCACTTACAGTGTATAGCACATTGCATTCAAGGATGTCACAAATGTTAAGCTATAAACATTAAATAACTAAGGCTCATAACACTTCTATGAGGTAAAAAGGATAAGTGAAGTCATGTTTTAGCCATTTTACTGATGAATAGCCTGACGCAGACAGATTAAGTGCCTTCACCTAGCCAAGTGTAGGGATAATTACAATATCCAGGAATCTTGACTCTCATTTTCTCACAGGAAAACTCCACAGAAGAGGTTAGACTAAACAGGAGGAGAAATTTACAAGCTCTTACCTAGGGGGGAAAAATCAAGATAAACTCCTTGTGAAGGAGCTGTTGTTATAACTATTATATGTGAAGTGCCACCAGTACTGAGGTGAAATTGTGAGGTTGTCACGCCTATCATGCTGCTTTTAACTCTAGGCACATAAATTGAGTTACTCCAGTCTAAGAAAGAGCAGAATCACGCTCTTGTTCATACAGTTCTGTGCTAACTGTTGGTGCTAAACAAATAATAACTGTTACTAACTTTCCACAGTAATTTAAAATGTTATTTGGTCCTTATAGTTGCTGCATTTCTTCCCCTATCATCATTAATCTTTTTACAGGTTTTTTCTTTGAAGACTACTTATTTTCTGTCTATATCACAATAGCTATATCATTTTGAATTTAAATGGTTAAATGGGTCCCCAAATAGTTATTTATCACCATTGTTTTTTCCATCACAGTCACTGCCACAGCAGTGACAGCTATTCTTGCTTGCTTTTTTATAGCTGAAGTTTATGGCTGTTTATAGGATAGTATCTTTTTATATTATTTACAGTTTAAAAAACAGTATGTAAGGAATCACTTTACATTTTTTTTACCTCTATCATGAGAAGTTACTGTAAAGCCATAAACAGCATGGAAACTTTGGGTTTGAGCTCAGTCTCCCATCAAAAGAGAAGGATCAATCAAAATTGACCTTAGGCTTGGAAGCCAAATAATTGCACAAGAAAAGATTATATTATGCTAAGACTCTGTGTGTGTATGCATATGTGTGGGTGGGGGGAAAGAAATCTTTCCAAGGCAAAGTTTCATTATTTCCAGGATGTGAACAGAGGTACATAAAACATCATGATTAAAAACATTGATCTTTGGAAGCTTTCCAGGGAAGAGGTCAAATGGACTTTTCATAATCTGATGGGAGTCAATATAGTGCAGATGAATTCTGCACTCTTCTGGTGGCTCCGTTTCCTCTTCCTACATTTCGTGTGTAATACTTAGTGGTTATCTAATGAATGGACCTTGACCTCAGTCACTTTGCAAGAAAGCAGCAGGGATGTTTGCTTGCTTGCTTGCCTGTTTGTGATTTATTTTTAATGGGGCTGCTTGATGTAACAATAGGAATAGGTGCAAGTGGCATGAGTTACCTGAAAAAAGTAATTTGTAGAATAAATGAATTAATGCAGAAAAGAAAGACGTGGTTACGTTTGTGTGTCTGGCATGATCATGGCATCAAGAAGATGTGGAAAAGGCATTAGGGAGGGATGATGGTCTTGAAGAGCTGGTCTAGAGCTGGTTTAGAGTGGCACAAAATGGGTGGATCAGGGCAGAAGATCTGTTCTTGTATCTTTCTCTGACTTAGTTTATCTGTAAAATGGGGATAATAATACATTCTCCCACTTTTTGTCTGCTTTGTCTAATTCGATTATAAGCTCTTCAGGGCAGAAACCATCTCTTGCTATGTTATATATGTACAGTGCCTAACACAATGGGACTCCAGCCTTGGCTGGAATTGCTAGGTGCTGCTAGAAGACGAATAAATATATACACAGCTCAGCTGCACACTGTATATGGGGCCTGCACAGAATCTGCCTGTTCCTCTACTTTGAAATGAGCTTTTCCCACTCATAATCAGGTGCTAATAGAGATATTTTAATACATGCAGCTTACAGAAACGTGGCCAGTTTGGAATGTAAACAGACACTCTGCTTTGTGAATCAGACTCCTCAAGATATAAATAGATTGTAAGCATTGAGCTACTACAAATTAATTAATTTTAATAAGGGACCAATAATAAACTAAATGCAGGCAACAATATAATTGGAAATACTGATCTCTTACAAACTAAGCACCTGATCCAAAGCCCATTGATGTCAAATAGAAACATCATCACTGACTTCAGCAGGCTATGGGGTCAGACCCTATGGGCTCAGTTCTTTCAACCCTTACTCGTGAAAATAGTCCCACTGAAAATCTCTGGGATTATTCATGTAAATGCTTGCCACTGCAAGTAAGGGCTGAACACTCAAGGCCTAAATAGAGGCTACCTTTCTTTATAAACATTAAATTTCCTAGATTAATAAGTGGCATCTTGATGCTCAAAAAAGATCAGACCAGAAATACCTGTCTCATTACAAATTTGATGTTATGAAATGTCAAGATGGCTTTAAAAGTTACCTTAATTTGCCCTATAGCAAGGTTTCAAAGCTTGTGTTATGGCATGTTCATTGGGCAGAGGGTTTGTTGTGAATTGGTTTTAAGGGAATTTCTAAAAATGTAGAATACATTTTCTCCTTTCATGATTTCACTCCAACAACCCCAAGTGATTTTTGTGAGCACCCAGTTCATAATTTACACAGCCTAATGTAGATTTTAGTGACTTTTGCCTACATTGGAGCAGGTAGGCGTGATTCCCAGCTCACATAGACGTACTTACACCAGCTGTGCTTGAGCTAGTGCTCTGAAAAATAGCAACATAGCCTGGGTAGCCCGGATGGCAGCTCAGGCTAGCTACTGAATATGTACCCACCCATAGCCTCTGGTTACATACTCGGGCAGCTAGTTGAACCCGCTGCCTGTGCTACTCCGGTTACACTGCTATTTTTAGAACTAGCACAGGTACATCTGCTCAAGTTATGAATCACACCTCTCAGCTCAAATGCAGATGTACCCTTAGAAACAGTTTTATTTATCAAACTGTTATAGATTCCTTCCTGTGACGGTATGTTATGCTAGAATATCATTCTCATTGTATGTTGTAGTCAACTGAAGATGACCCGAAGTAGTTCTGCTGAAGTCAGGAGGACTGTACCTGTGAATAAAGTGTGTGCATGGACACCATTAAAAAGTGAACGTTTGCCACCCTGTAGTGGTTCATTCCCATGTGGTATTTGCAGTATTTCCCTTTCAAAATGGAGGATGCTGTATAAACAATGTGGTATAGCAGTGAACCATTCAAATGGCATTCGCTGTCGGGAAGCAACCTAGATCTGTTATACAGCAGGGTTTTGAGGCACGCTTTTAACAGGTGTTGGAACCCTGCAGAAAGCTGCTGACTCATTGTAGCAGGTGCAGCTAATTAATGCCATCAAGGATAGAAGGGTGGCAGGAGGGAGCAAAGGCAGAGGAGATCCTTGAGGGATGTGTAGGCATTATTTTTGAGTGAATAATAAAGCCGAACCACAGGTAGGGAGTGAGTTTGGGGGCAAATTCAGGGTCTGTGTGCTCTGTTGGGGACCAGGGAGGGACTTGGACCATTCACATACTGGTTGGATTGCAAATAATTAGAACATCACAACATAGTTCTAGTGTATTTTCTTGTAATTGTTCTATTTAACAGCCTTATAAATCCTGTGGCTACACAAAGCATAGAATCTTCTCATGTTCTTACTATAGGGATGCATTTCTCCTTCTCCTTTCAATGGCCCTTCCATTCCAACAAATGGAGAAAGACATGATGAAAAGCAACGTGTTTACCACACATAATGGAATTATTATTATTATTTATTTGTATTTCTGTAGCACATATGAGCTCCAGTCGTGTACCAGGACTCCACTGTGCCAAGGCTTTACAAACACAGGACAAAATCATGGTCCGTGCCCCAAGGAGCTTACAATCTAAATATAATACTTAAGACAACAGAGGAGGAGTATATGGAATCAATGAGACACTTGGTCAGCAGGATCACTTATATGATAGTCTAAATATTTTTGAATCGGAAATGAGTCTCAGTTCCACTTTTACAATAGTGCAGTTTTGTGTGTGCTAAATACTTTTTATTTTGCATATATAGAATATAGTGCCTAAATGCACCTCCCTCTCTGCACAGTAACAAACCCTGGAACGAACGGGGATGCAATACAGCAGGCAGAGACTAGGGATTTGGAAGACCCTTGCCTCATTCACTTCCAGCATGGTAATGGAGAACATAATTTAATACAACATAAGGGACAGATCCACAGGACCTTTGCCTATTCACTGTGCACCCCTGTCTTGTTCACTGTGTATTAGCCACGCTATACATGGAATGAGGCAGGTATCTTGCAGTTTTTAATCTGCAATCATATGGATTGTATAGTCATGCATATGCACAAGTGGGCAGAGTTAGTTTTGGATCCAGTTTTGACTTTGACATTTTCACTGCCTTCAGACTCAAAACAGCCATTTCTGAATATTAGAAATTTGTGATAAAGACTTTGTGATGAATAAACTCTATGTGTATAATAGGAACATTACAATTAAGATGTTCAAGAATCTTGCAGTTATTAAAAACAAACAAAACCGCTAAGCCTTAAAAGGTATGGAAATGCCCATAAGGTAAGATAACTTATATAAAGATTGTTGACTTTAAAATGTCTCTATCCAATTAACAGTATTGACATCTAGACATTTATCTTTCACATTTCACAAACAAATGTGACCGTGACCTACAACATACACTTCAGAACTCTCTTAACACACAATTATTCATATATTTTACATAGTTAGATATGCATGCTCATGATGTATGTGATTAAAGTGTTTGGAAGTATGTGTTGTGGGTCACTTTACACATCCCCAATTTGGCCTATTGCTAATAAATAAAAACCTCATGGACCAAATGGTGACGTATGAGGATCAACATATGTGCCAAATAAATGTTTCTTTTAAATTAAAGTATTTGTTATATAACTCCTCGTGTCAATTCTGGGCACTATGTAAAATAACCCTCCTTTCAGTGAACTGCTGATAAGTGAGGACCTTTATTGTGAGCCATGGTTAAATAATTAAGAGCTCTAGATGTAATTGCCTACAGCATACCTGTTCTTAACAGTAACTGTAGGTTACCCACTATATTTAACATTATTACTTTGAGTGCTTATATTTTTTCCATTACAACACTGTATTGTATGTGTATGTTTGCCCAGAGTGTTGATTTGTACATTTCTTGATTAGCAAATACATTGAGTGTTACTATCTTGTGTGTTTTGAAAGATAGAAAGAAGTTGCCAGATTTAAATGACAAACAACAATAATGTGTTAAAGCCAACTTTTTTTTTAAAAAAAGCAGCCACTAATTTTGGGTGTCCAGCGTGAGGCATCTCATTAGACATTTGGTTGTCTCATGTTGAGCAGACAAATCATTGACCACTACTGAAAATTTGGCTGCATGGGACTAGGAAAATGTGGAAAACAAAACATCAGGCATAAACAGAAAAACTCATCGAATACTTATACAGATCATGGGAACTTCTGAGATGACAGAGAAACAAATAGAGTTTCTATTATAATAGTATTAATTCATGAAAGAAAATATCAGTGATGTCTAATTGAATATAATTGAAGTCTGAGAACTAGGTGATGCATTGGACTGCAACAGTGTTTTTTCCGCCCTGGCTTTTTACCTTTTGGATAGCTGAATTCCAGTGTGTGTTTGTGTCAATTTCTAGAAATCTTTAGTGCACATCTGAGTGTATTTAAAAAACGTCAGGGAATTGAGTATGATGATTTGGCATTGGCTGACTGATTTCTTGAAAGACAGATCCAGGTCTGTCAAGCAAGGATGTTGTGGGTCCAAAATGAAGTACACTGGCAGAGCTCTGTGGGTAAATGTGAAGAGCATTTATTGGCACTACTGTAATCATTTCTATTCTATATAAGTCTTTTATCATGCCATCTCCATGGTATCTTACGTTCATGACACTGGAGTCACAAGACACTAGAGATTGATTAATCTGTACATATTTTACATTAAAAATCGTAATTCGTGTGTTTTATTATCATATTAATGTAAATTATCAGTTTCCTGCATATAATAGGTTTAAACAGTGCTCTAATAAAGCATGTTCTAGGAATGAAGATGAGTTGCCCTTAGGATATGCATGACAGTGTACACATTTGTTTATAGATCTGTATTAAGGTTTGGAGCTTTTAAAAATTAGAAGGTTCAGTTTTGTGTTGGGCTAAGTTACCTTGATTGGGGAAGTGAAAAGGTTCTTTGGGGCAGAAGTGATTTAGCAGTTAAGTGGAATCAAATAAGAATTGGGAGGATTTGTAGCAGTGGGGTGGCTTGTGTGTCTTTGATAACGGATTGGGTTGGGAATTGAGACGGTTACATTTTCTCTTTCTCGTGTTTTCCGGTGCGGGATCAGATTGGGTGGCCTTGTCTGGAAGCAAAAATGGGGAACTGGATAGTTTTGTGTTTCTAGCATCTGTTACATTAATTGGAAGTGAAGGAGCTGTAATTGTAAGAGTGGAAAATTGTTTCGGGGGAGGGAGATTTGTGCTGGGTTATCTTAAATTGCTGCCCTCAAGATGTATTCTAAGTTATGAGAGCACATCTAGACCATGTGGTTAGGTGCCATTTTTGGCATTTTTATAAACCTAAATAAATAATGATTTGATGTTATTTAGGCTGGGTACTGCATGCAAATAGATCTATAGGATTTCCACAGCTGGCACAGGGTCTGGGCCATCATGTGAGTAAATCTAAATAATTAATACTTCTGTAGCCTCTTCCATTCAAGGATCTACCTAAGTACTTATATGGCCCCTATCACCATTATCTGAGTAAGTCCCAACTATGTTTAGATTTATCCTTTCAACATCCGTATGAGGTAGGGAAGTGTAGTTAAGGCAGGGAGAGCAGTTGGGGATCCAAGTCCCACTGACAGTCATTGGGATTTGGGTGCTTAACTCCCTTAGGATGCTTTGAAACTTTTAACCCAAGTGACTTGCCCAGGGTTTTACAGATCCCTACAGTGATGGGGCCCATATAAGTACCTAAGACAGAACTTGGTTGATGTCTCAGGAAGCCTGTGGCAAAGCAGGAATTGAACCCAGATCTCCTGAGTCCTGCTCCAGAGCCTTAATTCTTCAAAGTGTTTTGCAAGCATTAATCAGTTGAGCCTCATGGTACTTTCTGTAAATTAACCCCATTTTTCACATAGGTGAACTGAAACACAGAAAGATTGCACAATATAGAAGTTAAGCGAGGAAGATGGTGCTAGCTGAAGATTTAGGATCCCCAGGTTCTGCCACAGATTTCCTTTCTGACCTGGGGCAAGACACTTCAGGCTCTCTGTGGCTCAGTTCCCTTCTGTAAAATGCTGATAATAGTACTGCCTTACCTCACAGAGGTATGGATGCACTCAGGCCGCTACGGTGATGGGGACCATATAAGTACCTAAGACAGAACTTGCTTGATGTCCCAGGAAGCCCGTGGAAGAGCCAGGAACAGAGCACGATTCTCCTGACTTCTAGTTCTGTGCTTTAAATGCAAGGACGATCCTGAAGTTTTGATATTTGTGCTCTGCATAGCACTTCCTTGGTGGCAATCATGGTTGGGCTGGGTTTGCACTTTGGGTTGCACTCAGTGCATAGAAGAAGATAATTAGAATAAGAACGGAAGGTGTGTTCTGCACTAACATTTCCATGTTTCCTTCCTTCTCTTTACAGCATTTTGTTTGCAGACATTGTGGGGTTCACTAGTTTGGCATCACAGTGCACTGCTCAAGAGCTGGTGAAGCTTCTGAATGAACTCTTTGGCAAGTTTGATGAATTAGCTACAGTAAGCATGTCATTCTCTTTTTCTTTTTTCTTTTCCTATTTATTTTGAATTGCTTTTTGAATAATGATGTCTTGGGTGGATTACATATGTTAGAGACATGAAATAGATTGATCGCTAGTCCCATTTCCACTGTGAGGCCCATAAATCATGAGGTGCTAACGTTTCTGTTCATTGATTCATATTCTTGAGATAAAGCAATCCATTTAAATGGTAAGAAAAGAAGCTGTAGTTGTTACTTTTAAAATACTTTTTCTCGGTGCTCTGTACTGGACCTGCTTGCAATTAATCCAGATAAGTATTAAAAATGTAAATTTTTGCCCTGGATAGAAAAGAAATAGTATAGTGGAAAGTGTGACTATTGAATGTATAGTATAACACCACTATGTTTTGGTGATAAGAGTTCAGAGCCTCAGTTCAGTTCCTCACTGACAGTTGCGCATGTCACAGAAACTGTGATGGCTCATCAGAGAGGCTATTATGGATGTAATAGATGTATTATGATTACAAGTATTTATTATCTAGTCACAGCACCCACAGAGTAGCTGTTGCCTTATGGAACAAAAGGACAGACACATTTCTTGCCCGTAAGATCTTATGTTCTAACGGTATAAAGACACAGCAGTTGAGCGATACGAACAATTGGTGGGGAAATTGGAGAATGGCGGGGATTGCAGATGACCAAATGAGTTCATGAGGTCATTCTTGTGTGATGCCCATGTCCTATTCCAAATTATGTTCTATATTACGTACAAAATGCTTCCCTCAACAAGCATCCCTTTCAGGAGATAGTGCCCTCTTAATCAAGACTCTCCATTCCTCCCCACAGAGCACTTAACATCCAAAAACATCCCCCTATGCACTGTGCTCTCTCACCATCCTACCATCTCCTCTCCTGACTCCACACAGCTACATAGAGTGTATAGTTCTGCACCTCCCAGGGATTAGCAGCCCTTCACTTCCTCAATACAAACCGCCTGCCCATGTATTTTATTCTGATGCCAAACCTTTGGGACATATGAATAGTTCCCATCCCCTGCTTCTTTTTCAAACTGGCTGCTGATAACATAGCTGGCAGTGACTCCTGGGTGGAAGGAAGTCTCCTGCTGTTTGGGATACCAGGGAGTGGGGAGGGTGTAGTCACCTATGGGCCCTCCTCATCTCTCAGTTATCTGAGGGAATGGGCCTCTACATAAGGGTCATCACAGGTGACCAGGACCAAGCTGTAAAATGTCAGTTTCCGTCTTTGAGGAGTCTAGAAACTGTGACGGAAGACTGTGACTGAACTTTCTCTCCCATTCCTTAAAGTCTCCCCACCCAATGGTGTGCAGGCCCAAAGAGGTGCTCTGGATGGGCTGCTGCCCCCCCCCCCTTGTCCTATTGCTGCAGCAACTCCGACTGAAGTGTCCTCCATCCCTCTGCATCATGGACATTTCTGGTCTTCTCAATTCCTCACCCTTCAAGTGTAACAGATACAGCTTCTGCTGATGCCATGTTTGTTCCCAGGGGTCTGGCTCCACCTCAGAAGATGTTCTTTCTTCCTTAGCCTGTATGGTGGGGGATAGGGTGAGGACGGGCTGCTAGGGACCTTGTGTCCCCTGGGGCCTCCCCCACATGTTTTAGCTGTTTCTGTAGGGCCTGCCTACAGTGTGACAAAAGTGAGGGAGGAATTCACTTTTCCTTTTAAATCAAAGTAGCCTAAAAACTTGCCTTGTGTAGCACGAGAAGCTTCTATAATTATCTTTAAAAATTATTCAACCTCAGAGCTGCATATTAGGGACGCCAGATGCACCAAACACTAACATGGACAGAGCTGATTAGACTGATGGCCAAAGTGATGGCTCCCAAGTGACAATGGATTTAGGTGGGAAGCTTTGCATCATTTCTAAATGCCAGCACAGCTCCATGAAAATCAACCCTGTGTGACAGCAAATAAGCATTTGGGCCATTCCCTATGTCCTTTCCACTTGAGCGCTTTTCACAATTAAAAAAAATGATCACTGATCACTATGAGCCTGATCCAAAGTGCACTATAGTCAATTGGAGTCTACCAGACATTCAGCTCAAGGTATCTGCTCTATTTTCTTTTTTAAGGAGCTAATAAGAACAAACATTTAAAATTAAAAAAAAAAAAAAAAGAAATATTCAAACTCCAGGAATTCCGTGGAACTCATTCTTCTTAGTTTGTTTATAAAATGTGCCTACAGCTGTGGCAGCCCTGGCGTTTGGCCATCTCTGTATTGGATACATTCTGATTGAGCAGTGTTATATCTATGCTGTTAGGTTGCCTGTCTTTCTCCTGATTTTAATAAGGGTACTTGCATTTCCCCTTGTTCTATTATTTCCATAAGAGGTCTCTACCGCACAATGGGTGCTACGGAGGGGAGGTCAGAATGAGGATAACGCCTGTGTCAGGAGACAAAGATGAGCCTAGTAGTCAGGTCATACCAAAGACAGCTTGCGTGGGCCCCAAACTCCCCTTTTGGAGGGCATGTGCATTGAATATATAACACTCATGGTAAAGTGATTGTCCCTCCCACCAGCTCTCTTTTAGCTGTTCTGAGCTCTCATCTTCTCTTGCTCCATTCCATCTTGTTGACGCTTCGTCTCCTGCAGTTGTAGCTCCTATCTATTCCCTGTTATATAACATTCATTTCTAGCACTGTATTTCTTTTCTGGGTTCCTTTCACAAAGGTAAGACACTCGCCTAGTGAGTAATGTAGCGAAAGCATGGACAACCTTTGAGAAACCAGAGGAGAAAGTAGATTCATCCTCTGAAGTTTTCAGTGTGCCATAGAGGTTCAGCCTCAGACTCAGAGGATTCTTTAATGAAGACCATGAGGATCATGCATCATTTAAGTGATCAAGTTTTCTTGCAATTCCTTCTAACAGCATCAGGAAGACACGGAGGTGTTTCTTAGCATTCGAGTAGAACTCTAATCAATGGTTCACAGTTATTCCTACACAGTTATCTATTCTTACTTCTCACTTTCCTTTCCTCCTCTTTCTTGGAACTCAAAAAAACAAGTGTTTGCTACCCCAAAGAGAGAGAATGGCTCAGAAGGCTATCTATCTAAGGTACTGATGTGTAGAATCTAAGCAGCTCACAATCTTTAATGCCTTTATCTTCACCCTTACAAGGTATCCTCATTCTACATATGGGGAACTGAGCCGCAGAGAGACTATCACTTTTCCAAGGTCACACAGGAAGCCTGTGGCAGAACAGGGAATTGGACCAAGGTCTCGAAAACCTCAAGCTTATGTCCTAACCACAGGACCATTTTCTCCTCTTCTAGGAAAGCATACCAAAGTCTTCTTTCTGCTTTGGCTGAATTCATGCTATACCAGAAAACCATCTAATTCTTATGTTTTTATTTTCTTACAGTAAATCTGTTTCTGCACCGGGGCCTATACATCTAATGAGAACAGGATAGGCCTGATTCTTCTCTCATGGTGTATCTACTCTTGGATATTCCATACCATCTTTTCAGCACTGAAGCAGGACGAGTGCATTCATGCAAAGGGCGACAATAAAAAAAAATCTAGAACATAAAACTAACCCAAATATAAACACTACAGGAGGTCTAGGGTAGAGTTTTAAAACTGCCTGGTTATGCACCTGCAAGATAGCTAGTTGCACATAAATCCCATGTATGTGAGTAGCTGTGTGGAGCAACTGGAAAGATGAAATCTACTGCCCAAACCCAGAGCCAGGGTGCATGGTTGCTACTGCAGCCTATGGACTAGAACAGCCTAGTTGAGCTGCTTGCACTGGATATTAGTGCTGCTGAAACTGCATAAACAAGAATGTGTAGCTTCTCCCCAGTCCAGCCCCATAGTGTCCTGAGCCAATGCACGTGGAGCCAATGGTGAAACTGTTTACATGGCATATAAATCTCTGTATGATCAATCCACCATTGGAACTCTGGCCCAAACCCAATGAGGGGCTTAAGGCCTAAGGTACTTAAGCAGATGCATAAATCTGAAGCCAATAGGACTACCATGTACTTAAACATATGCATGTGCTTAAGTACTTTGCTGAGTGTTTGCACTCTGCATCTTCACTTCATGGGTGAATTTCATCCTCTGAGTGGGGCAGTGAATTCCCCTCCCACTTCCTAATATCTTACACACAGGTTTCCTCTGAGAATGAAATGAAATCTCCTGTCTCCTCTTAACAATGCAGAGGCATGAACCAGCATTTGCATGCGACAGTAGTTTGTACTGTACTGCAGCAGAGTGTGAAAGAGGACAAAACCTGTCTTTTATTCCTGCAGTAAAGGGAGTCTTGTAATTGTCTCTTTCAGTCAGATGAAGTGTGCACAGTGATACGTGATTCTTTTCACAGGGATTCTAATCTGCTGATTAGAACAACTCCTGGATGTGTTTTGTACCTGATTAGTTCAAAACCTTAGTCTGTGTTGGTTAAAAACAATGGTGTGCATTAAAAGTCAGGGTGTGTGGCAGAGGGGTGGGGAATGCAAGGAAAATCTACAGTCATTTAGTGGCAATGGGTATGGTCCCTGTGACTCATGAAGTGTGATCTATGATTGTAAATTGCGTGTGTTGTTGGTCCTCAGGAATCACTGTTAACTAGAAGTGGCAACTTGTGCCAGCCCTTGGTAAAATAATTGCTCTGTCTCACAAAGGTAATACAGGAAAATGATCCCAGACACTACTGCAGTAAGTGTAGTAGCAGGAAAGGGCAAGTATAAAACAGAATTTACTTATTGTTAGTAAATCTTATGGAAACAGATGGGCTTGAACATTTCTCAGCATTAACATTTTAATAAGGTTTTTTTTACATTTAAATAGCATCTTTCATCCCAAATGATCCCAAACTATGTTAAAATCTATTCTAATAATCATTAAGGGCTACATTGAGTCTTTGTTCCTAGCACTGAGTATTGGGAGGCATGTAGCTTGAGCTCTGGAGAGGTTACCAAACAATACCTAATATTTCTCCTTATTCCTCTGCCCTGTTATTGCATAAGAACATAGGAACTGCCACACTGGACCCGACCAGTGGTCCTGTGGTGTTCCTACCGCTGAAAGTGACCAGCACCAAGTGCTTCAGAGAAAGGTGCAAGAACCTGGCAGGAGACAACTATGGGATAATTTGGTTCCAAATAGAAACTTTCAGCTTAACCCCCAATAGTTAAAGATGGCTAATGCTCTGGAGATGAGGATGAATATCCATTCCTAAACTCTTATATATTCATTTACTAATTGCTATATAAATTTGGATGCTCTTTTTATTCACCTCTAGCTAATCCTTTTCTAATCCTGCTAGGCTCTTGTCCTCAGTGATAGCTCAAGGCAGTAAGTCCCACAAGTAAATTGTGTTGTGGTTGTTGTTTTTTTTTTTTTTAAGTATCTTTGTCAGTTTCCAATTTCCCACCTTTCAATTTCAATGAATGTCCACTTGTTCTTGAATTATAACAGTGTGAATAGAAGTTCCTGATCTACCGTCTCCATACTATGGATTATTTTGTATATTTTTGTCACGTCTCCTCTTATTTATCACCACTCTGAGGTAAATAGCCCCGGTCTTCTCAGTCTTACTTCATGTAAGAGTTTTTTCCATTTCCTTAGTCTTTAACCTTTCCATTTCTGCTATGTCCTTTTTTACAATGATGTGACCAGAACTGAACACCTTTTTTTTTTTTTTTAGGAGAGGGCACACAACTGATTTACGTAATGGCATTGTAATATTTTCTCTGTTATTCTCCATCACATTCCTTATGCATCCTAATATTTTGATTGCTTCTTGAGTGCTCTTTTATACTGAGCAGAGATCTTCATTGAACTGTACACATTGATGCCATGTCTTTTTCTGGAGTTGATGCAATTTAATTTAGAACCCAGTGTATGAGCAGGGGAAATGATTCCCTCCAGCATGCACTACTTTGTCTTCAAATTTTGCCTCCTCGCTGTTCGTCCTGTTTTCCAGATCATTAATAAATCCATTAAACTGCACAGGTTCTAGCGTGGAATCTTTTGGCACCCTGCTGTTAACCTTTTGCAATGATGAACATTGACCATTTATTCCTACTCTTTGTTTCTCTCTGTCAGCCAGTTTTTGACCCATGACAGGACTTACAGACCATGCTTCTCACACTATGCCTGTTTATTTCCTTTAACAGTGTCTTCTTTAGGACTTTGTCAAAAAGACATCTTGAAAGTTTAAATAAATTATTCAGTGTTTCTCAATGACCGGTCCACGGACTGGCACTGGTCCCTGAGATCTCCCTACACAGTATAGGAAGCCGGTCCCTGTCATCAAAAAGATTGAGAAACACCGATTATCAACCAATTCTTCTTTGTCCACTATTTCATTGACATGTTCAAAGAATTTCTGACAGATAAGGAAGGCACAATTTTCTTGGCAGCACCTATGCTGGTTTAGATACTGATATATCTTCTAGTTGTTTTAGTTTTAATGATAACTTCAGTCAGTTCACCAGGTACCTAAAGTCTTACTGGAGTATAAATCCCAGGTCACTCTCTTATATGGTGTGACACCTCCCAGGGGTATCCAGGGTTATGAGGCACCTGGGTATCATCTGCCCTTACCATGAGGAAGTCATGACTGTGCCTGGTGTGGATCAACTCCCTGACTCCTTGCCAGCCTCTGGCAATTCAAGCAATACCGTCCAGTCCTCCACAGACCTCACTGTCTCTATGTGGGTTAGCAGTAAGCACTCACCATGCCCCAAGTCCTCCAAGCATCCCTCTGGAGTGCCCAGTCCGATTCATTGAATACTCAGTTTCTCTACTTCCAAAGGAATGATACACATCAGGTTACTAGTTTAACTCAAGATCACTGCTCTGTTTAACACAGAGCTCTTAGATACCTTTATAACAAAAATATATTCATTATCAAAGAACAGAGATTCAAAAGAACAGAGATTCAAGTGGTAGCAAGTAAAAATATTAGAAACAAATGATTATGTATAAAACATAGTCATGACATTCTTTCTAGAGCATAAACTTAACTTTCAGCACATTCCCCTGTCTCCTCCAGGATAGCTTATCCCAAGTCCTTTTTTCCTAGCATTTTCAACCAGGATGATTGAAATTCCCATTTCATAAAATCAAACCCATTGTAGCTTATCTTCATAGATGGAAGGATGCCAGAGCATCTCTCTGCATCCCCAGATAAACCAGATCAGACCTTTGAGCTTCACCTGAAAGCAGCTTTCCCTTCCCACTGTTTACCTCTTCCTGTTAGTTCCCTTCTGGCGTCTTCACAAGTCCTTCGTTAGTGTTTGACTCAGGACGCTAATCAAATTCTGTTGTGAGACACACATTGGTCCACCAGGGGGATAAGTGTATTCCACCTCCTGTCTGGAGAAGTTTGTCTCAAAGCATGCTATCTTTGTGTAACCTGTCTTTAACTACAAGGCCTAGAGAACATAATTTTCAGCCTACATACATAACTTTTCACATATTTTCCATCCATCCATCTCACAATGATTGTGATGACCACTGTGACAGAACCTTTCATTAGAGACCTTATATGACATTTCTTGGTGAACCAGTGAATCCCTGTATCCATGTGTATCTTTGTGCTCTCTGCCAGTTGACATCAAGAAGTCCTTGGGTCACATATGATAATTTATTTTAATGAGAGAGTGCATATTTTTCTTATCAGCTCAGCCACTTCATCCTTCAGAGTTCTTGCAAGTATGCCATCTGGGCTGGGTAATTTTGTTTCTTAGTGTGCCCATTTGTTCCAGCACTCCTTCTTCTGATCTTTAATTTGTGGTAGTTCTTCATTTTTATTGCCGGAAAAAATAGGTAGCTTCCCAACATTCTGTTTGGTGAAGACTGAAGCAAAGAAATAAATTAGCCTCTCAGAAATATTCTGGTCTTCTTTAATTGTTCCCTTTAATGGTTGTGAGCTGGAGCAGGTTCCCCCAGCTAGTGGTTAGGGCCCAAGGCAACAGTCACACCTAGTGATTTGTCCCCAGCAGCAGCTCTGCCTAGAGCGTGCAGCTCTTGAGTGGCAGTTCCACCTAGTGGCTGCAGTCCTGGGGCAAGGTAAGGGAACCCAGGCCCTCCCATTCCACTGGGTTTCAACTTAGGGCCCTGGGAGGCTGGTTTGGCTTCACTCACCCGCTAGTGTCTTATGTCAGCCTCAAGTCGGCTTCCCTGGATCACTTCCTACTCATTCTGCATCCCTGCCGGCCATCCCTGGGGAGCACTGCCTTCACAGCTTCTAGCACTGGTCTCAGTCTCCAGGTGCTGTGGTTTCCCCATTCCCTGGTTTAGTGTGGGCTCAGCTTACGTCCTTCCCTGGAGCTCCCAGAGCATGTTCTTCTCCCTAAGCTTTCTGGCTGCCTCTTAAACCCCTCCTCCAACCTGAGCATGCTTGGCATGGGTGGAGGGGCGGGGGCTCCTTATCCCAGAGTTGCTTTTCAACCCCCTCCTGCCCAGTGAAGGCTTTATACTCCCTGTGACAGTGGTGAACACACACATTTCCCCACAGGCTTCCTACACCTAATATATATAGAGAAGTTCTTACTATTTGTATATATGCCTTCTTTCAAACTCCATTTTTGTCCTACACCTAATTTCCCTCTTACAAATTGCCTGTTGTAGTCTATGCTCTTTTCTGTTGGCTTCGCTAGGATTGGACTTCCATATACTGAAGGATCTCTGTTTGGTTTGTATAGTGTCTTGAATGTTAGTCACACTGGTTTATTTCTGGCCTTCCTACTTCCCTTTAATTTTAGTGTTATGCATGGTCTGAGAATAGAATCCATGCCAAATCTAAATATTTTAATTTATTTACTCTTGGCTTTAAGACCTTTTTGACTATCTTTTTTGTTTCTGTGAAATTCCTCTCTTTCTAAAGTTAAGTGCCAACTTTTGGTACCTTTCCTACCTCAGAGATCTTGAACTTATTTATATTGCAGTCACTCTTATACAACAGCTTAACTGTAGTTGCTTTTTGAACCAACTTGTTTCTTACTTTGCACTACATCAAGAATAGTTTCTACTCTTTTGTGTTTTACAACTAGCTGTTTCAAGGAGCAATCATTTCAGAAATTGCTTCTGTAAACATTGTCCCATTGTGACCAGTTAATATATACAGATAGTTGAATTCCTCCATGATTGTCATTTCCTTAAACATTGTCTCTTTGTGCTTTCTCAGAATTGTGCAATTGTGCAATTCATGCCTGGTGTGGAAACAGTTAGTAGAACGTAGTTAAAATTCTTATCCTGCCAGTATTCTTGTAACATAGGATTTGTATCAACACAAATTCAGTTGTGGTCCTTTCCACTCAGAATTTTTATCATCCTAGATTCTGTGAAATCTTTTAGATACACTACTCTTCCCAACCCCCTTTTCACCTGAGCTGTTATGGTATTACAGCATCCCTTTGATTTTTCTCATTTCACCATATTTCAGTAATGTCTATTATGCAAGTTCATCTGCCGCTGCCAGGCTTTTACACCTTAATAATTTTCCAAAATATTCCCCTTTGTGTATGCCTTAATTTTCCCATGTATACTCTCATCTTAAAATGACATTTTTGGAAAGCTTGAACAAAATCTGTTTGTAGGGGTGACAGGCTGGGAAAGAAATTATTTGCACAGCCTGATTTTTTTAGCACTTGGCTTTTCAACTTTGATGTCGCATTAATGCTAGTCGTTGCATAGGATGTGCATAAACCATGATTGAAATACATCCTTCTAGGGGCACAGGCTGAAAGCTAGGCATAAGAATGCTACATGCCACACTATATAACAGTTATAGTGGCAATGGAAAGTTTTTGTTTATGCCTGACATGATATATTGCTCTTACCTAGGTGCCCTATAGTAGTCAAGCATGTAAATTAACATATGTGACAATTAAATGGGTTCTCAACCTGGAGTTTGTGACCACTTTGACATTCCCATATTGCTAAATTAGAGAGAGATCCTGACAAGATTAGAGGAGAATTCCAAGGTGGGAGAGGTGTTCCACATATGAAAAAAATTGAGTATCCACTGGATTCTTGCTAATTAACATACATAATTTACAATAACACTAAGTAAAATTGTATGAAGCAAAATGTGTCTTTCATTCCACTGTTACCCTAAATAATTCTGCTTTGTTTCATCTCTAATATAGTTCTCAGGATGGTAGGAGATTTACTATGTCTTCACTTCATCTTCATCAACACATAACTGAATTGCAAATTTATATATGCTTGACTGGAGACAGCCAATTTTGTGCCATCAAAGCCATCCAAGCCATTTGCTGTGGAACTTTCTATATTGGAGTCAGATTTGTTTTTCTTTTCTATTATTCCTCACATTTTGTAAAAGGTCTTACTTCCCTTTGAGCCCATGCTCACTATTATTGCTACGATCATGTTTCCATTACCCAGCTAAATTGAACTTGGTAGAGACTTGCTGGCTGCTCGTCCTTAAGCTTTCTATCTGCATGGGACCATGGAATGAAAGAAAACTAGTGTAACTTTGTAAAACTTTTGTTTCAGACATTAAATTTCAGAAAGGTGATTGCACTGAAACCAAGAGGTTTCCTTAGCAGTATTCTTTAACCTAAAGTTCAAAATTAAATGCAGCAGAAATATCCTTCAAATATAAATACTATCATGTACAGTATACAGTGAAATCCTCTTATAGTTAAGTCATTTGCTTTAGACAGCATAACTTCTCTCATAAGTGGAGATTCCCTCTCACTAGAAATGTTATTGGCACACTGTAGTGCACTGAAACAATTTATATCTCTCATGCTACTTCTCCATAGCAGGAGTTTTGCTACAGTGCCTCAGTTCATCATGAGCAGCTGTATACATCTCTCCTGACAGTCACCAACAGAAAATAGAGGTTTGGCATGCCTCTGGTATTCCATAAGCCATTTTCCCTTACTTACAATAGCATATGGACATAGGAATTTCCATATCATATCAGACCCATGGTTCATCTAGTCCAGCGTCTCCTTTCCTACAGAGTTTAGTGCTAAATGCTTCAGAGGAAGGTGCAAGGAACCTCATAGTGAACAATTGCAGAATATCCTGCTCATGAAGAAGGTTTCTTCTTAACCCTCATCTGTTAGAGGTTGGCTTATGCACTGAAGCATGAGCATTTATATAATTGTTGCAGTTTCATTTTGATTTTACTCCTACTTAGTGTAACAGGGAATGTTCTCATTCTCCAGATAAATGGCCAGTCCTCTTTTGAATCCTGCTAATCTCAATAATATGTTATAGCAGTGAATTCAACAGGCTAGTTATGCATTATATAAACAGTTTTCCTCCTCTTTTGAGTTTTACATTTGTTGCCCTTCAGTTTTGTTGATGGTGCCCTTTTCCATGTTTTTTGAGAAATGGTAAATAGGAGCATCCAACCGATGTTATCTGCACCATTCATTATATTTTGCACACCCCCTGTTTTATTAATCTGTTCTCTAAACATTCTTCTTTCCATTCATCCAATCATTTTTGTCACCTTTCTTATTTTTGTCATTTTCATCACCTGGTTGATATTTCTGCAATATCCTTTTTGTTTATTATTACACAATGAGCAGAGGTTTTCACTGAGCTGTCCGCAGTGATGTTCAGGTCTCTTTCTTCAGTGGCTATAATTACTTAAGAGTCTAATAAGACACATGAGTAGCTCAGGTTACTCCTACCAATGTGCATAGCCTTGGATTTCTGAACCAAAAATTTCATCTGCCTTTAGATTGCCCATTCACCTAGTTTTCATAGGTCCCTCTAAAGTTCCTAAGATCCATCTCTAGACATGAATAACCTAAATAAATGGGTTCAGACTGCAGTTTTTTACACTTGCCTGTTTACTTTTTCTTCCAGATCATTAATAAATAATTAAACAGCACCAGTACTAGAGAGGACATTGTTGTTAAATTTTTGCCGTTGTGAAAATTGACTTTTTATTCCTAATCTTCTTTTTCTCTTAGCCGGTTTCTCATCCATAGTTTTCAACCCAAAACAATTTAGGGAATGTGTAAATTGCAGTCACAGGGTGTGATTGCATCTTGGGTAGGTGTACCTGAACTAGTTTTAATCCAGCTAGCTTGAGTACCAGGAGCAGCGAAGCTGTAGCAGCACAGGCTTCAGCATAAACTAGCCACTTGAGTAAGTACCTCGGGTTCTGGGCGGCTTTGTACAGCCTATGCTGAAGCCTACACTGCCATGGCTTCACTGCTACCAATACTCAAACTGGCTAGAGTACGTCTACATGTGCTATAGTCACACCCCATGATTACAGTTTAGACAGACCCTTAATTTCTCTGATAGCCTCTTATGAAGGGCTTTGTCAAAGGCTTTTTGAAAATCTAAAATTATGTGAGCCAGTTATGCTTTATCCATTATTTTACTGACATGCTTAAAGAATTAAAATAAAATAGGGAGACATATACTATAAGAGATACTTGATGTAGCATGAGCCTCAAATATTTTGTTGCCAAAAATATCATAATGATTAAGCCACTGATGGCTTGTTCCTCCTTCCAGAGACCACTTTATGTGAGACGGTCCGACAGGAGGGCCTGCTCCACTCTATCTAGTCACTGTAGTTTCTGCATGCTACTTCAGAGACAACAGAACCTTCGGGTGGATGGGATTGTGAGAGTGGTGCAGAGTGCCTGCTCCATCCATCCTCCAGGGACCGGAAGACTCTTCTGCCTAATAGGCTTCTAAATCCTTCCTGACTCCCTGTAACCTGCACAAAATGTACCTTTTGTCAGCAAGACACTCATTTTGAATTAAGTTCAAGTGATCTCATAACTGCACTTGATGGTTATTGAGATGTGTGCTATTTTCAGCACTCATGTATTGAACAAGTTTAGTAACAAAGGGATGGTGTTTTTATAATTACTTTTCCACATTCTTCAGGAGCTCTTCAGTATTGTTGACTTAAAATGAGCTGTTTATACATTTGCTATTTCTGAATAAATAACACTTATATAACTCTCATTAGATTAACTCAGTTGGTGAAAAAAAGAAGCTTTCAAGCTACCTGAAGAAGAGCTCTGTGTAGCTTGAAAGCTTATCTCTTTCACCAACAGAAGTAGATCCAATAAAATATATTACGTCATCCACCTTATCTCTCTCATATCCTGGGTCCAGCACAGCTGCAACAACACTTCAAACAATGTATATAACGCAGCAATAGCTATATTTTAGTCTTTTCAAAACACTGTATTTTTTAGAGCTTACAAATTTTCCTTGGTAGGTGTTCATTTAAGTTGATCAAGTGGTCAGTTGGTTTACTAATTGAAATAAAAATTACCTTTCTTGGGGGAAAAAAGGTGATAGATTAAAAAGAGGGAAAATGGGTGATGCTTATGAACAACACAGTACAGATAACACTATTTATTCAGTTTCATCAGATGCCACCTGAGGTCTCCATTATGTTCAGATTTCACACTTTTAGTGGTTTATCCCAAGTAATATCCATTGGCAGGAGAATACATTTCATGTATGATGTAGGAAGAAGAAGTAGGGGATATTGCCCTGAAAACAAACAACTTTAGGTTAGCATCTAGACAAAAACTTATTAGATTCAGGTTATGTTGAACACCCATACTTTTTCATTGCCATTTTAAATAGTTTCAGAATTTCCAAGAGGTGCATACAATGAAATATAATGCATAAGCCAGTAGGCTGAGACGTTGATCCTGCAACTACATTCCTGTAGACAAATCCCTACACCGGCCCAGTGCCCCACTGAAGTGAGTTGCAGTTTTGGGATTTCTTTTTAATCTAATAATTTATGAAAATATCATGGAAGGGAACTCAACCATCCTTTATTATTCTTGTTTTATATTCTAATCTGGTATGTTTCTTTCCTGGACTGACACAGAAATAAAGTAGGCAATAAGAATAAAGAGATTTTTTTTTTAATGTGAATTTAATGCAGTATGGGAGTGTACATTTCGTGCAATTTGGCTTTCACAAAGCATCCCACAATTATCACCTTTTCATCATTAACCTTCATCAATAACTGAATTTAAGGAGAATATTTGAATTTACAGTGTGAATGTATGTTTGTGCAATGTTATACCCATGATAATCTATTGTTCTCCTGCTTCTGCATAAAATATTCTAACCTAAAGGAAAAATCTGTAAATTTAATAGGGATGAAACCAGCAAAGATCTATACATTTTTAATAGAAAATGGTATGCTGTCAGTAGGTCTTTTTAGCCATCCTATAGATTTCTGTAGTAGAGATATACATTACTTCCCTATTACATTCTATAGGGTGATTCAAAAAGCCTCTAAAACCATTAGTTTTCTATTAAGTTTAATAGGTCTTTACAACTGGATGTGTTTTATTAAACTGAAAAAAAGCGAGACTGATCACAATAGTGACATTACTTATTATCACTCTTATAGCACATCTTCAACATGAAGTACAGTCATGAACTGAAGACTAGGGGCCTTATCTTGTTCCCATTGACGTCAAAGGCAAACATTCCATTGGTTTTTGGTGGGAGCAGAATTAGGCCCTCGATTAGGGAAAAACAGATTAAACATTGAAACGGATAATTTTTTGTCTTGTAGTGATATGATCCCTGTGGGGTTTTTTGTTTCTGTTCTAACAATCATTTTATATTTAGTCCCTAAAACAAGGATACAACTTTGATGGTTTCAGTCTGTGTTAAATAGGCTAAGGCTGGATCCTGAGAGTTAGATCCTCAGCTGGTGTAAATCAGTGTAGCTGCATTGAAAATCAGTGGTGCCAGGCTAACAGTCCCATGTCCCTAATTCATATGAATAGTCCCATTAATGACAATGGGCTATCCACATAAAGGCTGCAGGACCAGAGCTGCCAGCAAAGTGTGTGGCTATCCTGCTCACTGAGGACCAGTGTAGAGGAACAGAAAAAGAGGGGAGAGGGTGATAGCAAAGAGAAGTGAAAATGGGGAACAAAGAGAAGTGAGGAAAATATGGAAGGAGTGAGGGAGCACAAAGAGACTGCTCTCTCAATCAAGGACCAGCGACTTACTGATCACACCTGTAATCACCATAGATTGAAGACACCCCAAAGATAATAGGGAGGAAATGAGTCCCTGCAGTCCTTCCTCTCTTCTGTACTGGCTAGCCACAGAGATGGGAGCTCACTGCACCATCTTGAGTACTTTCCGGTTACACTCCCTAGAGCTCTTGCACAATCTCTCCTGGGGCTTCAGTAGGAAAACCAGAGATTTTTGTTTTAGCAGTTTCCCTCCCTTCTTTGACATATGAGGGGGGAAATGGACATAAAGGAAACATATTTTTTTAAAAGACTAGGACAGTAACGTTATCTCCCTACTTTAAATGATTCCAAACGTGTGTGGAGGAAGAGGGCTGAAGAGCTCAAGAGCTGTCTTTTTTGCAGCCTGCCCAGATGCGACCCAGCCTCTGTTCTGTGTGAGGCCAGTCTCATGACTGCAGCACAATGGAGGCAGGACTGAGAAATCTGACAAAAGCCTGGGTTTCTGGCCAAAAGCCTGAGCTTAAGTAGGAGCTTCCCCTGAGAGGGTGAAGCTCAGCACCATCTCCAGTACAGGCCTGAATATGTATATGGAGGGTCATTTTTGCTGTTCGCTTTTTTTAAATACTCTGGTTCTTGTAATCATTTTAAATAGGTTCTTTAGCAGTAACTAAACTCACATTCATTCTTCCTAGCCTATATAAGAGCTAAAAATAGTAATATTGATCATGTCCATGAGCCATCTGGGGGAGAGAGTAGAGCTGTTGGAGTCTGTGGCGGAAGAGATTGGGAGCCTTGCTTCTTCTTTTTCTGGGTCTTGTTAATCCTTACTCTAACTCTGCACAGTAGAACTGAGCCCAAATTTAGCTCTCATGGTGAATACAAGTTCTTTCTGTATCTCAGCTGATACACATTTTCTTTCTTTTTTCTACTAATATAAAAAGTAACTACTTAACAGATATCCAGTCATGGATTGTGACTCCAGAAGGGTTATACAATAAACTTGTTTGAAGAGCATAATTGCAAAACAGGTTACCAATAGGCTTACAGAAAGTAAGATGGATCCATATGTCAAACATTGGGTTAACTGTATTTAAGTCACATAGGGTCAAATTTATCCCTCATGTAACTTCATTGAAGTTAATGGAGTTATCTTAGGGATACATTTGGCATTTAGATTTTAAAAGTTAGTTTAATTTAACTGGTCTTCATTTTTTGCTCGTTTATTGGTGCTCAGATACTATGCTGTGGCCCAGATAGATTGTTGCAACCATAGAGGCTCCTCTGTGCTTTAGATAGAGAAGTATCTGCTCCCTGCTTGGTAACTTTCTAACACCTGTAAAATAAACTAAAAGCGTCGGTCACTACTCCTATACTTGAGCTGCACATGTAATTTCCAGTTTGGGCAGACGTACGTGTGCTAGCTTTGATTGAGCTAGCACCTCAAAAATAGAAGTGTAGCCATGGCAGTGCGGGAATTAGTTTGGACTGTGTAGGTACCCAGGATCCTGGGCAGGATTGCACTTGGGAGGCTACCCCTTCCCAGGCTGCTGCGGCTATACTTCTATTTTCAACGCGCTAGGTCAAGCAAGATGACTATCCAAGACAGAAGTTACCCTTCGACCTTGAGTGTAGACATGCCCAATGTTTTCAAAGTGTTGACCTAGGACCTGTTCATGTAACAACACATTTCTCACCTGTCCTGTTCAAAAAGAGAGTTGCATTGATCAACAGTATGATGTCCTGTCCCTTTAAATGTTCAGAAAGCTGTGTGGTTTCCCCCCAGCCCCAGTGCAAAGCCTCACTTTCATGCTAGTTTCAGTTCTTCAGCCAGAACAATAAAGCTAGCACAGCAGATAGCTATATGTCCATCCACATCTGCCGGTCTATCTCCTTTGCTGGCACCAGAAATATAACAAACAAGAAAGCAATTCTACTGCCTGTTAGAGAAGGGCTCTCAGTGATAGTACTAAGTACTGAGCCAGCAAAACATTGGCTTCAATGAGACTAAAGCATGTATCAAGAGTTCCTAAAGGTCAAAACTTTGTTACTACTTCGTCTTCATCTGTGTATTCTGTTCCCTTTATTTTGTTAAAAAATCTGTAACCTCTGAGCATGAAATATAATTTGGCTTGGGCGGTCCAAGGGGCTTGATCTGATGTATCTGAGATGCAGTTTTCTATTCCCTGTCTGGAGGTGGCTAAAAAGACTTTTGCAAGAGACCTTGAAAGGACGTAAAAATAGCAGAACTCTTTCTGAATCAAGAAAGCTCCCCTTGTCCTGCTCAGTGGAGACAAATTGGTTTATAAGCCACTTGGTTGAAAATTTAAAGGTTACTTAGCAACTTGAAAGAGTCTGCCATCTGTGAAGTTGTAGATTTAGGTCTCCACCTGATACCAACACATTTCTCTCTTGCCTGGAGGGAATTCTCTGCAGCCTCTTTTGGAAGGATTTTGATAAAACCCTGCAGGTGGATGGCCTGATTGGCTAGTGCAGTGGGCTGGAAATGCAAGCAGACCCTGGTGCCTTCTATTTTATGCTCATGAGACCAAAATGATCAACTATCATAGGAGCCGCTTGTATCAACTGTGACTTGAATTTATAACTATCGTTGTTGGGGAACTGTGTCGACTTAGATGTTTTCTGGGTGGTACAATAAAACAAAATAGCAAAAAAGAAAGGGCTTCTTTTGCTAATTTGCATATCAAGTTAAAGGGATTGTTCTCATGTAGATTCACTATTAGTACCTGAAATCAACCTCATATGGAGAGAGAGAAGAAAATCAGACAAGCTTCTAGAGATCACTGTGTATTAGTCAGCTGCTATAAATAGATATGAATGAGGAAAATAGCTGGTAAAGAATATAGTGGGATTTTTTCAAAGCAGTGCAGGTGATTTAGCCACAGGTCCTCCAGAAGTGTTTTTTGTTTTGTTTTGTGGGAGGAAGCTAAAGGGGGAGGGAGTTCACAAGCTTGTCCCTTCCACTAACAGAAGCTGGTTCAGTAAAAACGTGCTATTGCTTCCCCTACTGCTGGAGTCTTTTATGGCAGTGGGAAAAGGCTCTGGCAGCAGGGAGTCAGAGGGACAGTACGCTGCTAAAAATAGCCATGTAGATGTGTGAGGCACTGCTTGGACATGTAGAGAATTGTGTAGGATATGTACCCTAGAATTCAGGCATGAGGGCACTCTATTCTGTTCTATTTGCCTAAGCTCTCCCTCACTGTCTACACTGTTGTTTATACCCATGTAGCTGGGCATGCAGTGTCTGTATTCTACACGCTGTTGTAAATGTAGACCTACCTGTGGGGCAGGTGTGATCAAATCACTGAGTCTTAGATTTTCTCAGGAAGAATGTGGATTTTGGAGGAACTGAACCAGTCAGATTAAGAAATTTGTTGGACATTTTAAATCTTTTTTTTTTCTGGGCCAGTTGATTCAAGGTTTACCTGAAACATCACTGCAGGAAAAATTGGTCAGAATAATTTTAACCTTCTCTTATCATATTCATACTAAGTAATCCCAGGAGGCATATGCCTTCATAGTCCCAGCCATGAAAGTTGGATCCTTTATCTGATTTAATTAATTACTGTGTCACAACTCTGGCCAGGGGTTTTGTGCAGTCCTTGTTACAATGGATAACCTCATATATCCTTGTCTTTTTTCTTGTTTAACTGTTATTGCCATATTCTGGCCTGGGGTTTGGGGAAAACCTGCATGGTCCTGCGTTGTTGATTAGGACTATACATTAATATTTCATATCATGTACCAATTACATTCACTGAATTTCCTGATCTCCAATTTGTTGTTACCTTTCATCATTCAACAGTCCCAAACTAATGGATAACAATTTCAGCATAGCTCTGTGTGTGAGGTCCTAGCTGGCAGCAGTCCATGGGATCACTGGAAAACACTTTCATGTCAGGCCTCTGGACAGAGATCTGAAAAGCAACTCAACCCCAATGAATGCTGCATTATTACTAAGCAGTGTTCTAGTTTTCAAGTGGTGAAGGTTCTGCTGAAAATAATATAGCTGTCATCACCTCCCATCATTTCTTCTTCAAACTCCAGGAGATTTAGTCAGACACTTGTACTGAAGAACTTGCCAGCCCATGTAAATATAAGACAAATTCAGTATCAGTGTATGACTGTGTCTTCTGTTCTGCCCATATGTCATGTTCACACATTTAAATTGAGAATGAATCTGCCCCCTCTGATTTATATATTGGTAATACAGACCAATGAGCATCTTCTTAAAAACAAAACAAGACACCACCACCATAGCAACAACAACAACAGAAACACCTGCCTTCTAAACTACAGATGGGTTTGAGCCACAAATTCATCTGAATCCAAACTTCCCCAACATTTGGAGCCTTCTGATTTGAACTATTATAGACATACAGTCCAGATGCAAAGTCTGGATCCAGACATACTCCCTGTTTGTGGCTGTTAAGATATGGTGTTTTAATCTGAGGCATTGCTATTGGAAACCATACAATCAAGTGTTACATTGCAATCTGAAGTTATAATGCTGCCCAATTGAAGAATGCTGGACTGATTACCTTATTTGATGTACGGAAGGTGACAGTTCAGCATTAGGACCTCAAAGTTCCTTGCATTGTGGATTGTTTGCTATGACCACATAAATTTTATATGAAAAAAATTGTTATACAGAAATATGTCATTTCTACTGTAAATATTTTTTAAAATCTATTATTCCTGTCTGTTTTTATTAAAGGAAAACCACTGCAGAAGAATTAAAATTCTAGGCGACTGTTATTATTGTGTATCAGGATTGACCCAGCCCAAAACAGACCATGCTCATTGCTGTGTCGAAATGGGACTGGATATGATTGACACCATCACGTAAGTATCTCAGTCATTGTACTCCGGCTTGAGTGCCCCATGGGAAACCATAACATCCCTGTAGCATTTGTGATGTGTGTTATCAAGGAAGTGGCGGTGTCTGTTGGAACTGTGCTCATTTAAACTTTCACATTGTTTCATTTGTGCCAGGAGAGAGTCTTGTTTTTACACAGGGTACGCTAGGCATTGCTTTTCTACTCCATTTAATCGGTTTGATGAGAAAAAGTGAGTTTGTGTGTGTGTGCATGCACATGCCAGTGAGGGGGAGAGAGAAATTGGGAAATCATGAAATACCAGTATTACTATTTGCCATAGCAATGTGCATTGAACCAGTCGGCAGGGAATCTAATTCCTGCTTGTTCAATATTAAAACTACTCTCAGTTCACCCACTTGTATGTAAATTCCAAACTGACTGTGAAGTATATCTGTCATGTGTGTTCCTATTCCCAAATCAATCGCTCACTCTGATTTTTGCCTTTGGATGTCATTTTGCAACCTTTTTTTGATTTTGCCTTTCATCAGAGATGTAATGTGAAATTCATTTTGCCTCTCAGAAAAGTTTTTGTTATGCTTCAGAGCTCTGAACTGATTGTCATTTTACCAAGAGGCAGAAGTGTGAATGGGAGAGAGCTGTGAATGGCCTGCTGGTTGCTAAGCAAGAGCTGGAAATGTTTTTCACAGACTGACGTGGGGAGAGAACAAGTTGTGTGATTTCTTCACTACCACGTAGCTAATATTTTACAGACAATATAGATGTGCACACACAGACAGATAGATATTCATATTATATATAAATAAACACTGAGGAGTGTAATGTTAATGCTTTTGGACTAGATTACGGTTGTGCCACAAGCCCTGTGGGAGTGACACTCCAAAAGCCCTGTTCTATGGGGGGGATAGTAATTGGCTATTAGTTCATACCAGTAGCTAATTACTACCCCTGCCCCTTGCACTGGTCGTCCCATTGAAGAGAGGGACCTGAGCCAAGGCTCCACCTCTCCTCATTACTCCCTACTTACCTGCTTGGGGGAGGAAGAGAAGTGGTCCTTACACACCTGCAGCCCCTTAATTCCCAGCACAGGTACATAAACCAAGGTACAATCTAGCCTTTTATTTGTAAGCAGTAAAGCAGGCGGTAAAACATTCTGTGCTATAATTTTATGTAGAGTGATGAAAAAAATTAAAACAACTTGAAGTTAAATGATTTTTTAAAGGCATCATTTGTATGTATTTGTAGTACTTAGCAACATTTCAGTACTGATTTTAAAGAAATATTATGAAGGACCTTTAGTTCCTTACAATGTAGTTTCTTTCTCTCTCAATCTGCCTTCCAGTTTTTCATCAGTATCCCATATATGTGGAAGCAATATCCATGTGTTATGTTGCAGAGCCATGTGATAAATAAATTAGCCTATCAAGTTGATTGTTTCACCTTCTCTCTGCTCACTGATCCATCTCTCTCAGGACTTTCCCGTCACTATTGAGTAGTTTTAAATAGCTGCCATATTTGTCTGATTTTTAAATCAGCTTGCCAAATAAATGTTTCCTTTGCAGCCGAAATGGGGAATTTGCAGGTCCCCCGCTCCCAAAATTCTAATTGCCCAAGTTGTGTGCCATACATATAAATAGCTGTACAGGAGCCAGATCAGGCTGCTTCATGAAGGGGCTTGGAGCTGTGGAAAAATGTATGGGGTTCCCCTCAATGATTATTATTATTCCAAATTATTTTGAGGGATGGGTTTGTCCCCATTGAAGCCATGGCAAAGGACTGTGTCTTCCAAACCTTGCAGGCACCTTTGGAGGTAGGTGGCAATAGACACACAATTCAATGTCTCCATACTAGTTCTGGAGCTTTCTGGTGGCATGGCTCTATTAGTCTTTCTCTAAGGATAGTTCCATAGTGCAGAGAAGAATCTGAGCCAGCTGGTGGCTGTATCCCATTTCTGCCTCCTTGTGGCAAACTAGCTCAGGCATGATTTGATTCTATGTCCCATCTATCAAAACAACCAACATTTTAAGAAGTTTGGATCAACTTGTACATTTTCAACCATCCATCCAGTATAAAATCTTGTTGTATATGTATATATCGTGAAAGTTGTAAAGCATTTTAGGATGAAAGGTGATATACATACCTAAGGATCTATTATTATTTCTTATACTATGTAATAATAATTATTATTATTATTTATTATTATTTTAGGTATTTTTGATATGTGAATTGACTTAAAATGTAGTAACAAGGGATATTTCAGCAATTCAGATGTACACAACAGGATCAAAATCAGTGTTGTCTTTGCTAAATAAATTTATCCTGCAAAACCGTCTATGCATAGCATTCTTTCTGTAGCAAATAGGTGTTCCACTTATAGAAAGTCCTTGGATTGGGAAGAAGTGGAGTTAGACATAGACACCTTTTACAAATTCTATGAACTTCTCATTTAAAATCAATCCAAAGGCACTGCTTCCACCTTTTAGCTACTGTTAAATATGCAAGTTAATCTATAATTTCATTAGTTGGATACTCTTTCATTAGTCTAATGATATCATTTACTGAGCTGTCCTCTTTTTGGATATCTCATTTATGCTAATATTAGAAATGAAGCATATTCTCTTTTTATGTTTGCATTTATTGCCTGCTATCATGATAAAGTAAACATCAATAAAAAGTCAAATTAGAAAAGAGGGAATGAAGCAGATGGGCTGCTGTGTATTATCTAGGCACAGTCAGTGAGAACTCAGGGTAGAAGATAATTAACAGGCAAACTTCAGCATTTTCTTTTTGACAGGGTTTAATAAATTGGAAAAGACAGCACAGTGTGTGCATTGGAGATTAGGAGATGGTGGAAGAGGGTGAGATGAAGAAGAGTCAAGGTTGACGGAGCAGTAATTGGTGGTGTCGGATTTATATAGAGAGTTAAATTGGCAGAAGCCAATCTTTCATCTTTCACACATGTAAGTAATTCCATTGATTTAAATGGAACTACTTATGTGAGTAAGGATTGCAAGACCCTGAGCTGCTGCATATGCCTTCTGTTAGTTAAACTAATACATAAACTTGTGATCATGTCAGAAATTAGAAGGGGGTCAGGGTCTGGCTATTGTTGCCTTTCAAACCAACCTGACATTTTTCCTTGCTTAAATGGAAATGTGCCAGGGTGGCCTTGCCCCTTTAAGAGCCAGGAACCTGGGACCAACCTGCCCTATTCAGTTTATCAGACTCATCTGGGGGAAGAGGGTCAGGTAAGCCTTAGAAAGGGCTGAGAATGCTCAGTTGAAAGGGGCTGCAGGCCAGAGGTTGGCTCCTGTGATTAGCCCTGAAACAGAAAGATAGGGGTGTGGAATGAAAGGCCTCTGCGGCAGCCTGGTCATGAGTTACTTTGTGAGGCTTGATTGAATTAAGAAGTCAGTGTCCTAGAAGTAGGGCCTGAAATACTCTGAGCCTGGCAATGAGGCCTTCCTGGGAAGGTTGGGAGAATTCCAGACACTTGGCCTTGGAACTAAAGGGGAAACTGAGGCAGAAGCTAAATCTAGACCCAGTACATAACACTGTGACAGGGAGCACCATCCACTCAGACATTGTTGGGTTATGTGTGCAGAGATTTTGTTGATTGGAGTGTATAGCCAAGCCAATAGACACAGAACTCAAGAGCAGCTAAGCAGATTTTGTTGATACATAGGGAAAAAATAATGTTTCACTTCCGTGCAGAGACTGAGCATGTACAGAGTTAGCCCTGATCATCCAAATACTTATATATGTCAGTAGTTCTATTTGTTTAATGGGATAACTCGCATGTCTAAAGTTAAGTATGTGCACAAGTGCTTGGAGGATCAGGGTCTTAGACTGCAAGTTCTTTGGGGCAGGGAGCGTCTCTCACTACATTTTTGTATAGTGCCTAGGACAATATGATGTGCTCTCTAACATGTCCACGCAGGTGCCCTAAGTATGGCCCTGCATTTAGGTTTCATTTGATGGTGCTTCCCCTTGTTACCAGTAGGGTGATCCAAGAGGTGTTGGGAGATTCTCTAAGAGACTTATTGAAAATTTCTTATCATCACCCCAACTTCTCTCTTCCTCAGCATAATCTCTTCAAATACACAGTCCAAGTCATACCATGGTCAGTGTGTGAGGCATCACTTTTATAGTTGTAAAATGCTTAGACTGCTGTATCCTATCCTTGTTCTGTATGCTGAATTCCTATATAGCCCTATGGTAACAGGGCAAAATTTATCCCTGTGCAGGGGTACAGCACAAGGTGTATACACCATTTAAGTCTTACTTTGATGGCTTTAGTGGGACTTGAGGTGGAGTTAAGTGTTACGTAGACCATGTTGGCCCACAGCCTGGGTGTGAATTCTGCCCATAAATCTTTATTATCAGATTCATTCGTGATATAGTTAAACATGCCCATATTCTTTACCTTCTCATCAATAAGTGGCAGGTGTCATCATCTCACTCTTTAATAGTATTTAAGCCAAGGATTCTTTCCCTTCATCTTATTTAAATTGCTTATCACACCTTGAAGGTTTTAGTCATCAGTATTAGTTATGATAATATTTTACTTTCAGAAAGGATACATTTATTATCTAAGTGCCAGGTTGTCAAGTTTTGCCCTTATTTCCAGGCTGCTGGCTGCTCCCCAGTAGAATGGATGGAAGTGGAAGCCTCAGCCTAGTTTAGAGGTGGGAGATTTATGAGTCTTTGAACAGAAAATAATAACTTGCATCCTTCATCCCAAAGGATCCAGAAGTATTTCAAAAACTGATACCACAAATTACATATAAAAAATCCCTTCAGTCAGTATGGAAATGCAGCTTCCTCAGGGATGGAATGTGGGAATTATTTAACCGCACATCAGTACTGCCACAGGGCAGCAAGTGAAGTGTAATGCATCCAGTTGAAAATGAAGACAGAATGTGGGTAAGGAGCAGATAAATATTACACTTGGAATTTGGCCAGAACATGGGGGTTAACATTCATAAGCTTGTGAAAAGTCTTAAGGGATCTTTAATCACTCTCCTAGAGGGTATACCTCCCTTCATCTAGATGGCACATATCACATTCCAATCTCATGCTGGGGACAGGTGCAGTACAGAGGGAGGCATGCCATTTGCTGAATCACTAATGGCACTTCCAGCAGCATCCATCCAAATATTCCTCTGGCCCAATTCTATTTAACTGTGGGTGCTAATAGGATCATGGTGTAAGGTAAGGTTCTTCCCTGCATTTGGGGCAAGAATAGAGAGGACTGGGGAGAAAGGTGGCTTTAAGCTTCTTTTTCCCCTCATTATATTCTGAATCATCAGGGAGCCTGTTTTTTCCCTGGGTTAAGTTAGAGCGGTCCAGAAGGTGCTTTTTCTTACATTCTGCTTCACATGGCATCCTATGGCAACAGATAAGCAGAAAATGGCTGTTTCATAGTATGTTCTTGACATACTCCATTCTCATCCCTGGCCTGCCCTTTTTCTCCCTAACTAGAGATACACCTATGCTAGGGCCTGAAAGCATGGTTAATGTACAGACCTTACAACAAATCTAGGGCTATGTCCTCATTGACGGCGGCAAAATTCGCTGCTGTCAGATCAATTTATCTGGATTGACTGACCGGTCAGCGAAGACCCTCTCAGTCAATCCAGAAACTGACATATTAAGACCACCTCCTCAAGTGGTGTAGTGCTGCATCGACGGGAACACGGTTCCCATCAGCGCAGTGCAGTGAAGACGGAGCACAAAACAGAAGCACAGAAGTCGACGGGAGTTACGCACGTTTTTTGCATAGTTTGCGTAACTCTGGTTGAGTGCCGCCAAATCTCTGAGGTAAGTGTAGACAAGCCCTAAGTCAACTGAGGAGTATTCTGAGGAGGCTGTTTCTTGCAACACAGAATCAGGTGTGACTCTGACATGGATCCTACCAGTTTCTGCGTTCAGTTCATGAGCATGGTAACATTTCAGCCCATATTTCACCCAGACTGCTTTATCAGTCCTACTGATGAAGATGTGTAATATATTTTTAAGTCTAAACACTTTGTATCAGATTGATTGATCCCATTGGGAGCTGCTGAGTGTCAAGTACTTTTGAAAATCAGGGCAATTTATTTAGGTGTCTAAATATGAATTTAGGAGCCCAATAGGCTCCTGTTTTTAAAAATCTTGGCATTTGGATTTATGGACACAATTAAAAATGTTTGCCTTACAAAGACTGGCTCATACTATACAGTGTGTCTTTATAAAAATGGTACTCATTTGTTCTTCTTCGAGTGCTTGCTCAAGCCCATTCCATTGTAGGTGTGTGCATGCCTTCGTTCATGATTAAAGGAACTTTTTTCCCTTTATCAGTACATGTAGGGCTGGCTTCGGCGCCCACTGGAGCCCTGCGCACATGCCGCGGTGTATGAGGCATTGCCGGCCCTTCGCCCCCTCAGTTCCTTCTTTCCGCCTGTGATGGTTGCTGGAACTGCTTTGGCTTGCATCACAGGTGCTCAATCCCTTTTTTTCTCCCTTAATCGTTTGTTGTTTGTCGTAGGTAGGTAGATTAGACCCTAAGTATTGTTAATAGTGGTAGTTAGTCACTTGACTGGGACTTTGCCTGGAGCGGGGCATGCCCCGGTCACCAGGTTTCAAACCCTGTGCCTCCTGTGGGAAGGCCTTTTGTCTGAGCAACTCCCATGATAGTTGCCTAAAGTGCCTGAAGGAAGCTTATCTTAAGGACAAATGAAAAATTTTGTAAGGCTTTCAGACTTCAGACCCAAAAAGACAGAGATATCCACTTGAAAGCCTTACTAATGGAGGCAGCACTGAGACCAGCCTTCAAACCAACCCGTTCTGCTTCAGTACCGAGCGTGGCATCAATGCAGAGCGCGCCATCTGCACTGGCCCCGCCTCAGCACCAGACTTCTTCCTCTCCATCGAGGAAGAGGCAGCGAAAGCAGCGCACAGAGTGGGGACACTCTCCTGCACTGACCAAGAAAGCGGGGTTGTGCCAGATAGTGGAGAATCGCTCACCACCTCCGGAGCCTATGTCTCCAACCAGAGAGCCACCCCTGACTCCTGGGAGTGGGAGGGCATCTCTGCACCTGCCGGCGCCTCCCACACTGGAAGCATTTCAGGCAGCATGGACTTTGTTGGCCTTGCCCATGCCACCTTGGCCTCTGCCAAGAGAGAAGGGCCGGTGTCGCAGGGGAAGCCCACACTGGGCTCAGGCGATCCCCGGAGTGGGGAGGAAGATCTCCAACAACCCAGTCGCCCCGGGTGGAGGGGTTGACACAGCGCCGCTCCCCCAGAAGTCACTCCAGATCACAGTCACTGCATCATTGGGGCACGGAGCAAGGTCACCCTCCTGGCACCGGTCATGATCCCTGGCACTGGGTGAAGTTCGTTACAGGAGGCAGCGCCTGTCTGGATCACCTGCAGGAGGCCACTCTCCAGAGGGAAGTCAGCACTGCTCCCGCTCCCCGCCACCAAGGAGTTCACCTGCACCAGTGCAGCACAGAACCCGGTCACTAGAGGCTGACTTAGCACCGAGAGGGAAGCAGCACCACAAGTCATTGGTGCCCATGCACCGGTCCTTGCACTCCAGTTCGCAGTTGGAGCATGGTTCCCCATGTCAGCACTGGTCGCGGCACTGGCAACGGGTCTCGTCGTCATCACAATTGACGATGCCGAGAGGCCCTTCTCCAGAGCGCCGGAGCACCCAGAGATCTGGTCATCGCTCCCCCGCCACTCAGTACTGTACAGCAGGAGTCTCCAAGGTAGCCCCACTGTGGTCGTCTGACAGCAAGTCGGTGTCCTCTCAATAGGACGGCCACCGGGTGAGTCGTCGCCACCAACAAAAAATGCCAGAGCACCCTTCGGCTCAGGCAGCCCTGGGATGGCCTCAAGGACAGTGGCCTCCCCAGTGGCCTTATTGGGGACCCTGAGGTTTTTCGGCTGGGCCAGGTCTGCAGTTGCTCATGTCATCTGGGGTGCAGTCCACACCACAATCACCGGAGAAGGGTCATTGTTTGGTTTCTGATGATGATTTGGACCCCCAGGAAGGGACCTCTGCTGGGGCCTCTCATCAGAGGGAAGGGATGCCACTACCCACTGCGTCCCTCCGGTCCTCCTCCTCTTCCCCAAACGAGGGAGGAAAAGTGCATGCACATCAACATGAGAGAGTTAGGGGCTATTCAACTAGCATGTGGAGTGTTCCTCCACTTTATTGCGAGCCAGGTTGTGCAGGTACTGACAGACAATATAGCGGCCATGTATTACATCAAAAGGCAGGGGGACCCTGTTCCTCAGCCCTCTGCAGGGAAGCCATTTGTCTGTGGGATCTGATGGTGAGGCACAATTTTCACATAATAGCCTCTCACCTCTCGGGAGTGAGGAACGACAAGGGAGACCACCTCAGCAGGTCGTTCTTATCCCACCACCACTGGTTACTGCATCCAGGTGTGGACTCTATGAATTTACAATGGTGGGGCTCTCCCCAGGTGGACCTGTTTGCATCAGCATGGAACAAGAAATGCTTGCACTTCTGCTCCCTCCGCGGTCTGGAGGCCAGTTCGCTCTCTGCCGCCATCCTTCTGCAGTGGTCGGGGAGCTTCATGTACATGTTTTCGCTGATTCCTCTCCTTCAGAAAGTCCGGCTGAAAATCAAGAGGGACAAGACGGACGTTATTTTAATTGCACCGGCCTGGCCACGCCAACACTGGTTCAGCATGGTGCTGGATCTGTCAATCGCCCTCCCACTGGAGCAGCACGATCTCCTGTCCCAGGGTCACAGTCGCTTGCTACACCTGGACTCCCTACATCTCACAGTGTGGAGGCTCCGTGGCTGAGCGCAGACAAGTGAGCTGTTTGGCGGAAGTTCAGCAAATCCTGCTGGGTAGCAGGAAACCTTCCATGCAGGTTGTGTATCAGGTAAATGGAAGCGATTTACCTGTTGGGCAGAGTCCCAGGGGATTTCACCTGGGTTGTTGCCAATACAGGAGATCCTGGAGTACTTGTTGCAACTAAAACTCCAGGGGCTAGCTGTGGTCTCCCTGAAGGTCCACCTAGTGGCTATATCGGCGTTCCACCAATCTTTGGAGGGGAGATCAGTTTTCTCCCCCCATGGCAATTCGGTTCCTGAAAGGGGTGGAGAGGCTCTATCCGCAGATCCGTGACCCAGTGCCTCCCTGGGATCTCAACCTGGTCCTCTCACAGCTCATGGGGCCCCCCTTCGAGCCCATGGCTACATGCCCTTTACTGCTGCTGTCCTGGAAGGTGGCCTTCCTGGTGGCCATTACCTTGGCAAGGAGGGTCTCCAAGATTAGGGCGCTGACCTCGGAGACTTCTTATACTGTGTTCTATAAAGACAAAGTTCAGTTGTGGCCATACTCGGCCTTCCTGCCTAAGGTGGTTTCCCAATTTCATTATAACCAAGATATTTTTTTCCAAAACTGCATGGTTCAGAGGAGGTGGCACACGCTAGATGTTAGATGGGCGTTAGCATTCTACATCGAGCGCACAAGACCATTTAGGAAATCTACACAACTCATTGCAGTGGCTGATTGGATGAAAGGCTTACCTGTTTCCACCCAGCGCATCTCATCATGGAGAACTTCCTGCATCATGAGCAGGTGAAGGTGCCACTTTCGGGGATAATTGCAGCCCACTTAACCAGAGCTCAAGCTTTATCTACAGCTTTCCTAGCGAGAGTGCCTGTGCAAGACACTTGGTTGTCTTTTCATACCTTCATATCCCATTATGCTATCGTCCAGCAGGCGCGGGACAACGCGGCCTTCAGCAGAGCAGTGTTGCAGGCAGTTCATCCGTAACTCTGACCCACCTCTAAGGTATTGCTTGTGAGTCACCTACAATAGAATAGACATGAGCAAGCATTCAAAGAAGAAAAGACGGTTACTTTCCTTGTAACTGTTGTTCTTCGAGATGTGTTGCTTATGTCCATTCCATGACCCACTCCCCATCCCTGCTGCCGGAGTTGGCAGAAAGAAGGTGCTGAGGGGGCATAGGGACAGCAGCACCTCATATACCACGGCATGTGTGTGGGGCTCCAGGGGGCACAGAAGCCGGCCCTATGGGTACTGCTAAAGGGAAAAAGTTCTGGTAACCATGCATGAAGACGCGCACACAACTACAATGGAATGGACCTGAGCAACACATCTCGAAGAACAACAGTTACAAGGTAAGTAACCATCTTTTGTTATGTACTCTACTCTCCAATGAAACACCTATATTAAACAATAGAAGAATGTGTTAGTGTGTGGTCCTCTCACACATAGCATCTATCATAGCAGTTACTTTATTCAAAATTATCCAGATAATCTGGAAGCAATTCATAGTAAAATAGTCTTTGTCATTTGCAATCAAGAGCTAACTGATTCTTGATGGGTCTTAAATAGAAATACCAGCCTAAAAGTATCTAGGAAAACTTCAAGGGACATACTCTTTTCCTCATATTTAAGGGCCATTACCTTAAGCTGGGAATTCTCTAAACTTAGAAAGCACAGTTAATACACTTAAATAGTTAGAAAAGCTGTTCTTTAGCTTTACCAGGAAATATTTACTTACATGGAAAATGAAGGGATGGGATTTATGGGAACTGAATGACTTATGGAAAATGGGATAAAAAGCTTTTTCTTATTTCAGTGCTGTCAGTTCAAATTCAGTCACTACTGACTTAATATAATTAATGGATATAAACTGGCCATCAGGAAGTTTAGACTTGAAATTAGATGAAACTTTCTAACCATTAGAGGAGTGAAGTTCTGGAACAACCTTCCAAGGGGAGCAGTGGAGGCAAAAGACCTAGCTGGCTTCAAGATTGAGCTTGATAAGTTTATGGAGGGGATGGTATGATGGGACAGCCTAATTTGGCAATTAACTGATCTTTTACTGCTAGCAGTAAATATGCCCAATGGCCTGTGAAGGGATGTTAGATGGGGTGGGTTCTGCGTTATTACAGAAAATTCTTTCTGATGTCTGGCTGGTGAGTCTTGCCCACATGCTCAGGGTTTAGCTGATCGCCATATTTGGGGTCGGGAAGGAATTTTCCCCCAGGGCAGATTGGGGGAGGCCCTGGGGGTTTTTCAACTGCCTCTGCAAAATGGGGCATGGGTCACTTGCTGGTAGATTCTCTGTGCCTTGAAGTTTTTAAACCATTATTTGAGGACTTCAGTAACTCAATCTTAGGTTAGAGGCTTATTATAGGAGTGTGTGGGGGGTGAGGTTCTGTGGCCTGTGTTGTGCAGGAAATCAGATTAGATGATCATAATAGTCCCTTCTGACCTTAAAGTCTATGAGTCTGTTCAGAAACTTTTTTCCCTCTGATAACTGTTCAGCAGTTTCTTTAAAGTTTGATAGTTTGTAAGAGCTACATGAAATAATTATAACTAAATACATAACTTCTTAAAATTAAAGGAGCAGCAGAGGGCTGTGCTGGTAGAGTGGATTTCATCTTCCCACAGAGTCACTTACATAGAGCCCCAATATATTGGGTTTATGAGGGTAGAATGAATTTCAGCCTCAGTTTGTTTATGGGTCCAGTTTTATGTGTTAACATTTGGAAAGCAGAAAATAATTTCTATAAATAATGATTCAGTCTATGGAGTGAATAATTTGAAAAACTCCAACTTCTTATCTAGTAATGTGGCTGTCCTTGAACAACTGGCGACTTTTACAAATGTATTCATAATTTGAAATTATTCACTGAATACTTTTGGTAAATAGTTCTTGGCCTGTGGATTGTTAATGAGCAGATTGTAGTGAATTTCTAATATTCAGATAGAACAATTTTGGTTTCTTTTGATTAGGCATAAATGTCATGGCATTGGGAGGACACGCTGAAATTTTGTGTCTGAAAATTAATCACCGCATGTGTTCATTCATAGTTGCTTAATATTCCCCATTTTTCATAAGTTTGCTAGAAAATTCATGGAAAGTAATTGCAAAAGAGATACAAACACAACTCAAAGCAAACTGGGAATTTTAAATTTCAACAAATATTCATGACCAATGTTTTTTTTTAATTTTTCTGCTTGACTTTAATAATGATACAAATATGATGGACAGATTTTGGGGTCTCTGAGAAGAGTGTAGAGATACATTTGCAATTTTGTATTAATTGAACAATCTCAAATGGGTATTTGTTCAAAGCACAATATGTCTTCAGATTCTATTTCATGGTCCCTGAACATATTGCAAAGCTCACTTTCTTTAGTATGTGGTAATCAATAATATAGTATTTACTCTATCTTTTGAGATTTCTAACTAGAAATTTGCAGATATTTTTTGCTACAATTCTGAAAAGCTTATTTCCTTAAAAGCTTAGTTTTTGTTTTTTTTTGTTTTCCTTTGAGGACATTTAGGACAGAGGAAAGAACAGATTTCTTTTCAAGGTCTTGACAGATTGTGCCTCTTTTCCCTCTTTGGGAATATTTCCTTCCCCTTTTCATTACATTTAATGTGAGTTTTGACATTTTTTTTTGTGAGATGAGAGTTTTTAGTATTTTGTGAAAACAAAATAATTTATGCACATGCACTTGCAGATACTTGACTTCAGGTAATACACAGCTACTGCATTACATGATAGACTATGTAAAGGCTACTAAGATCCTAATCTTGAATGTACTTACATTTACTCATATGAATCGTCTCACTGGTATCAGTGGGACTGCTCATATGAGTAAAGATAAGCACATGCATAAATGGGTGCAGGATTATGGCCTTAATTTGGACATTCAAAATAATCAGTTTGAATTAATTGACGCACAAAAATGAAAAGCGTTTTTAAAGTAAAAACACTATAACTTAAGAGCAAGAGCTGAATTATTTTTCTTCTTTGAGTGATATCCCCACGGGTGTTCCACTGTGGGTACGGTAGTGCCCCTGCATTTGGAGTCAAAGGTCTTCAATAGCAGTGCCCGGCTGACCGCACATGTGCACCTCCCCCATCTTACGCATTGCATGGGTGGTATAAATAGCGCTGTGCAGTCCAGCCACCCTCAGTTCCTTCTCTACCACCTACATTCTGGAGCAGAATTTTAGCAAAGCCCATTTTTCTCCTCAGAAACCTTGTTACTTACCTTTAAATTAGAAAGCTAGATCTTGTTTCCTCTCTTCTCCTCTTCTTTCTTTCTCTCTGTCCTTTCCTGCTAAAAAAACCCCCAGAAAACCCACCCCCAAAACTTTTTTTCTGTCAACTACTATATATAGTTGTTAGTTTAGAGTAGCATTTTCTGTCACCTTCCCTTCCCTTATAGGGAAGCTAATCCCTCACCCCTACGCCCAGGTCTTCCCGGGTTTAAGACGTACCTATCATGCAGAGCCACCTTTTCATTAATGGATGGCCACGCACATTGTATACGCTGCCTGAGAGAGGGACATATTTCCCACAAGTGCTCCCATTGCCTCAGCCTCAAGCCAAGAGTGAAAAAGGACAGGGACCTTAAACTAAAGCTCTTTCTAATGGAAAAGTCCCTTCGTCCGGCATCGAACCCGGACTCTCAGTCCTCCCCCGAGAGACCTGCCCAGCTGGCAAGATCTTCCACCGACCCTCTTGCCCGCCCAAGAGAAAGACATCATCTGACTGGGCTGAGGGTATGAAGAGAGCTACTCCACTTCAGCCTCTGAGGCTTGAGCATCCAGAATGCCGTTCCCAGTTATGTCTGTGGAGTCAACAGCTTCTGACAAGGGTCACAATGGTGAAAAAACACCTGTCCCCTCAGTCTCTAGTGGAAGATCTGAGGGACACGTTAGTGCCGATCTATAAACACTACTTATGCTGCTCAAAGGCGGCCTCCTGTTCCAGCTCCATGTCCGACAACATTTCTGACTCCAAAGAAAGCACCAGCACCGACATCGGCACCTCAGCACCATCTAAATCCTCCACCATAAAGACTTCGGGACCAACAAGACCTTCAGCACTGAAAGCCTCAGCGCTGTCAAAAATCTCAGCACTGAAAGCAGCCACGCCACCAAAAGTCCCGGCACTGACAAAAACCCTGGCACTGATTAAGATCCCGGCATCGGCAAAAGCCTCAGCTCTGATAAAAACAACGGCATCGACATCAGCTGTGCTACCACCTCCAGGAAGACCTTTAGCACCATCTACTGATCACACTATGACACATCCTCTCACACGAAAGATGCCCCTATATATCACAATAATTCAGATACTCTTCAGATCTAAGAGTATCTGACACTCCGAAATCTCCACTTCTGCCATGTACCATACCACGAGTCTCACCATCTCCTAACTCCAGTCATGCATCATTCTCGCCTGCAGGCACTGCTCTTCCATTTCCTAGCGATGTTGAAGAAGAGGAGGTGGAAGATGCAGAATCTATTGCACTATCAACTTCAAGCCAATTACCACTGGTCCCACCTGCCTACCCCTCAACATCTCAAGGAACATGGTCTTGGCAGGGTCCCCCTTGGATGCAGCTTCATATTCCCCTCCCACCAACTTAGCCCTATTGGGATCCATGGGCCATGTATAGAGCTCAGTTTGGCAAACCTCCACCACCGCAACAGGTACAATGCCCACCGTCCATCCCATCTTCAGCTATCTCCAGACCTCTTCAGACTCAAACACAAGAGGAACAAGAACAAGAGGATGAACAAGACCAAGAGGCCTCACCTACACTACATTTCTCATCACCCTCACTGGATGAGGCCATTATGCCACCTCCCCCTATGGCAGCCGATGACTTTAAACACTTCCAAAAAGTATTCCACAGGGTTGCTGACGACTTAAATATACAACTGGAGGAGGTCAAGGAGCAACAACATGAACTTATTGACATCCTCCACAGCTCTTCCACTTGAAAAATCACTCTACCCATTAATGTGACACTCCTGGAACCAGCTAGTCTCCTATGGTAGACCCCAGCTTCTATTCCCCCCACATGCAAATGGGCAGATAGAAAATATTACATGCCAGCAAAAAATGTGGTGAATGCTTTGCAAGAGAAGAATCATCCATACCAACCCCGATCTTCTCATTCTGATAGAGACTGGAAGCAACTCGACCGATTTGGCAGAAAATCCTATTCTTCTGTAACACTCCAGTTTCGGATTTCCAGCTATGAGACTCTCATGGCCAAATACAACTATAAGAATTATTCCAAGCTGGAGGAATAATGTCAGGACCTCCCTACCCACACAAAAAAAGATCAATTTTTGCCTCTGATTTCAGAAGGCCGTCTCATAGCTTGCACAGCTCTACAGGCCTCCTTGGACTCAGCCGATACAGCAGCCAGATCAATCGCCACTGCTGTAGTAATGAGACCTGTATCCTGGCTACATCAATTGGGATTCCCAAAGGAGGTACAAATGACACCAACAATAACCAACACTGCCACCAATGTCCTTCGAATAACCACAGCAACTGTAGACAATCTGCTGCACAAGGGGCTACATCCTGTACACTTTCTAGCAAACAACAGTTTTCAAAGTGTGGTCAAAGGTCTGAGAACACTCCCTCTGTTCCAGTTTATGCCACAAGGAGACTACCAGTTAGGAATGAAGCTAGCCTGTTGCCAAATATCCTGTAATCTTATTACTTTGGACTTCCGGGTTTTGGAAATAGTCAAGGAAGATTATTCCATCCCCTTCCTAATGTAACCATCCCGCCACCCCTTTTCCCATCCCTCTTCAGGGACCCCTCTGATGAGACAATTCTCAGGGAGGAACTGAACCACCTTCTACAAATTGGGAGCCATAGAACCAGTCCCCACACAACACGGGGCCAAGGTTTATACTCCCATTACTTTTTAGTTCAGAAAAAATCTGGAGGGTAGCACCCTATTCTGGACCTCCGCAATCTGAACAAGTTTGTCAGACTACAATGCTTCAAGATGGTCACCATATCCACCTTGATACCAGCATTGGAACAAGGAGATTGGTTCTCGGCTCTCGACCTACAGGATTCCTACTTTCACATTGCCGTAAATCCTGCCCACAGACGCTTCCTAAGGTTCAACTTTGGCAACAACCATTTTCAGTATAAGGGTCTACCCTTTGGTCTGTGAACAACACTGCGGTTTTTCTCCAAGGTTCTATTAGTGGCAGCAGCCTACCTAAGGAAGATAGGAATTATCATTTTTCCATATGTAGATGACTGCCTCCTCAAAGCTCCATCTGAAGCTGAAGCCCTTCAAGCAGTTCACACAACCATGAATACTTTAAACAATTGGGCCTCCTTGTCAACCTAGAAAAATCCACTCTAAGACCCGTTCAAATACTGGAATTTATTGGAGCTCAAGTTGATTCCATATGAACCAGAACCTTTCTACCACCCCACAGATTTGTGGCTATAAAGGACCTAATTTCCAACGTCCTTGTATGTCCTCAGGTGTCAGCACACACGTCTTCAGCTTCTCAGACATATGGCAGCAGTCATAGTAAGTAAGTAAGTAAGTTCGTAGTAAGACATGCCAGGCTTCATGTGCGCTGTCTCCAAGATTGGCTCCATACAATATACATTCCCCACAGAAACAACATCCAGAAATTGTTATCTATGCCAAAACAGGTCAAAGACTCCTTACTCTGGTGGATGAACACCAGCAATGTTTGCACAGGGGTCCCCTTCCTTCAACCATGCCCACCTATGAGTCTAACCACTGATGCCTCCTCACTCATCGGTTGGGAAACCCACCTACTAGAACACAGGATTCAAGGCAGATGGATACCTACCGAGTCCACTCTTCATATCAATCTTTTAGAGCTAAGAGTTGTTCACAGTGCTTGCCAACATTTCCTGCCACTACTCAAACACCAGACAGTAAGAGTAATGACAGACAACCTCACCTCGCATGTTTTATATCAACAGACGGGGGGAGCGAGGTCCCATTCTCTGTGTTCGGAAGCAATCAAACTCTGGAGTTTTTGTATCCACCACAACATCTACATTTCAGCTGCATACCTACCTGGATAGAACAACACCATCGCAGATATGCTAAGCCGAACCTTTTCCCAACAGCATGAATGGGAACTGGACATGAGAGCATTACATCCCATGTTTTGCCAATTGGCCCATCCCACAGTAGACTTATTCACCACCCCACTGAACTCTCGTTGTCCACATTTCTGCTCCAGAGCATGACTGGGATGAGGATCAGTGGGGGATGTGTTCCTCATCACTTGGAGCGGAATGCTGCTCTACGAATTCCATCCCTTTCCCTTCTATTCAGAGTCCTACGCAAGATACAAGAAAATCAATCTCACATTATATTAATAGCCCAGACTTGGCCCCAACAAGTGTGGTACACTCACCTTCTACGGCTGTCCATATGCCGACCCATGAGCCTCCGTCAGGGATCGTGGATCCTATCACAGGACAATAGGCGTGTCTGTCACCCCAGTCCACAAACACTCCACCTGAAGGCATGGCTCCTTCTTGGTTCCACAGTCCAGAAACAGATTGTTCTGACCAAGTAAAATTGATTCTATTACATAGCAGGCGAGACACCACCAGATGCACGTACACCCAGAAATGGAACAGATTCTAAAACTGGTGTGCCCCAAAACATATCCAGGCAACTGAGGCCCCACTGTGCTTTATTCTAGACTACCTTCTCCACCTCAAACATAGTGGGCAATCTAACAGCTCTGTTGAAGTGCACTTAGCAGCCATCACTGCCTTTCACCACCCTATAGACGAACATTCACCACCCTATAGACGAACACCCCATAGACAAGTATTCACCCATCCACTCATTAAACGTTTCTTAAAAGGCATTCAGAACCTTTACCCACACATACAAGCCCCCACTCCTATCTGGGACTCCACCCTAGTCCTACGATCACTAATGAGACCCCTCCTTTGAGCCAATGGCAACATGTTTACTCCTGCACCTGATTATGAAAACATCCTTCTTTGTTGCCATTACTTCAGCTCAAAGGGTGGGAGATATCTCAGCTCTTATGGCTCACCCACCGTTTACTGTATTTTACAGAGACCAAGTCACACTTCAGCCACATCCTAAATTCCTACCCAAGGTTATAATTTCATTTCATTTGAACCAGCCCATACGTCTCCCTATTTTTTTCCCCAAACCACACAATAACTCACAGAAAGCAGCTCTCCACACTTTGGAAGTCAGGCACGCTATATCTTTCTACCTCAACAGGCTGCGACTATTCAGAAAGTCACCGTGCCTCTTTATCTCCACTACAGAGAGATCCAAAGGCGAGGCCATATCAAAACAATGCCTTTCCAAATGGATTTCACAATGCATTCGCATATCATATGACCTCCACAATACACAGGCTACCTCCTCGATTAGAACACACTCTACGCGTGCGGTATCAACATCTATTGCTTTTTTGAACAATGTTTCCATTGTTGACATATGTAAGGCAGCCACATGGGCATCCTCAGATACCTTTGCTCAACATTACACCGTTATGCAAGACTCTGTGGCAGACACTATCTTTGGATGCACAATACTGTCCACCACTGCACCAGCTGCTCTGAAGCCCCAGCCTTCCAACTAGGGGCACTGCTTTGTAGTAACCCCCTGTGGAGCACCCATGGGGACATCAATCGAAGAAGAAGAGAGGGTTACTCACCTTATGCAGTAACTGAGGTTCTTTGAAATGTGTGTCCCCATGGGTGCTCCACTACCCGTCCTCCTCCCCTCTGCTCTGGAGCTTAATTTATGACTCCGGAGCAGAGAAGGAACCTAGGGTGGCCGGACTGCACAGTGCTATTTCTATTACCCGCATGATTCAGGGGAGATGTGCATGTGCGGTCTGCTGGGCACTGCTATCTCTGACTCCCGATGCAGGGGCGCTGCCGCACCTGCAGTAGAGCACCCATGGGGGGACACATCTCGAAGAACCTCAGTTACTACACAAGGTGAGTAACCCTCTCTTCAAACATTTAGACATATTGAGAATGTATAAACATTTGTAGTTATTCTGCTTCTTTTCTTTTCTTAATAAAGAAGTGTGTGTTTCTCTTTTTAACTGTTACCTAATTCAGAACTATCTTAAACTGATTATCTTCAAATTTCCCATGAAAATTCATGTCTGGGCTAAGACCTCACTTGAGAAATGATAACCCAAATGGTATAATTTAGAGAAAGTAATGAGCAATTTAGAATTAGAGGGTTAGAATTGACAGGATTTTTCAATTTTAACTATTGTAAAGCTGCCGTGACACTGTAACATAAGAACAAATGTTAAATTATTTTTCAAAGCATTTCAACATGTCCAGGGTGTGCAAACATTTATGTTTACTCTGCTAAATGGTAAACCACAGTTTCTTTCTTGTCAATGAAGCTAATGTAATTATGGGCTTAATGCTTGCTGCAGTAACACCGGGCAACACTGAAGTTAATAGAGAAGGACTACTTAACTGGAAGGAGAGTATAGTTCACAGAATAGGACATAAATACAATAAATATTAATACATAAAAATTTCCAGCCTGAAGAAGTTAGGGATGCAACACGCACAACAAGTGTGATACAAACAAAGAAATGAAAAATTAATCCACCGAATAATATGTACTCTCTATTCCTCCACCCACAAACACATACTTTATGATTACCATCCCTACCATAGAACATGCACTGAAATCTTAGCTCTGCCCTGTTTTTGCCATTTTGCATACATTCTTTACTAGATTATTTTTTCCCCAGCACTAACAGTTCTGGATGTTTGGGGTAGTAGGAGACTGGATTGTGAATAGGTAGTTTGGTAAAAGACTGTGCACAAAAGGGTGGTTAAAGGAGGTGATGGAAGGTATCCCTGTGGGGGAAGAGTTAAGGTCATGGTACATGGTTTTTTATATATTGTGGTAATGGTAAAGTGTGTGCTTGTGGGTGGGGATGTAGAGGGTATGTTCTGTTAGGAGGCTTATTTTTCCATTTCCTTAATTTTTTGAGTTAGTGGCAGGTAGGTTGTGTGTATTGCATCCCTAACTATTTTACAACAATTTTTTTGTGTATTAATTTCCTAGGGTGTTAGTGCTTACCTGGGTCTGGGTATATTGGATGGGGGAGGACCTGTGGAGGGGTAAAAATGCAACAAAAGAGTATTTCATCCATCAGCAGCTGCATGTTAGCCCTTCCCTGCTGTAGGATAAAATCTTATAGAAGAGTGTAGCTACTCCCAGAGACGTTTTTATGAGCTGGGTCTTTCCTAACCCCCGAATCAATTAAACTTGTTATACCTGGCACCACTCCCATCAACCAATCAGACTTGTGTGTCATTGGCCCCCATCAGGTTTGTGTGCACAACACACAAACTTTTTGGCTATAACATGAATAAATGCTAAAAATGACCCTAAATTCAACATTTAAAAAAACAAACAAACTCCCTGTTGTATCAGTCTTCCTCAGGGTCTGCCTCTCTTCTGCCAAGTTGTGTGTGAAAAGACAATGTTTTCAAAGCGATATCGGTCAACAATGAAAAGTTGTCACAGGGAAATTTCAGCCAGAGTCCAAATTCAAAAGCTTCTTATTAAAAATGTATGAGGAGAAACCAGATTAAAAAATACATGGAAAATTCAAACAGCATAAAATTAACCATGTGTGAAATTTCACACAAACTGGCCACCTACTTTTAGAGAGAAACAGGAGTGTATGTCCCATTTCAGAGTGCAACCCTAACACTGGACGTTGATACTGGGTGCTTCTGCAATACATTTCTGATGCTTCAAAGACTTATGCACATACTTAACTTTACACACTATGAGTAGTTCCATTGATTTTAAGGGGACTATTAACAGTGCATAAAGTTAAGCACTTGTGTAAGTTTTTGCAGTTTCAGGAAATAAATTGTTGTCAATTGTTAGAAATAAAGAATCCTCTTAATGCAGCACCAGGTGAGAGAAGTACCATTAACTTTGACTTTAACAGCTAATTACAGTTCCGGCATGTGTAAAATTTAAATCTCTGCAGTCTAGATTGAGACTCTAGGGTCAGCCCTGCATTGGGGTGGTGGGTAGCTTTGCTACTACTGGAGGAACCTTGGAAAGATATTATGACTCAATCACAATTCCTCCCCTACTACGTTCCAACGCTGAGGGATCAATATTACTTCATTCTTTCTAGGGTTACTTATCATCGCTTCCATGTCTGGCCAGCTGTGCTGCCTGATGCATGGAGGGTGGAGCCAAGACTCTGTCCCATCCCTGCTATTCCCCACTGGCACTGCCTCATGCACATTTGCTGATGGGGTAAAGTGAGGGGAAAGTCTTATGTGCACAGCCTTGCTCTTTGAGTCTCAATCAGAGAAGGGTATATGCGGCTGTTGGGGGGACGCTACTTCCCTGGGTCATTCCATAGGACTAAACACATCTACTTCCATGTATTTATGAATAGCTATTCCAGCTACATGCTGAAGCGCAGGGATCAGGGCTAGAATATCACGTTTGTGTGACTTTAGTAGAGTGGGAGAGGGGAACTTGCCCGCTTACTGGTTTTGAATCTGAAATCTTGAGAACAGTAAACAAATTAATACAGGAAAATGACTACTGAAGTGTTAAATACACATCATCCTAAGGAAGGAACTAAACAATCAGTGACACTTAGAAAAAAAATTGTTATTTTTTGCCTCAATAAGTGTTAATCAAAGAAATGAAGTGGAGTTGTTAATTAAATAGTAAAATCAACGATAGGATGCCAAGCAAATACATTACTGCAGATAAAGAAATGACATCAGAAGAGAGAAACATTTGTATTGATGTTTATTGTTTAGGACTTTCTCTGATGCACAAAGAGAAACAGTGCATGGATTTCACCTTAGTTCAGCGTGTTAGCACCATCTCCTCCATATCACATTGTTATCATTGCTATGAATCTGTATTACAGTCACAGCTAGAGGCCAACCACTGTGCCATTTGCAGACAAAGGCTGGGAGAAAGGAAATGTTATCTCCATTTTGCAGACTGGGAACTGAGACATAGAGAGATTAAATGACTTGTGTAAGGTCACACAGGAAGTTTGGGATGGAGCTAGAGATTGAAGCCAAATCTCTTGAATTCTGGTATAGTGCTCTACCCACAAGACCAACCGTCCCTTGGAAGCCCTATATGAATGCTTATGGTGAAATCCCTTTACCTATATAAATTCTATGGTTTTTGTGTGGGATGAATTAGCAGGCAAAATTCCCCAACCTCTAACCCAAAACCAGGATGTATAAATAGAATACATGCTTTCTATGAAATGAAGGAACTGTAAAAGTAATGTTGTCCATAGTAATATTGAATTGAAAGCAATCCCTTGTAATATTGTATTTAAATATGTTTGCTTGGATGCATGTTAAGTTAAAATTACACTTAATAGGATAGTTTCAGCAATTTTCTTTTGATTTCACCATCAGTTTGCTGTCAGCTGTCATCGTTGCTTTAAAGTAAATATACATTAAGAAACGGGAAAATTTATGACAGAAGAAACTCTGGTAAATAAGTGTGAGACAAGATAAACAAGCAAGTGCTGTAGTTGGGCTGTCACTTGATCAGTTGAGTTACAAGCAGAGTGTATTTTGTTTATCTTGATAGATCTAAGCTTCACAAGGAATTTAATAGCAAATACTGAGAAGGTGGCATTAGAACTACATAGTACAATTTGCAAAACTTGAAGCTCAGACAATGATCACAAAAAGGTTTGCTAAGAGGAGCAGATTTTTCAAATGAACTTCAACCTACTTTCTCATGACCCTGGGACAATATAAATTGAAGCCATGTAAAACATCTGTTTTAACCCTGTATTTTTGGCTGAATTACAATTAGGTGAAATGTAAAGTTTGACCGAATTTTGTTTTGAGTGTGTTTCATTCAAACCTGAAACTCAAATCAGAACTTCATTTGGTGCTGAAAGTTAGGAATTAAAACACTCACTGGTGGTAAGAAACAAAACACATTATTATTATGGTTTTGTTCTTTGGTAAACTCATCATTATGCCAAGATACCACAAGGAGAAGTTTTTAATAGGAGCAAAAATGAAAGGAAATAAAACAAAGGGAGCACAATAAGAGAACATAAATCAGCTTTACAAGGGTTCACATAGGGAGGTCATGGTGAAAATCCACCACTGGGGATGTTGTAGCAGCAGAAAGTGGCAGCAACTTTTCTACTGCTGGGATAATTTTTCTTCTCTGTTCTGTTGCCAGTGTAACTGCCCACCTAGCACAAAGCTGTTTTAGTTTGTATTTCACAACTAGCATAAAACTAAGTGGAGATCCACTATGGCCTATATCACTTCTTTGAAATTTTTAATGTTCATTTCTCCACAGTTGGGAATGTGTATATAAGCTGAAACAATGAGTCTTGGGAGAAAGAGACAGGAAGGTGATGGAAAGGAATGTTCTTCTCTAAGGAATTATAGTCTGATACCGTCTATTGCAGGTCTGTAGCAGAAGCCACTGAAGTGGATCTCAACATGAGAGTTGGACTACACACAGGCAGGGTGCTTTGTGGGGTCCTAGGTCTCCGCAAATGGCAGTATGATGTCTGGTCAAATGATGTGACTCTAGCAAATGTAATGGAAGCTGGAGGATTGCCTGGGTAAGTCTCAGAAAAAGAACTACAGACCTGAATGAGAGCATAAATTATTTCTTTCTTTAACTGAAAGTATTATGCAAAGCCAATTGCTATAACAATTGGTACATAAGGGTGTTTCAGGTTAAGAACTCTCATAGGCTGTATTACCTGAAGTTAAAACATCTCCTAAGGAACACTAGGGTTGAGTGGCCTGGAGATCTCTGTTAGTAATGATTAAGAGCCATAAATGTGAATAAAATTCTGTTAAAATGTAAATGTCCTTTGAACAAGCTTTTCACTAGAAACCACCAAATATGAAGGGTAAGAATGAGGCAATGATAGAATTTCAGTCAAGAACTCTATTAAGAGCCAAATATACCTGTCAGTAAAGTGGAGTTGCCTCAATGTAATAGAGGGGAGGATTTGCCCATCTCTGCCTCTAGATATGTGGCATGTCTGTGGTTTAGTATTACCATTACGAAGTCAGATTTTCAAAGTTAGTCATGCCCAATGCCATGCAAACATTAGTTTGTGCCTAATATATGTACCCATGCACGTCCTCACCAGGAGCACTTGCACCGATTTAACTGTCGGTGTGGGACATTGTGGGACAGCTTCTGAAAGGTAGCAACTGTTGATGTAAGCAACGCAGTGTCTACCCTGATACTGCATCGACCTAATTACATCGACCTAAGTGCTATGCCTCTCGCGGAGGTGGAGTTATTAAGTCGGTGTAATGGGCATGTTACATTGGTGGGATTTTAGTATAGAGGCTTACAGAGTTAGATTGATGTATGCTGCCATAAGTCAACCTAACTCTGTGGTGTAGACCAGGCCTCTGTGTCCCAGAGTGTCAGAGGCTTAACATCAGAGTCTAATCCACTTTGAAAGTTAATTGAGGTTCAGTTTCCCAAGTACACCCATGCAGGCAAGCCCTCACATTTTTAAATGGACTGGAAAGTGAGAACAAAAAGCTTGACCTTTATGTAGCAGAAAAATAGGAGCCACTGGAAAGGTTTAAAGAGTGGGGTCACATTCATCAAACAGAGGGCCGGTATCTCCAGCAAGCACTTTAATAAATACCTAGAATGCTAGAAATATGTACTTGAATTATAACATGCATGCCTGCATACTTGTAAAATCAACAAGACTGCAATTTGATATAGTACTTCTATAATTACTTACATTTGTTTGAAGGCATCTGCTTAATTTAGGAAGTTTATATGCTTAAAAACACCTCTACATTCTGGTTGGCTGAGAGAATTTAGTTGCTCCACAAAAAAAGATTACCTAATATTTATGCAAGTTTTCTCCTTTGTGTTGGCCCTCTTCACAGGGGTGGATTTCACCTAAATGACTAGGTACTGGTTCATGATGTATCATTGCATTAAACATTTTTCCTGTCTTTCTCTCTAGGAAAGTTCACATAACAAAGACCACCTTAGAGTGCCTAAACGGTGACTATGAGGTAGAACCAGGGTATGGTCATGAAAGGAACAGTTTCTTGAAGAAGCATAATATTGAAACATTTTTTATTGTGCCATCCCATCGGAGGAAGGTAGGCTTCACTAATTACAGCTTCATCCTTGGTGTAATTTCATAGTTCAACAACTATATTGTGAAACCACCCTAAAAACAGAGGCAATATCTGTATATATTAACTATTGAGAGAGACAAGGTGGGTGAGGTAATACCTTTCATTGGACCAACTTCAGTTGCTGGAAGAGCAAAGCTTTTGAGCCTCACAGAGCAATTCTTCAGCTCTGTGAAACTTGAAAATTTCTCTCTTCCACCATCAGAAGTTGGTCCAATTAGAGGTATTACCTCTCACCCATCTTGTCTCTCTCATATCCTGGGACCAACACAGCTACAGCAGCCTTGCAAGCAATGTCTCAATTATTAACAGTTCTTCAAATCTTTTGTGAAAATAGGATTTTTTATTCTGGAGGGAGGGGAGACATCATACATGATTTGTTCTGGAAATTATTTTTCAGAGAATGATCAATCTACTTTTAAGTATGAATTATCAGAAAAGCAGACGGTTCATTCAAACCCTGCAATTGTGCCATCTAGAATAGCATGTGGTAAAATATCATCCCAGTGACTGAAGTTCATTCTTCTCTTCCTCTTTTCTTTTATCTGAGCATTTTCTGAGCATTAAACCTTCCATCATCTCTGTACTCTTTTTTGGTCATTCTCCCCTCTCCCGTGTCCACATTTGGACATGTTTGCATTCCCATGCATGCTTCCCTAATCCTTCCTACAATAACTTGTGATAATAGTGGCCCATTTATTAGGCTTGAAGGAGTCCCCAGGGGATAGAAGCAGCAGAAATAATATTTACAGTCATGTCTTGCCTGCAGCAGAAAAGTAAGTGAAATGAACTCAGAAATAATTGAACTAGCATACCTTGGAAGTCTGAAAAAGTTGCTGTGTGAGCTCTACAGCGCAGACCTAGCTATCTAGGTCAGGAGAAGAAGCTGGAGATAGCCAGCCTAGTTCTGACTTCATATAGCATGGCGTCAGTGTTTGCTAATCACTCAAGATGCTCAGTACTCTGCCCAGCATGTTCATTCTCTCCCTCCTGACAAGCTGAGCTGCTCCTAAGGCCTCAGCCTCATTACCCCTGTTCATTTATCCACCTCAGCTACACTCCCCACATGCCCTCAGTATCCCCCTCCAATTTGTGGCCTTTCCAAAGCTCTGCTCTCCCATCCCTATTTCTCTCCTCTGCCCCCCTGCCAGATCTATTGAGATGTGGCAGGGAGTGAAGAACAGGTTCATGAGCAAGGAAGAGGCACTTGTGCTTTCCTGCCCCTTTTTCCCCCCTTGTAGAAGGCAAACACTGAAATTTAGGGAGGTAAGGATAAGGTAGGGAGGAAATTAACACACTAGGGAAGGCAAGATAGCGGGAGCCTTCACGTCACAGGTCAGGTGTTGCTTAGAATTTAGTTGATCCTGGTGCAGATACTGATATAATCTGGTTCCCTCTCCTTGCCACATCTTTCAGGATAAGGAAAGTGGTGGCCCAGTGGTACAATGAGAAATTCCTGGGCCTCAGCAGGATGGGAGCGGTGAGAACTGTGATATTGAAACTGGTTGATACATAGTAACACATTTCTCCTTTCAGCCCTTGCTCTTTCCTTTTAGAACAGATTGCCAAGTGCTCTCCAAAAACATAGCCTGAAGCCCATCCCATAAGAACTAACAGTCAAAACAACTATCCAGTGGTTCTGTTTACAACAGCAACCTCTCATCCTGGCATCTTGGTTTGTTACTAAAACTATTTGTGACCTTACTAGATGCCTTGAAATTCCCTAATCACAGCTTAAACATGTCCAGTTTGTACCATCTTTCCATAACATGTTTACAGGCCAATAGGAGCTTTAGTACTTTTTATCACAACTCAGGATACAGACCTCGACACACCTGACCCTCAGTCTGTCCTAACAAGTTTTTCTTAGGCACTGGACATTTATATGTATAATCCGGAGTTATAATAGTACATGTGAAAAAATAAGCAAGAGATTTGGAAGAGGTATAAGTCCCTATGATTCAGGGCGTTACCTACTCTCATGGTAATGGGGGTTTCAAAGAAACTTTCCTTTAGGGCCATTTATCCCAGATGTTTGTTCTAGGGGTTTGTGCACATTCTGTGAAGCATATTGGACACTGTTCAAGAGAGGATACTGGATCAGATGGGGATACTGATCTGGTATAAACTTGATGTGAAGTTTGTGCTCCTTTACAACCAAGCGCCTGGATCTTGCTCCGACAGCTAGAAGGAGTTTTACCTTTGTCTTCCGAAGAATCGGGATTAGGCCCTAACATAAACAATACATAGACATAAGAAGGGGCAGGAGGAAGTATTTAGACTAAAAATGTTGCTTCTTGGTTATAGATTTTTTTCTCCTATATTTCAATATAACTTCTAGTGCATTATGACTCTGATTTATTATATTGATGATGATGGCTTGGAAACGGGAGTGGAAGGCTAGCTAAAGAAGTGAGCTTTTAGGAGGGACTGAAAGAAGAAGAGTCAGGTAATTTGATGCCCAGACACAAATGGAAAAAGGTGGGAGGTGTTGGCAAAGCAAAATGTATGAGTTGAAACCATTTTAAATAGATTCACATATTATGGTAACCAGGTCAATATGCATTTTATTTGCAAGGATGAAGGGCTAATAATAAGTGAGCACACAATTCTTTATATTTGCAAGGAGTGTGTTGAATAGCAAGAAGCTAATGATTAGCTTGTCATCAGCTGCAAAAAGCAAATGGCAACTTCCCCATTATTGTGTCACTGATTGATTTATAGAAGTGGCAGATGTTCCTGTGCAACTTGGCTAATAACATTAGCTCTCTGGTATGCATCAATGGAGTGTCTGTGAAACTGGTAGAAAAACACTTCATGAATTTTACTGGTATCGACTGACTTCTCCACTGGGCTCACAGATCAATCAATGTGTCGCTTTGCAGTTCATCTCAGCATATCAAACATTTCCATAGTCATTGTACACATGCATACTGATCACTGGACCATAAAACATTGACTAAAATGTTTTATATTATCTTTACATTCAACATAAAGCACATAGTGTCCCCATCCCTCTTGAATCAACCACTAAATCTCTAGAGACAGATAAATGGAAGACTGTCCCTGAAGCTTGGACAAAATCCGATACATTTAGCTGAGTTCAGATGTCCACTGGTTTAATATTGTATTCCTTCCTCCTGAGCCTCAATAGCTGAAACATGGTCACATTTTTTATTCTTTATGCATCATCTCTGACATTAATATGAACTGACTTTAGCAGGTACGATGCCAAGAGGAATGAAAATCAATGTTATCAGCAACAGATGGCCAAGAATCTGTTCAATTTGAAAGGTAAATAGGAGCCGTTTGGAATATTTTGTTTTAATTAAGAGGAAGATATATTCCCCATTTCCTTCAAAATCTGGTCTGTCGGAATCATCTATCGTCATGATCTTGTAAGCCAAGAATGAGAATAATAACACACGAAAGCCCATTCATGTACCAATTGTACTTTAAATGAGAACAGAATATAAAATATTCACAAGTTTTTAATCTTTTATTTGAGGCCCATTAACATCCTACTCTAGAGGTCTGATCTGATTATTGACTTAATATACATATTAGCAAGTGGAGAGGGGCATACTGGAAATGGCCACTGAGTCGTTTTTCATTTTATGTTTTGCTTCGTCACAATTATTCTTTTCCTGGAAGCGTGAGATTAAATGATAGGGTTTGGTTAATTATTGTTGTTGTTTTTAATTAGCAAACGTTATAACCAATACTTTCAAACCTGATGACCTAACATTAGGCTACTAAACCCTCTTCAATAATTCATTTCTTTTTCAAAGGTGCTGAGCACTGCCCTTTCCCATTAAAAGTTTAGCTGCCCTGTATACATGACAAGCTAAAACAGATGGCTTTTTAAAAATATAGTGCAAATAAATATAATCCCACACCAAAATCCTAGCCCTGAATCCCCCCAACCATTTCATTTGGGTAACTGGTCAGCATTTTGCTAGTGATAGTATATATTGAAACCAAGACTCTGATGGACAATATTCAAAAGGTTTGGTTTGAATAAATATCTACAAGTCTGGGTAATTATTTGAACAAACTGACCCTCTTGGGTCTTTAAACTAGGGTGGAAATGTCATGGGAAAACTTTATTCTATTATACCTTATATTCTTCGGATTTATAGTATTTGCTATTGAGCTTTCAACTTGAGACACATGGGAACACCCACAGTTCTCAAGATTTTCTGGCCTTCTGAGGTACTGCTGATGTTACTGTACTTCACCTCACTATAGAAAATTCCAGGCCAGTTCCTAGCAGCATGGGAGCTTCCTGCAAGAGTTCAGTATGCCTTCCCAGCCCCAATTAAGTCTCTGGATCTAATAATTATACTAGTAACTTTTCTGCCTTATACTGTTCCAGCTTTAATGTTGTTCTGCATTAAAAATTAAATTTTAGTGTGTGACTAACTTCCTTTGTTTCACTGGATTGCATTCTCTGATTCTCTGGTGCTCATAATCCCCACAGCCAGAGTTAGTCAAGGCATCATTGCTTCATTTGTACAGCTGAAACACAGATTCCAGCTGGCTCCCAGCTGTATGGTTGGAACATTTGCATCTGTGAGGTTTAATCCTTGGCCTTGGTGATAGCCAGACAATTTCGGTCTTAGGTTTACTTCTTTTGTATCCATTGTGTTACTTCTCTTCATGCCTCTTAAGAAGCCTTATTATCTCACATGCTAAGAAAACAATGAAATATATTTGATTATGTAATGTGTCCAGATATTTTACCAGACAGCCAAACCGTGACCAACATTGGACTTATGTATAGAGTGGAAAGAAACATACGAAAAGTTATCCCAGGAAGTCTCAACTTTTATGATCACCCGAATAGTACGTGCCATCAGCATTACTCTTCACCTAGTTAAGCTTTCCTGCTTGAGTCAGTACTTTTGGGAAAGGCACACAACCTCAGCAAGCAGATGAGGCTAAATGAGTCTATGGAACACGTAAAAAAAACAAGGGAGTTGACTAAAGGGAGTGGTACTAAAATTATAATGGTCATACTTAAATACAAATGCACATTCATAAATACTTCATAAAGGGTTAATAAATGCATAATGGATGTTTTAATTAATAGTTATTAAATTGTAATGAATTGTTAAAGAGTCCAACAGGTCAATGGCTTCCTTTTAGCTATCTATAACACTTTCTACTAATGGGCTGAACAAGCTATTTGATTTTGTCTTTGTATATTTGCTATTCTTTATTTGTGGTGTGTGACTGGTTGCCTAAATCAGGTGGTGTTTATTTCTTTTCTCTGATAGGATGACATTAATGTACATCCACAATGCATGCTACTCATTTCTGTAACATGCTTACAACATCTACTAAAAATTTATAAACTATTTATAAAATGTATCATTAATATAAAGTGTGACTGAAATTACTATAAGGGAAACAGTAAGAATAGTGTATTGACAAGACAGTTCAGTGCTCTCTTAATTGTGAACACACTCATATCTTACTAGACCCTATCTAAAAGAGAATTACAGTGAGGATGTTGATCCGGCAAAAGGATCTATGCAAGGAGGGCCCTTGTGCCTGTGGAAAGTCCATTCATTTCTATAGGACTATGCACAGATGTAAGGGCCTGACCTCCTCATGCAAATGAGTATCCCAGTTCCTTCAGTACTCAGGTCTGGTACTGTGACAGTTTTACATGCTCATAACTGAAGGTGAGGCGTGGCAGGAGATTCTTGCTGCTGCCTTTCAAGGGAGTGGCTGGTTCCTGATTTTTGTCCCTTTTGATTTTGTTTTGGGGCAGCAGGTCAATGTAGATGGATCTCAGCATCACAAGGAGCTATGGATTTTGGCTTGCTTTGTGAGTGAATATTGCTTAGCTTATAATTTTTGTACATTTCACCAGGCCTGCTTAATCTACATCTGCATTTAATAAGTCAACCCCCTTTATGTTAGGCTGGCTAACTGCCTCACTTCAAAATCTGAAGATCCATTATCTTCCTGGTTGATCTGCAGTCCATTCTCTGACTAGGCTCCCTCATCACTCAGCTGACTTATAATCAATTTATCCTACTGTATCTCCCATTTTCTCTGTGAAAGGTCTAAGAATTTTTTTCTGTCTTCCTCACCATGTGAACATGGAACTATGCCAGGAAATCTCAGAAAATCCTCCCTACAACTCTGAAAGCCTAGTCATAATATCTAATTAGTTGAGGTCACACAGTAGGGCTATGACCAATCAGAAATTCCCAGGTGAAAGGGCCTAGGTTCTTTCCTTGTCCCTCAGTGATCTCTCTTGTCCAACAGGTGGGATAACTGACAGGAGGAAATGAGGGCTTGATGGACTTCTGGATCTCTGTTACTAATCTGGTCTACTCTAGTGACGGCGGTCATTTACAAAACACTTTCTACTGCAGAGAACTAAAATTCTCATTTTTCTCTAATCTAGGAGCTATTCCAGCCAAACCATGCTACCAGTGATTTATCTGTAAATAGAAAGGAAATCAATAGTAGTTTGGTTTTAGGAGACACCTGTTCAAAATACTTAAGCACAAGATTCTTCTCCACATGAGACTATAACTCAGAGCCTTCTTTTGGAATATGTAGCACTAAATGTCTAATATTTATCAACTGGCTTGAATGATGGAGAGACACAGAGCAATTATCTACAGCACATGCCTATGGAAATCTTACTATAAATCACAATTGTATTTGATAGCTCAAAAGGCGATCAGTTAATTTCTTTGACTCGTGATCTAATAGGCAGAAATTCAGTAAACTGGGATTTGTTCAAAACTGTGTGACAGCAGCTGCAGGAGAAGTGTTGATGAATGTCACGTCACTGTCATACACTGTTGTTTCATCTAGCATAAACAGATGTGATTTAAAACTTCCTGCAGTTGCACTTCTGTCACTAAATGAGTGGCTGGAAAATAAACAGATTTTATAAAATCCTGGTGCTTCAGAAGGATATCAGAATGGTATTTTTGACACAATGCAAGATCCCCACCTGGCATAAATCAGTGTAGCTCCGGTGACTTCACTGGAGCTTTGCCAGCTTACACCACATGAGGAGCTATCCCTGTATGTTATACTGAGCCCAATACCTTCCCACCACCAAAAATGTGAATTTTGTTTCATGTATCTGATCTGCAACTGCTTTGATGGTTTTGTTCAGTTTGTATGAACATAAAAAATGAACATAAAACAAATGTCACATAGTATAGCTGAGAGCAAACTGCACAGAGTAGACTTCTGATTCTATCAGCATTCAGTATATTTCCTATTCTTATTTGAAGCACACAGGATTTTCTGATATTTTATTGAAATATTCTGTCTAGGCCATTTTGAGATCTATCTTCACATAAAACTCCTATTGACTTCAATGGAAGGCACACACACACAGATCACAGGATTGGGTTCCAAGAAATTAAGGAGGCTGAAGAGGTCTCAGCTCCCAGCTGGGCAATAGATGGCAACCGCCCCAGTCCTGGGAAGCTGGGCGGCAGCCGTTGGTTTCTTGGGAGACAGGGCGGCAGCCGCCCACATCCCACCCAGTCCCAGATCCCAGGTGGGAACCCAGCAGCAGCCTTCTTCACCCTGCGAGCTGGGCTCGCAGCTGGGTGGCTGCCACCCATGCCCCGGCTCCAAGCCGAGACACAGCCTCCCACACCCTGGCTTGAAGATGGGCAGCAGCTGCCTCCCAGCCTGCGTGGAAAGCTCCTCCGCCCCAGCTCGGATTGGGTGGCAAACGCCCACCTCCTGGACTGGCAGCCAGGCGGCAGCTCCCCTCCCCAATTCAAAGCCCAGTGCCCAGGAAGCCAGGCGGAGAGTCCAGCGGCTTGCCCAGTCCTGAAGCTGGTCTTTACCCCCAGGTTTACTTGTCAATTTCACTGCTCTAGCTGAGTAGTGAAATTGACAACTATGACAGACCCAGATTTTACCAGTATAAACATCTTAAGAGGGGCCCACACACTGTGATTTGCTCCAGGCCTGCACCCCTCCTAGGGATGGCCATGGGGAGTGCTGCTGTCCACTCTGGTGGGCCGCTAGTGCCTGCTCATACCTCATAAGTTCCCGGCTGTGTGAGGAGAACAGCAGGTGACCCCATCATCAGGCCTTAGTGATTGGCTGGCGTTGACCTTTGCTCCTATATGGAGGAAGGGGAGGAGGAAGGATGGGAGAAACAGCAGGGGGTTTTGTGATCTGCCACAACCACACAGTGTTGCAGAACTCAAAACTCTCCTGCTTTATGAGAAATACAGTTGTCCAGCAGTAAAGGGGGGAAAATTGTATTTCTCCGAGTGGAAAATTGAGTGTTGGGATACTTATTAAAATTTTCAGTCGTTAAGGGGTACTTGCTACTTAAAAGGTTGAGAAACACTGATTTAGATGACCAGACACACACTACTACTAATGAAGAATAGTAAATATTTGAAGATATAATCAAATGGTCTGGAATAGCTCATAGGCTGAAATCTATTTGCATAAAGCATTTACCAAACAATTTTGAATAAATAGCATATTTGTAAAAACATCAAAGCTGGTCTGCAGATAACTCACAAAAAGTTAAAAAAAAAAAAAAAAAAAAAAAGTCCATGTCCGTTAACTTATTCACTACAAAAAGTTCGCCAACTCACACAAAAGCAAAACCAAGTTCTGTATTAGCACTTTTCCACAAATCCCAAAATAAACATTCTACAATTGGCTGCACATCTTGAGTTGTGAAATATGATACATTAATGCCAACACACACTCTATAAGTTCAGTAATACATGAAAAACTACAGAGCCCATCTATCTCGACTTCAGCCTGTCCTGTCCTCCTCTGCATTTGACGCAGACTGTTTCCTCCTCTTCCATGTTGCGTGGATCATCAGGAGCATTAAGTGCACTATAGAGCCAGCCTCCCTGCTCTCAGTTCCAGTGTCCAGCACCACTGCTTCTAAGAGGAGCAAATTGCAGGGAAAATCCTCTGCCATTTTGAGCTGGAGCATGCTCAGTGCAGACAGACTCTTTAGCAGCCAGCCTCTAGCAAATCTCTACTGGGCATGTGCAAATGGCAATTTTAGAAGGCTTATAACTGCCAGATTTGGGTGAATTTTTACAGGTATGGGGAAAAAAGCATCTCTCGGACCCCAGCTTAATTTAAAGTCCCTATTGTAAGGCACGTGTTGCTAGAGCTTCTAAATGAAACAGTTGTAAAAAAAAAAATTAACATTGGCAAAACAATCTATTTTCTCCATTTTCTTCAAAAATGACTGAGCCAGTGTTGTTGAACTTGTCCAACTTTACAAAAATATTCACACACGCAGTATGGAAAATTTCAGTTCAAACATTTCAAGTTTGGCAAAATTATAAGCAACTGAAAACAGGGTCTTACAGTGAAAAATGTAAGGCGACCTTAATTATTCACTGCCCCAAAATATCATTAATTCAGAGTTCAGTTTGGCCAGCAGTGCCTCATCCACTTCCAGAATGCAGAGTGGCATGTGCTTAAATCTCTGAAACCCAGGATATACAGAGGTGAGGTACACACCAGCCATGCCACACAACCCTAACTCTGCCCCCAGAACCAGTGGGTATATACTGTCACTATATTTCAATTGGGACTGCCCTATAATAAGTAGATATGAGGACTGACAAAGTAAATGTGCCATTTTATATGCTGTATTTTGTCCCACATAATTGTATTCTCTTGTTGATTTGCATGTACTCCAGCTGCCCTTCACTGTGTTAGGGACAGTTATATTAACTGGTGAAAGGATTACCTGCAGCAGGTTGCCAAAGCTCATACTATGATATAAGGACAAGTGTGTCTGCATCCAAAAAGGATCACAAACCTCTTTTCTGTGCTAAATTATGTGGGTTGTAGAAGCAGAGGAGCACAATAGTCTATTCTTGCCCTGGAGATTAATAGTCTGATTGCATACATGACAGTGCACTGCAGGACAGAGGTAAAAGCAGGTGATGTTCCAGAAGGTGAAGGGATGGTAACATATGGCAATTCTGATATGTCTTGCTCAAACAAACTCAAATTTGGAAAACTCAGCCCCACCCAGGAACACTATAAGGCGCAGAAATCTCCAGGACAATCTGACTAAGCATGTGGATTTTAGAGCACTTTGAAAAATTGTCTGTTAAAGAACCAATCTCAACCTTGACTATAGTCATTTTACCACTCTAGTCTAGAAGGTATTCCTTCCAGTACTAGAATCATAGAGTTGGAAGGGACCTTAGGAGGTCATCTAGTCCAACCCCCTGCTCAAAGCAGGACTAACCTCAGCTAAATAATCCCAGCTAGGGATTGTCAAACCACAGTTTAAAAACCTCTAAAGATGGAGATTCCACCACCTCCCTAGGTAACCCATTCCAATGCTTCACCACATTCCTAGTGAAAAACTTTTTCCTAATATCCAACCTAGACCTCCCCCACTGCAACTTGAGACCGTTGCTCCTTGTTCTGTCATCTGCCACCACTGAGAACAGCCTAGCTCCATCCTCCATACTTATATTGAATCTGTTGACGTCAATGAATTTACACTTGTAGAAAACCTAGATTAGTGAAAGGAGAATCAGGCCCACAAATTCCACACCATGGATACTTTTTCACCACAGAGTTACTTCAGTTTTACTCTGGTGTATTGATTGTTCATTTCAGTGGAGGTACCCAAGCCTAAGACTGAACATAGTGCAGTCGTGTATCACTCCCCGTTTGTGCAAAACAAGTTAACCCAAGCAAAGCAGAAATATCACACACATGCAGGTCCAGTTCTGTGTTAATTGATACATCTAATTTTGTACAACTTGTGTTGCTTATGTTGGGACACCTTTATTGTATTTATTTTCTGGAATTTGTGTTGTATGTGCATTATGGATCTTTGAGCAGTTGGAGTTCTGGGCACATAATATTTGCAGGGTCAGGTTCTAGTTCCATCTGCACGTTTAGATTGGCGTTGAAATTATAAAATTGTCACACACATCAACTATAACTCGTTTTGTTCGCTTGGACCATTTAGTGAAGCTGATTTGTACCATTTACTGAACATAGGAATCTTCTCACCAGTTTCACATAGGGAGTACGCTACACACATCGTACCAGTGATCAAGAAGGAGGCTCAGTACAAACTAGTGGAGATTTTAAAGTGACACTGAATCCAGTTTTATGTGCAAACCAGTATCCATTATCTCGTATTGAAGATTTGTTTGCGGTTCTGAGGTTTGGCAGTATTTTGGTAAATTGGATTTGCTCAATGCACATGTACAAATGGAGATTGGCCTGGCATCTCACAAATATCTCACAGTCAAGTCATGAAAAGCCTTATTTTTTTTCAACTGATTGCCTGTCAGTATCACAGAAAGTTCCAGAAAGGTGATGGATAAGAAACTGAAGAGACTGAATGGAGTTCAATGTTATTTGAATGACATCCTTTACAGGAAAGGGTCAAGAGGCTCATTGTCAAAATTTGGATGCTGTCTTGCAACACATGGAAGACCATGGAGTGAGAGTACATCAGAATAAATGTGAGTTTTTCAAACCTTCAGTTGAATACCATAGACATGTTTTTGATGCCACAGGCTTAAGGAAATCATCAGAGGAAAAAGAAGGTGATTCTTCAAGGGCCACCGCCAGAGATTGTATCACAGTTACATTCATTCTTAGGACTGCTTAATTACTATGGTTAATTTCTACCTAATCTGGCAACAGTATTGGCACTCTTTACATGAGCTGTTACAAGCAAAGAGAAAATGGAAAAGGACTAAAAAGTGTGAACGTGTATTTAAGGGAGCAAAGAAACTGTTGACATCAGCCGAAGTTCTTACAAACTTTGATGCTTCACTACCAATGCAATTGGCTTGTGATGCTTCACCTTAAGGAGTGTGCAGTTTTTTCCCACATTTTTCCTAGAGGCATGGAGAAACCAATTGCCTTTGCATCATGAATACTTACTACTCTTGAGAAGAACTTTGCATAACTAGAGAGAGAAGCTCTCAGTATTATCTTCGGAATTTGGAAGTTCCATACCTATTTGTAGGGTTGACATTTTACCTTGCTGATGGATCATCACCAGTTACTTTCAGTTTTTGGGCTGAAACATGGAAATTGATAGGATGATGTGATGTCTCTTGTGAAGGGAATAGTACTCCAAAGTATGGCATTGGATCATAAGAATCCCCAGTTTACACAATATGTGTCACATCAACAAGAATTATCTCTGAATCACAGTTGCTTCTTATGGGGAATTCAAGTAATCATTCTGAAATCACTTCAATCTCAGGTTTTGGAATATCTTCACAAAGGCCATTTTGGCATTGTTTGGATGAAGGCCATAACCCAGAATCATGTCTGGTGACTGGAGATCGACAAAAATATTGAGAGGAGGGCAAAGTGCTGTCAGCAAATTCAGCATGATTCTGGCTCAACTTGTCTATGCCTTTGCTCATGGCCTCAGACTACTTGGACACGTATTCACATGGACTATGCTGTACCTTTAAAAGATTATATGTTTTTGGTCATAGCTGATGTACATTTGAAATGTCCAGAAGTTTTCAGAATGACTTCTGTTACAGTTTCAAAGACAATTGGACATCTTTGTACCTTATTTCTCCAATTTTAGTTCACCATTACAGTTAGTGAGTGACCATGGATCTCAATTCAGTTCTGAAGAATTTCAGATGTTCCTAGCTTCAAATAGAATTCAGCACATATGCTCTGCTCCATACCAACCTGCTACAAACAGACTAGCAGAATACTTTTATTCAAATACTTAAGCAAGCCTTAAAAGCTAACAAGTCTATTTTGAGTCATCAGCAGAAACTGGATAATTTCTTCCTTGTCTATAGGAACATACTGCTACCCAGGAGTCACCTGCAACTCTTTCCTTGAAGCAGTCTTTGCATATCTGTTTGGACCTGTTATGTGCTTATATTGCCTCACATGCAGTAAATCCCAAGCTATGCAGATTGGTTGATGACATGAGACCCGTCATCATTCTTTACAAGTAAGACACTTACTGTGAACTCGCAACTAGGGTTCTGGAGTGAAATGGGTACCTTAAGAACATGTAAAATAAACTGGACCTGTTTGATTCATGGTAAAACTGCCTGATTTTTTAATGGAAATGGCATATGAACCAGTTGCAGCCTTGACAAGTACCAGAGGCTAGAGATGTTCCAATAGAACTTTCTGTTCCTCCCTTCGAACCTCCTTCCATTAGAACTCCTAATTTCAAAGACTTGTTGGCAGAAACTTTGGCACCAGATCCAACTGTTTGCATAACAGAGCTAGTTGTTTCCTTACCCCCGACTGTTCTCGTTGTTCAGAACATTATCGCACAACCATCACTATGTTATCCCAAAAGAGTGTGAAAAAGCAGTTGTGCGCTTGAATTTATAGGTTAGTGAGTTGCTCTTTCAGGGCAGAATAATCCCTTGCAATTTGAGAATCTGTGATAGTCCATCCACAACTTTTAGTTAGGCTAGATGGTGTTTTATGTTAGCTATGTAAATGAGAATGTATGTACGTTTTTAAAGTAGGATGGAGGAATGTGATGTCCTGTCCCTTTAAAGGTTAAAGCATTCCCTGCCCCCCCTCCCCAGTGCAAAAGCCTCACTTTCATGTTGATTGAAGGTAGTTGACCCACAACTACTTCAGATTTGGAGCCAATCTATACCTTCAAGTCAGTGGCACAGCTATGGGCATCCGCATGACCCCACAGTATGCCAACATTTTTATGGCTGACCTAGAACAACGCTTCTTCAAAACTCGTCCTCAAGCACCTCTCCTTTACCTATGCTACATTGATGACATTTTCATCATCTGAACCCACAAGAAAGAGTCCCTCGAAGAATTCCATCAGGATTTCAATAATTTCTACCTCACTATCAACCTCAGCCTGGACCAGTCCACACAAGAAATCCACTTCCTGGACATTACAATACAAATAAATGATGGTCACATTAATACCAGCCTATACTGAAAACCAACTGACCGCAATACATATCTTCATGCCTCCAGCTTCCACCCTGGACACATTACACGATCCATTTTAAAGTGCTACAGGACTCTCGTTGTTTTTATTTTCATGTTGGTTTCAATTTTGTTGTAAGAATAATAAAGTAAACACAGCAGAGAGCTGTGTTTCTATCAGCTCCCTCTGTGTCTGTATCTATCTCCTTCTCTGCTGGGTTCAAATATAACAGTCAGAAATCTGCATTAATTCTCTGTCTCTGGTTTTCATTTTAAAAATTTGCTTAGCCATTTGTGCATCTGAAAGATGCAGAAAGCAGCCCTAAAGCATTGTGTTGATTCCCACTGCAGTATGGATACCAGTACAAAGAATTCTGGGATGTATTTGGAAGGATGCATTAAAGGTACCTGAGTGAGGGATCATAGTATGAAAAAGACTGAGGATTCATGTATTACAGGGTACAGAATTCAAGTTTTCTCTCCTTATTTAATCATATCAACCCTCACCTCCTGCCTGGTCTCCTCCCTTCCATTCCTGGCTCCATCTTTCAGCAAAAACAATTAATAGGGCATACCAATGGTCCCATATTCTTGTACCCCAAAATATCACTTCAGTAACCCACCAATTCTTTTTTGCTAACCTCTATAAAGCTGCCTCCAGAAATGGAATTTAACAATCAGTATCAGAGTGATTGCAATGTCACAGAATCGGCAGAATATACAATTACTGTATGTTTTTACAATGCAGCTTTTATCAGTGAATCATTGTTAGCAGTTTTCATTCTTCATATTTAGCAAATGCATCTGGTTTTCTATAGTATGTGGTCCTTAGATGGTTTTCATTATATATTGCAAAGGCTTTAAAGTGACTTCAATTAATCGAGTGTAGGTTGTTTGATGTATATGATCCTTTTTGGAATAGGATTTTTGACAGCCGGCTGTTGTTTTTGTCAGACCAACCAAAGAGTCTTTACCATGGTGGGGACAAGATTTTCACTGCTGTTAACAAAAAACATAAAATCTGAACTTGATGAGCTGAAAAATTGCTAGTCATCAATGTGTAAAGAAATAAAAAAGGGATGGGAGGGGATGGCGAAGAGAATAAATTGAGAGAAAGAAAAGGACTAAAATTAGTATTCCAGTCATTTTATTTTTTGAAGTCCATCTATGCACTAACAGAGCTTAACATTTCCAACTTTATTTTCAGGTGATTTCCTTCCTTGCAGGAAGGTGAATTCCATTGAATACCACTGTGTCACTGTAGAAAAGACACACTTCCTGCAGCACAGGTGAAATTCTTAAGGCTTGTGTTCTGTACAAGCAAAGAGGAAACCACAAAACAAACACGTTAGGTCAAACTGTTCAAACTCGGATTCCTAAAGTTAGACACCTAAATCCATAATTAGGTACCTAATTATGTGGACTGATTTTTTTTTTCAGAGATGCTGAGCACTCACAGCTCCTATTGCCTTCTTGTCTGTGGAAGAAAGGGGTGTCCAGCACTTTTGAAAATCAGACCACTTTAATTTAGGCCCTTAAATGTGGATTTAAATACCTAACTCTAGGCATCTGACCATTTTTTATGCAGATCTGACATAGTGAGGGGGGGACATAAATACAGTTTAAAGCTTCCACTATATGTGTTGGTGCAGAAACTGTACATAGAAATGTGCTTACAATGAAGAGCACTATCTTTAGGTTTACCAAACACTCAGCTAGCATTAGGAGAAGCCTGTCTGTGCTAACCCTGACCAAAGAAGAAAATAAGGGTGTCGTGTGGTCTGGAATGGCTCACAACTAGGAGTGCCTACCTCTGGGCACACTCTTAGAAATCAGGGGCAGATACCCCAAAACTGTGCTTCCGTTCTGCGCGCCATCTTCACTGCACTGCACTGCACTGCACTGCACTTCACGCAGCACTACACCACTTGAGGAGATGGATTTATTGTGTCGATTTCCTGATCTATTTAGAGGGTCTACACTGACCACTCAATCGATCCAGAAAGATCAATCTGACAGCGGCAACATACCCTTAGACTCTCCAGCCTATCTAGCCACCCAGACAAACTGGATTATGTGAGACAACTAGTTATTAAAATAAAAAATCACACCACATCAGGTTTCTCCCCATCCCAAGAGACCAGTCACTTACCCAGATCAACTGGTACTCTGGATGTTAAACCAAAGATAATGCTGGCAGCCAATTTTGTAGTACACTAACTAAAGGTTTATTAGCTAAGAAAAACTAATGAGTGTTATTAAGAGGTTAAAACAGGTCAGATATATGTGCAGGTGAATCACAGTTTGTAATTCCAAATGGTGGCAGTGATGTAATAAACTGCAAGCTTCCCAAAAGTCTTTCAGGGTACCCAGATTGTGTCTGCAGATCTTCACTTTGCATCTGATACACTTCCCTGTAAGAATACAAATAGTCAGAGATAAAGGATCTTTCTTTGAATCCATGTTTATAATATCTTCACACAGAAAGCAAGCTGACAGTGTCTCTACTCACGTGGGCTTTTACTTTGATGATGATGAGTGAGGAATGCATTTAGTCTTTTGACCTACAGACATCATCACAATGGCCATTTTCTTTGGAATTAGCACCTTTTCTCATAAAGTCCTTCACTAGCATTTAGCAAGATTTCTTTGATGGGTTATTTAGTTACACAATGTAAATGTTTGCTATTACATTATAACAGGAACAGCTAAATGAAAACAATACAAGTAACATTCCACTAGTTTTCATGAACTTTATACATCTGAATACACACTTATACATCACTCATTTTGATCTATAGTAATACACAAGCAAATTGACCTGTGCCCCTGATCTTTGTGATGCTTCTATTGCAAAATGTGTTGGCGTACAGCTTCAATATCACTCCTGCTATTGCTTTGAAAGGTGCTAGGAACAGAAATGCACAAATGTCAGTCTGATGGCCCACGACCTGAAATTATTCCAGTTTTTCCATCACTGACTGTCAGAGTGGGATTTGGTTCTTTGCTTTATGTTCTTTTGCTCCCTTTTTTCTTTTCCTCCCCAAAGATGTGGCACTTGGAGATGAGAGATGTGAGGGGGCTTGGACAATGATTGTATCTATTTTATTGGTTTCCCAGCAATCTTTTAACGTTTGCAACCATTAGAAATATTTGCTGTATTTGTGTTGAATAGGTAGATAAACTGATTTGGACTAAAGAGAATTCTTTCTTACACAAGTTGTATTCTCTCACCACTAAGCAAAATGGACTTTAGTGAATTAGCAGAGAAATTATTATAAAAAAAAAGTATAATATGGCATATGAGAAAGAGGTGTGTGAGAAACGGCTAATTACCAGAGCTGTGAAAAGAAATAAAATTTGGTCACTTATCTCAGGACAAAAAAGTCCACAGAAAAGCTCAGTACCTTGCAAGTAGTAACAGGAGAGATGCTAATACCAAAAAGCACAGTCCTGACTAACTGAAGGCAGAAGCAAGAGAGACACACAATACAGCATGGAAGGGTTCTGTGAATGCATATTGAATATCAATGGTACCTCCTTTTCTGTGATTTTTTTAATGCCCTATAGCTGACCATAGCAAAACGAACTGCACACTCATGCTGTTTCTGAAGAGCTTAGATAAACTTCAGTGAATCCTTTACCTCAGAGTATTACAAGAGATGGAAACAGAGAGGTGTTTCCCCAAGACTTTTAATAAATGATTGTTGTATTCCACATGCTTCAATGCACTCTCAAAGCTATAAATAGGCTGGCTGCTTTCTGTAGGGGCTGATAGCAGATCCCTGTTCTTATCCTGATTTGCTGCCTATGTTATAACAACCCTTCCTTAAAATGATGTTGCAAATGAACAGTGATCAGTTCATTTGCACTTAAAAAGGAAGTGCAAATAAATCTAAAGCTGGCCAGGAGCAAGTTCAGAGGAGTGCCTGTCAAGGATGGCCTAATTTTTTAAGGGTGGTCTGTGCTAAAGCAGGACTCAACAATGCCCAATGACTGTTAAATAAACAGTTTGCTCCATCTGCTGCTTTGAAGATACACTGGAGAAGCTGTTAAAAAATCTAGAAGCTGCATTTTAAAAAATACCTGCACACATTAGGGCTCTTCTGAGGAAAAGCTATGCTGGCGAAAGGGAGGAGGTACAAGTGCCTGAGCAAAGTTGTCAGGAGATATTATTCCTCTCTAAGTCATAATGTTTCTGGGCACTCATGGAAGCATAGTGTTCACAGGAGATTTGATGCATTGAAAGAAGTCTAGACCAGAATCTCCAAAGCACACTCCTCCCAACGCTTTCAGGGGAAAGAGACCAGGGCCCTGTTCTTGCCTTTCCCATTCATGCCTTCTTGGCTGTGCTAGCAAAAACTTCCATTAGCACATCCAGCTATGTTACAGTTCTCTTTTGTGAGTACTCTGAGTTGCAAAAGAGCTCCCTGTTCTTTACCTAGAACACCCACTTGGAATCAGCCCTAATATGCCTCTCAAAATGAACATGTGTGGCAAAATCACTGACAAGCTCAATGTGATGTCCAACTCAGAGGTTTGACCTTGTCTGTCAGACAGAGGAAAGGCAACTAGTTGTTTTGGAGTTGAGATCCAATGATGATGCTGAGAGTTATTTCACCTTGTGCCTTCCTTTTTTATTATTGTGAGTTGGAAAATAGAGCAGAGGGCAAAAATACTGGAGTTAATTGCACACAAAAAAATAAAGCTTCTACATTTTTGTTGTGTTTTGAGAAAGGCAGGCAGCAAAATACTCCTATTTCTGGAGGAGCTATGGCTTTGTTAAGAAAACACGATAAGATTAATAAGTAACAGCACAAGTAGCTACCCAAAGGCAATGTTCTAGCTTGTGGCCTTGAAAAACATTGGTCTGAAGGTAGATCCCATTTGCCATAATCTGACCTAAGGGCTATCTGTGCCTAAAAATGTCTTATTTGGTATGAACAACAAGAAATATGTTCAAGATATTTAGTGACGTGAATATCACCATACAATGTCCTCTGGGCAGAATATCGCTTTCCAGCAATGAGTCACTTGCCAGAAATTCCTTAGCTGAGGTTTTATATGAGAAGCCGATTAAGAGAGATTTTGTTTCACTATTTCTAACCTACACAGAATCAACTCATTATATAGCAGAATAACATGCACCGTAAACAATTGTCCTTTAAATTCAAGTACTATCAGATGTGCGGTATAATGCAGATAGTATTAATCTACTTTAATCATCCTTCAAGTGCACAATAAAGTAATTGGGCCCATTCAGGAATTTTTTCCTTGTTTAATTTAATAACAGGTTGTGTCACACATTAATTCAAATGTTATGCATACAGTTAAACACACTAGTTCATTTATGTTTTTGGTTGTTGCAGTGCAAAATGTAATCTGCTGAACAGTACCCATGCAACTCTCTAGGAAAAGCTCCATACTGTGCCATAAATTGTAATGCATTTCTCAATACCTAAATATATCTATTTTAATCTGGAATAGAGCCAAATATGCACTGACTTGCTCTGTGTACAATATAGATGCATGACTGAGGAAAATTTGTCCCAGGTTTCTCTAAATTCAGGTGACCAAGTATGTACACATTCACCCTAGGAATCTGAGCAAACGGTTCCGATTTACTTCTTCCTTTGTACCCAGCTCATTAAGATTTGACGTAATGAAGCAGTTGACATCATTGCATCATGGAGATTGAATATCAAATTCTAAATGCCAACTAATAACTTGAGCACTCCCCAGAAAAGCGATATAACCAAACAATGGAAACCTGGACCAAACATTTTCTGTTATGTCTAGGACTTTTAGCAACCAAGATGACATTTTCGTTTAGTGTACTGTCTCTGGCTAGCACATTGCCACAGTGCATTGGATCTGTGCTATCAAGATAGAGCAGTTAAACCCTCCATATATGCCGGGACACTCACTCATCTGCAGCAGGCTCCCCTGAATCACTTTTTTGGATTCCCTTTAATTAGTCCAAACTTCCTTCTCTAACATTTCTCATGGTTGGTGTAGGTAGAGGAGAGCTATAGAATAAATGATTTTGGAGAAGTAAGGGATTGTTTCCCCTGAATCCTGATGGGCATGGGCGCATCCCAATTATGAGCATGCAATAGACCCATAATGCTGCAGTAAACAACTGTCACACTTCTCGACTCTTAATGGCAATTATAAACCAAATCCTTTATACTCATTTCAGGGGATATATTCCTTAGTTTACAAGGACAAAGATCTGCACTTTGCTCAGGGTTGAGAATATATTTCAGGTGCATGAGCACTATGAACCAAACTCTGGGTCTCTTCACTTTTGCCCCCAAAATAGGTGCAAAATAATTTGTTGAGAATGATGGTATTTCTTTGTTACTGTTCTGGCAGGTAGTGTGTTCTTTCAAAATTCTCGCAGCTCCTCCTTCACAGGTTACGCATGTCAGACGCATGAATAATCCGAGCAGATGAGGTTGCATAGCTCCTGAGAATAGATCAAGGGGTTCTGGCCCTGGTTCTAATCTCAGAACAGCATGTGAGCATATGCTTAAATTCCAATAAAGTCAATGGGTGTTACTTATGCTTAAAAGTTAAGCAAGTGCGTTTTCTGAATCGGGGCCTCTGTGCTAAAAGAAGTGGACCCAGGAACACCTACCCCAGAATTCCTCTCCATGACTCAATGTTCCCAGTTTTGAAAAAGTAAGATGTGGGGTTAATAGTTGTATCTCCTAGCTCCTCTCCTGATCATGACTCCATGGATGCATGTGTGTATCCTGGAACCAGAACTGTCCTTATTATCTGTTTTAATGAAAACTCTAATGGCTAAAATGGGAGAGTGAAGGTAAGAAGAACATGACAGAAATGTTATAAAAAGAAAAGAAATAAACAGAAAAGCTCACTCATGGTTATATTTCTCACATGCTGTTTTTATTTTCAGAAAAAGATGGTTATTAAGTCAAATGAATATAAAGTAAAAGAAGAAATACAAATAATGCCTCTCTTGTACATCAGTTGCTAATGTGTGTTTTGTACTCTGAGTTTCTAAAGAAACTCATATTTGAAATATTAGATATGTTGTGCTTAAAAATAGAATGTTAAACACATTCTATATATTAGATATAAAAAGGAGAAATGTTCTAACCTGGAGAAAATATGGTGGGTAATAAAATACATTGTTTGATCAGAGTATTCATTTATAATGTTTTCATGCTTATTCTGATCATTGGATGGTATATATGTATGTAAACTTGTGTCTCTTTTTCTTGTTTTTTTTATTTCCTGATAGATATTTCCAGGACTGATTCTCTCAGACATAAAGCCTGCCAAAAGAATGAAGTTCAAAACAGTCTGCTACCTGCTGGTCCAGCTCATGCATTGTCGTAAGATGTTCAAAGCTGAGATACCTTTCTCCAATGTCATGACATGTGAGGATGATGATAAGGTAATTAATAAGAATTCTCTAAGATCCTTCAATGTGTGCTTTTAAAATGTATATTGCTCCATGTTGTCTCACAAACTAAACCAAAAGAAGGTTATTGCTACATATGTACAGTCCTGTTGTTATAAACCCTTGTCTACAAAAAATTCCCCATCGTTGCTAATGTTGTTTTTGCTCGGTAGGTAATAGCAGCTTTAATTCTTTGGCAGCCACAGGTGCCTTATCTGTGCATTTCAAGCACCATGTAAATTAGACTTTCTCTTAGCATACTAAAATGATTTGATGCTTGAAAAAGTAAGTAACAGCAGGCTCTGTGCTAGGGATCCTATTGTTCTCCCCAGTGCTGAAGCTGAACTGGTGCTAGCAATGGTGAGAAACTTTTACAGAATTTCCCCAGTATAGACAAAGCTTAAGTGTAGCAGATCTCAGTGCAAAATCCCCCAGACATGTGTGCACACACACATATCACAAGTAGCTGGGACTTATCCTTCAGAAAAAAGTTCCTGAGGCCACTGCAGAAATTTTAAAAAGCTGTTTTTGCAAATCCCTGGAGTTTGTCTCATTTTCAGCTGACAACACTGTAACATGCAGTAGCATACAGAAAGTAGGTATATTTGTATGTCTGTACATTTTGATATAAAAATGTGACTAGTAACTATGAATCATAAAGCTGATTGGTGTTGAAACCAAAAAAGTTTGAAAGAGTTGTTAGATCATTTACTTTGCCAGTGGGTGGCGATGTTACATAGTTTGCTGCTTGAATGTCAACTGCTACAGAGCAGGAAGTTCATTCATTGGCATTTGAGCTATGTATTGGACTGTGTGACATAAATGAGATAGAATCTGAGAAACTTCAAATCCAAATCTGCCTTCCTGACAGTATAAGAACTCTCCTGTTTGTGAAAATTTTGTTTCTCCCAGTACTGGCAGAACTCAGAAATAAAAAAGGCAGCCCTTTTTGGACTAAAACTCAAATTTCTTAAAATTATTGCAGACTTAATTTGCCATTTATAGAAATAGCATGTAACTCACAGCTCTGAATTGAGTCTTTTAAATGCTGCCGCTCTTTGAGTATTTTGAAAAATCCATGTTTTTTCTATAAAATTTAAGTGACAATTTACAGTCTGCTTTTTGTGTGGCTATGTGTGTATGCATAGTACACAGGCAAAACCTATAACAGGTTAGGGAACTTTTTTATATTCCCCAAAGTCAGAACATACAAAGTCACTGCTATAATGTTATCTTTAACTTACCTAGTTCTGCTTCAAGTCTTTGCAACTCATATGGGACTCTTATCTCAAGGAACATGATATAAAATGTTTATCTATACAAATCAAGCTGCTGTCCAGGCTTCCTTCAGAGATAATTATTTCTTAAATGATGAATACCATATATAGCTCAAAATTTTTTGAAGCTGGCCAAGTGTTGTCTGCATCTGTGCTACAATAAATTATCTCTTGCAAAATACCTGGCAAAAACTTGAGATATCATGAAAGTCTGTAACATGAAAAAGAGGTACAATACATATTAGAAAATAATTGAAAAAATAATTATATATGCACAGTAGCTAATTTTATGGACTAATAGCTCACTCATTTTAATTCTCTTCAATAGAAAACCCAAACAAAATCTAGGTCAATTAATTGAAAAAAAAAAAAAAAAAAAAGGCCTGCAAAATTTAGTTTAGAAAGCAAAACTATTAAGCACAGAAGCACCAAAATAAAAGTATCTGAAATGAGTGGTAATCTATTTGTGTGGTTACATGTACTTGAAGTTAACACAGTGACTCTTCAGTTTACATGCTTATTCTATATATTAAACTCAAAAGGCAAAACTTAAGCAGTTATTGTAGTTGTGTCATAAGCATTTAGCGTCAATATTATAGTGTCAGTATGAAAACAGGAAAACAGTGAGAGAACTGATAAGGTATTTTATCTATGCTATGGAGTCTCTTCCAGTGTTTATCAGGGACTACTTCTGAATAAAACCACTGGTCTGTAGTATTTCCTGACTGATCACTAGCTTCACATATCTGCTTTACAGAGAAGCCTGCTTGTGTGGGTTAGTCGGCCAGCTGCTGCTTTGTCTTTGTTTGTGTGTTGTGTTTTGTTTTTAAGAAGATCAGCCACTCCTGCATCACACATAGTAAGAAAAGAAACTTCTATTCATTCTGAATAAATTTAACTATGCTCACCACCTCTCTGGTCACCTTTGTCTCCTGAGCTGTGGCTTTGAAAGGGAATTGTAAAATCTCAAACATATTTTCTTGGTACATAGCCTTTGAAAAAGAGAGCTAGTAAACATTGACAGCACTGCGACCTTTCTATAACAAGCTGCTAATAGTGACGACGAAGATCCTTCTTCTTATGTCCTAGGTGAAAGAAGTCTTATTCAAAGTCTTATGCTGTGGTGGTGAAGGAGAAAGGTTGTTTTGAAAATACTATACCATCCAAGTCATGCTGAACAGCAGAACTCTTCAGGGGCGTGCACAGTCTAGTTTCATTTGAGTTGTCTCCACTAAGTCACAGAATTGAGTTTTTCTCATTTGTGATCAATTTTCATGTTACTTTGCTGATCAAGTCACCCTGTTCTGGGCTGAGCTAGCTGCCTCTGCAGTGGCGGAGTAGAATACTGGAGAGGACATTATGTAGAGGGAATTTTTAAGGATGAGGAGTGAAATCCTGGCCCCAATGAAGTCAATGGGAGTTTTGCCATTCATTTTAGTGGGGTCAGTATTTCACATGCAAAATTGTAATTAATCTGTAATTAGACTGTAAGTTGATTGGGGCAAGGACTGTGTCTTTCTATGTACTTATCTAAAAAATTGTATTTGTTTAGCTCAACAGATTCCTGATGCTGACTGGGGATTTCACAATACAAATGAGACATCACTGATAATGTGACTGCAGTGAATAACAGTTACACTCTCATTTTTCTTTCTGCTACAGAGGAGAGCATTAAGGACAGCCTCTGAAAAACTCAGGAATCGTTCCTCTTTTTCTACAAATGTGGTATACACCACACCAGGAACTCGAGTAAACAGATACATCAGCCGTTTGATAGAGGCCCGGCAAACTGAGTCCGAGATGGCTGACTTGAATTTCTTTACCCTCAAGTATAAACAAATTGAACGTGAGCATAAAGTAAGTGAGAATTTTAATAACTTCACTAATCAAAGATGATGGGCCAGATGGAGTTGCACCTTCTTAAACAAGGTCCAAATTTTGCTCATTATCTTTAAATTATATTACAAAGTCTATCATAGCCAACCAAAAGACTGAACTCCCCCCTCTTGCAGAAATCCACAGGACGGGGCTAAAGAGGAGAAAATCCCAGTGAGGATTCCCTTGTGGATTTCCTTCCCTGTCATTCCATTGGAGGATGGAGATTGTATTTCCTGCCCTGAATAAGAGGCTGCTGGGTCTACATTTAGAGCCATACGAGGGAGGGAGGCTCAGTCATCCATGCAGAGGCACTTGCCCCTTCAGGTCCTGTGGCTCCTTATAGTAGCCTACCCTGTGTAAAAAGGCCACATTATATTTTCTGGAGAATTTCTGTAAAGCTAGTGCCAGGAGTTGATGTTCATCTCTTCTGGACCCAAACCTGCCCACTGCTTCCCCAAACTGCCAGTCTCTGCTACATGCCCAACTGTGGATCCATTCTTTGGACTCCAGAGTTAGGGGAAACAACTGACCACCATGCAGTTGCACAGGAGAGGGGAGAGTCACATGCAGAAGCTTCCCTCTGTTCCTGGATCAGGTAGACGATGATCCCATATTAGGATTATAACCTGATGTTTTATTGTGTTCGATTGTGATCTAACTCATGTATGTGGATATAAATCTCGAGTAACTCCACTGATTTCATTGTAGTTACATTGAGGTAAGAGCCGAATAGCCTTAGCTTAGATGGTTATTTTTTTTAATTTTTTTTTATGTGAGGGAAGGCAGAAGTGGTGTGATTTTGGACTAATTTAGCAGTAGCCCTTATTTTTCTCAAATATAAGTCATATAGTCAAGGATACATTGTCACCACTGTTCAGTGTCAGGGGGCTAACTCCCCACACATAAAACTGAATTTTTACCCATTATCATTCATTTCAGTTGCCAAAGACTAATCTTTTAATTTTCATTGGGTTTTTTTTTTTTTTTTTAAAAAGGCCTTCCTGTATAGCTATAAAAATGAGTGAGCTTTCCCAAAGAGAAAAGAGCTCTTTTTTTGGGTGAAGGTATATGAAAGCTTGTGGAAATATATATTTAGAACTTTACAAAAACGATTTTTATTTAACTGGTGATTTGTATAAAGCATCTGCAAATCTGCCCTAAACTAGTAGCAAGGATTCCTCTGGAGAGAAGGGAATCCTCAGGTCATGTAAAGTTGTTTTAGCCAGCTCTGTGCTGCCCACTCTCTCATTTCCATATAGTTGGAGTAGGCACTGGAAAGAGAGGAGATGGGGCAGAGGAGAAAAAAGAAAAGAACAACAAAAATCCATAGAAAGATCTTCAAAGTTCTATTAATTTTGGGAGAAGAAAAAAATGCAATAGTTTGGAAATTCCATAACCTGCAATTTTTGGAGGGCTAAACCCCATGAGATGAGCCCTTTCCCTAAGAATTCCACAGAAGACAACCTCTGAGCTGTTTGTAAGGTGCATAATAGCACGGCTATCAGCTGTGCACTCTCCAAAGTGCACTTACATCTAGAAATTCACAGGGTTTGAGCATGTGGACCATTGGCTCGGCTGCTGCACACTTGACAATGGTGCACATGAGGTCTTGTTTATCTGCACACTTTCTAAGCTTAGCACCACATTTCAATCTCAATTACACTGGTGTAAATCCTGTAGCTCCATTGAGTGAAAAAAGTCCAGGTTTATGCTTGTGAAACTGAAATCGGAAATTGGCACTTCATTCTTCTTTGCCTGTGAAGCACAGTATTTTATCAGACTCATGACTTGGTTCCACAAAACCAATGATTCATCCACATCTTTCAATAAGAGCTATTTCCATGCCACACAGCAGTGTTCTTCCTTCAGCTGTTTCAGTTGAAGAGCTGTTTGAAAGCAGCAAGGATTTTTCTTAATAACGGGAAAAGTGTATTTTTTCCTCCCCATTCTGTCACAAAGGAGCTGAACTCTTTTTGCTCAAGCTTTCAAAAATAAATTCACCTCTGGGCAGAGCTGAAAGTTGAATGTTTGGGAAAGATATGAGGTACAGAAACAGGGTGAGAAAGGAAAGTGTCATGCAATCTTAACTACATCAGACGCTGTTGCTATCTGAATAATAATATAATGAGATTTTCTGGCTGTGAATTAAACCATATTCATTACTAAGTTTGTAAATATGTGGAAATATAGGAGCACACTTTATTTTAAGCCACGGTTGTTCCTGGTTTAGAGTCAGGAGGTATGGTATATACACTTCATTAACTGTCTTTCGTGCATCTCCTCTCTCATTCACAGTACCACCAGCTTCAGGATGAATATTTTACCAGTGCTGTAGTTCTTTCACTAATTCTAGCTGCCTTATTTGGCCTCGTCTACCTTCTAATAATCCCACAGTAAGTATCTCTTGCTATTTTAATCCAAAACGCTGCATTTTCAATGATCTTGTCTAGATCCAAGCATTAGCAAGAACTGAAGCACATACTATTAGCATCAGTTTACTAGATCAGGTTTCAGTGCTGAAGGCTATGTGTGAGCAGGCCAGGAGTATAAAAGCAGGGCAAAAGGCACCCCAGGCTGGATAACGGAGGGGACAAAGCTTTCCAACAGTCCAGATTGTAACCTTGGTAATGTCACAGCCCTTTAATAGGCAGCACAGTGAGCAAAGGCTGTAGGTCTTTGTGTGCTCATGCAATGACTGATCAGAGTCTGGCTTTTAACACAGAGAAATAACGTGAAGGATTTTGTTATTGTTTCACAGTCCTTCTGGGAATATTTCTCCCCTGCTATAGTCATCAAGCTTTTTGTTGCTTTGTTATTTTTTCGCGCCTGTTGCAATAACATGACCTACATCCTTCCTGACTGCCTTTGTCTCTACTGACCGGAATTCGTTTCTTCCGTCATCACATGCTGCTTTTGAAAATGTTACTAGCTTTCCCAAGTCAAAAGTTTTGTGAGTCAGGGAGATCGGGGTTTTCCTAGCAAGACCTTGCTTTTTCCGAGATTTGAAACGCTTGGGTGCGATTTTGTCGCAGCCTTTGAAAGAACCGACCAGGTCAGTACTCCGAAGAAATGCTGTCCAAGAACACTTCCTGTGGATGCTGCAGAGAGAGGTGCTGGTGATTCAGGAAGTGCAACTTTTTCGGTCTGAATCAGTAATTGACCAGTGCAACATCATGGTGTTCCACAGCGTTGTTCAGCTGGCATGCGGTCAGATGAGATGTTAACCTGAAGTCCTGACCCAGATGGTCACTAAATAACTACGGCCCTTTTTATAAGCATCAAATTTATTATAGTCTTATAGAATGGGTGAACATAGGGAGACAGACTGTCACTAGGGTCTGACACTTTCACAGTCCTTGTGATCAAAGGACTGCACGGACCAAGTGGTGCTTGCCTCTCCAAAGGAAGTGGGGGAAATTTAGGCTATGATCCTGTGTACCTACACTGACCAACCATGGGATGAGTCTGTACCATACACCAGCCGGTGCCTTAAAAGCATGGTTGCACCTGCTATCTACCGTTGTTATTAATATTTATATCATGATAGCACCTCCAGACCACCCAGGCCTGGCTGTCACAAATTAGGGCAACTGTACCTGGGTTCCCCTTCTGTGGTCCAGCAAGGGTATCCACTTTTAGGCTCCTGGCTCTTTAGCTGTCATCTGTTTTGGATGGAGACATGCATCTCTCTCTTCCTCCTGACTGGATGTTTCCAGGCTGCACAGTTTCCTGCCTACACTGTGAATTCCCCAGCAAGTCAGGATGCCTGCTTTGCCTTCTCAGAGGCTACCACCGGCATAATTACACGCGGTTAAGTTACCACACAGCTCTTTCTTAACAAGAACGTAACCCCCCAAAGATACAATGCAGAAAATTGCCATATCTGTTACAACAGCCCCATTGTGCCAGGCTCTGGACAACCACATAGCGAACAGCAATTCCTGCCCTAAGAGCATAGCCCCAGCTATAGTATCACTGATTTTTTTTAAAAAAGTCTCAGTATTACTGCAGGCACTTCTCTAAAGTTGAAATCAGGGACAATTATGGGGATCAGATAGTGACTTGGAGAAATTCCACTGCAAAGCAGTCACTCTTTTTCCACTATTGGATTTTAAAACCCTATAAGAGCAAGAGATTTTTGGTGCCGACGATAAAGAGCACAGACATAGACATACTGGCCCCTAACCTCTGGTCTGGCTGAGCTATGATTAAAGATTAAACCACTTATATGCACCCTCAATAAGCATAAATTAGCCCAAACATAAATTAGCACAGCTGCATGGATGCTGTAATTTATGCCTGGTTGCTCACATACCCAAGGGGCTGCTCCAGCTGCCAAGGATCCTCCAGGTGTATGAATGCCTGGCCATGCCCCCTTTCTCCCAGTTTCACATCCTGCTTTGGGGGCTGGGAGGGAATGTGGCATAGAAGTTGCTGTAGCAACTCTGTAGTACCCAAGTTTTCCCCTATGCATGGGGAATCCTCAGGGCTGAGATCTGTTAAATTTCTGGTTGCTCTGCACCATTGGAGCAGCTGAAATGGAGCAGCCAAGGTCTGATTCAATAAGTGATCAAGTGGACAAATCTCTAATCTTTATAATTCCTTCTTTCTCTCACAAAGAGTAAAACAGAGGAAATGATAACCATTATATATCAGCCAAGCCCTGAAGGCTAAGTAAACTCTTCATTTATAAGGGGACATAGTGCAAGATATGCTGTATTAACCTGCAATTAAAAAGTAATATAAATCCCTGAGACACAATACAGTTGAGAATCTGAGATTCGCCCTGCAAGCTTCCTTGTAGATACTATGAACAAGAAAAACTATTAAATTGTCATTTTTGAGAATAAGGCATTTATTTCACCAGAGGATTTCAGGCAGCACAACAGGAAAAAGACTAAAACAAAGTGAGAACTCCCTCTGTCTGTCAATTTTACTTTGAAGGGGGAAAAATCCCACATGCATTGCCCTAATCCACCAAACGGCTTTAGAAAAACATCAGTACAACTAGCTCAGATACACTCTTTAGTTGCATTGGTTTACTTCTGCATTTTTTTCTTCTAGGAGTACCATAGTCCTTGTCCTCCTGGTGTTCTGCATCTGCTTCCTAGTGGCTTGTATTATGTACCTACAAGTCACACGAGTACAAGTAAGTGATTTGAGTCTTCGTGATATCTCTTCCTTCAAGAGTTTTATTCGGTGGCAGTTATTTGGAACCTGATGCCACCTGTGCACACTTCATAGCATGATGTCATCTGTATATTTTTCTAATTTGCCTAATCTGTAGCAAAGCACTGCCTTAGAAACTCCAAACAGAACCAGCAAATCTAGGGCTGGCTCACTTTAAAGGTGCCTTTTTCCCTCTGCTAGACATACTTTTGAGCAGTGCGGGCAGGTGAATCTTTATAGTACCACTATTTCATTAACCCTATGCATTCTCTTTCTCTGGATCTTTACCACCCACCAGCAGCTGCCGAACTCTTCCACTGTCCCTCCAAACAAGTGCTGTGACCTGACTTCCTTCCCTGACAGCTGCTCAACACTCAAGCAGTCCCCTTCTTTCTCCTCAGTACCTAGGAGTATGTCAATGCTGCAGTCAGAAGGTGTGATTGCAGCTGGAGTAAACATACCCAAGCTGGCATTCATCTGATCTGCACAAGCCTCCTGTAACCCTAAGTAATTACTCACTCACTTCGCTTGTGCTTCAGCGTGCACTGATGCAGCTTCAAAGGTCCAGGATCCAAGCTAGCTAGATCAAAGCCAGCGTGGCTCTGTCTAGCAGCACTGTAACTGCAGTGGTCTGCCTAGGTGAGGCTAAGCTAACTGTGAGGAGAGGCAGAAGCAAACCAAGACAAAAGGCACAATCTTCCGTTTTTAAAACTTTAAAAGGGAAAAAACCGCAAAATTGTATCAGGAATATAAATGATATAAAACATTCCAATCATATTACAATCACGTTACAAATACTTACAATCATAAACTATGGGTTACCAACACATTAATCTTTAAGAGCTTGTACATACTGTTCTTCTGTACTCTGTGTAATTAATACCAAATGTCCCTGGGATGGTACCTCTTTTCACCACCTCTATCCACAAGTTTATCTTCACTCGTGGGCCCCCTATGATTATCCCGTAGGCACCTTTGAACTGTATTCTGTGAATAGATATTCAAAAGGTCATTCCCTCTATTCATATACTGCAGGTCTTTTGTGGGTGGGCTTCTTGTTTACTATTTCAGGATCTGTTTTCATATAGCATAGCTTTTTGATCAGTGCCCTTTTTCACCAATTATATGTCCTTTCATTTTCTCCCTGTACTCTCTCTCTGGTATGTCTGTAGATTTGATTTCCCTCTACTTCCCTTCTCTAATAGTTTATGCTCACGTGACCAGATCTATTTCTTTTCTGCTTCTCCTGGCCTGAAACCTTTCCTGTTTTCCTTCTTTCCTCCTCCTCACGTCCCAACCCCCTACTTTATTCCTCTGTTCTTTTATTTTATCACCTCACCTCCCACCTCAACTCTGGTTCATCTGCTAGCTCGGCATCTAGCATCTTCTCCTTCCCTCTTTCTTCTCTAACAGCTTTGTCCAGCTGCCCCACTCCAAGCAGATTCCAAGCCCCCACCTCAGCTCGGGTTGCCCTCTGATTGGCTGTCTCTCTCCTCAGGACAGCGTTCTGTGCTTCTGCATCAAAGCTGCAGCAAGTGCTAGCGCCAGGGTCATGGTTACTACATGACCATACCCTGTGATTGTAGTGCAGGTATACCCTGGGTCTAATGTTTCTCCTGTTACCCTCTGCAGAATGCTGGGCCAGTCTTCCGATTTTTTCAAACTCTTTGTTCACCCTCCCATGAAAGCGCCCATTGACTTCAATAGACAACGTCTTACCCAATCAAACTCTGGCCTTTTTCAAAACGTTTAATGCTGATTAATTATCCTGTATTACATTTTCAAAATGGGAATAAAGCAAAAGGACATTCTGCACACTTTAGAAGGAGAAAATTATGTTTCCTAAATCAGGGTAAGGATCTGCAGAGACTAATTTTTCTGGTGAAAGAAGTCTTTCCTGAATTAGTCTTCATTTGGTATTCTCAGATAAAGATCAGGAGAAAATACACACACAATTAATCAGCTCTGCTGATTAGTACACAATTGTTTTAAATTAAGAAAAATGCCCTTTGGCTAGAGGAGAGGAATTGTTTTCTGGAAATGTAAATAGTTTAATTAGCAGAGTATGTGGCAAAGAGCAAATCTTTATTTACCACCTTATATAATTATTTGGGAGTAATTTTGTTAGTCTCTCTTGTTTGTTTCGAAAAAGGCACAGTGGGTCATACTCATGCAGCCGATAGGAAATCTTTCCCTTTATGAAGGTCCTTTGAGGCTAATATAAACTTAAGGTATGCTCCTGATGTTGTTAAAGTCAATGGGAGTTGAGCACACTCACAACCCCAGTAAAGGTGTTCAGCACCTTACCGATTGAACCCTATCTTAGAAAACAGAGAAATAGAAAATTCCATATATAACATCAGCAGTTGTCTAGAGAAGCATCTTAGTCTGGTTTGTTGAGTGTGGGACTGGGAGCCAGGAACTCCTGTATTCTAATCTTGACTCTGACACACTCTTGCTGTATGACATTGGACAATTCACTCAATTTCTTTGGGCCTTGCTTTCTTCATATAAAATGGGAAAAATAATAATACAGGTATTTACCAACCTTGTAGGGAATCTGGAGGTGATTAAATAATTAATGGCTATACAGCGTTTCTGAAAATAAATATAAATAAAGGCAATGGCATGCAAAAACCTACATTAATACAGCAGTTGTAATACCAAATTCATTTTTAAAAAAAAGGTCAAAATGCAAAAGTTTAAGAGCAACCTTAATTCGGCCAAGTCTTACATACATTAATTATACTTGATTTTTCTAGTTAAGCTTGTTGCTTATTTAATTACTTTTTATACCATATGTATACCATAAAATGTTCAGGATACACAATGTGGGCAAGATAGCTGTTGGAATCTCCATTTTGCCTTTTGCTACCTTTTTGTCATTTTAACTGTGCAACGTTATCATTGCACTAACAGAATATTCTTTATTTTATTATTCCTATTATTGCGTTGGTGAGGAAAAAGGAAATTATCCTTGAATTACTTGCACTGCAAACTGAATCATTGACTATACAGTGAAAATATATTTCCTGTGATACGATGGGATTATAGTTATTGTTTGTTGTGTTAGGTACTGAATCACATCACCTGTGTATGATGTGTATTGGAATTTGTTCCCAGCTATGAGTTCTGTCCCCTGCTGTACTTCACAGTATTTGTCACAGTGCTGACCCTTTCCCCTTATCATGACATAGTAGATCTTCAACTCTTGAGTCTCATAGTGGACAATGTGTGAAGATACTGTGTGCTGACAAAGTTTACTGCTGTAGGAAAGATTTGTTTTATTAATGTATTATCGTTATGTCCCTTCATAGTTTAATGATATTGACAAATGATCAAATTGATTCCTGGTGTAACTTTATTGCACTTACTAGGGATGAATTTATCCCATTCTGCTTTAAACATGTTGTTTATAGCAAAATATTATTGATATTACAATAATTGTTTCTCTTGTTACAGCCATGTGGGCTTTATCCTTTTGTCCATATTAAAACTAGAATGTGTTTCAAGATCACATAATACTCATTGAGTTTTGTTTTGGTCTATTGGTGTAATTAATTAGCCACAGAATTAGTATTCCGTAGTCACAGAATTAGTATTCCATTTTGCAATAAAAATGAATACAATTCACCTGCAATCACCAGTCACATTTCTCTCACTGCCATGCAGACAGGTGTCATAAACCCAGTGAGTCCGTGTCTCCACAAGTGAAAGGGAGAGCATGAGTTCCAAGGCAGTACTTGTAAATCCTGGGTGAATTGTCAGCAGCTGGGATCGAACATGGGACATCTGAAGCTTTAATACACGACCTTCTACTGCCTGAGCCAAAAGATGCACCTCTCAAGCAAAACTGTAGCAGGCTCATTCATCTTTTGTCGGCCTAGCCACCACTAGAGGGAGACAGAGTGCCACACCAAGTAGGCGTGGCTTAAATATGTTTCCCTGCAGCCATCCAAAAATTGGTTCTCCCTCACTGTCACTGGCCCTAAACCAAATCCAGCCCAGATGGGGCTAAGCACTTTCCTTCTTCTGTGAAGTACATTACTGTTCCCCCTCACTGAAACTCCTCTTTTCAAGGACTTGATCCTGCTCCCATTTAAGTCATTGGGAAAAAACCCATTGATTTGAATGGTGCAGGATCAAGCCCCTAGCTATAGCAAATGTACTACTCATTTGCAGCCAAAGGGATAAGAAAGCAAGCTGCTTCCCATAGGACCAAAGTAGATCAGTATAACTCAACCCAGCATGAGTGCACATTCCAGGCAAACTGTTGTCCTCCCTTTCTAACCCAGAGCTTCATTTGTATTGAGAGCAAGTGCTCAGATACTCAGATGGACATGACGGATCAGAGAGGGATGCTCAAGACTCTATCTTCACTAACCATCTTTGCTCCATAATGCTTTTCCTAGTCTGACAAATTACATTACTTTTTTACTACTAATTAAAACTCTACTAATTAAAACTCAGCCGGCATTCACTATGACTGAAGTATCACTACAAAATTCTGTGCAATATATATATGGTCTGGAATCTTGGGTTGCCATGTACAACCGACCGTTTCCAAACCATACTATTATAATGTTTATTTTTTTCCATTTTTTCACATGTACAGAATGGAATGCTAATTTGAGCATTCTCATTTGTTGTATTTATTGTGAACAGAAATCTACTGAAAACAAAATTAAAGCTATTTTTAATTATACTGAGAAATAACTTACAAATCTGTTTTCTTTTTGTTACAGAAAATACATCTATCTATCCTTAAAATATTTGTGCATATTTATGATTTTATTATTATCATTTTATACTTTACAGCAGGCAGAATTCATATATCTACTTCCCATTTTATTTGACATCCTTGTAAACAATAGGACACCCATTTTTTACATTATTTGGATTTAAAATATCCTTATTTTACCATCTTTTTTTTTCTCCTTCAGTGTTTTCCAGGGTGCCTGACAATACAAATTCGTACCATATTGTGTATTTTTATTGTGATCTTAATTTACTCTGTGGCTCAAGGGTGCGTGGTGAGTATACAACTATAAGCCAATGTATATATAGTTTAACAGTAAGTTTAAGAATAAACTGTTATAGATCACATTTAGCCCCCCATCTCATCCCATTTTCTTTCTCTCTCATTCACAATATATATATATATATACACATTAATAAAGAATATATAGCAACGTGGTGTAATTTAAAGCTTTTATTGGCATGACTGTAGGATGGCTGTGTTGGTTATGAGTAGTGGAAGTGTTGGAATGTACAATTCATTCCAAATTAGTGCTGAAATAAATCTTCATGTCAAACCACACCATCCTATATTCTGCATATGTTACATACGTTATAGAAGAATTATATTTGAAATGCTCAGTATTGGACCAGTGATCAGCTTAACATCTGATATTTTGTGACTCATCAAGGAATCCACACTTTCAAATGGAATAGGACATTTATTTCTACACCTGATAGATCATGAGAGATCAGATCTTGAAATAACAACATTATTATGTAATGAAAGGAGGTATATAAATGTATTAGTCATAATATCCATCTATCTTTTAGGCCTATGTAATTGCTCTGGTATACAGTTGCAGATGTTCAGCACTTCTGAAAATCAAGCCACTTTTATTAAGTGCTTAAATGTGGATTTAGGAACCCAGGTTTGACAGTATGGACACAAATATATAAAGAGCCAAAGAAATAACATTGGGCCCAATCCAGATCCCACTGAAGCCAAAGGGAATTTTTCTATTAACGTTGTTGGCTTTGAAAATAAAGTTCATTATAACCTGTATATAACAAGATGGCTGATGCTGTCAGTTAAAGGTGGTGTCACGATATGGCCTTCTGAAACTTAAAAGCCAAGTTAGAGACATAGGATGGTGAAACAGAGCTAGAAGCTCCATATTTCTAAATTCTGTTCCTGGCTCCTCCATTGAACTGCTGTGTGATCTTGGACAAATCACTTGACTTCTCTGTGCTTCAGTTCCCTAACCCCTAAAATGGGCATATTAATATCTACTTATCTATTTCACAGAAGTGTTGTGAGGGTTAATTACCTAATATTTATAAAGCATTTAAAGATGTATAGTGCCAAGTATTATGGAGACCTTTTATGACTTGAAAAAAAGATTCAGCACCACACAGGCACCTCGCCCCCGAGACATATTTAGATGTCTGCTGGAAGATCAGGTATTTGATTTACCTAAACCACTACTTTCATATCCTGTTATTTGGCTACTCCCTAAAGTAGAGTAACAATTCCAAGTAACACAGACTTTCTCGCTGAAACTGCAGTGCTGTTTTCAGAAGCGTCATCAGGAATTTAGTCCCATCCTGTTGTAAGAATATCTACTTGTATGTAGCTATAAACTTTTCTGATGCAGCTATTACATATCACCTTAAATCTTCAAAGTACTTAATAAAAGGCTCACTTCTCCATCCCTGTGAAATAAATGTTATCCCTGTTTAACACATGAGAAAAGTGAGATACAGAGATTGTGATGTCCAAGGCCACAGAGCAAGTCAGTGTTCACGACACCATGCTGCATCTCATATATGTAGTTTTACACTTTACAATAACCTGTAACCTTTCAAATGTTTAAGGGAGCTGTTTAATCAGTGGAAGTTATAAGTTCCTGCAAAAACCACTCTAGAATTACCCATGATCAGATTGTAGGTGTTGAAGTTTCACCCTTGTTAGTTACAGAGCAGATGGTGTTTTCCTGGATGAGTTGCATATCATTACAAAGCTCTTGTATGTTCCTACGTTTTCAGATGTTGACTGTTTTAAGTAAGTGGTTGAACAAAATTGTGTTAATTTTTTTCCTTCCCTCATTCTGATTTTGTTCCACGATATTAGCTTTTAAGTATTTATCTCATATTTTATCTTATGTCTCATCTTCTTAAATGATTGTAACTGCCTATAAAATATACCGCATAACCTTCAGACTGTCACTGATTTTATGGCACACTATAAAATTTCATTATCTGTATTTAATTTTTTTAAAAGGCTAATAATAGATTACAAAATAGAAGAAGAGTACAGGTGGAGCTTATGTGTAGGTGCCTAGTAATATTGATGTCCTCCTAAAAACCATATTACCACCAGACTCTTCCATTGGATGTTAACCCCTGTCCTCCCCAATGGCGTAAAATAAAAGCTGATGTGTGATTATAATCACAAAAATGCTGGGACTCGATCATGTACTTGGGATTCCTCACTTTTCAGGCTGTTGAAATTGGGATGTGTCCCTGACATCAGCTTTGGAAAATTTGATCATGCTTCCTCCCAGCTGGAGGATGAGTGCCAACTAATGATTGTTAGATTAGAGAGAAAAGGGAAATAGAGATCCACAGATAATTAAAGGATAGGGATCCTGATTTCCCTGCTTATTCATATCTGTCTTGTTTAAATGTTATGGTTATTGACATAATTCATTATTAGATCCCTAGATGGAGAATAGTTATATACCTCTTCTCTTCCATCAGAGATTTTAATATTGTTTTACAACTATGACTTGGTAGAATTTTGAGGGTGTATGTATAAGCAACATGCTGCTTCCTCTGATGTGTTTGAGAACTATTCTAGAAAAGACAGTCATGTATATGGATATTAAAATACTTTTTAATTTTAGAAACTAGGTATTTTCTTGGGCCCTTTTCTTCTTTGAGCACTGAAAAGGGAGAGGGTTTTTTAACTATGTTCAGACTTGAATTCTCTACCTTCACTTTTATTTAGTGGACTGGGATCATGACTCCTGCCTCAAGTAGAGGTGGAAATGTGCTAGGAGAGGAAGATTAGTCTTGTTAAGAGACAAGGCTAGGAGTCAGGAGACATGAGGTCTCTTTCTGGCTTGAAGTCTGATTGAGGGAAGAGGGCTGTAACAAGGCCCAAGAGCTACTGAACTTTTGATGAAGTGTTTCATTTTAAACTCTGTTGTTTTTCCCAGGTTGGCTGCATGCCTTGGATATGGAGTACAAATTCCAGCAGTTCCATAGTTATCATTTCTCCTGGTGGAACGAATAAAACAATGAATGAACTTCCATGTGATACAGCCCATTATGCTTTCCTTTCCTGCGTTGTGGGGACTCTTACCCTGGCAATATTTTTACGTGTTTCTTCCTTGCCAAAAATGATCCTCCTGCTTTTTGTTACTATTTTGTATATAGTTGTTCTGGAACTCAGCGGATACAGAAAAGCAGTAGGGTAAGTACACTGCAAAGTTTAAAAAAAAAAGTTTTATTATGTATGATCCAAAACATTCCCAACTCCATTTTACTACTATTGTCCTAAAACATTCCAGTACGGTATTAGGGCCAGATATTGAGGGTTCTCAGCATTTCCTAAGAGGATCTGGTCATTGTGGTAATGTTAATGAGTGGGATATCTGCTTTTGTGAATTAACAGCTATGGCCTGATTCCCCATTGCATTACACCAGTTTTATCCTGGTGTAACATAGTTGATTTCTTTGGAGTCACACTCACTGGTGTAAAAATGGTGTTAACAGAGCAGTGAATGAAGCCATAATGTGTAATTAAAATGCTGAAATAATGTTATGATAGCATAGCACGGTGAGTGGCTGCACCGATTGTAAAAAAGAAAACTTTTTGCTAAAGCACGAACCCTTCATATTCCACCAGCTCCTCTCATCTTCTCTTCTCCCCAAGTCAAAAGAAATAGCTGTTTTTTAGGAATGTCAGAGATTTTTTTAAAAAGCATGCCTCACTTTAATACCATCTTTAAACAAAGCTATGCACAATTGCCACAATAGTGCATGGTGCATATGATTTACATTTATGCTCTAAATGGGTAAGAACTTCAAGAATTTGGACACACTTTGTTTTGGGGCATGATACAGTGATCATACTTACAGAAGTGTCTGCGTGTGCGCTCGACATTATTTGCAAATGAGGGCCTGCATTTCGAGAAAGGGCTTGTGGTTTTGGGTACTTCCATTTCTGCGTGCCTAACTTTAAAGGATACTGATTTTCAGAGGTTGTGTTCTCAGCACTTTGACAATCATACCCTTTCAGAGTGTCTCAAGTGTGGCATCCCAAACCACTAGTCACTTTTGAGAATTTAGAGTAAGGTTTTTGCTTAAAAACATCTGTATTAACTTGTCCTTTCTTTTTTTTTAAAGGGGTGGCTCCTTTTATATGCGTGGCTATGAACCTATATTAGCCATTTTGCTGTTTTCCTGTGCTTTGGCACTTCATTCCAGGCAGGTGGACTTGAAATTACGTCTGGACTACCTCTGGGCTGTGCAGGCAAGGCACTTATTTTTCTTTCCAAAACACACACACAAAATGTTGTCTAATTATTTTGTGTGCTGTCCATTAATATTTTACACATTGGCTAGGCAGAAAAAAACTCCATATTTATTGTGGCTCACCAGCAAAGGAATCCATTATTTTCTTTCCAACTGCAAAATATTTTTCCTCCGAGAACTGACTCTGATATGCGTTAATGTCTTACAGTAGTACATCAAAATTAGAGTAACTTTATCTATATTGGGAATTTCAGATTAAGGAATGTACTCGACTAAATGGTGTTATAGAGTTGGCATACAGAAGGTAGATCAAAAGCTTCTGCTTACCTTGTCTAATGACATAATGGGGTGGAACGGCATTCAATTACAATAAAAAGTGGCAAATTAGAAACTGATAAAAAGAAATTCTTTTCCACAAAGGATTAATTAGAGTGCAGAACTTATTTTCACAAGAAGTTGTTGAGGCCAAGAACTTGGCAAAATTCAAAGGGCTTGGACATATAGGTCTGGTCTACACTTACCGTGAAATTTGGTGGCAGTCAATGGGAGATATGCAGAGTAAAGTAGCTTGCGTATCTCCCATTAACTTCCTAAATTCTAAATAGTGTGACATCCCCACTACACTGCACCGATAGGAAATGCCCTACCCTCGACACAGCGTTACTCTTTTTCAGGGGATGGATTTATTCGGTCAACTTCCAGATCAATTGAGTGGGTCTCCACTTCCACTCAATCAATCCCGGAGAATTGACCTGGCAGCGCCAAATTTGTTGCTGTTAGTGAAGACATACCCTTACATGGAAAATAAGAATATCCATAATTATCATAATGATGACAAAAAAATTGAAAGTGATATTAAACCTTGTTCTTAAGCCAATTTCTGTCCAAGATCAGATTGAATCCTAACGTGGGAGCAGAATATCCCACATCTGCTTACTACAGGGCTTTTGCACCTTCCTCTGAAGCATCTAGTAATGGCCACTGTTAGAGAGAGGGTGCTGAAGTAGGTGAACATCGGGTCTGATCCAGAATGACAATTCCAATGCTCCTATATATCCTGGAGGCCAAATTCTGTGCTGACCCTCCACTCTGCCCTCTGAATGCAATGGTAATTGGATTGCACAGGGTGTAAATTATCACAGCATTTGGTCTGAGGTGTATGAACAGAATTGTAGCAATTGGCCCCATGTAGGCTGGTGCATAGTGGTGGTTTGAAACAGGAGTTTCATGTGCTTCCTTGATGTTGGAGACATATCCCCAGAAGCCCATGGCCTCTAGAAACCATTCAGAAGCTGAAGTTTTCTAGGGATAGGGGCACCCTGGCCAGGCCCCCTTTCTTCTAGAATCACTCCTGAGCCTGGGTAGGCAGCCTCAGAGCCACTATGGGGGATCATTGCTCCCAGAGGTGGTGCTGACTCTGCTGGCTGTATTACTCCAAACTTTTATTTGGATAACGTCTTATAAGTGTTTTGCAAAGTGGGTGTATTCTGCAGCCTCCTATTACATTCAAAGTGGCAAAGAAATCACAAATAATGACAAAGTGGGGATGTAATGACAAAACTCTACAGGTGGAGTTTCACTACAACCAAAATACAATTTGCACTGTCTTTCATTTTGCTTAGCTTTATCCAGGCTCGCTATGAGGCTGATCCTGTAAAACCTTACCCACGTGAGTAGTCTCATTTGTGACAGACTGCAGTGTGAAGGATTTTCTTTTTGTTCAATGTTTTGTTTATTTACACTTGTACCAATAAGTAACACTGCGCCTACTGATTGCCCCTGAGTTATAAACAGCATCCTGCCTATCCCATGCTGTATGGCAATCTAATCCTAATAAAACCATGTTTTAAACATCACCGAGGTGTCCAGAGAGCAGCACCACTGTTAATAAGCATATCAAGATGAAACAATTAGTTGCTTATAATCTTTCTACTATCTGAAGGCTGGTATAAATTGTAGATATTTCCTGTTAACATTTTGGATAGATTTTAAATATTCAAAATGATATTAGGTCAAAACCCAGAGTGTTTATTACTTATTCATTTGGATAGTGTATGTGTCTTAGTAATTTCTATAGTGTTCATCGCTGTAATATCTCGGCCTGATTTTCATCATTAGCCATAATACTGTACAGAGTTAACAGCTGATACAGAGTATGGCAAACATATATGTCACCTTATAAGATGACTATCCACCACTGATTAATATGTATAAAAATGGAAAATCCATGGAAAATCCAGAAATACAGTTCTGGCCCAAATCCTGAAAGATGTAGAGCATCCACAGCTCTAATTGACTTCAATGGGAGTGACAGGTGCTAGGGATTTGGTCCCTGTTTTTCTTTGTTTTCTGACTGATCACATTCTAGTCTTATTAGATCATGCAAATTCCACAAACAGAAGACTAATCTGTCAATTAAATACCTGAGTCTTAAAGATGGAGGTTTGAAAATGGTGTCCTAGGAAGTTACCATGGTCTCACTGAGGACCCAGGAACAGGTTTTTTGACGTATTTACGCTCTTAAAGATACAGATAGACACCTAGTGGGATTTTCAAAAATGTTGAGCGCTTAATTCCCATTGGAAGTTGAAGTTAGCTGTTCTAAGTTCCTATGGAAGTTAGGTACCTATGCACTGACGGAAGTCAGATGGCTAGGCACTTTCAGAAATTACACTAGGAGCCTAGCTGCATCTTTAGGTGCCTGCATACATTTACAAATATGACCAAATGACGCAAATGAAAAGCTTGTGCTTTTTTCACCACTAAGGGTTCAATTCTGCTCTCTACAAGCTGGCAAAACTCACATAAAACTCCCATTTCCTTCATACAGTTGAGTTTGGGCTGAGAGGGGGAGGCAAAGGTGAATTTAAATTCAGTGTGTGTACAAAGAACCAGGAAATATATTCTGAGACATGGAAGAATTTCTCATCTTAGACCACGTGTCAAGAATTGCTGAATAACCACTGCTCTTAAAACCTCTGCTAACGCAAATGTAAATGGCTTAAGCCAGTTTCATTTGGAGAACAGCGTTACTGAAACAGCCAAGAAACGGGAAGGTGAATATTGTTAAATAACATTTTAGTGTTCTCTAAGAGAAGCAATTAAGTAAAGTGGTAAGCTTCTATTTTGGTAATTTCTAGTAAACATAGGTAATCATTGGAACTGGGTAAACAATTCATAATATGAGCTAAGAAAGGAGTAACATGATATTTCTCTAAACCCATTATCACAATAGCTGTGTGAGCTTGCATAGCTCCAGTTGTGACACCGAGAAGTCTTGTTTGAGGAAACCAAATTTTGGACCTGCAGCCAAAATTAAGTAAATCAAGAAACAAAATTTGTGTCAAAAAGAAGTGAAGATAGTTCACAAAGTTTCAGGTGATGTAACCAAGGAACAGAAATAACATGCATATAATAATAATATGCCAAATCATGTGTATGAACAAACTTTGTGATTGCAACCAACAGTTAAAGTATTTGTATGAGTATTTTCTGTTCATAGTAGTCAGCATAGAGCTGGTAAAATGTATTTTATTTTCTGGGGAGAAAAAAGTTTAAAGGAAACCAAAACACAAAAAGTTCTCAGAAAAATTTCCATTTTCTCAAAACATGATTTGTCATCAAAAAAAGTTTGGACAAAGTTTTCAAACAGCTGTCATGTGTGTTATATGACTAATCAAAAGTGTGAATAGCAAATACTCGCGTGAGTACTTTAACAGTTTGTGAGCAGTCACAAAATGTACTCATACAAAAGATTCAACAAATTGTTACACATAATGAACAAATTAGTTAAAATATCAAAAACCTGAAAAAGAAGTTAATATTCTCAGATGGGGAGGTTTGCCCACCTCTAACGATTACCTATGTTTCTGGGAAGGAAAATAAGGATAATATTACTTTATGATTGTTTCTTTAGTTGCACTATTTAGGGAATACTAGAATGTCACCCAATAATAATTTTCTAAGGTAGAAGCTGTGTTCTAATTGCAGTTTTACCGTCTGTAAGTCAGAATTTCAAAGTTTTTATATAAGTAATGCTGAAAACCTGGCCCTGTGTATTCCATGTTCACAAAAATTGTTTATTGATACACTGTCTCTTTCTTGTGATTTTAGTGCCCTCTTCAGGTGATATGAATGTATTGGTAAAGGAACAGTGGTAGCCCAATTTATTTTTGACATATTTTCAGATGGTGAAACCTCATGTGATAAGTTTGAGTCAGTCAGTTATCTTACCAAAGTGGATTCTTTCTGGTCTATTAACTAATCACGTGGGGACTCATACAACATTTCAGATCATCTCTATAATATAGAACTTTAGAATTTGTCAGTACTTGTACACAATGTTTATTTGATAAAGGGACTTTACTCCCTCTTTGCCTTAGTTTTTTATGCAACTATGTAATACAGGTAAGTATATCCAGGTATCATGTTGACATTAGAAAACATGTCATCAGAGAATTGTTTACCTTTATCGAGGAAAAAAAAGTCCTGGTTTATAATATTGCAATTTTGAATTCTCAAAATGCTATGACTACCTCTGGTCCATATGGCAGTTACTTTTCCTATTGCTATTCTTATTGAGTTCCTGTCTCATGCTTTTTCTCAATAATCTACTTTGCTCTTGGAGCCAATACTTATCATATAAACAGCATTCTGGCAGCTATCCTGAGCCAGCCAGTAGAAACAGGAGGCACACAGCCCACTGTTTAGATGATATTCAGGTGTTGAACTATATGGATAATATTCAGTCCCTGAATGCAAATATCATCCCTTCGTCCTCTGCAGACCTAACCATTTTTTATTTTTTCTCAGCCCCTCTTTGGGCAGGGAAAGGGCCCAGCCAGATCTTTTCATCTCAGGTACATGGGGTGGGGGGCAGCAGGAGACTTTGCTACCCTCTTCAGGAGGCCCAAAAAGGGGAGCCAGAGCCATCATTTCCATCTCCCTGAAGAACAAGGGGGTCCATAAGGGAACCAGTGACTGCCTCACTCCCCTCACCTCAGACACCTGAGAAAGGGAGTACTGGAGTTATCACATCTGAGGAAAGTCAAAGGACATCGTTCCTTACCTCACTTTGAGATATGGAATATCTTCATTCCTTAGTACCAGGTAAGAAGACTGCAGTTGCCACTGAGGCAAGGAGAACTTCTCTCTCCTCCCTGCTGACTTTCATGGAGATGAATATGAGCACTGCCTTAAGAGGTTTAAGGAGGAAGGCTCTCCAGAGCCCACGGAGGGGAACCAGCAGCAGCAGCATTTTTTAGTCCTCTTCCCTAACAAGGCATAAAGAAAGGAGAGAACCTGTGGATTTCTTCACTTCCCTTTCTCTTGGGGCTTGGGGAAGTTCTGTTCCCCATAGCCACTGTCTGGTTGGGGTAAGAGACAGTACATGATCTGAAACACTCCCTTCTGCTTGGGCCCAACACAGGCAGAACTAATAGTGCATGACCAGCAGTCCCCTAGCTCTGCTATCTATTTTAGGGTTGTATACTGCTGCTCATCACCCTATATCTGAGTGCCTTCCGTGTAAAATCAATAACAATAGCAAAGTCCAGAGTGGACTGCATGGAGTCTCTGGCACCTGTCCTTCTCTGGATCAAAGCATTACACAGGGTAAGGTTTCTGTGTTTTTGTGGGTGTGGGGTGGTGTTTACAGTTTTGGAGTTGGTAGGAGTTTCAGAATAGTAGGGAGGGTTCATATTGCAAGTATCACTTATATTGGAAACTCTTTCTCAAAGAGGAATGCTTTGCAGCATTTCCTAAAGATAGTCAGGCTTTGGATCCACCTTATCTCCTCTGGAAGATTGTTCCATAGCTGGATCCCCATGACAAGGAATGCGTCTCACACACTTCCCTCCAGGAGTTTGTGATCTGCATTGTCCCAGATATCATGGGAGTTCATAGATCGAAAATTAGTCTTTGATGTAGCTGTGGCTTGATCCATTAATTGGTTTGAAAATTAGGACCAAAGCTTTAAGCTGGCATCGGAGGCTGATGGAGCCATTGATGAGTCTTGATCACAGGCCTGATTGATTCACAGTGGCTAAGCCATGGAGAAGGCAAGTTGCTGCATTCTGTACCAGCTGGAGTCTGTGCATTGTCATCATATTCAGTGAGTTACGGTAATCCAGCTTGGAGGTTCTCATTGGAGAGGAAGGGATGAAATTTTGTAGCAATCTGGGTGTGAATGAAGGCATTTTTGGAAACTCATGCTACTTGGTCATCCAAATGTAGTGAAAAGTCAAACAAGACCCAGAGGCTTTGCACCTCTTTGACTAATGGGGTCTGCATGACTGGTGAGAGGTGAAGACATCGTCTTGGCCAGTGCTGGTTCTTGGAAGCATTTCCCCTTTCCAACCAGCATCACTTTGGTTTTGCCGGAGTCAGCTTGAGCAGCTGCTCTTCATCCAAGAACTAATTTATTTTAGTCATTCTGACATTTTAGTAGCAGTGGTTGCACTGATAGAGAAATATAGTTAAGCGTCATCAGCATCTTCTTGGAGATGAACCTACAGCATCTCACTATCTCTCCCAGTGGTTTCATGTAGATATTGAAGATAAGCAGGAATAGTATGGGTCACTGCAAGACCCCACAGCTGAGGATGTAACCTGTCTGTGCCTAGGATAGCGGACCTGAAAATGCCAAGGTCAGCACAGGCTGCAAAAGGAGAGCAGATTGTCCCAAAACTGGTTGGTAACACTGAAGTTAGATTCTCTGACCAGTCACAAACAGTGATCCTGATTTCCCACACTGGTTACCAAGAAGCTAAAACAAGAAGTTACACAGCCCCCTTTATTGCATTTCAGTTTCTGGCTCTCTATCAGCAACTGGGTCCAGTAAAGAGATAAGTTATTCAATATTTATTCCCTTTACCAAAATGTTCTCCTGATCTGCCAAAGAGCCATCCACATTGCCAGTCAGTATAGGTTTGGATCTTACCCAAAATACCACGCTGCCAGCCAATCCTTTAATATATAAAACTAACGCTTATTATAAAAGGAAAGAAACAAATAAGAAGAGAGATGTTAAATGATCAAAGCAATCAGATACACACAAATGACTTTAAAGTCCATATATATCAGATTCCCAGCAGAATTGTGGAGTTTGCAAGCTTCTACAGTTCCTCTGGAGTACATCCAGTACCTGGATGGGTCTCAGTTCTTTGTTTCACAGTTTCAGTTGTAGATGATGAGTTGATCCAGAGGTAGGAAACAGGAATGAAGAGAAGGTGGAGATGATGAAGCTTCATTTTATAGTCTCCCGTCTGCCATGTGGCTTGTTTCAAACACAAGCTCACAGCACATGGGCCATGAAAGGCACGTGGAGTCCCCCGACCACAAGCATGTCCCTTTAATGTTCTGATGACTGATAGATGCAACCCTGGCTTCTCTCACTGAGCTCATTTTAAAGGTAAAGGTTCTCGATGAGTCATCAATGCTGACACTAATCTGCCCGGGGGCGTGTAACGCAGTAGCATAGCACAAGTTTTTGGATACAGATATATCACACATATCCAGGACTTACAATACAAATATGACACATAAACAATATTATCATACTTAGCAAATTATAAGTTTTCTAAGGGTACCTGGCATGGCATATCTGGTAAGAAACATTGCAATTTGGTCATTTTGTTATTAAATAATATTATAAATGGTCACCACTAATCCAGGCAGCATCACAGAGGACATTTGGAGAGGAGTGGTTGGAGGCACCGTAGTGCTGGGCTATCTACTCCTGTTGCGTCATGTAGGTGTGTTAGTACCTTGTGGTCCAATGTGTCAAACACTACAGAGAGATCCAGCAATATGAGCATGGAGATCTTGCCCATGGCCATGGCCATGACAAGGGCATTTTTAGTGCCACTAGAGCTGTCTCTGCTGTGCCCCGATCTGAATCCTGATGATGAGGCCTCCAGATTGTTGGCTGATATCACAGGTTGATATGGAATTTGGTGATAAGTACTTTCTTAATTATTTTGTGAAGGAGTGGGAGGTTTGGCTTAAGACTGGACAAGTCAGAGTTAGAGGAATAATTATGCACCCCTGCCTCAGATGTCCAGCAAACAGTGACTGAATGGCATTAATATCCATGCAGTGCTTCAAATTTTCTACTCCACTTACCCAGCCCTACTATTACACTACTCTGACTTGACCATATGTCTCTACACATCTACTACATGACTGGAAGAATTGGGTATACTATTATTCTGTTAATGTTAATCTGGAGGCCATTTTGCTTCATACATAGTTCTATGATAACACCTGCGGTTTGCTGTGTGTGGCAAATATCTAACTGTGCATATTCAACATTTCAAGGTATCTTGATCCTAATAAATGCTAACAAGAAAGAAGACCAAAACTGAAGGCACTCCCAAAAAAGAACATTACATCTGTCTTATGCGATGGTGTGCACATCACTACAAAACATTTACCTGATGGTTACATGGGAAATTCCTCACATTTAACTACTTATACATTTTTGTATTCTGGTTTATTGATAGGTATTTCTTGTTTATCATTCACATTTTGATTCTGGTAAAGACTTGGCTAGCTAACAAGTATCCTTCTATAGATTTTAAGGCCAGAGAGCACCATTATGATAATATAATCCAACCTCTTGCATAATGCTACCATACTGACCTACAAGAGTTTATCTGGATTTCATAGATTCCTATTTTTGAAAATGTTGGCCTTAAAAAATAGTCACCTAAAATTATGCTTCTAAATCCATACAAGGGCACCTAAATAAGTGGTCTGATCTTCAAAAATGCTGAGCTCTCAGCAGCACCCACTGACTTCAGTGGGATCTGCACATACTCCACACCTCAAAAATCAGACCATTTCTAACTAATCCTCATCATGCTCCCAGAAATTAAAGATGAGAGAATAGAAGCATTTGATGAGGCCCACAGATAGTCAGAGTAAGAATTTGGGAGTATAGGACTCCCGTTGCTGTTCTCAGAACCATAGCTTCATGCATTGAAATGTAACACAAACCAGCATTTATACAGCTCAGTTTAGATCTGCAGTTCAAGGAAAGCGTCTTGTTTTTACTATTAAAATACTCAGACTCCACCAATATTGCTGCAGATTGTCATAGTTCACCTGTTCAAATGCTTGTAGATAATGATAAAGAAACATAGTGTTTGCATCTGTAAAATAGGATAAGGTGAGGCTGTTTTGAGAAAGCAGAGTGTGAACTCATTAAAACGTGTCAAGAAAATACTTCACAGATGGAAAACAGAGACTTTGGTTGGACTGCAAATTGCATTCATAGTCACTTGAGGGCTCAGTTTCAGTATGGTATCCAGAATAAATTATAATACATTCTTGCAGTCCAAATTAGTGCAGAAGCTGAATGCATATTTCCAAAGGGGATGATAATTCCCAAAGAGGTCATCATGAAGAAATCAGTTTTTTTCAGCATTCTTTTTCTGTGTCTTTAAAGAATGTCAAGAACTTCAGAGTATGCTGTGCATAAAAAGGCTGCTAAGCAAAGCCATCTGTATATTTGAACAATGACTGTTGGGTAGAGATGATCAAAAAATGGAGGGAGTGTCCACGGAAAAATTCAACTTTTAATCAAAAACAACAAAAATTGCTTTTCTCCTTAAAGGGAAGACTTTTCATGAGAACTTTTCATCTAATCATAAGATTGTATATATATGGGAGATAAATTGCTGATTTTCTTCCCAGGCAAATGTGTACAAGGCCACACTCCATGTTAGTCAGTATGTGCATAGCCTTTGTCAGAAGGGCAAACAGATTTGCAATATATAGAGTGAGAAGTTCTACGTGTAAAAAGACACTGGAAAATTTTAGACTAGATTCTTAGATGGTGTAAATCCACCATTGACATTAGTTCACATATAATGATTTATAATACCTGAGAATATGGCCCTCCATCATTTGCTGACTTTGCAAATAAGTCAACAAAAAATTACACCTATAATCAAGGGCCTGATCAAAAGCCCATTGAAGTCAATAGGAGACTTCAGTGGACTTTGAATCAAGGCCTACGAACAGAAGTTGGCCCACAGACTTTAGTGGGAGTTTGCCCTAATAAGGAGTTCCGGGTTTTGTCCTCTATGTTAAAAGCAGATGAATCATGCAACTGTAATATAGGGTGATATTTATTATTCTGCAATGCAATCTGATTTTAAAAGCCTGGAGCCAGAAAAAGCAATTTGATAATCTGAATTAATTTCATGCTCATTATAGAACACAGTAATTTTAAAGACCTTTTCCCCCTTTCACCCTTAGGCAGAAGAAGAGAGAGATGATATGGAGAGGGTAAAGCTGGATAATAAAAGAATTCTCTTCAATCTCTTGCCAGCACATGTTGCACAGCACTTTCTTATGTCTAATCCAAGGAACATGGTAAGGCCATGGAAAAAGCATAAGCACATACTGATATGCATGATTTGTGTGTGACTTCCAGGTCAGGAAAAGTATATATTTTCTTAAAAGCTTGAACATTTACATTTCATACTCATTAAAGTGAATAGTTTAGGTAAAAGCCATTGTCAGACATCTGGTCAGAGTTATTTTCCCTTTCTCTGGGAAGCATTTGCCTCTTCTGAAGGACTTGAGTCCAACACTGTTCAGGTGAATGAGGTCATTCCATATCAATGCAGATGAATGCCTACATGCAAATAACCAATTTTTTTTTTCAATCAAATCAATAGATCGGAATTTATTACAATCTTCCACTGAGATCAGTTTGGTTCTGAACAGAATATGTTGTGAAAAATCAGACACTTCCAGCTAAGCCACTCAGGTCCTTGAAATGTGCCTCATTTCTAATACATACATTTAAAAGTCAAAATAGGGAATTCAGCACATCCAAGAAGGATACTAGTAACTTAGAGCAAGAAAATGAATCTCAAAGCTTGGGCAGTGGAACAAACTGCTACCGGATATTGTGGAAACACAATGATCGGGGATACTTGAGATTCAAATGATAATAGCTAGGCACCTATTTGTTAAGGGAAGAGTGTGAGAGTAATTAAATTGTGTAGTAATGCAGGGGATGCACCAGTTGACCAACTAATGACACTATGAATTATTCCTGGTAGTGTTGTTATAGCATCTAGAAGGCCCAGTCTGAGCTCAGCATTCCATTATGTTAAATAGTAAATATGAAATTCATAAAAATGTTTAAGGCTAAATTATGGTTGCTCCAATGCAGCTTCCCTGGAGGGGGGTTATGCAGAGAGCTCCTTACCCACCCCCCACACCTCCATTGCACATCTGTAGGAAGACGTGAGTGTGGGGGAAGATGATAAAGCTATGGGCAGAACTAATGGCCCCAGCTTGGCCATTAGTTCTGGCCAGTGTGAGCGTAAGGCCAAGGCCTTGCCCTTCCCCATCTGGTCAGCCGCACTGCTAGGCTCATACTGCATGCATTGACTGAATGGAGAAAGGAGCAGCATTCCCGCAGGCAGCAGGGTTCCAACAGTACTTCTGCTGCCTATACCCTGCCTGTCCCAGCCTCAAGAGAGGCCTGGACTGAATCCTTATAATTATTTTTTTTATGTATGCTGTGTATGCGTGAACTGTATTTGTTTCACAGTGAGAAGACAGTGGAGCAAATAAACACATACAACATATTACATATAGGGTCAAGTCCTTCACCCAACATGCAGCCAGAGTATTGAGGCTGTGTTCTGGGAAGATCTTTAGGGTTGTCTCAGGAAGGATTGTCCCTTCCTTCTTCAGGTTGCTCTTTGGTAGGAGAGCTACTCTGTAGTGGCTACAGCATCTTCAATGCTGCAGTAGCCTGGAAAGCATCAGTTGCTCCTCTTTTACAGGTGAGAATGGCCAATGAACGTGCACAGTTTTTCTTTGCTTTCATCTCACACCCTGCTCCAAGCTCCCATCTCTCAAGATTGCAAACTTCTATGAGTTCTCTAAATCCTGCCCCATCTTGCACAGCAAAATTGCATTGCTTGTGCTGCATCTCATGCCCACTGCACCTCCCAGGGGAGGGGATTTGTCATGGGAAATAAAACAATGTTCCATGACCTATTTTATTTGTAGGCCAGAGCTTGGTAAACATTATGGAATTTCTCCTTAACAAAAGTAAGTCTGAGCTCAAGAAATCACAGGCATGATACTGCCTGTTTATATCAATCTCTAGTTTTAAAAACCCGTATCATTCAAAAATTGCAGGACCTTTATTACCAGTCATATTCACAAGTGGGAGTGATGTTCGCTTCCATCCCAAATTTCAACGATTTCTACATTGAACTGGATGGCAATAACATGGGAGTGGAGTGTTTACGCCTCTTAAATGAAATTATTGCTGATTTTGATGAGGTAAGATCTAAACTCTCTGTCATTTGATTTTATTGAGTCCACCAGACTTCTGACAATTCAAGATTATTTGTGGAAAATTCATCTTAGTTTGGACTATCTAATAATGTGACTTTGTAAACACCTGATTTCAGTGGGAGTTAGGTGCCTAGGTGCTTTTTGTAGATCCAATTAGACACCTATATGCCTCTTTACATGTTTAAATATCTTATAAAATCTGGCCCCAAATGTCCTTAAAAACATTTATGTCTGATGCAGCTCCCATGGAAGCCACAGAGAATATTGCCACTCTCTTGAATGGGAGCAGGACTGGGCCTATAAAGAGTGAAGTGGTTTATCAACTTTAATATGCACATGTCATCTGATAACTATGGTTTGTTGTCTAAAATATTATGTAATGTTTAACAGTTTTATGTTTTAAACAAAGCTTATGGACAAAGAATATTATAAGGACATAGAAAAGATCAAGACAATTGGCAGTACATATATGGCAGCTGTAGGACTTGTACCAACTACAGGAACTAAGGTAAGCTGGTCTCAAAGTATAATGAAAGACTCGGTGAACTCCATGTGCAAATGATGCTAATTCAGTCTCCAACTGAACAAATAACTTGTGGAGTGTTTATTTGTTAGAGTCTGAGGCCAAATTATGACATTAGTCTACATTTCTGGCCAAAAACCCAAAGACAGGGTGGATGACTCAGATACAATAGTTGACCTGCCATCCTGGTTCCTCCAAAACCTATCCATTTCTGTTCTTCCTGTGATCCTTCCTCTAGGCCCAACCCCATAGTTCAACTTTTTTCCCCTTTTAAATTTTAATGACTTCAAAGCGATCATGTTCTAAGCATAGTTCTGAGCATCTGCCCGTGTGCACAGTAGGCCTGTGTAGCCATGTGAACTTATTACTGCTATCCTTGTCTTCCCCCTCCACCTTTTCCTCCTATTGTTGTCTTATTTTAAATTGCACAATTCACTTTTTAAAGCTGGGATCATGCTTTTCTAAGTGTTTGTACAGTACCTAATGCAATGAGGGATCCTTTGGGAACTAACGTAGTACAAATCAGAACAATCAGGGCAGGCTGCAGAAGACTGGTCTGGAGTTGGTCTTGTATATCAGAGGCCATGATCAATTCATTTTAGCATGTACCCCCTGATTTGTCCAGGCCTGATTGGATGTCCACGTCCATGCATTGCAGAGGGCCCCTTAAGTGCTAATCTAGAATTGCAGAATAACACTGCATTGGAGGGCAAAAGCAAAAAGGGCCAGAATGAGCCATGAACTTTTCATGGATGAGCCATGAACTTTTCAAGGAGACAATTAACCTTGTTAAATAAATAAAAAACAAGGCTATGTCTGAATCAACTATTGGGATCAGTTTGGAATACATCCCGCATAATGAATATTCTGTTTTTGTAGGATGCCTATCATTGATGCTTTTTTGCCATTCTTAACTCTCTTCATTTCTGTGCTACTGTTAAAAAACGTACATCCAAATATACAGAGATGTTTTTTTAAATACTAGTGTGTTGTAAAATTGTTGACTCTAATTTAGGTCCTGAGACAGGCAAAAATTGATCAATTGAATTTTGTATCAGTGTGTGATCTCAGGCAAACAAGCAGAGGCATACCAGTATGTCTGATATAAATGCTCTTTGAACTAGAATCCCAAAAACAACTGTGTTATTGGGTAACTCCAGCAGTGTAAGTTCCAAAAGCTAAATATGTTTATCTCATGTATTTTATATTTGCCAGCTGAGTCCAGTGCTGAAAATATTCACTCAAATGTTATAGGAGAGATTTGGTTAAAATCATATAGAAATTCCCTTACAAAAATATCCTAATTATTTTGCCATGAAAACAGAGACTTTAAAAGCCAAAATTTTAGACAATGAGCTAGATTTTCAGTTCTAAACACTAACCACATTCTTATAACTCTAACATCTATTTCAACACTTTTAACACACGGGTGAGCTAAACTGGTTCCCAGCTATTTTCAGTGTTCTTTGAAGCCTAGGGGCCTTGGCATGAGCTGGCAGCTGGTCTGCCAATGTCACAGACAGAGCCTAGAAGTGATTTCTATGGACTATTCCATCCAGTTCAGCTCCCCACCACTCTCCATGCCTCCTCCCTCCCTCTTCTGGAACCCATCTCATGAAGACCTCTTCAGGCAGGAGGTACAATCCCTGCTAGATGATCGAATCTGTTCCACCAGATTTTGTTGGGAAAGGGTTGTATTCCTGGTACTTCTTCATCCCAAAGAAAAATGGAGGGGGGGAGTGTAGAGTAGTAATTCAGGACCTTAGGACTTTAAACACTTTTGACTGCTCGCGATGGTTCAGAATGGTAACCCTAGCAACAATAATTCCCTACCTAGATCTGGAAGATTGGTCTGTTTCCCTTGACCTTCAGGATTCTTATTTTCATGTCATCATTCATCCCCCAAATAAACAATTCCTACATGTTGTGGTAGGCAAGGACCATTGCCAGTTTTGTATCTTATCTGTTGGTAGTGCCCAAAGGGTTTTTACCAAAGTTCTGTCAGCCAAAGCAATCTATCTTCCCCATCTTCCCCATCTGAAGAATTGGCTCCTGAAAGGTAACTTATTTATTGAAGTAACCAGCAAAGCCCTGTCTCTGTTTCACTCTCTGGGCTTCTGCTTCAATGTGGAAAAGTCTACTCTAACACCAACACAATGTATATACTTCATCAGGGCCACACTGGACTCTTTCTGCCAGAGTGTACATACCCAAGGACAGATTCGCACAATATACAACCTTGTTTCAACAATTCAACAGAGTTCACCAACCCCTGCAAAGGCATGTCCATAACTCCTGAGCCATATGGCAGCCTCTTCATTCGTGACTCCCTGAGCAAGACTTCAATCTCCCTTAGCAAGACTTTTCAAGCATGGTTGAAAACCATCTTACATCCTCAACAGTCACAGTCTATCCAAGCAAGTGTCCATAGCTCAGAAGGTCCCTCGCTTCTCTACATTGGTGGACAGATGTTCCCTGATAGGCTGAGGCACACATTTCCAGAACCTCACAGCTCAGGGCAAATGGACCCCTCAGAAGGTGAGCCTCCATATCCACATATTGAAGCTCAGAGCAGTTTGTCATACTTGCCAACAGTTCCCACCACACATCAAGGGCCACCCAATCAGAATAATGCTGGACAACAGAGCAGCAATATATTACAACAGTCAGCAAGGAAGAGCAAGATCCTAGCCCTCATACGCCAAATCCATAAAACTATTAAACTGGTGCATATTGTACCACATACAGATATCAGTGATTTATCTACCAGGACTGCAAAACACGCAGGTGCATTCCCTCAGCAATCATTTCAGCACCAGCCAGGAGAGGGAATTGAATAACAAGGTGTTCCAAGAAATATATCTTACCTGGAGCCATCCACAGATAGAGATAGTTGCAACTCCATCCAATGTGAAATACAGGTGAATCTGCCTAAGGGGACACTTGATGGGAGAGGCCCTAGTCATTACATGGCCTTGAGGTCCTGCTCTACACTTATCTCCCAGTGCCTCTATTGCTCAAGTTCCTAAACAAATTGAAGAGAAACTAGTATCCGTAGCACAATCATGGCTGAGACAGGTGTAGTTTCCAGAGCTGGTTCTCATGTCCATGCAGCCTCTTCTTCTCCTTCCCCTGCTGCCAGCTCGCCTCACCCAGGAGTAAGGAACAATTATGCACCCCAGTCTCATGGTGGTTCACTTCAAGGCATGGCTATTCAATGGCTCTCTGATCCAGAGCAAGTCTGTTCCCCAAAAGTACAAATGGTACTCAACAGCAGAAAGCCCACAACTAGGAAGGTGGAACTAGAAAGCCTGCAACTAGGAAAGCCCATGTGAAGAAGTAGGAACACTTCCAGGCTTGGTGAAGCCATCAGTCGGTAGCTGCTCTTCAGTCCTATTTTGCTTACATGCTCAACTACCTGCTGAATTTAAAGACCACTGATTTATCACTGAGTTTCTGTGACTCATATATGCCTAGGGTAGCCCATACAGAGTTAGGGCAGGCTGCAAAAAGTACTGCAAATTCTCCCAGAACTGGTGGGAAGTTAGATTGAAGTTAGATTCACCAACCAGTCACAAATAATACTCCTGATTTCCCACACTGGTTATCAAGAAGCTAAAACAAGAAGTTACACAGCCCCCTTTATTGCATTTCAGTCTCTGGCTCCCAATAAGCTAGTAGGTCCAGGAAAGTGAGTAGTTATTTAAACTCTGCTCACTGTATAAAATGTTCTTCTGATCCCCAAAGGGTCAGCCACATTACCAGATCAATATAGGTTTAGATCTTACCTGAAATACCACACTGCTAGCCAATCGTTTAGTATCTAAAACTATAAGTTTATTAGAAAAGAAAAGAAATAAGCAAGAAGAGAGATGTAAAATATTCAAAGCAAACAAACACATACATATGATTTTAAAGTCCATATATCAGGTTACTAGCAGTATTGGTGTGTTTGCTGGTTTGTACTGTTTCTCTGGAGTACATCCAATACCTGGATGGGTCTCAGTCCTTTTTTCAAAGCTCCAGATGTAGTTGATCCAGAGGTAAAAAGCAGGAATGAAGACAAAATGGACATGGTGCAGCTGCCTTTTATGTCCTTTTTCCATGTGGCTTGTCCCAAACACAAGCTCACAGCACATGGGCATGGGAAAAAACACTTGAAGTCCCCTGTGCTAGGCATGTCCCTACGTGTTCTGATGACTCATAGGTATACCCCTGGCTTCTCTCCCTGGGCATTGTATAACTGTTTGCCCTTGATGGGCCCTCAAGCAGGCTGGACAGGGCTGATGCTAATCTGTTGGGGTTGTCACGTAGTAGCACAACACAAGTTTTACATACAGATATATCACACATATTAATAACTTACAGTACCAAGATGATATATACATATAAATAAGCTTGTCATATTTAGCAAATCATAACTTTTCCAATAATACCTTCCCTAAGATTCATTGCAATTTTGTCATATTGGTATTAATAATATTAAAAATGGTCATTTATATTTCAGACAGCATCACAGCTTCATTAAGGTTCACCTAGCTGCCATCAAACCATTTCACTCTCCCTAAGCAGTATTCTCAGTCTTCACCCATCCCACCACTGCAAAATTTATCAGAGGCTTGGCAACTTCCTATCTCCTGTCTAAGAGCCAATTCCACCATAGAACCTCAACTTAGTTGTCAGTGCTCTGAGGAAACTCCCATTTGATATTCCCCGGTTGTTCCCAGCTTCATTTGTCCCTCAAGGCCTCATTCCTCATAACTATTACTTCAGCCAAGAAAGTGGAAGAGCTTGGAGCCTTAATTGCTGACACACAATACACAGCGTTCTACCACAATAAGGTGACTCTAAGTCCACATTAATCAGGAAATTCATCTACTGGTCTTTTACCCAAAGCCTCACTGTTAGAGAAGCAGCGAGCCTCCATACACTGGATGATAAAACAACTCTTGCCTTTACCTCAACAGGACTAGGCCCTGTTGGGATTCCCTAGCCTTTTCATTTCCATTGAAGAATGAATGGATATCCAATCACTGTCCAAATGGGTTACAGTATGTGTCTTCTCATGCTATAAATCATGCTATAAATCCTTGTCATGTTTTTCATCCCCCTCTGAGGGTTATCGCTAGTTCCACTAGGGCTCAGTCTAACTCTGTAGCCCTTCTTAAAAATGTACCTGTCTCATAGATCTGCAGAGCAGCCACCTGGTCTTTACCGCACATTTTACCAGCTCTAATGCCTGCTTCCAGATCTGAGGCCGCTTTCAGTGATGATGTCCTATGATCCATACTGAATCCACTTTCTCGGCACCCTCCTCTGTGTTGGAGGTACTGCATGGGAGTCTCCAGATGTGGCGCTCCCATAGGGACACTTTTTGAAAGAGAAGTTTCTTAGCTTGTTACCAGTAACTTCATTGCAATGTGTGGCCCTATGGGTGCTCCACTATCCGCCCTCCTTCCCTTCTGCCTCTGAGTCAGACTTTTGTGGTTGAAAAGGAACTGGAGTGGTGGTGGTTCTATACACACTCGTATTGGAGTATGAGGGTGCCTTAAGGCCCAGGTACAGACTGCAGATGCTCAATCTCTTATTGAAGAGCACACAGGTATTTGCATATATTGACATGGAGCACACACATTTCAAAGAACTCAAGTTACTGCACATGGTAAGGAACCTCTCCTTTACAAAGCCTGCTATTAATTGCACCTGCAGTTTTACTTCAGCAGTTGATTTTTTTTAGTAATTGTGCATTTCTCAGAAATGTTCTGTGACAGTCATTCCTGTGATCATTGCTTCCTCTACATAATTAATCACCTCAAAATAATTGCTCAGCAGTTACAAAATTGGGGCAACATTTTTGTGTCTGATACCCACAGACCTCCACGTGTATCTTTTTTTTGGATATTATAGACTCATTCTGTGCATGCAGCTCCCATGACACCACTGGGAGTTTTGTTTATGTAACAGCGTAGAATGTTCAACAAACATCCATGCAGAGACTAGATCTCTAGTGTGGTTTGAAGAGAATTTGGTGCTTTTCCTTTAACAGGTAATCCATACTCACCAATCTAGACATACTTTGTGCTTGTAATTTGTTCCCTCTCTTCCCATCCTGTGGATGACTCCAGCAAATCATTATGGCACCATATACCAGAAAGCAAGGAGGCAAAAAAACAGTGAAATCAGAGGATTAAGGGTAGATTCCACCCCCTAGTCTTCAGTATTGTTTACCTTCTCTCCGGAAAGCAGAGCACCCAGCTCCCTCAACTCTTTAAATCCCGCTCCTTCTTTTCTTTGCTGGGATGAGAAAAAAGCAAACTTGCTTTAAGAAGGGGTACAGAAAGAAGAGGGACAAAAATAGGAGGGACCTCGCTATGAAATAGGCCCAGATTAAGCACCTGTCTTGCTCCCACTCTTCCTCTAAACTGGGAATCGTCCAGGGCTTGCTCTTGTGTTCCTGTTGATTTTATTTAAAACACACACACACACACACACCTCTTTGTCCTGATTTTTGTAAATCGCCTGCAGACTCTGATCACTAAAAGGAACTACTGTCTAGCTGAGCCAATTAAAATAATAGCAGGTTGGCTAACCACAACGCATCTCACTGGGGACCATTCTGGATTGCCCCCCCTAGACATGTCACATCCCCACCATCATGAGTACACCCAGTGAGCTGCCTGCTCACCTATCACAATTCATCCCCATCCCAGCTACCAAAGCCTTCTTGTGCAACCCTTCCCGCCACCCCACCAAAACCACCCCTGGCACAGGCCCCTCCGCCTTTTCTCCCACCCTCTACAATTGTTCCAGTTTTTCACTTTGAAAATCTGTTCTACCTACTCATATTTAATCTCGACATAATTCAGATTAAATCTCTACAGAGGACCAAGACCTTGAAGGGTATGACCGGCCTTCAGCTTCCATTGCAAGCAAGGGGAGATAAGGCTTCTCCATTCCACATAGGATTGAATCCATTGAGTACAATCCTGCTCCACTCAGGTCAGCAGGAATGTTGTCAACGGGAGCAGGATGAAGCCTCCAGAACCCACGTAACTAGCAGAAGCCCCAGTTATCAGTTACCACAGGAGGCAGTGCTTATGGCTGTGAACAAAAAGCTGTTGCCCTCTAGCAGCAGAAACCCTTTTTTCCACATTAATTTTGCTTTCCTGATATCTACTCATTTGTTTCTCCTCAAAAACACCTGAGGAAGGCAGGAATCCAGAGCATTTGAGTTTCAGGCAGAAAAGATGATGGTCAAAAGTAAGGAAAGCCTTGTCTTGAATTTTACATCAGTCATAAGTCAGTCCTTGGTAAGTCATGTGCCAGAGCTGCAATGCTAATCAATAATAAACAGGCAAATAATTACAATTAATGGAATATAGAAGGAGGAGCTCCATATAACCTTCAGCTTCAGCCACATCTGCCTTGTTATCATGATACCTTTTTTCTGGTGAGAGTCTGTGTCTGAATCTCTTTGATTTGGCCCCATGACTCCCAGAAGTCAAAAAGAGAAACAAAAATAATTCAGCACTGGAGAAAGTAACGCAACCATTCGAAGCACAACTGAACCATTTCGGGTCTAGCTGCAATTCACAAGTCTTTCAGGATGACTGGTTATGGCACATAGTTCTGTGTAAGGCTAATGTCAAATGTTATTTTGTATCTAGGCTAAAAAATCAATTTATTCCCACCTGAGTACACTGGCAGATTTTGCAATAGAGATGTTTGACGTTCTTGATGAAATCAACTATCAGTCTTACAACGACTTTGTCCTTCGCGTTGGTAAGTCATTTTTTCTAGAGCTAGCCTATAAAACGCTGCTGCTTGCTGGCTCCCCCATTTTATCTGAACAGGCTCCTAAGTAAAGAATTGCCCATATTTTTGAGTGAAAATTGCTCATATTCATGCTCTTGAGTGAAACTGGTAGCCTGAAGAGTGCAGCTCAATGGCCATTTTATCATCAGCATGTTTGACCAACTGCCATTCATTTAATGGGAGTTACACATGCAAAAGGTGGGAAGGAAGGCATCAGGATTAAGGGTGCTAGTCCTTATGTTCGGGACCAATTCCAGTTTGATTAATTACATGCTGCTTAACTTAAATTCTTTGTACGGTTTCAGTTGCATACGGTTAGTTTTCATTCCCTGTCATATTCTTCTCTAATATTGCTGTGCATTGTTAAACTCCTGCACCATTCCACTCAACAGCGGGCTGTACATCACTGGTGTGTGGACATGTTTGTGTGCATACAGAGTTTGTAAAACACTTTGGAATCTTTGAGACCTTTCTTAAGTCATCAAAAGTTTTCTTGCGTTTAGCTCAGTTCCTCGCCTAGTTGTTGCAGCTTCTGCTTCCTCCAACAAATCAACCCCCCTGCTCCCTCCTTCAGCTCTCTTGTGCCACACACACACACTCCTCCACATGAAGGATAGCACTGTGATCCTCACCCCTGCAACCTCATTTGCTTCAGTGCCATCCCTCCTTCCAGCCCTTCCCCAACGGTAACTCCATGGTTGTTCTCAGCTCAGTGAAATCTTCTAACATGACATGCTTCCTCCACTCTTAGCCCTTTTGTTTCCTAGCCCATTGGTTGAGTTGTGTGCTCAAACGGGAGCGGATAAGGGAGGTACTAGCAGCCAAGTGGTGAAAGTGGTCATAGGCCCTAGCATCAATAGTGATAAGAGGCGAGTCATGCTACAGTCCTGAACTCCCCCACCACCCAGCAGCTGGAAGCTTTCCTCTATAACGGGTACACTGTCTTCCTCCAAAGTGTCCTTAGAAGACCACAGTGTGGTTGGTCATGCACAAGCGTGTGAGGGGCTGACAGAGCACCGGGATCCCTTTCCCTCACCTAACTTGTGCAACTTCACGTGGGGGAAGCCACAGTCCTCATCCTTAACGAGGCCTGAGACAGTTAGCACCAGTAGCTGTGCAAGACACACCAAGAGAGGGTAGGATCATGCCCCTCCGTACTTCCACACTAGCTGATGGAATCAGCATAGGGCCTGGGAGCTAACAAGGAAATCTGTGTGCCAGTTCTGAATGCTCCTCCCCTGCTAGCACTTCCAGAGGAGCCTGTGTGCCTCTGCATGCAAAATATATCCCTCGTCTGGTGCTAGTAACAGACTTTCTCATTTGATCTGCTTCCCTTTGCTCCAGATCCTGATGTTTCCTAGCCCAATGGTTGTGCCTGTCCTGTGCACTCCTCTCAGGAGGCTGTCTCATAAAAAGCACAATAGAGCCCATAAGAAGAAATGAAGGATCAATAACCTCTTGCCCTGACCTGTAGAGCCTTGCTCTGTGCTACTGAACAGCTGATACATTTTGTGCCAGAGATGATTCTTCCTGGCTCATCCCCATCACCCAGGAAAACTGAAATCTGGGAATTTCCCTCCTGAGATTAGAACAGTTTAATTTTCGTTAAAATAATATTACATTTCAGATGTGTTCTGTGTGTCTGCATTGTTCTCTTTCTAACACTCTTTGGGACCCTTGGTGTTGAAAAGCTCTAATAGAAGATGATATTGTGTACTGGGGCAGGCAAAAATACTGAAATAGTTTACAGTGTAACGGTTTTAAGGACTTATTGTTTCTCTTAAATCTCTGTCACAGCACTTGAAGCAACAACACCACAATAAAAGCCATTGTTCTAATTTCAGGTATTAATGTTGGGCCTGTAGTAGCAGGAGTTATTGGGGCCAGAAGACCACAATACGATATCTGGGGCAACACTGTGAATGTTGCCAGCAGAATGGATAGCACTGGCGTGCAGGGTAAAATTCAGGTGAGTACATTCCAATAACTGTTTGTAAGTTTGAAGTTCCTGTTTATTAACAATCCTACATTTTCAAGGCTGCTTAGAAAGCTCAGACTCACTCTCTTGAGTTTCTCATAAAGGTGGCCACATTCCCTCGGTAATTCTGTGTAGTTATTCTTCTGTTATCTGCTCTATTGCTTTGAAATGATGAAATCAAATGATCAACAAACCACAAAGAGAGGTTTCACCTTCAAATTCCTGCTCTACTGCACGCAGTGGGATTATAGGCCTGAATCTGCAGTCTTTACACAAGCCAATCACCCCCAAATTCCCACGTCACTATGGGAATTTTGCCTAAGTAAGGATGACAGGATAAGGACCTATGTCAGATTGCATTCAGTCATATATTATATAGCTTTTGGCATCTTTCTGGATTAAAGGCATTGTACAGTGGTAAAATATTATAAATATTGGCCTGAAACAAAGTTGCAGCTCCCAAAACCCCAGTGAACTTTGTGGAAGCCTGTATCTGAACTTCATATTTGGCCAAAATCTCTGCTGCTGTAAACTAGCTTCAATGGAGCTATGCTAGTTTTCACCACCAGAGAATTAAGCCCTGTGCTTCTAATGGGCAGAACCAAAACCCCAGATCTGAACACCCCAGGACTCTGGAGTCCTTCAGCTCTAGATCTGAAATTTGCTCCTTAGGGCCTATCTCATATTGCCACCCATAGGTGGAGTTTGACTGCTTAATTTGGGGGGGCAAGGAGGTTAAATATACCGTATTTCCCCATGTATAAGACGCACCCTTTTTCGAAAAATTTGGGGTCTAAAAACTGGGTGCGTCTTATACAGTGGTTGTAGATTTTTTTACTTGCATTTATGATGAATAAAACTTGAGTTCAATAACTTTATGTAATACATTTTTTTTCAAATTTCGGGCCCCAAAATTAAGGTGCGTCTTATACATGGGAGCGTCTTATACATGGGGAAATACGGGTATATGTCTAACTAGTCAGCTTCTGCTACCGACACTCCACTTAAGCTACCTTGGGCAACTGGAGTAGGCAGCTTAATTTATCGGTCGGTCGCTTTCCCGAACTTCCAGCTTCCGGTCATGTGGCTAGAAGCAGGAAGTGCTTGTTTTCCCTCCAGGCCCACCTGAGTCAGCCGCAGGCACTGCCAAAAGATAAGTCCTAAAAAAATTAACATATATTTGGGGGGGCAAATTCCGCCCATGTTGCCACCAAAGTAAGTACCAGGGGAAACCAAATCCAATAGTTATTTATTCATTCCATGGCGCATCTTTCATCATAGTTAAAGCAAGTGACCTAGAGAAGTAGAATTCTGTTTTCGTACTTTTGGATTAACCCTATCTAATTGATAGGAATGGTAAAATATAATACTGGCTCTTCTTACCCACAGGTGACAGAAGAAGTTCAGCGGATATTAAAGAGGTGCAGTTACGAGTTTGTGTGCCGGGGTAAAGTCAGTGTAAAGGGAAAAGGCGAAATGTTGACCTATTTTCTTGAAGGAAAGGCCAATGGAAATAATTCACAAACACGGTCTTTAAACTTAGAACGGAAAATGTACTCCTACGGGAGAGCAAACATTCAAACCAAACTGGGCACCAGTTGTCCATCAGTGTCCTCAGTCGCCAGCTTTACTGTAAAAGCTGGGCTTGGAGCACTTCAAGCATCAACAACCCACACAAATCAAACATTACATTATCTTCCTTCTGTGCCAGCTGTGAAAGAAGCATAGAGCAGAGAAAATTTGGTTGTGCCATTCGCAGTGAACACAGAGAGCAGAGGTTGCCTGAATTTTCACCAGGAAGTCAAGGATCATAGGCCATGGCATCAACCAAGGATCACTACAACACAACCAAAGAGAACTTGGGAACTGCATAAATGAACTTTTGGAATGGAACACATAAGGGCTAGCAATTCTGTTAGGAAAAGTCTAATACCGATTTTTTGGAAATAGGGAATATTTTCTTGGCATTTTTAAAGGATAAATGCTATAATTGAGAAAAGTGTACAAATGACAATGTATTTGTGTGTATATATATATTTTACATCTATATATGCACATATACAAACACTTCTATATATAGATAGATAGATAATAGAGATTTATATATGTGTGTGTGTATATATATATATACAGATATATATATATATATATATATATATATAAATATGTATTTATTGACACATCCACCTGCAATGGCATAAGTGAGAGATTTCCCTTACCACCATATCCAGTATTGTTGGGTCTGAGGTTAGTAAAACTGCTTTTAGGAAAGGAGCGTGGGGTGACTGAAAATTAATCTGGGGCTAGAGCAAGAATTACGGAGACCTTGGTCCACTGAATGAAATAAGTAAACAAGAACTCATCAGCGATTGGTAAATGAAGGCTGAATTAAGCCAACTGCTAAATTGAGGTATCTTTTAAATTTTATTTGCGGCTCAATAGCTTTGAATGCTTTCCAGTTACAATTACAACACAATGATATGAGCTACCCAAGAGACAGGGCTTCGGGATTTGACCAGCTACTAATAAATGTTCTTTCCATTGACAGAGAAGGTTGCTAAAATACTGCTTTTCTGTAGGACAATTTGGCCTTGTATGAGACAAAGGTGCCAACCTGTAAGCACAGCAATATGCTTATGCAATATAGAAACAATATTTCCTGTTTTATGCACATTGCCAACTGTATTGAAGGTGGGGAACAGTGGGACACTCCTTTTGCAGTAGCAGACTTTCACTGAAAGCACCGATTTTCTTGCTCAGTGAGGATTTAGGCCTGTTTGAACTGTTCAAAGGGCTGACCAGTATCAGTTACAGATGTGCTATTAGTATTATATTTGTACATTTGCCAACGTATTTTTTAAAAATTTGATGCCACTGTTTTATTATCTATCTTGATTCTACACCAGGCTTGCTCTTCTTAGCTACATGGTTACAGAAAGTATTAGTATAGCAGCATACCTATCTTTGAAGATATTACTCTGAAAAGCAAGCACATCAAACTTTGTCCAAATGAGGATCACATTGGGGAAAATTGCCCAGAATTTGAGGGCTGCTCTTAATTTTCATGAAAGGGAACAATTTCAACTGCTCTCATCTCTAACAACAGATGCAATCCACAAAGACTACCTGTCCCAGCATGCAGTGTTTCATCTTGAGTCAAGATGATGTGGAATGCACTCATGTATTAAAGATGAGGACAGTGGGTCCATATTGCAGAGAGTCATAGCCCAGGTAGTCCTTGGGTTGCTGCCACACAACACTCCAAGGTACAGGCAGCACACACAAGTGAAACACACATTGCAGAGGCAAAAAAGCTGGTTTTGTTTTAAATGTGTTTTTAAATGTGCAGAATGTACAACAACAAAACTGCACAGCAACTACTACTATCTAATGCACATATTAGTTGCAGTTCTCATCTTAGTGTGAGGGCCACTGGAAGTCTGTTGTTGACTTCAGTGGGAACAAGCTAGGGTTTTATATTCTGACTTTGATTCTGATACCAGAGGCTTTTATTTGGAGTAGGCTTTGTCATGGATAAGTCTGTCTGTCTGTGTATCGTCTTATACCACAGTCATTACTCTGGGATCTGAATGTCTATATTAAGCTTTAGGGCATACACCCCCATCAAGTTTTATAGGCCACTTCTTTTCTAAAGGCCCAACCATATGCCACTGAGCTTGCAATGATCATTGCATTCACCCAAGAGTTCTGAAGGAATTCAAATATGAAATTGCAGAACTACTAACTGTCGTAGGTAACCTATCACTGAAATCACTCTGTACCAGATGACTAGAAGGCAGCTAATGTAATGCCAATTTTTAAAAACGGCTCCAGAGAAGATTCCAGCAATTACAGGCCAGTGAGCCTAACTTCAGTACCAGGGAAACTGGTAGAAACTGTAGTAAAGAATAGAATTATCAGACGCATAGAAAAAACAATTTGTGGGGGGGAGAGTCAACATGGCTTTTGTATAGGGAAATCATGCCTCACCAATCTTAGAATGTATTGAGGGAGTCAACAAGCATGTGGATAAGAGTGATCCAGTCAATCTAGTGTACTTGAATTTTCAGAAAGCCTTTGACAAGGTCCCTCCCCATAGGCTCTTAAGGAAACTAAAGTAGGCATGGGATAAAAGGGAAGATCCTCTCATGGATCAGTGACTGGTTGAAAGATAGAAAACAAAGGGTGGGAATAAATAATGAGTTTTCAGAATGGAGAGAGATAAATAGTGGTGTCCCCCAGAGGTCTGGGACCAGTACTGTACAACATATTCATAAATGATCTGGAAAAAGGGGTAAACAGTGAGGTGGCAAAACGTGCAGATGATACAAAACTCCTCAAGATAGTGAAGTCCAAAGCAAATGGCGAAGAGTTACAAAGGGATCTCACACAACTGGGTGACCGGGAAACAAAATGGCAAATTAAGTTCAATGTTGATAAGTGCAAAGCAATGCACCTTGGAAAAATAATCCCAGTTACACGTATACAATGATGGGTTCTAAATTAGCTGTTACTAAACAGTGTCGTTTGGAGGGTTTCCAGCGCCAGGGGGCCAAGCCTACATTTGCACTCCCCCCCAGGCCTCACGCATCCCCACGCAGGGCAGGAGGGGTCCCGGCGCCGCCCCCCAGCGGTCCCGGGAAGGAGGGGGGTCTGTACCTTCAGGGGGGGGCATGAGATGTGGGGGGGGGTGCAAATGCAGGTTTGGCTATGCCGCCCCCTCCCCTCCCCGCATTTACTCGGCACACAGTGCCTGCCTCTCCCGCTGCAGGCCTGCCGCCCAGCGTTAGCTTGGATGGGGTGGCCTCACCCCCTTTCCCCCCCGGCCTAAGGAGGAGGGCTGGGCTGGCCCTTCACAACAGGCGGAGGGCGAGAGGCACAGGAGGCTGAGGGCAGCTGCTCCCGCTTCCGCTCCTGGGCCCCTCCTCCCCCCACCCCCCAAATGTCATGAAGGGCCTGCCCGGCCCTCCCCCAGGCCGGGGGTGAAGCTGCCCCAGCTGAGCCAGCACCAGGCTGCAGGACTGGAGCAGTGGGTAAGTGCGCTCCAGGCCAGCCCTTCACCGCAGGCTGGTGCCTGAGGGCCTGCCCCCGCCCAGCCCCTTTCACCCCTCCGTATGCCACTGTCACCACGCAAGAAAGATCTTGGAGTCACCATGGATAATTCTCTGAAAACTCCTGCTCAGTGTGCAGCAGCAGTCAAAAAAGCAACTATTAAGGGGATAAAAAAAATAAGACAGAAAATATCATAATGCCACTATGTGCCCCCACCTTGAATTACTGTGTCCAGTTCCGGTGACCCCATCTCAAAAAGGATATAATGGAAATGGGAAAGGTTTAGAGAAGGGCAACAAAGATAAACAATTTCCATATGAGGAAAAACTAAAAAGATTAGGGCTTTTCGTCTTTGAAGAGAGACTAAGGGGGGGGATATGATAAAGATTTATAAAATCATGAATGGTGTGAAAAAAATGAATAGAGAATTGTTATTTGCCCCTACACATAATACAAAACATGGGATCAGTTGATCAAATTAGTAGGCAACAGATTTAATACAAAGAAAAGGAAGTACTTTTTCACACAGTGCACAACTAACCTATGGAACTTCTTGCCGTGGGATGTTGTGATGTCCAAAAGTATAACTGGGTTAAAAAGGTAACTGGAGAATTTCAAGGGGAATAGGTCTATCAATGTCTATTAGCCAAGATGGTCAGAGACGCAGCCCCATGCAGCCCAGCCCTAAATCTCTGACTACCAGAAGCTGGAAGTAGAAGATGGGTGGATCAATCCCTAATTTCCCTTTCTGTACACTGCCCCTGAACCTCTGCTATGGACCATTCTAGGAGACAGTATACTGGCAAGATTGACCGTGATTTGCCCACTATGGGAGCTCTTACGGTCTTATTTTACAGGGATCTGTTTATGCACAAATGTCCTAACAGTTGCAGAGGGTGGGAGTAAACATGATGAAGTTTGTTTTCAGCTCTCCCTGTAGCCAGATCAACAATGTATTGTGTATCATAGATTTGTAGAAGTTATTTTACTTATTTCTGTAGTGGTTTTCAGTATGTCAGCAAGGTGCTTCAGTATAGAGAGTGAAAGATTAGTAGTTAAGGCACTGAACTTGACTGATCTGATTCAATTTCAGGCTCTGCCACAGACTTCCTGTGTGACCTTGGGCAAGTCACTGCATCTCTCTGCATCTTCAAATTGGGGATAATAATAGTTCCCTGCCTCACAAGGGTGTTATTAGGAATAATGTTTGTGAGGTGCTTAGATACTATCATCATGAGAGCTCTCTAAGTAAACAGATCACACACATTAGCAAGAATGAAAAATAGCATAATTTAAATCGAAGTGAACTGTATTAATGCAACATTCAGATTGTATTGTTCAAATAAAAAGTTGTCAGGAAATACAAAGGGTGAGGTTCCAAGAGTCATGAGAACCTGATCACATTGCATATCCTGTATGTTTTATAATACGCATTTTATGAAGTAAATCAACATTTGTTAAGCTAGACATTTAACCAAAATGGAAAGTTCTATATAGGTGCAATACCATCAGTTAATTTATGCACTTACTGACTTTGGGAGTTAAACTGTATAGTTTAGGGTCATTCATTGCTAGTGCAATTCCACTGATGTCAAATTAACACAATGTTTTTGCATTTATTACTACTATTAATAGTAAATTACTGTAGCAGCAGGAGCTCTGGTTAGGACCTCATTGCACTAGGTGCTGTACAAACCCAGAACAATAAGCCAGTCCCTGGTCCCAAGAGCTTACAATTAAATAACCATGTAAGATTTTTTAAAAGGGGAAAATTAAGGGGACATTGGCTTGTCCTCTGTCACAGGGGTGACAGAGTGAGGAAGAGTGCTACTGTTGTTGGGGGCAATTCTAAAAGCTGGCTTAACAAGGCAGCAGCACATCTGTTAACATTGTGATGGCTGCATCTTCTCAATGGAAAAAACAGATTGTTTATTTCAAAATTAAAACAAAGTTACGATAGAAACTTCTGCAGCTGTTACAAAAGGCACTGCTAGATACCCCCTATAATAATGGTATATTAAAGGTGTATTATTTTTTCCTTTCTCCTCTCGTTTCCTGTTTGTCTGATTTTTCCCAATTTCATTTCTCTGTGTACGTTTTTGGATCCTTTTTTAAAATTACAGATTTCTGTAGTCTCTCCACCCTTTTACATGCCCATGTATATCTTTAGCACACTTTATGCCAGGAAGATAATAGCAGTAATAATTATGTTCAGCCCACAAATGCACACGTTTCTTGACAAATTTGAGAAACTGCCCTTACATTTCATTGTGGCAGCCATCTGAAGATATTTGGCTGCATCCAAAGGCCATGGAAGTCAATAGAAAGCTTCCCATTGATTTCAGTGGGCTTTGGATCAGGGTATTGTTACTCATGCAGTAATATGCATTTCACATATATTAGATTTATTATTATTAAATTCATGCTCTGAGGTTTTGAACTGGGTGATCGTGCTGTAGCTCCACTAAGAGGTCAGTTCTGCCCTTTGATACACATATGAACTTCCTATTTTAACTAAGGGAAGTTTCGTGGGCACATCATGGGCAGAATATAGTCCTAAGTTTACATTTATTCTTGTGTAGCTGTCGGTTTGAACACTTAACTGGGAGGAGCCCTACGACAAACTGGTGCCAGTTTTGGCAAAAAGTTGTTAATATCTGTCAATTGCAAGCACAATATTTCACATCAGTTTGCACGTTTTCTCTTAAGATAATAGTAATAATTAAAGTCTTTCATTCTTTATATAAGCAGATAAACATCAGAGGTCTTCAAACTTTCTTCTCTCTCGGGAACTAATTTCAAAATGTTCCTATATTACTTTTAGGTTTAAATTAGTTTGTTTTATTCTATCTTGATTACGAACTGGCATTCATCTGAATTACTGGCTAGATATTTCCAAACATTTTACACACACATTGATTAGAAAGCAAAGTTACCCAACAGGTAAAGTGCATTTTTTCTCTGTAGATGTTCTCACCTATGAGTATTGACATCCCATTGCCATCACCTGAAACACAAGCACACTCTTGTAATAGTTAGCTCTGCTTTCTTTAGGTGAGATTTTGGGAGACCCTGAATTTTCAGCTCATTAGGCTTGAATCTGCATTCCTTATGCACCTGAAAGTCCTATGGAAATCAGTGAATGTGTAGTGTGTATAAGGAATGTAGTACTTGGGCCCAGTGTGTGCCAGATTCTACTTTTGGTTACATTAGTGTAAACCTCCAGTAACTCCACTGAGGTTGCTCTCTATTTACAACAGTGTAACAGAGTAGATTACAGTCTTCAATGTCTTTCCCATTTTTGCCTGTATAGTAACTAGGCAAAGAAAGTACTTGGGAAACATCTGTGTTAGAAAACAGTATTTGTCATGTGCCATTTCAAAACTGAGGAATTGAATATGTCAATATGAATAATTTTCATTCATTTAATTATCTGCTTGTAGCACAAGTTAAACATTTACTCTACCATCAGCAAGTCCAAATTCTGTACATGTTCTGTCCAGTCAGGAGGACTATTTAGCCATAATGTTCTTTCAAGTTACAGTTTTGTATTGCAGTGACAACCAACATTTTTTAATTTGTGATAAAACTGTATTATAATGCCTTATTTCTTTTTAATCTTGTACAGTGGTAAACATTGGCCTTTCATGTATTATTCACTTAAGAGGTATTGTATGAAATTTTGTAAATAGTTTTAGCTATGACAGGTTATTGCATGTACACTTGTATAAAAAAAACACAAAAAGGCACACTTTTAACAAATGTTAATGATTTTTGTAACAGAGGTTTTACATGCGCATGAAGATTATAAATACTTTGGAAATGGACATCCTTTTGTTTTTCCTTGCAATCTACTGCATGCCACACATGCCTGACTTCAGTAAAACAAAACAAAACAGTAAGTTTTTCCTAAATATTTTTGACATATCACTTTTGACAGCATTTAATTCACTAATTGCATGGGTGTTCCGCAAAGCAAAAGCAAAATACAAACAGCAAAACAAAGACAAACTATAACTTAATAATCATGCCAACCTCAGTGTTGCTAAGTCCATGTTATGGTATATGAAATGTGCTATCAACATCTATGCTATCTTTTAAAAAAGTACCTTTTGGTCATTAGAAGCAATAAATTAAACATCATTTACTGTACAATAAAAATGAATGGAAATATTAGTTTCTAACAGTGTAACAAGTCTGGCATTCAACAGGTACTGGCATCAAGGGAGAAAGAGCAGTTGTCAAATTCGTAAGTGAGGTAAGCAGGCACAATTCATTTGCTGAGAAAGTAAATTTGGCCCATCGATGTTACCCAGAATGTTTTTTTATGTAGTAATAAATACTACAGTTATTGTATCTGAGAAATACACTATATATACAAATACATCATTTTCATATAAATATATATGTGTGTATATAATAAACATCTCATTCTATGGCATTATTTTTTTGACTCATGTTGTTGCAAAATGAACCAGAGTTCAAAATATAAACGTAGTGAATATAATTGTGATAAAAAAAAATAAATAAGCAAACTTGGCTTTTTGTTTTGGTTTTTCTGGGACCTCTTGTATAAGGCCCCAATCGTACTCCCACTGAAGTCAAGGGCAAATGTCCCATTGGCTACAATGGCGTACTATCGGACCCTGAGCCAGATTCTGATGTCAGGTTCACATGTATGACAAATCACATCCCCTTAACTGATTGTAGTTTATGCTTCAGAGCAATTTAATCCCATTTGTTGCAGGGAAGATTAGTTTTGGAATAACTTTCCCATCTCCTATTCATTCTCTCATGAAAACTTGAAATCCTTGTAATACTGTGAGTTTGTAGGATATATTTTATATTACAAGTGATTTTTTTAATGCTTGTAGCAGGCTCCATTTGGGGGCCAGCAGGTCTAGTGGGCAGATTGTGGCTCAACAGTCTTCCAGAGCCTTGGCATGGCCTTGCCAGACAGTCTGCGGGCCCAGCAGCCAAGTGCTCCTGGGGTTTTTGCAATCAGCCAGAGAAGAAGGGAAGGCTAGGGGGACCAAGGCCCAGGCCTTCCCAATCCACCAAGTCCCAGCTAGGGCCCCTGGGGAAAGAGGTGAGAGAGTCTCAGCCCCCTCTTAGCTGATACACCAGACCAGTCTCTGCTGAGCCACTTCATACCTCCCCTCTTCAGTTTGGGGCATGGTCCCAGCACTCTGCTTCCCTCTCAGAAGGGGGTTGGTCACATGATCTCGATAATCAGCTGGAGTTTCCCACCTCGCTTTCAGCACCCCATTGTTCCCTGGTCAGGGTGAAGGGGGTCAGGCCCCTGCTCTCGTCGTCAGGTCCTACTCACGGTCCAGATCAGTGGTTCTCAACCCGCGGCCCGTGCGCCACTTGCAGCCCAATCAGCACACAGCTGTGGCCCATGTTACGTCCTTGGGGCCACACACATAGAGAGCTGCATATGCCTCCCACAATGGTAAATAGGTTGAGAACCACTGGGCTAGATCCTTTCCCTGGGGATCCCTGTGTCCCTGTCGCTCCTTCACTCTTCCCCCTGCTTGACTGTCAGAGCCTCCATTTGAAGCATGCGGTGCAGCTACTGAAGGGCAGGGTCTTGGCCCTTCTTGGCCCAATGCTGCTCCTTCACTCCCTTAGCCTTAGCATGGGGAGTGTAAGCCCAGCACAATGATGTACATATTTTTACTCCATCATCTTGAAAGAATTGTTTTCTTAAGTATGAACATGTCTACTTATTGCATTACACACTATTGGCCATACAAATGAACAGGTTGAATATTTATTGCATACACACTACTCATACAAATAGTCCCTGTAAGGTTAATGAGGATATTTACATGAGTAAGCTTTGTCTCTGTGTCTGTTCTCATTTATAGAAAGATTCTCCTTTTCAGAAGCGCAGTAGTTGCCTGACTCTCTCATATGGCATTGTTGCTAACATGTATCGCTAGTAGTGCTTAATTTGTAAAAGAAAGAGGTTCCGGGGCTCAAGCAATTTTTTTACATTTATAATGGATGCAGCAAGCCCAGTGGTGCCGGGGCTATGAACTGCCAGGCTTAGAGGTATTGAGGCTCAGCCCTGGCACAAATTAAGCACTGATTGGTACGCACCTTTGCCGCATTTCAATTACTCTAAAGATATTTTAATATATGTCAGGCTGCATGTGATTTAATTTTCAATTTTCCTTTTATTAAAAAATAATCCATTCCATATTGTTTTTGATTAATCGCAACAGCTTGATTTAAGCTCCTGTATTAAATCTTGGCTCTGTTGAAGTCTATGGGATTGACCTCAATGGGGACAGGATTTCACCCTCTGATTTTAAAGGTGAATTGTAAAGTAAAAATGAAATCTGAGTTAAGTGTAGTTTGGTGTTATGGTTTGTCCCCATCTCCTGCTAACTGAGCTGTTGGGAAAATTGGGCATTTCGCACAAAACACAGCCAAATTCTGCAGGATCTGGCCCACACAGTTTAATATGCCTTGTTTAAACTCATGTTTCCCCTCTGAGAAATCCTCTAAATGTTCCCTAGGCCCTTTAAAGTATCCTAAGTACGTGTTTAAAGAGTGAGATTTGCTCTGTGCAGGGAGCCAGTCAAAGGGGTGAAAGTTTGGTCCCATTGAAGTCAATGGCAAAAGTCCCATTGACTTCAATGGGGCCAGGATTTCACCCAAGGACTGTCCACCACCTACATGGCTTCTCAAGCAGGACTAAGGGCATGTCTACATGGCAAGTTATTGCCTGGCAAGCGAGGATGTGAATCTACAAAGCACCAGCTTGCCACGTGGACACTGCTACAGCTCGCTGAAGTTCTGGAGCGTGGCTTGGCTTACTACACTTTCAAGGGTTGATTAATCTTTGTACTAGCCTGCTCCATGGGGTTGATTTCACCTAACAAGATAGCAAACAAGAAATTATAAATGGTTTACCTGATGTTTTAATAGAAAAGGGTAGAAATGCATTACCCCTGCTTTCTGCCTCCTGGGTCTCTGCTTTCTACCACAACTGCCCAGCACCAAGCAAGTAGATAGCAAAAATGGAGTGTATGTTCCACAATCAAAACTTGTCTGTCATCAGATGACAGCTGGCCATACTGTCCATTGTAGCTTCATAAAATGTTTAAATGTGTCCCCAAAACATTTAAACTCCTATCAATAAATAGAGTGATACCAAGAAAAAAAAGAACCAGGGTATACACACACTTTTCAGAGGGCAACATAATTCTGCTTTGTGTATTAAGATATATATGATGATACATGCTTTGATGTGGCTCACACACTGTGTGTATGTTATTAAAGAGAATTAGGCAAGCAGTAATGTGGCCCAAACTATATAGTGTATGCTACTTGATTTTTTTTTTCTGCTGAAAATACATAACATATGTAAAGCAATTTAAAAAATGATCATTTATTCTGAGTGTTATTTTTTTCAAAAATTAGAGCAATGATTAATTCTGACCTGTTCAATTTTGGATTAAAACTTCATTTATTATACTTTATTGTGAGCTAAATTGAATCCAGCCATTCAGTAAAAAGACCATGTTACAGTAATCTTATCTGTTATTTTACCTGTACCACAGATGATTGCAGCAAATTCTATGTGGTTTCCAAAGTAACTTGAATATTTTAATGAAAGTATTTATGTTCATTACCACCATATAGAATGTAATTCCATTCTTAGTTATGGGAAACCAATTGGACATTTTCCTCAGTTGCATTGGTATAAGAGGCAAGAGAAGATCCTATTGGCCTGATCCAAAACCCAACGCAGCAATGGAAGCATCAACTTCAATGGAATTTGGATCAGGTTTTAATTAAGGGTCTGCTCGCCTTCTGTTGATGTTAAAGGGGTTTTTTGCCATTGACTTCAGTGGGACTAGAATGAGGCTTGTTGTGTTGTAATAGAACATCTCTATAGGTAAAACAACATTGATATTCATAGTTTTGAGGATATGAACTGGTGGGCAAAGATGTCATTGTTTTCCAACTATCGTAGCCCCCTGATGCTTCAAAGAAATATTATATACACACACACGCACATACACACAGACACACACATATAATATTAATACACTAACTTAACACTGGGTAACATCTAATGTTAGATTTGCATAAATACGGGTCTATTTTTATGTAAATATAATACTGTAGAGTATCTTCCACTCTTTTTCAGGATTGTTAAATTGAGAAGAGCAATTGAATATTTGTCCTATTTTTATGTTAAAAAGTGAATGGGCTGAAATGTTAAATGTGAATGTAAATTTCTTATTGCAACTTTTATACTGAGTGTTTGCACTATTATAATTTCTGAAATCTAATTAAAAAATAAAGGAAAAATCTGCTTGAGTAAACAGCTGCTATTTCTTTTACTAAATTATACACATTAACCACACTAAGCTGTGATTCAGAGGGGTCACCAAGCTGCTTTTAAATTTTCATTCTAAGAACTCATATCTAGGATTGCAATTGTACATTTAGAATTGCCTTGAGCTAAAAAGTCCTATGGGCCCAATTCAACTCCCATTTTAGTCAATGGGAGTCTTTGCATTGACTACAATGGGAGCTAACTCAGGCCATATGATCCCATTTATTGAGCTATGCAGAGGGGAGCAAACAAATTCAAATACTGGCAAAGTGTGTCCAGAGAGAAAAAGAAAGGCAGCTAGATTATATGCTGTCACTCTTCCCTCAAGCTAACAGCAGCCCTTCCATGCAAGTAACCTGTATTTAGGGATACTCACAATGTTTAGAAGGGGTAGAACAGCTGCTGTGTATGGCAGATCCCATGGGAGGTTTGTGCTGAGTGAATGCTGCATGAAGACAGAAGGCTGGTCTACACACAAAGCTGTACTGCGTTAACCAGAACTGGTTTAAAAACAGATGTAGTTACACTAGCATAAAAACTCTGTGTGGCCATTCTTAAATTCCAGCTGACATTAAATCAGTTCCTTAGAGACTTGGGGCCCAAAAGACAGGCACTCTTTTAATCTGAAATAAGCGTGTCTACACGAGGTGGTGGCAGTCACTTAGTTAAATCAATGCTTAAACTGAGGGTAGACAAGGCCTTGATGCTAGGATATGTGAAAAAGTGATGGGTACTATCAAAAAGCTTTATTCATTAATGGCCTGTTCCAAAGCCCATTGAAGGCAGCTGTGGCCGTTCCATTGACGTTGATGGAGTTCTGATCACCCCCTAAAGGGAAAGTTTGAAGCTATTGAGAAAATGAATGTAAAGGATTTACACTGCTTTGAGGAAATTCATGCTGCATTCAGTCAAAATAAGGCCTAGATTCTGCCCTCTGATATATACAAACAATTCCCACATGTGTTCAATGCAGGCAGATGGGACTCAGCCCAAGGCAGGGGCATCAAGAGATGTACACCATTCCCTTCTCTTTTCCTATTGTTATGATGGCGAGAAAGATCTCGCAAAGCAGCAGGTTTTCCATTTTGATCTGAAAGATGTGAATGTCATGGTCAGTCGACTCACTTTTGAAAAGGAGTGCTTTAATAGGAGGTTAGGACTGCAGAAAAGGAGCTCTCTTAGGTACCTTGGAGCAATTGGAAGTGTGGAGTCCCGTGCACTGGAAAACAGAGAGGACTCACCTGAAGGGTTCTTTACTCAGAACACTGGACTATAGCTTCCAAACGTTGTAGCTTGCAGATTAAAGAATGCAGTCTATGCTGCACTGTTATCACACTCTCACTGCATATAATGCAGTTACTCCTGATTTACCCTGGTATAAATGAGAGGTTTAGTATTAGGCCTTAAATAAGCATTTATTTTCATTCATTGTTTCTTATGGAGCAGATCATCAGCTGGTGTAAATCAGTGGTGCCCCACTTACGACAATGGCAATATGCTGAGTTACACTAGCTGATAATGTGGTTTTTTTGTGGCTGGAATTCTTTTTTCACATAAGTACTTAATACCACTTTTTTAAATATTAGAATTTCGACCTTTTAAAGTGTTTTTTTTTAAACAGTCTCAATGAAACCCTTTAGCCCTGTGCTTGTCAATGACCTTGCTCAAGTACCTTGCAAGTTGGAAAACAGTTTGTTTCCTCTTGTGCCTCCCTACACCGCTGAACTAGGGCAGTAACATAATCACATGCTCTGAGATTTTGTATTGCTTAAGCAATTAAGTAATGAGGTACTACAGGCAGTATGCTGCTCTGCAATTGATTCATAGCCTCAGGTGCTAGTCTAGGACAAGAAGGCCAAACCACGCAAGCAGTGGAATAACACTATAGAAATGCAGTCTCTGGAATGTCGTCTTGTTGTTATGAAATAGTTTATGCCTTTGAAAAAAGAGAGAGAAAAACGCTCTGTGCATTGGCTGGGCATTATTGGTTGGCTGTCATTGGGTTATACCTATGTCAAAGCACGCCAGTTTCATCCAGAGCTCTGCAGCCATTTCTTGAATCAGTAGGTTACTCGGGTTCCCATTGTTGGTGGTGGAACGTGTTATGCTGTCGCATAATGGAATGGAACAGTTATATCTGTACTGACCCTAGGCCATTCTGGCTGGGACTGCCCATGATGCACATACTTAAAATGCCATAGCCAGAAAGGGAGCCATGTGTCAAAACCTGTCACTGTGGTGCTGGCTCCCTATCAGGCCCATGCAATTGTGGAGGGCATATTTGAGGCTTTGGCTCATGCTATTTGGTGCATATGAGTTCTGACCTGATCCTGCGCATCCAGTCCTGTGCAGATTATTCCTGTTGCTGGCAGCAGTAGTAATGTGCATAGGTTTCCTACGTATGAGGCCAAGGATAGTCAGAATACATGCTTCCGTTAACAAGGTCACAGTCTGAGCCCACTGCTTGACACAGGTTTATGCTGTTTTCATGCCCGAAGCCAGAATTTGGCCCAATGCTATTATATTTCGCTATATATTTAGAAATGAATATTGACTGAATAGTGTAGGTGTCTACTTTACATTTGTACTTAGCTAGGCATGGTGTGAAGATGCCAATAGATGCACCATTAGAAACAGTCAGTGGCATTATAGCAATTGATGTGTCTTAGTAAGTGTTAAACTACAACATATCCAGCTCTTCAGCTGCTGCTAAGTCAGTGATCACTTACTGATCATTGAGAGATCTGGAGTTCAGACACTTATCTGGCATTGGTCAAACTGCACTCGTTTTGTTGCCAAAGGTCTTGGAAGCATCGCTGACTGTTTTCCTCTCAAACTCTGTAATTACTATGTATGTTCATTGAACTTTGGCAATCCTATCTTGTGCTCCTCAGCAACACTACCAACAGAATTAGAAGGGAGCAGTCACATCAGAAGTACACAGCAAGTTACAGAGGAAAGATTCCTGTTGAATTAACTTGGATTGACTTCGACGCTGTAGAATCACGTAGAAACTGTATAGGAGGCCAAGTAACATATAAACAACGTGAAGACAGAACACTATGTGGCGTTCAGCTATGACAGAAATGGATGTGCCCAATGTAAGAGTGAGATGAATTTTATGCAAAGGAATCAGTGAGGTCACTATAAAAGCAGCTGATGTATTGTTTTTCTGAAGGTTAATGACATCTACAACTATCCAACCGTACCTCATAGACTCATAGACTTTAAGGTCAGAAGGGACTATTATGATCATCTAGTCTGATCCTCCTGCACAATGCAGGCCACACAACCTCACCCACCTACTCCTAGTTCATTATCATCAAGGTAATTAGACAAAAAAAAACCAACCCACTGTTAAACACTATTTAGTCAGTTCTTTGGACAAAATAGATACTTTTCCTTGATTAGCATTGCCTGGAACATTTTAAAAACAATGACCTATGTATTACAAACCCCTTTCAATAGATAAAAAGAGCCATTATATCCCATGATCCACTGAAAAATTTTGAAGGTATTAAAAAACATATTTAAATACTTAAGGCCCAACTCTTCTCTTGCAGACGTGCGGTTCCCACTGCAGTTATATTTTTGAGGGGAAAATTGGGTCATTGATAGGTAGGGGGTAGTAATATACTCATTTCTGATCTTGCATATGAATTTTGACACCTGACCCACATAGGTGAGATATATTGCCCAGAAAGGAATATATGCTCTTCAATGCTTGTTTACACTAGTACTTACAGCATGTGAATCTAGAGAAGGTTCTGTTAGTAGGGTGCTAACCTGTACTACTTGGTCATTGAGGGATGTGGGGACATAGGCCAAAATATTAAAACTTGGATGCCTAAAGTTAAAGGTGCTTAAAGAGGAGATATTCACGGGTACAAAGGGCAGATAGACAGCCAACTCCCAATGATTTTCAAACTCTAATTTAGGCTTTTGAAATTTAATACTGAAGCCATATTTTGGCACCTAAATAAGGGTTTTTTCCCCCCAAGCTTTCTGAGCATCTACTAAACATAACACTTCACCTCTGGCAGGAAAGGTTCAATGTTATCCCCAAAAGGAGATATTCCATCAGAAGCAGGACCACCAGCTTTCTGTTATAAAAAAGGAAGTGTGTGTCTAGTTAATGGAAACAATGCCATGCAACTTTTGGCTGACTGAGTAAAAATGTCAAAAAAGCCTAAGGCCCCCAGATCTTTCGTCATTGGCTATCCCTCGATACAAGGATGATGTCTGTCACTGATGAGACTTAAGATGGCTGAGGCATCCAATTTGTGCTCCACAGGTTTTTTTCCACATATGTGGTAGGTGGTTGCGTTGAGAGAGCACAACTGCTGGCCGGATGCTATACACTGTCCTTCTTCTTTGACCGCTTCTCAGTTTCTTGATCAGAGCTATTCTCTTCAAAATGGGCTGATGTATGATGTGACACCATTGCAGTCTATTGCCAGACAGCTCTTCCCAGTTAGTGGGGTCAATGCCTCCTTTCTTAAGATGTATTTTCAAAGTGTCCTTGTAGTGTTTCCTTTGTCCCCCCGCAGGTCCTCTTACCATGACTGTTAAGAAAAGAGCACTTGTTTCGGAAGATATCAGCCATCCACACACAATGACCAGCCCAACGAAGCTGATGTTTAATAATCTTCTCCTTGACACTGATGATGTTAGCTGCAGAGAGAATGCTGGCATTGGTGTGACAATCTTCCCATCTGATATGGAGCATCTTCCTAAGGCAGCGCGGTTACTCCTACTACTCCAGATGCTTAAGATGGCTTTAGTATGTCACCCATGTCTCACACCCATAAAAAAGAGTGGGGATGGATACTGCATTGTAGCCCAGGATCTGAATTTCCATCCTCTGATCTCTGTCAATAAAGACGGAGAAACTTTCCAAAGGCTACGCTGGCACAATGGATCCTCTGTTCATTTGTCACATCAAGGCTGGCTGTCTGGGAGAAGTGGCTACCAAGAGCAGGCAAATGCTCACTGTTTTCCAGGAGTTCACCACTGATGACAATTTGTGGGAGAAGGGGAGCAACTTGTGCTGGGGCAAGCTCATGGAGCACCTTAGTCTTCCCAATGTTGCGGGAGAGTCCTAGGCTGTGATAGGTGCCTGAGAAGAGATCTATGTTGGATTGCAAGTCAGCCTTGGTGTGAGCAAGGATAGCCCAGCTCTTTAATGCCTAGCTGATTTAGGAGTCTGTCTCCCTTTCAAAAGGGATTTAGACACTTAGGAGCCTAAATCCCATTGACTGTTGGCTCCTAAGTGCCTAAATTCCTTTTAAAAAATAAGTCTTAGGTTCTTAAATCTGTTAGACATTGTGACACTGAACACAGCAATGCCTAAATACCTTTAAAAATCTGTGTCTAGGTGACTTAGGAGTCTAAGGGAAGCTCTATGGCCTGTATAAAACTGGAAGTCATATTATATGATCACAACGGTCTCTTCTGGCCTTGGAATCAGTGACTCTAAGTCAGTCCCATTTAAAACAAAAACAAAAACAAAAAAACATTTAGAGTTAGATTTTTATTTGGGCATCTGAAGATACAGACAAGCACCTATGCACTTATGAAAAATCCTACTAGCCACCAAGCTGCGTCTTTAGGCACCCAAGTACCTTTAAAATCTGGCCTTGTCAATCTATATCACTTTTGAAAAATGGGACTTAGGATCCTAAATCACTTAGGTGTTTTTGGAAAATGTTACTCTGTAATTTTAAAATGTAGGTTTACTTCTTTCTTCCTTTAGTTTATTTCCTCCATCTTCTTGTCCCCTTTCATCTAATTCATTTTTCCCTTTGTTTTCCTGCTTATTGCCCTGCCCATCCATTCGCCTTCTATCTGTCATTGCATTGTGTGTGTTCCTGCTATGTTCTCCTTTAAGCTCACCCTCCTCCCTTTCTCATTTTCATCTCTCCAAAATGAAGACTGTCCAGTGACATTACAGCAAACAGACAGTGATGGCAGCAGGGGGGAATGGGGCAGGAGGGAGACAGGCTAGCCAGATTCTTTTTCACTGCCTGGCTGATTTTTCTCCCCAGGGGATCTTGAAACTTCTCACCAGAGGCCAGCAGAATGGTAGCATGAGCAGCAGAGAAAGAACCAATCTGATTATTCAGGGGTCTGCCCTCCTGAATAACATAGGCCAAAAAACCTGACCTTGTGCTCACTAGTAGATGAAGGATGGTCCAGGGGTTCAGCCAGTCCCCTAGAGCTTAGAAGCTATGGCTTCAATTCCCTGCTCTACCAAAAGCTTCCTGTGTGACCTTGTGTAAATCACTTCAACTTAAGAATGTTTAAGCTCTTTAGGCATTGCTGCCTCAGTATTACAATGCCTAACAGATTTAGAAACCTAAACCTCATTTTCCAAAGTGTTTTAGGAGTCAAAAGCTCATTGACTGGCAATGGAATTCAGACTCCTGAGTGCCTAAATCCCTTTGGAAAACATTTAGGTTTCTCAATCGGTTAGGCAGTGCAAGGCTGAGTGCAGCAACACTTAAGTAGCTTTGAAAATCTGAGCCTGAGCCTCTCTGTGTATATAAACTGGGGCAAAACTTCCCTACCCCACAGGGGTGTTGTGAGGATAAATACGTTAAAGTTTGTGAGACACTTTGAGATCTACTGATAAAAACCATTATATAAGAAATAGGTATTTTTCTTATAGCTGCATCAGGACCAAATTTAGAGGCAAGGTAAACATCTGACTTCACAGGCTGGAGTTGTACTCCAGCACTCATTAGGGGAATCTTAGACCCAGGATTTGTTTTGGGTCTATCTCTAATGAGTGCCCAGCCAAAGGCCCACATTGGCAACATTTTCAGCAGCTGCAGTGGAGCAGTCAAGCACTGACTAGAAGTAGATACTGAAGAGGTGGTCACACAAGTCAAGACATAGGCACAGAGTGTGGGAAAGTTAGCACAATAATGACATGTGCTGTTCCTTGGTAGGTTGATAAAGAATCCCAATTCAGCACTTTCCAAGTAAAGCAAGCTAGTTATCACAAGCTCCCAGAAATCTCAGAAGTTAACACATGAATTGGAATGGATGGGCTCTAAAACTAAACAAAACAAAATACTTGTGTTGCTTTTAGAAGTAATAGTATTAAGAATTAATGGTTCCCACAAGGGAACACAGTGGAGAGAGTTAAATCATTTCCTATGTGGGGTTACTGTTTTGTTGGGACTAATTTAGAATAGGCGAATGAAATTTGGTAAGGTAGTAAAAAATCCTTTAAAGCCACAAGGATAGCCTAGAGAGAGGTTAAATATATGGTGACTGCGCAAAATCGCTTAATTAGAGTTTTATTACTTGCTATGGCTCAGTAAAGAAGATTAAGGTATGTAGCACAGACAAAACAGCTGGTGTCTTCAGCTGGTTCTGAACTGAGCTGAATTGCCATGTGACCCTAGTGGCTATGGTACTCACGCTGCAGCCTTAATGCAGGAAGATAATGTGGTGGAGAGGAATCCTACAATACAGAACAGGATGAAACACTTTTGGGATTTGCTAATCTGAGTGAATCAATTGAACAAAACCCGCCTCAGGAGCTGAAGATGAGCACATCTTGCCATGTGAGGGCAAACAGTGGCTCCTCTAGAGCAGTGTTTCTCCACCTTTTAAGAAGCAAGAA